>NC_137771.1:195272837-197902837 GCF_963455305.1 Plecotus auritus
AATTGTCCCCTTGACCAGGAGTTTGACGGGGCGTTGGACCAGGGGGTGAGCAGGCTGGACCCCACCCATTCACAAATTCATGCTCTGGACCTCTAGTTAACTATAAGTTTTTCTGGGAGAAATGCAAATGGAAAATTTTATTTATTTATTTATTTATTTATTTATTTATTTATTTATTTCAATCCTCACCCAAGATTTTTTTTAAAAAATAGCGAGAGAGGAAGGGAGAGGGAGAAAGAGATAGAGATAGAAACATTGATGTGAGAAACATCCATCAGTTGCCTCCTGTACTCACTCCCAGGATCGAACCTGCAACCTGGGTATGTGCCCTGATGGGAATCAAACCTGAGACCCTTCGGTGCACTAGACGACCCTCCAACCAACTGAACCACATAGACCAGGGCTGGAAAACATTATCAACAAGTTCCTCTCTTCCTAACCCTTTCTCAATATTGCTTTCTCCCTCTAGTAACCAAGGTTAAAGCTATGGTGTGGTCTTCGTTCACTCCTTTCCTTTATCCTCTTCCTTTTTTCATTTAGTCAACCTAGAGGATTACATTCAGTAAGTTTAGGAAGGATCTTACCACCACCAATAACCCTTGTCTTCTGTCAGTGGAGAAACAAGCTGATTAGCTTTGTTGTAAATACACTTCCCAATGAAAACAAACGTGTGTCGTCCCCATTGCTTGTTTAATAAGAATTGTTTTTGTGTCATAAAACAGGTAGTCTTTTTTTAAAAACATTTTTATTTTTTATTTTTTTAGTTTTTTTTTTTTTGGTAATGTATTTTTATTGATTTCAGAGAAGAAGGGAGAGGGAGAGATAGATAGAAACATCAATGATGAGAGGGAATCATTGATCGGCTGCCTCCTGCATGCCCCATAGAGCCCGCAACTTGGGCATGTGTCCTTGGCCAGAATCGAACCCGGGACGTTTAGTCCTTAGGCTGACGCTCTATCCACTGAGCCAAACCAGCTAGGGCAAACAGGTAGTCTTATGACATCCAATTTTTTTTAATTAATTTATTTTTTTAATTGTTTGAAGTATTACAAATAGTAGTACATATGTCTCTTTTTTTATGACATCCAATTTTAATTGAAATACAAATGTGTCAAAGTGAACATGATCAATTCTAAAAATAATGTGAATAAAATATGGAACTTCCATTTTAAAAAAGAAATTTATTTTTTCATTAGTGAAACAAAATACTGTAATAACTTGGCAGGTTTTACTCCTCAGTACTATTCATATAGAATTTTATTTTTTTTCCCACTGAACTGGTAAATTGATCATTTCTGTCGTTTCAGAAAACGCACTCTTCAGTAATGGGTTAGTCTTGGTATTGTCAAAAGAAATGTTTTTTCCCATACCTAGAGCTATTTTACTACTAAACCTAGGAACTATTTGGTTTTACAGTAACTCTATTATGTGCATGGATGATATGCTCATCAAATTCCAGTAGTATTGACAATCAACATAATTCTTTTAAAAGAGACTCATTCATCTGTTATTAGAAGGGGATGGCTGAAAAGCAATAAAAGTCATACTCAGCTGTTACAGAAACGTACTCCAACTGCTTTCATTGAAAGATGACTACAGCCCGACCCTCTTGGCTCAGTGGTTGCAAGTCAACCTATGAACTAGGAGGTCACTGGTTAGATTCCCAGTCAGGGCACATGCCTGGGTTGTGGGCTCCATCCCCAGCGGGGGGCGTGTAAGAGGCAGCCAGCTGATCAATGATTCTCTCTCATTGTTGATGTTTCTATCTCTCTCTCCTTCTGTCCCTTCTCTCCGAAATCAATAAAAATACATTAAAAAAAAAGAAATAAAGAAAAAAAAAAGATGAACTACAAGTAGGTCAGTACAGGACTCGGTTGCAATCCTGACACTTTGTTTTCACTTGTCCTAGTCCCGCAAAGGTTTCTGCCATCACCGAAAATATGACTGCCAGCAGCCAGGGCCACATGACAACTTCCATGGGCCCCAGGCACTTTTGCTTTTGGGTCCCTTCTTCCATAAAAAAAAGACTTACAATTATATTTTATGACTATATTGGTAGAAAGAAACATATAATGCAGGTTTGATTCATTATTATACATTCATTATTATTATATTCATTTTTCTTCTGATTCTACAAGAAATTAAAACATGTTTTGGGACTCCTGAAAGTTCTGTGGGTTAGGCTCTGTACCTGCTGTGCCCTGCTTAAAGCAGCTGGCTTCCACTGAGCCCTGTAAGTTCCGGGCACTGTGCTAACTCAGTTACACGCATTGTTTTATTTCACCTCCACACAATTTATGACATAAATGTGCTATTTCCACTTTACAAACGAGAAAATTACAGCCCAAAGAAGTCCCTGAGAAATAACCACAGAGCCCAGAATCACATCCAAGCCCTCATGATTCAAAACCTTTGGCTTTCTTTCACAAACAGACCAGATTGCCTTCCAAAAGTTGAAAGCTCAAGAGGTCGCTAACCCAGAACAATCTGGGTACCAGGCTACACCAATAGTGAAACATCAAACAGACTGTTCAGTTCTGAGCTTTGAAACTCAATGCTGGCTTCTTCACTGGCTATTAACCCTACGATAACAAAACACAGATGGACTGTTGGGGATGTAGATATTGGATGTGATTCAAGGGCAATCGACCTGACTATTCACATAACCAAAGCCTTCTTTGAAAAATAAACAAAATCTAAAGTTGCTGGAATTTTTAAATCTTAAAAATGTTAGCATCTTATAAATAAACTAGTGGCCCGGTGCACAAAATTCATGCACATTAAAAGGGGGTTAATTAGAGGAAATAATTTAACATTGCTATTTGCCCTTTCTCTATAATAGAAGTGTCAGAGATAAAAGAAAATTAGTAAAATGTATATGAAAACCTTCCTCCTGTCAGAGTCTGGGGCACACCACGGGACCCAGAGTCAAGTCCCCACCCACCCACATGCGCCTCAAAATTGCGTGGGACCCAGACCCGGCCACCCACCCCCCTCATTGGGATAGATCCAGACCTGGCTAGTCCCACCCTGTCAAGCCCCAACGGGCAGGTAACGTAGCCTCAGGTCCCCTGGCCCGGCACCAGGACCGGGGGCGTGGCCTGAGGTCCCTCAGCCCAGACTGGGGTGGGGGGGGCATGCCTTGAGGTCCCCCATCAAGCCCCGCCAGGTGTGGGGGGGCGCAGCCTCAGGTCCCCCGGCCCAGCACTGGGAGGGGGGAACAGCCTCAGGTCCCCTGTCAAGCCCCATCAGCAGGGGGGTGCAGCCTCAGGTGCCCCCTGGGCGGTGGGCGTGGCCTGAGTTCCCCGAACCAGCACTGGGGGTGCACCTTGAGGTCCCCTGTCAAGCCCCGCCAGGCAGGGAGGCGCAGCCTCAGGTCCCCTGGCTTGGTGCTGGGGCAGGGGGGTGCGGCCTGAGGTCCCCCGGCCTGGTGCCGGGGTGGGGGCTGTGGCTTGAAGTCCCCTGTCAAGCCCCACCTGGTGGGGGGTGTGGCCTGAGGTTCCCCCGGCCTGGCGCTGGGGCGGGGGGAGCAGCCTGAGATCCCCTAGCCCAGCACCAGGATGGGAAATGCACCTTGAGGTCCCCTGTCAAGCCCCACCAGGTGGGGGGAGTGGCCTGAGGTCCCCTAGCCCAGCACCAGGATGGGAAGTGCACCTTGAGGTCCCCCATCAAGCCCTACTGGTTGGGGGGGGCGAGGCCTGAGGTCCCCCGGCCTGGCGCTGGGGTGGGGGGAGCAGCCTGAGGTCCCCTAGCCCAGCACCAGGACAGGAAGCTCACCTTGAGGTCCCCTGTCAAGCCCTGCCAGGTGTGGAAGGTGGCCTGAAGTCCCCTGTCAAGCCCCACGGGGGCAGGGGAGGGTGTAGCCTCAGGTCCCTGCTGATTGCTTGTTAAGGCTCCTTATGGGAACTTGGCCTCAGCTGTGGGTGCAGCCATCTTTGTGACAGAGTGATAGTTAATTAGCATATTCCCTCTTTATTAGATAGGACTAGAGGCCCAGTGCACGAAATTCATGCATGGCTGGTGGGGGTGTCCCTCAGCCTGGCCTGCACCCTCTCCAAGCCAGGACCCCTGCCTGCCTGATCACCTCTAACCACCTCTGCCTGCCAGCCGGATCCCCTTAATTTCTCTTCTCTGCTGGCCTGATCCCCCCTAACTGCTCTCCCCTGCTGGCCTGATCGCCCCTAACCACCTCTTCCTCGGCCCCCGCCACTATGGCTTTGTCTGCAAGGACGTCCGGAAGGATGTTCAGAAGATGTCCGGTCTAATTAGCATATTTCCCTTTTATTAGTATAGATGTGACATAAATGTGAGTGCTATTCCCACTTTACAGGTGAGAAAACTGAGCCTAAAGAAGTCCCCAAGACTTTTAGTTAAGTTCACTTTGGAGAATGAAGACATTTGCATTGTCAATGTGTAATCATCATATTCCAGGCGCTTCCCTTCCCATCTCCCCTCTCCTGCCTCTGCATCATTCCTTGCTGAGTGATTTTGGTGAGCAAAAGCAACTGATCCCTGTGCAGAGCAGTAGAGAAGCCTTGTCAGAGTGGGGTCCAGGAAAAGGAAATGCAAGAAACCTACTGGGAATTAATGAAAAAACTTCCAGCTTCCAAAACCCAAAGGAAAAGAGACAGTGATCCAATTCAGTCAAGGGGACAAGCAAAACAACTTTGTTGGAGCTTCCAATGAGTACATCTTGTCAGACCGATTAACCTTAGTTCCAATGAGACATTGTAACCTCCATTAGTTAGATAATGGAGATGCAAACAGATCGTGTACCTTTATTTCCTGACCAATTACACAGCCCTATTTTTCCTCTGTGTTCAAAAGAAATGATCTAAAAGCTTTTAAGGTACCAGTCAACAGGTGTCGAGATACAAAGACTGTATAACAATTCTGATGTTCTCACATTTCTTTGTGGGGAAAATATCCTTTAGCCCAAGATACTGGTATGTGTTTTTTTAACTTTATTTTTATTGTTGACACTGTAACAGATGTCCCTATTTTCTCCCCCTTTGCCCACTTCCACCCAGTGCCCCCCCCCCTTCCCTCTGGCCATCACCAAACTGTCATCTGTGTCTATGGGTTATGCATATATGTTCTCTGGCTAATCCCTTCACCTTCTTTCACCCAGTCCCTTTTTCTCTATCCCCTCTGAAATTTGTCAATCTGTTTGATGTATCTATCCCTCTAGTTCTATTTTGTTAATTAGATTCCACATATAAGTGAGATCATATAGTATTTGTCTTTCTCTGACTGCCTTAATTCACTTAGCATAATAATCTCCAGGTCCATCCATGCTGTCACAAAGGGTAATATTTCCTTCTTTTTTATGGATGAGTAATATTCCACTGAGTAAATGTACCACTCATCTACTGGTGGGCCCTTGGGCTGTTTCCAGATCTTGGCTATATACACTAATAAAAGAGAACATGCAATTGACCGTACCTCCGCTACGCCCACAAGCTACACCCACCAGCCAATCAGGAGTGAGTATGCAAATTAACCCAACCAAGATGGCTGCGGCCACGGAGCGAGCAGGAGGCTTGGGTTGCCCCTGGCGATGGAGGAAGCCAAGCTTCCCGCCCAGCTTGGTCTGCCCTGGCCTCCACTCAAGGCTACAAAGTTTCAATTATAGAAGATAAATAAATCCCAGCTACCAGGGCCTCCGCTTGGGTCGCAGAGGGGGTGGGGGGAGGGGGAAGGTGTGGCCGGCCTGCAAACTACTACAGGCCCCTCGCTCAGGCCGCCCCATGCCCCAAGGGAACCCCACTCTGATCTGGGACACCCTTCAGGGCAAACCAGCTGGACCCCACCCGTGCACCAGGCCTCTATCCTATCTAATAAAAGAGTAATATGCAAATTGACTGTCACTCCAACACACAAGATGGCTGCCCCCATGTGGTCAAAGATGGTTTCTCCCATGTGGACACAAGATGGCCACCACAAGATGGCCAGCAGGGGAGGGCAGTTGGGAGGGACCAGGCCTGCAAGGGAGGGCAGTTGTGGGCAATCAGGCCAGCAGGGGAGGGCAGTTGGGAGGGACCAGGCCTGTAAGGGAGGGCAGTTGGGGGTGATCAAGCCTGCAGGGGAGGCAGTTAGGGGTAACCAGGCCAGCCAAGGAGGGAAGTTGGGGGCAACCGGGCCTGCAGGGAAGGGCAGTTGGGGGGGACCCAGGCCTGCAGGGGAGAGCAGTTGGGGGGGACCAGGCCTGCAGGGGAGGGCAGTTAAAGGTGACCAGGCCTGCAAGTGAGGGCAGTTAGGGGCAATCAGGCTGTCAGGGGAGCAGTTAGGCATCAATCAGGCTGGCAGGGGAGTGGTTAGGGGGCAATCAGGCAGGCAGGCAGGCAAGCAGTTGGGAGCCAGCAGTCCTGGATTGTGAGAGGGATGTCCGACTGCCCATTTAGGCCATATCCCGGTTAGGGTAGGATCAGGCCTAAACGGGCAGTGAGACATCCCTCAAGGGGTCCCAGATTGGAGAGGGTGCAGGCTAGGCTGAGGAACACTCCCTCTATGCACGAATTTCATGCACTGGGCCTCTAGTGTATATATATAAAAGCCTAAGCGACTGTTACTACCGGTCGACTGAACGACCTGTTGACTGGTCACTATAACACGCACTGACCACCAGGGGCAGACGCTCAATGCAGGAGCTGACCCCTGGTGGTTAGTGCACTCCCACAGCCAACCTCCCATGGCCAGCCAATCTCCCCTGGTCCCTCCCCCTGGCTGGCTGTCCCTGATCAGCCCCAATTGGGACTGGGTGAGACGGCCTTGATAGGCCCCGATTGCCAGCCAGGCCAAGGAACCCCACCCATGCACAAATTCGTGCACCATGCCTCTAGTTGTAAATAATGCTGCTATGAACATAGGGGTGCATATATTCTTTCTGATTGGTGCTTGGGGATTCTTAGGATAAGTTCCCAGAGTTGGAATTGCTGTTCCATTTTTAATTTTCTGAGGAAATTTCATATTGTTTTCCACAGTTGGCTGCACCAGTCTGCATTCCCACCAACAGCACATGAGGGCTCCCTTCTCTCTACATCCCACTAGCACTTGTTTGCTGACTTATTGATGATAGTCATTCTGGCAGGTGTGAGGTAGATGTTGTTTTGGAGACAAGTGGAGATTGTGTAGCTGTAGTTTAGATTAGAAAGGAAAAGTAAATCTAGCATTTGCGGTGGGGTTTTCCCTTTTAGACAATAATCCCTTTAAAATCAAGGCGGAAGTCATTGTGGGTGGGACTCTCTACAATGTACTTTGTATTTTTGCTTCCGTAGCTTTGTGAGTGGAACAGGACTTACATTTTGGTTACTTTCTTAGTTCGTATTTATTTTTTAGTTAAAATTCTACCTGTGAGGGAGCATGGATAAGGTAGCTCTGCCCAGGAAGACAAAGCGTTCTTTCCTGAAGAAAGGAGCAAGGTTGCAAAACTCACTGAAACATAGGAGGAGCATTGGTGAATTTGACAAATTTTATAAATATTTCATAAGTGCCAGCTTAACACTGAGATAAACTCAGAAGGTGTCTGCCCTCGAACACCTCACAGCCTGTGTGGCAGGTGCTCAAGGCTTAATCCTGATAGCACAGGAAAGGGGCAGGGGCTAACGTACTGAGAAGCCAGGCTAGCCCCCAGACTTCCTAACTGATAGGGACATCAGCAGCTTAAAAATGAACTTTCTGACCTAGGGTCCTTCCCCAGATTTGTCTGGGACACTGACCAGTAATGGTATCCAGGACCTGGGTAGGCTGAACTCTCATAGGGGTAAGTTATGGGAACTCCTCACCTTCTCCAGCACTATTCCCATTTCTGACTGAAATATTTCAGGCCTGCCTTTCAGTGCTGGTGTCTGCCAATGAGGCACTGCCTCTTCCAGGAAGCCCTCCAGGCATCCACTTATGCTCATTTCCTTTCCACACCAATGCCAGTTCATGGAACTCCTGCCAGTCTCTCTCCCCCCCTCTCCCCCCCCCCCCCCCCGCCCACATCCTTCTTTTCCAAACATGTACTGCTTACTAAGTTTCAGGAATTCACAGCACTAGGAATAAAAAACAATAGGACTAATATCAGCCTACTTAGGGAGTAGTCCTGTGGGGAAGTCCAACCTATAATCAAATGCAAGAAAGTATCACAGTTTCCCTGAAAATGAAGGGCAAAGGGTACAAAGGGTAAGAGAAAGGAGGTGTTTATACTACAAGTATGGGGAAAATGATAGAACAGTCTTTGTTACACTTGAATTGCTTTCTTTCTCCTCCCATCAAGTAAACTTCCTGGTCCTTGTTTATATCATGCTCTCAGGGTTAAAGTCTCTGAACCTAACAGTGTTCTGGACTAAAGGTCTAATGGCAAAGGCCTGGAGGAGGGGGAGGAAAATTTACTCTTATCTCATTTGCCTCCTCAGTTCTACTCCAAATGCCACATAGTTAGAACCCCAACTTTACAGAAGACAAATCTAGATCAGAGATGTTAACTGGCCTGCCCGAGAGCTCGCAGCTCATAAGATCTCTTTCTGAGATGCATGACCCAACTTGTTTATCATGCATGGTAAACATGACCATGCTTACACAGTCTTACAGGGCCACTTGATGTCTTCCTACTCTCAGAGTCCGTGGCTCCTCTGCTGTACAAGAAACCATCTCTTAGATGGGGAGAGAAGGGGGCTGCAGACAGTGCAGCAGGGGCTTGGCTAGGTTCAGCTTTCCCACAGGAGTGCCAGCATGGGGTCCAGGGCTGGGTGGGCCTGCACCCTGCTGGGTGGGGAAGGCCCAGCTCAGAACTACTTCCTCAGAAAGTCTGATAGCTTCATTTTCACTGCTTCTGCTTCTGTTTTTATTTCTAAAAATACATATGGCTGTTTAACACATTTTTTAAAAATTAGCGTGAAGTTGCCACTTCTGGATTCATAGTGCCTCTTGCTCCCCGATGCCCCCTCCTTTCTGAGCTCATCTCAACTTCTGCTCGATTTACAGCAGGCCCAAGAGCTGGTATGGGGGTTGTGTCAGGCTCCACCCCATCTCCATCACACCCCACCCAAACATGACAAGGAAGCAAATCTTATTGAAAACACCATGTCTGATATGCAAATGCACCCACCAGATGAGTGCTCTAGCTATCCCCCCATAATGCTATTTTTAGCAAAGGTCACACAAACCAATTTCCTGCTGAAAGGCTCTACCCTCAATGCCACAACTTTGTCACCTTGGAGGCTTCTCTTCCTACATGAGATATCGGTTGGTGGTATCTTCAGGTGTTTGTAGTTATTAATGGCTCCCTCTATGACTACCAAAAGCAACCCCGTTGGGAGATGCACTATTGGGTCACCCTATGCATTGAGTACACACTCTGGGCCAGCTCTGTGTAGATCCCAAGGCTACAATCCTATATAATAAAAGAGTAATATGCAAATTAACCATCACTCCGCTACACCCACAAGCCATGCCCACAAGCCACGCCCACAAGCCAATCAGGAGCGAATATGCAAATAAACCCAACCAAGATGGCTACGGCCACAGAGAGCAGGAGGGAGGCTTGGGTTTCCCCGGCGATGGAGGAAGCCAAGTTTTCCGCACACCCTGGCCGGCCCAGGCCTGCACTCCAGGCTACAAAGTTTCAATTATAGAAGATACATAAATCCCAACAGAAATGGCTGCCGCCATGGAGCAAGCAGAAGGCTTGGCTCCACTCCAGGCTACAAAGTTTCAATTGTAGAAGATAAATAAACCCCAGATACCAGGGCCTCCGCTTGGGTTGCCAGGGGGCGTGGTGGGCCTGCAAACCACCACAGGCCCCTCGCCCACGCCACCTCACGCCCCAAGGGAATCCCCACCCTGATCTGGGACACCCTTCAGGGCAAACCAGCTGGCCCCCACCCATGCACCAGGCCTCTATCCTATCTAATAAAAGAGTAATATGCAGATTGACCATCACTCCAACACACAAGATGGCTGCCCCTATGTGGTCAAAGATCCTGCCCCCATGTGGACATAAGATGGCCGCCACAAGATGGCCAGCAGGGGAGTGCAGTTGGGAGGGACCAGGCCTGTAAGGGAGGGCAGTTGGGGGTGATCAAGCCTGCAGGGGAGGGCAGTTAGGGGTGACCAAGCCGGCTGAGGAGGGAAGTTGGGGGCGACCAGGCCTGCAGGGAAAGGCAGTTGGGAGGGACCCAAGCCTGCAGGGGAGAGCAGTTGGGGGGGACAGGCCTTCACTGGAGGGCAGTTAGGGGTGACCAGACCTGCAGGGGAGGGCAGTTAGGGGTAAACAGGCTGGCAGGGGAGCAGTTAGGCATCAATCAGGCTGGCAGGGGCGTGGTTAGGGGGTGATCAGGCTGGCAGGCAGAAGCGATTAGGGGCAATCAGGAAGGCAGGCAGGCGAGCAGTTGGGAGCCAGGAATCCTGGATTGTTAGAGGGATCCCAGATTGGAGAGGGTGCAGGCTGAGCTGAGGGACACCCCCCCTCCCCTGTGCACAAATTTTGTGCACCGGGCCTCTAGTGATACATAAAACAAGAACCTTCATTTGTAGGAGCTCACAAACACAGGAACCTTATCTGTAGTTTGTACAGGGACATATGAGCAAGTATTATCTCAGATGGCTCACCCCAACCTTCCTTTTTCTTCTTGGTGCCCTCAGTTCTAGTTAAGGAGTGTCATGGGGGCATTTTCTCAGCCCCTTGGCTGCCAAGCCCTTTTCCCTCAGTCTCCCACAAGAAACAATGTGCCCCCTTATAGCCCTTTGTGGATACATATTACCTTTCAGTGACTCATGGAGACCTTCCTATGTGGTCCTTCCATGTCCTTCATGGACCTCTATACCCATCCATTACCTACATAGATGTCTTTATGTGTTCTACGAGTGTCCCTTGTGAATAATTTTATGTGCCTCTCTGTGCCGCGCCAGCACAGCCAAGGGTTTGGCAAGCCTGAGGGGGGCCAGCTAAGGATGAAGAAAAGACAGACAAAGAGAATAAGCTGGGTCTAGGTGGATCTTCTGTGCCTGGCTGAGAGCACAGAAAAGATCCAGACTGTAAGCTGAGCCTTTATTTTATAGTCAGAGGTAATCAAGGTAGTGGTCACCATAGTTACAATGTTCTTATGAGTTTCGCTTGTTTTGGCAGCACTTGCTGCACCTCCCACAGTCCATTAGCTACCCAGGAAGGATCGAGAGAGTGTCATAAGGTCAAGCTTAATTATGCTAAGAGGGCTGTGCCCTCTAAGCTGGGACTTGTTTGCAGCTTTGCCAGCAGGTCAGTCCGAGGCTTAACCCTATAACCACTCCCTACACCTCTCCAGTGTCCAATGGACTAGTGTGTTCCTTTTGTCTCATGTGGGGGCTGGCGAGTGGGTGGCACCAGGCTGGCCAAGGCAGGTACCAGTGGGGGCCCCCACAATTGCCCCACCAGTTGCCCTGCAGATTGGCCCTGATTGCCAGCCAAGTCTAGGGACCCTACCCATGCAAGAATTCCATGCACTGGGCCTCTAGTAGAATCATAAAATGATTGGGTTGCTAGGGATCTTAAAGACCCCTTAGTAAATCTTATTGCTTGGTTAATAAGAAAACTAAAGTAACAAAATGCAAATGTTTTGGTCAAGTTTGTACCCCTAGAAAATGGCAGAAAAGCAAATAAACATCAATAAATCATAAATATACATCAATACAACAATAGAATGAACATCTATTGACTCCCTTTGCTATTTTACCCACATTACAATGAGGCAGAAAATTTTCTGTATTCTTCAAATCATTTATTCCTCTTCATCCTTAACACACACTAGATAGCAGATTGGATATGTGTTTAGACACCTCTGCTCATCCATCCACACTTCACTACTCAAAGGAATACTGCTTTAGGCTAGAAATCTAATAGTTATCAGGACAACTGGGGACCCAGAATGAAGCTGCCACCAGGTGAGTCTGCTGAAGAAATACAAGGTGTCTGTCCCCTATTTATAAGTGCTTTGGAAATCACAGCTCTTATAATAAAATCCTACGTAAGAAAAAATTTTAAAAATTCTTTACAGATCTTCACAGGACACTAGCAGTAGCAACAGCTTCTTCTTTTCCCTCTCTAATTAAAGGTAAATGGAAACAACCCTTTGCAAAATTAAGTGTTGGGAAAATTGGACCTTTTAAAGCAGGAGTAGAGGATGTCCTTCACGCGGGCTGTATAAGGCCCACGAAATCATTTGATCTGACCCTGCCAGGGCATGAGGAGTGAGTTAATTAAATGTTTGACCAAATAGAGCTAATTAATAGGAAAATTTTCAAGCTGATAATTTTGTATGGCCCTGGAATGATGTTCTGAATATCCAAATGAACCTTGGCAGAAAAAAAGGTTCCCCACCCCTGTTTAAAGAAATCCCCAGGTAGGCAGGTAAGGCTCTATAGACCATAGTAAAGGACTGAGATTTTGTTTGCGGACAAAGGGAAGGTTTTTATGAGTTTTAAGCAGTGGAGGGCTGTAATCTTATTCAGATGAACTTCAGGGCTTGGCAAGGTCTTCCTAGCACAGGAAGACATGATTCCTCCTTCCCAGGCCTATGTGAGGACTCTGAGGTCTGGAGAGCTATTTGCCTTGGACTTCACATTCACAAAGGACCTCAGGTGGAATGTTTGATGTCATCTCCGTATAAAATTGGATGTATAATCCTTCTATTTTCTTCTGTACAATTCACCTGTGTCTAAAAGGAGCTTACATTTTATTTATTTAGATTTAATTTTATCTTTATTTTCCCCCTTTTTCCTATTGATCCTCTCCACCCCACACTTGCCCCCTTTCCCCACCCCCCAAACATTCACCACACTATTGTCTGTGTCCATGGGTTATGCATACATGCATAAAAGTCCCCCGAGTTAATCTCTCCACTCCACCCCCAGCCCATGCCTTCCCTCTGACATTCGTCAGTCTGTTCCATGTTTCTATGTCTCTGGATCTATTTTGTTCATCAGTTTCTTTGGTTCATTAGATTCCACATATGAGTGATATTGTGTGATACTTGTCTTTCTCTGACTAGCTTATTTTGCTCAGCATAATACTCTCCAGGTCCTTCCATGCTGTCTCAAAGGGCAAGATCCTTTTTTCTACAGCTGCAGAGTATTCCATGGTGTAAATGTACCACAGCTTTTTTATCCTCTCATCTACTGATGGGCATTTGGGCTGTTTCCAGATCTGAGGTATTGTATATTGTGCTGCTATGAACATAGGAGTGCATATATTTGTTCTGATTGATGTTTTGGGTTTCTTAGAATATATTCCTGGAAGTGGGATCACTGGGTCAAATGGCAGTCCCATATTTATGTTTTTTGAAAAAATCCATACTGTTTTCTATAATGGCTGCACCAGTTTGCATTCCCACCATCAGTGTAGTAGGGTTCCCTTTTTCCACATCCTTACCTGCACCTGCCATTTGTTGATTGGTTGATGGAAGTCATTCTGACAGGTGTGAGGTGGTACCTCACTGTCATTTTGATTTGCATCTCTCAGATGATTAGAAAAGATTTTGAAAATGTTTTCATATGTCTCTTGGCCTTCTGTATGTTCAGGTCATGTTTTCTTATCCATTTAGCTACCTTATGTCTTTTGATTGAAGCATGTACATTTAAGGTTATTATTATTAATAGGTATTTAAGGTTATTATTATTAATAGGTATTTATTTGTTGCCATTTTCATTCTTTATGACTGTGTTCCTCTCGATCTCTCTGTTTTCTCTTCTTACAACAGCCCCTTTAGCACTTCTGGCAGTGCTGGTTGGTGGTAATAAACCCCTTTAGCCTTTATTTGTCTGTGGAGCTCTTCATTTCACCTTCAATTTTGAATGATAGCCTGGCTGGGTAGAGTAGTCTTGGACTCAGTCCCTTGCGTTTTATTACTTTGTATACTTCATGCCACTCTCTTTTGGTCTGAAGTGTTTCTATTGAGAAATCAGCTGACATTCTAATGGGAGCTCCCTTGTAGGTACAACAAGGAGCTTATATTTTAAAATCTGGCATTTTGACAGAGGCAAAATTAAAATTTAAAAAGTAGTTTCTTAAATAAAAACAGTATATTTATACATAGCTAGTAAGCCAGGGCTGAAAGTGATGCATTAGGGGTGATCAGAGTGGTCTGACTGAACTCAGGGCAGTAGCTGGGACACTCTACTTGTAGACCAGGGGGCCCAAACTTTACTTTCCAACAAAACTATGCTTGCTGAAAATACAGATTCCTAAGCCCACTGCCACGCACTGTAATTCAGTGAGTCTAGAATGGGTCAGGAAATGAATAAGAATAGGGACTTTATATATAGCCCCATAAGCATATAGTACATGATAGCTGGGAGATCTTCGGGTGGTGGGTTCTGATTCTGAGGGTGATTAATGGTGTAACCTCAGGCAGGGCACATTAAAATTTACTTCCCTGAGCCCCTGTTACCTAGTCTGTACAAAGAAGGGATAGTAACAATCAGAGTGTGATGGGGTTAATATTTTGGAAAACATCGATGTATTTTTCTCCGTTGCTTCTGAGTGTGTTAATTACTTCCTACCTCTCTGGCCTGACCTGTGCTGTGTGTGTGTACGTGTGTGTGTGTATACTATTTTATATACAGGGTGGGGTAAAAGTAGGTTTACTGTTTTGAGTATGCAAAACAGAGCTTATTCTTATATTATTAGTTATTATATTATTTTTCAAACAAACTACTGTAAACCTACTTTTGCCACACCTTGTATATACACTGAGTGGCCAGATTATTATGACCAACCCATGAGTACTTTGTTGGGCCACCTTTTGCCTTCAATACTGGGGTGGTTCTTTTTTTTTTTTTTTTCTATTTTTATACATATGTGTCCTTATTCCCCCATTACCCCCCCACCCCCCACTCATGCCGCACCCACCTGTTGTCTGTGTCCATTACTGCGGCGATTCTTCTTCGCATTGACTCCACAAGATGTTGAAAGGTGATCTGACACCATGCCTGCTGAATGGCCAGTTCTGTGAGATTTGATGGTTGTGGAACCAGCTGCCTGATGGCTCTTTTAACTTCGTCCCACAAATGCTCAACTGGATTGAGATCTGGTGATGTGGGGGCCACCTAAGCAGGGTAAAGTCTCCCTCATGTTCTTGAAACCAACTCCTGCACAATACGAGCACCGTGGCATGGCGCATTGTCTTTTTGAAAGAAGCCATCTCCATTGGGCTATGCCATCAACATGATAGGATGAACTTGATCAGCAACGATACTTAGGTATGTTGTGCTATTCAGATGTTGTTCCACATGAATTAAAGGGCCCAAATTATGCCAGGAAAACATGCCCCAAACCATAACACTGCCCCCACCAGCTGAAGGGTTGTACTCATGCATGTGGGGTGCATGCTTTCATGCTGTTTCTGTGAAATTCTCACTCTGCCATCTGCATGATGCAACTGGATACATGATTCATCAGACCACATGACTTTTTTCTAATGCTCGACTGTCCAATCCTGTGTTCCTGTGCGAATTGGAGACGTTTTATCTTGGCAACTGCAGACAGCAAAGGTGTTCGAATAGGCCTTCGGCTTCCATATCCCATGGGATGCAGTGTACGGCTAATTTGCCTACAAACGTCAGGTGGTGATAATAATCTGGCCACTCAGTGTATAGTGACTTGGTGAAGGTGGGGTAGAGGTGGTGGTGGTGGTGGGGGTGAGGGGGAAGATGAGAGCACAGCGTGCAGTCTTGGTTGCAGCTCCTCAGTCCCACCACAAGTTCCCATATCACAAAAATAGCCATCCACGCCCTAACTGGTTTGGCTCGGTGGATAGAGCGTCAGCCTGCGGACTCAAGGGTCCCAGGTTCGATTCCGGTCAAGGGCATGTACCTTGGTTGCGGGCACATCCCCGGTGGGGAGTGTGCAGGAGGCAGCTGATCGATGTTTCTCTCTCATCGATGTTTCTCACTCTCTATCCCTCTCCCTTCCTCTCTGTAAAAAATCAATAAAATATATTTAAAAAAAAATAGCCATCCACAATACATAAACAATGAACATTTGGGTTTATAGCATTGTCACGTTTCACAAGAGGTTATTATTATTTTTTCACTTTTTCAACCATTTAAAAATGTAAAAAATAATGTTGAAGTAAAAATCACTCTAAACTTGTGGGTCCTGCAAAAAGAGGCGCCAGGTCAGATTTGGCCCGTAGGCAATAGATTGCCCACCCCTGTTTTAGACTAAATCATTAGGGACAGCATCCTAGACAAAATGCCTAAGAAAAATCAATCGGGAGCCGAAAACCAGGATTGCAGGCTTTAATAGAGGAAAGAGACATGCCAGGCTGTCTCGAAAAGGGAGAACAGCAACCCGTGCAGAGGTGAACCTGCCTTTTGAGGGGAGGAATGGAAAGGAATGGGGGCTTAGTGTACTTGGCACGTGCTGATTGGTGGCTTAATGTATGGTCCATATAAGGTACATAGTCACTCAGGTACTTAGGGACAAGGGCTCAGGGTATTTGGCAGGTGCTGATTGGTGGTTCAATGTATAGTCCATATAAGGTGCCTGGTTAGGTACTCAGGTATGTCCAGGCCGCAGGTTGCATCATACTCCGCCCACTAGTTGGGGGAAAGGAGGATCTATCAGTTCTATGTGAATGAAAAGGATTCTGGTTGCCAACTGAAAGGATAATAGAATCCAGCCAATGAAATCCAGTCACTTCTGCCTTCAATGGACCTTTCATACAAGGTGAGAGTCTGAACATCTAAAACCTTTTAGAGGTCAGTTCTTCTCCACTTTGGCTACACATTGGAATCACCTGGGGAGATTAAAAACCTGCCAGGCCCAGACCAATTACATCAGAATCTCGGAGGTGGGACTCAGGAATCAAAATTGATTAATATTACCCTAGCCAGTTTGGCTCAATGGATAGAGCGTTGGCCTGCAGACTGAACGGTCCCAGGTTCGATTCTGGTCCATGGCACATGCCCGATTGTGGGCTCAATCCCTAGTAGGGGGCATGCAAGAAGCAGCCAATCAATGATTCTCTCTCATCATTGATGTTTCTCTCTCTCCCTCTCTGAAATCAATAAAAAAAAATATATATATTTTTTTAAAAAGAAGCTCTACTTCTAAGCCAAAGCATGTACCCAGGACGTAAACACACTTGAAAAAGACTTTAAAAGTATTGTTAACGTAAAAAACCACTGAAACTTGTAAAGAATTTTTGTGAGTTTATTTGAGCCAAACTATCAACATAAGCCGAGATAATGCTCTGGAGAATGGCGGGTTACATCTGTATTTATACATTGCAATCAAAGGAAGGGACGTAGGTGGGTTACATGAAATACATTGGTGATAGATTAAAGAGGTGGGATAAAACAAAGTGAGGAAACCTCTGGGATAGGGTAAAAAGTGAAATGATGGACATATGCTTCTTTTACACAGATGGATACAGGATAGTTTTACATAATTAACAGTTGACAATTAACTTGACAACAATAACAATGAGGGGACGTCCTGGTGCCATTTGTTGTGCCTCGAGGGATCCTGAAAAAAGGGAAGTTACAAGTTACCCATACATTTCGCAGAGATGTTATCTTAGAGGCAAAAAGACAAATGGGCTCAGTAAAGATCTAAGCTGATCTTTGTCAGGGAAAATACTGACATGACTACCCACTATAACCTGTTTGTAGTTAAATATTTAATTTTCAGACCATCTTTTGTGGTTATTTTAGGTCTCTTGAGTTTGCAAGGCTGCCACGCAGGCCTCCCCTGAGCTTGTCAGGTCAGCATGGGGCCCCTCCTGTCCACAGTGTATTTTAAAGCATAACCCCTGGCTGCCCCAGCATGTTGCTTCCTCTTGCCGCCCCAGCACGTTTCAGTTTTGTTTTGAACTGATAGAGCTCCACCCAGATCCTGGCTGTGTATTTGCAGTGCAACCCTGAGTAAGTTTGCTGCTTTGTGGTTTGCTCCTGACAGACCATGACTGCAATAATGGCCCCAGAGAAGTCCAGTCCCGGGCCGAAGTGCTGGCTGATCCTGACCTTCACAGTGTTCCTGCAGTGTGTCTGCGTGGCCATGGCTTACATGTATTTCACCAGTGAGTTGCAGCAGGTCAGTACAATGCATATGGATTCACAGCAGCTGTCAGCACCCTCATGTTAACTGCCTCTCCTTTGCCTCTCTACTTGCTCCTCTTTGAAAACTTTATAGTGAATGTTTCCTTTCTCTACCTGAGAGATGTTTTGGTTTTAGACCTGTTGCATTTGTGTGTTGATAATAGTGAGACTTATAAAGGACTAGCATTCTGCCTATTGCTTGTCCACAGGCATGTAATGGGGGAAGTCTGTAAAACAGTGGTTATTAGCTGAGCTCACATTTTACTGCTCATCCTAAAATAATTGAAAATAAAACTGCCATTCTATGCCTGTGGATGGTTCAGGTACAAATCCAGGTGCATTTGACACAGAGAAGAAAAAAAAAAACAGTGCCATTTTAATTTGTGTATTTCTCAACTATATAAACCATTTGGAACTATAAATGCAAAATTGATAAAAATAAACCAACTCAACTTATATGTATTTTTGACTAATTGTATATTATCAAAACCTGTGAGTTGGAAGGAAATTTAAACACCCACATTTTATAGATGACACTAGAGACCAGGATGGGTTACAGAAAATGATTGTCAGAGACTAATGTCTGGGCAGCAGAGAGGGTCAGTACTGCCACCTCAGAATCTCTGAGCCAGCCAGCAAAGAAGTCTACCCTGCTGACTCAAGCCCTGCCACGGATACTGGTTGGTTCTTGCCTAGACAGTGCCACCAACAGCAGTCGTGCAAACCCATTTCACAGAACCAAGGGCTTCTGGAACAGAAGAGCAGGCTCCCAGTGCACAGGTGACTAGCAAGAGGAAAGCCCAAGCCTGAGATGTAGATCTGAATATCATGAGGTGGAAAGGAGGTGTCATTATTCATTTTTGAAAATGCTACCACATCTGCCTTCCCCATGAGTCCAGTTAGCAGCTTTGAACAAGGTTTGTAGACACACGTGGGGATGGGAGGGTGGTAGGGGTTTTCCTGCTGGGTTTCTGGTCTCAGAACTCTATATTTATGCATAAAAATATCTAAAAGGAAAAATACCAAAATGTTGGCCATTGTGATCTCTAGATGGTAGGATTGTGGTAGGGTGCTTTTTCCCTTTTTTATTTTTTTACATTTTATAAATTTTCTACAGTGAATGTCATAAAAATATATATGCTATCCATATATCCACTTTTGTTGTGGAGCGAATGTGAGTGAACGACTAAATTAAAATTTAGGGAGCCTTTATTGCCGGCCGGCAACTGCCCTCTCTCCTGGGGGAGGTCAGAGAGCAGCCCCGACCCTTTGTGCAAGACCACTTTTAAGCACATTAACCACATCCTGTTTTTGCAGAGTAAGTAACCGAAGACAAAACAGTTTTTCCCAAATAATGTCAGGGCCATGCTATTGACGACCATGTTATTTATAGGGTTATCGGATAACTTATCCTGTTCTTCAGAAAGCTGACAGTGTTTTATCTTGCAAGGCTATTTTGTGAGGTGCAAGGGGAAAGAGGCCATGAGACCATATCTCAAGGCCTGGCCTGGTGTCAGCACTGACAACACTATCTGGGGCATAGTCCACGGCCTCTCCGGAGCGCTCAAAAATTCCCACTCTCCAACACTGTCACACAGACTTAAAGAACATGACATTTTTACACAAAACTGCCCCTACACAGTCTGATCTCAACCCTGTAAACAAAAGAGAGATTATGGAAAGTTTAACTAGGAGGTGGGGTTAGATGGTTTGGGTGAGGCTTTTGTTTTGTTTTGTTTTGCTTTGCTTTTAGAAAAGTGTTCCTTACTTCTCTATATTTTCTAGGTTGCCTGTGTGTCCTCAATGTCCCTAGGCCTCATTGAATTTGAGGTAACAATAGCACCACATTAGCTTGTCAACCTCCCTGCCGTGGATACCTAGGACCTTCCTCTATTTTCCAGGTTCTCCCTCCCAAACAAAGTTTTTCTGAAACATTTCCAGAGGCTGTCCAGAGGCACTCGTCAGCAGTTGAACTCTGCTTCTGGCCCCTGTTCGGGATCCACCCCTCTCCAAGTCCACTTCCTTGTAGAGATAACATTTCCTGCTCCTAAGCAGCTCTCAGCTCAGCCTTTCCCTGGCCCTGCCCCATGCTCTGCAGCTTCCAACTGCTGGGAAGCAAGAGTTAAAATTGCTCTCTCCCTTCTGTGTCACATACATCTTTTATCCCAACAAGTTCATAGAAGTTTGTGAGACTGTTCTTTGTTGTTGTTGTTTTTTTAAAATATATTTTATTGATTTTTTTTACAGAGAGGAAGGGAGAGGGATAGAGAGTCAGAAACATCGATGGGAGAGAAACATCCATCAGCTGCTTCCTGCACACCTCCTACTGGGGATGTGCCCCACAACCAAGGTACATGCCCTTGACTGGAATTGAACCTGGGACCTTTTAGTCCGCAGGCCAAGGCTCTGCCCACTGAGCCAAACCAGTTAGGCCTTGTTTGTTTGTTTTGTTTTTAGTTTCATCAGGGCAGTGCCAGGCCAAGTTCCCATATTTCTAAACCACATGCGATTGAGTTTCTTCTTTGGAAAGGCTTTGCAGCTTCCACTTAAATTGCAGATGCAAATACACTGAGTGTCCAGATTATTATGATCTCTGAATGCATAATAATCTGGCCACTCAGTGTATATCCTATATAATAAAAGGCTAATATGCAAATTGTTCCCTCGACCAGGAGTTTGACCAGCAGGCAGGTTGGCCAACCGTCCATGTCCCCTCCCCCTGGCCAGGCTGGCCAGACCCCACCCATGCACGAATTCATGCACCAGGCCTCTAATATATACTGAGTGGCCAGATTATTATGTGTTCAGAGATCATAATAATCTGGCCACTCAGTGTAGATGTCTACAATAGAAAAGTACGGGGTGAGCAGGGGCAAAGAAGCATCTAATTCCATTGTCAGCCCAGGGGGCCCCAGCGGTCACCTCCACGACATTGAGCAGAAGAATGTTTTCCTCTTGTAATTAAATGAAGGAAGAAAGAAAATAAACATTTAAAAGCAAATGAATGTCCAATGCCAGAGTGTGTGGAGGAGTGAATTAACTCAGGTTTATGTTTTTGCCCTTGAGGGACCTTGGTCAAATGTTCATAGAGTACTTGGCTGAGTACAGGACTGCATGACTCTGGCTGGAACCTCTCATAGACAGTTAAGTCATTTTGATTTGGAATAGGCGGGTTATCCTTAAGTGTGATCCTTCCTTCCTGCTTTGGAGTCTTCCTAAGTTCAAATAGCCGGGGGGGGGGGGGGGGGGGGGGGAACAAAAAGGCCATTGTACTGCAAAATAACATATTTTTAATCTCAATAGTTAAAAATAAAACCAGGCAATAAGACACCAAAAACAAACAAACAAACAAACAAAAACAAACCAAAACCCTGCAACCTTGTGTGAGTTTCCTGTTTTTGTAAGATCAGTATCAGCCTCAAGTGCTCTGCATGGTTAGGGATTCGTGAATATGTGCATGCTTGTGTGCAAGCGTGTAAGGGCATCTATGTTTAACATCAAGCAAGGACTTTGTTGATAACAATGATCTGGCACTCTAAATGTTTATTCTCAATCAGGAGGAGGTAGTAAACCTTCAAATCTCTGCAGGTAAATAAATCCCTAGCTAGCGTGGATATTTAATGAGGCAGCCAGCATTCAGTTTTTTAGTAGCAATGGGGTCACACTTGATCATCCAAGGAGAGTAGAAATCACAATAGTCAGAGTCTGCTCAGCCAGTCAAAGCTCAGGCCAAGAAACAGAACATGAGTTGGACCCCGAATGGTTTGGCTACTTTTTTATTTAGTATCCTTATATTTAAACACATTCTACTGCCCACTTTGTATCTAGGTGGGTTGCCACCTTTAGAATGGGATCCACATTATGTCGGAACTGCACAGGACCTCAAGATCACCACAGTGAACCAGCTCAAACCTCAGAGGAAGAACAGACACAGAAGAGCAGCAGACATTTGTTGAGGGACACACAACTAATTGATGGCAGGGCCAGTCAAGGCATTGTGATTCAGGATGCCTGGCCCACACCTGCGATGTTTCCACGGTATCCAACAGCTTACTTTTATTCAAAGGACAAAAGACAGCAGGCCTACTTTAATTCCAAGCCATGAGCTTATCCAAGGTGCCAAGAATTCTCCGAATCTCTCATCAGTTTCTATAGTTTTAACCTCTAAATGAACAAATGCAAACAGCACTTGCGCATAATATTGTGTTATATTCCATCTCGTCCTAGATGCAGGACAAGTATTTCAAAAGGAGCATTGCTTGCTTCTTAAAGGAAGATGACAGCTCTTGGGACTTCAGTGATGAGAATATGAACAATCCCTGCTGGCAACTAAAGTGGCAGCTACGACAGTTTGTTAGAAAGGTAGGTGGACTCTCGGGTGACTTCACCAGCTTTTCATAGAAGGTCAGAGGAGAGGGAATATTTAAGATCGTCACGTCTAGACTGTTCGTTTTGCAAAAGGGGAAACTGAGGCCCATGGTGCTTAAGTGATTTTCCCTAAATTCATACAACTGCAGAAAGGCAGAACAGCACCAAACCGTGGGCCTTAGACAACTTCTGGTCTATAGTTCATGCCTCTACTCTAGACAGTCTCCCCATCCAGTCTAATCTTTGTATCTTACGTTGTGGAAACGGAGGCACAGGCAGAGCAATGTGTTCAAAGTCGGACAACAATGAAGGGTGTGTGTGGTTTTTTATTCAGAATATGAAAGAGGCCAATTAATGATGTTTTATATTCTTCCCACATGTTGATCTCAAAGAGGAAAGGGACAGGAAAGAGAAATACTTTGAGAAATTGAAGTTGATATCTCAATTTGCAGTTAGCAAATGACAAATTATAGTATTTCTGTCTATGGAAGTTGCTAAAAAGGATCTCTAGCAGAACCATAATGTTAACTAACAGGTTATTTCATAATAGTTACATAATTTTACTTCAGCCTTGTGACATGTCAGATTAGGTTTCTTCTCTCGGGCTGTTCCTTCTTGGCAAGAAAGCATTTAGTAATATTTACTTTCAACTTCCTCAGAAAAGTCAGAGGAGGACACAGATATGGAAATACTCTGAAAAGAAGTAAGCACCAGGATTGTTTAAAAATCCTGGGGACATTTCCAGCACAGAAGGAGGAAGTGTTTTACTGGCATGATTGTGAGTCCAGGATGTGGTGCTCAGCCTGGCTTCTCATAGAACCAGTGTTTTGTTGACAGTTAGGGATCTGATTTATAAACCTCAACAGTCGTCCCCATAGAGCCCAGGCATCACCCACAATGCTATTTTTTGTTTTTGGGGTGGGTTTTTTTTGGTTAATCCTCACCCGAGGATATTTTTCCATTGATTTTTAGAGAGTGGAAGGGAGGGGGAGACAGAGAGAAACTTTGATGTGAGAGAGACACATCAATTGCTTGCTTACTGCACATCCCCCAACCAGGGTTGGGGGTTGAGTCTGCAACCCAGGTAGGTGCCCTCCACCGGGACTGAACCCAGGACACTTCAGTCTGAGGGCTGACATTCTATCTACTGAGCCAAACTGGCTAGGGCTTATGATGCTATTTGTATGAGAAATGAAATTATTAGATGTCCACCTGGGAGTCCTGCAAACACCTGTACTGCGTGGCTGCCCTGGAGGTGTGGCCTGGGCAGGGCACCCACTGCATGCATGAGCAGCTGTGACTTCAGCACCCCAAGTGACAAGGACCAGGAAAGGCCCAGGGTTGTGGAAGGGTCCTGAGGAATCTAGGAATGGGACTCCACAGACCCTGGGGGTAAGGGGGTGGTGAACTAACAGGTTTGGGGACTGAGAAGTGGGGCTGGATGCTGGGGCTGGAAGCGGGGAGATAAGAGAAGTGGGGATGGGTTTCCTGCTACTCTTGCTCTCCTTCCCATGCTCATGCCCTACCCCCAGCTAGACTAGAGGAAGCTGGGAAGGTCACAGAGGGGTGGGTAAGAGTGCAGGGGAAAAGGATGTCCCATTTTTTTCCAGGGACCATTAATTAAACAGACTATTTCCAGTGAACATCCTATACCCATTACATATATCACCTCCTTTAATTATCTCTATGAGGAATAAATCATTATCCTCTTCCTCTTTTTTAAAACACAGATGAAGGAGTTAAAGTTTACATCAGTTAAGTGACTTGAGAAAAATTTCCCAGAGCTAACAATTGACAGATTTGAATCTAGGCCATCTGACCATACTCCCACACTCTAGGAATTATCCTCTCTCCTTCCTGCTGATCCTCCTTCTTCCTTCCTTTCTGTTCCAGAATGAGAGAGAGAGAGAGAGAGAGAGAGAGAGAGAGAGAGAGAGAGAGAGCGAAAATATTGCTGAGGCCACCTCTCGCTTTCCTGTATTAGTGCCCATTGGACTACAGGCAGTCCCCTCATCACCTGGAGTCAGGGCTTGAGGCAGATGCAGAAGCAGAGAGCTTCTGACTTGGGATGGGAGTACAGGGGAAGGGAGTAGTTGCCCAATTAACAACAGTGACAGGAAATGAGGGCAGTGATGGGCAAAACCCCCTGGTGACAGAATCCAATGGAGGGGAATTTAGAAGCTGTGGACGAGCCAAGACAAGACCTGTTTAATTCATAGAAAGGCTCAATGTTTGCTCTTTCTTACAGTTTTTTTCCTTACAGTTTTTTTCCACTGGTGAGTACAAAGAGGGTGATGCTAGAGTTTTAGTAAAGGTGTGGGAACTTGGTAAAATACCTTTATGTTAAGAATGCCTCAGCCACATTCTCAGAAATGAGAGCAGGACATGGTGTGGTCAGGTCACACCTTGATGAGCTGTGGTTGTCTGTGGGCACCCAGAGAGAGAGGCTTGGGGCTGTCCAATCACTTAAAGACCCTGGGCTCCATTACACAGAGCCCTTTACACACACAAACACACACACACACACACACACACACACACACACACACACTCACACACACTCACACACACACACACTCACACACACTCACACACCATAGAGGAAATGAGGTGACGTGTCCGCCTCATCCACCAGCCACAAAGAGGTCTGTGCAGGACGCGGCTGACCTAACTTGGCAGGAGGCTCCTTCCTCCTGTGCTGCTCCAGATGTGGACTTTCAAAGACTTTATCCAGAAACAGAAGTTTCCCACACAGAGGACCATTCTTTGATCACCACGTGGGGATGGCTCTTCAATATTTACCCTGCTTCCTACGTTGTCATCTTACATAGAAATGTCCTGTTAGGCATCAGTAAAAAGAGCCATAGACATTCTATAGTCAGTTTTAAATTTTTAGGGAAATTAACAAACTTTATTCAATACTATTTGCAGATAAGTTTGGGAACCTATGAAGAAACCATTTCTACAGTTCCAGGTAGTATTTTTATTTTAACTTTCTACTCTCCACTTCATGGCAGGGTGAAGGCCTCTCTATCCTCTTCCTTTCTGCTCCATTGACACATCCTACCTCTGATCAGCTGCTCAGCATTTCAAGCTACTCGATTCTATTTCCCTTTTTGCATTGAGAGCTAGAAAGCTCAGAACCAACCCTGTGGCCCACCTATGGCCAGAACTTTTTTTTCAGCTGAATCTTATTGGATTTTCCTTTCCCCTCAATTTCTTTAATTATTTATTTTTTAACCTTCTAATGTGTTGTAAATAAGCCATCTAAATCCTTTCTAGAACTGGCTGAAAGTAAGATAAATAAGGGCCCCACGTTACTCATCCCCTCTGCTTCTGACCACCACAGGCTCTATGCCTTTCCTTATACAGAAACGCCTCACTCCCTCATACCTTTCCCAACAATCCTCCTACCCATCCACAATTCTCATCTTATGGTCCCCATGCCACAGCCACCTCTCTTCCTGTTCATGATCAGCAGCCTTCTCTTGACCCACACTCCCTTCAGTGCTGTTGCCCAGGCTGGCTTCTTTTGTCTCTGGCTGTTCATATAATGGGCTCCTTCTCATTCTCCATCCCCATCACCTAATTGTCAGACCTTCCCTGGCCACCTTTCTAAGTAAGTTCCCCTGCACCTTGTTATCTCTATCACACTTACCTTGTTCATTTATGTATATATTATCTCTGTGTCTGATTCCTTACTAGATCAGAAATTCACAAAGACAGAACATGTGTCTGTTTCTCTCCCCGTCTCTATACCTAGCACCTAACCCTGTGCCTCAAACCTAGTAGGTCCCTGCCCTTGTCTGTACCATCTTCAGTGTGTGTGTGTGTGTGTGTGTGTGTGTGTGTGTGCATATTTTGATTAAAACAAAATCCACATAATAAACAATCATTAAAGAGCACCATTCAGTGGTAGTGAGTGCATTGACAATGTTGTGCCAACACCATCTCTTTCTATATAGAAGGTTCTTTTAAAAAATATACTTTTATTGTTGAAAGTATTACAGATGTCCTCCATTACTCCTCTTTGCCCATCTCCACTCAGCTCCCACCCCAACCCAGGCCTTCACCTCACTGTTGTCTGTGTCCATGGGCTTTGCATATATGCATGTAAGTTCTCTGTGTGTGTGTTTTAATTCAGGTGAAATTCACATAGCAAACAATCATTTACAGAGCACAATTCAGCTCAGCCGGTGTGGCTCAGTGGTTGAGCATCGGCCTATGAACCAGGGTGCCATGGTTTGATTCCTGGTCAGGGCACATGCCTGGGTTTCAGGCTTGATCCCCAGTGTGGGGCATGCAGGAGGCAGCAGATCAATGATTCTTTCTCATTGTTGATGTTTCTATCTCTCCCTCTCCCTTCCTCTCTGAAATCAATGAAAATATATTATAAATAAATAAAATAAAGAGCACAATTCATTGGTAGTTAGTGCATGCACAATCTTGTACTAACACCATCTCTCTCTACATAGAAGGTTCTCCATACATAATTTTGATTGAATAAATATGTAAATAAAATTACTGGAGTAAATTGACTACTTTTTTGCACCTGGTTTTCTATAGCCCCATTTTTCCATACTAATCGCCACACAGGCCTGAGTATATATACTGGAGCACGTCAACCTGGCAGAGAGGGCAAGACCTCGTCCCAGGGTCCAAGCATCTGATCATTTCCCCAAAGGCAAAAGTGGTTGTGAGAGTGTTGAGCACCCCAACTCTTCTGATGAGGCACACCAGATCCATCGTCTACAGTAGATGCATGTACTATGTTCAGTATTAGAAGAAAAATACTATTTTTTACTCATCCTAATAAGGTATAGAAATCAGGTACTTCTCAGTATACCAAGACATATCCATGACACCCAAGTATACATATTTGCAAGTTTCCTTCCTGGGAGGTGTTTGCTATAGCCAGTTGGAAATTTCCTCTCTTTAGGATTTGCTTTCAAAGCTTGGCTTTCCCATATCCTTGCAATGACTTCAAATGCAAGATATTTATAATTGGATTTTGTTATTGAATACTTAAAAACAAAGTGGTGAGGTCTAGGACAGGCAAAGCATTATGAATTATTTAACAAGGGAGGTTATAAGTAAATGGACACATCAACCTTGAAAGCTGAGAATCCTGAGAATAATATATAAATGACTATGCATCTCCATGCCATGCTTGGTCTTCAGTGCCATATAGATGCCCACCTATCCTGAGTAAGTAACAATTAATACAAAATTAGAAGAAATGAGAAGAGATTCCCATGTCCCATTCATTTTCCTCTATGGAATTTTATCACCTCTTAGTTTCCTCTTCTACTGGCCTAGATTAAAGCTTACTGTTCTCAGTCCTGGTATAATAGTTTGATTAACTTGCCAGTCTCCAGGCCTCTCATCTTCTATCCATCCAACCTTACTCTGAGAGATAGATTAGCCTAAAGCACAAAACATATCTCTTCACTTCCCTGAGCAAAACCTTTCAGAGTTTTCCCACACCCTACAAAATCCAAATCTCTTAGTCTGACATTCAAATCCTCTATACTTTGGCTCATTCAAACCTGAAACTGAATTCCTCTCATGCCTTTGTCCCAGGAATGCTGTGTGCACCCTGCGATGAGCTTCTTCCCATTCTATTGGACCCCAAGCCAGCCCATCTTCACCCTGTTCAGATCATTATCCTTGCACTTTCTTGGGCCTGTTTGTTTATAATTCTTTTTTCTTGTCCCTGGAAGAGTGCCTTTCATAGACATGGTGGGCGCTTTGGTTTGTTTAAGTGAATGGAAGGGGCCTTAGCACAAACACTCCCCTGGCCTCAGCTTCCCAATAAGTAGGACTCTTTCCCTCTGAATAGCCATCACCCTTTATTTCCTTTTCTAACAGATAAATTTTCACTTTCTAATTCATATCTTCCCCCAAAGACTGTTTAAGTCCCTTAAGGACTCAGTCAGTGTAATCAGTGATTAATCTTTGCTGCCTCTGTAGGTCCTAGTGCAGTGCCTTGCGTTTTAAAAACCAATGGACGCACACTTGGGAAGTTCGAACTGATTTTTTAAGAGTTGTTTGTTCAATCTGTAATTTTTAAGTACTTGGATGCTGGTCAGTAAGTTATTTGTTTGTTAAGATGTAGTGAATCCGTGATTTAGATGCTCAGGTACTGATTATCGTGATCAGTATGTCAATCCATGTTCCTTTGGGGAGGTCAGGGGAGGGGAGGGGAATGACTATTAGATGCCAGCTTATAGCATCTATGGACAATGGTTACCACTGCTACTCCTTTAAGAATCACTAGTAGCTAGCAAATAGGAAAAAATAGAGATGATGAAATTGGTAGCATTCTATATATAACTCAAAATGGAAACTTGCCAATACCTGGTTATTTGTGCACTTTAAATGACTCAGCGCGATTACTGCAGGTCCACAGTTTTTTGTTTGTTTGTTTGGGTATTTTTGGGAAGGGCCATAACCTTCCCTTTGTTATATTCACCGTAATGACTTCTGAGACGCTGATAAATTATAACCCACGTTACTGCTTATTCTTCCCATCTAAAGTACTTTGCAAGTTAAACATAACTTGAAGTACACTGATCATCACAGTGAACTGTAGGCTGTTTTTATGAAAAGCCATATGATCAACTTTGGAAGCCCAGCGTGCTCACAGGGCCTCATTGACAACAGCTGTGAGCTGCAATATGAGAGGTAGTTGGACAAGTGCTGATGATACGTTGTCATTTCTCTTTTAGAAAAGCAACAAGATGGTCCTCCGCTAGTGACTAGAAAAGGACTTCAGAGAGTAGCAGCTCACCTAACAGGGAAAACTCAGAGCACGGCCACACTCCCAGTTCCAAGTAAGAGAAACAACAAATACATGGTTTCAAAGGAAGGCAATGGAAGACTATGTCCCAAATAATGTATTCTTTTAACTTGTACCTAAAATGTGTATATAGCTATCTACAAAATGCTCAGCAGGAATCAGATCTCAGACTGACTCTTTTCAGAAGCAAGATGATCAAATAGCTCAATTACTGCCCTGGCATAACTGGCCTCAGAGAAATGATAACGTTGGAGAATGTTATATTTGAGTTTCCCATGCCCCCATTTTTGCTCTTTTTCTTCTTAAAGTCATTTCTCTTTCTCACTTTGACCAATTTTTTCTCTTCAAAGTTCTAAATTCGTCATTTGCTTTCACCATGAGTCACTGAGCATTCTTGTGACATTATATTTGGTTGAACCGTAGGAAGTTGCCAATATTTGACTGTTTTTCACTTACAAAAATGTCAGTTTCACATAGTTTAACCAAATATGTTAAACCTAATTTTTAACTGTCAGAGCAGATGTCCACAGAGTGCTGTAGTTAAGTGCACCGGTCTTATAGTCTAAATACCCACTTTGGAATCCCAGCCCTCCTTACCCAGACATATGTTTTGAGCAAATTACTTAACCAAACTAAGCTTCAGTTGCTTATACAAAATAGAGATAATCTTTAAACAAAGTAGAGATAATCTTTCCCTCATAAAAGAGTAACACATGCAAAATGCCTGGTGGATTGTAAGTACTCATTAAGAAGACCCTTTTATTATTGGAAAAGGTTTTGTCCCAAGTTAAAGAAATTTCAGGCAGTTAATGGATGAAAGCATTATTGGGGTGTTTTGAGAGGTTTGTTTATTGTTCTGTTTTTTTTCTAGGTAGTTGCCTTCCTATCATATTCCTGGACTTGTGTTTTATAAATAATTAACATGTTTTGCATACGAGTGAGATCATTATTCCAATATTAGTGTTTACTGCTCATCAACCAATGTGATAGTTATTTTAAACTCTTGAAAAACCTAAATTTTATATCATTCATGGAGATGAGCTCAAAGTTTAAAGGAATATCATATTTTGCAGGACCCTTTTTCATTCAGTCTCTAGGACTTAAAAGTCCAAAGGTCTGGAGCTCTTTAAATCTGGGATCTCTTTGCCAAACCTGTGCTCTAATTGTAGACTAGAGATGCCTTCAGTTTGGATGGTGCCTTTGACTGCTGAGAAAGACCAAGGAGGGAATCCAAAGTGATCCAAAGGAATAGCAAGAAGTTCTGAGCGCCAGGCTTAAGAAGTAGATACGTTTCTTTTGGTTTCCCTATATACTGTTCATTTGAGCTCACCAGCATAGGAGAGAGGTAGGGGCTGGGGACAGAAGTTCTGCCCAGGAGTAAAGATTGCCGTCTGAGTGAATCTTCCCCTGTGCTACTACTGGGAGATAAGTGTGGCAGATGTGGCATGAGTGGCAGACGAGGCACAGAAAAATAAGGCACTCCTAACAGGCCACAATAACACAGAAGCCTTCAGATTTCGCTATGACTAGAATTTAGAATCCTTGTAAGAATAGAGGAGCAAGAAGTTTTATATTTGATTGAAATCCTTTGCAGTACCAACCAAAAATAGGCTAGCAACAGCTGTTGGAAACGCCTTGCTTTGCTACAAACTCGCTTTTGTAAACTTTCTTTCTCTCTAACCTTCCTCCAGGCTCCATGGATGGAAACATTTTGGGCCATAAAATAACCTCCTGGGAGTCATCAAGAAGAGGACATTCATTCTTGAGTAATTTTCACCTGAGAAAAGGAGAGTTAATTATCCAACAAACGGGTTTTTATTATATCTATTCCCAAACATACTTTCGATTTCTGGAATCTGAGGATGATTCAACAGTAGGGAACAGAAAGAAAAACAAACAAATGGTACAGTATATTTACAAAGTCACAACCTATGCTGACCCTATACTGCTGATGAAAAGTGCTAGGAATAGTTGTTGGTCTAAAGATTCACAATATGGACTCTATTCCATCTATCAAGGTGGAATATATGAGCTTCAAGAAAATGACAGAATTTTTGTATCTGTAACAAATGTGCAATTGGTTGACATGGACCAACCAGCCAGTTATTTTGGGGCCTTTTTAATTGGCTAGATCAGTGGTCGGCAAACTCATTAGTCAACAGAGCCAAATATCAACAGTACAACAATTGAAATTTCTTTTGAGAGCCAAATTTTTTAAACTTAAACTTCTTCTAACACCACTTCTTCAAAATAGACTTGCCCAGACCGTGGTATTTTGTGGAAGAGCCACACTCAAGGGGCCAAAGAGCCGCATGTGGCTCGCGATCCACAGTTTGCCGACCACGGGGCTAGATGATCTGCACACACACACACAAATATATATATACATATATACATATACATATATATATATATATATATATATATATATATATACACACCATATGTACATATACTGTGTATATATATACTACACTAACCTGAATAGGTTCATCAGCAATTTTCCATCATTGCTTTCCTGAGATTTGATATATACCATATGTACATATACTGTGTATATATATATACTACACTAACCTGAATAGGTTCATCAGCAATTTTCCATCATTGCTTTCCTGAGATTTGATATATACCATATGTACATATACTGTGTATATATATATACTACACTAACCTGAATAGGTTCATCAGCAATTTTCCATCATTGCTTTCCTGAGATTTGATATATACCATATGTACATATACTGTGTATATATATACTACACTAACCTGAATAGGTTCATCAGCAATTTTCCATCATTGCTTTCCTGAGATTTGATGGAGCCCTGAATGCTGACCCCACTCTGCTGAGATCTGGCTCTAGGTAGCATCTGGGACAGACTAAGTTGTGTGGCTCTAAAACAAGGAACATTTTTGTCTCTCATGCCTGAACAGTGCAGAGCCCTTCACACAGCCAAATCTTGGTCTGTTTGGGCCCAAAGAACTCTGCTGACCTTACCCTGATGACTCCCTGAAATCCGACCTGACCCCAAAGGTTTGTGAGCACTCAACAGGTGGCAGTTAGACCCTGGGACATTTGCTGAGTGGCCTCAGACCCAGCACTGGCACAGAGTATCAATCTGGTGAACATCACTTGCCCCTACCCATTGTGAATCTACCTCATTGCAACTGGAGTATCACCAGATGCTCTTTCAATGCCTGAGACTAACCAATGGATACAAACAATAGGAGCGGGGGGCGGTGGGGGCGGAGAGGGGGGCATGGGGATGTGAAGGGGGCGGGCAGGAATGGGTGGGGATAGGTCAATGGGGGAAAATATGTAAAACTTTCAACAATAAAGATTTTTTTTTTTTAAATGAAGTGCTGATGCCTGGGCTTCGCCACAGACCTACTGAATCAGAATCTTTGGAGAGGGGCCCAGGAATCCTTTTGCGTTTGTGTTGTAATTTCCCCAAGTGATTCTGCTACAGCTAGCTGGGCACATATCCACCGGCAGGCAATTGAAAATCATGAATAGAGCCTCTAGAGTTGAGAAAACTAAATTTCAAAAACTGTGATTTATCAATTAAGACCCTGAGGAAACAATGTATCAGGTCACCATTATGGTTAGAAATTCAAAAATACAATTCACATGCAACGTTTCAACTGCATAATTTGTTTAAAAAATAGGGATGCCTACGTGTTCCATTCTCTGCTTTAGAGATGAAGCTCAAGATACAGGAGGCAACTATGACGTGGATATCTTAGAATGACAATTTTATGGCCAACTGTTAATTCTTTCCTAAAGGGCATGAGTACTGAATATTGGATCTTTTTGAAAATTAAATAAGATCTGAGGCGTTCTGGCCCATTGTTATTGGACTCTGCCCCATGAAACCACCTCGCTTGAAGAATAGAGGAAAAAACTGCTAGTTCAGTTTTATTAGGATGGATCTGGGCAGAGAAAGGAGCTTTTTAAGACAATGACCCTTGAGGAGAGGCTAGCTCAGCAGTTTGAGAGGTGCCTTGGCAGGCTTGAGTAGCATCATGGAAGGCAATCCTTACACATACCTTGAGCTTCCACCAGGTGGCGAGGTTCCCTTATTTTCCTCAAAGCCATTTGAATAAATGACTTCAAATTCTCTGTTTGGATAAAGCAAAAGTGAAGGGGAGTGGACCATAAGTAACCAGGGCTTCAGACAGAAGGCCTTGGGTCAAATACGTGTCCTCACTGAGTTCTTAGGAGCTCCACCACAGAAGCTGGGGTGTAGGAGGCAGAGATAATTTTAGTAGTTATGTTGTAGCCTCTCTGTGTCTCAGACAGTAACACCCACTTTGCATTTCCAATTCCTATTTATTCTTAAAACCCCCTACAAAGTCATAGCTATGTCAAAACTGGAAATGACTAGTTAAAATGGACATATAAGTAGAAAACAGGGGTCAAGCACTTCCTATTTTGAGAAAAATCAATGTAAAAACTCCCAAGTCTATGAATCATAAATTTGAGAGATTGCTATAGGATCTTTGTTTTAAAAAGAGAACCATCACAGACTGCCTTAAAAAGTAAGTTTCTTTTGTGACTTAATAATTTGATTCAACCTATTAAATTCAATTTTCTCCTGATTGCTCTGTGAACTGAGATGAAGGTATCTTGGTATCTTCAGGATGAATTGTGACACTGATTTGGTTTATGTATCATTTGCTTCCCCTTTTTGAAGATTCCCCCCTTCCCTATAAGCTCCTTATACTATCTGCCAGCAATACGCCTTTTTTTTTTTTTTTTTTTTTTTTGGTCTCCCAGTCCCCTCCAGGGAGGGTACAGAGGATAGATGAAGTGAAACGTGACCTGGATTTGGTGCTGTGTGCACTTGGTCAGCCTTCTGGTTGGGAACACCTTTCATTGTTGGGAGATAACAATAATGTGGAAGGAGAGGAGGAACCATCTATTGAACACTTCCTCTATTCTGGGTACTCCTAGTTGTATGTTCACTGAATCTCCACAAAAACCTTATGAGTATGGAGAGGGATAACCATCCGTTTAGTTTTGAAGAAACTGAGATCACAGAGCTAGTAGCTGAGAGCCAGGTCTTACCCTTAGGTGTGTCTGATTCCACAGCTCGTGTTGAGCCAATACTGGGATGGAGTATGTCAGAATAGAAGTAAGGGGTCAGGTGAAGATGAACACTTCAATGTGATTTGGGGTGGAGGTGGGGGTAGTGTATTATAAGCTCTACTGGCTCAGCTACAAACAGAACCTACTTCTGGGACACTTGTCCTAGTCAAACACAAAGTACTTTAATATTATCTCATATAAAATAGGCAGATAATACAATATGCAAGCATATACATTGACATCAGATAGACCTGTGTTAGAAATTCGTTTCACCATTTATAATCAGAGTAATTTGGAGAGAACACTGCATCTTTGAGCCTTAATTTCCTCACTTATGAAATGAAGATGGTAATTATCCACTTAGAATTTTTATGATTTAACATGTGTTACCCAATTTTATATCAGGGGGTCTGTGACCAGGTCTGAACCACTAGGTCATATTCAAATGAATCTGATCCAACAGCCAAAAGTAAACAAAAATGATTCCAATCTTTATATTCATCTTTCACAGAATACTGTGTGGGAACTCACTCCAAGCCCATGGCGACATCTTTTGTAATCCTTTTCCTTTGCTATTTCTCCCATCTCCCAGCTCTCTCAGAGCATTGCTCCCACTCCCAAAACAAAATTTCCCTGGAAATTTGAGCTTATTTTCTTCCTTGTATTCCCTTTTCCTCCTACTTCTAGGCCTTCTTCTCTCCTGAGGAAAATTTAACATTTTCACTGCAGATTCATTTCAAATTCTACTTTTCTCTGCCCTTTTCCCTGATTCTGCATCACAAAAGGCAGCAAAGGGGTGGGGAAGGAGTGAGGTTTAATGGCCAACAACAGAATTTTCTTAAGTTAGTACCATCTATACTAATAAAAGGGTAATATGCTAATTAAACCCGGAGACTGGATGTCCTTCCAGACGAAGCCATGGTGGCAGGGCCAAGGCAGAGGCAATTAGGGACAAGCAGGCCAGCGGGGGCGGGGGGTGCAGTTGGGGGCAAGCAGGCCAGCAGGGGACAGTTGGGGGGCAGCCAGGCCAGCAGGAGGGTAGTTGGGGGGCAACCAGGCCGGCAGGCAGGAGAGTGGTTAGGAGCCAGCAGTCCCAGATTTCAAGAGGGATGTCCCTGCAGGGATCGGGCCTAAACCAGCAGTTGGACATCCCCTGAAGGGGTCCCTGATTGGAGAGGGTGCAGGCCGGGCTGAGGGGACCACTCCACCCTGTTCATGAATTTCATGCACTGGGCCTCTAGTTTTAAAATAAGTGTCATGCATATGACAGCTATTTGCACATTACCTGATATAAGAGCAAGCATGCAAATAATTCTTTTATTTTCTCTTATATCACTGATTTGTAAATTTTGGGTACTCTTTTCTCAACAAGATACCTATACAAGTGTTTGTTTCCCTTAAGATTCTGTTAGGAGTTATTTTCTATAAAATTATATTCCTTCATGACAAAGGTGATGCAGTGGAAAAAAAAACAAAACACTGGACTATAAACCAAACAGAGGGACTCCTGGGCAAGTCAGCAATTTGTCCTCAACCTACTGGTGTATTGGGCAAACAATTCTAGGTCATGTAGTGCTGCCCAACTTATTACAAGATGTTTAGCATCCTCAGCCTTCAGGCACTGTGTGCCTGTTGTAATTGCTTACTCCCACCAAGAGTAGGCTTTCATAGTCCTCTTGCCTTATAAATTAAGGATTTTTTTTCTATACAAAAGCTCATTTTGGTTGCTATGACAAAACAACACAGACTGTGTAGCTTATAAACAACAGAAACTTATATCTCACAGTTCTGCAAGTTGAAAAGTCCAAGATCAAGGAGCCAACATGGTCAATTTCTTGTGAAGACCCTCTTTCTGGTTCATCTGGTGCCCTCTCTGTGTGTCCTCACATAGTGGAAGGGGCCAGGGATCTTCTGGAGGACTCTTGAAGGCACTTAGCCTGTTATAAAGGCTCTGCCCTCGTGATTTAAGCGCCTCCCAAAAGCCCCACCTCCTAATGACATCATCTTTGATTAGGATTTCACCGTATGACTTTGGGGGTGTGGGTGGGGGTAGCACAAATATTCAGACCATAGCAGCTAGATATAGAGGGCCTTGGTGAAAACCCCTAAGGTATGAAACTTATTTTTCTCACTAAGCACATAACTACACCATAAAGTCTTTAGACTTAACATTTGAGATTCAGAGAATTTTGTTTTGTTTATTTGCATCTTCTCTCATTTTGCTTTGTTTCTTTTTTGTCACAGGGTTTTCTATTCATTAGTCATTTTAAAGAACAAAATTTTGGTTCTATTAAGCATTCCAATAGTTTTTTTTCTTTTTTTCCCTTTATTGATTAAGGTATTAAATATGTGTCCTTATCCCCCATTGCCCCCCGCTTCCCACTCATGCTCTCACCCCCTGGTGTCCTGTGTCCATTGGTTATGCTTATATGCATGCATACAAGTCCTTTGGTTGGTCTCTCCCCCTTACCCCACCATCCCCTACTTTCCCTCTGAGGTTTGATGGTCTGATCGATGCTTCTCTGTCTCTGGATCTGTTTTTGTCCATCAGTTTATGTTGTTCATTATATTCCACAAATGAATGAGATCATGTGATATTTATCTTTCTCTGACTGGCTTATTATGTCTAGCATAATGCTCTCCAGGTTCATCCATGCTGTTGCAAATGGTAAGAATTCCTTCTTTTTTACCACAGTGTAGTATTCCATTGTGTAGATGTACCACAGTTTTTTAATCCACTCATCTACTGATGGGCACTTAGGCTGTTTCCAAATATTATCTATGGTAAAGTGTGCTATTATGAACATAGGGGTGCATATATACTTTCTGATTGGTGTTTCTAGTTTCTTGGGATATACTCCTAAAACTAAAAATGGAACTCACCTTTGATCCAGTTGCTTTTATTTTAATTCTCTATTTCATTGTTTCTTCCCTAATGAATATATTTTCTGTTTTTTGCACTTTTTTATGACTTTGTCCATCTTCTTGAATTGAATAGTTAGCTCATTTATTTTCAGTATTACTTCTTAGGGAGATGAGGTCAATTCTGTAATGTTTCTCTAAGTATTATTACTGTCTATCATACATTTTGACACATAATATTTTTTTTATCAATGAGTCCTAAATTTTATATAACCTGCCCAAGAATTTACTCTTAAAATTATGGTTTATCTCAGAGATTTTTTTTTTAAATTTATGAGATACATGAAAATTTTAAATAATTTTTTTCTATTGATTTGCAAATTGATTTCATTGAATGAAAATAACATATTCCCTGTGATTTTGATTATTTCGTATTTATTGATTCTTTTTTGTGGGATGGTATAGAATTAAATTTTGTGAATGTTCAAAAATGGAAAGAATATTTATATGAATTTCACCTTAGTTTTTAGAAGGCCTTTGCATTTATTATGCTTTCTTGATCTTTTGTTCCTTTAACCAGTATATAACAACCCTGTTTGTCCCTTTTATACTTTTTTTGTTTGGTAAGTTTGATGCCTCAGATATTTTTTTTCATATTTTCCTGTTTCGTTGTTTTATTCCCTTATTTTCAACTTTTCTTTATATACTTATTTTTAATATGTTTCTTATAAATTGTATATTGCTGAAATTTGTTTTGCTGTCAATCTGAGAATCTCTGCTTTTATTTAGTTTAACCCATTTATATTTATTGTAACCATTGTAATATTGAGACATTTAGGTATATTTAATTCTTGATTTATTTTTACCATGTTTTGTTGTGTTCCTTTTTTTATTCTTCTAACTTCCATTGGATATTAAAATTATTTTCTAATAGTGTTAGAGCTATAAATTCTATTTTTCTTTATATCTGGTAATTAGGTCTAACTTATAAGATCAATAGTTGTGTTTATTGCTCAATCTAAGTTTAAATGTTATTGATTTGTAAATCTTACCCATCCATCCCCTATAGGTTAAGAATTTTCTTATTTTCCATTGCACCATTTCCATATTGATGTTGATACCATCTGGAATTTTAGAACTAGATTATACTTTCATTTTGTTGTTGGGCCATTACTTATATAGACTTTAAAAATGTTTAAATTTTTTAAATTGCCGTTGACATACAATATTACATTAGTTTTAGGTGTACAACATAGTGATGAGAAATTTGTATCAGACTTTGGTAACTTTAATAAATTATTTATCCTGTCAGCCTGAGCAATGGATTTCTGCAGCCAAATTCCTGCCCTGATCTTACACTGCTGCCTTGGGTTAGCACTGCTGATTGTTTTTTTAAATTTATTTTTATTTTATTTTTAATATGTTTTTATTGATTTCAGAGAGGAAGGAAGTGGGAGAGAGATAGAAACATCAATGATGAGAGAGAATCATTAATTGTCTGCCTCTTGCACACACCTACTGGGGTTCAAGCCAGCAACCCAGGCATGTGCCCTAACCAGGAATCAAACCGTGACCTCCAGGTTCATAGGCCGATGCTCAACAACTGAGCCAGCCAGGCAGCACTGCTGATTTCTTGCCCTGCAATTGTGGGTGAAAGAAAATGGGCCTGTGAGAAGCTGTCTTCCAATCTGTCTCTCATCTGTGATCCCTGGCTCTCTCCTGCTTCAGGTCACATTCCCTAATGCTGTCCCCCCACCTAAGGCCCAACAAACTTCTATCACTGAAAGAGTTTTTTGTTTGTTTGTTTGTTTGTTTTTACTAATGATTAATTTCTCTCTCTTTTTTTAATTTAAATTCTTTATTGTTGAAAGTATTACATAAGTCTCCTTTTCCCCCCATTGACCTCTCCTTGGCTGCTCCCACCCCCCAGCACATGCCCTCACCTCCCTACTGTCTGTGTCCATTGGTTATGCTTATATGCATGCATACAAGTCCTTTGGTTGATCTCTTATCCCCTCCACTCCCACCCTCTCCTGCCTTCCCTCTGAGGTTTGACGGTCTGTTCGATGTTTCTATGTCTCTGGATCTATTTTTGTTCATCAGTAACTGTAAGAGTTTTTATGTTGATTTCTGAACAAGGCTGATATCCATCAATCTGTCATCCCGTACAACACCAATATTGGCATAGTTATTGAGTCAGAAGGGAGGGTCTAATGGCCTGTGCTACTTGCCATCATATCTACTTCTAGAAATTTTAAATTTGTTTTATGTTCTTCGCAGGGTTATTAGTAGAGGTAAAAGAGATAATATATATGAACGCTATTCAAAACCGTGTTACATAAATGTTTACTATGTATTATTATGGGATATTTTTTCCTCTAGAGTTTTGAATGGACAAAGAAGTTGGAAAGAAGAAAAAAGGTAACTAGCTCATTATGGCAATTTTGCACTATTTTCAGCTGGCAGACTTTGAGGTGAGTCGCATGTTCATTACTAGAATATTAGAAAAAGACTTTCTATTTCCTTCTTTCCTTACCTATTTAAAATTCTGATTTGAATTTTTCAAACACTGTGGGCTAAAGAATATGAATCTTGAAGGGATGGGGAGAAGTAGAAGGATCAAAAGTCAGTGTGAGTTCGTTTTTCTCTCCCATGTTGCATTGACAACAAACTTCAAAAGAAAAATTAGTATAGATATTATTTGTACTTAAGGATGAATGTTGACTTGATTAGAAAGATGGTAGCTAAGTCCTCCCTCTCATCATTATGCTGATCTTTTCTAGAAGAAGGAAGTTTTCCTTAAAGCTAAAAATACAGGGCAAGAGAGGTGGTACATTTATATCTTCTTGGTAATAATGAATTATTTTATTCAACTTTAAAAGTATATGATTATATTTGTTCCATTCTGCAGAATGTTTTACTAAAGAATTAAACCAAATATGTAAAAGAACATGCTTATAGTCTCTTTATTTTGCCAGGAAGTACCACTAAAAGAAATGTAGGCACTTTATCATTTCTTGGGGTATTATACAGCATAATGATTTTCTGTATTCTTTATGCTAATGGATAATTATTTTTATTACTCATTGTGACAATGCAATATAAAGTCATAATCACCACATTTTGGAGACTCTAAAATGTATTCAAACAAAAAAGAACAAAAACGAGAATTTCCCACACAGCATTAGATAAGCAGTTTTTAAACAAACAAGATATTTTTTCTGGTGGTAGGGAGCATTAAGAGCCAAACTTCTTTATCTAAAACTGACTACCGTGTTTTGCTTTGATAATTAAAGAGTGCTGAATTAAATAACAACAAATTGCCTGAAAATTTGAGTGAAACAATGACAAAACTCAAATTATCTCATAATAACTTTTTTAAATTTATTAAGATATCTGATTATTTTAATATAATCTTTGTTGCGAATTTTAAAGAGATTGATTTAACAGCCTATGATCTAAAGTCTACAAAAATTCAAATTTGTCCTAGATGTATGAAACATCCTGGCTGATCATTAGGCTTGTCTAGTATTTCAAAGAAGTCTGTAACCATACAGCCTTCACAGATTCCATAATATTTACCCATGCATAGTATATATACTACCTCTGAGAGAGATCAATGCAGTAGAGACATCATGCTGTTTCTTCTTAACCAGTTTAGACAAGTGGAGAATCCCAGATGCGATCTGCCCAAGGCAGCTTATTAGTGAGCCTTCCAGTTGGTATGGTTTCAGCAGCGCTTAACAGATTACAAGCTCAACTGGCACCAATAACGTAAAAAGCCTGAGGTAGGGCAATTCCAGACTTGGTTAAGTAAGTGGCTATTGCCATCGCTGAGGACACAGGCTCTCTTCATTCTGCTGCTGCTCTTTGCTCAGATGTTGGTTTTTTGACCTCAGGCTTGCAGGATGGCTGTAACAGCTTCAAGTGTATGGCAACACTAAAGGCTCCCTCATCTCCTTTTTTAAGACTGAGAAAAATTCTCCCACACTCACTGTTCAGAATTACAGACGTGCCCATTCCTTTACTGGCAAGGAAAGTGGAATTTCTATGATGAGGTTAGATTAATTAAGATTATCCTCCCTAGGGCTGGGGGGAAAATCCAGCCTTTTCTAAAGTACACAGTCTCCAGATGGCTGAACAAAATCAAGGTATTGATCACAGAGAGATGAGTGGATGAAATAGCAGACACTGAATGGTCAACAGTGTCTGCTCTGTTGAGTCAGAGGAAAAGCCTGAAAGGAATCAGCCCCCAAAGCTGGGCTGGTGCTTTCAGGATATCTGTCTTGTGGTAGGAGAATAAAGGTTACAGAATAACTGGGCAATACTATTCTTTTTCTCTCTGATTTGGTATGGCAGTCTCAATCCCTCTTCAGGGAAAGGCAAAATACTGTGATTATGTCTCTTTAAAGAGACAAGAAATTCCCTACATGGAGGAGCCAGTATTACATTTGTAAGCAAAAGAAATTTTGGGGGAAACATAATTGAATCCATTAGGATACTTTTAGCTCACTTTACAGAAGCCCTATCTGTAGCAGCTTCCACAACAGGAAAATTCCTCTTTCATCTCAGGAAGTCCAGAGGGAGGCAGGCACCAGCGTTGATTGATTTGGTTCTTTTCCATCTTTTGGACCTGCCTTTTTCAATGTTGGCCTCTCAGCATGTTTCCTCTCCTGTTTCACTGGCCAGAGTTCAGTTCTATGTCCATTCCCAAGTCCATCACTGCCTGGAGGGTTGGCTTAATAAACATCCAGGGTGTGAGATCAAAACAAATCGCAAGTTTGCTTTCATTGTGCTTGGAATAATCACCATCCCCAACCTCTACAACTCTGCTTAATCTAGATCAGAGGTCAGCAAACTAATCTGGCCCACCACATGTTTTTGTAAATAAAGTTTTATTGGAACACAGCCCCTTCTGTTTCTTTATGCATTGTTAATGGCTGCTTGCATGTTACAATGACAGATTTGAGTAGTTGTGACAGAGACCTTATGGTGTGCAAAGTCTAAGGTATTTTCTATTTGATTCTTTACAGAAAACATTTGCCCACTCTGTTATGCAGGACTTCCTTTTATTTGCTTTAAACTACCTTCTGCAAATGGCAACTTTATTCTGGGAAGGAATGTGTGGTGGTTAATTTTATGTCTCAACTTGACTGGCCACAGAGTGCCCAGATTAAACACTATGTCCAGGTGTGTCTGTGTGGGTTTTCCAGATGAGATTAGCATTTGCATCGGTAGACTCAGTAAAGTAGATTGCCCTCCCTAGTGTGAGTGGCATCATCCAATCCATTCAGGTCTGAATAGAACAAAAGGCAGAGGAAAGGCCAGAGGTAGCAACTGGAACATCTCATCATCTTTTCCTTCCCACAGACAATGGTTTTTCATTGGCTCCCCTGATTCTTGCGTGTGTGTGTGTGTGTGTGTGTGTGTGTGTGTGTGTGTGTGTGTTCCTATTGGTTCTTTGGAGAACCCTATTATAAAGTGAAACCTATGTACATCTTACCAATAGTTGTATGATTAGATATATTTTACCCATTTCCCTTGTGATTTTTCCAAATTGGAGAAGCCTACTTTATATAAGATATCTACATAAAGTCAAATCTCTTACTTTTCCAGCAGATTTGTGCTTTTTATACAGTGTTCCAGCCACTGCTGTGCTGGACCCAGTTTGAAGGGTTTTAAACATGGGAGTGTCAAGTTAGATTTGCATTTTCCAAAGATCAACTGGCTACAACCTACACGTGGATTGTGGAATGGGAAGAATAGACAACAGGAGCGAGTCCTTTGATTATTGCAGAAGTTCTGGTGGGGGATTATGGGAGCTTGGACCAGGGCATTAGCAGAAGAAATGATAAGAACTGGCTAGAACCACATCTGAACTGACTGGTTTCCCATGAAACACTTATACTTCCTTTAAGAAGCTTATAATGTAATTGAAGAGGCAACTCATATGTATAAAATCACAGAAACAGTGTATAACTAGAAAGTAAAATTAATAGTTCAAACTCTGAGGGACACAGCACTTGAGAGCAAGACATGGGTCAGAACTCCAATGGTTAGGATTTGGAGAGACGCCAGGGGCAAGAGGTAGCAAAAGGGACAATAAAGGAGGGGCCCTACACAGCAAAATGGCACATGGGGGGGGTGGGGAGGAAGGGGAAGAACAAATCTCATTGGATATGTAAGATAAGGTCAAATTATGAGAACTTAACAAGACAGAGTTTGAAAGACGTGATGTGAGATTAAAGAATGAGCCATTAAAAATGTTTTACATCAGAAGGATACAAGATGAAAGCAAGGTTTAACAAAGTTTAATTTTAACAAACTCTTGTGATTAATTAGACTAAGAAGAACTTGCTGCCGGTGGGGTTGTTGAGTGGGGACAGGACTTGGTGGCAATTAGTAATGAGGACAAGGAATTAATATTAGGAACATCCAACAGGTTGGAGATGATGCATTTTCTTTAGACAACGATCTTGAAATGATGATGAGTTTTTTAATAATAAATGTTTAAAGACATTTATTCATAGACTGGATGGTTTTATTCATAGACTGGATGGTTTTATTAGCTGTGTTCCTCTGCATTGCTTACAATCCCATCTTGTCTTTCTTCATTAGTGTCCCAAAGGCATGTTCATGATTTGAACAAAGGAAAATTCTGCTTTCTAAAGCAGAATGATGTACTTTGATACATTATTTTAACTTCATGTTAAGTAATATTTTGACATAATAAAATTGAATTGCCCAGTCAAATTTGTTTGTATTCTTTACCAGTTTTAATTTGTAATTACTGATTTATAGGAAATTTGAATTGTAAGTAGAATTCTATTTTAGTGAGATTGGTAAAATAAAAATAAGTAATTTATAGTATTTAGCTTCAATATAAATTGCATGCTTCATCAAAATAGCATCAGGTTATATTGTTCATTTTTATAGAGAAATTCATACACTCACATCTCATTTACAATCTTCTCTAGTTTATTAATGACCTACCCCTCACTGCGCTTTTTTGTCAGAGATAAAAGTACTGTTTTTTAAAATGTTTTTATTGATTTTAGAAACATCAATGAGATAAAAGTACTCTTGGTTCCTCCATCATCCTACCCATCAACTCTTCTGAAATAAACTAACACCAAAATATCAACATAACATTTTGTAGAAAATTTCTAATTTCAATGATCCAAACACACTACAAGTGACGAACACGGAAAAACAAAACGAAACACAAAAACAATGTCCTCATTATAGAGATTAGCTTCAGAGAAGACAGCAACTGTGGAAAGGCATCTGCAAGTGGCGTTTTTAATTTAATGGAATTTGTTGAAACTCTATCAGGAAAGAACAATTGCTACATGCCACCTGTTGAAACTGTCTTGCTTATGGAGAATGGGATGTAATGATCATATCCATTAAAATGGAATACTACTTTTTACTACCTTTTCTTTTTCCCATTTATTGTCCAATGCTTTCAGAATCATTAAAAGATGAATTGGCAAGAAAAAAAATCTCAGGAGTTGAAGGGATAACAAGAACAACAAAAAAACAAACAAAAAACAACCTGGTTAAAAAAATGGAAAAAACACTTGAATAGACATTTTTCCAAATGAAAAGATGTTCAGCACATTATTTTTTAGTGAAGTGCAAATCAAAACCACAGTGAATTACCACTTCACACCTATTAGGATGGCTATTACAAAACAGAAAAACAAACAACCAAAAAAAAAAAAAAAAAGAGAGAGAGAGAGAGAGTGTTGGCAAGGATGTAGAGAAATTGGAAACCTTGGTGGGAATGTAAAATAGTGCAGCTGCTATGGAAAACCATATGGCAATTCCTCAAAAAATTAAAAATAGAATTATTATATGATCGAGCAATTCCACTTCTGGGTATATACCTAAAAGAATTGAAAGCAGGGACACCAACAGATATTTGTATGCTGATGTTCATGGTAGCATTAATCACAATAGTAAAAAAGGTGGAAGTAATTCAAATGTCCATTGATAGATGAACAAATAAGCAAAATGTAGTATATACATACAATGGAATATTGTTCAGCCTTAAAAAGGAAGGGAATTCTGGTACATGCTTAAACATAGATGAACCTTGAGGTTATTATGCTAAATGAAATAACCTAATCATTAAAGAACAAATCTGCATGTATTATTACACTGATATGTGTTACCTGGAGTAGTCAGATTCATAAGATAGAAAATAGATAGTGGTTGCCAGGAGCTGGAGAGGCAGGAATGGGCATTATTATTTAACTAGAGGCCTGGTGCATGAAATTCATGCATGGGGTGAGTGTGCATCCCTCAGCCCAATCTGCACCCTCTCCAATCTGGGACCCCTCAAGGGATGTTCGACTGCCCGTTTAGGCCCTATCCCACTGGGGATCCCCAGTGGAATTGGGCCTAAACGGGCAGTCGAACATCCCTCTCACAATCCAGGACTGCTGGCTCCCAACTGCTTGCCTGCCTGCCTGCCTGCCTGCCTGCCTGCCTTCCTGCCTGATTGCCCCTAACCGCTTTTGCCTGCCAGCTGATCACCCCCTAACCCAGGGGTGGGCAAACTTTTTGACTCGAGGGCCACAATGGGTTCTTAAACTGGACCGGAGGGCCGGAACAAAAGCATGGATGGAGTGTTTGTGTGAACTAATATAAATTCAATGTAAAGGAGAGGAGGGGAGAGCAAGAGAACCGGATAGAACAGCCAGATCTGGCCCGCGGGCCGTAGTTTGCCCACGGCTGCAACCACTCCCCTGCCAGCCTGATCAACACCTAACTGCTCCCCTGCTGGCCAGATTGCCCCTAACTTCCCTCCCCTGCCAGCTTGGTCACCTCTAACTGTCCTCCCCTGCAGGCCTGGTCACCCCCAACTGCCATCCCCTGCAGTCCTGGTCACCCTCAACTGCCCTCCCTTGCCAGCCATCTTTGACCACATGGGGGCAGCCATCTTGTGTGTTGGAGTGATGTCAATTTGCATATTACTCTTTTATTTGCTAGGAAGGGTATAGAGTTTTAGTTTAGGAAGGTGAAAAAAGTTCTGGAGATGGATGGTTATGATGCTTGCACACAGTCAGAATGTACTTAATGCCACTGCACTGGACACTCAAAAATGGTTATAAGTGACCCAGAGGAGAAGTCAGATAACTGGAAGAACTAATTAATGGCCTAAACTTGATCCAAATTAGTTGAAATATGCATCGCTCTGCACATCCACCTCATCAGAGCTTTCCTTCCAATCAAGATTATTATAGGGTGGAACTTTCCAAATATGGAAGGCATATCAGATAGTATATAAACAAACAAAAAATTAAATAACAATAGGGGAAATAGTAAATAAATTATGTTTGAACTTACAAAGAATTATTAAGCAACCACTAAAATGCTTTTGTTTAGTGCTTAATAACATAGACTAACACTTGATTTAAAATTATATTGAAATCTATAATAATCCTACTATATAAAAATGCAGGTTCAGTAACATCCATAATGACCGAAGGCTCGAACGAATGCCAGCCAAGCTGCACGTGCAGCATGCCGAGAGGGCTGAACTGCTGACCTCTCAGAGAGAGAGAGAGAGGTGGGGACTTGGAGCAATGGGAACTTGCACGAGGCTGCCTCATGGCACCCCGCATCCCTCCCTGACAGACTACTGAGACTCCAAGCCAGCAGGGCCGCCTCGAGGCTGCAGCCCCAGGTCCCTCACCCCCACCCCAGGCCTGAGAGCAGAGGCACCTGGGGGTCTGAGAACACGGCATGAGGGGCCAGTGTGGGGGCGTGGGGGGCACTGTTTATATCGCCAAGTTCCCAGCTTCCCCCCTGGCCTGTGCATCCCTCCTCCCTCCCCTCGGTGGCCTGGCTCCTGCCTACGTGCATGCCAGGCAGGCTTAACTGCACCAGGGAGTGAGCCATGGCAATCGGGATGGCCACTTCCTGGGATGGGACGGCCAGCCAGGCTGCGGAGATTCACGAGGGCGAGGAGGCCCGCGGGGCAGGCACACCCCTCGGACTGGGGGGCGGCCAGCCAAGGTGAGGCCAATGGGAGCCTGAGGCCACCCCAGCCCCCACAGGTCCCGGGCCAGACGGTGGCTCAGTGGCGAGTGGTGTCTCCATGCATGGCGGTCGGGGGCAACCACAAGCTGTTGCAACCCTGCCCCACACTTCAGGGAGGGGGAAGAGGCTCACGACCACTGGTGCCCTAGGCCACACCGCCTGCACAGCCACCTGCCGGGCTATCAGGGTCCAGAGTGTCGCGGGTGAGCTGCTCCCACCCCGGCTGTGGAATGGGGAGGAGGCGCTGGGTGCAGGGAGGGGACCCCGGCTGGGCCCGGTGTGGAGCTTAGGAAGTCTGGCTGAGCAGGCACTGGTTCATACGAACTCTTACTCTGCCATCTTCCTCCAGCCCTCCAAGCTAGCCTCCCTGCCTCACCTGCCCAGAGGAACAGGCTCCAGGGCGACCTCCCTGAGCACAGACTGTGGACCTGGAGACCTCGAGGAAGAGTGCCCAGCAGGGCCCGGGCGGGGGCCAGTGCAGAACTACCAGGGCAGAGCTGCTTCAGTGTCTCTGTGAAGTTTGCAACAGACCCAAAGGAGGAAACCTAGAGGGGAGAGGCCGGGAGGTGTGAATTCCCAGCGCTTTAGCCACTTGAAAACAGCCCCGTTTGGAATGTGAGGTAGCTGTACGTTCAGCTGAGAAGTGAGGGGGCTGAACCGCACCCCCCCCCCCCCGCCACTGGGCTCCTGTTAGTCTGATCGTCCACTAGGACAGGAAAAAAAAATGGAGCGTGGGGCACAGAGAAAGGGAGGACAATTGAAGGAAACTGTGTCTAGAATTTCCCCAGCCCTCTCCTTCTTTCCGCTGCCTACAAAAGCCCTAGGCCCGGCCACAGTTCTGTCTCCACCTTTTAGTCTCCTATTCTCCAACCACAGAAGAAAGAAAGAAGGAAGGAGTCTGTGCTGCCTCCAGCAAGTATCTACCATGTTTCCCCGAAAATAAGACAGTGCCTTATATTAATTTTTGCCCCCAAAGACATGCTAGGTCTTATTTTCAGGGGATGTCTTATTTTTCCATGAAGAAGAATACGGTACACATTTATTGTTAAATGAAAATAAAGGAAATTTATTACCTGTATACGGTACGGTAGTACGGTAGTTGTCAACACAAACCAGACCAACTGTGAATCCTACAGTATCAAGAAATTACTCATTTATTCAATGACAATCATGTCATCATCTTCTGGAACATCATCATAACAATCCAATTCCTGAATTTCCTGGTGAATTTCTTGTGACTCCATTTCTTTCAGAATCAGTGGACCAAATCTCTCATGTTTAGCAATAGCACTGTCTTTAAATGAGTACTTCTTGTCAAGGTAGCCTGCTTGCAGTGCATTTGCAATGCAACTGTCAGTGATTTTCTCCCATGAATTCTTCACCCAAGTCACAGCTTCTTGCAGTTTCGGTTTCACAAAGTTTCCACGCTGATTTTTCTCCATTCTATTTTCAATGCAGTCATTAATTTCCATGCGCAGATTGTCTTTGAATGACTTGTTTATTGCAATATCAAGAGTCTGGAGATAGGCCGTCATTCCTGCGGGAATCATTATCTGATCTATTTTTCTTTCGTGAAGAAATGTCTTCATGTCTTTAGCGCGGTGAGTGCTGTCTGCATCCCAGACAACAGACCTCTTTGGCTCCCTCGCATAACAAGCGGCAGCATTAAATCGACCCACTTCCTTATAACTGCTTGTGTGGCCCAGGCTTTTTCAGTTTCAAGAATAAAAACGCCCAAAACACGTTCAATCTTTTCCTTCTTGCCCTTAGAAATGGTTAAAGGTGGGCTTTTAGTGCCATCCAGACGAATTGCCAAAATACAGGAAACATGTGCACTTTTGTAAGCAGTGGAGGGAATGTACGCTAAGGAGGCACCCCGCTGTTCAATTGTTGTTTGAGGTGATTGGCCCATAAACACTGCAGTTTCATCCATAGCAATCATGTTGGAAAGATTGTATTTAGAGAAGTCAGCATCATCAATAAAGGACTTGAATGCAAGTGCTCGCTTAATAACTTGAGTATCTTCCAACCTAAACAATGTTGTAGATCTTCTTAAAGACAGTTCACTTCGCTGAAGGAAATTATCCAGCCAGTGTTGTGATGCTTTGAAGTCTTCGGGGGCTATGTCAAACTGTGGTGCCATTGCAAGGGCAAATTCTTGAATCTGAGCCCTATTCACAACCAAAGCCTTTGCTCTCCTGTCAACAACCCATTCACAGATCAGGTCTTCCAGCTCGGAAAATAATGGTTGCCGACCTGATCCACACTTGCGCTTTTTAGCATTTCCCTTGTCCACTTGTTCAATGAGGTTACCATACTCTGCTCGCCATTTTCGGACCAATCAGATACTCAACATCTTCTCTTTGCAGAAAGCAGTAAGATTTCGGCCCCAAGGGTCTTCCACGATTCCTTTCTTGTACTCCACGGAATAGCTTTTTCTTTTTGCGCTCATTTCTAGGGGTAAAAAAAAAAGGAATTGGGGTATCAAGGTGGGGGGAGGGGGATCACTCAAAATGACACAGGGAGGATCAGAGGGGGGAATCAAAATGGCACAGGAGAATCAGAGGGGGGATTACCATTTTAGTAACCCCTTTTGATCCTCCTGTGTCATTTTGATTGCCCCCTCTGATCCTCCTGTGTCATTTTAAGTGATGCCCCTCCCCCCACCCCTGTGCCACTGAACACCTTCACCAGACATCCCCCCTACCCCTTTATCAGACATTTACCCCCTGGGGCCTGCCTGGGGACTGTCACTGGGTTTGCTGGGGCCTGGATCTGGGCTGGAGCAGGGTCTGCCACTGACTGAGAACCTTCAGTCATCATGAAGGCGGCCGCGAGCATCAGGTAGTGTCACCAGAGACAGACCAGCACTCACCACCTTCGCCGCGTCCTGTCCGCTCTAATCCTCCTGTTCTTCTACACGCATCTGCGAAAGTCTCCTCCTCTCTCCAGCCCCACACTCACCGCTCACTCCGACCTCTGCTCTGCCTCCACACAGCAGTGACTTCAGGACTCCGCAAAACGTCACTGGTTGCTAGATGCCAGTCGGGGTGGCCCTAGCGACCAGTTTACGGTAAATTAATTTTCATTCTGAGACAGAGCCTGGGGCCTTATTTTTGGGGGATGCCTTATATTTCACTCAGAAGGAAACCTGTAAGTAGGTCTTATTTTCGGAGGATGTTTTATTTTTGAGGAAATACAGTATATACCCGATCAGCCGGTTGCCTCCCGCAGAGGGAGGCCAGACTGCGGCTTAGGCCCGCTCCTCACAGGATGTCAGTAGGACAACCCATGAGGGCTCTGGGACTCTGAGGGGGGCAGGCTGGGCTGAGGGCCCCCGCCCCAGTGCCCAGCAGGAACCCAGGCTGCGAACATCGCCTTCTCACCCCAGGCTCCTCCTCCTCGCTCCCTGCAGCCTCCTCCAGACACCCGGACGCCCGCAGGCCATGCAGCGCTGCTGCCCACTGGGCTTGCAGAGCTGACCCCAGAGACTGGGAGGCAGGTTCCTACTCTGCCGCCTCTCAGAGCTATTGTCCCTGGGCCTGTGAGTGCTCTGGCTCCATGGAAGATGCCAGACCAGGGAGCAGCCACTCAGAGGGCGGGTCCACAGCCACTAGCCTGACAGGGATGAGCAGCGCTCTCACATCAGGTAAGCCCCTCAGGCCACGCCCCCTACCAGTGCACGAATCCCCGTGCACTGGGCCTCTAGAATATACATATGTATGGAAAACAAAACATACATATGTGTGGCTGGACAAGGACTCTAGAGTTCCTCTTCAGCTCTTTGTTCGTTCCTGTCTCTAAACCAGGTCAAAAGGTTAGCTGAAATCACACTATGAGAGTGATCAATATTAGACACAGAAATATAAATAATTTCTACTAGATATCCACACCACAGGATTAGAAAGACCCATGACCAAGATCCCTGATCACCTTTCTAGAGTGGAACAAGAGAAAAAGATATCCCTGTCTTAAACACAAAATGGTTGCATGGAAAATCCATACTTGGGTCAATACACTCAAATAATCAGAGAAGACTTCCTTGAGGAAGTGGCGACTAAGGTTAAGATCTGAGTGATACAGAGGAGTTACCATGGCAGAAAAATGTGGGGCTAGTAGGACTTTCCAGAGAGAGGAAACACCTTGGGCCAAGAACAAGAGGAAACAGGATACGTTCAAGGAACTAAATGGAGAGCATGCAGTGTGATGATACCAAAAATATAAGTAGTGCCAAGCCAGTGGCCTTTTAGGTCATCTTTTATATGTCATCTTAAATTTTGGAGTTGTTGTTTTTTTCCCCTCTCTAAAAACAGGGAGAACCACTGGTCTTAGTGTGCTTGGGTGGGGGCACTGGGAGTGGCATGATGAAATTTGCTTGATGCAGGAACCACTCTGCCTGCAATAGGGAGAATAGATTTGGGGGTTCAGAGTGGAAAGGGTACCAGTTAGAAGGTACAGGTGATACACTTCATATGGGTAGTAGAAAAGGAGAGGGAGGTAGAAAAGATAACATTTTGGTTTTTAGCTTGCATGGCATGGTGAATGTTGGGGTCATTACTGACAGGGAACTCATCGTAAGATAGTTTGGGATATGGTGATTTTATGATTCACAAACTCAGTTTGAGATAAGTTCATTTTTAGGTGCCTTTAGATCAGGGGTGGGCAAACTTTTTGACTCGAGGGCCACAATGGGTTCTTAAACTGGACCGGAGGGCCGGAACAAAAGCATGGATGGAGTGTTTGTGTGAACTAATATAAATTCAAAGTAAAGGAGCGGAGGGGAGAGCAAGAGAACCAGATAGAACAGCCGGATCCGGCCCGCGGGCCGTAGTTTGCCCACGGCTGCTTTAGATGGTACATAGTTTTTATTTCACTTTAGAGCTCAGAGAAGATATGATGTTTAGGCTTATCTGGGGAGGGGTAGTAAAAGAATTGGGACATTATGCTAAGCAAAATAAGTCAGTCAAATAAAGCTAAGAACCATATGATTTCACTCGTATGTGGGATATAAAACTGAAACTAATAGACATAGGCAATAGTATGGAGGTTACCAGAGGGAAGAGGATTGGGGGTAGTAAAGGGTAAAGGAGGCCAAATATATGATGACGGAAGAGGATTTGACTTTGGGTACTGGGCATACAATGCAATATACAGATCATGTACCATAGAAATGTATACTTGAAATCAATGTGATCTCATTAACCAATGTCACCTCAATAAATGTACTTAAAATAATAAAGAGAAATTTTAAAAATATTCAAGGACCTAAATGAAGTCCCCTAATGAGAGGTTATAGGGTGAAGAAAAGAGAACTTGGCACTGTGTTTTGAGGAACTCTAACAACTAAAGGCTGGATAGAGAAAAAAAAAGAGCCTTTACTAGTAAAAGAGGATTAATCAGAGAAGTAGGATATTAAAAAAAAAACAACACAAAAAAAACCCCTAGAACAATGCTGTGTCACAAAAGTTAAGAGAAGAAAGAACATTTCAGAAAAGAAGTCAGAGACCACAGTGTTCAATATTGCTGAGAAGTGAAGTGAGATGAACTCTGAAAAGAATTTAGCAACATGAGAGTCATGGGTAACTTGAACAAGAGTTGTGTGGGTCAAGGGTTGGAGACGTAAGATTAGAATGGGCTGAAATTTCAGTAGGTTTGCAATAACAGGAAAGAGACAAAGAGAGGGAATGGGTGTAGACTTAACAAGGGAACAGAATTTTTTGTTTATTTTCTAATGGGAGAGGCTTGAGTATACTTAAAAGCAGACGGGAAAAATCCAGTTGAGAGAGACTTCAGGTGTGAAAGAGCAGGCATATTAGATAATGTGAGTGTTCTGAAAAGTAAGAGGGAATAGGTTGGTTCCAAGCAAAGGGAAAGGACTTGGCCTCAGAAAGGCAACAGGACACTTCTAGTGTAGTGAAAGGGAGAGAGGACAGCATAGGAGGCCACAGAGGGTAACAAGTTTGAGTTTGGGAAGCTGAGAGAATTTGTGTCTTGTAGCTTCTATTTTCCAAAAGTAACAGGCTAAGTTTTGTGTTGATTATGAAGAGGAAGGTAGTAATTATGGTTAGAAGTTTGAAAAATGAGAAATTTATTAGAAGTGGTTGCTGAGAATGACAGAGAGGACATTGACCAGGGAAATGTAATAAAATTTTTAATCACTTTTTATATATTTGTATTGATTTCAGAGAGGGAGAGATAGAAACATCAATGATGATAGAGAATCATTGATCAGCTGCCTCCTGCAAGCCCCACATTTGAGACTGAGCCGGTATTTCAGGCATGTGCCCTGACTAGGAATTGAACTGTGACTTCCTGGTTCATAGGTTGATGCTCAAATACTGAGCAACACCAGCTGGGCTGTAGTAAGATTTTAAACAATGTTGAAGGCTCACTTGTAATTAGTGATTATAAATTTAGGGAGGAACCAATCTTTTCTCAATTGGGGTTCTCCAACAACTCTAGGCTGCTCATATGTAAGCAAAGGAGAGGGGATTTCTGAGTTCATTCAGGGCTGGCATTTGGATGAAAAGAAAAGATAAAGGACCAGGGAGTTGAAGATATTGATGTGAGTGTTATTAAAATAATAAAGTGTAGCCAACACCAGCGTGTTAGGCCAGACAACTCTGAAGATGCCTGATTTCCAATACTAAAATAATAAAGCATAAAATTTAAGCTGCAAAAGCAGAAAAATTAAAAAGCATGGTGGATTAGGAGAAAGAGGTCAATGGAGGAGAAATACCAAATTAACCCTCAAAACTTAGAGAACATGTATGTCAAAATTTAATAAGGGAATTGAAATTGAAATCTAAAATAATGTATTAAAAGATACATATATAAAAGTTGATGGAATAGGTAAAACAAAATTGGCAAAATATTGATAACAGTTGAAGCTGGAAGATGAGTGCATAGGATTTCATTACATTGGATAAGAAGTTAGAAAAAACAGAGACAGTAGAAGGAGCAAAAGAAAATTTCCAAAGAAATTACAGTTAACTAGAGGCCCAGTGCATGAAATTAGTACATGGGTAGGGTCCCTAGGCCTGGCCAGTGATCAGGGCCAATCTATGGGGTGACCGGCGGGGGGCCCCCCTGCTGGCACCCTCTGTGGCTGGCCTGGGGCCTGCGGGCTGGGGGCAACTCCTGCATTAAGCGTCTGCCCCCTGATGGTCAGTATGTATCATAGTCACCAGTCATTCCACTGGTCATTCTGCTGTTCCATCAATTTGCATATTAGGCTTTTATTATATAGGATATTTCTAGATCCCTATGAGATGACATTCCATTCATGAAATAAGAATGGGAACCAGAAAGAAAAAAAAAAAAACAAAGGCTCTGTTAGGAGTCCAATATATAAATTACAGGATTTTCAAAGAGAAGAATAGAGAAAGTGAAGAAGGAGGTAAACAACAAAGAAGTAAACCAGTGAAATTTCTGCATATAAATTAAAAAGCCAAAAAAGATAATGAAGTGCAGGAATGAAAATCCCCACCAATACACATCTTGGGAAATTTTGATATACTGGAAACAAGGAGATCCATTGGTCTAACCATCTTTTTCTCAGTCCCTTACCTTCATTGTGTCCTCTCTTTTTTCAGCTTAAACTCGTGGGTCAATGATTCTAATTAATTCCTTGGATAGAACCTCCATACCTTTTCCCCTCTTATGCATTCTCATCTGTTCTGAGCAAAATAATAACCTTGGTTAAATTAAATTTTCCTTCCACTCCATTTCTGCAGCAGTGCAGCTGAAAATAAAAATGGGAAAACAAACAGTCATGCTCACTGGTGTCATTTTATATTCATGATCATTAACTTCAAGTGGGTTCTTACTGCTGCCAAGCAATCAGATGATATTACCTTCAAGCATTCACCTTCCTGCTTTCCTAGACAACTACTTCATTCTTTCATATCTCTGTCATCCATCCTCCAACACCTCCTCCCCCACCCATTCTCAGCTGTTGCCCTTGCTTTCTATATGGCAGAGCAAAGTGAAAGAAGTTCCCCAAGCCTGACCCTCCACACCAACCCACCCTCCTGCATCTATGCTCACATGTTCTGCATTGTCTCCTGTACCTGGGGATGAACTAGCCAAGCTCCCCCTAAGACAATGCCTTTTGCTTGAGCACTAGATCCAACCCCTCTCAGAATGTTCCAGACATTCTCCATTCTCTACCACACTTTCAAGTTCCCCTGTTAGGCTGTAATATTCCCAACAGCACACAACCTGCTGCTATTTCTCACACATTTAAAAAGAAACTCTTTGGACCCCACACCCTCTTCCAGCTACCACCACAGTGGTCTCCTTTTTGTTATAATAAAACTCTTTGAAAAAAATTTTTGTACCCACTGTCTCCAAATTATGTTATCCCATGCTCACTTGAACCAAATAGATTCGCCCTCAACATGCCACCAGGATCATTAATTTACAATTGATTCCATGTTGCTAAATACAATGGTCGAATCTCATCTTACATGTCCCATGGAAATATCTTATACAACTGCTCATTCTTCTTCCTTGGTATATATTTTTGTTACTTGTCTTTTAGAATGTCACCCTCTTCTGGTGTAATTCTACTTACTGACCACTTTGAGTATCTTTTTTCTCATGACTCTGATCTCTAATTGTTGGAGGGCTTTAAATCTTAAGGGCCTTGGATCTCTTTTCTTTTTTAGGTATACTTATTTCCTTGGTTATTTCAACTGGCATCCTGAGTATTGCTTACCACTCCCAAATATGTATCTCCAGCCCCAAATTCCATATCAGTCTATCTAAGCCCTTTCTTCAGTTATCTGCCTAAATTTCTAATTAGTTTCTCTAATTTAACACATCTAAAATTACGCTCTTAATTTTCCTGTCAAAAGTGTTCTGCTGGTATGTGCCTCGCCAGAGCTGAACTCCCTGCTGGAATCATGCCCTTGGTTCCTAGGTACTTGGTTTAGCAAATAAAAGTGCAGAATCCGAGAAACCAAGATGGCGGCATAGGTAAACACCTATACTGCTGCCTTGCACAACAATATCTAAACTACAACTAAAAGACAAAACGGACACCATCCAGAACCACAGGAAAGCTGGCTGAGTGGAAATTCTACAACTAAAAGAAAAGAGGAAAGCACATTGAGACTCAGAGGAGCTGCAAAAGGCTGAGGTATGGAGACTCGCACGCGGAGAGGACAGGTGGCTGTGTGCACAGGCGGCTGAGTGTGCGGCTGGCTTTCTAAAGCATGAGGGAGATGGAAGCTCCCGACTGCACTGAACTCCAGTCCTGGGTGAGTCGCTGGGAAACTAGACTCATTCGGGGGGAATCTGTACTGTCAGGAAAAGAGAAAACACACTGATACTCGGGAGCTGCAGAAGGTAGAAGTCAGGAGGCGCACGCGCGCAGAGAGGACTGACTGCTAAATGCACAGTGGCTGAGTGGGTGGCTGGCTTTCTAAAGCAGGAGGGAGACGGAAGCCCCCGACTCCGCTGAACTCCAGTTCTGGGCAAGTTTCTGGGAACGCCAACTCGTTCAGAGAGAAACTGGACTGTCTGGCAGCGGGCGAAACTCGAGGGCAGCTTTCTCTCAGAGGTGCTTGCAGCAATTACCGAGGGACACTGAGACCCAGGGGCCTCATGGGGCAGGGCTGACGGGAAACCAAGGCTGTCTGCTCTGCCCTGAAACTCTGCCCCATCCAAGCTGAGCACAGAGGCTTTTGCAATTTTGCAAGTCTTGTCTCATAAGAGTGTCTCCAGCACAGAAGTTCTCCCAGCATAGACACAGCTGATCCTCACAGCCAATTGACCTGGAGGTCAATTCCTCCCAGTGATACCAACAACAATCAAGACTTAACTACAACAAGGCTGAGCACACAGTCCACAAAGGGGTGCACCAAGAGTGTCCACCTCAGGTAACTGGGGAGGCTGAGCCACTGTGCCCTATAGGACACCTACCACACAAAGCTACTCTACCAACTCAGGGAAGCAGCGAAAATGCAGAGAAAAAGAAATAGATCACAAATGAAAGAAATGGAGGAAAGCAAACGACTGGATATAACCATGGTTATAAGGTTTTTCAAAACCATGGTTATAAGGTTTTTCAAGAATTTGCTAGAAAAGGCTGATAAATTTAGCAAGACCCTCGAGGATATGAAAAGGGACCAACTAGAAATTAAACATACACTGACTGAAATAAAAAATATTATACAGAGACCTAACAGCAGACTAGAGGACCACAAGGATCAAGTCAAAGAGTTGAAATACAAAGAAGCAAAAAACGCTCAGCCGGAAAAGCAAAAAGAAAAAAGAATCCAAAAATTTGAAGATAGTGTAAGGAGCCTCTGGGACAACTTCAAGCGTACCAACATCAGAATTATGGGGGTGCCAGAAGAAGAGAGAGAGCAAGATACTGAAAACCTATTTGAAGAAATAATGACCGAAAACTTCCCCCACCTGGTGAAAGAAATAGACTTACAAGTCCAGGAAGCCCACAGAACCCCAAACAAAAGGAATCCAAAGAGGACCACACCAAGACACATCATAATTAAAATGCCAAGAGCAAAAGACAAAGAGAGAATATTAAAAGCAGCAAGAGAAAAACAGTTAATTACCTACAAGGGAGCACCCATACGATCATCAGCTGACTTCTCAACAGAAACTATGCAGGCCAGATGGGAGTGGCAAGAAATATTTGAAGTGATGAATAGCAAGAACCTACAACCAAGATTACTCTACCCAGCAAAGCTATCATTCAGAATTGAAGGGCAGATAAAGAGCTTCACAGATAAGAAAAAGCTAAAGGAATTCATCATCACCAAACCAGTATTATATGAAATGCTGAAAAGTATTCTTTAAGAAGAGGAAGAAGAAGAAAAAGGTAAAGATAAAAATTATGAACAACAAATACATGTCTATCAACAAGTGAATCTAAAAATCAAGTGAATAAAAAATCTGATGAACAGAATAAACTGGTGAATATAATAGAATCAGGGGCATAGAAAGGGAGTGGACTGACAATTCTCGGGGAGAAAGGGGTGTGGGGGGTGCGGGAAGAGACTGGACAAAAGGCGTACATCTATGGATGAGGACAGTGGGGGTAGAGGTAAGGGCAGAGGGTGGGATGGGAACCAGGTGGAGGGGAGCTATGGGGGTAAAAAAGAGGAACAATTGTAATAATCTGAACAATAAAGATTTATGAAATTTTAAAAAAAAAGTGTTCTGCTTCTGATATCTCCTATATCTGTTAATGGCAAATCCATACTTTTCAGTTGCACAGGACAAAAGACATGTACACCTGGTACATAAACATAGTTTAGAGGCTATATCTCCCAGAGATCCAGATTCAGTTATAGCTTACCACTTCCATGCCACCACTCTGGTCGGTCCAAGTCACCAATATCTCTCGTTACCCTAATCTCTTGCCTAGATTATTAAAATAGCTTCCTAAATAGCCTCCTGCCTCTGTCCCTTTAGTCTATCTCTAAATAGCAATCAAAATGATAATATTACAATAAAAATCAGATTATGTCACTCTTCTTCCCCAAATCCTTCAGTGACTTTCCATTTCATTCAGAGCAAAATCATAACTGTGACCTTCAAGACCCTTCACAATTGAGTCTCTTTCTCTCTTAACTCACCTGTTACTTTCTCCCACTCAAGCACTCCACTTCAGCCACACTGGCCTTTTTGCTGTCCTTCCAACAAACCAGGCACTGTTCTGCTGCGTGAGTAAGGGTTTAATCAAAGATGCAGACTTTGTTTTAGGAATTCGACCTTATGCAGTTGAGGTCCCTGGAGACAATTTACAATTGTTTGTTGTTGCTTCTGTTGATAATTCTGAAGTCAGCAAGGGCAGAAAGTTAGGGAGAAAAGACAGACATAAAGTGAGGAAGACTAATTCCAATATGGGACCCTTGGGGATAATCTAGAATTGATGATGAACTGGAACCCAGAACTTGAGCTGTTTCCCACTACCTCCACACTCCAGCTTTAATACTATAAGTGAACTGCTCAGAAGTTATGCTCTTTCTTTCCTTTTCTTTTTTTTTTTTAATATATCTTTATTGATTTCAGAGAGGAAGGGAGAGGGAGAGAGAGAGAGAGAGAGAATCATCAATGATGAGAGAGAACCATTGATTAGCTGCCTCCTGCACGCCCCCTACTGGGGATGGAGCTTGCAACTCAGGCATGTGCTTTCCTGACCAGGAATGGAACCATGACCTCCTGATTCATAGGTTGACACTCAACTACTGAGCCATGCCAGCCAAGCAGTGCTCTTTCTCCTAGAGCTAAACAGGCACCTGGCCCAGGAGTTGGAGAAATTGAAGGAGGACATTCAGCAGGAGTTGGAAAAGCTGTGGCCCTGGTTGTTGACCCATGTCAACAAAGTTGAGCCAACAGCACTTGTTCTTAGACCAACCTTCTCAGCATAAAACTAGCTGCTGCTTAATTTCCACCTTAGCAATCTTAGGCAGTTTTCTTTTGTGGCCAACCTTAACCAAGGAACACAATGGAAGATGTTTGAAATTAGCTTACCCATGTCAATACAGTACAAAGCTACCATACTTCCCTCAAAACTTTTGCACCTTGCTCTTTCCTCTGCCTGGAATGCCATCTACCTCCACCCATTTGTTCTATTTATCTACACACAGAGAGAGAATAATTTTTTCTCAGAAAAATTATTTTTTCTGAACAAGTGCATAAATCATGGTTGAGTATGTATTTTTAAGAACATAGTCTACGGCCATACCACCCTGAACACGCCTGATCTCATCTGATCTCGGAAGCTAAGCAGGGTCGGGCCTGGTTAGTACTTGGATGGGAAGAATATTGTCTTATACAGTTATCAACTTCAATAAACTTAACATTGATTCAACACTACTATTTAATCTACCATCCATATTCTAAGCTTGTCAATTGACCCAACAGAAGTCCTTTATAGAAGTTTTCCCCTCCCGGTTTAGATCCAGTCTAGGATCAGGAATTAAAGTTAGCTCTTATGTCTCTGTTTTCATTTAGTCTGGAACACGTTCTCAAGCTTTCTTTGTCTTATATAACATTGACATTTTTTGAAAAATTTTCAAGATAGAATATTCCTTATTATGAGTTTGTTTGATATTTTCTTGTGATTACATTGAGGTTGTACATTCCTAACTGGAATACTGCACAAGTGACATTGTGTCCTTCCCAGAGGGTCACATTGGTGATGTTAATTTTGATTACACTAAAGGTGTGTTTGATCCACCTATTGTATCAACGTCATCTTATGATTTAAAATAGAACATATATATTCTAGCTTTGTCCACAGGATATAGTCCATCATGCTCCAGGGACAATTAGCACCCCTATTGCCCAAATTTAGGTTTCTGAATGCCATTCCCCACGGCAAGATACTAAGGATTCTTGTAGAAATGATTGCTGTCTAGAATAGAGAATTTACAAGGTGAGCTAGCGCCACCTTATTGTGACACAAAGCAAGTAAATTCTCAAAATCTAAGTGAGTCATGTCAGAAGTTTCTGGATCCAGTTTGAAGGAGATCCCTTTGGCCAAAGATAACACAATTTGAGCATCAAAAAGAAAGAAATAACCATAATTGATTGGTATGCATTGACTATATTAAAAATCCATGAATCCATAATAACACTCCCCACACCATTCAAAGGACAGGACATGCTGGGTTCTTTTACCCCAATGTGCTTTTTTGTGCACTTTGTCTGAACAGTTAGCATGTTTGCTTCATTGCACAGAACTCAATGCTCAGATGACATTTCCTCTAAGAAGCCTTCCCTAAAACTTCTATGTATTTCATTGTTTTTCCATATTTCAACAGCACTCATTGTGCATGCCTCATACTGTACTGGAATTGCTTGTTTAACTGTATTTTTCCCTCTGGACTGTAAGTTTATAAATATAGGACCTGTCTGGGTTTTATTTATTTTGTTATTCCAAGTACATAGCACATACTTATAGACAGTTTTATATGAGTTGTGAATGAATAGATACATTTCAATAGTATCCTGTTTCTTCTTCATCACACAATACCGATTTGTCTATATTTTATTTTATTTTTTAAATATATTTTTATTGATTTTAGAGAGGAAGGGGGAGAGAGAGAGAAACATCAATGATGAGAATAATTGATTGGCTGCCTTCTGCACACCCTACACTCAGGATTGAGCCCGCAACCCAAGCATGTGCCCTGACTGTGACCTCCCAGTTCATAGGTCAATGCTCAACCACTAAGCCATGATGGTTGGGCTAGATTTGTCTATATTTTAGACAATTATTGATTGCAGTTAAATAGCTGGCTATTTTAGACAACATCACATTTTTATCACAATATATTTTTAAAAATAGTTTTCCCTTACCTATCAGCAATTGTTTTGGCTGTGAGTAGACTACAAGTTTACCCCACCATCTTTTTCTTACTCTTAAACAATAGCTTCCTACAGTAATTTTCTCTATCTCAGTCTGTTTTCTCCCCCTAAAGATCTGTCTGCACATATACATCTATTACTAATGTGGGGTGGGAAATGTTGAAATCAAAGTATTAATTTTTTAAACTTGTTAGTAACTGGTGGCTTGATTTAGCTGTAATCTTCTTTTAAAATAGTAGTTTGAAATAAATTTTCCCTTAAAGTCAGTTTGGTCCAGCATCTGTAACTCACCAGGGCTATGTAGCATGTTCTCCAGTAGGACGCTTGTATCAAACCTCTCTCCCGCAACCCAGCCATCCTTGCTCAGTGGTTGAGTGTCCACCTCAGAACCAGGAGATCACAGTTATATTCTGGGTCAAGGCACATGCCTGGGTTGTGGGCTCCATTCCCAATAAGGGAAGTGCAGGAGGCAGCCAATTAATGATTCTCTCATCATTGATGTTTCTCTCTCTCCCTCCCTCTCCCTTCCTCTCTGAAATCAATAAACACACACACACACACACACACACACACACACCACAAAAACAAAAGCAAAAACTCCCTCTTGCAGTATTGCACTAGGTGTAGAATCTTCCATGTACGTGTGCATACTTCCAGCCTTAGGTCTTTGTGGATTTTTAAGCATTAACAATTTAGGTGGTAGAGATTATGGACACCATCTGTCAAGGTCATACACAGTGAATGGATTCTCATTAGGCGGGGGCAGGTAAGTGTGGCTCGGTGAGGTCAGCGACGCCTCTTAACGCATGGATCTGTGCTTGGGAGGAACTCCAGGGGCTTCCTCCTACAGCAGAACTCAGGGGCTGAAGCGACAAAGAAGAGAACTGCGGAACCGGGCTCTCTAGAGCTTCACCTGGCAGTAGCCGGTCGCTGGCCGCGGTGCTGAACACTCTCCCGGGGTGCCCCCAGATTGGCCCGCCAGAAGAGCCTCGGTGAGTTTGTGAGTTCGTCCGTCCACAGCCGCCAACCACAAGTCTTCAATGGTTGACTCCTGGTTCTGGGCAGGGGGCCACAGGTTGCATTCAGGGGAGTCACCTTGCGAGTGTAGGGGGGCCTCCGACCCATTCTCACAGGGCGCAGCTCCTGCCCCTCAACAGCAACCCTAATAACAGCAACTCAGCTTATATTTATCCTCACAACATCCTAAAAACTTAAAAAGGTTGATAACCTTGCCCAAGTGGGCACAGCTACCCAATGGCTGATCTCCCTCAATCATGCCCCCCAAAATGTTTACTGCATATCGATGGGTCAGCCGTCCAGCCTCCGTTCCTCCCCATTCGCTGGCTTCACCCTCCTCCCACCCGGCTCCTTTCCTTTTGCCCCTCCTTCTCTCCCGAGGTCTGCATCAGGCAAAAGTAATCTACACAGCCTTTCCCCTACCACTGCCGAGTTGGAGGACCAAGGACAGGGATTCAGAACAGTTAGGTACACATCTTGCCCCTTCGCACTCAATCCAAGTCTAGTCTCAGAGTGCCTAACTCGCTGTGTGACCTTGAACAGGTGGCCACGGGTCTCTAAGCCTGTTTCGCCTCTGGGACTAAGTGATGCTCTTCCCAGGTGCGCACCGGTCTCCTCTCCAGTTGAAATACGAACACTAGGTCCCTCTTTTTTACTCCCTACCCCCGTTTTCCAAGTTCAGTTGGGCACGCTCGCTTCTCCCCACCAGGTCCAGAGCCAATTCTACCCCTTGTTGAGGGAGAACTCGGGTCTCGGCTACTGTAGGCATTGTCCCTGCCGCCCCCACCATCCCCGCCCCTACCCCGGTGTGACCAGCCCTCTGGGCCACGTTAGCCAGGCAGCGCCCCATGCGAGGGAGATTGCCTCTCGCGCTCCCGTTTCGCAGTGCGGGGTCTCCGAAGTCCCCACATCCGGACGCTTGGGGAAGTGCGAGATGCAGCTGGAGCGAGAAGGCGAAGGCAAAGCAGGGCTGACGGGGCTGCCCCGGTGACAGGTACGTGTGTGGAGGTCTGGCCGATGCTGGGCTGGGAGAGAGACTTTGGGGTAGAGGATGGAGGAAAGGGGAGACTCCAGAAAGAGCGGTGGGTCGCTGTTCTCCGTGTGTGTGTGTGTGTGTGTGTGTGTGTGTGTGTGTGTGTGTGTCCCAGCCTCCCTTTCCCCACTCCTCCCCGCCCCAAGCTCTCAATGTCACCTTCTCCCTCGGCTCCTGCTTCTCACTTTTCTCTCTTTCCTCACCAAGCTTCCTCGCTGCGCGCCCGCTCCTCCCTCGCACTCTCTCGCGCCTAAGGCGACCTTCTCCTGGACCAGCGGTCCTGCTCGGCGCAGCCTCATCCCGGAGCCAGTTGAGGGGAGCCGGCAGCATGTGGAACGCGACGCTGATGGAGGAGCCGGGCCCCAACCTCACCATGCCGGACCTGGGCTGGGACGCGCCCCCCGACAACGACTCGCTAGCGGAAGAGCTGCTGCCGCTCTTCCCCGCGCCGCTGCTGGCGGGCGTCACGGCCACCTGCGTGGCGCTCTTCGTGGTGGGCATCGCGGGCAACCTGCTCACCATGCTGGTGGTGTCGCGCTTCCGCGAGCTCCGCACCACCACCAACCTCTACCTGTCCAGCATGGCCTTCTCCGACCTGCTCATCTTCCTCTGCATGCCCCTGGACCTCGTGCGCCTCTGGCAGTACCGGCCCTGGAACTTCGGCGACCTGCTCTGCAAACTCTTCCAGTTCGTCAGCGAGAGCTGCACCTACGCCACGGTGCTCACCATCACCGCGCTGAGCGTCGAGCGCTACTTCGCCATCTGCTTCCCGCTGCGGGCCAAGGTGGTGGTGACCAAAGGCCGGGTGAAGCTGGTCATCCTGGTCATCTGGGCCGTGGCCTTCTGCAGCGCCGGGCCCATCTTCGTGCTGGTGGGCGTGGAGCACGAGAACGGCACCGACCCGCGGGACACCAACGAGTGCCGCGCCACCGAGTTCGCCGTGAGCTCCGGGCTGCTCACCGTCATGGTGTGGGTGTCCAGCGTCTTCTTCTTCCTGCCCGTCTTCTGCCTCACCGTGCTCTACAGCCTCATCGGCAGGAAGCTGTGGCGCCGGCGGCGCGGCGAGGCCGTGGCCAACTCGCTCAGGGACCAGAACCACAAGCAAACAGTGAAAATGCTGGGTGGGTCTCAGCGCATCCTCCAGCTCTCTCCCGGTCCCTCCTCTCCCTTCTCCCTGAGTCTCTACCTCTCTCTCCTGTTTCTCTCTCTCCTATCTCTCTACCTCTCTCCTGTTTCTCTACCTTTCTCTAGATTCTCTCCATCTCTGTCACCCTGTGAGTCTCTCAGTTACTCTTTCTCTCCTTCTGCTTTGAGCTCTCCCTTTGGGCTCCTACATTTTCTGTCGTGTGTATGTCCCTCTCTCTTTAGGATTAAAAAAAGAACTTTTTTGCTCTTGTTTTTATATATCTGTTTCTCCCTCCTTCCCTCCTTTCCTCTTTCTCTCTCCTTCCATCTCCCCGCCCCCCCCCCCCCCCTCCCAACTTTGTCACAGTCTTGACTCTTTTTAGGTGTCTATCTCTTTGTGTCTCTTTCTTCCCGGCTTTCCTTTCTCTCTTTCATGGAAACATGCAGTGCCCATGTATTTCCCTCAAATGAGTTTTATATCAGCCCAGAAACTGCTTCAAAACTGATATGTTTTATAAAAATCTGTTGTGGTCTGTGGATGTTAAAGGTGAGGTTAAGCTTCCTGCCTCAAATAGAATTTGTGGATATCTCAGTTACACTAAGAAAAGCAGGCAGAAAATCTAGGAAGTATTCAGTGGTAAAGTTAACCAAAGATCTGGTCAATTCGGATGATTCTGTCAGAGATGATTCATTTTTCTCTCAATGTTGTGATTTGCTTTATGCCTAGCATTTTTTCCAATCAAATAATCGAATCAGTTCTGTTTACCCTGCTGCTGTTTGTACAGCGTTGTGAGGAAGTCATGACAAATCAATTCTGGCATCTCCATTTCTTTCCACGATTCCTGCCTTTCCAGGTAGAAAAGCCTACCATAACCAAGGATAGCCTAGGATAGGCAGGCTTCCAGGATGAGAAAGGGAGACCTTTTGGAAGCCGGCAGGCCTTACAGTTCTTCCCCAAATGGTCCTTCAGGGAATGTTTGTAGTTAGTGTCCCAGCTAGAGTCCTGCCGAGTATGTACTGTATGAATTCAACTCGTTAAGTATATGTATTTGGTACAAGTGAAGTAATACAGAATGTCTTCACATCCAAGCAAAATATTAACTCTACGTGCTTTTCTAGAACTAGAGTCTGCACCCTTTATTATTTGGACATTACAGTCAGTACGGAATTTACATTTGTGAGTATGCGAAGCAGTTTATTCTTGTATGGAAAAAAATAATACAATAATTAGTAAGTAACCATACAAGAATAAACTGTTTCGCATACTCACAACTGTAACCTAATTTTGCCCACTCCTGCATTTGCATATTTAATATGCTTACAAGCCATTCCAAGATGATTTATATTTGTAATTTTACAATTCTTGGAATCCTGTATATTAAAGTGATTGTTTATTCAAAGAATGCCCCAAATTGTCATTGTCTAGGCCAGTGATTCTCCCAATATGACTAATAGATTGTAAACCTACCAATGCCCTTCAGGGGCCCCTCATATTCCCATGGCTACTGTGGCAGTCAGTTGCTACTACACAACTTAGTTTTGAGAATAACTTTAATCATTTTCTCCAATTTTATTTTTAAGCCAATAATTATCCTCATTAGTGAACCAACACCAATGTTAATTTTCTTTTGCCTTGACAATTTGAAGGGCATCAGTAAAATACTACAAGGGCTAAAAGATCTTGTTAATTTTCCTCTGATTTCAGAATTTTAAAAACTTAATCTAGAAATGCAGTGGTCTTGAAAAAAAAATGGGCAAAATGAAGACTTGGTTGGCTGATAATTATTGTTAGTTGTTTTTATGGGCTTTTATACCACACTTATGGCTATTGTAGGTGACAAAGAATCATCCATCTCAGTGGTTCTCAATCCAGACTGCATATTCTGCCCTCTGTGAAACTTTAAAAAGAACAGAAAAAAACACAGGTGTCCTGGTCTCCTAACTAGAGATTTTAATATAATGAGTCTATATCACATCAGAGGAATCCATTCCTCAGTTAACCCTGACAGACAGTTATTGTTGAGTTCAACACCTTTACTCACATGTGTTTAGTTGTGTCAGACACATGTAAAATGGTGGATTACTGTGAATAAATGGTATAGTCAGTTGAGTCAATACATACATCCAATCACAAAATCGCTCAAAAAGTTGTTCTATGGAAAAGACTGGGAAGCTCAATAAAAAGGGTTGAACTGTTGATCCAGACAGACTCAATCTTGGTGAAAATGTAGCAATTAGAAAGGGAAGAACATAATGGTTCTCTGAAGTCAATGGTAACACCATATATAATCAAAACAAAACTGTCTTCCAAGTAAAATGTGATATTCTGTGACATTTCTTGAACTGATGCTCACTCTCCCATTGTTCTTTTAGCTGTCGTGGTGTTTGCTTTCATCCTTTGCTGGCTGCCCTTCCACGTGGGACGATACTTATTTTCCAAGTCTTTCGAGCCTGGCTCCCTGGAGATTGCTCAGATCAGCCAATACTGCAACCTCGTGTCCTTTGTCCTCTTCTACCTCAGCGCTGCCATCAATCCCATTCTGTACAACATCATGTCCAAGAAGTACCGGGTGGCAGTGTTCAAACTTTTGGGATTTGAACCTTTCTCCCAGAGGAAGCTCTCCACCCTGAAGGATGAAAGTTCTCGGGTCTGGACAGAATCTAGTATTCATACAAGACCAAACACATCGCTGAGCAGAGTCATCGCTTACTATTCTGCACTGGAAACCATAGCACAGCAGAACTTGGGAGGAAGTTGAAGGTTAACTTTGGAATTGGGGAGAGATAGGTCTGGAAACAGTTGGGAGGGAAAAAAAGATAGAGTTTGTAGTGTGTGAGAGGTTTAATTTGATTGCACACTCATCAGTGCTCTCATACACGATTTCTGCATATTCACTACCTGTGATTTTGCATTTTGCTGTTGGTGCTAGCAAGGGCTTTGCAATTTGGAGAAAAGAGAAGGTGCAGAGAGGGCAATTAGGGTACTTCTTACTGGATAAATACTAAATCTGATTTACTTTTTCATAATGATAAAAATTTGATTAAAAGAATGAAATTAAAATTTAAAATTTAAAACATGACTTTTTAAAACTAGCAATTTTCATATCGCTCTAGATCAGTGCTGTCCAAGAGAAATATAATGCAAGATACTGAAGCAATCAATATAAAATTATTAAGAATAATTTTACATTCTTTTTTTAATGCAAAGTCTTTGAAATCTGGTTTTTACATTTACAGTGTACTTTAATTTGGACATTAAGTTTTCATCAGTAATACTTGCTATATTTAGATTTCATAAAATTTGCAGATGAGAAAGTAGATTTATAATCCTAAGTTGTTCAAATACATGTAAAATTTTTCCAATAACTAAAACTATTACAAGTTTTAAAATGAATTAAAATTAAAAATTCAAGTATTCAGTGACCAAATGTGGCTAGTAGTTACTATATTGGATAGTTCAGCTCTAGAGTAAATGTAAAATTGTTGTTAACCTTATAAAATGTTTAACAATTAATACTCATTTCCTGAAATGTTTTTATTGCAAAATAAGCATTGCAGAGTTTTAGCATGATGAATCCCCTAAATCACACCTGAATGCTCTATTCATGCTTGGAAGGAAATGGATATGAAATATAAGATGCAAAAAAAGTAATATAATATGCATTTTAAAACTAGGTGAATTATATGTGATAATATTCAGGAAATGAAACTTTATAAAAATTACAGAAAATCACAAACTGCCTTATTTGGCTTAACAAAAATACTTAAGTCAACCATAAGGCTTTGATTTGTGAATAAAGGAATAATTTATAACAGATTCTGGAAAGCTTTACAGGAACTTAATGAACATAGAAAATTTTCAAATGATGAAAAATTCAGAACCCCTTAAATGCTATTTCTTAGTGATATTCAAGTTAGTTATTTCATTCTTTAATCTTACAGTTATTCATTTCAAAACGCCTATGCCATGTTCTGTCTTCAAATTAGTCTTGCTGTTTACATCCCACTGCTTATCTGATAGATATGTTTACTTGGACTTCCAGTCTCCTTCTCAATCATAATGATGAATTATTGCATACCTTCAACTGAATATTGTATATTTTAGTTATAAATGTATACTCAACTCTTTGCATATTAAATGTATTATTCCAAAAATGATTTCTTCATAGTCCTGTGCAGTACTAAGTCATATCAGCAATTCCTATATGAAAGTATTGGTTCAACTACGAAACTGATTTGAACCATTTAGGGAAATTACTGCCATGAAATTCCCCCCTGCCCCCGAAAAAGTAAAGATTATTATGCTGAAGTAATTGATTGGCTTTATTTCATTTTATTTATTTTTAAAATATGTTTTTTTATTGATTTTAGAGCAAGGGGAAAGGAGAGAAATTGAGAGATAGAAACATCTATCAGCTGCTTCCTGCATGACCCCTACTGGAAATCGAGCCAGAAACCCGGGCATATGGTGATCTCTTGGTTCATGGGTTGAAACTCAACCACTGAGTGAGCCACCCTGGCTGGGCTAATTGATTGACTTTATTTTAGAACATGAAAACATAATCATAATTAGAATGACTTCTCTAGAGAAATATTTCCAAAATCTATTCTGACACTAAAAATGCTTACTTTACTCTAAATGCAGAACTTTAGCCAATTAATTATTCAGTTACTTCTTGGGAGTGCATCAATATTTTTAAAAAAAATACACTGATTTATTCAAGCCCATAGGACACTAATTAGGACATTCAGCATTAGTCTCCTAAATAGGGCCCACTAAATTCCAAAGAGGTAATTCAGCCTCCTGAAACCCTAAAGTTTTTGTCTACAAATACATTCTACTTGAGAGAAAATAAGCAAAAAAAAAAAAAAAAAAAAAAAAAAGCTTGACTTCTATCACAAAGTTGATTGCCTTGGAGAAAAAAATACCTAACTGTTAATTAGTTGTTTGCCTACTCAATGGTCCCCCTTTTCTTGTGGGTTCACAGGGAATAGTTTACATAGCAAGAACCACTGTTGTCCCATAGATGCTCATTGGAGGCTCAGAGGATATGTTTAGGGAAAGGGTTTTTAATTTGTGCTTTCATATCATTGCATTTTTATTGTTTGTAACATCTTTATATCATCATACTCCATAAATTGCTTAAGACTCAGGGAAAGGAGAAATTTACACTGAGGAAAATTGTTTCTGAAAATTCATAATTTCACAGACATTTAGTATGTACATGGTATGTTTTAAGCTCTAGAGATTAAAACACCAAGGATTTTATCCTTAAGGAGCTATCCACTTGTGAGTTATGTTGCAGGAGATAACAGACACATATATTAAGTTTGGAAGTAAACATCTCCAGTTGACACTGAATCGAATTGTTCTCCACTATTTCAAGGGGTTGTTAATGTTCCTGGGTTGTTGTGTATTCGGCTCAAAATAAATTTAAAACGGGCTCTTCCTACACAAACCAGTCAAATATATAGATGCAACTAATGTGTCTACTAATGGTAATTACACTCACAGCATTCTTCACTAACGTATGGAAAGTAAAGGACTGGTTTCATTTTTAATCGGTGTTTCCATTTTCTTGGTCATCCAGCAATGAGGCTTCTGTCACCACACCTTATACTGTGTCACAAAATCAAGGCTTGTATCATTTATAGGAAGAGACTATTATATGAGTAAGAACTTTTTAGTAATTGCTTTAAGGAAGACATTCATTGCCATGAATTATTTAAAACTGGCAGTTTTGTGGCATGGCATTTAGAACTGGAAACCATTTCTTTACAGTCATCTTTTTTTTTTATTGCAATAAAAGTTGTTGTGATGAGATTTGACTTGAAATTCAAGCTTTTGTTAAGAACCGGAAATCATTACAAACAATTTAAAATTATTTGTTCAACATTGACAATTTATTTAATTTTTTTAATCCTCACCTGAGGATATTTTTGCCATTGATTTTTAGAGACAGTGGAAGGGAGGGAGGAAGGCAGAGAGAGAGAGAGAGAGAGAGAGAGAGAGAGAGAAAGAGAGAGAGAGAGAGAGAGAGAAACATCAATTAGTTGCCTCTATACCTGCCCCACCAGGAAGGGATCAACCCAGGTAGTGCCCTTGACCAGAAATCAAACCCCAGACCCTTTGGTGTGTAGGCCAATGCTCTAACCACTGAGAAACACAGGACAGGGCTCAACATTGAAAATTTTAACTGTATAATTTTGTTTTTAATTTATTCACATACTAAATTTAACATTAACAAGACACACCATTAAACTTTTTGCAATACTGGTACCTTTTTACAAGACTAGTAAAATACTTTCTTGCCTTTTAAAAAACAGCATGCACATCTTTGAAATGTGCCGTACATATTTACATATATCAAAATTTCTTGTCACAGTGTCTATGTGAATAGAACTTTCTTCCATCAAAAATACCGTATCTAGTATAAGTAATGTCATTAAAAAATAAAGATAATGTAATTCATGGTTCATTATCTAATGATCCTCCTATGATTTCTTTGCAATTAAAATTGTAATACTAGCCAGGATATATATAACTCTAACTTAGCCAAGTGAATAGTGACTGTTATTAATTCAGTGAGTTGATCACACAAGTTTTTTTTTAATCCAGAGAATGAATGGCAAGTCAAAATCAGCAGAAAACAATGTGCTGGTGGCAAACACTAACTGCTTTAAGCACACGTTTCTTAATTATTCACATTACATAAACTCAGTCATGTTAATTCTTGGCAATATTCTCAGTTTGAAGCAGGTGAGGGAGAGAGTTTGGATGAGGCTTGCTTTATGATTTTCCTTTTGAACGCAAATTCTTGCACGGTGTTGGGGGCTAGCCATTTTTTAAAGTGTCGTGCTGATGTCCCTTTCAATTGCCTGGATATTTGCTGGAATTCCAGTGAGCATTTTATGCTGTGACACAATGTATCCTTTGCTCAAGGGACTGTCAACTACTCTCAAAACTAGCAAACCATTAAAGACCTCAAAAAGCATGCCTCATGTCAATGCACCAAAATGTTTACAAATGTCAATTCCAGAAGAACTCCTCTTCCCTACCCCCATTCAGCCCCAGAGAAAGTATTGGGAAGAATAGTTGGGAAGATTTTTTTTGTGTGATTTTAACACATCAGATCCAAACATTTCTCTAGCTCAATCAACAAAACCATTTATATTTTTCACTTTTAGCACTAACGGTTTAGTACACTAGAGAGCATTTGCGCATATAAATATATCCAAACCTCATAGTCTCCTTTTTCACTGATACCCCCTGTATTCTACCAGTTGTACCAGTTAATAATGCGGATTTTGTAATCAAAGAAAACATGATCATTTCAAGAGAAGCATCAAAAGTGCTTTATTCAAAGTAATGTCCATCACTAGCTACACATTTCCCCCCATCTTTCAGGTAATTTGTGGATACTGTCCCAATAGAACTTTTCTTGTTTTGAGGCAAACCATTCAGGGACCCAATTTTCCACTTCTTCGTACATTTTGAAGTGCTGCTCAGAAAGTGCGGAACAAGTGGTAATCTGAAGGAGCAAGGTCTGGTGAATACAGCAGGTGGGTTAATTCTTCCCAGGCAAGATCCTTTAACTTGTCTTTAACTGGTTTTGAAGTGTGTGATGGTGCGTCATCATGAAGCAAAATTACTTTGCTGTGTCTTCTGGCACATTCTGGTCATTTCACGATCAAAGCGTGGTTCAAATAGATTATTTATTTTTTGTCGGTAGCGATCAGTATTAACTGTTTCACCTGGTTTTAGAAGCTCATGATACACCACACCTTCCTGATCCCACCAAATGCAGAGCATTGACTTCTTTCCAAAGAGATTTGGCCTTGCAATCGATGTTGATGGTTGACCTGGATCAACCCATGATTTTGTGCATTTGGGATTCTCAAAATAAATCCACTTTTCATTGCCAGTCACAATTTGATGCAAAAAAGACTTTCTTTTGTGCTGTTGAAGCAACATTTTACTGATGACTTTTTGGTTTTCCATTTGTCTTTTGTTCAGTTGATGTGGCACCCATTTTCCTTCCTTTAAAATCTTTTCCATTGCTTGTAAATGATCGCAAATTGTTTGCTGAGCAATGTTTAATCTTTCTGCAAGTTGTTTTTGAGTTTGATACGCATCTTCATCCAATAATGCTTGTAATAGTTGGTCTTTACACTTTTTCGGTTGACCTGGATGTTCTTTGTCTTTCACATCGAAATCATCACTTTTAAAGGGTTTAAACCAGCATTCACAAGTATCTTGAGATGGAGCATGTTCACTATAAGCTTCCCGAAGTATTCAGCAGCACTTTTCTTCAAAATAAAGTAATGAATTAGGAGAAACCAAGATGGCGGCATAGGTAAACACCTAAACTGCTGCCTCGCACAACAATTTCAAAACTACAACTAAAAGACAGAACGGACACCATCCAGAACCACAGGAAAGCTGGCTGAGTGAAAATTCTACAACTAGAAGCAAAGAGAAAAGCTCACAGAGAATTGGAGGTACGGCAAAGGGGCTTTGTGCGCGCAGAGAGGAAGGGCGGCTGAGAGCCTGGCTGACTTTCTCTGGCAGAAGGGGGAAGGAAGCCTCCGACCGCACTGAATCCCAGTTAGGTCTGAAGGCGCGCGCGGGCCAGTGCGCACAAAGGCTACGGAAGTTGCCACAGGCTTTCCCTAGTGGAAGGGAGTCAGAGGATTCTGACTGCACTGAGCCCCAGTTCTGACTGCAGTGAACCCCAGTTTCAGGCGAGCCCCTGGGGACCCACGCTCTTGTGGGGGGAGTCTGGACTCTCGGGCGGAGACTCGGGAGCCGGGGAAGGCAAAGGACTGAAAGTGCGCGTGCGCGTGCCAGTGCGCACAAAGGCTGCGGAAGTTGCCACAGGCTTTCCCTAGTGGAAGGGAGTCAGAGGATTCTGACTGCAGAGCCCCAGTTCTGACTGCAGTGAACCCCAGTTCCAGGCGAGCCCCTGGGGACCCACGCTCTTGTGGGGGGAGTCTGGACTCTCAGGCGGAGACTCGAGCTGGGGAAGGCGGAGGACTGAAAGCGCACATGCGCGCAAGGGCAAGGCTGACAGGAAGCCAAGACTGAGACTCCACCCCATCCAAGCTGAGCACAGAGGCTATTGCAATTTGGCAAGTCTAATCCTATAAGGCTGTCTCCAGCACCGAACTTCTCCCAGCATAGACACAGCTGATCCTTACAGCCAACTGGCCCGGAGGTCAATTCTTCCCAGTGATACCAACAACAATCAAGACTTAATTACAACAAGGCTGTACACACAGTCCACAAAGGGGTGCACCAAGAGTGTCCACCTCAGGTTAACTGGGGAAGCAGACCCACTGGGCCATATTGGAAACCTAGCACAAATATCTACCTTACCAACTCAGGGAATCAATGAAAATGCGGGGTCAAAGAATCAGATCACAAACGAAAGAAATGGAGGAAAACAAACGACTGGATATAGAATTCAAAACCACGGTTATAAGACTTTTTAAGAATATCCTAGAAAAGGCTGATAAATATAACGAGACCCTTGAAGATATGAAAAAGGACCAACTAGAAATTAAACATACACTGACTGAAATAAAAAATATTATACAGAGATCCAACAACAGACTAGAGGAACACAAGAATCAAGTCAAAGAATTGAAATACAAAGAAGCAAAAAACACTCAACCGAAAAAGCAAAAAGCAAAAAAAAAAAAAATCCCAAAAGTTGAAGATAATGTAAGAAGACTCTGGGACAACTTCAAGCGTACCAACATCAGAATTATGGGGGTGCCAGAAGAAGAGAGAGAGCAAGATACTGAAAACCTATTTGAAGAAATAATGACCGAAAACTTCCCCCACCTGGTGAAAGAAATAGACTTACAAGTCCAGGAAGCCCACAGAACCCCAAACAAAAGGAATCCAAAGAGGACCACACCAAGACACGTCATAATTAAAATGCCAAGAGCAAAAGACAAAGAGAGAATATTAAAAGCAGCAAGAGAAAAACAGTTAATTACCTACAAGGGAGCGCCCATACGACTGTCAGCTGACTTCTCAACAGAAACTATGCAGGCCAGACGGGAGTGGCAAGAAATTTTCAATGTGATGAATAGCAAGAACCTACAACCAAGATTACTCTACCCAGCAAAGCTATCATTCAGAATTGAAGGGCTGATAAAGAGCTTCACAGATAAGAAAAAGCTGAAGGAGTTCATCACCACCAAACCAGTATTATATGAAATGCTGAAAGGTATTCTTAAAGAAGAGGAAGAAGAAAAAAGTAAAGAGAAAAATTATGAACAACAAATACATATCTATCAACAAGCGAACCTAAAAATCAAGTGAATTAAAAACCTGAGGAACAGAATAATCTGGTGAATATAATAGAATCAGGGGCATAGAAAGGGAGTGGACTGATAATTCTCAGGGGGAAAGGTGTATGGGGGGTTCATGAAGAGAATGGACAAAAATCATACACCTATGGATGAGGACAGTGGGGGGGAGGTAAGGGCAGAAGGTGGGGTGGGAAATGGGTGGAGGGGAGCTATGGGGGGAAAAAGGAGAAATAATTGTAATAATCTGAATAAAGATTTATTTAAAAAAAATAATTATTAAATGCAAAAAAAAAATAAAAAAAAAATAAAATAATGAATTAAAACTTCCCGCAAATGCTCTTTTTTTGGCACAAAAGTCAACATTTTTAAGCATAAAAATATCTATGATGTTAACACCTTCAGCAAATTTGACATATGAAGTTTTGAAGCTTGTTGTCAATAGAACAAAGTAGCATACATATAAAATCACATATATATCAACATATGTGTAACTCCATCTATTGAAAAAAAATCCTCACTATTAACCGGTACACCTAGTATGTCTGTATATAATGTGCTACTTGGTCAATTTGTGCTGTTACAATGTATCATAAATGTCACTAATAATATTTTGATTTGTGATTCTTTTTTAAGGTCTTGATGAATATTAAAGCGTTTACTATAATTCTCATGTACCTGTCTTATGAAATCAGGCATCGGTTTTCTTTCCCATGTGTGTCCTTAACCAAACAGTTGCTTAATAAATGTCTGCTTAAAGTTTATATCTACTTTCTTCTATATACAGTTATAAATCTCGGTATCTGGGATATTTTACTTCTACTGCTATTCTATATATATATAGATTCACTTTTATTGATCTGCTGAGGCCCTTTCCAATGTCTTCTAACACCTCCCGTCCACCTTCCCTTCAATCCAGTGCCCATCACATTCTTTCAGGCCCGTCCCTGTGGCAGACCCTGGGTCTGGCCTTAGGTCAAAAGAGGAAAGGCCAGTAGGTCTGCCTGGGACTTGGTTGGTCTCTCATTCTGAGGTCAGTGTAAAAATGCTTGTTGCTCTTTGCTTCCTGGCTCATAACTCAACATCGGTTCCTCATTTTAGTTCTAAGTATTTTCACTTGAGCATCTTATAAAATATATATATATATTTTATTGACTTCAATGATGAAAGAGAATCATTGATTGACTGCCTCCTGCACACCCCACACCAAGGATCGAGCCCCAAATCAGGGCATGTGACCCAACCGGGAATCGAATTTTGACCTTCTGGTTCAACCACTGAGTCATGCCAGCCGGGCCATCCTATATAATAAAGAGGTAATATGCAAATTGACCATCACACCCTCACAAGATGGCTGCCTACAACCAGGCCGGCAGCGGGGTTAGTGAGGGACGACCAAACAACTGAACAAGTAGGCTGTGTGGGGTGACCAGGCCGGCAGGGGGGTTAGTGAGGGACAACCAAACGACTGAACAGCAGGCTGCATGGGGCTACCAGGCCAGTGGGGGGGCATTTAGGGGCAACCAGGCTGGCAGAGGGGGGCAGTTGAGGGCTATCAGGCTGTCGGGGGGGGGGCAGTAAGAGGCAACCAGGCTGGTGGGGGGGGCAGTTAGGGGTGACCAAGCTGGCAGGGGCATGCAGTTGGGGGTGACCAGGCCGGCAGGGGGGCAGTTAGGAGCAACCAGGCTGGCAGGGAGGGGGAAGTTGGGGGTGACCAGGCTGGCACGGGGGGCGGGGGGCAGTTAGGGGCAATCAGGCCAGCAGGCAGAGGCAGTGAGGGCTGATCAGGCCAGCAGGAGGGGGCAGTTAGGGGCGACCAGGCAGGAAGGCAGGTGAGTGATTAGGAGCCAGCAGTGCAGGATTGTGAGAGGTATGTCCGACTGCCGGTTTAGGCCCAAATCAGGCCTAAACCGGCAGTCAGACATCTTCTGAGGGGTCCCGGATTGGAGAGGGTGCAGGCTGGGCTGAGGAGACCCCTCCCCCCATGCACGAATTTCGTGCACCAGGCCTCTAGTCTTTTCATAAACATCTTTGCTGTAAGCATTCTCACTGCAGACATTCCCACCACACTACTAATTGCCCTTCAGGCAACTCACCATAAAAGATGAAATAACTGGTTGACAGTTTGTTTTACACTGGCAGACTTAATGATTGAAACTAGGTGTCGGTTTGGGTTTATTCCTGCACTGATGAGGTTCTTGGGCTTGCATTCTAGTTCTGCAGCTGGAACTGTGTGGCTTTGGGCAAATTTCTTTATCCAATTTTGACACTGGTTTTACCCTTATCTAAGTTAATGAGCTTTTTAGTGACTTGCCTTTATTGAGTCTTTCCAAAGAATTCACTGTAGTTTTCTAAGAAATAGTGATTCTCTTTTTGCAATCACATTTCATCAACTTATGCAATTTTTAAGTAGTTACAATAACAAGTGCAATTTGGCAGAGACAGATTTGGGAGCATATGACTCAGTTGGTGGAGCAGAAGTGCATGGAGTGTCGGGCATGGCCTCCTCACACATGGCCTAGGATCTGTGACTGACAGGAAATGGAGAGCATTGAACCCCCACAATCTAATTAGAAACACTTCCAGCACTGGCTGGTGGCTCAGTAGGTTGGGGCATCGTCCCATACAACAAAGGATTTCAGGTTTGGTTCCAGGTCAGGGCACATACTTAGGTTTTGGGTTTGATCCTCAGCATGTATAAGAAACAACCATTCGATGTTTTGCTCTCTCTTTCTTTTTGCCCCCTATCCTCTCTGTCTAAAATCAATAAACATATCCTCAGATGAGAATAAAAAAAAAAAGAACACTTCTAATCCTGGTGTAAAAACACTGAGAATATAGAGACTTGGCTCCCTGTGAACAGAATAGAACCAAGGAGATGACACTCAGAGACAGTCTAGAGTCCCAGAAAGCCAGGGAGTTTCATCCTGTGGGTCAACTCCCATCATGTGGCACCAGCTCCCAGTGACCAGGCCGGCAGGGGGGCAGTTAGGAGCAACCAGTAAGACTGGGCTGAGAAAGGTCATTGGGGTGACAACGTGTTCCCTTTGCCTGCCACAGCACTGATTCCTCCTGCTGCATTTGCACTTGTCCTGGGTATTTTATCTTGTAGGAATGTGACATTTAACAGTTGTGTTAAAGGAAACTGAGGTGGAGCTGTCAGACCTGCACTTGGCACTTACAGCTTCTGCCAGGGTCTTGTCTAGTAGCATGTGCGATGCATGTTCAGCGAGCAGAGTTCTCTCCTTAACGCGTGGCAAAACTGAAAGATGACCAGCTATAACCCGTCTCTATTCCCAACAAAGCATGCAAAGCACTTGCTGGGGGGAAAACACACACAGACAACAAAAAAGTGGGCTCTGCCATCTAGCCGCCTGCGTGGCACCAGCTAGCTAGCGTCGGTAGGGGTGGAATCCTTGAACATTGTGGTTCTGACCTCATCCAAAGCCACTTCCACCAGCAGGGGGGCCCCGGAGCCTGGCACTGAGGGGCCCCCATAGGACGGGGGCTGCTGGCTGGGGTCTGAGAAACCCTGCCCAAAGCCGTTCAAGTCCTGTCCATAACCTAGGCCCGTGGTCGGCAAACGGCGGCTCGTGAGCCACATGCGGCTCTTTGGCCCCTTGAGTGTGGCTCTTCCACAAAATACCATGGCCTGGGCGAGTCTAGTTTGAAGAAGTGGCGTTAGAAGAAGTTTAAGTTTAAAAATTTGCCTCTCAAAAGAAATTTCAATCGTTGTACTGTTGATATTTGGCTCTGTTGACTAATGAGTTTGCCGACCACTGAGGCCATATCACTGCTCAGCCTGACCATAAGAGTGTAAACAAAGTATGGGCCCGAAGCCCGCTGGGTCTTGAGAATAGGTACCCAGGCCATACTGACTAGAGGGAAGTCTGGCTGTGCCGTTGGGGGCTTGCTCATATCCGGGGCAGCCTGAGAGGGAGGCGGGAGGGCCAGAGTTGCTGCTCCAGGAGTGGCAGGTGGAGGGGGGACCACTGGTGGCCAAACTGATCTGGCGGTGGAGGTGGAGGCCTATAGCCAAAACTGAATTTGGGGGAGGGGTGGGGGGTGTCGTAGCCCTGTGGGAAGCCCTGTGGATGAGGAAACCCTCCAGGAGGGTGGACACAATGTAAGAGGAGAATGGCGGGGGTGGTGGGGGAGCTCCTCTTCCCGCAGGGGGCGGTCCGTAGCCACCAATTGCCTGTCCTGCTGGCACCCCATTCCTTGTGGGCCATATCCTTGCTGCCACATAGGTGGGGGCTGGCCTGCCCAGCCATTGGCGGGCACTGGGCATGACGCGGCTGCCCCACAGGCTGGCCCCTGGCTGTCCAGGCACTTTTACTGTCGCGAGGCTCAGCCCGTTTAACCTCCACTTTTTTGCCCATAATATCGTGAAAATGCATGTTGATAGCCTGGTCCACTGATTGTTCGTCCTCGAAAGTAATAAATCCAAAACCTTGAGGCCTCTGCTTTTCTGCGTCGTAGATCATGACCACTTCTGTGACCACTCCGAACTTCTTGAAGTATTCCCTGAGCTCTGTCTCACCGCATTGTGAGGAATTCCACCAACAAATATCTCATTTGATTAACTAACTGTTATCGTTCCCGGGTCCTTTCTGCCAGCCTTCTGTCCTCTCCGGCTGCATTCCCCGAGGTGCACATGGCTTGGGTGGATATTTCGACCATCCCGTGTGTGTGGTCTGCTGCCCAGCAGCTTGTGAACTCGTGACAATCACAAACTTGGCAGGAAAATCGCGATTCAACCCTGGGGGGAGGGGCAGACGTGAGGCTTTTGGAGGCGGCTGCGGTGTCTGAACTGAAGTTTTAAAACATATTTCTTTCTCTAACCCAATAGCACAATAAAAAAAATAAGTCACTGGTTCAACAACAGGGTTTTAAAAAGTCTTCAGCTTTAATTCAAAACTTCAGGTTTCTTTTTCTTCCTTTTTTTTTTTTTTTGAAATTATTTTCCTGAGCCTTTTGTTTTAACGTATATTGTAAACTTTTATGTTAAAGAAAAAAATGTACATTTACAAATTGTCATATTTTTAAGAGAAATTTTCTACACTGTATACTGGCTTACTTTTTTTTTCTTTTCTTTTTTTTTATTTTAATAAATCTTTATTCAGATTATTACAATTGTTTCTCCTTTTTCCCCCCATAGCTCCCCTCCACCCGGTTCCCACCCCACCTTCTGCCCTTACCTCCCCCCCACTGTCCTCATCCATAGGTGTATGATTTTTGTCCAGTCTCTTCATGAACCCCCCATACCCCTTTCCCCCTGAGAATTATCAGTCCACTCCCTTTCTATGCCCCTGATTCTATTATATTCACCAGATTATTCTGTTCCTCAGGTTTTTAATTCACTTGATTTTTAGGTTCACTTGTTGATAGATATGTATTTGTTGTTCATAATTTTTATCTTTACTTTTTTCTTCTTCCTCTTCTTTAAGAATACCTTTCAGCATTTCATATAATACTGGTTTGGTGGTGATGAACTCCTTTAGCTTTTTCTTATCTGTGAAGCTCTTTATCTGCCCTTCAATTCTGAATGATAGCTTTGCTGGGTAGAGTAATCTTGGTTGTAGGTTCTTGCTATTCATCACATTAAAAATTTCTTGCCACTCCCATCTGGACTGCATAGTTTCTGTTGAGAAATCAGCTGACAGTCGTATGGGTGCTCCCTTGTAGGTAATTAACTGTTTTTCTCTTGCTGCTTTTAATATTCTCTCTTTGTCTTTTGCTCTTGGAATTTTAATTATGATGTGTCTTGGTGTGGTCCTCTTTGGATTCCTTTTGTTTGGGGTTCTGTGGGCCTCCTGGACTTGTAAGTCTATTTCTTTCACCAGGTGGGGGAAGTTTTCGGTCATTATTTCTTCAAACAGGTTTTCAGATCTTGCTCTCTCTCTTCTTCTGGCACCCCCATAATTCTGATGTTGGTACGCTTGAAGTTGTCCCAGAGTCTTCTTACACTATCTTCAACTTTTTGGATTTTTTTTTTGCTTTTTGCTTTTTCGGTTGAGTGTTTTTTGCTTCTTTGTATTTCAATTCTTTGACTTGATTCTTGTGTTCCTTTAGTCTGTTTTTGGGTCTCTGTATAATATTTTTTATTTCAGTCAGTGTATGTTTAATTTCTAGTTGGTCCTTTTTCATATCTTCAAGGGTCTCGTTATATTTATCGGCCTTTTCTAGGATATTCTTGAACAGCCTTATAACCGTGGTTTTGAATTCTATATCCAGTCATTTGTTTTCCTCCATTTCTTTCGTTTGTGTTCTGTTTCTTTCACGCCGCATTTTCACTGCTTCCCTGAGTTGGTAGGGTAGATTTGTGTGCTAGGTTTCCAATATAGCCCAGTGGGTCTGCCTCCCCAGTTAACCTGAGGTGGACACTCTTGGTGCACCCCTTTGTGGACTGTGTGTACAGCCTTGTTGTAATTAAGTCTTTATTGTTGTTGGTATCACTGGGAAGAATTGACCTCCAGGCCAGTTGGCTGTAAGGATCAGCTGTGTCTATGCTGGGAGAAGTTCGGTGCTGGAGACAGCCTTATAGGATTAGACTTGCCAAATTGCAATAGCCTCTGTGCTCAGCTTGGATGGGGTGGAGTCTCAGTCTTGGCTTCCAGTCAGCCTTGCCCTTGCGCGCACGTGCACGCCTTCAGACCTCTGCCTTCCCCAGCTCTCGAGTCCAGATTCCCCCCACAAGAGCGTGGGTCCCCAGGGGCTCGCCTGGAACTGGGGTTCAGTGCAGTCAGAACTGGGGCTCAGTGCAGTCAGGAGCCTCCGACTCCCTTCCACTAGGGAAAGCCTGTGGCAACTTCCGCAGCCTTTGTGCGCACTGGCACGCTCGCGCCTTCAGACTTCTGCCTTCCCCAGCTCCTGAGTCTCCGCATGAGAGTCCAGACTCCCCCTCGTAAAAGCGTGGGTCCCCAGGGGCTCGCCCAAAACTGGGGTTCAGTGCAGTCAGAACTGGGGTTTAGTGCGGTCGGGGGCTTCCTTCCCCCTTCCACCAGAGAAAGTCAGCCAGGCTCTCAGCCGCCCTTCCTCTCTGCGCACACAAAGACCCTTTGCCGTAGCTCCAATTCTCTGTGAGCTTTTCTCTTTCCTTCTAGTTGTAGAATTTTCACTCAGCCAGCTTTCCTGTGGTTCTGGATGGTGTCTGTTCTGTCTTTTAGTTGTAGTTTTGAAATTGTTGTGCGAGGCAGCAGTTTAGGTGCTTACCTATGCCACCATCTTGGTTTCTCCTCATACTGGCTTACTTTTTAATTTAAAACAGGGTTTCTGTCGGCACTGGTGGAAATGAGGGGCATTTTTGGTCCCCGTACTCCTGGCTTTGAGGGTTGGGACTCGTTGGTCCAGAAACTCTGGAGCTAAAAAAGGAAATCTACTGAGTGTGTTTCGTTTTTGTTTATTCCTTGCTTTTGTCGATTGATCTGCCTGGCTGTGTCTGCAAGTGCACCTGGGGGCTGCACCTGCCTGGCTCTGCTGGCAACCAACCCCCGTCCAACTGCATCAAGGACCAGGAGGTCTTGTCAGCCTATTTCCGCGCATGTAGCTTCAGGGCATTCCCACTGACCAGTTTGACCCTGGTTTGAATAAAGAGAAGTGCGTTTGGATTAGAAAAAAAAAATAGTGGGCTCTGACTTGTGCTGTTAGGGAAAGCCAGCTCCTTCCCGTCTCAGGTGGGAAAAATATTTGGTGGGAAAAATAATGAAGTTTTTTTTCTCCCCCAGTTGTGCCCTGGCTCTCACCAGTCTTCAAGATGCATGAAGCCACCAGGCTGCCAGGAGCAAGTCTTGGGAAATGGGGAAAATGATCGATTAGGAACACTTGCAATAAGTGCAGGAAAGAGAGGCTGAGCTTCCCTCCCGTAGAGCATAATGGGATCACTTGTTACAATGGTCAGAAGCTTTTAATTCTGCTCTAAATCTATGCAGGCTAGTAATTATTTTAAGAAGACTGTGCCCACGCTGACAACGCGTAACATTGCAGAAGGTGCGGTTACATTTCAGCTTGTGAAGCACGGGTTTCGATTAAATAAAATAATTGTTCTCCTACATTAATCTTACTCTTTTTGGATACTGTGGTTTCTTGCACATGCACACGAAATTCATTAAAGCTGTTTCTGTGTCAGCTTCACTGTCAGAAGAAAATCTTGGAATACAGAAGAATGAGGCCAATTTTATATCAGTGCTAGCAGATACTTTTAAGAAATGTTTGGTTAATCTCACTAATGGGCTCAGGTGTTTTCATTCAATGGATGGAATTGAAATAAAGCTTTTAGAAGTCATTTTGCTGTAGTGAAATATCTTACATTATTGAGGATGAGTAATTGTACTTTTGGTTAAAATGTCCCCCATTAATGCCCAAACTGGTTTGGCTCAGTGGATAGAGCGTCGACCTGAAGACTAAAGGGTCCCAGGTTCGATTCTGGTCAAGGGCATGTACCTTGGTTGTGGGCACATCCCCAGGAGGGGGTGTGCAGGAGGCAGCTGATCGATGTTTCTCTCTCATCGATGTTTCTAACTCTCTATCCCTTCCCCTTCCTCTCTGTAAAAAAATCAATAAAATATATTAAAAAAATGTTCCCCATTAAGTTAAAGGTATTAATTTTGGAGTGATAATACAAGTATAATGTTGATGAAGCAAAGTGTCATGCTAAAAACAATGTTCTTGCTAAATTATGGATCCTATGGAATAGATAGCAGAACTTGGAATTGATTTTCATATACATTGATTTTGGACAATTCATCCAAAGAAGTTGTGACAGTCTGTCAATTAAAGTAGAAGATACGTTGCCGAATTTTACATTACACACACACACACACACACACACACACACACACACACACACACACTGAATAACTGAGACATAAATAAAATGTCTCAAAATGGTAATATTCACTTTCTCTCTTTGCTGCCCATCATCAACTGGATTTCAGAAATGCTTGTGCTTTTGAAGAATTACTTTGTAAATCACTCTAGTGTTCTAAAATGTCAAATGGGATTATAAACAAGCCATCCATATTTGATTGCCTCTTGCTTAAAATCAGTTGCCATCTTTAATCAGAGTAGTCAGCCAATGGAATATCAAAGCCCCTAAAAACCAAACAGCTTTTGAAGTGCTGTGCAAACCCCCTGAAAACAAAGCTTGTGATGGGAAAATAAAACATATCCCTAGAAAAACAGAGGGAGAAGCTGAACAAATTACATAAGGAGAGCTAAAAAATGTGTAGATTTAATTTTGAAGTTCCATAATTTATCTTTAGGATATCTCAAAGTTTGGGTTGAATCTTTTGATGGAATAAATTGATAAGGTCTACTATTTTCTAAGATCTAGATAAGGTAAAGCATTCAAAAGAATCAGAGGGTCAACTTATTTGACAATTTTTGTGATAAAAATGTTTGTCAAAGAATAGGAACAAAGCAACAGAATCTGTAAAAATATTTGGGCTGGAGTTAAACATTTCAATAAGAAAAAAAGTAACAGGAAAAAAAATCCTCCTTTTTCTCAGAATTTGCTCTGACTTCACTAGAAGGAACAATATAAAAATGTCAAAAATTGCAAATTTATTAACCACAAATGCAACACACAAGGAGACTGTGGGTAATTTTATTTAAAATGAAGACTAGATTATATTTCAAAAATGTATTCTTTATAAAAATATCAGCAGTATAGTATTAAAGATAGATATGGCCTAAAAAAGCCCAATTAAATAAATATTTACCAAGAATAATTTTCCTATTTATTTTTAAAACATTCAAAAAATCAGTATATATTCTCTTTATTTTGATTTAATCTACACAAACTTTACTTTTAGAAAGAACTCTGAAAATAGTTTGAGAATAGAACTATTTTATAGTTCCACCAATAAGATAAATCAAACAGTCAATAAATAAAATCTTCAATAATTTTACATTTAATTATTTTTAGTATCCCCTTCTACTCTCCAAGGTGTCCCAGTTTGGACAATGAATTCTCTCTGGCATCTGCAATAAAAAGTGTCATGATCTATTAGTGATGTCTGCGTGAGTGAGTAAGACTGTCTTGGGGCATTTTCTAATCTTGGCAATTCTTGCTGGAGAACAATAGTTATAACTATTAGTCCCAACCTTTCCAGTAAAAAGGGAAACTGCTTATGTGGCAGTGCTGGCCCTAAAGAAGACCCTAAAAGAGGATTTTTCCAAAGGTCTCCACAACATGGTTGTTAGAGGGCAAAGATTTTCAGTCAATCTTGGGAGCCAGGAGCAGAAGCTGCATATCAGATAAATGCCAATGTCACCCGAATTCCGTGATTGAAATGGCTTGTGCGACCCCTCTTTATCAGCTTCTTGCTCACTCTATCTTTTCTGTCTCTGTATCAGTCCCAAAGAGCTTCAGGATGTGAAGCGCTGACAGGTCAAAAGAGAGGGGAGAGAGAGGGAAAGGATACCTAGGGAATCAGCGCTGGGGCACCTGCAAGGAAAGGCCTGTGAAGAGGGGATTTTGCAAGGGAGGCTGCTTACCCCGCTTGGCCTGCTCTCCCTTTACCCAGAAGTTCTCCCGCTCTTTACTTTCTCCCTGTCAACCAGTGCCTTCCCATCTCTGACACATGTCCCTCCTGTCAGCACTTTCTAGTGAATGTTCTCAGTCCCCTGCCTGCTTTCCACCATGTCCCCAGCTCTGGGTCAAGACCGCTGTCCTCCCTATCTGCTTCCCACTGCAGATGCTGAATGATGGTGGAGAAACATCTGATAGCACCAGGCACCCAGGGACTGCAAACATTCAAGGTGAACACGCTCTCCTGATCCGTCGTACGTTGGGCAGTGTGTCCTGACTCAGCTCTCTATTCTCCACAGACCTTTGCCTTGTCCTCAAACCATGCAAGCCCCACCACTGATGCCCTTGCACATCGCTTCAAAAGGGACGCAAGATATAAGAAACCATTAGCTGGGAGCTGTCTTAGCTCCTTGCTCCTTACAGAAAAGGCCACGTGGTGCTGCACAGGCCCCCTGCTCTTTTATACAGGTTCGAGTGGGAGCGGTTTGCCCTCCTAAACCAAGCCCCTGTCTCCATCGGTGCTCTGAGTCTTTCCTCCACCTTCTATGCCCACTCTCCTGAAGCTTCATCCCTCTCTTTTCTTCTGGCATCAGCATAAAGCCTGCTCAGGACTTTCCACCATAAAAAATCTTTGCTTAACTCCTGCTATGATATGACTGGTGTTCCCCCAAATTTCTATGTTGAATTTCTAACCCCCAATGTGATGGTATTTAGAGATAGGGCCTTGTGATGGGTTTAGTGTCCTTACTAGTATAGAGTGACCTCAGTAGCACTCCTGCCATCACCCTGGGCTCCCATCCCACTGTGTGGGAACTCAGAGAGAAGGCAACCCTCTACAAGGCTGGGAGAGTGCTCTCACCAGAAATCAACCATCCTGGCACCCTGATCTTGAACTTCCAGTTTCCAGAAATCTGAGAAATAACTTTCTGTGGTTTAAGTCACCCAGTCTAATGTTTTGTATGGCAGTATGAACTGACTAACAACCTCACAGTGCCCTCCAGCTATCGCCCTAGCAATCTCAGCTTTCTCTCATTGAACTCATTTATAACCTACTGACGTCATAGGATGACAGTAGTGCTGAAAAAGGAAAGTTTAAGTAGGGTTGCAGGCCAGCACTGCGCTGGAACCAACTTGCTCTGTCCAGTGGGGAAAACAAATGTTCACCAAATAACTGTGTGATATGGTAAAGGAGTACCAAGTGAATGCTGTGAGAACCCCATTCCATTTCCCCAGCCTGCTCTGATGATGGTGTCCCATATTATACCATAATATGAAGGATGTGTGGGAGCTGACCGGGTTACTGAAGAGGGGAGTACAATCCCAAGGCCAAAGAATTGTGTAGAAAAAGGTCTGAGTTAGGAAGGAGGATGATATCTTTGAGGTGAAGGAAGGTCACAGGGCTGGCACATATTGGGCAAGGGACAGAGTGGCCCAAGGTAGATATGCCTGGGAGATAGGCAGACCTCAAAAGCCATGCCAGGGACTTTGAACACTATCTTAGGGCAATAGAGAGCCAGTGAAGGGTTTGGAGTGGAAGAGCAATGGGGTAGCACTTGCATTTAAAGAAAACCACTCGTCTGCTGGTGGAGTTGGAGTGAAGGAGATGGAGTGAATATCAGGAAAGTTATCTTCAGTAATAATTAAGCACTTCTCAAAGCACTTCTCTCTGAGACAGCGCACAGTATTTTTTCCACATGTTGAGGTCAAATAGACTCAACTCAGTGACCTGTGCTTGCCCACATAAAGCTTTGCCCACATAAGGCTTGGTATAAAAAGTGCCAAGTACTGAAGACAAACTGTCAGAAGGAAGATTCCTCTTGGCTGGGAGTCTATCTTGTGTAGGCATGAGTGAGTTTCTGGCTTCCTGGACCATTTATATTCCTTCCCCCCCATGGCAGCCTCTCTGGGAATCAGCGCAGCAGATGGTTGCGTGCAGATTGGAACAGGGAAATGAAAACATTTTCAAGGCCTCTGTCAACCAGCAAGTGACTGTCAAGCCCTGGAGCCTTAGCTGGCTCCAAATTCTCCATCAATTAGCAGCCCCAAAGGAGACATCTGAGTATCTTGTTTATTCATGGAGATTATTTCTTTTACTCTTTTCTTTTCTTTTTTCTCTTTCCTTCCTTCTTTCCTTCCTTCCTTCCTTCCTTCCTTCCTTCCTTCCTTCCTTCCTTCCTTCCTTCCAGCAAGCAATAGAGAAAGACATTCTCCAGGTTATGGTTGATAAATCACACCATATCCATCCACCACCCCTTCATCTCAGTGAGCAGGTGCTACTCATTTCCTGAAAAATAAAGTCCAAAGTTTTATGCTGTGATTCAGGTTCCTGCTCAGATGTCTACAGTATCTCCATTGCCCCCTGCATGCCTATAAACTATTATTTGGTCCCTGTATAGGCTCTGCATTTTCTCCTTTTTTTTGGTTCATTCTTTCATTCAACAAATATTTATTAAACACCTACTATGTACCCAGATAATAGGGATGGATTAATGAACAAAGCAAAGTTTCTACTTTCATAAATTTACATTATGGTGAGACAGGTAATAAATACCATTTGATCATCTTTATTTTTGTGTATGTCTGAAAGGAATGTAAAATTCACTGCAAATTGAACCATTCAAAAAAACACTACTATGAACATTTTGAGAGTAATTTTCTAGACATTTCTCTCTATATACATTGCACTCCCCTACCTCCACACAGGCAAGCACTTTATATCAATAAGAAAAACTATACACTTGCTAGTTTTAAACTTAAGAAATTGTTAAGGAAAATTTTCCATGCTATGAAGTACTAATAGATATCACCTTTCTTAATGTCTGCATAGTATTCTATTAAATGTTTTGACTATAACGTGACCCTTTGAATGGCCTTTATGTTATTTTCTTTCCCCCTTTAGTTTTCCAGCCTGAAGTTCCCTTTTATTCATTAACAGATATTCATTTACATTCATTAACAGATATTCATTTACATGACTGGAACCCTCAGTTGCTTCAGCCATCTGCTCAAATATCAGAAAATCTTCTCTGAGCAGCCTATGCAGAATAGCACCTATCCTTCTTACTCTGATTTATTTCTCTTCAAAGCACAGACCTGAAGGAACTGAGGGTTCAAGTCAGATGTCTCTCTATGAATGAATGAAAGGCCACTTCAGGCTGGAAAAATACTAAGGAGAATGTGAAAGACCACAGAGCTGGTTGTGGAGGATCTGAGACAAGACAATCAAGCTCTGATTCTTAGTCCAGGGTTTCTTCTGCTGTAACACATCCTCTTATTAAAAGGAGAAGATGTATCTCCATTAATGAATATGTTGCTGTCTTTCTATTAAAATCTAGACTGTGCTTATCTAACTTTAATGTGCATCTGAATGAATTGGGGTCTTGTTAAAATCCAAACTCTCATTCAGTGGGTCTGGGGTGAGGTCAGAGATGCTGCATTTCTAACAAGCCCCCAGGTATTGCGAAGTCTGTCAGGCCATGGATCACTTTTGGAGCAGCAAGAATCTAGAAGTTCCTAGATGGCTAAAGTGTTAGAAAGATACCCCAAACTACAACAGCATTGCCTGCCCTGGGCCAATTACTTGTTCTATCATCAGAATTCCAACAATAAAAATTCCTTTCCATTTTTATTGTCTTCCCATCCTCAGAGCCAAGATCAGCCTCGCATACATGTGGCACCAAGCGCTACTTTCCTCCTTTCTTTCTACCTTCCCCATTGCTTCTTGGACAGCTTCACCTGTTCTATACCCAAGCCTGCTCTCTCCCCATTTAAGTGGTTCTCTGGGTTTCTCTCCCTGGATCAGGGTGTTGCCCCTCTTTGTCCTCCCCAAATGCACTCACTGACAACAGTATATACAATATCTTAACCTACAGTCATGAATCTCAACCCTGGGTTCACATTTGAATAACCTAGGAGATTGTAATAAACATTGATGCCAAGGTCACATACCAAACCAATTAAATAAAAGCTTCCTCTATAGGGAGTGCCCATGCATAATTTTTTTTTTTTTTTGAGAGAGGAATGGAGTGATAGAAACATTAATTGGCTGCCTCCTGGACACCCCCAACTGGGGGTCGAGCCCTCAAGCAGGGCATGTGCCCTGACTGGGAATCGAACCAGTAACTTCTTGGTTCATGGGTCAATGCTCAATCACTGAGCCATACCGGCTGGGCCAAGTATACTAGTAAATATGTTTAACACTTCCTAGTGATTCTAATATGCAGTCAGGATTGAGGACCACTAAGTTCTAGATAGATCACAAACATCACCAGTAGCTGAGATTTCTTACCTGAGCGCCCTACATGAACTTGTTTTTTAAACAGAGTTATTGGGGAATGGTACACAATAAAGTGCATATATTCAAGTTTGATAAGTATTGACATAGGCATATGCCCATCAAACCTCATCACAGACAATGAACATAAGTGCTATTTCCAAAAGTTTCACCATGGCCCTTTGTTACCCACTTCCTCCTTTTCTCCTATGCCTAGCCAGCCCTAGGTGACCATTGATCTACTTTTGTCACTACTGAATTCTTTGAATTTTCCAGAATATTCTATACATAGGATTTATAAAAATTTGAATTTTCTATAGATGGAATCATACAGTCTCTACCTTTTGTTCTGCCTCATTTCAGTCAGCTTATTTATCTTGAGATTCATCTGCTTTGTTGTATCTATGGTTTTTTTATTGCTGTGTAGTGTTCCATTTGTATGTATATAGTTCAATTTATTTATCCATTCATCTGTTTATGGATGTTTGGGTTATTTGCAGTTTGGTGTTATTTCAAATAAAGCTGTTGTGAGAATTCATTTACAAGTCCTTGTATGGACATACATTTTCATTTCTCTTGGGTAAATACCTAAGCATGAATGACTGGGTGTATGGTAGGTGTATGTTTATCTTTTCATGTAATGGCCAAGCTATTTTCTAAAGTTGTTGCAATATTTTATATCCTCAGGAGCAACGTACAAGAGTCTTTGCTAACTTGGCATTGTCAGTCTTGGGAGTGGAGTGTAAAACCAAGAGAGGCATCGTGGAAGAAACTGGGGCTCAAAGATGTTAAATAATTGGCCTCAAACACCTGGTAAGTGGTTGAGCTGGTGCAAATCCAGACTCAATGCTTACAAGGTGATTTGTGATCTTAGGCTGTCTTTGTATTGTGAGAACTCAGCGGGTGCCCAGCAGATCTCAGCAGAGCCACTCTTTTCTTCCTGAGGCACTTTTCATGTGTGCTAAGGACAAGGAAGTCCGTCTCCTGTGTTTCCTAGCCTTCCTGGGACAGACCAAGGGCCATGGCAGCATCATCCATCCCTATAGTAACAGAAACCATCTCTGTGTCCATGAGTTCCTGCCGTCACCCTTTGGCTCCATCCCCTCCAAACACCAGAGGTAAAGTGCCTCCAGTGCAACCTCCCAATCACCACCACCTGTGGGAGATTCCAGAGCAGGCACCTGACTCACAGGCTCTTTCTGGAGAAAGGGGCTCTACTCTTGAAGGGACTGTCATTCTGAGAAGAGGAGAGGCTTTGGGCCCTGTACAGTGTCAGGAAAGCCACTTTCAAAGAATAAAGAAATGTTCTTTTCTTCCTCCCACTTTTTCTTCCAAAAAAAAAAAAAAAAAAAAAAAAGTAAATTACTCCCTTGCTGCTATATTTGCAACAATTTTCACAGCAGGAATTCCTGCATAACAAGCCACTTATACAGTCAGATTGATTGATTTTAAGTTACTTATATTCTGAAAATACTAGAGGCCCAGTGCATGAAATTTGTGCATGGGTAGGGTCTGTAGGCCTGGCTGGCAATCAGGGCCGATCTGTGGGGCCACCAGTGGGGTGATCGGGGCCCTGCTCGCATCCAACTTGGCTGGCCTGGTGCCACCCTGTCCTCCGCCACTGACGGTTGTTCTGCCATTCAGTTGATTTGCATATTAGAGTTTTATATAGATAGATATTACTTCATTTTTAAGGAAAAAAGAAAATTGGAGAAATGGGAAATCTGCATGCTTACACGGTTACAAAAGGCTTACCACACAACGCTGTGGATGTGCTAATTGCCATTGAATTGTACACATGAAATAATTTTGTTATGTGAATTTCACCTCAATGAAAAAATGCTTACCAATATGTAATACTCAAAACTCTCAATATAGAAAACAATAGTTATAATTAATAGTTTATGTAGAAAGCATGTTTTAGGGCATCCCTTGTGCCATGAGCACAGAGAGGAGACCACCCCCATCAAAGACTTCTCAAAACACTGGCAAAAAACAAACAAAACAAACAAACAAACAAACAAACAAAAAACCTGGCCTAGCTAGCCCAATTTTAATAGCATAGGAATCAGTTCTTTCTAGATTTGGGTAATTAAACTAGGGATAATTACCCTAGTTTACCCAAGAGCAGTTCATTCCTAGGCAGGTGACTTGGGCCAATTATATTCTCTCTTTTTTTAAAAAAAATATATTTGTATTGATTTCAGAGAGGAAGGGAGAGGGAGAGAGAGATAGAAACATCAATGATGAGAGAGAATCATTGATTGGCTGCTTCCTGCATGCCCCCTACTGGGGACTGAGCCCACAACCCTGGCGTGTGTCCTTGACTGGAATCAAACCCGAGACCCTTCAGTCTGCAGGCTGAAGCTCTATCCACTGAGCCAAACCAGATAGGGCCATTTGTATTCTCTTGATATTTTGAACTAATATACTTAGAAACCAAAATGAACTGGTATTGAACACTGGACTTTTGAAATTATATGGAGTCAAGGCTGAAGTTAAGGCAAATTAAGCTATGTCCAAGCCAAGTTACGAGGAGCCAGACTTATGATTAAGCAGAGAAAATGAGAGATAGCGATATGTAGATAGAGATGTGTGTGTGTGTGGGGGGGGGTTGGTGGGGGGAGTAGAGGGAGAGGGGAAGTTTGAAGGGAAGAGAAGGGGGAGGTGGAAGAGGGCGGAGAGATGCTCTGGTTCTGAGGATTTATTTCCCTCGCTCTATTGGTGGGCCCAGGAACTCCAGTGCAGCCAGCCTGTATTTGTCAAATGGGTTGATAATACCAGGTTTAGTATTTCACAATACTAAACATGATAATCAAATGAAATGATGAGTAAAAGAGCTTTATAAATTATAATTTGTTTTAAAAAATAGAGAAATTGTAGAATATGATGAGAGTAATGGATGCACAGGGTACAGGCAGTGGTGAGAGATGGGAGGATTTCTCTGAGCAAAATATGTATTCCTTAAAGTTCACCTTAGGTCAAAGTCAATAATGTAATTATCATTCTCCACCATGAATCTCCTAGATTACTAGACTGGGATTGACTTTATTCTTCTGGTCCCTTCAGTATCTAGCAAGATGCCTTGCACCTCGGCAAATGTACCTGGAACGGAAGGAAGTGAGCAGCAATGCCTGTGACAGGCTCAGCAGGTCTGCTTGAGCGGCAGGACAGTTACCCTGAGAGAGAGGCTGACTGAAGCCGAGTCCAGGTTCAATGGAGAAAACACCCTAATATTAAAATAACATCCCCTGTGTGGACTGACGCTGGGTCATCATTCACAGAGGACTGTTGGGGGTGGGACCTAGACTGATGCATGGAGAACCTATGAATTTCAGGTTTGTCTGCAGTGATTTAGCCAACCGCTAGGACAAAGTGTCATCCAGAGTGAGTGCCCCATTTACACTGAGGAATGCCCTGGTCAGTGCTCTCCTCCATGACTCCCCACGCCAGCAGGATAACACATGAGCTCCTCAAAGAAGCAAGTGCAGTGTCTCCTGACCAGGAGACTCTGAGTTGGCTCTTTGACTGCATTTTCTCCTCTGCAGTATCCTATTTGGCTTTGTCAAAACTGAATGCTGGTAACTCCCCTATGAAATATCCCCCTTCCTCTACTCATTTCCCTTTTGGGTTCTGCCTTTCAGGAACTTTACCAGCAAATAGAAAGGGATAAGCACCCTTCATTCATTCTGTTTGCTGAATACTTACTTATTCTTCAAGACATGTCAGGTATTACAGCCAGCCTCCTACCAACACCACCTCCCCACCTCCAGTGAGGGGTCCTTTCTCTAGGCTCTTACACTACAAATATCCTGGTAATTCCTCTCTCATTGCATTTACCACACAGAGATCATTATCTGTTTATATGTCTGGCTCCACCACTAGAATCTCTAAACCCACACAGTTGGGTTTCCTCCCTAACCTTTTCTCTGGACTTAAAACAATGCTTGATATAATGAAAGGGCTTCATATATATGTGTGGAATGATCGAGGGAACATGTCCTAAAGGAACCACGAGTTTTCCATTGTGTAATAGAGATGGATGTGTTTCTCTGGAGGTGAGTGTGCCACACTCTTACAAAAGACTGACTTGTGATGGCTCCTCAAGGCTCTTATACTCTAAATCTCATAAAGAAACGAGTCTCTTGTTGCCTGTGTCATCCCTTTCATGGTGCCTTCACACTTCCCCTCTCATCTGTCCCTCAATGAATCCTCCTTACAATGAGGGTGGAGCTGGCCCTGTTTTTATAGGTGACGTGACTTGCTGAGGGCTACACAGGTTGGCGACAGAGGAATCAGGATTGGAATCTGAGATTAGTGCCTGATTGCTATGAAAGAGTCTCATCACCTAGGGAACAGTTTTATTGACTTGGAAAGGTAAGGAGAGTCCTAAGGAAAAATGTCTAGGACCACCCCACAGGAGGAAAATCCAAGGAGAAAAGAGCCAGAGGCAAGGAGAGAGGGTTGATGTTCTTCAGCCGTGTCATCATTTTCTCTCGATCCCCTGCAAACCCCTCAGCTGTCCACCAGGAAGGAACAGAAGGATGCTTCAATTAGGGGGCGCTGTGTTTCAGTTCAAAAGCAGCCCAATGTATACCTGTTGTACTTCAGTCCAAGACCCTGGGTTAGGTGCTGTGGGAAACAAAAAGTTGAGGGGTCATTCTCTGTCACAGCGGGTAATTCTCTGAACAAAGAGAATTCATGCAGCAAGCAGTATTCACACATTCAGATTAAGTCTACTTATTCAGTAAAGATTTACTAAGTGCTCACTATTTCCCAGGCAATGTTCTAGGGATACAGAAGTGAAATCACCAAGCTTGTGCCCTTATGGTACTTCCATTTTATTGAAGAAGAATGGGGATAGATAAACATTTACCTGCCTTAAGGAATTTGCCCAAATAACAGCCAGTGATGGCAGAGTAGGATTCAAACCTCTGTAGTCCGATTCCAGATCCTGGCTCTTCCCCACCATCCTATTCTACACAAAATTTCCTACAATTCTTGAGCTAGAAAACCTGGTATCTAGGACCCAAGGACTTCTTCCCAGAACTGGAAGCAAAACAAGACTGACTTTATCAATAATAAAATAGATAAACCAGAACTCACCTCCAGAATTCACACTATTTGTGATTTCCTGTCCCCAGATCTTCAGCTGGTGAAGTAACACACACCAAATAATGAAATGTGAGCTTGCAATGGTGTGTGACTACTGTTCCCCAAGACCAACTCTGCTTATGATTATTAAGCAATGTATGTTTGCTGTTTCACAATATCTCACTATTCTACCAGCCTGGTTGCTAATCTGCTGTTATTGTAGGAGGCACCAGAAGACAGGGTACAAATTGGGGAAGAAGAAAAGTGAGAAACAGTAGATTTGGAAATGTGGTGAGGAGGAGCTGACTGCATTCTTAGTTCTGTAGTAACAACGCAGCCCTTCAAGATTCAAAAAGAAAACAGCTGCAAGCACAGACCCCATGATGGTGGTGTGGCTTAGATTTCAATTCGGACAGGATTTGTGACTTCACTAGACGGTGCTAATGAAACAGAGGGCGCGTGGACTCGTTTCTGTTTGACATTTAGTTGCTGCATGATGCATGCCTAGGATGTTAGCTGCCCGTTGATAGGTGTTTTCAGAATGGACAGATGATTCAAAAATAAAGAAGTGGGAATACCGGAAAGAAAAAAGTACTACAGAGTTTAAGATCTAGGCTCTGCACAAGTTGAAACTCTCAACTCTATTTAATTCATGATTCTCTTAATCATAATAGGTGATAAACGTGCTCCTTTTCCACCCTCAGCCCCACCTGCACTTTCTTCTCGCCTTATGTTTCAAAATAAAGACCCTTCTCTTCTGGTTTCTAAGTTCAAGTCCTTTGGTGGTGCCCTCAGTTCTCATTCTTTCCATCTCCCGTGGACACTCCACTGATTATAACTTCTCTCGTACCTTCAATTGCTTCCTCAAGATTAGTACCTTACCTTGAGGCTAGCAAGTGCTGAAGCCTGTTAGTTTACTAACTCAAAATCACCCACCAGTCACGCTACTGTACTCTCCCTCCTTCCCTTTGTCGTAGACCTCACAAGTCCTCATCACCGTTCGTTCTTCACTCCCTGTAATCTGTCTCCTGCTCAGTCATTTTAGAACCTGTTCTTGTAAAGGATTCCTGGGGCCTCCTGATTTTTTAAGCCACTGAGTTCTGCAGTGGCTTGTTACACAGCAATAGCTAACAAATACAGTGGTAGAGCCAGGATCTTGCCCCATGTGGCCACTGTCTTTCCCTGTCAGCATGTAATGGAAAGTCAGGCTAATGAACGCATTGCTGGGATATTTAGAACTTTTGTTGTTGCTGCCTTTTTTTTTTTTTTTTTTTTTTTTTAACATCTGAAAGGCTCACATTAAGGAGTATTATGGATAGAGGGAAGGGGTGGGGCAGGATTTTAAAGGAGAATTCATCACTTAGGAAGCTCTTTTTCTTTTCCCAGGTGTTTCTTACTTGCTTCCTGGCATGACTGTGGTTGGGGATGTCTGAACTATCTCTCTGCAAGTCTACATCATTGTGAACATCCAGTTCAACTAATTTTTCACAGGAAGAAGCTGAGGCCCGGAGTGGCCAAATGACTTGCTCAAGGTTTCAAATCCTGCTAAATGACAGGATTTTATACTTCCTTACTTATATGCCTTGCCCAAGTTAATTAAGCACTTCAAGGGGGTAGCTACACTCAGCTCAAAGAATGGTTAGGAATCATAAATGACATAATGCATGTCAAGTGTTTGACATACTTCAAGGAATCACTAATAAGTAATTTAGCACCATTTTAATAATGATAATAATAATAATAATAATAATAATAAACTAGAGCTTTCCTAAGCTCAGTGTATAATGCCTGCAAAGTAAAAAACAAAACAAAGAAGCAGGCCAAATCTGAATGAATTCCCATCACAAAAACCATTGAAGTTGTGCATTCTGCACATTGTGCATCCTACTTTGATTAAGTCCCCTTTGTGACATAAAATAGGTCTTGAGTGCTTTTTGTCCCACTTGGGAACCTGCTGGTCACTGGTGTCAGAAACCCAAGTGCAACTAGTTTAAACACAAAGAGGCATAAGGAAACCAGGGAGGGGTCTCAGAGAACCTACAGACAGAATAAGCCGGGCCTCAACTAGGGACCTTCTATAGCATCTTTGCCCCATTTTCACTTCTTTTTCTACCAGCTTCACCAAATTTTCCAGAATTTAGAGCAAGACTAACTTGAGCCTTGATCCCGAATTGTTACACTCTTCCCTAAAACACCGTATTTAAATCCAGGCAAGTGGCCTTGGAAGAACACAGCAACTTGTGGAGAGCCCAGTGGGTGGAGTTGGAGGTGGGAGAGGGTGTCCCTCAGCTCACTGCCCAGAAGAATAGAGGTTCATTATGCTTTCATATTCGCCCTCCACGCCTACTGCAAGACCAACATTTGTTTTATCTCATCTCAAGTTCTGCAAAAATAATGTTATACGACCTTCAGGATTTGGGCAAAAGCACCTTAACTTTAGCAAAGCCAATTCTCACTCCAGTGAATATTCCTAAGTACTGAGCATGAAAATCTGCACAGTAAGACAGGAAGATATAAGCAGGTCATTGAGGCTGGTGGGGATCAGCTATACAAACTTGCTACTGCCATTCAATTTCCAGTTCTGTGTGGATCTTGAGTTTTATTCCCACTCCTTCTTTCTCAAACCTCTTTTCATGTGAAGAAAAACATACTGCATTTGCAGTTGCTAACGTAAAATGTGTTGCATTGCATAGGTTGATTTGTATCTTAGAAGGCAGCATAGCATGGCACATTGCTCTCAAACTTCAGTCTATTTGCTTATCAGCCCTATCTGCCATATCTGAGTGGCGTCCTATTTTTTACTAGTTCTATTTCTGATGTAAACTTAAATATCCACTTTTAACTTATCTGTCTTTGTTTGATATTCCAGTTCCAATTTTCCCTAGCACAGATGACAAAAATGACATAATTTAAAAGATGTTGACTTTAACCACTTCCAGTTATCTTGTATACCTTCTCACTTTGGGGAACACTATTGTGGAAAAATAATAAACATCCAATGGCTCATATCTGCAAGAAATTTTGTTTATCTGAACTGAACACATTTCTTTTATGACGTGTTTGTATAGAAAATAAAAGATCTGTATCTTTAGGGGGATAAATAAGAAGCATCGCTTATTTATCTATCCTTTGGCTCAGAAATGGGTATTAAATTTATTTCTGTAACTAGAGGCTTGATGCACGAAATTTGTACAAGGGACTCGGCCCTCGCAGCCCCAGCTTCGTCTGGAAGGTCGTCCGGACGGTCGTTCTGCTGTTGTCTAATTAGCATATTAGCTATTTATTATATAGGATATGGTTTTGCTTACCATAAAACTAATTTCTATTACACAATACATAAATGCATTTTTCATCTAAAAGACTAAAATATTACAGTTAAGTCTAAAATCCTCTTTGATCGTCACCTCCCACTACCTATTAGGAGAAATCTAAGCTACGAATTCAGATTGCATCCTTCCTGACATCTTTCTTTGCTTGTGACCACTGGAATCTCTGTTCTGTTTAACAGTCACTTAATGACTGGGTCAGAGATTTCCTTACATGCCTGAACCCACAAGTCCCCCACTCTTTGCCAAGGGGCTCTGTGTGCTGGAGCACACCTTCAATGCACAGGGAGTTTACAATATTCCCTGCTTCACAAGGCCTTAAGATCAGTCAGAAGTGAGACACCGGGACTTTCCTGAGCATGTGCGTTGCCCGGCACATGCATGTGGCCTTCTAGACCCTGAGAACTATGTTACTAACTTTTAAAAGTTCCCTATGGACATCTCATTTCCCAGATCTTGACATTTTTAGCCAGGCTCTCATTTGCACCAACTGGTATACCGCAGCCTCCTGTAGGAGTGGGGTTAAACAATTGCACTGATTATTTTGCAACAAATGCTCTGAGTATAAGGCTCTGAGGCAGGTTAAATAACAATGCCCTGCCAATGGGGATTTGCCAGGAAGCCAAGACAGGTTAAACAGTGGTGATGCTCTGGGTATGAGGCAGTTTGAGGTGCTCTGAACCCAGTATGCTCCCTCCACTGATTACAGGGCTGCAGGGCTACTGGGGAGCTGGGGGAGGGGCAGATTGAGATAAAGGACAGCAAAACCTGCTGTTCTTATCAAGGTTCAAACCCTTGGTTAACTTCTGGAGTTCTGAAGAAGTTTCCATAACTTTTTGCCGGTATTATTGGCAAAAAATCAGATTAACAGAAGTCCTCACTCCATCATTCTTGGATGTCCTGTCCCCTGTTTGCTCACTTTTGATGGAAATGAGTACAAGGAGATGTTCTTGTTAGAAAGGACATCATCCACAACCATGACAAGGATTTGGTGGGAAATGTGGTCAAATGGGGAGCAAATGCCCCAACCAATAAAGACAGCTGCTACTCACACCCGTTGAAAACCACCATTCCAGAACAAGACCTAGTTGTTGGATCTTTCCAATCTCAGTAGTAGCTGGGATCCCAGGATTCATTATTTTTTTCATTGTTTAAAGTATTACAAATAGTAGTACATATATCTCCTTTTCCCCCCATTGACCTCCCCCCAGCCTCCCCCACCTTCCCCAGCTCATGCCCTCATCCCCCTAGTGTCTGTGTCCATTGGTTATGCTTATATGCATGCATACAAGTCCTTTGGTTGATCTCTTATCCCCTCCCCACCCCCAAACCTCCCCTGCCTTCCTGCTGAAGTTTGACAGTCTGTTCCATGTTTCTTTGTCATGGGACCCCAGGATTTTGTGTGAAATTTCCACATTTTAAATTAATAACTACTTTAATTTTTCAAAAAGCAAAACACCAAAAGTAACACCCATGACAAAATACCATGGTTTGGAGCCGCAAGTTTTATGGAGTAATCGCATCACTGCTATGTGAACTTTTCCTACCCAATGAGTCAACTGAGTTCAATGCAACAAACTTTTCCTTAGCTTCTATTTATCATGTCCCCAATGATGTGCTATATGCTGCCAAGTTGAATAAGACTTGCTGCCTGGGCATACATCCCCCCCACCCCGCCCCACCCCTCTCCTCTGGCTTTTGAAGCAGAGTCCAGCACTGGAGGTGGAAACTTTTTTTAATCACCACCTGAATAAAGGGTACCATACAGATTTGTTAGTTTTAATTAGCCCAAGGCAAGACATCCTGCGAGGTGTTTGAAAGGATCATGTTGCAGTCATCTGTTTAGAGGAGTAATTGTGTGCATGTGTTTATGAGCACACGGTGACTAGGGGTAGGGAAGGGATAAAGTGAAAGGTGCACAAATCCTTCTGGGACAGAGAGCCAACTTCTGACGGACACAAAAAGCACTGAAGGCAGAATCCCGTGGAAGCTTTTACTGGTTTATTCACTCACATGGGCCAGCACATCCTCTGGTGGCTTCCTGAGAGAGGGTGCATGGGAGGCAAATTGGGGAGATCCTGCATTTCTAAAAACATCTTCGTGATACTTTGCACTCAACAGGGAGCAAGCAGTTGGGAATTCTTTTTCTTTCAAAATCTTGATGTACTTGCCTCACTGATTTCTAGCTTCCAGTGTTGTTACTGACAAGTAGAAAGCTACTCTGATTTCTAATCCTTCCATGTGAGCAGCTTTCCTCTGCTCTCGGGAGCTTCTCCTGGTACCAGTGTTTTGAAGTTTCTAGATGTGCCTCGGATTTTCATTCATTGTGTGGAGCACCCTTGTGCCCTACATTGTCTGTACCCTCTGGAGATCTTATTACTTGGATATTGAATGTCCTGGTCTGAACCTAATCTTCTACCTTATCTTTTTATTTTTGCTCTGTTGGCTATCCTCTTAACTTCAGCTTCCAACCCTTCTACTGGTTTTTTAATGTCCAAGAACGTTTCAGTATTTTTCAAGTATTTCCTTGTCATAGTGTTCCAGTCTTAGTCTACCGACGACTTATCTTTCCTCACCTCTCTGGAGATACGAAAGTTTTCTGAAGCATCTTCTCCCTTAGCCTCTGGTTCTCTCAAGTTGTGGGCTTTGGACTTGTCATCCGTGTGAGCAGCTTCATCAGATGTCAGGTTGCCCTGGGTAAAGCGGGAGGATTAAAGAGCTGATGGAGGCTTGCTGTCTGAGAGTTTCAACTTAGGGCCGTGGTTCTCAATCTTGGGCTGTACAATGGAATCACCTGGGACAGTGGTCGGCAAACCACGGCTCGCGAGCCACATGCAGCTCTTTGGCACCTTGAGTGTGGCTCTTCCACAAAATACCACGTGCGGGCACGCACGTACAGTGCGATTGAAACTTCGTGGCCCATGTGCAGAAGTCGGTTTTCGGCTCTCAAAAGAAATTTCAATCGTTGTACTGTTGATATTTGGCTCTGTTGACTAATGAGTTTGCCAACCACTGACCTGGGGACTTTAAAAAACACCGATGTTGGGGTGGTGAACACACAATACAGTGTACAGATGATGTGATGTAGAATTGTACACCTGAAACCTGTATACTTTCGTTAGCCAGTCTCACCCCAATGAATTCAATAAAAAAAAAAAAATAAACCACTGATGCTCTAGAAACACTCCTTTTAATGTTGTAGGGTATGATCCAGGTGTAGCAATTTTGGAAAGCTCCCCAGGTGGTATTACTGTGCAGCCAAGGCTGAGCAGTACCATCTGGGTGTTCTGCCCAAACCAGTTCTTTACTAGATCTTTCTTTTTGGCCCAGAAGGCTCTTCAGGAGAGGCTATGTCTAATATTCTCTCCTGCGTCTCTGTTCACTTAATTCCATTTTTGATATGGTATCTTAACTTTCAACTGTGGATAGTCTCCCAGTCCAGAGACTTTCTATTTTACCTCCGAAGGATGACCATGTAGGTCGCCTCTGCAGGGGTGAAGGAGCAGCTGCCCAGTTCAAAAAAATGGGGAGGGATTTTATGGGTCTAATGGCATTTTAAACAGTTTTAAACGGATATAATTTTAGGCTCCTCTCCCCTTTAGCCATCACTTCCGGACATACTTGGAGCCTTCAGGGCATTCTGCATATAAATTGCATTGGTGTTCATTTCCTCCTAATAAATTAGAATTCAGCTTTCTCTGGTTAGGTTTCCAAACTTCTGGTGCTAATAACTTCTCCCCCATTCTTCCCAGAGTTGAGGGGAATTGTGACTTAAAAAAATTATTTACGATATTTTCAGTGGCGTGTCAAGAGCATGTAAAATTTGCTATCTTCAATTTGTCATTCTTACACATAAGAATGGCTATAATTCTTCATATAAGAAAGTGAGCTCCGAGTTACAAAGTCAGTTTCCCCACCCAACCTCCCCTCCCCCCAGAAATAAACAAAAGTGAAGATAGCAGCGATTCTGAGCCAAACAATCCAAACATATAACAATGAAATTACGGCCAGGGTGAAGACATTATGCGTTATTGCTGTTGTTGTTGTTGTTGAATGAGACTGGGAGGATGGAAGGAGTTTGGCCGGAGAGGGAGTAGCCAGGGGCTGGGTGACCAGCCCTAGACCTGGCTTCTCAGTGTGGACATACAGATAAAATATTAGGCACAGACATACCTTATCCACACAGACTGACCAAAAAACCCCTAACAAACAAATTGTCAGCCCAGGGTCCTGTATGGTCTACAATCATATTTTGGTTGGTCCATATAGGGAAATTTCAATTTTTCTTTTTTTGAAATAGTGATTGCAGGACCTCAACCAGCAGGAGCTGGGTTGCAGCTGCCCTTGTAGATGGTTACAGCAACCGTCATGAACTGTGGCACATGCTCGGCCTCTAAAGGCATTTGAATTTGCAATTTCTGGGATGTGGTTTAAGTTTTTTAAAAGTAACAACAACGACAAAAGCAATCCTTTTCACGGCAGAAGAACCCTACTTAAGTCAGAAAGAATTAAAACATTTATTGGGCATAAATATATTACATATACACTACAGATATAGTTAGGTATTACATATAGCATAGTATTTGCAAAATCTATACATTAAAATTGATATGGCAGTTTTAATACAATGTATATGAAATAGTCTAAAATTTACAATACAGGAAAACATATGATTTTTTTTTTCTCCTAAAGTTGAAAGCTTGGAATGTATGTCCAACAGTGAGGTAAAACATTTTGTCTTTAAATTTAAAGAATTGTGCAAGGATAACATTCAAACACATTCAGTTAGGGCACTTTTCAATTTTGACAGGAATACTGAATTACTGTAGCCAACAAAACACAGTTAGAAAATGCCAACATTTCAAGTTGATAACAACAAGGCAGGTAATATGAAAACAAATCTTTTACAAAAGTTTTCTTTTTAAACAATTTCTTTGAGGACAAAGGGCAGTTTGCTTCACATGACTGGAATTTCTTGTGCCAGGGCTGAGTTTGACATACAGAGCATCCGAAAGCCACTCACTCATTCCTACATACTGCAAAAGGGCAAAGAGACAAGGTTAATATAACACTTTATTTTATTGTTCATGTGTATGGCAATATATATAGTTATATATCAATATCACATATACATATTTGTGATAGAAAACAGTGCCAGATAGAGTAATAATTTGTTGACTGAAGGGTTTATAATGAATACCAAATAAAGAAGAGCAATAAAATAAAGTGCTGTCAGCTAGTGTTTCACACACTTCTGCTTTCTGGTGGTTAAATCTGGTAGTATGAACATCTCAAAAAGATCCAATAGTCATAGCAATTTTGGCCTAAAGTATTATTTTTTTTAAAAAATCTCAACTGATTCAGAGAGCAGTTGTTCTTTATAGCAGCAGTTCTAAAGTGTTTCCAAAAAGGGACTTTTTTTTTTTTCCTGCAAACAAGGTTTTTGTACTCAGTTGAATCTTTGTTGCTTAAAAAATGCCTTCTCCCCAAAACACCTGCATGAAATTGTTTCAGAAACTGCAGATGCAACGTTACAGTGGGTCATGATACACATTTAAATAGAGATGCGTTGGAAGGCCAGAACTTTGGCAAAAATATATTTAGCTTGATATCATCAGTTTGCAAGGCTAATTAAACTAATTATTATAGTCAATAACAAAATACAGAACTCTCTAGTACTTACTACATCAATATAGGCACACAGAATAATTAGTTAATCTTAGCACTTTCTTTAAGAGATGATTATGGTTTTCTGGGTACATGTAAACTTTTCAATCACTGATAATGGATTTTTTTTTTTTTTTTTTTTTTTTGGCATTTAATGCACTAGATGCTCTTTGAAAACAAGAAAACGTCAGAAGATTGATAATACTACAGATGTTGCCAAGGAACAAGACTGACCTAAAATTACAAAAGTATAAAACACAAAAAAATAACATGCTACAAGGGAAAATTAGTACATAAGTACATTTAAAAAATTTTACAATAAATAAAGATTGCACTGTAATTGGCATTTAAAGTACTGTATGCAGAATATAGTATAAATAAACCAAAAACAAAATAATGTTGGTTTCCCCATGACTTTGGTATGGGAATATTATAAGCTAGTACAGGATACTGCATCTTAAGACAACATAGACCAAGCACAAAATAGCAATGATCAAGAAAAACCAAGTAGCAAAAATATACAAAAACAGAAGGCAGGGGGATACACTGTGTCTGTTGCACCCTTTTGGAATATATTTGCACCTCCAACTCTTAAATGTCCCTGAGGTACGCGAACATTATGGACTTCATATAAATAATCCAATGACTTTGGGTTAAAATTGATTATCTCATGACTCAAAATAAACATGCAAGAGTAACACTTTGCACTCCAATAGCACCTGTTAATCAAAGATCTCAAAACACTTACAAACATTAGAATCCCCATTTTGTTTATTTTATTTTTAATGCATGGGAAAACTGAGGCACAGAGAGGTAAAGTGACGTGTTCAGGTCATGCAGCAAGTTAGTGACAGATCCAGGGAAAGAATCTAGGCTCCTTGACCCCCCAACACCCTGTGCTTACCACCAAATACCATTCTCTCTCCACACACGAACAGGTCAACCCCACAAAAAGAGGAACGACTAATTCAGATGACTCTCTTCTGGTTTTACCAATTTTCATCTGCTGTTAACTTAGTATATGTGCACTGAGTTAAGGTATTGAAATTCAATCACTTCATTGATACCTCAAAGAACAGCCTAAAGGCAAATCTTTCAAAAGTAATGAGCTGACATATAAGAAGATTGCTCACAATTAGTGTAAATCATGGACAATGGGCAGAGGCACTAAACTGTCACCAGTTCTCGTCATATAAATCTGGTCAAACATAACAGAATATAATAACTCTAGTGATTAGATTAGAAGTAGTTATATACAAAGACAAACAAACAAGTTAAAGCAGCTTTTAAAATAGCTGAACAAGGAAACAACTAACTATTGCACAATGCCCTCTTAAAGTTACTGCTATGAATCGACGTGGTAAAATCTACAATGCTCCATAATTTATAGGTGCATTTTGGTTACTTGATTTCTTAGACAGGCAGCTCATAATGTTAAAATCATAAGAGATACAGACTATTAGAACATTTTAGATTAAAGTACACATTTTGATCTAAATGAGCTAAACACAGTTAAATAACTGAGTGACAATATGGTTGTTTAGGGCAGCCTTATCTGAGTGAACACATCTTCTGTATGCTGTTGTTGTGTGGTAATACTCTGAACAACACTGAAATCCTAGCCCGGTAACTACACACACTGTGATTCACGTTGACAGCTAGATGGTCAAGACATTGAAGTGACTGATGAATATAAATTACTAAACTGTAACACGGGAAAAAAAAAATCACAGGCTTGCAAAAGATATCGGTGAACACAGAATAAAGGCAGATCTGAAAATGTAAAAGAAAGATAAGAAAGCTAGCTTTTGGTATCTGGTTTGCTTTTCTTCTTTAAAACAAAAAAATCCAGTTTAATCTCTTCCTAGTTTTGCATTTCAAAAAGGTGCACCAAAACACTGATATTTTTTCCTAGCTAAATCTGTAAAACAAGAGAAGTATATAAATCAAAGAACAAAGGGGTTTAAAAAGGGGATTATCTGAATAAATGTGTGTATTAAAATGTGTAGCATTAATTAAATTCATACCTCTAGTTTTGTTGGGTTTGTTTACTTCATTAAGAAGTACTGTAATATAAAGGCAAATAAAATGGACAAAGTTGCAAAGCCAACCACAATGAGGGCTGCAAACTGTTCATCAGTAGGCATCATGCTCTTCATTTTGGGGTCATCTAAGCTCCCCATGTCCCCTGTAAGCATGACCTCACTTCGTTGTAATACGAAAGCTGCAGAGGGGCTGAAAGCTCCGCAGAGCTCCTGAGAGGTGTCTAAACAGCGACGGCACGCACACACGCGGAACCTGTAGTCTGTGTTGGTCTGGAGGCCTGAGATTTGGAATGTGGCTTCTTCTCCCTTGTACACCTTCAAGAAAAGGAAAAGTCCTGGTCAGTTAATTTAGTAATACTGTGGTCTCTAAAGTAATAATTGCATAAAGTCAGGAGACTCATGGACCTGGCTTGGTTTAAACGAACTCTGTAACATCAAGAATTACACAGAAAGGTATTTCTTCCGATCTGTATTTCATCCATAAAAGAGGTATTCCACCCCACTCTAAATAAAACAATACAAAACCCAGTGACTGTGACACTGATAGGAGATAAGGCACTGACTAGAAGTAGAGCTGACATCCTGTATAAAAAAGATGTAATATGCAAATGGTCGTTACGCCGTGAAGCCTAACGACCGACAGTGTAACGGCCGGATCACGGGTCAGCAGGAGAGTGGGGCAGCGAGCTACAAGCGGGCGGTGGAGAGCTACAGGAGGGGGCAGGGCAGGAAGCCATGAGGGGAGGGCGGGGGTGGGGGAGGGAGCTACAGGAGGGCAGGGCAGTGGGCAGAGAGCTACTGGAGGGTGGTAGCGAGCTACTGGCGAGCTACTGCACACGGATTTGTGTGCAGGGCTACTAGTAAGTAATAAAGAACATCTAGCTAAATTTCAATAATTATCTCTATAACAAAGAGCCAGGGTGTAACGACTGATCACGACCAAAGGCTGAGCATCTGGAAGTCAGTGCTGGGTTGCCATGGGGACCCAGCACTGACTACTGTGGCTGCAGGCCCGGTGACCCAGCAGTGACTGCTGAGGGGGCTGCGAATCAGCCTCGGAAAGAGACCTGAAGAGAGAAGCAGGGGCTGATCTGTAGCGTCTGTGGCAGCTTTTGACCAGCACTTGCCTCGCTCTTTCCCTCCAAACCTGGCCAGCAGCCCTGCCTTTCTGATCAGGCCCTGTTGATAGGTCCAGAGATGCTGACTGGGATAGAAACTGGACAATTAGAACCAAATCTGGGTCAACTGTGAGGAGCCAATAGCTGCCTAGGAGGTGGAGCTTTTGATACTGACTGGCATAGAAATTGACCAATTAGAACCAAATTGGCCAGCAGAGGAGAACAGTTGGGGGTGAGATCAGGCCGGCAGGGGAGGGCAGTTGGGGGCGAGATCAGACCAGCAGGAGAGGGCCATTGGGGGCAAGATCAGGTAAGCAGGGGAGGGCCGTTGGGGGCAAGGTCAGGCCGGCAGGGGTGAGATTAGGCCAGTAGGGGAGGGCAGTTGGGGGCAACCAGGCTGGCAGGGGAGGGCAGTTGGGGGTGAGATCAGGCCAGCAGGAGAGGGCAGTTGGGGGCAAGATCAGGCTGGCAAGGGAGGGCAGTTAGGGGTGATCAGGCAGGCAGAGGCAGTTAGGGGCGATCAGGCAGGCAGACAGGTGAGCAGTTAGGAGCCAGCGGTCCCAGATTGTGATCGGGATCGGGCCTAAACCGGCAGTTGGATATTCCCAAAGGGGTCCCTGATTAGAGAGGGTGCAGGCTGGGCTGAGGGAACTGCCCCCTTCGTGCACAAATTTCATGCACCGGGCCACTAGTTTAGACTATAAATCAGAAGATGACTTAATTCTTACAAAGGGCTCTATGATCTTGATTTACAGAACAAATAAAGATATTTTAATTAAAACAATTAAAAGCAATGAATTGTATAAACAGTGAAATGCCAAGTTTCAGTTGAATGACTTTTTGAAAATTGGATACACCATGTGATACTATACCATTAAGATATCCCACCTCTAGCACTAAAAGTTAAGTACTATTCTGACTTCTAATTCTGTAAATAGTTTTATCTGTTCTAGAAGTTCATCTAAACAGAGTCAAAGAGTATACACTCTCTTGTGCCTACAAGATTCATCTACATTATTGGTTATTGATTATTGATTCAGTAGTTACTACTTTTATTGAGGAGTAGTGTTCCACTGTATGCCTATACCTCAATTTATCCATTTTCTTTTTGACGGATGTTTGTATTGTTCTCAGTTTGGAGCTTTATATAATAAGATTGTTATGAGCATTTTTGCACAAATCTTTAAGGACTTGATTTTATTTTTCTTGGGCAATACCTAGGAGAAGTGCTGGGTCACAGGGAAAGTCTACATTTAACTTCAGAAGAAACAGTTTCAAAAGTGACTGAATCACTGAATTCCCATCAGCAAAGTATGAGAGTTCCAGTTGCTCCACACATCCTTGTCAACATTTGTTATTGTCAGTATTTTATATTTTAGCCATTCTAGATGAGAATGGTACCTCATTTGCATTTCTCTGATGACTAATAATGTTTCCCACCTTTTCATGTGCTTATTGGTCATTCATATACTTTCTTTTGTGAAGAGTGAGCTCAAGTTTTTGGCCTGTTTTTAATGTTTGCTTTTATTAATTAGGAGGGGCTCTTTAGATAATCTGGATGTAAGTCCTTTGTTAGATGTACTTTGTGAATACCTTCTCCTAGTTTCATGGCTTGTCTAATAATTTATTAAGAAATATTTGATGTGATCCAATTTATCACAAATTATTATTTAAATAATTCAGTAGCACATCTTAAGTGTTCCTTCACTGTATCACTAATCTGTTTCCCCCCCTTTAGGATCTAAGATGTTTCCTTCTCCTTTGCTAATTCTAATACAGGGTGTGGCAAAAGTAGGTTTACAGCTGTGAGTACGCAAACCACAGTTTATTTTTGTATTATTATTTACTAATTATTATATTATTTTCCATATGAACAACTATAAACTGAATTTTGCCCCACTTGTATAATCACCATGAGGCTTACTATTAAAGGACTTGAAAACTACCAGTTAACTTAGACAGAGATTACCACCCTTGAGTCGACCAACGCTAATAAGAGTCTTTGAGGGAGGAGAGGTCTCAACAAGGTTCTTCTACCAAAGTGATACTGATCCTCAAAAAACTTACAGGAATAATAATTAGATCAAAACTACATAAAAATGTATGGCTTATATTAGAGTCAGTGAATATAGAAAAAAACTAGCTGGATTCAACAAAATTAGTAAGAGATTTTGGCTGATGAGTAATTAAACAAGGAAGTAAAATGAAGTGAACTCTTTCTATGTGAGTGGCACTGAGTTGCATCTGTAGAGGACTTAAAATATGCCTGGTACACAGTAACCACACAGTAAAAGTAAGCTATTATTATTATTACTAGAGGCCCGGTACACGAAATTCATGCATGGGTGGGGTCCCTAGGCCTGGCTGGCGATCAGGGCCAATCAAGGGCCAGGCTGATTGGGGCCACGTCTGCCGCCACCCACCCCAGGTTCCCCGTCCCAGCCTGGGTCCTGAAGGCCCCGATGGGATCGGGAGAGGAGATGATGGTCACTGGGCCAGGCGTGGAAGGAACAGACGCTGGAGCCACTGTCATGGTTCCCTGCCTCCCCCTTCCTTCTTCCCTCGCCGCTGTGCCGCCACCGTGGCGGGTGGGTATTGATCGTGGCCTGCCGGCCAGGGGGAGGGATGGGGAATGGGAGGTTGGCTGCTGGCCCCAAGGAGGGAGCCAGCCCTTGGTCCCCCTGGGAAAGGGGCCACATCCACCACCACCCACCTCTGGTTCCCTGTCCCAGCCCGGGGCCCAGCCCCAAGTGGGTGATCGGGGCCTGTCGGCTGGGGGTAAGGACCATGGGACGTTGGCTGGCCAGGGAGGTTGGCTGTGGGAGTGCACTGACCACCAGGGGGCAACTCCTGTGTTGAGCATCTGCCCCCTGGTGGTCAGTGCGCATCATAGTGACTGGTTATTTTGGTCATTCCGGTCATTCTGTTGTAATGGTCACTTAGGCTTTTATATACATAGATTACTATTTAAAACTCAAGGACAACTCCAAATGTATTCTTACAATACAACAATTCAAAATGATAGATATGGGCATTTTCAACAGGCCAGCTTAGTAAAGTTGTGCTTTTTGCCCATTAATACAAATCCCATAGAAGATAAGAAGAGTAATTTCAACAACCTCAGCTTTGTCTGAAACACTCACCAGCTACAGAGTTAGTGGGAAACCACAAATGTTTAGTGTTTCTAAAGCCTGCTTGTCAATTTCTCCCAAGAAGGAGGACATCCCACCAGTGAACACAAGGACGCTGGCCACACGTCTAGAGTTGGGCACGTTGACAGACAGTAAAAGAATCTCAAAGCTTAAAAAAGGGACCAGACTTTTAATGTTTACCTAATATTTAGTCTTTTTCTTAAGATCTTTCCTCCCTCATTTTAATTGTCTCATTTATTGTAATTTTTTTCTAGTAACTAAGCTCCAGAAAAACAATTATTTGTTTCTCATACTTTTCCAGATTCATCATTTCATTTGCTGTTTTCTTTGTAAGATTTTAAGCACATTCAACCTGGTGAGTGACCCTTCTTCTTTAAAGACTATGCATGGCCTCACCTAATTACTAGTGTGACACCGGCTCCAGTTCACTTGGCCCCACCATCTTCCTGGTGTGTCCAGATAACCCACCTGGGTTCTGATGCCCCGAAGAAAGCACCATTTTCATGATGTACAGCAAACAGTGCCCCCACCCAGTTGGTGTCAAGCAAAGACTTGGGAAGTGTTGCTGTGAGGTGGCTTCTTAGTATCTGCTGCCAAACAATGACCTCACTGCAGAAAACCTCTTAATAACCTCTCCAACAGATGTTTTAGAGAGTTTTGCAAAGTGGATCCAAATTTTTATTTAATATCTATTGAAATGATTTCTATGATTTCCATAATTTGCATACTTGATCCCTTTAAGAAAGTTGACTCAGAAGTACATTTAATTTATATAATAATTTTGATTGCACTTCTCAACTCTAACTCCTTAGAGTGAAGTTCTCTGCAAATATATTTTGAAAGCAAAGTACTTTTCTTGCACCATTAGGCAAAAAGCTTAGTGAAGGAAATGAATATGTAATTGAAGGGAACTTCCTTAATGACAAGTCTAATCAAAAGTTAGGCTTTAATTTGAAAGTGCTTTTCTTTTAGCCATTCTTCTTGTTTTAATCAGAATAGCTCCCCCTTTCCACAAGCATTGGCAATACAACATTAACACTATCTTTAAAAAAAAGAAATATTTGTGATAACTATATTGTGCGAAGGGCTGTGTCTATTATCTCCACAGCAACCAGCACAATGGCTTGAACAAAGTGGACACTCAGTGAATGTTCTCTAATTGGAACCCTCAAATATGCAATAGTAGATATCCTTATACACTGTCTGAAAAGAGGAACAGTTATTAGAAGACACACACTAACCACAGAGGCAGCAGCAGGAGCTTGGTACCAGCGCAGCCCACTGTAAAAAATGGAGTCATTAACAACGATGGAGTTGTTTTCAATGTATTGATAGAAAACATGGAGTTTATAATCTACTTTAGAAATAGTCAACAATGCCTATTAAGCTTTTTAGATTAATTCTGAGCTAAGGAAAAATTAAAACAATCCCCAAACCCCATTTCCTGAGGCTTCTGATTCCTATGGTTTGAGTTAATGGATTTGTTTTTGTGTAAATAATCACAGCCATGAGCTCACAAAACCACAAGGTCACCAGGCCCCCAGCACAGCTGTGCCTCCATCCAGGCAACGGCTTATGGACGTGCAGCTCTCCATGGCAGGGCAGCGGCCCGGCCTCCATCCATTTAAGACTTTCTTTATTGAAGTAACCAGTCAAAATACCACAGTAAGTATATAGGCAATATTATTTTTACAGAGACGATTTCTGTTCCTGATTTGATGTACAATATATTTTAAAGTAATCATGACATGTTTATTCCCAATGGGAGGGTTTAAAGTAATACGCAGAAAAACAAAATGAAGAATTTGTGACCCTTAATTCAGAGTAACATGCTGTGTAGCTAAAATCCCTTAAACAGCCTTTCAGGGCAGAGCACTGGAGCCTGTATCTGGACCAAAGCTGGCATCTCCGCTGACGTCAGCCCTCTCCCAAGAACTGGAAGGGGGGACACAGCTGCAGAGCACTGTCCCTCACACAGTGCCTCTCAAGACTGAGAGGATCTGAGGTGCACAGGAACCCTGAGTCAGAAATCAGCGTCCCAACTTTTACAAGATGATGCTCAGCAAGGTGGATTAATTCCTCCAGGATCACATGACTATGGGAGGCTGACCTGACACCTCACCTCCTCTGTAGAGGGTGCAAGGCTGGGCAGCATTGTGTATCTGAGTCAAAGAGGACAGGCAAGGGCAGTTAATAAACTGCTTCTTGGGGGTGTGTGGTTTTCACTTAGAACAGGTCCATGCTGTTGTTATATACCAGGCACCCCACAGTGCAAACAAAGCACCTCACAGTTTCTCCAGAACCCCAAGATCCTATACCTGGACTCCAGGAAATTGAATATAAATTTATTTCATAAGAAATTTTAAATAAATGTATGCATGAGGATTTTTTGGGTGTGTGAGGGGGTCATGACTTTGTCAGATACTTAAACCTTAAACCTAAAACCCACAAGAACCTAGGAATCAGTAGAATAAATGATTGTTTTAAACTATATCCCTCTTGATCTATTCTTATTTGGCTTTGGACTTGGCACTTTAATTGTGGAAAAATAAAACATTGTACATGAGACAGTCATAGCCTTACGGTTTAATTTCTGTTAGGGAATTGAATTGAAAGCCATTAAAAAATGTAATCCTATTAATCGATGCCACCCCAACAAATTTAATAAAAAAATTTAAAAAAATTACTCAAACAAAACTAAAAAATATGTAGGTTCCAAGACTAAGTTCTGTCAAGAGAAGGTCTTACAGTATCTTATGTGATACCATGAAGATTCAACACACGTCCAGGACTACATTCTAAAATGACACTAAATAGAAATACACTGATACAGTGATGCCATTAAATTAAGTATGGAGCTCTAGAAATTTTCAGATGCTTCAAAGGTCATCTTAATGCAACAAATATGAGAACCAAGAATATTAATAACTTGTCACAAATTCTGACTCCTAATAGGTAATGTTGTCTTACAATTTACTACATTTTTCTCACCTTCAATGTTTATATTTAAGTATTTTTTATAAAAAATATTGCTTTCTGAACAGGGATGTGAATATGAATTATTTCCCTACATTCTTATGTATGCCTTAAACTGTTTGCTATATTTTGTGCAAATGCATACCTAAATATGCATGCGATTTTCATTCATTTCAAGAATACTTTACAATTAATATTGATTGAAAAGAAGTTTTAAGCTTCTTAAGAAAACCGTGTGCTTAGAATGTTTATTAAGCCAAATCAAGATAAGCAGGCATCCTAATACCCAGTAAAATTTTATGTGAGATTTAATACTTTCAGTTAATAATTAAAACCAGCTGAACAAAATAAAGCTAATCAGCTAGAACCAAGGCAAAGTCTAGTCACTGCTGCAAGCATAACATCAGAAAAGGCCTTGGCTTTTGCCATACGCTGCTGTGCCAATAAGCTTGGGGAGCAGAAGGATACCCTCTTCTTAAGGGTGCTTTCTACCTAAGTTACAACATCCCTGCTAAACCCACCTGATGCTGAAGCTGTAAGTGTAAATAACTCTGTTCCTTGGAAACTGCCTCTTCTGTGCTTATAAGAAACATTTACTGAGTGCCTAGCTATGTGCCAGTCCTGGGAAAATAAAAAGGGTCAAGAGCCCACACATCAGTGGATCCTGAATGGTTAGTGTGGTGACCAAGATATACATAGTGCTCCCTCGGAGCCTGCAACCTGCAGGGCTGTGCTCAGCCGTGATTACCGCTCATTTTCTTTTGCTTTGCCTCTATGAATTCAAAGCCTGTTATCTCTGGACTATAATTATTTTAACCATTACTCTGCACACATAATATAAATAGCTTTCATTCCCTATCTTGTGTCCAGAACAAGTGAATGAAGTACTCAAAACATCATGTTTAACTTAACACTGATTGAATAGGGAGAAGCAGAAACCTCAGTACAAATTGTCCCTGACTCAACTGAAGCTTTTCATGTACCACTACCGACCTTAATCATTTCTTGGTAAATGTAGGGAAGACATGGTTATGTGGAGAATGCTAACCCCTACCTACTGAGCCTGGCCTGTACTACTGTGTTTTTACCTATTTGTAACAATAAACTCTTGTTTGTAACTGTTTATAATAAGAAATATATTCTGAGGCATATGTGGGATTGCGTATTATATTAGTACCAGAGGCCCAGTGCATGAAATTCGTGCACAGGGGGTGTGTCCCTCAGCCCAGCCTGCACCCTCTCCAATCTGGGTCCCCTTGAGGGATGTCTGACTGCCCGTTTAGGCCCGATCTCGGTAGGATCGGGCCTAAATGGGCAGTCGGACATCCCTCTCACAATCCAGGACTGCTGGCTCCCAACCGCTTGCCTGCCTGCTTTCCTGATTGCTGCTAACCGCTTCTGCCTGCCAGCCTGGTCACCTCCTAGGCACTCCCCTGCCAGCCTGACTGATGCCTAACTGCTCCCCTGCCAGCCTGTTTGCCCCTAACTGCCCTCCTCTGCTGGCCTGACCGCCCCCAACTGCCCTCCCTTGCAGGCCTGGTTCCTCCCAACTGCCCTCCCTTGCAGGCCTGGTTCCTCCCAACTGCCCTCCCCTGCTGGCCATCTTGTGGTGGCCATCTTGTGTCCACATGGGGGCAGGATCTTTGACCACATGGGGGAAGCCATCTTGTGTGTTGGAGTAATGGTCAATTTGCATATTACTCTTTTATTAGATAGGATTTATATGTCCATGGGTCTAAACATATGCCATTAAACAAATAGCAGATTCAAAACCACCAATCTGTCAATAAAATCTAGATTACTGAGTGGATTTACCTATATTTTTGGCAATGATTGACATGTATAGATACTGCTTTTTATTTTTTTAAAATATATTTTTATTTATTTTAGGGAGGAAGGAAGAGGGAGAGAGAGATGGAAACATCAATGATGAGAGAGAATCATTGATCAGCTGCCTTCTGAATGCACCCTACTGAGCCAGCAACCCGGACATGTGCCCTGACCGGGAATCAAACCGTGACCTCCAGGTTCACAGGTCAACGCTCAACCACTGAGCCACTCCAGCAGGGGCTAGATACTGCCTTTTAAAGGTAAAACAGTAACCACTGTGCTTTAAGAACATTTGTTTCCAAAAACAGGTGGAAAAGTATGAGACATGGAATAAAAGGAAAACTCAATGACGGATATGCAATGAATGTACTGTTGGGAAATGAATTGTTAAGTGTCAAGTAATATGTTGTGAAATTTTGTAACATTTCATCTCTAACCATGTTTACACTGCCACTGAACAGGAAAATGCTACTGGTGTTAAAGATGTCTAAATCTAGCAAGAAAATCTTTTGCTCTCTACCTGAGCTGAGACCCTGGAACCAATCACATCTTTCTGACAAGCTGAAACAATTACACACGTAAAATTATTTACTTTGAAACTGGACATATTGTGTAGGATGAGATTGGAAAGTGAAAGGAAACAGTAGTGTTTTTGCTCTTATTTAAGAGGAATAGTGGAAACTTTGGTGACATCATCCACTGATGTTACTCAATACTGGTGGATGTCATAGTTAAAATACAGTTTTTACAAAATGTGCTGAAAGCAATTCATTCTTTTATCTGACACCTCATATTAAGAAAGTACAGTGAAATGTACCAAAATTTCTTTGATTCATTTTATACATTTTTATTTGCAAGTATTATCTATATCTATATATATAAAAGGCTAAGTGACCAACAGTACATCCGTCCAAACAACTGGCAGGTACATATGACATGCACTGGCAATTTAAAAATAAACGTTGACTTGCGCATGCGCGATACATATAAAGTTCTCGCTAGTGCCAATCACACACGTGTTTTAATTTTATAATACTACTAGAGGCCCGGTGCACGAAATTCGTGCATGGGGGGTGTGTCCCTCAGCCCAGCCTGCACCCTCTCCAATCTGGGACCCCTTGAGGGATGTCCGACTGCCCGTTTAGGCCCAATCCAAGTAGGATCCAAGTAGGATTGGGCCTAAACGGGCAGTCGGACATCCCTCTCACAATCCAGGACTGCTGGCTCCCAACTGCTCGCCTGCTTGCTTTCCAGATTGCCCCTAACCTCTTCTGCCTGCCAGCCTGATCACCCCCTAACCACTCCCCTGCCAGCCTGTTTGCCCCTAACTGCCCTTCCCTGCAGTCCTGGTCACCCCTAACTGCCCTCCCCTGCAGGCCTGGTCCCCCCCAACTGCTCTCCCCCACAGGCCTGTGTCCCTCCCAACTGCCCTTCCCTGCAGACCCAGTCACCCCCAACTTCCCTCCTCTGCTGGCCGGGTCACCCCTACTGCCCTCCCCTGCAGGCTTGATTGCCCCCAACTGCCCTCCCTTGCAGGCCTGGTCCCTCCCAACTGCCCTCCTCTGCTGGCCATCTTGTGGCAGCAATCTTGTGTCCACATGGGGGCAGCCATCTTGTGTGTTGGAGTGACAATTTGCATATTATTCTTTTATTAGATAGGATTAGATAGGATAGAGGCCTGGTGCATGGGTGGGGGAGGGCTGGTTTGCCCTGAAGGGTGTCCTGGATCAGGGTGGGGGTTCCCTTGGGGCATGGAGCGGCCTGGGTGAGGATCCAGTGGTGGTTTGCAGGCTGGCCATGGCCCCTGGCGACCCAAGCAGAGGCCCTGGTATCTGGGCTTTATTTATCTTCTATAATTGAAACTTTGTAGCCTTGAGCGGAGCCAAGCCTCTTGCTTGCTCTGTGGCCACAGCCATTTTTGTTGGGATTTATTTATCTTCTATAATTGAAACTTTGTAGCCTTGAGTGGAGGCCTGGGCCCGCCAGGGCATGGGGAAAGCTTGGCTTCCTCCATTGCAGGGGGCAACCCAAGCCTCCTGCTCTCTCCAGCTCCATGGCTGCCTCCATTTTTGTTGGGATTTATTTATCTTCTAGAGGCCCAGTGTATGAAATTTGTGCACGGGGGTGGGGGGGTGTCCCTCAGCCCAGCCTGCACCCTCTCCAATCTGGGATCCCTCTCACAATCCAGGACTGCTGGCTCCCAACCGCTCACCTGCTTGCCTTCCTGATTGCCCCTAACCGCTTCTGCCTGCCAGCCTGATCACCCCCTAACCACTCCCCTGCCAGCCTGATTGATGCTTAACTGCTCCCCTGCCAGCCTGTTTGCCCCTAACTGCCTTCCCCTGCAGGCCTGGTCACCCCTAACTGCCCTCCCCTGCAGGCCTGGTACCCCCCAACTGCTCTCCACCACAGGCCTGGGTCCCTCCCAACTGCCCTTCCCTGCAGACCCAGTCACCTCCAACTTCCCTCCTCTGCTGGCCGGGTCACCCCTACTGCCCTCCCCAGCAGGCTTGACCGCCCCCAACTGCCCTCCCTTGCAGGCCTGGTCCCTCCCACCTGCCCTCCCCTGCTGGCCATCTTGTGTCTACATGGGGGCAGGATCTTTGACCACATGGGGGCAGCCATCTTGTGTGTTGGAGTGATGGTCAATCTGCATATTACTCTTTTATTAGATAGGATAGAGACCTGGTGCATGGGTGGGGGCCAGCTGGTTTGCCCTGAAGTGTGTCCCGGATCAGGGTGGGGGTTCCCTTGGGGTGTGGGGCGTACTGGGCAAGGGGCTTGTGGTGGTTTGCAGGCCAGCCACGCCCCCTGGCGACCCAAGCAGAGGCCCTGGTATCTGGGATTTATTTATCTTCTACAATTGAAACTTTGTAGCCTGGAGTGGAGCCAAGCCTTCTGTCTGCTCCGTGGCGGTAGCCATTTCTGTTGGGATTTATGTATCTTCTTAAATGGAGGCCAAAGCAGGCCAGGGCTGCAACCCCAGCCTCCTGCTCCCTCCAACTCCGTGGCTGCTGCCATTTTTGTTGGGCTTTATTTATCTTCTATAATTGAAACTTTGTAGCATTGAGTGGAGGCCTGGGCCAGCAAGGGTAGGCGGAAAGCTTGGCTTCCTCCATTGCCAGGGAAATCCAAGCCTCCCTCCTGCTCTCTGTGGCTGCAGCCATCTTGGTTGGGTTTATTTGCATATTCCCTCCTGATTGGCTGGTGGGTGTGGCTGGTGGGTGTAGTGGAGGTATGGTCAATTTGCATATTACTCTTTTATTAGATAGGATAATTGAAACTTTGCAGCCTTGAGTGGAGGTCTGGGCCGGCCAGGGTGTGCTGAAAGCTTGGCTTCCTCCATTGCTGGGGGCAACCCAAGCCTCCTGCTCTCTGTGGCTGCAGCCATCTTGGTTGGGTTAATTTGTATACTTGCTCCTGATTAGCTGGTGGGCGTGGCTTGTGGGTATAGCTGAGGTATGGTCAATTTGCATATTACTCTTTTATTAGATAGGATATTATATATACTATTTTGACATGTAATTTTTTGCAGTAACATAATTACCACATGAATCTTTCTTCTAATTAATTTCCTTTCAATGTGCATGAAACTGTGCATTAGGCCACTAATTACAATATAAGGAACACTGACCAGCAATTAAACAAAAACTGAATCAGATTATTTTCAACTTGTTTTGTATATCTGCAGCCTCAAGAGCTGGATAAAGAATTCTTCACTAATTATGCTCATTTCAGAAGACAGGTGGCAATGTGTCTTCAATTTTCTGAGTTTGATATAAATGCATGACTGAAGTGCTGATAAGAAATGGGCCTTAGCTTTCCTAATGTAGTAACGGTATGATGTCCTGATTTCATATAAACAAGTAGTCATTAAGTTCCTGGGAACATTTTATATTTCATATAAACAAGTAGTCATTAGTTTCTGTTATAGAAACTAACAGAGTATCTGAATTTTTACTTGTCAGTGTCTTAGAATGTGTGGGTTTGGAAGAATCAGCGTCAAGAAGGGGTGTGAAAATCATAAAACTAAATTCTTTATCTGCCTGGATTCCAATGACATTTTCTCTTGCGTAGGTTTATCATGTGATCTGCACAGCCTTGCTACTCAGGTTATGGCCCAGCAACGTCAGCATCACGTGGGAGCTTGAACCCTCACCCCAGACCCACTGAACCAGAGTCTGCATTTTAACAGGTTCCCATGCACATTGGAGGATGACCTAGAGCTCCTGAATCACAGGCTGCAAGAGTCGATAGGTCCTATTCCTTATTCTGCTGCTGTAACTTCTATTAAAAGAAGACGGGATACAGGCTTCAGTAGTTCAGTAAAGACTACCTGCTCTCTACAGTAAAACCACTTGCACTTTAGCTTTCAATTACAGACAGACTTTGATGTTTGCAAACACCACGGCCAATATCAAATACAAATACAGAACTCTTTACAGATAAGATTATGCTTGAGAACTGACAGTTTGAGATGAATACCACCACATGCAAATAAAATGTAAACTAGGGCTTATAAACTCTAAAGAACTAGGTAATGGGTGCGCGTAGGGAGTTTCCACAATTGATTTTAAGAAAAATGGAGCTCACTGGTCACTGAATCACTCATGGCGACAGGGGAAGGCAAGGGCCAGCCTGACTCAGAGCTGCACACCTGCTGTGCACAGTGGTTCTCACCTGTTTGTACTCAGATTCTCTTCCGACCAATACCTGCAGAACGTAGTTGACAGGGTCGCCTTTCATTGGTGGTACCGTCTCCCATAAAATTTCACATGAATTTCCTTCTAACTGTGTTACTCGAGGTGCTGAAATACAAATTAACACACTCAAGATCAGAATTAAAAGCATCACATTAACAGTGACAGTTTTAGTAATATGAGAGAGAGAGAGAGAGAGAGCGCGCGCGTGCGCGCATGAGAGCACACTTGTGTCTGCCCCAGGGGAGTTACTTGCCCAGCCTCCTATAAAACCAGCAGGGCACCCTTTCCACAGGTAAGATGCTCCGCGACTGGCCAGCCATTGGTGAAACATCCTTTGCTCATTATCCTATTGATAACTGCTTGGCCTGAATTGAATTTTTGTTATTTTTTTTCAAAGGCTACCTTCTATGATTAGGTCCTGAGCTAGGTAATTTGGGGAATGCAAAAATCGGTACCATAAACCCCGCTTTCTAGGAAATTAAGGTCTAACTGAGGGAAGGGGAGAGTAAGGCATGAGACAAGTACAAAAAGAAACATACTGTAAAGCAGATTAGAGTGAGAAGTATAAGTAAAATGTTAGGAAATTCCAGTGGAGAAAGAGTCCCATGTGTGAGAGTCTAGGGAAGGTTGCGGAACAGGTGACATTTGAGGTAGGTCCTGGGGAATGGGCAGCACTGAAAGAAAGCCTTTAAATTTAAATTGTTGCATATTTATAGTTTTCAGCTTATCTTTTACCTACTGGACTCACCATTCTATAACATTTAAATTTCTATAACATTTTAAGTGATATTAGTTTGTAGTAAGGCACTTAAAAATGTTATAGAAATTTAAAATATTGTCTCATTGCTTATGTATATCTCTACAGCTTAATTTAATATCAATTTTTCTATTTTTTAACCAGAGCTTATAACTATTCTCTCTGAAGTATGTGTATAGACTTTTTGGGACATCCTATATTACAAGAGTATACTTCAAGTCAGACTTGTACCTCCTACTCTAATTTCTATTTCCTTCCTCTCACAGAAGAGCAGGCCAGAATACAGGGTCTACAAACCTTTGAGGGTGGGGGGGACACTCTTAGTTGTGCTGAAGGTGTAGGTTTCCGAGAAGGGCCCTTCCCCAGCTTCGCTCGCTGCCTGGATTCGGAAGGAGTAGCACGTGAATTCCGTCAATCTCTGGACCTTGTAGGTGTGGCTGGGTCCTCTGTAGATTGAAATAAACCTAGGAGGAGGAGCAGAATCCATCAGCCACATGAACTTTTATTACTGAGAAGAAATGAATTACGATACAAACTAGTGGAGCAGATTAGACCATCTTGGTAAATGCTTTTCATACAGTCTGAATTATAATAATCACTCAGTTGCTAGCTATAGTTAAGTTTAGGGTCTAATATATCTTTACATAAAAGAAAAACACGCATTTAAGTACATATAAAGCTTAGAATGAAATCCCTTTAATTATACTATAGATTCTAGAAACATCATTTGTTTCTAGAATGCTTTTATTAATAAAATTTCAAGTTTTTCATAATGGTAATATCTATATAATCTGATACTGTCAATCTACCTTCTACTATGTACATAGGCAATGAAGTTAATGTTAATTGGCCACCTAAGAAATACAATGTCCTATTTCCCTGAATTTTCCAAAACTGAGGTTTAGCTAGAAAATACTTAAACATGTACCTTCTACCTTCCCAAGAGCTCTCAAAGCCCCTTTCTCAAACTAATAAGAAGACATTTAGGATTATAACTCTTGGAGAAAATATGTAAAAGAAACAAAATACTTTGCTCAGAATCATCCATCACAGTTAATCAAAATAACAGAAAAACAGCACAGGTAGGCTAAACAGTTTAGACTGGCAGCTTCTGGATCCTTCTCCCATCTAAACCAGGACACAATATTTGTACTTCGCTGCTAATTAATATTTCCATGAGACATAAGCATAGAAGGCATGAGATTAAAAAATAAATCCTTGCCCAGCCGGCATGGCTCACTGGTTGAGCACCGACCTATGAACCAGGTCACAATTCAATTCCCGGTCAGGGCACATGCCTAGGTTGTGGGTCAATCCCCAGTACAGGGCGTGCAGGAGGCAACCGGTCAATGATTCTCTCTCATCATTGATGTTTCTATCTCTCTCTCTCTCCTTTCCTCTCTGAAATAAATAAAAATTTATTTTAAAAAAAATAAGGCCTTACATGTCAACTCTTGTCCCCCAAGGCCTTGAAAAATTGCTATTTTCACAATGAAACTGCATTACTTAGAACTACATCATGCGGTCATCATTTGTCTTTTTTTTAAAAAAAAACACACACCAGAATATGATTATATTTAATACACAAGTTTGATACAACCAAAAAGTAAAACACCAGAGTAAAATAGTAACAAAAAACATGGCATTTCATTTGCAATGCATGAGAAATGGTTAACATCTTTAGTCATAAACAAGCTCTCATCATTTGTTTTTATAGCTACTAGTAACTGTAAAATTTTGGAAATAACATAACGACCCATAAATTATCCAGGATCTTTAGGAGATTCGGGATCTGGATCCTGTTGGTCCAGGGACACTTGGAGAACACTGTCGGAGCTAATCCAACCACACAACTCCCTTCTCCTGCACATGCCACGTGGCTGCAGTTTCCAGTGCTGCCTCCTCACCTGAGGACAATCGCTGTGTCCAGATGCTGCTGGAAGTCGGTCAGGGAGAGAATCATAATTCAAAATGTGACTCTTAGGTCCATTTGGCCTAAGGGGTCAGCAAAATTCATGCATTCATTTGGCAAACATTTGAACATCTGCTGTGCACAAGGCTCTGTGCATTCAAAGCCGAATAAGACCTAATCCCTGTCAGTCAGTTGGTCCTGGGTCTGGGCAGGGTTTTCTGAGGGAGAGGAGCAGCTTTCCACGTGCTGGGGAACAGTCCCTCTGGGCAGATGGATGGATAGAGGTAAAACAACTCTCTAAATAAAACCTGTCAGAATCAGTACTTATTTTAAAATGTCCATGCATTCATCAGCATTTGCAGTTGAGTTCCTGAGCCACAGTCCTTCGACCTATTACATGTCCCTCTGCTCTGCTCTGTAAGGAAGTACCTTTAACTGAAGGCTGAACATGTAAAGCCAGAGTCCAGGCTGAATCCCACAAATACCATGGCAACCTATTCAGTGCTCTTGATGCATCACCACCTTAACGAAGATACTCTTGCTAATGCCAGAGGCAAACAGCTATTTATTAACTCAGCCTCACCTGGGCCAGAATCTCTAACCTGAGTAATTGCCCTTAATTATACCACAAAATGGAAATCATGGTTTAAGAAGTAAAAGTGTTACATCTCCATTACAAACTTACAACAAAGCCTGGATTTTAAAGGAGTTGGGGGGACTACTACCCCCAGCAGTGGCTCTCTGTCCTGCCCTGCTTGAAGGTGAGCATTTCCTTTTGAAAATAAGTCCAGTATGTCTATGGAGGCAGCAGCATGTCTCTGACTGTCCCTTTAATGTAGCCACCTGTCTGCTCCGGTGCTAATAGAGCATGACCTGTTTGCTGCTCCGATGAAAGCCATCGCTGTGTTGCCTGACCTCCCTCCCCTCAGAAAAGGCATGGATGCGGGGAGGGGGAGTCTTCCTATTTGGTTCTCAAAATGCGTATGGAAATAGCTAACACAGATGGTGGCTAGTTAACCAGGTGCAGAGCCCTCAATAGCAGGAAAGACAGTGGAGGGCATGACAGGGTCTCTCCTGAGTGCAAGGGGCAAGGAGGTGGGGGAGGGGAGACATTGGGGATCCTAAGAGTTTCGGGATTACCATTCCAAGATAGTCAAGCATCAACAGTGTCAATCCTACGTTAATTGCCCACCTAGAGAAATAGATGCACCCTGTCCCCATGGGCCTGTGTCCTAATGGACACACAAGGGCCCAAGGTCAGAGGAGCTGAGCAATGAAGCCAAGGAGGTTGTCCCCTCTGCTTTCTGAGGACCTCCCCTAATCACCTCATCCCACAGGGGGCTGTTTCAGACAGGCACCATCATGTCTGCACACTGTTTAAGAGCTCATATTTTTCTCACTTTAGAAATTTTCTCCATCCTTTTCTCCTTTAGGAAATGAATAGCTAAGAGCAGAGATAGCTAAGGAAATAGCTAAGGAAATGAATACCTAAGAGAACTGAAGAATCAAATTGTGGGGTGAAAGGGATGAGAAAGACCTGGTATGGAATATGGAATATGGAAGTCATTTACCATAGTTACTTCTTATTACATATTATTTTACTGTTTTAACAAAGAAATTTATAAAATGTACAAGTAGGTAGAGTCTAGTTCAGTTTAACAATCCTATATAATAAAGAGGTAATATGCAAATTGACCTTCATGCCCTCATACAAGATGGCCTCCCCCATGTGGTCAAAGATGGCCGGCACAAGATGGCTGGCAGGGGAGGGTAGTTGTGGGCGATCAGGCCAGCAGGGGAGGGCAGTTAGGGGCGACCAGGCCAGCAGGGGAGGGCAGTTGGGGGCAACCTGGCCTGCAGGGGAGAACAGTTGGGGGTGACCAGGCCAGCAGGGGAGGGCAGTTGGGGGTGACCGGGCCTGCAAGGAAGGGCAGTTAGGGGCAATTGGGCCAGCAAGGGAGCAGTTAGGCATCTATTAGGCTGGCAGGGGAGTGGTTAGGGGGTGATCAGGCTGGCAGGCAGGGGAGAGGTTGGGATCCAGCAGTCCTGGATTGTGAGAGGGATGTCCCAGATTGGAGAGGGTGCAGGCTGGGCTGAGGGACACCCCGCCCCCCCTCAAATGCCCCAGTGCAAGAATTTCATGCACTGGGCCTCTAGTCAGGAAATAAAATCTTTCAGAAAATCTCAGCTCTAATTTTAGGTTTCTGAAAATATCTTCATATAAAAGACAATTTGGCACTTTCAGTCTAATTTTAAGGGTTTTAGTTTTGAAAACTTTTAATGGGTAACACTGGTTGTAAGTTTTCTACACCCATCTTGGTAACTGATATGCTCTCTGTAAGTGCAGGTTCTGCGACCAGGACTGGCATTGCAGACTGAGACACCAGCAACTCCATCCTCTCCGTGCCTCCACATTCTCCTCTGTGCAATGATAGGACCAGCCTCAGAGAGCTGTTGTGAGGGTTAAGTCGGTTAATAAAAGAAGAGTGCTCAGAACACCTTTGACATGTAATAACCACGTATTATGTGTTAGCTGTAATTATTTTATAATGCTGAGAATATAGGACTTTATTTATTTACTAGAGGCCCGATGCATGAAATTCATGCACCGGGGGGGTGGGGGGGGAAGGGGGTACATGTGTCCCTCAGCCCAGCCTGCACCCTCTCCAATCTGGGACATCCCTCTCACAAAACAGGACTGCTGGCTCCCAACCGCTCGCCTGCCTGCCTGCCTGATTGCCCCCAATTGCCCTCCCCTGCTGGCCTGGTCACCCCTAACTGCCCTCCCCTGCTGGCCTGGTCACCCCTAACTGCCCTCCCTTGCCAACCTGGTGGCCCCTAATTGCCCCTCCCCTGCCAACCTGGTCACCCCCAACTGCCCTCCCATGCAGGCCTGGTACCCCCAACTGCTCTCCCCTGCAGGCCTGGTCATCCCCAACTGCCCTCCCCTGCAGGCCTGGTCCCTTCCAACTGCCCTCCACTGCAGGCCTGGTTGCCCCCAACTGCCCTCCTCTGCCAGCCCAGTCACCCCTAACTGCCCTCCTCTGCCGGCCTGGTCACCCCCAACTGCCCTCCCCTGAAGGCCTGGTCCCCAACTGCCCTCCCCTGCAGGCCTGGTTGCCCCTAACTGCTCTCCCCTGCTGGACTGGTCACCCCCAACTGCCCTCCCCTGCAGGCCCAGTCACTCCTAACTCCCCTCCCCTGCAGGCCTGGGTCCCTCCCAACTGCCCTCCCCTGCTGGCCTGAGTCCCTCCCAACTGCCCTTCTCTGCCGGCCCGGTCACCCCTAACTGCCCTCCCCTGCAGGCCTGGTTCCCCACAACTGCCCTACCCTGCAGGCCTGGTCCCCCCCTAACTGCCCTCCCCTGCTGGCCTGAGTCCCTCCCAACTGCCCTCCTCTGCTGGCCCGGTCACCCCTAACTGCCCTCCCCTGCAGGCCTGGTCCCCCACAACTGCCCTACCCTGCAGGCCTGGTCACCCCTAACTGCCCACCCCTACAGGCCTGGTCCCTCCCAACTTCCATCCCCTGCAGGCCTGGGTTCCTCCCAACTGCTCTCCCCTGCAGGCCTGATCACCCACAACTGCTCTCCCCTGCATGCCATCTTGTGTCCACAGGGGGGCAGCCACCTTTGACCACATAGGGGTAGCCATCTTGTGTGTTGGAGTGATGGTCAATTTGCATATTACCCTTTTATTATATAGGATTTGAATCCTCACCCAAGGATATTTTTTTTCCATTGACTTTTAGAGAGAGTGAAAGGGAGAAGGAAAGGGGAGAGAGAAACATCGAATGGTTTTCTCCTGAATGCGCCTGACGGAAGCCTGGGGATCACTCTGCAACCAAGGTACATGCCCTTAACCAGGAATTGAACCTGCTACCCTTTGGTCCTTGGTCAATGCTCTAACCACTTAGCAAAACTGGACAGGGCAAGACAAGACAGGATTTTAACCAAGAGACTCCAGTCTCCCTCTGGGAGACCATTTGCATCACTGTCTTTTCTCCTGGGTGGGAAGTCAGCTGCATGGTGAGCAAGGCTGCCCTGCAGACCAGACCCCTGACCTCAGGCATCAGCTGTGGGACTCCATCCACAGGCATGTTTAAGGTTGCTGGTCTTCTCACACTAGGACCCATCACCCATCAGTGAAGTGCAGGCAGGAGCACCTCCCTCAGCAGACCGTGGTGGGAGGCAATGTGACAGCTCGTGTGAAAGTCCCTACACAGAGTAGGCCTCGCTGATCCTAAATTTCGTTCTGTATAAGCTGACAGTCTGTTTAAAACTTCTGTTTAAAATAATACAGGCCAACCAAAACAAAAAGCAGGCAAGACAACACAAAAAGAACACAATTCTTTTTGTGTCCCCATTCTGTAATTATTTTCCATCATTCCAAGAGGCAGCAGAAGAGAGACTGTCTTTCTTCAGAGCCCGAGATTTATGCCTGTGGCATGGTGGCCTCTTTAGGAGGCTCCGCAGGTTAACATACCCTGTGGCTAGAACCACTCAGGGAGAGATTAATAATATTCATCAAATACTTGTCTCTCAAAGATCAACTTAATTTTTTCCCCTCCTAAATCTTTTTTCTTTTTTAAAGACCAACCTCATTTTAAAGTTCACTGATAGTAGGTGAGAAGCCTTTGGTGGTAGAATTAAACATGCTATACTTCCTAAGACACATGATGGGAGGATCCACACTTAAAATGCAACCAAGGACTGAGCTCAGTGCACAGCTTAGCCATAAGGAGCACAGTAGCACAGGAGCATTCATATAAGTAACAGTGAACATTTCATTTTTACTCTGGTCACCAAATTAAATTATTTTGAGGAGACCCCTCCCTCTCCTGCTCTATTTAGAGTGCACAGGGTCAGTGCTTGGACCCCATACATGCTCATGCACCACATGTCCTGGAACATGAGGCACAGGAGAGGGTGACAGGAGTCTGGCTGGCGTGAAGGCCTGAACCATACTACCTTGGCATGCACTGCCCAGGTCTGGGGAAGGAAGATCCCAGAATGGAGAGAAATCAACTGGGAATATGGGGAGACATAGAAACAACAGGGGTGACTAACCACAAAAGATGGTTAAAAGAACTCTCTCTGAGACCTCAAACCCTTGATTTCTGAGGGTGGGTGTGGCCCAGGGAACAAGGGACACCCTGTGTGGGGAAAGGCCTACTTTCCCTGGCCACTCCCTGGTCTATGCTGCCTGGACCATCCGTCCCTTCTCCTTCCCCCCTCCTCCTCCAACACTGTTGGTGGGAAGTGGTGGAGTGCAGGGGCTTCAACCCAGGAAGACTGGATGCAAATCTCAGCTCTGCCTCTTACCGCCCAATCACTCGCCCCTGCTAAGCATCAGTTTCTCCCATCTGCAAAACAGGGACAGTCTCCATCTCCTGGGCTGTTTTAAGAGTCAAATCTGGGAATGTGGGTAAAAAGCCCAAAACATAGTAAGAGTTCAATACATGGTATCCACTGGCTCTGTCCCACCGACCACCTCCCAGGGATCCAGACAGGCTAGTGTGCCCTGAGAACAGCTGTGTTCTCACCCCTGCCATGCAGGTCTCTCCCCAGGTTACGGGGGCCATTGCCAGCTCAATCCCAGCAGGAGCAGGTCCATCTGAACTTGTGATGTTCTGCTATCAGACACATAGCTCTCCCCAAGATAACTTAATCTAACTTGGTGACCAGAGTAAAAATGAAATGTTCATTGTTACTTTTGTTATATGAATGCTCCTGTGCTATAAACACAATGCAATAATGGGTGTGTAGCAGGTGACATGGTTCCGGGACCACATTAAATGCACAAAAGTCACTGAGAAATTTTAATATCAGTTCAGGCTGAGGCATATGTAGCCCCAGGGACCCCAATGGTATCACAGCTCCTTAAAGGTCACCCTGGACCCACACTAGCAGCTCCTGAGGGGTCTTCTACCTCATCCTCAGTCCCTGCTGCCCATGGCCACGTACCTTTGGAGGCACCAGCCCCAGGAGGCAGGGCTCCTGTGAACACCCAGTAAGAAGAGGATAGGTGTGGGAACACCTGTGGGGCTCCACTGCAATGCTGCCCCATTGGCACGGGGACTGAAGGTAGAGTGGGTAATACACCCTTTCAGGCAGCAGACTTGATCGTGGGCTCTATAGCCGTTAAGGTGTTTCGGTCTCTGTAAACAGGTATGATAATAGTGCTGACCCCTCGGGGCTGTTGTGAGAATCTAATGGGACAGTGCAGGGAGAGCCCATTACAAAATGCCCAGCACCTGTTATTAATAACAAAGCACCAAGGCTCTGAGTGATTTACCTCCTTTCTCAATGTTGCAGAAGCCTGAAGGCTGGCCCCAGAATGCTTCCCTCTTACTTATATTCCCACAGGCTTTCCTGAGTTGGAGAGAAAGCTGTGCAAGTGAATACCATCCACCCTGTCTAGCAAACCCAGGCCAAGGAGGCCAAGAACTGCTGCAGAAAACAGATGGTGATGGGAGCAGGGGGTCCTACATAAGAGCTGCCTATTAATGGGAATGTGGGCCTTTTTACTCAGGGAAAGGGAAAATGGAGAGAAATGCTCTCTTGTACAAAAAATATTTACTTGTGAGGAAAGACATAAACAAGGCAGATGGTTGGGTGGGTCACTGAAAGTCCAGTCCAAATTAATTCTTTCATGGCTCTGCCTCCGACTTGCTTCAGTGTGACTGGATGTCTTCTTGAAAGTAAACACTTGGAGAGTAACAAGCACACATGGGTTTTAACGTTGGCAATTTATCAGTGATTAAAAACATGCTCTATGTTATCTGTGAATACAAAATGATTCTGCGCATTCTGCGGGCCTGTCAGAGCACTCCGTGAGGGGAGGGGTGGGGGAGGGCGGAACAAAGACCTTGGCCACAATGCAGAGTCTGTTACCTTCACTGTGAACTTGAACAAGCTGATAACTCCCAAGGCTGAGTTTCCAGACATTTGGGATAATAATGTCTTGTTCATCTGGCAGTAATTTTTATGAGATCCAAATCAAAGGACCAAGTCAATTCTATGATCCATATTAAATATACACTAGGAAGGCAAAATAAGAGATTCTTGACATTTTCAATAAATTCTAGGGGGTGGCTATACTTTTAACCTCAGTATTTTAAGCTTTAACACTCTGAAAGATGACTCTTTGCACTAAAGTGCAACTGAAGAAACCCAGACATGTTACGTTTTTGAACCTTTCTTTATCTATATATATATAAAAGGCTAAGCTACCAGCTGACCAGCTGACAGGTATGACACACACTGACCACCAGGGGGCAGACGCTCAACACAGGGGCTGCTGAGCAACAGCAACTTTGCAGAGTGCACTCTCACACTCCGGGACCCCTTGGGGGATGTCGGACTGCCGGTTTTGGCCAGATCCCCACAGGCCAGGCCAAGGGACCCCACCTGCCGGAGAGACCCCACTCACTCTGCAGATGCCCTCTGAGCCCCAGCGCCGCCCCAGGTGTGGCCAGCCGGGAAGGGACTGTGGGAGGTTGGCTCCAGGGTGTGTCTGGTCCATCTGGCCCAGTCCTGCCCTGCTGCGCCACCTTCTAATTAATTTCCTTTCAATGTGCAGGAATCCATGGACCGGGCCTCTACTGTTAAATAATTTTAGAGGAAAATGATATATGAAAAATTTAATTTTAAAATGTGCTTCTTTAAAAACAGTTTTGTTTCAAAAGATATATCCAAGAATGCTCTTGGATAGCTTAACAGGGGTGGGGAACCTTTTTTCTGCCAAGGGCCATTTGGATATTTATACCATTATTCATGGGGCATATAAAATTATCAACTGAAAAAATTAGCCTGCTATATTTGGTCAAACATTTAATTAACTCACACCTAATGCCTTGGCAGGGCCCGACCAAATGGTTTCATGGGTCTTATATATGGCCCACGGGCCACACGTTCCCTACTCCAGGCTTATAACTTCAATTTGCAGGAGAACATAAGAGATAATGCTAAGGTTTTTGTGTTCACTCCTTTGTTGCTATCTTGTAATTTCTAGGCCATTACAGGCTAACAGCAGCCCATTAATATCAACTCGTCAAAATGATTCAATCTGCTGACCTAAAATGGCCTGCAATTTAATAAGGGCTACAAATGGCACATTTCAAAACATGTTTCACACTATTACACATCAATAGATGTTCGTAAGCTCGGTACAGCTATATTCCTTAACAGTGACACGCCACTCCCTTTATTTTTTCTCTGTTTTCCTGGGTTTTATGGTGTGTGTGAATATCCTACATTATTGAAGTGACGTTTGGGAATAGAGGATGTTCAAAAACAGGAATGGATAGCATGTGCCCTCACTCCACCAAGAACACCGAGTCCTGTCATGTCTATGCAGAAGCGGCGGAAGCAGATGGCATCGTGTGGGGACACCTGAGGCAGGGAAGGTGTGTTCCCTGCATTGGTTTGCATGTTAATGAGCATCCCCATATGCAGGCTGAGCATGAAAAGTGCCAACAGCCATTTCCAAAACACCAATGAGGAAAGGAGTGAAATTCCTGCCCTGTCCCCAGCTGCATTCGGACTTGTGATGGATCAGGCTGCAGTACTTTACGGTTAGGGTTCTTTTCTAAGAAATAAAATGTCACCATAGCTACTGATAAAACTCTTTACGTAGAATAAAGAATAAAAAATTCCTATTTTAAATTTTTTGTTCAAACTGGATTTTGTTGTTGATATATTAAAGAAATTTATTTATATTCAAAGAAAGGATGACTGGAGTCTCCAGAGACCACTTGAGGACCTTGAGACCTCCCATTCTTATGCTTTGCTTTCAAATATAGACAGTGAGTCTCCTCTTCAAGCTCTTCCCAGGCTTCCAAATTTCTGTTTGCCCGCCTCTATTTTAGTGGCCTTGACTCAGTCTGATCTGATTGAGGAAAAATGGTGAGGAAAATGCTACCCAATTGTTTGGTTATTTATTTTAAAATAGATAGAAAGTCTATTTTCAAATAGAAGTACTATAATCTGAATTCTACTTCTGGCTTAATTAAGGTATCAAATAGTTCATTTACCACCCCTCACCTCGGCCCGTGTCTGAATATGTTATCCTGAGGCTGATTAAGCTGGCAGTATCCTTTATTGTGTAGGCTGAATTTTTATGGTCCCTTTCTAAGAAATAGAAATGCTTTTCTCCCATTAATCAGGGATTGGAGGCAGGCATCATTAGCTCTATTTTGTAGAGAGAGACACTAAGACAAAAAAGAAGTTCAGGGACATGCCTCTAGGCATCTAGAAACTCAGTAACCGATCTGGGATTACAGCAGAGACTTACCACCCTGGCTGGGAACTCACTGCCTTCTGGTAATGAAGGTGAGGTAAAAATGCCACGTACCCAACCAGGGTGATCATGTGAATCAGGGACTATTCCAGAGAAAGAAACAAGGGCAACTAATCCTGAGGCTGTCTTGTGGGCCCTGAGCTAGTTGCCTGACATCTATTTCATTTAATTCAGCAATATGCTCTGAGAAATATAAGCAGGAGCTTGTTCAGTAATAGGCATGCTTAAACAAGTTCCTTCCTCCCACAGTGGTCATGCAACCTGCCCACTTTTATTAGTTGCCTGGTGTGTATTTCTCAGGGTTACTTTATGCAGATTGCCGTCTGTCCCTCTCCAACAGAGAGCTACAGTCATACTGCTCACATTACAAAGCCCCTCTGATTCTGCTGCTGAAGGGAAAAGTGTCAGGAGCTCAAGGGCTGAGTTAAACGGAGCAAGTGGTAATTATCCACTCAATTAGAGCCCTCTGCCCAGCCCCATTTTGCTGGAGCCTTATTTTAAAATACACTAGCTGTTTGACTAAAGCTGAACAACAGATGAACCATAAATGCATTCCTGGAATTTAACTTCCCCTTGCCGCAGTGCTGTGTACAATTACCAGGAACATGGACCCAGGAGGGTCAGGACAAGAATCAGCATCAAGTCAAATTTTGTGAGGCCAGCATAACATTTCATTTCAGTAACACAGACAAATGCATCTTCAAAACCATCAGTACAGTGTTACAACCTTAAAATGCATGAGCTGACCTTGTTATTCTAATCCCTGTATTAGGTTAGCACAGAATTATGAAAATGTTTACTTTGGGTTTTATTTTTCTCGCATACACAGGAATCAAAGACATTCCGACCTTCTGTGCTCGATCTGCTAAGAATAATGCACTTAACCACTCTATAAACAAATTAAATATAATTTTATTTTTCTGTTGGAGTTAAATTCTCTTGTGTTGTCTGTTCATTTCTTCACATTAATTTATTTTCTCAAAAGATAAACTCCTTAAAGATAAGCCACATACCTCAGAAGACCTAGCACATTGTAGTAATTCAAGAAAAAAATGTACGATTGTGTGATGATAATTTAACTCCTAGGGCTAAACATAGTCCTGCACAAATAAAGCACAGTGACCTTAGACTGGGAACCTGTGGGTCAAAAGCCTCATTACATGGGAAACAAATGTCCGTTTCAAGGGGGAAGCACACTCAACACAGCAACTCCCGGGGATCTGGATGGATTCTCGGTTGATTCAGTTTGAGGCAGGGATTTGGAAAAGATGCCCTTTGGGGTTTCTTACTATTGACCTGAAATAGCCTCACCTTTAAACAGAGCAATGCATCAAGTAGCAGAATGGAGAGACATCATTTACTTGAGAAAGACCCAGGGCCCATTTCTGTGCTTTGGAGTCTATACCCTTGGTTTCTATCCAGTCCTTATCTTTAGTCCCCATCCTTCCTATGGCTTTCTTGCAGGAGATCATAAGATCTGGACCCTTTTAAGACTCAATTAATCTGGTACCTTCTCTAAAAAGCCTCCTCTGTTCATCTGATTTTAAGGGTATAATAGATGTTCTTCCTCCCCCAATGCTGTGCATACTGTCAGTCTTTAAGCTTTCTACATCATGAGTCGCCTGAATGTGTCTGTCCCTTCTACTTATCCCTCATCAGGTGAGCTCCTTAAGGGAGGGCTCTACCTTGGTCACCCTTGTCTAGCCAATTCACAAGCACAGTTTCTTTCTTTGTGTGTATAAAACTCCTAATAATCGTAAGTTGAAATCAAGTCAATCTATCAAAAACAATACATTTTTTCACCTAGACAGTGGAAGGCTTTAGTAGATATCCTATCACCATGAAGAAATTTTCACTTCTTATTCAAGAACCAAATAATGTAGACAAAAACCTCAATGCCTGGCATTTTGCATATTCTCAATAAATAGAAAGCTTGAAAATAAATTTTTGGCCCAACGTTATATTTAGAACTCTCTGGGTCATTTCAGATGTTCTGATTGACAGGTACATAAATGAATGTAATAAATCAGCATATCAGAGATGCAGAACCCTAGGTGTTTTGGACTCTTAAGGAAAGTTAAAATCTTTCTTATTATTTTCTTACTTGTCTAAAGCAGAAGCTAAAATATGAAGAAAAAAGAGGTAACATGCCATTTTAAAAAATATATTTTTATTGATTTCAGAGAGGAAGGGAGAGGGAGAGAGAGAGAGAGAGAGAAACATCAATGATGAGAGAATCATTGATTGGCTGCCTTCCACACGCCCCCCGCCCCCTGCCCCACTGGGGACTAAGCCCACAATCCGGCATGCACCCCAACCCCACATTGAACCTCAACCTCCTGGTTCACAGGTTGATGCTCAACCACTGACCCACACAGACTGGACAGGTAAACACACCATTTTTAACAGACATTTTTTTTGGGTAAAGAATTTAGCTCACAAATGATCTACAACATCGTTGTTTTAAGATAAAAATGATGGAAGAACCTCAGAGTTAATCTTCTAGTTCAACCTCTATTTTATGGATGAGGGAAAAGTTAAGACCAATAGTTTAGCAGCCAAAATCAGCTCACCTGTTTAATTTGACAAATACCAAGCATGGAGTTATTAATTTTTATTGTGCTTCTGTTGCAAAATATGTCTTAAGACTAAGATTACTTGCATAGCTGTCTAGGATAGCTATACAACTTGGGTATAACAGCTCTACTTTCAAATGCCCTGGTGAGTAGTCAATTAAAATGACAAGTCAATCTCTGGTTCTCACCTTGGCCATAAGCAGGACATATATTTTTGCTACATCCATAAACAGACTTATTAGTGGTTAATGAAATCAACACATATGCTAAAGATGTGTACACTTGCTCCAAAACCTATAACTAGAAATCACTCTTGCAATAAGTTCAACGAAAAAGACAACTGCCAATGTGGAAGAAGACATTGTTTCTGTCAATTGAGCAGGCCAGGTGCAAGTCCTAAAGAACCCACAGAGAACTAGCACTGACAAAAACTGTGCCAATAACACTATGCTGTATCCAACTCAAATGGTTTCTCCCTGATCCTTGTGAGTCAAGGTCCAAAGTTAAAGGCTTGGATTCAAGGTGTCATTCACTGCAAGAGTTCAGTTTCAAGACACTAAGGAAGGTCATCTTTAATCTCAAATTAGGCCAAGTTTCATACTATTAAATCCCAGGAATATTACTCCACAAATAGAATGAGAATGTATTATGCTCTATATTCCCATCACTTTAATAACTTTCTGAGAGCACTGACAAATCTAATTTTAAAAAGATAAATCTGGATTTTAGCTCATAAAATTAAGAAAAATACTGTTCCTAATGGTAAGTTTTCTTAAATTACCATTTAAATTTAGGCAAGTCATTTATTTGATTAAAAGGTCAGTCTTGAGTGCTTTTTTTGGGGAGGAAAGCGCATGTATTGATTACTACATTCTGCACTATTTTCTGTCTGGCATGTTTAAATGTCTCACGACAACATGCTCATTTGGACCAGTGCTCCCAGAGCTTTTGTTCTGAGCATCTGCACAGGTCTCTGCACGAGGCACCACAGGTGGCTGCCTGCACAGGACAGGACCGCAGCCGGATGGAGGTGGCTGACTTGGTGCAGAGCCATCACTCTAGTACAACTAAAGGCGTTCTCTATGGAAGGTTCTCTCTACCACCAATGGAAGTCAAAAGCCCAGGAAAAAACATAAAGGCTCATTTATAAATTCTCTCAAATGCTAGCTTTACATATTATCATGCATTCTGTTAATCCAGAATTCCTATTCTTGGCAGCTTTCTCTAGTTTGAGGAGTCCCCTGCCAGTAAAATAATGAGCCCGGGAAAACGCATCCACAGGCACACAGCCCAGTCAGATGAATGATCTGGTCTTTGAGTGAGTATGCCTTAATCTCTAATGAGCCTATCAAAAGAAGCCCCACTTCTCTGGGCTCGCTTCACCAGGACTAGTTTCCAGTAGGACCATCATTTCTTGTTCTTCTGTAATCAAACTACTGGGTTTGACAGGTCTTCAGAGTCAAGTTCAAATGTCACCTGTTTGAAAAACCACCCCTGATCTTTGCAACCAGATGGTATCTGCTTCCTTCAAACTCCCAGAGCACTTTTCTCCTACATCTGCCTCTTCCATATCCCAGAACTCTTTTATTCCAATGACAAACTGGAAAAAAATGTCCTATGATCATTTGTGGGTTGATATTATGCTCCTGGAGGCAGGGCCTCGATTTTTTCTTGACCCACTGAAGACCCACCTCAAACAGTGCCCTCCACACCGTAGAATCCCACTGCACTGAAAGGAATCAAAGCTCTTGAGTAGAGTGGAGGGGGCGGCTGGACAAGGGCTCTGTGCTCCCTAAAACCAGCTCTCCACATGAAGGAATGGGACACTATAATGCATCTAGGGGAAATTACAGAAATACCCCACCCTGACACTGGTTCTGTGCTTTAGCAGGAGTGCCGTAGGGAAGCAGCAACATGTGTCTGGCCCACCTCTTCACCTAATTTCTTTGATTTGGACTTTTGGTAATAGAACATTCTGTCATTAACGTTTGTTCTGCATCTGAATTATTCTTAAATACAGGTCAGCCGCCCATCTTATGATCGGCCATTTTCAGAGGAAATGAAGTCAGGTTAAATAAATACTACGTGAAGGGCTGGATGTGATTTCTGTGGCCAAGAGTGTTTCCTGGGCTTGGAGTCTTATGAAGAATCTCCTATTTGCTCTGGTTAATTCGATATTGCATTGCCCACAGTTAGAGTATAATCCCCATCTGTAAATCACCACAGCTATTTCAGATTGGTAAACATGTTTGTCCTAATGGTTACTGAATATTTAAAGAGGTAACGTCTCTTTCTGGGTCTTATTTCCCTCTGCACTTGTGACTAATTTAATGCTATTACATAGTGTAGACATGAATTTGACAATTTTCTTCTTAGATAATTTCTCTCCATCATTTGATGTTGTGAAAGAAGAAACAAACACATATATTATCACATGTAGGAAAATCAGGATCTTTAGAATGTTGGTTTAGAAATTCCAAGTGAGGACTAGAAGGTATAACTTTGAGTAAAAAAATGCAGGACCTAAAAACATAGGTAATCTTTCCACAAAGACGAAGAGTGTTTTTGGAGTACAGATAAACAAGAGGGCTTCATCCCAAAGCCAAAGCTACAGACTTTCCCGCGCCGCCGCCCCGCCCTGCCCTACCCTACCTCTTGTTCCTGTCCTCCAGCTGCAGGGTGTACACTGTGTCCTCAGCAGCGTGCGTCTTGGCATTGCTGTCTCCCCACTTCAACTTCAGGCTCTGAGGCCCGGCCGCAGCACACTCGAGCCTAGGAGGCAAGGGTGGTAATGGCCGAGTTTTTGCTTTAATGAACTGACTAAAGGGTCCAGCTCCAATTTCATTTATGGCCTGAATCCTGATCCTGGAAAAAGAAATAAATAAAAATATTACAGGTTTAAGAAGCAGCAATTCCTCATATGAAATAAACATTCTGTGGAGTATTTATTACTTGCCCCTAAAGCAATATCATGGAATTAGAAAAACAAATTAAAGTAATTTGAGAACTGGGCAGCTAGGGGGACAGATTATACTCTCTGTCCAAAAAAAAAATAGCAAAAAAATTGAAAAATGAAGCACATCAGCAAGATAACCCTTAGTTCCTTAATTAAAAAAAAAGAAAAAGGCTGTTGCCTGAGGTAAGACATCCTAAAGACATGCTTTTGTATTTTGCTCAGCCATCCTTTAGCTGCTTCACAGTCAGTTTTGGAAGTAGCTGGGCTATAAAGAATAAATGGAATAGAGAACAAATGAGTCTCCTTCAGTTCAAAACCAAAGGAAAACAGCTTGTCCACAGGGCATTTCCCCTCCCTTCTCCAGCTCACCCAGCATCTCTGCTAGTCCTTCCCCAGAGCCAAGCGCTAACAGTGCTGGTTACAGGGTGATGTACAGATGTGCAAAATCTCAACTGGATGTTTACCCTGGGCCTAGTTATGGGTAATAAAGATATTGACACTGCCCTCATGGTCTAGGAATTTACAACCAAACAGTTATAGTGCATATGTAAATTAATATCCTATTATTTCTATTGTCCTCGTTCCTTTATTTCCTTCCTCGTTGACTAAAACGGTTCTGTGAGGTCATCATACAACACATTGACGGCACTGCTCCATCCTCATCCTCAACCCCTCTTCCTGCAGTGACAGAATGTTCTTGAAACTTGTTTCCTCCTGACACTCGGAGGCATTCTCCTCTACTCAGACCAAAGGGCTCACGCACAACCCTTCCCTCCCTTCTGCACAATATGGGCATTTCTGTTGGTAGCCTCAGACATCCCCACAGCTTCGCCCACTTCAAGACCACTCCAGGTCTGCATTTCCTCATGCCCGTGACAGGGCCTCCAGTGGAACCTCCACCAGAACGCCTGCTAGCTAGGTACTGGGCAGTTGTGTCACATTGAAACTTGAGTTGAATTTGAAAGTGTTTTAAAGCACATGATAATAAAAAATATAGTCAAGAGATAAATTCTTAGGAAACAGATTAGTTTAAAATATTCCTATAATTTAGATTTATGCACTTCTCATTTACAACAATTATATATATTAAATATATATAATGGTAATGGGAAATATCACTTAAGTATTACTATAGCTAAATGAAGTCTGTGACCTCAAAAGGGCATTAATTCTTCAAATGTAAAGATTACATAATTTAGCAAGTCATTATAATAATACTAGAGGCCCAGTGCACAAGATTCATGCACTGGGCGGGGGGAGGGTCCCTCAGCCCAGCCTGTGCCCTCTTGCAGTCCGGGAGCCCTCAGGGGATGTCTGACTGACGGCTTAGGCCTGCTCCCCGATGCAGTCGGATATCCTTAGCCCAGCTTCTGGGCTTCTGGCTGAGCGCCACAGCAGTGGTGGGACCCTCTCTCACCTCTGGCAGCACGAAGGATGTCCGACTGCTGGCTTGTAAGCAGTCAGTTGAACATCCCCCTGAGGGCTTCTGGACCGCAAGAGGGTGTAGGATGGGCTGAGGGACCCCCTGAGCGCACGAATTTCATGCACTGGGCCTCTAGTCTATTCATAATAAAAGCTCTCAGCAAACTAGGGAAAGAAGGGAACTTCCTCGACCTGACAAGAGCATCTTTAGAAATACCTACAGCTAACATTAGACTTAATGGTAAAAGACTAAATGATTTCTCTTTAAGATCAGTAACAAGGCAAGGATGTCTACTTTCATCATTCCTAGTCAATATCATGTACTAAAAGTCCTACAGAATATGTGTGTCGGGGGTGGGGGGGAAGGAGGCGGGCAGGGAAGGCATAGAAATACGGAAAAAAACAAAACAAAACTGAAACTACAAGACACTGCTGAAAATATTATACAGAGAGACATACTGTGCTCATGAATTATAACGCTACACAGAAAAAAAAAAGGTTAAGTCTCCCTCAATTATGCCATACACATAATGAAATTCTATCAAAATTCCAGCAGGATTCTTTTCAGTAGATATATATAAATTCCTTCTAAAAGGTATGTGAAAAAGCAAAGGAACTAAAATGGCTGATACAAATTTGAAAAATAAGAATAAAGTTAGAACAACCATGCTACCTGATTTAGGATTTACTATAAAGCTACAGTAATCAAGACAGTGTGGTACTGATAAAGACACAGACTCATAGATCAATATAACAGAATAGAAATTCCAGAAATAGACCCATGCAAATATGGCCAATTGACTTTTGACAAATGTGCAAAAGTAATTCAATGGAGAAAGAATAGTCTTCTTAACAAACGGTGCAGAAACAATAGGATTTCAATAGGAAAAAAAGAATTCTCAATCTAAAGCTCACCTTACGCTAAACTTCATTCAGAATGGATCACAGACCTAACATTTAGGTAAAGAGTTTTTAAAAAGGATGTGAAAAACATGATTCATAAAAATAAAAACACCCTGAAAAACTGGGCTTCATAAAAATTAAAAACTTTTGTACTCCTAAGAGAATGAAGATAAGCAACTGACTGGGAGAAAATATGTGCAAATTATATACTGACAAAGAAACTGTATCCAGAATGTATAGAGGCCTCTAAAACACAACAGTAAGAAAATAAACCAATTTAAAAAAATGGCAAAAGACTGGAACAAACATTCCATTAAAGAGGATAAACACATGGCAGACAATCACATGAAAAGATATTCAACATCAGTAGCCATTAGGAAAATGTAAATTAAAACGAAAATGAGATACCACCATGTCCCTATTAAAATAGTTAAATAAAAAAATACTTAATACCATGTTGGCAAAGATAAGAGGCAACTGAATTTCTCATATTTTCCTGGTGAGAATACAAAATGATAGCTACAATCAAAAACAGTTTTCCTATAAGATTTCTTATAAAGTTTAGCATACACTTATCAAATGACCCAGCAATCCAACTTCTTGGTCTTTACTCTAGAAATATCAAAATTTATGTAAACATAAAAACTTGGACACAAATGATAACTGCTCTATTCATAATCATCTAAAACTGGAGGAATAGCTGCCTCATAATTTAGAATGTAGTGAATACTTATCTCTGATAAAGTACAGCAAAAATTCCATTAAAGAGCCTTTCTGTTCCCAGATCCTATTATACCAGAGGCTACATCAGATCTCTTGTAGACACCCCAAGTTTCTCAATGTAACATTGAAAGACTAAAAGCAACTCTTCCCTGTTTCTCCACATGAGTCTTATAAAATAGAATTACGGTATTAATACAAGAGTATTTTTCTATGATTGGAAAATAAGACATTTTTCCGCAACTGGAGAAGAAAAATTTTTTAAAGGTGGTAATCATGGTAGTAGAAATTACTACCCTTTTTCCCTTTTTAAGAAAAGGGAATTAAGTTTTAACCCTTCTCAAAGTTGTAACGTATTTCTTCATCTACAAGGTTTATATTAATACCTTTCTAGTGTCCAGATTGCCATTCCTTCTCTTTATTCCAGGCAGGTATTCCTAGAATCTGGAGGTCAAGATGCTTTCTTCCATCTGCTTACCTACAGACCTCAGGAGCTCAGCTTGTATTTTGCTTTGTGCAGCCCCAACAGCCAAAGGATAAGGGGGGAGGAAGACAGCCATTCACAGAAGACAGGGGAAAGCCACAGGGACGGCTTGTGTGGCCCAAAGGGGAGAAAGAGGAAAACAGGTATTCACAGGGGATAGAGAATTCTGCCATAGAGGGCGAGAAAAAAGGGGGGACCCACGTGGGGTTTGAGCTTTGAAGCCGCTATAGTTACCAATAAGAAGGGATTTTCAAAAGACAAAGAATTGCAGCCTTTATAAACCTTAGGGAAAAGGAGCTTAGTGGGTTACCCCTTTGAGACCCCTCCCCATGTGGGAGTCTGTACTTGTTTCCAATAAATTTCCACCTTTCCATATACCACCTTTTGTCCGTGGCTTCATTCTTCGAATCCACCTGGACAAGAACCTGGGAAAGAAACCACCTTTGCATTCTACTCAGAGAAAAATCATGCGTTTCAGTTTGAGTTTCCACGTTTCATATACAATAGCAATAATAAGAGCATCACAGTAGCATTTTAGGTCTCTTTAGCAGTGGGAATCCTGCTTCTCACTTTGGTGACCTTGGGGAAATTATCTAACACCTTTAAGTCACAGTTTTCTTAAGCATAAAATGGGGTTAGGAATATCTTTGCTGCATTTACAGTATAAACAGGGCTGCTTAAGATAAGGGATGTGGAGAGCACTTTTTATTTTTTAAAATACTTTTTATTACACCACACAACCAGAAAAGAATTCAAAAGCACTTTGGTGAACTTTAAAGGGCTAATTTATGGAGTTAAGAGTTGTTATTCTCATGACTTCTTTTGAGACCGCCATTCCTCTCTAAAAGTGAAGAAAACGTGTTGAGCGCCCGCGTGGAGTGGCACTGCACTGGGCATACAAGCTCGTGTCTTCATTTCAGTTGCATTATTACACTGCCTCACAGTTTAACTTGAATAATTTGCTGGTACCATCTATGTCATTCCTTCCTCTAAATTATGGCCAAGGACCCGGCTAAGGACTGGCTTTTTAAATCCTCCTCCGAAGGTGAAGGTGAGACAAAGAGCCAGGGAACAGATGGAAATGTTAACAATGACCACTGATGACCATCACAACAAACAACACTGAACACTTGCTCTGCCCAAGGAGCTGTGTTGTGAGTAGGAACCAGCCCTTTCTCTTTCCTTCAGAGATGAGATAACTGCAGTTAAACTCAGAAAGGTTAAATGACTCAACCTAACGACCCCGTGGATACTAGGTGCTGAACCCTAGATTCGATATGTACAACACTGCTCTAATTTCTACCCACCCCCATGAGGTAAGAAGGAATTACTTGTCTATTTTAGCAGTGAATGAACTGCAGTGGCTAAGTTCAGTTCTTTGCCCTGATCTACACGGTGGATACAGGCCAGATCTGGGTGAGAACCGATCTTCTTAGCCTCCAAGTCTTTGTGCATTCTGGCATGCCATACTCGCCTAACAACCTGGGCCACACAAGGGTTCTAATCCAATCAAAAGACAATTTTAATCCAACCCACACTTTCAGTTCAACAACAACTGCCATTTGCCAATGAAACAGACAAAACAGCCAATGAATGTATTTTCACGTTATTTAAATAACTTTTTGCCTTGAAATCAACTACCAAGATTTTAAAATACGTCAACTTTCCTCCATTTTTACAAAAACACATTTTGTTTCAGTAAAAATGCATGGAAAACATTTTTTCATGCAGCTGATGCACTGAACATTAGTTGTAAAAGTCACACCCCAAACTGAAGTGGAACTGAGGATCCAATACAATGAAATGAGGCCAGGTCTTCTTACATGCTGGTGAACATATGAAACTGAGCCCAGAAGGCTGAGAGAACAGAACAAAGACTAAGGTAGTGACTGTCCATTCTGTTTTTGGGGAAAAAAAAATGCAGTAAGTAAAAATAATCTCCTAACTTCAGCGAGAGCTCACTTGGGACTAACAAGAAAACAAATACCTTGAGGAACAAGTCCAAGAATTCAAAACTGACTTTCAAATTTTATTAAAGTCTATCCAAATGCAAATTTGAGATGTTTTCTCTTAGCTGAAGTAACATGTTAATTCTGAAGTTCAGATAGGCTCCACAGGGCATTTTCTTTTTTTTTTTTAAACATGAACTGCATATCAGTTTTTGAAATCTTAAGCTCCGCAAACTAAATCTAAGGGAAATGGAATTTTGCTTTCCAATTTAGGAAGGTGATGTAATGCTGAGAAACTCTATCTTGGCTAGACTGATGTGAAAAATCTGTTCAAATGCCAGGAGCCTGCAATATCCATCAATACACTGATAATACTGATTAAATAAATCAAATTAAGAACACTGTTATCCTGGCCGGTGTGGCTCAGCTGGTTGAGCGTCATCCAGTGCACCAATAAGTTGCCAGTTTGATTCCCAGTCTGGGCTCATATCTGGATTGTGGGCTCAATCCCCAGTGGAGGGTGTGCAGGAGGCAGCTGAGCTCTCACATCAATGTTTCTCTCTCTCTCCTCTAAAAATCAATTTAAAAATCTTAAAAAAAGATTATTTTTTATAAATTTTTACAAAAAATCTATTAAAATATCTACTAACTGCTTCCGATCATAGCCTTCCATAATGCACTTTACATACACCCACAAACTTCTGACACCACCTGTATTAAAAGAAGAATGACTTTCAGAACAAAACCTTCCACCTGGGGAAGATGACTTCTCAGCCACCATCAGCCATCCTGGTACTCAGGATGTCTAGAGTATAGAGATGAGGGCAAGAAAGACAGCCCCCCTTCTCCCATCAAGGGATGGGGTAGGAGAGGTCTAAGAAGCAAAACATGAGCTTTTTACACCTCCCACCCCATCCCCACACCCAATCTAACATCCGATCATCTAATTAAAGAAGAGAAAAATACGACAGGAGAATCATCATCAGGTAACTTCTGAAAAAATAAAATAGTAGCATTAACATAAGAAATCTCTTGGGGGAAGGTGTGTTTACAGCACAGCTATTCAGAGAAGGCTTCTTGGAAGGGTAACCTGAGCTGGTGCTTCTCCTGACAGCCCCATGGATGCAGGGCCATCTTTCTGTCTCCAGGCACTTTGATTTGCTTTTGTCTCGTGCCCTGCCTTGAGGGGGCATGGGGACCTTAAATATTTCCCATTGCTTAAAGGAAAATGCCAGGTTTCCAGACATTCTACCTATAACCTGGTCACAGCTCACTTTCCAGCTCACGTCTTCCCTCCCAAGCATCAGTGACATAATGTATTGAGTGCTTACTTACCATGTGCCAAGTCCCATAGGAAATGCCTGAAATCTTATCTAAAGCACACAACACCCTATTAGATAGTTAAAGTTTGTATTCTGTTTTACAGAGCAGAAAACTGAGGCACTGAGTTTAATGACTTGCCAGAGGTCACAGAGACAATAGTGAGAGACCCAGGACTGAAGTCAAGGCTGTCTGTCTGACTCCAGGGTGCTACTTCTGAACTATTCAGAATCTGTCTCCTAATAAAGCCCATCTTGTCTTGTTAGGATGAAAAGACTTGTGATTCACTTCTTGACAGGCTAATGTAGTGCCTGACATAGAGTAAAGACTCAATAAGTGTGATTTCCTCTCCCCACCATTTTCCCTAACAAAAAGAGCATAACAAACAACTCTACCTTTCCTTGTTTGCCAGCTCAGTATGAGTCAGACATATAATGAGGTTGCCAAAAAAAGTAACGTTAGGAAACCTTACTAACTGTTCCATTTGGAAAACAAGTAAGGTGACAGTCTTGCTCTACTCTGAGCCAGCCAGCCAGTCAGCCAGCCAGCCAAGCACATTCCTGCAGGTCTGGGCACACTAAAGGGACCATCAAGAAACAGGACTCGCCCAATGAAGAGGATGGAAGAGGTTACAGAAAACCCACACCAGTCTAGACAAACTCATTAGTCAACAGAGTGGCAAACCGTGGCCCGCAAGCCGCATGTGGCTCGCGAGCCACAGTTTGCCGACCACTGGTCTCTACAAAAGTGAATGAAGTGAGGATGGTGAAATAGAAGACAGTTGATGTTGTTAAGATAATGATGACCAGGTGTGCTGGGATCACCAAAGCACAGTCTACAGGAGTGGGGCTCCCACTTCTATAGTTTGCGAAAGTACTACAGGTGATTCTTATATAATTAACATTCAAGAACCAATGCTCAGAGGTTCTCAAACTTTAACATGCACCAAAATCTCCTGCAGGGCTATTTAAGCAGAGTGTCTGACCACACCTGATTCAGTAGGTCTAGAGTTGGGCCTGATAATTTGCATTTCAACAAGTTTCTAGGTGATGCTGGTATTGCTGGTTTAGGAACCACAGTTTAAGAATTACTGCTCTAGAGGAAGTCCCAAGATCAATTGTGCAGATTTCAGATGGAGAGCGGCTTCAACAAAATAGTTATTCACAAGTGGCATGGACTGCCTGGTGATTAGCAGCTGGAACCACTGCACAGACTGGGAATGCTGGAGCCAGGACACTGGGAATGGGTGACACCATGTGATCTTGTCTCAATCAGCTGGCAAAGACTATGACTGTGGCATGCAAAGGAAAGCTACATCTCTGTTTCAAAAAAAGTTTTTTTCCCCTCAAACCAAAACAACTTCAATTTCAAACTCAGTTCTAAGCTTAAAAGTAAGGTCTTTAAAAATAGCACTGTAATTCCAAACAGCGTGTAAGTAAGCCAATGGGTATTTTTGCAAGAACCAATGGAGAAGCAATGGATCAATTAAAATACCCTTTTGCATCAGTAGGTTTGCTAGAGAGGTGCATGTTCCTGTTCCCGCAAGATGCAAGACGGAAAAAGAAAAAAAAAAATTCAGTAGAGAACAATCTGTAACTACTAAAAAAAAAAAAAAAAAAAAAAATCAAACCAAAGAAACAAGTCCTTTACCAAAGCCCCATGGCCTGCTTATGATGCTTCATCCCACACTTTTATCTAGAACATCATGATCTGTTCATTTATATTTTAACAAATTTATGGGTCAGAAAAAGGTGAGGCAAAAGTTGATTGGACCAAAATTACATCCTTTGTTCCTTGAAATACTCATTTTGTATTTTACTATAATTGTTGCAATTTTGCTTTTGAAACAAAAGAACAAGAGCATAATTGACTGGAGTCCTACTACAGAATATCCATTTGTGTACTATAGAAACTAGTATAAAGTTGTATAAAGATTATCTTGAATTTGAATATTAATTTTAGTATCTTAAGTATGAAATACTCAATTTATTTACTGATTGACCAGTGAAGACTAAGGCTAAATCTTTTTTTAGGGGTAGGGTAGGGGGGAAAAGATCAAACAATTTGACTAAAGCCAAAGACCTGCCTTTCCTAAAGCTATTCAATGTCATGCAGTCTATCTAAAAAGGTATCTTTCAAGCTATCCCTAAGGTTGAAAGGTGACATCCTCCCAATGTGACTTCCCAAGTCAGCTCAATATGCCTTGCATATTAATACTGAATTAAATTATTTAGCTCCATCCAGTAAATACTCTAAAAATAGAGTCTTGAGGTATTATCTAAATTAAGTTCATTCTCCCATAGTTCCTACACGACTGAACCATTTCATCTTCTCCAGAACAGAATTATCCCGAGAAACTTTTTTAACACGTGGAGGATTTTTTATAATTTCCACCATAATTGGCATTTCATCGTGAAGCAATGATTCCCTGCATCAGTTCCTTCATTTGAATTCCAGATGTCTTTCTAGAAGTCATTTGACTGTATGTTGACTAATAAAAGTCAACATTCCTCCAATATCATCCTTCTATAAACCTTAACGTTTATAATCATGTATGCCACCTTTACAGCAGGTACAATGTCAAGGAAGAGGTGGAATTCCTAGGCTAGCACTTGCCCTAAGAGCCCTTTTGTGATTTCTGGTCCGAATGCTCAGAGCCCTGGCCTCGGGATTTGTGTTCATTCCAGGGTAAGCATGGCTGTGAAGCAGACTGATCACAGAACCTTCAAGTGAGTCCCTACACCAGTGTGGCTTCTTCATAGCCTGAGGGATCAAGGTCAAGCAACTGGTCTCTTAAAAACAGCTGGAGGATGACAGTGATGTGGTCATTTCCCCCCAGAAATATACCTCAGGGTCAGCACCATCATGGGGGAAATTCCCTGAAGTCAAGGTCTGGTTTTAATCATTTCCTCAGCACCTGACTAGACTGCTCTGCACATAGCAGCACTTATATTTGATTAGCATGCAAGAGTGAAGACTGCTTTTCTGAGATTGACTTAAAAGGCTAAACTGAAGGAGTGCCCTTGGCTGCCTCTTCACCTATGTAAGTCATATCCCCCTTTATTCTGTTCCTATTTCAAATCCCACTGTGAACCATCCTGACCATTCTGAACCTGGGACTTGCTCTCTGAAATGTCAACAGGATGGTGTCACAGTGTTATTTGCAGCCTGTGATGTCACAATAACCTACCGTTTTTGGTTGCTGTTTTAGTGTCCCCCAACTCTGAGTGCTCTGCAGGCAAGAATATTGTTTATCACTGTTTTACAGACAGACTCACAGTGTAGAGTGCTGTGCTCAAAAGAAACTTCTTAAAAGAATAAAAGAGTAGGGAAACCCCCCCCACAAACACCCTGTCATTGTTTTAAAAAGCAAAGTAATATATTTATATGAATTAGTCACAAAAAAATTTGGTAAGAGAGAAAAAAAGAGTAGAGATAATATGATATCACAGGATGGAACTTTTGTCACTTACAACTGATTAGCTGATTCTTTCTTCAGCTTTTAGAAATAGAAAAGGTAGTGTACCAGACTATTGAACTAGAAAACACCATAAAAAAAGATAAGTGAAATGATAAGTCCTTTTCTAGAAGCAAGTTTATTTGCCTGCCGTTCATTGCCCTTCCCCACCCCAAGAAGAATCAGTCTTGTTTGATGGTGATCTTGATGATGACCAAAATTACAATGCATGTTTATTGTGTACTTGCTATATACTGCTGGGCTGTGTAGAAGTATCTACCTAATAAAAGAGTAATATGCTAATTGACCATACCTTCAGGATGCCCACCAGACAATTAGGAGTATGTAAATTAACCCAACAAAGATGGCATGTTAATTTGCATATGCAGGCATTGTCGTCACCATGGTGATGACACAGGTGTTCCACACCACCCCAGCCGCTCTGGGCCTCTGGGCAGCATGGGAAGGTGGAAAGGTGGTTCCGGGCCGGAGCGGAAAGGGGCCAGAGCAAAGGCGGTGCCAGCAGTCAGGGGAAGGAAGGCCCATTCTTGCATGAATCTTCGTGCATTGGGCCTCTAGTTCAATATTAATTTATTTACTCCTTACAACATGCTTATGAGGTTAGCAATTTTGTTCTTCTCCTTCATGGAAGAAGAAACTGAGACCCAGGGAGGTTCTCCCTGAGAAACCATTTCTTTTGACAGAGGGATGCCCTGGTAGCACACATGTACAACCACAGATGGTCCCTGCAATCCTCTAACGCTAAACTTGTGTTGAGCGAGTTATGGCAATGTGGAGAGAGGGCTAAATGATTTGAAATTTTAAGAGGCCATGTTACGGAAGAAGGTGTGTGAGGAGAGGAAAACAGATGGCTGGCTCCGGATTGGAAGACTGGGGGAAGGAAAGCACGCAGCTGTTCATTGGGTTTTACTTGTGTGATATAATATCTTTCTCTGGCCCCTTGGGAAATCCTGAGTAAAAGCCACATCACATATTTTTTTAAAAAACTGTGTCTGCTGCCGAAACCGGTTTGGCTCAGTGGATAGAGCGTCGGCCTGCGGACTGAAGGGTCCCGGGTTCGATTCCGGTCAAGGGCATGTACCTTGGTTGCGGGCACATTCCCAGTGGGAGGTGTGCAGGAGGCAGCTGATCGATGTTTCTCTCTCATCGATGTTTCTAGCTCTCTATCCCTCTCCCTTCCTCTCTGTAAAATATCAATAAAATATATTTAAAAAAAAATAAAAATAAAAACTGTGTCTGTTTTTGGGGAGGAATCAAAGAGGAGCGGAGCCCTGCTTCAGAGGTGGGCAAGTACATGGTAAGGACAGAGGGTGTCCACAGATGGATATGAGTCACAGTAAAAATACAAAGAAAAGTGGCTATCAAGAGACCAAGAGGGAGCAACTGATCTAAATTGATGGGTGAAATTGGGTAAATTTGTAACCGACTCAAAGTATAAAGCAATACAAGTTTTAAAGCTATATTTGCATTTAGTACTCATATATTTTAATTAAGAATGGCTAGCGTTCACTCGTTTGGCCTTTAGAACCTGAAGGGTGTGGAGCCCCAGTACTGATAGGTCCACACAGTCCTATTTCTCCCTCCCTGCACTCACCGGTACGTTGTTTCTGGAAGAAGATCTTTCAGAATGTGGGTGGTGGTATTGCCCACGGTGATGCTAGTGTCTCCCAGATCAATATTGTAAGCAAGGATTTCAGATCCATTATTGCACGGCTCTTCCCAGGTCAGTACAAGGCACACAGAAGGTGAATCGGGGTAGGCATTGGGGGGCTCTTCCTCCAGGACACAGAGAGTGGAGACAGGGTCAGGGGCAGATGCTGGTGTCTGGCAAAGGACAAGCTCGCTGTACGGCCCTGCTCCAGCTTGATTGACGGCCTAAAAGACAACAGCAAGAAAAGCCCATAATACACCATTGTACACTTGAAGGCCTCCATGCTAGGTGCTGCTAAATAAATAATATACGATTTACTTCCAGAAATGTAGGTAGAAATAAATCCTAGAAAATGTTCACTTTCCAAAAAAAGCCAATCACATCTTTTCTATTAAGCAAAAGGTAATAACATTGCCATCGTCACCTTTCAAGAAAAATAATTTTAAAATAATCCTTTCTATTTGTATGGCCCACTGCAGGTTATATACTGTCTTATACAACCTTCACAATAACCATCTGAGGTACACAGTGCATTGCAAGTATTCTTATTTGCCTTTCATAGATTTAAGGCAAAGCTGGGACTGGAATTCAGTCATCTGACTTTCAACCCCAGTGCTGTCCTGGAAGAGCAAGAGGAATTTTAGAAAAGGTCTCTTATGTTTTCCCATGTGAATGATAAACTCATATCTGAAGTCAATTCTCAGCCCTTTCTGACGTTACCTGAGAGCAATAGCTGACCCCTTTTTCACTCACCGCTCTTTCAAATACTTACTCACTTGGTCTCCAGAACCCATACTCGTTTTTTGCTTACGTACTGCTGCTTCTCAGCCACCTATGCGGTTGCTCCGCATCACCCAGATTTCTCAACACTGGAGGGCTCAAGCCTTGGACACCTCTTCTTTTCTATCTCTGCTCAAGCTCTTGGAGAGCTATTGTGTCAGAGGATAAACGGCATTGATATCCTACTTCCAAAATTACTTGGGTAGTTTGGACCTCTGCCTTAAATGCCAGCCTAATGTATCCGACTACCTTTCGGGTGTCTCCACTCCAATGTCAAGTAAGCATCTCAGCCTCAAAGCTCCTCATCTCCGCCCACCGCAGCTCCCGCAGCTGTCCCCACCCTTCAGCTGACCAATCATATCCCAAGTCACCCCTGGACACCTTTCTTCCTCTCAGACCCCTACCCAATGTATCTTTTAAAATGCAGTGTGGGGAAGTCAATGCTAAGTGACAACATATACCCTAAAAGGAGAAAAGGAAATAGAAGAGCGTTTTAAAGGGAGACAAAAACTCGAAAAGCACAGTGGAGTTCTTTCCTATGGTGACAGAGAGTTCTTCATTTATATCCTGCCTGGCTCCTAAAACAGTAGTGTGGCCTTACCTAACCTTTTCCCAATGACTCAGCATCACTATTATAAAGATCAGATAATGTGCTGTGACCTTGACTCATTGACAGAGGGTGAATTATGCCCCAGTTGCTCCACACGAGAAGGAAAGTTTATTCTGAAATGTTTCTGATAAAAATAGGATTCAGAATTTAACAGAAAAGCCTCAATTGATATGGAAAATTAACGTGTGAAGGGGATGTTTTCTCCAAAGAGACCAGAGACATTGATGTTGATGGGTCTGCAATAAGCAACTTGATCTATGACTTAAATTGGGTGGAAACCTAAATCTGGCATCTTTGCTTCTTTATCCAGTTAAATCTAAATGTGTGTGAAGATAGAATTCTTCAAGGTCAAGAACCACATCTGACTCATCTTTGTATCTCTCCTCTTGATCATCCTGACCATCCTTTGATTTTGGTACAAGCAGTGCTCAAGAAATGTTACTGAACAAATGGATAAAAAAACCCTGTTTTTTCAGGACAATACAAACAGAAAAAAAAAATCATTTATCCAATTCAAAAAAGTAAAAGTAAACCATGACTACTGTTACTCCCAGGGGTTAGGCTAGGAGCCAGTTGTTCTTGATTATTCTATGTGGACCTCCAAGTGGAAGTGTACAGATAACCAGCCTTGTTCCTGGTCACTGAGAAGGGGGAGGTGTGCCCTGTATGTAATGAAGGCTAGTCCAAACTACTCTAATGCTTGTTTTCGGCTCCATTTAACAGCTGACATATAAAATTACCATCTTTTGCCATTTCTCAGTGCTTTCCCACTGAAATGTGCATCTCAGAGAAATTCAGACAGAAGGAATCTTTCGTAAGGAGCTGTGACACCTGTGTCTTGGACTCACTCATTTATTCAGGGAATCGATAAACAAGCAAGATGCAAGGGTGGTGAGAAGCAGAGAAGAATCTGGTTTTGTTCTTACATTTCAGGACTTCCTCAAGTACCAGAAATTAATTGTAACATTCATTTTTATTTAAAAGGACTCTTTTTCCACACTATCCCTTCTGATAGCCTCCCTCACAAGCCTCTGAGTACGTTTCCCAAAGAGCCTCCCATGGAACACCAGTGTCTATAGTTAAGTCTGAGCAGCGTTGACCCACCTGTAGTCTACAGCAATACTGAGCGGCAGGCAGCAGGTCCCTTATTGCAAAGCCAGGGTCTGTCCCATGATAAATGAGCTCCAAGGATTCTTCATCCTCTCCCCATTCCAACCTGTACTCTGAGATGTCAGCACCAGAGCTTTCAGGACTCTGGAAAGCAGGACATTCAGGGAATTTAATTTCATTGCGAAAAAAAATCTATATTGTGTTCAATCAACCAAACTGACAGGGTGACATACCCCAGGATATTTCAAATACATACAGAAGAAAGGCACGAAAGAGATATCCAACTCCTCCTCAATTCTGACCAGTGGTAAAATTTCCACAACTCTGAATGATATAAGCAAGTGCCAAGGAAGACAAACGTGTAAAAGTCACCTATAGTGAATTTGGGCTTTGAAAAGTTTCCTCCTAACGTGCATTCGGGGAGATAAAGTCAAAGAAACGGAAAATAATGCAGAGCACGTGTCTGACTTACCTCCCAGCTCACGAGGACACACCCATCAGGTGTAAAGGAAATACACGGTGCTCTGCACTGTCCAGGGGGCCCTGCAGCAGTGGTAATCTCTGAGACGTCAGAATAGGGGCCGTACTGAAAGAGAAGGACACCCACATGCTTGCATGTATGTGCGTGCACATACATGTATGTGTTCATGCCTATGTGTGCATATACAAGCTTATAACCAAATAAAGGTTATACTAAAACCTTGGTCAATACATCTGATTAAAAAAATTTCCTAAGGAGGTTTTTCACTTTCAACTGAATGTATGTATACGTTTTTCCCTACATATATTCACTGAGTGGTAGATGTCTATTACATACGTATATTTTTTTTATTCAAGGGGATTAGGAAGTTGGTTACCAAACATTTTCCCCTCCCCTCTTCTTGTGACATCAGAAACAGAAACATGGGAAAGAAGTTATCTGAAACGGACCTCAGCAGATGACTGAAGTCAAACACACGGTTAACTTCCAACAACAGGAGTAAACCATGGCTGAAGGCAGTTTTCATACCTTACATTAATTAAAGGCGAGAGCAAGTAAAACTCAAATCAGTACAGTTGCACATTTATCTTTGCTATGGCAGCGATCCCCCAAAAAGTTGATGGGAGAAAGGGCAGAAACAAAAGTATAATAAGGTTTTTGCAGCAGTTGTGATTCTCACTTCCCCCCTTTTTACTTATACAAGTTTGGGTGCACAGGCTCTTGTATCCTCTCATCAATACATTTTTATTGTTCAGTTTCATGTTTTTTTTAAATTTAAATAGTTGTGCTGTGTCTGCAATGCTTTCCTAATGGGGAATTAGAAGAACTCCAGCTCCTGTGAAAAGTCCGAGATCCGACTTCAGACCAAATGCCTTAGTCAGTTTGGCGAACATGAAATAGCTAAAACACACTTCGCTTCTAACCGGTTTGAACAGCACTACCGAGAGCTAGAAAAACTCACCGTTGACTTCGTGTCACTGTTAGTTGGGCTTTCCTATTTGAAAATTTTTCATAAACTAATGACATGTATTAATTGGCATGGAGCTCATCTATACAAATCACCAGCACTTTTGGGGGATGTTACTGGCAGTCTGCTCTACCGATACCCTCTTGCTCTCTACGTTTCTGCCCATTTTTGACACACCAAAAAGCCCTACTGTCTCTGGGTCACCTCTTCAAAATCCATACCACTCTGTAATTTTTTTTAAAAAAAGGAAAAAACACCTCCGTGGATATAATGTAGGCATATACTTTCAATTTGACAGCCCACCCGACAACTCCAAAGGGAACAAAAGAAGGCACTTGAACAAAACAGCCCTGTGCTGGCTTCCCTAGCCTCTCCCCAACTTCAGTGTGAAACTGGCATGAGACTTTGCTGGGTAATCTAGACAACATGGGAAAGGAATCTTATAGAGCACTTCTAATTTCTCATAACTGATTACTAGAATCAATGAGCAAATAGGAAATTATTTTTACAACTAACAAATGCATCTAAAGGGTGATGTTCCTATTAATCTTAAACTCTACCTTAACAGAATGATATGAGGATATAGAAGCAACATTTCCAATGCTGGGAGTATGAAATCACAATATATGAAATCAGAAGAAACTTTTTATATGTTCTTCTTTAACAGTGGTCAAGGTTGGCTAGATGCTGCCGAGGAATTTCCGGAGGGTAGAAACCGAAGTATTAGAACCTTCTACTCACCCCTCCATCGTTCAGAGCCCTCACTCTGAAACGATACATGGTCCCGGGAAGCAGGTTGCCCACGGTGCACTCGAGCTCTGGCCCGTGGTACACCTCCGATGCCACGTCCTCAGGCTCCGTCATCTCCACACTGTACTCAGAGACCTCACAGCCACTTTCAGAGGCAGGGACATCTAGGAGTGAAGGGTGGTTCACATCATATCATTTCTGTGCTTCCAGTTGACAAAGATCACATCTGATTTTCCACAAGGTTTGCAAAACAGCATGTAGGTGCCCCCTGGCCCCCCAGTATCTTTCTTACAAAAAAAACCAAACAAACCCTCTTTCCCAAAGAAAAGAGAAACAAAAAGAAAAAGTTTCTGAATGATGTTATCGATACTTCCCAAAGCAAGTACATTTAAGTACATTTAATTACCTTAATACAATAATTTAAAAACAGAACCATTAGGCAAATTTCTTTACATTCTAAGAAGGGAAGAAACAGATAAGAAAATCTTCTCTTTTAACTTCAAACCAAAGGTCACATTAAATCAAGATAGCTGGCCCAAAGTTGGCATGCTATTTTATTATATTTTAGACATGAGTGGTGAGAAAAAGCAGTCTGATAAGGCTCTGCAGGTTAATACTGGCAATTTTATGTGCTATAAACTGCTGATACAGAAAGGCTAATATGGCTCCAATCCAAACAGGACCCACACAGGACAAAGCAGCAAAGATGAGGAGAAATTAGCTGTTACCTCATTCTCTAAATTGAACACAACTTTTCTTTTATGAATGAAGTTGAAAAATTCCTGAAAAAGTCTGGCTGTCCTGAAATGTTTTCTAGAAAACTACCCTCTAAAGGTAGAGGATGGACAGCGTGTGGGGTGCCATCAGGAGCAGGAGGATGAACAACAGCGAGCGGGAGAACACAAACCCAAGCCAGCATACATTGAAAAGAAATATGGACGTTTCCAACAGAAAAGAAACAGACGGCTTTCAGAAGAAAGACTTCCAACTTAATGACAAAGCATCTCCAACTGTCCACGCCACCGTGAAGAATCGTTCACTCACCCCACTCTAAGTGGACTTCTTTGTGCTTTGGTCTACCCAGAACCCTTGGTGGTCGGCACTGACCTGGTGCGATGCTTAGTGTGCGAACAGGGAGGCTTTCAGAACACTGCAGAGAAACACCAAAGAGAACACTCTTAGTTACTGTGAATTCATTACACCTCCACATTCCAGGCAAATTCCACCCCATACCTGTACATGCTACCAAAGGAGGTTACACATTGCATGTGTACACATGCTTTTCTATGCAATGAGATTGTGCGTGTGTGTGTGTGTGTGTGTTTGTTTAAAGTGTGGACATATACTACATATGGCACTGGTAAAAAACGATTATTTCTAGCCCTAGCCAGTTTGGCTCAGTGGATAGAGCGTTGGCCTGCAGACTGAAAGGTCCTGGGTTCGATCCCGCTCAAGGGCACATGCCTGGATTTCAGGCTCAATCCCCAGTAGCGGGCGTGCAGGAGGCAGCCAATCAATGATTCTCTCCCATCACTGATGTTTCTATCACTCTCTCCCTCTCCCTTCCTCTCTGAAATCAGTAAAAAAATATTTTAAAAAAATGAATATTTCTGAAGTCAGATTTGCAGAAAGGAGTGTTTTATATCCTGAGCACACAGCTATTTTCCTTTAAACCAAAATTAGAGAGACCCTTCATGAGGACAGAAGAGGACACAAAACAACAGGTGGATGAAAATTATAAATGGTGCCATAAATGGCCAACCATTCACATCCAGAGCAGAAAAGCAAATAGACTCATTATTAATCAGCTGAGTGTGACATTAGCCAGCAGGTTCTATTAAGGCTAAAATAAGTAGGCCATCATTCTACAGGAACTGGTTGCGAAGGCTGGTGGTGTGGAAGCTGAACCCCTTTCCGAGACAGGAGAGAACAAGGCAGAACTATGTCGCTTGACCAAACTCCTTCCCGAGAAGCGGTGCAGAGAGGTACCTCTGCCTCATGAGCCGCGTGCAGCGCCCACCCACACAGGAGGTGCCTGCTGATACTCTGTGGCTATGTGTGGACCTACCCCACCCTGGGAGACACTACAGAGAGCTCTGCATAAGCACTGGATTCCTTTTCCCAAGGGGTCTGCTCATCTGGGCAGTGTAAACATTACACTACTGCTCTTTGGGGAGAGAAGAATAACACAAGACAACACTGGAGATGGATTGATGGGCAAAATTAAGCACCCAAATGACAGGTGTTCTCTTGAAAAGTCAACCCAACATAGGACTACAAGCCACCATCTCTCAATGTCTCTCTCAATATTAATGGTTTTAAACTATAATATTAAGTATCTCAACAATGAAAATGTCATTACCATCTTGTCCCTCACTTTCTGAATGTGAGTTAAAGCCATTTAGACAATAATTATCTCACTTCCAGAGCACTTCTTGTGTATCTATTAGGTTATTTTGAGCCTCTGAGAACACTGTGGTTGAAACCAAGGCTCTCAACACATGAACTGACTGGTGTGAAGTCATATAAATAGAAAACAAGAAACCAGCTGCTGCCTACAGATGTTAAGTTGGGCGGTGCACAACTGCATGAGGTGCCCTTCAGCTTAGTTATCACAGGCGAACATGGTTTTTACAGGAACTCTTCAGCAGATGGCAGTAAAGTTCCTTCAAGAAGGTGTATCTCATTCTCAAAACATTGCCAGGGAACTGTGCAGGACGTCTCTCTTTTTTATTCTAAATTCTTTTTCTATCATCGCATTAATGGAGGTTTCCCTTACTTAGCTAAAACAAATTCTAGACAACACAGTTTTCAACTGCCACATGCGATCACACTTGTAAGACATAACTGACAAATGTACCTGAAAATATCACAATTCAGTTGAGAATTATCTGGGCCTATCTTTTATTCTTTTCACCACCCCAAGTCAAGACTCCTTCCACCACCTTTTATCTCCCCTTTACCCTCTTCTATCTCCCCCATCCCTCTTTCCCTTTGGTAATCACCATACTGTTGTCTGTGTCCATGAGTTTTTGTTTGTTTTTGCTTAATCCTTTCACCTTTTCCACCCAGCCCTGCAACCCCCCTCCCCTTTGACAGCTGTCAGTCTGTTCCCTGTATCAATGAGTCTGTTTCTATTTTATTTGTTAGTTTATTTTGTTCATTAGATTCCACATGTAAGTGAAGTCATATCGCACTTGTCTTTCTCAGACTGGCTTATTTCACTTAGCGTAATGTTCCCCAGGTCCCTCCATGCTGTCGCAAAGACTTCCTTTTTATGACCGAGTAGTATTCCATTGTATAAATGTACCATAGCTTTTTTAACCACTCATCTACTGATGGGCACTTGGCTGCTTCCCAATCTTGGCTTGGGAACAACACTGCAATGAACATAGGGGTGCATATATTCTTTCAAATAAATGTTTTGGGTTTCTTTGAATACATTCCCAGAAGCGCAATCACTGGGTCAAAAGGCAGTTCCATTTTTAATTTTTGAGGTAACTCCATACTGCTTTCCACAGTGGCTGCACCAGTCTGCATTCTCACCTGTGGTATACTAGTGTTCCCTTTTCTCCTAATCTTCACCAGCACTTGTTGTTGTACTGATGACAGTCATTCTGACAGGTGTGAGGTAATATCTCACTGTGGTTTTAATTTGCATCTCTCTGAGGATTCATGACATTGATGGGCCTATCTTTTATGTCCTCTAAAACACAATTCAAAAAACCCTAGTTTTGCATTTCCTCCTGGGATGCCATAGCAGACGACACTACCAAGATACATTTTTCAATAGCAATTTTATTCTGATGTTATTGACAGGTTGTCTGAGGCTAACCAAAGATGTTGACTTAAATGTATACCATAACAAAACCAACCTGGCTGTGTCCACCTGTGCTGATGCAGCATGCTCGGAGTTTGTACAAAGTGCCTGGTTTCAAGTGGCTGAATGTGTATTCTGTAGCCGATCCACTGTATGCCACTTCCCACTGACCTGCTGTAAAACAAGACTCGTGTGTGAGTTTATGTCTTTGGTAAAAAGGTAAGTAGTAACAACCACTAACTGAAAAAAACAACACTTTAAGTGGTTTCCATAAACACTAATGTCTCCTATTCTCTTTTTTATGAGCTAAAGGGCTCTCTTTCCATTTCCTTTACAAAGTTAAATATTAAAGTATCATGGAGTCATTTTTAATACTTAGTACTGCTGGCTAGACTACTTAATATCACATTATTACATTTTCTGACTGAGCGGTTAGACGCTGGAAACCACACATCTGAGGCTGGCTCGGGGGGTGTGGTGAAGGAGCAGAATAGTGGCAGGGAAGCTGTGAGATGGTTCTGGTGAGACCTTGGGGCCGCTGGGCAGGGGAAGGCTGCTCAGCCTTGAGGTTCTGGTTGGTCTGTGAAGCCTCCTGCTCTTATCTGCCTGGAAGTTGCAGAAGGAAAATCCTCCCATTGCACACTGAGTCCTCTGGGTAAAGGCCTGCTGTCTTCATGGAGCTCCACTTAAAAGACAAAAATGCCTGAGAGTGTAACAAACTAAAGAGGAAACACTCAGTATGTGATGCAGTTACCTGCCACTTCTTGGGATTAAAGAGTGAGCAGGGCCATGGGAGGAGTCTGGGTGCTTCCACTGACTGCTGGCCTCCCCATGCTGGGCTTCTGGGATGGTTTTTCCTTCTGTTTTGCTCTCACTAATGCTACGTTTCCAGTTGACTGTTTTACTCCATGAAGTTGTTGGGAAAATGTCTTACCCTGTTCTGTAATATTTACTAAAGTAACTTCCACAAATTCCCACAGTTGCTTATCCAGATAGATTTACAATTAAGTTACATGCACTAGGGCCCCAGGAGAAGGGAGAATATTAAATTAATTACCCTGACATTGCTGATTATAAAACCTGTACTAAAAAGGTAAACGGGAACAAGGATCACTACAAAGATTTGTTAATCACCACTGTATGCACCAGCAAAGGGCTTTAAGGAGAGACTGGCATCTACTTTTGATTTGTCATTAGTGGTCAAGAGAGCCAAGAAAATTCAAAATGTACCTAGGTTTTTACCATGAGCCACTGCATACACACAGGGGCCTCATCTCCTAGGTTTCTAATGTAAAGCATGTGAATTTATGTTAACAAGAGCTGTGCCCATATCAAAGTATTCTCAGGTTTTTTTTAAGCTTAAAATAGGACCTGGTTCATGTGAAAACCAAAGTACTCCAGGTGGTTATTGTGGTGCAGAATAAAGGGCAAGCCACACACCTGAATGTTTTTGTTTGTAAAAGTTGCTGTTAACTTTTTTTTTTTTTTTTTCCATATGTACAGATAGTTTTTTATTAAGGTAACTAGAGGCCCGGTGCATGAAAATTCATGCACTGGAGGAGGGGGGGGTCCCTCAGCCTGGCCTGCCCCCTCTCACAGTCCGGGAGCCCTTAGGGGCAGGAGGTGACCCAGCGATCAGGGGAAGGCGATGCTCCCATCACACCTCTGCTGCTGACACTGCCGGCAGCGCAAGCCTCAGCCAGCCCTGGTTACCTGAGCCTTGGGCGGCCCTGGGCAGCTGGGCAGCCGCCATCCGAGGCTTGCCTGCACCTCAGTCCTGGGTGGCTGCGGGACTGAAGGGACTGGGGGACTCCAGAGGCAGGCGTGCAGAGAGGCCAGACCCGCCTGGGGGAGGGCCCGGCTGTGCCACGTGCCTGTCGCCACAGCAGGGCTGAGGGGACTGGGTGCTGCCATCTTATGGCTGTGGGCACCGCCATCTTTGAGCGTGTGGCAGTCAATTAGCATATTCCCTCTTTATTAGATAGGATGAGTACAAGGATTATTAGAGTGGTGAGATAAATCATTTTTAGTTCTGATGACTATGCTTTTTTTCTATTAAAGCCTAATGAATTTTATTAGAAAGAGCTAAGAATTTTTAAAAATTACAAAAAAATGTTACTTTAAGGAATTCAATATCCAACATTGTCCCACTTTAATCCACATATTATGACAAGTAATGTATAAATAATCTGACTAAGAAATCACAACAAAGATGGAAAGAACATTTTATACACTTCATTGTACAAGGGAATTTGTAGATTGCCACCTTCGTCGGCTACCTCCACTTTACCCTTCCTGCTGATTGCTTCTGACTCTCTGCTTATAAGAATTTCCAGAAAAAGTGTGCCCCGAGAAGGGAAGAAAAACTAAACTGAAGTAGTCTCTTAGTTAGGACCTCTGGCTTAAAGAAATAACATAGAGAATTTTAAAGCATGATAAAAATGCCATGTTTGAAGGAGAAAAACTTTCAATATGTGATTAAGGTTTCTTTATATTAATAGCTCTATCATTAGAATTAATGCCAGCTCACTATTACTATATATAGATGTTTATCATATTAGCAAATAGGGTTGCTATTGGATTTGAATGAAACCATTTCCCAAAACTTGACCTTCAGAATTGCCATCAGTAATCTCCAGCAAGTACTTGAGTATTTCTGAACCACCATTGTCCTTTGGAGGATCTGGAAAGTAAGCAAACGAACATGTAAAATCATGTATTACACTACCTCAATTCTGCATTTAATCAAGGGGCACAGTTAATATTATTTCCCACAACTCCTGTAATAAAAAACAATAGAACATAAACACCAAAGAACCTTAAATACTATCAGATTATTCAAAGTTCTTTAGAGCTAGAAATGGCAATGAGTGTTCATTTAGTGAAACATGAGCAAAATTCAAAATAAATACGAACTGATTTTTCTAAAAGTTATGTTAACACATTTACTTCAAGAATTCTGAAACTTGCGTTTTAATATCTAGTGATTTCTATATAAGATGAAATATTTATATATTTTTTTTATTTCACTGATATTATCACTGACCAGATTCTTCCGAGAGATGGAGGATGAAGGAAAGAGAAGTGCAAAATTCATTGACAAAATAAATAAAATGTCAGGATATAATAAATCTATCTGTTCCACCACACTTTGCTACTGAGCAAACTTTATATCCCAACTGAAACTGATGTGAAACCACAGTTGTGGATCAATGAGAACGTGCACTAAAGAGGTGGTTTGAGGAGGAGGCCCTGGCTTACTGCCAGAGCCCTGTGGCACTGCGGGTATTTAGTCCACTCCCAACTGCCTGCAAGAATTTTCTTTTCTGAGCAGAAACATTTCTTGCATTGTAATTTTGCAAGACTACGCAGAACTTACCCCTACTATCTGTATTTTAGATGTACCCTCAGATTACTGATATATAGATTTAGGAACTTTACCTCCCCTCTCTTCACCTGCTATTTCCATTAATGAATACAGACTCCAGTAATAGATATTTAAAACAATAATTATAAAGTTAAATATTATAGCATATGGCTAATAAAAGTAAATATTGGTGTGAACAAAACTTTCTAGGATTTTCTGAGAAAAAAGCTTTACAGTCTGGCGAAAAGCACATCTAGATTTTTATAGTTTCTCTTAATGATATCCATCTTCCAGGGAAATACATACCCTAATAATTCTGTCTCAAAATTATTAGGTAACTTGAAACAGTTATATGTCTCAGTGGTTGGTCTCCAATAATGACTTAATAAGGTTTTAAATTCCCTTTACATTACTTGGCTGCCAGGTAAAATCTTAAATTTCTACTATGGTTTCTTTTTCTTTTCTTTTTTTTTTTTTTTTTGCCTTTTAGGTAGCTAATATTATTATGACATTAATGATATTTATATATATCATAAATGTTTTACATATAATTGCAAATGTTTACCAACATTCTAATGGCACTCATTTCACTGACATAATAGAAACAGAGGTGAGCCATAATCTCCTTCTACCTGATGTCCCCAAGCACTATATAGTGAACTTCAATATGAAAAATTCCTGAAGTTCAAGGCCTCTGATTGCATACAAATGACAACACACACACACACACACAAAACAAAAAAAAACTCAAACGCTGAAGTTTTCTTAATTCATTTTAACTTGAACATTTTGTATGTCAAAATTTACTCATGATGACATACCTAAATTTTGAAATTTATCTTCAATATTAACTTTACAAATCAATTTTTTTACATGAACTATGACTTTCTTAAGGGCAAGCTATTGAAGAATGAAATACATATTCAGAGATTACTACATTCAAATCAATAATACATTAAGGATTTAGAAGGAAAACCATGTAACTGGAAAGTCAGAAAGTGAGATGCTGTTAAATTGTCCATTTACCAATTGGAGTTCTCTGGATATTCCTCATATGCTCATTCCAAATGTGTAAAACTCCTACAAGTAATACTGCCTTTTTATTTTTTATTTTGGTTTGTCACTACTGAAATTAATACATTTAAAAAAAATCTGTCCAAAAAGCAGCAATAGCAACAAAACATACCCCACTTGACACTGAAGCCATGTGACGTCACTGGTCCTTTAATGAGGGGTCGCGTAGGCGGCCCAGGCCTGTCGGGACTTGTCGTACACACCAAAACTTCACTCGGACAGCTTTTCCCTTCCATGTTAGAAGCAGTTAGCTGTACCACAACCGAGATAACATTAACATGCTTTAGAAAACAGCCATTAAAGCAATAGTGATTTTTAACATGACAAGATCAAGGCATCCCTAATCCCCCCCGCCTCCCCCCTCCTCTCTCTCTCTCTCTCTCTCTCTCTCTCTCTCTCTCTCTCTCTCACACACACACACACACACACACACACACACACACCTTTTCTCTTTCAATCTCAAACTACTGATTTGTGTTTTTCTATGAAGTATTTATTTTCTGTATAGTTGGGTATTAACAATTTAAAATAAGGTGGGTTTTAGCTAAGGACATTTTTACCCTTTCAAGAAGACACAAAACAAAGCCACCTTATTAGAATTGTTTTGTGGAAGGAAAACATGGAGGGGCAGCAAGCAGACAAAAATAACCTCACTTGTTTAAGAGTAGGGCAATGCCACCTTGTGGAGAAATGCTAGCAGTGCAGCCATGTTCTCACAGCCAGCATCAAGTATCAAAAGCAAGGGTTCCTTAAAATAATCAAAAACTACCCTTTTTCTCGAACTGAGCCACAACCTTCACTTGATACTCCGACAGCTGCTTATTGAGTGACTACTACATGCCAGGTAACACCATTTGACCCCCAATTAGAGAAGGGGCGAGGGAACCTCCTCTCTCCAAAATGCACTGTCCTAACAGAAAACAGGCTGCGCACAGGGTCAACAAGCAGTGCTGCCGGATCCGGTTTCCTCTCAATGATGGCAAAGCAGCGCTTGTGGCTACGACACAAAGTCCTACATTAATGCTGGCTGTTAACCAAAGCAAAAGCCTAAGGGAGGAGAGAGTGGGTAAAGAAAAATAGAAATGGCTGAGGAAAAATAATGGACAGAAGAGCGAAGGGAAGTGGAGAATAAAAGAAATCCGATGAAAAGGAGAAACAGCAAAGAGAAGGGTGTGCCGTGCAGGTGAGAGACAGGTGCGCTGAGTGTGGGTCTTCCTGGGCGAGGCCATCTGGCCATGCTGTGATACAACTTATTACAGCACATTACTGTTTCCCTCTCAAAAGTAGATTTTAAAATGAAAGTATGGTGTGCATTTTGTAAGTGTTACTTCAAAAATGTATATGCTTTGAACGTAAAACATTTTTTTTAGCCTATAGAGTCAATTTGAAACATAAATGGGTGAAACATAAAACAGCTTCTTTTTTAAAGCAGTTCAGGTACCAAAATGACTGACTCACCCTGAATTTATACTGTGTGCTTCTTTTGAGATTTTTCACAGTACAGGTTAAATCCTCTCCAGTGTATTTTGGGTGGAAAAGGTTATCCTGAAAAGGCAAAGCCAGAAAAAAACATCAGTACCATAAAACCTGGGCACTAAATACCTGTGTATGTAGGATTTTTATATCGCCTCTCTCCGCATCACTGGCAGGCCAGAGGTCGGGCAGCTACTACTTGCAAACCAGGGTTAAGAGCCCTTGGTGCTGTGGCTAGCATTCCAGCTTTAGGTAAAACGTAACACTATCCCACTGTACTTCCTCCTGGGTCTGTTCCACTTTATCGTGAGGCTAATACTAACTTAAATGAGAACAATGCTCTCTGAGAGAGTGTAAATTTGTTTTGGAGTAGTGTCACCAAATGCTTTCCTTCAGAGCAAATTTTCCTGGTTACTAAATAAGCATTTTAAACAAAAAAACGTAACCACCAAATGGTACTTGTCACAAAGCGCAGGTACTTAAAAAAGTTATTTCACAATGTTGTCATGGAAAAAGCCTCTTGTGTTGAGGTCTGCACTGTGAAGCTGCAATGTGCTATGTGAGCCGTGCCTGAGGTTTCTGACCACAGTGTCCTCTCCTGGCCAAGGGTGAAAGGACAGCTTGGATGGGGAAGGCTGATCCTTTAAGAGGATTCATTCCACAGTATTCTCATCCATCCATCTGTCCGTCCATCCATCCATCCATCCATCCATCCATCCATCCATCCATCCATCCATCCATCCATCCATCCATATCACTGAGCACATCTATGCATCAGGCTCTCTTTTCTATGCTCTATGGCAGGGGTCCTCAAACTTTTTAAACAGGGGCCAGTTCACTGTCCCTCAGACCACTGGAGGGCCGGACTATAGTTTAAAAACAAAACTATGAACAAATTCCTATGCGTACTGCGGGCCCGGGACGAGTCGGCTGCTAAGCAGGACAGGCAGCGGCACCCGGCGGGCCGTAGTTTGAGGACCCCTGATGGGGTCAACACTGCCCAAGAACAGACAGAGCCTTGCCCATAGAAGCTTATATGTCAGCTGGAGAAAGTGACTAAGAAAACAAACATACAAACAAAACTATATGTAAACATGAAGCTTGCCATATAGTGTTGTGTTATGACAAAAACATTAAGCTGGGTAAAAGGATAGAATGGTGGACCTAGCAAGGTGCTTTCCATAGCAGTGCAGGTTCAATAAGACAGCCACAATGTGGCTCTTTTTTAAAAAAGATATATTTTTACTGATTTCAGAGAGGAAGGGAGAGGGACACACAGAAACACCAATGATTAGAGAGAATCATTGATTAGCTGCCTCCTACATGCTCCACACTGGAGATTGAGCCCGAAACCCAGGCATGTGCCCTGAATGGGAATTGAACCGTGACCTCCTGGTTCATAGGTCAACGCTCAACCACTGAACCGACCCAGCTGGGCCACAATGTGGCTCTTTAAATTTAAATTAAATACAAGTAAAAATTCAGTTCCTTGGGCCCACAGCCAAATTTCAAATGCTCAGTCGTGGGATTAGGCACTACCGTATTGGATAGCACAAACTATAGGACATTTTTATCGTCATGGAAAGTTGGATTAGACATCACTGTTCCAGGAAGGGGCTCCTGAAAGAGGTGACGTGTGAGAAGAGACTTCATGGAAACGAGGAAGTGAGTCAGAGCTACCTGGAAGGGCACGCTAGCTGCCAGGCTTAGGAAGTGCAAAGGCCCTGAGGCCAGGGCACGCCTGGTGTGCTCACTGAGAGGACAGTGGCAGAAACAAAGGCCCCATAGCATGGGACGTGTGGACACTGGAAGTGCTTAGACTTTTACTCTGAAGACACAGGACAGCACCAAGGTGGGAAGGGCTCTGAGCACAGCACTGACATCACCTCATTTTATCTAAGAGGATCACTCTGCTTCCTGGGGAGGACAGAGGCTGGTATAGTAAGGGAAGGAAGGTAAAATACTACAAAAGCCATCACAATAACCCAGGGGTGAGATGATGGTGGCTTGTAAAAGAGTAATAATAGCTGGGCAGAGGTTGAAAAATAGTGAGGTTTAAGAATAATCACTGAAGGAGGCTTTAAAAGAATGTTAACTTTTAATATATGGAGTCAAGGATGCTTGCAAGGGTTTTAAGTTCCCCAAGTGAAAGGGGAGATGCCATTCACAGAGATGGGAAAGGACAGGCTGCTGGTGGTGGTGGTGGTCGTAGGAGTAGAAATTAAGGGTTTGGTTTTGAATTTATGTAGCTCATCTAATTTCATGGTGCCCTGTGGTTATGACAATACCGACTTCCACAGAACACACGCAAGCGTATGAAATCGGCAAAGCTTACATTTTCATCCTCCTGGATTTCCAAGGTGTAGGTGACCACTTCCTCCGGTGAACAGCCTTCTGGTTTATTCCACTGCAACGTGACCCATGTGACCCCAGCTCGAACTAGTCTTGGTGCAGAGGGCATCTGAGGAATGTTTCCTAACGTGTAGCACACCACCTCCTGGCTATAACCACTGCAGAGAAACAGCCCAGGGACACACAGCTTAGGAGCAATTCCACAGGAGGACAGTAAGCTTCCCACTGCCCAAGCTGCTTGGGTTGCAAAGCCTGGGCCCTGACAGGTTCAGTAAGTAAAGAAAGGCATTGTGAGATATTTCCCACCACAACTTTGATTTGCCAATGCCCCCCCTTAGCCTGATGCTAAAAAAGCACACCACATTACGGGACAATATAGGTAAGAATTTATTTTCCCCCAAAAGCACCCTGCAGAAAGCACAAGGTCGTGCAATGTTTACCAAGCTGTGAGCCACAGCTTCCAGGAGCCTGTGAATCAGTGCGAGCACAAATGATGTCTGTCGGTGAGATAAAAGTTTTACAAATATATACAGTGCTATGTTTCAAAAGCTTGTGGGTGCTTCCAATCATTTACAAACTCTTGAACCATGGAAGCCTTAATTTCTATGGCTATTTAAACTAGTGAACTCTAAAAATACAGTGGTGAGAAGGGTGGGCAGGGCAGGCTGTAAAACCTCGCGATGCTAAGATTTGAGGCTGGAAAAGAGGCTGGGGGCCAATGATGTGCTGAACCTTTAGGCTTTTCAACAAGCAGTGATGAAAGAAAAAGACTTTCCCTTAATCAAGTTACCCAAGAAGTGCAACTAAAATATGATCTTTTCAAAGCATCTTGGACCCACTGAGGCCTCAATGTCCACCTGCTCTTGTCTTTCTTCTGCTGCCTCCAAGCCTTGCGTCCCGGCAGTCAGATTTTCCCCAATCTGGTATCTACCCTCAGCTTGACAACAATGCTGGCCCAGCACCCCTTTCTTTGTATCAGGGAATACTCACATATAATTGAAAAAGGCAACAGAATGAGGAGCTTGCTAAAGTGATAAAAAAGGCACATGACCTCAAAAACAAAAACAAAAAACTCCAAGAGGGATTCCTTTCAATATCTGCACTATTATCTCCACCTGGGTTCTCAGATTCTCTCGCGGGGGCCTTTGCATTACAGCTTGCAAGACTGCAAAGAGGCCACACAGCGGCATTATCACCTCAGAAGGGGCCTTGTACTCTCTGGTTAAGATTCCCTCTTGAAAAAGCTCAAATTGGTTCAGTGTGGAGGCAGCGGGCACTCCTGTGCCTTCCAGGGTGTGACAGGGAGACTCAGAACCACCACACAGATGAGGGCAAGGAAACGTCATACCTGGTGCCGATGTCATTCCGAGCAGCCAGCCTGAACGTGTACCCCATCGCTGGACAAAGCTTCGTCAACTTGCAGTGCTTCTGGCTCCCAAAGAAGCACTGTCTGAAACCACTGTTTCTTTTGCCCTAAGAGAAAAGTGAAACAAGGCACCAAAGTTTTTTAAAAAATAAACAACCATAAGAAAACGAAGGAACATTTTGCATAACTGTTTACCTTCCTAGCTTGGATGCACAGAACCCAGAGAAGGAAGGCTTCTGGGGAAGTGTTTGGGTTGCACATCAAAGTGTCTACAGTGAAATGCCATCCTTAACATAAAGGCACTGCAGAAAATGTTGTAACTGAGATGAACAACGCACCATACTTCTAAAGTGGCTTTTGGTTAATCACATAAAAAGGTCCTCCCAGGCACATAACAACGCACAGTTTCTAGATCTTCCTCACTCAGGTTGGCCAAACTCTCTGACCAACTGAGAGTGAGTCTGCAGCCCGAGGGCTCCGAAACGCAGTCCTTCCCAGGGACTGCCTGCACCCAAGGGCCAGGCTACGCAGCTCGGCCGCCACAGAAAGTCTTCCCAGCCTTCCTCTCCTCTCCAGCCTCGCAGCAGCCACCAGTCTCCACACATGCACATTCCAGCGATGGTGAGCTCTTTGCTCACCGATTTCTAAATATTGGTCACATGCCTTTGAACCATCTCGTCCACATCTGCTTTTCTCATAACAGTGCTTTGGACAATCTGGGAGCTCAATCAATGCTTGCAGAGGTAAAATGAATGTCTGATAAGTACTTGGGACATTGGCTGAATTCATTTATATGTATTACAGCTACTCTTAAGTGTCTTATGAGGCTGGAAATATGTTTTTAATGCCTTCCTAGCCTTACATGATGCTTCAAATTCCTTGAAGTGAAAAGAAAACACTCCAGTGGGTTCTCTTAATAGACCAGTGAATAAGAAAAAAAACAAAAAAAACTTTAACTGTGCTGTGCCATGCTCCAAGGCATGAAATACTCACATCAGCAGTTTGCTAGTACAAATATTTCATAGCCATAATCCACAGTATTTTATCTATGTTCTTGCAAAAACCACCTGCTAACGCTGAATGTATCTTAGCATTCTAATCAGATGGTTGTGCCCAGGGCCCTAAGAAATATGTTTGAAATTCTCAATTTATTCTATAAAGAAAGCAGAAAGCACATTTTTCTCCTAAGCAAATTCAAGCATTTCCTTCCTTTAAGCAGACCTCCAAATTCTTACCATTAAAACACATTCCAGGTAAAGTTTAATTAAAAATAAAATAAACACACAACTAGCTTGAAGCATCACTAGGGTGAAGAGACTAAAAACAACCATGCTATATTCATCCTCAAACTAACCCTTCCTCTCCCTCCCCATCCAGAGCAAGGTGGTGCCACCCCAGGAAGGAAGGAAAGTCCTAATGGTCTTTAAGATTCAAAGCTCATTTGATCAGGGTTCAACATACATTTGGGTGCAAACAGGAAAGCATAGCATTTTTCCACTGCTACTTGAGTGAAGTCACGGTGCCATTCCACTTACTTTAAACTTGAGTATTAAGGCTGCTGCAGACGATTTATTCTACATACATTTGCATAACTACATCCAGTGTCTGATTACACTCTATGCCCTGGTACGTTCTGTATCCCTTTCAGGCTGTAGCGTGATCTACCTTCTTTCTCCTCTATTTCTGAGCGCAGAGTAAACAGAGCAAGAAAGGCACATCCTGCCGCCACGGAAGCCTCATCCTTTCCAAACCCAAAGCTGGCTCCCCTTCAATGCCTCATTTTTCCTATTTCTTTGTTTGGGCTCCTTTGCCCATTTCTGGTGCTTAGAACTACAGCCAGTAAATAAAAGTCAGTCTGTGCCTTACTAGGTTGATTTGCTTCAATATGGTGAAAACCAGACTATCTGTGATTTAAATGAGAAAAAAAGAGTGGGGAGGCATCACTGATGGGAACTAGACTTCTTTTAAAGGAGCTCACTAAGAACGGGGATGGGAGAGGCATTCTGTGACCTTTAAGACATTTCCTATGTTTCGAACATTTTTATTTTTAATTTCTACTTCAGTATCAGGAACAACTGCTAAATAAACTCCAACTTGTTTAGACAAAGCATGCCAAATTTTCCATCTTACTACCTTCCAAGATGTGTTACGTGCACAGTCCTTAAGAACATGAGAAAAGACCCAGATTTGCAGAACTCTTAGAATCAGGTTTTAGAAACAAATAGGTCACAGAATTAAAGAAGTAAGGCCTATTGATAAATTTTTAGAAGTCACTGAGAATAAAGCAAACACAATGGAAAGTAGGTTAAAATATTTCAGACATGAAAGAAGCTTTTGAGTAAAATATTCATGTATGCCATGGAGATTATTTTAAAAGGGTTACCTGGAAAGAAAAAAATAACAATCATAAAAGTCAGTGCAGGGCAAAGTAATCAACAGCTGAGAAGTAAGCAAATGAGGACAGAGAAAGCCCTGGGCTCCAGCGATCTGATGGCTTACACATCACCCGGGCGGGGTCTCCCATGAACAGCTCTGGGGCTTACGCACTGAAGTACAAGTTCAAGGTACAGGTGAAGTTGAGAATCTGCTTATAAACCAAGAGGAAGCCCAGGTTGCGAACAGCATTTATAAATAAAGTATTATCCAGTTCTTCTTGTTGACAGAAATAGGATTTAAAAAAAAAGATAATGCTTTAGAAGATTTAAAGATTCAAACAAACTGATAGGAATAATAACATAAATGTTTAGTCACTTTATCAAAATTGAAAATGTCCATGCTGTTAATGTCAGTGAAGTTTTATAAATGGCAAATAATAACTTCCTGATGATTCTGAGAGATTATAAACTGTGCCATGATCCCTGTTCTAATAAAATCTAATTTAAGCTACACAGGATTACTGAGATATACCAGGAAAGAAAACTTACTTGGAAAGAAAACTTACTTTTTAATAATTTAACATCATCCTTGTGCAAAGTTTCCCACTAAAACATGATTCTAATAGAAATGGGTAACCAGCCCTAGTAGTTTAGCTCAGTGGATAGAGCATTGGCCTGTGGAGTGAAGGGTCCTGGGTTCGATTCTGGTCAAAGTCACATGCCAGGATTATGGGCTCCATCCCCAGTAGGGGGCATGCAGGATGTAGCCGATCAATGATTCTCTCTCATCATTGATGTTTCTATCTCTCTCTCCCTTCCTCTCTGAAATCAATAATATATATATATATATATATATCCTATTGAGGATGGAGCCTGCAACCCTGGCATGTACCCTTGACCAGAATCAAACCTGGACCTTTCACTCCACAGAGCGATGCTCTATCCACTGAGCCAAACCAGCAAGGGCTCAATAAAAATATGTTAAAAAAAGAGAGAGAGAGAAATGGATAATCAGCCCAGCCAGTGTTGCTCAGTGGTTGAGCAATGACTTATGAACTTGGAGGTCACGGTTAGATTCCCAATGAGGGCACATGCCCAAGTTGTGGGCTTGGTCCCCAGTAGGGGGTGTGCAGGAGGCAGCCGATCAATGATTCTTATCATTGATGTTTCTATCTCTCCTCCTCCCTCTCTGAAATCAATCTATATATATAAAGAGGTAATACCGGGACGCCATAACAGTCACAACCGGCTCAGGAGGAGGCTGCATGCACAGATGGGCCCGGAGCAAAGATGCAACACATAGGTGGGCCTGGAGCGAAGACACAACACACAGTGTACCAGCAGTTCCGCCTCTGCGCGTGAGCTGCAGAGGAAACACCTTTTCTTACAGCTCATTGGCTAAGCTCCCTGTACGCCACTCGCAGTGTTCTTGGTAACTTGGGTAATAATCCAAGAAGGTGATCTAGGGTTTTTCCACCACACTCCTGGAGGAGAAAATGAAGGTCTGCTGCTGGAGGGGCTAAGAAATGTCATATCCTGCCCTAGCCTGTTTGGCTCAGTGGATAGAGCCTCGGCCTGCAGACCGCAGGGTCCGGGTTCAATTCTGATCAAGGGCATGTACCTAGGTTGCAGGCTCATGCAGGAGGCAACCAATTGAAGTGTCCCTCTCACATTGATGTTTCTCTCTGTCTTTCTCTCTTCCACGCTCTCTAAAAATCAATGGAAAAATATCCTCAGCTGAGGATAAAAAAAAAAAAAAAAAAAAAAAAAGGTCATATCCTATGAAAGAGACAGCTTGAAAATGCCTAAAGAAAACACCTTAGTGGCTGTGGCGGCAGGCAGTGGCAGCAGAAGCGGGGTGGTGGGGGTGGCGCCTTCCCCTGATCAGCCCGGTCGCTTCCTGCAGAGGGAGGACAGGCTGCGACTTAGGCCAGCTCGCCAGGGAGAGCGGGCCTAAGCTGTCAGTGGGACATCCCCTGAGGGCTCCCAGGCTGTGAAAAGGGGCAGGCTGGGCCGAGGGACCCCTCCCCCCCAGTACACGAATTTTGTGCACCAGGCCTCTAGTAAAATATATTTGAAAAAAAGAGAAGAAATGGATAATCTGACAGATTTTAGGCTTGCTGTCATCAATAGTCTGGCCAAACATTGGAAGCAGTTATATCTGTGGCCCAAGCCTTGTCCTGTCAACCACTGCTGCTAGGCCCCTTGTGGTGTGTCCCACCCACAGAGGAGAGTGAAGGATGGGGTCTCAAAAGGCCCAGGAGTTGGCTGGTCCACAGGGAAGAGCCGGAGCCTGGCTGCCCAGCAGCACCCTGGTTCTCGGTACATTGGGAGAGATTTACAGCATGGGAGCAATCAGGGTCAGACCTGTTTCAGATGAGCACCTGAGTTCCTGTTCTCCTGGGGAAGGACAGAAAACTTCACCCCAATTGAGTATAGGGGAGCAGAGGCTTCGAGCCCACACCGTTGAGCATTCTGGAGCGGACCTAGCCACTGGGCTATATCTGACATAAGCCATAGGATGCCTAGCCTTTTTCTGGACCCACTTTCTCCTGCCAGTGTCCACAAGCCAAAAAAAAGGCAGACTGTCAGGGTTCCCTGACTTGTTTCCATTTCAAATGTTGGGCATACCCAAGCACACATTAAGTTCATCCCAGGACAAAGCTAATCTTTACTAAAATATGAAGAAATCTTGAAGTACAAATCAACTGTGTGTCGATAAACTTCACAGCACTCAATTTAGGGTGAGGTGAGGCGTGACTTTCTTCAGTTGAGTGTTCCTCTTCTCACGAGACTGAATTTATGGTTCTTGCTAACCTACTGTCATTCCACACCCAGAGTGGGCCTGAGAGCACCGATTCAGCATCAGGGCCTTGAGATAAATGGAACTGCTTTCCAACCAGGGCCCAGGGCACATGTCCTCTACTTCCAGTCAAAATTGCTCTCCAGGAAAGCACTGGATATGCCAGCAAGCTGGCTGGTGTACACACAATATACCAGACCAGTCCTTCCCCAGTCTGGAACTCCCCAGTTTTGCCTCGATCTCCTCTTTCTTACTATTGAACAAAAACACCTCGTATGTCATCTCCATTCTAGACCCCACTGGACCGGCTGATTCTCCATTCCCACTGGCATGTGTCGGGCAGCCCGGTGCCTATGAATTGCACTCTATTCCCCATGTCACCTGGCCTAGGTTGGACATCTCATTTACCTGATCCTTGCTGAGCAAGCCCTCCTTCCAGTTCTAGATTCACCACCTTTGTGGGGAAGCCCAGTCTGGTAACACTTAGAAAATTATAGAAGCACCTGCCTCTCCGCTGCTCCATCCTCATCCTCACTCCCTTCCGAGAAGTGCCATGAATTTGGTTATAAGTCTAATAATAATGAATCCAGATGTTCTTCTGGATCCAACAAAGTTCCTGCTAAATTCTGAAGAATGTCAACCACCTCCAACTTTTTGTCAGTCTTGGAAAGGCAGGGGTGAGGGAAGGAAGCTGGAGGAGTATGTGAAATATACTTATGTGGCTGCACAGCCGAGTATGACTCACTCTTGGAAACATTTTTCAAGATGTGTTAATAACCACAGGGACAAAGATATTAACCTTGTAAACATTACTTCATTGTTTAAAATGATATTTGGAATTAAGTTATAAATATAAAAGGGTTTAAATATTTTGAGGGACATACATTCTATTTTTCTATTTTATCTTCTGCCCTGTAATGATCTACTTGAATATTTTCCCATTACTTTCTAATCCATAGTTTAATTAAAAATAGCTATTAAATAAAATTATAGCGCATTTCTTATTTTCTCTGCCCCCCCCCTCCAAAAATTTAAATACTTTGCTGAAGTCCTGTGGGTCACCCAAAGGAGTAGGACACATCCCCTACTTCCCAGTGCAACCACGGAGGTGGAGGCACTAACTGGCAGGAGTCCAGTTTGCCTCCTAGGCTCCGTCTCCTTACCACTGAGGGAGCAGGTAGTGACCTCTCCATCTGTTAACTGGGCAGAGCAGTGCCCCCAAGGTGGAGCTACACTGGGTACAGGGTCTGAGTCCCGTCTACCCATGAATTTCTGGGTACACGTCTTCCTTCTCCCTCTGCCAGAACACTCAGAAAAGAAGCAGAAGCAGGAAAAGAGTTATGTTGTACTTTCAAAGTTCATGACCTCATAGTTACTCAAACACACCATATGTGCTATATAAAGATAAAGGAAAAATATTTATTAACGGTTTCTCATGACTAAGAGAGTCAAGAGAAGCCTTCTGCCACATGGTGGTGATTTTAGACACGTCCACAAATTCTTTGATACCCGACCATTGAGGAGCCAAACCTACAGGCCTTTCCCTTAATGTGGGTGTGCTGTGACTCACTCATGACAGAGAACATGCAGCTGTGTGACTTCCAAGGCTGGGTCTGAAAGATGAAGCTTCTGTCTTTTCCCTGCAACATTAACTAGCAATTCTGACTCCCTCCTGGCTGCCATGCTGTGAGGGAGCCCCAGAGGAGGTCCTACCAACACCACGAGTGACCGCTAGACTTGTGAGTGAAGACCCAACCAGAAGATCCGAATCTCCAGTGAGCCCTCCCAGCTGACGCTCTAGCGACTGTGGAACCCAGAAAGGCCATTCCCCCAGTGTCCTGTCCAAATTCCCTCCCCTAATCCAGGAGCATAAGGAAGTGGCTGCACTAAGTCATTAAGTTTTGGGGTAATTTGTTATGCAATATTACACTCTTTTATTTTGATGTCCATATATGTTTATAGTATGAAGTTCCAGTAAACTTTTATAAAGTCCTCCTGAACTACAAATAACCAGGAGGTGAGGGAGCGGAAGTGTGCGTGCAAGCCAGTACACAATGTTTACCGTGTGCCCAAATAAAGGCTTCTATTTTCCACATGCACTTAGCACAGGCCTTCTGCCTCAAAACCATCCCACAGCATAAGGCCTCTCTGAAGAGATTCCAAAAATTATTTTTGTAGAAGATAAAAAAAATGACCATTGATTCATCTTTAATTTAAAATGTTTAAAAGTAACTGTTTAATTTGTAGAACTAAGTAACTGAAAGACTGAAAACAATTTTTTTCAAGTCAATTTTCTTTTTTATTAACTTATCTATCTTTATAAAGCTGTCCTCAGTACTTAGGAAGATGAATCAACTAAATGGGTTGTTTTCCTGTTAAGGAATTAATGCATCCATGGCCAATTCTAACATGTAACTCACACACACTCCAATTAATTTAGGCCACAGTGTTTTCCTGCCAGGAGTAATTCTCTAGACTGCGGGGAATGTGGCTGCTCTGGCTAACATTTCCAATTACCCTGGCACTATGACCCTGGAAGCTGGCATTGCCCAAACTGGCACTGATAGATGAGGTTGGCTGATATTTTCAATTTACTTCCAATTAACAGACTGGAAATGATCCTTCCTGTTCCTCTTTCTGGCACAAGAACATGAGAATGGCCAACCAGGGCACCAGAACTGATGGTGAACAGGCTCCCTTTGCAACTTCTACTTTTCCTGCTGTTTTCTTCCCATTGACCTCCTTCTTACAGGTTTTTTCACAGCCATGCCTGTTGTCTTCTCGATCTGCTCTTACCAGGCTTGATAACTGTCTGCTAAACAAGTTACAGGAATTTGATTATCAGTTGTCATATGCTGTGTGGCCTATGGCTGTTGGATCCAGACAGGGGCTGAGTGATTCTGGGCTGGGCACTCTTTGTAACAGGCATAGTTCAACCTGTCAGAAACGGCAAAGATAAATCAAATAAAAAATAAGGTTTACTGGCCAACTGAACTACTGCCAGGCTCGAAGATTTAGTCTGCTAGGACGTCTATATTTAGAAGTTGTTCCAGCACTGGCTGACCCTAGGCAACATCAAAGATAAATGTTGGCTTGAGAAATAAAAGAGCATGTATGTGCAGCATAACCATATAGAAGAAGGGTTCATAACAGGGAGGCGGAGACACTCCACATCTGGGGGGATTCGAAGGCTCCCTGTGCCAAACCTCACTCTCTTCTGTGATGCCTCTTTCATTTTACTGAGCACTCTGGCACAGAGGAGCTTTCAAAGGTAAGAAAAGGGGGTGGGACAGTCTCTGGTCACAGGCTACTACGTAAATGCTGTATTCATTTTATCCCCTAGCATACTAGTCTTTCCTATTAGTGAGAGACGCTTAGCTACCTAAAATAGGCAAGGATGACCAGGCCCTTTCCTTTTTCTCTGCATATATGGGGTGCATCAGATGTCACTGCTTTGATAAGATCAATGTGTTGACTGTCCCAGTGACGGGAAAGGAGGAGCAAGGTGGTGACGTTGGAACAGGCAGCCTGGACTAGTCACAAGTGAACCGAGAGCTGGATGGGCTCAGCCCATCATCTAGCCAAGCCCAGGCTGCTGCCTTCCGTCTGGCAGCCAACAAACATGAGGACCAAGATGGGTATGCCTAACTTAGCCTCAGCCCAAAGCTCCCCACACATTCTGCTGCCCAAACACATAACTCTGTCTTGCGCACGTGACAAGCAATAAAAAAGCAGGTAGAGAATATGCTTCAGGTGTACAGATGACTGGGGCTGAGGTCCCTGAGAGAGATGGCTCCTTTGAACTCAGCGCTGCCTTTGGCACCTATGGACCTCGCAGAGTTATCAATCCTTCCTGATCTAGCTTCCTTCAGCAGGACCTACACAGGGAAGCTATTCCCCTGGTTCTCTGAAAGCACTCTCAGCCGTGGCAGTGAAGGTTTGTGATGTGACAAGACACAGTCACTCTGCCAGGTACTGGTTCGGTTTAAGGCACTGTGTGAAAGGTGGTTTCTGATGGACAGTGTTTCGAACAACCCCAAGCACTGGCGATGGGTTGGGAAATGGGAATGGGCCTTCCTGGTTTTCTCCACGGGCCTGACATACTATTCACCATATGCCATGTAAGGCCATGTAAGGCCACATGGCACCTAAGACAGAGCGTCAGCTGTGTGGTCCTCAGGGAGGCTCCAGGCTCTCCCAGGGACGGCTGCTGTCTAACCTGAAAAGCCATTGCAAATTCACTTGGACGAAGTGAACAATAGTTCTGAAAGATGATCAATACTAACTAGTCAATACCTAAGTTAAAGGTATCTGATTAATAAGCTAGTTACCCAGTCCCTCCTATGGGCTAGCTCAATTCTTCAAATGAGCTAAGGTGGCTCCTCCTGAACTAGATGTCCAGGAAGTGACAGCCTGGGGCTGCCACAGAGGTTTCTGCAGCAGGACCACTGGGCACCACGGGCTTGCTGATGCCCTGGGGCATACGGGCTCTACCTGCTGCTGGCCTTTTCTGCTCTTTCTATTTCAAATCATACACCTCTCAATTTCTATAGTATTTATTTATTCTCGGTCCACTGTTTTACAGCTGTGTCGGCTCATTAGCCACCAGGAAAGCCATGTGTGAAATTCCTTTCTGGGCTAGCTGAGTCACACATGAGGAAGATTCTTGGGAACTCCACTAGTACATTCCCATGAAGCTGTTTTACTGGTTCTTTCGTATGTTCCCTACAAGTCACGTCCAGAAACTAAGCTAGTGGCAATGAACATCTATATATAGCGCTGACGCCCGTTTTTGGTTAGTGCAAACCAGAGACACTAATCTCAGGGTTCCTGTTCAAGTTCCCAACAGAAGCATGTCCCATTCCTTTCATTCAGTCCTTCTAATTGTTGACTTTTTTCCTACCCCAGGTCTCAACTTGTGCTTAGGTGACATGAAATAATCATTACACTGACTCTCATTCAATCTTTACCCAACTACGTGACAAACGACATAATTTTTCAGGTGGAGATGCTGAGGCTTGGGGGTTAAATTACTTGCTTGACTAGCTAGAGACAAAACAGAGACTACGGATCCGTATCTCTTTAGGAAAATGCCATGTCACTGATACATCTCATTGCTATGAATCCATGCCACAGATTCACAGCAAGACCTCAGGAGACCAGCATTTGCTGAGTAACTAGCTGCAGTTAGTATTCTGCACAGCACGATTTAAAACAATGTCTTAGGAGTAGAACTCACAACAAATTAAATTTCCATAAATACTTCCTTTACGGAATTTATGTTTTCTAAAATGGAAAAGTTCCTATTTGACCGTGAAATTTGCCCTTTTACTCAATTTTTCAAGGAAAAGGCCAGATCACCATCCCTTAAACCAGACTGGGCAAGGCTTTGTGTGTAAATATATGCAGAGGTTCATGATTCTTGTTCATAAAAGCCCATCCCTACCCTAAAGGCCTCTATGTCCTCAAGCCTCCCCCTTAGCTCCTTCTGGAGAAAAACTCCCACCTCTACATGTCATCCAGGAAAGAGGCAACAGAGGACCGAGTTCGAGTGGCCGGAGGGGAGGTCACAGGGATCAGCTCAGGGAGGTCCATGGGAGAGTGAGCTGTAAGCACTATCTCTATGCGAAATCTAGCATCTAAGCATTGTTTTGCTGTTAAAATGGTAAGAAACTCTTATGCTATTCATAATTCTGGATTAAACTAAAACTCAATTCATAAAAGTGTTTTTGTTGTTTGTTTTTAAATTAGCACTAGGTGCAATAATCCAATCTAGCAGAAGAAAGAAACCATCACAAGGTTTCAGACCTGCTTTCTGCCAGCCTTCAGAGTAACAATGACATATACTAGATTAAACATGGGGTAGGGGCACCTTGTCAGCAGAAAGAAACTGCAAGGCAATGACGACTCTCAACAGCCAAGTAGAAAACGGCCTTGAAAATGGCCTCGTGCTTTGTTGCTCATAACGGGGTCTCCTGGAGCAGCAAACAGGGGCTGAAGATCTACAAAATTTTAAGGCCAGACTACAGGCTCCAAGGCTCTACACACTACAACTCATCCGAGTCAGCACAACACAGGGACATGGCAAGCAAAGGCCACACCTTCCCAAGTTATAAAAACTGTTCTGTTTCAGGGGAAAACAAACTGATGGCCAATGCAGAAAAGCCAAGGACACCTGTGCATTGATTTTTAGTTGCTCATTACCATCTCATAGTCACAGTGACTTCCCACATTGGTTTAAAAACTAAGGGATTGCCTAGTTACAATTATTAATAGACAAAAGCAGTTCTTATTAATTGAAGAACTCAGAGAGTGACTTCCAAGTGACTTCTACAGAACAGTGGTTTGCCATTAATGGCAATGGGTTTAGGAGAGGTGGTGTACCAGTGTTCTCCTGTGCTATAATGGTTCTGTTTCTGTTCCTCATTAGAGCCACACCTGCCTTCAGACCTGCTGGTCACCAACTTAGTTGAGAATTTTAGAAACACAGACTATCAGAAACTTGACTTCTGAAATGATAGGATGGGCAGGAATGAACTGGTTACTATTGCTTGTACTCTCCTCATTGCCAGGAAACCCAATGATACCATTTTTTAATCTTTTTAGGGAGACGGGACAGGAGGGAGATATAAAACAAAGAAGCTAATGGATGGAACAATTTGAGAAGCATGTGTCTAAGTCTGTTTCTTTGTATCTGTTCAAAATATTCTCTTGTCAGGTGCAATCCTACTAACCAGGTTTGAGAAAGCGTAAATGATATAAGTGTACATAAATTGCCCGGCTGGTGTGGCTCAGTGATTGAGCGTCTACCTATGAACCAGGAGGTCATGGTTCAATTCCCAGTTAGGGCATGTTCCCAGGTTGCAGGCTTGATTCTCAGGGTGAGGCATGCAGGAGGCAACCAATCAATGATTCTCTCTCATCATAGATGTTTCTCTCTCTCTCTCCCTCTCCCTTCCTCTCTGAAATCAATAAAAATGTATTTTTTAAAAAAGTATATATAAACGGAAGGGCTAACTGAGGACCATAGAAGTCAAGTGACCTGTTTGAAAGCTTGGAACAGAATCCACCATCTTCTCATCATGGTGTTCTTTCAATTATCCCGTTATCAAGGGGTACTTTACAGAGTTTTTCTAGAAGGTGAATATTATGCCATAGAAAATAAAAGGGTTTCTGTGTTGGCACAAGGCCTATGGTAGGTGAGAATCAATGAATCTAAATCTCCAATAAAGCTCATCTGCAGGAATTATAAGGTGTGAGAGAAAAAAGGAAAGGGAAAGGCAGAAGAATTAAGGTGGAAATAAGGAAAAGATGGAAGGAGAGCAAGTAGGGGAAAGACAGAAGAAGGCCAAAAATAAACCATTTAATATTTCGTGGTCACTAGTCCATAGGCGGTCCTATTGATTATAGATGGTCATCAGAAATAGTTTCTCCACTTCATCTGAGGCTGCGGCACATCTCCTCCCAGCATTAGGCCAGGACACTACCCAACCCAGATTTAAAAGGGAGGACGCCAACCACTGAGCCATCATTACCATTTCCTGCAGCACCTGGGATTCCCTTGAAGGACCATTCAAGCACTCAACGCCTCTGACACTACTTATGAGTCAGAGAAAAGCAGAACACACAGGGAAGGACACACATACACTGCCCTGAGAAGATTCCTGAAATGAACAAAAGCCCCCTCTTTACTGGTAAACCCTATCTCAGTATAAAACCTCAAATTATGAGAAAAAAACATCAGGTCTGTGCAACAAAGCAACACACTTGGAACAGACTTGCATTCCACCTCCACTCACCCTTAGGGAGGAAGAGGAGAGGGGAATATAGTTTCTTTCCTGACTGCCTATAAAAATCTCCTTCCACAAGGGCCACAGGGGTGGTTTCACGTTCCAATCAAACCACCTTAACAAGAAATCCACCTAATCTGTAAAATGTAACAGTTAAGCCTGAGATTTCACCAATCTGTGCACAGGAACTATTCACGAGGATCCTCAGAACAAAAGACCATTGTCTTTGGTAACTTGCGACTCTAGCTGTTCAGATGCAACCCAGATGGGAAAACACGCTTCTCCAGGGAATGATGAAGGACCCCTTTTCACATCAAAATTTCATCATGAGAACTTCATCTGATTTTCATTTTATATTTGGTTAAAATATTTTTTCCATGCCTGACAAGTTACTTTTTGCATAAGCCTAAGCCTGTGTTCTAAACCTTTCAAGCCCCCTGAATTTAAGTCGCAAAGACTAGGTAACTTGATTTTCTAGTCTTAAAATCCTAGTCTGTTTGCTCAGTCACAGAAAAATAGACTAAAGCAAGGGTAAATGAATGAACAGAATTAATATCTCCAGGTACAAAAAGCACAGCTGCTTTTCAGAGAGGAGAGTCCTCTACATTGTTTCCTGCCTGAGATCCTGTTGGTAGCTCAGCAAGACCAGAAATGAATTTGGGTTGCCATTCAGTGCAGAGTGGCCTCAAGATGAAGAGACTCCACCACGAATACCATTTCAAGGGCCTCTGGCAACAGAAACAGCAAAGGGGCGCACCTGTTGTAGGATGCTCTACCCAACAGGGTATCACACATGGACAGAGTGAGACTTCCAGGCGCTCTCCACTCTCCCACAGAAAGCACCCAGCTGTACAACACCAAAGTGCACACAAGACATTCAGATACAGCCAAGATGACAGAACAATCAATTTTTCATACTAATTAATGAATGGCTAGACACTGGGGACCCCAAAATAATTAAGATCCTGTCTTTTCTTTCAGTAGCATTTTTTTTGCAAATAAGTCAAGTAAATATGTTTTAATGCACAATTCTTTATGCTACTTCCATCCATCTTCATTTTTCAGTCAATAACTATTGGCTTAAATTTTCCTCTACATTCTTTTTTCTGTATTTAGCAAATCTTACAAAAAGAGTAAAAAAATAAAATGGTAGTTGTTCAGAAATTTTATTTTTGAAATCGCATTTTAGATGAATGTAAAAACAAGCTTACCTCATCCCATTCCAAAAGGTAGTTGGTGATTTTTGAACCATTGTCGATTGGTGCCTAAAAAATAACAATATAAGAGGTTGGCGAAAGTTGTTCACAGACATAAGGTTCAAATACAATGTCAATGCTAGTGTTATTCTATAACCCTGGAAAGCTCCTGCATCTCTTTGGTCACTCATTATCACAAACCAATTTTAATACAATTCAACTACACAGAAAGTCCCCCCACTATTAAGAAATCATTTCCACAAATAGCCAAAGCTGCCTCTCTACCACCTCTACCTTTACCCCACATAGTGCCATATTTCCTCTGGGGATACAACTTTTTTTTTAAATATACTTTTATTGATTTCAGAGAGGAAGGGAGAGGGAGAGAGAGAGAGAGAGAGAGAAGCATCAATGATGAGAGAGAATTATTGATCGGCTGCCTCCTGCATGCCCCCTACTGGGGATTGAGCCCACAACGCAGGCATGTGCCCTTGGCCAAAATTGAACTTGGGACCCTTCATTCTGCAGGCCGATGCTCTATCCAATGAACCAAACTGGCTAGGGCTAGGGGATACAACTTTTAAGAGGCAACTTTAGGTTCAGGAGTAGAGGAGAAATAAGGCAGCTAAGAAACAAAGGCACTGCTTAGGGTCTGGGGGGATAGAGCTGACCCAGTTGGGCTCAGAGTTGGAATCTATATTTTCCTAACTTCTCCCATACAGGTTTTTTTTTTAAGTGCTTAAGATTAGAGAGCCTTCTGTAGTATTAAAGTTTGCCCCCCCTTTTAAACAGAAATGAGGAAAAATGGGACCCTCTGACTAGATTACCAGAGACTGTTAGACCTTACAAGTTAGCAAAAAGAAGTCTGATCATTTGCTTTCTTCTTAAAAGCATGCTGAGGTCTGCTTCACTGAGAAAACAGGCCTTGGACAATGGGCAGAGGAGCAGAGAACTTAGAAGAGTGTTTTGCAGGATTAGACCTGCCAGAGTGCAGTGCAGCACTGGGGTTCTTCACAGCACCAGGGTAGTAGAGTAGGGGGAGAGAGATAGAGATAGACATAGAGATAGAGATAGAGAGAGATAGAGAGAGAGAGGGGGGGGGGGAGAGAGAGAGAGAGAGAGAGAGAGAGAGAGAGAGAGAGAGAGAGAGAGATTGAGAGACTAAGAAGCGGGAGAGGCACCCGGGCCTGGCTCCGCCCCCGGAAAGAACAGGAGCTCGCACACTGCAGTGTCCTGCCTCTGGCAAAAGGCAGCTTGGTCACCAGAGCTGATCTGAAGCCCAGCGCGGCTGTTTGTCATGTGTGATCTGATGTTAGCTACTTAATATCAATGTTTTATTTCTTGTTCCAAGAATGGATGTGTGTGATAAGTAACTGGGAGAATATATGTAAATCAACTACTAAACTACCTGGTTTCATAGGAAGCACTCAGTAAACAGCAGCTGTTGCTTTATTATTGTTAATAAAGCATCATCTGGGGCTCAGTAAATATTAGTTAAATTAATACAGAAACTCTTCTCCCTCTCCTTTCCGTCCTTCTTCCTGCTGAGTCATATAATCTCTGAGTCCCCAGACCCAGATTTTAGGTGAGTGCTGTATGTTCTACTGCACTGCAATTTTAGGCTTTTGTGGACAGGGACACATTTAATGTTCTAAATAACGGATAAGGTTCAAGTTTTAGAGAACTGCGTTTATAACGGCTCATAAGCCTGTAGAGAAATTGTTTCTTAGTAGTTTCTTTCCTGCCCCACCAGAGCCACAGACCCTTGAAGGTGGGAACACCAACTTAGGTTTGGTTCCACCCTGTCTCCCGTGGCTGAGCCCTCTCAGTGGCTGTGGATTCGAGGATAGGTGGGCAGCCAGACCATGGTCCCCTGTCCTTGTGCCCGCAGCCAAAGGCTGAGATCAGGAAATCCGTTTTAAGAACATTTGAATAAAAACTGAACTAAATTCGGAACTTTCAAGTTTGCACATGGCTTAAAGGAACAGGAGGCGGTTTCTGATTCACAATTAAAGGGAGAATGAACATTTGCAACGCTTTCCTCCTCATGAGAAAACTTTTCCCTCAAGCTGCTAGTCTGCCTGAAACCTGTACTGCATCTAGGTTTTCAGCAGAGCACATATCAGTGATCCCCAACTTTAGGTGAGACCCCGGGTCCCTCTGGTATTCTTAGGAAGGTTTCTTATATTTTCCAAAAATATGAATTTTAATTCTTTCCTTAAAGATATATTTACATATGCATATGTGTAAATATAGAACACATTTAAAAATGGATGTGTATACTCCAAGAAGTTAAATAACAATGACCAATTGGGTGTTCAAACTCTGAAAAGGTGGGGAATCACTGACCTGGATTATCCCTGGAAGCCAGAAAGGAAAATAAAATAGTTCAGATTCTGAGCCAGTTTAAACTTTGCCTTTGTCCAAATAACACACTCAGTGTCGGCCACTGGCAATGAGAATGCAGCTGCCCACGGGAGAGGGGTCTAGAGAAGGCCAGTCTCTGTTGCTGACCACTGCTCTCAACAGCTTTTACCCACTTCCTAGATAAATCTGACCCTCTGGTATAGGAACAAGAAGACAAAACATTTCTTTACCAATAACGAATATCACTAACCATCTCATTTCTTGCACATGTTAATGTTCTCCCCAAATACTATAAATCTGTATTATCTCTTCTTCTATAAATTTTACACTTAAACTATATTTTAAAATATTCATATATAGAAATAATTACTATAGAGATTAATAACAACCTATTATCTGCTTACAAACACACAAGTATGACTGACTAATAAGCTCATTAAATTCGTGAAGGGCCTCTCTTTGGCAAGAATCATTTGTAGCCAGTAAATGGTATTTCATGAGAACTATTATATGATTTGGACTTTTAAAAATATTAGCAATCCTGACTGATAAGATCTAATACGTAAAAATTAGTGAAATCTTAATGAATGTCATTTAGAATTCTAATCATCCTCGGCAGTTTTAAATATTAAACATTTCAGAATCGCCACTGAAAGAAGCCAACAGAGCTGTGAACCCACGTTATCTATAAATCTTCACAAAACTTTCTACTGAAATCCTCAATTATTTGTTGAGATGAATTAGAAAGTGATGAAAACCATTTGAAAGTGATGAATTTTAGTTATTTTAAGTATTTATATCACTTATAATGTATGCTTACAATCCTAAGAAATTTTCCAGATTCCCCTGAAAACAGAGCTAAAAAGCTTGGTTTTGCAGTCCTCTCTCTCACCTCCTTTCAGAGAGTTGGCAACTTCTGATATCACACTAATTTATTTCAGATAGTTACTATGGAGAAAACCAAACACCATCACCAAACTGGAACAGTGCTAAATAAATGTCTCAAATGGCTACAGACTTCAGCCTGTTCCCGACACTGAGCTACCCACCTTCCACTGCAAGGTCAGTGAGCTTTTGCTCCTGTGCGCCAGCTTCGGTGGGAAGGGGCATTCGGGTGCACAGCTGTGGGTGGTGAAGCTCACTGGCTCAGAGCAGGATCCCTTCACGGAATTGTATATGGCATATACCCTGGAAACAAAGCAGACAAGTACAGTCAGTGGCCCCGGGCCCATCACAGAAGACCAGGGCTGTTAGCTAAGCTTTCCACAGAGAAACAGAATTTATATAGCACATTCCATGGCTCATGTTCTTCGCTGGTGGCCTTGTCCTGCTCTATGTTCAGCATTCCCAGGGGATAATCACCCCAGCAGGGAACATGCCTCTCCTTCTGCTAGTGGTAAGAACCAACGAGCCCCATTTAAAATAGGCAAGGTCTACTGACTGAAAAAATCTATGCTAAATAAGAAAATATCCTTATTTCCCAGAAAGGTCTCCAAATATACATTCTAAAAACCAACAAGTCACTCTCCAGTTGACTTCGCCTGGAAAAAGGCTAAAAGTAAGGAGTTGGTGAAAAGAGACAAGAAGCAGTGATGAGAGTCTAAAGGCTGGAGAGGCAGCAAAAAAGTACAAACAACAGGGGCATCTTTGAATAACGTTGCAAATATTTAGGTAGAAATACGTATGTTTCACACACAGAAACCAGTTCCTACTGCTGATTGCATCTCTAATTCTAAAAAAATCCCACAATGTATAGGTGCAGTTTACCAATGAAGAGTTAACTCTTGCACTTGGTACCAGCATTAAACACGTACACTCTGCACATTAAAACGCCTGGCTCAACACTGAACATGTGTGCCGGTATCTCCAGAAAAAACTCATACTGTGCTGTTACAAAACCACTCCCCTTTCAAAGAGCAAAAAATAGATTATGTTGATTTTTAGCATCTTCTTTTCTACTGTTCCCTTTTTTTAAATCCTCACCTGAGGATAAGTTTTCATTGATTTTTAGAATGAGAGGAATGGGGAGAGAAACATCAATGTGAGAGAAACATCAATTGGTTGTCCTTTGTACGTGCCCCAACTGGGGATCGAACCAGAAACCTAGGTATGTGTCCTGACCAGAATTGAACCTGGGTCCTTTTAGTCTGAGGGCCGATGCTCTATCCACTGAACCAAACAGGCTAGGACAAGCCCTTAATTCTTATAACAACCTTCTGTGAGTTCCCACTAAAGACAAGAAAACTCAGACTAGAAAGAGGAAGTAAATTTCCCAATGCTACACAGCTAGAAAGTTAGATTGGCTGTACTCAATTGTGGAAGTCTAACTGGTACACTGTATTGCCTGCTGTGCTCTCCCATCCTGCAATCAATGTTTCTCTAAACCCGCCCCCCCATCCCAGTTCCCCTCATTCTACAACATGAACAACAGCTAGAGAAATTTATGGAAAAATAGATCCTACTTAGGTGTGTGATTTGCAAAGTCCTTTCTCCTCAAAGTCCATCACAAAAGATTTATAGAGGCCATCCATGCAAGTCAAAAGTACTAAAAGACATACAGGGTGGGACAAAAGTAGGTCTACAGTTGTGAGTATTCAAGACACAGAGTTTATACTTGTATTATTATTTATTTATTATTGTATTATTTTCCGTATGAACAACTGTAAACCTACTTTTGCCCCATCCTGTAGTAATAAAATCCTAAAAGGTAAAATACATATTCACTAGATATTTGACTGACTTGCCTTATGGAGGACAGACACCATGGCATTGATCCAAACAAAGAATGCTTATCATTAGGATGCTCTCCACCTGACGTGATAAAAGAAATGCTCTTTTTTTGCCCTCACCGTGAGTAGACACAGGATAATGTAAAACTGAATGATAGATTGGGCAAGATCATTTCCATGTACCAGGTCAGCCTAACTGGGAGTTACTTACAATGAATCATAGAATGTTCCAGACAAGGGAAGGGTTCCATCTTGAACTTTAGTAGATCAGAATGGCTTATAGGTGCAGCTCATCCAAGATATGGGGGCAGGCAATGCAAAATAGTGTTTTTAAATATTAGAGCCACCTATGAATTACAGGATAGAGGCAGTGATCATCACAAAGCAGAAAAGCAGACATATGCATTACTAACGAAAGATCATGCCACTGTCCACGATATCCTTGCCAGAAAAGTGCAGCCTGTATCTGACGAAGCCTCTTCTCCATCAATAGGAACACAGAGATCACACTCAGCAGCACTGCCGGGATGCAGCCAGCCTGCTTCACGCTGCAGAAAACTTTGCAGGACCAAAAACATTATTCCAACAAATAAATTGCAAAAGGAGAGAAAAAAAGAGAGATGGAGGGAAAACCTATAGATTAAAAGAAATTTGCAAGAAATCAGCCAAAGAGAAGATTTACTCCACGTTGAAATTCCAATTACAACAACCTGAGAAAAACAAAACCCTCAATTTTAGGACAACTGAAGAAATGAGAACAGTCTCTGGATTTTAAATACATTAAGAAATTTATCATTTTTGTTTGTTTTGAATGGGTGTGTGAAAAAAGTAATGTGGTTTACAGGTGAAATAACATGATGTCTAGACTTTATTTCAAACTAACTGCATGGGCTAGAAGGGGGAAATGAGGACACCAAGAAAATGAGTAGTTGGGTGATGGGTATATGACAGTTTATGAAAACTACTGTCATATTTTACTATCTCTGAAATTTTCTGAAATAAAAAATTAAACACTGAGCCAACACGGAAGAAAATCTCAGAGACCTCTCATTTTAGAAAAGGAACCTCTGGCTCCTCTTAAAAACTAGCAACACTGAGCTGCACTCCTGCAAGGCAGTAATTAGATAAAGCTGAGAGCCCCTCCTTCTTCAGATGGGCAGATGCTGTCCAGCTCAGAGAACTCACATGCTTTTTACACAACCCACTTTACTCACTTAGGTCCCCAGGAGGCATCTCAGTTTGCAATCACTAGGCACTGGGAATGATACTATTGTAGGACAGCTCCTAAATGTTCACGATGAACGGTTGGCACCAAAGATCCATCCAGATAAGTAAGCAGAGGAAAAGGAGGCAGGGAAAGAGCCTGCAAAGTACTATCAGACTGCAATTAGTTATCTGGGGAGATCTGAACTCAGTCCAGTTTGTTCTTTCTTTTTAATGAGATTCTTGGAGTCAGAAATCCATACTTATTAGGCCAGAGAAACGTGAGTGATGGGAGCTCCTGGCAGCCAGGTTGGGAGGATGACAATCAAGATAAAAGAATCTGATGGCAGAAGTAAAAATTTGAGGTAGTGGGCCCTAGCCGATTTGGCTCAGTGGATAGAGTGTCAGCCCTCGGACTGAAGGGTCCTGGGTTCTATTCTGGTCAAGGGCACATGTACCTAAGGTTGCAGGTTCCCTCTCCCTGGTCGGGGTGCATATAGGAGGCAACCAATCAATGTGTCTCTCTCACACTGATGCTTCTCTCTGTCTGTCCCTCTCCCTTTCACTGTCTCTAAAAATCAATGGAAAATATCCTCGGGTGAAGATTAACAACAACAACAAAAAATCTGAGTTAGTTGAAGATGAACAGTCCTATGGGCCACATGGAGTTATTTTCCTTGTCTTTAAACTCTAAGTATGTTATAGTTTATTTAATTTAGGAGTCAGTGTTTGTCCACAAAGGAAACAGGATCCATTTTATATGGCAATATAAATATACAGTACCTAAAATCTGACATAATATTTAAGTATCATGATTACATCTTAATCATGTCTTTTAAAACTGTTCAATAAACAGATAGCAACTACTTATTTTTACCAATAACTTTTACATAAAAGGGAATTCTCTGGAAATTATGCTATTATTTCCAAGAATGTTGCAATCATGTTTTCACATGATGGTGATGTGTTTTCTCTAAGTAGCATCATGTGATAGAAAGGTTTGTGAAGCACAATTAGTTTCCTAGGCTAAATAAGTCAGCAAACAGTTCAGTTCCTTTTGTATTTATCCTAGCATAGAAAAATACCTTTTTTCAACAATATAATTAGCCTGGTGTTTGGTTTTCTCATTTGTTTCAGTTTAAATACTGGCTAAATATTTATGAAACAGGTGCTCCAAGAATTTCAGAAATTTGCTTCCAGCTTCTTCCAGAACATCTGTGACATACTAGGAGCCACAGTTGCTGGTCAATAACATGTATTTCATAACTCTGCACTGAGCTGGTCAACGATATTTTTTGAAATGTTTAATCACATAATTTTTCTGGGAAATGTTATGACATGATATCATCTCTGGGCAACTTCTTTGCCAAGTTGTTTATGCCAACGACTGGAAAACTGCTTCAAATTTCATCATAAAATTGCTATCCATTCCATCACTCAAATTCCTGATTATCCTATCATTGATAAAAATATAAATTTTTGATTCCCACAATTAAATGATTATTTCAATGCCAGTACTGACTATAAAACTACCAATTAAAAGAGAAATATGCCTTTCCTTATATATGTATAAATATTTATTTGCATAAGTGAACATATAAATGTTTATATGTAGAAACTTACATACTTCTGTATAAGTTTTATAAAAATAATGTTTATTTATGTATATATAGATGTATATACGCATTGGATTTTTCTCATTCCTCCTTCTCAACACACACACACACACACACACACACACACACACCCTCTTGTTGCACTCACACACGAGATTTTGTATTGGTGGTTCTATACAATACATGATACAATGCCCTATATGAAAGCACTGAATAAATAGACTTGGACAATTACAAATTGATTCCTTTTCAACATTCAACACTATTAAACCAAAAAGATCAATCTGTATAAGAACTGGGTAACAAATATAAAAGTAGTGACTTTAATAAAAATCTAACCCAAGATCCAATATCTAAAATTTTAAAAATCAACATAAGAGAGGAGTGTTAATTTGCTCAATCACCAGGGGGGAAAAAAAGAATAATGGTTGAATAGGTATGTAAGCAATGACAAATAAAAATGTATAGCAAAAAGTGAGAAAGTAAAAAAATTTTAAAATCTGAAATGTCTCAGGATATAATTTTCCATGTGGAATTTGGCCTAAATGGCATGGCAAGTGCCAATCTAAATAACCATAGCCGCATGACTTGCAGCATTGTCTCAAGGATGCCACTGGTCTCTTAAAAAATGATTTGTAGTAACAGTGGGATGGCAAGAAGTGAAGAGCTGTTCTTGCCTAGAAATGCACCAGGCAGTTCAGTGACAGGAGGCCACGACTGAGAGACTGCTGCTTCACAAGTTCACCTAAGTGATGAGTAAACTCAGACAATACTAACATGAGGGAGGAAAAACTGAAAATGAGAAAAAGCAATATATAAAGATATTGAGGAATCAGTGTGAAGAGGATGACATCAGAATAGCCAAACCGAAAGCAAGAAGGATAGAGGCCCTAGGCCTGGCTGGCATGGCTCAGTGGTTGAGCACTGACCTATGAACCAGGAGGTCATGGTTAAATTCCAGGTCAGGGCACATGCCTGGGTTGCGGGCTTGATCCCCAGTAGGGAGTGTGCAGAAGGCAACCCCCCCACTCATGCCCTCACCCCCTTGCTGTCTGTGTCCACTGGTTGGGCTTATATGCATGCATACAAGTCCTTTGGTTGATATCTCCAAAGGACTCAATCATTCTCTCTCATCACTGATGTTTCTATCTCTCCCCCTCTCTCACTCCCTCTCTGAAATCAATAAAAAATATATTTAAAAAAAGAAAGAAAGAAGGCCTATGTGAGACTTCAGTATGTAATTTGAGAAAGAAACCTTTCACTCTACAGAAGACTGACTTGAATAAAAACTTCTGCATGCCTTAAACAAAACATGCAATATTAAAAACTGGAAGGGAAATGTAGGAGGATTGGCACTGCTAAAATAAATGTGTCCATTTTCATCATTGGCTTCACAGATGTCCATCAGGGCAACACTTTCTAAATTGGTCATATATATTGTCCATCCAATGTGGCTCAGTAGTTGAGCACTGACACATGAACCAGAAGGTCAGTTTGATTCCCAGTCAGGGCATATGCCCAGGTTGCAGGCTCGATCCCCAGTAAGGGGCATGCAGGAGGCAGCCGATCAATGATTCTCATCATTGATATTTCTGTCCTTCTCTCCCTCTCCCTTCCTCTCTCTGAAATTAATAAAAACATATTTAAAAAATAAATAAATATAAAACAACAAGAAAGCCCAGTGCATGGGAGAACATATTTGGCAATGATATCAATGATAAGGGTTTAATCTCCAACATTTACAGGGAACTCATGCAGCTTAACAAAAGGAAGATAAACAACCCAATCAAAAAATGGGCAACTGATCTAAATAGACACTTTTCGAAAGAAGACATAAGGAAGGCCAAGAGACATATGAAAACCTGCTCAAAGTCACTAATCATCAGAGAGATGCAAATCAAAACAACAATGCGGTACCATCTCACACCTGTCAGAATGGCTATTATCAACAAATCAACAAATGACAAGTGCTGGAGAGGATGCGGAAAAAAAGGAACCCTCGTGCACTGCTGGTGGGAATGCAGACTGGTACAGCCCCTGTGGAGAACAGTATGGAGTTTCCTCAAAAAACTAAAAATGGAACTCCCATTTGACCCAGTGATCCCACTTCTAGGAATATATCCTAAGAAACTAGAAACATGAATCAGAAAGGATATATGCACCCCTATGTTCATAGCAGCACAATTCACCATAGCTAAGATTTGGAAACAGCCTAAGTGCCCATCAGCAGATGAGTGGATTAAAAAACTGTGGTACATCTACACAATGGAATACTATGGTGCTATAAAAAGGAAGGAACTCCTACAATTTGCAATAACATGGATGGAGATGGAGAGAGCATTATGCTAAGTAAAATAAGCCAGTCAGAGAAAGATAAATATCACATGATCTCACTCATTTGTGGAATATAATGAACAACATAAACTGATGAACAAAAATAGATCCAGAGACAGAGAAACATCAATCAGAACGTCAAACCTCAGGGAAGGTAGGGGAGGGTGGGGGTAAGGGGTAGAGATCAACCAAAGGACTTACATGCATGCATATAAGCCTAATCAATGGACACAGACAACAGGGGGGTGGGGTCATGAATGGGAGGTGGGGGGTAATGGGGGAATAAGGACACGTATGTAATACCTTAATCAATAAAGAAATTTAAAATAAATAAATAAAATAAATAAATTAGTAATACATAAACAAATAAAAATGGCAATGAATATAACTGGTCATTTTGCAGCTGTACAGTAATAGAATTCTTTTGTAGCTTGTTATGGGTATTTAGTGAGGAATTTATTTCCACACAGACTTTTGGAGCCTTATATGTGACTATTAAATTTAAAACTACATATGAAGCTACTGTCTTGATCCAAGGTTACATTTCTGGAATTAAAACTGAGAATGTTAATTTAACTACACCATAGGAAAAAGATTTTGCTTCTTTTTGCCAGTGCCATGTATGGTATATTTTTACCCGAATAAAATAGTAATATGTGGTCAAACTATACACAGGTTCAAAGAACCTGCATCATGAACTCCCTTTTCTTTTCAGTGTGGGAACCTGCAACCTTGGAAAAACACAACAAACAAAAACCACATTTATACACCTTATAGGTTTATGATAGATTTGCATATATTTCATTTGCTTTCATACCATCTTTCTGAGGCTGGTATCATTATCATCTCCATTTTATGAATCAGAACAAGGCCACAGATGTGTAAATGGGTTGCTAAGCACACACCTTTACTAAGTAACCAAGCTATTAACTCCAAATTCCAAGCTCTTTCCATTCTACATCCTGCTGCCTTGCCAAAAAATTCAAGGCAGAGGAAGCTAAATCTAAGTATGAGTTGTAAGTGTTAAGACTCTTCTCTAGATTGAAAAATGCAAGACTATTTAAGGAAGGAGAATGAATGAGCTAGATGGACTATAGACTAGGTAAGGCAAGAACAAATCTGAGCTGTAGACATTTTTCTTAGAAGATAATTTTTTTTTTTAAATATGAAAAGAGATCACGAATTTTCCCTCTGGCGGGCAGAGAGCTAGGTCAAATAATAGTGGGTGGTGCCTCAGACTGCATGTGTGGTAGCAGGTGTGTGTCATATATGTCACAGTGTGGGGGGTCCAGATGTGACAAGAGAGAATCCGGGTCCAAGGCCTCTAGATGGTAACCACCTCATGCTTCTATTCTGTTTGGTAAATCCATTAAGTATTCCTTTTATCTGCCCAGAAGTTTAAGGTATTCAAAATATATGGCAGTAAAAACAAAAAATAAAAAATAATTGATGAACAATTATTCAAGATTTAGCCTTAGTAAAAGTGGTTAAAAAGAAGTGAAGGGGAACAACAGACAGGATGGTAAATACAGAACCAATTCTTTATGACATTTAAATTTGTTTTAAAAGATACTATCAACTCATGAATGAGCAGGAAATTAATAAAGTAAACCTTTAGTAAAGCAATAACAATAAACTGTTAAAGGATGGAGAAAAAAGGAAACATATGTTAACAATGACTAATGAAGAACATTTACATGGCTCCCTCTACGGTGTTTCATTTTCTGGTTCATTGTTAAATCGACCATTTGACAGGATGATTAAACTATTTCTATTATCATCCCAGCTTCACAAATTACACAGATCTTTTTGTTTGTACAGACTATGTGAAAAGTTCAATGTGTTTGGGCTAAAGTTAATTGACTCACAACCCAAAAAGTTTTGATTTAAACAGGAAGAGATGGTTGCAAAAGAGTTCATCTAAACACTACAACAGCTAAGCAGATGTACACTTTATGACTGAATATAAAACACCTTGCTCTTTTATGTATTAATTTAAACGTAGTTTTAAACACTTGTGCAGCTTATACGATATTATAACCCGAGCACAGCCCTACTATTGTACCCTTCTGAGAAAACTGTGACATAAAGTTAACCAAAGTTAAAACAGTCAATTCATGGCAGAACCACACTAGAATTCAAGTGTCCTGATAATTAATATATTCTTCCTGTTAGGCTACCCTGCCTCCACCCCACCACAAAGAAACATGTGGTATGAATTAACCTTTGGAAAGTATAATAAAGGATGTGTGCTTAATGCTTGCAATTTTATTACACAACCATTATATACACGTATATAACTAAAGAAAAGACAGAAAATGTTGTTCTGTATCCTATTAGGTAAAATTACAATTTCTGGGGATAATTTTTTTAAATATGAAAGGAGATCATGAATTTTCTCTCTCTGGCAGGCAGAGAGCTAGACCAAATAGTAATTATTTAATTAACTTAAGCAAAATAAAATTTTGAATTGAAATTAAAATTTTTTTAATGTTATGGATCACATTCAGAAATCTGCTTATTTGCAAATGGATGTATGGATGTATCTTTAAATAATCAAATGAGCTCTGTAAAAATCCACATTATATTTCCACTTCACAGGCCTATGGTTGGCTGGGTTTCTTCCTAAGATTAGTTAGCCCTCCTTCCAGAGTAGTCACAGTAGAGATTCCAGAAAAATCACAGTAAGAGTTCAAGATTACATATTCAGGTTCACTGTTTTGCTGAATCGGGTTAATTCTTACTTGTCTTATTTCAAAGGTCTAAAGGTGTTCTTGAAATCTGGTAAGGTATTTGGTCATATGGGTTAAACATATGGTTATATTTATGGTCTATACTGGTAAAATATTCATTTGTTTGCTAGAAAGAACATATTATATATTAAACCAACAGTCCAATGAATTTTAGAAGACTATATCAAATAAAAATTACCCTTAAAAATAATTTTGAAAACTGTGTTGAATGTATCACCTACTTTTTTGTTGCCAAAAGCACTTCTGTGTACTCCCAACCATGATGCTCGAGGGCAGAACAGAAGGGCGCTCAAGAAAGAATGATGACACTGAGCCAAGGTGTTGCAACTTAGAGTTAGGTGAGGTCCAATTAACCACAAACTTTTAAAGGGGCACATGATTGATTTTAGCAATCTGAATTCTCCAACACTGTTCAGTTCTCAGATCCTAACTCACCTCACATGATAATCAGTTGCTGGTCTAAGATCTTTCAGGTTACATTCTAATTCTTCTCCACTGTAAAGAAAAATCATTCATTAGTCAAGGATATTAGTTTCAAAAGTAAAACAGGTTTTGGATTTGGGTCTCACTGACATGTACAAACAATGATTCAAGAACTATTATGTCTGACTCTACCATAAACCAGAAATAAACTTTCCCATTTGATATTATCTTTCTGAACTAGAAAATTAGATTCCTTTTAATTATGCCATTCAAAATATGGAAAATGGCTAAACTTACTATTAAAGGTCCCCTTATCACTTCTTCAAAGTAAATACATAAAAATAAGTAAATAAATAAGCAAGCAAGCAAATTAAGATGACAAGATGAATGTAAATGTACATAACGGTGCCAGCTGTCAACTGAAGGCAGCTTCCAGACTCACCTTGGCAGGAACCCCAACTACCTCAGCTTCTCAACTCTCCTGATGAAATCTCAATCTGTTTCCCTTACATATAAATACCAATAAGTAGCTCTTATATAAAATAAAACCATTTATATAGTGTCCCCAAAAATGTATGCACACTTTGAATGATTATAAAGTCAGTGTTTAATAACATACAGTTCATTTTCAAATTTTAAATGAGTAATTTTTTTTTTGTCAATGTCTGTTTTCAAACTCATGACCATTCTGGTCCAGGCACTGCTGATAACTCAAAGCAATAGAAATCACAAGCATCAAGAATCATTTTATTTGGTATTTGTGAGCCCTCAATTCATCAACTGTTGCCAGTTTGTACCATAAACTTTATCTTTTATGTATCCCCATAAAAAAGTTTAGTGGATAAATTTTCTTTCAAAGCTTAGTCTGGCTTCACTCATTATTTCAAATCAGTTAAACCTGAAATGGAATGAAAATTAAGTGAGTTATCAGCTGTTAAAGTGTGTGTCCTCTAAAAAATATATACACACTTTGAATAATTATAAAGGCAGTATTTGTAATTCAACTGCATTTTCAAACTTCCAGTAGTATTTTTAGAATGAATTTCCTTTGTTAAAAGTTTAGTCTGGCTGAAAAGAAAGAAAAATCAATTGAGCTATTAGCAGTAAGTGTGTATACGCATTTTGGGGACACCCTGTATTATCAGAAGTTGCAACGGACACTCAACTTAATCATTAGGCAACAACATAAAATAAGGGATATTTCATTAACATTTTTTAAAGGTGAGGGGGATGTGGAAGGGCATGACTATACTCTTTAAGAAAGTCTTCCATAAATCCAAGAAATACTGTGGAAGTGTTCCAAATTAAAGAAGACTATAGACACATGACAACTAAAGCAGTATCAGACCCTAGACAGGATCCTATCCTCCAGGGGAAAGAAATGCAGTTACAGACCTTACTTAGATCAACTGACAAAACTAGAAATGGATGACCAATGGATTAAAGTATTGTATCAGGGTAAATTTATGAAGTTGATAACAGCACTGTGGCTACTTAATAGCAGGTGAATCTGGGTAAAGGATGCACACATATTTCTTGATCTCTTTATTTTTGATAAGTTTTATAAGTTTAAAATTATTTCAAATAAATATCATTTTTTAATGCTATAAACTGGAGGCCAATCTCCACACTTTGCCTGAAGCACTATTGTTTGAACTGCACAGTATTTTTAAAGATTTTTTTTTAATTTGCTGAATTAGTTTAACATTAGGAAAGTTTACATAACAATTCAGATTTTCAGCATTTCTTGAAAAAATAAAACAACAAACAAACAACAACAAAACACCCAAAGAATCAGCAAACCTAGGCCTGCAGTCCCTTCTAGCAACAACCTATTTTAGATGGAGACAGGAACTCTCCTGTTCACCCCATTCCCAACCACTGCTTTTCTCACTTATGTTACCTGCCTAGCCCTTCTGGGCACTTGAGACTCTAGCTCCTGCCAGCAATGGTTATCTGGCATTGATGAATCTATCTACTTGGTTCTTGGTGGGGCTTGGGGGAACGGTGCTATGTATTTCTTTAAAGTCTCCACCGATTCTGTCTTTTCTAAACAGAACCAAATGGTTGTGAGCCAGAGGAAGGAGGTACGATTTAATTTTCAGTACTGCGGGGGAATCACTCAGTTTTCTCCACAGGGCAACGTTACTGTCTGACATATTGCTGCAGTATGGAGGCTGGATTGTAGGAGAGCAAGAGTGGATGTTGGAGACACTGGGAACATTCCTGTAGGCATCCCAGGAAGAGACAACAGAAGGACTCTGGGCAGCCAGAGGAGTGAGTGGCTATAGGCCTTCCTTCCCTATTTCCTCCCCTTTTCTTGGTCCAGAAGAAGACATGCCTCTGGAGCAAGTTAAGAATGAGGAACAGGCCAGACAGACACAAAGTCTGCACACTGATGTAGCAACGGAACGAGAGAGACCCCAGCAAGTGGGGTTTGTGTGGCCATGTTACCCTGGCCTCCAGTCGTTCCAGGGGCCACGCACAGGAGGCGCTCGCACAAGTAGTTAGAACAAAATGGACTCTGATTTCCTGCTCTGCAAACAGGCCAGTCCCCGCAATTATAAAGAAAAGACTTGACCCTAAAAAACATTTTTATCGCATTTAGAACAGGGCTATACACCATCTGAATGGTTAATACCTGGGAGTCCATAAAGCAGAAGGAGATAATCCCTTATTCTGTGTGCTAAATGTTTAAGAATTTAAGAAAGCCTTGGCATGAAATACTTTAAAATAATTTTTTTCTACAGGCTGGAAAACTATTGAGGAAGATAAGAATTATGGTGAAATTCTTATTTCATATAACCATGAAACCATATTGTAGAGAAAAAAAAAGACTACTGAAAGGTCTGAGTACATAACATATGTAAAAACTAAATGTCATGCTCATGCTTTTCTCACAGACATTAATGGAAAATTTTCATTAATTCTATTCTGACAAGCTAACAAAATGAAATGATATATTTCATCAACACCAAATAGCGCTAGAATAGTAATTTCTGATTAATTACTGTAGACAAAATTAACTCTTGACATTATCACTAGTTCTTAAAATGAACAATTTAATGGAAAGATTGCAAAGCCTTTAAATTTTCCCTTGTTTTCTATTTTCCTTAATGACCCCAGTTTCACTATTTAGCAGCAGAGAAACTTGAAAATGTACACTACCTGTAAATTATCTTGTATTTCCCATCTCGTCCTTTGTCTGATAAGGCAACCTCATAATTGTAGGGGAAGGAAAGGGCACCGTGGGGTCCACATGAAAGTCCAACAGGGGGAGCCCAGGACAACACAACTGCTCTTGCCTGAATATTAGAAACCTGAGAAGAAAAACATGGACAAAAGTATTCAAATCCATTTCACATAAACCAAACACTTCTTCCAATAACATTTTTGTGAGTATTAATAGTGGCATCATCAAACTTGCTCAGATTTAATTGAAGGTAAACAATTTTGTTTTAATGACGGCAAACAAAAGCTTCCTATATGGCGCTCTCAAGACCTAATGGCCAAAATATAGCTCCTACAACATCCTTCCTCATAACGCAAACTTTTATCCAAGGCCTATGTAATTCATACCCAGTCCTCCAGAAAGTAAAAAGCCTGGTAATTTTTTAAAGGTAAAAAGCTAAATGTAAGATTTCAATGATCAGGAAGCCCATCTCATTATGTGGAAGGAGTCACAAAGCCTTGCTTGGTTTAGAGTTATCCTGCAAAGCTAAGACAGTAAGTAAGTCCTCACTTAACATTGTCAATTGGTTCTGCAGCTTTAAGTGAAATGACATATAATAAAACCAAACTTACCATAGGCTAATTGATATAAACAAGAATTAAGTTTCTATGTCATCTCAGCAACATTACATAGGAACGATGTGAGGCTATTTGAGGACGCCCTGTGCCTTACAAATCATGTTCCTTTTAAGTGCTGCAGGCTCCCCGATAACCCAGGGATAGGAAAGTGGAACCAAGGTCCAGGATGATGGGGTAGAAACCTGTGTGGAGGTGAACAGTTCACCTCTCCAAGTTCTGCTTTTATTCTTCTGGTTTAACCTCTGCTTAAAACTTCATTTAAACACAACAGTCTGAGACTCTAAAAACCTCAACTTCCTCCCCTCACTTAGGACTTCTCTGCAGCATGTTCTATCTGCCAGCGTCTTCAGCAGAACTGAGCCCCAGCTGCCCACCGCTGTAACCCAATCACTTACAGACCCTGAGCTGGCTTCCTTCCCTTCCATCTCAAGTCCTCGCTCTGATGGTGCTTCCTGGTGCACCGCCCTACACACACTACTTGCTCTTGAATCTTTGTTTCAGAGTATGTTTCCGGAGAAACCCAACTTAATGCATGGTCTAATTCTATAAAATAACTCTATGAACAGAACTTTAATGTTCTAATTTTAGAAAGGATATTTTGTTGCTCTCTGGATAACATATTAAAAACCAACTATGAGTTCATACAGATGCTAAAGCTTCATGTTCATATTTTATAGCTGTAGAGTATTAGGCTGTAGATGGATGAAAACTATACAGTCTACCTCTTTTTATATTCCATTTCTGTCACTATCTGATCTGTATAGAGTATTAAAGTGTAACATAAAATTATTTAAAATCATGAATAGTAAATATGGAAATAAACATTGAGTCTCTATTTTCATCTGTCACTCCTTCCATTTTTAGTAAAGATTTTTCCATATTATTCCTGATCTGTTCAGATATAGCATCATAATATATTTAACCAATGGTTTAATTAAACCTCTACTCACCCTTCAAGAGCCCAGCCAGGCCTCGCTATCCCCAAGTAGCCTTTCCTGAAGTATTGAACCCATCATCGTTCCTCTTTTCTACAGAACCTTGTTGATATCTCTACTATTGCTGATCATGTTGATGGCATTTGTCTCCCTTCCCCACTGGACTGTGGGACATCCTAAAGACAGGGCCTGGTCATATTCAACTGTGAGCAGTGGTGCTTAGAAAATGTTTGTTGAAAAATCAAAATCAAAGGGAATAAGATAGTCTGAGTTTCTGACAGGGGATTGTAGACTAGCATTACACACCTCTTTAAAAAAGTCTGAGACACTGTTACAGAATGAAACTGGAGTCTCCAGATTAGCAATCTCTGTCCCCCCATACCCCTTCTGTACCATGCAGTGGTAACACCCCTTCAGAATGCCGTCCCCTTGCAAAACCCTGTGACTTACTAGTAGCTTTTGACTTCCTTGCTTTCTTGGCTTTAGCAAAGTTCTTCTAGATCTAGTACAGATGCTGCCTTTGCTTATTCTTTATTTTTTTAAAATATATTTTTATTGATTTTTTTACAGAGAGGAAGGGAGAGGGATAGAGAGTTAGAAACATCAATGAGAGAGAAACATCGATCAGCTGCCTCCCGCACACCCCCCACTGGGGGTGTGGCCGCAGTCAAGGTACATGCCCCTGACCGGAATCGAACCTGGGACCCTTCAGTCCGCAGGCCGACGCTCTATCCACTGAGCCAAACCGGTCAGGGCATTATTCTTTAAACCCTACCTCACCCTGTGAGGGGCTGTGAGCATAGAGGGGATTAAGATTATGACCTCCACCTCAAGGAGCACCGATCCGTTGGAGAGAAACAAGTGCGTGAGGGAACACAGAGCACACAGGGACCCACACGCTTGAGACAGATTCAGGAACGGTTTCTGCACTGTCCTGCCTGGCCCCCTGCTCAGAACCAACCACTGTTTCCTTGAGCTCTGGCTACATTTTGCTGGTACCTGTATTGGGCACTTTTTGCACTATATTTGTGCTTTGCTTGGTTATTTGTGTGTTGTTCCCCTGACTACATTTTAAGGCAGCATTTCTACCACTTGCACCAGAGTATTTTCTGAATTCCTTCACACACCATCAATGAGTAATCTTGAGGCACTAAGTATTATATTTGATTTTTAACTTAAAAAGAGATATTTTGCTATGAAAAGTTCAATTTATGATTTAAAGGTGGCTGCTTAGGTACTGGGAAACTTTCAATTGTGCTGCTCTGCACAATTACAGGAGCACAGCGAGTAGTAACACTGATTCCATGAATGGTGGTGTGAAGTAACTTCATGCCACAGCTCAGTCAAAAGCAAGCACTTCAGATGCTGAACAAGTACCCATCAATTCACAGCCCTTTGGCCTATCTTTTCCATCAGCTCTTAAGAATGTTTTTTTTTTTTTTCCTTTCTGACTCGCTTAAATTACTTAACCAAACAGTGATGTACTACACTTGAAGCATCAACTAATGCTACTTGCTTTTCCCCTGGATTCCGAGTGAGCCTTAAAGAGGAAACTGTCACCTGAACACAGACCCCTGTGCAAATGCAGTCTTCCCATAGGGCAGTCTATCAGAAATGCCCTTTGCGAACTCAGTATCGTTTTCAAAGGACAGTGGCTTCTGGAATTTTTTCCTCGAGCTAAGCAGCCAGCCTGCCACCTCGATTACTTCCATGGTTATGGGGCCAAACCCCTCCTGTGCGCCCTTGCTGCCTCCCTTTCACCGACTCCTGGGCCTCAGGTTTCCTTTCTTCAGGCCGTGGAAGCTGAGAGAAAGAGGGCTTTGTCTCTCCTAGAACTAGGAACTGGCTTCTAATTCAAGGCTGATGCCAGGAAATTACATGGTGCCTTTCAGGAGAATATCATGTAAAAGGGAATCCTCCGCAGTAGATCTGCATTTCCTCCAAGTGTGCAGGGAGGTGGTAACCTTAATGAGATTCAGGACTCGAGGAACTCCAGCTGCGCCACGCCTCTGTCAGAGCAGCAGCTCGCTCACAAACTCCTCTCCTGGTGCTGAAACTTTCTCAGAGCAGTGACCACTGGGCTGAACTGGGGCACGACTAATCTGATCATCACAATGACTGTCATGGCTGTTATCCAAAAAGAGAAGTTCAGAAGCCACAAAACTAAATGACCTTCCAATGTTTAATTATTCCACCACAAACAGAAGTCACTCTCTGTAATGGTGATTAAAGTGGTGATTTCTAATTATAAAATTATTGGACAAGACCCAATGTGACATTTGCCTCGGCCCTAGTGATAGAAAAGGGTCTGTTGTGTGGGTTGCTAGTGTAAGTCTGCATAGAAGTTATTTAAACTGCTTTAAAGTATCTTGAAGGACTCATAGAACCACCATCTACTTCTAAATGACTACAAGTCATTCTTAGAAATCATTCTTATCTGGGTATTTATTATTGAGAACAGTTGTTAGTTAAAAGCATCTGTATGCACACATTCCAAAATGACAGGACTGCATCCTTAACTCTCTCCTTGTCCCCTTCTCTCCTGATCATCCCAGGCCATCTGATATGTAAATGGTATTATTTGGATCAAAAACACCATTTACTCTCATAAAGTTAATAAACTGTCACTGTTAGGTTTAAAAACATTTCTATGTAAGTTAGTAACTTCTAAATTTGGTCTGGCCTTTGGATTTAACTATGTGGGTGGCCTGCTGATCCAATCAGAAAGTATGTTAAGGAAATATTACCATAAAAATATTGGCTTCACTTCTAAAGTACCATCATGACAAATAATAACACAAAGGAAAATTAAAAGGAAAAGGTCAAAGAGATCATTATTCAAAGGGAAAAAGGATACTCAAATCTAGGGGTTTCACAGTCATCTGTTTCTATAATTCTTTAAGTGCTAACAACCTCAACTCTGTTTCTCTCTCAAGGAATAGCTTCTTGCAGGGACAGTTGTTCCTCTAGGTCAGTTTCCTCACTTCTGCAGCCAACAAGGCAATTGTTTCTATAAGCTAAACATTAGTAGATGGAAACAATGCAGAAACCACAATTTCAGGTTACAATGATTTACATCCCGAAAATAAAGAGCCCAGCAGTATGTGGAAGACTTCATCTAGCACCACCATTGGAATGGATTAAACCATGCTAGGTTGGAGGTGGCTAGTACTAACAGAGGTTAATTCCTATATCACTTTGGATAATATCAAGCTTATTTCTCTGGAATAGCGGTGGCTGTGAGTACAGTCCCCAAGGCTTGTTAGAGTTTCAGGACAAATACCTGGTGTATTTGTACGCTGTTTTACTCAATTACTAAATATTTGGATCTTTACAATATCTGGGTTTCTGAAAAGTAAATGACTTGCTTAATTCAGGATGCCCAAAATTCTAGAGAGATGACTGAAATCCACAAGTCCTCAATAGTGTTTCTAAACAGTAAACAAATCATCTGCAAAATCTCAAAGAAAAATATATACCTTTTATTTAGAGGTGTTGCCAAATGTGGCTGAAAAAAAGTTAAGAACAAAAATCCTCATGCAACTGTGTGCCGACCTTTCTGCAGCTCTGCTTCTTCCCCTGCAAGGTGGTCAGACACCCTCCTTCATATTCTAGAGTGTAGCAGGGAGCTTCACTTTTGCCTAATGATAATGCTCTAAAGTGCAGAGAAATACCCCATACTCCATTCCAAGTACTCTGTAGATAGTACATAATTCACTTCTCAATCCTATGTGGTATTTATTATCCTACCTTTCAAAGATGAGTAAACCTAGGCTCACGGAGGCTAACTTACCCAAGGCCGCAGAGACAGTTAATGGCCATGCTGGACCCCAACCCACAGAACCAGATTGCAAGGTACTGGCCCGTCCCCTCCAGGCTGCGGCCTCTTGCTTTGGCACTGGGCTGTCCCCACATTCCAGCATGCTGGCTGAGCCTCCTCTGATGCTGGCCAGTCTTCAGGCATTTTTTTCACCTGCCAGAACCCAGCTGCAGCCACTGCAGTCTGCCATACATTTACTTAGCAAATATTTGTTAAGAGTTTACGATGTGCCAAGAACAGTGCTAGGTGTGAGGGACACAAAGATAAATAAGATACAATCATGAATAAAAACTTCAGACAGAAAGGTGAAGAGAGGGAAGAAGAGAAAAGAAGGGAGAAAAATTGTGTAAACAACTAACTGGGCTGGGAAGGAGGAATGGACTGGCTCCCGGCCCAGAAGCTTTATATGGGTACCAGGGAATGGTATGGTAGGCAGAATGATCCCCTCCCCCAACCAAAGATGCACACATCGTAATCTCTGGAACCTGTGAATATATTACCCTGCAAGTAAATGGGAGTTTGCATTAAATTAAGTAACAGTGAAGCAGAGACCAAGCTGGATTATCTTGGTGAGCCCAATTTTATAAGTGAAATAGGGAGACGGGAGAGTCAGAGTCACAGAAGGAGACATGAGGATGAAAGGGGCCATGAGCCAAAGAATGCAGGCAACTTCTAGGAGAAGCTGGAAAAGGCAAGGAGTAAGTTTGACCCGGAGCCTCCGGTAAGAAATGATTTTAGCCTAGTAAGACCCTCTAACCTCTTAGATGACAATCCTGCCATATTTGCCTAATATCATAACTATATACAAAGAAGCCTGTCTGCCTACTTTTGTCTAAAAACTACATAGAATAAGTGCTTAATAAATGTTGAGTCAAGGAAAACACCAATGCATTTCAATATTGCTTTTACCTTGCTAGACACATGGTCCTCAGAAACATGGACTCTGTCCCTTCTGCAGTAAAGAAAGGACTAAGTAAAACACTGTGTGTGTGTGTGTGTGTGTGTGTGTGTGTGTGTGTGTGTGTGTATACACACATGACAGAGACAGGGCTATGAGGTTTGTGACTATATCTGGGACAGTCAACTAACCTATTGCTGCTCTGCCTTCTCTCTCACTAGGAATTCTATTTTCCTCATGGAGTTTTCTTCTTTCTGCCATAATATAAATGTAAGCTTTTCCTACGATTCTGCCCTCAAGCCTTTTGGAATCTCTCTGTACTCCTGCCCGCCCCCTCACCCCCAAAGCTCTCGTCCACTCCTACGACTTGATCATTCTCCATCGGTATCTTGCTCCCCTCTCCCCACAGCATGGACCTACCAGATACCTGCAACTGCCCACTGTGTTTATCCTCCTGGATACCCTCCTAGTAAAACAAACTCCACGTGTCTGAGAATGGCAACGGAGAGACAAAGAGGACACAGATTGCTGGGAAAGACACAGACACAGTAAATGGAGTATGATGTATTAAATGCACACCAAGTACAGTGAAGCTGGGGCAGAACTGGTGGTACTGAATCCTGTGTGGAGTGTCCCACTGCTGGGCGGGACAGCAATCAAGGAGTCACATTAGAGGAAATGACATCTAAAAGGAGGCGTCTAAGCCAGAAAGCTCAGTTATCATAAAACCAGATTTCTAATAGGTTATACCACCTTCTTGATTTCTCTTTAGAACGGCTCTAGTATCCACCTCTCCTTGCCAGAGCTGATGCCTCACCCTAATTCTGACTCCCACTAGGGACAGATTCCTGACACAGCTCTCTGGGTCCATCCTCCTCTCCTCCAAAGCTAACTGTTTGATCATCCTGAGTACAGCCCTGATTACATACTTCTTTGCTCAAAAACTCTAAATGGCTACCTGCTCCTTGCCAGATTCAGTACAGATTTCCCAACCCAACATCAACACCCCCTTCCTCTACAAGTACCCCATTGTGACCCTCATCCAACACACCTCATGCTCTTAGGTTTAAACTCATCTACATAGCTCGAGGCATGTTTGGACTCTTCTGTTAAAAAGCCTTAGTATTTCAAACACATGAAGAATCAAGGTTTTCTCATTCAGCTAGAAAACACACCCAAGAACTTGGCTCTCTAATCTCAGATGAAAGGCTGAATCAACATTTTGAGTTTTTCACTTCCATTTCAAAGCAGCTGGCAAATCAAGCTTAAAACTTCATAATATCACCACTTCCACCAATTTTTCTCTTGGCATTACACTCAATATTTTGGACTTATTTTTCTCAGCTAATATTTAAGTATCTTTTTGAAATTTACCTGGAAAAATACTTAGAATTACTGAGGTTTTCAAAAATTATTACTTCATTTACACAGGTAAAAGGAAATTACTAAAAGAAAACAGTTCTGTAGACCTTAGGGTTGGGGGGGAAGTAGGGTGGAGATGTATCCTTAGAAGTTCTGAAGAATACCTAGTTGCATTCAGAGTACCTAAATACAGGGGACATTTCAGTGGATTATGACTACACAGAAGACCTCTGTTCTATATTTTCATACTCCATTAATAGCAACACTATGTCATGGTTTATGAATAATCTGCAATGGAAAGGGGCCCTTTTGCTTACCTACTATGTGGTAAAAGAAAAGCACACTTGAAATACTTAAGAAAGTGTCATTTATGCTGAGAAGTCCAGAAGACATACCTGTGGTTTCTCTATTCCTGAAAGAATGTCTTGCACCCTCTTTACTTCCAACTCATACTCTGCATGGAAAAAGAGGGGGAAAGAAAAACAGTTAATACCATTAAAAGGCAATAAGGTGGTCAAGTTCCTTCCCCAAGGCCTTTACCAAGGGTTATCATTCAGTCACTTGCCTGCTACCATGAACTTTTGGTTCTATAAACATGATAATGAAAATCAGGAACAGGGATTCTTTAGGGTAGGGAGTTCACTGTGGTTATGCTAACTAGCTACTATATTGCCTTATACATTCACGAAGTTGACTAGGTTAATACTGAGTTCCACCTAATAATTCAACAGGCAACAGGGAATAGAAGGGCCCAAGGAGGAATAGGAGGATACCAGCATAGCTAGAAGCTGAGGGTAAGGAAGAGATGAGTTTGAAGATATTGGTGCCAGTTCATGCAGGGCTGTGAGTACAGGCTTTTGAGTTTAATTTTTATTCTAAGTTTGATGGCAGCCACTGGAGTGGTTAGGTAGAGGGACTGCCATGATCTTATTCTGAGTGTGAAAAGCTCTGCTTGGCTTCTGAATGGGTAATGGACATGTGAAGGGAAGGTGTAAGCAGAAAGACCAAGCAGAACATTTTTACACTGGTTCAGGTGAAGGATAGAGCTGGCTGGGCTAGGGATGATAGTAAAAATGATGAGAACAGGACTGGTTTTAGAGGTTTAGGTACTGAAGAGTTGGATATGGCCAAGGCCGGTTTGGCTCAGTGGATAGAGCGTCGGCCTGCGGACTGGGGGGTCCCGGGTTCGATTCCGGTCAAGGGCATGTACCTGGGTTGCGGGCACATCCCCAGTGGGGGGTGTGCAGGAGGCAGCTGATCGATGTTTCTCTCTCATCGATGTTTCTAGCTCTCTATCCCTCTCCCTTCCTCTCTGTAAAATATCAATAAAATATGTTTAAAAAAAAAAAAAAGAGTTGGATATGATAGGCAAGGGTGAGAGAATGAGAAGAATCAGGGATAAAAAATAATCCCTAGTTTTTGGATTAATCAACTAGAGGGAAGATGATATTTTTTAATAAGATGAGGAAATGGGCAAGTTTGGGGGAGGGGCAAGAATTGTTTTAGAAATGAAATGGGGAAAGTGCTAGGAGTAGGAAGTAGGAAGATTGTATTAGAAAAAAGGTAAATGACAGAATTTAAACTTAAGAATCTGTTCTGCTAGAGGAACCTTCTGATTTCCAAAATCTGCTTGATGGAATCTAATTTTGAGTTTATAGATTTACTTAACTGTTATACCTAATTTATAAGCTAAATGCTAGAGATATATAATTACCAAGACATATGGCCTTACCTTCAAGATATCTCAAGTCTAGTGGGGTTGGGGGGTTGGGTGGGAGAATAAAAGCAAATAGGCAACTACAATGCGATAGGTGCTACGGCAATGACAATCCAAAAGAGATTCTATAAGCTGTCTAGGGACCAACTTCTAGCTGAGCTCTGTGGGCAAGGAGGCATTTGGAGGTGATGGGGGAAGCTGAACTAGGAGGAAGTGAGAAGTCAGTAAGCCCAGCTCTTCACAGGGCTGTTCATCCTCATTGTTCCAGTCTAATCTCAATGCCACCTTTTCAAAGAATCCTACCTCAACTCCCACTGCTTGTCCCAGCCTCACTGCAGTCATTCTCACATCCTGCTTATGCCTTCCTATCAGTTATCAAAACCTGAAAATTAATTCTCTTGTTTATTTGTTCCCTTGTTTATTACTTATCTTTCCTACCAAAATACAAGCTTCTGGAAGGCCAGAGCAGACATTTTTTTTTTCCTGAAAATAACCAGATAGTAAATATTTTAACTAAATTTTTATTAAAGTATAGTTGACATATCATATACTAGTTTCAGATGTACAATAGAGTGATTTGACATTGAATATACCTTATGAAGTGATCACCATCGTAAGTCTAGTAACCATCTCTGTCACTGTACGAAGTTATGACTACATTCCCTGTACTGTGTATTACATCCCATGGCTTATTTATTTTATAACTCAAAATTTATACCTCATAATCCCCTTTATCTTTTTTGCCCAGATAGTAAATATTTTAAACTTTGTGGGCCACATATAGGCCTGCCAAATTCTTCTTTGTTTCTCTGGACATTTAAAATGTAATAACCATCTTGTGAGAAGCTCACAAGATCATGCCATAGGACAGGCTGCAGTTTTCTGACACCTATTGTAGGACATGCTCACCATTTAGTCCACAGCACCAAGCACAGTTCCTGCAGGATCAGAGCTCAATAGATACTTGTTGGCTAAATCAGTAAACCAAGCCTATATAAAGGAAATAAGAACTTCTAGTTGATACCACCCTAAACTGCAAAAAGATCAGTTCTTCATTTTTTCCCATGACATTCTGTTTAGAACATGATTACCTTTATTTTGGTGAGAAAAATAAATGAGCTAGTAGCACTATGATATTTTTTAAAATTACAAAAGAAAATTCACATTCAAAAGACCAAATGTCACAAGCTCATTTATAATCCTGTATTTATGTTAATGTATAGATAATAATGGATCATACCCAAAAGTCAAAGGAGTATATACCATCACATTTTCTGGAAGCTCCTACCAAGGAAACCATAAATATTATGTATCTTAGAAGTTAATTGTCAGGGGGGAAAAAAAAGCAGAGTTGTAATAAAGAACTGCTTCAGTTGTTAAAAACAAAACTTTCTCAATCACCAGTTATTCTAGAACTTGAAAGACCCATGGCTTTAAACCCACACATAGCTAGATATACCCAAACAGCTAGCTGAAGGAGGTCACTGTCTGCTTCTGTGCGACTGACACAGTGAAAGTGTCCTAGAAGAACAAGAAGTCAGACACTAGCCTTGAGTAACAAAGATTAAGCCTAGAACAGAGATGATCACCTATTCAAGAAAGAAGGGAAGAATTAAAGAGCTCTGCAAAAGAAGAATCCTCAGGACCATGCACTAGATATAGGGCATGAAAGAAGGAAGGAAAGGAGAGAAATAAAAATCAGAGATCCCTCCCCAGAGCCAGCTTTCAAACAAAGATGTCAGAAGAAATAGTTATGCTTTGGACAGAAAAATAAAAAAAGGGACAGAGGTTGGATTAGAAGAGGAAAAAAATCTATACAACACCGAAAAGAATGGGTTTCAGATAAGAGCCAGGAACACAAGCAAAAGGTCCTGACTGAGATAAAAACAACCCCTGAATGAGGTCATGACCTTTCTTGTCTGTCTTACTATAATAATGAAAGCTGATGCTGAGCACATGTTTGTCCATGCACCATCATCCTGCTCATTTTTACATCCTTTTTGCAAGACTGACGTTCTCTGCCCCATTTGACAGCAGCAGGCAGGACTGAAGTCTACTCTGCACATCTCCAGTACTGAACACAATAGCTGCAGGTGTCTTTGTTGACTGGGGAATGAGGATGAGCAACTAATGAGGAAACTGAGGCTCAAGAAGCAGCTGTGTTTTCCCCAGAACCACAAGCCTAGTACAAGGTCCCAAAGCAAATGAAACCTTTGACTGAATCATGACAAAGTAGGAGAGTCCTGGGAGTCACGTGGCAGAGAACATGGGTTAAGATCAGTAGAGAGTTTGATGGAGGTGAATGGGAGAAACAGAGGTAGCAGCAAAGACCCTCTAAGTCCCATGAGACAGTTGTGTTGTTGGCTGTTTTTAAACTCGGAAAAAGCTGTTAAATTAATAAAGCAGCCCTGACTGGTTTGGCTCAGTGGATAGAGCGTTGGCCTGCGGACTGAAGGGTCCCAGGTTCGATTCCGGTCAAGGGCATGTACCTTGGTTGCAGGCACATCCCCAGTGGGAGGTGTGCGGGAGGCAGCTGATCGATGTTTCTCTCTCATCGATGTTTCTAGCTTTCTATCTCCCTTCCTCTCTGTAAAAAAATCAATAAAATATATTTTAAAAAATTAATAAAGCAAAGGCCTTTGGATCTGGGGAGAAGTTATGTGAAAAAAGGAAGAATAAGAAAATTGGGCCGCCAAAACCGGTTTGGCTCAGTGGATAGAGCGTCAGCCTGCGGACTCAAGGGTCCCAGGTTCGATTCTGGTCAAGGGCATGTACCTTGGTTGCGGGCACATCCCCAGTAGGGGGCGTGCAAGAGGCAGCTGATCGATGTTTCTCTCTCATCGATGTTTCTAACTCTCTATCCCTCTCCCTTCCTCTCTTCCTCTCTGTAAAAAATCAATAAAATATATTTAAAAAAAAAAAAATTGGGCCATGAATGAAGAGAAAGAAAGGATTCTGAGAAGATCAAAAGTAAAAAGAGCAGGGTGGGAGAGGAAAGGTAGTGATAGGACAATCACTGCCCTATTATCTCAGAAGAAATGCCACATCAAAGCCAGACTGTATTGGTTCCTTAAGGTTCTAATTGGTGAATGTGGAGAGGAAGAGAAAAATGCATTCCCACCACACTTATTTAATGCTTTTCCATTTCTGCTGCCACAGACTTAAGAGAAAAAAGTAAATAAATGCCAGGCACACAATTTGCAAAGACAAGAGTGAAAATAAAACCTATTTAACTGAACTAAAGCGACAGTTACCACATAGAAAATAAACTCTTGTATGAAAGCTAACACTCTGGTGTGAAAATGCCAAAATTCGCAACTCTGCTACCTAAATAACTGAGTTAACTCAGACCTCAGCCTAGCTCTCCCTACGCAACATTTAGCTGTGCCTTGGAGTCGTCTTTGAATTATTATCACCGTTTTCATAAAACCATTTCAGAGTCCAACTGTACAGAGCATATTTCAGAGTATGTTTCTGCTTGCTCACATGCTTTCTTTTTCTGTTTCTGTGTCTCTGAATGACACACACACACACACACACACACACACACACACTCCATACTGCGAGAGAGGAGAAAAATAATAGTTAATCCCCTTAGAAAAAACAAAACAATAGTTCTGATCATTTGTCTTGTGGATACCTTCTTATCAAGAACTGTTTGTTTTTGTTTTCCTTCCCCTTAAAAAACTTGTGTGTGGCAAATGAATAAAAGATTGTCCTAGAAGAGGCAGAAATGCATGGTTCAGGTACAAGGTTGTAGGGCAAGGTTCTCTTTCTTCATTATCAGGCTTGTCTTCTTCCCTTTAGTTTGCTACAATTATATTAATCCCAGAGGCAAATCTTACAGGCCAACTTTGTATTTCTTTCTCCTGGCATTCAAGCTGCCACGAGGTTCAAACAGATTAAAAACCATTTTCCACCTACTTCAGTTAGGTTTGTGACCCCAGCAGAAGTGGATGGACACGACAGCGCACCTTTTACATCGCTCCCTTTTACTATTTGAAAGCCTGTTCCTCACAGTGAAGATGGTGCTAGTCAGTGAATAAGGGATACGTGGCACTCTCTGAGCTCTGAGCAGAGAAGGCATTTTGTTTGGCAGATATAAACACACGTGGGGGTAGGTAATTTCCTGGAAAGGAGGTAAGATGGAAATCTCCAGTTCAAACAAGCCCCACTGGGTTGAGAACCACCCTATTAAGAAATACTAAAAAGGGGTAAGGGGGAATTCAGCTCAGTGACTTGTCTTTCTTCCCCTTAAAAACAAATCTCCTTCTAAGAAATAAAACATTTATAGCAAAGGGAAAGTTAAGATAAAAATACACAAGCAAGGTAAATACATTTAAAAGAAAGAAAGAAAGAAAGAAAAACAACCACCACACACAGAGAATATGTGTCATGTGAAATTTAAACTTTCCACAAATAATGGTTTTTATGTTTGCTCTAAAAAAGAACAGTAAGTTCAGACTGTTTGAATAACTGTAAGGCCTAAACTAATTAAAATATCCCTTTTTATACACACAATTTAGTTCTTTGGTTTGTCTCACATTTTTTCCTTCTTAGAAAAGAACTACAGCTAGACACTTAGCTGCTAGCTATAGAATGTATTTAGGGTTGGACTGGCCCCTTCATTCCAGTGGGATGACATCAGCATTATTTCCCTGTATAACATTCTGTCTAGTTCTCATCTACAAGGCTCATTACAGATATGCCCAGAATAACATAATATACTTTCTCAGCTTTGCCAAGTAGCTGATTTAGCTAATCTCTTTAACAAATTATGTGTAATAAATTAGGGGTGTGGAAAACATGCAACTTTTTGGTCATGCCCATTTTGGGGATAAGAGGTTTAAAATCAATAGCAAACACTCAATATAAAAACTAAGCAAACAGAAATAACCACTTTTAGAAGAAAAAAAAAAAGAATGACTCGATAATAAGCTGAATATCCAGTTAATACCTACAAATGCTGATGAGAATAAATGGGGATGAAGGAAGACAGATTAAAAATGCTCATTGAATTGCTTTTCCAATCAGAAAACCAAATATCTTCATTTTTTAATATTACTTATGCTGGGGGAAAAGAGAATCCATAAATACATATAAAAGTAGGAATAATTACTAAAAATCCCAGATTTAGTGATTATGATCCACATTTAATGTTAAATATAAATATTAAAAATGTGTAAAATCATAAGGAATAAATTTGTAAAATATAAGGGCAATGCAGTTACTCCCCAAGACACCTAGTCCAGAAATATCTTCAGATGTCAATCATCCTAATGCTAAAAATGCGAAGACAAGCATCTCCAGCCATTTACCTAGTTAAGTGGTTACTCTATTTGAAATTCTGAAAGAGAGCCAAGAGAATACCAGACTCTAAACACTAAAAAGAACGCAGCAGGCAGGTGAGCATATGTGGTGGGAAGTTGCCTTCCACTTTAGAAAAATATTTCCAAGAGTAACTTGGGTTGCAAACAGATTCTGGAACCTTAAAGAAAGGAGAGATGGATTCCTTTTGCAGGTGGAGTACATGGCTGGACAGGAGGATGGCCAGAGAATGTAAATGGGACAAGGGGGGCTGATTTCCTCTGAGCTTTTGTTGTTATTTCTGGAACTCAGTAGAAAGAATTCTTTTCTTCTCCGGCCCAAGATTTGGTAACATTCACATTAATCAACCTGTAGGCACAATGGGTCCCTTCACGCAAAAGCTGTCTTATACTTGAGGTATAAATATTTTAATACCTAAGTGCTAGGCCTGTGTCCATAATGAGAAGGGAAGCACCAGATATGATACCCTTGTTGATTCCCAGGTCAACCAAAAGTTTATCTCTTAGCTACCTTCTGTGATATCAACTAAACTGGGTTCTACTTGAAATACTAGGAGATTTTATATTCATTTCTGTCAAATTCTCTAAGAAAAATTCTTGTGTTTACTTCACAAGGCAAAAACCATAGATATGCATGTAACTGGGCAAAAAGCAGCTAGGATTTTTAAGAACATCCAATTAAACTGGGATGAAAACTGCACAAAAAATGAATAAAGTACCAGGTAGATATGTTTGCTTGGCAAGCTCAACTCCAGCACCCGTTCTTCCCTTTCCTTCTTTCTGCATGTTTGAACCATCTTACTGGCTAGCTGCGCCCTAACCTGTGCCAGATATAGCTCTTTTATTTTGGGGGAAGGCTCAACTCCATGATTATCCAGCAAAAGCTGGTACCCTCCCTGGGTGTGTAACAGGAAGGCAATTGCTTAAACACAGGATAGAATGACTTACAAAGGTAATTAAAGTTTATACACTTACTTTCTGCACTGGCATCTATAAACATTTCCGCAAAATGTTTTTTCATTAAGGCTTGGTATGTCACAATGAAAACTTTTCAAGTAGCATATTCAATACTTTTACAAGACTGTGTCAACTGACAGTCAGAATTCAGAAAGCATAATTTTGTAACACCTCAAATCTGAAAGAGAATTTTAATATTTATACCACCTATACAGAAAGTTTTGTTGTTGTTGTTTGTTTTTATCCTCACCGGAGGATATTTTCTTCCAGTGATTTCTAGATAGAGTGGAAGGGAGGGAGGAGGGGGAGAGAGAGAGATCTAACACTGATAGAATACAACCTAATCCACATTACATATTACAATTTCATCACTTGTTCTACTGTTTCCTCTAATATTTTTAATGCTCCCTCTCCCCAAATCCAGGGTCCAATTAAGGAACACGTTGCATTACTTGTCTGGTTTCATTAGTCTCCTTTAATCTAAAACAGAAATCCCTTGTATTTATTATCTTCCTAAGGCTGATATTTTTGAAGAGTCTAGACCAGTTTTCTTATGGCCAATACCACTTTCTGGATTGTGTGACTATTTCCTCATAATTAAATTCAGGCTAAAAATTTTTGGCAAAAATTCTTTATAGATGCACTTCCCATCCCATCACATGAGGAAGCACACAGTGCCAGTTTGAACCTTCTGGTGATGCTCAGCACTTTGATCTAATCACTTGGCTGCAGTGTTGCATAGCATGTCCCTCTCTCACCTGATGATTATAGTAGACACTAATGATCTTTGCCTGAAGATACTGTATTAATAGTTGGTAATGTTGCTAATTTTATCATTCCTTCTATGTTTTTCAGTTCTCTCTCCCACTTTATTAACTCACAGATTCTTCTTTTAAGTTCAATAAAATCTGTAATACTCCAGTGCCATTATTCTTTTAGATGCTAAATTGTCCCAAATGTAGCTAGTGGGAAGCCCTTTAAGCTATTTTCTGTGCCTCTTTGTACACTTCCTTGAGACTTCTGCTTTGAACACCTGTTAAATATTTTGGTTTAAGGTCACTAAGCCAACAATAAGAAAATGTGTAGTCCACAGGTGAGAGACTTTAGATGCATGAAGTAGAATTTAGCCAAAACTACCCAAATATTCTATTTAAATGTGACTAGAAGGAAAAATAAATCTAAATATTTCTGATTTCTCTATCTTTTAGAAATTAAAGTTAAAAAAAGCAAACCAATAAACCAAGAACCATCTTAAATGACACTTTAATATACAGAAAAATTGAACTCTATAAACTTAAAAATGAACCCTGGCAAACTTTAAGTAGAAAAGCATAAAACACATTCGGCTCTTCTTGGAGATTGTGTAATTTCTGCTCTCAATTTAATCTGGCCATGTTTCATTTCTTATTCCTCCTAATCAACATTTCCCTTTAAAACACAGATAATCAAAAGAGACAGTACCATCTGCTCCAATCCAAAAAAGAAAATGGACTGTGTGCTAAATGCATCAAAATGAGAAATAAACGAAAATGAAAAGTTAGTTTGGGCCACCAAAAGCAGGGAATGCCTATATGGAGGATGCTATTGATGAGAGACTTTTTATCCAGAATTAGGACGTCTGAGGACCAGATAGCCCACAAATCCAAGGTCAATGTGAAAGAAGTCATGACTTGTTTCCAAGGAAATTACACCAAAGGCACATGTATTGATCTTGCTGTCTCATTCTAAGTCTTTGATAAAGTTAAATTGTTTGGAATTTAAATTATTTTGTTTTCTGTACAAAATAAAGGACTTTTCTGAGCACACAGCTGGCATCTCTATTGTCTAAATGGGCTGCCTTTCTTATTCAAAACATGATAGTCACAGGCCTGAATAATGTCTTTTGCAAATATATTTTTAAAAATGCAGTTAAATGGTCTAAGAACTAAAATATTACATTTATACCCAAAACCAGCTCTGTAAGTGGCACACCTTATCAGCTATACCAGCTATTTCAAAGTCTGCAAATGACAAATCATTCTCACCTGGTCTCCATCTCCTAACAGCTGAGGTTTACAACCTCTGGAAGGGGACCCATAAGCAGAATCAGCTATTTGAGGCATGGATCAAACTGGACAATAAATAAAAATGCCCAAGAGAAAAATATAAAAGATAGTAAATGAAAAAAAAAAAAAAAACCCACCCAAAAAACAGAAGAGATGCCCCGCTAGTGTTGGAGGCATGAAAAAGGAATGAGTGATAGAGACAAAAAGATTCAAAATATGGCTCTCACAATTACATTAAAATTGCCAATTTCTCATCTAGATAATTGACTTTAATTTGCTGAAGATTATAATAATAAAATTTCTATTATAAAACACCATAATGTAAGAGGTTAATTTGTGACAAACCTTAAGTGACCCAAGGGTGGAAAATAGTACAGAATATGCACATATCTATCCCTCCCCTCCTGGTCCGGCTGACTTCTCACCCTTCATGCCTCTGCTGAGAGCCTGCTTCTCCCTAACACACCAACCTCCTCTCCATATTCAAGTATACATCCCATGGCATGTTCCAGTTCAGAGGGCAAAGGTAAGCTTTGTGAGCACAGGAATCATGTCTCTGCTGGGTACCATTGATTCCCCAGTGCCTAGTTCAACGCCTGGCTCAGAAACTTCTGTTGAGTATCTGACTGAATAAATGCTGAGAAACACTGCCCACAAATGCACATACTATGCTTTCAGTCTCTAAGTATTTAGAAACAAGAAATATATATCATACGAGAGAGTTGTAAAAGAAGACATCTTTATAGATCACAATATTACATTAAAAAATACATTATGACAGAACTGTGTCCAAAATCTGTAGGTCTATATTTTTGCATAGGAAACTAGTATGCACCTAATAAGTAAATTCAGAAGAACCCTGAATTTGTTATGAATCGGGAATATTTCTATAGCTAAAGCTAACAGTCTGCCTGGCTAAAACCCTCAATAAAGCCATCAAGATTGCTGTGACGACAAAACTGCAACTAAGCACATTACTAATTAAGCAACGGAAAATTCTTGGATTTCTCTCTGGGCAGTATCCTGGAGAAGAATGGAGCATTTTACCTATTAGTTACCACTAATTTTATTTTATCTGCCATACACTAATTTTATTCCAAAAAATTAAATCGGAATGCACAAAGTTGTTTTTAAAGGCTAAAATGCCTTAATTCTGTTTAGCCAAGTTAGTTGTTTTCCAGCTTTCCTGTTCTACAATAGTTTTTTTGTGTGCACAAATCATGCGTTTCTAAAGAACCATTTGAGATGACTCTATTATGCCTATTTAGCAATTAGTTACTCAGCCAAATAGAAAAGTTTGACCTGCAAAAGTATTTGCAAGTCTCCCTTTTTTGCAGTCTTAATGCATGCTTCCAACTGCCCTGACTACCCTCTCTCCTTTCTGCCTAGGAGTATGTGACCGTCTGGTTGCTTTTCTTCCCATAATTAACAGTCCTCCAATTGCAATCCCCGTGAATGAAAAGCTCAGCATTTCCCATTGAGGGATCTCATTCTTTGCATTGCTCTCTATCTCAGGCCCACAAAGTCCGACGTGGCTCTACGGCAGACTCAGTCTGTGGCTTACCACTTGTAGCAAGCATCTAGCAGTTGACACTTTTGAGTAAAACACTGCCATTTGCTCAAACTTTAACTTCCAAGCAAGTCTACTGATCCTTGAGCAAAAGATTAATTTAGATTTCTTTAATCCTGCTGGTAATCAGCAATTTAACTTACCCATTCCTATTAAAACTTCATCTCATTACTGTAGAGTAAAAAGATATTATCTTTTCACTTGCAAGTTCACCATAAGGAATGAAAAACACAGGTGAATCTTAAGTTTCAGGTTTTAAAAAAGAAGTGTGATTTTTCCCCCCATCAATGTGTCCATTGGTATAAAATGTTATTAAATTGTTTGAATACTCAGAGTTATTCAAAGATTCACCAACTATGATATAATAAAATCATTTATAATTAGATAGCCCTCTGTAAGACATTGTTATCGGCTAGTTTTCCTCTAAAAATCCATGTACTGAAGTGCTAACGCCCAGTAACTCACCATGTGACTGTCTTTATTGAGATAGTGTCTTTTCAGAGGTAATTAAGTTAAAATGAGGTCATTAGGGTGGGACTTAACCCAATATGACTAATGTATTTTGTAAAAGGAGGAAATTTGGACAAACACATACAGAGGGAAGACTATGTGAAGACACAGAGACAAGGTGGCCATCTACAAGCCAAGGAGAGGAACCTGGAACAGATCCCTCCCTCACAGCCCTCAGAGGAAGCCAAATGCGCAGACACTTTGATCTGAGACTTCTAGTCCCCAGACCTGTGAGACAATAAATATCTGTTTAAGCCATCCAGTTTGTGGTACTTTGTTATGGCAGCCCTCATAATCCAATATGTGTATCATTCATACGCAAACATATATTTGGTATTATTTTTCCCATTTACTAGATATGGTTCCTACAAACTAGAGATTTTAAGAATTTGGTCAAAATCACACAGGCAAATCTAAAAGAACCCAGTATCAACTCTAGGTCTTCTGATTCTCAATCTAACTCTATTTCTTCTTAGAGGACTTCAAAAACATCCTCTCATGCTACCATCCCCTATATCCAAGAGGAACATGAGAAGGCTGGGGAGGACAATTTTACTTATGCAAGATAAACACATCTACCAGCTTGAAGGCATAACTAGACCACTTGGTTCAGTACAAAATAATTACACTGGAAGTTAAAATGTGTTTATACTACTGCTTCCATAAGAGGTCATATCCAATTACAGAAGGCCGATTTAGAGGGCCAAAAAGAAGCTACTGAAAATCATTTGAAAAGCTGATCCAAAAAAAGACTATGATAATTCTACCAACTATTTCGTGCCAATGCATCAGTAACACAGCACCCCCTCCTCTGTATAGAAAGATATCATTCAGGATGTTTTGAGGCTAGAACACTATTATGCAGTAATTGCTTCCAAAACACATGTTACAATATTTTTGCAGCTGACTGTGGCTTTAGAGAAGAAGCACATACTGGTTCCAAAAGAACAGAGACTAGGTTGGACCATAAACTACAGCTGTTTGCTGTGTGCCACCACCTCAAATATCTGTGTGTTGTTTTCTTCCCCATCAGCTAGTACAGAGAGTCTCCAGACTAAACTTACAGCTCCCACTGTTTTTCCCTATCTTCAGACACTCAGCATTAGCTCGAAAGTAGAGCAGCCATATTTGTGAAGTCTTTCAGTAAGGATAAAGAAATGCTAAGCTGTCTAGTGGACACCAATTCTGCCCTTAGATAAAGTAATGACTACTGAAGTCTAGATTAATATCTTTGTATGTAGTAGAATGAAGTTCCTAATTTGACCTTCTGTTACAGCCAGTGAGCAAAAGTCTCACAAAACATTTTGTTTTGTGGAAGAAACACCAATCTACCAAAGAGTGTGGCCCAGGCCCGTGCTTCTGAGGAGGCTAACAATTGCTCTGTGCACGTGAAAGGCCCCCTATTTTTATAATAAGCCAGAACAAACAAAGAAGAGAACACGAGGTGGGGGGTTGAGGAGTCTGTGATTAGACAGCAGAGCAGATGAAGGCAGCTGGTCCAGGTGACTTGTCTGACTGCATGCATGACAAAGACTTTCTGAAGGAATTGACACACAGAAAAGGAGCTGAGGAAACAATTCAAGAGTTTCTCTAAACAGCAGATAGTTTAACTGTTGAACTGTAATTAGTGTGAACTAGTCTTTACCATAATTACACTACATTGTCAGTACTGTCATGAACTAGTTTCATTTCTACATTTTGAATGAAATGTAAAAGTCTTATTCTCTCTTTCCTGTCTACTAAGCTTCTCTTAAGTACATTACTAAATAGTGGTTACTAAAATGCAAACGAGTAAGAAACTGCATGATCAGAATTATAAATGCCATCTAAGTGACTGACCACTCATCAGGTACAACAATTAAAGTATCACATTTGAGCAGGGTTATATTCCAGCAGGATGAAGTGAAATGAGCTAGAGAAAAAGCAAATAGGCTTTGTGCAGATTTGGGTTCATAGCCACCTAAGATTGTGAAATTATAAGCATTCCATCTGCTCACCAGCTGTGGTCCCTAATCCTCTTTAATAACTTCAGCCTGCATGACTCCATGAGAATCCAGGCGTCTTCCAAATTTCACTTTACATTAGCTGCCAGGATTGATTTTTAGACACCAGTCTCCAGTGAAAGCAGTATAAAGTTGATTTCGCTGGCAGGTGTTAATTTTCAGAAGAGTGAAAGGAAGTGGGAAGAGAGACTAAGAATGGAAAGAAAGAAATTAAGGAGGTTCCAAGATCATCACATTGAGTGTTTAGGGTTCTACACTCTCCAGCAAAGCCCAAATGCTCACAAAAAGAGTATGTGCCTAAAATGTAAAATAAAATATTCCCTAAAACTTGTAAAAGGCAACATCTAAAAAAATTATGCCCAGTTGTGCTTAGAATGAAGTTGTGAATTCTGTAGCAGCCAGTCCTTTTCCCCACTGCAATCCATAAACTCTGCCTTTTGTTCACCATCAAGAGACAAGGACCTGGCGCTAGGAGCTATTCCCCACCGTCACAAAGTTCAGCTACCTTTTCCTTAAGGGAGTTAAAGCAGTTTCTAGCTATTTACACCCCACCCTCATACAGTCATTGTAGAGCAGAAGAGAAGGAATGATTCCTTTATGACGTTGGAGCTTGGTGACAACCTGGTTTCCAGGCAAACGCAGACTTGTAATATCTCCTGTATTATGTGTTTACAATACCTTTAGTTCAGACTGATGAAATCTTTTGAGAAAAAGCTGGAATTAAAGGTCTCTGCTTAAACCCATTGGTGATCTGAACCCCAGGGTCAGTATCCTAAGGGCTAGGATTGGCTTCCTACTCAGATGTCTTCTACCAGAGCAGGCTTGCCTCCTGGGCTACATGTCACAGAGGCTCCCTTTCCCAGAAGGCTATTATCAGAGAGCTCTCTGAATTAAGATGGCAGAGTCACCCTTGTTTCAAACTGTCAGGGTACTACTATCTAGGAGGGAATGCTTTCACATGTGGATGGAATCTCCATCAGTAATTCTCAAAGTAGAACCTATTGTTCTGTCTCTCATTTTATTAATATTTGGAAAGTGATGGATCCCCACTTTTTTTTTTTTTCCTGGTGCAGACTTGAAGTTTCCTTAAAAACTCCCTCCTAAGAACTAGTGACCAGTGGAGGTGGCCCTGTCTGGAAGACCCATGTGGGAGCAAGTGAGCAAGCAGTCTTCAGTGCTAGCATAAAGTGGCCAGACAGTCAAGTTCCATGACGTTTCCCTACAATCAACTCACAGAAGAAGAACATGCAGAACCATTCTGAGTGCCAAAGGTGCTGAGTAATATAAATGTTATTATATCATATTTAAAAGATGCTTTAATAAAAGTGCTAAGAGAATCAGACCACTAAGAGCTGTTGCCTGAAAAAATCCCAAACTATGGAAGAAATCAATAGCTTAAAACAAATGGTTGAATCAGTTTCCATATTAAAGCATGCTTTAATATTCCAAAATGTTCTGATGGCCATGCAGTCTTGAGCATCCGAGTGAAGTTTTAATCCCTGTGAATTACTTGAAACTCAATGTAAACTGGATGGGGAAAACACACAGCACAGTTCCAGCAAAGGTAAGAGCTAATGGTAGCAGAAAGAAGAATGGATTGCCACAGTGACTGCAACCAGCAGAAGAGGCTCATTCTCACTGAACAAAAGTGGGGGAGCAGTGATGACAGTTTATTACACTTATTTGGCAGAAAGGAAATATAAGACTTCATTTATAGGGAAAGGCCTTCCTCTGTGGGGATGAAATAGGCTTAGCATAAAATTCTTACCTGGCTGTGCAGTTCCTCAAAAAAGCATTTTGTGCTTCATGCTGTGCAATTCTGGCACATGAACTGCATAATAAACTATCTGGTAACTCGTTCCAACTATAATTGGAATTCTGTATTTTAACCCAAGTCTTATAAAATGAAAAATTTTAAATAAAAAACAAAATTCAGCATTTCTTGTTATCTATAAAAGATGTTTGGAAGTCCCTTTGAGCTCTGCACTTGAACTTCTGACTCCAATCTGTTTCCTATACATTCAAGGGGTGAACTCTAGTGGGAGAATAGAGACAGTATACACACACATGAAACAAACATGATGAGGTCAGCTAGTGGGGGGTGCCATGAAGAATATGTTTTCAAGGGTGATGTGATGGAGTGAGTAGTCAGGGAAGGCCTTTCTGATTCTGAAGCATTTGGGCTACTCCAAGAAGAATGAGGAGCAAGAGAACTTTCAAGGCAGCAGAAGCAGAATGAGCAAAGACCATGGGGCAGGAAGGGACTGGCATGCTAGAATACTGGAAAGGAAGCCCCGTGTATGCAGCCCAGAGAGCTGGAGCAGAGCTGGAAGGAGCCGGGGTAGGGTAGCATAGCAGTCAGTTGATGTAGAACGCTGAAAGCGGGCTCAAGAGTCTGTACTTTACGCTAAGTTCAAAAGGAAAACACACAGGGTTTTAACAAGATCCCGTGGCTACTATGTGGAAAATGAATTGTAAGGGAACCAAAGTTAAAGCAGACAGACTAGCTCAAGGAATAAAATCTCTATGCAAGTGCACGTGCACACACACAGATTAAAAACAACGTATAAGGAAAAGCTTTGAACCTTCTCAATTTTGCTGTGAACCTAAAACTGCTCTAAAAAACCCACAGAACTTCAAAAAAGAAAAAAGCAGCACAACAATACTGGAAATTTAGAAAGGCACATTTAACAAAATGTGTTTTAGATATACAGCTATTACTACTTACTTCGCAATAATCAAAGTGATTTTCTAGACCTATACAAAAGCAAGGGTTTATAGCCTACGTGCTCTATAGTCTGAAGAATCCAGAACAGAGAGAAAGTTGTGAATCATGATATGCAGGCATCACTGTAGTCTAAAGTCATCCTTATTTTGAAAGCTGCTGATCAGAGATATATTGCAGTGTAGAGAGTAACATCACTCTAGACAGCAAGTAATACCAACAGCGGTAAGTCATATGCTCTACATTTAAGATTTCAACATATTTCCATGAATGTTGATACAAAAAAGCCAAATTCTACTAAGTGGAAAACGTATTTCAGTCTCCAGAGCTGTCCTCAAATAGTAAAACAATTTACCAGACATACTTAAATAAGTTTTTCCCAAACTCCTTTATTTTTCTCATTTAAATTGGTTCCAAAAGGAACTGGCAGGGCATAGTATATGCTGTGAGTGATTGATACTCTTATGGAAAAAGTATGTAAGGAGCTAAAACTAAAGACTTATAACTATGCACAACGTTCAAAGGCCTAAATAGACAGACGTCATGTTTCAAATTTATTGAAAATAAGATTGGAGAAGCTATTCTAGAACGGTAATGTGACTTGGTCCCCTCAGCCTCTCTTGCCCCTTATGAAGGTCCGAGCAATACCACAGCTAGCACATCTGATAGAGCTTGAACCCAGCTCCAGGGAAGACTCGTGTTACTGGACTGGAATGTCATCCTCCATTTCTTGAATTCCCATTTACAGACTGTCATGGCACTGGTACCTCTGTCCTCTGTCATGGATAACCTATATCACCTCGGTTGATTACTATATAATCCAGTTGAGTTCTCATGTTTGGCCAACATTTTTTTTCCCTTTTATTTTCTTATTTCTTCATGTACACACTCTGGGCTTTGTACCTCAACTTCATTACTCTCATCAACCTCTTGTTTTAGGACTCCTTGTAACTATAGTCCAAGGAAAGTTTTGAAACTCTCAGCAGGTACAGAGTTCTGACTATTATGTTCAAGCAATGATTTGCTGAAATTTAAACTATATAGTTATATACTTAACTTTGATATAAATTTCCTACCAATTTCATAGAATCATAGAATTCTGGAGGAGTAAAGAATCTTAACTGATTTCAAATACTATCATGTATATAGTTGAAATCTTCTGTCTTTGTACTTTAGGCCAAAAACCTACCCAAGGGTTAAAAAAAAGGAAATCTATAGGACACAATTTCATTACATCAGGCAATAATTATTAAAAATATAGCAAAGCAGATAACAGGGCTTTAGAATTTATCACGTTTATGACAACTTGGTGTCCATATAACTCATCTCCAAAATTTAACCAATTATTAGACCCCACTCAGTTAACAGCTATCAAGGAAAGGACATGTGTAATCAATCTACAGCATTAGCTATCCAGTCAATGGCTAATAGCATCAGCTCTTAGGGAATTTTCTTGGAGTAATTCTAGAACAATTAACCATTAATTATTACAGGATCACTAGATTAATTAAGAATGAATTACTTGCAATTTTCAAAATTGAAAAGCTTTGTGAGTATTATCGCATGCCAGGTGAAAACTCTCTTAGCTTCCTCTTTGAAGATAATATGTTGCAAATTAGGCTCCTTTCACTTCTTTTTAGGAAATAGCATTAACTCCACTATTCATCTCTTAGAATTACACAGATCCTGATATTTAACTTCCACTAAATATGTCCTACATATTTATATGTGTGTACACATACAAGTCCATGACACAGCTCCCTTCTATTTCCAGAGTGAAAGTGAACAATTGTTACAGAAGTCAACTGGCTTGCCTCAATTAGCTTCATTGACTGTGCAGAGATTTCCCAGATGCAAACTGATTCTATAGAGGAGGTAGTTGTGCTTACTGATTCTTGGCCTATGTTACTACTAGGGACAGGTACTCAGTGCTGCTATTGTATGTTTATATGAAAAGCCTGTGGTGGATACTGAAGGTGAGGTAACGCAGCAATCAGACCTAAACATTATGTAGGAGAGTGGACAGGCTCTGGCCCGGTTTCTAGATTGGGGATACTGGAGTGTCTGTAGTAGGCTGAAAATGACCCCAAGCCATGGAACCTGTGAATGTGATCTAACATGCAAAGTCTATGGACATTAAGAATGATTAAGAATGCTGACATGAGCAAATTCCTGGATGATCCCGGTGGCCTTACATGAAATCACATGTATTCTTCCAAGGAAGCAGATCTGACACACTCAGCTCAGAGGAGAAAGCAATGTGAAGATGGAGCCAGAGGGATGTGAAGATGCTGGTCTTGAAGATAGAGATGATGCAGCCACAACAAAGGTGGGAAGAGGTGAGAACAGAGTTCCCTGGGGCTTCTGGAGGGAGCCTGACCCTGCCGACACCTTGATTTCAGCCCAGAAACACGGATTTTGAAGTTTTGGCTTCCAAACTGTATTCTCCAGATTCTCTCCAGAACTATGAGAACTAGTTAAAGAACAACTTTCTGTTGTTTAAATCACTGACTGTGTGGTCATTTGTGGGTCACGTGATACTAATACACAGCCTATCATGGACAGCAGTAATTTCAGTATGAATAGAGAGCAAAGAATGTCAAACCAAAGTAAATGAACTGAGTTCCTACTGTGTGCCAGGCCCATGCGAGAGTTTATTATAAACTTTTATTTATAATCCATTCTTCTACTAATACAGATCTGAAATTTGCTATTGAATTTTTGGGGTCTGACAGCGACTAGGTCACCACATTGCCTTATCCCAGATTTAGCACAGGGATAATCTAGATTGAGAATGTAGACATTTACCCCTGCTCAAATGCAGTTTTCTAGTCACAGAAATTAATGCCGATCTTTTTCTTTTGATGTTCTGTTTTTCTCATCTTGTGCATTAAAATGGTTCAAAATGCTGAGGGAACATCTGCTCACACAGGGTAGCAAAAAGACAGACAATATGCTTTCCAATAAACCTAATAAGAGAATGTTCTTTTGGTAACAGATATTATGTACAGTGTCCATAAATCTAGGCCTGAAAATATTCCCTGAAGACTTATGAAACTGGATAAAACTGAAAAATTACACACAAGTTTCCACAAAATATCTAATTCTCAAATGCCTCAAATTTCTCTTAAAAAAAGTAATTTTCCAGGAAGAAAACCATCACCTAAATAAAGTATAATGAACATAATTGTCACCTATGATTACCACTTGTCTAGGAATGGTTTATTTTCCATCTTGTGTCTCATTCACCAGCATTAATCAATATGACTCTAGCCACCATTTCAAGTAAACATCTTGGACATTGTAACCTTCATTTTATTCCTTGGTAATTTTATAAAATCCAGTATATCCTGCCTTACACACATGACTAACTGACCCCCTGCTCCCACAAAATATCACCTTTGAAATGCTGCTTACAAAAATAACCTATCAGTGGATGAATCACTGCATTCCCTGGTGTTCACTGTTTTATCTTATTCTTTTGTGACATTGAAAGGAGATTGGGGGCGGGGGGGAGTCAACAGGTAAAAACAGAACAGACATATACATGATATAGACACTTTTCAATTATCAGTCACTTTGGGGATCTGGAATATTAGGTTGGATCATATAAAATTTGTAATATTCAATTGTTTTTTAATGTAAAAAAAGACAACAGTTTCCTATGGACCTACCCAATATTATGACTCAACCCTATAGATAATTTCTGAGCATCATTTTAAGTTTAAGGTTCTTATACACCAAATCTTTACCAGAGCTATTAACAGCAGTACTCTGGACACATCCTCCCTTACACTCTTATCCAGGGCTGGTGACCTGCTAGTGAGGAGATTACTGAAGATAATAAACATGGCAAAAGGGATGAGAAGGAAGGAAATGGAAATAAGAAGACACAGGTGATCTACCAAGTGGATTATACTCCTTTACAGAAGGACCATGAACTTATCTGAAGTGCTACCTTTTTCCTCAGAGGCACTCAATGACCTTGCAACATTGTTTTAAAGTAGGAGCAAGTCTTGAACCTTTCTCCTTCAAAAGTAAGTGGTTTAAAAGCTATGATAAAAACCTAGTTCTAAAAACATTCTTCTCATCTGTCATTTCCTACTTCCTTTCCCAGGCCAAAAAGCAAAACAAAAATAAAAATATCCCAGTAGTAAATGAAAAATGAATGAGTAAATAAAAAGTTTTGCATTTTAAAAATGCATTCATAGTATTAGCCAGGTATAAGGGGTGCAGAAGAGAAATTACATAATTTAAAAATGCAAGGGACAGTTGGGAGTTACTGGGCCAGCAGGGGAGGGCAGTTGGGAGTTACCAGGCCAACAGGGAAGGGCAGTTGGGGGCGATCGGGCCGGCAGGGTAGGGCAGTTGTGGTCAATCGGGCTGGCAGGGGAGCAGTTAGGTGTTGATCAGGCTGGCAGGGGAGTGGTTAGGGGCAATCAGGCTGGCAGGCAAGTGAGCGGTTGGGAGCCAGCAGTCCTGGACTGTGAGAGGGATCCCAGATTGGAGAGGGTGCAGGCTGGGCTGAGGGACAACACCCTCACCCAGTGCACAAATTTTGTGCACCGGGCCTCTAGTGGTCTATAAAATAGAAATCTTCAGTGACATCAAAATACAGTTTCAAATCAAAAACTGCCTACAATCAAATTCAAGCCATCCTCTATCCCATAGATGATAGTGTGAGTAGTAAGTAATATTAATGATATCACTGTGTTTTAAAAGGTTAAAAAGAGAAAACCTGGTAGCTGAAGAATTATGGCACCAATAACCATTTTTCACTTGAGCAACACATGATTTAACCAGTTTTCAAGAGTGCTGATATCTTATGGAGTTCCTTGAAGCAACATTCCACCAATAGATAAATCTTCCTGAAAGACTAAATATTATTTTTTTAATGTGCTTGGCAAGATACTGAAATAGTTTTGCGGAACTCAGAAAACTAAAAATATGGCAGTTTCTTCATTCCTCTTGGTTTTAAGGATCTTACCGTTCCATAAAATAATGTGTCTTTTCAAATAATAGGGAAAAAGAGGTCAATCTAAGTTCACCATGTGACTTAAGAGTAGCAGTAATAAATGCATTTGTGATACTAAAGCAAATTGTTGGTAATGCTAGTTCTTCCTCTCACTTCCTCATGCTGTTCTGATGAGCTAGTTCTAGTAAGTACACAAAGCAAGGCTTGGCACATAATTGAAATGCCATCAATATTCCTCTATTATATGTGAAGGTAAAGTAAAAGTGAACTTCCTTTTGTCTCTTCAGAAAAGACTGCATTTTAAAGCAGCTTCAGATTGCAAGAGGACCTAAAAATAATCATGGCATCTTCAATTAAAGCAGGCTGCCATTAACAAAGGCACACTGACCAGGGGTAAAGGTAAATCCTTTACTTGTTCTTTAATTTTTAAGCTAAAATTAAAAATTAGGAAAGATTTCTAAATTTCAGCTTTTAAGATTATCAAAACTAAAACATCACTTGATCACTATTCAAAAACCCAGTATTTCAATATCATGTGCTGCTAACTCCTTTCAAAGTTCTTCATAAGACTGCATTTTTTTGGGGACTTTTTAAAAATTTTATTTTTTCTGGAAATGGCAGAGCAAAGGCTATAATAAAATGTTTATAGAATTTTAACATATTAAATTTAAGTAAAATGCATACATTTGAAATATATTTATCATAATTTATATTGTTTTGTAAAACTTAATATATATACTTATATATATTAAATTTTACAAAACAATACTTATATACACTGAGTGGCCAGATTATTGTGATCTCTGAATGCATAATAATCTGGCCACTCAGTGTGTGTGTGTGTGTGTGTGTGTGTGTGTGTATATGTGTGTGTGTGTGTGTGTGTGTGTGTATATGTGTGTATGTGTGTGTGTGTGTGTGTGTGTATGTATATATATATGTATGTATATATATATGTATGTATATATATATATATATATATATATATATATATATATATTAGAGGCCTGTTGCATGATTTCGTGCATGGGTGGGGTCCGGCCAGCCTGCGAACTCCTGGTCGAGGGGACAATTTGCATATTAGCCTTTTAATTAGCCTTTTATTATATAGGATATACACTGAGTGGCCAGATTATTATGCGTTCAGAGATCATAATAATCTAGCCACTCAGTGTATGTGTATATGTACATACATATATATATATTTATATATTTATACAGATTTCTTTGCATAGATCTATCCAGAATGATACCATCCTTTAACTTTTATATATCTTAGTCTCCAGTGAGAAACACTGAAGTGAAATAGGTCACTTTTTTTTTTTTAAGACTGCATTTTTAATTTGCTTATCAAGTCATTGTTCACTGGCAGTGGAAGCTCTACCAGCCCCGGAGGAAGACATAAGTGTTGGGAAAGTCCAAGTAGGAAGAGTGAGAACTTATTCACATGGAGATTTGCTCAAAGTGGAGCAGCCATCAAAAGGACTCATGGATTACAATAGGGCAAAAGGCCTTCCTTCTCTGCACCCTACTTCTCTGAGAAAATGTTAGCCTAGTGGGAGGAATGGAATATATAAAAATGGAACATGAAACCTCTCTTTTTTTCTGCCTCTTGTTTTTTCCCAAATTATCTTTATTCCACTGTCCATCTTATCATCCCTGCCCACTGTGTCTGTTCCTTTCATTCTAGTTGTTTTCCCATTTTGCCACTTCCTTTTATTTCAATGTGCCATTCCTCTGGAGCCCTTCTCATTTTTCTCTTGCCTCCTTATTTTCCAGTCTTCCTGAACCATTACAATTCCCTTCTGTGCTTGGAGCAAACCATCCCCACCACTATCACCGAGTCCTTCCTGCCCCTTTCTGAGCACAACACCTACACGGAAAGACCCATTCTTCTCATGCAGTTGGCAAGGAGTAGTTATGATCTTAACATTTTTCAAAATGTAAATTCAACACCAGAGAAAAAAGAGGAAATTTTATAGTCAACTACAAGGGCATTTATGCTCTTTGTTTGTAAAGAGTAAATAATAAGTAATGAGCTAGTATTTCTCCTGTTTCCAAGGACCTTTCCCATTTCATACCTGTGTTCTCTGCTCAATTAATATAATTTCAGTGTCTCATTACAGCACCCAAAGTTGGAACAGGGTAATATAGTCTGCTACACTGTGGTGTGTTTGGTTGGGCAAATTAAATTTAAAATAAAGCCAAGGCTAGTCATGGCAGGAAGGATGACCTGTAATTAGCACATCTGTAATCTTACCTAATAGAGAAACATGTAAATTGACCGTATCTCTGCTACACCCACAGCCAATCAGAGTGAGTATGCAAATTAACCCAACAAAATGGCGATTAATTTTCATACATACCTGGGTCCCAGGAACCTCCTCAGCACCCAGATCACTCCCAGCCAGCTATGGGAGGGGTGAGGGGGGAGCCCTTCCCAAGCCTAAAGCCTGAGGCAGAGGCTTTAGGCTTGGGCAGGGGCCGAGCCTGGGATTGGAGGGAAGGGCAAAAAATCAATGGAACATATCCTCAGGTGAGGATAAAAAGAAAAAGAAAGAAAGAAATGTCATATCCTATAAAAGACACATCTTGAAAATGCCTAAAGAAAGTTTTCATTTTTTCATGGTGAAGGGACTGGAGTCTGTGTTGATGAAAATACCTTGGTGGCTGCAGTGACTGGCAGTGGCTGCAGCAGCGGGGTGATGGGGCTGGCACCTTCCCCTGATCAGCCTGGTCGCCTCCCGCAAAGGAAGGCCAGGCTGCGGCTTAGGTCCGCTCACAACGGGAAGTGGGCCTAAGCCATCAGTAGGACATCCCCTGAGGGCTCCCAGTATGTGAGAGGGGACAGGCTGGGCAGAGGGACCCCGCCACAGTGCACGAATTTTGTGCACTGGGCCCCTAGTACTGACTATAATTGTCACATTACAATACACTAAGCCTACAAAACCCAAGATTCAACTCCCTGCCGCTACATACAGCAGTTCTAGTAGGGATCCTGAAGGACCATTCCACAGAAGGAGATCCAGTGACAAGTCAATGTTGACATAACAGGGGGAAAGTAACCAAATTTACAGCACAAATGCTGAGACTAGTTCAGATGGACTAGTCACAGAAATGGTTTCTGACTCTACACACTGTGGTAGCCAGCTTTTGCGATGCCATCTTCTCTTTCCCACCCCACCCCTTGAACATCCTCTCCTGGTAGTCATACCTCTGTGTAGACACCTCCCACAATGTATCAACAGACACAACAGACATGGTATGTGACTAATGCAATATGACCAATAGGATATGGAAGTGATGAGGTATGATTTCCGAGATGCAAGTGTTAAACTTTGAAATTTAGTGTGCTTCCTAGTTAGCGTATACACCTGGATTAACTAACTGCCCCTACCGCAAGTAATATGAGTATTAGCAAAAGGCTGTCATTCACCTAAGTCATCTCCAGCTAACCAGCTCCCCCCCACCTTTCCCCAATACTTCTAATATCTAGCAAAGTAATTTAAAGCAGTCAATGTGTTGAGCAGATTAAAAAACAGAATCAGGCTCCACTCCTCAGCCTCACAAGAGAACCCAGCCCAGAGAGGAGGCAGAGAAACGATGAGGAAAGAGGGCTGAACTTTATCCTTGCTCAGAATTCATCAGATTGTTTGTGGGTAGTAGCCATAGCCAAGAGAATTTTTTTTGGTCTAGACGCCCCTTGTAATCCCTTCATATCTCAAGTCCTTGGCACTCAAGGTTACTCAGCATGACCCAGACTGCAGGATGTCTTGCCTCTCAGCACTCTGGGGTGTGCTCAGAGGCTGGGTGTACTGTTAACATGATCCCAGGAGGCAGTTCTCATAAGTAGAAAAATGTTATGGTCTTTCTTCACCACACTCTAACATTTTTAAAGTACTTAGTCTTAGTAAGAGTCTGAAACGGTATTAAGAGCTCACGACAGCCCTCTGAAATACGGGCTATTAATTACCTCCATTTTATAAGTACGTGAAGAAACTGAAGCTTTGGGAGACTGACTATCTTCCCCAAAGGCACACAGCTCACAAGTGGCAGAGCTGGAACTAAATGCAAGGTTCCCACTAGTAAGCTATTTTGCTTCTAAGTAGGGCACATTGGTGATGCTGACCCCTGACCCAGTTAAATTCAGAAGTCAACTTAGCTAAATGAGAGAAAGACATACAAAAGTTTCAATTCAACAAAATTGAAGGTTATATATGTACCAGAAACAAACCATGTCATCGCTTACATCTGATGTTTAAAGGATTCTTTGGAATGATATATATTATACCAACATGGGTTCTGATGTCATCTAAATGACTCTATGATCAGTTCCCAAGAAAGTAAAAAGGCAGAGAAAATAATATGGGTTCAGAGAGTTAAGTACTACATATGGTAGAAACTAATCAAAATTCTGCCCTCAGTCTTCTGGTGAACATTCATTTCAAAAGGAAATGCAAAGAATTTTTTCACATGTCGTTTGCCCTTTAACATATAAATGAAAAATATTAAGCTTCAAGTATAATTTAATGAATTAAGACTTCTTAAATGGACATGACAAAAATGTCTCATTTTGAAAATGTAATATAGTAACATCTTTAAAACATTCCAGACTGCAACATAAATACAAGGAAAAGGGGAAAAAGATAGGATAAGTGATGTAACTTGATAAAGACAACTATACACTCCACTTGTTAGCAACAATTTGGGCCACTACAGTTTCCTCTTTGTTGAGCCAAAGATTTTCTTGCGCACTATTAAAGTCAACACCTCTCTCACACTGGGGTCTTACAGAACAAGAGTTATTCACAGTTTAACGTCTCCGGCTCGGGCCCTCAGAGGGGAATGCCCAGGTCAGAAGGCACATGTCAAAGAGCAGCACGCACCTTCCAAAAACAGCTTCTGTCTCCAAGCCTGTCCTTTCCCATCCCACAGGTGGGCAGCTGCTCTAGGGCCTGAAGCCACTCAGAGGCCTCCACCTGGGGACACGTGGGTCTGGCAGCCCACATTTAAAATAGAAGTGAGGGTGTTAAATTGCCCAGTTTCTTACCAAAAAGAATGTTTCTTGCATTTGGCTCCAGGGGTCTACATTATCTTTTTAAAAAGGAAAAGTTATTTGGGCTTGTTTGGACTATTTTCACTTTTCAGACTGTACTTGGCAGAAAGAGGAGTGAATTCCATGGACTTGAGCTCACTTCTAAGTTTTTTCATGTTTTCTTGATAGGTTTGCCATGCTTAGGAGACCTCTGCAGCTGCAGACAGGTGAAAACACACAGGATTTATCATCACCAAAGACCTGAGACATGAAGCGCTCATTAAAATCCACCTAAAAACTGTACATTTTCAAATGCGGTGAGCAAGCACACACTGGAGGAGGAAACAGAACCCTGCCCCCTCCACACCCTCTCTTCCCAAAGCCCCTGTCGGAGCCTGCAGGGGGGATGTGCACCTGCGCTAGACAGGGTGCACGTGACAGGAGAGAGGGCCCTTATGTGGTGTGAAAGCCCCACTGAGGAACTTACTTTAAGCAGAAAAGCGCCAGTGTTCTCTCTTACAGAGAGCCAACACCGAAAGAGATTCCAAAACCAAATCTGCCTGGACTCCCAACATTCCAGACCTTATTAACAGTAGGCTCGTCCTTCCGAACAAAGGAAACACTGTCAGCCCTGCACAGGTGGATGCAGCCACCCCCGTCCAGAGCCCGCACGTCCAACCGAGGGCAGGCTCCAAGGACTCCAACTGTCCACAATCGCAGACCTTACTACAGTCATTCTTATCAGCAGAATGCATAAACTTTCCTGCTAATTCTCAGTAAACAGCTACTGGGGGCAGACTCTGGTTTCTGAAAAATGATAGAAAAATATAGAAACAGGAAAAACGTGTCAGAAAGGACCTTCTGGGAAGGGATTGGAATACAAAAACCTGATAATAAGAAATACAGCTCAGGTCAGAAGGCAATTTGCAATCTCTGAAGGAGAAGAGCACAAGAGTAATGCTTTTGTCACCGGCTTTCAGTGTTACAATCAGAAATTATGACTCTATGTGGTGGAATTTCATCTGAAGTGTAACTGAATCTTTGGATTCTCAACAATTCCAAAGGTCAGATGCCAAAAGTATGCTGTATCCTCATTTCTTCTATATTTGGAATTCTTACCATTTTGTCTCAATTTTTCCCACATGTCCCTGTAAGTTCTAAAGGTCTTCACATAAGCTACTATCTATATGCTAGCAACTCAAAAGGGGGGCTCTCTCCCCACCAATGGATCCTCACAAAGTTTTTATTTTTCACTCTGACTTTACATAATCATTTCTAGTAAATAACTTTCCTCTCCTTTCTGGGGATACATGACAAAGGGACTACAACTCTGGTTGAAAATAGGGGAATTTCAGTTACAAACCCGTATCCCACTTGGTAACTTCCTTAATAAATGCTTTGGTTTTCACCAAGGATAAAATGGAAGGAATAAGACTTCCCTCTCAATAAAGGGCAACAAAAACTTCTTTAGCCTCTGTGATGAAAGGCAATAGGACAACTTTAACTGGGTTTTGGCCACAGAACAGGCAAGGCCCAGCTCTTGCACAACAATCTGCACACGGACAACATTTTCCATTCCTGTCCCAAACACCCATGGACTTGGTGCCCGAGCACTGATCCAAAATCAAATGCTGGGAAAGGAAAAAGAGAAAAATTCTTGAAGTATTTTCCCCTACCTAGGCCGCATTATTATGCCCTGGGAAGACAGGCAGGCTTCACAGAGGAGGTGCTCTCTGAGCTGGTTCTTAGAAAACTGAGAGTTTGCTAGGCCGAGGGACAGAAAGGACAGGCCAAGATGAGAGAATGAGGCATATTCATGAAATGGGACAAAACTTTGGGCATCGGGCACTGTACTTTAGGAGGCTAGTGGGTGCCACAGTAAGCAGTTTAGATTTTATCCCCCAGACAATGGGACTACCCCATTAAGAAGGGAAATGGCATATTCAGATCTAATGTAGCTGTGGCCATTCATAATACAGAGGATTCGATCAGGAGGAAAATAAATACTGATACATCTTAAAACATAAAGTCAATTAAGGATCACACTGAGCAAAGGCAATCATAGTTTGAGCTTATAAGAAATGCATGAGAAGAGAGGGTCCATGCCGAGGGTATCCAGAGTGCTCTCTCACTTGGAGCTGTCAGTGTCCCATAACGTGGCACTTGGCCTGAGGTGCCAGATTTCTGCCCAGTAGCAACCCCTCCCAGAGAGCCTGAATGAAGCTTTCTGAAGGAGTGGTCCAGGTTTGGCTTTCAAAATGTAAGATGGCTGTAAGCAGAAGGAGGCCACATCTGATTTACAGGGGAAGGAGTTGCAGGGGAAGAGCAGAGGGAGTGTAGAGAGATACCTGCTTTGAGAAGGGGATCGCTGGGATGAGAGTTGACCCTAAGATTAGAGGAGGAAGATGATAAAAATGTTCAAGTAACAAGGGTGACCATTATACTGAAGTGTTAAGAACTAAGAGAGGCTATTTTTAATATTTAATAACAGAAATTAAAATACCCATTTTACAGGTGAAGGGAATACTAAAAGCAAATAGCATGCGACAAAGCCGGATGTCTGATACCAAGGCCCCAACTTGTTCTCCACCCACATCAGACCATTAACTCCAGGTAGTTAGTGCAATGAGACAGGAATCATCCATTTCTCTGGGGCCACTGTGGGAGTTTGTCCTGCCCAGGCTGTTTTCCTGGAGGTAATTGTAAATGAAAGGAGGGGGTGGCTGCAGAACTCTATCCTTCAGCAATTTGTTCTAGAAGAGGAAATGGTACAATAATTACGTGTTCAAACAGAAGGCCTATTCTGGAAAACAAAGCAATTAAGATAAAGGATTCATTCCACAAATATTTACTAAGTACCTGCTATCCACCAGGCATAGTCCCAGGAAATACGTAGAGAATGGTTAGTTAAGCTAAGTTCCTATATTATTATATCGGGAACAACATCATGACAACATCAGGGCCTCTGTAACTATCAGACATAGTTCGCCCTAGCCGTTTTGGCTCAGTGGATAGAACGTTGGCCTGTGGACCAAAGGGTCCCAGGTTTGATTCCAGTCAAGGACAAATGCCTGGGTTGCAGGAGGCAGCCAATCAATGATTTTCTCTCATCACTGATGTTTCTATCTCTCTCTTCCTCTCCTTTCTTCTCTAAAATCAATAAAAATATATTTTAAAAACATTTCAGACATAGTTCTCTTGGCTGACCATCATTCCCAGTGGAGATTTGATTTAAAAAAACCCTGAAGCCAGATTAGGCGAAGAGATTCTGATTTTTGGAGGTCTGAAATGAGGTTTAGGAATCTGTATTTTTAAAAAAAAATATATCTTATTGATTTCAGAGAGTGAGGGAGAGGGAGAGACATAGTTTTATCACAGGACCAAGTACAAATTTAAAATTTGTCCCTTTTTTGTTAGTATTTGTCTTTTGTAAGTGGTAAAAGGGTAATTAACTCATTTAGATTTCCTCAAAAGCTAGGGAATTCGGAAGTAAAAAGTTTGGCCTCCTCTGGAAATATGGACATCTTAACCCATGTAGAATTTAGAAAATACCATAAGCCACATATCCTGGTTAAGTAAGTGTATATCCTATTCTTGTATAAACCACATATGAATGCAAACAGATCAATCACTCTAGTATTAACTGCAGTTTAATTATAATCAGATGGTGTCATACACTTGAGAATTATGTAGAAGACTTGTTTCCTGGGTATAGTAGTCAGCTGAAATAAATTCAAGCACAAAGATACTCTGGGATAGAATGTTCCCAATTATAAGAAAGCAGAAAAAGTCTTTGGGGATTATTACGGCCAACACTACATTCTGAAACAGACTGAAACATGAGCAACATAATGGACTACATATTGGATAAGAGGTGCTTTTGTTCACCTCCACCTGATGCATGTTTCCCTCTTTGCTTTGACAACCAGGAGGCTCAGAGCCTCCTACATGGCCTACAAAAGCAATTCTACGGGATTCTTTATGTACAAACTTACTAATTCTTCATCTTATTTGTCCTCAGTTTCCTCAGATACTTATTTAACAGACTGCTTTGTAGAACAGTTTTAGGTTCACAGTAAAATTGAGCAGAAGGTATAGAGTGTGCCCATCCATATATGCCCTGTCCCCACATACACATAGCCTGTCCCACCTATCAAAATCCCACACAAAGTGGTACACTTGTTACAACTGATGAACCTACATTGATACATCACCATCACCCAAAGTCTGTAGTTTACATTAGGGTATATGGAGCTCTTGGTGTTATACATTCTATGGGTTTTGACAAAAGTATAATGACATGCATCCACCATTATAGTATACAGAGTACTTCTGCTGCCCTAAAAATCCTCAGTGCTCCACCTTGTCATTCCCTTTCTTCCTAACTCCTAGAAAATATGAATCTGTTTACTGTCTCCATAGTTTTTTAAATATTATTCTCAATTGTAGTTGATATACAATATTATATTAGTTTTAGGTATATAAAATAGTGATTAGACATTTATATAATTTATGAAATAATCACCCCAATAAGTCTAGTACCCAGCTAACACCATACATGGTAATTACAATATTATTGACTATATTCCCTATCCTGTACTTTACATCCCTGTGACCGTTTTGATTGATATAGAAGCAACCAAAGTATCCATCGATAGATGAATGGATAAAGAAGATTTGGTACATACACAGAATGGAATATTTCACCATATTTCACTTACATGTAGAATCTAAAAAACTGTCTCCATAGTTTTGCATTTTCCTATCATATAGTTGGAATCATACAGTACGCAGACTTCTCAATTTGGCTTCTTTTACTTAGTAATATGCATTTAAGATGCCTCCATGTCTTTTCATGGTTTGACAGTTCATTTCTTTTTAGCGTTAATACTCCGTTGTCTGGATGTACCACATCTTACTTATCCATTCACTTACTGAAGGACATCTTGGTTGCTTCCAAGTTTTAGCAATTATGAATATAGTTGCTATAAACATTTGTGTGCAGATTTCTGTCAGGACATAAGTTTTCAATGCATTTGGGTAATTGGATACTTATTTTTTATCCAACATGTAAACCCCTCAGGTCCTTATTGAAATGAGCCTCTATATGTATCTATGTCATCTCCCTTAAATCTCTTTTGGTGTAAGGCAGAGCAAAAGTTATTATAGAATAAATCAACTAATGAAGGTAGTTCAAACCTCATAAGCTTTCTGAAGATAGCTTATACATTCTTTCTTTCTTTCCCATGGACTGAAATTCTCCTTAGGAAGAAATTTCTAATTTTTTTGTGTGTGAATTTTATTCTATGTCCAAGGTAGTAATAAAATTTCAAACTTAGAAATGACAGTATTACTTCATGAAAAATTATTCTATATGGCAAATATAGGGCTTTGCCTTAAGAGCTATTTAAAGGCCTCTTGAACATTGGGTCTCTTTTATATACTTACTTGTGTTTTGTTTAATAAATATAAGAATAATGCTTGGGGAAAAATGCTTGATAATAATTATAAGAATAATCCATAAAACTTGGAGAATTAAAAATAAAGACAAAATTAAGAGAACCTATAATACATTTCACTCAGAGAAATTACTGTTCACATTTCACTGTTATCTTACTATTCCTCTTTTTTTTTTGCTACAGTTCACTCATACAAACAATATGGGGGCAAATGTTGATGCCAAAGTCTGGTTTTACCGTTTTGCTCTGCTCTGACAGAGTCTAGTTTTCCATACACAATCAAACATACATAACCTCCATCTTTTTCATTCACACACAGATTCTCACATACACAGTCCTGTTTCCCCCTGGTTATGCTCCAATAAGGAAGGGGCATATTTAATGAATATAATAATCAGTTCTTATCCAATCTTTTACAGTTATTCATGCCTTTATTTATATCTGTAAACTCACCTAGCTTATCAAAATGTTGCCTTCTTGCCCCAGCCAGGTGGCTCAGTTGGTTGGAGCATCATCCCATACACCAAAAAGGTTGTAGGTTCAAATCTGGATCAGGGCACATACCTAAGGTTGCAGTTTCAATCCCTGGTCAGAGAGCATACGGGAGGCAATTGATCGATGTTTCTCTCTCTTTCTTTCTCTCTCTCCCTCTCTCTCAAATCAATAAACATATCCTTGGGTGAGGATTTTTAAAAAGTTACCTTCTTCAAAAAGCCTCTGTTTTTAACTCCTGTGGCATCAAAATAGGTTTTCTCTAAATCTTGACTAAAAACTGCATTTAAAAACATATATACGTTCTTTCCCAAATTAACTGATCTATAACCACAAGATTAATCTGCAAAAAAACATAGGCCCTTTTGAGTGGATGTCTCTATATGTGGTGACCCTAATTCTTGCATCTCATTCTTAGTCTATGAATAGTTCATTTGGGATGCCAAAGGTAGCATTAAACAATAACTCATACCTGAAACTAAACAGAAATATATTCCTCTTACACAATGATAAATTTCAGTACAGCACAGAATTACACCTGGTTTTATGATATATAATTATTTTGAGATTTAGACTAGCCCTCTTTGTCTTAGAAATATTGTTTTACTTTGGATCTCTTCCACATCTATCTACTTAGAGTGACACAACTGAAAAAGGCTAATGTAAAGACACTTTCAGATACTTGTTACTGAGTTTAAGTAGTACTTGGCACATATAACCAAAAAATAATATTTTTGCCATGAAGTGTTAATAAAAGAGAGATGACGCTATATTCTGTCCTAAAAAAAAGATCAGAAGTCTACCCAAAGATTCCTAGTAGAAAGACCAACCACCATGATATAATGTTCTTATGTAAAAGATGTTTCTTTTAGCATGACCCCATTTCAAGAATTCACTCTCCTGGGGCAAACATTTTTGCACATTACCTTGCATGTCTGAATCATTCGACTTTGGACTGCTTCTTGCTCGACGCTCAGTTTTCTTAATTCCTGGCCCACCACCACTGCCGCCACCTCCACCTCCACTGCCTCCACCGCTGTGGCCTTTCCCATAGCCATTGTACACGGTTGTGCAATTGCTTTTGTAGATAGAAGAGGGTGGGCTGTTGAGGCGATTCTGGCGGTCGATCTGGCGGTCTTTCAGTTTTTTGTGTGGAGGCTTGCTGTACTGGTCTTCCCGGGTAATGTAGCTTGACATTCCATAGAGTGGTATAATTTCTAAAATGGATGATTATGACAAACGCCAGCTCAGTCTATGTTTTCAATAATAAATTATTAAATGGTTAAATAACCTGACTGTTAACAAAAATTTTTTAATATTACTAAATACAGTATAAAATATTTTAAGAAAATAATATACATGTTATACATGCTTAAAATATTCCCATTTGTTTCTGATCAATCAAGGAATAATTAATCTTTTTAAAAAATATTTTTATTGACTTTAGAGAGGAAGGGAGAGGGAGAGAGGAAACATCAATGATGAGAGAGAATTACTGATCAGCTGCCTCCTGCATGCCCCACACTGGGGATCGAGCCTGCAACCCAGGCATGTGTCCTGACTGGGAATCAAACCATGACTCCTGGTTCATAGGTCGATGCTCAACCACTGAGCCACACCAGCCGGGCTAGGAATAATTAATCTTTAATAACTACAATGTATGTTCAGGAATGTTCCAGACACTTTTATACTAAAGAAGACAAAATTAGTGTCCAAAAAAAAAAAAAATGAGCTCCTATTCTGACTGAATTTATAAGTTTGATTTTGCCTGTCAAAATATTTTTTCAACTGTTGCAATATATAAAAAGTTAGAATAAAATACCCCTTAAATGTGTACTTAGAAGCAAGATACTTAAAAATATAGTTACCTTTGTAGACAGAATAGCATTTCTATTGGAAAGCATATGGCAACCAGAATAAAAGGAGTTACTTGTGGCATCTAAAATAGCCAACATTTGAATAAAACCTACTAAAATGATGAGATGAGAAATTTCTATTAAAAAGAATCAAAGCTCACAGAATCAGGGAAAATATTCAAGGAGATATTGTAGAGGTAAACATAAGCTATTCCTTCAACTTGGTGTCAAACAGAATATGTTGTGGTCTCAAACTCCTATGTTGGAGTAATCAGGAGGCAAGACAAACTGACTAGTAGAAGGTCAACCTGGCTTAACTATGCATATTTTTAAGTGGCTCAAAAGAAAATGGGAGCCTGCAAAATAATCTCATGATTGGAGCGGAAGGGGGATATATGAAATTTAAATAAGTTAAAAGTAATATTCAGATTATTATTAAAAATGCAATACATAGTATAGATTGGGTCCTTATATGTTTATATGAAAAAAGGGCCCCACATGCATAGGGTGAGCATATAAATTACCATCCAAACCTGAATCCTTCTGAGAATGAAAAGGGGGCACTCCAAACCATTTCTCTGAATAAGAGACCTAAACCAATACTGTTCTAGGCATACCACGACTGTATGGTCACCCTAGGTAAGTTAACTGATGTTTCAATTGTTCAATGGTAAAGCTCCACTTTTCGCTTTCTTTCTGTTCACAAAACTTAAGGAAGACCTTTAAAAAGCAAACATTCATGTCCTGGCCCATGTTGCTCAATGGTTAGAGCATGGGCCTGCGCACCACAGGGTAGAAGGTTTGATTCCCAGTCAAGTGTATGTACCTGGGTTGCAGGTTTGATGTGTCTCTCTCAGTTCTTTCTCTTCTCCTCTCTCTCTCTCTCTTTCTATCTCTATCTCTATCTCTATCTCTATCTCTATCTCTATCTCTATCTCTATCTCTATCTCTATCTCTATCTATCTCTACCTCTCTTTCTCACTTTCCCCCAACTTTTTCTGAAAATGAGTGAAAAAAATCCTTGGGTGAGGATTAGAAAGGAAAAATAAAATAAAACAAATATTCACAAGATAACCAATTTGTACCAGAGAATGTGAAAAAACAAATACAACACTATTAAAAGAGCAAATGCCCAAATAAATATGTTCAAATATACAAAAAGGATAATAAATATTTTAAATATCACAATGCTTTAACTTGGGCACTAACATATTAATCTTTCAAAATATGTCAAGCTATTTTTAAGCTCTTATAGTTTGGGAAATTAAATGTTTAAATTTCTTTTAGGTATAAATATTGAGAACTAAGATAAGAATATATACATATGTATTTTTTTAATTAATGCAAAGGGATTTTGTTTTACCATTTTCTTTAATTTAAAATCAATAAAGGCACTGTTATTTGCACATTATTACTCTGTGCTATTTTAATGAAATTAAACCAAAATATCCTATGAAATGAACACACAATATTTATATTGCTTAATTCTAATGATTTAAATTCTGTTGTCTAAAATTGCAACATACATTGTTTACAACATAATAACAGACTACTCATCAAGCTATGGGTCTATAGCCAAGGCTTTTCACAATGTCATTAAGCTCAGACCTAACCAGAAAACTCGACAAACACTCAAATACTTAATGTACAGTATGTCAAAGCACTGAATAGTTTAAGAAACTGAATCTTTTTCAGTTTTTATCCAAATGTTTTCATGGAATATGCCCACTCATCTGATATTTTGGGGTGCTCTGTCACTACTGATAGGAAGTTATTAATACTTCTATGAAATTAAAGTGTTAATTTCATCTTTTCCTATCATCTCTCTATACACTGTCATGGTAGCACCTGATTCTTCTGAATTATACTAAATTTATTCCTTACTACTTAAAAAAAAAATTACCAAACTAATTCTATCCCTAAGTTACAACAGAAGGTTTCACTTAAAATATCCATTTCAAATTTTTCTTTTGTTAATAAAAAAAAAAAAGTTACAATGTGAGATGAACATATAGGAGAAAATATATATTTATAACTGATAAGAGAAAGTGAGGTAGTTATTTGCTCCAACACTCTATAGTGTAACAGGTATTTCTCATAAAATTTATCTGAACCAGCATAATAAATGTTTGAAGGAATAAAATGCTTAAATTTATATTCTACCTCACGAATATCACTTTGCGAAGGTTAAAGTCTAATTCTTACCCTCATTTAATCTAGATTCTTAGTATACACTCTGGTAGAAAAGAGCTTTAGACTAAACTAATACCACGGCTAAAATTAAAAAGACATAATGTTGGTATCTCTGAGACTCCTTTTCATTTCAAGGTAAGTATTCACCTAAGAACCAGTGAAACTGTGGCTGCGTTAATGGCTATTCTGAAACTAAAACAGGTTTCAGGAGGACCCCATCAACAGCAACGAGATTCTGAGTTCTGCTAACGTTGCAACATAGAGCATCCAGGAAACTCAAAGGTTACTGAGACCTCACAGTCTTCTCTCACTGGAAATGGGACACAAAGCCCTTATGAACTTCCCTGCTATTGCTAGACTATATGGGTGTCTAGGAACTAATGTGCTGCGGTGGCCTCAGGCCACTCGCACATAAAAATATGTTAACAGGGCACCGTAATGCATGACACATCACTGTCTCTTTTCTGGTTATCCCAGTCCCTGTTCTTTGTGGGGTGAGATAGTAAGGCAGAATTTAGGAAATATAAAGAAAGAAAGAGCTGCAACCCATAAAATAATTTTTGCAAAACAATTCAGGACAAAGGAAGCTAGGAATTTCCCATGCGTTTATACATCAGATAGTCCCTCTTCTGCCATACTTATTACGGAAGAAACAAAGGCCTCTCTGGCTCTCCTAAGCTACTTACGTGTTGCAATTAGTTTCAACAGCTGTCAGTGCCAGCAATAACCTACTCACCTTGCTCATATAATGCAGGGGGAAGATGATGCTGAGGAAAAAACTGAGGCTGCATATCTCCAGGTCCGGTAACAGGTGGGTAGTAAGCCGTGTGGGAGTTATGAATAAAATGTGGGTGGTGAGTCAAGTAGGGGGGTAGGTGATGGGTTGGAGACATGGCTGAGGGGTAACTTGGGGGGTAACACTCAGGAGACTGGGGTGTGACCACCACCCGGCGGACTCCAGTATTGTCTTCAATAACCTAAAGAAAACAGCAGAAAGAAAGAGCGTAGTATGTATCGTTAGCTAATATCTTGTGAACATACACAGTAGTTAGTACTTCCCCCTTAATTTTAATTTTTTGCCCTCCATAGGAGGAAAAATTAGTACCTATTAAATTCTGGTTCTATAATCCAACCAGTTAAATGAGTTTTAGAAGTAATAACATTTAACCATTACAAGTTATAAAAATTTCATCAACCACCTCATTCTGATTACAGAAGACTTTTTGGAATGATCAAGAGCTTAATGATCAATCTTGTTTGTCTCATAAACAAGACTTCATCCAAGACAAGTGAACTTAATATGTGCTTAAGTTAATTTTAGAAATGACTTTAAATATAACTATCAGGTCAGTGATTTTTCCAGAAAGAAGAGACTTTCTGGGGCAAATAGTATGCTTTACAGGGCTGAGCTTTCTGAGAACACCTGACCCCATTCCTACTTTAGCATGCACAGTTCCATCACCATAGAGCAGGCCTCCTCAAACTACAGCCCGGGGGCCACATGCGGCCCGCCGAGGACATTTATCCGGCCCACCGGGTGCCGCTGCCTGTCCTGCTTAGCAGCCGACTCGTCCCGGGCCCGCAGTGCACATAGGAATTTGTTCATAGTTTTTTTTTAAACTATAGTCCGGCCCTCCAACGGTCTGAGGGACAGTGAACTGACCCCGTTTAAAAAGTTTGAGGACCCCTGCATAGAGGCTTTAGTAGGAAAAAAGGGAACATAAATTTAGAAACCATTAACAGTGCCAAAAATTCATTTAATCTGGGACCAAGGATGCAAATGAAATGAGGGGATTCTAACCAATGAAAACCCTGACCAATCCCTAATCAAATCGGACACCTCTGCTTACATCCTGGTGGTGTAATGAGTGTTATGAAGGAAGACACAACGAGGTGGGACCTGCTATGAGGAGAGTGAGTGCCAATCAACATTAGATCCATACTTTCTTCAAATGCTTTTAAATTGACCCAAGGAAGGTAATTAACTAAAGCAGAACAATAGCAATATTTATTGCCTCTGTGTCCAACTACATGCTGCCTGCTCTAAGAGCAAACAATTTTGCTGAGACACAAGAAACAACTAACATAACAGATACCATCATCAAAAGGGAAAGCAGTGCAATACAGAGAAGAGCACTGAATGACAACCAGAAGGGCTTCACTAGCCTCAAAGAACTGATAGGGCTGAGACAGCTGGACAACTGTCCCTGAGACTACGGCCCCTGAATCAGGGCAGTGGAAGGGGGCAATGAGGGCATAAGAGTAAACCTGGAAGCCAGCACCAGGCTGCCAAAGAGACCAGCTGGTCTAATAAAGTACTTAAGACATTCAGGCACTCACAGGGTAAGAAGTTTTTAAAAACAACAACAACAACAACAACAACAACAACAAAAAAGACCCCAACACTGAAAATTAAACTTGTAACTGAAATACATATCTCATTACACCTTAGGAGGCTGATTATAGACAAAATAAAATGACATAATGGTAATCCAAAACATTCTGATAAAACTTATACTAAGCTTTGTTTTTAAAAACATTGCCTAATTTAAAATGGCAAGTTTATCCATTTTAGTCTATAATTCAGTGTACAAGATAGGTTTAGTTTGAATTAGTAGCAATTAATCTTTATATTAAGAAAACAACAATCTTTATGTTTATTAATGGATCAATTAACATAACAATATCAGAATTAACTACTATGTTAAAAGATCCTTAACAAAGCAATATTAACTCCTTTAAATTAATATTCTGAGTCATATTCCTACTAAACCTCAAAATATATGTATTCATTAATAAATGTAACTTTTCTGGACTTTGGCAAGCTAATCACATTAACCTCATTTATGAATGCGTGACTGTCAATTTACAGGTGGATGCGAAATCATGCTTAAACCATGATATTGGAAATTCAAATGCATGTGCTAGTAACTATCATCAAAGCACATCTTCTATGAATAGTCTTAGTAGCATACTTTGTACAACTTAGTATAAATATGGATTTTTCTAACCATCTAATATAAACATGCATCATTCTATAGTGTCTTCTGTTTCCCCACTCTGCCTGGCTATTAAGAGAAAAGGAATATTCCAGATAGTCCTCTTTCATGGAAAAATCCTGTGGTAGACAGTGGGAGGTCCACAGAAGCAAAGTACTTGTTTTCTAGACCCAATCGTCATTGTTTCAAGACTCTGCAAAACGTCAACGGGTAAAATGTCACACGGACTTGAGCAATGTAGTAGAACAAGAACAGGGATCTCACTAAATATGAAGAACAACGCTTTGAGTTTATAAACAAAGGCAGTTATAATGAAAAGAAATTATTTTAATCATGTTATCATATAATTTTTGGCATTAAAACAAAGCATTTTTTAAAAAGTTGGGTAGCCCTAGCTGGTTTGCTTAGTGGATAGAGCGTCGGCCTGTGGACTGAAGGGTTCTGAGTTCGATTCCAGTCAAGGGCACATGCCTGGGTTGCAGGCTTGATCCCCAATAGGGAGCATGCAGGAGGCAGCCGATCAATGATTCTCTCTCATCACTGATGTTTCTGATTCCCTCTCCCTCTCCTTTCCTCTCTGAAATCAATAAAAAAAAATAAAAATTAAAAATTAAAAGTTGGGTAAAAAACACCAACAGAGATAAAAATATTAGTTAAGGGAAAGGAATAAAAATAAAAGATAGAGAGCTGAAACATCTTTTCACTTTAATATTTTTTAAGAATAAGTATTTCCACTACTTAAAAATATTAATAAGGTCTAAAGTATAAATTATCTTTCACCAAAAAAAAAAGGTTTCCAGTTAGAAAACAAAGTCATTTTCTTAAACTACAAATTGCCTGCGTATATGAAAACTAGTGGCCCAGTGCACAAAATTCGTGCACAGGGGGTGGGTTTCCCTCAGCACAGCCTGCACCCTCTCCAATCAGGGACCCTTTGGGGGATGTCCGACTGCCGGTTTAGACCCGATCCCACAGGAATCGGGCCTAAACCGGCAGTCGGACATCACTCTCGCAATCTGGGACTGCTGGCTCCTAACTGCTCACCTGCCTGCCTGTCTGATCACACCTAACCTCTCTGCCTGCCTGCCTGATCGCCCCTAACTGCTCTCCCCTGCCAGCCTGATCTCAACCTCCAACTGCCCTCCCCTACCGGCCTGATTTCCCCTAACCCCCTGCTGGCCTGATCGCCCTTAACTGCCTCTGCCTTGGCCCCCACCACTATGGCTTTGTCTGGAAGGATGTCAGATATCTGGAAAATGGCTGGTCAACCTGGTCTAATTAGCATATTACCCTTTTATTAGTATAGATAGATTATATAGGATAGGATTGCTTAAATGGGCAGGCGGGGGCGGGGGGAGCCTCTTTCAGCAGGAGATGCTCTTGGCAGACAAAAATATATAATCCCTATATCTGGATTGATAGCCAGCCATATGCACTATACTGCCAAACTGGCCATTAAAAAAATTGAACCACTTTCTTACACCTTACACCAAACAGCTGTTACCCTTAAAACCCCTCCTCAAGCCCCCACCTTAGGTTCTGCCTTCGCAGTTCACTCAGATTAGGTTCTGATTGGTCAGTTTCTATGCCAGTCAGTGTCAAAAGCTCCACCTCCTAGGCAGCCATTGGCTCCTGACACTACACCCAGATTTGGTTCTGACTGGTCAGTTTCTATGCCAGTCAGCATCCAAAGCTCCGCCTCCTAGGTAGCCATTGGATCCTCGCAGTACACCAAGATTTGGTTCTGATTGGTCAGTTTCTATGCCAGTCAGTGTCTCTGGGCCTATCTCCGGGCCTGATCAGAGAGGCGGGGATGATCAACAGTCACCCCAGGCTGCTAGCGAGTGGGCTGAACTCTTGATCTCTTGGAGAGAGAGAGGTGGGGCTGCTGGCAAGGCCCAGATAGAGAGAGAAGCAGAGTCTGATCTGCAGCCTCTCCAGGTCTCACCTGCAGCCACGGTAGTCGCTGATCAGCCCCACCTCTCTCTCTCCCTGAGAGGTCAGCAGTTCAGCCTGCTCCCCAGTCCCGGCTCACTGGAGCCTGCTGTGCACACAGCCTGGCATTCGGTCGAGCCTCCGGTCATTTTGGATGTTACGGACCCTGGGTTTTTATATATTAGGATGGTTTACAGTCCCATTTTTAATTATTTTAAATTATTCTATGGTATTTGTGAAAGGTATCTATTTACACGTATAATCCAACACTTTCACCCTTACTAATCAAGGCCAACTTTATCACTAAAAGTATTTTTAAGAAAATGAAATATTAATTCTGAAATAATCAGAAACAAAACCCCAAAATATATGCTAATTATTTTGCTTATTGTTCTTCCATAATACAAATTACAACATATTTAATTACCAAATTCAATTTTCTATGTCTAAGAAAATTATGCCTATGTTCCCCAAAGAATAAAGAAGTCTGAGGAGCAATAATAATGCACAAAATAATACTCAACTCAAGAAATAGTGGCAATAACGTTCTTTATTTTTTTTAAAAAAAGGTTCAAAAAGAAATATATCACTATAGCAGAATTTAGAAATCAGAATTTCAGTCCAAAAATCTTCAGGCAATAAAATGTGCCTTCAATCTTCACAAATAACCATGGAAAAAACAGATTAATTTCCTCTTGGGATGAATGAAATTGTGACAATATCCAGAGGCAGATAAATCACCTGCATTCAATTCAATAATTGTTTCCTGACACATACTATGAGCTAAACACTAGATATTCAAGTGAGGGGAAAAAAATAGGTATTAAACAGTAAGATTTATCTATATAGCCTAAGAATAATATAAAGAGAAAAATTAGACTAAGTCTTAAGTGTTGTTCAGAAATCAAAACAAAGTACTGTCTTTTCAGAAATTAAAAACGAAGTATTCTTCACCTAGACTATTTTCCTAGCTCTGTGACTCAACAGAATGGCCACTCATATATCTTCTCCAGAGCACAGACCCTTGGAAAAGATCACTGTGCTAGGTTCTCAGGATACCATCTGTTATGGGCTAAATTATGTCCTCCCTTCCCCCAACTAATTTATGTATTGAAATCCCAACCCCTCTGTACCTCAGCATGTGACTATATTTGGAAATAGGGCCTTTAAAGTAATGTAATTATGATAAAATGAGGTCATATGGGTGGGCTTTAAACCAATATGACGTCCGTAAAAGATGTGTAAATTAGGCTACAGATACACAGGAAGAAGACTGTGTAAAGATGGTAAAGGAAGATGACCATCTACAAGCCAAGAAGAGAGGTCTTAGAAGAAACCGAATTATTTCCAGAATTGTGAGGAAATAATTTCTGTTGTTTAAGCCACCCAGTCTGTGGGCACCTCATTATGGTAACCCTACAAACTAATACACCTCCTATCAGGGACTCCCAACTGTCCTCTAAAGTCCTACCACCACCCTTGTCCGCTTAAAAAAACCCTCTACAAAAAGTAATGCATTTATCTGCCGTGAACAAATGCCCAGCCACCTTCCTCAGGCTAAGCAAGAAAGTACGCCTGGTGGAAGCTAGTTTGCTCCTTTATCATGTCTTTGGATTCTGCTCCAGAAGTATTTACTGAGAAACTTCTATGTGCTTAGTCTTCTTGTTACACAGTGGCCTAGACACAAGATGAAAGGCTAGAGAATAAGGCACAAAGAGTTAAACGGGGAGAATGTTGAACTTATTTGCATGGGTGTTTTTAGAAGTATAATCAAGAGAACCATTAAAACAAAATGAAAAAACTTGGAAGCAACAGCAAGAGGGGGCAGCATAGAGAGACAGATGAGAAAGAAACTCAGCCAGTGCCTGTTGTCTGCCAGCTGTTGGACATGGGTTACTCATTGATCTACTGGAGAATTAGATATTAGCATCCCTGTTGGACAGGAAGGCGACCAAGGCACAACATGGTTAAAATGTACTAGTTCAGCCACAGAACCAGATTTTCTTTCCGGTCTGTACTCCAAAGCTTTTATTATGTGGAGAATTATACACAAGATAGGTATGTTAAGAAATAAATATATAAACAATGAGCTGTGAGAAATAGGATAGCTGGGTTATTAAGAGATGTGAAGGATTTAATATTTACTAAATGCCTGCCGCTCTGCTTTAATACCATCTACTGAAAAAAGGCAACATATTAACATGTAATAAGGTCCAGTGACTGATACATAACAGAAAAATCTTACCTAGTAATTACTCCTATTAATATTAGTACCTCATTAAATCCTCCCAGCAATCCTGGGGGGCATACACAGCTATCCCCAGTTTGGAGGTAAGAGGAATAAAGTCCAGGGAAGTTAGGCTAACTCACCCAAGATCAGAGAGCTACCAGGAGATAAAGAGGACGATTTCGAGTCCAAGAATTAAAATGCATCTCTTAACAACACTTACAGTCTGAGTGTCTTTTCTCATAGCTGACAGAGGAGGAAGCTAGTTCCCCTTACTGAACTGAAATGCTCCCCAGGAATTTTAACAAACCCCTCAGTTCCTAAAGCTCTGTCTTCTACTTCTGGGCTGCAAATGACAAGAATCAAAAGAAGAGCTTGAAAGGCAGGATGCAACAGAAAAAATTTTAAAGGCTGCCTCAGAGGGCCAGAGATGAGCCAGGAGGTGGGTCGAGCAGACTGGGGACACACATACCTCTGTATGCAAGGCCTGGCAGCCGGCTTGCAGAGGAGGCAAGGGACACTGAGTGAGCCACCTGCACACTGAAAACTGGGACCAAATGAGTCTGTGAAAGTCAGGTTCAAGCTCAACTTCTAACTGCTGCGAACATAAATGAAGTGGGCTCCTAGGCCTTTCAGGGAAGGGAAAAATATCAGCTGAAACTGAGCACACAAACAAAAGGCTGGGCAATGCAAACAGCTGCATGGACTGGTGGGCAGGCAGAGTCCAGGCTTCTCCCAGCCACACTGGTGCTCACCCCTCCACCAGCATCTGGGTCCTGCAGTGTGAATTACAGATATGTCTCTCCCACCCAAATGCAAGTCCCTCAAGGGCACCTGTGCACACAGGCGGCTTTCAAGAAAGGCTGGCTAAGTGAACAAATGAATGAAAAAGCAAACAACAACAAATAAATTTATCTTCTTAGATTTGATGTCTACCAAGAGCTATTTAACACATTCATTATCAAAATTTCCCCCCATAACTCAGGCAAATATCTGACATTCTTTTCCAAAATTTCAGATAATCTAAACCTAGTTAACTGCAGATGTGTCATGCCTGACTCGTATTTTAAATGTTTTAAATATTAAATATAATTTAATATTACTATTTAAATTATTTTAATATATTATTTCACAAGAAAGACACTGAAAAAAAAGACACTGAAAACCAGAAGTACAAAGTTGTTAGGTCTCACTTCTCGTCTCTTTGTACTAACCCTTCACTCTGCATTTTCTAATCCGGGGGGGGGGGGGGGGGGGGGGCAAAAGTAGGTTTATAGTTATTCATATGGAAAATAATACAAATAATAAATTGTAAATAATAAACTGTGTTTCACATACAACTGTAAACTCACTTTTGCCTCACCCTGAACAGTGAACAATATAATAGAGGAAAGCAAATTAATTGTTCATGGAGAGTAGAAATTTGAAACATGAGGCTGTTATCTTCCCTAGCCCACCCCCTTTTTGCTACTATGGATAATATTCCCACCACCATCACCTAAGTACCATTAGGAGAAAGTGAAATTGGAATAAAAAGAGCATTCAAAGAGCAACCAGAGTTATATATAAGCAAGTGATCCTTCTATTTTACTGATGAAGTTAATTGACTTAAAAATGGTGGAAGAATTGAATGTCTTTCCAAATATTACTTTTCTGTCCTTTCAAATTGCATGCTTACATCTGTGGGTGAAAATACCAAACATATATCTCAACATCATTTTCTCTTCATAGCTGTAATGGCTAACACTGATGAAATAATATTCCAATGTGTCATTATCATTAATGTCCTGAGACAATAAGCCCTTTAGGCTCAAGACCAGTTCCTTTTGCCATACAGCATGGTATTTTTGTAGCCAAATGGAAAAATACATTATTGCTGATGTTTCTAGGTTTCTAAAAGTCCTTTACATAATATAAAGGATTAGTCTGCAGAACAGTTACAGATTGATAATAGATATCAATTTTAAAAATTTTATTTTTAAATTAAGAATTTTTTTTAAATTTTGAATTCCTTTTCTCAAACAGTTCTTGCCAATGGTTAAGTAATCAACCAAGTCATCTGCTGTGGTTTTAAACAATAAGGTAATTCATGACTAAACAAAAATTCCCCAAACATTTTACCTACACTCATATCTAAAAATCTTAAATTTTCTATTGGTGCTTAATTTTTAACTCTCATGCCAATTCCAGGCAATGGCTAAAGAATAAATTGAGGAGGGATGGTTAGATCCAGATAACAAATCCAAGCCAGGTTGCTGTACAGGGATCACAAGCTGAAGGCGTTGATATGGCACTTACTGATAGGTTTGCTCGGGAGGAGACCGTATAAGGGGATACCCCCTTAAATGGCAATCCCCCCTGTTTGCTTTATATGTGCCAACACTCTTATATACACAGAAACAAGCTAAGCTACTTACACTTATGGGAATCTATAATCTGGAAAAAGGAGAGCAACTAGGGCATATATAAATTAAAAATCTTTTAGTACATTATTGGACACACTTGGCTTTTTCCAGATGACTACCCAATTATTTAAAACTAAACCCACTGAGGTCTGGAGAGGATGATGGGAACAAGTATATCCTCTGTGGTATCTCTTTAATCCAACTACTTCAGTAAAGCAGGTGATGCTATAGCTGGGGGGACAGTGGCAGCAATTTATTAAGACCTTCCAAACTAAGAAAGAAGCCAGGCAAGGTTAAGAGACACAGCTTACAAACTGCAGAACCAAGGATGAGTCCTCAGCTGCTCCAGCTCTGTCGTACCACACGCCAGCTACCCCAACTTGAGGATCCCATGGGAAGGGAAAGACCCCTGTTTTAAACAGAACTGAGCTCCTTAAGTCACTGCTGAGAGTCAAGTAGCTCCTTTCCCAAGCAGAAATACAGCACTGGGCAGAGGCTGAAGGCAAATGGCAAACTGGTAAATTTGGTGTAATATTAAAGCCATAACAATAACAACTCCTGTGGTTGGTATATCACGTAATAGTTTATAAAATGCTTGGCAGAGAACTTAATGCATAACGCTCAAATCTTCTAACATGGGTAACATCATAGTCCTAAATTATAGATGAAGAATTTTAGGATCAATTAAGTAACTGAGTAATCTAAGGTCAGCTAAGTATCATATTTGATTGTATCTCACCAACCTAAGTAAAAAAAAAAAAAAAAAAAAAAAAAAGAAGCCCATTTGGTCCAGCCGGTGTTACTCAGTGGTTAAGCATCAACCTATAGAACCAGGAAGTCACGATTCAATTCCTGGTCAGGGCACATGTCCAGGTTGCGGGCTCAATCCCCAGTGGGGGGCGTGCAGGAGGCAGCCAATCAGAGATTCTCTCTCATCATTGATGTTTCTCTCTCTCTCTCTTCTGCTCTGAAATCAATAAAAATATATTTTAAATTAAAAAAAAAGAAGCACATTTGAAGATTGAAAATCAAATCTAACCTTCCTCATTATCTGTGTGGCACATAAGAATACCAGACAGGTGAGAAGTTACATCCACAGAGTTTCAGGCAATAAAATGGGCCAATTATTACTGTCCAAATGGAAATGCTGTTTTAAAGAACACACTGTCAGAAAACAAACAGTAAGTCAAGATCTGATGGTTTACTTTATGAAGATATTGATAAAGCTATCATTCGGAGGAACCTGTGGGTAGTAACTGTTTCTGCACTCCAGCACCTCGACACGGATCAGCACAGAAGAGATAGATAGCCAATTGGAGGCGATTTCAGTCCAGCTTCTCAAGCACACTCACATGGAAACACAGGTAGATTGTTCTTGATCGTATCTATGAATTTTATATTTTACATTTAAAAATGTTTCACCAGTCTTCCAGTGGGTTCCACGGCCCAAGAAAGGATCATGAATTCATGCTGACGATACTCGGATCATATATATCGCATAGTAAAGTAAGTGATAGGTTCTAAAGAATGTGTAGAAATATAAAATCCACTTAACCTTTATAAAGTTTTGTACCCAATAGGTTAGGCAAAGGTGTTTTTTTATGAAAAGTTGTTTCATAGGACAAATATGTTACTAATTCAAAAAGGCAGACTATACTAATTGTGCAATAAAATCAATGTTATGGGCACAATTTAATCCTAACTAATGATTCAAAAGTCATTTCTAGATGCAATACTGTCTCAATGTTATTTTGAAAGTCAACTATCACTTTTCCATAGAAGTGAAGAATAGCATTGTAGTCAATAGAATGCCAAATACCAAAGGAATGTGTTGTGCTACACTGTTTTGGTAATGGTTGCTTATGGAAACTTACGTTCTCACTTGGTCTCCTTTTTAAGGAACAGTAGAAGAGAATTATCTAATTTTAGATTAGATCAGACATCCTCCAACCCTTTCCTTTCTGCTCCTCCCTCCACAAGATAACAATGACTCCAGCCAGCCAGTAACATTTTAATAATTGACTATTATGTGCTGAGCACCTTTTAAGAAACTGGAGATCCAGTGATGAACAGAACACATAGGGTCCCTGACCTTGTGGAACTTAAATGCTAAAAGGGAAGAAGACCAACAATGATCAAGTAAGCAAACAAGTGAAACACCACCCAAGTAAATAACTTAACGATATTCCTAAAAATCACACAGGAGTTGGATGCAGGAACCTACCTGGGCTCATGTTCCCACCCGCTAATCTTGTGTTCTATTAAACCACAATGCCAAGATTTCAGAAACAAAGAAAAGAAATCCAAGAGAAAATTCAGAACAGAGAGACAGAGAGAAGGCTCACAAAGAGGAAAGGTGTACAATGCCTTGAGGGGAGGTAGTTCCTGGGCACATTCTTTAATTTAGCAATGCCTATCCTGTCTATAATTATTGCTTGGGTAAAATAAGCCATCTAATGAAAACTAAAGTAGCTAAAAATCTGATGACAATAGAAACTAGAACAGAATAGACACATAAATCCTCTGCTCTTTCCACAGCTCCCAACTCCATGCATATACTCTGTTCATTCTGGAACACTTTCCCAACTTCCTATAGAAAAATCAATTCCTCCAAAGGACAAGCAAGAGATTCCAATTCTCTTTATTGTTGGATGCCAAATGGGTCTGACTGTCAGTCTGTCAGGGCACAGGGTAATCCCCCATGCTCCCTTCTGCTCAACATTAAAGAAGAAACACAGCACTGCTTTAACCACAGGTTGTAATCACTACAGGGAAGGAGCTGAGGCTAATATATAAGGCTCCTTCCCCACTGGGTCTCTGATTTTTGGCCAAGTCTTTAAAAAATCCTCAATGGAGAATGACCAACCATACCAAAATTTAAATACATTTTTAAATAGACTTCATGTCTCTCCCAGGTCAAGGGAAATCTATACTAATAATAGAGGAATATGAAAATTGTCCAGGACGCCATCACAATAACGCCTGAACAGCAAGCTGTGTGGGGCAACAAGGCCGGCGGGGGATTAGTGAGGGACGACCAAACAACTGAACAGCAGGCTGCATGGGGCAACCAGGCTGGCAGCGGGGTTAGTGAGGTATGACCAAATGACTGAACAGCAGGCTGCATGGGGTGACCAGGCCGGCAGGGGGGGGGCAGTTGGTGGTGATCAGGCTGGCGGGGGTGGGGGGGGACAATTAGGGGCAATCAGGTAGGCAGGCGAGCAGTTAGGAGCCAGCAGTCCCGGATTGTGAGAGGGATGTCCGACTGCCGGGATTGTGAGAGGGATGTCTGATTGCCGGTTTAGGCCCAATCCCTGGGATCGGGCCTAAACTGGCAGTTGGACATCCCCCAAGGGGTTCCGGATTGGAGAGGGTACAGGCTGGGCTGAGGGGATCCCCCCCCCCCCCCCCGCATGAATTTCATGCACCGGGCCTCTAGTTGAATATATATAACTGCAACAGGTGTTTACCCATTTGCTAATCCCCAAAACAAAGGAATGAGGTTAAGTTACGTACTCTGCTATGACAACAAAAATACTTATTTCAACTACTATTCAGTTTCTAGTTTACATCAATTAATCTGGATTTTTTTTAAAAAAGAGAGAGGTTTCCCAAATGATAGCACATTAATTTAGATATTTCACTTTTTCTTTTCATATGCTTTCTTAATCTTTGGGTCTACATGAACTTTTTCTTGTAACATTTGGAAAATGTTTCATAAATTACTATGGAAGGATGGAAAATAAAACTCAAGGCATCTGCTTAAGAAATTTTTATATATAAATTATTCAGAGTGTTAATAATGAGGTTAAAAATTGAGAAGAACCATGGCCAGTATACAATGAAAGGAAAAAATTGCTTCATACTGTGTGATCTCAATATGTATTTAGAAAGGCAAACTGCCAGTTTCATTGAAATAATTCTAACAGTCTTCTTCATTATAATAACTACCACTTATTGAATGCCCACTGTTATGTGAGGTGTGGACTACATTTTCTCTTAATTCTTACCTCTACCAGATCAGGTAGGTATTCACGTATGCGGTAAAAGAATTTGTAAGAGTTACATGGGAAGTAACTTTGGTGGAATTTGAAGGCAGGCCTCTTCAGTTAATATCCAAGTTCTTCCCAACTACAGTAATCACCCTGTTTTCTCCCATAGTTTCAACCATAATCATACTCACAAATGTTTATACATATGGAAATGGTGATGAGTGTGACAAGACTCACTGCCTTCTTACTTAAATCCACTTTCTCATAGTTAAAAGAAAACGTATCCTATATTTTCTCTTAAGCTGGAAAGATCAGGTTATTTTTTTCCTCAAATCTTCCCCAGGATCCCACCGAAAAGCACAAAACACACACTAAATACACAAAAGCCTACTATATCAGAGGCTGCTGAGTTGAAATGACAAGATTCCACTATTCTCCTATCCTAAGTCCACACTATCTTTAAGATCCATGGGTTCAGTCCTTCTCAACCTAAGAAAACAAAGATTATGTTAACGGCACCTCAGAGCAGACCACAACTGCCTCCTCCACTCCTGGTGTTTCTCTTACTATTACATAGTCTCTGCACATTCCTGACATTTGTCTTTTGTCAAATTTATGAATTTATCTTGAAATCCATTTCAGCTACTTAATTATGTAATGCATCAATTTTTTCCCATTGACTCACAGTTCAGAGTCAATGTTACTAATGTAACATTTTTTATTTATTTATTTTTAGATATATTTTATTGATTTTTTTACAGAGAGGAAGAGAGAGGGATAGAGAGTTAGAAACATTGATGAGAGAGAAACATCTATCAGCTGCCTCCTGCACACTCCCTACTGGGGATGTGCCCACAACCAAGGTACATGCCCTTGACCGGAATCGAACCTGGGACCCTTCAGTCCGCAGGTCTACGCTCTGTCCACTGAGCCACACCAGTCAGGGCAAATGTAACATTTTTTAATCATTCACTTGCTTACCTCTTCAATCCTATATAATAAAAGCCTAATATGCAAATTGTCCCCTCAACCGGGAGTTCTGCTGGGAGTTCAACTGCTTGCTATGACGTGCACTGACCACCAGGGGGCAGCACAGAAAATGGCAGGCGTTGGCCCTGCAGCGCTGGCAGCGGGTGGCAGTGAAGGCACTGCAGGCCCCGATGAGAGCGGGACCGGGAGGGATGGTGAAGCAGGTGAGTGGGTGGCGCCAGGCCAAGGCAGGTGCAAGCCACTGGTCACCGGGTGGGGGCTGATTGCCCCACCGATCTGATTGCCCCACCATCACCAGGCTCCCAGGTGTTGAGGGAGCTGGGAAGGGGCCGAATGCGCCACCGATCCAATCGCAGGGCGGCCAGCAGCTGCGGTGGGGGGTGGGGCTGCCGCCCTGCTCCCTCAGCACCTGGGAGCCAGGAGGTGGCAGGGCAATAGGCAGGGTGATCGGGCCCCGCAGGCAGTGACCAGCGACAGCGGCAGGGGGTGGGGGAGCAGGTGGCTGGGGGAAGGGAGGGAGTACCCGGCAGGCAGCCAGCAGCCGCTAGAGACACTATCAGTGCATGAATTTCGTGCACTGGACCTCTAGTTTTCTTATAATAATGGACGATCTTATATGTCAGAGGCTGGTGTTAGTCCTGGAGAGATTCATGAGTAGGCACACACCACACACCCACACTCACATTGTCAGAAAGTAATGTAACAGAAAGCAAATACATCCATCAAGGCAGGCTCTGCCTCTGACTTCAAGATCACATCAGAGTGGGAAATAGGTTGGTAAAATCAGAAATGTGTGGGTTGCAATTCTGGTTCCACTCTGAGCCTCAGCTTCCTTCTATGTAAATCACAGTAACACCACTGGCAAGAAAAAGTACACTGTGGCTTCTCTCTACCAGAATGTTTAACTTTTAACTGGTATTCCATAAATGGACCTTTAACATAAAAGGAGGTGTTTTTCTGCCATCTCAATGGTGAGAACTGTACTATGTTCAATGGAATGAAACACTTCCTCAAAATAAATGAGGAGCCATAATGGCATCCTGCATTCCTTGTTCTTTTCTGTTAAGTGACTGGCAACGTGGATGTGATCCATCATCACATGTCCTGCTGGAAGGGCCTGCTCTGCACCCTTTTCTCCCTCCAGTGACTTATTTACAAAGACTTGTGTAAAACAAGCCATTTATTTAAAACAGGGGAAGGCCTAGCCAACATTCTGGCGACTCAAAACAAAACAAAGAAAGATGCCAAATTGGCTCACGTGAAAGTAAGGATGGAAAAAATGATATTATAGTGGCTGCACTATGACTTAGATGGTGAAGAAATGGGTAAGTTTTATATCAGAGAAGGATAAAATTGCTTTGATCCCTGCTTGCACGTCAGCAATTTTCCTATTTTAGCTGCCATTTCTTTTATCCTAGCAAATCATTAAAAACTTAAAATGACAGATTTTTTTAAACCACTGTAAAAACAGACAAGGAATAGAAAGAAAAAAATTTGGAGGAATATAATCCAAAAAATGCTCACAAAATGATTATTATCTTCTGTGGATAGTAAAATTACAAATATTTTTTATTCTTTTCTGATTTTTTTCAATGAGTATAGAATGTTCTTAAAGAAGCAAAGAACAAAAAAGGCAAAAAAGAAAAACAGTTGGTTAGGAATTTGGAAAGGAAGATGTGCAGGGACAAAGGGAGACATTCATATTGCGCTGAGCCTAGGACCAAAGTTAAAGTATATACAAATATCCACATTCCAAGCACACACAACATTTAAAACTTTATCTTGGTACAGGAGTATAACTTTTCCCTTTAACAATTTTTTAATCTTTCAATATACCTTTTACTTTTTAAATTGCTATTGGCTATTTTATTTAAAAGAAAAACAAAATTTTAGAGAAATGTAAGTACAAACAGCCAAGTTCTCACATCACACTCAGTAATTCACCAAGCCCAAGATGTGCCGCATTGTGGAGAAATGAGACTCCTATAAGAGAGGATAGGCCTACTTATACTAACAATGTCTTCTTTGATATTTTTACTGATTAGTCTCTAATTCAACAGACTCTATGAAGAAGTCACAATCAATGGTCAAGCGTGAAACCCATCTTGGCCAAGGGCAGCCTAGCAGCCCAGCTGTGTTTTCCTCCCTCTAACTCTGGCCTGTTAAGCAGCGAAACTCGGGAAGGGCCGCCTGATACCACAAAAATGACAACTCTGGCATCATTCTAACTAAATTAATCTTGGAACACGTTTTCAAGCCTCTACATGTATTCTCTTGGCACAATGACAGTGCCCATAGTGAGTGGAGAAGTCCATCAACTGGTTACCTGTGAGATATAACCTGGAGGCACATGGATAGGAGGAATGGATCCATTGGGTGACATCATTGGAACTTCAGCAGGTCCTAAAAGAAGCAAGAGCAAGATATAAACAGTTGAAGAAACATAATAGTACTCAAAATAATCACTGGTATTTAAAAAATATTATCAAAACTAAAGAGAATTAATCACTTTGACTATTTTCTCTTCCATAACTGGTACATTGTGCCTTAGACATGAAATTATGGATGAAAAAGAATTCTCCAGCTGTATAAGTCATGGGGGGCAAAAGCAAAACTATGAGCATCTTCATAAATATTTAATGATTCCCAAATCCTCAAGGCTGCTTAGTTAAGAGTAGTCTAACAAAGTGGGGCAAAAAGTTCCTTTTTATTTGTCTTTAAAAGAATCCTATATAATAAAAGGCTAATATGCAAATGGACCAAACAGCAGAATGACTGGTAGCTATGACGTGCATTGCCCACCAGGGAGCAGACGCTCAACACAGGATCTGCCCCCTGGTGGTCAGTGTACTCCCACAGGGGGAGCGCTGCTCAGCTAGAAGCCAGGCTCTCAGCTGGTGAACGCAGCGGCTATGGTAGGAGCCTCTCCTGCTCCCGCAGAAGCGCTAAGTATGTCCGACTGAATGCTTAGGCCTGCTCCCCGGGGAGCATCCCCAGAGGGCTCCCAGACTGTGAGGGGGCACAGGCCGGGCTGAGGGACGACCCCCCCCCCCCCACCGCGAGTGCACAAATTTCAGGCCCTGGGCCTCTAGTGTATTAATAACACTCAAAATACAAAATTGATTTGTATTAAACCAATTAATTTTAAATGAGTTTCTCTCTTCTGGTTTAAAAAGCCCCAATGGATGTAGGTTCATAATTTTCATTTCAAATTATTATTTTTGGTAAGTTATTATAACATGACATTAATTTTCAAAGAGAAGAAACCAAAAACACTTCAAGCTAACTGAGTTTGGTATGCCTTTTATATTATAAGGCAGAGGGAAAAAAAAAGATCACATTTTAAAACTAGGCACTATTAGAAATACTCATGACAAATTTACTTAGGGTTGTTTCAAAGCAAAACATTCAAATAACAAGAGGTTAGTTTCAAATTCATCAAAAGTTAATTACAGGTCTAATACAAACAATGATCAGCAAGGTAAGACTCACCTAAAATACAGTTTGAGTTAATATCTAATTACAAAGAAACCATAACATTTGTCATAACATCAAAATCAACTTCTGACACCCTACCAAAGATCCTGTGAGTAACAGGAAAAAATCAACTTCTGACACCCCACCAAAGATCCTGTGAGTACATGGTTTCCCTAGATGTGCAGGAACACCACCACCTCTGGTTTTCATGTTGGTAGCTGGCTCCTCTATTTAACACCCACCGCCCAAATGTCAATCCAAACTGTGGGGTTTTAAAAATTAAATTTATTGGGGTGACAGTGGTTAATACAATTATATAGGTTTCAAGTGTACATTTCCACGACATGATCTATATGCTGCATTGTGTGCCTACCACCCAAATAATCTTCTGTCACCATATGTTTACCTTCCCTCCTCTGCCTCCCTCCCACATGTTTCTAGTCTGAGATGCGACTTCCTGGCTCCAAGTGCCCTGTGTTGTTTATTTTCTCTCTCCCAATGAGTGTTGTGCTGCCGGCAATGAAAATTGCTGAACTGTAACAAAAACCAAGAAAAATACAACACTTTTCTTGGCAAAAGAAAATAGATCCTGCCACCCAATGCTGCATTTACATGTAAGCACAATGCACCCCTCACCGCACAGTACAACTCAATGTTCTAACTACTTCACAGGAGAGGACCAGTTGGGGATATAGAGGGGTAGGGATGTTGGGGTAACCACAGGTCTACAAGTAGAGAAGGGAAAACATAGGAGTAGGGCAGAAAAGATGCTGATATCCATGGAACATACCATCTGACCAGAGTTCACACTGCAACTTCATGGACAATACACCAAAGCACTAAACTATCTGATAATCTCTAAACACATACAAAACCACAGTGGCCTCTCTCAGGCTAATAAATTGATGATCATTTAAAGCAAAAGACAATGTCATAATTGTCTGAGCCTATTCTATCTTAAAGTATAATTTCAATTAATACATACACTAATCACTGTAGGTACTTTCCAAGTCTATCTTTCTCATCAGCTTTAGCATTTTTGCCATAGTCAAGACAATTCGGTATCTACTAAATAATTTTATTTGGATTGTCTCACTTCAGAATCACAACTATTTCAGCCTTAGCCTGAGTAGTATCTATGAAATCCAAGGGTCTCTGCCTGGTTTCATTCCCAGCTCACTAGTCACACTGGTTATGTGACCTTGAACAATTCACTTTTGGAGCCTCACTGCTCAACAGGTATAAATGAGAAGAACAACTCCTACCTGATACAGTTGGGTTTAAAGATTAAATTCAATAATGCGTGCAAAAACGCTTAGTAGTACATAACACAAAAATCACTCATCAAAATGTTAGCAATCTTTACAACATGTTTAAATTTTTTATTTATAAGTTTTTGTTTTTCAGTTTGTTTGTTAACATTATAAGTACTGATTTATTTTAGTTGCCCTTGTAAACACATAAAATCAACAACTATACACTTTGTACAATATTGCCTTAAGAGGCTAACCTTCATCAGACAAATATCAAATACTTCACAGCACAGATGTGAACAGAAATGCTACCACCTCAGTATTGTTTTTTAATCACTAAAATGTATACCAGGCACAGTCTCTTAACCCAAGACATGACCCCTAAAACTGTTAAAGTCATTTGTGTAAAATACGTTAAAGAATGTAGGACAAGTGTGTGATTTACAGCCAGAAAATGTTTTCTTCCCAGTCTTGATTTCAAAAGTAGCCAAATGACTTTAACATGCTTGCCCACCACCCTTTCTCTTGTCACTGTCATCAAACCCTTACAAAGAGCACTGCAAAACATACAGTAATGACTTCCGAAACTCAACTGTGCCTTGGAACCCCAAGGTTCTTTTTTCTGAAATAAAGTAAACCATTGCATTCACAGGCATTCTGGAGTTTAAAAGCTAGCAATGAATAAATGAATGAATGAATGAATGAATGAATGAATGACAATGGTATACGAAAAGTTATTGTCTCTCTTAACACTTGTTTCTCATCAATCAGTGAGTTACTGCCTCTGTGCAACTCTGTGTCTGAGAACTTCCTGATATTATTATAACCCTTACCTAATTAAAACATAAACTTCTCTCCCTTAACTTCTAGGAATACTAAGTTCCTTTTGATTTTTTTAATTGATACAGATAGGACTTAAAAGCATATAGCCCTTAGAATATGATGAAAATGGTTCTCTCCTTATTCAACCCCACCAACACTGGCTATATTTGGGACGAGGAATAACTTGGGGGGGGGGGGTGTCATCACACAATATTTTCAAACAAATCAACTTCTTCTGACTATACTGGGAAATCACTGAACTATTAAACTTTTTAAAAATAATTTTTAAATCTCTTAAGGTATCTGGAACCCCCTTTAATTAAACACTCTCATTTTATACAGGCAGTTATGTACACATACATTAAATAATTTGAAAATGAAAGTAAGCAAACATACACTTCCAAAATACTGTCAGTAAGATATTTTTTGAGAAGCTAATTCAGACGTTCAGCTAGAGACTACATGAACTCTTCCATAGACAGATGAAAAATATCACATGCACAGTTTCTAGAACTGAAACTAAAGTGTTTGCTAAGAGCCAAGTAACTCCATGAAAAAAAAAAAAAAAAAGCCTTGGGAATTTTGATCAATTTCAGGTTTTAGGCTGTGACTTCAACAGCTAAGAATTCTTTTTGCACTAAACAAGATGTGAGACACAAACAAGCACTATGATTCGTTTATAGTCATTAAAAATTTAACTGCAATACACATGGTATAACATCTTAAAAGTCTGCTAGAATTTGTTAATGAATTGATATTTAATTTACTTATAGCATAATCATTCAATCAACAGTAATTCATGCAATGATCATATGACTGAATTCCCACATCAAAGAGACTGAAGGTCAGTCCAGCTAATGGTATTTTTAGGACCACACATGCACATGAGGAGTCCCCGAGACACTGTCAAGACTGTGAGGCCACTCTGCTTCCTTCTGTGCTTCTTCCCTGCTGCCAGGGATTCCCCCAGAGCTCACACATTTATATAGCTCTTGCTCTGATGCTATATTCAGAATATTCACCCACTCTGGGACCAGAGGTAACTAGATTGACTTGTGGTGAATGTACAAATGAGGTTTAGAAATCTGAAAGTGGTGATAATTGAGAATCCAGGGTATAAATTATCACCTAAACTAGCCTTAGAAATAGCTATAAATAATTAATTATACCACAATTTCAGACATGTTTAAATGGTATTTTTATAAGCTAAGTATTCACCAACAGGTGAACAAGTCGTGAATAAATACAAATGTATTTCTGTACCTGTCTATAAGCTGGTACTTGTGTGTTCAATAGTTATTTTCAACAACAGCTCTTGGTAGCAAGAGGTCACATTCTTATCCTATTAATTTAAATACCATGTTCACAAAGGACGTAAAGGAACTGAGAGCACACATAGCGAGAGATAACACTAATGGTCAAAATAAAGCAAAAGCAAAATAATGATGTGATAAAATCCAATAAACCCTATAAAAGTGACCCTCAAGTCTGTCTAAATAGCCAAAGAAGAGAAATTCTTGCTGGCAGTAGTCATAAGGATAAGGCCACAGCTAGTAGGTAAGTAAATAATTATGGCAAAAGTAATTATCAGGACAAAAGATCTGAATAAAAGTGCACTTGTGCTGTTTGCCATGGGTCTAAGTCTGAATATAAAAGTAAGGTCTTCTGATCAATCCTCTGACTGTCTAATAATGAATCTCCAAGTATGGTGACTCAAGACACACAGCTAAGCCAAGAGATGATGTAGGCACTTTGGGGAACATTGACTTTTTAATTATTTAACACTAACTAATCCCACAAGAGAAGTAAAAGGAATACAAAGTAATAAAGAACAGGTCCTAACCTCAAAGAATCTTAAACTCCAGTGCAGTGGTTCTTAAACTTTACTGCGCATCAGCTTTAGCCAGAGGGTTTCTTAAAATCCAGATTGCTGCGTTCCCCCTCCCACAGATGTAGGATCAGAGGGCCTGGGATGAGTCCCCAGAGTTAGCATTTCTGAGAAGTTCTCAGGTGATATCGCTGCTGCTGTCCAGGGGACACATTTCTGATAGCCCCTTAGGTAAGTGATTTTCAAACTTTTTCATCTCATGGCACACATAAACTAATTACTAAAATTCTGCAACACACCAAAATATATATTTTTTGCTAATCTGACAAAAAAAAAGGTATAATTTTGATTCATTCATACTGAACAGCTATTGTTATGTTGGTTATTGTCATTTTTTAAAGTTTTTTAATTCATTTTTCTTTTGAGAGAATAAGAGGCAGAGGGAGTTGAAGGGGGTGGGGGTAGGAACAGAGAGGGAGAGGGAGAAGGAAAAGGAGAGGGAAAGGGAGAGAGGGAGAGAGGGAGAGAGGGAGAGAGGGAGAGAGGGAGAGAGGGAGAGAGGGAGAGAGAGAGAGATGTGAGAGAAAAACATTGATCAGTTGCCTCCTGTATGTACCCTGACCGGGGATTGAACCCAAAACCTAAGTATGTGCTCTGACCTGTAATCAAACCCATCCCGTCACCTTTTGGGATATGGGACGATGCTTCAACCAAGCCACATCAGCCAGGGCTGTTATCATTGTTGTTTTTTTGTTTTCTGTTTTGTTTTGTTTTTTGACAATCTAAGGGAAAAGAAGTCAGTACCCCTGACTAAATAGTCAGGTGTTGCATTTTAAAAAATTCTTGTGGCACACCAATTGAAAATCTGCCTTAGATGATAAAAGACAATAAGCTAACACAATTAACATCATACTCAATGGTTAAAGACTCCATCAAAAAATTATTAGATTTAATAAATGAATTCAGCAATGTAGCAGGATACAAAATTATGGCATTTTTATATACCAATAGTTAACTTACAGAGAGATTTAAAAAACAATCCCATTTACCACTGCACCAAAAAAAATTAAAATACCTAATAAACTTAACTAAGGAGGTAAAAGACCTGTACTTGGAAAACTACAGGACACTGAAAAAAGAGATAGAGGAAGACATAAACAGATGGAAGAACATACCATGTTCATGGATTGGTAGAATCAGCATCATTAAAATGTCCATACTACCCAAAGCAATCTATAGATGCAATGCAATTCCCATTAAAATACCAATGGCATATTTCACAGACCTAGAACGAACACTCCAAAAATTCATCTGGAATAAAAAAAGACCCCAAATAGCTTCAGCAATCCTGAGAAAGAAGAACAAAGTAGGTGGGATCTCAATACCAGATATTAAGCTATATTACAAAGCCACTGTTCTCAAAACTGCCTGGTACTGGCACAAGAACAGACATATAGACCAATGGAATAGAATAGAGAACCCAGAAATTGACCCAAACCTCTACACTCAATTAATATTTGACAAAGGAGGCAAGATCATACAATGGAGTCAAGACAGTCTCCTCAATAAATGGTGTTGGGAAAATTGGACAGATACATGCAAAAAAATGAAACTAGATCACCAACTTACACCATACACAAAAATAAACTCAAAATGGATAAAGGACTTAAACCTAAGACGGGAAACCATAAAAATCTTAGAGGAATCCACAAGCAGCAAAATCTCAGAATATGCCAAAGCAATATCTTCTCCGATACAGCTCCTAGGGCAATGGAAACTAAAGAGAAAATAAACAAATGGGACTACATCAAAATAAAAAGCTTCTGCACAGCAAAAGAAACCATCAACAAAACAACAAGAGAACATATTTGCCACTGTTATCTCCGATAAGGGTTTAATCTACAACATTTACCGGGAACTCATACAACTTAACATAAGGAAGATAAACAATCCAATAAAAAAAATGGGCAGAGGATCTAAATAGATACTTTTCGAACAAGGACATACAGAAGGGCAAGAGACATATGTAAACATGCTTGAAGTCACGAGAGATGCAAATCAAAACGACAATGAGGTACCATCTCACACCTGTCAGAATGGCTATCACCAACAAATCAACAAATAACAAGTGCTGGCAAGGATGAGGAGAAAAAAGAACCCTCATGTACTGCTGGTGGGAATGCAGACTGGTGCAGCCACTGTGGAGAACAGTATGAAATTTCCTCAAAAAACTAAAAATGGAACTCCCATTTGACCCAGTGATCTCACTTCTAGGGATATATCCCAAGAAATCAGAAAGATCAATCAGAAAGGATATATGCACCCCTATGTTCATAGCAGCACAATTTATCATAGCTAAGATTTGGAAACAGTCTAAGTGCCCATCAGCAGATGAATGGATTAAAAAACTGTGGTACATCTACTCAATGGAATACTATGGTGCTATAAAAAGAAAGGAACTCCTACTATTTGCAACAGCATGGATGGAGCTGGAGAGCATTATGCTAAGTGAAACAAGTCAGTCAGAGAAAGATAAACATCACATGATCTCACTCATATGTGGAATATAATGAACAACATAAACTGATGAACAGAAACAGAAACAGAAACAGATCCAGAGACAGGGAAGCATCGATCAGACCGTCAAACCTCAGAGGGAAGGCAGGGAAGGATTGGGGAAGGGGAAGATATCAACTAAAGGACAAGTATGCTTAGCATAACCAATGGATACAGACACTAGGGGGGTAAGGGCATGAGCAGGGAGTGGGGGGACAATGGGGAGATAAGGACACATATGTAATACCTTAATTAATAAAGAAATAAAAAGAATGCATGACACACACACACACACACACACACACACACAGACTTAAGCTTTTCCCTAACATCAGGAATAAGACAAGGATGACAGCTTTCACCACCACTGTTCAACGCTGAACTGAAAATTCTAGCCAGAACGATAAGGGAAGCAGGGGTGGTAGGAGGAAGGGAGTAGAGAAGAGAGGAGGAAAAAGGAAAGACATACAAATTGGAAAGAAAGGGATAAAACTATTTGCAGATAACAATCTATAATAATAAAAGCGTGATATGCTAATTAGACCAGAAGGGCAACCCTCCGGACAAAGCTGGAGCTGCAGCCAAGGAATCGAGGAAGTCCTGGCTATGAGGGAGGGATCCAGGCAGCGCTGTGGCAGCAAAGGCGTACTCTTGCATGAATTTTGTGCATCAGGCCTCTGGTCTTATATAAAGAAAATACCAACGATTCCACACAAAAAAACCACAAAACCTACTAGAGCTAATAAGCAAATTTGGTACATTTGCAGGATACAATACCAACATAGGTCAATTGTGTTTCTATATATACCACAATGAACAATCTAAAAAGGAAATTAAGAAAACAATTTGAATTACAACAACATCCAAAAAAAACCCAAAAACCTAAGAATAAGTTTAACCAAGAAGGTGAAAAGACTTTCACACAAACTATAAAACATTGCTAGCCCTGGCCAGGTAGTTCAGTGTTGTCCCATACACCAGAAGGTTGCAAGTTCAATTCCCCTTCAAGGCACATACCTAGGTTGCAGGTTTGATCCCTAGGTCAGGGCGAATATGGGAGGCAACCAATGGATGTTTCTCTCTCACATCCATGTCTGTCTGTCTGTCTCTCTCCCCCCTCCCTCTCTAAAATCAATAAACATATCCCTGGGAGTGGATTAAAAAAAAGGAAATAAAAGACCTAAATAAATGGAAATAAACAACCAAATAAAGACATGGAATGAATGAGAGACTTAATATTGCTAAGATGGCAATACTACTCAAAGCGATATAGTCAATGTAATTTCTATCAAAATCCCAATGGCCATTTTGACAGAAACAGACAAGCCAATCTGCAAATCATATGGAACTGTAAAAGGCCCAAACAGAAAAAAAGAATGAACTTGGCACCCTATCTGAGATCCTATACAAAAATTAACTCAAAATGGATCATAGACCTCCATACAGGGTGTCCCCAAAAAGTGTATACACACTTTGAATATTATTAATTCTAATGGGTTAAACATGAAAAGAAAGAAAAAGCAATTGAGCTATCAGCTATTAAACGTGTATGCATTTGGGGGACACCCTGCATAACGGGAAAACCATAAAACTCAGAAGAAAACATGGGTATATTTTCAGTGTTGCACTTGACAATGGCTTCTTAGATATGAAACCAAAATAGAAGCAAAAAAAGAGAAAAAAATAGATAAGCTGAACTTCATAAAAGTTAAAAACTTTTGTGTATCAAAAGACATTATTAACTAAGTGAATAGACAAGCTACAGATTGTGAAAAAAAATAGTTACAAATCTTTTATCTGATAAGGGACCTGTACCTCAAATATATAAAGAATTCTCACAAATCAGCAAAAAAACAACCACACACACACACACAAAAAAAAAACACCCCAATTTAAAAATAGGCAAGGGCTTGAATAGATATTTCACAAAAGAAGATATATAAATAGCCAACAGCACATAAAAAAATGCTCAACATCACTAATCATTAGGGAAATGCAAATCAAAACCACAATGAGGTACCACTTCACACTCGCCTATAGTGGCTATTTTCAGGAAAATAAAAAATAACTGTTGATGAATATGTGGAAAAATTGGAACTCTTGTACAATTGCTGGTAGGAATATAAAATGGCACAGCTGCTGTGGAAAATAATTTGGCGCTTTCTCAAAAAGTTGAACATAAATTTACCATCAATACCACTCCTAGGTATACACACCCATGAGAATCAAATACTGGAACTCAAACAAACACATGCACACACATGTTCACAGCAGTACTGTTCACAATAGCCAAAAGGTAGAAACAGCCAAAATGTCCATTAGGGGATGAATAGATAAATAAAATGTGATATAATACAAACAATGGACTATTGGTTGGCCATAAAAAGAAAGTACTGATATATGCTACTATGTGAATAAAACTTGAAAACATTATGCCAAGTAAAAGAAGCCAGACACAAAAGGTCACATACTTTGTGATTCCAGTTATATGAAATATCCAGAATAAATAAATCAATAGAGACAGAACTCATGTGGTTTCCAAGGGCTGAGGGGTGGGAGGGCTTTGGGGAGCAAGTGCTTACAGGGTGCAAGGTTTCCTGTTGAGGTGATGAAAATGTTTTAGAATGTTGTATGCATTGTATATCAATAAAAATATTTTTTTAAAAGATGATGAACACATAACCGAAGAAATGTAAGATAATAAAACTGGGGTTACTAATAAACTACCAAAAAGCAACAGAGTATAAATCTCCCAAAGCACATCTTCATTCCATATACATTCATATTTGAGAGGATGCTATTTCTAGACACTGTGTTATGCAAAGACCAGTAAGATGCATTCTCTATTCTCAAAGGACTGGTAGTCTAATTATGGAGATACAGACATGGAAAACAAATAGATACAAGCAGGCACTGCAGGCACTGTCTAAATTTAGCAAAATTTTAAAAGATTATCATCCTGTGAACCCATCAGTAATTGCAGAAATGAGCAGTTAAAAGGTTCTAAAGATTTAGTAGTAACCTCACTGCTTTACAAATAAAGAAACTGAGGTCCCGAAGCAAACTGACCAGCAGGCAGGTGATGGAACAACAGAGTCTAGTAGTCAGTTCTTCTGGTTTTTAGCTCACCGTTTCTCATTTTACTTTTTACCTGGAGTAAGATGTGTTGTTTCTTAAAATGCTGCTGCAAAGTAATTTTCTCTGAAGATGCAGTTTTCACACAGAGCCAGGTATTAGATAATACATTTCTCTGGCTCAGATATATGGTCTTGCCCACCTGTAACTACTACTTCTTCCCAAAGGCATCCTGACAGAGAAAAACAGGCTGGAGAGAAGAATCTGAGCACTGAGAAAACAACAGGCCTGGAGCTCGTGAGCCTGGGTTTGAATGTGGTTTTCTAGCACGACCTTGGGCAAATTACTTAAAATCTCTCTGACAGATCAATATTTTTCTGACCTACAAAAAGAGCTGCTTCCAAGGGTTGTTCTGGAGACTAGGAGATGTAATACATATAAAGTACCCAGCACACTGCCTTGTCAAATAATGGTATTTAAAAAAATAACTTTAACATTGTGCTACAAGAAGGAAAATGCTGTATGAACAAAGAGGTTAATAGAGAGTAATCATTTACCACAGAGACAAATGAAGAATTGCAGAGTTTCTCAAATGAGCAAGTTCGTTGTTTGGTTCCTCACATATGTTCTTCTAAAAACATGTTTCCCTCGTGTAGCTTGGAAATAATAGCATCCTTTAAAAAACTGTAAAGGTATATGACTTATGGTTATTAAAAAATAAAAATCAATTTTAAAAAGAGGGAAGGCTGGCTGCTTTCTCAGAGTTATCTACTTCCTTTCCCCTGATCCTAGCTCTGTACCTCTCCCCAAATTATTTGTTGGTCTTCCCTAACTTCTAGGAAATCTTAGAAAGCTGGGTGTGCCTAACTGTCCTGAGACAGCTCTGAATCAAAGGATCAGCCCTTGTTTTCTGAAAGTCGAATCTTCTTCATCTTTGACACTGGCCTGCTTACAAGAATTTCTGGTCTGGGTCAGCCATTGTCTTTAAAAGTAGCAAGTGGCCAGAACAACAAATTGCCCAATGACCAAACCATTCCTACCGAGATCTGAGGTACACCACTATCAAGAATCAAAGCTGAGTCACGGATACCATTTCAAAGAATGTCTCACCACCATTTTATAACTTAACTATTTCAAAACACAAGAAGGAAGGAGCTGCATTAGTTAATAAATCTGTTTTGCCAGGTTGAAATGTAAGCCTTTTCTTTCCAAATATTTGTTTGAACTGTTTTGCTACTTAGCTGTTATAAGGGCAACAAGAGCAGGGAGAGAAAGGTTTAATTTTCACATAAAACTAAACTTCATGAATCCTGATTTTCCTCAATTTCAATAAAATTGAGATTATCTACCCAATCTACTTTATTGAGTGGGTTTAAGGCTTAAATGTTAATGAAATCCATTTAACTATTGTGTAATTACAGAGTGTTTTATTTATATGAGCTAATATTTTATTGAATTCAATTCAATTAACACTATTGTGTAAGATGCTGTAAGGAGTTTAAAGCCACATAGATGATTTTACAATAGATACGTTACTAACAAACTACTACATAAATAAGCAGCATTGTTTTATTAGAGGCCAAGAGCTCTGAAGCTGGATAATAAAAAATTACCCATGGGGTGGGTAGAGGAGTATACTTAAAACTCACAAGTAACTGAAAATGAATGGTAATGGAAGTTGTTGAATCCAGTCCCATAGTTTTAAAAGGAGCTTGATTTAAATTCAGGGCTTCAGGAATACAAGCTCTAAGATTGTTAAAGATATTAGGCACTATGACAGAGGCCAGTAATATAGCCTCCAACTCCTGAGTTTAGAACTCTTGGTTGTGGCTTTGCTGAACCCGATCTAGTTGTCAGACCCTGGGCAGGTGCCAAGGACACAATGACATTAAAGAGAACAAGCAATTTTGTTCTTAATTATGAGAGAATGGCATGCAGAATGAGTAATGTACAGGTGCACAGAAGTGCGTCAGGGGCAAGGGAACAATTCAGCTTTGGGTCCTGGTTTTTGCCTGAGGTTTCTGTAACACACTGTGCATCTCAGCATGGAGCCAGGCACATCACACAGACATCTCAAGCAGCATGGGCATTTACTGAAAGAAATTATTAAAGAATTAGGTAGAAGGCCTATGAGAAATGATTCAAGAAGTTGATCTTTGGGGGGGGGGGGGGGTGGCGCAAAAACAAAAGCAAACAAGGAGTGGGTTCATATACCCCGCCAGGTACTGCAGCTGGGCCTCCCAAGGTCTCCCTACTCTTAAAGTTAATCTATATCACCCTATCCACATTCAGAACCTAACAATGAAAAACACCCAGTATCACCCTACCAGTTAAACTCATTTAAATGAATACTAAGACTCAGTCTGTCTTTTTTTTTTTTTTAATTTTAATGTCAGGTTTTAAAGGAGATAATCAATGGATCTGCTTATTTATACTTAAACCAGGTCCTTATAAACTTCAAAGCTCTGAGGAATGATACAAATATAACTAAATATAACTCAATAATACTGAGAAAGGGCTTCTGATATTTTACAAAGTCAGTCCCTGCAAATATTAGCAGCAAAATTAAAATAAAGGCACCGAAAGCATTAAGCACTTCATTGCAAAGCCTTTAAAATTAAAGCTTTCGCAGCATGTTTTCTCTTGTGCCCACACTTTCTCATACAGAATGAAAACCAACCTGAGACACAGTTGGCATTCCAGCTAATAAATCCAAGAAAGAGTTACCAGAAAAACTGAGTTGAAATAGGTGAGCATAATTTCAGGGGAACCCTCCAGAGAGTTTGGTTGAGGGTAAAAACTTATTAGAACAGATTTATTTTAAATTTCATTTTAAATGTCCCGAGATAAAACACAAACTGATGTTTTCAAAGAAATATATTAAAGATTTTTAATTTTGTAGAATAAAGAATCAAAACTAAAGATTATTCATTAGAAGCCTATGGCAGGGCCTGGCTGGCATGGCTCAGTGGTTGAGTGTCGACCTATGAACCAGGAAGTCTAGGTTTAATTACAGTCTGGCCACATGCCTGGGTTGTGGGCTGGAACCTCAGTAGGACGTGTGCAGGAGACAGCTGATCAATGATTCTCTCTCATTATTGATGTTTCTAGTTCTCAATCCCTATCCCTTCTTCTTTGAAATCAATAAAAATGTATTAAAAAGGGGGGATTGGAGAGGGCAATGGGGGGAAAAAGAAACATATGTAATACTTTCAACAATAAAGATATATATGTGTATGTATGTGTGTGTGTGTGTGTGTGTGTGTGTGTGTGTGTGTGTGTGTGTATATGCTAATTAGACCAGGCATCCTTCCGGATGACCTTCCAGACGAAGCCGGGGCTGCGAGGGAAGCCCGGGTCCCGGATGCCAGAGGGAAGCCAGTGCCAGCAGCCGGGGGGAAGGCCTACTCTTGCACGAATTTCGTGCATTGGGGAGAGGGAGAGGGGGAGAGAGAGAGAGAGAGAGAGAGAGAGAGAGAGAGAGAGAGAGAGAGAGAGAGAGAGAGAGAATTTTAAGCCTATGGCAGGGAGAGCAAGAATGGGGCAGAATTGTTCACTATGGCCCTGAGTATTCACAAGGGGTTGTCTTCATTCTCTCACCAGCTTTCTCTGCTCTCAGAAAGGGTTATGGAAAGAAACGGAGATGAATAAAACCTTGTCCACTCTTACACCCCGGACCCCACTCCCACCCCATTTGGGTGACTACAAGGCCTACTTCTTCCAGGAGGGACAGAACAGCAAGCAAGGCAAGACAGCAAGTAGATATTTTCATAACAGCTGCATGAAGAATTCTGAGGCAGATGTGCACTTCCTATATTATTTGTGCTCCACTTTACAATTTCAATGTCATGCTCTAGAAGGGCAAGTTTGAAAATAGTACTGAAATCATTAACCACACAACAATCATCATATATAATAAGAGAGGAATATGCTAATTATCCGTTATGCCTTGGGGGGTAACGACCAATGGCTTAACAACCAGATCACGGATCTGGAGGAGGGTGGAGCAGCGAACTACAGTGGGCTGAGAAAAGCTACAGGAGGGGTCAGGGCAGCAAGCTATGGGGGGGAGGGGGGCAGGGGAGCTACAGGAGGGCAGGGCAGTGGGCGGAGAGCTATAGGAGGGCAGCAGAGAGCCACTGGCACATGGATTCGTGCGCAGGGTTACTAGTATGATTACATTCTTCACAAGATCTGTTTTACGTTATTCATCTGTTACAAATGAAAGACCATTAGAAACAACACCCACCTGAAGGCTGAATTACAAATACTACTACTACTACTACTACTACTACTACTACTACTAATAATAATAATAATAATAATGTATAGCTTTAAGCACTCAATATGTTGAAAGGAATTCAATTACCCATTGCTCTAATGAGGCTTTACAAGCAAACTAGAGGATCCCTTTTAACTGCTCTCAGAGTTGGCTCAAAACAAAGGGCAGGCCCCTAAAGAGTGGTGCTCTAAATCAAAGTCTTTGACAACATCCTAAAGGCATTTTATTGGCAACACCCCCAACACAATTTACTAGCTTAGTTCTTTAACTCATGTGCCTCAAATCCAAAGGCAAAAGAGAAATGTCTGGGATCCATGAAATAGAGCTACTAAAGAAAACCAATAGTTACTATGGAAATGAAAAAAATAAACCAAATATTCCATAAAATAAACCAGTTTACATATCTGATGCCATTTTCTTTCCAACCTGGTAGGCTACTCACTCACTCACAATCACCCAATATCTGATTGAAAGTTTTTTCAACCAAAGGCCAGCAATCTTCTGAAATAACTTAATTTTACAAAAGTGTGATTGCTAATAAAAATTCTCTAAATTGTCCAGTGGCTGGGACCTAATAATGGACTTTGAGATGACTAGTTTAATTTATAGTTCTAGTCTGTCTTACCTAAACCACACAGAGGCTAGGAAGGTAAATAAGAGTTCCTGCAGACCAGCTATGCTGACATAGCCTGTTGCCTTTACACTTTTGTTTGTATGCCAAAACAAAACAAAAACAAACAACAACAAAAAATACACACAAAAGGCAGGCTGGGAACTGACAGTAAAAAACAATCTCAAACAGGTTAGACTCTCCCATTTGCAGTCTGATCAAAGGCAGTACTAAACACCTATGAGTAACTGCAGGAAGGTTGGGTCACCCTGGTCAGCTATTTTCTCAGCTATAAAACTAAGCTGACAAGGTTACTGTTTAAGGGCAGCAGACAGCCTTATGGCACAGATGCTTCGTAGTCCTGGCCCAAGAAACTATCCTATCTAATAAAAGGGTAATATGCAAATTAACCATAACTCTGCTACACCCACAAGCCATGTCCACCAGCCAATCAGGAGCGAGTATGCAAATTAACCCAACCAAGATGGCTGTGGCCACCGAGAGAGCAGGAGGGAGGCTCGGGTTTCCCCGGCAATGGAGGAAGCCAAGTTTTCCGCACACCCTGGCCATCCCAGGCCTGCACTCCAGGCTACAAAGTTTCAATTATAGAAGATAAATAAATCCCAACAAAAATGGCGGCAGCCATGGAGCTGGAGAGAGCAGGAGGCTAGGGTTGCCCCTTGTGATGGAGGAAGCCAAGCTTCCGAAGCCCTGGCCTGCCTTGGCCTCCGCTTAAGGCTACAAAGTTTCAATTATAGAAGATAAATAAATCCCAACAGAAATGGCTGCCGCCACAGAGCGAGCAGAAGGCTTGGCTCCACTCCAGGCTACAAAGTTTCAATTGTAGAAGATAAATAAACCCCAGATACCAGGGCCTCTGCTTGGGTTGCCGGGGGGCATGGCCGGCCTGCAAACCACCACAGGACCTTTGCCCAGGCCGCCCCATGCCCCAAGGGAACCCCCACCCTGATCCGGGACACCCTTCAGGGCAAACCAGCTGGCCCCCACCTATGCACCAGGCCTCTATCCTATCTAATAAAAGAGTAATATGCAGACTGACCATCACTCCAACACACAAGATGGCTGCCCCCATGTGGTCAAAGATGGCTGCCTCCATGTGGACACAAGATGGCCACCACAAGATGGCCAGCAGGGGAGGGCAGTTGGGAGGAAACAGGCCTGCAAGGGAGGGCAGTTGGGGCGATCAGGCCAGCAGGGTAGGGCAGTTGGGAGGGACCAGGCCTTCAAGGGAGGGCAGTTGGGGGCGATGAAGCCTGCAGGGGAGGGCAATTAGGGGTGACCAGGCCAGCAGAGGAGGGAAGTTGGGGGTGACCAGGCCTGCAGGGAAGGGCAGTTGGGGGGGACCCAGGCCTGCAGGGGAGAGCAGTTGGGGGGACCAGGCCTGCAGGGGAGGGCTGTTAGGGGTGACCAGGCCTGCAGGGGAGGGCAGTTAGGGGAAAACAGGCTGGCAGGGGAGCAGTTAGGCATCAATCAGGCTGGCAGGGGAGTGGTTAGGGGGTGATCAGGCTGGCAGGCAGAAGCAGTTAGGGGCAATCAGGAAGGCAGGCAGGCGAGCAGTTGGGAGCCAGCAGTCCTGGATTGTGAGAGGGATGTCCGAATGCCTGGTGGGATCGGGCCTAAACGGGCAGTGGGACATCCCTCAAGGGGTCCCAGATTAGAGAGGGTGCAGGCTGCGCTGAGGGGACCCCCCCCCATGCACGAATTTTGTTCACCGGGCCTCTAGTTTTACTAATAAACAGGCTACAATTTCACTTTCAAGTATTAACCCTCCATTTACTAATGGGGCCTGAGACAAATGAAAATGGAAGGTGTACACTTGGGAAACAGGTTACCAGGAAGATCTCCTAGTCGATTCACTACTATTTTTCTTGAACTAAAAAAATAGCAAGCTTTTCAACAGAATGGAACAAGTCTAAAGATGCCTTATCCAGACAACCACCAGCCCTCAGTTTGCTAATCAGAAGGGGCCAAGACGAGGCCATATTAGGGTAGGTAAGAAGGGGAGAAGGCAAAATTTTCAACGTGTTCAATAAAAACAACAAAAACATATCAAACTGTAATTTCATATATAGTACTATCAATGATTAGATGGGAACATAGCCATAAACAGACATATACAATATACAAATATGAGTAACTCATAAAGCCCTTCAAGGCAAAACATTCTGTTTATATGCTGCCTTTTTAAGTCATCCCACTTAGATTAAACAGTGAGCATGAAGAAACCTGAATGTTGTCTGTCTTTTTCATCTCTTTATTTCCATCCCTGCCTTTGACTGTTTTATGACTTCTTTCCCCCCAGATTTCACGTATAAAATATTCCCCCTATAAACAAATATACATATTCCGAGGTCCAATTAGACACCTTCAGCCTCATACTTATCAACTGATCACCTTCACTTTCAGATGAGTAAAATGATGTCAGAATATTTGATTTAAGATTTCCTGGCCACAGATATGAAAGGTAAGGTCTGTTAGGCAACGTGTTTGTAGAACAAAGTGAAGAGCAGATAATAAGGAGAAAGAAAGGTTTGGGGCAGAAAGTTGACTTTTTTGAAAAGAGGAGAGGAACTAAATAGATTATCTAATATGGAAGAAGGAGAACAAAAACAAAACAAAAAACAGGAGGAGGAAATAATAATCTGGTGGGTTGGAGGGAAAAGGCTGAAAAACCAGACACACAAAAAATATATGGCCCTAATTAATCTTTGAATTGCAACTGTTTTCCACACCCCAAAAAATATATGGCCCCACTGAATCTTTGAATTCAACTGTTTTCCAATTCAACATGATGCATTCAAAGGTATGTGATGACTGCACACACAATATTGAAAATGGCAACTAAAAACATCATAGGAATCTAAGGGCTAGTCACTGGTCTATTTCAGCTTTGAAATGGTATTTTTTAAAGCTTTTCTCTTCAACTCACCCCATCAAAACGAAATGGAGCTCAGTGGAGACATGGAGTCACTGTCTCTGCTGTCTCAAATGCAAAATAAAAAGGAATCTATTGATGCCTATGCTTCCTTCTAGAGCAGCAATTTTCAACCTTAAGAATTTTTAAAACATGCAATTACTTACTATTTAGTCAGGAGCACTGACCTCTTTTCCCTTAGATTGTCAAATTAAGAAAATGACAACAGCCAACACAACAATAGCCAGCCAGTGTGAATGGATAAAAATTATACCTGCTTTTTTGTCAGATTGGCAAAAATATATTTTTTGGTGTGCCGCAGAATCTTAGTAACTAGTTTACCTGTGCCATGTGATGAAATAGGTTGAAAATCGCTGCTCTAGAGCAATATGCCACATGGCACTGGTGTACTTAGGTCTATTCTTGCAGATTCTAGAAAACAGCTTTTAGTTGCCAATCCCTAAAATCCTTCCCAGCTGTGAGCCTCCAAAGTGAGTTACACTAAAAGGTCAGAGGCCCTTTGAAAATGTAAATTTTCAAGCTTCTGGAATCTGCTTTTTTTCTTAGGATGGCCACCTCTCCCTTCCTTGTCCCAGAGTCAAACCATCCCTCCCCGGCTCCCCACTGATTTGATGTAGGTATTCTATGGACCAGTCAGAAAAATGATGACCTAGAAATAACACAAATAAATAAAAGAGAGAAAAAAGAAAGCACATTTAAGATTCTTGAAGCATATCTCATGTGTGCTTACTTTAAGCCAAATTAGCTGAATCTTAAAGTCAGGACAATATTTAAAAGTGAAGAGGGAAAAAGATAGCCAAGTTCTATAAATTTTATCCTGTTAACTAGAGGCCCGGTGCATGAAATTCGTGCATGGTTGGGGGGGGGGGGTGTCCCTCAGCCCAGCCTGCACCCTATCCAATCTCAGACATCCCTCCCACAATCCAAGACTGCTGGATCCCAACTGCTCACCTGCCTGCTTTCCTGATTGCCCTTAACCGCTTCTGCCTGCCAGCCTGATCACCCCCTAACCACTACCCTACCAGCCTGATCAACGGCCAACTGTTCCCCTGCCAGCCCAATTGCCCTTAACTGCCCTCCCCTGCCGGCCCGGTCACCCCTAACTGTCCTCCCCTATAGGCCTGGTCGCCCCCAACTGCCCTCCCCTGCTGTCCCGGTAACCCCTAACTGCCCTCCCCTGCTGGCCTGGTCACCCCAACTGTCCTACCTGCAGGCCTGGTCACCCCAACTGTCCTCCCTGCAGGCCTGGTCACCCCTAACTGCTCTCCCCCGCTGGCCTGGTCACCCCCAACTGTCCTCCCCTGCAGGCCTGGTCCCCCCCAACTTCCCTCCTCTGCCAGCCCGGTCACCCCTAACTGCCCTCCCCTGCAGGCTTCATCGCCCCCAACTGCCCTCCCTTGCAGGCCTGGTCCCTCCCACCTGCCCTCCCTTGCTGGCCATCTTGTGGTGGCCATCTTGTGTCCACATGGGGGCAGCCATCTTTGACCACATGGGGGAGGCCATCTTGTGTGTTGGAGTGATGGTCAATTTGTATATTACTCTTTTATTAGATAGGATGGATATTTAATTAAATTTTCAGCTAACAAAGATGACTATAATTTGGCTCAAAACTCGTTCTCCAGCTTTAGTCATAATAAAGTATATTTTCATGGCAACAATAAAATTATTTTATGTAATATAGATTAACAAGCACCCTATTAAGAAATAGTCTATGCAGTTATTGCATTTATTTATATGATTCCTGGCCACCAGTGATCGTTTAATATGAAACACTATGCATCTAAGAATAGGGAAACAGCTAGAGCAGTTGATAAAATCTTCATAAACATTTTTAGTTGACACCCAGGACCACAGAATCAGAATTCTCTTGAGGGTGAGAAGGATTTAAAGGTCATCCAGTTCAATTCCCCATTTACGTCTTGAACTGCTGAACAAAATCTCTAGCAAGTGGCCAGATACTTCAAGTAATGTAGAGTTCCCTTTCTCAAAAAGCACCAAGTTCCATTTTTTAGCAATCTTAATTGATGGAGGGCTTTCCCTTTTAACAAAGAGAAATATAAATTCTGTTCCTAAGAGCCATATAGGGTAAGTTTACCCTCCATCCCATAAACCGATCCTTCAGATACTTGGAGAGTTAAATCCCCTCTTCTACAAATACCACCCCTTGGGATTTCCCCATCCTTTTCTTCCATTGACATGGCTTACAACCACATCCCCATGAATCATTCTAACAACCTACCATGTCTATGGCCCTTTATAAAACTAGGTTTTAAAAATATTACACCATAACTCTGTATGCACAAAGTGTGGCGAATCATCATTGCCCTGGTCTACTCACAGTCAAGTTCAGGCAGAAACAGGCCTCTCCCCCACACCATGGCCAACTGACCAATGAGGATGAATCACTGAATTTTCCATGCCTCTGGTGACCCATGGACCTTTGCATTTGGGAACCCAACCCACTGCAATTAGGCAGAGCCTGAACAACAGGATCTGCCATCTTCAAACCTGAAGATTATGATTTCAGTGTGTGTATGTGTGTGTGGTTTTTCTGAAATGCACTAGATTACTGAGATCACTGGTATTTGAATCAGCACTGCAGTCACTATGTAAGTATTTATATTTTCACATGTCTATGCTATGAGTAATTTTTATGAATATTATATGAAATCATTTAGATAGTAGAGTGCATGTATATTGTCATATGAAACCATAAGAATAAAGTTCCTGTCATGTGAACTTTAACCCAAAGGTGTCTTTTACAGAATAGTCAGGCATTAAACGAGTCTGATTTAACCAAAATCGTTTTTAGCACCAACTTTTGCAAGTGTGTCAGTGGTAAAATTTCAACTCTAACAATTTTTATGAAATTAATGACTTAATGATTCTACATATGGGTAACATCTAAAAAGCAAATAATTTCTATTTGACACTTCTTTCATTGAGCCAGGAAAAAGGATGTTTTCATCCCTAAAACATTTGTTTACTCTTCTCAACATTCACACCCATTGGGTTATTCAGAGGCAAATCTTTCAATTTTTGCATATGGCTAGAAAGTTTTTTTTAAGCATTACAGAAATGCAGAATCTTAAGAAAAATTAGCACTGAGGTCTTCTTAAAACCTAAAACAATCTAGTGCTGATTTTATTGAAACACATCAATAACTTTGATGACCTTTATTGCACCACTCTCTACCCAGTTTCCCCTCTTCAAGAAAAAGAAGACAATATATAACCTAGCAACAAGGTTTGTAACTACTTCTACCATACTTAACTTTCATTAAGTTCTGCAAAATGCCAATATAATTTGTTAAATATTCTGGAATGGTTTTACTCAGAGATGCTTCTATTTGACTTTATTATTATTTGTTATTTCCTTTTGTGAACTTACTTCCTCACTTTACCCCACTGCTGGTTTTTCATGAGGATCATTCATGGCATAATTACATTGTGAGTTTATAGCAACTTATAGAACTCTCAACTAATGAGGTTCCCAGTGGCATTACCTATTCAAAAAGAATAATATAAAATTCATCTATGTATATTAGCAGCCCAAAGTCTAGACTCCCTACTATAGACCAACAGGCTAAGATGGGGAAAAAAAAAATCATCTTTTTATGTGTAGTATAGAGGCATATTTTTATAAACATCATATTTCACCAAGTCTAAGATATCATCAATAAGATGAGACATGATTTTACATGCTATTAAAAAAATAATGTTGCCTTACTGAATTCAATTGACATTCAGTCAATTGTAAGATGCATGCCAATTTAAAATATGTGAAAATAAGAGTGGAAATGTACTTTATAAGACACATGAAATACAATATCGTTTGAGACAAAAATTGAAAGAAATCACAAAGTTCATAATCTCAACCTGTGGAGCTGTCCAATGGCCCAGTGGGAACCTAAAAGCTTTGTGGACACAATTACAAAATTCCCATTAACAGCCCAATATGGGTCTATCTTAAGATCCAGCTTTAAATCAAATGCCCCAGAAACTACCAAAATACATTTCCAGCACAAAATTTCCAAGATATAATTACAGAGTAGCTCATTTAAATGAACATGCCCTAACCCATTTTCCTAACTTCAAATTCAAATCCAATGAACTTCAGTTGGATTCAGTATTCCTATAACCATCTCACTTGTTTTACTTCAGTTAAGTTAAATACAAAGCAGTTTTTACATTTTTTTAAATATCCAGAATTTACTAAAAGACAGGTCACTGTCACCTTGAAGTAACTGGCAGCCTCACTATGCATTAAATCTAAACTGAAGATAATTTCTGAGATCAGCCATGAATCCAGCTTCCTCATATTCTGCAAGCATACAACACTGGTTCAGATCTCTTAGGACAATTGTTTAACAAAGTAAAAAAAATGTACTTTCAAAAGTTTGTTATCGCTGGACAGACTGAGTATACATAGTGCTAGGAAAGTTTGGTCATCCCATGAACTTGGCAATACTTCTTATTTACATTAAAATGCCATGTCTCATAAATACATTTTCTAAAACTCAGTCTCAACATGATGAAAAATATTGCTTTATCTAATGTTTTAAAGAGTTCTAGATTCCTTTGTCTCATAATTATTGGAATGTAATAACCAGTGAACAACACTTTCTGCTAAAAAAAGAAAATTATACTGTCTTCTCTATTTGCTTGCTACCTACCAGACCCCCAACCCCACCTCTAAAAGAAAGCTATATTGGGTGGGGCTTATTATGTATTACTAGAGGCCCGGTGCATGAATTCATGCACGGGTGGGGTCTGGCCAGCCAGCCCTAATGGGGGCCGATTGGGGCTGAGCCGGCAGGGGAGAGGAGCTGCGGGAGGTTAGCCAGCTGACTCCGCCCTTGATCTGGGTTGGGGGGGGCAATCGGAGGTAGGGCCAGCCATGGGGAGGGGCCACAGGAGGTTGGGAGGACCAATCAGGGCCCTGATCAGGCTGGCTGGCCGCCACAGTATGCATCATAGCGACCGGTCGTTCTGTCATTCTGCTCACTTAGGCTTTTATATATATATATATAGATTATTCATGTTTTGAAAAAGCCTTTCTGACAGTGGGCAATATGTCAGAGTAATCTATGACTGCTATAACTGGTGTCACTAAACTCTTAACTACCATTGTTCTCCAGTGGTTGGGAAAAATTCAGATTCCTTTAATGTGTGCTTCATCACTCTCTGTTTTTCTTGCTCCCAAGTGATCACAATGTTCTTAATTACTTATTTCAACCATAGAAAAGGAAAAAATAAAAATTCAGATATTAACGTCCAATGTGTGGTCCTAAACCTGGGCTGTACAGGATGCGATTTACCAGGAAGTTAAAATAAGAAATCTTCTCTCTAAAGACTTTAATAAGAATCACTGTCAATACTAAAGTTTTATTTAGTTATCTTTTAATGTCCTAAATTTACTAACTATACTGCTCACAAAATAATTTGATACATCTGGAGAAGTCTAATCAAAAGTTACCAAGCAGTCTGAAGCATATGTAAATAGGAGCAAAAAGTGGTCACATCGGGTCCACAAAAGGCTTTGATCACTTTTTCCCCCTCTGTAAATTCTATTATTTATTTGATATTTGTCTATCAATAATTCATTCTTAATGATTGGGAAGCAAGCACTAATAATATTATGTTATTTCTACTTCTAATTCTGAGTAGATATCAAGCAAAAATAACACCAAACAAGTGTTCCAATTTCTCCAGGTTTTCACACAAATTATCAACTTAGCTGCAATTTACAGGCTAATCCTAAACCAAGCAGAAAGGACTGCTAAATCTACTGGCTGGCAGTTGTGAGAATAGTAGGGTAGTGATAGCAGGTGCCATTTAGAAAGCTGGGCTGGGATTCTCTCAGTGTGAAATCACCACTCCTCTACCAAGTTCTTTGGTGGGGCAGTTTGGGAGTTCCTCAAAAGCAGGATGAAAACAGGCAAAACAGACCCAAGACATATAAAATAAACGAAGCAAACAAACAAAGGCAATGAAGGCCAAAACAAAAGATTCCTATAAATGATCAGGAAAGGCACAAAGCTGAGCTATTCTTTTCTGTCATAATTTCTCTCAAAAAAAGAAAAACAAAGAACAAACCTTTGTTTTAGAGCTAACTCAATACTGAAACTTCCGGATAGGTTTCATGTGCTCAACACATTTGCAAAAAAATGTAATTTAGCCTCTAGTGTTTATAGACTACATAAAATATCACAATGTAGTGTGATCCATTTTTATAACTAATTTTCTGAAGCACAGTCTCTAAAATATACTTCTGAACAAACTTTCTTTCATGATAAGCTTCTAGAAATAAATGACAAAACATGCCTTATGTTATTGTGCAAAACTACTTTGACTCTCACTTAGGAGCCCTATGAACTCCTTTCCTCCTCAGATGACCAGTAACTACTAAACATAGCATTAATGGGCTGCAATAAATATAACTCCTAAAAAATCATTAATCAACCCTATATCCCTTGAGAGAAATTATGATGCCAATAGTCATATTACCTTACAGTAGTAAAAAATAGTCTAAAACTACTGCTTTTTAGCTTTATACTCCCTCGTACTCCCTCTCATTACATCACAAATAAATATGTGGTTGAATAATTTATATATGTACTTTTCATTTTTCATATACAGCATACAAGTACATAAAAATATCCTGATTTTGTATTAACACTAGAGGTCCAGTGCACAAAATTCATGCACAGGGGTGGGAGGTCCCCTCAGTGCAGCCTGCACCCCCTCCAATCTGGGACCCCTTGAGGGATGTCCGACTGCCGGGATCGGGCCTAAACCAGCAGTCAGACATCCCTCTCACAATCCAGGACCGCTGGCTCCTAACTGCTCACCTGCCTGCCTGCCTGATCGCCCCCAACTGCCCCCCCCCCCACCGCCTGGTCACCCCCAACTGCCCCCTGCCGGCCTGGTTGCCCCAAACTGCCTCCCCTGCCAGCCTGGTTGCTCCCAACTACCCCGCCTACCAGCCTGGTTGCCCCACACAGCCTGCAGTTCAGTCATTTGGTTGTCCCTCACTAATGCCCCTACCAGCCTGGTTGCCCCACACAGCCTGCAGTTCAGTCATTTGGTTGTCCCTCACTAATGCCCCTGTTGGCCTGGTTGCCCCACGCAGCCTGCTGTTCAGTCGTTTTGTTGTCCATCTGGTCATTTAGGTCATGAGAACCCCTGGCTTTTTATATATTAGGATAACTCTTAATGATTCATGGATATCAAGTTTAAAATTAAAATGTCAGTTAAGCACTGAACAAAATATATTACCCAACCCTACCTACTAAACCACAATGTAATTCAATCAATGTAGTATAATAGTAACTACTAAGGAATAAATAGTAAAATCCTGTCTGTGATAAAAAAATAAAATAAAAAGATTTAGGAGAAAGAGACAAATTCCTTTACCTATCAAAAACATCATCTTTCTGAAGTGATCTCAGATTCCTAGTACTTGGATTTTGAGTAGCTTTAAACACTTCTCCAAATATACTGCAAGAAATTTAAAAAAAAAAAAAAAGATACATTTAAAAAACTGCAAAGAGAATGCAGGTTTCTTTACAAGCCCACCAGAGCGAAGTAGCTGTGACTCAACACTGGGGCCATACTCTTCTAGATTCAAAGCCAAGCTCCACCAGTTACTAGTTGTGTGATCTTAGGCCTCTCTGCCTCAGTTTCCAAATGAAGAAAGTAATGGTGCCAATCTCACAAGACTGTCTGAGGAAGAAGTGAGTTAGTAGATGCAAATGGCTTAGAAGAATGTCTCTTTAGATCACGAGAGGGGTTAGCTGAGGTCATCACTATTACCCCACAGCTGCAATTGCCATTACTTCTCCTGCCCCAACTGTCCCTACTATTCCTGGTATATTCCAGTTTTAATGGATAGGGTTAAAGACCTAGATTTTTCCGTGAGCATGCATAGTCACAAATAAAAGTATCCAGACAACAAAAATGATTAATACCATAGCTTGAGATGGGGTGGTGATTCTGGTTTTTAAGCTTTTTAATCAGGATAAGCCAAATAACTATTTATTCCAGCTAAGCTAATCAACATTGGTTTCTTGTTGATTAAGGGAAAACAATATAATTTATTGTTGTGTGGGAATCTACTTTTCCATTCATAAAAGCATCTGTCCTTCCCTTCCCATCAACTATAAGAAATCTTCTTCATTTCCCTCATAATGTCAGGCAAAGTTTGCCAGGTGCTTAACAGGTACGTGATAAATAATTCTGGCCAAAATGGTGTGTCCTCCGCATGCCACATGCTCATTTAGTTGCATTGACAGCGATGTTGTAGGTCCTCCCCATCGAAGGTTTCTAAACCTTAAAACAGAACAACAGGTAATTGCCAGGAATGCCTAACCTTGTCCTGTGATCTGTGTCTTTAAATCCATGCATCTGATACTAGATCTTGCCAAAAAGTAGGCTTTAGTATAAAAAACGACTAAATAGACTAAAATGATAACCCCAAAAAAATCCATTTTACTTTTGCCCTTTAATATGGAATAAGCTTAGAACTCTAAAATTAAGTGTTTATAAAGTAATCAAAACTCCTTTATATCTATCTTTTAAAAAATTATTTAGGTGGAATAAAACTCTTATTACCCCTTTCATAACTTATTATGAATGCATTATATGCTTTGGGAGGTGTGTGTATAAAAGTGAACAGAAATGAAGCAGAAGTTAAAAGCTCAGTGCTGAAAGTTTTATTCTCACATCTATTTACCAAGGCGCCCGGTTTACTTATGAAAACTTGGCCACAAGTGGCCAGAATAAAGGCATTTCAATGGAACTGTCTTTTACTTTCTTTTTTTCTCTAACCCTTTCATATTCTCCTTAAGAAGCATCCCTGGTGCATGCTTGGTTTCTAAAGGTCTGATGACACTATGGATACTACGGTGAATGCTCAAGACTGAAAGAAATATTTCTCTTTCCTTCTCTGTGAGTCAGAAAATTCGGAACACAAGAGGATCCATTCAAGGCATGATAGAGTGCCTCACAGAGGCAGCAATATGTTCACAGTTGGCAAACAGAGATCTGTTTGGACAGTGAGCACAGTCATCTACTCAGCAAACACCAGCTTTCCTCTTCGTTCACAGCAGAAAGAACCAGACACTGGTGGCCCTGCTTCCAGACTCCAACACCACTTTGGAACGAGCTTTCTATACAGAATGCCTTTGTCCAACGGTCACAATTCAGTGGGTCCCCACAGCTTTCCTAGAAGCTACGTCTGTCTATTCACAATTTCATTCAGGCTCAACATTCATCTATAAAGGTCTGGAGGAAAATGTAATGGGAATCCCCCAATTTTCATTGGTAATAATAGACAAGGAAGTGACTGAATGGTTTTTTACCAATCAGCAAGATGGCAGCAGGAAAAGTATTGAGTGTACAGTGAATGTAATGTGTTGTCTCTCCCCTTAAGGAGCTTTGGGGAGGAGCACAGATATTGTTACCGCTGCAATCTAGAAGAACACCAAGTATAACCTTTCAGAGGAAGTCAGAGAAAAGGTGGCCCAAATAAAACAGCAAACATCCTGTGGAGTGTATATGAATGCGATAGCCTTCTCCAGAAGATTTCAAAATAATATGATGCAGTTTAAGAATTGTCAGTTCTGAAAGAACAGCAACACCCATTAGATATCCAAACTTTCACCAAGCTCTCCATGTCATGAGTAAAAAAAAAAGAAAGAAGACAAACTTGTAACTCGTGGCCTTTCTTGCTTTTTCCCACTTTGCGCATGAAATTGCTGGATGACCACTTTGTTCCTAATATGCCAGAATGGAATTTGCTTAGTATAAATATGAAATCAAATAAAAATGAGTATGACATTAAAATATGTCATATGAGAAGGTCAAAGGGAGAAGAGGGCAGTGTCTCTCAGGATATTATACTGCCTACACCTTATAACACAAACATATTCTTATTACTAAGTATTTATTGTTACCTTAACTCCCCACCATTATCACTTCTACATCCACCAAAAATTAAGGGAAAGTCACAGAACCCAGAGAAATCTCCATGTGATGTATTTCAAAGAGCAAACACTCTTACTTAGGAAAATTATGCTTATTTAGTAAAACTACAGCCAGCCCATGGCATGGTTCTGTACAGACTAGGAGCTAAAAATGGTTTTCACATTTTTAAAGGTTATAAGGGAAATAAAGAATAATATGCATCAGAGATCATTTTAAGATATTTACTATCTTGCCCTTTACAGAAAGTTTGTCAACCCTGCAATAAACCATTAAAAAGCCTCAAATAATAACTCCTAATTCTATTTAAGCCAACACATAAATGTGAAGCCAACATATGAATGTGTTCTCAAATAATCTCTTCCAGGGGTCAAGGGCAAGAGATTATGGGGAAGATGAGTAAAACAGAGCCTAGGACAGAAGTGGCCCCACCAGGACAATACTCATTCAACAACAGAAGGCAATCAGACAATCCTAAGACATACTAATATAACAAGACAAACTCTTGCCCGGCCGGTGTGGCTCAGTGGTTGAGTGTCGACCTATTAACCAGGAAGTCACAGCTCAATTCCCAGCCAGGGCACGTGCCTGGGTTGCAGGTTCCATCCCCAATGGGGGTGGTGGGGGGGGGGGATGCAGGAGGCAATCAATGATTCTCTCTCATCATCGTTTCTACCTCTCTCTCCCTTTCCCTTTCTCTCTGAAATAAATCCTATCCTATCTCATAAAAGAGTAATATGCAAATTGTCCATCACACCAAGACACAAGATGGCTGCCCCATGTGGTCAAAGATGGCTGCCCCATGTGGACACAAGATGGCTACCACAAGATGGCCAGCAGGGGAGGGAAGTTGTGGGAAGTTAGGGGTGACCAGGCCAGCAGAGGAGGGCAGTTGGGGGTGACCAGGCCGGCAGAAGAGGGCAGTGGGGGGAACCCAGGCCTGCAGGGGAGGACAGTTGGGGGGGGGGGGAACCAGGCCTGCAGGGGAGGGCAGTTGTGGGCGATCAGGCAAGCAGGGAGGGCAGTTAGGGGTGACCGGGCCAGCAGAAGAGGGCAGTTTGGGGGAGACCAGGTCAGCAGGGGAGGGCAGTTGAGAGGGACCAGGCCTGCAGGGGATGGCAGTTGCGGGGGGGAGCAGGCCTGCAGGGGAGAGCAGTTTGGGGGAACCAGGCCTGCAGGGGAGGGCAGTTGGGGGGGGGGGAACCAGGCCTGCAGGGGAGGGCAGTTGGGGGGGGGACCAGGCTTGCAGGGGAGGGCAGTTGGGAGCCAGCAGTCCTGGATTGTGAGAGGGATGTCTGACCACTTCCCTCAAGGGGTCCCAGATTGGAGAGGGTGCAAGCTGGGCTGAGGGATACCCCTTCCCCACCCCACCCCACCCCCGTGTACAAATTTCGTGCACCGGGCCTCTAGTAAAATATATTTAAACAAAAAAAGACAAACTCTTTCCTTTGGGAAGATTCCTTCACTTACAAAATTAGAAATAACCACTTGCCCTTATAAGAAGGTATTAGTTGAATCAAGTGAGTCAAAAGTTAGGAAGAAAATATGGAGGGTGGAAGAGATCTCAACTTGGATCAGGTGGTCTTCTTGCAGAATACGCCAAAGGAAATACCAAATAAAAGACAAAGCAAGCAGAAGGCCCTATAAAACTTGTTTTTTCCCCTACATGCACAAATATAACCTCAGATAGCCATCTTTTTCAATAAATAGAGAAAAAAAGGCTTTTAACAAAGGGAATTCTTAGAGAACCCAAATTTCTAACCTATAAGCTGAAGAATCATTCATAAGAAGATGGAGAAAAAGAGTAATTAGAAATTTCAATACTGTGACTTTAAGTTTTTACCTAAAGCTCACCTACTTAGCTTAGTCTGGGAACCCAGCAAATGTGATTTGCCAGCTCAACTGCAGTTCAGTTCCTTTTAAGGAGGGTTAAGATCAAGCCTCAAATTTTCATCCACTCAAGGGTTTATTTGTGAAGTCTGCCAATTTTTTAGAAACTGATCGTGCACACACAGTATTCAAAGTACAACATGTATCCAAGTTACTGTAGCATGCAAAAACTCATGAAGTAGGGTTGTCAGATAAATATATACCCAGTTAAATTTGAATTTGAGAAACACAATAATTTTTCATGTATGTCTCAAATACTGCATGGGATATGCTTACACTAAAAAAATACAGTTGTATATCTGAAATTCAACTTTAACTGAGCATCCTGTATTTTTACTTGCTAAATCTTGCAACCCAACCATGCAGACACTAAGAGGATCCTGAGCTATCTCAAAGCTGCCAGTTGTAATACTCCATAGGCCAGAGGGTGAGAAACTGGTAAGGATGACTTAAGACTCTCAATTCGTCAGCAATTTGTGCCAAGAATACTACAGAAAAGTGGTTAAAGACGCAGCAGGAGATTCCCCTTACCTTACTCAGACAACCACAGGGAAAGAGACACCCATGACAGGGAAATCCTCCAGAAGGAAGTATGGACTTATGTCACAGTACTACTGCCACTTCTCAGGAGATCACACTCCTGAGATCCAGGGACAGAAGAGCACTGCTAAGGAGCTAACTGCAAGGCCTCACCCCTCCACTCCACCCACATACACTGCCCACATCCCTGTCATGTCCAAGTCGTAGCAGTGTCTTTTTAAAAATACATATATTTTTATTTCAGAGAGAAAGGGAGAGGCAGAGAGAGATAGAAACATCAATGATGAGAGAGAATCACTGATCGGCTGCCTCCTGCACACCCCCTACCGGGGATCAAGCCCACAACCCGGGTACGTGACCTCACCTCCTGGTTCATAGGTCGATGATCAACCACTGAGCCACACCAGCCGGGCGTCACAGAATTCTTTAAAGAGAAAAAGAAAAGAGAAGAAACCTCACAGACTCTAAAGGGCCTGGAGAGCAGCCAGAATCTGGGTGGAAAAACTCCACCCTGCACTCTCCCCACTGGGGCTGGGCTTTCTTAAGAGGGGCACTGGGCCAGAATCCAGCCCCTACCATAGGTTTCCAATAGAAGCACTAACAGAACTTCAAGGTAGGAGCCCTTAGAAAGCCTGGCTGGAACCAGAAGCTCGGAAAACATGGCTGGCCTGCATATGCACACAGGGATAAGATCATAAGCATAAAAATTCTGAAGGTTTTACCTAACTAGTGCTGTTCAAAGTCTAACTTTCTGCCCACATATGCACATGGCAGCAATTACGCTGGCAACAACTGCCACAAAGTTAGCTCTTTTATTATAAAGTGAATGAAGACAAAGGTACTTAGGTGCACTTTTGAAAAAACATTCACTTCTTCAAATGCTTCCCTCACCTCTCCCCCAAACTACAAGATCATTTTCCCCAGTTTCCAGGTACAGTTTCAAAATAAGCCAATGAACTGAAGGTACATATACTACTGCATTCATTTCTTTAAAGTCCAACTCAAATGACAAAAAAATTATATATGTAACCCTTTCCTTAGAAAGATTAGTACGATTGTAATGAAAATAAAATATTCCTAACAGCTACAAACCCCTTCATCTGCCATGTTAAAAACATGAAAATAGCTCTTCAAATATGTGTTCTTCTCCCTGTTCTCTACTCCTAAAGTAGGCATCCAGGGTTAGGGGGTCATCCTGATATAGGAGAGAGAGCTGGAGTGGGGTGAGGATGTCTACCTGTAGAGTGGCTATGTAAAAGGGCAGGGCCTAGCATGGGGATCTGGAGACCACTCAGGTTGAAGGAGACATCGCTCATAGTGATAACTGGCAATGGCTTTCAGAGCCTGAGTGGGGCAAGGAGGGCAGCTATGCAAAGAGGCAGTCCGGCATGTGGTATCAGAGCCCAAGGCATGAGGAAGGGGATGCACTGCAAGGCTGGTTACATAGACAGGGAGCCAAATCTCTCACTGTCATAGAAGGGAGTTTTATGTGGAAAAGAGAATTTTTAGAGGGTTGGAATGGAACTGAAAGTATCAGTGTAAACTCAAAGATTTCAATATATATATATATTAAGATGTAGAAATAAGTATAAAAGGTGTCAGTGTGTGTGTGTGTGTGTGTGTGTTTGCATGTGTATATCTACATGAGTGTGAAAGTATGTACATACACTCAAATACTCTCTAGCTCTGTCTACCGAGAGTCCTGGAGAGGTACCAAGCCAACAGAACAAACACAGATCTTGTCGTCTGAAAATCATTCTCTATGCAGGGAAACCAGGAATCCTAAGGAAATGGTTAATTCAGGATAAGGGCAGGAAAATTTCAATAAGAGCCTGGAACATCTTTTTGTATCAGAAAGGAAATGCTCAAAGAACGATGTGGACATGTTAAAATGACGAGTGAGATGGCTTGACGAGATTTTATGCTTAAGGATAAAAATAGATAATGTAACGGTTTATAACCCACTGAATTAAAATGAAACCATGAGTCTATACTACAGTATGAAAAAATAAATATACTGACATTTTGGTACTGGCTTAGTTATATCATTTCAAAGTATCTTCTCACAAAAGACTTATTAATTACAAAGGGGAAATGAGAAAGTCTACAATGGAGAAGACTGGCAGAGGCCACCTTAATCAGCTGATCAAAAAGTAATCATCATCATTAATGGGACAAATCAAAACCATGACTATCTGATAGGCCATAGAATACATCATCACTTCTGTGATGCTTCTGCTAAAGATGGGTAACAATCTAATTTTGAGGATATATCAACACACCCAAATAGAAGGACAGTGTACAAAATAACTGGCCTGTAATCTTCAAAAGTATCAAAGTCACAGAACTCTGAGAAAGATTGTGTAACTGTCCCAGTCTCAAAATTAAACAGATGTACCAAAAATAAAGGCCACATGTAATTCTGAACTGAATCCTTCTGCAATAAAAAACTTTACGGGGACCACTGGTAAAACCTGAATGGGGTCTGAGACTTAGATGGTAGAAATATATACATAAAAATAACCTAAGTTTGATGGCTATATTGTGGTATGCAGAAAAATGTCCTTATTTGTAAGGAAATACAACTAAAGTGTTCTGGGTTGATGGGCATCAGGAGACCAATTTATTCTCCAGAGGTTCTTTGTACTATTCAAATACAAAGTTCTTTGTACTAGTTAAATTATTCCCCCCAAGTAGGTTTTTAGCTAACAAGTGCTGCATTTTGTACTGTATTTGCAACAATTTTGTAAGTTTGAGGTTGTTCTAAAATTTATAGATTTGTCTTTAGAAAGGAAAGTGATGGCTTTAAAGCATATATATATAATCCAAACATATAAAGACTATCCATTTACTGCCTCTGAGAGCTCGTGCTGCTGAAAAGTGAGAGGCTTATTATTTGTGTGGCCCATTCTGATTTTATCAGACTTTGAAGTGTCCTTAAACTCTAGCTCCCTTCTTCTGTTCAGAATGAAACTCACCATGCACTCCCAGAGTACAGACCACAGATGTATCTACCAAATCCCACCTCCACTTCCCTCTATTGTACAAATGGGAAAACTGAGGTCCCAGAGAGACCAGAGTTAGAGCCAACATCTAGAATGCCCAACTTTAAACTCAAGAGAAAAGAAAAAAAAATGACAAACTACAAAATGCAAAAACATAAAATAAAACTTTTAAACTGAAAACTTCCCAGCAATTAAAATATTTCTTGTGGAAGGACCTGTCAAATGCCGACTACCTAAACCTTTTGAGATTTGAGGAAACAACTCCCAGCCCCATAAAAAATGTCCTCTATAATAATAATTAACATTGTACATTCATACAGGCTCACAATTAGTGCCTAAAATCATGCTAAGCATTTCACATAATCTCATTTAATACTCACAACTCTTTGAGGTAGAAACTGCTATCATCCCTCTTTTACTGTTGAGGAAATTAAGGATTAAAGTCATTATGTAACTCACTGAAGGTCAGAGAGTTACATTGCAGAAGACCCAACAATGAACCCAAACGGTCTGCTTCCAAAGCTTCAGCTCTTAACTGCTTGGGCCCACGCTTGGGTGCCTGAACTGCCAGATTGACCTAACTGATACTACTCTATGGAGACTGGTATCAACTGGGAATGAACCCTTTTGCATTCTCCATCTGGACTAACAGTCTAGAACAGGGTTTCTCAAAAACGATTTGCTAAAAACAAGCACTTCAAAATGTGGCTATTAGAAAAAAATAATATGCAAAAAACCTACGTTACCAAAACTGATAAAAATTTTATAGCACAACTTTTCAGATCCTTTAATATATGAACAAGCACTGTGGAGCTCTAGGAATCTGCAACAATGTCAAACTTATCAAGACAGAAACTTTTACCATGGAGCAAAGCTAGCAAAAGGCCTTATTCTAATAACAAGTCTTGTTACATTAAAAACAATGCTACATAGTCTAGTAGCATTTGTTTGTGGGGGAGTTTTTATACAATATTGAATCATTTCAGAGCAAGAGCAATTTATATCAAATGACTAAAATAATTTCACTTTTTCTCTCACAATCTCAATTCTAACACTTGTTCTATACATTGTAAATGCACTGCTTAGAAACATTCAAAGAAAACAAAAACAAAATGCAAAATTAAGTAGGAAAGGAAATACATACCACTCAAGACAGAAATTGGTCTAACTTGATACTAGTTTTGAAAAAATAACTCTGTATCTTGGACTTAAAAAAAACTAGAGGTCATGATTTAATTTAAAATAACTTGTACTTTCTTTTATGTCTGTTTTTACAGGTTCAGGTTTCCCTTTCTGATGAAAAATTAATTATAACCTGGGAAACAAATTCTATAAAGGCCCTTCGAAGCTCTGATTAACCACCTAAGACGGCCTGAGAGCCACCGCTTCACCAAGGCAACTTGATAACATAACAAGTTTCTTAGCAACAGGTAGTCACAGTAACCATTCACCCTGGCATTAGAATTAGGTTACCCCTGTGGGTTGAGGCCAAAGGAATAATTTAAATTCATTAAATCTATAGGCCCCAAAAACAAGAAAAGCAAAAATGTTGTTAAAGCCACTTGTGACTCCCCTATGAAATTAAATTCTTATGTGACTCTTCTGTGCTCAACTAAATGAGTAGATATTTATAGAAACATATTCCTAATTCTAAATCAATCCTTAATGCTCTTAATACTTTAAGAAATTTGAAGCGAGGCATATGACTTGTGCCATAATTAGGTTCTTTTCAATAAAGTACTTTCACCAACAGACTTAACAGTATCATGTATAATTTTGATGAGAAGATGATTTTACAGAAGCAGTAAGTTATAATTCAAATACAGAAAAAAACTTTGGAGTATGTATGAAAACACTCTTAATTCTATTTAACAAACAAATGACAAAAATCAATGATTTCCGATTCATTAAAAAAAAACTATGAAACGAGTGATAATTTGAATTTAAAGTTAAATATTTATTTGCTCACATATTACAGAAGTCAATAAATGTTCTGTGTATAAAAAGTAACAAATTCAGAATTTACATGTATAACACTTTCCAAAATCTACAGCAGACAATGTTTATGTTGGGAAAAATGTATATAAAATTATAAACAAGAGTTATGTAAGTTATTCAATTTTATAATACAACCCCAGTATTATATTTTCCATAAATACTATGCTTTCACGTTAGAAAATTCTCAGTCTCATCCCACCCACTAAAAGAATATTCCAAAAGAAACATAAGTCCGATCATGTGTGACTATTATCTACCTATAATAGCAACATATAATCTCATTCATAATTATGTACTATAGATCCTGTTCATGGCTTATTTCACATGACAGGTAAGCTTAGCTAAGACAAGAATCTTGCACTTACATTTTTGTAGCTCTCAGAGTATCTGCTGGGGTACCTGGCCAACAGCAGAACCTCACTAATGGTGGCTGGTTGAACAAATACATGGTTCGGTACTACTCTACAACAGCATAACTGTTAATACAACCTTATAAATTTTGTTTGCTCACCCATTACTAACATATTTTTTCCATTCACTTTTCAGTGTGAGCACTTCAGTTATCATAAAGGTGATGCAATTTTTGAAAAACATTATTGATCTTCCTTTGGTGGCGATACCTTGAGTTATTACAGTTTCCTCACAAAGGCACATTTCTAGACATCAAAAACATCTTCCTTTCCAGCACAGAGTGCCAGCATGAGAAGGAAGAAGACACTAAGCCAAGCAAATCCAGACAAAATCTAGGTGTCCCAAATCCCAGAAAATATCCAGCAGTGTGGAGGACGGCAGAGGTTCCACCAGCCAGCAACCAAGTGCTACGGAGCATGTGGAGCAGGAATAACACCAAGCACAACATTATGAGTAGCAAAAATGAATACGAAGCTACAAGCCAAAATAAAAAGCCATTCAAAATAATCTGTCTACTGAAAATCAAGTAATATGATGCACCTGCATTTGGAAAGTATTCTACGGTACTTTTAATATTTGAGACTAACAACCCAAATATCGTGGTGGGGGGGAGGGGGTGCGGGAGGGGAAATGATAGTGAGTGAAAAACAGAGTGAGATTTTTTTTTTTTTAAAGGAAGATGACAAACAGAAGAGAGACTGAGGCCTAAATGGATGGCCTAAAACATTCACTTATTTGCAGATAAACTGCATTCTTCTTGATACTGAGACTCTAGATAATAAACTCTTTCAGATAATTATCTGAGCTTAAGTTTTGAAGACATTTCTGATCTGAAATAAATTGCATTTGGTACAGCTAACCGTGATGAATAATAATTTATTATTCCAGAGCTCTGCAATTAAATCCTTGTTACTAAAGTAAGTATACTGGAGGCTACAGGCTCTTCATAAGGAAAGTCACCAAAATTAAGACCAGGTCAGAAATCATCATGCCCTATAAATGGAGATCATAATAAGTCAAAATAATATAGGAGATAAGTTATCTATAGAATTCATCTTTCCTAAATAACACACGTGTGTATACCACCCAACATAGAAAGGCCAATTACTGAAGTGTTACTAGTACTTAGTAAACAGCCTCTCAGCCTGATCACCAACCCTACCTCCATCTTTCCATATAAACTTAAAATTCAGTTTCGGATCCTGTGAAACTAAGAATCAGACTGTTTTTTAGGAGAAATAGTAAATCTGGAAACAGAGATGGCACATGGAACCACCTCTGACTCCATTCCAAGGCCATGGCAGACATCATCAAACAGCACACCTTTCCCACTGAGTCCAGAGGCTATTTCTGGATCCTGCACAGGGCATTCTAATCAACCACAACTGATTGGTGGAGAACTGGCAGGAGAGTTGAAACCTCATTTTCCTTGCTGCAAAATAGCCAGTGCTTGAAAGTTAGACAAGAATTTAAAACCTAGATCCGCTACTTGAATAGTTTGCTAAAACTGTAAAATTCAGGCCTTCCAATGTCTAGAATGGGGTTGATGATGAAAACAATGCCAACAATAGTATCAATTTTTGTGGCATTAATGTTGATGATTGAGATTAAGAGTAAAGTTTACCCAGCACAAAGTTAATGTTTAATATATGTTAAGTTCTTCTTAGAACTGCCCCACAGATATACACTGGTTGAGATCAACAATAGTACATACACCAAATACTGACACAAGAGTGAGTGACTTTGTGAGTTTAAGAGCAAGGACAAGGACTAATTAAAAACAGTAACTGCACACACACAAATACACATGCACACACAACACAGAAGAAAATTCAGTGAGATGAGGCTAAAAGGACCCAGGCTTCAATCATCAGCAGCTATATGACCCTGGGCACTTTACATGGCTTTTCCGAGCCTCAGTCTCTTCATCTGGAAAATGAGGGTTGGTTGTGTTCTATGGTCTCATTTACTTTTAAAACTATATGATCCTATAAGTAAAATGAGATTATATGTAAAGGTAGCTTCAAGGTCAATGTTTTATCATTAAACAAGAGACAGGATGGTTATTAAACCAATCAAATTATCTTTGAATATTTAATCATCAACTCCCCCCTCCAGATGTTACACTAAATAAATTTATCCATTATGGTTTAGTTAATCTATCCATTAAAGCCTATTACCATTTACAGGGACAAAAGTTACAAACTAGCTACAGAAAGGAATTTCATGACAAATGCTGTGTGAAACAGATGCTGCAATCAGAGTCCTACCATTTCGATGCACACTAAGCATTTCCACCCCACCCTCTGATAACTCCCATAGCTTCTGAGCCATCTGTAGCCTTTACTAAGAAGGTTAAATTTGAAACTGTATAATCTCAAAAGTCAGTAACAGGACACCTCATATCTGAAGTCCAAGATGTTTCTGACTTGCCCTGCTCATTGCCTCATGCTCATCGCCTTTCATTCTGCTCACTTCAGTCCTCCTTGGGCCACACACCTTATAAAGCACCCTTATAAAGGGTCATTGCCTTCAGAGAAGGCTGGACTCACAAGAGAGGAACTGTTCTAGCAAGACTCCAGTGCAGCAGAGAAATGGTTTACTGTGGCTGGTCCGAGGCTCTGCTGCTGGGGTTGGCATTCCAATTCCCTCTCTTGCTAGCTCTGTGAACTTGGTTAGGTTACCTAACTTTACTGAGCTTCTGTTTCCCCATCTGCACAACAGGAATAAAGATAGTATAATGCTAGGACACAATAAGCAATTACTAAATACTAGCTGCAGGGTTTTGAAAATAATACAAGATCACAAAGTAGTCCCGGATATCTCCCCATTCCAAACAATATAAGAAACATGACCGTATGTTGTGATTTTAAACAAAACAAATAATCAAATTTATTTAAAACACCGGGAGGACAATCACTTATTAGATTTAAGAAGTGCTATTCATACTTCAAAAATGAAATACATTACCTCATTGCCATGGTTGAGGTGGGCACGCCTTTGTCACAGAAAATTTAAAATGAGCCCTAGGTGATTTGGCTTAGTGGATTAAAGCAATCCGCCTGCAGACTGAAGATTCCCAGATTGTATTCTGGTCAAGGGCATATGCCCAGATTTCGGGCTCAATCCCCAGTAGGGGGTGTTCAGGAGGCAGCCAATCAATGGTTCTCTCTCTCATCATTGATGTTTCTATCTCTCTCTCCCTCTCCCTTCCTCCCTGAAATCAATAAAAAAATGTATTTTAAACAATAAAATAAATTAAATTAAATAACAAAATAAAATACAATAAAATAAAATGGAAAGCAGTGAATTCCCAATGAAGGGGGTTGCAGGAGATACCAGCAGAAAAAAAGGCTGGAGATAGAACAAGATGGCTTCTAACAAATCTGCCCAAAATAGAAAACCTTTTTTATCACTTCGTGAAAAAGAAGAGTGTTTAAATGACAATGTTTTATTTGAACATTTTTTTTACAATTCTTCTCTTCTAAAAGCACCATGGTAGAAAGCAAATTATGTCTTACAAATAAGAACAATTATAAATATCCCATTATTATGATTATAGCTTACAAGTTCACTGTTCCTTGATCATTAAATAAAATTTTAAATGCTTCCCTTCCTATTGATATGGTTCATCCCCAGGGACCTTCTTCCAGTAGTAGGTAAACACCCTGGCAGTGATAAACAAGAGTGAACAAAATAAAATGATGTAATTGAGTATAAAACTGTACAATGCAGTCTAAAATGCTGCAAGGTAGGTAAGATACCTGAGGCCTAAAGGAAGAAGGAGTGATAAGAGCTTCACATTTTAAGGAGAGGATATGAAAAATAAAACAAAGGCCAGAAGGCAAAATGGGCTCAGTACAATTCACAGGCTTGAAACCTTCCCAACTTAAATGCAGTATTACCACTCTAAGTATGAAAACACAAAGGGGAACTTTCTTTGTTGCATAGTATCACTTCTTAATGATGTTTACAAAACTTTACTTAAAAATAAAAATGAGTTTTAATTATAACTCAATGTATATTCTTACGGCTGAATTCTAATGAATAACAATACAAGTAAAGAGGCAATATGCTTTTAGGCTAAAATTCATCGAAGTTGGTTAAAGAGTTTTAGAAATAACTGAAATAACGATGTCTGAAATTTTTACTATTTCCGTTATACATTCCTTAGAACTGACCTATAATTCATGTATGTGAATACTCATTCCCCTAACATGTACTGAGTGCCCAAGTGCCAGGAGCTGCTCTGAGTGACATGCAGGTGAACAAGATACCCAACATTCCTACTCTCATGAAGCTCGCCTTTTTGGTTGGGCTGGTGAGAGTGATCAAATGGTCAATAACTAATAAAGGAGTTCTGTTACACACTCTGACTACCCAAATAAGCAGAAGTCAAGTAACGTTTTCACCTAAAATGACTCCATTTGTTTTTTTTAAACAAATGGGATTTTTAATAATAGAATTTTAAGGTACTGTTCTAAAACATGCAATTCAGACATTTAAAAAGAAAGAAGTTCTACAAACACTTTTAGACACATGAACATACACATACCTGACCCTTTCACTTCAGAGGCAAGCTAAGTTGTTTGTGCAACAACCAGCTTGCAATAAAACTGGGAATAATGTAGATAAAATAATAAGGGTATCACTCATCTTAAACAATAATGGAGACAAGATTTTATAATAGTTCCCTACTTCCAGCCACTATAAAAAAACAAGTTAAATCATGTTGTCAAAGACAACTTTGAAACTCAAGTCACAGAAACCGTGGGCATTTAATCCATGTTGGTTGTTGAAGATGACATTGAAAAGCCTCGTGAGGTGCTTGTAATGAAGAAGTACTATTTATACAATAGCTTACAAAAAGTATGAGAGAAGACAGAATGGGGCGGAGAGGGGGGAAACTGGGATGGAAAAAAATCTTCAACCTCTCCTCACCACCTCATCTGTTAAAGACAGGGGAGGTACTAAATGAGGACCCTTAGAATGTTCACTATTCTCCCTCCATTTGTTTCATTTTCTTATGCTGATACAGGATTTGTAAACTAGGAATTAAAATAGCATAATGCCAAAGCAACAGAAACCAGGAGTTAGGGGAAATGGCATGGGCATTTTCCCCCTCCATCAAGTTTATGCACTTTATCAAGCCTTTCCAAGACTGTGGGGGTCGTCAATGAGTCTGGGGTGGTTTTCTGGGGAGTTGCCCCATGTGTCCTACCTAAAAATCTTTAAATTCTTAACTGAGCTAATAAAGCAAGCATTTCAGATGCTTTTAAAAGGACTTCACCACAATTCTCAAATTCCAAATTGGAGTTTTTACAAAATATTATCATGGAAGTGAGGAAAAAAACTTAAGTAATTGCAAATTTTATTTACACATCAAAAAAAAGAAACAGATGACAGTGTATGAACTTAATTACCTGCTTTTTCCAGTTTCTATAAACTAAAAAACTATAGTAGACAGAGCATCACAGAAAAGAAAAAGTTCCACTGTTGTAGGAGGGCAGTGATGAAAGTAATTCTAATAAGGCTTAATTCATGGAAACTCTTTAAGTTTCCCAACTTTTGAAAGCCTTACCTCAGCTTTCATTGCAGTCTTCCTCTTCTGGCCTCTCACTTGAGATGTAACATTCTCAACCATCTTTTTCTCAATTATATTCGCTCTCCTTTTTACTATATAGTCTTTTTGAATCTTAGTCTCCAAAAGGAGTGGTAGTGCCCAAGAACTAACAATTCACTAAGACTTAAATACATATTTACTATATTGAACAGTTGAGAAAAAGGCAAAAAAAGGTACACAATCTACTTAGATTAGAACAGGAAAAATATTTCCTTATAATTAAAAAACACAGTGAATACTTTAGACAAATTATGTTCCTTATAAGGAACTAAATTACCAATTTCGCTGAATCCATTGGCCTGTTTTTCTGGCAACAGTAGTTAAAATTTCCTGTAACTATGAAAATAGTCATTTATATTCTAAGTAAAATGATACACGGTAACATGACATATTGCAAACAGAGGGGAATTGAGTTTTGTTCATTAGGTTCTAAAATCAAAACATTTCCTCTAAAATCGCAATAAATAGATTTCTGTGAAAGAACTAACAAAATCATTAAACAGTTGAAAATAGGGTAAATAGGTTCTGTAGAAGAACTTAATGTCTCTGGTTTTTCCAAAATAAGAATGCAAGTAACTAAAGCAAAAATGCTCTGGTTTATTGCACAAATAATCTTTCAGAGGTGAGGCCTTCCAAAGGATTAAGTATCTTCCGTGTCTATCTGGATTGCTTGTCTCTAATCAATTTCTAGGCCATCTGGCCAATTAATGGGTATGGTAAGAGGAAGAAGACATGAAGTCATAAAGAGGCCAGAATATTTTTTAAGTCTACCTTGTAGGGAAAAAATGAGAAATCCTTTCTCCAACCTTTTATAAATGAAAAGGCTCTAAGTCATTTGCAAGACATTGTAAACTTGACAGAACCTACTAGAAGAGAACCAAACCAAGTGGACAAAGGAGCTCAGATGGACTTTTGTGCTAGGTCAATATTTGTAACAATAATCATTCATTAAAATGCACAACTTCAAACTGGCAAATAGTAATAGCTTTTGTCTACTCTCCTGAAAAAAAAAAGATTTACAGATACTTTTTTAGCATTTAAATGCCAGTTTTCAGAACAGTCACAACATTCATTCTTATTATTTAAATTTTGAATCTTTTTGTTACTTTTCTTCTGAATCTTAAAAAATGTATTTATGGTAATTATAAAAAAGGATAAAAGATAAGACCTCTGCTAATTAACACTTCATAGTAAAAGACTTCTAAAATGGTATTCCTATAGAAAAGGAAAGCTCCAAAGGAAAATTCCTCACAACTGTTATCTGAGACTGGTATTGTAACTTCTTAATAACTCAAACGTTGGTGCTCCCAACATGGAAACCTTAACTTCCTTCACATATGACTTCTGGCTGGCCACACTCCCCTGTGAGGTATATAATTAGCCTTACCTTAGTCAAGCCTTTTGTCAATAAAAACACCATTTCCATTAAGATTTGAAACTTTATAGTTCCTGGATTTGGTTTGTTTGGTGTGTGTTTTAAGCCTGATTTATTTTTTTCTAGCCCTTGCTTCATATTGTTCTAGGCTATTAAATAGAACCATAACTAGAAAACTATCTCACGTTTTTGTAAGTTTTGCTAGAAAGCATTCTCCCTGTATCCCTTTTGGCTAGTATTTTCTTCAAAGCTATTGCCACCTCTGTGATATTATATGCTTATTTGCTTAATTCTTTATTGCTTATTTCCTCTAACTCTGTTTGCCCCATTTGCTGCTATGTTCTTAACACATGTGGCCTCATCGGTGCTCATTACTATGAGGTGGATAAAAAAGTAAAAGAACAATGTAAGAAGCAGCAGAGACAGAAAGTTAGGGCTTTGAGGTGAACTGAGACCTGGGTTCAAATTGCCATTTCATCCATTAATAGTTATTTGATTTTTGGATGAATTACTTATATTTTCTATACTTCTATTTCTTCATCTGTATTTTAAATAATAGCATCTATCGCATAAAGTGATTATGGGGATCAGATGGTTATACATCTAACCATGTACCCAGCATACAGTAAGAATGAATGAAAGTTAGCTAGTAATACTTATGCAAATCACTATGCCAAAACTTTGGGGAGGCTGGGAACAACAGGAAGAAATCCCTAGTCTCAATGTGATTGGATGAAACACTGAAAAGCTATCAGACCTATCAGGCAGCGGGACTTCCAGCCGTGTATTTCCAAAGTGGAAGGGAAGCTGAGTGAAGAAGGAAGATAATACATTTCTCCAACAGTTTTTAATAATTGTATAATGTAGCTGAATTCAGTAATACTTCAAAGGGCTATCAGTCAAGAAGAATAAAATAGACCAGGCAGATAAACTGCAAAGAGTAGCAAAACTTGAATGAATAAGAACATGAAATGCCACGGGAGACTAAAGGAAATGTAATGTTATCCAAAGACAAAGCATAGATTTCATTTTCTTATAAAGCAAACAGGCAGTGAGACCAGTAAGCAATTAAAATGTATTTCCAACAACAGCCATGAGTGGGTTAAAATGATACACATTCTAACAAAGTTCTCTCTCTTTCTCTAAGATCCATGCTGGACATATAATTAAGCAAATTGCTTTAATGACACAGAGCAAAAGAGAAATAAAAATCAGAGTCTTTTAATGTATTTGTAAAGTATAGGAGAAATTCTAGGTTTTAGTGCATGATAATTATAAACCTCTGAAAATGAAACAAAGAGCAAGAGGGCAATTTTCATTTCCTATTTTACCAGAAATTTAAATTTTGTATAACAAAATGTGTTTTAAAATAATCAGATGTAAAAGCCAGCAGACAGAAATTCTGCCTCACTAATCAAAAAGTCTCACTTCTTAAAAAGCACAAGCAGTACAAGGATGACCTGGATCTGTCCATACAAATTCGAAACAGCAACCGCCTGGGGCTTCTTATTTCTTATACTTAGAATCTTCATGTCACAAAAACTGAAAGCAATCTAGAATATTCATCTTTTAGCTTGCTATATCTTGCTTTGACTTGCCAACTAGACAACACAATCAGCTTTCTGTAATTTCTCAGCCGTTAGCGTGGCAAAGGGGTGGGGATTTGGAGCAGAAAACTTAGTATAATACTCAGAGTTCCCTATTTAACCCTTTAAACTAATAAAATACTTCATCTCTATTTCTCCTTTATAGACCTACAGTTTGTTAAGTCCTGTCAGCAAATTAAATATTCTAATATAAGGGCACTTAAATTTTACTCCAAATATTACTACATTTTTCCTTCCACTGGCATTAAAAACATAGAAGATATTCTGAGAGTACAGAAACTTTCTCAAGATTCTCTGTTGGAATCCCATGCTCTTAAAAGGTTCTTAGGGTTTGCATTTGGCTGCAGCTGATGAGCACTGATGCAAAAGCAAATCACACACTGACAGTGACCGATTATCTTGCCAATGCCTTGGGCATGACTGTATCCAGCACAGCTGTAGGGCTCTGCCTGGGCTTTACACTGGATGGGGGGGGGGGGGGGAAGGGGGGGGGTGAGCCACCACCCACAAGGTGTTGATCATTGGCTTCCCCCATAACAGGAAGAGCCAGGAAGCTCTGAGTCTAAGGAAGTGTCTCTTGGTGTCTGGCACATATATCCCCTGTGTTGCCCAGACCTCTGAATCAACCTTCAGCCCCAGCTCACCAGCTGTGGGTGTAAAAAGACCATGGACAGCCAGCTTCCAGCCTGAATCATACTTCCTGACTCTCACCTTCCTGTGACCACACCAGCTCCTTGAATTGTTCTCCTCCACTCAGCCCAGACTTCACTTCTGCTTCCGGTACTGTTGGCAAAGGTTTTCACCCAACCTACCTTGCTGATTCCAATGGGACAAAAGGAAGTCACTGCCACAAATGCAAAAAATGACTCAAAGATAAAGTCACTGCTGTTGAGAAGGGAACACACACTTAAAATGACTTCTGGTGTAGAATCCCAAGATCCATTGAAGACCCTGCATCACTTTCAGGCCAAAGTAAGGAAAAGGCAAAAATATTCAGCCTTCATTGACTAAGCAGTCTAGGAAAACACTATGAGGCTACCCAAGGAAAGACACTCAACGGGTGAGCAGCAGTCTGTTCCCCCCTTGGATGCCTCAATACTCTCCTCTTCTTCAGCCTAAGGAAGGAGGGGTATTGAGTGGCTATCTTTAAAGAAGGCATTGTTACACTTCACTTGACCACCGAAAGTACATTCTTAAAAGCATATCTTTAAACATCAAATACACAGATCTGCTTATAATGCCTATATCATTTCAATCTTATTTTTAGGGCTTATTCTGGTAGAGATTCAAAATCAATTAGACATTATCTTTATTAAGAAAACCAGTGTCTCTTAAGTCTGAGTGGAAAGGTCATCTTTATACATAATGGCTTTTCTTATATTTATTCTCCCCGACCTAAACCATAACCTTCAAATTATCCCAGTTTTTCCTGCTTCTGAGATTACTGACACTTTAAGATACAATGAATCTAAGTAGTACAGCTGTATAGCTAGTTCAAAAAATGCAGGCCTATTTTACCACAACTCTATAGGTTCCTATTTATACAGGCATGTTCTCTCCCGAAGTTGCTGCTTGTTCTGCCTGTGTGGCTACTTCTCTTAATAGCACAACCAGATTCCCACACCAACTATAAACCTGCTTTGACCTCTCCCACACCCTCATATCCATTAGTTTGTTGCTGAGATCTGTCTGTTCTGCCTCCATTCCCACAGCAACTAACACAGGGCTTTGTATATAGAAGGCATGTAAATATTTGTTACATAAATGAATAAACTAGATGATTACAACCTATTCTGAGTTTTATTTACACACACACACACACACACACACACACACACACACACACACACACCATGGCCCCTGCCTTCAAGGAACTGTGTGTTGTACCTAAAGACCACAATGCATACTTAGAGATGAATCATTCAGGCTCTTAAAGTGTGGTTTTAGCCCACAGATCATCTAGGACAGTGGTCGGCAAACTGTGGCTCTGTTGACTAATGAGTTTGCCAATCACTGATCTAGGCAGCTATTTAAAATACAGATTCAGAGCCTTACTTCCAGAGATTCCTCCTCAACAGGTCTGAAGAGGTTAAGATTCTAAATTTTTACCAAACACCCAGGAGACACACATTTGGGAAGAGCGATCCAACTGGGTGGGCATCAGAAGCACAAGAACCAGGAGACAACACTGCCTGTCCACACCCACTTCCATGCACTTCAGAGAAGCCCAAGGAACAAGTATAATCAAAATATGCCCATGTGGAGAGAGGAGGAAGAAGAGAACGTGTTTCCATGAGTCACTAGGTCAGAACTGAGCCAGTTAGGGTCACCACAAAACCACGGTTGGCAACTATGGAATGTTAAACCCAAGAGGCCCTTCAGTCACTCTGCTCGTCAGACAGATGAGGAAACTAAGGCACAGGAGATAAAATTACCCGTCTAAACTTACAGTCGGGGAATATATGTATGTTGCTGCCAGAGAGGGTATAGCACAAAACCCATGTGTCCCAGTTCATACCATCTCCCCTGTACATATGAATGTTTTGTATTAATATAGATGTTTTAACTGCCTCAAAGTAATTTCTGCACCTTAATCCTATATTTATCTTGATCACAATCGTTATTTTTCTGAGACTCCATGGTCCACTGGGACCTACAAAATAGCAAAATATAGAGCAACCATTTCAAACCCATACATTCCAAAGACAAACCAAGTTTCTGGTCATACACTAATAATTTATGGTAGTATTACTTAATCACAAGGCAGAAATATGAAAATCAAAATGACTAGAGCTGACCCATTGGGTGTGTGAGGGAGAGGAACTGAATGCAGCGATGTGAAAGTGAAAGACCCTGAGGTCTTCAGAGTGTGGCACAGGCACTAGCTACCTTAGGCTTCTCCTAATTTCCTTTTATCTGTGAACTTCTATTTAACTTGCATTTTTAAACTTCTATCAGAACTTGCATTTTTTCTTCCTTTTACCGTCACCCTCTCCAGATTATCTTTGGTTCCAAGACATAATAGATCGACAAGAATGTGGGATTGCAGGGATGGCCCAGGTCACAGTCTTCACACATCAAGCTTTGGTGGCTTTTCTTTCCCTCCCATTTTTCCTGTTGTTCCCACAGCTACAGTCTTGGCCCCTGCAACACTTTAGAAAAGCCCACTGACCCTTACCAGTCTGTGCCTTACTACTGAAAAAGCATATGAACATTGATTTGCAAAGCAGGCAGTTTAAGTAAAACATGTTATCCTCTCTCCTCACCTGGCTTTAGAAAGTCAATATGTCAGCATTCAGGTGACAATGCAGTCAGCTTCCCACAAATGTCTCCTAGGTCTTGCATTCACACAGTGGTATATCATGCCAGAAGTTTTGGTCTGTCTGGTTTTCCTGGGGCAGCATTCTAGCTATTCCAGCCCATTGCCTTAGCTTCTGCCTGCCTCCCTCATGCAACCCAGTCCCTACTGGCTGTGACCATCCACACTTAGCAAGCCAGAATGGACAGATGCTGAGAGTTTGGGCTTCAGACCCAGACAGATCAGAGTTCAAGATCAGCTCCTTAAGAACTAGTTGCGCGGTCCTAGGCAACTAGGACCTAGCCCTTCTAAACCTCAGTTTGCCCCTGTGCAAAACATGCGAGTGATATAAAAATCGTTACCTTCTTCAGGGCTATTGGGAAAATTGTATCATATACTAAATTAAGTATGGCACATAATAAGCTTGTGGTTCCTACAGCCCTTTCTGAATGCAAAGCACTCTCACATGATCTCACTTGACCATCATCATCCAGGGGCAGAACTCTAAAGGGATGCTCCAAAATCATCTCTAATCACTAGCTCCTCCCTCATCCTCTCCGCGAAATCAGCAGTTACAGTAAGAACTGGGTTTTCCAACCCAACTTACAAAAAAAGCTCTTGAATACAAAAATGAGTTGAGTTATTCTATGGAAGGCTAGCCTCTTAAAGCACCAAAACTTCAAATAGAAATCTCACTGAAGACCATCATGTCCTTGGAATTCTTGTGTCCACTACTTGTAATTCCTCAGTCTTGTTACTAAATCTCTCTGCTAGTTCCTCTTCCTTAAAATTTGCTGATTTTAAATGATCCCAGTTTTTCCTGAAAACCAAATGTTTCAGTGGGACCACAAGTAAACTATACAACACCCAGCACTAGTGAGGCAATGAAGGGCTCTTCCATGAATCCAAACCACATGTGCTCTAGTGTTGATTTGTCTGAAATGATTGGCCACTCAAAGGCCTTTTTCAACCAATTGCCTGGCTTGGCATTGGTTTGGGAATTCAACACAGGATTATGTTCTGTTAACCAAAATTTCAGCCAAGTTGGGCCTGAATACCTATATTAAACTCTCAATTGATGGGGAAACTTTATACAGACATTTAATATTAAAAAAAAAGAACAAAAAACAGGTTTAAAAATACTGTGTAAATATAAGTACACTAGTGGCCCAGTGCACGAAATTTGTGCACATTAAAAGGGGGACCCAGAGTCAAGTCCCCACCCACCCACATGTGCCTCAAAACTGTGTGAGACCCAGACCCAGCCGCGCCCCCCCCCCCCCACATTGGGCTAGATCCAGACCCGGCCAGTCCCACCCTTGTCCAGCCCCACTGGGCAGGGGGCGTAGCCTCAGGTCCCCTGGCCTGGCGCCAGGATGGGGGACGTGCCTTGAGGTCCCCCGTCAAGCCCCGCCAGGTGGGGGGCATGGCCTGAGGTCCCCCATCACACCCCGCCAGGCAGGGAGGGGGGCGGGGGGGGGGGGCGCAGCCTCAGGTGCCCCGGCCCAGCACTGGGAGGGGGGGGTGCAGCCTCAGGTCCCCTGTCAAGCCCCACTGGGAGGGGCGTGCAGCCTCAGGTCCCCCGTCAAGCCCCGCTGGGTGGGGAGCATGGCCTGAGGTCCCCTGTCAAGCCCCGCCAGGCAGGGGAGTGCAGCCTCAGGTCCCCTGGCCTGGTGCTGGGGCAGGGGTGCAGCCTGAGGTCCCCTGGCCCGACACCGGGAGGGGGGCGCAGCCTCAGGTCCCCCGTCAAGCCCCGCTGGGCGGGGGGCGCAGCCTGAGTTCCCCCGACCCAGCACTGGGGGTGCACCTTGAGGTGCCCTGTCAAGCCCCGCTGGGTGGGGGGCGCAGCCTGAGGTCCCCCGGCCTGGCACTGGGGTGGGTGGAGCAGCCTGAGGTCCCCTAGCCCAGCACCAGGATGGGAAGCACACCTTGAGGTCCCCCGTCAAACCCCGCCAGGCGGGGGGCGTGGCGTGAGGTCCCCTGGCCTGGTGCCAAGGCAGGAGGCGCGGCCTGAGGTCCCCCAGCCTGGTGCCAAGGCAGGAGGCGTGGCCTGAGGTCCCCCAGCCTGACACCAGGGCAGGGGGCATGGCCTGAGGTCCCCTGTCAAGCCCCACGGGGACAGGGGAGGGCGTAGCCTCAGGTCCCTGCTGATTGCTCGTTAAGGCTCCTTAAGGAAACTTGGCCTCAGCTGTGGGTGCAGCCATCTTTGTGATGGAGTGATGGTCAATTAGCATATTCCCTCTTTATTAGATAGGATATTTGGTACAAGAGAGTTTTCATTTCTATCCCCTCAGTGCAGACAAGGAACTTCAGGGCAGAAGTTTACAAGTCCACTAGCTCTGCCTCTCCCCAGGAGAAACAGGGACCTCCTGGGAGAGTACTAGCACTTTTCATACATTCTACAAGCTTCTCACATATCATGGTAATCATGTGTGTATGTACTGGCTTTAGATTTATGTGTAGATTCCTCTTCTAGATTATTTAAACCTCTTTAAAGAAAGAATCTATGTAAAATTCATTTTGTATCTTCCACACTATTAAAATAGAAAAAGAACTCAATAAAGTAGGTATTTGCTAAATGAAGAAGCATTCAAGGTTGTTCTTACCGCTGTCGCTGAAACTCCATCCTAAGGCTGAACTTTCCTCAGATACACAGACTCTAAATGGCCCCTTTCTATTGTCTTTCAGCAATGAGAAGGAGAAACATCCAAGTAGAAAACAAAGGATGAAAAGACTATTGAAGCACTTACCTATATTACATCCCACATAGGACTGTAAAATCCAGAAGAAATTATTTAAAAGAACAGCTTGGAAGTGTTTTAGGGAAAGCCCTTTCTCCACTCAGTCTCCACTCCATTCAACAAAGGCCAGAGATGACAGGAAGAGATGCAAGGAACGGCAGACATTATCTTCCACAGGGTTTTCCCCTGACCACTAACTAGTTTCTTCATCACTAATCTGAGATAAATGAGAAACCAAAGCAGTATGGGACAAGAACCTTGGAGTGTCAGGTAAATTGAGAGAACATAGCAGAGAAAGCAAAGCAGCAGGGACCTGATAAGGAAACAAAAATGAAAATGAGGAGAGCAGCTGGGAACCCCTCTGAGAAAGCATGGCGAATGAGGAAACTAGACCATGGGACCAGATGGACAACAAATAGGGTGGAAGGAGGAAGAGGAAAGATATCCAAAGTCCATAGATAATCAGCAATTTGGCCAAAGCATGTATGAATAATTGGGAATTAACTGTATACTCAAAAGACTTCACCTCATTTACCACAGCAGCTAGATAAATGCCATATTAAATCCAGTAAGAGGCTGTTCACCCCAACCTAACTGAGACCATGTCTTCATTCTCCTCTACAATTTTACAGGAATTTCATCATGTCTTTGCAGGCACCTCTCAATCTGTGTAAGGCTTCTGTTTATTTTGAAGAGGCAGACTCCACTTTTCAAGACTAAGGTTTGAAAAGCACTACATTAATCCAGGCACTTTTTCTAAAAATTCTTCAAAGCCAACGATTCAAAACATTAACATAAAGATACTCAGGGACCAGCTGTTGCAATTAACAAATTATTTATGTTTTTCCCTTCCGTTGGCTTAAACATACTAGAAGGAATTAAGATGAGACGGACAGTCAGATTGGGACATTTAAAATAGATGGTTTTCCTGATTTTTAGGCTAAAAAATAATTGTGCATTAGACTTCATGTTGTATAACAGGCTTCAATTCATAAGACTAAACTATGTAGGGGTCTCCCCATGCAGTACAAAACAAAGCAGTCAGAAACCGTTCTACTTATGGAATAAGGTTGAGTATTTGGAAACTTCTGATCTTTAAGAATTTTCCCACTAGAGAACAAGAGTAGTTTTCCCCAAATATGCTCAAATGCTTTGGGTCATAACAAGTTGAATGATGAATTCACCCTTTGACAAGGAAAATAGGAGTCATTCTGCATCTAGAGGTGTGAAAGTGGCACAGTTTTCACAGCCCCCACTAAGAGTAGCCCACATTCCTCCAGTCTGAGGAGGTGCCCACATTCCCCCAATGGGCATCTTTTGCTGCACCCATGAATGGATTCTCAGTTCGCTGGTGGACTGGAGTTTTCCCTGTAAATAACACATTCCTGAGTCATGCTGTATCAACACTGAATGGGTCTCACTGGCAGCTCCTAACTACTCCCTTTTCAGCACTCCTGTCACAGCAATAGCCTTCTCTTCCTAAGACATGGTGAGGCTTCAAACATCTTCAACATGATTCACACAGTAGCTCAAAAGTCACACGTCTTCCTCTAGAAGCAATGAGTTCAAAGAACCCATCATGATTGGAGAAGCTATCAGAATTATTCACCTACAGTATCTTAACTAGAGAAATCTGTACTAAGGTGTCTAAGAAATCCATGAATAAAGAAATCTGTGTTAGGGTGTTTGGTAACCCATGGGCTTTCATTTAAAATAGTTATAGTCAAATTTAAAACTCTTGAGATAAAATAATCTGTGATACAAACTAGGGACCACCACCAGGGAGATATCCAAAAGAAGAAACAGACAACCTTATGATAGGCAGTAAAGGGAATTCTACAGAGTCCCTTGTCATTGTCTCCTGAGCAAATCTCATAATATTCCTCCTTTGTCTTACTGTATTTCTAACACTATACACTATTCCAGTTTCTTTTTCTCTGACTTATGAAAAGGGGAAAGGAAAATTCCCTTAGGGAAACCCTTAGGAAAAGTTAATAATTTAACTTTAAAAGTTTTCTATAAATGATTTTACTGGAATTTTCTCACAACAAATTAAAGAACCATTTCAATGCCCACATTTTATGGATGAGAGGCATTAAAATATAAGATTAAATACAGCTGTAGTAAAACTGACATCACTCAGAATAGAATAAACCCTTAGCAACCCACTCCTAGGCTTTCCTTTCATCTTTCATTGAAGAATTTTAAACATTAAAGAAAGCAACCGGCTTGTTATATTTAAATCATGATCATTTTTAAAAGTATGACTTGATAGAACAAGTGGAAAACAGAAGACCTGGGTGATATAAATGCATATAAAAATAGATATTGAAACATCAAACCAATATGTCTAAACCTGTATTTATATTAAGCTATTTGACATGTAAGGTTTAAAAGAATCTGGGAATTCCCCAGGCAAGTTTTTGGAAATATGTTTTTGCTGTGTTCCCATAGAGATACACCTCTTCGATACCAGTTCTACTTCATTTCTTCCCCAGGTCCAGTCAGTGATGTTCCTTCCCCCACGGAGCATGCTTTGGAACAACAACAAAAATGATAGGATCTTTGAATTTCCCCTCATATTTGTAGTACTAAACATTCCTCTTTGTCACACACAAAATACCAAGAAACTGAGATCTAGGTGATTCCTAATATTCCTACTTCTAAATTTAGCTATTCCTTGCTTGGTCACTATTTATTTTTTTAAATCCAGAAATTGAGATCTAGGTAATTTTTTATCATGAGTTAAATATACTGGAAGAAATTCCCACAGGTAACAAAATGTCCATTTCCAGAGATACTTTCGGAAACATATCAAACTGTAAATCCCTTAATCCACCATTTACCTAGGAATAGCACTGAAAGCTACTAAATGCTTTTAGACCATTGGGTGTTTGAATCCTAATAGTACAGCACATGTTTGCAGGCACACAATGTATTCTTTTTATAAGAGGCAAAAGAGGAGGCATGGAATGACTAGCCATGCAGCCAGCAATGGCTCTCTTAAAATAATAAACATTAAAATGTTTCTAGTCAACCAAAACATACCTATTCTGCTACAAACATATCTACTTTCACCACATGTCCACCTCTCAAATGCTGGCTTCCATTTATATCCCTGAGCAATGGTGCTAAGGCACTTGGGCAGACCCATGTTAAAACCACTGTACACATCTGGTGTTTATAGGGGGAAACCCCACAATTGGATATTTTATTTTCAAAGTACTTTCACTATGATGTATACAGCTGCTTTCTGTTGGCTAATAATCAGAACTATAACACACATGCACACTGACTCCGGGCATCACTATGCCAAGCTGCTTGTACTCGGCTGTAAAGAGCTGGAATTTTACATGTCAGGAGAGAGGCCTCTGCACTTCCCCCAACCCTGCCCCCTCCACAAAAAGGAAAAAAGAAAAAAAGTTAATACAGCTGTTTTTTGACATTCCTCTGAGGAATGCCAAAAGAATGCAATTCCTCCCTCTACACCTCCCCCAAGGCCATCTTCACTAGTATTGTGTTCCCTGTTCATGCTACTATATGAAGAGAGTTTTAAAAAAGATATCCCATTCTTTAATAAGAAGACTAGAGGGGGGAATGCTGGGCATTCCAGTTTCTAATAGCAATATGTGACACATACAAGGAAAAGGCAGAAATCAAGCAGAATTTTTCCACTAAATGAGAACTGTGAGTGCTAGATCAGAGTCATAAAATGGCAGTTAACAATGTCAGAGAAGATGACTGTGTGCTTTTGAACCACATGTTTTTAAAGTACATTCATCATCTGTCTTAACATGATCACATGAAAAGTTTATGTACCTGTCTGGTGTGTCACTCTGTTTTCTAAAAGGAGCGACTTCATTTTGAAATAATGGACACAGGAGCCACAACATTGCGTTTCTGTGGACTTCCCTGTCAGCTCGGCTTACCACCTTTGTGGGCCCACACAGACCCAGCACAGAGGGCCTTTGTGTATAGGTCTCAGTCACGTATCTTCATGCAGCTACTGGCAGAGGTCTCCTAGGGAGTCCCTTTCTTTTTCCAACTAAACACAAAGGTTTTACCTTACAGTAAACAGAGAAGACTTTTAACATCAGAGCAATACTAAGGCAGTGATGCTATAAAAGTGTCTCAAATATTTGCATAATTAAATTCTATTGTCTTGGTTTGAACTCAACACTACCTTTTTTCTTTAAGGTCAATAATGGGAAGGGCGAGTTTTCATTACCTGAAAGTTACATTCACAAAACGTGTTTCATCTGAGCTCTTCTGCTGGTTTATCTAGGAAGCTTGGAGGTCGAGACCAAGTGAAAGGAGGAGAAACTATAGCAGCCCTGTTTCTGTATAACATTCCTAACGTCTCCATCCACCTGTCGCTGCCTCCTTCATGTTCTCCAACAAGCAAGAAGAAGGGGGACAAATCATTATGTCCTTTTTCCCTCTGCCCCAACAGTTCTGTGAGTCATATTGGAATGGAGACTGGGGACAAAAACAGGCAGGTAGAAAATGGTTCATTTGTAAGCCATGAATCATAACCTTGCTCACCTCCCCAACCTCAACCATTATCACAACAAAGGTGAGTTTGGCATCTGCCCTGTCTCACCAAAGGCCTCTTACTCTCTTGGCACTTGTGGGTTTGTTGGGAGGGGGAGGGGGAAGGGGAGAAATATGGAGGGATGGGATGACAAATATGTGATTTGTCCACAATCCTAAATATTCTACACTTAACTCAAAAGTGACAGAGAAGGTAATGACAGCTCCTTGGAATGGAAATGCTGCAAGAACCTATAGAATTAGGAACAAATTGTCCCTACTAGACTTGTATTTCTATTTTTAGTAAAAGTCAGTAGGAGCAGGAGAAAAGAACTAGGCTAATGTTTTTAAATGCATCCATTAAATAAGACAGATAATGAAACTTAAACAAAAATACTTAGATTTAAATGTTAGGAATTCTACTTGAAGGAAGATAAGTGGCAAACCTTGAAATGAAGCCAGTTCTCTAAAACAGTAGGGGCAGGACAGAAAACTGACTACCGTGGCTTAACGCACCAACATATTTAAGTCAGAGTGGCTTTTATTTTCCTTTAGTTCTTAAAAATCCCATTTTTAAGACTAAGTAATGAATGTTCTTTGTGGTAAGCATCAAATGTGAAGATACTACGTGAGAATTTTAATAAAGTGCCATTTAAATGGGAATAGTGACAGTAAGCTTACAGAATGGGGGTCAAGTTAACTGGTCCAGAAGTGATGGACCAGAGAAATCTGCTTGGCAGGCGCACTGCTCTCATCACTCAGTGTTACATGGCACACTTCTTAATAAGAGCCAGTTAAATTCACCAGCCCGCTCTTTTCAAAAAGTGAGCATCACAAAGGCAAGTCCCCTAGAAGGTTTTTTCTGGCTGCATGGTCCTATCCATGAAATGGCTTTTAATTATTTGATAATGGCTAAGTAGCCAGAAAATGTGTGACTCATCTCTGCTATTCTTCAGTGTTCTTTTCCAACAAAGGCACCCAATCCCTGTGGTAAACAAAACTGTCCTGCTTAAAAACAAAACAAAAAAACAACATCCCTTTTGGAAGCATGTATCCCCTACAACTACTTAAATATTTAGTAACTGCTCTATGAGCACGTACAAACAGCAGGTTCCCCCCCCCACCCCCACCCCCAAATGCACCGACTGGCTTGGTTCTACAGACAGGCCTCACTCTCAGTAATGTACACTCAGCAGAGGGCTGCACAACACGCCAGAACCCTGTCCGGGCAACCCCTTGAGTCACTGCTATGCACCTCTGGCAGCATCGATGCCACTTCCCATGTTCTACAAGTGTTCAATGCCTGGAACAGAAATGACTGAGTGCTGACATGGGCTGGCTACTGAAGAAACTCAAAAGTCAATGATGCATTCTGGGATGTCATTAAAAAAAAACCAACATGACTGGCATAAGCAAAACTTGTACATCAAGGTAGAAGAGGGGGAAAACAACCTTGAGCAATCTAGCCTTGGGGTTAGCTGTTTGACTGCAAGGCCCAGTATAAGTATCTACAAGTGGACCGAAATTATGAAAGGCCAAATTATTAGTTCTACACAAATACACACACACACACACACACACACACACACACACACACACACACACACCACTACTAACTACTACCACCAGGTGACTGAAAATGAGTGAAGGTACCAAATGTTTGTCTCAAAAACAAAGCTGACTCTGAGCTCTAAAAACTTATGAAATTATTCTAGATTTGTTTATATGCAATAATATTTATACATACACACTAAATGATTATAAAAGGCTTTTAGACAAAAGAGATGTTGGGTGATCATTTTTTTTAAGCTTGTCCCTTCTAAAGGACATTTTTCTAAAAATAACCTGTAATACCAGTAAGCAAATGAATACAGTTTTACCATACACATTATCTGAGTTTGTTCTATGTTTGCTTCTAGGCTAAGGCATGCCTCTGTGCCTCAACTTTCTTTCTCGCTGTTGTCTCCCTATATCCTAGCTATGTTTTTCCCTCTCTGTGACTAAATATTATAAATATAACCAAACAAATAACAGAAAAGATGGCAGTATCAATCTCTTCCTAGTATCTAGGCATCCCACTGAGTGTGTGGTTATAAATATTTAACAACAAATGGTTCTCCAGGAAAAAAGGGGGTAGGTATGTCCTAGATTACAGTGTTTGCCAAGTTCCTTAGTTGGCCAATATCAACTCAACATGACATCGCTGAACATATACTTGGAAAGACATGCACAGCAACACATTGCTATACAACATTTCCACCGCATAGATACAACAGACCTAAAAAACCTCAAGAGCATAAACAGCAACATGTAATAGAATAACCAGGAAGTGAGGAGTTTCAAGTATTTATTACCTTTGTCATTAAATATAATTTAAATTGCAAATTTGTACATTTTAATATTTATAAATGGCTGTATTTAATAACCAGCTCACAAAAATGTCTGAAAATTTGACAATTACCTCTTGCAAGATGGTACAAGTCATCTCCAGTATTCCATTTACATGGTCCTGCTCAGTTCCATTCATTGCACTGGGCAAAGGTGCAGCAGAATGGTAGGGAAATATCAACACCTTCCGTGGTTTCCACAACTTCAAAACAGCAGGAATTAAAGAGTAAAAGAAATGAGCTAATCTGGGAGAGTCCTTTTATAAGATCAGTAGGAGAGTAGGTGGGTCAGACTACAGTATGAACCTACTGGGCTCACAGGAGCAAATCATGCTAGGATGTGGCAATATCTACACTAATAAAAGAGAAATATGCAAACTGACTGTACCTTCACGACACCCACCAACCAATCAGGAGTATGCAAATTAACCCAACAAAGATAGCAGGTTAATTTGCATATGCAGGTGGCCAGGGGCATTCCACACCACCCCAGCCGCTCCGCGCCTCTGGGCAGCGTGGGAAGGCGGAAAGGCGGCTCTGGTCCAAAGCAAAGGCGGTGCCGGCAGCCAGGGGAAGGAAGGCCCATTCTTGCACGAATCTTCATGATCGGGCCTCTAGTCTATATATATAAGACCCTAAGCAACCGGTTGACCGTTGGACTGGTCACTATGATGCGCAATGACCATTAGGGGGCAGATGCACGATGCAGGAGCTGCCCCCTGGTGGTCAGTGCATTCCCACAGTGGGAGCGCTGCTCAGCTGACCAACAGGCACCAGACGCTGGGCGAGTGCAGCTGTGGCGGTGCGAGCCTCTCCCGCCTCCACGCCAGCGCTACCAAGCAGCGGCAGTGGCGGCAGGTGCAGTGGGGCTGGGATGAGCGGGAGCAGCACAGCGCCCGCCCCAGGCTTCGGCTCAGGCTCAGGCTCGGGCTCCTCCCGGCCACCTGCCACTTTGCGCACTACTATATCCCTTGGGGGATGTCAGACTGCTGGTTTCTGGCAGTCTGACATCCCCCAAGGGGTCCCAGATTGTGAGAGGGTGCAAGCCAGGCTGAGGAACCCCACTGGTGCATGGACTGGGCCTCTAGTGTTTAATAATGACCACTTAGCAGTTATATTTTTTCTAGTTATTTTCAGTGACTATACAATTTGAAAATAAGGTTAAATAGTGCATTACTTAAGATTTGAGTAAACACACTATGAGAAGCCAATAAAGACAGTGTGTATAGGGAAAATACTTATGCCAATGGCATTAACACAGGTAGTAGGCCAAAATCCTGTCCATGTTGAGAAATTTAAGATAGGCATGACGGAATATGACGTCTTTTTCTGAAAAGTGTAATCAAAGTGATCTCTTAGAAAACTTAAAAGAACTGCACCGAAAAGAGCTCATAGGCTGTGGAATGAGTGAAAACTACATGCAATCTCAGTTGCTTCCACTAACTAGTCAGGTGATCTCAGGCAAAAGTAAAACCAACCAGTATTTACTCATCACATGAAAGCACAATGGTGAACAAGACAGACACAACTGCAGCCTTCATGGAATGTATAGTCTAGGGTGCAAATAATGTAACATTTGAGAGCAGGGTTTCCTGATCTATAAAATGAGCTAGTCACTATTCCAATCTTGCAGGGATACTAGGGTAATTAAAATGAGACAATGCAAACACGGCACAAAGTACACCCCCTTTCCATCACTATCTAAATGTGCTCATTTGGTGAAAAATAAATGACATCGTCTTTAAATTTTATTATCTTCTCTGGGAAAGATCTGAAGAGGAACAGAGATAAATGGACCTCTAATTCTACACCGTATGAATGGGTACATAAAGAAAGGACTGCTGGGATGGCCAAGAAAGAGTTCTTACAGATTCTGATTCTTTTGTCATTACCTTAGACAGTCATAATTATTCTTAAAAGAAAAATGAACATAGAAGACCTATGGATCTGGATTCCAGAATGTCTGGAACAAGCAGACCATGACAAGAGCACATGCATTCTTCAAGTGAATTACTTCTGACAGGAATCTTAAGAACCATTTCAATGGGGAGAGATCAAACAAACAATTAAACATATCATATATGCTCTTAAACAATTGAAGAACAGCTAATAATCTCACTCATTCATTCACTCATTTCATGAAGTCATTCAACAAAAATTTAGAGGGCCTGCTCTGTGACAAGTTATTAGTTGAACCATTGGAAATATAGCAGTGATCAAAACAGTCCAAAATATACTGGAAAAAGGCAAAGATTCACAAGCTCAGCTATAAGATTATAATACCCCTGATTCAGAATGAGGGTAGCTTGGAAATGCTGACCTTTATCCCCCAAAGTTAATGCAGACACACACTCTGATCTAGATTAATAAATCTAGGATGAAAAATCTGAAATAAACTTCATAGAGATGCTCACTCTGAAATGTACACATTTTGAGTCCCTTGATTCCATTCAACTTAATCTGTTTTCAACTTGAACATTCTGAAATGTGCCTAGTATATCCCTTGCCCCTGGCAAGGTGCAGTATATCTTAGTTTGTTGAAATGAATTAAATAGTTTCCCAAAGTGTCAATATATTACTATAAATCAGAGCACTCTAGGCCCTTTGTGTATAAAAGAAGACTTCTTCTGGCACCCAGTCTCAAACTCCCACAGTACTCCATCATTCATCATTCATCATTCATCTGAAATACTCTCCAAAGAATAAAAACAAGCATGTCTAGAAAGAACAGAATGGAACAATCTCTCCTGATAACCATGTGACTTTCTAGCACATATATGTTAGAATATTCCTGGATTTCTTAATTTAATATGATTCACAGAGATTATAGCAAAATTCTGGACCGTTAACATCCATGTCATATAAGTAAAAAAATTCTGTACCTACCACCACCACTTACAAACATTGTTTTATAATGTGGACATCTTTATGAGACAATTTAGAAAATGAGATTTTACTTGTAGGAAACAATAAAAATTTATATAACTTTGGAACTGAAGTTTAGTGTACTAAAAAACAAAGGCTCATTTCCATTCCACATAGTACACAGCATGAAAATTCAATCTAATGTAAGTTTATAAGATATTGCAATTGTGTATGTAGAGAAACAGACTGCAATCTAAAACATTTTCAATTATGAAACAAAACAAACAAAAAAAGCAATTCAACAGTCCTACTTAGATTTCCAGTATCAATGAAATAAACTGCTTGCTTCACTTTTCCTCGAAACCCTTCTCCTCCCCCACAAAATTAACTGAAACACGGAATTCACTTCAGGGTAAGCTTTTCTTGTAGCCTTAAGAGTGCACTGTGGTTTGCTCAATGATGTGATTTGGGGGTCAAGGTCAAAAAACAAGAAGCATGTTGGTTCTAGCACAGAGCTTCATTATGGTTCACAGCCATACCATATCTAACCACATCCTACTTCCTTTAATGTATAATATCAATCCCCTGAAGGAACAAATGCTAACAATGAATGCAAAGGAAAAACACACACATAAAACTGCATTACAGACACTCCCCCACCGCCCCTCCACCCCCGCAAAAACACAGGTAATAACAAGCTCTGGTAAGGATATGAAGAAATTGAAAAAGCTCATACGCTGTCAGTGGGAATGTAAAATGGTGTGACCACTTTAGAAAATACTCTGGAAAGTTCCTCAAAAAGTTATAAATAGAGTTACCATATGATCCAGCAATTCCACTCCTAGGTATATACCCAAGGGGAATAAAAATATATGTCTACACAATAACTTGTACACAGATGCTCCTAGCTGCATTATTAAAAATAGTTAAAAAGTGGAAATAACTTGTACACAGATGCTCCTAGCTGCATTATTAAAAATAGTTAAAAAGTGGAAACAACTCAATTATCCACCAGTCCATGAATGCATTTTAAAAATGTGGTATTGATACAATATTCTCTGGCAATAAATATAAACTACTGATTCATGCTACAAAATAAACAAATCTTAAAAATTATGCTAAGTGAAAAAGCCAATCACAAAAGACCATATACTTACTACATGATTCCATTTTTAGGAAATGTCCAGAATAAGCAACTCCACAGAACTGGAAAGTAGATTAGTGGTTCCCAAGGGATGGGGATGTGAGGGGTTCAGGGGAGACTTAATGGGTGAAGAGTTTTCTCAAGTGATGACAATGTTTCCAATCTGGTTGTGGTCACAGTTGCACTTTAAATAGGTGAACTGTAAGGTTTGTGAATTACATCTCAATAAAACTATTGTAAAAAATACATTACAGATTATCCCTGCCATAAATAATATACAACAGTCTTCTAGAATCCCAAGGCTTTGGTAAACACGTGCATGTATCAAGTGAACTTCAGCTCCAAGCCTGTGAGAAATCTGACCAGTCAGAACCCTAAATGCTGCACAAATGACTTTGTTTCCAATTCTTGGTATATTTGTAATTAACGTTAACCATCAGTTATTGGGCAAGAAGCCTTGGTAGCCTGCAGAATGTACGAAGTCCTGTATACACTGAGTGGCCAGATTATTATGATCTCTGAACACATAATAATCTGGCCACTCAGTATGTGTGTGTGTGTGTGTGTGTGTGTGTGTGTGTGTGTGTGTGAGTGTGTGTATTAGAGGCCCGGTGCATGAATTCATGCATGGGTGGGGTCCGGCCAGCCTGGCCAGGGGGAGGGGACATGGGTGGTTGGCTGGCCTGCCTGCTGGTCGAACTCCTGGTCGAGGGGAAATTTGCATATTAGCCTTTTATTATATAGGATATACACTGAGTGGCCAGATTATTATGCGTTCAGAGATCATAATAATCTGGCCACTCAGTGTATATGCAAAGCAGTTTCTTCTCTAAGTGATCACATAACCTCTTTTCTGCAGTCATTTTCTAGGACTCTCCACGAGAGGAAAATCTGAAACTCACTAAATTCGTTAACCAGAAGGCTTCCTTGTGCTTTCTTGACTTCATAGGCAGATTTTTTTTCCAAACCACACTGGAAAATAACAGGATTGGAAAAGCGATCAGTTGGTTCACATTCCACCCCACCAATATCCAAGAGGCTGCCCAAATGTGGACGTGAAAGTAAAACATTGCCAATGTCGTTTGATCCTAATTCTAATGAGAGCTCCATATAACAGTTAAAAATGAACACAATTATAGAAATATTGTACCAAGAATAATCAGTGACAAAAAACAAGGATGAGACTTATTTGAAGAACTTTCTAAAGGTAAAAATAAAAATCACTCCTGGCTCCCTCTTATTTTAGTGACCTTATTTTCACTTCTTTTAAATGTATATCAATATACAGTATGCATATTTGTAAGTTGCCAATAATCCTTTCAATAGTAAGTTGGGATGAACACCAAAAGCCAAAGATGAAAATAGGAATTTCTTCCATTGTTCTGTATATATAATAGAGCCAATATAAATGTTTAGTAAGTTTACTCTTATTGGTTTTATTTTAGAAACCTCATTAAAAAAATAAAAAACAAGAGCCAACATTTAAAAAGTTTTATATTCATCTTTATAAACAATGAGCATAATCTAAAATATAGAGTTATATAGATTTCTCTGTTAATCTTGCTACACTATTAGATCTTGCCTCCCCAGTCCATCAAATGGACATTTCTGATTTATAGCCAGGCGTTTCCTTTCTCTGTTCTATGACAACTCTGAAAGGAGTGACTGATATTATTCAGAAGGCAGTTTTTAGCGTATTTAATTTTTGGCAGCTCTTGCATAAGATTTAATATGACTTCTTAGAGTTGGGGTCTATACCTTAGAAGATGCTAACATAAACCAACAACAAGCAGTGGTTCTCAACCTTTCTAATGCCGCGACCCTTTAATACAGTTCCTCATGTTGTGGTGACCCCCCAACCATAAAATTATTTTCGTTGCTACTTCATAACTGTAATTTTGCTACTATTATGAATCGTAATGTAAATATCTGTGTTTTCCGATGGTCTTAGGCTCTACAGCAGCAGTTCTCAACCTGTGGGTCGCAACCGCTAGCAGGGTCGCCTAAGACCATCGGAAAACACAGATATTTACATTACGATTCATAACAGTAGCAAAATTACAGTTATGAAGTAGCAACGAAAATAATTTTATGGTTGGGGGGTCACCACAACATGAGGAACTGTATTAAAGGGTCGCGGCATTAGAAAGGTTGAGAACCACTGAGGTATAGGCTGGTGACCATAAAGAAGTACAAAGCCATGGAGAAGAAACCTGTGGAAATGCATAGCCAAGCCCTGGGGATGGGGAGAATGGGGGAGACAGGGACAGATCCTCCCAGGCAGGAGGGAGCCAAATCCATAATAGACAAGACAAGGCCCAGGGAGCACAGCCACGCTTCAGTCTAACTTCAGGCATAGGACTATGAACAGAGGGCCCCATTCAAAGTAGCTGGACAGGGGCATACTTTTGTGTAGTGTGTAGTACTGTCTAGCAATTATACCCAATGCTGCCCACAGATCAACAGAATAGAAACTGAGGACTTGGAAACAGACACACAAAACTATACCCAAATGATGTTTAACAAAGGTGCAAAATAAGACAATGGAAAAAGACAGCCTTTTCAACAAATGGTACTGGAGCAATTAGGCACTGACAGGCATAAAAGAAGAGGAGGAGGAGGAATAGGCGGAGGCGTTGTTGCTGCTTAGTGATAAGAACAAATGCTAATAAGGATGAGGAGAATCTGGATCACTCACACATTGATGGTAGGAATGTAAAATGGTCTAGCCGCTTTGGAAAAGTTTGGCTGTTTCTTATAAAATTAAATAATACAATTATAATACAACATAGCGTTGTACTCCTGGGCATTTATCCCAGAGAAATCTGTACACAAAAACCTATACACATACGTTCATAGCAGTTTTATTTGTAATTGCAAAAAAGTAGAACCAGATGTCCTTTAACAGGTGAACTCTGACTATCCATGTCATGGAATACCACACAGTAATAAAAAGGAACTATTAGTACATATAATTTGGCTGGATCTCAAAAAATTATATACTGTAAGATTTCATTTATATGATATTCCTTAAGTAACAAAATCATAGAGATGGACAACAGTTTAGCGGTTGCTAAAGGTTAGGAATGGTGGGAGATATCGCCTTTTGGTGATAGAACAGCTCTTGGTTGTGGTAGTGACTACATAAATCTACACACATGCACACAAATGAGTGCGTGTGAATAAGCTCTGTGGATTGCAGCAATGTTAATTCCTGGTTTTGATATTGTACTATAGTTATGCAAGATGTTATCATTAAGTAAAACTGGGTTAGAGATGCATTAGGATCTCCCTGTACATTTTTTCCAACTTCCTGTGAATTTACAATTTTTTTTTTAAGTTTAATACCAGGAGTTTTGAAGTTCAAATTCTGATTTTGCTACTTACTATTGTACATAAGTTATTTGGCCATTCTAAACTTTTGTTTCCTCATGTTTTAAATAAGGATAATAATATTAGCTGGCATTTTAATATGAATTAAAAAGAGGGGTATTTCATTTTAGATAAATGGGACCAGATGGCAAAGTATTTTTCAAGAATGATGCCATATATGGTACTGCATATATGATTAAGTTACACACTATATCTACAACATTTTATAATCAATTTGTGAATGTGACTTTTCTTATTTGTAGACAAAATTAGGTTTACATATGAGGGCATTTTAGAACAATAGCCATGCCACCATGTAGATTAGAACACTGAGGACAAATAAACTTCCTATAGTCCAGAATCTAATGAAACACACCTCAAAAGGTTAAGCAAACATTCTACAAGGAAAAGCGATTTGACCTGGAATTTGATGTGGTTCATTTCCACATCAAGATCAAACAGATTAATTAGTTGCTTTTTAACCAAATAAATTCCTGTTGCTTTGGAGAATGAGATCTAAAAAAAAAAATTCAAAAGTCAGCACCAGCCATTTTTTTCACTACATATCCCTTCCATGGTAAGGCGTTCAGGTTCGATCAGCAGACAATACAAAGAAGTCTTCAAGATCTTGGCTGGCAGTGTGACACCCTCAGGCCTCCTCATCTCCTCTTGCAGTATAACGGAAATTCCTGTGCCCATCTGTGCTGGCAGCCCCGGTAAGTCCTGCCTGCTATAAGCCTCCCAGTCTTCAGGCAATGATTCTGCACTCAACCCTAACACTTCCTCCTACCTTCCTCCAACACCAGGTTGAACTGCACTTGGCAGGTGCCACTTGGAGTGGGTGGCTAATGGTGGGAACAATAGCAACTCTTAACCAGATTGGGTCAAATTATATTTGGAGAAGAAAAGGAGAAAAGTCAAGACACCAAACAAATGCTGGCCTAAGTTCTTTTATTCAAAAACAATTGTATTAGTTTATGCAATTGATGGCAGCAGAACATATGAAATTAATAAAGGCTTTTTTAAATGAAGCAAAAAGACTTGGTAATGTGGCTTTGCAAGGACTCTGAAGTTTCATTTAAACAAAGAGTGTCCTGAAGTTTTGTAATGCAGAAATTATCTCATTACCATCACACAAAAGAATGATCCCTCCCACTGCCTTGGCTTCCTACTCACAGTTGTATTTGAAGAATAGTTTTACTAAGAAATAGTTTTACTCATTTGCAAAAAAAGGAGTCTCTGGTTATTTTTCCCCCCAGTATGAGGAGAGGAGAGAAAGGCATATCATTACATATATACAGCACCTCTGCAATGAAACAGGATGAAGAGATAAAAAGTTCTCCCCTTCTCATCCTTCACAAAGTGTAAACCCAGCCTACAACAGCAGCAACAAAACACCATAAATGATTTGAGTAGCTTTCTAATTCCACCCATGCATAGCCTATAATAATCAAAACCTCTTTAAAGGAAATCAGATGACTTCACTGAAAATATAAGTAGACCTATTACACATTTAATATCCCATCTTCTCCATTCCATTTGTATCTTGCTTGCTTTTTCCTGAGAATTCATGTTGTAAGCAAAGACTTCTATTTACTGAGCTGAGGGTAGTAATTTGGGGAGCAACAGGAGAAAAGGGAAGGCGAAACACTGGAAAATATGGCCAATGTAAATGATTTCCAAAACCTGTAAGTCCAAGTCCACCTACAAACAAGACCTGCGAGCTATGCAGGAAAGCCAACACCGAACCAGGAATGAGGTCCTATAACTAGACCTGCCTCAGTTTTATTCCATAATCTAGGATACACATTTGAAAGGAAGAACCATCAGTACTTTTTAAGCATGGTTATTTTTATGTTTGGTTTAAATTACAGAAACTGGGTATGGAAAATTACCAAGAAAACTCAGTCAAAGAAGATCCTCAAATACCCGACCAAGGCAACAGAGAGAATGCGGAGGTCCTCTGCCACAGAGACTGGAAAAACTTTCTCAGTTTTCTTGGTCCTTTCAGGTCCTATGAGTGCCCTCATTCAGGATTCTGCTTTGGAGATGGCTGAGCAGTTTGACCCCCATTTTCTTTACTGCTGCAGCATCCCCAAGTGATTGCTGGGTGGCTTCTGGCATATGGTATAACCAGTATTCCTGGTATATCATTTATTTATATAATTCACTTGAATTTGTTTGGTGGCAGAGAGACCAGGAAGGCTTTTTTAATAGCTAACAGAAATTGTGAAGTCTCAAAAGCAAAAGACAGATAAAAGAACTTTTATGCTGAGGCACTTATAATATTATAATATTACCTAACAAACTGACCTACCTGGGAGGCAAAACTTCCTCACATATGAGAGTGGTGGATTAGATCAGTGGTTTTACAACATACGTATGCAAGGGGTATAAGGTGGCCAGGGAGAAAGTTTGAAGGGCCAGTACCAGGAGAAATAGGAGCAGGTGTGCCTCAGGCCCTCAGTCAGCTCTACCTACATCTGCTTGGTAGAGTGGGCTTCCATGTAAGACTGACTGAAAAAAAAAAAAAAAAAAAAAAGGTCTACAATCACTTTTAAAGATAGATGAAGCCATTGAAGACCCAGTTCACTCTAAAATTCCATGATAGCTTGACTTTTTTGGCCCTATCAGAGGTACCAAGGAGCTGTACTTGGACCTTTTCAAATAAGCAAATTCCAAGTACCAAGCAGTCATTGAAACATAAGCCAACTCTGAGCATCAATTTAGATGCTGACGCCACTGGTGGGAGAACCATGCAACACGATTTGCTCCTGAAGGGTTTCTCAGAGTTCTTGCTCCAGTTCTACCAAGCTGAGAAAACTTGTTCCATCAAGATACACACTCCAGTTCTGTTTTGTTTGGTTTTTTAATGTCTGCCTGCAGGAGATGACTGGGACCTCGTACCCCACCAACCTCGGAGAGAGTGTGGCCCGTGCAGCCCAGTCTGGCCTCGGAAAGCATCCTCTCAGATGTCTGCAGCAGACTGGTTCTCACCCCAGAAGTAACTCCTGCTGATAAGAAACTCTTCCTATGGCCAAGCAAATCACTGTTTGATTCTTGCAGCATTCTTCACTCCTGTTTTTCTTCCTCCTCCTCCCTTCCTATAAAAAAGGTGTCTTTTAAGTCTGTCTAGAAGGAAACCTGAACAGCGAGGCGCTTTCCCCTCTTAATTTGTTCATTATCCCGCTGGTGATTCATGCCCTCCCGCTCCTTCCTCAGCACACTGAGGCGGCTCTGTTCTGCTCAGTTGTGGGAGGCCACGTCAGCAGGAAACAGCACTGGCTGCCAGGTCACATTCAATACTGTCTGGAGCAAGTCAGCGTGCAGCACCCGCAGGACAGAGGCTGCTCTATGGCTTCTCCCCAGTGAAGGGAGTGCTCAGCCTGGAAAAAAAGGCCGGCCTCCGAGCACCACAGCGACACGGCCAGAGCCTAGGGAAGACTCCAAACACCATGGGTTAGAGCTTCCCCATTTCCAAATGTTCCCAAATATTTTCAGCTAGAGAGTTACTGGTCTCCCTTCTTCTTTTCTTAGAGGGCTTTCTGTACTGCATCCAAATTCATATTTGGAAAAGGTTGCCACAAGCCAACTCAAACTTCATCGTGGCTTTCTGGCTCCTGAGGCCAACAGAGGAAATTCTGCACATCCAACAAACCAATCTCAGCCTGACCCGCACTGAGTCAGGACAGAAAACCTGACCTAAGGGGCAGACACACAAAGACGTCGCTACGGGTCTCTTCTCTTATAAACACACACAGTAAAAACAGTAAACAAATAAGGCATGCCAGATATCATCATGATACCTCACAGTATGGATTCAGGTCAAGAATCACACCACACACAGAGATACACGCAGTAAATGACAATACCATATTTAATGTAGCTGGCTCGGTAAATTCCAAAATAAATCCTGCTCACGTAAACCCACATGATTAAGATTAACAGGCTACAATAAAACAGTAGAGCTCCTATGCATGGGGATATCGAAGCGTTTCTTAAGTTGCTGCAAATGTAGACCAGGGAGCCTGTATAAGAAGAAATGTGATTTTTCTCAGGAACCTTTTAACTTGACAACTTTCCCCTCCACTCTTAAAAGTGGACAGCCCAAAAATCAAATATTTCTCTTCCCAAATGCCAGTTTTCCTAAAGAAAACATCCCTTCCTGTGGAGAGTATGAATAAAAGAAACAGGAGAGAAAGGAGATGAAGACAGAGAGAGTGGCTCATACATGAAGGAGGGTGTCTGAGTGAGAGACAGGCCCAGGATGGAGAACAGAATAACACAACACCAACACTGCAGACACAGCAAAGGCAGTCTGCTCCTTACAGTTCTGGGAGGCACTGAGCTACCAGGTAGGTAGAAGGTGTTAATTACCCCCAAGCACACACAAACCCAAGTGCAAACAGGACCACGTACCTTCCAATGAGGCATTAGGAGCAAACCAGAGAAGGAAGAAAAGCACACAGGGTGGGAGATGACACGTAGCTATAACATGAACTTTTCCATGAGGAGGAACTAAAGGTCAAGACAAAATCAAGGTACTTAGATATTTAGTGATGTAAAAGGTAATCCTTTTCATTTTCCACCATTCATATAAATGAACACCAACAGCACAACTGATCGAGCAGTCACTTTATCAAACCTGGTCTTCAGACAGGGATTGAGAATCTTTAAGTGGATTCTCAACAGAATCTCCTTATGGGGGAGAAAGAAAATATCAGATTCATCTACCTGTTAATTTACTGAAAACCAAGTTTAATTGCCTACCACCAACTTTACATAAATCCATGAAAAAAAAAAATACCCTGATGCCCTCATAAATTACAATAAATCTTTAAAAGCATCTCAAAAAATTAAAACTACCAAATCTCATATACTGAGTGTACATCTGGAATAAATTTAAATTAGTAATTATGTAAGGGAAGTATTTAGAGGCAGATGGTCTAGATCCAAAGGTAATATATTTCTTGGTTAACACTGTAGGCACAAAGAAAAAAAAGTGAAAGAGAATAAGGAAACTAAATATTTTCCATATAAGTGTTAGAAGCACATGATAAATTTGCTGAGTTGGGTTATGTTGTTTTTAATAGAATAATACTGCAACAGCTGACACACAGATGAACAGCAGAAGAGCCTTGAAAATTTTTAAACCCAAAATGTAGTTTTTTTGAGAGTTAAACAAAACAGAACAGACACAAGTGGCAACATTGGCAAACACACTGTGTGTACGTGTGTATATGTGTATATGTATGCATATGTACACATATAGAAAAAATGGGCCTTTTGGCATAATGAGACAGACATTTGGTGAAAAGCTAAAATTAACGAAGAGCATTACAAGATTATGACTTGCACATAAATCCTCAAGGGCATATTTAGAAGGGATAATGTTTAAGCAAATTAGTCATATTTTTAAAACTGAGAAGTATAGAGAATAAGCTATTCCAGACATGCACACACAAAAAAAATGATTATGCAAACACAAATTAAGAAAACCCAAATTGATTTGTAATTTCCAAGACCTAATTAAATCTGAAAGAGAAACTGAAAACTAAATTAGTATATTTCATTGATTCCATGTAATTTTTTTGCCTTATTTTAACATCTCCTAAAAAGCAAAGCAGCTTACAGTGCAGGGCAAGTCAATTTAATTGATAGTGTTTTCTCTTTTGTAGAAATGAATGACTTTTCAAAAAAAATCAATGGCATACTAGATTCAATAGAATGATAGCAAATGATCCTATGAAAGCAGTGCAAACAGGACAAGTCTGTGTGCTGTTTTGTAGGTGAAACAAGCAACAAGGCAATCTCATCCTGTTCATGGATAAGAGGTGGACGTGGGGACAGTCAGGATCCTTCAGCTCAGTCAGTACACCTGGGATGAGCAAGTATCACTTTTCATGTTTTTAGGATTTCTTTCCATTCACAAATAATTCAATATCCTAAATATTGGATGCCATAAAAATAAAACCCATCAAATATTTTACTGAATGCAATGTAAACTAAATATGCCAAGTCTATCTTTAAAAATATACTAGCTACCAATTACATCTAAATCTCTGAAAGGAGAGACCCAAGCATTGTTGTTGTTTTTTCAAATCCCAGGTGAATTCAGCTGTGCAGCCAAGGGTGACAAGTAATGTAAAGCACCTGGCTTGCACAGACACATCAAAAAAACTATTATTAAAACAAGAAAAAAATACATACTGGTAATTTTCTTTCCCTTTTTTGTTACTATTCAAGATTAAATTATGCTAATAAAATTTTAGAGAAATTAATGAAGTACCTAAAGAGTCCTAAATGATAATTTAACATCTCAGTTTCAAATAAACAACCTAGATAATTAAGCTCTTGAAATCTGCCCTCACTTGAACCTATTTAAGTAAAATTCTGGTCTTTTCATGAATTAAAGTGCAAGAGAAAAAAGAAATTGAGAGACATGAAGAATTTTAGAAACGATCTTGTTCAATCCTCTGATTCTGAGGTGAGGAAAGTGAGGCCCTGGTCAATGAAACTAGATTGAATGGAAAGGAAGTTAAACCACTATCAGGAGATGCTCTCCCTCTAATTGAAGCCAGTAACTTTTGTCAGGTTTCTTCCTTCAAAAGGGAAGAGGGAAATTAACAATATAACCAACTGATTTTTATTGTACAAGTTCAAGTCCAAAGGCCTTTGATGTGAACCTAAGTCAATTTTTTAAAAAACTGCACAAAACAGAGGGTCTGTGGGAGGTGTACAGTTAAAATGTGTATTGACAAAGGGAAACAGGCTTGAAATAAATTTAAAGAAGTCAGATTTAGCAAGGCTATTACGCACTTTATGTTGAGCCATTTCCTATGTCTCCTAAGTATGTTATCCAGAGCTACTTTTCAACACTCTGGCTCAAATTCTAAAGAGTCTCATTTTCTCAAAAGTCTGTTTTGTGGTTAATTACTTGCCTTCTAACTACTCTGGTGATAGCCAAGAAGCAGGTAGAATGCACCTGTTGTTCTTGAGTTTCATCTGAGTTGGAGGCTGACATTCTATTCACCTCTTAAAGAATGTTAATTGCTGATACCAGCATGACAGGTGCAATGAGTATTAAAATGATCAATGAAAACTCACAGAACAGCGAGGGAAATCATCTAGAGTAGACTAGAACATGAGAAAATTCCTCAAGAGCTGTAACTTTAATTACTAATAATTGGTCTGGAATTTAACAATTTGACCCTTGAAATAGATTTTTAAAACAGGGCACAAATTTCTAAATTTCTACAATGGTGCCCTGTCCATAGGAGGAAAAAAAATAATAATACGTACAATTCTGTTTCCCACGTTACTACGGAGTCATTCACTACCCTAACTGCCTCTCACGGATAACTTCTCTTTTCTGAGGGCAATGTTCCTCTGCTCCAAATCCTTGCTGGTGTCGAGTCCTATCTATTTTGAATTCTGAGTCACTTCCTTTCCCCCATTTGATGCTTCAAAACTTTCCTGTTTCTTTAGAATACTTTACACAGTGAAGCCAACTTCCATATGAGCCCACCTACTTTTTATCCTCCCCTTTTGGCTTTCTCTTTACTGTCACCAAGCTGACTTGGGGAGGGGGGTAAGGGGGGAGCAATATACTTGCTTATTACTTGAATACAGTGTATGATATTCTTTTATCTGTTTGGAATATTTTTCATATTTCCATGTTTCCTAATTCAGTGACCTCTTCTATACTACATAATACGATTCATTAAACTTTAAAACATCCCTAGGATATCCTTGGCAATCATTTTTTTTTTCTCATTATGTGGGAACTCAGGCATAGAAAAGAAAGGAATTTCTGATACAATGGCAATTGATTTAGAAGATGTAAACTAAAAGACTGTAAAGGGGACATTTTTCAGATAAAGAAAAAAATTCTATCTTTGAGCATGTAACAAAGAATTTAAACCATTATCCTTTTTTATTTTCTGCATATACATAGACTTTTTCCCTTTGTCCATTTTGTGACCATACTTAATCCTGAGTTTTTTCTTTTGTTTAAGGGCACCATTTCTCTAAGTCCCCTTTTCTTACAAGTGCCCCTCACCCCACAGTCTCCTACTTCAGTTCTCAAAGCTTGGTCCCAGAACCAAGGACATCAGCATCACCTGGCAACTTCTTACTTACAACTGCACATTCTCAGACCCCACCCACCACAGACCTGAATTAGCAATGGGAGGAGGGGGGCAGCAATCTGTGTTTTAACAAGCCCTCCAGGTGATTCTGATCCATGCTAAAGTTACTGGTAATTGTCAGTGTCTGATAAATGGATGCCATGCCCTTGATTCAGCATTCTGTGGGGACCACTTGAGTCAAGTACCAAGATGTTTCCTAGGCATCTCCACCATTCAAGTTACCAGGCTAGATCCACAAGGGAACAAAAAGGAGAGCACCAGTCCCAGCCCAATTCTTTTATTAAGTCAAGTGAAAGCAGGGCTAAAGGCAGCTTCAGCAAGCAGCAAGTTGTAACATGGCTATTTTCTCATCTACCTGTTTTAACTCCATCTGCCTGCACAGTCTCACCTAATCAACTTTGAATTTTATAGGTTTACAATATGTGAGCTACTACGTTTACATCTAAATGATGGGAAAATAAATCTGTACTCTGCTGAAAGAAGTAAACTCAAATTTGTTTGATGACCCCCATATATTGCTTATGAAAGTTTGTAAGAAAAACTGAAGAGCAATTTTAATTAATAAGTTCAATAAAGACAACCACCACAAAGAGTTTACTTAATACATTTATGAATAGGAGATAAAATATCCTTGAGCACTTTGCAAAACTTCCCAAAGAAGACTAACCTGGATAAACAGACCCAAGTATGTGGGCAGCCAGTGCAGTGTGATGTTCTGGGAAAAGCACACCATGAGAGTTTCTGAAGCTCTCCTGAGGGTTAGGTTAACCAGTGGTCGGCAAACTGCGGCTCGTGATCCGAGGTGTGCCGCTCTGTTGACAAATGAGTTTGCCAACCACTGGGTTAACCAGAAATTCTCAGTCTCCACTGCTTATTAGAATTACCTGTGATGCTTTTCAAAGGTAATGCCTTACTCTCTCCAATCTGACAATTCCCTACAGTTAGCCTGGAGATCAACTTGTGCAGCTTTTTAAAATTACCCGGATAATTCTGATGTGCCCAAGTTTAAAGCCACTATGTTCTTACAACCAGCTTTAAAATTCTGAGATGTTAGAGATGTTCTTTACCTTAAGCATATGATGCAAGAACTATATTACTCAAGATGCAAATGCTTGACCCATAGTAATAAGAACTGTTTTGATCATTTAGAATAAGTTACCCAAATTAATCTCAGATCTTGACATGTAATTTTTGGGATAACAAACCATGCTACTGCTATATTTTATTAAAATTTTGTAACTAGTTCATGCTTATACTCAAAGACAATGTAAGTATGAAGATTTGATTACATAGCTCACAAAGATTGTTCTTCCTCAATAGGAGGAACAAGTTAAATTCTAGCTGTGCCAAAGTGCTCATTGTGTCCACACTGCTTATATCCTGGTACATACAGCAGGCACCAAATACTGACACTGTTATATCTAGCATAATACTCACTAACTCTATGTTTAAAAATCCAATCCTGGATACCCAAAATCATCCAACCCTGGACAACTCTTAAAGACTTGGCACTTCAAGATCAAGTAAACAGAGTTTAATCTGACATTTAGATGAAATAGGTGTATGAGTGTGTAGCCACTTACATGAAAACTGCAAAATAAAGCAGATAAAATATATCTAGTCATTCATCTAACAGAGACTAACATTCACTCAAAAGAACACTAAGGATAATAATGCTTATATTTTTATATTTTTATGTATCAACTCCTATTCCCAAAGACTTTTCTTCCCTCTTCTTGTCAGTTTAGAATAAAAACTATAGCTAATAATTAGAAGATTTTTAAATGAGGTGAAAATGTGGAAATTCCTATAGCCAGAATGATACCACAAAACAAAGTTAATTCTGGCTCTACACTGCAATATATAAAGTGTCCATAAAGGTGTTACATTTAAATTATGGTATGTTTCCATTTTAACCCAGACACAAAAAGACTTGAAGACTTGAAAAAAAAAAAATCAACTTTTCTCTCCAATTGCAAAAGAAGTGTGAGGGGAAAGTTAGAGAACAGAACTACATCCAACCCACAGAAGAAATCCTGGTACATTCAAAGAACCCCAAACCATAATATCATAATGAAAGTCACTGATGCAGGCGATTCTGAGGCCAGTTCTCTTCATAGAGCAGGTCCTCGAATAAAAATCTTTCCTTCGACATCGTTTTGTTATGACATTAATGAAATGCCATAAGAACTTAACTCTTGGAATTTAACTATGCTTATGTCAATTAGCCTATGGTAAAACTGGTTTTGTTAATATGTCCTTTCGCTATAGTTCCAAGAACCTATCCCCAACGTTAAGTGAAAATTCACTATATTTAGATAGGGCCAGAAAGGAATATTACAACATTTATCCAACTGTACTCACATCCTCAAAAATAGTATGCAAAACACCTTCCAAGTCATTAAAAACTCTCCTTAGAGAAACAACCTCCAATTTGACAAACAGGAAAAAAAAAAAAAAGAAAGTCCTTTCTTTTTTTAAGTTTGCCTTCTTTATCCTTTTTTGTTAATCCTAATGCTTGTCCAATTAGGACAGAGTGAGCACAAAACGCTTACTCACAAAGATTTACACTGCAGGACAAATATTTTTCTGAAAGACCAGATTCCACCTGTTTTAAGGAAATATACACCCATTTATCTAGTGCCCATGACTTCCTCCCTCTCTGCAACGTGTGTCCCATTGGTCAGCAAGCCTTGGCATCTGCTAAACATCTCTAATTTCTGTTCCCACTTCCACATCCCAGCACCACTGCCCTTCCCAGCTTTCTTCTCCTCCTTCCTGCCCTTCCCTGTGACTTAACTTTCCTCACCCTTTCAGTCTACACAGCTGATGAAGAAAGAGAAATGTATTCTATCAACTCCACTTAATTCAGTAACCAGACTCGTTTACAATTTAAAGTGTACTCTACATATTTCTGGATATGGCAGTTTTTATTGAAACTTTACTGCTATAGATAAATGCTATAACGTTTCACTGCATGAAAACATTAAAATATGAATGAGTAATCAAAATTAAAATGTTTGCTAATAATACAAAAGATAAATATAAAGCTGGTCTTTTACTGTTAAATAGCCTTGAAGAGTATTTTCCAAGGTGTTCCCAGACTATTGCTCACAGAAGAAAGTTAACAAAAGAATTAATATAATAATCATGCCCTCGGGCTTTTTACCGGTAAGAGGAACTAACCCATATATTGACCTCTTCAGAATTAGCATGTGCTTTTAGAAACACATTCATGCATGTACTGTCTTAATTTGAAGAACTGAGAATAAAAATAGCCAAATTTAACTACTTAAGCACAGTTGCAATGTCTTAATTTGAGGAACTCAGAGTAAAAATAACCAAATTTATCTAGTTAAGTGCAGTTAAAACAAACAAAAACCCTCTGTGAATTAACTAAAGAAAATTTCCCACCATTTGACATGAATTTTTAGCAGTATATTAGGAAATGTCTTTCCCTTATTCTGAACACCTAGTAGATGCTGGATAGACATTTGGGATACAAAGATCACTGAGATTTGACCCCTACCATTGAAGAACCCTTTACAGACTTATTTCAAGACCCTTCTAACACGAAATTTTCAAGTTCTAAGTGTAAAAACAAGAGTAAAATATACAGAAAGAATGAAACAAGAAGGAAAAAACCACAAGCTCTGAAATAAAATGTGGCAGGCAATTGAGGTAACATGACATTGATAGCTCTTCTGAATTATCTGACATGCAAAGAGCTGTGACATTTAAGGAACTCCAAGCAGTGATACCTTCAGAAATGGCATTTTAATCATTGCTTAACAAGCCTGAAAGGTAAAAGGCTACAGGGGCTAAATTCCCATCACATAATTTTTAAATGTATTATTTTTTAAGTAATATGACTAAAATGTGAAGACATCTAAAAAACAAAAGCACCCTAACCTCAAGTTCACATAGGCTTTCCTGAAATGCATTAATAGGACAGGTAACAAAAATGAAGAGTGGTTAGATGTCTAGCTATAATGGCTGGAAGCCTAATAATGGTTTTTATTTATTGGATACTTAGAATGACTCACACTGTTCCAAATGCTTTCTACACAATAGCAGCCCTTCAAGACCTATGCTGTTATTCCAATTCTATAGATAAGGAAACTGAGGTGTAGAGAAGTAACTAATTTTACGATCTACAACTAATGTGCAGGGAATTTCTAAGCCAGGCAATCTCACTCCCAAATGCATAATGATCTTACCAATATGCCTTGCTCCCTCAGTACTGCCTAAGAGAAGAATGCATTAAATAGAAATTAAAATTATGAAATTTAACTGAAATTTAATTGCAAGGCCTAAAGAAGAGAACGCATACCCAGAAGCACTCCTTTGAAGGCCTTTCTAAATATGGCTGCTCAGGCACAGTGTGTGAGTTCGTTTTTTATCCAAAAGAAAAGCAATAAATAGAGCTTCAACTACAAAACAAAACAAAACAAAACAAAACAAAACAAAACAAAACAAAACAAAAGCAATCCATTTTAATTAAATGCATGGAACAGTGGACCCATTGTTTTATCCACAATGCTATATCTTAACAATATATACATCCCCATAAACCTTAATCTGAAATGTGTGAATTGTTGCCATCACCATCAACCCTGTGACAGTCAGCCTATTATAAACTAGTGGCCCGGTGCACGAAATTCATGCATGGGGCGGGTGTTCCTCAGCGGGACCTGCACCCTCTCCAATCTGGGCCCCTCGAGAGATGTCCGACTGCCAGTTTAGTCCCGATCCTAAACTGGCAGTTGGACATCCCCCTTGCAATCCGGGACCGCTGGCTCCTAACCGCTCACCTGCCTGCCTGCTTGATCGCCCCTAACGACTCTGCCCGCCGGCCTGCTTGCCCCCAACTGCCCCCCTTGCTGGCCTGCTCGCCAAGTGCCCCCCCTGCCAGCCTGCTTGCCCCCAACTGCGCCCCCCCCCCCCACCGCTGCCAGCCTGCTCTCCCCCAACTGCCCTCTCCTCCTGGCCTGATCACCCCTAACCGCCTCTGCCTCAGCCCGCCACCATGGTTTTGTCCGGAAGGACATCCAGGTCTCCCGGTCTAATTAGCATATTACCCTTTTATTAGTATAGATAGGCAATGAAATAGGCTAGAGCAGTGGTCGGCAAACTGCGGCTCGTGAGCCACATGCGGTTCGCGAGCCGCAGTTTGCCACTCTGTTGACTAATAAGTTTGCCGACCACTGGGATAGGGGCTTAATCACAAGGAACAACAACAGCCTGTAATTACTGAAATCGAGAGTCTAAGTCAGTGGTTGGCAAACTCATTAGTCAACAGAGCAGCAAACCGCAGCTTGCGAGCTGCATGTGGCTCGCGAGCCGCAGTTTGCCGACCACTGGGCTAGTGCATCAACTCATTTTCACAAGTCGGATAATCAAGTCATTGCCTGTAAGTGACCATGATATCTATTTAGAATAAAAATAATTAGCAAAGCTGTATATATTACTAGATGATGATGATGAGGAGGAGGAGGAGGATAGTATTTATAATGGATTATCTCACAATCTTATTGGGTAGACATTAGCAACTATTCCCATTTTAAGAAAGGAAACAGGCTAAAAGGTTAAGCATTAGCTAGCAAACTAGAGGACTTGCACTTTACTATTAAAATATAATCTTTATAACTTCTAACAAATCAAATCACCAAAACTTTATTTGGAGAAAAAAGCCAAAGAAAATCTGACAATAAAATATGTGTGAAGCTTTTGTCCTAATAATGTAAATGTAAGAATAGATATAAACCACCAAGGTAACTGGGAAGGGCAGAAGGAGAAAAGCAGCAAGAAGCAGACACACTGGGCACCTCCCTAGATAGGGACTTCACACCTCTTCGAAGCAACACCATTTAGCACTAATTTTACTGCGTCTCATAACATTGCTCAATCCCATCATGACAGCTGCATGTATGATCATAGGCTTTCCTCCCACCCCTTCCATAAGCTGGACCTTCTGCTCTGTATCTATCAGTATTTACCAACTCTTATAATTAGCAAAGAATTGATAAAATTCCAGTTACACAGCAGCAAGCTGTGTTTGAAAGGGGGCCTATCAGGTCAGCATGCAGAATGTCTATTTGCAACAAATGGCTGTGCATGTCATGTATGAAAGGAAAGCCAAAACATAGTGGCCAAAATAGAGCCCCCAAACATTTCAAAGGTCAGGTATACTCCAAAACACTGAAAATGATTTTTCATCAATCTCACTCACTCACACACAAACACACACACACACACACATGACTAATTTATACTAAAGCTAATTAACATATAGGAGTTATAAAATGAGCTGGCAAGTTGGTAGAGTAATTCAGATGCTCCTAGAACTCAGACTCTCTCCGGTTAGAGCTTCACTAATTCTCACCCAATACAGCTTTGAATCGATCAGAAAAAGATGAGCGGGACACTAGAGATAGCCTGGGAGAAAGACTTGTATTTTCAATTCTAAGTGATTTTTCAAGTAAGGCCAAACTGTTCACAATAACATTTCAAATTAGCAATCCCTCACAAACTCACTCCAAATGCAAAAGAAATGGATTTTCAAAACAGTTTCTTATATAAAAAAGCTCTCAAAATCCTAACCTTGTAATAGGAAAAGTATTTCCACTAATATTTCTGCAAATAATTAGTCAAATAACAATCAATTACATGTTCAATGTAATAAAAGTTTGCAAAGATTGAGAAGGACTTAAGACATTTATACTACAGTAATTTCACTTTCAAACCACCTAGATATTTTTGATGCAAAAATTGCAAATTTAGCCAAGGCAAGGGTTCAATCAACCTTGGAACACAGACTTCATTTGCAATAGGTCCTCTTCCCTTGGTTTTAAGCCAATAAAACAGAAATTTCTCATTAATGTGCAGAGTCTGCTTTAAAGGAATAGACCATATAGAAGCTTTGCTTTGCTTGTAACCCCTAGCTATGACACCACTCATGTCATCTATAATAACAAAAGCGTAATATGCTGATTAGACCAGGCAGCCAAACGACCTTCTGGACATCCTTCTAGACTACCTTCCGCACGAAGCCGCAGCTGCGAGGGCCGAGCCCCTTGCACGAATTTCGTGCATCGGGCCTCTAGTTTCTCAATAAACAAAAAGGAGAGACAGGGAGTGTTCCCTAGGACCTGTCATGAAATTATTAGAAAGAATGACAGGTCAGTGTTTTAATGTGCCAAACAAGTCTAATAAATGCACTTAAAGTACAAAATGAGAGAGGAAAAAAGCAACATTAAGGTCCCTGTGGCAGTCTGGATGCTGAATCATATAAGGAGGGGAGGCAAGATACAAACAAGGAGATTCAGAAATGTGGAACTGCTCTCAATGGGGTCATTCACAGAGCCCCGAGCAGAGCATGGTGTTCATCAGTGATATGGTTCCCACACTCACTGGTCCAGGGGGAGAATGAGATGCAGAGCTGAAGGAGGCTTCAGGAGAATAAGGAGAAGAGAGAAAAAGTTTCACGTTCTACTGGCTTCTAAGCTACAGCCATCTCAGAGAAGGAGTCTCCTCGAGTTTCCCCCACCATACATTCTCCCGTCATTTTGAGGTCTCAGCCCACTATACACAAGTCAGCAGAGTAAATTGTCTTTGTAAAAGATGCATAATTATTGTGAGCAAAAACATTAGTAATTATCTTTAAATATTATTCTTTATTAGAAAAATGGTAATTCCCAAATATCTTACTTTGATCTGTTTTACAGAGTCATCATGACATTCACCTATTTTCTTCAGGCTCACAATTTGTATGCAACAGTCTTATAACACAAATGAAAATTATAGTATTATTAGAGGATCAATACAAAAGTTCTTTAGACTCTAAGCATGTTTCCCTATAGAAAACAGATTAGTTTCAATTATCAATGTATTTGAATTAGAAAATTCTTCTATAGAGAGTTTCAGGACTACCAAAAGCACCTAACTAGACATCTTTAAGCTTCAGGACAATAATAAAATGTAAAAGAAAAATCATCACACTTGAGGTGATGCCAGAGTCAGTCAAGGTTCTAGTCCAGCCGTGGGCAAACTACAGCCCGCGGGCCAGATCCGACTGTTCTATCCGGTTCTCTTGCTCTCCCCTCCGCTCCTTTACTTTGAATTTGTATTAGTTCACACAAACACTCCATCCATGCTTTTGTTCCGGCCCTCCGGTCCAGTTTAAGAACCCATTGTGGCCCTCGAGTCAAAAAGTTTGCCCACCCCTGTTCTAGTCAGTAATTATCATCAGGTTGTGTGCTGGGAGATAAGGTGGGGGGTACTGTTTCCTGTCACAACTGAAACAGTCTAATTCAAGGGCTAAGGAAAGGTCTGCTCATATAGCCAGACTGTTTTATGCAGGGCTACCTCTACCTGCTCCCCCAGAAATGCAGAAAAAGGTCAGGGTGAAACTCAGTGGTCCGGGAGGGCTCCTGGAGGAGACAGACTAGCCTTAAAGGAAGTACTGTATTTGTTTTGGCTGAAAGATTTTACAGAGAGCAGAGAAATGGCCCAGATAAAAAGATGGCATGTGTGGGCAGGAAGGAAAGCTGTACTGCCAGCACCGCAGCCCAGACAAGGATATGAAAATAATGGGAGAGACCTGCAGCTGCCCACTATTAATTCCTGACTTTAAGCAAAGGCAAGAATTCATATTGATTGCTAAGATTCTTTTTTCCCTAACAATCAGCTCTTTGTCTAGGATGCCATAGGTAGAATGCAGCCTCCCAGTGAGAATAAACTATGACCTTTTGTGGCCCCTTCAAGACCTATGATTCATGTTTCATGGAAAATATTGAGAAATAGTCCATTAGAATGAATCTGCTTTCACAGCATATCGTATGTTTCCTGTGTTTTTCTTCCTTCATTATCACCAAGGACATTCCCATAAAAACAAAATCTTGTTTTTTCCCCAGAGTAACCATTTTTTTACATTGATTTGCTTTGAATTTCCAGACTGCTTTTGCATGACATCACAACGAGCTTCTTAGGTCTTTCTTGTGATGCCATAAATTTCCTATAGAAAAGATTATTAGGGAAACAAATTCAACTACAAGCAAAAGGGGTTAACATTATACGTGTAATTTCAAAGTTTCCAGGAAGGCCCCAACCAAGTCCACTCCCTAACCCTATCTCCCCACCATCAATCCCAAACGTGCTGACTAGTGTTGAAATAGCAAAATTCTCCAGTTGACAGTTCAAATCATGGCGTAAGCAACAGGTATGACTTCAAAGTTTCCAGGAAGGCACCACCACCAACTGCCCCACCACCACCACCAAAACCACTTCCCCACCTGCTGGCTGGTGTGGAAAGAGCATCAGTAGAGCTTTGCTTTCTTAACTTTAATCTCTAGTAAAATGTAAATGCTTCTTTCAGGAGTTTCCATTACAATATGACTGTATTTCCAATCTTTTCCTAATAGGTTTTTTAAAGGCAGGCCAGAAAAGACTGTCTCCCACTGTCCTGGTCCTCTCCCATTGCACCCCTTCTCTTCCAGCAACTGGAAGCCCCACCTGAACGCTCAGCCCATCCCAGCTCTGGGCCCAATCCTGACTTGGGGCAGAAATAATTTAAGGAGTTCTAAATCAATACACCCAGTATCACACCGCCTGCTCTGACTCTTATAAAGACCCAGTCTTCACCATCCACCTTTGCTCTGCAAACCATCTCTATCTCATCCTGGTTATCAGTACCCATACTGGTATCCTGCCCAGAATCCTGTTATTCCAGGAATAGGAACCCACCTTGCTCTTGTCATATGCCCAAGGAGACCTACTATTTGAGTTCATGCTTCCATGTACTGAGCAATAAAAATCTCAAACTCGAGAGTCAGGCATACCAGAGATGAAAGCTTGACACTGCCCCTTCCCAGCTATGTGACTTCAGCTATGGGAATTAACCGCTCATACAGGCCTCATGTGTACCTATCAACCCATTAAATATGACTAAACACATAGCACAGCATAAGAGCTGAATAAATATTAACAATGTTAGGGATGTTACTCACAGTGAAAGGATAACATGACTTGTGTTAGAATTTGTAAATATACTGTCTATTCCCAAATTCTGTGTTGTTATGCCCTACCCTCCTGGAGTCAAGGGATCACTAACTCAGAGGGGAGTTAATTAAATGAAGGCTTTCGGGGGTAGGGGTGCTGAGTGATCACCAGTTATACATTAGAGGCAATCAATGGGTCTGGACTCAAAGTTCCAGATTCTACAGTTCATCCTGTTTCCCCAGTGCTTCCCAAGCCCTGACAAACCATGTGATTCCAGGTCCTAGTCCCTCTCATCTTGTCCTGTGTCATTTCAACTAATTGGCCCAGGTACCACCATGCCCAAAATAAAGATAACCATAGCATGGGGTTTTCAGAAGCGAACAAAGAATAGGAAGGCTGGGGAAGCCAAAGATAAATGGCTTTGGTCAAAGGCATTTTTGAAATCACTGGAAGGGGTGTTAGTGTCACTTATCTCCAAGTATCATCATGAATAAATACAAAGCTCCCATTGTGAACGGAGCAACATACTTGCAACATTCCCTACAGAGTATACCAGTTACTGACATGGACTCACACAAAAAGTGGGGGAAAGGCTAAGTAGACGAATAAACACACACACAAGCACACACACACACACACTCCTCAGACATCAAGAAGTAAAAGCAGGTGGCATGAAAGTGTGGATTTTATAGATGTTGAACTACTCAGCAATTTGCTTTTATAGATTGTTGCACATACTCAGTTGTAGAGGGACACAGTTTACCTGCCAATTCAGGAGGCTCCAATGATACCATGCCCAGAGGCTCAACTGCTTTCTCACTGAACTGTAAAGATCAGCTTCATTCTAACAGGTGAAGTGACTTTTCATCTGGTGTGACTTTTTTAAAGATATAGATTGAATTCTAAGTTTCATTTGTTGATAATATCCATCTATTAAAGTACTATAAGGAGATACAAGATTCTATATCCCACACTATTTTAAAATATTCATTTCCTCTCTTCTTTGACCTGAAGTTTTTGTCAATAAAAACTAGGTTTGGTTTGAAATGGTTTAGAACAGCAGTCGCCAACTAGTGGTCCGCGGACCACTGGTAGTCCATGAGGTCTGAAAGGTTGGCGACCACTGGTTTGGAACACCACAGATGAATTTCAGGGACACAATGGTCAGAGGAATGCAATCAGTAAAAATTACTAACAGAATGGTAAGTCACTTCAAATTAACTGCAATTAAAACTCATTAGGCTTGAAACTTAAAAATACACTCATTTCTCAAAAAAAAAATTTTTTTCCTAAATTTGTATTCATATAGGTACAAAAACAAGGAGTGAACTTACGAAGCAGGATGCTCCATTATGGAAAGCAATAGAAAAATCAACCTTTTCCATGTAACTCATTATAGAAAACCAAACAAGGGCATTTCCCCTCATTTGTTAATATAATGATAAGCAAGTCCAGGTATTAAAAACAAGCCCTAGGATCAGTGGGTTGGGCACTGTCCAGTGCACCGAAAGGTTGCCAGTTCAATTCCTAGTCAGGGCACATGCCCAGAGGCAGGCAGGGGGCAGCCAACTGATGTTTTTGCTCTCATATGAGTTTCTCTCTCTCCCTTTCCTTTCCCCTCTCTCTAAAAATCAATTAAAAATATTTTAACAAATAAAAATAAGCCCTATGATCAGACTGCAGTCCAATCAATAACTTAGTAATGAACTCAATTATATGTCAATTTACCATACGTCCAATCACTGCCAAAAACAGCCATCACGAACAGTGCTCTCCAACACAAGTGTTTACAGGTTAATACAGATCTGGATTGATCTTCCTACAACAGAATTCATTATGGATCAGAGTATCTAAGTATTCTTTCCAAAGTGAACTACAGGGAAGAGACACTGGTATTACACAAACTAGAAATTAACTGAAATGCCCAACGAGCTGTACCCAATTAAAGAACTACACCCAAGGAGCCTTGATGCTATATTGGAATAAGACTTTGGAAATCCTGGGAGGGGGTATTTTGTATATAGGAGGGCCATGAATTATTGGAGGTGGAGTGGAGAAGGTGGTGGGCAGCTTAAATGGCCCCCAAATATTCTTGCTTGCTGGTAGGCAACCCTGTCTAAACCCCTTTCTTGAGTGGCTGAACCTAGTATTGCCTCTTGCCCTCTACCTGCTGCTGTGATGAAGCCAGCTGCAAGAATGTAAGCGTCCCATGGAGAGCCACTTAGCAAAACACTGAGGGACGCCTCCTGCCAATACCCTGCAAAAAACTAAATCCTGCCAATAACCACTTGAGCAAGCCTGAAAAAGGCTGACCCTCAGACATGCTTTAAAATGACTGCAGCTCTAGGCCATACCTGAATTTTAACATGTTGAAAGGCCAGAGCCATAGCTAAGCTGTGCCCAAATTCCTGACCCACAGAAACTGTAAGACAATAAATGTTGTTTTAAGCCACCAAACTTGGGAGTACTCTGTTAATATCTATCTGATAATAAATGACAGGTCGTTAATAGAAATATTACCTATAAAATCATCATTTGGATAGTATCACAATATATATGTAAAACTTTTATCTAATTTGAAAAAGTACTTCCTATTCTCAATTGGAATTTTTCAGGTCTACCAAATTCCATAATATATAAAACCCTGAAAGCTTTCCCAAGTTAAATTAATGCACTTAAGGGTCAATAGAATACTAGAGGTATTTAACTCTGTATCTTTTATATCATTAGCATAAAGGAGTCCCTATTTGACAGGAAAATTTTTTTTTTTAATTCCAAGATAAGTTTTACTTCTAGAAAAATCACAGGTAGACACAGAGAAACACTCCACTTTGTTAAAATAATAAAGAAAAACTCCTTTGATTAGGAGGCTTCCAAAAAAAAAAATCTCTTACCTTGAATGCACTGAAGTGTTCCATCCTCCGCTCTTATTGTAAAAGTCTCACCTGGATTAACTTGAACAAGAATAACCTGCCAAAATAACACATTAATTTCAATTTAATACTAGAACATCTGGGATTTCTATAACAGTTTTATTACCTAAATTTATGTTCTAGACAGGAAGTATGTGGCACAGAATCTTGTATAAACACAAAATTTAGGATATGTCTCAGACCTGGTTCAAATGTGAGGGGACTAAGCATATGCATTTGAATTTAGCTAAGTGAATTCTCCAGTGTTGCTTATGATGCTATGTGACTCAAAATCTCAATTTTAAGATATGGTTTCCTCTCATACAATTCCTCTTATTCTTTCACTAATTGAGAAATGGGAATTAAAAAAATTAAAAGACCAGAAACCATACTTATAAAGAAAAATTGCACAGAGAAATGAGGTTCTGACCTAAAACTGTTGCATAATATTCCCATGCGTCTATTACTGACATGGTGTATATGATTTTATTTTGTAACAACAGAAAGCAATTTACTAAAAAAACATTTGGAAAAAGCATCTGTGGATAGGATCGGGAAATAATAATGGTAAAAAATAAATAAATAAATATTATAAGTAGTTCCCACCAAACACTCAGATTTTTAAATCTATTACCTAAATGTCAGTGTTTTGGTCATATGAACATAAATATTTAATATTAGAAGACAACTTCTAAAAGACTGGACCATGCATGGCAAAGGCAAAGTATGTTTTCAAGAGCCTCCGAGTTTTAGTTCTAATCTAATGTAGTTTCTCTTTAGATAAAAAGAGAAAAGGTCACTAATTTTTATGTAAATACAAATTAAAGGACATAACCCATGCTTAAAAACTGTGGTTAAAAATCATGTGCAAGGTTGACACTAATAAAATAATTACTATATATTTTTATAAATTGGAAAGATGTCAGTGTCATTCATCATAGTCCTTAGAGCAAGCCTTGTTCTTCTCTGCCTTGAAACCATCAACTTACTGTTCCCCCTGTCTGTAATGCTCTTCCTGTACTCCTTAATCTTTGCCCAGTACTCATCTTTCTCTTCCCCCAACTAACACCTACACCAACTCATCCTTGCGAGCCTAAGAAATGGCATTTGACTCTCAGGAAAGATCAGGTCCCCAATAATATGTTCTAAAAAAAACAAACCAAAAACTCCACTTCTCCTTCCTAGAATTTATAATTGCAATTACTTAATTAAGCAATTATGTTAGTGTCTATCTTTCCTTCTTTAATCTAGGCTCTAAAATCATAAGATCTGGCACAAAGTAATTGTTCAAAACTATGCCTGATACAGAATAAGTGCCCGACAACTATTTTTAGTGACTGAGAGTTGTAAAACATAAGGAAAACCACCGCAAATAATTCACTTATAAATTAAGCTTTCTTTACATGTAATTTAAAAAGTCAACTTTTTTCACTATATAAACCACATGTAGTATCATAACATCTGTTTTGCAAATTTAACTTATCTGTTTTGTAAATTTATTGAGAAAAAAACATTCCACCTTTAAAAACTAAACCTTTAATACCCGTGCATTTTGATTCTTCTAATAATTCACCAAAGGAGATACTACTGGCATATTAAAAATGTTCAATATCAGGAAATACATTAACTGGAGAAAACAACATCACGCAGCGAAAAGTAATCCAAAATTCATCCCTGGTGCTTCTCATTACCTTGAATTATAACAGTTATTTCAACATGATCTATTTTTCCTGTACCATAACTGCATCAATAATCTTTTAGTCCTAAATATTCAAAACTCTCACCAATGTAAGCCATTGTGCCATTTTAAGAACTGAAAAGGAAATCCCTTGGTGTCTACAGAATGACTAAAGCATTTCAATTGCTTTCTTGAAAGTGAGCTTTTTATTTTATTTTATTTTTGTGTATGTGATTTTACTGAGCTTTGTTTATTTTTAATTTAAATTCTTCATTGTTTGAAGTATTACATACGTCTCCTTTTTCCCCCACTGACCTATCCCTGGCTGCCTCCACCCCCCAATACATGCCCTCTCCCCCCACCTCCGTCTGTGTCCATTGGTTATGCTCATATGCATGCACACAAGTCCTTTGGTTGATCTCTTATCCCCTCACCCCCCACCTTCCCTCATAGGTTAGACAGTCTGTTCGACGCTTCTATGACTCTGATTCTATTTTTGTTCATCAGTTTATGTTGTTCATTATATTCCACAAATGAGTGAGATCATGTGATAGTTATCTTTCTCTGACTGGCTTATTTCACTTAGCATAATGCTCTCCAGTTCCATCCATGCTGTTGCAAATGGTAAGAATTCCTTGAAAGTGAGCTTTTTAAAGTCATTCCTAACATGAAAACAGTTGTGATTTAACTTTATCTTTATATAAACATTGAACATAACTCAACTACAATGGAACAATACTCCAAAAAAGAAATTTTTCATGCCTTTTCCAAAGTCCACAGGCAAATTCTAACATCACTGTAATAGAGCAGAAACCACCTGCTTGCTGTTTATACCTTTAGGAAGATGCCTACAATATATGCCTGTAAAATTAATTAGTTGGGGGGGGGGGGGGGAAATCACTGGACATCAAGACTATGTCCCAGATATTCTTTGACAATCCCAAATTCATATGTCAGACTAGTCCTGAATGCTGGTTCTAAAAGTACAATTCACCAGTACTATCGAAAGTCCCAGGCACAAAAAGGGATTGCTGAATTGGGGTATGAGGTTCCAGATTCTGTCACATCATGTGTTTATCATATTGCATAAAAAGTGTCTATAATGATTCGTTAGCGGTCGCTGACACCAGACCACATTCAAAGATGCATCCAGCCACCGAAAGTCATTTATGTCTTCCCCTCTTGCTTCTGTTGAGGCCAATTCTAGACCCCCATCCCACTTCCTCAGGGAGAAAGATGATAGGTAAAGGGCTTTTAAGCATCCTACTAAATAAAATACCTCCTTTCAAATGTTTAGTTCCTGTAATTTTCCCTGCTACTGGGTTGCTATGACAACCAGATTATAATCTACCAAGTTACCTCAGAAACCAGGCAAATCTCCTGTGTCCCAATATCATTTTTTCTTAGTAAGAGCCAAAGTCATTATTTGAACAAACCATATTCATTTGGCACCGAGATATTTTAAATGAAAGCATTTTGCTTTACTGTGGCAGACTGACCTCCTTGCTGATTTCACTGTCAATAAAGGAGAGATAAAAATAAAAATTTGACACACACCAGCCCAATGATCTGTCCCTGAAAACAGACATGAATGAGAAGGCGGCAGAGAGCCTTGCATCACCAAGCCTTGAGGAGCATGAGTCACACCCTGTCAGGCTCACTGGTACTTAACCTTCTACATCATACAAGCCAGTCTCTCTCTGTCTCTGTCTCCCCCACACCCCCGCTTTCTCTTCTTCCCTCCCTCCCTCCTTCTTTCTCACCACAAAGCAGACATAACTGCTACAAGTTCTTTTAAATACAGAATGTGAAGCATAACATCACTGTCCAAACCTCATCATTTTTTGTCCACTCACTAAGCATTTTCTGCTTTTCCAACGTCAGCATTAAAACAATTCATGCTGTGTTCTGTGTCTTGTCAGAGGGAAAAACAAAAAAAGGCAGATTTTAACCACTGATAGATTTTTGCCCCAAAGATGTTAAAATAGATTCATGTTGATCAAATTATGAAGAGCATACTTCAGGTCACTATTGCTTCATTGGTTCTGTTTCAAATCTCTTAGTGCTACATGAAACAAGCAGCCCGAAATAACCAAAGGCAGTTTATCCAGGCTTACTGAAAAATAAGTGACCACTTTTCCAAAGTCTAAAGAAACAACAAAGATGTAGGATTAATATAATTGAGCAAAAGGCCAAACACAGCATCCTGGAAAAGCTGAGACAACTGAAACTGGTGTAACAGATCTTTCCTTAAAAGTAAGCCTGAATCGGCCCTGGCCAGGAGGCTCAGATGGTTGGACATCATCCCGCACACCTAAATGTTTCGGATTCAGTCCCAGGTTAGGGCGCATACCTAGGTTGTGGTTTGGTCCCAGTCAGTCGCACATCCATGTTTTTCTCTCTCTTTCTCTTTCTCTTTCTCTTTCTCTTTCTCTTTCTCTTTCTCTTTCTCTTTCTTTCTCTCTCTCTCTCTCTCTCTCTCTCTCTCTCTCTCTCTCTCTCTCTCTCTCACACACACACACACACACACACCAATAAATATACACTGAGTGGCCAGATTATTATGATCTCTGAACTCATAATAATCTGGCCACTCAGTGTATAGCCTATGTAATAAAAAGCTAATATGCAAATTGTCCCCTCCACCAGGAGTTCAACCAGCAGGCAGGCCGGCCAACCACCCATGTCCCCTCCCCCTGGCCAGGCTGGCCAGACCCCACCCATGCACGAATTCATGCACCGGGCCTCTAATGTGTATATCCTATCTAATAAAAGAGTAATATGCAAATTGACCGTACCTCTGCTACACCCACAAGCCATGCCCACCAGCCAATCAGGAGCGAGTATGCAAATTAACCCAACCAAGATGGCTGCAGCCACGGAGAGAGCAGGAGGCTTGGATTTCCCTGGCAATTGAGGAAGCCAAGCTTTCCGCATGCCCTGGCCTCCACTTAAGGCTACAAAGTTTCAATTATAGAAAATAAATAAATCCCAACAAAAACGGCGGCAACTATTGAGCTGGAGAGAGCAGGAGGCTTGAGTTGCCCCCAGCAATGGAGGAAGCCAAGCTTTCGGCACACCCTCGCAGGCTCAGGCCTCCACTCAAGGCTACAAAGTTTCAATTATAGAAGATAAATAAATCCCAACAAAAATGGCTGCGGCCACAGAGTGAGCAGGAGGCTTGGCTCCGCTCAAGGCTACAAAGTTTCAATTATAGAAGATAAATAAATCCCAGATCCCAGGGCATCTGCTTGGGTCACCAGGGGGCGTGGCCAGCCTGCAAACCACCACAGGCCCCTTGCCCAGGCCACCCCACACCCCAAGGGAACCCCCACCCTGATCCAGGACACCTGTCGGGGCAAACCAGCCAGCCCCCACCCATGCACCAGGCCTCAATCCTATCTAATCCTCCTATCTAATCCTATCTAATGAAAGAGTAATATGCAAATTAACCATCACTCCACTATACCCACAAGCCACGCCCACCAGCCAGTCAGGAGCGAGTATGCAAATTAACCCAACCTAGATGGCTGCAGCCACGGAGAGAGCAGGAGGCTTGGGTTTTCCCAGCAATGGAGGAAGCCAAGCTTTTCCCACATCCTGGTGGGCCCAGGCCTCCACTCAAGGTGACAAAGTTTCAATTATAGAAAATAAATAAATCCCAACAAAAAATGGCGGCAGCCACAGAGCTGGGGAGAGCAGGAGGCTAGGGTTGCCCCCTGTGATGGAGGAAACCCAAGCTCCTGCAGCCCTGGCCTGCCTTGGCCTCTGCTACAAAGTTTCAATTATAGAAGATAAATAAATCCCAACAAAAATGGCTGCAGCCACAGAGCAAGCAGAAGGCTTGGCTCTGCTCAAGGCTACAAACTTTCAATTATAGAAGATAAATAAATCCCAGATCCCAGGGCCTCTGCTTGGTCGCCGGGGGGTGTGGCTGGCCTGCAAACCACCACAGGCCCCTCGCCCAGGCCGCCCCACACCCCAAGGGAACCCCCACCCTGATCTGGGACACCCTTCAGGGCAAGCCAGCTGGCCCCCACCCATGTACCAGGCCTCTATCCTATCTAATAAAAGAGTAATATGCAAATTGAACATCACTCCAGCACACAAGATGGCTGCCCCCATGTGGACACAAGATGGCCGCCACAAGATGGCCAGCAGGGGAGGGCAGGTGGGAGGGAACAGGCCTGCAAGGGAGGGCAGTTGGGGGTGATCAGGCTGACGGAGGAGGGAAGTTGGGGGAGAACGGGCCTGTAGGGAAGGGCAGTTGGGGGGGACCCAGGCCTGCAGGGAGAGCAGTTGGGGGGGGACCAGGCCTGCGGGGGAGGGCAGGTAGGGGTGACCAGGCCTGCAGGGGAGGGCAGTTAGGGGCAAACAGGCTGGCAGGGGAGCAGTTAGGCATCAGTCTAGCTGTCAGGGGAGTGGTTAGGGGGTGATCAGGCTGGCAGGCAGAAGCGGTTAGGGGTGATCAGGAAGGCAGGCAGGCGAGCATTTGGGAGCCAGCAGTCCTGGATTGTGAGAGGGATGTCTGACTGCCCGTTTAGGCCCGATCCTACCAGATTGGCAGTCGGACATCCCTCGAGGGGTCCCAGATTGGAGAGGGTGCAGGCTGGGCTGAGGGACACACACCACCATGCACGAATTTCGTGCACAGGGCCTCTAGTAAAAGACTAATAGGCAAATTGACCATCACTCCAACACACAAGATGGTTGCCCCCATGTGGTCAAAGATGACTGACCCCATATGGACAAAGATGGCCACCACAAGATGGCCAGCAGTGGAGGACAGTTGGGAGGGACCGGGTCTGCAAGGGAGGGCAGTTGTGGGCGATCAGGACAGCAGGGGAGGGCAGTTGGGAGGGACCAGGCCTGCAAGGGAGGGCAGTTGGGGGCAATCAAGCCTGCAGGGGAGGACAGTTAGGGGTGACCAGGCCGGCAGAGGAGGGAAGTTGGGGGCGACCAGGCCTGCAGGGAAGGGCAGTTGGGAGGAACCCAGGCCTGATGGGGAGGGCAGTTAGGGGTGACCAGGACTGCAGGGGAGGTCAGTTAGGGGTGACCAGGCCTGCAGGGGAGGGCAGTTAGGGGCAAACAGGCTGGCAGGGGAGCAGTTAGGCATCAATCAGGCTGGCAGGGGAGTGGTTAGGGGAAAACAGGCTGGCAGGGGAGCAGTTAGGGGCAAACAGACTGGCAGGGGAGTGGTTAGGGGGTGATCAGGCTGGCAGGCAGAAGTGGTTAGGGGCAATCAGGAAGGCAGGCAGGTGAGCATTTGGGAGCCAGCAGTCCTGGATTGTGAGAGGGATGTCCGACTGCCCGTTTAGGCCCGATCCAGGATCGGGCCTAAACGGGCAGTCGGGCATCCCTCAAGGGGTCCCAGATTAGGGAGGGTGTAGGCTGGGCTGAGGGACACCAAACCCCCCCACCCCCATGCACGAATTTTGTGCACCAGGCCTCTAGTGTGTGTGTGTGTGTGTATATGTATATACATACACACACACACACACACACACACACACACACACACACAATGAGTGGCCAGATTATTATGCGTTCAGAGATCACAATAATCTGTCCACTCAGTGTATTCTCAAGTGAATATTTTTTTTTTAGTCATTCTAAATCTGTTTTTTAATAGAAGAGGAAAAGGAAAACTACTTTTGCAATTTAAATTGGGGCAGCTGATTAACCAGGAGATCAATTTATGCCTAAAATAAAAATTACCAGCCACCTGACTAAATAAGCACTGTCATGTACGTGGCCATCACTAAACCATCTGCTGGGACAATAGTACTGACTAGTACTGACTGACCGAAGATGAAATGTTACATTTTCAGCATTCTGAAAGTTAGACCCAATATCCACATAATTGAGATATAAACTATGATAGGAGAAAAGATAGTATTTCACTTTTGGAGCTTTCTGCAACTTGCCAAACTCTGTGAGGTGTTTTACTCTCAACTGTTTCATGTATAAATGAATACTTCTCACTTGGAGGAAGCATTTAGGATCACCCAAAAGATACCTTTGGTGGAAAAAGCGATACAACCTAAAAACTGCAGAATTCCACTTGAGGAAGGATTCTATTCAGAAACATCCAATAACTTTTAAGAAGTGATCTTTACATGAGAGGAATAGTAGCACCTTTCTGAGCCCTCTCTCTCTCTCTCTCTCTCTCTCTCTCTCTCTCTCTTTCTATCTCTCTCTCTCTCTCTCTCTTTCTCTCTCTCTCTCTCTCCCCTCCTCCCCCCCAATTCTGGAACTCCAGAGAAATCCTGGAGAGCTCAACCCAGGCCCTAAGGGACCCAAACCACCTAACAATACACACCTTTGAGACCCTAGTCCAGCCTTGGGCAAACTACGGCCGCGGGCCGGATCTGGCTGTTCTATCCGGTACTCTTGCTCTCCCCTCCTACTCTTGCTCTCCCCTCCGCTCCTTTACTTTGAATTTATATTAGTTTACACAAACACTCCATCCATGCTTTTGTTCCGGCCCTCCGGTCCAGTTTAAGAACCCATTGTGGCCTTCGAGTCAAAACGTTTGCCCACCCCTGCCCTAGTCCCTGGCCTCGATGTCACAGACCACAGTGGCCTCAAGAGATACATCATTTGTTTTCTCCAAATCAAGAAAAGAAGCTTCAGATGACCAGCATTTACCTTTGTGGTAATAACATGATACAAAGAAAACGTCCCAAGATTTAAAATGTGAACAGGTAAAATAGAAAAGTAATGGAAGATGATGGGAAAATACTGATTGCCTCATCTGCTCACTTGTCCTACTTGAAGCCTGAATCCACAGCTGGCAGAAAAACAACACACAAGACCAGGAAGCCTGAGAGGTACTTATACACTGGGCCAAGGCACAAGGAAGTGGATGGCATGTAACACCCTTCCTTGGTCAACACCACTCACAGGATAAATGGTCTTGTTTTGTTTCTTCCTGGGCTTTAGGACTCATTCTGTTTAAAGCAAGGAGCAAGAATGCTCCAGTGCTCCAAAATTTCTAATACTCTGATTTCCTCAAAGGATGGAAGGTGCAAAAGTTGTCCCCCACAACAGATCATTTCATCTCTCAAATTAAGTCAGCATGATGCAGCCTACTTATCAACTCCTAACAGGTGTTTTTCCTGCAATGATTATATAAATAGCTATTAATTATGAACCTGTATGGTCTTCTAGGAAGGTATTACTAACCAGATTTTACAGATGGGGAAACTGAAGCTTAAAGAGGATAAGTAACTTGTCTAAAATCACAAAACTACAAAATGACTGAGCTGCCCTGGACTCCAGCTCTGTCTGACCAAAACGCATGTTCTTCTCTTCTACACACAGCTTCACCCTCTGATGGGGATGGGCTTCACAGAGTCCATTCTCTATGAAGATACTTCAATAAACAGCTAGAAGGAGAGCAAGCATGCAACTGGGTCAGAGGTATGTCACCAAAGTCTGAGGACATTCTCTTCTAGGAAATTCAGGCTCACTCCCTGAGCCAGAGCCCCACACTCCCACTATGGCAGTTAAGTGGTAAGGAATCCCACAACAGTAAACAGTTGTTTTTATATTGGGCAGGATTTATCCTCATAAAGTCTTTTCAGTCCTTGAATTCCCTCAGAATCCTTAGAAGAAGCAATGAGCCAACCACTTGATTATCACAATCACTAGATGCCATTTCTCATGACCCAATAGGAGGCAAAAGAAAGTAAGAGATGACTCCGCAGAAGATTGAATCTGTATTTTCTATGCCTCCCAAAAGTCACCTGTCAGTAACCAAAAATGCAGGAATGCATTAGTAGGTAAACCAAAGACAAAGAAATCAGATGAACCAAAGAGGACATTTTTATACACTGAAATTACACCATTGCCTGTTGAAAATATATACACTCAAGAGTTCAATAACTACATTTCATGAAATAAGTGTCCTTAGAAGAATTACTACATTACGGTCTTAATTGAGCAAATATTAATGAGTGCCATAATGGGTCTGGAATTCCTCTAAGCATTGAGAATAGAACCTTAAAAAACACAAAGTACTGCCCAACTAAAGCTAAGAAATGGAACTTGCATGGGATAAGGGTGGGGGGATCATTTAAATAAAAATAAAGCATTTACAGATAGTAGTAAGGGCTATAAAGAAAATACAATGGCATCTTGTAAAAACTGTACATTTCTACTCCCTTTAATTGTATACTGCCTAGAATAAAGAGATTACATTACAAAAAGAGCTGCTGTTTGCTAAGAATAAAAATATAGCATTAACTTAAATGGAAAAAATGCAAAGTGTAATATAGATGACCAAAACTAGGTTAAAAGCCTCTTTTAAGGGAACCACAAATGCCAGAGTCTAAAGTTTCAACTACAGGACTTTCAAGATAAAACCAAGAATATAAAAGACCAAAATTCCATGTAAGCCTAAGTGTAGCTTTCCCCTGGCTAACAGCTACCAAATATCCTTATACATTTGAAACACCATTATGTTTTATTTTATTTTATTAAATACATTATTCACATTTGTTGAATACCAAAAAATGTAATTCTTCTTCCTTTAAAAATTATGTTCACACCCCGGCCGGCATTGCTCAGTGGTTAGAGCATAGGACTGCAGATCCAGGGGTCGAAGGTTTGATTCCCAGTCAAGGGTAAGTACCTAGGTTGCAGGTCCATCCAGAATTTTGGAAGCAACCAATTGATGTGTTTCTCTCACATCGATGTTTCTCTCCCCTTCTTCCTTTGTTTCTCTCTCCCCTTCCTCCTTTCCACTCTCTCTAAAAAAAAAAAAAAAAAAAAAAAGCAATGGAAAAAAATATCGTTGGGTGAGGATTAACAACAGCAAAAGATTATGTCCACTGAAAACAAATTTTGGTTCCTGTCATCACCATTTCAGGGTGAATTCTTGTAAAAACTGTCCATCAAGTGAGGTACAAGCCCTTTCTAACCTCAATCCCTCAATTCCATCCATGTGCCCATGTTCACTTGGCTCTGGTCACGCTGATAAGGAATCAACAGCTCGGGCTACATTTCACCTAATCAGCCCTCCCCTGAATGTGCTTCACACAATGAATCTAGAATGTCTCCTTCCATTTAGATACAGCTACCTCAGGTCTGGTTTTGACTGGCTGAGACAGAGCAACACAATCCATGCTGATGTGCTTAATTAATGCCACACAACTCTGGAAAGCTGTGCACTGAACCTGAGCAAACAGCTCTGTCAGAATCTCAAGGCCAGTGAAGAACATATTTAACTGCCTATATCCCAATATTCTTCTATTTTTAAGACTCATTTCAATGTTGGCCACCTTATCCATTTAATACTGTTCTACTGCTAACCTTATTCACTTAACACTGTTCTACCACTTAAGACATAATCAAGCAATAATGTGCCCATAAAGAATGTTCTCATCCTTATAACAGAAAATCAGTTCCCAATACTTTGTCATTAAATATTCTAGAATTAACAATTCTAATTATTATACTTTATATTAATTACTTAAAATTAATACTGATATTGTCTGTTATTTTGTGCCCAGTAATGTCAAACCAGAAGTAAATACAACTATTTAATATTCTAGGAATTTGGAAGGATTTTGCAGGAGAGAGAGAAATATTTCCCACTTCATGCCATTGCAGAGTATATTATCAGTGATTCAGGCCTTGACTTTGCATTGATTATTAAGCTTATTTAAATCAATACTTAATGCAATTATTTTTTTTTAAATATATTTTATTGATATTTTATAGAGAGGAAGGAAGAGAGATAGAGAGCTAGAAACATCGATGAGAGAGAAACATCGATCAGCTGCCTCCTGCACACCTCCAACTGGGGATGTGCCCGCAACCAAGGTACACGCCCTTGACCGGAATCGAACCCGGGACCCTTCAGTCCGCAGGCCGACGCTCTATCCACTGAGCCAAACCGGTTTCGGCTTAATGCAATTATTGAACCCTTGATTATTCAACGAAGATTTGCTGAGTAGTTATTATGTACCAGGCACTTTATTAAGCATTGATAATTCTAAGATGAGAAAGATGAAATCCTACCCATTTGTGTGTTGTTTGAACAGCCGAAAATACAATGAACTGTAATAAAATGTGATTATTTGCTAGTAAGTGCTATGGAAACTGAAGGAATCAGGAAAAGTTATAGTTGGGAGTAACATTTAAAATGGGACTGGGAGACTTCAATTAAATAAGCAAAAGAACAATCACACAAGCAAATACATGGAGGCCTGATGGTATAATGTGTTCAGAATTCAGATGTGCTAGAATTTCAATCTAATCTCATTTCAGTTTCATTTCTAAACTAATCATTTAAAAGTCAACTAAGATGCCCGAGATACACAGTGAGAGGAGTAAATGAGAAAGATCACACCCTAATAAATTTAATTTTAAAAAATAAAACAAGCCCTGGCTGGTTTGGCTCAGCGGATAGAGTGTTGGCCTGCAGACCGAAGGGTCCCAGGTTTGATTCCGGTCAAGGGCACATGCCTGGGTTGCGGGCTCGGTCCAATGTGCAGGAGGCAGCCAATCAATGATTCCCTCTCATCATTGATATTTCTATCTCTCTCTTCCTCTCCCTTCCTCTCTGAAATGAATAAAAATATATTTTTAAAAAATAAAACAAAAAAGAAAGACTATAGTTGAGTCCCAGCTCTGGTAGGTAAGACACTCAATCTATCAAACCAGGTATTTTCTCAACTGAAAAAATAGATAATACCTACCCCATATGTGTGCTTAAGAAACAGAGCAACCCTAGTAAAGTCCTAGTACAAGGCCTTACACATAAATGTGCTCAATAAATAACTTTTATTCATATTTATTTTTCTTTAAATTTCTACCAGTGGCAAATCTTAGTTAAAAACGTGGCCTCTCATAACAGAGTATGTATAAAGAAAAAATTTTACTGAATCTGTCATATTTCATGTTCTCAATAAGATCTAAATCCAGCCAATTCTCACCTCTGACCAAATTTTCTGTTTGGGAAACATTCTTGCTTTCACCTCCCAACTGATTCACATTCCAGGGTCTGTGCAGCTTCCGTGGATCCCAGCAACAACAGGGACTTTGGAATCCATTCACAGAAGTTCTGAAATCTAAGCCCTTTCTTTACATCTACAAAATGGTTTGAATTACTTGGAAACGCTTCTAATTAAGATTATAATAATGAAAGCCAGCAATAAAAAGTAATAAAGTAACACCACAGTGTGTGGAAATTTCCTATTAAGTGCTCAGAACTCCAGGAGAGGACCCTTTTCTGACCCATAAGCTGCCTTCTCAAAGCACACAGGAAGAATTAAACTTGGCCAGGGGCACCAGGCATTTGCCTTTACAAACACTTAAGCAACTAAGTTGAGAGGTTATGCACCCACCATACAATTCAGGAGAACAGAATTATACAGCTGGATGCTTAAGACCATTACAAAGTTTAAAGAAAAAGTCCAGATTTGGGGTTTCAAGGCAAACAGACTGAAAACACTCTTCAAAAATGTAACGCTTGAAGATTTTCCTTTCTACATTTTAGTCCTAGAGCTTTGTAAGCAACTGTTGGAAAGCTTGGTGCATTTATACTCAGTCTTGGAAGAATGACATCCCTGAGTGCATTCACATGCTGACTTGTACAAATGAACATATTATTCCAATTCTTCCCTCATTCTGCACCAAGTCCAAATTCAGGGCTGACACTAGTCTCTGCAGACGACGCAGGAAAAACGTGACAAAGATTTTCCAGCCAGTCCCTCCCCTCCGCACACGCCCTCAGCACTTACAGGCACACAGCCGATTCTGTGCACGGCTCTAATTCAGGGCCAGTTTATGCACCATGACATCAGCACAGCAGAAGGAGCCAAGTTTAAACTCCATCTGGGACACATAATGTCCAGGCACACTGTGACTTCTTTTGTTTATATACACTGACTAAATATGTCCTGGTGGTAAATGAACTAAGTCTTAAGATTGATTTCCCGAGGCCTCCAAAACAATATTCTGCACCCCCGAAGCAACTCCCTGTCTCTAGTTCCCTTTCCAAAGCTATTTGTAAGTGATTTTTAACAGAACCCTTGATTTTGAAATATATAATTAACATCTTGAGGAGAGTCAAAGTCCCAGAAGCCCTTCATAAATCTCAAAAAAAAAAAAGAGGAAATGGCTAGCAAAACAGTGTGGTATCACGGCTCATGGTACAAATACTGGGTGATACAATTCTCTGTCCCCGAGAACAGGAATACCCAGAGGTGAGAGAATTAAGAAATGCTCATACAGCAAAGTGGCCTTTTTTTTTTTCTCTTTCAGGACCAACTTGGATTTTTTTCATTTTTATTCTGGTATTACTTCAGAGAAATAATTACAAATTCAGAATGAAAAACAAGCAATTTTATAGGTTCAAGTCTTACAACAAGTTTTTAGATTTCTTTTAAGACACAAAAACTGTGCCTCTGGGGTGATGTAATTCTTGAATGAAAATGAAATGCAGGATCGGGGAGGAAAAGAAGGCAGACAACAAGGGCCCCTCCTGGTTCCCAGGGTGAGTCTCCCCAAAAGAGGAATGCCTGCTACCCTGTCTGCTCACCACCAGCTCAGAGCTGCTGACCCCAAAGGGGACCACTCCCCTGCTGCTAATCTCAGGGAGACAACCATTCCCCAAGGAGAGAAAGGGAGCAGCTCCTGCGAGCTGGGCCTCAGATGACTTCACTCCCAACTCCTCCAAATCAACTGCTGCCTCCAGGCCTCAGACACTACCAGGACTGCTCAGTCTGCACTTCGCAGAAGCTCCAGCGTCAGAATCTCTGCCACCTTCCAGAGCTAACACGAAGGTCATATAACAAACAGGAGTACTCTTCTTTGTGAACTCGACCCCTTACTACTGGGCAGAACCCAGTCCCATGTCTCTCCAGACCGTTTACCTGCACAGGACAACAGAGATATGCCTAACCCAGCAACCCCACCCTTCCTGAAAGGTAGGACGAAAGTGGATTCAAATCCCAGTGCTGTGATTTGCCAGCTGTAAGTACTTAACCTTTCTGCCCTCTGGTTCTGTCTGTAAAAATGATCATCGCCTTGTAGGGTTATGATTACTGGTTGAAATGATGTACAGAAGTGCTTACCACCATTCCTAGCACCTCAGGCCCTCAAATAGTTACTATTACTTCCCTCCACCATAGATGGAACAAAGAAATCAAAATATCAAAAAGAAGCCATTCTTTGCAACAATTTAACTTACTACCCACAAATAACCACTCAACTAAAAGATGAAAGCAAGCTTACAAAGTAACATTTGAGTTTGAGGTGAATGCCAAAAATTTATGTAGATACTGGGAATTGTTTCAGTGTCAAAAATCTAATTTTTAATATAACTTTTACATTGTTTTTTAAGGCACTTAAATCTCTGGAAGAGTCAACCTTACAAATCTTTTATCCTCTACTTCCTGCTTGGTTTTAGGATAACTGTTAGAAGATGAACTACTGCCACCCTCCAAAGAAGGAGCACACATGTGGTGTGAGGTTGATCTTCAGGGCTTCTCCTTACAGGCTCTTTAAAGTCCCAAGGCAGCTTGAAGTGGCACCAAGTAGAGAGGCAGACAGTACAGAGGGGAAGCTCTCAGTGCCTGACCATGAGTAAATCACTCTAAAGACAAGAAAAGGGAAGACTCCAAAAAGGAAACTGGATGTGAACACCCATCGATGAAAGGATAATGACCTCTATTACACAACTCCATTCTCATTTCGTTTCCTAAGTCTTTAAAAACAGATATTACTCACAGACAAGGATATATGTAAGCCCAAGGTCTGATTTCCCATCTCAACAGTTAGAAGAAAAAAATTGTTACCATTTCTTTCTAATTCATATTATATTTATATGTTATAATAGTTTATTTTCAGTCATAACTAAAGTCACCAAGTTAATTATAGAGAAAAACAGTCATTCTATAAGGATATTTTTTATATAGCCTTTTTGCCAAGGTGATGAGAATTAAGATAGGTCTTAAGAGGACCCATTCTGACTACATCAATATAAAAAGCTTCTGTACAGCAAAGGAAACAATTTACAAAACAACAAGAAAGCCCACTGCATGAGAGAACATATTTGCCAATGTTATCACCGATACGGGTTTAATCTCCAACATTTACAGGGAACTCATACAACTTGACAAAAGGAAGATAAACAACTTCAAAAAATGGGCAATGGACCTAAATAGATACTTTTCAAAAGAGGACATAAGGAAGGCCAAGAAACATATGAAAACATGCTCAAAGTCACTAATCATCCAAGAGATGCAAATCAAAACGACAATGCGGTACCATCTCACACCTGTCAGAATGGCTATCATCAACAAATCAACAAGTGCTGATGAGGATGCGGAGAAAAAGGAACCCTCGTGCACTGCTGGTGGGAATGCAGACTGGTGCAGCCACTGTGGAGAACAGTACGGAGTTTCCTCAAAACTAAAATGGAACTCCCATTTGACCCAGTAATCCCACTCCTAGGAATATATCCCAAGAAACTAGAAATACCAATCAGAAAGGATATATGCACCCCTATGTTCATAGCAGCACAATTCACCATAGCTAAGATTTGGAAACAGCCTAAGTGCCCATCAGCAGATGAGTGGATTAAAAACCTTGGTACATCTACACAATGAAATACTATGCTGCGGTTAAAAAGAAGGAATTCTTACCATTTGCCACAGTTCCATGGATGGAACTGGGGAGCATTATGCTAAATGAAATAAGCCAGTCAGAGAAAGATAAATATCACATGATCTCACTCATTTGTGGAATATAATGAACAATATAAACTGATGAACAAAAACAGATCCAGAGACAGAGAAGCATCAATCAGACCATCAAACTTCAGAGGGAAGGTAGGGGGAGAGTGGGGGTAAAGGGGTGAGATCAACCAAAGGACTTGTATGCATGCATATAAGCCTAACCAATGGACACAGACACTAGGGGGGTGAGGACATGAGTGGGGGGTGAGGGGACAATGAGAGGATAAGGACACATATATAATACCTTAATAAAGAAAAAAAAAAGAGGGCCCATTCTGTCAACACAAAACAATTAAACTGGTCAAATCAGGAAAAATGAATGAGTTGTGTAACTCTGTCCCATTTAGCTACCAAGCAACTTCACTAACCAAAACACGTTTCAGTGTGCTATAGTTTCTCCCATGAACTCAAAGGACAACTCAACATTCCAATATAAAGACCAAATGAACTTTTTTAGTGAAGTAACATGCTTCACTGATGAATTCTGGAAGATTTTAACAACCCCTCCTAAATATTAAAAGTCATGTAAGATAACTGGATAACAGCACAAGTCCATTTCTTTCCAAATATAAATTTTGACTCATATAAATTGATATCCTTTTTTTTTTTTTAAATAATAGGACAGGAACCCTAAAGACAGCTTGACTGATATAAATAGTCTCTAGTCAACCTGCCCCCAAAATTAGACCCCCAGTTCTCTGCTATCTCCATTTACCTGCCTAATGATTTGCAAAGCAGAAACCCTGGCAAAGTAATTTTCTAAATGCAAACTGCCCATTTTATCCAAATGGACATCTACTATACTGCAAAAAGCAAAGAATCAGCAACAAAGAGTGGATCCAAGAGAGGCAGGGTCAAATGAATTGTTCCCGTTAATAATTGTGCTGAACATTTTAACAGTAGAGCTGGCCAAAAGACTATTAAGAAGCACCTAATTCTGGCCAATCCCAATTAAAATGAAGAAATTAATGTAATCTGAAGGTAGCTAAACCCCAAATCACCTACTTAGTAGATACAACACTGTGGCACTTCAACAATTGGCTCCTTGACAGGCTGTTTATTGTTGGCAATTGCATATGGATCTTAGAGATTAATGTTACTAATTTTATGCAGTTTGATCACTATTGTCATGTTTGAAGTGTAACATATATAATTTATATATAGTCATATTTTTAGACAAAAAAGAGCAGAGTTTGCCTACATGAAAACAATTATGTGCAAACATATGTCTTAACACATTTTGGATGAAGAACTGCCCCATCTTTTCTTCCTCTGTGTGGGTATGTATATTTTTACTGCACTATGAGATACATCAATGGCTGTCACATCGTATTCAATGTGACCAATACACATTTTCAAAAAATAACAGAAATCAGAGGTTTGGAGTCTACCAAATTTAATTTTATTCATGGAGAAAGTTAATATAGAAGTGATTTAAATAAAAAATGCCTCCTCTAGGTAATGCCAGGAAAAGATTACTTTTAAAAAAATTCTATTTCAATAAGTACTTAGAAGACTTGATTCTTGGAAACTGTAAAAAAGATCATAAACACAAGTACTTGCATTTCTGCCCTTGGAACGCTGATACCCCGTATCTGTGTTTAATGTCCCCTAACTAGTCTGTAAACACTAAAACCAAGGCGCCCGGTTGTTTCTTCTGCCCTCCTATGCTGTGGTGAGTGCTCAATGTGGCACTGTTTAGGGGCTCGAATACTGTTCACTGAGGAGCTGAGGCCAAAAAAAACAACACCTGGGCCCTAACTTGTAAGACATAACTGACACCCTGGTACAAAACCATGTGGACCAAAGCCCACACTAGTTCATTTTACAAGTCATAAAGAAAGTAGAAAACTAGGAGGCTTAAAATCACTGCATCAGTGTGATACACGAGTGTGCCAAAAAAAATCTTAAATATTTTTGTTACATGTAAATCACAACATGCGTGAACACAAGATGCAATTTCAAAGGTAAAATAAGTCAACAATTTCCCGGTTCCAAACTCAGATGAGCATGGAGAGCACAGAGTGGGACTGAGGACGACATTCCCCAACTAAAGCAGCAGCTGCTACTTTTTGCCAGTCAATTGTTAAGTGTACTGACTAGCCTCGTGTTATCAGATCTTCTGGGTTTTCCAGATAAACAGAGAGAGCTAACATTGTATGTAAATCTTCCAATTTTTAAATATTGGCACTTATTTTTTTGTTGTTACCTGTAAAGTTTTTTTTAAAAGCCTGTATGCACCACATAGACAGTCTTCAAGCCTCGATCCAGATGAATTGAATTTGTTCATTTCATTTATCCTTCATCTCTTCTGAAGGATTTACTGAATGCTACCTCAGACGCCAGGCAAAGTGTGAACAAGAGACACAGTCCCTGTTCTCCCAGAGTTTACTGTGCAACTAGACAAAGAGTGCACCACGTCGAAAACAATCATAAAGTTAAAACCACTGGGGAGTTTAAAATTGCCATTATTTTGCAGTGCAACCTTGCCATGCCAGTGTTTTTCCTTAATCCTCTTCTTTTTGAAGGCAGCTCAATTTCTACCATTTAAAGGATACTGACTACATCTTGTATCTTATTATTATTGCCTTTGGCTAATTAAATTCTGAAGTGTCTCTCAACCCAGACAGCTCAGAGCTGTCATAATTATATGGCATGTGTCGTAATTATTGTGGGTGCCAAATTTAACAACACCCTCTGATAATATGGCATCAACATTTTCCTTTATGAGACTGAGATTATGCATAGACTATGCCTTTTCGGCAGCCTTTGTAGTGAACAGAATTTTGGCAAACGCAAGGCAGAGAGGACTATAAAATGAGACTACAGACCGGGATAAACTCACACCCTTTTTACAGTTAAAAGGAGGCCCTTCGAGGCAGGGGTGGTGCCTGTGCTGCTGGACTGTGACTCCAGTTGAGCGATGCTCACAGTCTGAACCTCTGCTGACTCAGTAATTCTGAGGAACAGACATCAAGAGGCCAAGGGTGGACCCCAGGCTGGATGTACCAGAGGATAGACAGATTCACCAACAGGAATACTGAATAGAAAAGATTACAGAAAAGAGATCATAGAATGTACAGATATAGTCTGTTCAGGGTGCCGCTAATATTAGCTCTCCACTGAAATATGCTATCTCTACAGACTGTTCTCATTTCATAAAACAGAAACTGATTACATTACATGCAAAGCTTGAATAATAGTCCTGGACTTCACTTCAAGTTCACCTCTGACCACACTCACCCTCCCACAGACACTTTCCCTAGCCTGGTTTGTTCTCCTGCCTGCCTATCCCACACCCTGCTCCATGCCTCCTCTGTGGTCCCAGGACACTATTACATTCCCCAATCCAAGCACCAGAGATGTGTAAATACAGCCCCTTGGGTATTAAACGACATTTTGCTCCCCAATTAGATTGCTCATTCATTTATGGCAAGAACAGTCTTATTCATCTTTGTGTCACCAACACCTAATACAATGCTGGCATACAAGACATTTGATAAATGCTTATTAAAATGAATAAATCTATTATTCAGTCACTCCTTAAATCAGTCATAAATCCTACCCCCTCACTCCTCCTCTCTACCCCAAATCTCAAAGAAAAGAGACTGATAATATCTTGACACCAGAGGTCTTTATAAGTTTGAGTGGTAGAGAATGTGGAAAGTAGTTTGCAATAATCATTTTCTTTCAACATTTGCACAAGTTACACATTTCTCTACATCTTGATGCCGAAGAATCTGACCCAACACTGAGCTTCCTCATACTTGGTTTTACAAACCCAACATTTGACCAGCCTCTTTCTACTTTCAAGCCATGCCCCAGCTTCTAAATAGGATTCTGTCATTAAAGGAGCTGTTCTATGTTATTCAGCAAAAGCTACAGCCTCTTTTTTAACTGCCAGTCCCATTCTCATTTGAATATTCTTCTTTTTCCTGGGCAAACTTCCCAAGAAGTGTTTATTCATTTTTCTACACCATACTGAGAGCTAAAACTCTTTCTGGGTCCTTCTGACACAGTGGCTATCAGTGTGTTTAAAGAGTAAACCTGTGTGGTGAGAGGATCTGAACTACTGAATGCAAGAAGGAAGCTGTCAGGGGAAGAGTTATTAAGAAGATATCAACCAGAACAGAAAAGGTCACTGGATTAGTAGAAGAAGCACAGTTGATGTAAAAGACACGCCAATGACGAGCACCATCTGAACGTGAGAAGTTTTAATATGTTTAATGCGCTGTCTGGAAATGCGTAGTCCAAAGAATACTCCAGGAAAAGTCTGGTTGTGTATTCTGTCCAGGGGAAACAAAGACTTTCAAAGAGAAGAAACAAAAGCGGGGGGAGGGGGGGAACCTCACTCTCAATAAAATGACATGCTAAATGCTGAGCAACAGGAATAGACAAAGTCAAGAGAATTGCACATGGCTGAGGCAACTTTAACCTCCTGTCTTCCAGGGCAAGCTTGTTAACATGCTATCCTGAGATGGCAGAAGAGACAAGCTTTCTGTTTATATTTAAGGAGAGCTACTTCCTGAAGAAGCATAAGGAACACTCATTAGCAATCAATATTCTGCACGTTTAAAAGAAAAAAAAGACTTAAGTATGACAAACAAAACATGTGCTACGTGCCCTCTAAGATGTGCTAAATGCTAGCTAGTCAGGACCAAGAGGCATCTAATTCTATCCCCACTCTACAGCCCCTAATCAATACATACGTGAGAAGAATCACTAAGAATATAAGAATATTGCCCTAGCAGGTTTTGCTCAGTGGTTAGAGCGTTAGGCCATCAACTGAAGGTACTCAGGTTCGATTCCGGTCAAGGGCTCCCAACCTCGGTTCCAGGCTTGGGTTTGATCCCCGCCCCCGGTCAGGGCCAGTGCGGGAGGCAACCAATCGATGCGTTTCTCTCACATCAATCTTTCTCTGTGTCTCTCCCCCTCCTTCCCACTCTCTAAATATCAATGGAAAAAAATATCCTCGGTGCAGATTAACAAAAAATGAAGAAACGAAAGAAAACGAATATAAAGTGGCATACCACCCTCCTGAAGGTTATAAATGTCACAGATTAAATTAGCAAATCAGGAAACGCTATGTTAACACTTCTGTTCTGAACCTAATAATTTCCTTATTTAACTAGTGGCTGCTATAATTATTCCTTAGAGATTACTAAAACCAATAAAAAAGTTGAAAATTGGACTGATGTTTACTCTTTAATGCTCAAAATTAGCTGCTACATTTTTAAATCTCCAAGATGTGCTAAAAGTCAAAGACAGTTTAATTAATATACCATTAGGTTCTGAAAATGTCAACATAGGCTCTGATATTCTGATTACCAAAGGGCATGCACTATAATTTATATTGCCACACACAAAAACTCTGGTCAAAACCTGATTTTTTTATAACTCAAGAATAATATAGTTAGCGTAGTAAGAGAAACAAATTTTATTTAGCTATGTTATCTATTCAAAGTAGAAGAAATTATAGTGAGAAACAGAGGTGTTTTATTTAGAAAACAACAGTTCAAAATAAAGTGTTCAATTTCTCTCCTAGGTACCTACCCAAGAAAAATGAAAACATGCACACAAAGCTCACAGCAGCATTATTAATAGCCAAAGAGTGAGAAACCCCAAACGTCCATCAATTGATAAGTAGATAAATAAAACATGTGTGGTATATCTATCCAATGGAATGTTTTTTGGCAAAAAAAAAAAAAAAAAAGGTCTGAACTATTCATACATGCTACAATCTTATTTCACGGAATTATTTCGTTTATATAAACTGTCCAGAGTAGGCAAATTATCTACAGAGACAGAGAGCATTAGTGGTTGCGTAGGAATTGGGGAGAGAAGGGAATGGAGACTGCTACAGGATTTCTTTTTAGTTTGATTAAAATGTTCTAAAATTAATTGTAGTCGTGGTTGCACAATTCTGTGAACAGAGTAAATTCTACTGATTGTATACTCTTACATAAGTGAATTACATAGCATGCGGATATATCTCCATGAAGCCATTAAGTAAGTAAAGCTGTTAAATTGCTCTATGTCCATATTATGCTTGTTATTGCTGCTGTTGCTCATTATTTAGTTGGTAATATATTATTTTTTAAATCTTCATTCATAATGAGGATGGCTTTTCATTTTAAGAGAAGAACCCTCCTTTTCCTGATACCTATATAAAATGACAAACCAAGGATTCAAACTTCACATGACTTCGGTCAATGAAAATTACCAGTCTTTTATTTAGAGAGCCAGAACAGAGCAGAGAAGCCTGCCAAGAACTCATACTAATTAAATTCTAACCAACAGGGCCGAGATCAGGAGAGCGGCTGTGGGGACGGAAGAGCTTTCTCATAACTGTGGTGGTTCTTTTGCATACACAGAAACTAGCATGTCCTCTGCACAGCTGCAAAGTATTAAGAATGCTGTAAACACAGACAAGGTAAGCTTCGCCATCCAGACTCCTAACAGAAATGCAGAGTCAGAGCCCGCAGCCAGTGGGCGGCTCTTCACAACAGTCTACTTTGAGAGGTGGCTCAAGTGCTGCCCCCTTAAAAATGTCACCCCTCCCCCAAGGGTCTTTTGGACAATGCCTGCAATGTCCACCACTGAAGCCATAACGCTGCGCCTCCAGAGGTCCTTGTTAAGATGAAAAGGTGTTGCCGCAGAGGCACAGCACAGTAAAATCCTCTGAAAACATTAGAACAGGTCATTCTCTCTGATGTGTCCTGTGCCCTGATCCTTGAACACAGAGGCCCTGAGCAGCACACCACACAGGCTCCTAAGAGCAGGCAGCAAAGACCCACAGATGCCCCAGGCCAGCACTCAGAACTCACACAGTCCGAGACTCTTGGATCCTTGGGTCCTCCCTCACCTTTGGTCCTTGCCCTTTTGGTGACCACTATCCCTTTCTTCTTTACCTCCTGTCTGGCATTTCTCCATCATTGATTTTGCTTGCTCCTGGGTCAGTTTTCCCCTTGTGCCTTCACCCAGGTTCCACACACAGGCCCAGAGGACTTAGCCACACTTAACTAGGCCAAAGGTCAATGTTAGGAGGCTTGAGGAAGTAAGGGAGATACAGGGTGGGGACTCTGGGTCAGAAAGAGGAAGAAAACTGTCAGGCACATACCCACTGTCCAGGCTGAGCCATAGTGGCAACAGAGGCAACCTCAACACGTGATAACTCTTAGGTTGGTCCTGCTGAGAGATGTTCCAAACACACTCTGCCCACTTAACAATTATAACCTATTATGAGAAATTTAGGGTTAATGCCCACATAGCTTGGCCCACATAACCTATAAATTTTAATACTTCTAGCACAAACATATTTACTAATTGGAAAGACTGAAACACTTCCTCCTGATGAGATTTTTTAGAATAAGTGTACCCCCTGTTTGAGAAAGCTTGGTATTTGACTGTTTATAGAACAGATAGATTTTCCCTTTCTTATCTTTATGGAAAAAGTCCCAGATGAATTAAAAATGTGATTTTATAAACCAAAGTTATTAAGCAGCTTCTAATTAGGTAGATACACAGCATAGGGGAATGCCATAAGGCCTTCTGAGGAAATCCAGTCTTTAGTCATTTCTAGGTGCAAAGGAGATTACTGACTATTGAATAATTCTATAACTACGGGCTCTGTATGCTGGTTCATAATCTATAAAAGGGTGTTCTGTGCAAACTGAATTACAGAAATGAGGAAGAAATCATCAGAATACTAAAATGCTACACAATAACATGGATAGGGGGCCTCAGGTGTCCTAGGTACATATGCAAACAGGAATCAGGTGACTACATCTGGGAGACAGAAGATGCTTTCTAAGTCTTTTTTTATTCTTTTAATTAGTGAAAAGAAGGGAGACCAAATACTGCATGTTGAAACCATTCATGGTACTTTAGAGTACCGTGAGTGGCTGGACACAGCAGTGGAAGAACGATGAAGAGAAAGACAAGGGCCCTGGCCAGTGTGGCTCAGTTGATTGGAACATTGTCTTGCACACCAAAGGGTGGTGGGTTGGATTCCTGGTCAGGGCACATCCCAAATTGCAGGTTCGATTGCTGATTGGGGCGCATGTAGGAGGCAGCCAATTGATGTCTCTGTCTCTCTCTCTCTCTCTCTCTCTCTCTCTCTCTCTCTCTCTCTCTTTATCAATCAATTTTAAAATGTTAAAGGAGAGAGAGAGAGAAGCAAGGACTAAACATGTAAGGCTGACAGGCCAGGGTACACACTTGGATTTTACTCCTGGTGTAACAGCAGTGACATGACACAATGTATGCTTTTAGATCACTTGAAAGACTGCCATGTGGCAAATACTTTCCAGTGGAGCAAAAGGAAAATAAAAGCAGAGAGACCAGTGAGAAGGACTGTCCTATCCTGGTGAGAGTCCAGTAGTGGTGATGGAAATAAGGTAGACATGGCAAGGTATGGTTTCAGAAATGATCCTGAGATAAAGCCAACAGACTGGTAGGCAAAGGTGATAAGACCCAGGTGTGGACTCTGGAGTTGAAAGGCAGTGGAGATAAGGAAACAGAGGTTCTGTTGTAAGAGGAATAGAGATGTAAGGTGGTTAAGGTGATGTGGAATCAAGGGAGGGGGGTTGTTTTGTGGGTGGGGAGAGGTGTGGTGGTTCATGTGTTTACGATAAAAGATATTATAATATGTTGATGAAAATGATCCAGCAGAGAGAGAGAGAAAGGGAGACTGAGGAGGCAAAAGGGAGATGTCTGCATCACTAGTAAGAAGGGATGAAATGTATTCAACGGACAGATGTTCACAGAGCACCTATTAGATGTTCCTTGTTCTTAAGAGGTTCACAGTCTAATGCAGGAAAAAATACAAATTAGTAAGCAGCAAAATGAGATCCAATAGAGATTTATACAAAGTAGATATATACAAAGTATTAATGTACTATGATAGATAAAAAGTGTTATTGTGCTATGATAGATGGGGTGAGGGACACATACTGATGTCAAAGATAATTGATTTAACTTATTTGAATTATTAATATATTTAGGTAAGTATTTTTAAGCAATTGTTTCCAATTCTACTTTTCATAGAACAAAGACTTTTACTTTTGTGGTTCTAAAAAACTACACAAAGACAAAATGATATTTAATTAGTGTAAGACTAAGCAAAACCGGTTTTTGTAGTCAATAAGAAAAAATTAATGTTATCAGAATAGTCCAGTCTCTAATAATTTACTAAAGTTTTACTTACTGTTTAAATTTTTCCCCAAATGTTACATAGATAAGTTCAAAAATAATTTGTCTATTCTGTAATGTTGAGTAACAAGCTCTATACATGGAAGGCCTGCTCTAGGAGCCAGGGTGGACTCACAGGAACCTCTGCATCTTATCAAGGCCAGTCACCCCCTGTGTAAGGTCAAAACCTGACCCACACTCTCAGTGTCCTGCTCTAGCCAACCAGGCAAACCAGTCAAAAGCACAATATATCATTTTTGTGCATATTTTCAAAATGATTCATTTCAAAAATGAGACTTTTTTGTATTCGAGAATATTAACTGGATGAGGTAAGATTTGCTGTTCTCAAAAACAACAATTTCTCATGTTTTAAAAAATCATATAGTAATTCTACAACAAAAACACCTCTAAAACTACTCATGTTCAAAATCACAGATTTTTCCATCTCAAAACAATTACTGAGTTAATGTTTTCCCCTTAGATAATTTGTCTTAAATTTCCCTCTTAGTACACCAACCTGCTGAGCTGCATCTCCATTCACCAAGTGAGGCATCATGGCTACCTCTCCGTTCAGCAATGGTGGCAATTCCAGAGGGATTTGGTCGGTCATCATCATTGTGACGTACATTCATGGAGAACTTCACTCAACTGGCTCCCTGCAAAAGAACCACCATTTTTTTTTTTAAAAAAGTACTCAGGACCACAAAAAGTCACCTGTAACAACCATTTAAGTGCTCTGTCTTGATGTCAGCGGAAACTCAGATTACTCTATCACAGAGTACTAGAGGCCCGGTGCATGAAAATTCATGTACTGACAGGGGGTGGGGAGGTCCCTCAGCCTGGCCTGCCCCCTCTCAAAGTCTGGGAGCCCTCGGGGCGGGAGGCGACCCGGCGATCAGAGGAAGGTGACGCCCCATCATACCTCTGCTGTTGCCACTGCTGGCAGTGCAAGCCTTGGCCAGCCCTGGGTGGCTGGGCAGCCACCATCTAAGGCTTGTCTGCGCCTCAGGCCAGCCCTGGGCAGCTGGGTAGTCGCCATCCGAGGCTTGCCTGTGCCTCGAGCTAGCCCTGGGAGGCTGGGGGGCTGAGGGTACTGGGGCACTCCGGAGGCAGGTGCATGGGGCGGGCCCGGCCTTGCTGTGCACCTGCTGCCCTGGCGGTGCTGAGGGGACTGGGCACTGCCATCTTCTGGCTGTAGGCGCCGCCATCTTTGAGGGCATGGCAGTCAGTTAGCATATTCCCTCTTTATTGGATGTGGGCACTTCCATCTTTGCAACGGCGTGAGGGTCAATTAGCATATTCCCTCTTTATTAGATAGGATTATATTTCTGTCAAGCCCAAGGAGGGTTAAAGTACATGGAAGAGTCTGAACTAGGAGACCACAGATGAGTCTCCAAACAGCCATGTGAATGCAACCTCCTATGCCTCAACATTGTCATTTATTTATACATTTTAAAAATATATGAAGAATAGTAACTACCCCACTCCAGGGATCTTTCTCAGGATAGAATGAGATGATGTTTTCAAAAGGCAAGTGTCTAACAAAAACTGGTGATATCATTAGATGTAAGGTAATCATAGAAAAAAAGGTCAACTGACCTATAAGGGCAGTTTTTCCCTTTTACTTAGATCAAAATACTGTACATAATCAGTTAATTCAAGCAAAGAAACAAAGGTTAACCACCTATACTGCAATTATTACAATTTCTGACCTTGCCGTTAATTTGGTAATTAATCATTCTCCTAATTATCTCTCTCCCGTCATTTCCTTAAATTGAATTTAGCCTGTTGTATATTTACATCTTTATCACTTGTGTACATCTTGAACTTTCCTGTATCTCAGATTACCCATGGCATCTTGTGCAGAACGGAGCTGAAAGGCAGATTCCATTGTTTCAACAGAATAAACAATTTTCACACAAGTATCCAAAACAACACAAGTCCCACTTTCATTTCATAATGGTACTTGCCACCAATATCTAGCTTTTCAATACAACAGTAGGAAAATAATAAATTCCTATTTTAAACTATAAAATATTTAAATTATTATTATTCTTTCGAAAGTATTTACATATTCTTCACTTATGGCTAAAATTTATGGCAGAAAAGATGTTTAACAGCATAGACATAAACCAATAAACCAATAAACACATGTGCACTATTTTAAGTTAATTTAAAAACCCACTGTCATACTGTTCAGTTAGATTTTTTATCATTCATAATAAAGTCCCCCAAAATTTCAAATTCCATGGTCTTTTAACACTCAATATCCAAATCAGGCACAGCAGTGGGGCAAATCCTTTAATAACAGCCTCAGATTTGTCTTAAACAGGTGTGATAGAAATAAAATATTTCTCCTCATTTTGAACAACCTCCATTCTGAACATTAAATATACCGCCCCAATCCCACTGAAAAGAAACTCCTTCCCTGAAAATATCAAATGATGCATAAAAGCCACCCAATAGATTGTAAACTTTTTATTTTAAATAGGTAAAATTTTACACTATTCATTATAACCCCATTTAGAGAAACTAATTACTTTAAGTACCAAACAGTGAAGTCTTATCCCAACCAGGGAAGCACATTCTATAACAGGTCTTATAATTCAGTGTTAATAGTACCATCATGCTGTTTTATGAGGCAATTATTCAGTTCCTAAGCAAATAAAATTACAAAAGCTGATGCAGGAAACAGATCCTTCCACAATAAAATTAACTAAGACAATTCCATTGACACTATCATGACATCACTGTTTGATTTTGAATAGGTCAAATGATAGAGTACTGAGGTCCATTTCAATTTCTTTTCTAACATACCTTACTCTACTAGTGCATAAAGAAAGAATGGCTGCTTTTCCTCAGATTGATGATACTACACAGGCCTATTTCCTAAGTGTAATGTTTTAATTAATGTTCTTCAAAACTGCAGGTTAAATAAGTAGGGCAGTAATTTAAATTAGTGGTCTGAGGATAAAGCATGTGGGGGTGAAGAAGCTCTTCATGCTCACTTCTACCTTTTCCTCACTTCTCCCCAAGGAAGAGCCCTAAGGCATTTGCTGGTGAGATTATGGTGCAGATTATGGCTCTGTCTCCTCTCCTTTCTCTGTTACAGACCAAAGCCCTCATCCACGTGGGACAGTCCTGGTCATCTCACAGAGAAGCATAATGGTGGAACCTGCTCTCTCTTTTTGCACTCAATAAAGCAGCAGGAGTAAAGTGACTTCAGGGGCTGACCCTAAGTCCTTTCAGCCCCTAGGTCCTTACATTAGGGCCAGAGGACAGGAAATAATGACACAAGTTTAGGGGTTGGGGTGTGGGGCGGGGTGGAATGGAGGTCCTTAGTCAGAACCTGCTTTGAGATGAAGCTACTTATGCTCCAACTGGTCCAACCTAGCTAACTGAAGTTTTCAATATTGGGGGTTGAGATTCAAATTAAATTAACAATGCTATTTTGTTCCTATTACTCATTGTTTCTTGGGCAGGGACCACAGGAACTGGGTAGGAAGAGATAATTTTGATCTGATGTAAAATCCAGGCATTCCTGGTCCCCTGCCCCTAATATTAAAGAATGTCTCAACACCAACATTATGTCTCACACCGACAATTTCAATTGAAGAAACCTTCTAGTTGGCATCCTGTTAAAACAATGGGGCTTGCTATTAACAAGATGTACCATCTAACCCCTGTAGGTAGCACTCTTAAGCACAGGTATCAAGTTCAAGTTGGGAAGTTAAACTCCAGGTTGCGCAAGGTAGCATAAGGTATAGGCCAGTAGACCCACCTATGTCTCATCCTATATAATAAAAGCCCAGCGACCCAACAGCAGAACGACGCTCAACGCAGGAGCTGAGCCCTGGTGGTCAGTGCACTCCCACAGTGGGAGCACCACTCAGCTGACTGGGATGAGCAGCTGCTTAGAGGGCGGGTCCACAGCCACTCCCACAGTGGGCCAATCCCTGCAAGCCACGCCCCCCACCAGTGCATGAACCCCATGCACTGGGCCTCTAGTGTATATATAGGATGGGAGAGTACGGGGACACGCACAAAGTTGCAAAAAAAACTTAAGAAATCAAGTCCACTGGCACAAATAGATAATTGTATTTGCTTTTGAAAACTATATAGGCAACTTTGGGTAATGCAGCTGTGCTATAAAAACAAAACAAAACAAAACAAAACAAAACAAAACAAAACAAAAAGATGCCTGGATCTTTTTTCTTTTTTCCTACTAGACGGTCTACCTCATAAATGTGCAGAGATTATTACAGATTATTAGACCAAGGGAGAAGAAGATAGGGAGAACTATACATTTTTTTTAAAGTCACAATCACTATATGCACAATCACTCCTTAGACAGTTTACAGTGGGAATTTCTAATGCCTCAACTCGGCCACCCAATGACTACACCTTTAAGGAGAAAAATGGAAAAATGAATTAAGTGAATGTAAGCTACTGTGAACCCTGCATGAGTCTCACTTCTTATAACAAAATTTCCCTAGGCTACCAGCTTGCTCGAATACAAGGCCTGTTTCCTAAGCCCTAAAAGTTCCACCAAAGGTAAACCAGACTATCCTGACGGGAATACAAAGTAAGAGGTTCATATAGATGGGGTAGTTTACACAGCCAACAATGTTTAAATACCCATTTCTACACTCCATGCACATACAGAGGATACTTTCATTTGCCTGGAACGCAAGAGACAAATAGAAAAAGCAATAAATTATCTCTAGGCAAGATAATGCCTAGCTATTAACAAGATACTGCCTGCCCACCTGTCCTTAAATTATCATGGAACAGAAACGATGTAGTGCCATGGACTATAGAAAGGACAAGGGGAAAGGCAGGAAGAATTATAAAAGATACAAAATATAAAACTTAAGATACACAGTAGTATCTTTTTGGTAATTCCCTAATGATGAAGGAAGAAAAAGTAATTGATTTTCCAAATACAAACAGAAAGTCAAACTTCAAGTTGTAAATTGGGAAAACCACTTGTCCCTCTCATTGACAATAAAAGATTAGGTTAGGCCAGGAGACTTGGGAAGGCTTACCACGCATCAATCATTCAATGACAGCTCCCCAAAAAAGTGAGTCTGCTCTGTTTTGACTGGTAATCCAGACAAAAACTATAGGTGTACTCAACTGCAACAGATGTGCCTCAACCCCAATGCTTAGAGAATGAGACATGCCTGAAAAAGCTGCCAATACTTTCAAAATGAAATTTAAAGGTAAAGCTATGAATGTGGAAGGTCTACTATCCAAATACTTAACTCTAAGAACCAAAGTAACTTGGTCTGTAATGATTATGGATGGAAATTCCACATTTCCTACTTCATTCTGTTTTCTTAGGGATGGAGGATCATTGTTTACAACAATAGTACGTTCAGCCCCAAGATGTGGTATTAGAGGGTTTTTGAAGCATTTTGACCTAACATGTCCAGAGAAATTCATCCTTAATTTGAGTTATGTTTAATTTGTATGTTTTATTCTCTCTTCCTCATTAGACAGCACCACAATCCACACACCCTCAAATGTGAGGGCCATATCCTAAATTTGCTGTCTTACATATTCACTGGGCTCAGAAGCCAGTTTGTCAGTTCTGTGCACACACACAGAGGATCGGTCTCTCGTGGGGTCTCAGAAATTCCCCCTGTGCCTTACACCACTGTCCTGGACCACCTGCTGATTATCAGCTCTGAGGGAAACTGAGTGGAGAGGTGTGATCTCTGGATAACTGAGCTGTAACTGTTTCTCATTTCAGTCAGAAAGTCTCAGGAGAAACCAGCCTGACAAAACACTCATTTTCCTGGTCTGGGTTCCTTCTGCCCTGGATAGATGTATACAGATATACATCTGGCCAAACCTACCCCAGAATTCATGCATTTTATTCCAGGCTATACCACATCCACAACTGTTCCCCTCACACACAACAGAGTTCTTAGAATGAAAGAATTCATTCTTTAAACCACTGCACTTTACAAATAAAGAACAAATGTGCTATGAAACTAATCAGAACAAATATAAAGTAGATTATTTTTATTACAATGCCTTTTTCTATTCCTCTGATTTTTTTTTCTTTTATCACCCAAAGTTCCAAGATTTCATTCCTATTCTTTATTTTGTTCTTACCCATACTGCCATTTCAAAGAATCTGGTAACAACCACAGGCCCTCATAACCTTTCCCTCTAACCACACATCCTAACACTAAAACCACAACTGCTTCATGCCCGGCCAGTTCTGTTCTGATTGACAGGGAAAGGATGCCACATGAGTGCTGTGGTTAACTTCCCTCCCTCCTAAGAGAGAGCAAGTTATTTGTTACCTTCATTACCTGTGAGCAAGACCCAGCATTACTAAATGAACTCCTGCACTATGGCAGGGTGGGGGCGGGGCACTCTGAAACACAAAATGAACAGATCCTCAGTGTTAGTAAGACATTCAATTCCATCCAAATATGCCCCCAAAGCTTTTAAAGAACACCTTACTTTAAAAGAATATTACAAAGGGTCTTCAGTTTTTACATTACTCTAGGCAAGTGGCTTATTACTTTTTCCTCTTACTTTCCTTCCCCCACTCCAAGTCTGAAAAGGTTTTCCATGGTACTTTGGCCCCAGCCTACACTAAGAAACATACTGGCCAAGTTCATGAAAAACCTGATTCTCAGGAGAGAACTGCAGATCCATTTCCAAAGGCCAGAAAAAGCAATTATATACTAGGAAGAATTTCTAACTTGAAAAAAAACCAAAGGTCTAATCACTGCTGGGAGGGTTTTAAGTCTGTGAACCTGGCCTTCAAATTAGTACAAAATGTCCTGGTCCTCACTCCATGGGCCCATGACCCAAATTTCCTTACATTAACTGAAGATGTGAGCTAGAAATACAGCACACAAATTAGTTTCAGATGACAGGAGAAAAAGAAACAGAAACGTAACAACACTACAAGGAACAAAGTATAACCATGAGAAAGAACTAAAGGAGCTGGCCCAGCAGGATGCACAGGAGAGGATGACTCCCTGAACTAAATCTCAGGTCAGCACTGAGGCACAGGTTCCCAAGCTCGCTTCACCTACATCCTTATGTGGCTTTTACTGACTTCCAGATAGCCCATGGAACGTTTAAAAGGTAAAGGTGGTAAGGGAACCAATCAGAAGAATGCACCTGCTCAGTTTGAACTTTTGCTTCCATTCTGTAATTCCAAATGCATTTGCAAAAAACAAAGGGGTTTCCTCGATGTATGGGAAATGGATGGACACCATCAACTATGGAGACCTACTAACAATTGACTAAATTTAAAAATATAATAAATATTAATAAATAAATCATCTTCAGAATTCATAACACTAAAGTTAACTGTAGTTCCATGAGGCTTGTATCTTTTCCAATAAAATATAGATTAACCAATCACCTTCACTTAATCTAAACAGCATCTGAAAATTTTGCTTGCTACATGTTAGTTCTGTAGCCTGAGAAAAAATATTGTCATGGGCACATTAGCAAAATCATAGCTTGATTCATATCTCAAGAAAATGTATTTCTCTATTAAAAATACCAATTGACTTCTAATAGTGAAAACATATTGTGGTCCAGGTTTCAGAAAAGTGTTACAAACATACCAGAGAAATGTTCTTGACATCTGTATACAATACTAAGGAAACTTTTTTCCTGATTCAATAAGGCAAGCCCCACCAGTAGTCAAAATTACAATCTGACAAACATTTTGAAACACTGGAAATAGGTTTGTTTTGCTGTGTTGTGTTTAAGACAAAGAAGTTTGAGAGGTTACTAAGAAATTACTACATTCCTTTTTTAACTGCCAGATAACTAATGCTTTATGAGTGAATACAAGTTTCTAAATGGCTTCCAATACACAACCTAAGCCTAATAAAACTGAATTTATTATGACAAACATTTGTGAAGCTGATTTACAATTGTTTGTCATAGCTATTGTAAAAAAAATGAGAAATGTAGAAAAGTCAAAAGTTGACAGAGAATCATATAGCATGAGAAATAAAAGAGAACCTGCTTTCATGAACCTCCCCCTCATACACGTGGCCTTTATGCATTTGTCATCAGTCACAGGACTGAGAACTTCCCAATGTGTTTTCTTCATTTCTAAGCTCTACTACGCAACATTCAGAAAGATAAAGAGGAAGGGAAAGATAAGAGTTGTAAAGAGGGGGGAAGAGAGAGAACAACAAGAAAAAAGTTGTGCACATTCCTACAACTAAGAGGAGGTCAAAGTATAATTTACTATTTTATTGTCCTCATCAGATTATCTACTGTTTCATGCTGGTTTTGAAAGGTAAACCCCTTGACTAATAGTTCAAGATCTAGAAACTCAACTGTTGTCATCCAGCCTTCTGAGCAAACTAAAAGCAGCTTTCCCATAATAACTGTGGAAACACCAACCATATCAATAGAAAAAAAAAAGATTCAGACAAAATAGAAACACCGTGCATCATCTTTTTTTTTTTTAATATATTTTATTGATATTTTACAGAGAGGAAGGGAGAGGGATAGAGAGCTAGAAACATCGATCAGCTGCCTCCTGCACACCTCCCACTGGGAATGTGCCCGCAACCAAGGTACATGCCCTTGACCGGAATCGAACCTGGGACCCTTCAGTCCACAGGCCAACGCTCTATCCACTGAGCCAAACTGGCTAGGGCCCGTGCATCATCTTTACCTCTGAAATTGAGAAAAACCTGCTCATTCATCAACACACATCTGACTGTTCTGTCACCTCCTGCTTCTGTGGAAGTAGTTTTTCTTTCCCTTCCCTGTAACACTAAGCCAGTACCTGTGGCCCTGACCCTGGCTCTGACCATGTGGAATTAGCCTAGGCCAGTGGTCGGCAAACTCATTAGTCAACAGAGTTGCAAACCGCGGCTTGTGAGCCGCATGTGGCTCGCGAGCCGCAGTTTGCTGACCACTGGCCTAGGCCATTTGTGAACCCGATGCGGGGCACTGCCACTGGGCAGGAGAAAGCTGGGATGGTTTTCATGCTTTCCCTCCACTCATCCCTCTCCATACACTGTGGATAACCATGAGAAAAGGTGCTTAGTATAAACACTGGCCTTTGCTTTTTTGAAAATAAAATAAGTGTACAAAAAAAAAAGGGTATGGAGAGGGAGTAAGGATTTTTATTAGAATTTTTCACAGCCCCTCTGCTAAAAACAGCTCAAAAGGACCATTGTGTTATGGTTTGTTGGTTTGTTTGTTTGTTTGTTTGTTTTAAAGCACAAGTAGAGAGACCCCAAGACTGAGTATTGGAAAATCTGAGTGCTAATTGGAGATTTGCCAATAATTAGCTCTAAACTTGAGCTATTAATTTCTTATTTTATAAAATCCCAAAATTATAGATTAGCCTTTAAGGTTCCTTTCTGTTGTTAATAGACTGTTTCAAACAGCACTGCCTATTATGCTTACTTAACACAAATTAAACTAAAGCTTAAACTCTTTTTAAAAAGGTTTATGCAAATTCTAAAATCTGTTACTTTCTCTTACTTGTATGAATATAACCTGAGCCTTCCGCATCAGAGAGAGGGAGGATGTAAGTAAAACATTGAAAAAAGAAGATATTGAGCAAATAGTGCCGGTAATCACCATGTTTTCATGCCAATGAAATCTAATTTTACAGCTGAGGTCTATACAGCTGGAAGACTCTTGCCATGGCTTGCCACTTGAATGAAAGACGGAGTGGTGATAGCTGTTCGTGCAGAAAAACCTCTTGAGACATGAGCAGTACCTGGAGGTATGCACCCAGCTGGTTGGTTGAGGCACAAATAGTCTGGAATTCGTCTTCCTGTCTGATATGGGTTCTTTAGTGAAGTTAAATCACAGTTGTCTGAAAAAGTTCTTAACCTTAAAAACATTCTTGCTTTTTGCACCCAATTATAAACACAGGAGACTTAGGTGGCAATGTTTAAATCCACAGAGAAATACTGTAAAATCAAGTTTTTTAAATTAAAAACACACCACCACCACTCTGGATTAACATAAATAACAAGCAACGGTAAAGCAACAAATAAAAACAGAATTGTTGGCTGGGCTCCAGAGAGCAAAGAGGAATGCCATGGTCTAATGCAGTGGTCGGCAAACTGCGGCTCGTGAGCTGCAGTTTGCCGCTCTGTTGACTAATGAGTTTGCCAATCACTGGTCTAATGTATAATGCCCTGCCTTCAAGAATCCATAACGCTTTTTTATTTAATCACAGCTGACATACACTATTATATTAGTTTCAGGTGTACAACATAGTGATTAGACAGTTATATACCTTACAAAGTGATCACCCTGGTAAGTCTAGTACCCATCTGGCACCCTACATAGTTATTACAATATTAGTACTATATTCCCTATGCTGCAATTTGACTTTCCTTAAATGGCAAAGCATGTAATGTTTGAACTCAAAATTACCATATTAGGAAGGCACTATTTTCTGAGGGGGGGTGGGAGGGCAAATCTACATATCTAAGAGTTACATGTAAATATTATATGTAATCTACGGCTACATTCATAATTGTCCATAAATATACAGTTTGCTTCCATAGCCCCATAACATCCCCAAAATTTTTAAGGAAACATAAAAGCTAAAAGGAAAAAATTACATCACTATACTATAAACAATCTTTAGAATTCAGATCTATACCCGCACATAATAGCTCCGTTTTGCAAATACTATTAACTACAAGGAAAAGGGGGTCCAACTACAAAAAAAGTTTACCAACCAAAAGTTCATTTGCTTTGTTCATTGTTTTTAAATGATGTTTAAGAAGTTTGCAGACGTGATTAGATTTTTTTTTTTTTTTTACAACTAGACTCCAGGTACACTCAGCACAATAAATCTCACTGACGCCCAATGATGAAAGTCTAGCATCTACAAGGAAACATTCCAAAGCTATGAGCCTTTATTTTCAAACATATCCAGGCTAACTTTGCCACATACTTTATCTAAGGATGACAATAACTGAAAATCTGTATTTTCAGTGAACTGTGGAATTGTATGGCTGTTTCTTTGTATCTTTTTCTATACCATGTTAAAAAAAAAAAAAAATGTCTTGAAAACTGTAGTCTGAGAATAGTATCTTCTAAGCCCCCTCCAGGCCTGGGACTTCCCACCTTCCTACCAATCTACCTCCAAGCTACATGGGGAGGTAGAAAGAGATGAGATGGGAAGTCAGCAGACATGCTCTCCTTCCCCTGGCACTCCACCTGCCTGGAGCCCCACAGAACAGAAGGTCCCACTGCTTGTCAGGGATGTGGTTCAAGGTATTCCTGCATAGGCTCTCTGTGTCTCAGTTTCTGCTGCTGTAATAGGATGCTTTAACATGACTTCTAGATTACTCTTTAATAAGATCTGAAATGTATTTTTATTACTCTGCTTTTAGAGATCTATTATGAATTAAATCCCTCTATGTGCAACCACTTGGGTACCTAACAGCCACACATAACACCCTTTTTGGAGGAAAAACGTGTTGCAAGCCTCAAACAACTTTCTGCTTCCTGGGAAAGGTGTGGAGTAAGAGCTCCGAAGCCGTTCCTTCAGCCGGGTAGGCAAAGGCACTGTGTGAAGCACCTGGACTCGTTCTTACCTGGCCCCACAACCTTCATGTGAAGTAGGTGGTATTTCACTTTCAAGATGTAGCAACTAAGGTTGAGAGAGGCTAAAGCAGTGGTCGGCAAACTCATTAGTCAACAGAGCCAAATATCAACAGTACAACGATTGAAATTTCTTTTGAGAGCCAAATTTTTTAAACTTCTTCTAATGCCACATCTTCAAAATAGACTCGCCCAGGCCGTGGTATTTTGTGGAAGAGCCACACTCAAGGGGCCAAAGAGCCGCATGTGGTTCGCAAGCCGCAGTTTGCCGACCACAGGGCTAAGGGATTTGGCCAAGGAGTCTCAGAAAGTGATGGTAAGAAAGTCAATGCTCTTAATGAGCTAGTTGTAACATCTCAACATCAGGCAATGAAACACAGAAGTGGAAGAGGTGATGAAAAATGCACAGGTCAGTGAATTTTTAAAAATTAGCTAAAACAAGCACATGGAACAAAATTCAAAAAATAAAAACAACCAATGACAGTAAATTTTTCCTACTATCCAGTCTCCAGTTCTCCCATACAAAGGCAACAGCTGTGAGTTTTGGGTGTATCCTTACCAATATACAGAATTAATGACTTCTAAAACACTTTTTAAAGTAGCTTAAACAAGGTTATCATATATTATCATGTAGTCCAGATGGTTAAAAGTTAGTGAGAGAGCCCTAACCTGTTTGGCTCAGTGGATAGAGCATCGGCCTGCAGACTGAAGGGTCACAGGTTCAATTCCAGTCAAGGGCATGTACCTTGGTTGCAGGCACATCCCCAATAGGGGTTGTGCAGGAGGCAGCTGATCGATGTTTCTCTCTCATCAATGTTTCTAACTCTCTATCCCTCTCCCTTCCTCTCTGTAAAAAAATCAATAAAATATATATATTTTTTAAAAGTTAGGGAGAAAAAAACAGCAAAAATACAAATTATAAATAACTACAGTCATATCCCTCCTCGGTGATTTTTAATGAGGTGTGCCATGATTAAACACAAAAGCAAAATTACTTCACAAAGGAGGGCAGCTTAGCAAGTTATTGATGAGAAGACTATTATAACAAGGTCTCTGGTACAAAGGGTTTCAAGATTCTATTATTTTCAATATCTCAGAAAAGGACTTAGCTGAAAGGACTTAACTAAAATAGTATCAAACAAAGACCTGAGCAAAGATAATCATGCATTGTTTTTAACCAATATTTATCGAGCACCCACTATGTGCCAGACACTGTACTAGCATTCTAGGATTCCAGAAATAAAGGCATGAGGTTAAGCAGCACTACAGTAAAACACTACACTCAAGAACTATAACAGAATCCACGCTGGACACTTCTGACAAAACCACACAAAGTCAACAGACTCCATGTTCTATGAAACCCTTCATCTGAGATAAGCCCCAATGTCTAAATTTGGGTTCCCAGCTGTGGCCTCTTTTCTAGTCTTAAGTGTCCCAGAAGATAAATTTGTCTTCCAAACATACCCCCTGCCTCAATCTTTATTTCTGATGAGCCAGTAGGATACTAGAATTGTTTCTTTAATCAGCTCATATAAAATTCAATCATATATTTTATAAACTGGGTTTTGTTTCATTGAATAGACATTATAAAACACTCATTATAAGGAAACAATCTGTACCATTAAACATCACTGATGTTTTATCCAATGTACACTAAAATATGTATTTCAAAGACTTCTGACATGTAGTTACTAATATTAGATGTTGGCTCAAATATTTTTTCAAAACAAAATATCTGATTCTTTCCTACATCCCTATTGGGGAAGGGTAAATGAAAATAGTATATGACACACTGAAATTCAGTTTACAAGCATGTTTTTTATAACAAGTTATTTCTTGAAGAATCATGACAACTGATGACATTCTCATAAGCAGCTCTGTATTTCATTTATTGTGACTGAACACAAAGCAAATACCAGGTGTTCCTTAGAGCTTCAAAGGTACTGAAACAGAAAATTCACAGGAGATGACAACACTCATAAAGAAACAAATTAGCAGGTGCACAGACACATCATGTAAGGGCACATCTATTTATTGTTTCATATGAGACCATTACAATAACATTTTAAGATGAGATATGTATGCACCCACATTACTAATTCAGACAAACATTTATGAAAACACAAAACTGTGGAATTCTTTAGAGAAAAAAAACATTTCCTTTCTTTCAAGGAAAAAAATCAGTCTTAACAGATGAAAATGATAATTGGTATATTCATGGTTTAAAAGTTAATCTAAATGTTTGAAAGCATGGTGCTTGCCTATATTCTAAACATTCCCTATGAATATTGATGACATCATTAACGACACTAATATAATTTGTTAAGAAAATGTAAGGAGACTGCATTTATTTAATGAATACTTGTTTAGGTTCTGCTCTGTGCAAGACACACTCTTTTGTGCTGAAATCATACAAGTTCTAAATTTAAGAATTCTATTAACAGGCTTTAGAATCTTTCCAGAAAAAATAATTTCAAATTGCAACTGCTACAAAATACATGTTCTCCAATTCAATTTTCTTATTTCTCCTTATGTGAAAACACAAAAGACACAAAACATATACTTCAGTTACTGTTGATGAAGAACTCAGAAACATGAGAATGAAAAAGACAATTAACATTTTAGGGTTATTAATAGTTATGAACTCACGAACCCCACAAAAGTGTCTCAGAAATACCCAAGGGCCCCCCACACTACACTTTGAGAATCACAGCACCACACACCAAACAGCTTAGATGTAAAAACAGAACATTTTAAATTCACTCTCTATAGACAAAGATTGTTGTCTCTCCCTTACACTCTGTACATCACAATTCACCTGACAATCTCTGAACAAAGAACAAATTGATCCAAATGAAGAGGTATCCAAATTCTAGCATGGATTTCTCTCTCCGGGATTTTATGTTACACTCTATAAAGCACTTTGGTGAAACATATTCATTTGGTAAAATCTTGAGGGAAATAAGTAGCAGGCTGGAAGGAAAAGAACATGACCGTGGAGGGCCAAGTACTCCCCTGCTGGGACTGTCAGAGAACTCCAGGACAGGGAGGGACCTGACCCCAATAAATCCAGGCCCATCAGATGGTCCGTCTCACCTGTAATCAAACTTACGCCCTGGATTCAAAGCAAATGATCAACCAAGGAAATAAAAACAAATAATTTTGTGTTGCCATTCCCAAGTAAAAATCTTATCTGCTCTGATCTCCAGACCTTCATTTACTGTTCAATGAGCCCATTCTAAGTCTGCAGAAGACTTGATCCAGTATTTTCTAGGGTCACTAATTTATTTTCTTTTGCCTATTAGTCTTTCATTAAAAAACCCAAAAAGAGTTTTCTGAGGCATAAGGAGAGTTCTTCAAATGAGAACCTCAAGTATCAAATATAGACAAAATAATTAGTATGATGGTGAAATTCATTTCCTATAGCAACGAATTAGCAAAATCAAAATATGCCACAATTAATTAATTTACATTCAGCAAACACTGTTAGATTAGAGACTTTCCTTTCATTTTAAAAATAGATTTAACAGGCATATTAATTTTCCACTGGCCACTATAAATAAATGGAACTCCAAAACCTCTTTCTTTGCAAGGGCGTTCTGGCCAGTCACTGTTAGCCTGACCCTGAGTGGAATGTGTATTTACATTGCCAAGAGGCAGCATTGTGTGCTGGTGGGAAACCACTTCTCACAAACCTCCCATTCAGTGCAGGGCTCCACAATAGGTACTCACACAGGAAGCAGGCCTTGCTGAGAGCACCTCTGGCTGCTCCAGAGAGAACTTTCCAAGGCAGCGGGATGGTAAACCACTGTAAAGCCTCCGTTCACAAGCCATAACTGCCTACACTTCAGAGTCAACAAAGCTAGCGTTGTCCTCAACCATCCCCCCAAGTGCTTCCCAAGGTGAAAGGGAAACTGTCAACATGTCATTTCATTTTTCTAGCTAATCTCTCAGGGCATCACTTTGTTAAAAAAAAAAAAAAAAATTACAGAGCCATGTATGACATTGTTTTCTGAAAGAAATTAAAAATACTCTGAATAAGCTATTGCTTTCAAGCCAAATAAAAGGTGTTAATATTGAATATGCAATTTAAAAAATCAAAACTTCAAAGATTACTTCATTATCTCCACTGGAAACTCTGGTCCCTTAGATATTGACCATTTTGTTTAACTGCAAAGCAAAGAAAAATAATTCCTTTTAACTCCTCAAGTAAAAAAAGGGGGCATCATCAGCATCATATCAATAATGATTGCTGCACAAATATCTGAGGAAATAAAGATAATGGGGACCACTTACACAGGCCATCAAATCAATCAACTAGTGGTTGAAAAATGCAATAAATAAATTGATTTTGTCAATTCAGTACCAAACAATACCTGAGCCTGTTAGAAATGCACAATCTGGTTCTTTAAAAAATGTGATTAAGTTCTCAACCTGCAAATAGAGAGGTCACAGCTGCTTCCTATGGTAATATTTTTAGGCCATTAAATAATTTAATGATATTAGGCAAAGTGTAACTTCTCTGGCTTATTCTTTCTCATTTCTCTAATTAAAGAACTGGACTCCATGATCAAAGTCGCTGCCAGCTCTAATAATTGATTTGGTTATAGCAACAAAGAATAGCACAATTAACACATACATCTTCAGGGTTTACTGGAAGTCTAATACTTAAGGCAGCCACCATAAAAAAAAAAAAAAAAAAAAAAGGTATCTGTAGCCATTTCAACCATAAATAATACCACTTACTGGCTTTAGGAAGTCACTTCTGCACTAGAGAAAAGTTTAACCAGAAAGGAAAGGCTCACAACACAGTGTTTAGTGAAATGTACTCAGAATATATATGCATATATAATTGTTTAAAAGACTAAAATGAAATAGAGCCAACACATTAACAATGGTTAACCTACGGATTATGAAATGATGAGTGAGTTATAGCTTTCCTCTGTACTTAGTATACTTTTAAAGTATCCTACAATGAGCATCTGTAATTTTTATAACAATAAAAGTTAACTTTTAAAAAAAACCATATAATTCAATTTACTGTGCACCATATAATTGTTTAAATTTTGAGGATGAAATACTTTCAAACCACTGTACAACGGAAAGACCTAGGGAATATGGGTTTATTCAACTCTCAGAACTAGTCTCCACCATTCAGCCCTGCCTCTGGGACACAACAAAGGAAGAACATCTGTGGTTAGGTAATGGACTTGGTAACATTAAGAAAACCAGCCCTCAGGTCATGCTTGCTGAGTCATCCCTAGATTAGGCACACTCACTAAGACCAACCCAAACAGTTTTTTTAAAAGGAAGGAGGGGAAAAGCAGGTTCCCCAGTCTTACTTTTTTTAGATAACAAGCACTCCAAAAAATCCTCTTCCAACTGCCAAAATAAATCGAGCCTTCTGGGTGGAGAATGCCCTGTCAATCAATCGAGACTCAGTAAAGATAAACTAATAATAGAAATATGTTACATACTTACTTAGCTGTGCTAACTAGGCGAGTCCCTAACTAGCACAAAGGCCCTCAAAAAAACACGCTAGCTATGAAGTACAGGGTGGGGTCAGCGAGTTCCCTCTGGGTTGGCAGGCCTCATTCTCACCGGAAAAGTTACTTTTCCGAGGCACTCTTATCTTCCAGGGTCTCTCTACCCCACCCTCCCTCGACCGAAGCCCTCTAAAAATATTTGTCCCATGTTTTAATTCCACATTCCCATATATTATAGCATACAATACACATTCACTCTAGGAATCTGGAAATACAAAAAAGCAGGAAGAAAGGTTCAATTATTCACAATCACATCACCCAAAAGCATCCACTTAAAATGGTGACGTGTTTCATTTCATTTTTTTTCTACCCACATGAAATCTATTAAGTTAGAGGGTTACAGTTCACACAGTACAGATTTCTGCCTATTTTTTTATTTTTGACTAGAGGCCCGGTGCATGAAAATTCATGCACTGGAGGGGGTGGTGTCCGTCAGCATAGCCTGCCCCTTCTCCCAGTCCGGGAGCCCTCAGGGGCAGAAGGCGACCCGGCGATCAGGGGAAGGCGATGCCCCATGACACCTCTGCTGATGCCACTGCCGGCAGCGCAAGCCTCGGCCGGCCCTGGATACCTGAGCCTCAGGCGGCCCTGGGCGGCTGGGCAGCCGCCATCCAAGGCTTGCCTGCGCCTCGGGCCGGCCCTGGGTGGCTGGGGGGCTGAGGGGACTAGGGGACTTCGGAGGCAGGCGCACAGCAAGGCCGGGCTGCCGTGTGCCTGCCGCTTCGGCGGGGCTGAGGGAACTGGGCGCCACCATCTTTGAGGGCGTGGTAGTCAATTAGCATATTCCTTCCTTATTGGCTGTGGGTGCTGCCATATTTGAGGGCGGGGCAGTCAATTAGCATATTCCCTCTTTATTAGATAGGATGGTCCCTACAAATTACTGTAAATTCAATTATTTGTTTATACATTCTTAAAAAGTAAAGTTTTATTCCCTACTTCCTAAGAGCTATAGGGTATCTTATGTTAACTAGTCTTAACACTTTCTTCACAACTATAAACATACCCTATTCTCTCAACAGAACATATATACCAGAATCATGGCACTTTGTCATGAAATACTTAACCCTGAGCATCTAGGTTTATTGCTGCCAGTAAAACTATTAACAGACAATCAGACTGGCAAAGTGTATGATGTGACTTAAAATGTCTTAGTATGATGTATGAAGACATACATCACAGAAAAAAATAGTGAAGAGTTGGAAGCTATCTCACCCATTCAATGGAAGACATGCAGCCCATTTTAAATGCTGTAGAAATCAATCTGCTAGCAAAGAAAGATGATCACAACATACTGGTTATAGGGAAATAACAACAGGGGGGGGATAACAGGTCTGTACTGTGGTCTTATTTGTGCAAAACTAACAATATGTTTATTTTTCACGTAGAACAAAACAGAACAGACACAAAGAATTCACGGTGATTATGATGAGGCAGGTAGAATGAAGAATTTTTTATCAACACATTCTGATTTTTCTTATGATGCTTTTGTTTGAGGGGAAAAAAGTATATAGGACACAGACCATCTTAAGGGCAACCATCATATTTGTCAAATAATCTAATGGAAAAATGAGAAACAAATAATAGACATCTGGTCAATGACAATTCTATTATATGAAACACCTTTATGACTTCCTGATATGGTTCCCTGATTGTGACAGCCCCACCTCTGTGCAACAGCTCACAGGTGTGGTTTTCCCTTCATGCTACACAGCTGGACTCACCAGCAGGGATGATGAAGACTACGAACCTCTACCTCCTACAAGCTATTTTCAGTTTCAAAGTAACATCATAGGGTCCTAAATCTAAAAAGGAACCTTGAAAAGTTCAGTCATGACTCAGACTTGTACAATATCTAAACATCCCTAATACGCGAGAGGCTTCAAAATATCATAACCCAGCATTTTATTTTATTATACTATATCCTTCAGTTAGTTATCTCAGGATATCCTCTCAGTCAGTAAAAATACATTTATTTAGAATAACAGGATGATATGAATAAATATGGTCAGAATTAGACATAACTGTGTCTGAGTCAGTGAAAAATATAAATTGTTGAATATTTTTAAAACACCGCTATTGAAAGGATTCTTCCTTTCATAAAGTCTGTTACCTCTGACCCTTCCTTTCCATTACCACCATCACCAGCAGCAGCACCTTAGTTAAGGAATTAATTCAAATCACTTCTAGATTCTGGAAACGTCTGAGACCAACTTACCCTGCCTGCCCTCTCACTTCTGTCCATGGTAACCTGCAAATTCAGGCCATTTCTGGAAGGTCACTTCCGTTAAGCCACTACTCATTCCTTCACAAACAAGTGATCCTTCAAGCAGAGCCCAGAGAAGTACTCATAAGAGATGTGGAAATACCTTTTAACACACATTTTCATGTGGAATTTGTATTATTCATCTTGACAAGTGTAGTCACTGAAGAGCAATTTTCTAAACTGTGTTGCTTCCAGTATTATTACCTGGAGTGGTCTGGCATTTTACTGACCTTATGTGTGTGTGGTTTTTTTCTCACATGCCCACTCCAATCAATTCAGTGCCTACCTAGAGTGCAGTGTTGAGAAAGATTCACTGCCCTTGTTCATTGATAATTAGAAATGACTGCCGGGGTCATGAGATTCAGGAGTGAGTAGATCCATGTCACATATTTACAATCCACTAGTTAGAAAGAGCACCAAGGACCTTCCCACTCAAGGGTTCTCAGTCAATCAAGATCTGTAGTAGCAGAAAAGAGAAGGTACATTTCATGCTGAACAGGTGGTAGAGACAAAGTCTGCACCTCTAATTCAGCATTTCATAGACAATATTAATGTCAGAGAATTCAAAATTGACTAATGAAAAACAAAATTAAGCAAATCTAACAAAGTATTAGGATTAAGCACGCCTACTCAAGTCATTAAACAGACATCACATCTGACAGATATCACAACCACAGCACTACTACAAATGAATAATACATGTTAAAATCATATGTGATTGAAGTGACAAAAAGTTGAATTGATAAATCTGAACATTTATTCCATCGGTTGTTCAATCATTTACTGGGTACCTTATGTGCCTGGCACTGTGCAGACACTGAAAATCCAGTTTTGCATATTCAGCTAACTTTGTAATTGAGCTAAGATTTCAAAAGACCTTTAAATACTGAATGGAGAGTGAGGTTCTCAAACCTCCATGTCATTAATCTTTACAAAACAACCTTATTGTAATCTTTTTATTATTTTTTTTTTTGTAATGCTCCAAGATAGTTCTTTCAAAGATATTAATATATTGCTATGGCCCTAACCGGTTTGGCTCAGTGGATAGAGCGTCAGCCTGCGGACTCAAGGGTCCCAGGTTCAATTCAGGTCAAGGGCATGTACCTTAGTTGCGGGCACATACCCGGTGGGGAGTGTGCAGGAGGCAGCTGATCGATGTTTCTCTCTCATCGATGTTTCTAACTCTCTATCCCTCTCCCTTCCTCTCTGTAACAAATCAATAAAATATATTAAAAATATATATATATTGCTATGAATGAAATTATGATCTAAAATCATCATGCTGCTGAGGGCTTAATAAATCTGACGTTCAACTTGTGTGTGGGCCACCTACCCCCTACCTTCAATCAACTGATAATTCAGTACTGGCTGTCCCAGGGAAACCCTCTAACCCTCTGCAGAGAGCTGTGCCACATCGCATCCTGTTTCCTACAGTCACTAAGGAAATTTCCTCACCCCTAATGAATTCTTACTGTCTTATTCCAGGGTTTAAGAAAATCCTTAATTGCCCCTAATTTTATATTGTACTCCTACAACACACATTCTAAGAGTTTCTGTACGTTCTTAATTCATATACTTAGTAAAATCTTACTAGTAAAAGAAATAATTTGTTGTGAACTAATTTTTACTTTGAAAAGTCCTATAGGTACTAGTTACTCACTGTGAGTTTTAAAAACTCATAGCACGTTCAAAATCCTATTTATTCAAAGCTAATTCTGTGAAATGTGACACCATGACAAGTCAGTTCTCTCTCAATGCTTTTTCTGTCCCTAAGAAAGCTAATTTCCTTATCACTTGAAGCAGAACCCTGAATATTATTTGGCCATTGTCTATACATCTTAAAAGTCTTACTGCTGGATAAGTAAAGATACTGTTTTTTTTAAATGGCTTCTGTACAGGCTAATCATTTTATGTATCACATACCTTATGAGAATGCTATTAACACAAATAATGAGATCCAACTCTCAGAGTAGCTACCTTTTGTAGAATTTATTTTAAAAACATTTATAAAAAATTACATCTTAAGATATATTTATGAAGATGGAAAAATGTGTGATTTGCTGTATGCAAATACTATTTCAATTTTAAAAATATTTTACAAGGAATTCTAGCACTGGACACATGGCCTGAAATCTATATGATATGAGGAAAGAGGATCTCGGTGGCAATCAGAGATTTGGGTTTAATTTAAATTCCATTATATATACCAGCTGTGTGACTTAGGTTTCTCAGAGCCTATATTTATCTGCAACATAAAGTGGTTGGACTACATGACCTACAAATTCCCTTCTAATTCTAAATTCTGTGATCCTAATACAGCAGTTTCTTTAATTTGGGATCAGAATCATAAATAAAGGTCAAGTTTGAAGAAATTTTCCCTAGAAAGTTAATACCTAAACAAGTTATTAGCCACAGATCTTTAAAGAAAAATTACAATAGCTATACAACACCCATTCAAGTCACACCTTGAATGATAAGCATTTTCAGGCTGCCAGCTTTTCTAGGAACAAGATGTGGCAAGCACTTCTCTGGTTCTAACCTTTTCATTACTTTGAAATGTGAATGGCTGAGGTGATGAATGGTAAAAACTTCAAGATCCAAAGACAAAGGCAGTACATACTGCACTATCATTTCTTGCTAATGTGGACTGTGTCCTACAGATTTCTGAATGAGGAGAGCCTATAGGGCTCTCAAATTCCCCTCCAAGCCACCATGTAGTATAAGATCACAAATGAAAAACCACTGAATTCTTGTAGCCCCTGGCAAATTCCAGAGATTCTAACTCATATTTTTACATCAGCATTAACTTTTCCATTATGAAGGTTTGAATTCCCTTCCTGCATGTTACAACCTACATTAATTTCAAAAATACAAGTTCAGCATTTAAAATTTGCAATAGAATTTTTTAAGTTTTCTTTTTTCTTAAACAAGCAGCACTTTGAAGATTATCTAATCCATTCCTACTTTTGAGAGGTCATATCACTGATTACTGGAAGGGTACGGTCTCTTGCCTCAGACTTCTTCTGATTTCTGAATGTATTTTCTACCTAAATTCATAAAGGAAACCTAACCAGATTATAAGCTCTTTATAACACCCAAACACATACACCCACTCTTATCCATTTCCTGAATGCTAATTATCCTACTGCCTTTTCCCCAGTCCATCAGCTTCTATCTGCAAAGTCCCAAACCTGGCAACTACCGAGGCTCTCAGAGAAAACAAGTATTATCTATGTAATAACAGGTGGGAGGCAATGAATGGATGTTTCTCTCACTCATTGATATTTTTCTTCCTCTCTCACTCTTCCTCTCACTCTCACTCTAAAATCAATAAAAACATAACCTTGGGTGAGATTTAAAAAAAAAAAAAAAGGCACAAAATTATCCTTTACATTCCTTCTAGATTCTACACTAAATTTTAACCACTGCCTGACATCCCTAAGAGTGGCCTGGAAGAAATGTAACTGCAAACCCAAGTAAATAAGTTGAGGAAAACAGATAAACCCATACAGAAACAGGAAATTAGTATTTGTGGTACCCTTGTTTTTTTTCTAAATCCATCCAGGTGAGAATTTCCAAAGTATATGCCACAGAACAAATATTCTGTTTCATGCTAATACGTCTTACGTGAAAAAGAAATTCTATCAAATAAGCTTAAAAATGTTGGGTTGAACAGGAGAGGTTCTTTAATGCTGGACTTCAAAAAACTAAAAATCCACTGAGAATCTCTCCAGAATCAACTGTGTTTAAACACACAATCTTTTCTCAAGAGCTTGTTTTTACCAAATAATGCTCTAGCTACTTAATTATTTTCAACTCTCCCAATAAAATTATGTGAAATATTTATTTCCTAGAGATTATCTAATGGTATAAAATGTTATTAGCGCTTCGCTCAGTTTCTTCATATAAGAACTTAGGCCAATTTTAGGTAAAGAGTCAAAGAAAATTGGTTCCACTGGTTCACTCCATAATCAAATAAGTAATTCATGGCTCTAAAGAACTGATTGCACAATCTTATCCACCCATGTAACAACAAAATATAAGACACATTTCCACATTAAACATGGTCTGAAATTGTCTAGTTCAGTGGTCGGCAAACTGCGGCTCGCGAGCCACATGTGGCTCGCAAGCCGCCGTTTGCCGCTCTGTTGACTAATGAGTTTGCCGACCACTGCCTTAGGGAAAAACACTTAAAAAACATTTTAATAATGTACTAATGTCTTTAACCTGAGCCAAAACTTCTGGGTAAGGGTAATGCCTTAGGCAGTGGTTGGCAAACTCAGTCAACAGAGCAGCAAACCGTGGCTCGTGAGCCGCAGTTTGCCGACCACTGGTCTAGTTATTCAAATTTCCCCTAGGAATAGTATGCCATTTGTTCTTTCTATTAAAAGGGATCCAAAGCTTAATTTTTCAAGTCTTTAAGGCAACAACAAATCAAAAACATTCACTTTTTCTGGATAAAGTACAGGGTATTACTTTTTCCAAACAATGAAATGTTTTCTTAATCTTTTGCATTTCCTGCCATCATTACAAATAGAAAAAAATAAATCTCTCAAGTAGACAAGAAATAGTACAAATAGAGAATATATACATATCCCTTCTAATGTTGTACCTGACCAGTAGGCAATGAGGCCACACACTTTCAACATCTAAACCAATTATATATTCACTAGAGGCCTGGTGCATGAATTCGTGCATGGGTGGGGTCCCTTGGCCTGGCCGGCGATCTGGGCCCATCAGGGCCAGCCGGCTGGGGGGAGGGACCACAGGAGGTTGGCCCGCCGCAGGAGGTTGGCTATGGGAGCACATGGACCACCAGGGGGCAGCTCCTGCATTGAGCGTCTGGCCCCTGGAGGTCAGTGTGCATTACAGTGACCGGTCGTTCAGTCTCTTAGGCTTTTATATATATAGACTAGTAGCCCGGTGCACAAAATTCAGACATCCCTCTCACAATCTGGGACCGCTGGTTCCTAACCAGTCACGTGCATGCCTGCCTGATCATCCCTAACTGCCTCTGCCTGCCTGCCTGATCACCCCTAACTGCCTCTGCCTGCCTGATCACCCCTAACTGCCCTCCCCTGCCAGCCTGATCTCACCCCCAACTGCCCTCCCCTGCCAGCCTGGTTGCCCCCAACTGCCCTCCCCTGCTGGCCTGATCTCGCCCCCAACGGCCCTCCCCTGCCGGCCTGGTTGCCCCTAACTGCCTCTGCCTCGGCCCCCACCATCATGGCTTTGTCCAGAAAGAAGTTGGACGTCCAGAAGATGGCCAGTCGACCCTGTCTAATTAGCATATTACCCTTTTATTAGTATAGATTATATAGGATAGGATTGCTTAAATGGGGGGGGGGGCCTTTTTCGGCAAGAGGAGGTGCTCTTGGCAGACAAAAATACATAATCCCTATATCTGGACTGATAGCCATATGCACTATACTGCCAAACAAGTCATAAAAAAATTGAACCACTTTCTTACACCTTACACCAAACAGCTGTTTCCCTTAAAACCCCTCCTCAGCTCCCACCTTAGGTTCTGCCTTTGCAGTTCACCCAGATTAGGTTCTGACTGGTCAGTTTCTATGCCAATCAGCATCAAAAGCTCCGCCTGCTAGGCAGCCATTGGCTCCTCACAGTTCACCCAGATTTGGTTCTGATTGGTTGGTTTCTATGCCAGTCAGTGTCAAAAGCTCTGCCTCCTATGCAGCCATTGACTCCTCGCAGTACACCAAGATTTGGTTCCGACTGGTCGGTTTCTATGACAGTCAGTGTCTCCGGGCCTATCTCTGGGCCTGATCAGAGAGGCAGGGCTGATCAGCAGCCCCCAGGGAGGCCCGGAGAGAAAGAGAGGAGAGGCTGCTGGCTAAGCCTGGAGAGAAAGAGCGAGGCAAGGACTGATCAACAGCTGCCACAAAGGCTGTGGATCAGACCCTGCCTCTCTCTCTGGGCCTCTCTCCGGGCCTGATCCACAGCCCCCTTGGCAGTCAGTGCTGGGTTGCTGCACCTGCAGCGATGACAGTCACCAAGGCAACCCAGCACTGACTGCAGGACTGACTTCTGGTGTTTGGTTGAGCCTTCAGTTGTTACAGACCCTGGGTTTTTATATATTAGGATAGTTTAACAAAGGAAACATTTTTTCCCAAACTCCACTTCCAAGTTACCACTTCCTGTCAAAGCACTGAAGTTCAAAGTCCGAGCTGCTATCTCTTCCCTTTTGCACACAATCAGCAATCCTAACTACAATTATAAAAACTACAGACCTAAAAGACATAGAGGTCTTAGATAATCATCACGTTCAAATGCCTACAAGAGCCAAGGATATACTGTAATGTGGACAAGTGACATGGTCTGCCTTTTCTTTTTTCCTCTTTTGGAAAACATGGCTACAGAGAAAGATTTCTTCACATTTAAAATTTAAAGAATGCACAAGGGGCAAAAAACTGACAATTTCAATAGGAAGGAGTCAACAGAGACCAGCAGGGACTGCTGCTAACAGGATAGCATATGCCCCTTCTAAATTCAGTGAGCTTGTCCGGCCAGTGTGGCTCAGAGTTTGAGCATTGACCCATGAACCAGGAGGTCAAGGGTTGTGGGCTTGATCCCCAGTAGGGGTTGTGCAGGAGGCAGCCAATTGGTCATTCTCTCTCATCATTGATGTTTCTATCTTTCTCCCCCTCTCCCTTCCTCTCTCTGAATCAATAAAATACATATATATAACAGCTATATATATATAAAAGCCTAAGTTACCGTTCAGCTGTTCAACTGTCCGACCGGTAGCTATGAGGTGCAATGACCAACAGGGGGCAGATGCTCAACACAGGAGCTCCCAAGCAACAGCAATTTTGCAGAGAGCCCTCTCGCACTCCAGGACCCTTTGGGGGATGTTGGACTGCCGGTTTCGGCTCAATCCCCACAGGCCAGGCCAAGAGATCCCATCTGCTGGAGGGACCCCGCTCACTCCACTGACACCCTGCGAGCCCCGACACCACCCCAGGTGCGGCTAGCTGGGGAGGGACTGTGGGAAGTTGGCTCCAGGGCGTGTTCAGCCCATCTCGCCCAGTCCCACCCTGCTAGTCACCTTCTAATTAATTTCCTTTCAATGTGCACAAATCTGTGCACTGAGCCTCTAGTATATATATAAAACTCAGTGAGCTCAAGACCTTCACTCCCATACAGAATGCAAGGCCATGCTGTAAGACTTCAAGGAAAACCAGAAATCTCATTTTATGTGAAATCCTTTATTTTTTCAATGTTGCTTCCAATCTAAAAAAAGAAGACTATGCAAAGCAGAAAACAAAATCTGTAGGCCACATCCCTGGCCCACCTAACAAATTCAATTTCATCAAATCATGAGGCAATCAGTAGTGCCTAAAGATATCTGATCATTTGGCCAAAGCTGGAAACATAATCGAGGAACTGACTCTCATCAATTTACAACACCATGTATTATGAATTCATTTAATCACCAAATTTACTGAGTACCTACTAAGGGTTAGGTGTTGTTTCAGACATTGGGAATTGACTGATGCACAAGAGAAAAATAAGACAAAAACCCTTGTTCTCCTGTAGTTTACGTTCTAGTAAGGGGAAACAAACAATGAATACAGTAATAAGCAAGCTATGCAGTGTGTACTTAATGTTAAAAAACAAAGAAGGGAAGTGGAATTATGAGTACTACTACATACTTAGTCTTATGTCTTGAAAAGATTTTGTTTGGGGCCAAAAATCTTTTCTAAGTAGTTAAGAAGCCTAACATGGCAAACATAACAAAGCAAATTAATTTTCATATGCCTCAATTTCCTTATTCATAAAATAACAGGGTAACTATTAGCTTAGGGTGGAATCAAACCCCATATTCAACTTGATCACTAGCATACCCACACAAACATATACACATACTATCATGGAATATCTCATTCTGCATAGGTCTCAGAAATAGTTAATAAACTCCAATGGAATCCAGCTGTCACTAATTCATTACCTCTTACTTCTAAATGAAGAAACTGGAGTGCTGTGTCAGGCTCTGAACCCAGCATTTTCAATCAAGTCTTCCACCTCTGTCCCTCAGCACAGGCCACTTAAGAAGAAAGCAGAGAAAGTTCTATGCAGAATCCTAAAAATCCAGATTAGGTCAAACTTCTCTGAGCCTGAACTTGTTTATCCATAAAGCTAGAGGGCTGGAGCAGAGGGACGCATATTTTTTCCCGATTATAATTCTGATGACTCTACATTCAGCCTATACATGGGTGGGACATTCCTTGCTGTTTTGTTCAGTGTTGGAGTGGTTTATGAAATGTAGTCCTGCTGAAAAGTTGGAGGATGAAATAGATGTCCTCTCAAGATGCCTCCTGGCCCTATAATCCCATGATTGTGCTTATAATGGAATTTAGCTAGCCTTATAATTAGAAATGTAGCTTGCTGGTCACACATCTGGATCAGATAAATCTGCACAAATAGCATTACACCAGAAGCAGAAATGCCAAGCATGTAACAGCTGTGTTGTTACATCAACCTTGCAAATAACAAGGAATACTATTTATCCATAGAAAGTAAATGACTACAGCAGACAGGAATAAAGCTTTCTTTACTCAAATCATTTTGGAGAAATGTTTATAAAAGAAAATATATATATTGGTCAAACTTCCATATTAATTTACAAGACTGATAGGGAAAAGAATTCCCACACATAAAACACCTCAAATTCCAAAACACCATTTCCTTATTTCCTGCCATCCTAGTTAATGATGAGTTTATTGTTATTGAACTTTCGTAAATGTAACAGGCTCCCCTGACTTGCATGTCAACGTAGAACCATGAACCTAATCCACAATTAAGTATTAAAGTGTCAAATGTACTCTGGGAATATTCACCTCCATAGAAAATAAATGTGTTTCAAGTTAACAATTAATTTCACTCAACCAGTGCTGGATAATATGAAACAAGAGGAAATTATTTTCCTAAAAAGAAATAAAAGCTCTTCTTAGCCAATTAGGTAAGCATTAACTACCTTACACTTTGAAGAACATTTCTTAAACCCAAAACCTTAATGTGCTAATCTAATTGCTCTAAGGAGTAACTGACAAAAGGCGTGACTAATGGCAAACAGGTATGAATACAAAATCTGTCACCTATTACTAACATTACCAACACAGCCACTCAATCTTCTCATTTACAATACTGTTCACAATTTCATTTTCCACATTTAAAAATGTAGTCAGACTCTGAGTGATAATGAGGTGTCAATGCAAGTGCAATTATAAAAAAAAATTTACCACTCTGCTGGGGGATGTTGATAATGGCAGAGGCTGTGCATGTTATGGGGGCAGATGGGAAAATCTCTATACCTTTCCCTCAATTTTGCTGTGAACCTAAAACTGATCTAATAAAACATAAAGTCTTTAAAAATGCATTCAATATATTATAAATTTAGGAGAGAGAAAGAAAATAATTATTAATCAAGTCAATACCCCTAGATTGAAATGTATGCATGGAATAAGATCCTAAGATTAAAATGTGAAACTTAAAATGTAAAACTTAAAATAGTCACTTTACATATAAAACACAAATATGAAAAATCGCAATACCCATTAGCATGTTTACCCTTATCTCAAAATTCCAGACTCAAGTCAGTACTGTTTATGCCATGTAAAGAAAAAACAATGAGAACAAAGATCCGAGAGCCACGAAAACAAAAGAAGTACCACAGAAACCAGGATTACATTTCTGATTGATGGAGAAAACAGCGATGATTGAAGAGGTCAAGACAGAAGCAAATTTCCATGGTTCTGAATGGAAGAATCCACAAGGCAATCTGACCACATTTCCTAATATTTATTGAAAACCACGAGTAACAATCAGTGTTTTTGAACCAATCTTAAAAGGAATACAGATGATTACAAGATTACAAAGCTGACTTAACAGATGAATCTTTAGAAAAAGAGTTAATAAATCACAATTTTCAATGTTTATATATAAAATTTTAAACTAAAAATGACACCCTGGTGATCAGTTAATGAATTTTTAAAAGAGCATTAACCAACTATTTCCAAACACTGGGAAACAAATTTATGCAACTGAAGTTCTTAACTGATTCTCATTCCTAAGGAAGTTACTACATGGAAAATAAGTTAGCAGTTCAAAAAACTGAACAGATTTAGAGAATTGAATGGACAGATACATACATTCTATATGTAATCATAGGCTGTCCTTAATAAATACAATCAACGGGAGACTCACAGTCTAACCCTCTTTGGGGTAAGGCTTTTCCTAAGTAAACATCAACTATGAACTCATGATGGGCATATCAGTGACCACCACCATCAAATTACAAGTGAGAGTGGGGCCTTCTGGCTTTATACCAAAGTGAACCGGCAAATGGCAGGTTCAATCCCTTCAAGGGTACTGTCAAAAATTCTAAGATTCAAAACAATGTCTTCAACCTGGAGAGTGAGAACTCTCAGAATAAGGTAAGAGCTGAACCGCACTCCACTTCAATAATCAATGTTTGAGACAGCCAATCTCCTTCCAAAGCCCTGGGTGTTAGGCAGTAAGTGAAACTAGGTAGTGTGCCCTCCCTCCTTTTTAGAATTCTTTCAGGTAATTGAATGTCATTAGCAACGGCCTAAGAGTGAAGTATGAACTTTTTATAAGATAAAACTTATTTTTCTGTTCTGAGTTTTTCCATATTTGTTTTCTGAATTTAGGGGTTTAAACAAACTCTTAATCCATATTTAAAAAACAATAACGATTGACCTATTTATCAATCTTTTTTTCTCTCTCTCCCCTCTATTATTTAAAATCATTCTTTTCAAATATGAGGTTTCAGATTTGAAACCTATCATTTGAAATTTTTACAGCCACATAGGCAGGATTTCCTTCAGTTACCAAGGCCACTAAATTAACAGCAAGTCCAGCAGCACACAAATCTACTCACCCACTGTCTTTAAAAAAAAAAAAAAAAAAACTAAAAACAGATTTTCTGCTTCCCTGCTTTTCATTTCCAGGAACAATACTTCTCTCATGGCAAGCAGAGGCCCAAAAAACAAGGAGTAGCCCTGATCACAACTCAGCTTTACTCCCTTCCCTCACCCAACACCCCACTTTAAATAACAATGTCCTATCTTCCCTTATAGAAATTGAATCTCATCATCTTAAAGGATATTGACAATGTCCAAGTTTGTAGCTATTGAGGTACTATTTGCCATCTCCACAAATTTCAGTGTGTACAGAATTGAGTGCTAAAGTAAGAGCCCAACAATCGCAGCAAAGGAATAATCCCAAAATACCTCTGCTTTGGTGATAAAAATGTTCTGACTACAAAATTTCTTTCCATTATCTTTTGTGTCAATATCTGCCCAATGCACTTGCCAGTTTGTTCTTCCTGGTCTCTCCTCCTATTAAACTAGCAGGAGCACTTGGAGTTGTTTATAGCTCAACTGTTTGGTAGGACAAAATCCTACCAAAGGCAAACAGCTGCTTTGGAGGAAGGCAGAGACTCACTCTGGATTTAACAGGCACAAGATTCCTGCAACTCAACACAAATTTATTCATTTACCCCAATTAGAACAGGATGAAAGAAGGACACTGAGACTTCATCTCAGTGTCTACACTAACTGTATAGTTTAACGGTTTGACATTTATAGTACTTAGTATAATGTCATGTCTTCCTATATCTGGGGAGGTGCTGATGTATACAGATGTCAATCCCTGCCAAGGCCCTACAACCCACAATTTCTGTAAGGTATGAGTTCTATTATCTCAAGGGTAGCTAACATACCTATGTCACACCTTAGTTTAAAAAAAAAAGAGGTCAGTGGGCCATCTCCTGTACCAAATAGCAACTGAGAGTCAAGTAAACACATTCCCATGGCAATCATGTGACACTGATCACCAGAATTTCCTGTGAAAGGCTGCCTTGGGCAGGAAACCTCCAAAACGTATCTGATTTGTCTCCCTTATATTAAGGAAATGTCCCTCAAGCCAATGAGCACACAAAAGACACCTGCATGGGAAAAGGCAGAAAGCTATCCTCAAAGTCAAAAGCATTTTGTACAGACTGCCCTCAACCAAAGAGGCCAGTGTTTTCATCTTCCATGATCTAAATATGTTCAAATATTTACCTGATCTACCTACTGCTCATTTCAAAGAAGCTAGGACGCAAAGACAAGGTAGACTTCTTTACAATCTGAAATTTACCATTTCCAAACAAATGAAAATGAATGCTATCTACATAGATTGTTCTATTCGTCAAATGGCATTCCTTAGGACGTGGACACCTGTGCTCACCATCCCAAACTCTAAGATTTTATTTACATGACAATATTAGGAAATAGCTATCCTATCTAATAAAAGAGTAATATTCAAATTAACCATCACTCCTCTACACCCACAAGCCACGCCCACAAGCCAATCAAGAGCGAGTATGCAAATTAACCCCAACCAAGATGGCTATGGCCACAGAGCGAGCAGGAGGGAGGCTTGGGTTTCCCTGGCAATGGAGGAAGGCAAGCTTTCCACACACCCTGGCGGGCCCAGGCCTCCACTCAAGGCTACAAAGTTTCAATTATAGAAGATAAATAAATCCCAACAAAAATGGTGGCAGCCACGGAGCTGGAGAGAGCAGGAGGCTAGGGTTGCCCCCGGTGATGGAGAAAGCCAAGCTTCTGCAGCCCTGGCATGTCTTGGCCTCCGCTTAAGGCTACAAAGTTTTAATTATAGAAGATAAATAAATCCCAACAGAAATGGCTACCGCCACGGTGCAAGCAGGAGGCTTGGCTCCACTCCAGGTTACAAAGTTTCAATTGTAGAAGATAAATAAATCCCAGATACCAGGGCCTCCGCTTGGGTCACCGGGGGGCGTGGCTGGCCTGCAAACCACCACAGGCCCCTCGCCCCAAGAGAACCCCCACCCTGATCCGGGACACCCTTCAGGGCAAACCAGCTGGCCCCCACCCATGCACCAGGCCTCTATCCTATCTAATAAAAGAGTAATATGCAAATTGAACATCACTCCAACACACAAGATGGCTGCCCCCATGTGGTCAAAGATCCTGCCCCCATGTGGACACAAGATGGCCACCACAAGATGGCCAGCAGGGGAGGGAAGTTGGGAGGGACCAGGCCTGCAAGGGAGGGCAGTTGTGGGCAATCAGGCCAGCAGGGGAGGGCAGTTGGGAGGGACCAGGCCTGCAAGGGAGGGCAGTTGGGGGCGATGAAGCCTGCAGGGGAGGACAGTTAGGGGTGACCAGGCCGGCAGAGGAGGGAAGTTAGGGGCAAATAGGCTAGCAGGGGAGCAGTTAGGCATCAATCAGGCTGGCAGGGGAGTGGTTAGGGGTGATCAGGTTGGCAGGCAGAAGCAGTTAGGGGCAATCAGGAAGGCAGCCAGGTGAGCTGTTGGGAGCCAGCAGTCCTGGATTGTGAGAGGGATGTCCGACTGCCCGTTTTGGCCCGATCCCACCGGGATTGGGCCTAAACAGGCAGTCGGACATCCCTCGAGGGGTCCCAGATTGGAGAGGGTGCAGGCTGGGCTGAGGGACACCGCCCCCATGCATGAATTTCGTGTACCAGGCCTCTAGTTTTCATATATTTTTTAATGGGGGTGCATTTTTAAGAATCAGTATAAAGTGTCATCTCATTTCAAAGAATGTCAAGTGGAAGTTCACAGAAAGAATTTAAAATATAATATCTAAATCGAATATTTGTCTGAAATCATATAACTAGGCATGTTCTCCTTTATGTGCATTTTATTCTGTTACTATTTTTGTTTTTGAGGTATCATTCTAGTATGAAGACAAAAATTTGACTTTTTTTTTAAGGTTACTTTAATACTATTTGCCCAAGTACTTTTCCAGTCTACCTTTGTGAACTTAAATTACTAGGCAACTTAAAAGTATTCAAGTTTTCTTCTAGAGGGGGAAAAAAAGTCAAATATTGCTATAGTTGAGAGCTTTTCTACATGAGATCACAGAAAAGAATTCATTAATTCTCTCTCAAACAACCACACTGAAGGCCAAAATCTTTGTTCAGGGAAGGATGAGAGCATTCATCAATTAAGTGTAGTAAATGGTTTAGGGCTTTGTTTATAAGTCCAGCATAAATCACCATCTGTTAACTTGTACTAAAAAACTTTAATTGATGTTTATGTAGTTCAGAATAAAGTAAAAGAAGCGGCCTGTGTGAAAATGCCACCCCATAAAGATTTTCACACCCCTGGATCAATACAATCCCATTCTTACTGAATAATGTCATGTTTAAGGCCTGCTTCCCATGCTCTTTCATTCTAAACATTAGTTTCTCGTGTTAGAAATATTTACATCTTCTAGGAAAATTCCTAATTTGCTAATTTTTCCAATAGAAGGAAGAAATTCTGACTATTTTTTAAAAGGCAAATAAATTGCAACCTCACCTAAACTCAGATTTTTAAATGCTTCAGATTTCTTAAATTACATTCCATTTTAGAACAGATATGATCTTTCTTACCAACCCATTCCATCTATACTTCAATTGCTAGGTTTCCAGTTGTTCTTTCTTGATTAATTCTACTTTCTGTAATCACATTCAAGCTGTACTATGTGGCTTGATTACTGGTCAATGTAATTTTATGTATGTAGATTTTATTTTCTAATTCGAATGCAAACTTTGAAGACAGGGACCACAATTTAATTTTATAAGTATACTTCACTGTCCCAAATACTCAAAGACCCCTCTTGATGCCCTTGTGACCTAAAGAGAATTCACAGGCTTTCATCACATATAATGGAAACTTTCCACCTTCTCTTAACCACTCTGAAACTCAAGAAAAATAAGTTAGTGTGTTTGTACTTCGATAATTTTTTTAACTCTAATTTCCACTCAATATTTTTAAAAAATTGAAAGAAAACTTCGTACATACACTCTCCCTAGATGCTGACATTGCATCTTTGCTGAACGTGCACTCAAGTGGAAAGGCAGGAAGAACTCACAACTCAAGAGGGTAAATGCCTAACAAGCATACAACACTGAGCCATAAAAGACCATATGCAAGTCAGTGCTGAACGAGAGCTCTATGGGCAAGGGCCCGGTCACGACTCATCCTCATACTCCTAGCAGCCAGCATGATCCTCTACAACACACCCTCTGAAAGCAGAGGTTTTTTGCTTTGCTCACTGCTGTATCCCCAAACACCAAGAACAGTCCTAACACATAGCAGTGCTCAGTTAATATGTGTGGAATAAATATTTGTAGAAAAAATATACAACACATAGTAGACATTTGTAGGAAAGTTGGTGGAATAAAGGCCTGGCACTAGTTGAATTTATTTTAAGATTATATTTCTCCTAGTCACAATTATTTTAAGAGGGACACAAACTGTAAGTATCCAGGGACAGTTGACCAAAATGATGGTGAGTCAAATTATCAAATCCTACAGGGAAAAGTTTTAAAAATGGGGGAACTTAAAACTGTAGAACAGAAGGTATAAAGGCAAACAAGCTAGATATAGTTGAATTTAAGGAGCTGACATGGGAACGAGGAAGCAAACTTGCTCTAGGTTGCTATGGAGTAGTGTTTTTTGAACTACAGGTCAACACCCATTCTTGGGTCACATAATCAATTTAGTGGGTCAGTGACTGGCATTCTTTTAAATAGAATAGAATTGTATCACAAAGAATAAAGGCAAGTATTGATTTATAAAACTTTTGATTCGGTTTTATGTATATAAATATTTTTGTGCATGTGTGTTTACTGGGATGCAAGGTAAAACATGTCTCAATGTGTGTCCCAGTCAAAATACATGAAATAACAGTGCTATAGAAAGTCTATCTTTAGCCATGACAATTTGAGCTAAATATAAAAATTAGAGATGTCAAAAAAGATTAACTGATTACTTCCTTTTTTTTAATAGTTAAGCTAGACAAATTGGGCTAGCCTTTTCCCATATGGTACTGGATAAAGCTGGTCAACGTGTGACAGATTCCTAGTGCAACTTTTTTTTTTTAAGAGAGAAAGGATGGGAGAGGAAGGGTGAGGGAGAGAGAGAAATATCAAATATGAGAGAGAAACATTAATTGGTTGCCTCCTGCAATCAAACCAGTGACTTTTTGGTGCATAGGACAACACTCAACCAACTATGCTACACCAACCAGGGCTGATTACTTCTTAACGTTGAAGTCCTTTGCCAGTGGATATTCATACAGACTAAGAACTGAAAGAAATCTTAGTTACCACCTGGCTTACTTCCTTCATTTCATGAATCATAAGGGTGAATATACCTAAAACCAAACTAGTAATTAGGGACAGAACCAGGACTGGAAGCTGGTTTCGACAACTAGTCCAACTCTGTCGTTAGAGAGTCACAGTGACTCTAGCCAGGCTGGTGACCATGTCAAGATGTCATAGAGGGAGTCTTGGCACTAAGTACAATGGCTCTCTGATGTCTATAGATTAAAATTATTTGATGCAAAACTATGACAAAGTATTGTACTTACCTTTTGATTATCAGATTTATAAATTTTCAGGATAAAAAAGATAATAGGGATTTCATTTACATATATGTCATTATTTATAGAGCTCGGGATCTTGAACATGATAAAAGCCATTAAGGAAAAACTAAAATAAAGACCTCATCATTCAAAGTTTTGTAAGACATAAAGATGAGGAATAACATCCTTTTGACATAAAACCCTAACTAAAAGGAAGAAAGTCCACCTTGAGACAGTTTGCAGAACTTAAAAGTCTTTGAAATAGGAACACCTCTTGCCATGTTTCCCCCCATAAAGAGAAGTTAACACCTAATCCTTAAGTATCTGTAGCAAAGTAGAAAGGAAGCATTAATAAGACCTGCTCACACCATTCCCTACCAGTCCAGTCCCACCCACATTTTCACGACCCTCCGCCTCCTTTCATAAGAGAAAATGACTCCTAAAGCAAACCCCTCAGGAAAACACAAACTTCCATGAAGAATCAGCAGCAAACTTTTAAGAGTTATATTATTTAAGGTTTTTAAGTCACTGTCCCAGTTTTGGAAGCCTTTCTGTCCCTACATTTCTTTTAGGCTCTAAGCGCAAGGTAACATGGTTTAGGCAGGGCAATCTCTCGCTCTTCCTCTTAACTTGGTGAGACAAAACCCACAGGTTTCTCAAATACAGACAGTGGATAAGTGATGGAATCTTCCATTTTTCTAATGTTTCATTAAAACCAATAAGTTCAAAGAGTTGTGATTGGATCATTGTTAAAACTCTAATTCTCTACACATACATACAGTCAATCATTCATCACACATGCAAGGCAAGAAATTTTTGTTATTGGAAGGAAGCTGGCAGAACAGGGTGAGTAGTTTGACACTGATGACAACATCAATTATGTCAGATGTAGGTCTGGAATAAGCTAACTAGCTCCCCAACTGGTAATCAATCATATAACTGTGGCCACTAATGGATATGGGTCCTGCCAAGTTTCACATGCCCAATAGTTACAAAATAACTTCCTTTCTGTGTATCTCAAAACAGACTTAAATTACCTTATTTTTCCAGTCCTTAAAGCATAACCATGCTATCAAGTAGCCAACTTAAGATATCTAAGACATCTTCCACTATGAAATCCTCCTCCACAGCCAGAAGGCAAGATTCTATAGTCACAGGCAACAAATCTTTACTGACTATAAAACAAGTTACTCACACGCAAAAGCATGAAGAAGGGCTGCTCTTAAACAGAACTAATCTAACATCTTTAAATTGGTCAAGTTTTAACTTTGAGCTAGTTTTTCCTTTCTAAGAAGAGTTCAAGGCTCGGTTGTCATTCTAAGTGCTTGGTACATGTGCTCTGTATGTACGTGCAAGCTGATTTGATGTGTGTAAGCACATGACATGTGTATGGTTTCTAAGTTATGGAATACATAAGATCTATCAATAGGGAACTAGGTCTGAATATTGGCCTAGTGGAATTTTGAAACTGCTGCTACTCTCATAGCAAAAGGGCCACCTCAGCGGTAGTCAACTATAGTCAAAGGCTAACTTAGCACTAATGTTATCAACTGCATAAAGACATGTCAGGACAAAGGCATACTTTAAATTAAGTGGCTGGAAAAATGTTGTCCAACATATGTCAACTCATTTATAGACAAGAATATTTCAATACATCTTTTGCAAGGTCATCTACACTAATAAAAGACTAAGATGCAAACTGACCATACCTTTGCGATGCCCACCAGCCAATCAGGAGATGCAAATTAACCCAACAAAGATGGTGGGTTAATTTGCATACACAGGCGCCGAGTGGCTGGGGGCAGGGCGGGATGCAGGTGTTCTGCACTGCCCCAGCCACTCCAGGCCTCTGGGAAGCGTGGGAAGGCGGAAAGGCGGCTCTGGGCCGGAGCGAAGGTGGTGCCGGTGCGAAGGTAGTGCCGGTAGCCAGGGGAAGGAAGGCCCATTCTTGCACGAATCTTTGTGCATTGGGCCTCTAGTAACTAGATAAAGTGCTCCTCCAGAGTTATCATCCTGTGATACAACCCTTGCTTGAAGATGCAGCACAACACTGTCCTAAACTCATGATGGAAGGCTGGTTTTCAAAAAGAGAACAGTTCTTAAGGGCCATGTGGTAAGGAAACCAGCCAGGATGGTGATTTCTTTCTCTGGTAAAGTAATGACAGTTTCTCATGAAGAGGAAGACATAAAACAAGGTCAGTCAGTAAACTTACATAAGCTATTGACCTATCACAAGGCCAACTCAGTAAAAAGGTAACTACAGAACATACTCTATAGTGACTACATGAGAAAATTTCATCACAAATGCCTTTAAATAATGCTCACCTGCTAAATGAAATCATCATTAAAAGTGTAAATGGAGCCCCGGCCTGTGTGTCTCAGTTGGTAGGGTGTAATCCCATGCATCCAAAGGTTGCCAGTTAGATTCCTGGTCAGGGCACGTGCTTGGGTTGTGGGCTCCATCCCCAGTAGGGGGTGTGCAATAGGCAACCTATTGATGTTCTGCTCTCACATCGATGTTTCTCTCTCCCTCTCCCTTCGGTTCTTTCTAAAAATCAATAAAAAATTTTTTTAAGTATAAATGAAGAGTTGACTGGCAATGAAGCAGTCAGTGTAGACATAGAGACTCACTCATCATAGCTACACTACCATCACTCTCTTTAAGAAGTTAAATCACTTTCCAGTGATAGGTGGTTTCCCATCCCAAAAGAAGTTTAACCAAGTGGGAAAATCAAAGTCCACAGTAACTAAATGATTTGCCCACCTTCAAATAGTTATTTAAAAGCTGATACTGGGGCCAGGAATAGGGTATGTTTCACCTACTATTCAATACTTTTGCCTTAAAGTCCCAACCCACTTTCACATCCAGTCAAGGCTCTCTATTCTAATTTCGCTACATTTGAGAATTACTAATAGGAACTGAGCAAACAGGACCTGTTGAAAACACACCAAAGCTATGCTAATTCTCAATGTTTTGACGGAAATTTCTCTTCACACTAACTTTTTAAAGCAGCGTTCCAGACCCTGCACTGAACACAGTAGCTGAATTATAGCACCTGGCTATAGTACTTCAAGCCCTTCACTTAAATGCCGATGATAACAGTTCAATCACATAAACAAAGAGAATGTCTGTTTTAGAACAGCTAAATGTGGGATGCAGACATATTTAATTATATCTGCTGAGTGGCTAAGGTCCAAAACCCGCCACCATCTGGAGGCTTTGCATTTCAGATCCCCACCGCTGTTGATGGAAAGAGCCACTCTGGCCTTTTTCATTAACATAAAGAAAAGATTAAAATAATTAGGTTTAAGTGCCTCATAAAGGCTTAGACGAAAGCACATTATAGGAGGCATCAATACTACAGTTTATGTGGTCTCATCTGAAATGAAACCTGGCTTCATTAGCACTGAGTTTTCTTGCTGTATTTTCATAGATGGGAGCTCTGTCAACACAATTCTACTGAGGCAGGCTGTACGAGGAAGATAAAAAGCTAAATGCTTGCTTCTTAAGGGCTGCTTTTGGCCCACAAAGTCCATTTTGCTATATTGTCATCATCCCTTGATGTTAAGCTTGACCAACCAAGGAACTGGACTCTTCACAAAGCAAGAACTTCTCTCCAAGGCTGAAAAGCTTAAGGGATTGTTAAAGCAACTTTTCCTCGGCTACAGAGGAATTAACGAGGGGATGCCTTCAGATGTGGAGGCTGACTATCTCTTATGTCAGCGATCAAACAGGATTTTGCTGTTAGGCATTATGGTTCTAAACATTAAATTATCTGATTTGTAAAAATATTTTCACTCATTAAAGTCATTACTATTTAATTATTAACCACTGACTACTCGTGGGAGATTAAGATACTGACAGTCATAAAATGTCAAGATGTTGTCATTACCCAAGAAAATGCAAACTATACATTTTCCCAGGTCTCTTAAATTTCAATGTCCGATACTGAAGCCACTATAACAACATATGACTATATAAGTTAATTAAAATTAAATAAAATTTAAAATTTTGTTCATCAGTCACAGAGGCCACATTTCAAGCACCCAATGTGATTAGAGGTTATCCTACTGGATAATGCAGATAGAATATTTCCATCAATTCAAAAAATTCTATTGGACACAGCACTGCTCTAAAATACCATATTCTCACTGATGAAAATGCAAGGGATGATTTTTTAGCGTATATTTTACCTTATAAACCAAGTGAAGCTCTCTAGCAGAGTTGTTAGGAGCCAGGCACCCTGAAGCCCAACTGCTGAACTGTAACCACCCACTTACTGGCGCTGGGGCTGGGACCAGTTATTCAGTGTCTATGTGCTTCAGTTTCCTATCTGTAAAACACGCATAATTACAACACCTATCCTCACAGGACTGTGGTAAGAGTTAAATGAGTTAGTTAAGTGCTCAGAACAGCAAGCACTAAACAAATATTTGCTGTTATTATTATTAAGCCCTATAGTATGCTTCAGAGCCTTAAAAATGTTCACAGCCTTATATAGTTAATGAGTATTTTATTTCTTTTAGTATGTGTGACTGCCTGTAACAACCAGTCTCCATGTTATCTTGGGACATTTAAGAGAAAAGATAAGATTCATTAGCCAAAAGCTGCCTTTTAAATTTCACCACCTTTTGCAAGGTAGTCTCTTCACCTAGATAGAATAAAGATTAATTCTGATTATTATAAAATTTAAATCTTAATGAATCAATTAATTAAATATATAAACTAGGTTAGTCTTCCAAGTCAGAGCATATAAACATATTTTAACTGTATGCATATAAATAAATAGAGCCCATAAATCCATTTTCTAATTCTATAAAACCTGAGAATTCAAATAACCATGTGCAATTATAGCAAATACATTCCTTGAATGGAAACCTATTAAAGTTATATCCAACTTACTGAAAATTCCAAATCAGTGGAGTCTATATTAATGACTGCCTAAACTAAAGGTACACTCTGTTTTAACCTATTTGAAGTAGCTGGAAAATGTAAAGATTAAAAACATTAAAACAAAGCTGAAGAATAGAATGGTCCTACACAACAGTTGAAAAGTTTGTGAAACATCTTTTTTATTCTTATTGGAAAAAAATTAATTCTGAAAAACAAGCAAATTTTTAGCATTATCAAAATACGCATTTGTTTGTTAACTGTGGATAACTTCCCCCCACCTCCCCATCCCATCCCGTTTCAGGGAAGAAAAAAAAGTCTGTCAGCTAAAACCAAATTGAACTTGAAAAGTGTTTATTAGTTAGACACTGCATAATCCCAACTACCAATTTATATAACCAAAGAAACAACCCACTATTTCATTTGGAAAATCTTTTGAAATTAGAAGAAAATACACTTCTGAAAGACCTTACCTGAAAAACTACTGAAACATTTAAGAGATTAAATGATAAGGTGGTGGAGGATTTGCTTTAAGATATTACAGCAGAAAGTGGGGATGTTCAGGGGTAAAGTGAAATGAGACTGACCAAGATTAGATGGTTGTTGGGCCTAGTTAGCAAGAACATGGGGACCTACTACTATTCTCTATTTTGTGTATGTTTATAATTTTTCATAATTGCAAATTAAAGAAAAATCTAACCTAAGAAAAATATATGGTTTGTGGGGTTTTTAGTTTGCTTTTGATTTTTGCTTAAAGTAAAAGGTCAAAGTCATAACAATATGCATAGTTTCACAATCACCAGGCAAAGTCAAAAGTGCTACAATTCTGCTATTCACTCCTCTCCCATCAACCACTAGAGGCAGAATTCATAATTATCCCAAACAACTGTATGCTCAGTGTTAATTCTCTCATGTGACTTGGTTTTGGATTTTGTTTGTCTCTTTCTTCACCAATTCCACAGAAAGAAAACCACAAAGTAGATTAACTAACCCCTCCAGAAATCACCAAGGGTCTTTTTTTAATATCATAATTCTTGACTCCAAGATGTGCCTCCTTTTTTTTTAGGCTATCAAGAGGATGCACTATGTTGATGGATCCCAGTTTAGTACTAGAACATCTAAAATTACACAATTATGGCAACCTGAGTGATTTCTAACTCCATTGTCCATTTATAAAAATGAATGTCAAAATAATCTAATAACAGTCTGGGAATTGTTAGCATAATGAAAATATTTTTATGTTCATATCATTAAAAGTACAGGAGATACGCACCTGCACAGTTTCGGTAGCGGTTAGCCAATTTTGAGACAACTTAGTGCAACAGAAAGAAAAGGGAAAAGAGGATCTGGGATCAGAAGATTGGAATTGGAATTGCTGCCTGATTTTTGCCTTTTTATTTGCTGAGAAAAGGCACACACTCAGGTTAGGTTTTCTTATTTGTAAACTAGGATAATAAATACTTTATTTTCATGAGTCCTGTGAAAATGTCGCAATAGACAATATACAGAATGTCGCAATAGACAATATACAGAAAACAGCTTGGAAAAGAAAGTGTTACTTTTTAAAAAGCATCAGCTTGTAAACTGCTTTAGAAGCCCCTCTAAAAATGGTTTCAGGCTATTCCCCTACTTAGAATCAGAAAGGAGAAAGAATCAATGAAGAGGACTAAATGGAGTTGTCAGCCAGATTCCACAACACCATTCCCTGAGCCATCTAGGCACAATTGGGTAAGGCCTCCAAGGTAATCTAAAAAGTGATTCTGAAGATTTCAAAAACTAAAGCAGGTCCATCAGATCAAAGACATATATATATACAATGACTTATTAAGTCACTAATAATTCTTTGAAGTGTTAACCCTATATTTGCTTGTCTAGCCATACAAAAGCCAGCAAAAATTTCATAAAACATTTATTTAGCAAAGTAAAATGAATAAATACATACCAAGGAAACTCTGACTTGATGTCACTGAGATATACAAAATTGTCTTCTTCCCATGGAAGTAGCAGCCAACAGCAAGGCCATCTCCTGACCTATGTGTCGCTTAAATGTCGCTACCCTCCCGAATGACAAATCTCATCAGGCAGTTAGTTACCAGGTCAAGGAAGTTGACAGAGACATTACTCAACAAAAGCACAAGGGGTTGACGTAAATAACTATACGAGGAACAATGCAATGTGTAACACAAAAGATTTACAGAGCAATATGCAGTTTCACGGAGATGTTATTATTTTGCCCTCTCCTATCCTACACAACTTACCTAAAGACCACAACTGCCTGGGTTCAAACTTGACTCCACAATTTACTAACTTTTAACTTCAAGCAAGTCGCTTGCCCTCTACTAGGTGTGCCGGTTAATAATGTGGATTTTTTTCAATAGATGGAGTTACACATATGTTGATATATATATATGTGATTTGATATGTATGCTATTTTGTTGTATTGACAACAAGCTTCAAAACTTCATATGTCAAATTTGCTGAAGGTGTTAACATCATAGATATTTTTACGCTTAAAAATGTCGAATTTCGTGCCAAAAAAGGAGCATTTGCGGGAAGTTTTAATTCATTACTTTATTTTGAAGAAAAGGTTATCATATACTTTGGGAAGCTTATGGTGAACATGCACCATCTCAAGATACTTGTGAACACTGGTTTAAACGCTTTAAAGTGATAATTTCAATGTGAAAGACAAAGAACATCCAGGTCAACCGAAAAAGTTTGAAGATCAACAATTACAAGCATTATTGGATGAAGATGCATATAAAACTCAAAAACAACTTGCAGAAAGATTAAACGTTGCTCAGCAAACAATTTCCGATCATTCACAAGCAATGGGAAAGATTTTAAAGGAAGGAAAATGGGTGAACAAAAGACAAATGGAAAACCGAAAAGTCATCAGTAAAATGTTGTTTCAACGACACAAAAGAAAGTCTTTTTGGCATCAAATTGTGACTGGCGATGAAAAGTGGATTTATTTTGAGAATCCCAAATGCACAAAATCATGGGTTGATCCAGGTCAACCATCAACATCGACTGCAAGGCCAAATCGCTTCGGAAAGAAGACAATGCTCTGCGTTTGGTGGGATCAAGAAGGTGTGGTGTATTATGAGCTAAAACCAGGTGAAACCATTAATATTGACCGATACCAACAACAAATAATCTATTTGAACCACACTTTGATCATGAAATGACCAGAAGGTGCCAGAAGGCAAAGTAATTTTGCTTCATGATAACGCACCATCACACACTTCAAAACAGTTAAAGACATGTTAAAATATCTTGCTTAGGAAGTATTAACCCACCCACTGTATTCACCAGACCTTGCTCCTTCAGATTACCACTTGTTCTGATCGATGGCACACGCACTTTCTGAGCAGCACTTCAAAACATACAAAAAAGTAGAAAATTGGGTCTCTGAATGGTTTGCCTCAAAACAAGTAAAGTTCTATTGGGACGGTTTCCACAAATTACCTGAAAGATGGGGGAAATGTGTAGCTAGTGATGGACATTATTTTGAATAAAGCAACTTTTGATGTTTCTCTTGAAATTATCGTGTTTTTTTTATTACAAAATCCGCCATTATTAACCAGTACACCTAGTAAGTGCCTCAGTTTGTTCAATTACAAAATGGAGATGATAAAATACCGACCTCATAAAGCTGTGAGGAGTAAATGAAAAATGCACATAAAGTATTTAAAACAGTGTCTGGCACAAGCAAGCACTCGATTTTTTATTATTACTATTATTATTATTGCTAAATTTCCTTACATTTTTAGTCTTGCTATAAGTGAGTCCTCCTCAAAAAACATTGTGACCCAAATATTTGATCAGTGGTTCAGAAGGAGAGAAGCACATACTAATTCAAGTAAAATGTTTAAGGACACAGAAGGGATGCATATTGAGAGTGTGGATGCCATGTTGTGGCCAGTAAGTCACTAATTTATTATTTTCCTATTCCATGTGCTTTCTCACTCAGTTGTTACAGCATCAGTTGACACTGCAAATATCAAAGGTGAACCTACAATCCCTCCAGAAGAGAAAGCTAATGACAGGCGTGTAAAAGACAAAACAGAAGCACCTGGAAAGGGCTATGGCCACTGTAGAATGAGTTCCACTAGATTCTAGAAAGAGCCTGAGTGCCAGGAAATGTAGAAATAAAATTAAGGCAGTTGCCCTATGACTAAGGGGCAGAGGAAGAGTGGGGTAGGCGCCAGGCAATGGGAACAGAAGTAGGTGCATTGCCTGAGCAGCGGCAGTGGGAGAAGCTGCCCCGAACATTCTCTGCTCTCAGGAGCCTTCGGGTAATGCCACAGTGAGCAATCTGACACTGTGACAATACCACATCCTCTGTGTGAGGGATCCCTATAAACACATGTTCTACCATGAACTCTCAGAGGAAGTCTCATCAAAAGAAACAGGAGAGGGAAACCTCTAAAATGTGTTAAATAAGTCGTGAGGGTAAATAGCAGGGAAAATTACTGGTATCCCAAGGTCTATGAAAGACCCTGTTCTGTAATACTAACTACTCCTGAACAAGTCCCTAACAAGATACAAACTTCATTGTCTCATAATAAGACTCTTAAGTTATAGTTTTCCACCATGATGACATTTCACTCCCCTGATGCAGGTGGCAAAGACTGCGCCAAAAACCTACTCTTTCATATAAGAGACTCTTTCATATAAAAGTCTCTGGAGGTCATTGTGGCTTCATGACTCACAGGTAGTTGTCTTTTTTATTTTAACATATAAAACACTAAGAAAATGTACCTTTATTTTATGATTTTTTTATAAAATAATAGCATTAATGTTTCATTCATAACTGTAATAAAGTAACAACAACAAAAAGCAGAGCCCCACTCTGGTGCCTTTGTGAATGTGGAAAAGCCTCAGAGATCAAGATTTACATTAGCCCCAGTAATCCACCTCCACTCCACTTTGATCCTTTTCATCAAAAAGGTAGCATAACTTCAAAAACCACGTCAACCAGCACATGGTGTTCCCGCAGTTTAGGACACAATCCCAAAGAACTCTTGCACTAATTACAGTGCTATACTATATATAGAAAAATAATGCTGTCTGAACAATATCTAAACAGCAGATCTAAAACAAAAACTAGGAAGCAGAATAACAGCCTAGAGGATGATTCTGATAGCTCTTAAGAAACCTAGCTGGGGCAGGAGACTGCTGAGCAAGTCTTAGGTCTGCACAGGGAAACAACGATTTAGAAACTTTCCCATCCAAAGCAGCGACTCCGGAGGAGCTACAACCTGAGAAAGGGCATGCTGGCACACAACCCTGAAGCCCACAGTAAAGGAATCCTCACTGGATGTGTGCTTACTGAAGAACACCAATCTACGCTTTTCACTGAAAGTGCTTCGAAAGCTACTGTGTCAAATACCTGGACACCCACCAAGAATACAATAATCAAAATCATAGATCTTCTCATTGTTTTCCATTTATATGCCAAAATCTGAAAATAGATAAAAATTCTTTTTTGTGGTATACATCTTAATGTCACTTCCTCTTATGCAGCATTTTCTTCGAAGACATAAAAGGCTGTTAATGTTCTTCAAACTCACCAAGTTACTCAATAACCACAAGAGTAACCGAAAGCAGTGTGGGAGGCGCAGCTGGTAGGGTTAGACCTTAATCTTCACCTTGTGACCAAGCTTTACTAAAAGGCTCAACCTGGGCAAGCCCCAAATTTCCCAGAGGAAAATAAGCTTTATTTCCTGAAGCTGCAGTCACCTCTAACCTGAGAGGGCAGAAACTTGTAATACATTCCTCCAAAATTGTATGTGAGCAGACAGCAAGAGTTACCTAGTTATTATCTGGGGCAGATTATTGTTACTCTGAATCTCAGTTTTCTGATCTAGAAAAATAGGAATCACATCATTCCCCTTCCAGGTTGACATGAAGGTTCATAAGGTCATGTGTGGAACTTACGCTCTAGTGCCCAGAAAAGCAAAGGCTGGCAATTGTTGGTAAATACCATGACCTCCTCACTGCTCGTCTCCCCAGGTCCCACCTCCCACCTACGTTGGACACCTATACTTCATCACTAACCTACTGACCACAGAATCATGGGGAAACACGAGAGGAGATGCAGTAGCACCTCGCTCCATTAGAGATGGGCCAAATAACTCAGGAAAGCCACTAAGTAACAGTTGTGGGCTAAGAGTCAATTTATCAGATAAGCACATGTAACCCCACATGAAGCTTCTGACCCCCCATTTCCAAATTAGCTAGAATGATCTTGGCATATCGCTACACTCCAATTCTTCATGAATCCTTTGTAAATACTAAATATCAGGGGTACAAAGCAACTCTATGGACCACACATCATACCTCTTCATCATTATCACCAGGAACAAAGGTAATGCCAAATATTAGATTCCATAACTCTAAAGGGACATTTTTCTACCCCTTACTCCTTCAGGGAAAAAAAAGGAAGAAAAGAACAATGTTGCAGAGGAATAAAGTGGGAAGTCAATGTGCTAATACTAGTATAAACATGACATGCCCAATTCTATCACTGCAATAAACTCTTTGACTTTAGTACAAAAATCTCTTCTGACCATCTGGAGCTACTCTAGGCATAAGGCCAAAACTTTGTAATTCCTTTTCAAAGTAAATGACTGATCAGTAACTGCCACGTTGCTAATGCATAGCCAAAGGGAGCACCTCATATCCTATTTGGTGCTCCCTGGAGTTTGATACATGTAGTAAAAGTAAAGTGCTTCCAAATAAATCTGCCCACTTATCAATACTCAAACTGAATAGAGATCATGGCACTTCTAAACAAGGCAGTATTTTTTCAGGTGTGAGCCTGTTACCCTATTTCACAGATAGGAAGTAGGACCTTCTGTCAAGTTTCACTAAAAGGAGCCATATCTAAACTAGAATGAAGCATATATGTGACTCCATGTTTATTGCAACCTTATACATTTAGGTTGCAATAAACTTGGAGTCACATAATATACAGGGCAAAAGAGGTGATCAATGGTGATCTATGAAGTTGGAGAAGATTTATTTCTAAACCTCACTGACCAGCAGGATCACCTTCTTCATCCAATAAACCAAGAGAACCTACTATGTACATTCTTCGTACAGTGATGGTAAATGAAAATCAAAGTTTTCAACAGCTCTGCCAAAAATGTAAATCTGAAGAGTTCAAAGACAATTTCATGCAATATGCCACTGATAATAAGAGCAACTTGAAAGCTCAGAGGCTTAAATTTGATAATCTTCCCCTCAGCATACTGAGTAGAAAAATGTGAGCCAGCATTGGCTATAGAGACTTCTTGCAAATATTTTTTGTCCAGATTTCAAAGACATGAAAGCTATCTCTGAAGGCACACTTTCTACTATCTTATCTTTTCTAGTAAAACACTTTAAAACGGAACAATCTGAAATTTTATCTGGTAACAGACTGTTTCTTACAAAGATGAGTTGTAAGGAATTTTACAGACGAGTAAAAAGAAGCTAACCACTGATTGCAAAATTTAACTGAAGATAGATTACAAATTTAAAAAATATAAAATAGGCAAGAATGGGTTTCCCCTTCTGATAAACAAACTCTTCCTTGAAAGATAAATTAACAGATTCAGAATAAGAGAGCTGGAAGTCATTAGAGATCATCTGACCCTAACTTACCCCAGCTCACCTCTTAGAGAAGCTATTTTGATTGTTTGTTTGTTTGTTTGTTTGTTTGCTTTCAAAGCATCCTGTAATCATTACAGAAATTGAACCCTTGTGTTCTACTCTGAGAATAGGGAAGAGATGGGCAATCTTATCAGGCATCATCTGCGGAGAATTCAGAGCCTGGTAAGAAAATGAGAGCAGAAACCTTAGAGCAGATTCCTGGCACAGGAATGCATGGGGAGGATTCTTTGTCCTTAGTCTTTAGGAATGGAAGACAAAGAGAACTGAATGCTGACAGAATTGCCTTTCCCAAAGGGTTTAACAGGCTCCAGTGGAAATTCCAAGGCAAGTATCACCATCAAAGGAAAGTGCTGGGAAGAATGAAGTAGGAGGAGAGGGCACCAACAACTGTAAAGTTCTGAGGAAGGAAGACATACAAGGAAAAGCAGGACTTTCTGGAGATGTTTTGGGGTGAAGGGGGTGATCTGGTAAATGGCCAAAAAAAAAAAAAAATAGACTGCAAGAAAAGGCCAAGAATGCTATGTAATTTTAAGGAACTATGGAACAGTTGAAGAAAAATGGGGTAATATATAAAAATCAAGACTTGTTTTGTAAATATTTAACAAGTTATAAAAGGAGCAAAATATACAAGGAAGGAATAGCAATGGATAATTCAAAAGAAATCTTAATAAACATGATTTTGTGGCAGTAGCTCATAGCAATTCCACCTCTTTCAAAGGAGTCACCGATAGCTAATGTTTTAAAGAGCAACACTATTTTCTGACTCCACCTAAATTCACTTCATTTTTTTCATTCATTCTTTTATCATTGTGACCTCTGTTCATTATTTACTTAAGATTATATTTTCTTTCAGTGATCCAGGGGCTTCAGGAAATAATAGAAGTCAAAATGAGAGAAGGATGAATCCATGAATGAACAATTAGGCAGAGTCAGAAAAGTACTCAGAAATACTATATATAAAATCAACTCTGCTCAAATTGCAAAATGCCCATCACAATGCTTAAAGAATCGTCAAATAGTCCTAACTAGTTTGGATAGAGCGTCGGCCTGCGGACTCAAGGGTCCCAGGTTCGATTCCGGTCAAGGGCATGTACCTTGGTTGTGGGCACATACTCAGTAGGGAGTGTGCAGGAGGCAGCTGATCGATGTTTCTCTCTCATCGATGTTTCTAACTCTCTATCCTTCTCCCTTCCTCTCTGTAAAAAATCAATAAAATATATATTTTTTTTAAAAAAGAATCGTCAAATAGTGGTCAACAGAAAAATTCCACTTTTAGGAAGGAGAAAAGTAGATGATTGGGGTTCTAGAGACAAGTAACAGGCATAGGAGTGGGTGATGGGGAGAAGAAGACAACTTGCCAACCTCAGAAAATAAAAGAATATATTTATAGGCCTATAAGGAAGGTGGAGGAGGAAGCAAGTGGGGATTGATGCTTCATGGTATTGCCATCCTTCACCACATGCATAAGAAACTTTTAAGGAAGTAAAACTGCACAAACTTAACGTCAGTACCAGTATGATCATCTCATGCACCACTTTCCTCAGTATCCCTAAACATTCTAATAAGTAAAATAAATTATGATTTTTGGTAAGTGTCCCCCAGTAATCTGGTTCATGCATCATGCATAAGATTGTGGAACCAAATGGTTAATACTGGAAAAAAAGATCTGAGACTTCATGGGTTCCTTGCTCTGACTTAGTGAAGATTGTGTAACTTGTACAAACATAACCATTTCCTGCCCACTGAACAAAGCAATTAATGGACTGGGCAATTTGAGATGATTTAAGCGAAGACATCAACCTGACCATGTCTCACTGCCGTTCATTTTAAAGAAACGGACAAGAAAGTATAGATTATTGTTACTTTGTTGAACAGCAGTCATTCTTCCTTTACATAACTTTGGAAAAAGGATTTGCTTCAAATGGCTCTAAGAAAATATATCTAAAATCCATACCTTCAACTCATTAATAAAAAGTAACATGTAGGCTCTGCCATTTTGGAAGTAAAAATAAAAAATGATAAAATTTTATGAGTTTAGTAGAAGTATCCAACATTAATATAAAATAAGTATCAACGAAAAAAGGAAGGAGAAAAGGAAAGAGGAAGAAAGCAACCTTGGCTCCCAATGACATCCCAGGGCTGGTTCCAAGACCTCACGAGGTCCATGGACACTGCCCTAGCTTCCTGTCCAAAGAATCCAACATTACTTAAGCTAGTTTGAGAAGGTCTCTGTTATTTGCAAGGCAAATAATTCTTCACTATTACTGAACACCAAAAATCTTTTGAATCTTCACGTTTTCAGGTATCTCAATTATTTTAAATCAAAATTTTCAAACACTTCCAAGAATTAGACTATCAAACAAGTTTTCTCCTGGTTCAAACACGTGGGATCTCAATGTCAAAACATTATGCCTTGCTCCATCGTTAAGTAATTTATTAATTAAGTCAATGACTTCATTAACTCAAAAACTTACTGAGCACATAGTTTGCCAGGCACTGTATAAAAAGAGAAAAGGAAAGACATGGTCCCCGTGTTAAAGAAATTTCTATTTTAGTGGAGGAGACAAAGAGCAATTAGCAATCCCCCTGTTCCTTTCCTTGCTACATCTTTATAGTCAGAATCAACACATACTACTTCTGATTAAGCTTAGGCTCCCTAAGCATTAGGTAATGAATGGTTCATATAGCGCATTGTTTCCCACAATCTCCTGCATTTAAAGGGGAAATAAAAAATGTGGATTATACCACTAGGGTTTTCTCTCATCAGAGTGCGTAATTAGCCTCATGACCGGGAAACACAGGAAAAAGCCTGAGTATGAGCCCAATTCATAAATGTTCCTTGCCCAGCTGGTGTGGCTCACTGGTTGACCTTGAACCCAGGAACCAAGAGGTCACGGTTCAAGTCCCAGTCAGGGCACATGCCCGGGTTGCTGGCTCAATCCCTAGTAGGGGGCATACAAGAGGCAGCCAAACGATGATGTTTCTCTCTTATCAACATTTCTCTCTACCCTCTCCCTTCCTCTCTCTCTAAAAATCAATAAAAGCATATTAAATATATAAAATAAATGTGCCTTATCTTTGGCCTGTCCTTCACCATTCTCTTCTGAAAACCATCTACAACTGTAATCACACAACTACCACCACCCACCCCAGAGCAATGGGACTGACTGACATCTAAAAGAAGAATCTGTTATTTTAAATTAAAATCCACCATCTTTCATTACCTGTACTTATCCAGAGGTTCACTACAAGACTGAGTCCTGAAAATACTGAGAGAGAACATTACAGAGTGCCAACTGGTTAAATATGAAGGTTCACTGTTCACTATGAAAGTCTTCTCTTCATGATGGAAACACTTTCTGTAAAAAACAGGTATTTAATAAACATCAGTCAATTAAGGACCAAGGCCTATTACAGCTAATAGAAACTGACTACCTGGCTAAATCTTCACATTCTTGCAAATCCAAATATGCATTCCCTAAAACTGAAACATTTAGGTCAAAAGATGTCCAATTGGTTTGAAACATTTCAAAGTGAAGGCTCATACTAACCGAATCATTCAAAAGAGCAGCGCTAGGAATAAGTGACACACAAGCCCTCTCTCTATTTGTCTACAAGTGTCAATTCAGTGGACTATAGATAAACATCCTTGTACGCAATCATCCGGTCAGCATCCTGGAAAAAAAATATCATTATGCTAAAGGTTAAGAAAGTTTATATAGGCTCTCAGGTGTAATGTTGTCAATGATTACTTTTCCATGGCAAAACATGAATTGCGTTAGGACTTAGAAAAATAATGATGCCTAACTTGTATCTTTGATCTGATTTCTTGCCAAATTTAAATACACCAGATATATTTCAAGTAAATAGGTTAGACAATCTATAACAGATTTCAGCTAGGTTAATAATCCATACAACCATTACAAATCTAAATTTCCAATCAAGAAAATAATTTTGTCAAATCAAAACATTTGACTCCCAAACAATCTAAACATGAAGTAAAATTTTTCAAAGCCTTTTAACTCTGTTTTTATACATAAGTTACGAACTTCCCACGCAATGGGGTGCAGGAGGACCAATGTCAAAGGTGTCAAAAAAAAAAAACAAACCACTGGGATGCTTACTATGGAAAAGGCTACTAGAAAGCCCCATTTCTTTTTAAAATGAAAAGGTAAATTTGGATTTTAAAAATGTCCTCCCAGATGTGTACTATGCCATGTACACATATATTCATAATACTACAGGTACTACAACAGTCAAGAATCTCATGCTTTGCTTCTTTTTTGTAAGTACTATAGTGACAAATAAATGAGGAAAATAAACATTATGAATTATGTTCATATTGATGACAACCAGAAGCAAAATGTCAGGAAAAAATGGTCACCACTTAAGGTAAACTGCTCACAGTTTTAGGAATTGAGACAAAAAGAAAAGACTATGTTCATAAAAACTCCCTTGGTTTACTCTTCTTCCCTATGAAGCTGTTAGAAACTCCTTTCCAATATATCATTTCAAAAAGAGAAACCTTGATCAACCAAAAGACTTGTATGCATGCATATAAGCCTAACCAATAGACACAGACACCAGGGGGGTGAGGGCATGAGTGGGGGGGGGGGGGAGAGGGGGCAATGGGGTGATAAGGACACATATGTAATACCTTAATCAATAAAGAAAAAAAAATTTTAAAGAAGAAGAGGAGAAACCTCTACATGTTTAGTCAATGCAAAATGAACACAATGACCTGAAGTTATGGTGCTAACACCATATGTTTCTGTTCGATGTCAACTACAGGTCCATTAAAATAGGATGATTTGCCCTAACCGGTTTGGCTCAGTGGATAGGGCGTCAGCCTGCGGACTGAAGGGTCCCAGGTTCGATTCCGGTCAAGGGCATGTACCTGGGTTGCGGGCACATCCCCAGTAGGGGGCGTGCAGGAGGCAGCTGATCGATGTCTCTCTCTCATCGATGTTTCTAGCTCTCTGTCCCTCTCTCTTCCTCTCTGTAAAAAATCAATAAAATATATTTTTTAAAAAAATAAAATAAATAAAATAAAATAAAATAGGATGATTTTGTCCTTTACCTCCGCTGAACATAAAGACTGAAACATCTGCTTCTTTTCGTTCTGGCTGCTCCTATGATTCCCAGCAAGTCCCTTCAACTTAAGATCTGATGGGTACTGAGTGTTTTTAGAAGAAAGAATTATATGCCAACTGAAAATCTGTAATAGAACATCCCAATAAATCAAATCTCAAAATAGCAATAAAAATCTTTGCCTTGCCCTAGCTGGTTTGGCTCAGTGGATAGAGTGTTGGCCTGCGGACTGAAGGGTCCCAAGTTAGATTCCAAACAAGGGCACATGCCCAGGTTGCAGGCTTAATCCCCAGTAGGGGGCATGCAGAAGGCAGCCAATCAATGATTCTCTCTCATCACTGATGTTTCTATATCTCTCTCCCTCTCCCTTCCTCTCTGAAATCAATAAAGATATATAAAAATAAAATAAAAGCTATTGAGCAAAATATGTTACTTTAAAAAAGTAAATATTTGCCTTATTAGAAAATGTACAGGTAAGATACAGGAGGGATACCAAACTCCTTTAAAAAAAATCATTTTTAAAAAGATCTCATTCTTAAACGAAGGACACAAAGGTAGTGGAATCCAAGTGAGCCATGAGATTAGGGCATGTAACTCTGAAAGGTACTGATGACGGTATATAAGAACAAGCTCACATATTTTCTCTGTAACATTTAACTAATACCAACTTTTTTCTTGTTCCTGAAACCACAAAGTAATTAATTGGCCTAATGAATAAGGAGACTTTTCAACATGAATGACATGAATGTTGCTTTTGAAAAGCAAATTTATCTTCTGAGACAAAACTGTGACAAAGCCTTCCTTCAAGCATGTTTCCAGCCAAAGGTGGGCCATGTGAGAAAACTGGGCAGTTTGCAAATGTGGTAAAAAGTCCAGAACTGAGCCAGTTCTGACAATATTCAGACAGGTTTTCTACACATCCAATTTACATATAAGTCCATTCATGATTTCAGTGTGGCTAAGGGCCAAATGTCTCTATAACTGTGATTGAGAACATCAAGTATTTTTAAATGACACTGGTTTTATTCCATCCAGCCCAAGAACCAACCTCTGTGCAGCACTGTATAATTCTTTTTTTCCCTCCCTGCAAGTTAGAAAATTAAATTTTCTCATTTCCAGCCAGGGGCCACTCATACAAATCTAATGGGTGTAGACAGCATTTCCTGCCTACTGCAAGAAAATAATAGGATTGTCATTATTAACGTGGCCCAAGGCATGCACTGAGGTGGGGCACTGAAGAAATTGACCTTTCATTTTCATCAGTAAGACTGCACTGACTGCCGGCTTTTTGTTTTGTTTTGTTTTTTTTAAAGGTGAATGTTATTTTTTTTTTCCTCTCCAACCTTAAGGTCTAACACTGCCTCATTCACTCTCATAGAGCAAGACAGGCTCCAATTCCTATTATCCTTTCCATTCAACTGTGTTTATGTCTGGAACAACCCTGCCAGTAAACAACCAGCTAAAATTCAGTTTTATTTTTCTTCTCTTACTCTTTTGGAGTTGGGCTTCTAATTTACAAGAAGTTGGTGAGATCTGGGCACTGCCAAAGCAAACTATTTTAGTCATTGACACCTCTGCAGAACATTCTATGTCATTCTAAAGACATGAGCATCTGAACAATAAACAGCAAAAGTGGCTACAGATTCTAGAAATACTGCGAGATCTTAACCTGCAGTGCACTGTTCCCCAGCAGTGCCATCTTTACGCCATTATAGAGATGAAGAACACCGTCTGAGGTGGTGACCCAGAGATGAAAGGCAGGTCTCTTGGGGCCCCATGGTTTCACCCACTAATGTCAAGGCCTGATCTCTCTAAAACACAGTTATAACAACATCCACAAAAAAAGGGCAAGGGAATGGGAGGGAGTGACTCTCCTTTATTACAACTTTCCTTTGATCCTAGACTTAGGAGAGGAAGCAGAGTTGTCATATATCTACTTAAAGAGGGACCACCTCTCTTGAGGGGGCAGGGAAGAAGAAAAATATTGGTAGACGCAGCACTTATTTTCAGACATGCTTTTTGTTTCCCCAAAGTGCTTCCTACACATAGTCTTTCATTTTATGCCCACACTACCTTACATTACTAAGGTAAACAGCTCAATTAAGACTTTAGCAATGAGTCACAAAACTGTCACTTGAACCACAACACTCAGGGAGTCAGTGGCAAAACAAAACCGATGCTAGTATTCCTATACACTTTTAAAGTAACTGGGAAATAGTTTTAAATAACCATTATCCCATTAAGAAGTATGTCCAACAACTAAATCTGTCTATAGTCAGTGGACAAAAGAATAAGATAGTAGCTTGTTCAAAGCACTTGCCGAGTCCAATAGTCCTAACAACAACTCCTTTCAACAGACAAAGCCACTGAAATGGAAAAACTTAACCAAAGTCAGAGTTAGAAATCTGCCCAGTGGGGTCTCAAATTCAGGTCTCAGTTCCATATCCCATGGGCTTAGTCGTCCCATTATAAATCATGATTAAGGATTTACCTTCTTACCAAAAATATTAATTCCAAGTTAAGTGAGTAGTTTCCCATGCCATATGTGATAAGCTGCTATTATATAGAGATAAGAACTAAAGAATTCCCAAAAAGAATGGTTTCTCTAAAAATGTTTCCTTTTAATCTTAGAATTCAACTTTCTAGAAAATCATTCTATGCTTTTTAATGAAAAAATATGTTATGAAAGTTATTTATTGGCTAAAATTAAAAGTTACTGAAGATATACAAACACAGGGATCTGTATTTAAAGTGTTTTTTTTAACACTTTATTTTTTTTTTTTTAAAGGCTGGCTCTTCATTAATCTGCCAAGCAGAACATCTGATGGCAGAATACAATTGTCCCTCTACTGAACTCCCTGATGACTCAGTGGAAACTAGAATTTGGAAAACTTATCATCCCACGTGAAACAAAATAGGAACAAACTCGCTCACCTTCATGGGTGCTACATCCTTTCCAGGCCTGTCCCAGTCTCCTCTACTCACTTCTATAGTCCCTGCCATCACAAAAGCAAGCAAGGAAAACTTGCAAAACTCGAAAGTTAATGGCAGACACTTGGGACCCAAAAGACCCCAGATGAACTGAAGCTAAGGTAATTAGGTAGAGAAATTTAACTGAATCCTCAGTCCTTTTTCTTTTTAGCCAGTTGCTATGCCCTGATAGGTTTGAACAAAATCCTGAGAACACTGAAATAATTTAAGAGAATCGGAAAGTGAAACATAAATAGGAAGTAACACTGTTTCTATGTTTGAATTTAATATAACCAGTAAATGGCAAAAAGCTACATTTCAAAATTATTCAGATTGTCAGAGGTATCATTAAGATCCAGTTAATGCTACAGCACAGTAATCACATAGCAGGATTAAAATATCTCAAAATCAAATAAACCTAGAAATAACTACGTTTCTTCATTAATAAATTTAAAGGCCAATTAAGTTATCTGTTGTTAATGAAAGCCATCCTGAAACACCAATCGGAAAGAATATAAGCACCCCTATGTTCTAAGCAGTGTTATACAATAGCCAAGATCTGGAAACAGTCCAAGTGCCCATCAGTAGATGAATGGATAAAAAAGCTGTGGTACATTTACACAATGGAGTACTACTCAGCTATTAAAAAAAAAATAGGAAATCTTACCCTTTGGAAAAAGAAGGAAATCTTACCATTTTTGACAGTATAGGAGCACCTAGAGATTATTATGCTAAGTGAAATAAGCCAGTCAAAGAAAGAGAAATATCATATGATCTCATTTATATGTGGAATCTAATGAACAAAATAAATTGACAAACAAAATAGGAGCAGAGACATGGATACATGGAACAGACGGACAGATTTCAGAGGGGAGGAGTGTGGAAGAGATTAGCCAAAGAAGATATGTACATATATGCATGGCCCATGGACACAGACAACAATGTGGTAAAGGCCAGGAGTTGGGCTGGTGCGGGAGCTGGGTAGGGGAGGCAAAAGGGGGAAATAGGGGCAACTGTCATAGTGTCACCAATCTTTTTAAAAAGTGTTATCCATTCCTTTTCCCTCCTCCAGTAGCTCTCTTTTTTAAAAAAGATAGCATTTTTAAAATTGAACTTCCTTCCTAAGAAGCTCAAAGCTACTGATTTTATAACATCCTGGAATATAAATATACACACATGGGAGAGTTTTAGTGTTTCTTATCCAAAATTATAAGTAAATCTCCACTTTTAGGCAAAAGTGGTAAAAGGCTATGAAGGGTTACATAGAAGAGGGTCAAAGCAATTTAAAATATAAGCAATTAAAATGCCCAAATCCTAAAATTAAAACATATTCCTTTGTTTATAGATGCTTAAAATTGTTTCCTTTACATCTTAGGGTATAAAATAGATTTTTAAAAATTAAGCCCTGAAAGGGAGATAAGGCAAAGGCCTCTCGGACATGGTCAGCCCGGCACTGAGTGCTCTTCTGGGGTGCCGCCCTCTCTCGGAGTTTTAGCATTTATAGCCTCTCTCCTGAACAGAAGTTTGGGGAAACAAGAGAAGGTGGTTCTAACAGTCTTCACCATTCCCCAGAGAAGCACGGAGTTCCGTCTGGGCCATGAGAAGCATTTCTGCGAAGCAGCAAAAAAAAGTTTTTAGGTAATACATCCTCAGGGCTGCATCTTCATTGGTCTCTTCATCCACACAACCCACACAAACACAAGTAAAGAAAGCAAGTCAGGTCCCACTTCAGAGCCTTGTCCTTAACTCACCTCCAGTGAACTCACTTTCTAAAGATGGAGTCGAGAGCTACATGATTTCTAACAAAGGAAGCATTTAGGGTTGCCAGCTCCCCAGGTTTAGCCTGGGCCATCTGGGAAAGCACAGGGCTCCTCTGAATCCTGAGGTCACCTTTTATTAACCACACGGGCTGTTCTTTGAGCTCACAGAAATGAGACAGATCTAGTTGGTTCTGTGCTGCCCATCCCTGGGGCTGCCTTTGGTGCTACCCAAACACCACACACTGTTAACCTTACAGAAGAGAAAGTGTCAGTATTAGCAATAGGAGGACTTGCTTGTCCAGGTGCAAATTCTAAGTACACGATCTTCATGTAAATTAACTTCAATGAAAGGCACTGAGGCGAGGGACACAAGATGGACAAAACTGTTATTACCACTGAATGAAAAGGACTCTCTTTCATAGGTTTTCAAATGTCTGAAAAAAGTAAGACACTACTACCAGTTCTTAACCAAATGCTCTAGATTTTTCCCATTCACTATATTGTACTTCTTACATATGACTTTCTATGAAGTATACTTTTATTCTCTGGTTTCTCTCACTCCAAAGTTAAATTGCTATTACAGAAAACAATCTAGAAAAACCTCCCTCCTGGGAGATGTCCGGAGTATTATTATTACTTCAAAGATGAAGTTTAGGTTTCTGGGCAATTGACAGGTTGAATACATGAAAGGCACTCAACTCACACTTAGCATTCAGCTACCTGGAAACACAAAGACACTGTTCCAAGTCTGAAGGAACAAATAATACATATGTTTTAATTGGGAACAAATAAGATTTTTAATGTGAACTACTGAGAAGCAGTGTGATACAGCTGAAAAAGGTTCTTCAATCAGTTGAGGGTGTCTTTTGAACCTGTTAGGGCTTTCTGAGAATGTCTTCTGATCTCAGCCAACAAACATTTATAGGACACGAGTTAGGCACCAGCTTCTGCTGCAGATACTAGAAACACACACAGGAAAGGAGAAGTAATATCTACCGTTCAGAGTCAGTTTAATGACGTGTGTGTGTGTGTGTGTGCGTGTGTGTGTGCGCGCACGGATGTGTGTGTGTGTGTGTGTGTGTGTGTGCGCGCGTGCACGCATGTGAGAGAGAGAGAGAGAGAGAGAGAGAGAGAGAGAGAGAGAGAAAGTGCCTGGCACGTGGCAGGTACTCAACAACTGCTGGTCACTACTACATTTTACATCTGACTTGTGGTCAGAGTGTTTGGAAATTTAGTGCACAAATGACAAGTGTCTTCATTCCTATATAAAACTGCCAAGAGCTGGTTATCATTTTACCCAAAAGAAGATGATTCTAAAATCTTCTGAGAGCCCTTCAATTCTTCCCTAGTTCCTAACTAGAGTCTTTTGGTCTCCTAAGTACTCCTTTCACCTCACTTCCTTCCAACCATTGGGTCAAAAAGTTAAAAGGTCAGGTTACTCGAAGGACCAATTTCCCAAGCTTGGGTTTCCTGGTCATCTTGCCTGATCATCTCATTCACCTGAAACCTGGGTAAAAATGTCCAGATTCCCCCCAGACATAATAAATAGGAGCCCTCTGTACCCGCCCTGTAATGCTCCAAGAGATTCTTCTCTTCTCAGGCATCCTCAGACTCCACCTCGAGTAGCTGAGGCCATTCTCCTCAGGTTTCCATAGCATGCTCTTTGACCCTTCTCCAAGGCTTAGTCTGGCACTAAAGACTCTGGCCACTAGTATAACAGAATCAGCTCTCTCAGCTGGGCACCCAACGTCTCACAGCAAGGCACATTCTGTTTGTTTTTCTTCCCTGTCCCTTAATGTCTCCCTTCTAGGATTTGCCTACATTTTAAATTACCACAAATCTCTGAAAAGTTATCTTTTCCAAAAAATAATTTTCTTAATTTATAATCCCTGACTGACTCCAATAGACAAGGAAAATATACAAAAGCAAGGGCCACATTCTTATAGAATAGAAATAAAAGTTATTTATTCAAATTTTCAAAATCAATTAGCAATCTGGTATAGACATGAAAAAAGCTCATGTATTCTCTGCAGAACTTTCTTTAAAAGAACAATAAATGAAAGGCTAGGATTGCACTGAAGGTGACTCATGCCTTTGTTTTAATTTAATATTTATTACATCCCTACCATGAAGGAAAAAAAAAATCAGAGAAACGATGGAAACACAAAAAGGTCTACAACATGGCCCATGCTTCAAAGAGATCAACTTTAAGTAGAAGTGCCTGGTGAGAGGTACTAAGTTTAATGGCACATTCAACCTAGGAACTCACCCATCTATCTATCCATCCATCCACCCCAGGAATTCACCATGAAAGATGCTAAGTTAAATTAGTAATCATCTCTGCATTCAAGTAAGGGTGCCAAAGAGACAACCAGACAACACTGAAAAAGAAAAGTGTTCTGAAAAGTATAGATAAAGTGCAAGAATTTAAAGAAAAAGATAAATTACCTAAATTATGATTCTAGAACATAATGAAAATATGCAAAATAGAATGTGACACTTCTTTTGAGTGGGCCAAAAATCAATGAAGACTGCTGTCCACGTGTTATAATTCTCCATATCTCTACTAAAGATAAAGAGACTGTGACTCAGTAACTTTTGATATCAGTTGCTAATGATTCTACCTCTAGAGTAATTAGGAGACCACAAAAATGGCTCACTATGGTGTGAAAGCCATTTACATACACAGCAAAGATAATATACCCATATGAAAAGCAAAGCAGGCATACACATTAGCATCATACTCTTGCAACTTCCTACTGTTTTCTAGGAATTCAGGAATTAATAAACTATTATGGGTGGCAAATACTGCATAGTGCTCAGTATGTAATTTTTCCCATAACTGGTTATTTGTATATAAATTTTTTCATTTGAATTTTTGTCTATTTTCAGTATTCCTAACATGCACTTTACAACTGATGTTTAAGCTTTATATCCAATTACTTTAAAATCCTGCCCCATCTTTTCTTAAGTGATCTACCCAAACTCAACATCACTATCTCAAAAACAAAAAAACAAAAAAAAAAAAAAAAAACTCAGAAAGTAGTAACTCCTATGAAATTATTGGATGCTAGAGACAAGTTCTAATGAATAAAACAGAATACTACATGCTTCTTTCTTTCACTCTATGCCCTTCCAATTTGTTTTAAGGAAGAAGAATGTTAACACAATGCATTTCCTACATGAGTACTAGCTGAGATGACTTAGACTATTTCTCTAAGTAAAAATTAAAGATTTTCCTAAAGTACTGAAAATGACAAAATTTAATCTTTAAAGGTTAGAACATATAACAGCTCTAATTGTACTCCCTGGTTTTTAAATAACACCATGAAATTCAGGATAGATTATGTTTATCTGCATGTGCCTATATGTTCTGTGGATAAAATTATGTGGTTCATCTAAATATTAAAATGTCTTTTTTTTCCCTCAAGAGACCTACTTATTTTAGATAGTCTCCTCTTAAATTTAAATCAGTTAGTAAAATCAAGAAACTCTGATCTCCAAAAATGGCCTGGGGGAAATCTCCCTTTACAAAGCAATAGGAGATGGGGGCAGGGGGAGCTATCTACACACTGGCATGGAGATCAAGGGGGTGCAAACAGAGGTAAACAGATCATGTGGAATAAAACTCCTTCAATATTGTTTCATTTATTTATTATGGTACAATATACATAACCAAACATTTACCATTTTAACAATTTTAAGTGTGCAATTCAATGGCATTAAGTATATTCACAATGTTGTGCAAACAACACTACTATCCATTTCCAGAACTTTTTCATCATCCCACACAGAAACACTGTACCCATTAAGCAATAATTTCTATTCCCCGTACCCCTGGGTAATCTCTATTCTACTTTCTGCCTCTATGAATTTACCTATTCTAAGTACCTCATATAAGTGGGAACATCACAATATTTATCCTTTTGTGTCTGGCTCATTTCACTTAGATAATATTTTCAAGTGTCATCCACGTTGTGGCATGTGTCAGCATTTTATTCCTTTTTGTAGATGAATAATATTCCATTGTATGTATATAACACACTTTGTTTATCCACTCATCTGTGAATGGACACTTGAGTTGTTTCCACCTCTTGGATATTCTAAATAATGCTGCTGTAAGCACTGGTGTACAAGTATTTGAGTCTCTGCTTTCAATTATTTTGGGTATAAACTTAGGAATGGAATTGCTAGGGAATTCTATGTTTAACATTTTGAGGAACAGCAAAACTGTTTTCACAATAGCTGTACCTTTTTACATTCCCAACACCAATACACTAGGGTTCCAATTCAATATACTTTTAAGTATCCTCTGATTCATCAATTCTGACTGTTTACCTCCGTTACTCTAAATCCGTGGTCGGCACACTGCGGCTCGCGAGCCACATGCGGCTCTTTGGCCCCTTGAGTGTGGCTCTTCCACAAAATACCACGGCCTGGGCAAGTCTATTTTGAAGAAGTGGCATTAGAAGAAGTTTAAGTTTAAAAAATTTGGCTCTCAAAAGAAATTTCAATCGTCGTACTATTGATATTTGGCTCTGTTGACTAATGAGTTTGCCGACCACTGCTCTAAATCGTAGTGATTTTTCCTAAGGAAAACCACAACAGAAATATCAGAAACAGCAGTATCTAAGGACTTTCAGTATTTTATTCTTAAACAATGTAAACAATAAAAGATATAGAACATGTTGAAAAAGTACTTTAAAATACAAGAGAAAAGGGAACATATCCTAAAAATATATTAAGTATCCTACCCATAAAATTTGCATGTAAGACCTGGTCAATCTAACCCCTAATAAGTCATATGCTAGAAAACTTCATGTCTGAGTAACTGGATGTAAATATCCTGACTTTTTTTTTTTTTTAATTTACTCTTCTGTCAGTTCACACAATACCTGGAGCTAACCTGCCGGTGAAGGACTCCCTTTAGTAAAAGTGGAGGCAGAGATAGCCTAATGAGCTTATCTAAATACTACCCACAGACTTTCCACAACTTGGCCCAAACCCTGAGGCAGGAAAGAGATAGAGGTTCTTAAATGTTTAACACCTGCTCTCACCAATTTGCCATTAAGTGCTTACAGGTGACAAAAGAAATTAACAAACTGTCAGAAAATGTCAACAGAAAACCTCCCAAATAATCCATAAGCATAGATGAAGTCTATTGGTGGGGATGGGGTGAAATGGAGAACGTGGATATTTGCTTGATGTTATTTATTTTGCATACAAAAATATAGAACTAACTTTTGCTGGTAAACTGTTCCTAGTTCATGTGATAACTTTGAGTAATTCAACATTTACTTCATGGTGGTCAAACGACTTCCAAGGGCCCTGCATCTCTATAAAAAGTCCAGCAGTAGAACTAGCTTCAACCCATACCGCAGTTTTACACAGCTTTTAAGTCAATTGATTTTTTCCAAAGTGGTTTATTCTCCTAATTAGGTAACTATCCCACCTATGATCTATTTAAACTTCTGGTACAGTAAAACCTTTTCATATAGAATAGGAAGCCAAACTTTATGCTAGACTTGCCTGGATTAATTGCAAATCCCTAATTAGTTATATCCAGAACAATGGAGTTACCTTTAAGAGACCCCTCTTTCATCAGCTGTAGAGAATCTGAGTCCCTTAAGAATAAATTAAATCATGTTATTTCCTGGGATTTTAGAATCTTCAATTATTTCTCAAACATTCTGCAGTTGCTCGTGTATAAAGACAATTTTCTAGACAATAATTTCAACAGAGAGCTGTTTATAATTTTATAATACTGTGTTAGTATTATATCAACTTAAAATTTTTCTGATTGGTTGCCTTTATTAAAATCTTTATCTCCCAGAGTCAAAATAGGAATGTATCAGAAGCCTTAACTTCTAATATAAACATAGTGGGGTTTTTATGTTTTTATTGTTTTCAGAGAGAGAAAGGGAGGAGAGAGATATAGAAATATCAGTGATGAGAGAGAATCATCGATCCAGCTGCCTCCTGCAAGCCCTCTACTGGGGATAGAGCCCACAACCTGGGCATGTGCCCTGACCAGGAATTGAACCATGACCTCCTAGTTCAGAGGAGCCACACCAGCTGGGCAAAATTTTAGTTTTTAACATAGCCTGTAGGTGCTTCAATTTTAACATTCCTCAAATTTCAGAAAAGAGCAAAGAATTAAAGTTGCCACCATCCTGCCCTAGGAGTTGGTGGTACAGTTCTCTACACAACATTCCAAAAAATATGAGCAAAGTACCTCTGTAAGTAAACAAAAATGCCTTCCATCTGTCAAAAAATAAAGTCAGAACATAATAAAATATTCCATTAACAAAGAACCTAGTCTAGAACTCAATAAATGTCCTCTGAGTCAATAAACAAATGAATGAAGTAAAATTAATTTTAAACTCAAATATAATAATGTAATACAAGGGACATTTTAAACACTGATACTTACATAATCTTAATGCTAACTTTGGCTCAACATCATCTGACTAAAATCTTCTCCAAGTTTTTTAAATACTAACAAGCAACTGTAATATTATAGAAACAAAACGTATTAAAGCTAATGCCTAAATTGACTTGAGTATTGGCCAAGGGAATCTCATCACCCAAGGATATCAAAATTACAATCCCAGAGTTACAGAATGCTAAACTTGCATATCTTAACTAGGAACAAAAAAGAGAAAAAGACTCAAAGACTGATCCAATATTATTATTTACTAGAGGCCTGGTACACAAGATTCGTGCACTGGAGGAGTCCCTCAGCCCGGCCTGCACCCTCTCACAGTCCAGGACCTCTCAGGGGATGTCCGCCTGCCAGCTTAGGCCTGGGGGGGGGGGGAGGGGATCGGGTCTAAGCCAGCAATCAGACATCCCTCTCGCAGTCTGGGACGCCCCACTCCTTACCTCCCACCTGCAGCGTAGGCAGGAGAGGCTCCCATCACCATCGCTGTGCTCGACAGCCGTGAGCCTGGCTTCTGGCTGAGCAGCGCTCCCCCTGTGGGAGCGCACTGACCACCAGGGAGGCAGCTCCTATGTTGAGCATCTGGTCCCTGGTGGTCAGTGCATGTCATAGCAACCGGTCATTCTGCTGTTCAGTCATTTGCATATTATACTTTTATTATATAGGACTTTTTCCAATTTTAAATTGAGAAATATCCCTACCTGCAATAGCTAATCACAATCTAACCTGATTTATCATACCTAGTGGTTTAAAAACCTACCAACCGCCTGTCCCCACCCCACACCACATACCTTTGGTCACCAAAGGCTGATCCTTACTTAACACTAAACCTGCACCATGAACAGCTCCCATCTGGATAAGCTTATGACTATGGACTGACCTCTCATTGTCTGAACCTTGCAATGAGCTCAGGTACCAACCATCAAGTCAACCCTCCCACATGAGTCTGTGTTTGGCTTCTACAAAAGCCTGCCTCTGGATACAATGATTTAAGCATTCTCTGCCTTTTTATTTATTTTATTTTAATATGTGTTTATTGATTTCAGAAAGAGGCAGAGGGAGAGAGAAACATCAATGATGAGAAAGATCACTGATAGATCAGCTGCCTCCTGCATGCCCCCTACTGGGGATAGGAGCCCACAACCCAGGCATGTGCCATGGCCAGGAATTGAACCGAGGTTGATGCTCAACCACTGAGCCACACCAGCCGGGCCATTCTCTGCCTTTTTAAAATACATAATACCCTACTTATAGTTTAAGACAACATATACATATATATGCTTATGAATATTTTCCTACATTCAAAAGCATTCAGAGTAAAGTGAAAAATAAAACTTCTCCCCAACCACCTAAGTACATTCCCAGCAGCTGTAAGAATGAGAATTAAGGTTTACTTGAAAAGAATGCCTTACCACAAAAATTCTCATTTCATGGATTAACCTCATAATGTGAAGAAAGGCAATTGTAATTTCTAAAGTGGAAACAGGTAGGTTGCAAAGATTTCCTACACTGAAAATGATTCTTTTCCCCTATTCCCAGCTATAATTATTGAAAGCTCAAATAACAGGCTAATATACAAGGACTAAAGCTTATGCCTCTATCATTTAATATTGGCATTTCCTCTAAGACCCTGTACTTTTTCCCCTTCACCTCAAAAATGACCTGAGTCAAGCAGGCTGTCCTGTCCACTTCAGCAATGCTAGCCAGCTACAAGCTACATCTAAAGAAAAAAATTCCCAAAACAGTGAAGCTAGGATAATTTAAGTACAACACAACTTTTGAGAGGTCACAAATCAACTATTCTATTAGGAGTGGAGAGAAAATGAAACATAGCAATCTAAAACTTGAAGCTTTATTTACTCATCACAAAGGGGGGGAAAAATGAGTTTTCAAACTGTCCAAACACAATTTGGAGGTCTCTGGAAACACAAAGTAATACTGGGAACAGCTCAGTTTTAAACTTTACAGTATAATGAACTGGAGTTTGTTTAAGGCTTTACCAAACACTTTTCAATACACCGACTCATTAATCCATTGTGACACCCATCTGAGAAATTGTATGCAAGATGTTTTCTCCTTACATGAAAATAGGGAAACCCAGACTAAGAGGGGCTCAGAAGTTTATCAAGGACACACAGCTGAAAAGTAAAGGCTCTGACAGACTAGACAGTCTGATTTCCAACTGATGCTCAGATGTGGCCCTTAGGAGAGGTATGATTTCTAATCTTTGCCCACCACTTCAACATCTTTATTTTTTAAGATTTACTCTCTCTCATTTGTATTAAGCACATTGTGTTCTACAAATGAAACAATACATCAGAAGTTAAATTAAGTTTCCTATATTTCTCACACTCATGAGAACACTATAATCCTATTTATAACTTGTTTCTCTCATCCTCGTTCCTCAAAAATAACCATGCTTCCTATCGTCAGCAATGGATACGAACAGGCTGTTTCAGCTATCTGAACAGTCTCATTGATGGATGCCTTCCTTACCTATAGTTGAATTTATAAATTTCAAAGAGCTGGAACCACACAATTCACACAACACTAAAACACAGAACATTGGAAGCTGATTTACTAGTACAGATCCTCAGGATCATAATACTAGGGTCAGGCTTATGAAATCCAATTATCTCTTGGCAGTACAATAACTATGGAAGGGATAGCAGATTCAGGTACATTTACAGTGAACCTGCAAGTTACTGTTTTAAAAATCCTAATAAAAAATATTAATCATGCCCAGCCGGCGTGGCTCAGTGGTTGAGCATCGACTTATGAACCAGGAGGTCACAGGTTTGATTCCTGGTCAGGGCACATGCCCGGGTTTCAGGCTCGATCCCTAGTAGGGGCATGCAGGAGGCAGCTGATCCATGGTTCTCTCTTATCATGGATGTTCCTATCTCTCCCTCTCCCTTCCTCTCTGAAATCAATAAAAAAATATTAACATATATATATATATTTTTATTAATATATATATTAATCACTTGTCTTCCTGAAAGTAGTAGCAAAAAAAAATTAAAAGGTATTGGGTTATTGGATATTTATGGATGGAATCCAGATAAATGAATGCCTACTTTAACAGTGACTGGAATTTTCACTATTTCTCACAAAATTAGGAAGTTGTTGAAAATCCTTTTACCAAATTAATTCTAAAATGCATTAGATTTAAATTAAATCCTCTAATCAGAAAACTTTTGACCATTTGCCACCAAAAGAATCTTTCTTGCTCTTTGTTTTAATCTTAAGCATATTCTTCCCAATTCGTGGACTAATGTAGTGTTTTATATTTGGATTTTAGACCTTGATAGTAAAACAATGATTTTAATCTTTCATTGTGCAGCTACATAACAAAAATTGAATGATGGTTTGGCTATATTATTTATCTGACACTTATGAAGTCATCTGAAAAGAAATGCCAAATGAACAAGTAAACATGGGAATTAGGGGTCATTTTTTTTTCAACTCCCAACTAGTGATTTTTCATATTGCCTCCTATTTCTACTCCTTTATTACACTAATATAACCAACAAGCTGACTGCGTTTACAGCAATTCCTATAAATAATCATTTCAACCAAACAAGAAAATGTCATTTAAAGTTTTTGTCCATCAATTTTCACTCTGACATGCAAGCATTTAAAGTAACAACAAATAATGTGCTTATTTGGTCCACTCAAAGTATGAAAGCAAAACTGAGTTACAGGTGATTTAGCAATGAAATACCATTTAAGAGCTGAATCTAAGCATCACCTACTGCTGTGGAAAAAAGACAACTGAACTAGGTCAGTGGTCAGCAAACCGCGGCTCATTGGCCCCTTGAGTGTGGCTCTTCCACAAAATACCACGGCCTGGGCGAGTCTATTTTGAAGAAGTGGCATTAGAAGAAGTTTATAAGTTTAAAAAATTTGGCTCTCAAAAGAAATTTCAATCATCGTACTGTTGATATTTGGCTCTGTTGACTGATGAGTTTGCCGACCACTGAACTAGGTTATCTAAAAAGCAATAGGACCCAGCTAATTGTGAATATTTGGGAGTCAAAAGATTCTATAATGCTATCTCCAATATAGTAATCACTAGTCACAAGTAGCCGTTTAAAATAATTAAGAGTAAATAATTTAAAATGCAGTTCCTCAGTCCCCACTAGCCACATTCCAACGCCCAGCAGCTTCATGTGCCATGTTGGATAGCACGGATATAGAACTATTTCCATCATCAAAGAAACTCTATTATGCCATTGGTAGCTATGTGATCTTATGCAAGTTATTTAATTTCTATGAACCTCAATGCTTTTGTCTATAAAATGTCCATTACATCATCTAAATTGAAAGACTGTTATTAGAAGTTTAATGAGATAGCACTTAAAGCACAACACACAGGGCTTACTGGTAGTACATATTAGATATCCAAGAAAGAGTAGCTATTATTACAAACCTATATTGGACTTTAATATGGTAACCCTGAACAAGTCACTTCCCCTTCCCTGGCCCTCATTTTCCTAAAACTGAAAACTTTGGGAAAGTTCTTCTGGTTAACTTCTAAGGATGCTATCAAATTCCACCACGTTAAATAAAGTGTTAAGCAAAAGGGGCCAAAACTCCTACAGAGTAAACTACTACCTAGGTTCCTAGAGCTTCCTAACTGATCCCAAGCATTCTTCCCAAAACCCCAGAATTGCCAGTGCTCTGCAATATAGCCACGGTCTGATGTGAGCTATTTATAAAGTCTGTCTTAAAAGGTTACAGGAATATCTTTCTGAAATTGTATATACTGTAATTAGAAGATACAACCCCCTATTCCATGATGATATCTTGCAGTTTTAACATCTCTCTTAAATGAACACTATCTTTACAGATGAATTTTTTCTCTTAAAAGCATTTAAACCAAAACACTTTTTCAAAGCACATACAAGTTTAAATACAAGTTTTAATAACTTTTTAAAACTAGCTATGTCTCATTCATAGCCAGCCTGTGGGTGACCCTAAACAAAGTGAGAATTAGCCTCATGGGTGAAGTCCTCTTGCAGGGACAGAAACATGCCCAAAGATTTTACCCTTACTAACAGCTGCTCCCGGGGAGCCAGGAAATTCACCGAATACTGGGTCCACATAGCCAGCTTCCAAAGAGGGGGAAACCACGGACCCCCGCGCAAGGCACAACACCAGGGTAACAGGCCGCTATGGCTGCAGCCCTCTTCCCCCTGCGTTGTCTGGCCTTAGCCTCAAAGTGAAGAGTATCTCAGGCGGCAGAAATCAGAACAGAGGCGGTGTATTTTTGCCCAAGGCTTGAGGCCTCAAAAATAAGTGTTATTCCAGAGCAGATTCCTTTTCTTCCGGGTCTGTCTGCTCCCTCTGACTCTCTGCCCATAACCACCGTGCCTCCCCACCTTTCTTCATACTTTCAAAAGAGGGGCGGGGGGGGGGGGAAGTGGCTTATTCCCTCTCCTCTTACTTTCCCTAGCAGGGCCTGGAAACTGGGGAAATTGGAATCAAATTAACTGCACATTAAAAAATAAACAGACAAGCAATCAGGGGATGCCCACCCAACAAAAGACGACTCCCGTTCCAAAAAGTGATTGAGCCTGGGTGGAAGAAGGGGAGGGAGGCTAGAAACCAACAAGGATGGAGAGATAGATGTGTGGATTTAGAGCCCCAGGGCCGGCCCATCCTGGCCAAATTCCAAGTTTTGTTTCAAGAAAACGCTGGGCTGAAGAGAAAAGAAAACGTTGTAACTTTTAAGGAAGTCCGCAAAAGGCACTGACTGGGATAAAATGCCACTGCTCGCCTCCGTCGGGGATGGCAGGGCAGGAGATTCCAAAAGCACCAACTCCAACAGCGCGCCCGGGAAGGCGCCCGGCCAACGGCGCCGCGGGCGGCTCTGCCCCGTCTCCCGGGACACCGGTCCGGGTGCTCGGGCTCCCACGGGGCGCCAGGATCCGACCTTTGTTAAAGTTCGCGGACACAGCCCGAGGCCCCCATTGCCGCCCCGAGTGACAGGCCCTTCACACGCCGCCGGGCCCCCGCCCCGCCGCCGGCCCCCGACGGTCCGCGCGGCCCCTCCCGGCCGTCTTGGGGTGCGGATTCCTCCCGCCCGCCCCATCCCCACAAGGCGCCCCTTGGGGTGACCGACTGACCGGAGCTGCGCTGGCCCACACACCGGGTCGCCCGCTCCTTCCCGCCGCGCCCCGCTCCCCCGCCCGAGCTTGCAGCCGCCTGGCTCGCCGAGTCCCGCCGCGGCCGCCGGTTACCGCCCCCAGCCCGGGGGGAGTCCGGGGGAGCAGGACAGGAGGGAGGACGTGGCGCGCCCGGAGGTGGCCAGCTGCGGGGCGGGGAGTGTCCCGGAGGAGGCCGGGCCGGGGGCGGGGGGCCGGCGCGGGCTCGGGACCCTCCCCGCCGGCAGCCGCGGGTCCCAGGTCCCGGCCCGCCCCCGCCCCCGCCCGGCGCGAAGAGGCGGGCCGCAACTTTGAGCCCAGTTCGCACGCCCGCCCCCCTCCCTCCACCATATGGAAATCTACAGCCTCGGAAAGTGACACGTCGAAGATTCCTCGGCCTCCCCGCCGCCCTCCCCCTCCCGGCCGCGTTCCTGCCGCTGAGATTCCGGGAGGGGGAGCGGATTCCTCGGACAAAATCTGCTGGGAGGCTGGGAGGGGGGGCGCGAGGGGAGGGAGAGCCCGGAGCCACTGCCCAGATTTATTTTTTTCATCCAGAAGAATCTACCCGTTTCTTTCCCCCCTCCAAGCCCTGGCAAGCGGAGGGGACGGGCGAGAACCAGACGCGGCCCCAAGCGGAGGCCGACCCTCCTGCGACCCCGAGTTCCCGGGGTGTCCAGGCGAGCGCGGGGCGCTCCGCACTGTGGCGCCAAGTTTTCTCTGGGAAGCCCGGCGCGCCCGGAGCGCTCCCGGACAGGAATGCACTTTGGCGCACTCGGCGTCCGGCGGGGTTTTCCAGCGCGCGGGGACCGGCGGCGGGGTGCGGGTCCCCTCCAGCCTCCCGCGCCCGCACGCCTTACCTTTCCTCGGGCTGAAAAGCGGGGCTCCGGGCGCGCCAGACACCGGTTCGCCCACGCCTTCCCAGCCGGCAGCCCCGAGGATCGCTGCCGCCCCCTTCTCCGCTCCCGCCGCCGCCGCCGCCTCCGCTTCTCCTCCTCCTCCTTCTCCTCCTCCTCCTGCTCCGGCCGCCGCCGCCGCTCCAATAACTACCAGGAGGGTTTGAGGAGGGATTCCGCCATGTCAAATGATGTCGGGACCACATGGGGGGGTGGGCCCCGCCCATAACCGTAAACTACCGAGTAGAGCCGCCACTGCGATCTCAGATGCGCTGGACTGTGGGAGCCTCCAAGTCTTTGACACCTAAGCCTGCATAAAGATCCAAAAACTCACTTGGGTTCAGCCAGACTAAAGAAGTCTGAGGCTTAGGGGAACTAGCAACCCCTTAAAGGTGAGGGCTGCACGTTCTGCAAAAAAATCGCCCAATACCAATATGAAGGTAGTGTTTGCTGAGTAATAATTTGAGCTAAGACTATGGCATTTTTACACATATATTAATTTTTCTTAAATCCCGACAAAAATCTTGTGAGCTATTATGTCACTCCCTTCTCTATTTCCCACAGCATTTTGTTCACAGGCTAACAGCATAAACAGATTTTATTATATCACAGTTAAAATGTCTATTTCCTCTTTCCAGGAACCAGTTTGCACTCACAAGGGCAGAGACTGTTCCTTACTCATATCTGTATTTCTGTATTATGAAACATAGCATAATGCATAGGCCACAATAGGACTCATTAGAAAACTATCAAGTTTATATTAATTAAATCAAATATAATGTATCCTATTGTAGTCTCAAAATGCTTAACTGCATCCCATTTCACCCCTCAATTTTTCCAGGAAATAAGACAAAACTTGTCCCAAAGAGGTCCCTTACTTCCCGCGTCTTTCTGAATCATTACATTCAGCCTCAACTATTAAGCTACAAAGCAGTACTCAGTACCAGAGGCAATGTATTACTTTCATTGACCTAAAAAAAAAAAAAAATAACCATTTATCAGATAAAATTAAAATGCATAGTACCATATTAAAGCCCAAAGAACATAAAAGAATATGGAGAAATAGTTCTTTTCCTTGTGAAATTTGCAATTCTTTTTTTGGAGATGTGGAGGATAATGACGAATCCAGGTAAATGATGCTCTCCCTCCTAAAGGACTTCTTTTTCCAAATGTACCCAAAGGGGCTCTTGAAGCCATATTTCTAAAACATGGTTCCAAGCCTAAGTCATAGTCTTGCATAAGAAAGAAAAAAAAAAGCAGTGGTTCCCCAACTCCTGAGCCATGCCCCCCAGCTGAATTGGTGTGACTTTCAAGCACACCTCCGTCCCTTTGTACATGGTTTCACTCTGCCAGAAGCATATTTGTTCCTCTACCCTATTTTAAGATCATTTATTCATTTTTGAGTTCCAACTAAAATCACTTCCTTCCCTCAGTCTCATGACTTTTTTTCCCCACAACCTCATAATTCTTTTTACTTCTTCTCACATGTTCTGAAGTTATTGTTTATTTCTTCCATTTGACTGGGTCTTGTCCATTTTTATATCAATCTAGCATTGTGCTTTGAATATAGTACCCCAATACAACTGTTTGTTGAAAAGTTAATTGTAAAGTATGTGGAAGTATCTGAAAGATGAGATAAAATGGGCAAATTTTAGAGTATGGAAGGTTGAATTCAAGTGTTGAATGATAGGCTTGGCAAAGGAGATAAAAGTAGGCAGGAGAAATTCAGAAAACAAAACTATATCTGCTTATGTCTTCCCCTGCTGAATTTGTTCTAATTAAGAAGAATCCATGAATACAACATGCCTAAAAAATTTAAATTTTGCCAAAACCGGTTTGGCTCAGTGGATAGAGCGTCGGCCTACGGACTGAAGGGTCCCGGGTTCGATTCCGGTCAAGGGCACGTGCCTTGGTTGCGGGCACATCCCCGGTCGGGGGTGTGCAGGAGGCAGCTGATCGATGTTTCTCTCTCATCGATGTTTCTGGCTCTCTGTCCCTCTCCCTTCCTCTGTGTAAAAAATCAATAAGATATATTTTTAAAAAAATTTAAATTTTAAATGTTCACATACATGTTATCACTGTTTCATTTGTCTTCTTATCCTACCACCTAACACCAGCTTTGGCACAGAATAAAAACCCAATATAGATGTTGACAAAATGAGAGGAAGTATGGTATAATAGAAAGAGCTTGGATATTACAATCAAACAAAAGCCAATGATATTGGGCAAGTGTTGAAGTTTTCTGAGTCGGGGTGTTCTTATTTATTAAATGCTGAAATTGCCTTTCTACTAAGGTTGTTGTGAGGATTAAAAACCTCCAGCACCTGATTCTCAATAAATATTGGTTTCTTCTTGAGTGAATGAACTAATGATATATTTCCTGAAGGGTAGTAATAGGACAGATAATACAGTGAGAAAACACGGGGTGGATGGGGAGTTACAAGGGGCAGGTGTTACAGAGGCATCAAGTATTTGAAATAGGTTTCAAGATTGATTATTCTAGCAGCCAGATGTAGAACAAAGTGTGTCACAGGGTCATGCTCTCTGAACCTCCTTGGGAAAAAAGAGAAGACTTAGACCAAAATGATTGTTCTGGAAATGGGAAGAGGAGCCTCAACCCAAGGCAATGAGTATTATTATCTAGTTTTGACACCTCAAGTCACCTGTTACCCTAAGTCCCAAATTATTGATCCATAGTCATAACATATACTTTGTTTCAAAAGCAGTTTAGGATTTGCTCAAATACACAAATTAACATCCAAATGAAGATGCCTGAAAGTTAAGGCCTATAACAAAATATACAGACATTAAATGCTTTCATTGCCTATGCAATGTAAACTGAATTGTATATAAAAAAAAAAAAGATTTGAAGGCATATTTCTGGATCTCAAATAACTTGCATTACAACAACAACAAAATGCAACTTTAACACATTGGAAATCATAAATTTTTAGAGTAGCATTGAAAAGGTCTCAAACCATTAAACCTCTGAATACTTACATAAGCCTAAATATTTTCAATTTAAACCTCTTTCTCAAAGATCACTGTGACTAGTGCTATGTAATAAGTACAAGACCTGTAACTATTTTCTCTCTTTTCCGCATCCAGCGCGACTAGAGAGTGGGTCCAATTCCTGAGTAGAGGTGGCTGGGGATTGAGAAATAAAGAAAGAGACAAGACACAGAGATAAGAAAAAAAGCTGGGGCCAGGTGGACCACTGCCCTCTTCTGATGGAGAGACAGTGACCCAGAGTCAATACAGCGTGTTTATTTTATACCCCCAAATATCAGGAAGTTTCACCAAAAGACAAGACAAAGGAGATTATTTGCATTCTTGAGTAGGCCTGAGCATTCCTGGTGCTTGACTGGATTTACATATCAAAACCCACTACCCGACACCTGGGCTGAAATGAAGGTCAAGCTGATAACACCCTTGCCTTTTTGGCAAAGCATGTTCCCAGGGTGTGGCTTTGCCAACACCACTGGGTTCAGCTGACAATAATTAAAGAATGCCCATGTGCCTTCCCAGGCACTGTCTACATCTCACCCTTTTTTTGTTTTTAAGCTACTATAATAAAGTAAAATTTAAACATCAAGAACAAAGCTCTAATATTAAAACAATTGCAAACAATGCCAATGCAAAAACCAAACTACATAAATGTTATCATTTTAAAACTTGAACGTCAAGAGCAAAACTCTGGCTATTAAAATAATAACAAAACAATGCCAATGCAACACAGCAATAAGAGAGAAATCAAAACTACAGACATGTTAACATTTTTAGCTACTAAATGAAAGAAAGTTTCTTTTGCTGCTGGTGTATATTTACTCAGAGTCCTTGGACTTGGCTGCGCAAGACTTTGTAGAAGACTGGCAGCTAACCAATGCTAACACAGGCAGGAACATGGTTGAAGAAGTAGCTTCCACTTCTTTCTTTTCCACAATCTGCTGTGCTTCAGTCATTAACTTCTTCAGCTGACCCCATGTTGGCACCTCAGTCCCTTGCGTAGCTTTCAGTTTTCTTCTTCTTCCACTTTGCTGTCATTGGGGCAACTCTCAGTCCTTTTGAGTGAAGGGACACAGGAACTTCTCTGGGTCCATTGTGATGATTCATGTAATGCTCTGGCACCCAAATTGGCTGTGCTGCTCCTTCTGGAAAGATATAAAACACAAACTCTTCCCCACATTATTAATCTGATAAAACTCTTGTCTGGTTTATGCTTCCTTCCACCTAGTTAACTCGGTGGAGGCTATTGTACAGGAGGCCTGATGGCCTTCGGCTGCTGTATGACCCTGTGCATCACAATTCAAAAAATTTTAAAGTATAAAGAGCATGACTGAGTTTGTTTTGAGGTGACACATAACATCCGTCTTCCCCTTTTTGTTTTAGTAATTGATTTTAAGAGTACGATTGGCTCTTTCCACTATTGAGTGACATCCATTTTGCCAGATTTGATTACGTTTAAGTCCTCGGGGATTTACCCCTAAAGTTGGCACAGGGAGGTGGATAACACACTGAGGACATTGCTTCCAATAAAACATGGAAATTGTCGTTCTCAAATAACATTTTGAAGACTGAAAAATAAATGAAAAAGTTCCTCTGAATTAGTGTGCCCTATAGTAGCTGTTTCAATAATTTTGGCCATACTTAACCACATAAGCACTATCACTATAGATTGATGGGCTCTGTAGCAAAATCTGTTGAGGCATAAATAAGAGCTTGTATTTCTACTGAAATATAAGGGGTTTGAAGGACCTTTGCTCCCCTGATGCAGTAGATCCAGCCTTTCCAGAACTGGATCCATCTGTAAAAATGGCTAATGCCTGAGGTATAACATTTCTTTTAATGTGGCAGCTAAAACCATTCCCTGTGTTAGAAAAAAGGCAAGCCTCACAAGTCAGGGGTCCTGGTAGAACACAAAACATCAAACATTTTGACTTCTATACAGAAGGGTGCGCACACATGGTCTGGAAGCACGCGCACACCGACCTTCTTTGCCCTTGGTCCTGGGCAACCTGCAGAGATGCACAGCTGCTGACTGCTAGTATGGCAAGGCATCTTCATCATCTTTATTTCTGGACTGTTTCTCCTCTGTTCTTGTGGGCCACTGCTTTTTCTGTGGCTGGAGCAGTCCTGTCAATTCCTCTCTGGGATCCATTGCAGGAATCCACAGGAGCTTGGAGTTTTCTGGAAATATACAAACATATTCTCGACCAAAGGTTAATAAAGAAATCTTTTCTATAAATTAGACTTGGGATCCTTTTGATTTTTGTCCAAACAATTTTTCTTTGGCTTATTTTGACACCATAAGATTTTATGGGTGTCTTGTTATCACATTATAAATGAAAAATAACTTTTAAAGTAAAAAATTTTAAAGCAATTAAGGCTTGATGTAATTTACTTACAGGATATTTCTTACAGGATATTATTTTACTAACCCCTTTTTTGACTTAATTATTATGAGGTTTTTGTAAAATTTTTAATGCAGTTTTGATAACATTTTATTTTTAATTTTTGCAGAAAAATGACTGCATGTTTAGCAATTTTACTATGAGATGAACCATCAATAAAAGTTTTTGTTAATACTTCAGGAACAGTTTTTGTCCAGTACAATTAAGTTTTTATGAATATTCACTTATTTTAATTAGCCATTTAAGTTAGTCTGAAGTAAGGTTAATTTATTTATTAATTTAACTTTATTTGTCCTAGATTATGGACAGTAAATGACATTAAGTTTCTGCTATTAATCTTTAACTTTACATAAAATTTATCAGTAAAGCAAAAACACAAATCATTTACTTTAATTTATGAGACCAAGTTTATTGACTTTTAATTACAATCCTTACAACATTTGAAGGAAACCTCTCTTTATTTCCTTCCAGAATAATCTTCAGGCTACAGAGAGATTCACTTAAAAGTCTTTGTCTTTCTTTTTACAACATGCAACCTACAAGGCTGCTGCTTAATATTTGCTCGTGCATCTGAATAGCCTGTCACAAGAAATCTCATTACAGTAAACTTGACTACTATTTTACTGTCAGATTTAATACTTTAACAACAATCTTAGTTTACACTGTAAATATCAGTGAAAGAGATTTCAAAATTTTTAAATTTCTCCTTTTTATTAAGCTAGAATTTTATTTTTAAAGAGTATCCCCTTTGGCTTATTTGCATATACAGAGGGATTATGGGAGGTCTCAGTAACTTTCTTAGAAGACTTAATCAAATTGCTTACAAAGACATTGGCTTATTCAAAGGATGGGTGTTGGCCTTTGCTGTTTCAAGATGGCGGCCCCCATGGGAGCGGCAAGCCATGAGGCCAACATGGTGGCAGCCAAGCCAGGCAGTCCTCATGGTGGCTTCTAATCTGTTCTTAGATTTTACTTGGATTCAATTACTTATAAAAACATTGGCTTCTCATGTAACTTAATTTATATGAGACCTTGATTATATTTTAAAATCCTAATTTATAAAGTAATTTAAGTAGGTATTTTTACTAAAAAAGCAAAGCAAGCAAATTTAGTAAACTTATAGGTCTGATTCACAAAGCACAAATGCTGCCCCACAACCAACCTATTTAAAATGCAGGCGGCTATGGGCTTTTTGTTACTTTAAATTCCGTCTTAAAATTTTGCTATTGGATTTTAAGAAATATTTTGCCCTCCTTGGAGGCCAAAACCTTCATAACATTTAATATATGTATATAAGTAAAATATATTGATTAATTTTTATTTGATAAAGCTTTCCATGCGATCTCAAGTATCAATCGGTTTAATTAAAAAGTATTTCTTTTAAGAGAGAACAGACTTTTGAAAACATTTCAGGGCCCATGAAATGTCCGAAAGTTATTCTCAAAGTCTTGAAATAACTTGGAAAGATAAAATATATATATATATATGTGATTTAAAGATTATATACTTAAATTATCTTAAAGAATATCAATTACATTTAAACTGGTTCACAGAATTAATCCTCTTTCTTAATTAGACCAATAAGTAACATATTTTGAATTCCTAATTATCAGAGAAAACACAAAAATTATTTTCTCAAAAATAAATTGCTATAGTCTAGGGCATTTAGTTACCATAATTATATAATTTCTCTCAATTCAATCTGAACCTTAAACTTTCAGAGCTCCAAATTTTAGGTAGCAAATTAAATATTTAGCATTTCTCAAATCAATAATACTTTTACATTTTTAAGGATACATTTCAAATAAAATACAAGGCATATTCAATTAATAGATTAAATTCTATCCTCTAGACTTCATAAGAGGCATACTCAGATCAACCTTTCAGTATTATATCATTTCAATATATTTAGATATAGGTTTTTATCATTTGATTTAGTAAACTTCAAAGTTTTTAAGTTTCCAGCCAACAGGCCTGGCTCAGAAGCTTGACTTTTATTTTTTCCCAGGTCAAATCTGCCATCTTTAAGCATGGCGAAGATGAGACCTTTTAAAATGGCTTTCTCAGGGAGTGGGAGTCCATATTGAATCACCACGTACCTCCCTTCCCCCACCTCCTTCTTGCTTTGGGGAAAAATTCAGTGATGGTCTGGCGTCTACTGTTTTTATTTTCATTATTATTTCAATTTTTATTTATTTCTATTTTTATTTTTTAAGGAAAGAAAAAGATTTTTTAAGATAAAGAATCATTGGCAGTTGCTGAGAAATTCCTTTAATCCTTTCTACTTGGTTCAGCCGAATACAAGTAGTTTGAGCCTCCAACAAAATGAAATATGAAGTCACTTTCCGCCAAGCGCCAGCATCCAGCCATAAAGGCTGGGCAGCTGTGAGCAAAACCTTTCTTATCCTGCTCACAGTGATGCTTGTCCCGCTCTGCCTCAAACTCTAGCTCCTGCTCATAATTACGAGATAAATCTTTATCAGGTGGGCTTTTGACTGCAGTCGCAGGAGCGACATGCGGAGGCGCAGAGTGGGAGGTGATATTCTTAGAGATTCACACCCCTCCACTGTAGGCTGTAAGGCCGTGGCCACATCCCACTTAGACATTCTTAAACTCTCCTGTGCTGGATCAAGGCCATCACGAATTAAAGTAGGAATAGGAATCTTCTCTTGACCTTCTGCTGTGTTATCGGTCACGCAACTGCTTTCTGACCTTTTCCCACGTTTCATCAACAAAACTTAAGAAATCAAGAATCTGACTACGCTTAACAGAGCATCCTTGAGCTTTGAGCATAGTTTTAAACATTTGAGAATTACCCATGTTTTACACCCAGTTAATACAACTTGCAACAATCCGCTCCTTACCTTATTCTGGGTGTGCACACTTCTTACAGCAACCCCCTCGCCTCTTGCCTCTGTACTCAGCCAGACCACATTAGGCGCCAGATGTAACTATTTTCTCTCTTTTCCATGTCCAGCTCGGCTAGAGAGCGGGTCCAATTCCTGAGTAGAGGCGGCTGGGGATTGAGAAATAAAAGAAAGAGACAAGACACAGAGATAGAAAGAAAAGCTGGGGCCGGGTGGACCACTGCCCTCTTCTGATGGAGAGACAGTGACCCAGAGCCAATACAGCGTGTTTATTTTATACCCCCAAATACCAGGAAGTTTCACCAAAAGTCAAGACAAAGGAGATTATTTGCATTCTTGAGTAGGCCCGAGCATTCCTGGTGCTTGACTGGATTTACATATCAAAACCCACTACCCGACACCTGGGCTGAAATGAAGGTCAAGCTGATAACACCCTTGCCTTTTTTGGCAAAGCATGTTCCCAGGGTGTGGCTTTGCCAACGTCACTGGGTTCATCTAACAATAATTAAAGAATGCCCATGTGCCTTCTCAGGCACCCATGTGACTTCCCAGGTGCTGTCTACAAGACCCAGCGAGGTTCTCAGTCTCAGTATCCTTCCTCTGCCTATTGCTGGAGTTGCTAGATTCTCAAAGGCAGGCTCAGTCTTGCCTCTAATCTTGAAACCCAATCTTAACCTTAGATAGAGGGCATTAACTCTTTGCATCTACTTTTTGTTCCAAAGTCCTGAGCCAGATCTGATACGGCCTTCAAAATGAACATTGACAAAAATCCAATTAATCCTGTTTTGAAGAGTGCTCAGAATTTACTGGAGTACAAACTAGAGTAAAGGACAGCCATCTCAGTCAGTAATATGATCTAACAGCAACATTGCAACTTCAGTTAAACACATTTCTCCAGAACAATTTAACCACTCAGAGCTGTAGTTTCACCCTTTTTCCTATCATTCAAAGCAAGACAATGGCAAATTGCAGCTCAATACATACATTTTTAAGTCATTTTAAACAAGAATATCTGTCCCACATTTATCAGAATATTCAGGTAGGAGGTGAATGACTGTCAGGGCTAATAAAATCACAGGGTTGGTAGATAACTAAAGGTTTTCAGCCTGCTCTCCCTCCCAAAGCAGAACCTTTGCTCCCATTTCTATGACTGCTAAACACCCAGCCCCAGCCTGAATACCACCAGCAATAGGCAAAAAGCATGTGGCCAAGACAACCTATTCTCAGCAACTCTAAACCAAGTCTTCTGAAATGCACCACCTTGCATTTTAACCCCACTGGTCCTGTTTTTGCCCTCTGGAGGCAGACAAAAGAACAACAGTCACCTTCCACATGACTCCCCTTCCAATGAATTGACCAGACTTGTCATATGTTCCCTCAAGATTCTCTTTTCCTGCAAAAAGTCTCTCTTTTCCTGGGAAAAGCCTCTAACATGTTGAGCTCTTCATCTACTCACATGGCTTTCAGATCTCTCTCCATCCTTTTCTTCCACCACCTTTGGGGCCTACTTATTCAACAATATTTCAGGTATGATCAGAGTACAACCACACAGTGTAGTTAATACTCCTTCCTGCTTCAATTTGGACAAAAGGCTTGATCTACTACAGTTAGATATTGCACCAGTTTTTTTATCAGCCTCCTCATCCTGTTAATTCATGCTTCTTCCATGAAAAGTTGTTACACTGGGCATACATTAGGAATGCACTTGATTTCATCTTAACTGGCTTTAATGTTTACTGGTTTAATATTTAATTTTATTAAATTTTATTTATAAGTTTCATTATCACATTTCAGTCTACCTAGAACTTTCTGGACATTGAGTCTATCATCAAACAACCTTTCCCAGCTTTGTGACATTGGTAAGTATAACAAGCATGCTTTCCATATTGCCATCCAAGTCACTGATAAAACAATACAAGGCCAAGCACTACCACTAGCAATCTTTCTCCATTTGGAGGAAAATTTGAGGCAAAGTTATTTCAAAAGTTATAAATCTGTTCATCACCTCATTTTCCCTGGACCATACAACTATAAGGAAGCAGGTTGAGTCTGACATTCTAGATACTCGTTGTTACCACTCTCGCCGACTCTCATACCTGATATACTCCTATGGACATTTTTTCTTCCTATGAGTCAAACTCAGTATTATATCTGGGTCTCTTCACAACACCTGTCCTAAAATATTGCCTTCCTAAAACAAATTTAAAATTGTCCCTGGATAAAAAGACATACATATGTGTGTATGTGGATTGGGGAGTGGGGAGTGTGTGTTCTTCACAGAGAAATAAAGTAAAGAATGTCTTTAGGAGGATCCAAGATGGCAACATAGGTAAACACCTAAACTGCTGCCTCGCACAACAATTTCAAAACTACAACTAAAAGACAAAACGTCTATCACCCAGAACCATGGGAAAGCTGGCTGAGTGGAAGTTCTACAACTAGAAGGAAAGAGAAAAGAGCATTGAGACGTGTACAAGCGCTGAAAAGCTGAGGTACAGAGGCGCTCGAATCGGGCTGGCGGCGGGCGACTGGGAGCGCTGCTTTTTTCAACCCGAAGGGAGACAAGCTCCCAATTACTCCAAACTCCAGTTTCTGGGGAGACGCGGGGGACCCAAACTCCTACGGGGAGAAGCTGGACTGTCTGCAATGGGGTCGGAAAGTGAGGGTGGCTTGCTGGCAGGGCTGAGCACAGGAATAATTGTTTACTGCACTGGGGCGCAGGACGCGGGGACGCCGTCGAAGACACAGAGTTGGCTAACTAACAGCCATCACTGTTGGCCACGCCCTAGCCTAGTGACGCCCTGAGACCCAGCCTTGCACAACCTACAAACCTACCCAAGCTCCAAGCATCAGCTTTAGCATATGAATGGCCTGCCCTATCGCAGCTTACCTAGCAAACTTGCAGCCCGGGTCAGACAGCTCCAAAACCTCCAAACCCCAAGCAAAGAGGAGAAAACTGTAGTTCTCGCTGTAGCTCCTACTGGGTGGCCTCAGACAGTAGCTGACCTGCACCCCATTGGAGATCCAGAAACCAGTGTACCTAGTGGTCAGTGTGAGACACCAGATTTCAACTCCTCACATCCATAAGTGACACATTCAAGAGGCAGACACAGTGAGCACCAAAGCCCCACTGAAGCAAGTCCTGCCCCATAAGCGTGTCTCCAGCACAGCAGTTCTTCCATTATAGACACAGCGGGTCCTCACAGCGAATTGGCCTGGAGGTCAATTCCTCCCAGTGTAACAACAGCAATCAAGGCTTAACTACACCAAGACTTTGCACTCAGCCCACAAAGGGGTGTACCAAGAGCGTCCACCTCAGGTGATTGGGGAGGCTGAGCTACTGGCCCCTATAGGTCACCTACCACACAAAGCCACTCCATCAACACAGGGAAGCAACAAAATGCGGAGACAAAGAAACATGTCACGAATAAAAAAAATGGAGGAAAGCAAACTACTGGACGACATAGAGTTCAGAACCACATTTATAAGATTACTCAAGAATCTTCTAAAAACTGCTGAGGAACTTAGTGAGACCTTTAAGGATCTTAATGAGAATGCCAAAAAAAAAAAAAATAGAAAAGGACCAGTCAGAAATTAAGCATATACTGTCTAAAATAAAGAATATACAGAAACTCAACTGTAGATCAACATACCCCAAGAATCAAACCAAAGATTTGAAATATGAGGAAACAAAAAACACCCAATCAGAAAAACAAAAAGAAAAAAGAATCCAAAAATATGAAGATAGTGTAAGGATCCTCTGGGACAACTTTAAGTGTACCAACATCCGAATTTTTGGGGTGCCAGAAGAAGAGAGAGAGCAAAATATTGAAAACCTATTAAAAGAAATAATGACAGAAAACTTTCCCTACCTGGTGAAAGAAATAGACTTACAAGTTCAGGAAGCACACAGAACCCCATACAAGAGGAATCCAAAGAGGACCACACCAAGACACATCATAATTAAAATGCCAAGGGCAAAAGACAAAGAGAGAATCTTGAAAGTAGCAAGAGAAAAACGGTTAGTTACCTACAAGGGAGTACCCATACGACTGTTTTCCACAGTGACTCTACCAATTTATTTACATTCCCCACAAGGGTTCCCTTTTCTCCATATCCACGACAACACTCATCTCTTTCTCTGTCTCTTGCTCTCTTTTTTTAATAAAAGACTTTCTAACAGGTGTGAGGTGATATTTCTTTCTTTCTTTCTTTCTTTCTTTCTTTCTTTCTTTCTTTCTTTCTTTCTTTCTTTCTTTTTTTTTTTGAGAGAGAGAGAAACATTTATTGTTTGCCTTCAGTACACACCCCAACTAGAGATCAAACTCACAACCTAGGTATGTGCACTGAGTGGGAATCGAACTGTTGACCTTCCATTGCACAGGACGACACTCCAACCAATTGAGCCACACCAGCCAGGGCTCATTATGGTTTTGATTTGCATTTCCCTGATGATTAGTGATGTTGAGCACCTATTCATGTACCTGTTGCCTATCTGTATGTATTCTTTGGAAAAATATCTATTCAGTTCCTGTTCCCATTTTTCAGATTATTTGTTTTTTTGGGTTTTTTTTGTTGTTTGTTCTTTTTTTGTGTGTGTGTGTGTGTGTTTTGTTTTTGTTTTTGCTATTGAGTTGTATGAGTGTCTTATACTTTTTGGATATTAATCCTAATAAATGTATCCTAGCATCTCACCGGCTCTGATTTGGTTATGTGTCAATCCCCAAACCAATCGTGGTGACCTGGGCAAAGGGGAACCAGTCTGGGTCTACCTTAGAGCTCAGAGTAAAGTCAATCCCACCCAAACTAGTGACAAACAGCAGAGGAAGAAGCTTCTCAGATGAAATTTGGTGAAATATTCCCAGAAGCAGAGAAATGGATGGTAGGTAGCAATGGACATTAGGTAACTAGAGAGGATGGGGACAGTGTTCCAGTAATAGATAAGCAAAGGAAAACTGTGACGTGAGCATGATGAAGAGAATGTTTAAAAAGGGCATGCAATAAAGCTTTTATTATTATAATACAGAAACATTTTCCATGTGAAGAGCCAAACTAAAGTTTTTTCTGATTATTTTTTTCTCTTTCTAAAGAGAACATATTTTGTTCTTAGACCAAAGAATGTACTTCAGAACCACAGTCTCTCGGATCACAATCATTCCTCATCCTCAATTTACTGCAATCAGACTCCTCTCAGCACTCCACAGAAATAAATGGTTTCTGCTCCCAATCAAGGCCTCTCAAAGGTCGAGAGAGGTTCAAGCACGACAGCCATAGCCAAGAGGGAGCAGAAACAGTGGGTCACCCCCTAAAAACCTTCTCACCAAATGGTAACATCCTTCGATGAAAGTTCTTAGTAGAAGCAGTGTGAAAGGAAAGCCAGTGCGTTCATTATTTTTACAATGGTGCTCAGATCATGACCAAATGATGAAAAGGGAGTTGGGATGGGGGACCTTTTAATGCAGTGATTCCCCCACTAGCAAATGAGTGGTGCAGCTCCAGACTCTTAGTTCAGACTTCTCTCAGACTTGTACCATCTGATGGTGGAACCTAGCTAATTGTGGGAGTGTTTTCATCTGCCGAGGATCTGCATATACTAAAAAAAAAAAAGAATAAAAACACAGGTTGCAAAAATAGTGGGATATCATATATACATTGAACAAATTAATACTTTCATACTGTATTATGGGGTATGAAACCCCCACATTTACTGCACCCATCTACAACCTGCTTCTCCAAGCTCTCCTGCCTTGACCTCGGTGTCTAATGCTACATGTTCTCCGACTTTTCTACCCTCCATAAACAAAAAACGAATGCCTTTCTATCATCTTGGTTTAAAGTCATTAAAGAAATGAAAATGAGTTGAATCTGTGTACCATTCTAAGGACTGTTAGCACTTATTCATTTGACATTGTGTATATTGTACTCAATTTAAATGTAAATTTTAAATTCAGTATTGAAAGTTACATAACTAAGGTGAATACTGTTCATAATTATTAAGTACTAGTGGCCTGGTGCACGAAATTCGTGCACATTAAAAGGGGATTAATTAGAGGAAATATTTTAATATTGCTATTTGCCTTTTCTCTATAATAGAAGTGTCAGAGATTAAAGAAAATTCGTAAAATGTATATGAAAATTTTCCTCCTATCAGAGTCTGGGGCGTGCTGCGGGACCCAGAGTCAAGTTCCCGCCCACCCGCGGCACCTCAAAATCACGCGAGACCTAGACCCAGCAGGCCCCACCCCCATTGGGCAAGATCCAGACCTGGCCAGCCCCACCCTTGTCAAGCCCCGCTGGGAGGGGGGAAGCACAGCCTCAGGTCCCCTGGCCTGGCGCCAAGCGGAGCGGAGGGGTGCAGCCTCAGGGCCCCCGTCAAGCCCTGCCTGGGTGGGGGTTGGGGGGTGTGGCCTGTGGTCCCTTGGACTGGTGCCAGGGCAGGCGGTGAGGCCTGAGGTCCTGTAGCCTGGCACTGGGATGGGGGGGCGTGCCTTGAGGTCCCCTGTCAAGCCCCGCCAGGCGGGGGGCACGGGATCAGGTTCCCTTTCCCAGTCCAGTGCCACACAGCCTCAGGTCCCTGCTAATTACTCCTTAAGGCTCATTACAGGAACTCGGCCTCTGCTGTGGGTGCAGTCATCTTGTGTTACGGGAATCCAGCCTCCGCTGTGGGTGCCACCATCTTTGTGATGGTGTGACTGTCAATTTGCATATTCCCTCTTTATTAGATAGGATTACTAGGTTGACCTTGTCTTTCATGATGTTTTGCAATGTACAGGTGAGAAGGGAACAGGATGTAGGGGGTCAATGGAGCAGGGTGAGGGGGAATATCTGTAATACTTTCAACAGTAAAGATAAAAATAACAGAATCAGCATCACTATCCTCTTTAAAAAACACAATAGATACTATTTTGCTTAAAAATATGAAAAATTGATTTAATTTTTGGTTGTTTATCAGTGGTCTTAGTTTTTGTCTCTTTATACATCTATGCTTTTCTTCAACCCCTTCTCCCTCATTATTCACATCTCCATTTCTTTTATGTAATTTTATCTTTTGTCATATTAGAAGTATATTTAAAAACATGTTTTATTATATTTCACAAACTTTTTTACCAAGTATATCCCTTCAAGGTCCTTCTAACGTAAGCATGTCAAACTCAAAGGCTAACACGGGCCAAATAAAAGAGGCATGTGGCCCGCAGGCCTCAAGTTTGACATGCTTGCTCTAACATTTCTTATTTTAGTTTAAGTTTTACTTGACTAAGTTGCTTTTGTGCTGATTTACACAATTACTTGTGTGTGTTGTTGTTATCGGGTGGGGTATCCTATGTCCCCACTTGTTGCCAGTGGAAGTGGGCTTCTTGGTGTGCCGTTGAAATAAGGATTTCTGGATGCCCCCACGGGAGGATGGGGTAATGTGGAAAGTTTTATTTATGTGGAATTAAACACTTGTGTTTCCAAGGTCCCATCTCCCTCCATCCCACCAAGAAAAAGTCCCATTTCGTCTTCAGCAGAGCTGGGATTAAAGCCACTGTCCAGAGGCTCTGTTCTATATTAAAGCTACAGGTCAGCTCACTTAGCTTGTGTTCCTAGCTGCAGTCCATTGCATGTGGGGTCTGGCTGGCCCATGGGCCATGTGGCTTCTAGGGTCATATGGCTATGGAGAAAGCATAGGCAAGTGCAAGGAAGCAGAAGCAAAGCAAGAGTTGTGAATAAGAAGGAGAGAATTTCTTTCTTTTTTTTTTTTAACATATTTTATTGATTTTTCACAGAGAGGAAGGGAGAGAGATAGAGAGTTAGAAACATCAATGAGAAAGAAACATTGATCAGCTGCCTCTTGGACACCCCCCACTGAGGATGTGCCTGCAACCAAGGTACATGCCCTTGACCGGAATCGAACCTGGGACCCTTCAGTCCGCAGGCTGATGCTCTATCCGCTGAGCCAAATCAGTTAGGGCAAGAGAGAATTTCTTTGTCTCAGGATTTTGTATTCCCACATTTTTGTGGGCTTGCCTTGGGGTCCACTCTCCTAGCCAATGGTCTTTGTTTTCAGCTTAGACTGACAGACAAGCACCTTCCCTATGTCACCTTGACTTCACTGGGCATGTGCCTACCTTCCCCTTTCTTGGGCCCCTTCCCCCAGTGTTCTGCAGGAAATGGGCAGGGGGTTCCCTGGGGAATATAAAGTTGCAGCTTCCTGATGAAGCTGCCCAGATGACCATGCTTATAATGTCTGGCCTTGCCTTTGCTCCTTTCCTATTATTAATATTCATAACCAGCTACTTAACAATGGTAACATTGTCACAGATTAAGTTTCACTTTTCTAATTTTAAACAGGGTGGTCAGGGTAGGCCTCATTGGAGAGGTGACTTTTAGATAAAGGAAACAAAGAAGCTAACCATAAAGATATCTAAGAAGGAGTGTTCCAGGCAAAGAAAAGCATTAGTACAAGGACCTTGAGGTAAGAGTCGGCAGTAGCTCAAGCAGTAGCTCAATTTGATAAATATGGGCATACAGTCAATTGATAAAACCAACAAAAAGAGCAAAAAATCTTGAATGAAGGAAAAAAGAGACATTAAAAGATTTAAAAGAAAGCTAGTGCAACATCAAATGCAATAATGGTTCAAGTATAAATGAATCAAAAACATAAGAATTACTTTTTCCCTTAAATTATTATGTAAAAAAAAAATCAGACATTAATTTCTTGACAAATGTGCTTTAGATAAATTTTTTAACCCTTTTCTCCTCTTCTAAAAAAAAAGCCTAAATTTCAGAAATTTTCAATTGTTGTTTTTGTAAATAATCTCAAATTTAGCAATAGTGAGATAATTTGGTTTTCGAAGGAATAATGCCAATGAAATCAATGAATGGGGAACTACTAGAAAAATAATTCAAATCACAAAATAATGAACTCTTCAATTGTATGAGATCCTTTTTGATGCAGTTAGGAGTTTAAAAATTAAATAGAAGCCAGGAGATTTCCTCGTAAAGCAGGTAAATCTTTTCTCATTTGGGTATTTTCCAGGACTCTTACATTTCCTTAAATTTTGAGTTGGCCAAGTATATTCCTTTTTCCTGCTCTCCTAAATAGAAATCTGTGGCTATCTAACACAAACCTGGCAAAATCCATTAATTTAGACAGAATGTGAGACCCGTCCTTGCTTCCTGGGGAGGGAATAATTGAAATGTAAGTGGGCAAGTACAAAGGAGGGTATGTGCCAGGAAGAAGGAGTTTGTGGATGGCGCGTGTGGAATGCAAGTGGAAGATAGTTACAATCTAGGATGGGAGATTGGAAGTCTCAGATCCTGCCCCTATGCAACGGCAGAAAACTCTTGCAGAATGCTTACTACGTGGCAGGGAGTATATTTCACATATATGTAATAATTCCTTTTATTCTGACATGTGAAATTCATAGCAACTGGTCATAGGATTTTAAATTTGAAAATGCATTCCACTACTTTCTACCTTCTAATGTTGCAAAGTAGAATTTCACTGCCGGCCTGTTTCTTTACCCCCACCCACCTTTACAGATAACATATTCATTCTGTCTGGAAGCTTGTAAGATTTTTCCTTTTATCCTTGGGTAAATAACAGAAAATTCGTAAAGAGTGCTTACTACATGCCAGGAAGTATGCAAAGCATTTCACATATATTAATATATTTAATCCTCCCCAGCAACACGCTGAAACTATTACAATTGCTATCCTCATTTTACAGGTGAGAAAAAAGAGAGAAGATAAACAAGGTGTTCACATTAAATAGCATCTAGAACAGCTGGGTAAGAGAAGGGAGCCCAGGAGATGAAATGTGAAAGCCGTTTTAAAGCCACTGTGCTTCCCAGAGGGCAGGACATTTGAAAAGAGAAATTGTGTCATGAATGATAGAGCTACTGAGACAGTGGAACCCTGAAGTGTGCAACAGAGGAAACCGATGGAAAGAAATGTTCTGAGCCCAATACAGGGAGAGTGCCCTGGGGTAGATCATATCACTTCCCTCCTAAAACTTACCCAGGAGGAAACAAAATCTTGACTGAGACTTACATGGCCTTGCATGCCTTGGGCCCCTGTACAGCTCTCCACTGTCAACGCTTACATTTTTGTTTGCTTTGTTTTGGTTGCCCAGCCTTTTGAATCCCCTCCCTATGTTTGAGGAATTCACGACCCTTCGAGATCCTGCCTCCCTGCACAAGACACACAGTTTTTCCAGCCCTACTTTTATCAAGAGTAGAAACGACATCAAATGGGAATGGCTGAAGAACTGGCAATGTTTAACCCGGAGGAGAGGCGACTGTGGCGGGGATGGGTGGGTGAAGGAAACCATTGATGAAGACCTCGCCAAATATTTGAAGAGCGGCAAATGAAAGAAGGCTGTGGCTTAAGAGCAGAAGCTGAGGTTGGGTGTGGGCGAGGAGAAATCCAGGGAGAAAGAGAGAGCCAAGGGGTTGCAGAGGGGAGGGTGGGACAACTCCAACCACATTCTCCAAAATGATTGCCTCTGTACACTTCCTTTTTTCTTTTCTTTTCTTTTTTTTTTAATGTTTGTGTTGTCATTATTGCAGGTGTCCCCCTTCCGCCCCTCCTTTTGCCTACCTCCATCCATCCCTACATCCCTTGGCCTTCACCAAACTATTGTCCATGTCCATGGGGTATTCATATCTGTTCTTCAGCTAATCCCTCCACCTTCCTTATCCAGTCACCTGTACAATTCTTTAAAAATATCAACTTCCTTAAAGTTACAATAAAATGCATCTATTTTAAATGTAACTTTTCATGAATTTTGACAAATGAGGGCACCCATGTAACTACTCTCATCAAGATACAGCACTTCTATCACCCCCACAAAGTGCCATTTTCTCCATTCCAGACATCCACCACCACTATCACATCCAGTCAAACACTAACCTGATTTTGGTTATTAAATCTAGATTACTCTTGCCTTTTCTAGAATTTAATATAATCATACATTTTATGTGTGGCTTCTTTGCTCAATACGATGTTTTTGAGATTCATCCCTGTTATAGCATGTTTCAATTATTAATTTCTGTTTACTGCTCAGTAGTAGTCTATTGAATAGATATACTAAATTTGTTAGTCCATTCATTTGTTGGTGGACATTTGGCCTTTTTGTCCAAAATTTTTGTTATCTTGAATCTACTATGACCATTTATGTACAAATGTTGTTGAGAACATCTCTTCTATAAAGACTTAGGCGTGAACTTGCTAGATTAAGAGGTCAGTGGGTATTCAACTTTTAAAGAAATTGCCAAGCTCTTTGAAAAAATGGGTGTGTTAGTTTATATTTCTATAGCAGTCCACAAGATTTCCAGTTGTTCCACACCCTTGGCAATATTTTGTATTGGAAGTCTTTAAATTGGAAGTCTTCTCATAGGTATATCATCATAGTTTTAATTTGCACTTCCTTAATGACTAATGATTTTGGATGTTGAGCATTTTTTTTAATGTGCTTATTTGTTGTTCTTATAGCTGCTTCGGTGAAGTGTCTGTTCAAATATTTTATTCATTTTTCATGAGTTATTTATTATTTGTAACATTCTATTTTCTGGATAGAAGTTCTTTATTGGGATTATGTTTTGCAAATATTTTGTGAAAATCCATGGATTGAATTTGATTTTCTTAACAGTATTATCATTTTAAGATAAAATGCTTTTAATCTTGATGAAGTCCAGTTTAACTTCTTTCTCTGTTTGCATTCTATCTAAAAAACAACAAAAAAGATCTTTGTCTAACTGAAGGTGACAAAGATTTTCTTTTAGAAGTCTTAATATTTTAGCTCTTACATATAGGTCTAGATCCATTTAAAGGTAAGTTTTGAATATGGTGTAAAATAGGGGGTCAAGGTTTATGTTTTTATAACTGGAAATACAATTGTTCCATTAATTGTTGAAAATACAATTATTTCATTGTTGAATTACCTTGGTATGTCTTTGGCAACAATAAATGATCCTTGGGGACATCTGTTATATTGTTAATGACAAAAAATTATTTTTTTAAATCAAATGATCCTTTACATGTGGGTGTATCTTTTGACTCTTTATGCTGTTCTATTGATCTCTATGTCTATTACACTGACACCATAATCATAAATAATGTAGCTTTACAATAAATCTTGAAATAGTTGGTGTATCTTCCCAACTTTGTTCTTCTTTTTCAAAATTGTATTTCCTATTTTAGATTTTTTGAATTTTTATATAAAATTTATAATCAGCTTGTCAATGTCTAATCAAAAGTCATCTAGGGTTTTTATCAACATTGTATTGAATCGATAGGTAAATTTTGGGGAGGTTGACATCTTAATATTGAGGAAAAATATTGAACATAGTGTATCTCTCCAATTATGGAAGTCTTCTTTAAGTTTTCTCAGTATCTTTTGCAGTTTTCAGTATATAAGTCTAGCACTTTTATTTGTTAAAGTTTTCTTTAATTGCATTATGTTTTTAATGCTGTTGCAAATGGTATTTAAAAATGTCAAATTTCTTATTGTTTGATGCTAGTATAACAATTGATTTTTGTGTACTGACATTGTTTCCTTTAATTTTAATTAGATCTAGTAGTGTTTTTGGATATTTCTTTTTTTTTTTTTTTTTTTGGATATTTCTTAACCTTTTCCATGTACATGATCAGGTTATCTATGAACAAATACAGTGTTACTTCTTCCTTTGCAATCTGTATGCATTTTATTTCTTTTTCTTACTTTACTAAGACTCCCAGGACAACGTTGAATAGAAGTGCTTTTTACCAAAATCTTGAGGGAAAAACATTCAGTCTTTAACCATTAAGAGTTATGTCAGCTATAGGGACCCTCTTTATCAAGTTGTAGAAGTTTCTATTTGTAGTTTGCTGAGAGTTTTAGTTTTTCTAATTTATAAAGAATGGATATTGAATTTTGTCAATGCATTTCCTGCATCTATTGAGATGATTACATATTTTCTTTTTCTTTTTAAGTCTTTAATAAGATTTATTTTCAAATATTAAGCCAATCTTATTACCAATTCTTTTTTTTTAAATAAATCTTTATTCAGATTATTACAATTATTTCTCCTTTTTCCCCCCATAGCTCCCCTCCACCCAGTTCCCACCCCACCTTCTGCCCTTACCTCCCCCCCACTGTCCTCATCCATAGGTGTATGATTTTTGTCCATTCTCTTCATGAACCCCCCTTACCCCTTTCCCCCTGAGAATTATCAGTCCACTCCCTTTCTATGCCCCTGATTCTATTATATTCACCAGATTATTCTGTTCCTCAGGTTTTTAATTCACTTGATTTTTAGGTTCGCTTGTTGATAGATATGTATTTGTTGTTCATAATTTTTCTCTTTACTTTTTTCTTCTTCCTCTTCTTTAAGAATACCTTTCAGCATTTCATATAATACTGGTTTGGTGGTGATGAACTCCTTCAGCTTTTTCTTATCTGTGAAGCTCTTTATCTGACCTTCAATTCTGAATGATAGCTTTGCTGGGTAGAGTAATCTTGGTTGTAGGTTCTTGCTATTCATCACATTGAAAATTTCTTGCCACTCCCATCTGGCCTGCATAGTTTCTGTTGAGAAGTCAGCTGACAGTCGTATGGGTGCTCCCTTGTAGGTAATTAACTGTTTTTCTATTGCTGCTTTTAATATCTCTCTTTGTCTTTTGCTCTTGGCATTTTAATTATGATGTGTCTTGGTGTGGTCCTCTTTGGATTCCTTTTGTTTGGGGTTCTGTGGGCTTCCTGGACTTGTAAGTCTATTTCTTTCACCAGGTGGGGGAAGTTTTCGGTCATTATTTCTTCAAATAGGTTTTCAGTATCTTGCTCTCTCTCTTCTTCTGGCACCCCCATAATTCTGATGTTGGTACGCTTGAAGTTGTCCCAGAGTCTTCTTACATTATCTTCAACTTTTTGGATTTTGTTTTTTGCTTTTTGCTTTTTCGGTTGAGTGTTTTTTGCTTCTTTGTATTTCAATTCTTTGACTTAATTCTTGTGTTCCTCTATTCTGTTTCTGGGTCTCTGTATAATATTTTTTATTTCAGTCAGTGTATGTTTAATTTCTAGTTGGTCCTTTTTCATATCTTCGAGGGTCTCGTTATATTTATCGGCCTTTTCTAGGATATTCTTAAAAAGCCTTATAACCGTGGTTTTGAATTCTATATCCAGTCGTTTGTTTTCCTCCATTTCTTTCGTTTGTAATCTGATTCTTTGACCCCGCATTTTCATTGATTCCCTGAGTTGGTAAGGTAGATATTTGTGCTAGGTTTCCAATAAGGCCCAGTGCGTCTGCTTCCCCAGTTAACCTGAGGTGGACACTCTTGGTGCACCCCTTTGTGGACTGTGTGTACAGCCTTGTTGTAATTAAGTCTTTATTGTTGTTGGTATCACTGGGAAGAATTGACCTCCAGGCCAGTTGGCTGTAAGGATCAGCTATGTCTATGCTGGGAGAAGTTCGGTGCTGGAGACAACCTTATAGGATTAGACTTGCCAAATTGCAATAGCCTCTGTGCTCAGCTTGGATGGGGTGGAGTCTCAGTCTTGGCTTCCTGTCAGCCTTGCCCTTGCGCGCATGTGCGCTTTCAGTCCTCCGCCTTCCCCAGCTCGAGTCTCCGCCTGAGAGTCCAGATTCCCCCCACAAGAGCGTGGGTCCCCAGGGGCTCGCCTGGAACTGGGGTTCACTGCAGTCAGAACTGGGGCTCAGTGCCGTCAGGAGCCTCTGACTCCCTTCCACTAAGGAAAGCCTGTGGCAACTTCCGCAGCCTTTGTGCGCACTGGCACGCGCGCGCGTGCGCACTTTCAGTCCTCCGCCTTCCCCGGCTCCCGAGTCTCCGCCCAAGAGTCCAGACTCCCCCCACAAGAGCGTGGGTCCCCAGGGGCTCGCCTGGAACTGGGGTTCACTGCAGTCAGAACTGGGGCTCAGTGCAGTCAGGATCCTCTGACTCCCTTCCACTAGGGAAAGCCTGTGGCAACCTCCGCAGCCTTTGTGCACACTGGCCCGCGCGCGCCTTCAGACTTCTGCCTTTCCCAGCTCGAGTCTCCGCCCGAGAGTCCAGACTCCCCCCGTAAGAGCGTGGGTCCCCAGGGGTTCGCCCGGAACTGGGGTTCAGTGCAGTCAGAACTGGGGTTCAGTGCGGTCGGAGGCTTCCTTCCCCCTTCCGCCAGAGAAAGTCAGCCAGGCTCTCAGCCGCCCTTCCTCTCTGCGCGCACAAAGACCCTTTGCCGTACCTCCAATTCTCTGTGAGGTTTTCTCTTTCCTTCTAGTTGTAGAATTTTCACTCAGCCAGCTTTCCTGTGGTTCTGGATGGTGTCCGTTCTGTCTTTTAGTTGTAGTTTTGAAATTGTTGTGCGAGGCAGCAGTTTAGGTGTTTACCTATGCCGCCATCTTGGTTTCTCCTACCAATTCTTTTTTTTTTTTTTTTTTTTATATATTTTATTGATATTTTAAAGAGAGGAAGGGAGAGGGATAGAGAGCTAGAAACATCGATGAGAGAGAAACATCGATCAGCTGCCTCCTGCACACCTCCCACTGGGGATGTGCCCGCAACCAAGGTACATGCCCTTGACCGGAATCGAACCCGGGACCCTTCAGTCCCCAGGCCGATGCTCTATCCACTGAGCCAAACTGGTTTTGGCTCCTACCAATTCTTTTTTAATCAAAGACAAACAATAACAAGTGTCAGGGAGGATGTGGAGAAGGTGGAACCCTCATGCATTGTGAGGGAAATGTAAAATGGTACAGTTACTTTGGAAGTTCCTAAAAAAGTTAAACATAGAGTTACCATATGACTCATCAATTTCACTCCTATATATATACTCAAAAGAAATGAAAATATATGTCCACATGAAAACTTATACTTGAATGTTCATAGCACCATTATTCGTAATAATAAAAGAAGTTGAAACAACGTAAATGTCCATCAGTGGTGAATAGATAAGCAAAATGGTATATCTGTACAATCCTGTATAATAAAAGAGAAACATGTAATTTGGCTGTACCTCCGCTACACTCACCAGCCAATCAGGAGTGAGTATGCAAATTAACCGGACAAAGATGGAAGGTTAATTTTCACACACCAGCGCCAGGCGGAGAGCAGAGTGGGAGAGCTGGAGGAGAGTGGAGTGGCTTGGGGAACTTGGCTCCGCAAGCTGCCAGATGGAGAGCAGAGAGGGAGAACTGGCAGCTTGGAGGACTTGGCAGAGGGGGAAGCCATGGGATGGAGACAGAGCAGGAAGGGAAAACCAAGACTGCAGGGAGCACCAGGAATTCTGGGAACAGTAGTTCTGGTGGCAGCCCCAGGACCAGAAGCGGAAGCCCAGAGCACAGGGAGCACCAGGAATTCTGGGAATCATAGTTCTGGTGGCAAATGGATCTCCTAGACCTAGACACTAGAGCAGTGGTCGGCAAACTGTGGCTCACGAGCCACATGCGACTCGCAAGCCGCGGTTTGCCGCTCTGTTGACTAATGAGTTTGCCGACCACTGCACTAGAGCAAAGTGAGCCTGGAGCAAGTTACTGTTGCCATGGGGGATGGAGGGAAAGCAAAGGTGAGAGACATAAATAAAATCAGAGTGTCAAGGAAAAATTAAAGGGAAGATATCCTAAAAATTCCAGGAAATCTCCACCAATGAAGCAAAGAAAAAAAAGCCTCTATTATTCTGTGAGCAACAAACCAAACTGGGTTGGGGTCTCAGCCAATTCGCTCATATGATTGCAAAGACAGACAGAAACCCCTGGATTGGAGAAGGCCCCCCTGAGGGCTCCCAGATTGGAGAGGGTGCAGGTCGAGCTGAGGGACCCATCCCCCCATGCATGAATCTTTGTGCATCGGGCCCCTAGTAGAATAATATTTAGCTATAAAAAGGAATTAAGAACTAATATATTGCTACAACCTGATGAGTTTCGAAACATTATGGTAACTGAAAGAAGCCAGTCACAAAAGGCCACATGCTGTATATTCCATTGAAATGAAATCCTCCAAATGAGCAAATTCATAGAGACAGAAAGCAGATTAGTAGTTTGCAGGAACAATGGAGAGAGGATTGGGTAGTGACTACCAATAGGGTTTCTTTTTAGGGTGATAAAATGTTCTGGAATTAGATAGTAGTGATGGTTACACAATCTTGTGTACATATTAAATTACTAACCACCATGGCACTATATACCTTAAATGGGTGAATTAAATCTCAATTAAAAATAATAAAACAAAATAAACCAACTTTAAATTTCTGAGATAAACATTACTTGGATGTGATGTGTTACCATTTTTATATGTTGCTGAATTTGATATACCAAATTTTTGTTATATATGCAGCCTTTTCTTGTAATACCTTTGGTTTTAACTGCAGCATAGACTATATTCATAAAAAATTTTATTGGATATATATTATTTCTTCTTTACGTGTTTAGTGGAATTCACCAGTGAGGCCATTTCATTCTGGAGTTTCTTTGTGGGAGGTTTTGAACTACAAACTCAATTTCTTTAATGGTTACAGATTATGTATTTCTTCTTGAATGAGTTTTGGTAGTTTGTTTTTTTTCCTATGAATTTTCCCATTTTACCTAAAATTGTCAAACTTATTGGTATAAAGTTGTTTATAATATTTCCTTATTTTTCTCTTATTTGAGGGATCTAAGATGCAGCTTCGCTTTTCCTGTGCTGTGCCTCGGAAACTTCTGACTCTAGGCAGTAACCTGGGATAATCATAGGGATAATCTCGGATAACCATAGGGACTCTTTTGGGGATCCAGTTCTACATTACCTGATGCCTAATGTCTGGAAATTGCCATTTTATGTTTTGCCTGATTTTCTAGTTGTTTATGGTGGAAAGGCATTCCTGTGGCAGTTAACCCTTCAGAGGTGGAAATGGAAATTCCCCTCTCAAAAATTTTAAAGTCATTAAATTGACATGGCAGATAAGACTGATGAAAAGGCACTAGGGGAAGCACTGTGAAAGATGGGACAGAGGTCAGTTTGTGAGGCAGTTAGAGACCGATGTCAAACTGAATACCATTCACCCTCACTCACCACTTCCCAGGCTGCCTTCCCTGTCTGCTCCAAATCACTTCTGAGGCCCTTTATGGCCTAAAGGTTTTTTAAATGCCCATGGATCTGAAAGTTTGTGATATGTAAATAATATCTCACTATTCACAAAGATTAATGTGCTTCTCCAAGTTTGTTTATCTTCATTTTTGATTCTATAGAACTGTACATCCTATAGAACCTATGATACTACGCACTTAGTAAAGCTATTTAATTACATTGAAACTCAAAATTCCATAGTGTGAAGTGATTAAAAATTGATCTGAACACAATGACGACAGAATCTATAAAGATTTTTGACTTTTTCATTAGTGAATCATGTTGCCAAAGTTTTTTGGATCTCTGGTTCTACAAATATCCATTTGAGCTTCTTGATTTGGTAAAAGATAGTAAGCATTAACCATTAATTCCCTTATCGTACAAGGGGAATTATTCATCTGTAAGTGTAAACTAGAAAACAGCAAATAGAGATTCTCCCCTCCCCCACCCCCCGCCAATCTTTATGCTGACGGAAGTGCTGTGGTTTTTGCAATGTTCACAAGCTGACAAACTGGACAGTACATTTTTCACATTGTTTCAGCCCAAGTAAATGTTTCTAAATAAATGGTTCCTGCTTGCCAAGCCTCAGTGAATAACACTGACTTTTTCTCTCAGTCCACGAAGCTTACCACATGGATTGCATATATGCATTACTCATACAACACAGTCATTGGCCCATATGCCAGAGTGAAATAAGATTTTACAGTTGCCTCTAGAGCACACATTTCCTGCTTTGGTTCCACATATCAGGAGACAGATTTGCAGCTTTTATGTTCTTACACAGATTCAGACACATTCACCTCAAGCAGAAGTATATGCTCCACAGGTTAGTTCTTTTGTGGCAGGAAACTCTTGTTTCTTTTCAATCTGTCACCTATCAAAAAAAAAAAAGTGCACTGTCTTCATTGTTAGAACTTAAAACCGGTCCAAAGGAAAATGTGCCTTGGAAATCCTTCACTGATTTGTTTTTGTAAAACAGCTGGTGATGAGGCTCACTGTATTAATCACGTCCAGTTGCTGCTGGTCGAGTTGCACATTCAGGAAATTCATAATTAGGTGGTTATATCCCTTGAGTTTCCTCTGAAGCACTCCTTACACAACTCTTGATTTGTCTTTTTCCTTGTCATTCAAAACAACCAAAAGGATGGGGAGGGTGGGGGGGGGAGAGAGAGAGAGAGAGAGAGAGAGAGTGAGAGAGAGAGAGAGAGAGAGAGAGATAGAGAGATTAGAGAAAAAGGGAAATTGAAATGGAATTTAAAATAGCGATGCCTCTAAAATAAGCCAAATTGTCTTATGACTGTTGTCTCTCTCTTAAATAGAAAAAATAGCCACAGGGTGTGTGTGTCTGTGTGTGTGTGTCTGTGTGTGTGTGTGTATGTGTACTTCTCAAAAATATTGAAAAAGGGTTAAAAACTTTTAAAAAGTATGTTCTCCTTAAAAATTGTGCTCTGGAAGGTTTGCCTGCTTGTGTTTTGATTTTCAAGCATGTGGATTTAAGATAAACAACCACTATCTGGACTTCAAGGGTTAAATTTTAACATTTCATGTAACTTGTTGCATTTCCTTATTCTATCTGTTTCCCTCTCCTCCCCCAACTTGCGGTTATTTGATAATTAATACAATGCTGGAGTTTGTAGCTTGAGTGTTTGTCAGTCCCTTGTTGATTATTAGCAAGTTTCTCAGTTCTTTGTAAGGGAAGATCTGGCTTCTAATGTATACTTTGGGACAGCAGGGTTTCTTGGGCTCTTTAGTTCTTTTAATAGGCAGCTTTAGTGAAAATAAGGAAAGAGAAAATGCTGTAAGAGTTGAACTGTGGTGCGGAATGTGTATAATTATTTTCCTAATAATCCTAAACTACTAATTGTTAGTTCACAGATCTAACAGAAAGTGCCATATACTAGTTAAGCAAAATTAAAACCAAATAGAGTTCCTCAAAAAGTCAAACACAGGATTCCCACATGATCCAGCAACTCATTTCTAGATGCTTGAAAATATTGAAAACAGGTACTCAAACCAATTCTGTACACAAATTTTCATAGCAGCACTATTTTCAATATCCCCAAAGAAGGAAATAATCCAAAGTCCAGCAGTGGATGAATAGATAAACAAATTGTGATCTATACATACAATAGGATATTATTCAGCCATGAAAAGGAATGAAGTACTGACACATGCTCCAACATAGATGAATCTTAAAAATCATGCTAAGTGAAAGAAACCAGACACAAAAGTCACATATTGTATGATTCTACTTAAGTGAGGTATCCAGAAGTGGTATATTTGTGAGACAGAAAGCAGATTGGTACCGGTAGTTGCCAAGGGCTGAGGAAGGAGAGAACAGGGAATAACTGCTTAATGGATACAGGGTTTTATTTTGAGGTGGAACTAGATGGAAGTAAACATTGTGAATGTACTTAATACCACCATACTGTTCAATTAAAATAATATTATGTTATTTGAATATCACTTCAATAAAAAAAATTTCAAGTAAAAAAATAACAACACAATAAACATGTTTTCTGTAAGGGCCCAGTACTTCTTAGAGGCTACGGAACTTGATGTTCTTAACAGAACTATAGGTAGGATCCCAATCTAGCAAACAATCTAGATATGCTTTATTTTTTTCCAAAAGCTAACTTAAAAAGGTAATTCACATGTTAAAGATAAGACTTGTAAACAGGGCAATGACCATTTTCATATGTTTTCCTCTAAAAACAGTTCCTTACATGAATTATTTCTTAATTATTAAGTGATACCCTTCATATCAAGTAGAAACTGCTCCTCTTCCAGGAACCCTTCCTTCCCTCCTTATTTTACTAAGTGCAAATTTGTAACTGAGCAATTCTAGGATAGTCCTTTCTTAAGGAAGAAGAGTGCTTAGAAGCAGAAGGAAAAGGGTAACTGCATTTCAGATTAAATTGTTGTTTTTTCAAGAAATATATAAGTAAAATGGTAGAAAAATAAGGAAATACACATGAGCAAAAGAATAAAATGGATGAAGGTAGGCATGAGAGATTGCCTTTAGCCCACCTGACCGTGCATGTCCTTCCTGGCCCCCAGGAGGGGCTGGACAAGTAGACTGAGTCATCCCTTTTCTGGGGGGGAGCATGACAAGATGGGGCACAGACAGACTTCCTCCCACTGTCCTAACAGGGCACTGACAGGCTGCCAGATGTCACCATGTGGGTCCTCAGGGCAGAGACTTCCAGGCAGGCCACCATTCATGACCTGTCAATGCTTGACACATCCCAGCAGCTGGAGCTCAGCCCTGATGAGCAGATCACTCAAGACTAAGCAGCCAGCAAGAGGAAGAACAAGCTGAACCTTCAGAACAGGCTCCCTAGGATTTAAAATTACTGCAGGACAGAGAACATAGCTTAAACTTGGACAGAAAAGAAAGTGGAAGTACCCAAGGAGGTACAAGAGATACACAATAGAGATGTTCTGGATTTAAAAAAAAAAAAAAAAAAGATAAAATAAAAACATTATTTTTAAATTTAAAATTCACTAGTGAAGAAAATAGTTACTGTTGAAATTCAATTAGTATCTTGGATACTGGATGCAAGAAATATTCAAAAACTCAGAGAAGAAGAAAAAAAAAAGAAGTCATGAGTAGAGAGATGGGAGAGAGAGTTAAGAAAACTGACATGAGAATAACTGGAGCTCCAGAAGGAGAAAATGATGCACAGGCAGGAGAGGATATGTTCAAACAAAACAGAATGGCTCAGCCGGCATGGCTCAGTGGTTGAGCATCGACCTATGAACCAGGAGATCACAGTTTGATTCCTGGTTAAGACACATGCCCGGGTTGTGGGCTTGATCCTATGTAGGGCATGTAGAAGGTGGCCAATCAATGATTCTCTCTCATCATTGATGTTTCTCTTTCTCTCCCTCTCTTTTCTTCTCTGAAATAAAATATATATATATATATTTAAAAAAACTGAAACACAATGAAGCATACAAGCAAAAATAGATTTTGCTGGATTGAAGAAAGAATATAAAGTTTTAGGCAGAAATGATGAGAAAGAATAGATATAGATATATTTATATAGATACTAGAGGCCTGGTGCACGAAATTCGTGCACGGGGTGGGGTGTGTGTCCCTCAGCCCAGCCTGCACCCTCTCCAATCTGGGACCCCTTGAGGGATGTCCAACCGCCTGTTTAGGCCCAATCCCACTGGGATAGGGCCTAAACAGGCGGTCGGACATCCCTCTCACAATCCAAGACTGCTGGCTCCCAATCGCTCACCTGCCTCTGCCTGATTGCCCCTAACCACTTCTGCCTGCCAGCCTGATCATCCCCTAACCACTCCCCTGCCATCCTGATCGATGCCTAACTGCTCCCCGGCTGGCCCAATTGCCCCTAACTGCCCTCCCCTGCCAGCCTGGTCACCCCTAACTGTCCTCCCCTGCAGGCCTAGTTGCCCCCAACTGCCCTCCCCTGCTGGCCCAGTCACCCCAAACTGTCCTCCCCTGCTGACCTGGTCTCTCCCAACTGCCCTCCTCTGCCAACCCGGTCACCCCTAACTGCCCTCCCTGCTTTCCTGATCACCCACAACTGCCCTCCCCTGCAGGCCTGGTCCTCCCCAGCTGCCCTCCCTTGCTGGCCTGGTCTCCCCCAACTGCCCCCATCTGTCGGCCTGGTCACCCCTAACTGCCCACAACTGCCCTCCCTTGCAGGCCATCTTATGGGGGCCATCTTGTGTCCACATGGGGCAGCCATCTTATGTCTTGGAGTGATGGTCAATTTGCATATTACTCTTTTATTAGATAGGATTCATTTTTATCATACTTATATGTATGTATGTGTCTATCTATCATCTATATACCTGTGAGTATCCTATCTAATAAAAAAATAATATGCAAATTGACTGTCACTCCAACACACAAGATGACTGCCCCCATGTGGTCAAAGATGACTGCCTCCATGTGGACACAAGATGGATGCCACAAGATGGCCAGCAGAGGAAGGCAGTTGGGAGGGACCAGGCCTGCAAGGGAGGGCAGTTGGGGGCAATCAAGCCTGCAGGGGAGGGCAGTTAGGGGTGACTAGGCCTGCAGGGGAGAGCAGTTGAGCAGGACCAGGCCAGTAGGGGAGGGCAGTTAGGGGTGACCAGGCCTGCAGGGGAGGGCAGTTAGGGGTGACCAGGCCTGCAGGGGAGGGCAGTTAGGGGCAAACAGGCTGGCAGGGGAGCAGTTAGGCATCAATCAGGCTGTCAGGGAAGTGGTTAGGGGATGATCAGGCTGGCAGGCAGAAGCAGTTAGGGGCAATCAGGAAGGCAGGCAGGCAAGCAGTTGGGAGCCAGCAGTCCTGGATTGTGAGAGGGAAGTCCGACTGCCTGTTTAGGCCTGATCCTACTGGGATCGGGCTTAAACGGGCAGTCGGACATCCCTCGAGGGGTCCCAGATTGGAGAGGGTGCAGGCTGGGCTGAGGGACACTGCCCTCATGCACGAATTTCATGCACCAGGCCTCTAGTACAAATATATATGGCTATACATATCATGATAAAATAATTAAAATACTTTTTTTTCTTAAAAATATATTTTACCTGTTAGGGTACAAGAAAGATATTTGCAGATATGTGAAAATTCAGAGAACTCACATATCTCATTATTTACCTGGGAAAACACACTAGAAAAAGACTATTAATAAAATAGAAAAAAAAAACCCAACAACAAATAGAACAGGCTTGAAGAGAAGAGAAAGTCATTGTGAGCAAATGACCTTGTAATACTTAATTTAAAAATAAGTGGACAGTGATAGACTGGGAATGTGTAATGTAAGTACTAAATGAAGATCATACAAATATAGAAGTATACCAAAAAGGAAACTTCTAATAATAGTCTGGAATTTAAAAAACTAAACCACCTCAGCAAAACTGAAGAATCATGGTGAGGAAGGCATGAGAAGGAAGGAAGCAAGAATATTATGAAGGCTTCATCACTTGGGAGGAGAATAAGGGAGAAGTTGTAATAGTCTTCTTCAAGCTGTTTATCATGGGTAGAGAGGGACAATGGAGTAATAGAACACAATTGGGGGATATTTGGTGTCTTCTTTTCATATAACATTAGGGGAAATATCTGTTTGATTATATATGAGAGCTGTAAAAGGGCAGGTAACAATTATAAAATGTAAAAAAGAATAAAATCTCAAAACAAGTGTGTTCATATTAACATCACAGAATATTGAATTTAAGTTTCAAATTTCTAAACAGAAAAAAAGGAGTAACACTATCTACATTATAAAAGGCCAGGGGCCGTCATGACCTAAACGACCAGATGGATGACTGGTCACCAGGAAGTGCATGGAGCACCACTCAGTCCTTCCCCTGTGATCCACAGGCTCCTATCACAGCAAGGCTGGTGGTTGGCAGGTGGGCGGGGCGGTGGGGGCTTAAGCGGGGCAAGGCGGGTGTGGTGAGGTCTTTGGTTTCTGGCCTGGGGCTGGGCTGGAAGCCTAATGACCTCTCTGCTGCCGTGGCGGATGCAGATCAGGCCCACAGAGAGGCCCAGAGAGAGAGGCAGGGCCTGATCCGCAGCTGCCGTGGAGGCTGCTGATCAGGCCTGAAGATAGGCCTAGAGATGCTGACTGGCATAGAAATCGAGCAATCAGAACCTAATCTGGGTGAACTGCGAAGGCAGAACCTAAGGTGGGCACTGAGCAGGGGTTTTAAGGGCAACAGCTGTTTGGTGTAAGGTGTAATGACCAGTTTTTTAGTGACTGGTTTGGTAGTATAATGCATATGGCTGGCTATCAGTCCAGATACAGGGATTATGTATTTTTTTTGGCATCATCATAGAATTTATTTTTTTTAATTTAATAAATCTTTATTGTTCAGGTTATTACAATTGTTCCTCTTTTTTCCCCCCATAGCTTCCCTCCACCCGGTTCCCACCCCACCCTCTGCCCTTACCTCCCGCGCACTGTCCTCATCCATAGGTGTACGATTTTTGTCCAGTCTCTTCCTGCACCCCCCACACCCCTTTCCCCCTGAGAATTGTCAGTCCACTCCCTTTCTATGCCCCTGATTCTATTATATTCACCAGTTTATTCTGTTCATCAGATTTTTAATTCACTTGATTTTTAGATTCACTTGTTGATAGATATGTATTTGTTGTTCATAATTTTTATCTTTACCTTTTTCTTCTTCTTCCTCTTCTTAAAGAATACCTTTCAGCATTTCATATAATACTGGTTTGGTGTTGATGAACTCCTTTAGTTTTTTTTTTTATCTGTGAAGGTCTTTATCTGACATTCAATTCTGAATGATAGCTTTGCAGGGTAGAGTAATCTTGGTTGTAAGTTCTCGCTATGCATCACTTTGCATATTTCTTGCCACTCCCGTCTGGCCTGCATAGTTTCTGTTGAGAAATCAGCTGACAGTCATATGGGTGCTCCCTTGTAGGTAATTAACTTTTTTTTCTTGCTGCTTTTAATATTCTCTCTTTGTCTTTTGCTCCTGGCATTTTAATTATGATGTGTCTTGGTGTGGTCCTCTTTGGATTCCTTTTGTTTGGGGTTCTGTGTGCTTCCTGGACTTGTAAGTCTATTTCTTTCACCAGGTGGGGGAAGTTTTCGGTCATAATTTCCTCAAGTAGGTTTTCAGTATCTTGCTCTCTCTCTTCTTCTGGCACTCCCATAATTCAGATGTTGGTACGCTTGAAGTTGTCCCAGAGGCTCCTTACAGTATCTTCAGATTTTTGGATTCTTTTTTCTTTTTGCTTTTCTGGCTGAGTGTTTTTTGCTTCTTTGTATTTCAAATCTTTGACTTGATTCTTGCGTTCCTCTAGTCTGCTGTTAGGTCTCTGTATAATATTTTTTGTTTCAGTCAGTGTATGTTTAATTTCTAGTTGTTCCTTTTTCATATCCTTGAGGGTCTCGCTAAATTCATTGGCCTTTTCTAGGAAATTCTTGAAAAACCTTATAACCATGGTTTTGAACTCCATATCCAGTCATTTGCTTTCTTCCATTTCTTTCATTTTTGATCTGTTTCTTTATCTCTGCATTTTTGCTGCTTCCCTGAGTTGGTAGAGTAGCTTTGTGTGCTAGGTGTCCTATAGGGCTCAGTGGCTCAGCCTTCCCAGTTACCTGAGGTGGACACACTTGGTGCACCCATTTGTGGACTGTGTGTGCAGCCTTGTTGTAGTTAAGTCTTAATTGTTGTTGGTATCACTGGGAGGGATTGACCTCCAGGCCAATTGGCTGTGAGGATCAGCTGTGCCTACATCTGGAGAACTTCTGTGCTGGAGACAGCCTTATGAGACAAGACTTGCAAAATTGCAAAAGCCTCTGTGCTCAGCATGGATGGGGCGGAGTCTCAGGGCAGAACAGACAGCCAGGATTATGTATTTTTGTCTGCCAAGTGCATCTCCTCCTGCTGAAAAAGGCTTTCCACCCCTATTTAAGCAATCCCATCCTATATAATCTATCTATACTAATAAAAGTGTAATATGCTAATTAGACCAGGTTGACCAGCCATCTTCCAGACATCCGACTTCCTTCTGGACAAAGCCATGGTGGTGGGGCTGAGGCAGTGGCAGAGGCAGTTAGGGGTGATCAAGCTGGCAGGGGAGGGCAGTTGTGGGGAGGAGATCAGGCTGGCAGGGGGTTAGGGGCAATCAGGCCGGCAGGGGAGGGCAGTTAGGGGCAAGCTTAGGTTGGCAGGGGAGGGCAGTTGGGGGCAATAGGCTGGCAGGGGAGGGCAGTTGGGGGCGAGATCAGGCTGGCCTATTGCCCCCTATTGCCCTGGCTGCCTGTTGTCACTCAATAAAATGTAATTGTAACCCCCAGATCAATACTAGCAGCACATTTGCAGTCATTCAGAGACATGTAAAACAGTGAAAAATGTGTGTTACCGCCCTGGCCAGTTTGACTCAGTGTGGGCCCTGAGTACTCAATGGTAACAGGTTTGATTCCTGGTCAAGGGCATGTACCTGGGTTTTCGGTTCAATCTCCAGCCTGGTGGGGCATGTGTGGAAGGCAACCATCCATGCGTTTCTCTCACATCAATGTTTTGTTCCAATACTAGCTGCGGTAAAAAACAAGATGACACTTACCCTTCTTCTTTTAACACTCATATTATAAACAAGTATATTTTTTTTCAGTCTAGCGCAATATTTTTCACATTTTTTGTTGTTAGCAATTTCTTTTTAGCTTTTAAAATATATTTTTATTGATTTCAGAGAGGAAGGGAGAGGGAGAGAGATTGAAAGAAACATCAATGATGAGAGAGAGTCATTGATCAGCTGCCCCCTGCAGGACCCACAATGGGGACTGAGCCCACAACCAGGGCATGTGCCCTGACCAGGAGTCAAATCCTGCCCTCCTGGTTCATAGGTTGATGCCCAACCACTGAGCCATGCCGGCTGGGTGGTAATTTCTTTTTTTTTAAAGACTCTCAAGCACAGTGCTAAAGTGTTGTCTGCCCTAGTCGGTTTGGCTCAGTGGATAGAGCATTGGACTGCGGACTAAAGAATCCCGGGTTTGATTACTATCAAGGGCATGTATCTTCCCACCTGGGCCTGGCCAGGGTGCTTGCAGAAGGCAACCAATCGATGTGTTTCTCTCACATTGGTGTTTCTCTCTGTCTTTCCCTCTCTCTTCCACTCTCTCTGAAAAATCAATGGAAAAAATATCCTTGGGTGAGGATTTTAAAAAAATGTCTAACATTCCTAAATGCAAGAAGGCTGTGTTTAAAAAAAAAAAGAAAGAAAGAAAAGAAAAGCCCTGGCCAGTGTGGCTCGGTTAGTTGGACGTCTTCCTGTGCACCAAATGTTTATAGGTTTGATCCCTGGTCAGGACACATGTCCAGGTTGCAGGTTTGATCCCTGATCCTTGGTAAGGGGCGAGCAGGAGGCAGTCAATTGATATTTTGCTCTCACATTTATGTTCCTCTCTCTCTTTCCTTCTCCCTTCCTCTTTCTCTAAAAATCAATAAAAATATATTTTTTAAAAAGAGGCTGTGGTGTGCCTTTTGGAGACAATATACATGGTAGATAAACTTGACTCAGCATGAGTTGTACTGTTGGCTGTGGATTTGTTAATGAATCATTACTATAAGTAAAGTGTCTTTAAACAGAAATACACAAAAAGGAAAATTATGTATTGATTGGTTGATGAAAGTGGCTCACAGGAACCTAATCCTGTTTTTCCACTGGGAGCAATGGTTCAGTGTTCATAGTGACTTTATAGTCCATAACTATAGTGTATAATGAAAAACAGCTGTATACCGACTTAGAACTTTAAGTTCCTCAATACATAATATACATGTTTAAATATTTCATGGAAGATTTCTAAAAAGTACTTATGTGTTTTCCCTTAAAAAACACCTTATTATGATTTTCTTATCATAATCCAATTAACTTAGAAATAAATGAAAAGGTTACAAAAACCTAACAGCCTTGGAATAAAAAAATACATGTCTTGATTATCCCCTGAATTCAAATATTAAAGACTGTCAAAAAAGCAATGAAAAATTGTAAATTATCTAGAAAGCAATGAAAATAATATTTCTTATTAAAACTTATGGTATGTGATAAAAACTATATTCATAGAAAAACTTATAACCTTAAATTCTTTATTATTAAAAAATAAAGATGTTAAAATATAGAAACTCTATAATAATTTACAAAAAAATTAAAAAAAAAGAAAAACAAACTAGGGAGGAGGAATTTAGAAAGATAAAACCTGAAATTAAAGCAATAGGAACAATGCCCTTGCTGGGTTTTCTCAGTGGTTTGAGCATTGGCCATGGACTGAAGGGTTTCAGGTTCAAGTCCAGTCAAGGGCTTATACTTCAGTGGCAGGCTTGATCTCCAGCTCCTGTTGGGGCACATGCAGAAGGCAACCAATCAATGTATCTCTCTCACATTGATATTTCTCTGTCTCTGTCTCTCCCCCTCTCTTTCACTCTTTCTAAAACTTAATGGAAAAAATATCCTTGGGTGAGGATTAACAAAACAAAACAAAAAAAAAAAAAGAAAAAAGAAAAGAAAGAAAGAAGAAACAAAAGTAGTATAAAGAATAAAGAGCTCAAAATCAGGTTATTTGAATGACATATAAAAAGAGGAACCATTTTTATTTGAAATTAAGGAACACAGGGAGAGCAAAACATAGACAAGATTGTGAATGAGAAAAGGCACATAAAGGCAAACACGAAAGCCAAAGAAAGAAAATATTATGTGCAACCTAAACAATATAACAATACCCTAAGTAAAGACAGGAAACTCAAATAAACCAATTACTATAGGAGACATTTTTATTTTTTCCTTTATTTATTTTTATTTTTTCCTTTATTTATTTTTTATTGAATTTATTGGGGTGACACTGAGAGAGCAAAAAAGAAAAAAACTCATTGACACAGACAACAATGCGGTGATTGTGGGAGAGGGTAAGGCGAGGGGTGGAGGGAGATGGAGGAGGATATAGGAGGGATAAATGGTGATGGACAAAGACTTGACTTGGGGTGGTGATCACACAATGCAGTGTCCAGTTGATGTGTTGTGGAATTGTGCACCTGAAACCTATAGAAAATTTTTTTCTAGTGATTTAAGATCTAGCATTTAAAAAGGCAATGAAATGAAATGTTTTCATATCTGAATTCTAGCAAAACTTTAAAGTAAATAATTGCAGGATTATCTAAACTGTTCCAGATCTTAGAAAAAAGTAGAAAACACCTCAATTTATTTGATGAAGCCAGGAGAATTTTAATATCAAAACCCAATAAAAAGATTATCAAATAATAATCCATTTGATGAGGTAGGTTTATTGCAATAGTATGATCACTCTCAGGAACTCTAACAACATAATTTCTATTCTTTTTCATTTGAAATCCTGTCAAATTCACAGAACACTATAAAAACAGTATAAAGTATTCCCATGTACTCTTCATCCAGAGATACTATTCACGTTTGGCCAACTCTCCCAGTAATGTCCTTTGCAGAAAAAGGATCCATTCAGAATCATGTGCTGCGCCTAGCTTTGTCTCCATTCTCTGTTGATCAGGAACAGGTCTTTAGCCCTTTCTTGTCTCTCATAACCTTAACATTTCAAAAGACCAGAAGTCACTTATTTTGTGGACTCCCCCCGGTTTGGGCTTGTCTGCTGTGTCTTCACAAATACTTGGAAACTGTGCACCTTTGGCAGTAACCACACCCAGTGGTATGTGATGCCGCAGCCTCTTGGGCGGCAGTCGGTGTTGATTTGGCCTATGCTTGGTAGGTTGCTCCCTAGAGTAAGCTGGCATTGCAAGGGTTTCTCCACTACAAATTTTCTCTTCTTCTCTTTGTAATTGATAAGTATTTTTGTGGGATCATACTAGTGAATATGCTGTTCCCTGTCCAACTTTCACTCCTAGTTTCTTGCAACGCTTTTGCCTAAATTGTTTATTGCCATGATGGTTATTAAATGGAAAATTTCCAATTCCATAATTTCTTCCACATTTCTACTGTAAGGAAGAGCATTCTCAGGTATGACTGCCTGAGAAAAGCAAGTTGCAGAAGTGAGTTGGAGGGTGGGAGAAAAGAATAAAGGTGGTCTGAAAGTACAAACTTTCATTTATTAAATAAATAAGACCTGGGGATGTAATGTATAACATGGTGACTATAGTTATAATACTGTATTGCATATTTGAAAGTTGATAAGCGAGTAGACTTAATATTTCTTATCACAAGAGAAAAATTGTTTTGTAACTATGTCTGATGACATTAGCTAGACTTACTGTGGTGATCATTTTGCAATATATACAAACATTGTATCATTGTTTTGTATACCTGAAACTAATATAATGTTATATGTCAATTATACGTCAATAAAAAGGAAAAGTGAATTGCAGAAGTGGGTGTAAATTTTTAAATTATGTTTATACATATATGTGAATAAACTGTGGACTGCATCTTTCCATTAAAGAAGTACCATTTCTCATTTTAATTAATAAATACTATGTGAGATGCTTCCTTGAAGCCAGACAAATATCCTGTTCCCAACTACCTTTCATGCAGTGGATTTTGCAGCCTTGCCTAAATGAATTATTGCTTTGGGAGGTTACAAATTAACCTTTTTTATTATTTAAAATAAACTTTATTAAAGTACATCGAATCATTTTTAAAACCCTGTTTTTGTTCCATAGCAGGTTTTGAAGGCGGAATGATCTACATAATGGCTTTCTTTCTCTCTAACTTGGCCTGTGTAGATCTGAAATAAATAGGCTTACTTCATGCTTGTTCATTGTCTCCATGACCAAATGGGATACAGCCGACATTCTATTTCCTCTCTTTGACACAGGAAAAAAAAATTATAACATATTAGCCAATGAGACAAGTAAAATATACTTTTGATTTGGCATCTGCATCAGCAGTATTGATTAGCAAAACTTACCAGACTAAAGTTTTTTAAATCTAGTCTCTATTTTTCTACAGTTAACTGTTGCTTTTTGAAGTTTTTGCCAGAGGCTTGTAGAGTGGTATTATTCACAAGTAGTATTTTTCTGAGTATGACATTCAAAATCTGTCTCTACAAAATAAGCTGGGAAATTTCATAATACCACATTTTTTACTGTCTGGTTTTTGATGTTAAATACTGAGATTCTTTGAAAATAAAGTAGACCTTTTTTAGTACAAGACTAGCACCATGTAAATTTATTTCAGTTCAAATTGCATCATCTAAAATCATTTGTCAAGAGAATCACCATGTACATGAAAGAGCTTTAAAGTTTGCTCAAATGGTAGAGCTTATGTTTTATTGCTCTGATAAAAACTTAACTGAAAAAAAATCAAGGAAACTTTTTGCATGGGGTTAGGAGAATAGAACTTAAATTCCATGCTATTATATTTTTGAGTTGCTCTCTAAGTAATATGGAAACTCTTACCATGATCTAGACTCCTTAGTGTGTTATCAGTGAAAACATATTTTTATAAAGTAAAATTTTAATTTACTTTAATTTAAAGAATTAAAAGAAAATTTCATATAATTTAATGTATTTAGAAGCAATAAGAGATCTCATTGAGAAATTAGGTGAATAACTATTTTAACACCATGGAAAAAATCTTTGATTTTTTTTTTTTTCTACTTTGAACTGAATTGACTTTTGGGTCACAGAGTTATACCAGATGTTATAGTAGATAAAATAGAATTCAACTTTGGAAGTTTGAAATCTGGTCCCAACTTGGCCATGTCACAATCTCCCTAGGCCAGTGGTCGGCAAACTGAGGCTCGCGAGCCACCGCGGTTTGCCGCTCTGTTGACGAGTGAGTTTGCCGACCACTGACCTAGACTCTCGATTCCAATAATTACAGGCTGTTGTTGTTCCTTGTGATTAAGTCCCTATCCCAGTGGTCGGCAAACTCATTAGTCAACAGAGCGGCAAACCGAGGCTCGCGAGCCAGTTTGCCGACCACTGTCCTAGGCCATGGTTTGCTGGACTGTAAAAAAAAGAAAAGAAAAGAAAAGCAGCTGAATTAGAAGGAAAGATCATCATCTCTTCAAATTTAAAATTCTATACTATTAGGTCAGTGATGCTTATGTATTTACAAACATGGTGCCATGTAATTCATTCATTGAAAAAATATGCATGGAGCACATACCATCTGTCAGGCATTCTAGGCACTGAGAACACATTGCTTATCTCCTCAAATATGGGAGAAATACAGATATACCCAGTTAACATAACAGGTATTTACTAAATCTTGACTCATAAGATATGCTTCACTCATTCAGTAAATTATACTCTTTTCCCATCCTTATACTGAAGCTACTCTTGTCATCAATGACTTCTATGTTGCCAAATCTTAACATTAATTCAGTTTCATCAACGTGATCCGTTCATAGTATTTGACCCAGCTGACGAAGCCTTCTTGAAGCATTTGACCCTCTAGGTTACCAGGATACCATTCCACAGTTCTGCTACCACAAGGGCCATTTCTTTTCCATTTTCTTTGCTGATTCTTTCCATTTCTCTGATTTCTAAATGTTGAAGGGCTCCAAAATCCACCCTTGGATCTTTTTTATTCTCTATTTACACTTACTCCCTGGGTGACTTTTTATCTAGTCCTAAAGCTTTAATTACTCCTGGCAACTCCCAAATTCCTATCCCCAGCTCCACTTTTCCCTGAGCTCCAGAATCAGTGCCTATTTGATAACTCTACTTGGAATAAAATCCAGATGTGATTCTCTCCACTGTTCACTCCAAGACACTGAGATTTACAGGGGAGAATATTTGGACCAGCATCTGTGATGGATGAGGATAAAGGAAACAGCATGAAAAAGTGGTCTCCTCTGATCCTACAGGGAGTGCTGGAGTGGGGGTGGACTTGCTCCAGTTGAAGCAAGAGAGATCTGTACCCTGGTGAACCAGTTATTGGATTCAGACGGACCCCAGAGAGGGCATAACATTGGACAAGGCAGCTTCCTCCTACCAAGAGCAGATCCTAGAGAGGACTTGGTTGTGAGCCCTCAGCAGCCAACATTCATGGCAGGGGTGGGAATGAGCGCCCCATCCTGAAGGGGGACCTGGATGGCACAGCTTCTACTATAACCACCCCATAGCTGGTTGCATCTCACACTCATCACTTTCCAACCTTATGCAGCTTGTTTTTTCTTCAAAGTATATCCTGTGTGTTTTACTTATTTGTCTGCTTATTATTCCCTACTAGAATAAAACACCATGACAGCAGAAACTTTCTTTTCTTTTCTCTTCTTTAAGAAACAGGGCCTAGAACATAGTAGGTGCTCAGTAAAGATTAGTCAATGAGTAAATAAATGAGTCACATGCTTACTGTATGCTAGAAACTATGTTATATTCTATATATAGAAGTGAACAAGACAGACTCATTCTCTACCTTCACAGAGCTTATAAACTAGTAAAAATTATGCACATGGACAAAATATGTATGTATATACCACATTTTTTAAAGTGTTATCACAGGCAAACTCTGTTATCTAGTATTTTTCTAATCTATATAGATTCAGCACATCTGATAGTCCACCATACAAAGTTTTTTACTGAATGACAATGTCAGAGGACTATAAAAACAGTGGAAACTTTGAGAGTCATTTATTGTTCCTGCTAATTTTTGGAAATAAATGTTAGATCACTGGAACACATAATTTTTGCCCAGTTTAGGAGGAAAAAATAAGGGACAAAATAAGAGAGAGACAAACTCAGAGCAAATGAACACTTAACGGGTTTTTATTAACCGACATCCTGTTTTCTAAAATGCTGGACAGCAAGGCTATAATTGTATCTAGTAAATAGATAAGGGGAAAAATGTTTTGTAATGAATGGATAATTTTTAGTCCCTTCATACATGCAAATGTAACTTTTCCATTACTTTTGCTTAAGTGACAGCTAAAAATGTAATGAGGACTAGGAAGTAACATTTCAGCTTTTATGTTATTGTTGTGGGATTACAGGTTCATCTTTTAACAAGCAGCCTATCTCCCTAAAAGCTATGTTTTCTGCTTTCTACAGCATATTTGATGTCCATTCACAACCAACTAAATATTTTTGCTGTATGGAGTTTCAGTGAGATAAATGCCATTCCCCACTGTGTTTATTTGAAATGTGAAAACCTGTCAGCCTGGGTTTTCTGTGTGGTAGTGAACATGACAACCGACATGTCAATTCTTGGTTTGTCATAAGATAGTTGGCATTTCTAAAATAACTTGTATGGGAAATCATGAATTGCTCTATATTTATGAATTTGCTGGTCTCTGCTTCCTTGTACATAACTGTTTGCAATGCATGACATGTAAGCTGGGTCTGACTGAGTTTATGCACCTCTCTTCTATGTGATATTCATCCTAGATGCAATGGAAGTCTTGAGAAGATTCTAGCCCATAAAATTTCTACCTCAAACGTGAAAAAAAAGCAAGAGGTTTTTTTTTATGCTCATGGGGCAATAAAACGATTGGATCCCACTATTCTTCATTTGAGACAGCTTGATGAGGTCCTCTATAAAGATATATTTTTGATTCCTTAAAAGTTTATATTTTTATTGATTTCAGAGAGGAAGGGAGAGGGAGATTGAAACATCAATGATGAAAGAGAATTATTGATTGGCTGCCTCCTGCACGCCCCCCCTGGGGGTGGGGTGGGGGAAATGGAACCCACAACCCGGGCATGTGCCATTGACTGGAATTGAACCCAGGACCTTGCAGTCCACAGGCTGATATTCTATCCACTGAGCCAAACCATCTGTGGAAAATTTAAAATTTTTGATGAATGTTTCTTAGCTGTCAATTTAATATTAATTTACTGAGTTATCACTTCTATTCCTGGATATTTTTTATTTAAAAAAAAATAGATGACTATTAGCCCTAGTATTGTAGTGTACAGATCCAGTTTTTTTTCCTAAATTTTTATTTATTGATTTGAGAGAGAGAGATTTGTTGTTCCACTTATTTATGCCTTTATTGGTTGATTCTTGTATGTGCCCTGACTGATATTCAAACCTGCGACCTTGGTGTATAGGGACAATGCTCGAACCAACTGAGCCACCCAGCTAGGGCCAGATCTAGTTTAATTATATCATTACTTTAATGACTGACTAATAGTTAGATAGCAAGGTCCTTACAGCTGATTTTTTTCAGAGAACAATAAAGATTATGAATATTTAAATATTGTCAAAATATTTAGAAATATTAGAATCCACAAATTATTTTTATTGATAATTAATCCTCCTCTTACAACTGGAGGTGATACTTAAGTACCTCTAAGGAGAAAAGGGCAGCTACAGTTCCTCAATTTTAGAGCCAACAATATTTGATAAGAACAGGTGAAGAACCAAAATTTGAATGCTACAGAATTTTACCGTAAACTTAAACAAACATGAGGTGTGGCAGAAGCAGATCTAACTTGCCAAATAACCTACACAAAATTGCACCCATGTCTGCTTCACTCTCCATCTCTCTTCTGTTCATTTCCCACTATCTCAACCTTCATCTGCTTTCCTCCAGCCTCCCTGCTTCTTCTTCTTTTTTTGGTATATTTTTCTTTCCCTAATCCTAGGTTGTTCATGTAAACTTATGGGAAAGTATATTTCATGTGCATATTTTATTCTTCCAATAGAGCTATACACATCGAGCATGTCTAATGAGTAATATTTGAATGACTGCTCAATATACATATACTGCAGTCTTACTTGGGTTCTTAATAGGTGCTCCTGTGGCATGCAGCATCCCCCAGACACAGATAGGCATTAATTAAAACATAAATCTCACCCGGCCAGAGTGACTCAGTGGTTGGGCGTTCACCTATGAACCAGGAGATCACGGAAGGATTCCCGGTCAGGGCACATGCCAGGGTTGCAGGCTCGATCCCCAGTGTGGGGTGTGCAGGAGGCAGCCAATCAATGATTATCTCTCACTATTGATGTTTCTACCTCTCTCTCCCTCTCCCTTCCTCTCTGAAATCAATAAAAATATTTTTAAAACAACACACATAAATCTCCAAAGGGTTCTGCTTCTTCATTTTTGCTCATCTGTGTATCAGAATCTCGTCAGCAATTGCCAGATAGAGTTCACCTGGATGAGATTTCTATGTGTAACAATGCCTAGAAGGATTTTGAAATCAAAAATCTTATGAACACTCAGAACACAGGTTGAGAACTACATATTTGTTATTTTACAGGCTTCTGTTCAATGAACTCCAAAATAGTGCTTCTCAAACTGTACCATGAAAACGATTCAGCCAAGGGTCTTGTTAAAATGCAGATTCTGGTTCAGTGTGCTTGAGGCAGAGCTCAAGACGCTTCATTTCCAGTAAGCTCCCCAGGGATGCAGCTGTGGCTGGTCCATGGATCACACTTTGAGCAGCAAGGGTCTAATAGGATTTGGTAACAAAGCTTTTGCTATCACCCTTCAGTTTCATCTCATTAAGGAACTGTTGATAAGCCTCAGCTAGTGTGGTCTGGCCTACATTCTGTCCTGTTATCTGGTTAGTCCTGGGGTGTCTATGTTTGCTGCAGGAACTTGTTTCTGATGACATGGGATCCTTAATATCGACTTGTTCACCCTGGGAACAGCTGCTGGTTGCTCATTTGTGCACCATTTGGATGCTGGTTCAACCACTGAGTTCTCTGAAGCTTCCGTTTTCTTTGCTTCGCTGGGTAGGTAGATGGTGGGGGAGGAGGCAAAAAGAATTATTTCTTGCTTCATATGTGAGCTGCATAGCACTGTAATACCTTCTGGGTGATATCAATGGTGGTTTGGGACATACCAGTGTGAGTCTCATATATGTCATCTCATTGAATTCTCATAGCAACTCAGTGATGCAGGTAATATTAATGTGTTAATATTCATCTTATGGATAAGAAAGCTGAGATTCAAAGAAGTTCAAGAACTCCTATGAGGACCAAAAGGAAGTGAAGGGTGCATCTGGGGCTCCAAGTCTAGTAGGAAGATGGACTTTTCATCTTGTGAGGTCTTTCTAGGTCCCTATCCATCCATACATTTATTTTTCTTTGGTTGTACAATGCCACTCCCCTTCTCTAAAGAGTTAGCACCAAGAGCAACTTGGAAGTCTTGATAGTCTGTTGACTTCTATTTGAAAAAGAATATTTCTGGGCTTTAAGATAAAGTGGGAGAATATAATACAGAAATGGAGAATGAGGAAGCAAAATTAAAATGACAGTGAATGCTAAGAGTGGGATTATCCTCCTCCCCAGTTTTCCTTTCCCTCCTCCTTCTTTTTTTTGCATTCTGCTATGGAAAGGAAGACAATTTTGGAGGCACTTAGACACTTGACTCCTACCAGATTATGTACATTTATTAATCTTTGAGATCTGTTCCATATTTTTTAAGGAACAATAATTTTTCTAGTGATCCACCTTAGTCAAGTTATTTGAAATCTATAATATATAATATTGCTCATATTACCATTAGATAATCTTCTTTGAGGTAACTGAATGCATTGGGGATTTGATTTAAAGGAAAATGAATGGTGTATTTGCATTTAGTCTTTTTTTTTTATTTATTTCGGGGGTGGGGGTGGGAGGAAACCAGGCAATTGTTATAATTACTACATAATGGTTTAGTGGGGGCAAAATGTAATCAATTACAAATTGGAAAATACAAAACCAAAAGCATAAACAAATCTCTCTATAAACTATTTCCTATAGCTCTCTAGTCTACTCGATGAGCAGCTAGGATTGGACATAAATTTGTCAGTTAATCAGATTTTAATACCTTTCAGTTTAAAAGACTTTTTGGGTAATTCATGTATTTGGGGTAAATATTTAGTGTTTCTGGGTATCCTCCCCCTACCCAGGTCTCCTCTTAATGATCTGGAGGGGGAGAGGGAAGGGAAGCTGGGAGAGGGGCTGCTGGTTCTTGAACTATCCTGGAACTGTTGGATTAAAATAGGTCCTTAATAGGCCTCCAGGATGATGCCCCTTATCTCTCCTGGTTATAGGAAACCCTGCTGGATCTGCTGTTGAAACTGTGATTGTGAAATTCACACTGAATCTCTTGATTCAGCCAAGATGTAGACTATTGCTGGTGCTGTAGACTCTCTGGTTGCAGCCAGAGCCAAAATGGTTGGGAAAGTTCATTCTTACCCCATGCCTTAGCCATCCTGTGGCAGGCTCCCTGGCTCTCTACTCAGCCATGCCCAGCAAGGGTCATCTGGGAACTTCAGAATCCTTTCTGCTCCAACGTGAAAGCAGAAATCTTTGGGGGCACTTCTCTGGTCTTCTATCCACCTGGACTTGTCTCGCAGCCATTTCCAATCAGCTTGGACAGTGCCATGTTAAAGCTGGGTTCTTCTCTGGGCTTGAAATTGGCACAGCGTGTATCCAGAAAAGTTAGAAAAGGCCCCTTGCTCTGAGAAGCCTCTGAACACATCTAATGGTCTCCATCTCCCCACTTTTCATTATTTTGATCCCAAAGTGGTCCTTTGTGGAAATTAAAAAATGACATCTCTCAGGTAGATATACTCTTGAGCCAGGCTGCAAAGCCTGTGAGTGGAGCAAGGCTTGGATAGTCATTCTTACTTGGCTCCTTGGGCTAGGTACCATGTGCAGCGAACAAACTGCCCAACCTCTTACAGTGTCCCTGGAGGCAGAAGCTGGGACCCAAATATCCGAATGCTTCTTTTTCTTCTCCTTTTCTTATCTTCTCATCTCCTCTCCAAAGAGCTCCTGCTTCCCCTTTCTCTTTAGGTAGGTATGAACATTTTTATGCCATATCCTGAGTGACCTTTGGCCTGGCTCATGTTAGAGCTCTGTGGACTGAGCCTACCATGTCTGGCTAACAAGTCTAGTCTTGCTGTGAACTAAATTACCCCCCAAACTTAACAACTTAAAACAACAAATGTTTATAATCTCACCTAGCACACAGTATCAGAGGATCAGGAATCGAGAAGTAGCTTAGTTTGGTGGGTTGCACTCAAGCTGTGGCCCAGACTATACTCTCTGAAGACTTGATTGGGACTGAAGGGTGTTCCCAAGCTTACTCACGTGGTTCTGGAAGGAGCGAGCAGTTCAAGGATGGGCTTTTCAATAGAGCTGCTATTGACATGGCCTCCCCCAGAGTGAGTGATCCAAGTGGGAGAGTGATCAAAGCAGAAGCTGCAATCTTTTGAAATCTAATCTCAGGATTGACATACTATCACTCTGCCACATTGTATTTGTCAATCAGAGCAACCCTAGTACAATGTGGGAGGGATGAGACAAGGGTTTGAGTACCAGGAGATAGCGATCCACGGGGGCCATCTTGGAGGCTGGCTAATGTTCTGCCAGTGTTCCTCACTGGGAGCAGACTTGCCATGGGGGTTAAGACAGTTCTTGGTTGGGTAGGATTGTCCCAGGCATTGTTGAACATTTAGCAACCCTAAATGCCAGCAGCACTTTGTATCTCCCTGTATGGTTTGAAATGGCTGAGGGATTGATAGTCCTGTAACATTGAGAACTGTAGTTTGAAAGACACTGAACTTGGAGAAAGCAAATGTACCCTTAATCCTACTTCCATCATTTGTTAGTCAAGGACCTGGAGCAAATGATTAAACTCTCTAAGCCTCCTCTGTGAATGGGAGATAATGATACTTGCTTCACAGGGTGAGAGCTAAATAAATAAGGAGAACAAGATAACCTTGAACCACAGATGGCCACACTTCTTTCAGAGACACTGGAGTGTCCCAGTCCCTAGAGGCTGCTGTGGTTTCCAACTGGAGAGTCGCAGGAACAAGCTAATCACCAGAGGCCAATGGAATGGGCCAGGAACATCAATGCAAGCTTGGCTTTCCTCCTTCCCAGAGGCCTGAACTTTTTCTTGCTACAAGATGACTGCTGGGTTTTATTTTGGGGAGACCCTTGGTTGTCAGCTCAGCCCACCATTCTACCTTATTGCCTTCCCTGATCACCTGCCAAAGTGCAACTCTCTCAGGAAAATGATTTTCTCCCATTTCACTCCTCTGTTCTGGGTTTCCTTTTCCTAACTTAAATCCCACCGCTCCTCTTGTCCTGAGTGTTTCCATTTTCCTTTTGGAAAGTAATCACACCCACCCTCCATTTCTCTCTGAATTGCCTCTACTTCCTGGAATCCTGGCTCACTCCTGAACTTTGTGTTTTCCCTTCAGCATTCTTAAGTTGTCTTTCCATCACAACTTTTAGGCAAAACTCGTCCTTGACAGCTGTCTACCCTCTTTGTGCTCTGGGCTGAAGAGCACTGCTGGAGAAAATCCAGATAGGTGATTTTCTCCAAATTCACTCCCATACCCCCTGGGCCAACAGCACTTCCCTGGAACTCCTGCTTCCCTGGTCAACTTTGTTCCTTCAACCTCCACAGCATTTATTATAAACCTTTTCCTCCATCACCTCAAATCTTCTAGTTTGCCCTTAGGTGCTTCTACCTTACCCTGACCCTCAGATGACCTTGTCTGCTACTTCACAAAAACACAGAACCCATTGATGAGAATGCTCACAATTTCCTGTCAACCCTCCTGCTTCCCCTTTCTCTTTAAAAAGTGAAGGACTACCTCAATTGTCCCTATACCTGTGTCCAACTTCCCCTAATACTAACCTTTCTACCTGAAACTAAGCTCTCATCACCTTGGGCCTCCTCAGGCACTTCCCTTCCACAATTATCATCTCTCTTCTGTATTTCAACATCAACATTTTCACTGAATCCTTTTCATTAAATATCCTCAATCTCTTTTATCTTAAAAACAAAATCCTCCCTCTAACTCTTCTTTTCCCTTCCTTGTTCCACACTTTTCTCCTACCCCTTATTTCCCCTTCACAGCCCAAGTTCTTGAAGTAACTGCTCATATTCTCTGTAGCTTCCTCATCTCCCTTTCCTCTCAACTGTTTGAAGCCTGCTTCTGCCTACATTTCTCCTCAGAAACTATTCCCACACAAGGCACAAACCACCTCCCTATTGCTAAATCTCAGACATTCTCATTTCTTATCTGACTTGACCTCTCAGCCTTGACCTCAGCCTTGACACTGTCCACCACTTCCTTCTCTCTTTCTATTAAACCACGTTCTCCTAGTTTCCCTCCTATATCTCTGACTGCCCTGTCTCCTTTTTGACACATTTTCTTCTGCCAGTCTCTGTGTCCTCAGATCTCTTGGTTCTCTTCCCCTCACCTGCTACAACTCTCTCTAAGTGATCTCATCCATTGTCGTAGCTATAATGTATATTTACATGCTAATAACCCTTGAAATCATGCCAATGGCCCAGAGGGTTTGTCTGAGCTTCAGACCTATATTTGAAAAAGATCTTCTGGATGTTGACAATGGGATGTCCTGTAGCCACCTGCACTCAATCAGGTCAGAATTCAGCTCTTCTCTTCATTTCCCTTTTAAAACCTGCTCCATCTTCTGGGCATCATCCTTGATTCTTCCCTCTCCCTGACCTCTACATCCAAATTGGTAGCCAGATCCTGAACATTCTACCTCCCCTAAATATTTCTCAGTTCTCAGGGCTCACCTCCACTTGCACTGTCACTAGCTAAGCTTGGTTAACCTCGTCTCTTTGGATTACGACCATAGCCTCCCAACTGATCTCAGTCTACCCATGGACTCACAGTGATCTTTCTGAATATTTAATCATGTCCCTTTTGTCAGCCCTGCTTAAAATTATTCATTAACTCCTACTTGTCACAGGATATAAAGCTTTCCATGCTCTGGTCTCTCCTACATTGTGTCTTACCACTGCCATCTCTAACTTACCCTTCAACTATACTGAATTATTCAGAATTCTGTAAGGTTGCTTGCTGTGCCTTTTGCCTCTGGATTTTTGCCATACATTTCCATGTTCTTTCCCTTGTTGAGGTTAACTCCTGTTCATGACTTTTTCCATGATGCCTTCTATGGCCTTCTTGTAACAGTTAGATGTTCCTTCCTTTTTTCTTTTATCATGTTACCCTGTGTTTGCCTCTATCATAATACCAATCCTGTTTTAATTGTCCATCAGCCTAGACTTTGGGGAAAATACCTTTATTCTTTGTGGTTTTATCCCTAGAGTCACTCTAGACAGTGTATGGTGCATATTAGGAGCTCAATAAACAGTTATTAAAAGAATATATTATTCTACTAACATGTATCACCTGGATGGCATATGATGCACAGTTATAAATATTAGTTAAATTTTAACTTTAGATGAGGGGAATATTAGGAAGATAAGAGATGAATTTAATAGGGATAAAGAATCAAAGAGACTTTCCTCCTTGTATCATGTGTTGAGGCCAGAGAGCCAGATGTTCCTTTATCCTCACCCTTTATCTTCCTTGGCAAAGGGAAAGCATCTGTCACTTAGAGAAGCCACTGCTGGCCCAGTGTTGCTGTTTCAAAGCTGATATTAGAAGCAAAGGATGGGCCAGGATGAGAGAAATAATTGTGTTTTTTTTTAAATTTCTTTCCACAGTTCAGGTGGAAAAGAAGTACAGACTCAATGGAAGAGGAGAAAATACTCAAAAAAAAAAAAATGCAGCAGTTTCCTAGACTAAAGTTTAAGAAATATTTACAGTTTAGAATTTTTAATGTTTATTTAGGTGGGTATCTTGAAATAAACAGGCTTATAATTTGTCTGTCCTGCAAGTTTAAAAAAAGACAAATCAATATATTTTCTGACAATATCCCACATGCCTTATTGATTGAAGAGACTGTGCAGTTGCTAGCAGCACCCACACATAAGTAAATGAAACACTATTATGCAAGAATCTAAGGAACACTAACTAAAGAACAGCCTGGTATTAAAAAATAAATAGAAATGACTCCTCTTAGTTGTAGCCACATGTACTTTCCTTTGGACCTCAGATCTCCAACAGATTTAATTTCCCTCTGGTTTGTCTTCAGAACTGGGGAAGAGAAATCCTGGATTTGGCAGGCGCTGAGCTTGGAACCCACATTCACTCAAGCAGTACTGTTGGTTCAGATGATCCTTGAGGCCAGTAACACTTCCAGCCCCAGGGAAACCTTTGTTCCAAATTTTTCCATCATTCCATAAGGGAGTTCTTTTTGCAAAAGGCTCTGGCTGTTCCTACGGCTTTCCCTCATTTTGTCTTTTAAAAGGCATTTTGTGGTGTTGGAACATTGCAGGTCTCCCCCTCCCTCTTCACCCAGATGTTTCTGGTTCTCAGGATGTACACCTGTGAAGCTGGGTCACTTGGGAGAAATGCTTGAGTTTAATTTACAGCAGAGGAGAATGTGATCTTCACATGCAAATGTTCAAAGGGGTCATTTTGTTCTCAGGGATCAACTGCAAGACCTGCTAGGATAGAATTTGCAGAAATATGAAAAAAATTAAGGTCTAATTATTAAATATTTTTTGAGTGAGACAAATCAGTATTCTAGCTAGGAAAGGACACAGGGGAAAATGGACAATATAAAAAAATAAACAAGTAAATAGTACATGGTTGTTTAGATGAAATTGTCTTCAATTTTGAAAGATGAATGTATACACTGAGATGCTTGTTTTTGCTATGCAGGTGGTCTCCTTGCTTGGATGACAGATGATGTATATGCAGTGTCTGGCATAGTATCTGACACATAGTAGGTGCTCAGTAATATTAGTTCCTGTTCTTTTCCTAGCTTGAACTACAAAACAAATGAAAGTATTTTGGCCCATCAAGAATAAGTGTTATAAGGCTCACTTTTAGCAAAATGCATCCCTTAACTTCAATCCAGAGGGATTTTGGTGTAGCCATGACAGAACAATTCATATCATCAGAAGTTACTGTTAGTCACTCAATTCAGTCTAAATAATTTTCATAATAAACATTATCCAGAAGCTACTATGTATCAAGTACAGTGACAGGCATAGGAATCCAGAAATTACGAAGCTATGGTGACTGCTCTCAGGAGTGATTCGATAGGGCAGCAACACCTTTAAAATAGGGTAGTGCATGATAAAGTCCAAAAGACAAATACAAATGAAGTATTTTGGGGACCCAAAGAAGGAAAAGCTGTATTTGCAATTGGGAGGATGGGGAGGAAGAAGAGAATCAGGAGGGGCTTCAAGACATAGATGACCTCTGAATGAGCTGTACAGAACTGAATGGTTTGTGGGACAGGGGAGGGAGCCAGGAAAGCCTGTGAAGCGTCTGAGGCCCATGATTTTGCCTAAAACACTGAATGTGCAAGGGGCATAGTGGGAGATGGCCCTAGAATGGGGTTTGGGATCACAACATAAGCATCTTAAATGGCACACACCTAGCACTGCTAGGTGGTATTTGATGCGGCTGGCACTGTGGCACATTTTGAGATTTTTGAGAAGAAAAATAACAAGACTTGGCTATGCATCAGACAGCAGGCAGGAACTGGGAGGACCAGTGGGAAGTGATTACTAGTATAATCAGCCAGCTAAGAAGGAATGAGCGTCATAAGTAGGGTAATTTAGAAAAGATTGGATCAAGATATCTTATGATCCTGCTTTACTGTCTTTGTGCACCTGTCACAATTTGAAATTACTGTGGTCGTGTGATCATGTGGTTGTGTTCTTTCTCCCTCATGAGATTTTAAACTCCATGTGAGCAGAGCCCTTGGCTCTTCCTTCTTTGCTGCACCCCACCACCCTCTAGGGCCTACGATGGTTCCTGGCACACAGCAGGGACTACATAAACACGTGTTGAATGAACGAATGGCTAGTGTGGAAATAGAACTGATAGGATTTGACAAACCACTGATGCAGAACAGGTGGAAGGCAGAAGCACTGAGATGCTGTGAGAAGAGTTTCCAGCTTGGTCCCGGAAGAATATTTAACACTCGGATGGAATGGTTTCTCACATATCTACTTCCTTCCTTTTGCACTTACACTGTGGGCCTTTAAGAGATGACCCTTAACAATGAATCTTTTTGTTGTTGTTGTCATTGTCTATTTGTTGTTTTGCTTTATTTTATTTTTTAGTCAAAGGTTTGGCAATGAAATTTGCCTTGCATTATTTTATTAAGAGTATTTTCAAGGGAGGAGGACCCTTCCTTCTTCTACTGATAAATGATCAAGACTCCTGGAGGTGTGTACAGTGAATTAAAATGGTTTTTCTGTAATCAGTAAGAAAGAATCTTAGGGCTTGGTTGGCTGCAAATTCCTACCTGTAAAGAAACTCTCTAGTTTTGATAAATATTGCTTCCAAGACTTAAAATATCTTTTTAAAAAAGAGGCAGTACATTTTCTGAGTTACTATTACATGAAAATCAGAGAGGAAAGATGGATTTTCAAACCTGATGTGGAAGGAGAGGGCAGGTTAAAAAAATAAAAGCTACATCAGCGAATTGGAAAAGCTTGAAGAACATGTGACTTGAGGTTGATATTTGAGAAGTGAATCAGTAGCATCTGGGAAAGTGGGGAATACAAGTGTTTTAGAGGCAAGGATTGTGGAGTTTGGAATTAGGTAGAAATACTTGGTCCCCACCTGCTATGAGAAGTGGTCTTCTTCCACCTGGAGGCTGAGCTAAAAGCTTCTCTGTTGAGAAGGTAATATCTGCATTGTGAGGGTTCACGGAAAGAACCTAGTGGAGCAACCTTCTCTTATAGGCATTTCATGACAATTGGGAGTGGCGGTGGTAGGAATCACACAGCTAGGCAGGAAGTTCTAGAAGAAGCAGGTTTACCCAAGCCTAAGCAGTGCTAGGTATGTGGAGAAATTGATGCTGCTGATGGGTACAGCCAGGAGAGTTTATGATCCTTCATACATTACATTGCACAACTCCAGTGGGCACCACTCTTGGTAGCTTATATAAATGGGGTTGTGCTCCAGGAGGTAACAATCACATAGACACTACTCCAGTCACCTAGACAATATTCTCCATTGCATTATTCCAGACTGCCCCCCTCCCAACCCCAGAATATTGTAATGAGCAGTGCTGTCTACGAGGGAGATGAACATCTTGTGTTTTGATTACTAGAATTCTTGTGGTTGCAAGTAACAGAAACTCAACTCAAATAGCTTAAACCAGTGGTTGGCAAACTCATTAGTCAACAGAGCCAAATATCAACAGTACGATTGAAATTTCTTTTGAGAGATAAATTTTTTAAACTTAAACTTCTTCTAACGCCACTTCTTCAAAATAGACTCACCCAGGCCGTGGTATTTTGTGGAAGAGCCACATTCAAGGGGCCAAAGAACCACATGTGGCTCGTGAGCCACAGTGTGCTGACCACTGGCTTAAATAATAGAGGTGATATATTGACTTATTCCTAGGCATTCCAGGGATAAAGTTGGCCTTTGTCTCCATCTCTTGCCATTGCTTTTCTCTCTGTGTTAGCATCATTATCTCCTATTTCTGGGTTTCTCCTGTACTTTGTGTCAGTGATAACACAACAAAGTACAGCCCCCTCATCCCCAGCACCACATAAAAAAAGTAGGGAAAAGCAGTTTCTTCTCTGAGCAGGCTTTAGATAAGGTTGTTGAAGGGTCATTAATTATCACATCTGTTCCATTGTATGCTAAAAATTACTTCCTTAAAACATCTTTTTCTTCCTTGTTGAAGTAATTCCAATATACTCTTAAGGAAATCCGACATGAAAAATTCTGTTTAAAACTATTCTTTCACGGAGAATTTAAAACCTTAATTAGTATGGATTGGTGAGTTCTTGGGCAATTTTCTTAGAAATATTACTGGATTAGGTTGTAATGCGTATTTGATAGAGAAAGTCAATACATGGCGTGTGTTTTCAATGTTTGTCATCTGGTTCTAGTCTTGTTTGGCAAGAGGATTTTATACGTGGCTCTGTAAGTTCAGCCAAAAAACCTTGTGTACTTCACAACTTGCCACTCTTTTCAAAGCTTTAGTTAGAGACTGAAGCTATAGCACATGCTGCTGGATTAAGCGCCTAAAGTGAGAGTTTCATGGGCCTAAAATATCTCTTGTACCCACACATTTCCTGGTAGGGCCAAACTTCACAAAATAAACATAGATGACCTCTCATCCATCTAGTCTTCCGGAAAGTTTAGAAATGATGCAACTTTTGGCAATATGACATGACACATTGCTTTACTTGTGCAGAGCATGAACTTCCTTCATTCTGCACAACCCGGACAAACAAGCGTTTACATTAGCACTGCCCTGGATTCTGAAACAAAAGCTCATCGACTTTAGTGAAGCTAGACATTAAATAAATGGCCTTGGCTCTGGGAAGAATGAGTCAACATGTGACAACGGGGAAGTCTCGTGGTTGCTTCAGTGATAGCCAAGACATTTGAGAAAGTAGAAGCTGGTTTTCCTGTCAATACCTTGGTTTCCTTTCCTCTTTTTTTGGTCCCCCCTGCTTGCAGGAATAACAATGTCTGGAATCAATATAGAGCCCCTCTTTTGAAAGGTTGAGTGTTTTCCTACACGTGGAGTTGGCTGGCTTTGCTCTTTCCCTTTGTGGGAGAGTGTGAGCTCTGAGATTTCCTACTGCTCCCCTGCCTGCCTCATTTGTCTCTCCACCACCAACCTAGCTCTGAATTTAGTTTCTCTTCTTGGATGGCTTATTCTGGTTTCTCTCTTCCAATAAATATAAGCAAAACTTTGCATGCTGATTAGTATGCTATGTGCTACTTTTAACCTGTTTTCATTATTCTGTCTTCTTGTGGTGCCTCCAAGGTGGTATGGATATGCCCTTACTTGTTTCCGAGGAGTTTTTGTTTTGTTTTTAAAGATTTTCTTTCCCCTGTAATTGCCTGATTAGTCTATTTTCTCTACTCCTAAGAGATAATCATTGCTTAGAAGTGTCACAATGTCATGATAATGGTGCATAACTAGGCACGATAATAGTGAGAGAATTTTGGACAAAGGGGTGATCCCAGACTATTTTACTTATAAGACCCTTTATACACTATTTCCAACCTATTTCTCCAGCCTTTTACTCCTTATAACGTATCCCATATGATAGTGTTTCTCACACTATACTAAATGAAGAACCAGCTGTTTTCATTTCCTTTGTGTCAAGGTCAGATATGTGGTCCTACTGTGCAGGACTAGTGTGCAGCTTGGGGGACATGCCACCCACCACACCAGCTTGACCACACCTGGTCTAGATCCTGTCCAAGAAGAAGTTAAAGACCATGCAACGTCAAGTTGCTAACTTTCTACAGTGTACTCTCCATTTCTTTTCTTATATAGTCACAGAATGTAACAAACAATTCACAGTCCACAGACCACACTTTGAGTAGCCCAGCCATAGGCTATATCCTCACCAGATTCTTATCGTTTTTTTAAAAAAAACCTTGGTGGTATTATCTTTGACCTTTGATCCTAGGTGTTCCCTCAGCTGGGTGCCTTTGTTCCCTTAACTTTGCCTGGCTTATCCCTACTTACCTTTGAAAGCCCCCCTTAAACTTTTTAAAACTGAGAATAATTCCCATAACATAATGTTAATCATTTTTATGTATAAAATTCAGTGGTTTTTAATATATCTACAATGTTGTACAACTTTCACCACTATCTAATTCTAGAACATTCCTGTCACCAAAAAAAGAAACCCCAGGCCCATTAGCAGTCACTTTTATATCCCCTTGCCCCAAGCCTCTGACAACCACTACTTTCTGTTTCTATGGATTTCTCTATTCTGGACATTTTGTATTAATGGAATCATGACATGTAGCCTTTGGTGACTGACTTGTTTAGTGTAATGTTTTCAAAGTGCATCCATGTTGTAGCATATGTCAGTTCTTCATTCATTTTTATGGCCAAATAATATTCTATTGTATGGGTATACCTACCACATTTTGTTTGTACTTTTATCAATTTGGGTTGTTTCCACTTTGGGACTGTTATGAATAACACTGCTAGTAACGTATGCTAGCTTTATTGTAGATATATGTTTTCATTTCTCTTGGGTATGTACCTTAAAGTGGAATTGCTGGGTCATATGGTACCTCTATCTTTAACTTTCTGAGGAACTGCCAAACTATTTTCTAAAGTGACTATACCATTTTACATTTTCCCCAGTAATGTATATGAGGGGTCCAATTTATCGGCAGTCTTGTCAACACCTTGTTTTTTCTTTAAAAAAATTATAGCCATCGTAATGGGTATGATAAATATTTTTCTTCTGTGAATTCATCTTTCTTTTTCCTCCCAAAAAGAATAAACTCTTTTCTTCTCTCTGCTTTCACGAGAATATAGTACAGTAATCCTACTGTAAAATTTTTGAGCCTTTGAGGGTGTCAGGTACTATGCTAAGTGCTTTCCATGAGTGAGCTCATTAAACCCTCCCCACATTTAAACAACAACAACACTTTTATAAATAATTCAAGAGTCTGTATAATACAATCTCCCCTACCCCCTATTTTTGCAACCCCCATGAAGCCTTCTCTGAAGGAGTTAATCACTTCCTCCTCCTTCCTGCCCTGGCTGTAGTGAGTCTTCGCATTTAGAATGCTGTGTCATAATTTATTTATTTGCACATTTATCACAAATATAAGAGGGCAGGGCCGTGTCTTATATTTTTCTCTGTATTGCTGAGTGATGCCTAAAAAGTGCCCAATGAATATTTATTGATTTGAATATCTGTCACTGTTGTATTTGACATATGCACATCATTCAGAACTCCAGATAACTGCAATTTTCGATGCTCTGAAACAGGGAAGAAGAAAAGTAAGCTCATCTCTTTTTGGTACTTCTTGGGATGAAAATCCAACATACATAAACATCTTTAGTTAAAGGGGACCTATGTGTTGGTGTGGACTGTGGATCAGTGTGTGTTCTCACCAGATGAATCTGCCAAGATGGAAAAGTCAACTGATTTGAGTGAGCATGTATCATTATGGCTTCAAAAAGATGTTATTGAGCTATCCTGCTGGGTCCTGTTCTCTCTCTCTCTCTCTCTCTCTCTCTCTCTCTCTCTTAATTCATCTCTATCCAAAATATTTTGTTTTCTTCTCATGATTTGATCCTGCAGCAGGAGAAAATGGTTTTGATTAAAGCTGAGGCAAAATCATGTCAAGCTTCCTACCTTTGGTTCTGTGCTGACAGTTCCTTTGATTGTCTATACTCTATAGTCTTCTTCTGTATACTGGCCTGTTCCTTCTCTGCCCAACCTCTGCTTTTCCCCCAAGTTCATTTCTGTATTTGGTATAAAAAAAAAGTTTAAGCCACCTTTCTCCTTTCATTACATGTATCAGCCACACATGTCCCTGTGGATTAATGAGCCATCCCCATGAAGAAGTGCTCAATTGATACTTCTCAGGTCACACAGAAAGGGGAAAACTAAACCCAGAATCCAGATCTCCTGACTAATGTCTCCCACTAGTTTTCAATTTCACTGTGTTTTTTATTGTTAATGCTTCAATGTGTTAACACTGCTTTCCCCACCCCCTCAAAGTTTTAGAGAGAGAGAGAGAGATGAAAAGTTCTCTTTTTTGCAAGACATTAAGGGAATGGAAATTGTGAAGAAACCTGGGAAGAACCTCCAAGTTATAGTCATGGTTTGCTCAAAAGGCTAGGTGAAGTACACAGGAAAGGGTAGTCTTCCTACCTCCTGAGGGTGGACCCAGTTCATCTGAGGAGGCCATTCTCTGGCCATCCATGAAACGAATGCAGATGGTGATCTCATCTTTCTCGGAGCAAGTGTGGCCATAACTGAAAGGACAGACACCCCCCAGGGAGCAGGCAGGGGGGCCAGGATGTGGGAGGGTGATTCAGCAGGTAACAGCAGCTCTCTCAAGCCACCCTGCAGAAAAGCCCAAGAGGCTCAGCCTGTCAGGCATGTTTCAGAGGAGAGAGACCACATCCTGGTTGCCCATTCTGTTGACCCCTACATGAGTTCTCTGTTTTCCCCATAAACACATAATTTCTGCTCCTGATAAGATGTTGGGGTGCTGTGAGTTGAGGAGCCTCAGTATCTAGCACAGTCTGGGGCCCATGGCAAATGGTTGAACATGTTTGTTGAAAAGGGGAGGAGAAGAATGGAAAATTTTGAAAGCATCTCTTGAACTTCCTTAATCTGAGTTTAATAAGCCTATAATATGATGTTTTACCGAAACTCGAAGTACAACTATTAATATCAAAAAACTGTAATAAATAAAATTAACTTGAAATGAGCTGATGTCTTTTTTCCTAACTGCTAGGCACTTGGAGTGTAAGAATTGAAATGTTGTTCCCTTGAAGCATATTTTAAAGTGTGTTTTTTCCTTTCTCAGAGAATATTTTTAGAATAAACATTGCCATGCAAATTATATGGATACCCCTCCCCCCTTCATAATAGCCTGCGAAAAGTCAGACCACAAAGGCACAAAGAAAGTCTTATTACGGTTAACCTTTGGGGAAAGCAGCTTTATCGACCACTCAGAGTTTACTTGGGTAGCAAACTCAAAACATACCTATGGCTCTAACAGACAGGCTCTGCCAGATAACACTCCCACACACATACCGAGGTGCTCTTTGGACTCTGCTATGGAGACAGCCTGGAAATTAATGACACAGACTGAGAAGGACAAAGAGAGGGGGAAAGGGATTTCTGAAATGTCAGGGACTCCCTGCTGCTGACACTGTCTTGGGGGAGGGGACTTTTCTCTGAGGTACTGGTGCTGGATTTTCCCACAGGTGCACTGACTATTCAATACTCACTAGGTGCTGCTACTTTTCTAGAAAGCCCTAGGGTGCCATCTGAAACCCAGTTGGGAGCTGGAGTGTCTCCTGATGTCTTATGTCCTTGACTTTTGTCTCAAGGCCCTGGGCTGATGTTAGGCGATGATGCGGGAGCGGTGGTGGGGGCGGGGGGGGGAGGGGGGGACTTGGTGCTTGTGAGTGTTCCCTGTCCCAGCCACTTCTCCCTGTCTCCTCAGAAGGAAATCTGATTTTTACCATTCCCCTGCTTTAAAACCCACTTTGGCCCTTTAATACCCATGGACAAAGTGTAAATTATTTAATAGAACACACAAGAATCTTAAAAAACTGGCTCCAGCTTTCCTTTCTCCTTTCTTGGACTCCTTTGCCCAAGACCCTTACTTGGTAGCTGCCACCAACCACTGCAGTTCTCCAGGACACTGGATGCCACGGTGCAGACTCGCCTCCTGGACCACCTGTTCCAGCAAATGCCTGGGGAACTCAGCCTGGGGACCGTTCTACTGCCAGCAGTCACCAAGCTGCCTCCCAAACTTCTGGAAAAACCTCTATTGTGGTGCTTATTTCATTAGAGTAGGATTAATTTCTTACATCTCTGGACTCCATGAGACTTTGAACTCCTTGAAGGAAGGGGCTGTATCGATTCTTTTTTGAATTCCCATCTTCCACACAGGCCCGGGCAAGGGCAGAGTTAATTTGGTGCAAGACCTACATACTATATTCTGGTCATGTGTAATGTCTCCCGTCTTGTGGGTAAGTAAGGCCTACGTAGCATGAGCACAGGAAGAGATCCAGGCAGGGTCTGTCCGCCCTCCTATCTGCTCTGCTTAGAATTTCATCTCCTCCGAAGGCTGAGTTAACTAACGTGGAATTTATCAAAGGCTAGAAGTTAACTAAGGTGCAATTTATTTCTGCTCTACAAAAAAAAAAAAAAAAAAAAAAAAAGTCAAGTCAAATAAGAAGGCAACACCAACACAAAAACTCCTGGAGTGGGCGTCAATACAATTAGATTGTAGCTGAGATACTGACTGGTTGTGCATCTTTGGAGACATTAGTTGGCCTCTCTGACCGTCAGTTTCTTCATCTATAAAATTAAAGAATTTGGGCCCTCGCTGGTTTGGCTCAGTGGATTGGCCAGGTTTGATTCCGGTCAAGGGCACATATCTCTGTTGTAGGCTCCCTTGCAGGCTCCCTGCCCTGGTCCAGGGCATGCGGGAGGCAACCAGTCGATGTGTCTCTCTCACATGGGTGTTTCTCTCTGTCTCTCCCTCTCCCTTCTACTCTCTCTCTAAAAATAAAAAATAATAAAATTAAATTAAGAATTTGGATTAGGTAATGTTATTTTCTAGGGAATATCCATATTCTCCTACAGGGAAAAAATCCTAAGAGGGGTTTGAGGAAAGGGCACTGTGTAAAGGACTTCAGCGAGCCAGCTCTTTACACACAAGACGATTGTGAAGGTGCCTGGCACAGGCCTGGCGCACAGTGAGTCTTCAAGAGATGAGGGCTCCATTCCTCCCTGGTGCCTCTATCTCCATATCTCATGGTACTAGAGAAGGCAGGCCTACCCTGTTTATTCTACTACCCTAACCCAGAGCTTCATCTCCCCCCTTCACTCTTCTTTCTTTTCTTGACTTGTGGCCACTCACAAGCCCTCCCTCACCTCTCTCCAGCCCGGCATTGGCTCCTTGAAAAGGAACATTTTATTCTAATGTTTACTTAGAAATGCTAGTACTACAGACTTGGCGTGGGTGAAGAGACCTCCGAGTGGAGGAGAGAGACCGAGGCCTCCTGCTTGGAGGAGATTTGGGGAGCCTCAGCCCCTGGTGGCACCAGCAAAAGGAAGCCAACTAAGGTAAACGTTTTTTCGCCCCCAGTTCGTAAATCCTCCTTGTGAGACGGGTATAATAGATGCTGTATAAGAAGCCTGCTGAATTCTCCCCTTTGGAATCTTCGGGGCGCCTGACATAACCTCACCCTCCGCACGGTGGAAGGCAGAGAGGCCGCCTCTGTGTGCTCCGGCACTTCTTTCCACCGAAGCTGGGTTTGGGCTGCTCCATTTGAATGGGGGATTGTTCAGTGTAGCCAGTGACCGGGGGAGCTGCCAATCCCAACACTTAAAAAATACAGTACTGCTTTTTAAAGTAGAGTAGAAGGACGTTGAAGCAAGGATGCAGGGGTTCCTTGTCAAATACACTGCCCATCTGTCCTGGCTCTCTTTGGAGGGGAGGGCTGGGCTTCCCTAAGGCAGAGAAATAGTCCCCCGACCTTCACCTCCATACCAACAAAAACAGACCCGTTCCAGCGCTGTGCTCCCCAGCAGATCATTTTATTGGGCAGATTCAAATGATAGTTTCTTTCCCAGTAGCTCACACTCAAAAGGTGGTATTTATAGATTAAGGCCTCGGTGTACGCCATAGACAGCTGGTATACCTCCAAGAGAAGTGGTGTGGTGTGCAAGACATCTCATCTCTGAGGTTGCAAAGCATGTCCCCTACTCTAAGCATCAGTGCAGAAATTATACACCCAATCTCTCTATTGAGATGAAATGTAATTATATGGTTAAATGTCCATAGTTTAATTATTGGAAAGAAATACATAACGAACAGTTATGGAAATAGTTTCCATAGAGAGTCAAGTGGGAAAACCTAAAGAGTTAGTCTTTTCTGTCCTTGCAATGAAATAATTTCATTGTTGGCTGTGGCAGGAACATTTTTATACAATAACTGAAATTACTCAGCTGCCTGAGTGATTTGACCATACTGAGTAAAACCCTTGCTAGGAAGCCAAATTGCTGAGATTGGTCAGCTTCAAAATTCCACGGGAGTGTTTGGGTACAAAGAAATGGGAGACTCCCTAAAAAGGCCCACTTTTATTTGGCTGGCCATGGGTAGAGGGCAAATGGAATGGTCTCTGACTATTCTCTGGATTCTGACAATTCTTTTGAAAAGCAAAACAAAACAAATCTAATACATTTCTTTTTCCATGTCCTCCTGAAGTGTGGGGGAAGGAACTCGCACATTTGCAGAACCTACTTTTCCCAGCCACTGATGACATTCATCCTTCTTGAAATAGATTAAATGAAAGCATTTAGGAATGGTTTTAATTGTTCGTTTGTTTGCCAGTCTTCAGAGCAAACACACATGCCAGAATATAGAAATAATAACCATATTGACTTTCTGAACTCCAGTGGGGATAGCAGCAACATTCTTATGAGAGAAAACATCATGTATGGGTCTTATAAAGGCAAAATTACAAGCCTGCAAATACACCTCATTGAAAAAGAGGTGCATTTTCTATTGTTCAGACTCAGTATTCTGTAGGGCAGGAAGGTGGAGAATAGTATTAAAGGCATCTGCAAAGGAAATGAGCCTCCAAATCACCTTATTTGGTGCTTTAAACAGAAAGGACACCTGCCTCATTCACCAAATAAACAGTTTATTTTCAGCCTTTTTATGAGATCAAGCCCCACTGCTCTGAGGAATGAATCAGAGGCATTGCATTTACCACAAAAATAACTCATTGAAGGAAGTGATTTACCTCTTTCTTATTTTATGACATTAGGAAGAGCAAAGATTACAAGATCTATTTTCATTGCTTTATTGATCATGTCTGAATGCTGACCATATTTTTACTAAAGAAACAATGGTATATTCTCAAATTCTCAAAATGAGTAGGCCAGATTTACTTAATCAAATCTATAGTAGGAAGTGGAGAGCTGAACAATGTACTAGCTGGTGTGTATTGACTTCACTGTCTCCATGGTGACATGCATGAACAAGTTAAGAAAAATATGACCGATTTCTCTTTAGGGTAGGAATTTCCCAAATCTCATTTAGTCTAATTAGTTTTTAAAATAATTATATTTTAGATGGTTAAAATGTTTTCCCAGGAATTCTCATGCAAAAAAATCTATTCTATTTACTAACTTTGGCATAATTAAATGTCCATATTTCCAGAGTAAACCAGTTGTGGAATGAGAATTAGCAACTTGCACAAATTGAAGTGGTGAGCATTTCAACAAAGGCTGTGTTGGTAAGAAGCCAAAACAACTGTTAAAAAGTGAACAATTTAATTTAGCTGATTATTTTACATCATATCAATTACATTTCCTAAAACTATGGAAATATATTTTTAATTAAAATTTTATCTGATTTTAGGCAAATCATACTAGTCTACACAGGTTGTGTACTCAGGAAATTAACTGGAGTACAATGAAGGGCATAGCTACTGGAATCAAGGGGCATTAAAATTGATATAGGCACTTTCTCCAACTACACTTAATCCTGAATATCTAGAAACTGCCTTCTATGAAAGACCATAGTGAGACATATAACCCTTCCCTCAGCCATACTTTAGGGCAATGAGCAGAAAGCTACAGAGCAACTCAAGAGCCTACCTGCTGTGCTGGGGGCCAAACACACACACACACACACACACACACACACACACACACACACACACAAGTAAAAAAACAATCTGTCAGCAATTGCATGGAGCGTTCTGGAGGCACAGGGAAACTCCTTTCGCTCTGTAAGATTAGTACAAGGTTAGCTAGAGTGATGGGAAAGAGGTTTGTGAAGAGTCAGAAAAAAAAGTGAAAAACCTGAGCTTTGAGCACCTGTACACGAACAGTCAGAACCCTCTCTGCAATTGGTGTTAAATGACTGGACATAAGGAAGCAATTGTTCCTGCACCAACTACTGCATGATCCTGAGAAAAGGATCAAAAGACAATGCAGGAGCTGTGTGATGGGAAAGGAAAAACTCTGCCTAAGAGAGACAGAGAATTCCCTGAGACCCTCCAGGGTCTTTCACAGTTTGGTTTGTCAGTGGGAAGACTGGAGACCTTGCTGAAGAAACATTTTGTGAATTTTACTGTGAACACACACACACACACATACACACACTGTTTACTAACCACATTCCATAGTGTACTGTACTGTCATCATTCTCAGTTAATAAAACTTCATTAAAGTTCTGAATTTTAAGGCAATATTGTTAAGGGTACACAGCTGATCCAAGAGTCTTTAAGTGACAATTTTAGTTAAGATTCTGCCACTCAAAGTAGGCAAACCAGTCACACATTTTGATAGCCTTGTGTCTGAACCAGTCCTGCATCTGTGTGTACTGCACATGGCCCTGGGCTCTGTGGCCAATCCAGAGAGCACTCCTGTTGTCCATCAGTTCATAAGCCAGTAAACATTCATTCAACAGATAGGCAATACTACAAAATGGATTTTCTCCTGGTGTTTGGAATAAGGAGAAACAAATTCCTTCTCGTCATTTACAACAACAAAAGTTTGAGTAAGTTTAGAAATATAAACAAATAGTTCAAGACAGAAGATTTAAAATTAAGAAGTTAGCTGTTGGTTCTCATTTTGTACATTAACAATGTATATATCAGCAGTGTTTTTAGAACTTCAGAAAATGCTTTTAAAATCACAGTGCTAAATGTAAAAGCTAAAACTATAATGGTTCCACAAGTAAACACGGAATATCTTTTTGACCTTGGAAATGGCAAAGGTTTCTTAAAAAAACAAAACAGAAAGCATCAACCATAAAAAATGAATAAATTGGACTTTATAAAAATGAAAAGACTGCTTATCAAAAGAGACTATTAAGAAAAGACAAAGCAAGTCATAGACCGGGAGAAAATATGTAAGTATCTATGCTTCACAGAATATATAAAGAACTCATACAATCCAACAATAAAAATACAACTCAATTTTTTAAATGGGCAAAAGTCATGTACAGGAAACCAAGATGGCGGCATAGGTAAACACCTGGAATTGCTGCCTTGCCCAACCACTTCAAAACTACAACTAAAAGACAAAACGGACATCATCCAGAACCACAGGAAGGCTGGCTGAGTGGAAATTCTACAACTAGACAGAAAGAGAAAAGCACACTGAGACTCAGAGGAGGTGAGGAAGTAAAGTGCAGTGGTACAGAGGCGCACGTGGAAAGGGCTAGCAACTGAGGACACAGTTGTCTTTTTCAATTGGGAGGGAGACACAAGCTCCCAACTGCTCTGAACTCCAGTTCTGGGCGAGATTCTGGGGACGCAGACTCATATGGGGAGAAACTGGACTGTCTGGCATTGGGCAGAACTCGAGGGCGCCTTTCTCTCAGAGGTGCTTGCAGCGATTACCGCGGGACACTGAGACCTGGGGCCTCTTAGAGGAGGGCTGAGGATCAGCCATAGTTGTTTGCTCCGCCCCGTTGATTCCCTGAGACCCCGCCCCACCCAAGCTGTGCGCAGAGGCTATTGCATATGAATGGCCTGGCCCTTTGCAATCTAAAATTACCTAAGAAACTGCAGCTGTGTCAGAGAGACCCAGAACATCCAAAAGAAGGCCCAAGGCCCCACAGCAGCTTGCATTGCTTCGCATCTGGGCCTCATCTGGGCACCTCCAAACCCCAAACAAAGCAGAGGAATCTGCAGATCTCTCTGTAGCTCCTGCTGGGTGGCCTCCGGCAGAGGCTAAATTAGCACCTCCTTAGAGATCCAAGAGCCAGTGTACCCAGTTGTCAGAGTGGGACCATCCAGATTACAACTCCTCAGATCCATAAGGGACACACTCAGGGAGCAGAGTCAGTGAGCACCAAAGCCCCACTGAAGCAAGTCTTGCCCCATAAGGGTGTCTCCAGCACAGAAGTTCTCACAGCATAGACACAGCTGAATCTCACAACCAATTGGCCTGGAGGCCAATTTCTCCCAGTGATACCAACAATAATCAAGACTTAACTATAACAAGACTGTGCACACAGCCCACAAAGGGGTGCACCAAGAGTGTCCACCTCAGGTAACTGGGGAGGCTGAACCACTGGGCCCTATAGGACACCTAGCACACAAAGCCACTCTATCAACAGCCAAAATGCGGAGACAAAGAAACAGGTCATAAATGAAAGAAATGGAGGAAAGCAAACAACTGGATATAGAGTTCAAAACCATGGTTATAAGGTTTTTCAAGAATTTTCTAGAAAAGGCCAATAAATTTAGTGAGACCCTCGAGGATATGAAAAAAGACCAACTAGAAATTAAACATACACTGACTGAAATAAAAAATAATATACAGAGATCCAACAGCAGACTAGAGGAATGCAAGAATCAAGTCAAAGATTTGAAATACAAAGAAGCAAAAAACACTCAACCGGAAAAGCAAAAAGAAAAAAGAATCCAAAAATTTGAAGATAGTGTAAGGAGCCTCTGGGACAACTTCAAGCATACCAACATCAGAATTATGGGGGTGCCAGAAGAAGAGAGAGAGCAAGATACTAAAAACCTATTTGAAGAAATAATGACAGAAAACTTCCCCCACCTGGTGAAAGAAATAGACTTACAAGTCCAGGAAGCGCACAGAACCCCAAACAAAAGGAATCCAAAGAGGACCACACCAAGACACATCATAATTAAAATGCCAAGAGCAAAAGACAAAGAGAGAATATTAAAAGCAGCAAGAGAAAAACACTTTGTTACCTACAAGGGAGCACCCATACTATTGTCAGCTGATTTCTCAACAGAAACTATGCAGACCAGAAGGGAGTGGCAAGAAATATTCAAAGTGATGAATAGCAAAAACCTACAACTACGATTACTTTACCTAGCAAAGCTATCATTCAGAACTGAAGGTCAGATAAAGAGCTTCACAGATAAGAAAAAGCTAAAGGAGTTCATCATTGCCAAACCAGTATTATATTAAATGCTAAAAGATATTCTTTAAGAAGAGGAAGAAGAAGAAAAAGGTAAAGATAAAAATTATGAACAACAAATACATATCTATCAACAAGTAAATCTAAAAATCAAGTGAATAAAAAATCTGATGAACAGAATAAACTGGTGAATATAATAGAATCAGGGGTATAGAAAGGGAGTGGGCTGACAATTCTCAGGGGGAAAGGGGTGTGGGGGGTGCAGGAAGAGACTGGACAAAAATCATACGCCTATGGATGAGGACGGGGGTGGGGGGTAAGTGCAGAGCGTGGGGTGGGAACTGGGTGGAGAGGAACCGGGGGGAACGGGGGGGGGAAGAGGAACAACTGTAATAACCTGAACAATGAAGATTTATTACAAGTAGCAAAAAAAAAAAGAAGTCATGTACAAATAGTTACCAAAAGAAGATAAATAGATGGCCAAAAAATACATGAAAAGATGCTCAATATTATGAGTCATGAAGAAAATGGAAATAAAAACCACAGAGCAAGATCATTCCATATCCACCAGAATAGCTAAATTTTAACAGACCAACTATACCAAGTGTTGATGAGAATGTAGAGTAACTGGGACTCTCATACATTGTTCATATACACTGATAAAAGAGAAACATGCAAATTGACCATCACTTCATGACACCCACCAGCCAATCAGGAGTGAGTATGCAAATTAACCCAACAAAGATGGCGGTGGGCCCGTCTCCCGTCCCCAGCCACTCTGGGCCTCTGGACAGCATGCATGCAGGCACAGAGCGGCTGGGCAGGGTGGGATGCCTGCTATGAGGGTGGGGATGGAGGGAGCTACAGGAGCAGTGCTCTGGCTGGAGCGAAGACTGGAGGCTCCGGCCGGAGCGAAGATGGAAGGCGGTGGCCAGAGCAAAGGCCTGGGTCCCGGGTGCCAGAGGAAAACTGGTGCCAGCAGCCAGGGGAAGGAAGGCCTATTGTACAAATCTTCGTGCAACGGGCCTCTAGTTAGGGATATAAAATGGACCAACAATTTTGAAAACAGTTTGACAATTTCTTATAAAACTAAGCATACACCTACCCTATCACCTAGCAATTTCACTCATAGATATTTACCTAAGAAAAACAGGAACAAAAAGATTTGTATAAACCCTTGCTGGGTATCTCAGTTGCTTAGAACATCATCCCGATATGCCAAGGTTGGGGGTTTGATCCCTGGTTCAGGGTACATACAAAAAACAACCAATGATGCATAAATAAGTTGAACAACAAACCATGTTTCTCTCTCTCTCTCTCTCTCTCTCTCTCTCTCTCTCTCTCTCTCCATTTCTTTATCTCTTTCTCTTTCCTTCTTCTGTCTCTAAAATCAATCAATAAAAAAATTAGAAAAAAAGATTTATACATGAATATTTACAGCATCTTTATTCATAACAACCAAAAACTGAAAACACCCCAGGTGTCCATGAATAGGAGAATGACTAAACAATTGTGGCCAATCCATTTAATCAAACACCTCTCAGCAAAAATGTCATAAACTACTTATACATGCAACAACGTGGGCCAGTGTAAGAAATATGCTCAAAGCAGCCTTACCCCAAAGAGTACATACTATGTTTCCATTTAGTGATGAGTCAGAAAAAAAATGAAAAATCTGAGTTCTAGAACAGACAGAAGTAATAAAAAAATTTTAACAGTTGTTATATATGGTGAGTAGGGGGTAGGCATTGACTGAGAAGGAACCTGTGGGAACTTTCTGACATGATGGAAATGTTCTATATTTTGGTAGGAGTTTGGGTTACATTCACTCATATTCATCAAAAGTACACTTAAGATTTGTCCATGTCACTATATATAGATGTTGCCTAAAAAGCTGTAAACAAACATTGAACTCTAATTAGTGGTATGCATTTTGAAGAGTTTAGGAGTAAAGTGTATTGCTGTCTGCAACTTACTTTGAAATGCATTACAAAATATGATGGGTCCTGGCTGGGTGGCTCAGTTGGTTGGAACATTGTCTCATACACTAAAAGGTTGTAGGTTCAGTTCTGGTCAGAGTGCATACCTAGGTTCCAGGTTCAATCCCCAGTTGGGGCACATGTGGAAGGCAACTGAACAATGTCTCTTTCTCACATCAATGTTTTTCTTTCTCTCTCTCAGTCTCTCTCCCTTCCTTTCTCTAAAATCTATAAAAATATCCTTGGATGAGGAATAAAAATATATATATATGTGATGGATTGATATAGATAAACAGAGGAATATATATGTGATAAAAGCAAATTAGCAAAATGCTACTTGTAGAATTTAGGTGGTAGGTATTGGGAAAGAGGTTGTTCATTGTATAGCTCTTTCTCTTTTTTCTGCATTTGAAAATTTCATAAAAGAAGTTGAGAAAAAAAACACACACAAAGTTAAATATACACCTACCCTATTACCCAGCAGTTTCACTCCTAGATATTTAATTAAAAGAAATGCAATATATGTCCACACAGAGACTTATAAAATAACTAGGGGCCTGGTGCATGAAATTCATGCATGGGTAGGGTCCCTAGGCCTGGCCAGCGATCAGGGCTGATCTGCGGGACAACTGGAGGGATGATCCGGGGGGCTCCCACTGACACCCACCTTGGCTGGCCTGGTGCCGCCCGCTTGCCAGCCCCGCCCCCCACCAGTCACCTCCCTCTGTGGGGCAACCGGAGGGGCGATTGCGGGGGGGGGGGCCTGCTGGAGCCTGCCTTGGCTGGCCTGGTGCTGCCTGCTCTCCAGCCCCACCCCCCACCCCCACCACCAGTCGGGGCCTGTGGGCTGGGGGCAGCTACTGTGTTGAGCGTCTGCCCCCTGGTGGTCAGTGCGCATCATAGAGACTGGTCGTTCCGCCGTTTGGTCTATTTGCATATTAGGCTTTTATTATATAGGATATTTACAGCAGTATTATTCATAATAGATTCAAACTGGAGACACCCAAGTGTCCATCAACAGGAATATGGTTGTGCAAATTGTGGCACATTTATACACGGGAGTAATAAAAAGAAATGAACCACTGATAGATACAAGATGGCAAAATCCCCCAAGCTGTATGTTGAGCCAAACAAATCAGAGACAAAATTCAGGAACAGTCAACCAGAACCAAGATTGCCTGAGAGGGGTGGGAATTAATTGGAAGGAGCATGACACGACTCTCACAATTATATTGTGATTGGGGTTCTGGATAATTAGGCATACACGTGGACCAAAATTCATTGTATTGTACAATCAAACTTTACCTAAGGTAGGGAGGGGAAAGCCTAGAAAAGAAATCTCAAATTGTAAATAGAATTGGCTTTCTCTGTGTGACTACAAATGTCAATTTAGAGGCAGTAGAGAATTCTGAATAGGAGGCAAAGGTAACAGATTTGGTGTCAGGAATCCAACTCTGATTAGTAGGACAGGTCTATTCTTTGAGATGTCCTGAGAGAGGAAAAGTCACTCATTTCAGGGAGTTGTAAGATGAGAGACAATGGTAATATCTTAGTCAATTTGTGGACAATATAGATCTCAGCCCCAACTTCAATTGTAAAGGATTATGGCCACACTGGTGTCTTTTTTCCTTGTTTTAGGAAATGTATAGATTAAGTCCTCCTAGGGAAACTAGATGTCAAAAATGATAGATTGAAATCGTTGCCCTTTAACTCCCCCCCCAGGCCTTCTTTCGGAGTCTATTTTGTACATAAGGCAAAGAAGGTGGGCTAGCTGCTTTGTTTCCTAGTGCTCAGCAGGTTAGAAGCAGCAAATTAGAAATGGAGGGGAGGCAGTGAAATTGCCAGAGGCCGTCACTCAGACAGCAAGTGACAGCTCACAGCAGGCAGGAAGGATGAAACGAAGGAAGAAATATAAAAAGCCAACCTAAATACTCAAGCATACAACAGTAAGCTGGGGACCCCCGCAGCTCAATTTATTTAAATAACTCCTGAGTGCACTGCAGTGTTTTACCAATCAGCCTGGAGTCTTTTCTAACGCCCTAAAAGAAGAACCAGGAATGTAATGGCATCCATTATACATTTTCTAAGAAGTCAGAGAATTGCTATAGTTTCCCCCAAATTTTCTTTTTTCCTTTTTTTTAATTAAAAATTTTTAATGTTGACATTCTTACAGGTTTCCCTCTATGCCCCTCCCCACTTTGCTCACCTCCTTGGCTTTCTCCAAACTATTATTCATGTCCATGGGGTGTGCACATTTGTTCTTTAGCTAATGCTTTCACCTTCTTTACCCCCAATTTTAATTCAATATTATTAAAACAATATTTAAATATGTTTGATTAGAGGGATAAACTTTAGTTATTAAAAAACATTGCTTCTGTAATGTAGTTATTCCCTGACAATAACTTTTTATTTCTTTATATTTCTGGTGAAGTTTGACCCATCAAAATCATACAACATTAGATGATAATGTCTTGAAAAAGAAAAATAGTGATAACATTTACCAAAGCTGATGTCTTGAACTTTTTATTTTCCAAAAGCAGTCTGTGAAATGTCATCCCTATTAGTCTATAGGGGCTTTATATATTTAGACATGTCTTGGAATGCCTTTCTTCTGAATGTCAATCATTACATCAGACCAGATCTGAAAACATTTTTTAGCATTTTGTGAAAAGGCTATTCTATTTTGTGCATTTTATACTGAGTAGTGCACTGGAGCCATCTCCCACTGAGTCTGAAGAGCCAATGGTGGCATCTCTTCCCAACCCTCCTTTTAGTGACTTCCTGTTGTCAGCTTGAAGATGTCCTTGGTCGAAATATTTATACCATAAAATCAACAAACACTATACACCAGGGCTGTTTTTTCCTTTTCAGAAATTTGGTTGTTAAACATTTACCAGCACACCACAAATTATATCAGATCCTTTAGATATATTGGATGGTCTCAGATTCAATTGCCACCACCTGGGGCTCTTTCCCTGCTAAGAAGTGTAGATTGTTACAGCTGGTCAGGGAGTGCTCAGCACAACTGGTGAGGCTACAAAGTTTATTTTGTTACTTATATTTTATCGGGATCCAGCAAATCCAGTTTAATTTTTAAATTATTTGGGCAGTGGTGACAAAATAGATGGGGAATACGCTAAATTGAAAAGAACATAAAGTTTATAGGGTCAGTATGATCCAAACAACACTTGCTTTAAGAAATCATATCACTTGCCCTAGCTGGTTTGGCTCAGTGGATAGAGCATTGGCCTGTGGACTGAAGTGTCTCGGGTTCGATTTCAGTCAAGGGTACATGCCCAGGTTGCAGGCTCGATCCCCAGTATAGGGTGTGCAAGAGGCAGCCAATCAATGATTCTCTCTCATCATTGATGTTTCTCTCTCTCCCTCTACCTTCTCTCAAATCAATAAAAAAAATATTTTTTAAAAAAGATATCATATTACTTGTTAGGTCCTTATAGTTTCTAGAAGAAATAGACTAGTAACTGAAGCAAGTATTGAGTTGCAGTCTTTATATTTAGAATAGAAATAGATCACAAACCTCCACTGAGAATTGTTTTTATCAGGGAAGGTATAAACTCTCCCATTATCTGGCTATTTGATGCCCTTCAGATAGGCAAATTTAAAGCACTCACTTTACCAGTAGGTAATACTTGTGATTTCAGGGAATTCCAAAATGTCATTATTTATGTAAATAACCTAATGACACGTATAATCTATTTGCACCGATGTGAGAGAGAAACATTGATCCGTGACCTCCTGAACACATCCCAACCAAACACATCCCATCCAGGGATTGAACCTGTAACCTAGATAAGTGCCCTGACCAGGAATCCAACCTGCAACCTTTTGGTGTACAGGAGGACACTCTAACTAACTGAGCCACTGGCCAGGGCTTTACCAGGTTTTATTGCTTTGTAACCTTCAGGAACTATATTGACTAGGGTCAGAATTATGATAAGAAAAACCTCTTCAAATAATTTTTTTCTTGCCTGTTTAAAGCTATGAGATGACTATTCATAAGCTTTCAAAGAGATTGATTGGCTATTCATTTCAGTCTCATGTTTCATCCTACAAAGCAACAAATTTTAGAATGAAAAATATGTTTATCTAATAAATTCTTCTACTTAATGCAGTCAGTTCACCAAATTCTCTGAATAATTCCATCCATAATTTGAATTCACAAATATTTATTGAATGTCTATTATAAGCAAAGCACCCTGCTGGTCATTACAGAAACATAAAAGGATGGCTGAGATCTAGTTTCTGCCTTCAAGGAATTTAATACAGAGTGAAGGGTAGACATTTACCATGTTAGAATCAGTTGCTAATTTAAATTTAAAAAACAAATACAATAAAATATTCAACTCCAAAGATATGAACAGACTATTCCAAGAAAAGAAAATATTTGAGAAAGAACTGGAATGTCAGCTTCTTAAGAGCAGGGCCTTCTTTATCAGGTTTTAGACTGTGCCCAGTGAATATTTATCAAAAGTATTTGTTGAGCCCAGCTGGGGTGGCTCAGTGGTTGAGCATTGACCCATGAACCAGCAGGTCACAGTTCAATTCCTGGTCAGGGAACAACCCAATGCCTGTATTGTGGGCTCAATCTCCAGTAGGGGGCGTGCAGGAGGCAGCCAATCAATGATTCTCATCATTGATGTTTCTATCTCTATCTCCCTCTCTCCTTCTTTCTTCCTCTCTGAAATCAATAAAAAGTATGTATGTTTTTAAAAGAATATTTGTTTAATATATCTTGCCCCTTTGAGTCATTTTTTTCCTTTTTAAATAATTTTATTTTAGTAATTGGATACCAAAAGAACTAGTGAGGTTTAATTATTGAAGTACAGAGCCTTTTAAAAATAATTTTGAATAGGTTATGAATTTGAGGACCTTTGAGTCATTATTATAAGCATCTATGATCATGGAGTTTAAAAATAATAAGTAAAGGTTCCAGGATAGTAGGATGTCAAATAAACCAGTTCATCTTCCAGTGGTATATGCTATTAAGTTTTCTAAATTATTGCTTATATTCCTTTTCAACTTAGTTCATCTTTCCAATTCAGTAGGACACTTCAATTTCATCTGAAAAATAAGCCAATCAAAATGATTTGTCATTGTACAAAACAATAATTCTACTTAAAATATAAAGTGCTGATCCCATTACTTAAATATTCTTCATTAAAATAACTTTATGCTTCCCAGATATTAATAAATATTAAAATATATAAAAAAAGAAATCTAAATTCATAGAAGTGCTTTAATAATTTGTCAAGTTCCTTAAATTGGAATGTTATCAGAAAAAAAAAAAAAAGAGAGAAAACTAAAGCCAAAAGATAGGCATATTGAAATCAAGATAAAAATTGGGTGAATCCCAAAAACACTACTTGTGAATTTGCCAAAACATTGTAAAATCTCATGTGAGATTTTGTTCCCCCTTTAGTGTGATTTACTTAACCCAACGAATGTTGCTGACAACACAAGCACTAAATCTTTGAAACCACACTTGGTTGGGTGGCAAAAGAAGCATTTTACTCTCAGGACTCCTTGCTACCCACTGACTCCCCCACCACAAATCTTTAGCCCCTCACTCCTACTTCCCTCCCACCCTCACCTCACCTTCCACTCCTGGCAAAACAAAACAGTACACAGATTACTTGGAGGCAAGCCATCTGGGCCAGGTCTTTTCAGTACTTAACAGCTTGAGTAAGGCAGTCAAGGGCCTCAGTTTCCTCATTTGTAAAACAGGTGAAAATATCGAAACTTCCTGCCAGATTTTCCAACAGGCTTGATGTATGTGAAAAAGAAACAGTAAAACCCTATGCAAGTACGGTTACTGTTTATTTTAGATTATATTTTCCCAAGCACATTAAAGAAAGCTTAGATTTATGAAACCACATTATTGCAGGTCTTTTTCCCTTGGTTATATTGGGAAGTTCCAAACTTTCCCATGTTTCACCCATCAATTACATTACTTAATTAAGGACAAGGATAAGTGAATTAGTGGTTAAGTTATGGCACTGGGCATAATACTTCCTGTATTCTTATCTGACTTGGACATTGTTTTGTTATTGCCTCAGGGAAAATTGTAATGTCTTAATTTTCTACAAAAACAAATACATATCAGGGATATTTACTTTGAAAGGAGGTCATGAGCCTTTGAATGGATTCAGATGAGAGGCTTCCTAAGTAAACTTTGTTCTTTGGAGCCAAATTTATTTCTAAAGCAATTTTTAAAATCATTTATTCAAAATAGAAAAAAAAACTAATTTTAATTGAGCTGTTTATCTTTGGCATTGTGATTACATTCTCATTCAATCTTTTCAAGCTGTGAAATATACATATCGTTATGGCCATTTTTACAGATAAAGAATCTGAGACTCAATAATTTACCCAAAGACCACCAGCTACAAAGGATAGAGCTTGGAGTAAAACTGACCTCTCTGATTTGAAATCCTAGCTCATTTTACTAGACCTCTGCTCATCACAGTATGGTCTGTAGCAAGGGAATTACCTGGTCCTCATTAGAAATGCAGAATCTCAGGCTCCACCCCTTTAAATTTGATACTCTTTTACTAGATCTCCCAGCCTCTCAAACAGATTGCTGACGTAAGTGGTCATCTTCACCGCTGATTTGGTTCCTGGATGAGCCCCCAACCCACACATATCCCCACACTCCTGTACCAGCTCAAGCCCCAGGCAAAATTAATCACCATTGCTCCTTATCTATGGCACTGGTTTATTCCCCCGACTAAAACTTCCCAATATTGTATCATCATTGTATGTATAATCTTTTTGCTACAGTATACACTTTATGAGAGCAGGATTGGTCTCACCCATCTTTGTATCCGGAGTACCTGTAAACTAAATGATGCTTAATCAAATGAATAAATTAAGGAGCACTTCCTTAGTGACTCAACATTTTTCCCTTTTGTTATCTCTTCCCCAAATGTAGCCAGGAGTGCTGACACTCCTCACTCTGAAAGGCATAACTACTATCAGTGGGAAGAGTCGCTAATAAGTCACACAGGCTGGAACGGAATCCATCCCTGGGGAAATGCTACCACAGCGAGGGAAATCTCAGCGCCAGGAGGCTGCCTCTGCCTCTGCCACTGGTGAGCCTCGTGACTTTTGGCAAGTCCCTTCAACTCCCTGAATTTCCATTTCTCTTCAGAGAAAGATGAAGTTTGAGTTCTGAAATATGGGAATTTGTCCGCTGTCCTGATCTGCTCTTTGCATTTCTATCACCTCCCAACCTTCAAACCCCAAACTTGCTCTTTATCCAAAGCCCTAAACATAAAGAAGGGGAAAAACAGGCAGGAAGACACATATATTTCATACCTAATCTTAATCCCCAAAAGAAGGAAAAGTCATTCACGTTGATGAATTTTAGGAGCTTTTAAAAATCCTGATTATTCCCTGTCCTGGCATCTTTTCGGTACCACTGGGCACACTGCCTTTAGTTTGGCATCTGGCTGTCCTTTGCAAAGGACACTGAACTGGCCAGTTGTGTGGAAAACTGTGCAGTTCTGGAAAGTAGAGAGAGAGTTATATGAATATATTCTCAGCTCTCTACAGCATTCTCAACTACATTGTCTCAATGACATAGTTGTTAGGTATGTCTCAAATCTTTGTTATTAATAAGAGTTATAATAAATTGACATTTGCAAATGAGTGGATCCAAGTTTATTCTCTGGAAAGAAAAAAAGGGGTTCTATGGAAAATTACTTCACAGGGTGATCTGATCATAAATTCCTAACTGGGCAGGTCATGGTGGGAGTCATATCCTAGGACCTAGGCATATAACTTCCTTAGTAAGGTTTATCTTTGCCTTAAGCAAGCCCTGTCATTATTCTTGTACATCTAGGTTAACACACCTTTGAAATACCCGAAGTAATAACCCTGGAAGGGGATATTAATCCTCAAGTTGATCTTGTTAACTATCCTGGAATCCAATCCCTGCATTGCTTCCTCCTACATCCATGTAAGCTTCTTAATGCTCCCTCCTTCATTTCAAATGTATAAAAGAAATTGCTAAACTGTTGCTCTCTGGAGCATTTGAAATCTTGCTCCCCAGTACAGGTCATCAGTTTGTTTCAAATAAACATAAAATTTCTCCACTGGTTTGGATGTTTCTTATGTTGGCAATCCTTACCTTTGGCACTAATTTCTATCTCCTTGTGCTCTCTTGAATGAGATAAAGAGATGAAGGTACAGAGAGTACCTTCATATTACTTAGGCCTTATCTCTAACACAGCCCTGAATTCTAGGTACAGCCAAAGGGTTGTGTGGTTCAGACTCAAGTGAACGTCATTTTTATTGTGTGTTCTAGGGGTAAACGAGTTGAGACATGTTGCTTTTGGGGATGTTGGCATCACAGTTTTGCAGATGGAGAGTTCCCTTGTGTGATTTACATGGCCTGTTGAAGAAAATAACATTTTGGGAAGGCAATCCAAGGCTGACCAAAAGGAATAGTTGGTATTTATTTAAAATGCTTTCCATTGGTTAGAGAAAATTTGATGGTTTTCCCCACTACCATTAAAGAAATGACTTTAAATTATTTTGATTGTGACATACAATAAGAAATACATTCTTCAAAGTAACCATAGTTTTTGGCTCTGGCTGGGTACTCAGTTGCTTAGAGTGTTGTCCTAATACCCCAAGATGGTGGGTTCGATCCCTGATCAGGGCACATACAAGATCAACCAATGAATGCATAAATAAGTAGAACAACAAATTGATATTTCTCTCTCCCTCTCTCTCCCTCTCTCTCTCTCTCTCTCTCTCTCTCTCTCTCTCTCTCTCTCTCAAATCAATAAAAAAAGTAACCATGGTTTATATATAATAATTTATGTATCACAATACATATGTAATGATTTATAATGAGTATATACATAAATAAAACTTAAAAGTTTCACAAACTATGCTTACTTGTTTACTGTTTCTAATATTTTTAAAAAAATCTTTCAGTTTTTAAAAAAATGCTGGATATAATCCACTCGATTGCATGATCATTAATGGTTTGCAACTCAGAGTTTATTTTTTTTAATTTAATAAATCTTTATTATCCAGATTATTACAATTGTTCCTCGTTTTTCCCCCATAGCTCCCCTCCACCCGGTTCCCATCCCACCCTCTGCCCTTACCCCCCCACTGTCCTCATCCATAGGTGTACGATTTTTGTCCAGTCTCTTACCGCAACCCCACACCCCTTTACCCCCCCGAGAATTGTCAGTCCACCCCCTTTCTATGCCCCTGATTCTATTATATTCACCAGTTTATTCTGTTCATCAGATTTTTTTATTCACTTGATTTTTAGATTCACTTGTTGATAGATATGTATTTGTTGTTCATAATTTTTACCTTTACCTTTTTCTTCTTCTTCCTCTTCTTAGAGAATACCTTTCAGCATTTCATATAATACTGGTTTGGTGGTGATGAACTCCTTTAGCTTTTTCTTATCTGTGAAGCTCTTTATCTGCCCTTCAATTCTGAATGATAGCTTTGCAGGGTAGAGTAATCTTGGTTGTAGGTTCTCACTATTCATCACTTTGAATATTTCTTGACACTCCTGTCTGGCCTGCATGTTGAGAAATCAGCTGACAGTCATATGAGTGCTCCCTTGTAGGTAACTAACTGTTTTTTTCTTGCTGCTTTTAATATTCTCTCTTTGTCTTTTGCTCTTGGCATTTTAATTATGATGTGTCTTGGTGTGGTCCTCTTTGGATTCCTTTTGTTTGGGGTTCTCTGCGCTTTCTGGACTTGTAAGTCTATTTCTTTCACCAGGTAGGGAAAGTTTTCTGTCATTATTTCTTCAAATAGGTTTTCAGTATCTTGCTCTCTCTCTTCTTCTGGCACCCCCATAATTCTGATGTTGGTATGCTTGAAGTTGTCCCAGAGGCTCCTTACACTATATTCATATTTTTTGATTCTTTTTTCTTTTTGCTTTTCTGGTTGAGTGTTTTTTGCTTCTTTGTATTTCAAATCTTTGACTTGATTCTTGCGATCCTCTCGTCTGCTGTTAGATCTCCGTATAATATTTTTTATTTCAGTCAGTGTATGCTTAATTTCTAGTTGGTCCTTTGTCATATCCTCGAGGGTCTCACTTAATTTATCAACCTTTTCTAGAAAATTCTTGAAAAATCTTATAACCGTGGTTTTGAACTCTATATCCAGTTGTTTGTTTTCCTCCATTTCTTTCATTTGTGATCTGTTTCTTTGTCTCCACATTTTCACTGCTTCCCTGTGTTGATAGAGTGGCTTTGTGTGCTAGGTGTCCTATAGGGCCCAGGGGCTCAACCTCCCCAGTTACCTGAGGTGGACACTCTTGGTGCACCCCTTTGTGGGCTGTGTGCACAGTCTTGTTGTAGTTAAGCCTTGATTGTTGTTGGTATCACTGGGAGGAATTGGCCTCCAGGCCAATTGGCTGTGAGGATCAGCTGTGTCTACGCTGTGAGAACTTCTGTGCTGGAGACACCCTTATGAGACTAGACTTGCAAAAGCCTCTGTGCTCAGCTTGGATGGGGTGGAGTCTCAGGGCAGAGCAGACAGCATTGGTTTCCTGTCAGCCCTGCCCTAATAGGCGTCTGTGTCTCAGTGTCCTGCTGCAAGCACCTCTGAGAGAAAGCCGCCCTCGAGTTCTGCCCACTGCCAGACAGTCCAGTTTCTCCCCGAATGAGTCTGGGTCCCCAGAGTTTTGCCCAGAACTGGAGTTCAGTGCAGTCGGGAGTTTTTGTCTCCCTCCCGCTTGAGAAAGCCAGCTGTGTACTCAGTTGCCCGCCCTCTCCGCGTGCGCGCCTCAGTACCTCTGCCTCCTGCAGCTCCTCTGAGTCTCACTGTGCTTTTCTCTTTCCTTTTAGTTGTAGAATTTCCACTCAGCCAGCCTTCCTGTGGTTCTGGATGATGTCTGTTTTGTCTTTTAGTTGTAGTTTTGAAATTGTTGTGCGAGGCAGCAGTTGAGGTGTTTACCTATGCCGCCATATTGGTTTCTCCTGCAACTCAGAGTTTAAATGCACCGCTTTAGAAGTATCCTCTTTTTTTATGTTCTGATTAGTTGCTTACTGCCAATGAGCTGAAAATGATCAATCTAGTGTCCTCTTTCACAGATAGGGGCAAGACTTCTGGCCAACAGACCACAGCAGCTGCCTTAGCAGCCCTAGATGACTAGTTTGGCCATGATAAACAAAATTAAAACAATGCTTTCCATTTAGTGGAATTCAATGAATTCTATAAAACCTTCAGCCAAGCAGCTGTTCTTAAGCCATTCATAAATATATTGTCCTACTTTATCTCACATTTATAAACCACTGTGCTGTTTGTTGATCAAGTCAATTGAAAGAAAGCATCATCAAGATAGCTTTACAACATTATCTGGACATACATTCTTGCAAACAAGGCAGTGGCTAGAAATTGAGTGTTATTTTCCTCAACATAAGTAAACATCCAATACAAAAAGATGTAATCTTCTTCAAACTTGGCTTATCTATTTTTGCTCCAGAGGGAATCCAAATTAAAGGCCAAGAGCTTTATTTTTCAAGTTTTAGAAGTTTCCAATTCTGCATTATCAAAGCAGGTTTTTATGTTTAACATGTTTGTTTGTTTGTTTTTATCACCAGACATAGTTACTTTTTAAAAAATTCTTTATTGTTTAAGGGATTACATATAGTATTACATATGTCTCCTTTTTCCCCCATTGACCTCTCCCTGACCACACACCCCCAAATGCCCTCACCCCCCCTACTGTCTGTCTCATTGGTTATGCTTATATGCATGCATATAAGTCCTTTGGTTGATCTCTTACCCCTTCTCTCTCCTCTCCCTCCCCCGCCTTCCCTCTCAAGTTTGATGGTCTGTTCTATGCTTCTCTGTCTCTGAATCTATTTTTGTTCACTAGTTTATGTTGTTCATTATATTCCACAAATGAGTGAGATCATGTGGTATTTATCTTTCTCTGACTGGCTTATTTCACTTAGCATAATGCTCTCCATGACCATCCATGCTATTACAAATGGTAAGAGTTCTTTCTCTTTTACAGCAATGTAGTATTCCATTGTGTAGATGTACCACTGTTTTTTAATCCACTCATCTGCTGATGGGCATTTAGGCTGTTTCCAGATCTTAGCTATCGTAAATTGTGCTGCTATGAACATAGGGGTGCCTATATCCTTTCAGATTGGTGTTTCTAATTTCTTGGGATATAGTCCTAGAAGTGGGATTACTGGGTCAAATGGGAGTTCCATTTTTAATTTTTTGAGGAAACTCCATACTGTTCTCCACAGTGGCTGCACCAGTCTGCATTTCCACCAGCAGTGCACAAGGGTTCCTTTTTCTCTGAATCCTCACCAGCACTTGTCCTTTGTTGATTTGTTGATGATAGCAATTCTGACAGGTGTGAGATAGCACCTCATTGTTGTTTTGATTTGCATCTCTCCGATGATTAGTGACTTTAAGAATTTCATATATTGTGTAACATATTTTTTATGCTATTCATAAAATTTCTCTATACTAAAAAAACTTCCAGTATTTTGGTGGGTGGTGTTAATGAACTATTTGGCCTTGTTGTGATTTTCTAAAAACAAAAATAAAGAAAAAGAGGAATTGTTGTTTTTCTTTTATTTATTTGAAATGTGTCTCTTTGTTTTTTAAAGTCCATTCTGAGATATGAACTCTATGCCTAATGGAATTTAGGAAGCAACCACTACAGAGCATTAGAGAAACCTGGAATAACTAACAGTAATTAAATTCAGTGAGGAACGCGTAGGGGACAGAACCTTGAGTTTTTGAGGCTGCTGCTTTGGAGGTGGCAGGTAGTTTCTGCATTCTGGGCTGAAAACTGGATTTTGTGACCCTTTTTAATCCAGCTGAATTTTGCCCATGGAAAGAACTGAATGCAGGAAAGAAACCCAGTGCAGGTGCTTGAGCTGGAGCAATTTCAGATTCGGATTTTGCCAGAGCCCCGAGACGCCCGGACAGGGCTCCTGTGGTGCCCTCACAGGATCTGGCTCCCCAACTCCCTCTCTCCCCAAGCCAGCCCGGCTTTCACCACCCATGGTGTGGATAACTTCAGGACCTGGAGGTGGAGATGAAGCGGTCTGTAAGGGTCAACCCCGTTTTCTTGCTCTTGCTTCTGCTATGGGAACCCGCTGCTCCACACTGTGCTATCTCTCTTGGCTATAAATTCATTGTCACTCCCAGTGATCAACCATGGTATAAAATTCAAGGAGCGGTAAATGGAAGCACATTCCTTCATTATACCTGCTGTAGCTAGAAGGTCAAACTCATCAGTGTTCAGGGGATGAAGGAGAATGCCACACAGGCCTGGGATCAACAGAGAGACACTCTGAAATGCGATGGAAGAGCTCAAAAATACCCTGCTTGACATTAAAGCAGAGATCATTGCAACCAGCGATCCTCTCTCCCTACAGGGCAGCATGATTTATAAGCAGAAATCCAATGTACTCAACAGTGGATTCGATGGACAGATATCTCTCTGCTTTGACTCAAAGAACGGAATCTGGACAGTGTTGGGTGATGAAGGCAGACTGTTAAACAAGACATTGGCAAGTGACAGAGCTATGACCCATCTCCTTGTTAGGACCGCAACTGGAGTCTTTAGGAAGTGACTTAAACAAGTTTTGTGTTCCCATGATGAAGTTCTGAGCACAAAAGCTGCATTAACCACTGCCACAGCCACAGTCTTGTCCAAGGCCACCACCAACACGCTCATCACTTCCATTCTCCTTGTGATCAATCATAGTTGGCATCCTAGGCTCATGATGTGACCAAGAAAGCCCAGATAGTGTGGGTGATCTTGGCGACTGTGCCTTTTGCTTGGCTGCCTCTGGATGACCTGCTGTTCCTTTTATTTTTAAAATTCACTTATCTTTATTACTTTTTAAAAAATGTATTTTATTGATTTTTTTACAGAGAGGAAGAGAGAGGTATAGAGAGTTAGAAACATCGATGAGAGAGAAACATAGATCAGCTGCCTCCTGCACACCTCGCACCGGGGATGTGCCCACAACCAAGGTACATGCCCTTGACCGGAATCAAACCCGGGACCCTTCAGTCCACAGGCTGACGCTCTATCCACTGAGCCAAACCAGTCAGGGCTCTTTATTACTTTTTAAATCTTTATTGTTACAAGTATTATATATTAGTGGCCTGGTGCACGAAATTTGTGCACAAATTAATTAGAGGAAATATTTTAATATTGCTATTTGCCCTTTCTCTGTAATAGAAGTGTCAGAGATGAAAGAAAATTAGTAAGATATATATGAAAATCTTCCTCCTGTCAGAGTCTGGGGCGTGCCGCGGGATCCAGTGTCAGGTCCCAGCCCACCCACACGTACCTCGAAATCACACAAGACCCAGACTCAGCCAGCCCCACCTCCACTGGCGAGATCCAGACTTGGCTGGTCCCACCCCCCGTCAAGCCCCGCCAGGCAGGGGGTGCAGCCTCAGGTCCCCCAGTGCATGCCATGTGGGGGGCACAGCCTCAGGTCCCCCAGTGCACCCTCAGGTCCTCCATTCCAGGGCCAGGGCAGGGGGCATGGCCTGAGGTTCCCCTGGCCTGGGCTGGGGCGAGGGCACACCTTGAGGTCCCCAGTCAAGCCCCGCTGGATGGGGGGGCGCAGCCTCAGGTCCCCTGCCCCAGCCAGGCGCCATGCAGCCTCAGGTCCCTGCTGATTGCTTTTTATGGGAACCCCGCCTCCGCTATGGGCGCAACCATCTTGTGATGGGTTAATTTGCATATTACCTCTTTATTATATAGGATGTCCCTTCAGCTGTTCATTTTTATTTTATTTTTAAAAACATATTTTTAGGCCAGCTGGTGTGGCTTAGCAGTTGAGTGTCAATCTATGAACCAGGAGGTCATGGTCAGGGCACATGCCCAGGTTGTGGGCTCAATCCTCAGTGTGGGAGGTGCAGGAGGCAGCTGATCAATGATTTTCTGTCATCATTCATGTTTCTATCTCTCCCCCCTCTCCTTTCCTCTCTGAAATCAATAAAATATATATATATATAAAAGATTTTTTGGGACGTACTCTATTCTTTTCCAACACTTCAAAGAGAAATATTTTTCTAATCAAATATAAGCAACTTAGTTCTTCAAAACTTTTTTTTATTGTGGGTAATAGTGATTTTCCACATGTAAACTAAGTGCTTCCCAAAATTATTCTGATCATGGGGGAAAATTTTTAGATTATAGGTCTTGTAAGCTTAAAGTTTTTTAATCCTGAAAAATACTCTTCTAAAATAGAAAATGATACCAATTCAAATGTTTTAATTACTTTTTAAAAATATAAAAATATGCTGTGGGTTGTAGACACTTGTTGAAAGGTCTTCCTGACATTTATGCTTCCCTGTAGCCCTTTAACTAGAAACAAAAGTAGTTCGCTAACAATTCAAGAGTGGGAAGTGGTTTTCTTTTCCTTTTATTATTCTGCAGGCTGTGCCACCGTAGCTAAGGAAAATGAGAGGAAATCCTATCTTCTTCAGGCTCTAGACGGGCGTTGAAACTCAAGATCTCCGTGGTGAGCGCTTCAGGAAAGGGCAACAGAGATGCAGATGCATTTATGACTTGGAGAGTTTAGTCAAGTCCCTATTAGGATGAAAATTGTGGGCCTTCTTCTGGATAAATATGTCCAGTGTAATTATTAAACTTAAAAAGATGCCAAAGGGAAAAGGGAAAAAGAAACCCTCGCCTTTGGAGTCATGCATCTGGAAACTTTTTTCTCCTCTTAGGAAATATTTGTGGCTCTTTGTTCCTGTCAAGGAAGAAAACGTGCTTGTAAATTTCACCCAAGAGAGAACAAATCTCTGCACTTACGGCATCAGGAAGGAATAGATACAGCCCCACAAACACGTGCCAAAATCCCAGAAACTTGACCAAAGGCTAAGGGGGTAGGGTTGGCGTAGGGGGTGGGATTATGCAAGAAAATCAACTCAGTCTGGCAGAAAATTTCAGTAAGGAAGTTCTCTCTGCCAACCTTGGCCTCAGAGAAAAATGCTACACCCTCTTAAAGCTGCTCAGATGGCAAGGGAGACCAGACCTTCACTGGTTGACCAGACCTCCCTAGACAGATGCATCCCTCCAACCCCAGCCAAATCAAACTTCCCGCTGTACACCAGACACACATCTATATGCACAGAGGCCGGTCTGTGCGTCAGGCAGTTGCTTGTGAAAGGAGATGGGGAAATCCTCCCAAACTTTCTCAGACTGCCTGTCTGGGTGCCTAAGATTCAACCATTATTAACTCTTTCTTTTAAGTCAGAATGTTACTCACCAGGAAGTTTCTTTAAATGAAGAAAACCACGTTCAGTAACTCCAGGGGATGGAGGTGTTGTAGGGTTTCATGCAAGGCTCTTTTGTATGAAAACCTAAGGTCTGCTCCTACACACAGGGACTCCTGAGGTAATGATTCAAATTAGAAAGGATGACATTGAAGCCAGCACACTCTTTATTGCTGCTACCCACTCTTCCTATTTTTTCTTCTTAAAGGGGGTATGAAATATTTTTACTCAACACAAAGTAAATTCCTCTCCAGATGAGATAGAATGGGAAGGATGGAGGTTTGACAGGTTGTTCTCTGTGCTGTCTGCTTTCGGACTGTGAGAGTGGGCTCACCTGGATTTCCTAGACCTCCACCTAGGGCTGAAATTCAAGACTGTCAAAATGGTTTTCCCCAGTTTTGGTGTAAAACCACTTCTTGTATGGGAGCTTCCAGATATCAACTGCTGCCTTATCAGTTAGGGACAGAGTTGCACCAGGGATTTGGGAGCATGTCAATCACTCTGCATGTTTTATATGCATTTTCTTGCAACTCACACAATTAAAATACTTTATACCTTTAAATGTTTCCTGAGGTGAGGCTCAGTACTTCAACCAGAAACCTCAATAAAAGCCTTTATTGAATTATCTTAAAGAAACATTATTGTAATTAATTAAACCTGTTACCTTGAATATTCCATTTCTACCAATACATAATTATAACCATCTCTTCAAAACAATTTGTATTCATTACCAGGCTTAATGATCATCTCCTCAGATAATTAACCTGGGTCTCTTGCCAGGATCACAATGGCCCTTTAAGAAGGATTTTTTTTTATTTATTTTTATTTTTTTTTAGTATTAACCCAAGAATACTTTAAAAAGCTCAGGAGTTAGAGTTGAATTGGGGAATCCTCATTTTATCAGTTTGGATCAGCTGACTTTGTCAGATTGGCCCAGCTCAGACTTGAGGTGGAGACCTATAGACCTATATACATATGAGACAGTTGTACACCTGTACACGCACGCCACCCCCTTCCCCGCCCCCCACCCACACTGACTCATACTTCTGGCTGAGTCAGTGTTCACTGTTCAGCTTGAGATTGGCAGGGGGCAGGGCGCGGCAGCCCTGACCTCAGGTGTCTTCAGTGTGCAAGGCAGGAACTACCTCTTACCTCAAGCCTGAGATGGCGGTGGAACATTCAAAAGAGTAGCTAGGACTCTTAAGGAAATCCAAGTCTAGACAGAGAGTGTCTTAGGCCCTTTTCACCTCCTTCACTCTTCTCTTCCTGTCTCCCGGGACTCCTTCCTCTTTCCTGTGGCACCTCTCCTGACCTGTCCTGCAGGGCACCCAGGCCTGCTACCCCAGACGCATCCCAGAACTGCTCTAATTCTTTCTTGCAAACAATATTATAGCAACTAATATTTTTTGGCACTTGCCGTTTATGAAAAATACAGAGCATTATGTTGAACCCAAACAACCCTGTCAGGACGATATGATTATCCCCATTTTAGCATAAAACCAAATATCAGGCTTGTTCAGAATGCAGGGTAATGGATGGATTCATGTCTCCCTGTTCCACACCTTGGGCTCCCACCATCAATACTGCAGGCTCTGCAACCATTTGGGCCGTGGAATCTTCTCTACATCAGTCTACCCAGGCTTCTCAGGGCAGCTCCAAACAGACAGGAGAAAGTTTCTCTCTGGACTCCATTTTCTGTAAGAAAGAGCAACTCTTAAGCAAGTTTGCAAATACGATTTTACATATATACATGTAGGGTGTGCCAAAAAATGTATACACACTTTAACAGCTGATAACTCAGTTAATTTTTCACTCCTTTTCAGGTTTAACTGATTTAAAATAATGGGTAAAGCCAGACAAAGAAAATTTATCCTAAAGTGCCACTAGACTTTTTTTTTTTAATGGGAATACATAAAAGATAAAGTTTATAGTACAAAACTGGCAACAGTTGACAAATTGAGGGCACACAAATACAGAATAAAATGATTCTTGATTCCATTGCAATTCCATTGCCTCCCTTTAGCATCAGTGCCTGGACCAGAACGGTCATCAGTTTGAAAACAGGCATTGACAAAAAAATTATTCATTTCTGTAGATTCTTTTAAATTTTGAAAATGAACTGTCTGTTAATGAACACTGACTTTATAATCGAAGTATGCATACATTTTTTAAGGGCACCCTGTATATATTTGAAATATTATCTTTTTTTTTTTCTCATTGCATGGCAGCCTTATTTTTACTAAAGATAATGCACTATCTCCTCAATCATTTTTATATGACTGTGTTTATTAGAGAAGGTAGCTCCTGGGCCAAGACTAGTGTTTAGTTTGGGTGGTGTGAGCAGACGGGCTGGGTTCACACTTAGAGCGAGGCCACTTTGGGCTCGCTGATAGGCATGAGGGCAAAAGAGTCAGTCTCCTTAGTGCAGGTGACTGGGAGGGAGGCAAGGAGGAGGAGGTTGGGGAAGGAATCCTGGGGTCTCTTCTCAATCTCAGCTCCACAGAGAAAAGGCTAGGAGCTGATGTTGAAGATCTTGTTTCCACAGCTGACTTCCTGAGACTCATAACACAATCCATGCAAGTCCAGGGCCCAGCTGGAAAGGTGTGAAGGAGAGATGTGGAGAAAGGCACCTTCTTCTTGCAGAGGGAGCTTTAAAGGGAACCCAGTTCACGTGTGCCTTTGAGGGGAGCAGCAGGCAGGACATGAGAGCAGCTGTCACCAGGGGACCAAGGGGTGGCTCTGAATTCTGAAAGCCTGAGAGGAAAAGAACTGCAGGAAAGCGTGTGAGTCACCCAGACTCCCACAAGTATGACTGGGAGTCGGCTTTAGGCAGGGAAACGACCTAGATCTTACAGTTGTACAGGAGGGATCTGGTGAGGGGTGACCGTCAGTGGTATTATGGCCCCTGATACCATGATTAGCTGGCTCTTGGGATGCTGAGGTACAAATATTGAAGACTCTCAGTATAAATTTTGGCTAACCTTCCAGTATTTCGTTAACAATATATCAATTGCACATTTCCAATTATTGTTTTTGAAAAATAGTATTTATTTGTCCAAATAATATAGCAGTTACAGGTGAATATTCATTGAGAATGATGGGTCATCAGGGAGGCCAGCTTTCTCAACACACTCTGGGCAATGGTGTAAGTAGTGTGTGCGGGTGAGTTAGCCTCACCAGCCTACTCTCTCCTGTTAGCCTTCTAACTTCTGACAAAGCCCACTGCGGAACTGAGGCACTTAGAAAGGAGGTGGGGCTCAGCTTACTCTTTAGAGAACTGAAACAAAGAAGAAAATGAGGGGAAAGTGAATTTCCTACTAGTGCATTTCCTCATTCTTTTTCTCAATGGAGACTATATATTTAGCCTGAAGGTTTGACTGTGGAAAGAGCAGAAACTCGGGAGCTCGGCTATTGGATTCAATTCCCCATTCCAACCCTGTGGGACCTTGGCAAAGCTCCTAAACGCTGCGGAGGACAGGGTAGACCATGCCTCTCACTGTGGAGGACAAGAACTGCATTCAGATTGTCCAGGTATGAGTCCCAGCTCTGCTACTATTGTGTGACGTGGGTGGGGCCAAGTCCTTAACCTTTCTGAACTTCAGCTCTCTTATCTGTAAAATGAGACAATTGTTACTACCTCATAGGGTTGGTATAAAGATGAAAATGAGAAAAATCATATAAGACCTAGAGGGCCTGCACATTTCATGCATCCAATAAATATCACTATTATTAACTGTGAATGTTTTCTCTGATGCACTTGTGTTTATTTATACCTGAGCTGGCGTTAACTTTTTAATGGGTATTTATCATCCTTTAGTTAGAAGTTTTCATTTTTAAGGACCATTCCTCTCTCTTACTGATCTAAGATCCCTCCCCGCAACTCTGCTCCTGAACTGGTCTTGGCTTAGAGGTCTCGGCTTTGTGTTTTTTTTTTTTTTTTTTTTTTTTTTTTTTTTTTTTTTTGTGTGTGTGTGTGTGTGTGTGTGTGTGGTTTTTTTTTTTTGTGTGTGTAAGTACTTCTACTACAGTGTTTATCACAGTGCATTTTGTCTTTTTGTTTGTCTCCTTCACTAAATTATAGGTTGTTTGACAGACTGCTTGGTTCCCAGAACCCAGCATATCATAAGCCTTCACCAAATAATTGTGATGATAAGTGTAGATGTGAGTAGATATCCTTATCTGAAACATTTTTAAGAGCAAGGAGGCAGAAGCATCTTAGATTCCACTCTATTGTATATATCAGAATATAAGTGGCCAAGCTTAAAGCTGACCTATGGGCCCCAACAAAGAGGCCTGGTCAGTATTTTCTTCCCCACAGGCTGTCCTTCTAGACCACATGACCTGGAAGGTGTGCCCCCAACCTCAGTCTAGTCTCCAAAGAACATGGCTGCAGCCATTGGGATGACTTTATAGAAAAAGGAGAATTCAGCTCAGGAACTATAGCTACTGGAAGAATTAAACTCGACTCTTCCTTCTGCTACTGATTTTACTTCCAGATGGTCTCCCCAGGCCCTCCCCTCTGCTGTTCTCATAACCTTGGCTTTAGTTCAATTCTTCATCATTTCTTGCCTGAGTTACCATGCTTACTGGTCTCTTCCATCACATCCATCCCATTCTCCACAGTGCTTCCGGGATCAGCAGGGGTCAGCATTCTCAAGACAGATCTGTTTCCATTCCCTGTCCTCCCCTCCCCCAGCTGCCATTGCTCAGGGTCTATCTGCTCCCTATTGCCCTCTGGATAAAGGCTGAATTTCCTAATTGGGCTCATGAAGCCTTTCAGAGTGGGTCCCTGCTTTCTGTCCATTTTTTCCTTCTCCAACTCCTCCCTCTACTCCCCATTTCCTTTTATTCCCAGACATTCCCAGCAACATGAAGTTCTAGGTTAGGTCCTTCTCTCAAATCCATGTGTTTGTGTCCCCTAGGAAGTAATCCTTGTCTCCTAGGATGGTTCACTACTCCCCCATTTGTTAGATACAAGGAAGTACCCAGATTTTTCTCCACCACACCATAATCGTATTGCATTGTAATGAGCTAATTGCATTCAATCCAACTTTTGTTTACTCCTTCCCTTATTCAGTGCTGTTATAGTGTGCTTACCAGGCACTCTTCTTGATGCTAGAGATACATGTCTTCATTTATAAGCCAGGAAACAATTCTACTCTAGTGGAGCTCGCATTCTTGTGGAAGGAGACAAACAAGAAATATATGAACTAATTTCCTTTCCAGTAAAAATGTGGTGCAAATCTCAGAAGGAAATAAATCAATTAGATAGTGTTGAGGGTATGTGAGAGGGTGGGAATCAGGGAAGGACCCTCTAGAGGGGATGATATTTGAATGGACTCCAAAAGCATGATGAGAGGAAAGCTATGCACAGCACTGGGGATGGATCATGTGTTCCCAGGGTGGGAATGAGCTGGGCATGCTGGAGGAAGGAAGGAGGCCATCCTCCCTGGAGCACATCATGAGCCACCAATAGACTGAGAGCTCCCTAGAGCTCCCTTGGGCAGTATCTCAGACCTGACTATGTTCACAGGTCTAGCCTGATGCCATAAAATTAATAGGTGTTACCAAGTATTTGAATGAGCAAACATAATTTAAAAATTTTACTTTCTTTGGTATTTCACCCTGAAAACTAAAGAGGTCTTATAACTTAGAGAGCATTTATCCTAGGAACTATAGTAAAATATTCTTTATTTTTTCAACTTGATTGAGATATAATTGCCATATAACATTGTATAAATTTCAGGTATACAATGTGATGTTATAATATATCTATATATTGTGAAATGATTACCACAATAAGGTTAGTCAACACATCTGTCACCCCACATACTTAGCATTATTGTTTTTCTGAGAATATTTAAGATCTACTCTCTTAACAAATTTCAAGTATACAATACAATACTGTTAACTATAGTCACCATGATGTACATTAGATCCTCAGAACTTATTTATCCTACAATTGAAAGTTTGTACCCTTTGATCAATATCTCCGCATTTCCCCTAACTCCCAGCCTCTGGCAACCACCATTCCACTCCTATTTCTATGAGTTTGACTTTTTTAGATTCCACATATGTGAGATCATACATTCTCTCTATCTGACTTATTTCACTTAGCATAATGCCTTCAAAGTCTATTCAAGTTGTTGCAAATAGCAGGATTTCCTTTTTTTATCAGCTGAATAATATTCATTTCATATATATTTTTTCTTGAGCCATATATCCATCGATGGATGCTTAGGTTGTTTCTATGTCTTGGTTATTGTACATAATGCTGCAATGAACATGGGGGTACAGATATCTCTCTGAGATATTGATTTCTGTCCTTTTGATATATAGCTAGGAGTGGAATTGTTGGATCATATGGAAGTTCTATTTTTAATTTTTTGAGGAATCTTCATACTGTTTTTCATGGTGGTTGCACCAATTTACATTCCTGTCAACAATGCATCGGGATTCTGTTTACTCACATCCTTGCCAGCATTTGTTACCTCTTGTTTTTTTGATAATAGCCATTGTATTGGGTGTGAGGTGATATCCCATTATGGTTATCGCAACATACTCCTTTCACCATTCTTGGGAGCTGTTTGTAGTTTCTTTTCTGAACTCCAGTTTCTTTTTTTTTCTTTATTGATTAAGGTGTTACATTTGTGTCCTTATTCCCCTATTGCTCCACGGCCTCCCCCCCACTCATGCCTTTACCTCCCTGGTGTTCGTGTCCATTGGCTTAGGCTTATATGCATGCATACAAGTCTTTTGGTTGATCTCTCCCCCTCACCCCTGCCCTCCCCTACCTTCCCTCTGAGGTTTGATGGTCAGATCGATGCTTCTCTGTCTCTGGATCTGTTTTTGTTCATCAGTTTATGTTGTTCATTATATTCCACAAATGAGTGAGATCATGTGATATTTATCTTTCTCTGACTGGCTTATTTCACTTAGCATAATGCTCTCCACTTCCATATATGCTGTTGTAAATGGTAAGAATTCCTTCTTTTTTACAGCAGCATAGTATTCCATTGTGTAGATGTACCACAGTTTTTTATTCACTCATCTGCTGATGGGCTATTAGGCAGTTTCCAAATCTTAGCTATGATAAATTGTGCTGCTATGAACATAGGGGTGCATATATCCTTTCTGATTGGTGTTTCTAGTTTCTTGGGGATATATTCTGGAAGTGGGACCACTGGGTCAAATGGGAGTTCCATTTTTAGTTTTTTGAGGAAACTCCATACTGTTCTCCACAGTGGCTGCACCAGTCTGCATTCCTACCAACAGTGCACGAGGGTTCCTTTTTCTCCACATCCTCGCCAGCACTTGTCATTTGTTGATTTGTTGATGGTAGCAATTCTGAAAGGTGTGAGGTGGTACTGCATTGTCGTTTTGATTTGCATCTCTCAGATGGTTAGTGACTTTGAGCATGTTTTCATATGTCTCTTGGCCTTCCTTATGTCTTCTTTTGAAAAGTATCTATTTACGTCCATTGCCCATTTTTTGATTGGGTTGTTTATCTTCCTTTTGGTGAACTCCAGTTTCTGTTGGCTTCCATTTTCAAGAAGATTGCTACCTGGTCTAGTACTGCAAGACCAACATAGTAGGGGGTAAAGTCTCATTGGGGTTAAAATGCATTTTAGTAACCTTGATAGTTAGGTAGTTTTTATTATCAATATAAATAGCTGCATTGTGAAAACAGGGAAACCAACAAAAACTGGAAAGGGTGAGGGAAGATTTGGGTCCTCAAATACCTTAACCAAACAAAGTACTGTGAAGAACGTGGATTTAAAAAAAAACAGTTGGTTCCATTATCTCTTAAACACATTCTTTTTCATTTGTCTTCTAATTAATAAAAATCCCCATGATCTTTCCATATTAAGATATTAATATGACATCATTACTCACTACTGTACAGTTCACAGTATCTCCTGTTTCCATCCCAGCCCCACAAGGTCTTGAGTATTCATGCTTGTTTATTCCTTAAGCTCCTTGACAGCGAATGTTTTTCTTGCCTGAAGAACCCTCCTTCTGAAGCAAAACTTTCTATGAGAAACTTATTTCTCCCTCAAGTTCTGTGATTTTTATGTTAAATAATTGTTCCCACTGTGCATCTTTCTGAAACAGTTTTCAAATGTGTTCCTCAATAATAACTTTTTCTCCTTGATTCTCAATGGGAGTTTCTCCTGAATTACTCTAATGCAAAAGAGGTCTATGGTGATCTCAGTCACCTCAGTCGATTCCACTTACCCTCTTCAGACTGGTAATGGCTGAATCAATAGTTTAATAGTGTACTATGTTAAAAAGGCAACATTTCTCTTTATTCACAACAAATTCATTAAAATAAACTTAAGCCAACACCAAGACCATTAAACATGTCTTTGTATGGAGTATGTATCCCCTTTGGCATATGAGGGCGACAGGAGTCCCAGCTTGAGTCTAAGTAGGCACATCTGGCCAACTTGTGCAAAGGACCCATCAGCAACCTACTTGAATGTGGACTGAGAAGCATCCTGGGAGAGACCTCAACTTAAGAGAAGGCAGGAACTACGCAGTAAGAAACTTTAGACTTTGGAAGGGAGGGAACATTCTGAGTTCAGCTGGCTGGTTGTCAATCTGATTTAACTCCAGGCCCAAACCCTACTGGAATTATACCTGAGCCCCATAGAGAGAGAGTTGGGTTATCAGAAATAAAACAAACAAACAAAACAATAACAGCTTTATTTAAAAACATGGCACTGAGGCAGGAGCAGAACTGGCTGACTGCACTATGGCAAGAGAGTAACGAAACATTCCTGCCTACTTCCCAACACAGCACTTGAAGCTTTAAGGCTTTGATAAACATGGGCTTTGTTGCCTCCACTATAGCAGAAGACCGTAGGACCCATGGCCATGGTGACATGCTGTGGTTGCCTAGTGGGTGATGACACAGCAGGAAATGCAACCAGCAGATGCAGATGTCTCTAGGAGCACATGCAGTAGACAAATACTTTAGAAGACTGGACAACCTTCCTGCAGAAGGTGCTCGTGGAAGGTAGGGTAGGGGCTCATGGAATTTGGGTTTTGATCATTAATGTGAGTTCCTTAGTGCTCTCAAGCTATAGAAGCCTGGAGAAGCATGAATTAAATAAAATCCCAAGTTCTGTATTGGGACAGAAATAAGAAATATTTTTAAGTGAAATTAAAGAACAACATGATTTTGTGTACTTTTCTTTATATCAAAACTGGATAGTTGGATGGAAAATATATTTAGATCACAATCCAACCACAAGTAATATATGCTTTTGTATGTTTTGATTGAATAAAAAGCAAATCCAAGATATCAACTGATGACCTAGCATTTCCAAAAAACTTGTAAAGCAAATTAATTACAGAATTTATAGTTGCAAACACATTTTCCTGAGTTCTTCTGGTTTCATGTTTTTTACTCCCAAATCCTGTTAACTTTTATGATGTGGATTCCTTCTTAATGCAGAACACATTTTAATATTCTTAGTTTTGGCAAGATTTTGCACAAACATGTTACTTCTAGAAAGTGACTTAGTAAGAAATGTTAATAGAAACACCTTTGTAGTATTCATAGGTGTTTAGTCTTTACAATTATGTGTGATAGGATTTTTAAAAATCCTATAATTGCTAAAATTAGCACATTAAGGAACTTAAGTTTTATCCTTTGTAATAAATAAGCACCATGGAAATGCATAGAAAATAAAACAGTGATGAATATTAATTGAAAATCTTAATGTGTATTGATTTTTGAATTACAAAAAAGTAGTGTTCTAATTGTAGAATATTTAGAAAAAGTTGAAACACATTAATAAGAAAAAAAACCATAAACCCCATAATCCAACCTGTTGGAGACAGCCACTTTTTCTATTTTTTTAAACATATTCCATATACATATAATAAAATAAGATTAAAATATCATATAATGGTTTTTATATCCTATTATATTTTTACCAACTATTTTTTAAAAAAATTTTTTTTAAAGATATATTTTTATTGATTTTTTACAGAGGGGAAGGGAGAGGGATAGAGACCCAGAAACATCAATCAGTTGCCTCCTGCACACCTCCCACTGGGGATGTGCCCACAACCAAGGTACTTGCCCTTGACTGGAATCGAACCTGGGACCTTTCAGTTCATAGGCCGACGCTCTATCCACTGAGCCAAACCGGTTTCGGCTTAAACTTTATTTTATTGTTTAAAGTATTACAAATAGTAGTTCATATGTCTCCTTTTTTTCCCCATTGACTTTCCTCCTGCCTCCCCTATCCCCCCACAGCGCCCCCCTCACATGCCCTCACCCTGGCCCCCTCCCCCACCCCAGTGTCTTGTGTCCATTGGTTATGCTTATATGCATGCATACAAGTCCTTCGGTTGATCTCTTACCTCCCCCCGCCCCCAACCCTCGCAGCGTTCCGGCTGTAGTTTGACAGTCTATTTGATGCTTCCCTGCCTCTGTATCTATTTTTGTTCATCAGTTTATAATGTTCTTTATTATCCATAAATGAGTGAGATCATGAGATATTTTTCTTTCACTGACTGACGTATTTCACTTAGCATAATGTTCTCCAGTTCCATCCATGCTGTTGCAAATGGTAAGAATTGCTTCTTTTTTTACAGCAGCGAAGTAGTATTTTTTTTAGCCCTTATTTCTGAGTCATTTGGAAGGTATAATTACATTTTTTCTATTAGTGATTATCTTTTAGTTATTAAAAAGTTTTTATCTTTGCTTATTGAGGTTAAGAATGTAACTGTACCTATTAACAATCACCTGTGTAAAATGAGAAAATGTTCAGCCTTTTACTGTCTTTATTGTCCTTCCCTACTTCATAATTTTGATTGATGTAATCTGAAATTTAGACCTAAATTATTATTGTTATTTTATATTAACTTTTCTTTGGAGACTTATTTTTGAAATTTGTTTTGTCCTGTGATCATACATGTTAATGACAGTTTTTAAAACATTACTCAAGGTTTAACTTTATAATTTACATTGCTTTCTACCACCTCTGTTTATTATAGAGTCCTCAGTCTTGAGTTCTTTATCTTGATCCATCCCTAGGTTGGCTGGATTTTATCCCTAAACTGTGAAAGCAATAGTTTCTGGAGAATATGGTTCTTTCCTACAAATGACCTCTTGCCTGAGTACATTAGTTATTTCCTCCTCAGCTTGGAAGTCAGTGTTCATTTAGGACTGCTCTTTGGTTCTCTGGAGGTTTATCTTCCCTTGGGACCGTGGTTCTCAACCCTGACTGCACATTTAAATCACTGGGGAGATTTTTAAAAATGTCAATGCTCAGTCTCCATCAGAGAATAATTAAATCAGAATGTCTAAAGATGAAGCCCAGACACTAGCATTTTTGAAAGGCTCACCCAATAATTTTAAATGCATAGCTGGGGTTAAGAACCACTACTTAGGAAATAAGCTGATATTTCTTGGCTGGATGATTGTAGAGGGTTTTTTCTTCTTGAATCTTGAGTCATTCAATAGAATATGTCTAGGTGCTCATGTCTCTTCATTACTGCGTGGTTTATAATTCTATAAACTCAGCAATTTCCCCCAATTATCCCTTCAAATATGGCGTCTACCTATCCAGTTAATTTTTTCTTTTTAAGATTCTTAGGACATGTTGATTTGATTTCCTGGCCCTCTCCTTCATAATTTCCCTCATTATTTTATCACTTTATCTTTGTGATGTCAGTGTGAATTTCTTATGTATATTCTTACTCATTACTTGTATTTTCTATGGTAGTCAATCTGCTATCTGTTGCCTTTGACAATATTTGTAATTCTGTGATTGTATTTTTTGTTTCCATACCAAGTACATTGTCCAATTTTAGCAGGAATCCTAAAGTGATTTTTAAGAATCAGTTTACACTCCAAGCATTAATTTATGAGATTGCCAGTTGCTCTATATCTTTACCAACACTTGGTATTGTTAGCTATTTGCCTTTTCCTGTGACTAATAATGTTCATACTTATTGGTTTTTTAACATCCTACTGTTCTAAAGCGACTGTTAAGTATTTTACCCATTTTAGTTTGTTTTTCAGTTTTATTCCTATTGATCTGTGGACACTCTTTACATTGTTCTTTGCCAGTTGTATCTATTACAAATACCTTTCCTCAATCTGTGGCTTGCCTTATCACTCTCTTATATTGTTTATTGACAAACATAAATTCTTCATTTTGATAAAGTTCATTTTTTTCAATCTTTCATTTTCTGCCTAATGCTTTGGGTGTCCTATTTAAGAAATTTTGCTCAAACAGAGGTCTTGAAGACATTATGTTTTCCTCTAGAAGCTTCATATCGGTTTACTTTTCACATTTATGTCTATGATCCATCTTAAATTAATTCATATGTATTGTGGGAGAGTGAGGTCAAACTTTTATTTATTTATTTATTTTCAAGGCCAATAGTGGCCATTTATTATTATTTTATTCACATTTTTAAAAATAACTCTTTATTGTTGAAAGTATTACATATGTCCCCCTTTCCCCCCCACTGCCCCCCTCCCCCGCCCCTCCTCCCACCCCAGGCCCACACCACCCTATTGTCTGTGTCCATGGGCCATGGACATATATGCATACAAGGTGAGTTCAAACTTTTAAAAAATACAGTTATCTAAACTTCAACTTATAAAGTTCCTTCTTTGTATTTGGTGAAAGGGCTGTGCTATTTGACAGATTTTCTGGTGGGCTTCCTACCTAGGACTTCTTCCATTGGAACCCCCAAGTTTGCTGCTGGTGTGTGTGTGATAAAGCTGCCCTGATGCTAGCTCCCGAGCCAAGGTCTAGGTGCCCACTGCACCATAAAAGAATGCTGCTGCCAGTGACAGCCTGCTGCTGGGGGAGCCATGTAGGCCTTGCCTTTATGCCCAGCTCCACAGAGACAGTGAAGATCCCCAAAGCTTGGGGAATCTGTTCAATAACAAAACTATTGCCACCATGCACGGTTTTCCGGCTTGATACACTTGCCACCGCTGCTACCTCAGAATCACAGTTTTCCAGAGCCAAAAGAATCACTGGTGGGTGTTTGCAGTCAGCCTCCAGGGCAAGCTGCTTCTTTGGCGATTGGCAAAGGGGCCTGCATGTCCTTTTTAAATCTGATCCCCAAAGCACAGGATTTAGAAGCAATTCTTTGAAGTGTCTGGCATTTGCATGGTTTCCTTACCTAGCTTCCAGTGCTGATTTAGGGTTTTACATATTTTAAAATTTTCTAGGTCATTTTGCATGGGACTGGGAAGCAGATGATTCAAATATGTGTCCTCAGCCTCCCCATAGTTTCCCTGGAATGTAATAAGATTTTTCTTTTTTTACTTCCAACCTGTGGGGATTGCGGAAAAACTCTGTCCCTTCTAGGAGAAAGTATTATTTACATTAATAGTAAACTTTATTTATTAATATTGGCAATTAGGATTCAATAGTCATTTATTTACACATTTGCATATTATGTATTTTACTTCAGCCTTTTTTATAGGTACTTTTTGAAATGTAATTAAGATTTTGCTGTATATCAAACTTTACATATTTCTTATAAAGCTTTTTATTGTACTATGAGCATTAATCCATGTTATTAATAATTTTTATTTTATATATTTATTATCCATTTTTCAACAAAGCCTCGCTATGTGAACACATTTGTATTTATTTGTATAGACAAAGGAACAATTATGGGAAGATCCATACTAGACTGTGAAGTCATAGCGGGAGAAGGTCACTTTTACTTCATAAACTTCTATATTGTTTAAATTGTTTACCACAAAATGCTTTACAAAATAAAAATGTTCTTTGTACATGTTTTTAAAAAAACATGTTTTAGTTCTAATTTTATTTTCCCAATTTATTTTCACTCAACTTTGCTTACTGTAACCTCAGCAAAAGGATGACTTGCTGGTTCCCTATAGGCGTCGTGCTTCCTTCATTTATTTGTTCATTTCCTTTCCCTCACCTAGAACCTGGCTCCCTTCCATCAGTGCTTAACGAGTCCGTTCAGGTGCCACATCCTTTGAAAGGACTACCTAGTTCTTCCGAACTGGACATGAACTTCTTCTGAGTCCCAGACTATACCATCAAGGTAGTTCTTCTGGCACTTGAACTTTTTTCTTTACATCTTAGTTCTTTGTATAGATTACTTATCTCCTTACACAGTGAGCATCATAAGGTCATGAGGGTAGATTGATTTTTTTTGGTCTCATTTCTATTTGTATCATTGTACTACTTAATATAACTCTGTGTCAGTTAAGAATGTGTTAAGCTGACTGACAATGGCCAAGAGACCAGCGGGGTTTTCTTCCTTCTCATATACATTCAGAGGAGGCATTGCTTATGTTGGTTCAGCTGCTCCACCATGCCATAAAGAACCAGTTCTTCCAGTTTTTATACTGTCATCTTTAGCATATGGGCTTTGATCCTTATGCTTTTTGTCTCATGAACATAAAATGGCTAACATCAGAAATCTTGTTCCAGATAGGAAAAAGGGAGATAGAGCAAGGGGCTTTTGTATTCCTCTCCTTTCATCAGTCTTCCATTTACTTTTCTTACCCAGAATAGATAGCTACTCTTAGCAATGAGGGAGGCTAGGATTTAGAGTATTAGTTTTTCAGTCTCTACAGGAGAAAGTCAGGAGTCAGAGATGGGTGTTAAGTGAGTAAACTTATGGTATATAACATGGGTGCTTCGCATATATTTGGCATTCAATAAAATTATGTTAGAACCCAACTAAAAAGCTTCTGCACAGCAAAAGAAACCATTAACAAAATGAAAAACCTACCAACCAAATGGAAGAAGGTATTTGCAAATAATACTTCCTATAAGGGTGATTATCTGAAATATATTAAAAACTCATACAACTCAACAGCAGAAAAACAATTTGATTTAAAAAAAAATGGGCAGGGGATGACCTGAATAGACATTTTTCCAAGGAAGACATAGAGGTAGCCAATAGTCATATGAAAATATGTTCAGCATCAATAGTTATTAGGGAAATGCAAATAAAAACCAGAATGAGATATTACCTCACACCTGTTAGGATGGCTAATATCAACAAGACAAGAAATAAATGTTGGAGAGGATGTGGAGAAAAGGAAACCCTTATACAATGCTTGTGGGAATATAAATTGGTGCAGCCACTTTGGAAAACAGTAAGGTTTCTTAAAAAATTAAGAATAAACTACAGTGTGTAATCCAGCAGTTCTTCTTCTGGGTGTTTACCCAAAAAATCTGAAAACACTAACTTGTAAATATATATGCACCCCTATGTTTATTGAAGCATAATTTATAATAGCCAAGACATGGAAGCAACTTAGGTGTCCATCAACAGTGCCATCATTCTTTTTCTTCTTCAACTTCCAACTCCTGTGGCCCAAGGGTTTACAGGTGAAAAAGACACTACCATCATAAGTACTGCTCAAACAAAGACTCATTCACCCCTGTCTTTATCCTTAACATGAAAAAAAAATGGCTGAGAGGAAAAGCGGGGGAGGGTAGGTGGGTGGGAGGTAATCAACCAAAGACCTTGTATGCATATATGCATAGCCCATGGATACAGACAATAGGGTGCTGAAGGCCTGGGGTGCAGGGTGTGGGGCCTGGCTGGAGGGGGTCTATGGGGGAAAAAGGGGACACATGTAGTACTTTCAACGATAAAGAATTGTTTTTAAAAAATGGCTGACACTTTGAATTCACAGGTTTATACTTGGGCCACCTTAAATTTTAAGGTAGGGATTTCTATGACACCAACTCTATCTTATAAGTGGAATGGGATTCCTAGTGAGAAGGCTAAAAGGCTAATTCCAATGTAACCCTGATATTTGGGGGGGGCTAGCAATCGGAACCTGTGCCAGCAAGCCCAGTGTACATTTTTGATAATGACCTATAATTAAGTCATTGCCCCTTTCTCCACAAACTGGTCTTGCAAGACCTGTTACCTAAATGCTCACACTTTACAGAGGCCATAAACCATGACACAGCCCCTGGAGGGGGGTTATCAGCATTGGCGCCAGGCCAGGCTCTTAGGTATGGTCTCAAGACCCCCAACACCTTGGGCTTTTTGCAAAGCTCACGAAAGGTCCGGAAGTATAATCCATATTTGGGGGACAAAGACACCAAAAGGGGATAAAAAAAGGGGTTTCCACCATATTGGTTGGCTCAGAATTTGAGAGGCAACCTCCTCTGAGTCCGCCAGCATAATAAAGCTATGTAACTCCAATTCTCTAAGCGTTGCTTGGTTTTTCTCTGGTCTTCTATAACATCTGGTTCCCTGACCAGAATGTTAAAACCGTGCTGGTCTTTTTGGCCTCTGGTGAGTGGACCAGGTTTGGGGCCCGGGGATGTGGGATAGGTCTCCAGGAGGTGCACCCTGCTGATTTTAGCAGAATTGAACCAGGGGACTCTGGTCGCTCCCGGACCTCAACCTAGGACCTGGCTGGCATCTGGAGAAAGTGGATGGACACCTCTGGACCTGTCGATAGAAATGGTAAGGTAGGGGCCCCACACAGTTAGGCCCACTCTGAGAGAGTGGAAGGGGAGCTTGATCACCTCTCAGGAAGTCGTACGACTTCGGCAGGTAAATTAGTCAGGAATTGGGTGGACTGTTTAACCCAGGCATCCTCAAACTACGGCCCATGGGCCACGTGCGGCCCGCCGAGGACATTTATTCAGCCTGCTGGGTGCCGCTGCCTGTCCTGCTTAGCAGCCGACTTGTCCCGGGCCCACAGTGCGCATAGGAATTTGTTCATAGTTTTTTTTTTAAACTATAGTCTGGCCCTCCAATGGTCTGAGGGACAGTGAACTGGCCCCCTGTTTAAAAAGTTTGAGGACCCCTCGTTTAACCACTGAGTAAATGTATGGTGAAAGTGTGTGAGTGTGGAGGGAGAGGTCTTGTGCTCTCCTATCCATTGTGTGGCTCCACGACCTTGGTTACAGAGTCCGAGTGGGCCCTTACCTGTGGTTCCGTGATTCATCATAAAGCATAATGGTGACTCACCCACATTCAGAGGTGACTAGGCCCGAGGTTTATATGGGTGCACCTTAGCTAAGATGAATCAAAGCTCCCACGAGGGACACAGCCAGGCGGGCATCTGAGTGGATCTGTGAAAACAGGTCACCCCCTCCCTTGTCTGTCTCTCGCCACCGATCATCATGGAGTCAGGACAAAGTAAACTGTGAATGTCCCCGCCATGTCCCGTGTGGTTTAGGGTTCAGGTTCAGGCTTCAGGCTCTGGAGGAGGCTGCAAGCAAATGAAAGAGACTAGAAAATATTAATTTGGAAATATTGGGGGCCAGGCGGGAACCCAGCTCAAGAGGAAGGACTCCACCCCGTTCTGGCCTTGCTATCCCTTTTATTCAGATTGTGGGATACACCCATAGCTGTTAGGCAGGCAATTCCAATAATAGCCAATCAGCAAGGATTTACATAAAACTAAAAGGTGGAAGTTGCTTTAGCTACCATTGTCTCAACTAGACAGTGGGTGCTTGGCTCTGACCTTTTAGAGCCTCCAAGGTTGACCAGCCTTCTGGGTTCCTTGTCCACACCTCTCTGCTAGTGAAGGCAATGGGCAGCTTCCAACATCTCCCCATTTTTTTTCCTTAAAATATCTTGCATCTGCAGACTAGAAATAAACATGAGAACAAAAATGAGACAAGCAATAGTGGTTATGCTGAGAGGCAAATGAATCAGTCTGTAGTAAATTTCTTTCAGGGCCAACAGTTCCTTGAGTCCCAATTTCAATGTCCAACAGTTTTGAGTCCCAATTTCAATGTCCAACAGTTCCTTATGTGTACATGTCAGCAATGATATGCTAGTTCTGGATGGTGGGCGAACAGTGTCAATGCAGGTCCAACCTTCTCTGGTTTGGTCCTGGGCAACCTGCTATGATGCATAGCTGCTGACTGCTAGCATGGCAAGGCTTCTTTACCATCTTCCATCTCTGGACTGTTTCTCCTCTTGTCTTCATGGCTAGAGCAATCCAGTCAGCTCCTCTCCAGGATCCATTGTTGCAGGAATCCACATGGGCTTTTCTGGAAATATACAAACATATCCTTGACCAAAGGTTAATAAAGAATTCTTTTCTATAAATTAGACTTGGGATCCTTTTTCATTTTTGCCCAAATGATTTTCCTTTGGCTTATTTTGACACCATGTGATTTTTCATGGGTGTCTTGCTGTTAGCATTACAAATGAAAATTAATTTTCCAAAGTAAAAAATTTCTTGATGTAATTTACTTACAGGATATTATTTCTCCTTACAGGGTATTATTCTACTATCCCCCCCTTTTTTGATTTAAATAGTAGGAGGCTTTTGGAAATTTTTACAATGCAGTCTTGATAACTTTTAATTTTAATTTTTGCACAGAAATATGACTGCTTTGGATTCATAGCATGTTTGGTAATTTTACTATGAGATGAACCATCAATAAAAATTTTAGTTAATACTTCAGGAACAGTTTTTTGTCCAGTACAATTAAGTTTTCTTATCTGAAATAAGGTTTATTTTTTAACTTCACTTGTCCTAGATTATGGACAATAAATGGTATTAATTAGACTTCTTAAATTAGTTTTTAAATAACTTTACATAAATTTTGTCAGGGAGGCAAAAACACAAATTATTTACTTTAGTTTGTGAGGCAAAATATACTGACTTTTAATTACAGTCCTTCAGATGTTTGAAGGAAACCTCTCTTTATTTCGCTCCAAAATAATTTTCAGGCTATAGAGAGTTTCACTTAAGAATCTTTGTCTTTTTACAACATGCAAACTACAAGGCTGCTGCTTAATATTTTCTCGTGCATCCGAATAGCCATGTCACAAGAAATCTCATTACAGTAAACTTGACTACTATTTTACTGTCAGATTTAATACTCTAACAACAATCTTAGTTTACCCTGTAAATATCAGTGAAAGAGGTTTCAAAATTTTCAAATTTCTCCTTTTTATTAAGCTAGAATTTTATTTTTAAAGAGTATCCCATTTGGCTAATTAGCATATACAGAGGGATCATGGGAGGTCTCAGTAACTTTATTCAAAGAGAGGGGTTGGCCTTTGCTGTTTCAAGATGGTGGCCCCCAGGGGAGTAGCAAGCCATGAGGCCAACATGGCCGCTGCCAAGTCAGGCAGTCCAAAAATGGTGACTCCAAACTGTTAAAGCCAAAACCACACTACAGACAAACAGAAATCTCACTAGCTGTTTCTGGTGGCTTTATTAGAATTTAATTGTTTATAATTTAAGTAGGTATTAAAAAACAAAGCAAAGCAAATTTAGTAATTGTTTATGTCTGATTTACAAGGCACAAAGGTTGCCCCACCTCTAGCCTAATTAAGAATGCAGGCGGCTATTGGCTTGTTATTATTTTAAATTGTTTTAAAATTCTGCTGTTAAAAAGTTGGCTTTATTTAGAAATTTTGTTTTGTCCTCCTTAGAGGCCAAAACTTTCATAACATTTATAAGTAAAATATAATTATTAATTTTTATTTGATAAAGCTTTCCATGCAATTTCAAGTACATTAGGTCAGTTAAATTCAAAGTATTTCCTTTAAGAAGAGAGAATAACTTCTTGAATTACTCTGGGCCCTTGGAGCTCTCCAAGAATCATCTCTCGGTTAAAGCCTTGAAATTTTAACATGGAAAAAACCATCAAACAAATATCAATATATGATTTAAAGATTATATTACTTTTTATAATTATCTTAAGATATCAATTAAATTTTAAACTGGTTATTGCATTAAAAATTTTGGTTGGGATCACAGAATTAATCCTTCTTATTTAATTAGACCAACAAACAACATATTTTGAATTCCTAATTATTTTCAGAGAAAACACATTTTATTTTCTTCAAAAATAAATTTTTATACTTTAGGCATTTAATTACTACAACTATATAATTTCTCCTAATTTAATTTGAACGTTAAACTTTTAGAGTTGGCAAGTCAAATATTTAGCATTTCTTTAGATTATTAACACTTATATTTTTAAGAATAAATTTCAAAAATACAATAATTAACTTTAAACTGACCATGTTTTTTCTCTGCTGGGGGAAGTTGAGTAGCAAGCTTGTAGGTATTCAAATGCAAAATTGTCCTTAAAGAATGGCTACTGGCGGGAAGCTGATTTACCTGTCAGCTGGGGGAAGGGTGACCACCCTTTCTCCATTAACAAAGGGCATAGCCAGTCTTTATCTGGGCTACTTGATCTTTATAATATATTTTTCAACAATTTTTGAGTTTCAAATCCAATTCCAATTATTTAAGGCATTTATTTTGGATAAATTCTTTTGTAACACAATTCACTGATTTTCTTGAAGGCCTTAAAAGTTAGCTTTTTAACACCCTTCATTAGCATTTTAAAAACTACTCTTTATTATGGAAATGCAAATCCTGTTGCTGGAACTAGGTTGAATTTCTTTCCCTGGGTCAAATCCGCCATTTTTCTTAGGAAAAAACCAGCCTTGGGTTTTTCATTTCTGTAGCTTTTGCAGAGAGATTCCAGCTTAAAACCCCATCTAATATGTCCAAAAATTGGACAGTTGTGAGCATTTGTTTCAAGCCAGGGTTCTCTCCCCACAAGTACAGAAATCCCAGACCCATTTCTAAATTTTTTAAAACTTTTCATGGCGAGAAGGAGATTTTAAACTAGCATACTGGGAGAGTGGCCTTCCATATTGGATTGCCATGTGTCTCCCTTCCCTCACATCCTGCTTACTTTGGGGGAAGCATAGGAACAGATCTGGCTGTGTATTTTTCATGCTTAATAGATAAAGACAGCTCTTAAATTTTTTCTTTCTTTTTCGCTTTCCGAAGTAATTACTAGCACCCAATTTGGCCAAATTTTGCATTTCCCTGTGAGTTCTTTTATAATTTTTAAACAAAACTTTAAGTAATCTCATTGCAGGAGAGCGGATAGTCCTGCCCTCTCCTGCCACCTTTGAATTTCTCTGCACCAGAGGCAGTTTCAGCAGCAGAGTTTCATTTCTTATTACAGATTTTAGATTCCAAATACAAATTAAGATTTTAATTTGAATAAGAAACCACATTCCTTAAGCATGCAAACCAAAAGTCTATAATAAAGTATACTTTATAACCTAATTCTGCCCCATTAGCCTGGCTGAAAAAGACATTCCCACCCTACTTACAGATTGAGACTTCTGCAGCTGAATTTCCCTCACCTATACGGTGAATTCTTCCCCACCTTTTTGGTGAGATCTTCCTTTCTTTGCTCTAGGCGAAATATCATCCCCTCCAGAGGTCCCACGTTGAAGGCACCAGTTGTGAGTGTCCCCCCGACGTCCTGTGTGGGTTTAGGGTTCAGGTTCAGGGTTCGGGCTCTGGAGGAGGCTGCATGCAAATGAAAGAGACTAGATAATATTAATTTGGAAATATTGGGGGCCAGGCAGGAGCCCAGCTCAAGAGGAAGGACTCCACCCCACTCTGGTCTTGCTATCCCTTTTATTCAGATTGTGGGATACACCCATAGCTGTTAGGCAGGCAATTCCAATAAAAGCCAACCAGCAAGGATTTACATAAAGCTAAAAGGTGGAAGTTGCTTTAGCTACCATTGTCTCAACTAAACAGTGGGTGCTTGGCTCTGACCTTTCAGAGCCTTCAAGGTTAACCAGCCTTCCGGGTTCCTTGTCCACACCTCTCTGCTAGAGAAGGCAATGGGCGGCTTCCAACAGTAAACCCACTGTCCTCAATTGCATGTTGAAAAAATTTAAAAAGGATTTCCATGGGGATTATGGTATTAAAATGGATCTCAAAATACTGAGGAAATTCTGTGAATTAGAATGGCCAACCTTTGGGGTTGGCTGGCCCTCAGAAGGCTCTTTAGATGAAGGACTGGTCAGGGTGGTCTGGAATGTAGTCACAGGGGACCCTGGACATCCAGATCAATTTCCCTACATAGACAGCTGGTTAGAAATTGCTCAAACCATGCTGCCTTGGGTCTGGTTCTGGGTCAATAAAAAGGGACAGTGTAAGGTTTTAGTAGTAGGAAGAGGGGAGCAGGCGCCAGAGAAGAAGGGAACCCAACTCCCTATTCCACAGGAATCTCCCGAGGAAGTCCTGCCAGTTTTACCACCTCCATATGTGCCCGGAGGGCCAGGGTAGGTTTCTCTCCCTTTGAAATTCTATATGGCAGATCCCATCCCTTAATTTGGCCAAAGGGAGATTTGGGGGAAATAGGGAATTTAGAAAGCCAGAAGCAACTACAAGGACTTGGAAAAACTGTCTTTGAGGTCCACAGATGGGTTACTGATCAGTTACCCATCTCTCTAGGAACAGCCGTACATCCTTATAAACCTGGAGACCAGATTTGGGTAAAGGATTGGAAAAAGGAACCCTCAAGCCTGCCTGGAAGGGGCCCTATCCAGTGATGTTAACCACACCCACAGCTCTCAAGGTTGCAGGATTGAGCACCTGGATCCACCACTGGCGTGTGAAGGCAGCTCAGCAGCAAAGCAGTGATCAGTCCAAGTGGAAAGTGACCCCAGATCTTGAGAATCCCCTCTGGCTACGCCTCAGCAAGGAAACGAAGGCCTCATTATGAATTGTTGGACTGTAAATGACTTACCTCCTTATCTCCTCTATGACTGTCCCCTCCTCTGAACAAGAAATTTTCTCTTTTCTCAGGCTCATTGGATACTCTCGCCTCCAGGTTCACAACTTTAGTCTTCTTGCAAAGCTCCTCAATTCAACCCACCACCTCCTCAATATTACCAACCCTTACATGGCTAGGGACTCCCTGGGACCACTTCTATTAATGGCTACTCCAATAAACATAACTAAACCAGGGAACTTAATGGAATAATAGAACCTGTCACAGCCAATGTGCAGCTAACTAATGTTGCCCCTATTTGCTTCAACAGTACCCAGGGCTAACACCCAACAGGTCACCTCCTAGATGAACTATGCAACTCTACCCTCAAGGCTGAAAACACCACCTACCCCTAGTGCCCCTCTACAGGAACATTCTACGTGTGTGGGACCACTGCTTACCTCTGCCTGCCTACAAACTGGACGGGAGTGTGCACTCCTGCTTACTTAACCCCAGATATGTCTATTATACCTAACAACCAATCTCTTGAGACCTCCCTTAAAGCAGTAACTAGATACAAGAGGGCTCTGCAAGTAATCCCCCTACTAATAGTGCTCAGAATTGCGGGTAGCATAGGAGCTGGGATAGGAGGAATAGCTCACTCTGTCTCCTTTTATCAAGTTTTGACCTAATAATTTTCAGAAGACATAGAGAGAGTAGCTGAGACTCTAATTGCCTTACAGGATCAAGTTGATTCCTTAGCCACAGTAGTACTACAGAATAGAAGGGGATTAAACTTACTAACAGCAGAGAAAGGTGGAATCTGCCTCTTCTTAGGAGAAGAGTGCTGGTTTTATGCCAACCAGTCAGGCATTGTCAGGGATAAGGCAAAGGATCTAATCGAACAAGCAACCAAAAGAAGACAGGAGCTATCCGAGTCCTGGGCTGTTTTTTTGGGGAGGGTCTGGAAATGGCTTCTCCCATTGGCAGGACCACTGTTAATGCTACTCATAGCCATAACATTAGGACCATGTCTTCTAAATTTCTTAATTTGCTTTATCTCATCTCACCTAGATGCCTTTAAACTTTAGATGGTCCTACAAACCAGAAGAATTCCCTACAAACCCCTCCAAGAGGAAGAAAAGGGATGCTAACCTCTTGGTCATCACCCCTTATCATCAGGAAGCAGCTAAGAGCTGTCGTCGTCCCTGTTCATCGTAACATCCCGTAGTCGTTGTACCACAAGGCTAAGAAAAGCTTATGGGACAAGGGGGAGAGAGGGATGAGAAGGCTAAAAGGCTAATTCCAATGTAACCCTGATACTTGGGGGGCTAGCATCTGAATCTGTGCCAGCAAGCCCAGTGTACATTCTTGATAACCTATAATTAAGTCATTGCCCCTTTCTCCACATAGTGGTCTTGCAAGACCTGTTACCTAAATGCTTACATTTTATAGAGGCCATAAACCATGACACAGCCCCTGGAGGGGGGTTATTAGTGCTGGCACCAGGCCAGGCTCTTAGGTATGATCTCAAGACCCCCAACACCTGGGCTTTTTGCAAAGCCCATGAAAGGTCCGGATAAAAGAGGGGCTTCCACCATATTGATTTGCTCAAAATTTGAGAGGCAACCTCCACTTAGTCTGCCGGTGTAACAAAGCTGTGTAACTCCATTTCTCTAAGCATTGCTTGGTTTTTCTCCAGTCTTCTATAACACTAGAGAAAGCCTCTAGTGACCATGATTTGGGGTTTTGGGTTTGTTTTTATTTCTTTATTTTTCCTTACATGATATGTTATGTAAACTCGAAAAAGCTAATTTATTTATTTATTTATTTATTTATTTATTTATTTATTTATTTATTTTACCATGTAAAATTTTTATATTTAGAATTAGCCAGCTGGACTCAATTTAGATGATTCCAATTTTGTTGGCAACATCCAAAGCATTATAGTTGGGAGCCAGTCAAACATATACCTTCTCTCTATCAGGCCTGATCAGGGTGTTGACTTTGGCCACATCAATGTCAGAGAGCTTCTTCACAGCCTGTTTGATCTGGTGCTTGTTGCCTTTCCAGTTCATCCCCTCCTCTCAAGCCAGTTTGGTAGTGGCAGAATAATTTGGGGTTGGGTTGGGATATATAGTTGTCTAGGAGTTTGAGATAGCACGGAGCAGAAGACCATAGCATGGCTTGGAGGAGCCGCTAAGAACCCTGGCCAGTGTTGCTCAGCAATTAGAACATCAGCCCTTGTACCAGAGGGCCTTGGGTTAGATTCCCAGTCAAGGGCAGGTACCTGGGTTTCAGGTTCACTCCCCCAGCCCTGGTCGGGGTGCCTTGTGGGAGGCAACCAATGTGTCTCTCTCACATGATGTTTCCCTTTCTCTCTCCCTTCCTCCCTCACCCCCCTCCCTTCCACACTCTCTCTCTCTCAAAAAACAAACAAACAAACAAACAAAAAAACCCCAAAAAACAATAAAAAAATTCAAAATATATCCTCTGGTGAGGATTAACAAAACAAACAAAAAAAGTGAAGTGAAGAGGCACAGGGCACAGGGTGCAGCGTGTCCTAACAATAATCTGATGTGAAGCTAAAACTCATGTCTCCAAAAGTATAACTGAAAACTGACCGTTGAAAGAGAGGGCCAGGGGAAAGGTTTCATCCTACTCTTACAAGAATAGAGGTGAGCCATTGGCAGGTGTGGCTCCATTGGTTGGGCATCGTTCCATGCACCAAAAAGTTACCAGTTCAATTCCTGGTCAGGGCACATGTCTGGGTTCAGGCTCAATCCCTGGTAGGGGGCATGCAGGAGGCAGCAGATCAATGTAAAAGAATAGAGGTGAGCCAATTGGCAAATGTGTAAGTTAAATCAGAAACCACAATGCCCTTCCCCCCCAACACACATACAAACAATTAGCATTTTTAAGCCATTAGGTCTACACAATAATTGTTTTTCATACAAACTTTGGTTTTTGTTGGATCTTTCTGTGCTCTTTTATTCTCCTTTTACCTCATTCTCTCTGCTGTTTTGCCCACTCTCATTAGCCCAACACATATACATTCTTTATTATAGTACCATTTACCTTTACTCTGAGAAGAGTGTAATTCTGATAGAAAAGAGAGCTCTCATTTGACTCTTTAATGATATAATTTTGTGACTATTTAAGGCAACTCATTTAACCTTGCTGAACCTTAATTCCCACATCTGCAAAACTGATGACTGCTTACATATTTCCCAGGCTTGCTGAGTAAAGCGATTATAAAACACTTAAGCAATGCTAAAAAAAAAAAAAAAAAAAAAAAAAATGATGTACAAAGGTTTGCTCATCAGTCTGTTCTCCACACTTAGACCTTTGCTGTGAAGAAATCTGTCAGTTGCTGCTTTGAGTGTTATGGCTGCTGCAGACTGGGAGCTCCTAGGCAAGTTCTCAACACAGAATATGCGGCCCCAGAGAGGACACGTTTTTGATTGTGTGTGTCTCACGAGAGAGGGGCGGAAGTCTGCAGGAACCTGTTTCTTCCAAAGAAAGAAAGAAAAGAAATGGGGGGAAAGGGCTGTGGTTTGGAAGAGCTGGCCATGGGAGGACAGGGCAGCCACAGAGTGGCTGCTGGGGGCCGGAGTACCATCTAGAAACTGAGATTTGAGCTGGCTTCAAAGTGGAGGAGAGCCTGGGACTTTGTGCTGAGCTGAGAGCCTCAACGGGATCAAATGACTTACAGTAACTTTAGAAGATATCGCCTGTATGAGAAATAGCCATTTAAGGTTGAATCCTTATAACCATATAAGCCATACAACCATATAAGGCTAAAGTAAAAGAAAAAGTTAAAATTAAATCTGTATATCTGTACATCACAATTTCATGTATAGGTGATTTATACTTACTTTATATTCCAAACTTTCCGCAATTCATATATTTATATAATCAGAAAGGAGATGAGTTACAAATAATTTTATAATGGAAGCAGTCTAATAGTCCCAATTATAGAAATGATAATATAATTATGAAACTTAAGGAATCATTAAAACAGATAAGATAAAAGGTATAAAAATCTATATGAAAACATGATTCTGATATAGTAAATATAACAAAAAGCAAGTACATTTATATACAGTTTGACTACAGTATATAAATATATATAAACACTAAAAGATATATAAAAACAGTAGTTAATTTATCTGTTTTTTTAAATGTATGAGCATTTTAACCTTCCCCTCCCCCCTAAATTTTAAGCTTTCTTCAAGGTTGTTTTATTACTTCAAAACTTATAATAGTCTGGCCTTTGTGACTCAGTGGTTGTGCGTTGACCTATGAACCAGGAAGTCATGGTTTGATTTCTGGTCAGGGCACATGCCCGGGTTGTGGGCTCCCTCCCCAGTACAGGGTGTGCAGGAGGCAGCAGATCAATGATTCTCTCTTATCATTGATGTTCCTATCTCTCTCCTGCTCCCTTCCTCTCTGAAATCAATAAAAATATGTGGTTTTTAAAAACTTATAATAAAAAATGATACAATTTCCCCCCCCCAGGATTTCGGGGGACTGATGATAGCTATGAATAAAGCAATAAATCCGGGATACAAATCATTCATACGGATGCTCTGACTCTGGTGTGATGGGAGTTAGTGATGGCATCTACCAAGAGGTAGGTATTGAGGCCAAGGATGAAGGGTGCAGGGGGCTCCTGCTATTTGGGGGGACTCATGAGAAGGAGCCGGGCTGTGGGATCTTGGAGAGTATCCCCAAATTCACCTGTACCTTGTGAATTTGGGGATTCATGGCGTTCTCTGAATGTATTTACTTTTTGAATCATCAAGCCTTCAATAAAGTCTCGTTCAAACACACTGGCCTTGTTTCTGCTTGCTGTGGCCATCCTTGGGGAGAGCCATGCTCCCTGGGCTAGAATGTAGCACAAGGCGAAACTACCAGGTGAAGATGAATCTTTCAGGAATGGAGCAGGGAGCGCTCAACTCCACGTTTCCTTTCCCAGTCAGGGAGCCTGCCCCGCAGTGAGGATCTGGAGGCTTCAGGGCTTTGTTTTTGCTCAGGTTGCAGGCATTTCCCATCAGCTGCCAAGCAGCGTGGCTGCGCGTAGTGGGGGAGTAGGAGGCCACGAGCCCCAGACTAGCACGTCTGTCGCTGTGGTCTCAAGTTGCCAACTTTGCAGTTGCTAATAAATGACCGGCGTTTCTTAGCAGTCTTCAGTTCTGTCCAGTTTCAAAAGGACACCCATGCTGCTCCACTCCTTCAAGATGAGATTGAAATTTGGTATCTCAGTGTATTCTCAGGGATGACTTTTTTCGACCCCAGAACCCACCGTTCACTACATTGTTACCACCCTTGCTCTCATCTTCCCCTGCTTCTCCATTTCTAGGTCCACTGCCTGCACCGCTCCATGGTTTTATGCCTACATTTCTGCGATAGCCTGGGAACTGATTGACATCTCTGCCTCTGGTCTTAGAATCAGCAGAGTGCTGTTTTTAAATGGATTTGACCATGTCACTCCCATATTTTAAACCTCTTGTGGCTCTTCACTGATTACAGGACACAGTCTAAGTCTTAGTCTGAGGTTTAAGACCCTCTAAAATTCCTCCCTATCCTCATTTCCCTCTTCATCTTTTACCACTGGCTCCATGTTCAAGCTACATATTACTTAAAGGTCCTTCTTTTCTTAATACTTTTTTTCTTTCCTTCTTTTTCGCTCTCTCTTCTCATTCTCATCTTTTCATCTTTATTTCTTAAAACAATAGTAACAAAAGCATCAAACCCCATAAACATGGGAAATAAAAATGAAAGAAAAGAAAGATTCACAATCCAATCATCCCAACACATAACTTACTTTAGTATCATTTAATAGTAATTATTTCTTTACGTGCAACTAGTTCTAAGTCACAGGCATTTTTATTATTCCCCCTTCGAAGGAGAATTAAAGGTTCAGAGAATTCAGGACAAGTTTCCTCATTTTTTAAATGTAACTTCACAGATCACACTTACGATTTTAATCACAGGTTAGAAGGTATGAAATTTAGCCCTTAAATTCGGAAGAGCAAAATACCTAACTTTCTTTACTTTTCTTTGACTCAATATATTCATTTCTGCTTTACACCCCATTCTCCTGGTTGTGGAGGAAATTTCTTCAATCTTCCATACCTCTCCCCCTTTCCCTGGGTTGCATCTGTGTCCCAAGGGGCTTGCGTTGGATTCTCAATGTCATCTAGCCACACTGGCATTGGCTGAGATGCAGGTCACCCTGATTGTCCCTTGAGCCCTGTTTCACGCCAGCCGCTGAAGAGAGCATCATTGCAACAACCCATGGGGTCCTGTCTGACTTCGGGGTCCTGTCTGACTTCAGGGTCCCCTCTGTGCCAGTTTCAGTGTGGAGGGCTCATTGTTCATCTCTAAAACTGTGACAGGGCTGGGGGCTCTCAGCCATTTCCCATGTTACCGTTCCTTCCCCAGGGTCTTGCCTCCTCTCCAGAGCTCAGCCTGTGGAGTGAAGTGTAGGCCCCTCTCTCTGATGCCCGACAGTGTCTCTGCTCTCTGTGCCTGTCCAACTCTCCTTTCCTAGTGTTTTCCTAGTCTAGGTCCTTTCTTTTCTCCCAAGGAACTGGACTCAGACATCTGAAAAGACTAGTTTTCTCTGCTTGATGCTATCCTAACCTTTTCTGAGACAAAGAAGGTCTAGCCTAGTGTTTGAACAGAGGGGCAGGGTCAAGGCAGAAAAAGAAATACTGGGGGAAATTGCTGTATTTCAAAAATACTCTCCTGACACAATAGCATGGATAAAATTTTTTCTGCTTTTTTTATTGACCATAAGCAGACCAAATATTATTACATAGTGTTCAAAATTATAATTCTGAATACCTAACATATTGCTTAAATTCCATGAGGAATGGGGTTTGCTGTGTTCTCTTGCTTGTGAGGCAGTTGAGAGAGCTGTACTAGGGTTGGCTTGAAGAGAGGGCAGAGGGAGAGGGGCTCTGTATCCAAGATGACTTTGGGATCCTCAGCAGCTTCTTATTGCTGCTAGGAATAATACTTGAGAAATATGAACATAAATTAGACATGTTTTATTTAGATTTCGATTCCTGTTTATATTGAACAAAGGTCTACAGTTATATGCTCCCCCAAGAGCCTAATTCTTTCTGAAAGACCAAATGTGTTCCCCGTATTCTAATACAGTTCACAATCGGATGAATAGCATTAAATAGAAGCATTTTGGATACACAGAAAGCTGGAGGTAACAAGTAAAAAGACTCAGTGTGCTTTTTAAAATATTTAGTTGTCTGGCCATAATGCAATATCTAGTACACTAGACTTTGAATCCAATGGTTCAAGTTCAACTTTTCATGACACTTAAATCTGTTTGAATATAAAATGACATAATGCAAAGCACTGTCATTCTAGAATTTCTATATAGAACGACCTCACATGTAGCAAACTTGTTGGAAGTGGGTGGGATGGGGGGAAGGGGATCAAGCAAATTTTTCTGAAGCCAAGTTTGCATAGCAAACACAAAACTTTTCTCTCTTATGTGGTGTATTTGGGCTGGTAGAGATTGGGTGAATGGGGCAGGATTAAAGTCCACCCCCCTCCCAGCCCCACTAGGGCACAACCACTGGTGTTAGGTACAGACCTGGGGTATCTAACAGAACTTATTTGTTACATGATCTTGAGCAGTACACTTAACTTCTCTACATGTTAATTTTCTCATTGGAAATATTGATAGCCATACCTACCTGTTAAGGTTGTTATAAGGATTGAAGATAATGTTAAGTGCCTGACACATAATAGGAATTCAGTAAATGGCGGGTATTATTAGTATTATTGTCTGTAAAAGGGTCTATGAGCATAAACAAGATGATTAGGGAGGAAAGGAGAGATTAAAGAAAATTAGTACCAACAACAAATCACTTAGCCTGTGATGACCGTCCTTGGGGGAATTTTAAAAGCTGATCATTGCTTGATTTCATATTACCTTTCCCTGCGCCCCACAAAGTATTGTGTGACATGTTTATTAGTTTAAGTGATTTAGTTTCTTGAGACTTTAGACTTTGTGCTGCTGAAGGTTCTCTGGGGAGTTACAAAATCAGGATTGAGATTTCCTTTAAAATATTAACAAAAAAAGTAAATAAATACAGTATCTTCTTTTTCCTAGCATAGATAAGATCTTTTTCTTCCGAACATAAGATAACATCTGATAAATGGCTGGCTTCCTACCTAGGCTATCTAACCATCCTGCCCCTTCCTTCCCTCTTGCTCCCCCACCCCCACCCTAAATAAGCACTGGAAATTGAAAGCTGAAATTCCACCTCAAAGCAATGGCGGTGGTTCAAAGATAGGACATTCCAAAGTGCAGAGCAGCACATGTGCCTGAAATAAGAAAAGAAGGAAAACCAGAGAGTGAGGACCAGCATTTGAGGAGTAGCACTGAGAGAAGAGATAGGTGTGGAAGGTGGTCAAGGAAAAAGGGTAAGTGAATATATCACCCAACTCACCCTCCTGACAGCTCTAGGGCAGTTGGCTTCACTCAGTCTCATCCTCAAAACTTTTTCTCTCGAGTGATCTCTCCAAAAACATAAATGTCAACTGAGGACTCAACTCCTATATAAATGTCAATGCTAACTCTTAGCTGAGAGTATTCCAGCTACTCTTGGAAACCAGAATTTCTAAGGAGGCCAGAGTGACCAGCACAGTTCTGCTATTAATAATTTGAGAGAGCTTTGGGAAATTACATAGTGCCTATCAGCCAGGTAGCCTGCTAAATCCTGATGATAAAACGTGTTATAAGAGAGCCATAGTCTTGGGTTTTATGATGCTTATTGTGTAATGGAAGTAGACCAAAAACAAACAACTAAAATAAATAGTTTCAAATGATAGTGAGTGCAACAGATAGGTGAAGAAAGAGCATTGAGGCTGAAGCAGCTTGATGACCAGAGGGAGATCCTGAGGCTGTGGGGTGGCTGAGCATGCACACTGCCGGCAGAGGGGATGCTGGGGATAGCAGAGGGCAGTGCGGTGGGAGAGGCTGCCCCCGGAGTGGGGGTGGGGCAATGCTATTGGACATGTAGACACGGGAAGGCCAGCCGTGGGTTCATTTGAAGAGCAGTGGGAAGCCCTGGAGGATTTTAAGCAGAGATGAGATGATTCATGTATGGTATATGAATAGTTTTACATCCCTGTCCATTTGAAATTCTACTGTTCTGACTGTCCCCTTCAGGTACTTATGGCCCATATAATCCATTTTATAGAAGAAAAAAATTCTCCAATCTGAAGAATAGTTCTTGGATTAGGGAACCTCCCCCCGCCCCCTTTTTTTTACATACTCACCCTAGGGTATTTTTCCTTTGATTTTTAGAAAGAGTGGAAGAGAGAGGAAAAGACAGAGAGAAATATTGATGTGAGAGAAACACATCGATTGGTTGCCTTCTGCACACGCCCCAACCAGGGCCAACCTAGGTACATGCCTTTGACAGGAATCAAACCTGAGACCCTTCAGTCTGCAGGCTGACGCTCTATGTACTCAGCCAAACCGGCTAAGGCTAGAAAACCCCTTTCCTCCACCTGTCTCCCATGTGCTGGAAAGTTTACCTCTCTGCTATTGTTCTATACCCACATCTGCAATGGCTTGGCCTCTCCCTGCAAGTCCCATGCAAGGTGTATAACCTGACCCTTCTTGACTTTTGATGAGCTGTGTTCCAACTTGCCTTCAATTCCCTGTAAACCTCAAGCATCACCTGACTAAAGCCTCGAGCCTTAGAATTCTAAACCACAGGAGTTATTCTCCATGAAATCACTCACTTTCGTAACAGTTTGCATGAGGACGGGTTGATAAGCTCCTTGTCAAAAAAGAGAGAAGGAATCCAACAAACATTTGTATGTGTCCCATGTCTCCCACAAAGATAAAGTTGTTTTCTCCAAATGATGGCCTCCAAAGGCTTCCTAAAGCCTGTAGGCTTAAGTGTTTAGGATATGCATTGAGAATGCAGCGGCCAGCACATGGCAGGGAACCATAACCACAAGGTCTGCTTTTAAGCAATTTAACTCATGGGATCTGAGCAAAGAACTTGTCTTTCCAGACTCCTTTTCTCACAGCAGTACATGTAATTTCTTCCTCATGCCTCAATTTACTTTGGCAATCTATTGGCTATTGTGCTGCTTTTGTGTTTTACGGCTTGACATGACAAAAGGAGAAGGGACGGCTAGAATGCCTTTGGATTTTGTATGGACTGTGGTGCCCAAAGCAGACCTTTCTCAGCAGCTGGTAAACAGCTTTAAGATTCAGAATCTCTCCTTTTCGCTCTCACTTGCCTGGAGAGCCATAAGTTCCCAGCAAACAAAGCCAGTTGGTAAGTCGAAGCAGGCATGATGTTTGCTCCTGATGAGCATGTTAAGACACTTCATTACCTTCTTTTACCGGTGGCCCCAGGAGGATGGAGTTCGGAAAAGAGCCTGCACAGCTTACAGATGAACTACGTTTTTAAAACTTAGTTGAAAGGATATACTTAGCATTCACCTGAAACATGCAAGTTAGAAGAAAAAGCTATTTTCATCAGGTTCTCCTATAGTTGGAACAATTTAGAAAGATAAGGTTGGATTGTTAGGTCAGAAAGGATGGTGATTACAATGCATAGGCCATCTTCTTAGGATGGAAATCCAAAATCGAAACCTCTTTCTTTGCCTTTTACATTTATTTTCATCCTTTCTAAAAATCCCCACTCTATTCTTTACCTTTGAAGTTGTTTGAAAGTTTCAGTCTCTTCAAAAGTATCTGTTTGCCGCCCCCCCCCCCCGCCCCGCCCCTGCCCAGCCAATGGAATACTGAGTTCTCCAGGCAAAGTCTTATACAATCAGCTTTCCTTGAAACTGTAAGAACCTTGTTAACTAGTGATACAGAGTAAACCAAACATTTGTGTAGTGTCTGTCTGCCTAGGAGATAAAGCTGTTCTTACCATTAGAGTCCTGGAAGACATCAATGACCCCCTTTGGCTTTAGGCATTTCAGGAGAGTTGCCCAGAAAGAGAAAAAGAGAGAGAAGGGGAGGGGGAGGGAGGAGAGAGAGAGAAAAGAAAAAGAAAAAGAAAAGACAATTTTACAAACTCTTTGTGATGTATGGAGAATCTCAACCTTTTTCAGTAATATAATGAGTATACTCAGGCAAATAAACAAATGGATAGAAAGAGCGACACAGAACTGAAATGTTGACTATTTTTATTCTTTAGCAGTAACATAACAATAAAAATTCTTCAAAATAAATTATTTTGACCAGGCTTTTAAAATAAAAAGTACTGCTTGATCTAATGCAGCAATCTCTTGATTTTTAATTTTAGTTTCATGTGTTGAATTTTTCTAAAAAAATAAAACCTGCTTATTCCAGTAAATCAATAGTTAGACAGAAACAATAATATACAATAATGTCCTCAGTTTTTGCCCAAGGTTATGGAAATGACCTGGCTTAATTATAGCTTTTAATAGACTGTTTTTTCAAATGACCCAAATCCAAATGGCTAAAATTAAATTTTAAAGGCTTCTGTACATCACTGAGTTTTGTTCCAAACTTTTCTCCGGGGCTATGCCAGTTTGTAAATTGTCCTTAAAGCCATAAGGACCCACAAATCCCCTTTGAGGACTGAAATGCTTTGCTTAAGGATATCTTTTATGAAAAACTCTTATTTTAAAGAATACAATTATTATAACAGAATGATTATAAAAAGTGACTTATCTATTGTTTAGTGAATTCTAGTTTTCTATTATTCTAAGAATAAGTCTGTTTCTTCATTTTCTAACTTAGAATCTCCCATACATATAATGTGTGGTGGTGGTGGTGGGTCTCTCTCTCTCTCTCTCTCTCTCTCTCTCTCTCTCTCTCTCTCTGTGTGTGTGTGTGTGTGTGTGTTTATGGGGCAGGGAAAATGGTTGGACAAAATATGATATGGTCAATCAAGTCTAAGTAATTTGTTTTATTTGAAATAAAAAGAGCACATTACAACTTGGGAGACAGTTAAATCTGGAAGAGCCAGACTTACTGTTCCCCTAATTTAGAAGCCCAGCAAGTTAACTTTGCTGTCATTTGTAAGCATAACATACCGTAAATCTAGACTCTTTGGCACCTCAACTTACTTCTTGGGTAATTTCCTAGAGGAACCCTTAATTAAAAGTTTTCCCTCTTGCCTTTCACCCTTCTCTCCTGTTCTTCCCTGCTGTCCAGTGGACTGACTCAGGGGAGACACTATAATGGATGCAGTTAGCTGACTTGGCCCACTGGTGTGGCTCAGTGGTTGAGCGTCAACCTATGGACCAGGAGGTCATGGTTCAATTCCTGGTCAGGGCACATGCCTGGGTTGTGGGCTCTATCCCCAGTGTGGGGCGTGTAAGAGGAAGCCAGCCGATCAATGATTCTTTCTCATTATTGATGTTTCTATCTCTCTCTCCCTCTCCCCTCCTCTCTGAAATCAGTGAAAATATTTTTTAAAAGAAATTAGATCTTCAGATGCGTGCTGTTAGCATTTTACCAAAATACTTTACTGATGTGTAATAACTCATTTAATACAAACAATGAATGGCAAAAAAAAAAAAAAAAAATGATCACAATCTGAGAGACTCAGATCTAATTCCTGAACAGAGTAAGTTGAAGGATCCCAGAAGTATTTCTTCTAACAGCATCAAAACCGTGTTAGGAGTGGCCCAGAAACTCAAAGCTAGTTGTCGTAAGGATCGTTGTCAGGCCTGATTTAAGGGAGCACGAACCAAGTGTCTATTTGAGCTTCTCTGTTGATAGGATTCTGTGATTCTGAGAAATGGAAGGCTTGGGATTCCTCAGAAGCAGCCACAAGGATTTCTGCATTTTTCACAGTGCCCCAGGGCAGTTCAAAGTGACCAGTACTCTGATTTCTAAACAGATTAGGGTTCTAAGAAAGAAGGAAGGAATAGAAGTAGGCAGGGACAAAGGGAAGGGAGGAAGGAAAGAGGGCAGGAAAAACAAGGGCAACAGAAATATTTAATATTTAAAGGCCAGAAAGTATGGCATACTTACCTCTGAGTACTTTCTCCCTTTATGTTTTACGTGCATGCGTGTGTGTGTGTGTGTGTGTGTGTGTGTGTGTGTGTGCACCCACATGTCAGAGGGGAGAGGGGAGGAGGAAGGGAGGAGAAAGAGAGGCAAGGAGAAGATAATGGGTATAATTGGCTTGTATTTTAATCTTCATTTCCTGTACTTCACACAGGCATCTTTAAATTAGTTCTCCCTAATGCCTCCTCCCCGCACCACCTCCAAACAACAAGGTCCAGTGCTTAGCCGGCTTGTCCTCAGAGGCCTGCCTTCCCTGAGCAGCCTGGCCCAGGGCAGTCTGCCCCTTGGTCTCTCACTTACTATTTGAACTAGCCATTTGGCCCATATCTATGACAGCCTGGTGGTGCCACTTATCTTGTCCTGTGTATATGTCTTATCTGTCCAATTAGATTCAGAGCTTTTAAGAGCAAGAGCTACTATCTTTTGTTTTTGGATTTTTGTTTTTAAATCGTATCCTGCATGGGAACTGAGCACAGTGCTTTAACTACAGTAGGTAATCAATCACTATTTGTTGATTGATTAAACGTTGAGAAAATAGCCTGTTTTTCAAGACCACTTTGTTGACTAAAAGAACAACAAGATTTAATAATCTTCATGAGCAAGAAATCTTTATGGAGAATTGAACTCCTTCAAGGTTTAAATTTTGTTGTTGTTGTTGTTGTTAATCCTCACCCGAGGATGTTTTTTCTTTTTCTTTCCTTTTTTTTTTTTTTTAGAGAGAGAGAGAGAATTGAGAGAGACACATCTATTGGTTGCCTCTTGCACGCTCCCTGACGGGGACCAGGGATCTAGCATGCAACCAAGATACGTGCCCTTGACTGGAATCAAACCGAGTATCCTTCAGTCTGTGGGCTGACGCTCTAGCCACTGAGCCAAACCAGCAATGCCTAACATTAAATAGACACAATATCCACCCTTGCTATAGTATTCATTTCAAGTTATACATCTTAACAAAGAGAAGTTTTGATGCTATCTATGTTGGAAGGTTAGAAGGAAATACAGGAATCAGTTGCAGGAGCTGTAGCTTTTTGTTTTTACACCCCACCTTCAATATATCCACATTTCCTGCTTCAACTTTCTCTCCAGAAGCGCCATTTTTCACAGTAGCAAAGGCCTACTTAGGACCAATTTTCCTTCCTGCTGTAGTTTTGTCCAGATCGTACCGTTCAGCTTAGATGAACAGTCAGGGGTTATTTTTGGTATCCTGGACATATCTGAATATAATGTTTGTCACAACAAGCAGTAATTATGGGGCACTTAATATTTGTGAAGTGCTTTTCAATCTTTTACCAGTTTGCCTTTGAAACAGTTTTGTTGATGTGGGCTACTTATCTTCTGAATTTCCAGCTGGAGAAAGGGCCAAGAGGTTAAGTGGCTTGCCTGAAATTTAATAGTATGTTGCTAGGAGTGCTCCAGTATTAATGCTCCACAATTCCTGAGTGAAAAATGTTATCTTTCCAATTTTGAAAGAAAATATAATCCTAGAGCTACCCATTAGCCACTGGTTTGTAGCATAGTAGAAGTATTTGATTCATGGTTTTTATTTGTTGAGAGATTAGAAGAAACTTTAACAAAATAAGAACTAATTAAAGAAGCTCTAGAATGAAGAAAATCATCTGGTGGTAAAGAGGGGCGTAGAAAGCTACAATGGGACTTTTTCAACACTGCAGCCAACTAGTCAAAACCTTGATTTAAAAGCTAACAATAAAGCTCTTCTTTGCTAAACACTCTTTAGGCAGGCTTTCTAATGTCTGTGGGATAATTTTATGCATTGAGAAAAGTGAGGGAATACTGCACTGCTGGGATGAGGTGGAGGGTGGTGGATCTTACCTGATCCATTGCTACAGGCTAACACTAGGACCCATCCTGTTGACTTCTCACTGCTGAACACAGTGAGTGACTTGGAATGACCTGGAGCCTTAGACTTTTTTCTTTTTAAAATCCATCTAGGTCAGTGATTTTCAACCTTTTTCATCTCATGGTACACATAAATTAATTACTAAATTTCTGTAGCACACCAATATATATATATTGCCAAAAAAATAGGTATAATTTTGATTCGTTCATGTCGGACGGCTGATGTGTTGGCAGTTGTCATTTTTTCGTTTGACAATCTAAGGGAAAAGAAGTCAGTGCCCCTGACTAAATAGTCAGGTATTGCATGTTTTAAAAATTCTTGTGGCACACCAGTGTGCCTGTTTTGGCACACCAATTGAAAATCACTGATCTGGATGAATCATAGATGCTTCTGTGCATACAACCAAAGAAAGCCATGTCAGGTGCTATTTGGCTCTAATAGGACTTTTGTGATTAGTTTGGACAGCAACTGGAGAGGTGTAACTGTTAATAAAATGGATTTTACCGAAGTTAATTGCTACCTCTGCTCATATATGCCTGGTTCTCAGTTTGTTACTTGCCTGCATGTGGAACACGGTTATATGTCTCAAACTTAAACATCATTGAAGTAGCATTATATTGAGCCCCTGTCATTATTTAAATTCTTGTATCACAAGCCAAATAGAACCAAGGAATTGCACACCTTTTCAAACCCAGTAGCTAAAAATCACCTTGATTAGGTTTTAAAGGGATCCCCTCTATGGTGGGGCTCTGGGAAAGCTGGATGGAGAGTTTCTCTTATCCTTCCTCTGATTTTCAAGAAATATTTTAGAAGGAAGAGAGATTTACATACCTAGCAAGTTCTCCACAGCTCAGATATTCTTGGCCTCATCTTTAAAACTGTTCATCAAACCCTGGCTGGTATGGCTCAGTTGATTGAGCATCATCCCATGTACCAAAAGGTCACCGGTTTGATCTCCTGTCACAGCCGATCAATGTTTCTCTCTCTCTCTCTCAAATCAATAAAAACATTTAAAAAACAAAAACAAACATACAAAACTGCCCATTAAGTAGGTGTTGGAAACCCTAATGTATTTGGAGAAAAGAAGAGGTCATATCAGTAAACCTATGAAGTCATTCAAGTTACTTCTAAGAAAGAGCTATGTTCTTATTTGAAATACTCAATCTCCTTTTCTTTCTGAGAAAAGACTTTTTGGCTATCTTAGTTAAATAAATACACAGTAATTCCTAGAATTTATGTGGAAGAAAAAGTAAACTACATTGTCTTTAGCCCTTCTGATAGCTACATTCATCTTATGACTTCATATAACCCAGTCTTTAGAAATATGGCCTGTAGTCCTTGTTATTATATATCAATTAATGTCTGAAAGACTTCGTAATCTTAATAGTGACTTATTTTTGATGACTATAATTATTCTCCCCGCCCCTTACATATCATTAAGGCCTTATTCAATTAGAAAGGACTTTTCTGCCCCAGGAGATTTAGAGTCAAATGAAAAAGTCATTTTGGAAGTGACACTCCAAAGCAATGTCACTATGATAATCCAAGGAGAATGTAACTGCAGAACACATTTCTTTTTCATTTCATGGCTGGCATGTTTATTACCTATTTATTTCACTCTGTCTATCTCTGGAAAAAGTTTGACATTTAAGGTATTTTTTTTCTTTTATCAAAGTGTGTCTTTGGGTTGTGAGGAGGAAACTTGAGCACTTAAGGTAAGGCATTTGGCTATGTGTATACTAATGAAAACCAGCAATTTTACCTCCTTGTATCAAGTTTTTTAATTTCCTAGTATGGAGGATACTGATTAGTTGGGCTTCTGCATTAATAGCAGAAATCATAATAGGTGACATTCACTAAGTGTGGTCTATATGAGAGGCAGTGAGACCACTATTTTATATGTAATCGTCTGCACAACAACCCTATGAAATAGTAATACAAAGCCTATGCTACTACTAAGGTAATATCATCTTCAGTGAGCAGACGAATGAGAGTGAGTTTAGGATGGGTAAGGGAATTGCATGTGGTCACACCGCTCATGGGAAATAGAACTGGAACCAGAACCTGAGCAGTTTTATCCAGAGGCAGGTCCTTGGCCCTTCCATGAGCTACATCTATCTGCTCTTTGTAGGTCAACATTTGTGCAGATAGGAGAACATCTTCCCATAGCTAATAAGCTGTAGCCCACTATATGCTGAGCACTCCCTCTATGTAGAGTACTAAAACTCATAAACTCATGAAAAAAAAATCCAAAGAATGAAATTTAATTTATGATGAAGAACATATGTATGCTGAAAAGACCAAAATAGAAGGATAGAGTTTCTTTATTTTGGTGGATGAAAATTATTATTTCCTCAAAGCCTTGAAATTGCTGCTTAGGAAGTGCCTGTTTGCCAGTATCTAGTATGAGGAGGCATAATGGTGTCTCCCCTCCCCCTACCAAACCAGGAGGAGTTGTTAACAGGGGTTGCCACTTAACAGTCAGTGGTTTAGGAACCCCAAGAATGATGTAATAACCTTAGGGAAGTTGAGATTTGAGAAAGAATTAATGCATACAATGGGTCAAATTACATTATATGTGTGTGAAAAATGAATCTTGACCTCTTACCTCAGACCACACCAAAAAAGTATTTCCAGAAGAATTGTAGAACAAAATGTGAGAGGATTCCTTTTTCTCTACATCCTCTCCAGCACTTGTCATTTGTTGATTTGTTGATGATAGCCGTCTGACAGGTGTGAGATGGTACCTCATTGTTGTTTTGATTTGCATCTCTCAGATGATTAGTGACTTTGAACATGTTTTCATATATCTCTTGGCTTTCTGAATGTCCTTTTTCAAACAGTGTCTTTTTAGGTCCTTTGCCCATTTTTTGATTGGATTGTTTATCTTCCTTTTGTTAAGTTGTATGAGTTCCTTGTAAATGTTGGAGATTAAACCCTTATTGGAAATAACATTGGCAAAAATGTTCTCCCATGCAGTGGGCTTTCTTGTTGTTTTGTTGATGGTTACTTTTGCTGTGCAGAAGCTTTTTATTTTGATGTGGTCCCATTTGTTTACTTTCTCCTTAGTTTCCATTGCCCTAGGAGTTGTATCGGTAAAGATATTGCTACAACAAATGTCTGCTATTTTGTTGCCTATGGCTTCTCCTAAGATTTTTATGGTTTCCCCATCTTACGTTTAAGTCCTTTATCCATTTTGAGTTTATTTTTGTGTATGGTGTAAGTTGGTGGTCTAGTTTCACTTTTTTGCAAGTATCTGTCCAGTTTTCCCAACACCATTTATTGAAGAGACTGTCTTGACACCGTTGTATGCTCATGCCTCCTTTGTCAAATATTAATTGAGTATACTGGCTTGTGTGGATCTCTGGGTTCTCTGTTCTGTTCCACTGGTCTATATGCCTGTTCTTGTTCCAGTACCAGGCAGTTTTGATTACAGTGGCTTTGTAGAATAGCTTGATATCTGGTATTGTGATCCCTCCAACATTGTTCTTCTTTCTCAAGATAGCTGCAGCTATTCAGGGTCTTTTTTTTTTTTTTTTTTTAATAAATCTTTATTGTTCATATTATTACAGTTGTTCCTCTTTTTCCCCCCCATAGCTCCCCTCCACCCGATTCCCACCCACCCTCTGCCCTTATCCCACCTCCCCCACTGTCCTCATCCATAGGTGTACGATTTTTTTTTTAAATTTATTTTATTGGTTTTTAACAGAGAGGAAGGGAGAGGGATAGAGAGTTAGAAACATTGATGAGAGAGAAACATCAATCAGCTGCCTCCTGCACACCTCCTACTGGGGATGTGCCCACAACCAAGTACATGCCCTTGACCAGAATCGAACCTGGGACCTTTCAGTCCGCAGGCCGACGCTCTAGCCACTGAGCCAAACCGGTTAGGGCAGGTGTATGATTTTTGTCCAGTCTCTTCCCGCACCCCACACACCCTTTCCCCCCGCCCCCATGAATTGTCAGTCCACTCCCTTTCTATTCCCCTGATTCTATTGTATTCACCAGTTTATTCTGTTCATCAGATTTTTTATTCACTTGATTTTTAGATTCACTTGTTGATAGATATGTATTTGTTGTTCATAATTTTTATCTTTACCTTTTTCTTCTTCTTCCTCTTCTTACAGAATACCTTTCAGCATTTCATATAATATTGGTTTGGCAGTGATGAACTCCTTTAGCTTTTTCTTATCTGTGAAGCTCTTTATCTGACCTTCAATTCTGAATGATAGCTTTGTTGGGTAGAGTCATCTTGGTTGTAGGTTCTTGCTATTCATCACTTTGAATATTTCTTGCCACTCCCATCTGGCCTGCATAGTTTCTGTTGAGAAATCAGCTGACAATTGTATGGGTGCTCCCTTGTAGGTAACTAACTGTTTTTCTCTTGCTGCTTTTAATATTTTCTCTTTGTCTTTTGCTCTTGGCATTTTAATTATAATGTGTCTTGGTGTGGTCTTCTTTGGATTCCTTTTGTTTGGGGTTCTCTGTGCTTCCTGGACTTGTAAGTCTATTTCTTTTACCAGATGGGAGAAGTTTTTGGTCATTATTTCTTCAAATAGGTTTTCAGTATCTTGCTCTCTCTCTTCTTCTGGCACCCCCATAATTCGGATGTTGGTACGCTTGAAGTTGTTCCAGATGCTCCTTACACTATGTTCATATTTTTGGATTCTTTTTTCTTTTTGCTTTTCTGGTAGGGTGTTTTTTGCTTCTTTGTATTTCAAATCTTTGACTTGACTCTTGGGATCCTATAGTCTGCTGTTAGGTCTCTATATAATATTTTTTATTCCAGTCAGTGTATGCTTAATATCTAGTTGGTTCTTTTTCATATCCTCGAGGGTTTTGCTAAATTTATTGGCCTTTTCTAGAAAATTCTTGAAAAACCTTATAACCATGGTTTTGAACTCTATATCCAATCATTTGCTTTCCTCCATTTCTTTCATTTGTGACCTGTTTCTTTGTCTCCAGATTTTGGGTGCTTCCCTGAGTTGATAGAGTGGCTTTGTGTGCTAGGTGTCCTATATGGCCCAGTGACTCAGCCTCCCCAGTTACCTGAGGTGGACACTCTTGGTGCACCCCTTTGTGGGCTGTGTGCACAGTCTTGTTGTAGTTAAGCCTTGATTGTTGTTGGTATCACTAGGAGGAATTGACCTTCAGGCCAATTGGCTGTGAGGATCAGCTGTGTCTACGCTGTGAGAACTTCTGTGCTGGAGACACCCTTATGAGACAAGACTTGCAAAAGCCTCTGTGCTCAGCTTGGATGGGGCGAAGTCTCAGGGTGGAGCAGACAGCAATGGCTTCCCGTCAGCCCTGCCCTAAGAGGCCCCCGGATCTCAGTGTCCCTTGGTAATCACTGCAAGCACCTCTGAGAGAAAGCCACCCTCGAGTTTTGCCCACTCCCAGACAGTCCAGTTTATCCCCGAATGAGTCTGGGTCCCCAGAATCTCGCCCGGAACTGGAGTTCAGGGTAGTCAGGAGCTTTTGTCTCCCTCCCGCTTGAGAAAGCCAACCACATACTCAGTTGCCAGCCCTCTACGAGCTAGCGCCTCTGTACCTCTGCCTTCTGCAGCTCCTGTGAGTCTCAGTGTGCTTTTCTCTTTTCTTCTAGTTGTAAAATTTCCACTCAGCCAGCCTTCCTGTGGTTCTGGATGATGTCTGTTTTGCCTTTTAGTTGTAGTTTTGAAATTATTGGGTGAGGCAGCAGTTTAGGTGTTTACCTATGCCATCATCTTGGTTTCTTCCCCCCCCCCCCTTTTTTTTATTCCAGATAAATTTTTGGAGAATTTGTTCTAGGTCTTTGAAGTATGCCATTGGTATTTTAATGGGGATTTCATTGAATTTATAGATTGTTTTGGGTAGTATGGACATTTTAATGATGTTGATTAAAGGAACCCTTCTTCACTGCTGGTGGGAATGCAGACTGGTGCAGCCATTGTGGAAAACAGTATGGTGTTTCCTCAAAAAATTAAAAATGAAACTGCCATTTGACCCAGTAATACCACTTCTAGGAATATATCCCAAGAAAACAGAAACACCAATCAGAAAGGATATATGCACTCCTATGTTCATAGCAGCATAATTTACAATAGCTAAGATTTGGAAACAGCCTAAATGCCCATCAGCAGATGAATGGATTAGAAAACTGTGGTACATCTACACAATGGAATACTGTGCTGCTGTATAAAAGAAGGAATTCTTACCATTTGCAACAGCATGGATGGATCTGGAGAGCATTATACTAATTGAAATAAGACAGTTAGTGAAAGATAAATACCACATGATCGCACTAATTTATGGGTAATAAAGAACATTACAAACTGTTGAACAAAAATAGACAGAAGCCAAGAAGCATCGGACAGACTGTCAAACTACAGCGGCAAGATAGGGGAGGGTTGTGGGCAGGGGGAGAAGAGATCAACCGAAGGACTTGTATGCATGCATATAAGCGCAACCAACAGACTCAAGACACTGGGGGCAGGGGGACGAGGGCAAGTGCCGGGGGGTTAGGGAGGCCGGGGGGAGGTCAGTAGGGGGAAAAAAAGAGACATATGTACTACTATATATAATACCTTAAACAATAAAATTAAAAAAAAATAAAGGACAGTGATATGAGAACCATGGCCCGATATATAGTTTGTGCAAAGGATTAACTTAAAATAAAAATTAGAAAAATAAAAAAAAAATGTGAGAGGAAAAACAATAGAGCTTCTAGAACATAACATAGGAAAATATATTTAGAACTTTGGAGTAGAAACATATTTCTTAAACGAGGCACAAAAATACTAACAATAAAGAAAAAGACTGGAATATTGGACTTTGATAAAATTAAGAGCCATCAAAAGGAACCATTAAGAGTAAAAAAGCAAACCACAAAATAGAAGAATATATTTGCAATGCACAGAACTCAGAAATTTCTCCTAGCCAGAATATTTAAAGAACTTCTATAAATCAATAAGAAATAGACAACCCAGTAGAAAAGTGTGTACAAAAAACTAGAGCAGTGGTGTCGTAAAAGAAGATACTCAAATGGCCAATAAATATTATTAGACATCAGGAAAATACCAATGTGATTCCACTACACCTTTTCTGGAACGTTTAAAATTGAAAAAACTGACAATACCAAGAACTGGCAAAGATATAGAGTAGTACACAATTGCTGGTAGGAATGTAAGTTGGTACAATCACTTGATTTATTTTTTGGTTGTTGTTGTTAATCCTCAACTGAAGGTGATTTTTATAGAGAGTGGAAGGAAGGGAGAGAGATACAGAGAGAGAAATATTGATGTGAGAGAGACACATTGGTTGTTTACCTCCTGCACACGCCCCGACCAGGGCCAGGACTAAGCCTGCAACTGAGGTACAAGGCCTTGACCGGAATCAAACCTGGGACCCTTCAGTCCATGGGCTGATGCTCTAACCACTGACCCAAACTGGCTAAGATGGTACAATCTCTTTAGACAACAGTGTGGCAGTATCTCCTAAAGCAGGACATATGTAAGTGCTATGATTTTACTCCTAGAGATATATATGTATATATATATAATAGAAATTCACTTATATGTTTACAAAAGACATATTCATGCCAACATTATTCATAATAGCCAAAAATGAAGAACAGCTCAATTGACTATCAACAGGAAAATGGAGAAATGAATTGTGGGTATATCTATATAATGGTATACTACAGAGCAATAAGAAGAAATGTACTATAATACATGCAGCAAAATGAATGAATCTCATAAATATAATGTTGTGGGAGAAAAGTTAGACACAAAAGAATACATACCGTAAGATTTTCTTTATATGAAGTTAAAAGACAGACAAGACTTATTAAGAGCAATGGTGATGGAAATCAAGATAATGCTTATGCAGCACAATCTCGCCTACCCTAACTGATATGCTTCCAAAAATGCCACCTTTTCTCTGACCACTTCTGCACAGAAGCTTTACAATTTAGTAAGACTGGTTTTGTTAGTGGTTACTCAGACAATCTAGAGTAAAGATGTTGTGTATCAGAGCCCCCTTTCAAACCATGATGAATAAATAGCAGGAACAAAACATAAATGTAGGTTATCTTCATGTAATAAAAAATCTGACTTCATTTTCTGATGTTGGAATGCTGACATCTTTCACGCCTCACCCCTCAAAGCAAGTCACATGACTCTGCTGGACACAAAGGGGTAAGAAGAGTGCAATCTACCATGCGATTAGCAGGAGGAGAACCAGAAATACTTGAGGGAACTGTTGTCTACCGCAGGGTGTTGGTAGGTGAAGAAAGAACACTGTTGAAACTGAAGGAATAACATGAATAGAGATGTGGAAGGGTGGGTGGTGTGGCTCAATTAGAGAATGCCCAAAATGAACATGTGGGACCTGAGATGAGAAAGAAGGATAAAGTTTAGTAAAAAAAAAAAAAAGAGACTGAAAAATTAAGCATTTTGGACTTGTGGCATGGGCTGCAATGTACAATTTTGAGGGTATTGGACATGTGTTTTCAGTAAGATGGTTTCAATAAAATAAGAAGTTGAGACATTATTGTAATAGGGAAAAGTGAATGAAGATTTGAACTAGGATAGTGGCAAGTGAGGATAGAAAAGTGGAGGTTGGGTAGAGGTCCAATTGGGTATGAGGTGAGAATGAATAGTAAAAATTATTCCATTCTGTCCTGGGTAACTGGAAGAATAATGGTGACATTTCATAGGGCACAGAGGACAACATGGGGTAAATTAATAAATGTTCTTCTAAAAATGCTCAAGTTTAAGATGATGAAAGGACATAATTATTGACTGAATGTTTGTATCCTCCCCAAATACTTGTACATATGTAGAAATTCTAACACCCAAGTGATGGCCTTAGGAGGTGGGGCCTTTGGGAGATGACTAGGTCATGAGCATGGAGCCCTCTCATAAATGCGATTAGTCTCCTTATAAAAGAGACTCCAGAGAGCTTCTTTACCTTTTTCTGCCAAGCGTGGATACAACAAAAAAACAGCTGTCTATGAACCAGGAAGCCAGTCTTCACCAGACACCAAATCTGCCAGCACTTTGATCTTGAATTCCAGCCTTTAGAACTGTTGTTTATAAGCCACCAGTCTATGGTATTCTATTATAGTAGCCCGAACGTACTAACATAGACATTTAAGTGTAGAGGAACATTCAAATGCAGTGTCTAGCAGAGAGAAGAGTTAACTTATAGATCCAAAAGTCAACATGGAACTGGATAAAGTTGCTTAATGAGAGACTATAAAGTTAGAAGGAAAGAAGAATGAAGACTGAACTTTGGAAAACATCTACCTTTAGGGAGCATGCCAAACACAACGGGCACTAGGAAAGAAAACCAAGAGAACTCTGTCAGAGACAGAGGAGAACAAGCTTTAGGAATAGAGAGATCCAGAAAGAAGGGGAGTGGCTCATAGTGTCTGCTAGTGCCAAGAGGACAAGCAGAAGGAGCACCAAAAAGACACCATTGGATTTGGCTGTTGAAAGGCAATGAGTGATATTTGGGAAAGCCATTTCAGTCAAGAAGTGAGATTACACAGCAGGAGGAGGACGGCAAAAAGAGCAAGCAAATGTAGATTATGCTTTTGGTAAGTTCAGTTTGGGATTGAAAAGAAGGTGAGCTATGTGTGGGGAAATAGCTTAAGAGAAAGTTTCTGGAACACTTTGCTGTATAAGCGTTCCATCTTACACACTTTCTTTAGGGCAAGGTTTTAATTAAAAATAAATTGTGTTGACCTAGCCAGTGTTTCTCAATGGTTAGAGCATCATCCCAATCACTGAAGGGTCTCAGGTTCGATTCCCAATCAAGGGCACGAACCTTAATTTTGGGTTCACTCCCGCCCCATGTCGGGGCATGTGTGGGGTATGTGCGGGAGGCAACCAGTCAATATCTCTCTCTCTTTCTCTCTCCCTCCCACTCCCTTCCTTCCTTCCACTCTTTCTGAAAGGCAATAGAAAGAAATATCCTCAGGTGAGGATTAACCAAAAAAAAAAAAAAAAAAAAAAAAAAAGATATATATAAATAAATAAATAAATAAATAGTCTTAAAATCTAACTATAACTCTTGGTAATCAGCCGTGGGCAAACTACGGCCCGCGGGCCGGATCCAGCTGTTCTATCCGGTTCTCTTGCTCTCCCCTCCGCTCCTTTACTTTGAATTTATATTAGTTCACACAAACACTCCATCCATGCTTTTGTTCCGGCCCTCTGGTCCAGTTTAAGAACCCATTGTGGCCCTCGAGTCAAAAAGTTTGCCCACCCCTGTAACATCCTCAGTGCCTTATAGGTGTGGCCAAGGAGAATTCCACAAGGGTGGCATGTGACTCAAGAGGGACAAGACAGAATCAGCCCCAGGACGTGTCTGCAGTGATCCAGAATTCTTCTACTGGCTTTGGAAACTGGCCAAATGTAAGGGAGAGCTGCCAGTGGCCATTTTCCATTGCATGGGTTAAGCCTGCCTGAGAAAGATGCCAACACTGAGGAAAACAGAGTCTGAAGGTAGACGCCTAGCCCCAATGTTCTCTGTCTTCTAGCTGTGCCTGGAAGCAAGTTCTAAATTGTACATTTCTGCTATGTGAGCCAATCAATCTCATTTTTTATTAAAACTAGTTTGAGTTGGGTGTTCTGTCATTTGTATTAAGAGAGTCCTAAAGCCACATACATACATCCTCTGCAAGCTCCTTCTATATCACAAGGGAGATTTTAAAGAAATTAACATGTGTTAAAATCTGTGAAGCTGTGATTATGAGAAATTTTAAATAGAATTGAATTGAACATTTGTCTTTCTTTAGATTTTTGATGGGTTTCATTGTTGGAAAAATGTAATAAGACAAATATTAACTTTTGAGTCATCAGTGCACAGTTTTCTTTGAGATTTAGTTATGGGAAACATATGCAGGAGATTATTTAGTTGTTTTCCTCAAATGGAGTCTTTAAAAAAAATAATGGCATTGCCACTAACAAAGGATAACTAATATCTTTGATCTTTTTAAGGGAGAAATTTTCCATTTTTATGATATAATTGCAAAGTTCCACAATCTAAAAGAATCTTTTCCCACACACGCTGCATGAGCTGGTCTTCCTTATTTGTTTTTGGATTAGTTCCCAATTGACATCAGACACAGCGGCACAACCCTTTTCTCTTTTGTGTGGTTCGGGCAGCATCAATCTGTGAGTTGTAAATACCCAACTCTCCCCTGAAGATTAGCCTTAACAAAATTGCCCTGGGGACAAGAGAGGAGGAATTCTTCTTCCACTTGGAGATTTTTTATTTTTTTTTTAATCTAACTTTCAAAAGGAGCAGGAAGTAGCTTGTCCATAATAAATCACCAGCAACCAAGTGTTCTGAGGAGGAAAAGGTTGATATTAACAGAGGCGGCATTTTTCTTTCAGCAGAAAAGATCTTTCAGTGAATTTGAAACTGACAGCCTTGAAAACCTAGTCAGCTAAGAATTTGAATGCCACAAACTCGAGAAGAAATGTTATTGTGTTTTATATACTCGAGCATGCTTCTTCCTCTAATTGGAAGGTAGTTGCATTCAAATGTTTAAATCATCTACAGCATTTGTAAACTCCACACATGTAAGACCACAGTTCACTTTTTGTTTATATGTCAAGGAGTTTGACTAAGCTATTTAATTATCAATGGGAATAAGGAATAAATGGGGAGAAAATTGTGGCATGACAAAGAGATGTTCTTTGGACCCTGCCTGCAATTATAGGAAATTTTCTTAATACATTATCATAGGTTAGAAAGAAAGAGGCAATGGCCTGGGGGTGGGGGGGGGGGGGCGGGTTAGAGGATTGGTTCGTAAGTCTCACTTTACTGCTACCAATTTAGAATCATGGGGATAAATTAGCTAATCTCTCGGATCTCAGTTTCCTCAGCTGTTACAAGGGTTATTGGGGAGGATTCTATTGAGACTTTGGTTAATGTCTGTTGCTATTGCCATGTAACAAATCATCCCACATTTGCTGACATGAAACAACAACCATTTTATTGTGCAAACAGATTCTATCGATGGGTTAGATATCCAAGCAGGGCTCAGCTGGCCAATTGTTTTGCTTCCAGAGGCAATTACTAAGGCCACTCAAAGGTGCTCAGCTGGCAGATGAGATGGTCTGGAGGGTTCATGACAACCTTAGTCACATTTCTTGGCAGAGATGAGCTCAGTCTGTGGACTGAAACACCTGCACCTGGCTTGTCCATCATGGTGACTTTTCCAGTCTGGTGGTCCCAAGGCAGTCAAACTTCCTACAGAGTAGCTGAATTCTCCCAGAGTGAGCATACCAAGAAACCAGCCTAGCCTTGAAAATCACACACCACCATTCGCACTGCATTCTGTTAGTCACAAGACTCTCCAGATTCAAGGGCAAAGGATACGAATCCTGCCTTTTGATGAGAAAAATGTCACAAAATTTTGCGATTATATTTTAAAACCATTACACTTATTTATCAGGTCCCAAATATTATTTCTCATTATTCTTTTCCAACAGTATGTCCATTCCCTTCTCCCTTCCTCCCTTCTTCCCTTCCTCCCTCTTTCTCTTTCTTTCTTTCTTTCTTTCTTTCTTTCTTTCTTTCTTTCTTTCTTTCTTTCTTTCTTTCTTTCTTTCTTCTCTTCCTTTCGTCAAATATTTTAGTTCCTACTCTGGCCAGACATATTGGGTAGCCTATAGTAAAACTGAAGAACAAACAGAAGCATGGAGTTTATAGTCCAATGAAGGACACACACATTTGCCAGAAGCTAATTCCAGCATGTCATAAATGCAAGAAATTTCATCAAAAGGTTGATGGAACTTGGGGATTCAGTAGGGCTGAATACATATTACCTGCTGCTGGAATAGCTAAGGGCATTTCCCCACACCTAAAGATTTGCATATATTATTGCCTGTTTCCAGACAGCTGAGGGCATTTTAATCTACATGTTATTGCCTCCTGCTGGCCAAATACCTGAACAGCCAAAGGTAGTTCCCCCAAAACTAACAATGCCTACTGTATACTAAACCTTACCTTTTGATATGTATATCTACTTTGCTTTAGGGCAATTTGTGTTAATAAAGAGCAAGGGGTCCAGAGATTCGGAGAACTTGGTTACTGAAGCTAGGTCTCCTCTGGCTCCCTCATGGATTACAAATTTATATTATATTTCTAGTGTCTTTATTAATTTACGCTGCAGCACCTTCTCCAGATTCCTGAACCCTACCAGATGCTTGGAAAGATCCCTGGCACATATTGATCAAATGCAGGTAAATATCTATATATATAAAAGACTAATATGCAAAGTCTCCCCTAAGGAGTTTGACCGGGAGACCAAGAGTTCAATCACTTGCTATGACATGCGCTGACCACCAGGGGGTGGCGCAGAATGAAGGAAGGCCCCAGCAGGCAGCTGGAAGGACCTGATGGGCCCTGATTGCCGGCCAGGCCTAGGGACCCTACCCGTGTACGAATTTCATGCACTGAGCCTCTAGTTTAATTATAAATTCCACTAAGTGCTACTAAGGAAAGATACAAGGATGTCTATGGTGCCACCACAGATGGACATGCCTTAATCAAGGTGCCGGGAGTCTTCCCTTAGGAAGAAATGTTCACTTTGAGATCTACAGAATGTGTTGAAGTTGTCTAGGTGAATGGTATTAATATATCCCCATTCAAGACTTTCTCTGGTTGCTCTGTTGCCCCTAAAATCTCCTCATTTAGAAGACCTTTACTTTCTACCCTACTTGACTGCTCCTTAGGAGTTGTTCATTTCAGAAGCTGCATGTTGATATTGAACATATCCCCAGCCTCCTATTTGTTCTTGCCCTAAAGAACTTGCATTGGCTCCCTGCTCTTAGCTGAATCTGTAGGTTTAAGATGGCATTGGAGGCCCTTCCTGCACTGGCTCCATCCTAACTTCCTGGCCTCATCACCTCATACCTTTTTGGATTCCATTCACCAGCCATACCAGTCTAGTTGGTATTCCCAGGGCATGAATTAATTTCCAGGCATCTGGTCTTTGTTCTCACTAAGTTCTCTTTCTGAGATGACCTTTCCTTTTGTCTCTACCCTTAAAATGCTTTTCATTTTTTCCAGGCTGTGGTCAAGGGTCACCTCCATTATGAAACCTTTCCTAATCCCTGGGCATAATGACTCTATCCTCCACGTGTTCTGGGTAGCCCTTTACTGATAATCCTTCCCCATTCTGCTTTGTTAGCTGCTTCCTCACTCCCACTAAATGCTGAGATCCATGAAGGCCAGAACCATTAAGAAATTATGCCACTGTTTTCAAAAGTGCCTATCCTCATAGTGCTTTCCCCATAGTAAGCATTCAACAATTGTTGTAATTGTTTGCAGAATGCCTATACCATTTTTATCAGATTATAGGGCTATGAAGTATAGTAACCTTTCTATATATTCTGCATTTAGTATGGTGGGTAGAACCTGTGAACCCTGAGGAAAAAAATAAAGCAGAGCCTAGCAGCCATTTCTGCAGAGCCTGCACTGAACTGTCTGCCTGCACTGTGCTTCTGCCATCTGAACCAGCCCTTTTAAAAGGAATTCCTGGAATCTTATTTCAACCAATTGAACTGAGGCTTTCCTCATCCAATTGGAGCTGTACAACTCTGACCAATCAGAGCAGCTCTATTCTGACCAAGCAGGACAGTGCCTTTTGGACCAATCAAGCTGTGAGGATTTGGAGTCCTCCTTTGCATGAGGATGGAACAATCAGGGGCCTGGGGTGAGGACTTCTGTCCATTATAAGCCAGCTCCCCTCTAGCGTGGAGAGCACACTTTCCCTTTCTACCTAAGGTTGAAGACTGCATGTCCCATCAGAGCAGAGCGAAGCAGACCAGCAGTGCAAAGCAGATCCACACAGAGCAGAGCAGACCTGGAGGAGCACAGTCGAGCTGTGTACCTGGAGAGGGGCTGCTTCACAGTTGAGCAGTTTTCACAGCCATGCTATATCACAATTGAACTGTTTTGCATAAAGTTTCCTTCTTCACCGCACCCCAAATTGGAGATTCCTGATGGTGTTGAATTGATACTGACAACCATAGGTTGACACACTCAATATTGATTTTTTAGTGTAAAAAAGCTTGTAGCTTCTGTATGTGCATATTTTAAATACTACTGAACCAAAATGTTTTGTATACAATGTTGCTTACTTTTTTTAAAAAATAGTTCTTTTTATTGATTTCAGAGAGGACGGGAGAGGGAGAGAGAGATAGAAACATCAATGATGAAAGGGAATCATTGATTGGCTGCCTCCTGCATGACCCCTACTGGGGATCAAGCCTACAACCTGGGCATGTGCCCTCACTGAGAATCGAACCATGCCCTGGTTCATAGATCAACATTCAACCACTGAGCCACACCAACCGGGCAATGTTGCTTACTTTGTTAAGCACTTCCATTAGTTATAAATTTTGGGGGATAAGAAATGTGTCTTCCCTACATTTGTGTCTTTTATACTTACAGATATTTGTTTTATATATAAATCACTGAAATGAAATTAAAAATGCTTATAAACTATTTCTTAAGTTCAAAATTATTATTTTCACATTTATTATACAGACATCATTGTGCTAAGCAATATGTAAATATGGGTGCACATCCTATATAATAAAAGTCTAATATGCAAATTGTCCCCTCAAGCAGGAGTTCAACCAGGAGTTTGACCAGGGGGCGGGGCCGACCAACCAGCAACGGCCCTTCCCCCCAGCCAACCCCACCCCTGATGGGCGCCCCCCCATCAGGGGCTGGGCCGGCTGGCCAATCTCCCGTGTCCCTTCCCCCTGGCCAGCCCAGCCCACTTGGCCCCAATCAGGGCAGGCCGGGCGGACCCCACCCATGCATGAATTCGTGCACTGGGCCTCTAGTATACATATATATTAAAAGGCTGTGTAGAGCTGGCAGGCATGGCTCAGTGATTAGAGTGTTGGCCCAGGCACCAAAGAGTCATGGGTTTGATTCCTGGTCAAGAGCATGTACCTGGGTTACAGGTTCTATCTCCAGCCCAGTTGGGGTGCATTCAGGAAGCAACCAATTGATGTGTGAGACACATTGATGTTCTCTCTCTTTCTCTTTCTCCCACACACACACACCTTCCTTCCACTCTCTAAAAACCAATGGGGAAAAATGTCTGTGTAGATATGGTTTGCCATGGATTTGGATATGTTATAAAGAAAATGATCTAGCCTGAAAAATAACCATATTTAGCAATAAGCCTTTGCTATAACTCAATAATTCTTAAGTAGGTCTCAATCTTGTCCTTCAGAACTGCCATTATACTGTGTTTCTGCTGTACTTGTTTGCATATTGTTTTTGGTTACTTTTGAGGATGATGATAATGATGACTGTGTGGAGTGCTGGGGCCAAATACTAGAAGTAAAGTTGATAGTCATAAAGTGTCAAGTGATTAGAGCTAGAAGAAGCTAGAAGACTAGTGAATCCAGTTCCTTTATTCTACAAATGGGGAAACTGAGGTTCAGGTTCACATCTTTGCCTTCATAATTGAGGATGCTCAATTGCTGGGAGCCTGACATAAAAAAGGAGACTTCACAGGTTAAAGGAAGCACCAAGTTTATTGACTGTTTTTCCTCAGAGGGTTTCTTCCAAACAACACTGTTCTGCAACATGCAGTTGGATCCTAGTCAGAGCTTAGTAAATGCACACTTATTTATACCAAAAACGACATCATCCATTCATCTTGGAAGCTATGGTGCTCATCCCCACAGGTTCTCAGCCGTTGCTAAGAAGTCCCCTGATTTCATTGACCTCTGTGTGTCCTGGAGCCTTGACCTGTAAGGCTCCCTGGAGCCAGAATGTCTGCAGCTGTAGGATCAAAGACCCTCAGGGGAAAAATCCACTCTTAACTGAGATAAAGATGGGATGAGTTATTAGGAAAATCAGCTATATGCCCCAGAACCCTTGTTCATCTGGAAAATGCTTTGAACTGTATCCCCAATATAAACATCAAGCCCTACGACTTAAACACAGCACACGCCAGAGATAGAGTCTCCTGCCGGCCAGGCCACATTCCACCTGCCCTCCAAAAGGACTTGATATGCCTGGCACATAGTAAATGCTTAATAAATAATCTGTGAAATAAATGAATGAATGATGTGATATGTAATGAAAGTCACAAATATAGCAAAATTGTTAAAAGCAAAAGATCAAGTGAGAAGTTAAAAATTAAAAACAGGGTACTGCCTTAGCTGGTTTGGCTTAGTGGATAGAACGTCGGTCTGCAGACAGAAGCGTCCTGGGTTTGATTTCAGTCAAGGCCACGTACCTCGGTTTCAGGCTTCTCCCCAGCCCAGGCCTTGGGCAGGGCTTCTGCAGGAGGCAACTAATCGATGTGTTTCTCTCACATCAATATTTCTGTCTTTCCCTCTCTCTTCCACTCTCTCTAAAAATCATCCTCAGGTGAGGACTAAGAAATAATAATAAAAAAATAAAAATAGAATTTCTATTTAAATGTAAGTCCTGAAATTGATGTCTAGATTCTGTTTCCAGCTTCCTGGCAAGCAAGGCAAAAAGGCAATATGGTGGGCTTCACCTAATTCTCATTGTGGAAGAGAACACAGAATCCCAGGGTGTCATATGCTTTCCTATTTCTGTCATTTATGTCCTGAGGACATGCGAAGGTCCTTCCTTAGTTTGCAGCCCAAGTGATTGTTTGCAACAGATTGATAATAACCCTCCCAAGCGGTGGTTGTCCAAAGTTTCTGCCTTAAGAGAGTAACTCCATTTTCGTTACCACCCTCTGTCTGCCTGTAACTGTTGTTTCTGCACAGTCAGCCAGGACCTACTGTTTGAAGCTGAGCCCCAGAGCATTCTTAAAATATTTTCTAGCTCCTCTCTACTTACAAATGCCCTTCCTCCCCTAGTCTTATAGGGTAGATGCTAGGATATTTTTGCAGTCTGCTATACTTAGCATGGCTTATAATCCTTGGCCACAGTTATCTCAGGCACCCCCTTAAGAATCCTTTTACAAATAAAGTAACCTGAGTAGAATAAAATCCTTGGTGATTGATTGATCTGAGACTCGCAGTACACTTACAGCTCTCTGCTCTGGCTCCCTCCTGCCTAGTCTGTCCATTCCATTTAGATATTTTCTCCTATTTACATCCAAGCTCCATAATTTTCCTCCTGTTGTTTGCTATGTCTATAATAGCATCCATCGCTTTATCTGCAGTCATAATTCAAATATGAGCTTATCTTCCTCGTGCTATTTGCCAAACAGAGCATGTGAGGGTCTGTGCACTTTCAATTCACTCTTCACCCTGGCAAGTATTTCTTTCAGTGCCAGAATTTTAGATCTAAAGGGACCTTACAATTAATTTTGGCTCCTTCATCTTACACATGAGAAAATTAAAACCCAAAAAGGCAAAATGTTTTGCTTTGCAGTCCTTAGCCTGGTAAGTATTGAACCCATTCAAGCTATTTTATGGTGTTTATGTCTGTATCATCTTTGTTTTGTGAACTGGAAGATTTCATTTCCCAATTCATTGTACCTTGTACCCTGGAGGGCACTCTACATATTTTCAACTGATAATAAATGAATGAACTAAGTAAAATAATACCATCATTTGTTTTATACTCTATTTCAACTGAAAAAGGATTAATGAATTAATAAATACAATAGAGTCACTTTAAAATGAAAATAAAATTCATAAAACTTCAAGTCATGTTATTTTAAGGCAGAATTGATAACATGAGTTTCTTCATTGTTCTATTTTAGCCCTATTACAGCATAGGAATTATAAATACCTTTTTAAAAAAATCTAATTCTGACAATTCTTTCTATTACAAATCTGTTTTAATATTATGAATTTTACAAATCATCATAATGGAAAGACTCTATCCACATAGGTAAATCCCCTCTTCTGGAATGCCAAATGGTCAGTGAGGGTCCTGTATATAAGAAGTGGATTTATAGAATAGAAAACAGTTCAGTCTTTGCAGAAGCTTCTACAAAGAGGAGATGTGAGCCATGTTCAGAACAAAGAAGGGGTCATCTCCTAAAAACACAGGAAGCTTTGATCTTTTTCCTTGCCTTGAGCAAGGTGAAAGGGTAGAGCTTAAAAAAGTCTGATCTGTGTGTTTAAGGTGAATGACACTTTCAACATGTATGGGCAAGTGGTAGGGTTACTCAAATGGCAAAAAATACAGGCTGCAGATCTTGTGACTATACAAATACCAAATGTAAAATAAATTTTCAAAAAATAGGTTTAACTATTGGAAATAATGAGTTCTTAAAAGGGAGTGATTAGGTATTATGATAATGCAGAGTAATAAAACCCCAGTAATTTAGGACAGTTTATGTTCTTGTTCATAATTTAAAGTTCAATAGTTCTTTCTACACTTGTATGCTTCCTGGACTTGTAACCACTGATACTTTTGACAGATCTGCGAAACAGTGACTCATTTATGGAAGCCCCCACGTTTGAGAGATCACCACAGGGCAATGAAGGAAAGGTGTGACAGCTTTGCTTGTGTTTTGACTCATTCCTGGGTAATGTTAAGCCCTTCAGATATTTGCCAATTTTCCCGGAGATAGCATATTTATCTCTGCAAGGTTCATCCAGTTACTGTGCAATAATTTGTGGAAACACTGCTGATATGTGAGCGTTGTGTAGACAGTGCCTGGGAACATCTGTGACACCCACCCACTCAACTTCCAAAGAGAGCTTAAATCTGTTTGGCAAACACAGCATAATATTTTGAAACGTTGCTTCTAGTGGATAAATTCATCATGGATACTAGGATTTTACCTTTCTGAAGTCTTAACGGTTTGATTTTGAAAATGTTTTTGTAGTAGGAACTTCTCACTCCTGCTCACTCTCCTCCACTGACGGAAAGTGACTTAGTATTGATTTTGTTTTGAAATGGACAGAAGAAGCATCAGGAAGCTGTTCTCTTCGGTCACATCTGCAGTCACAGTCATTGCTTGGCAGATTCTGATAACTCCCAGGAGAATTCAAGCAGGGAGACCAGAAGAAGAAAAATGACAGAAGGTTCTAACACTGGACCCCTCATTCCATTGTCTCTGACGGTAACTCAAGGGAGTAGATCCACTCACCTGCCACCCAGTCACTGGAACCCATGTACAGGGCAGAAACCCAGATATCCAAAACGAGTCACAAGGCCACAGATGAAGAAGCAAGGGCTGTTTGATGTGGAGTCCCATTGTATTGGCCTGAGCCCCTAAATCCTTCTTGCCTTGATTCAGGTCTCCACGTTGCTCTGGAACAGGTCTGTCTGCATGTGGAATCCAGAGCAGGGTCTACGGTGTGGGGGACCGGTAGTGCCACTACAGTTATGCAATTTGCGCATAAAATCACATGACCAGACTGAAACTTACCCCTGAGCCCCTGCTCTCCAAGCCATGTGTCTCACACAGCCTTGGCTTCTTGGTACCCCCTTAAGAATCCGTTTACAAATAAAGTAACCTGAGTAGAATAAAATCCTTGGTACTGGGGTGACCATGCCAGGAGGCTGTTTTGGCCCAAAACTCACAGACAGGTCCTCACATATACATTTCTGGGGATACCGTCAAAAGATGTTATACCTACAGCTATAGAGACAGCACCTTGGATTGAAGGCAGAAGACTGATTCATCATTCAATTTAGATCGTGTGCCAAAACAAGACCACCTATCTCTGGTCATGAGACCTTTATGTGAATCTGAGAAAGGCAGTCCTGTACCAGCAAACATGATGGCAACAGAGAATGAACCAGATTTTAATCCCAGCTCTTCCCCTTAGCCGACTTGCACATTCATTCCTGGTGGCTCTACCTATACACCACTTTTAAAAATAAATCTGAAAATTATCTTGTAAGTAGCAAAATTATATTATTTTTGTCTTAAAGTGTTCATTGTTTTAACAAATATCAAAATTCCACAATTTTTGTAACTAAGCTTAGCATACATTCATTTTAAATTTCTCAGGACAATCATAAAATAAAGTGTCCTGGGTCTCTCCCTCTGACCTCTGAAAACCCTAGCCAAGGACCAGGAGGGAGGGAGAAAGGGGCTGTAGGGAGGCAGGCCTGACACCTTTCTCAGCAAACCCTGCACTCACTGAGGCTGCCTGTCATTTCTAATCATTTTTCCTACAGGAAATGTCATTGCTTCATTGCATTGCAAGAAAATGATGTCATAGTGTGGGGCCCTGATCCATTTCCTGACTTTTAACCTGAGTCTTGTAACCTTTTTCAGCTGTACTGCACCCAGAGAAAATGAAACACATTGAAATGTAAAGGCCAGCGTGTCTCATAAAGGCCTTTGAGGCCCCAGGGTGGGGTTAACTTCTGCGTAAGTATTAATGATTAAAATACAGCTTTGTTTGGGTGTCACATCCTGGATATGGCATGGACCCAGTACCTAGGAAAGCAAAGGGGAAGGAAATAGTATTCAGGATGTATTTGTAATTTCTTGGCAGAAACCCTTCCTTTCCCTATATTGAGTTTAATTAGTAGGGACAATGTTCAGTTTAACTAGGATGCCTTGTTTGGTTTGTTTTGGTGATGTGTTTTGTTGTTAAACTCTGTGTGAAAATAAATAGTGGTCTCAAACTGATATCTTACATATTAAATACTGTATTTGTGTCTCTGTGTCTTAGAATTGGTTACAACCTCAGCCTAAATGATATTATTAAGCTATTTCCTGGAATGTCAAGGGCTGAAATTGCCCTGTCAAGAACGACTCTGTTCTTTCAGGGATTTCAGTGAACAAGGGCTCAGATTGCACTCTTGCTCTGTTATTATAAGTTTTCCCTGGCCGGAAACCACTGGGTCTCAGATAATTTGCATATAGCCAATAAGAGTGATCTACTGTTCTATGGAGGTTTTCAAGATTGCATGACAACACCATGGAAGAATCTCATATGGGGAAAGGGGATTTTTTTTTTTTCTTCATTTTCCCTAAGCCCCATTTTAAATAGTTTCCTTCCCACAAGCTGATGTGTCCACATTCAAAGAATTATAAGTAACCCAGCCCATTTTCCTGCCTTGGCCTCTGTCACTACTCCAGTAATATTAACAGCCAAACAAAACTGGAAAAAGGCTGTTAAAAGTAAAGTTGCCTTACTCCTTCTGGTCTGTAAAGCAGATTTCTTGGCACAGGATGGTGAGCGTTAACCATTTAGTTTCCTTTAGGCAAGGGCATTGCAAAATGCCTGGTTATTTCTTTGTGAATGCCAAGGCAAAAAACAACCCCCCATAGTTCCTGATATCTGACTATATTTTTGAACAGGTTACACATAGTATTCCAGTTAACCTAAAGCACCTGATATTGAACTACTTCACTTAGTGTCCATTTGAGATCCCCAGAATTTTGCACATTTGCCTCTTGCTAAAGTTCTGGGAAGCAGCTATTGGACTTCACTGGTCCTAAAGTTGGTGCCAAAGCAACTGGAACTTCAATTCTTAATAAAATGCCCAACAGTCACCTTAAATCCTTTCAGAACAGAGTGGAATATGAATAAGAAAGCAAAATGTAAGTAAATAAGTAAATAGCCAAGGTGCCCAATATTGTATGGGAATGCTCAAATAATATTAAAATTAATTCAGACTCTACACTGATAAATTTCAAGCCCCTGCTTGTGTAACCACCAGGCCAGGACTAGATATCATATTGCTGCATTAGGTGACAGATAATGTATTGACTGAAGAGCTGAGGCCTGGGAGGCACCTAAAGGACCTCCAGACACCAATAGTTGATCTGTGTGTCCTTGAATATGGGACTTAGCTTCTTTGAGTATCATATTCTTCATGACATGCCTAAAATGTTATATCTAAAATTTTTATTCTGTATTTGTCCATTCGCAGATGAATGGACTTTATAAAGACTGATGTTCAAAGGCATCTAATAAGTGTGCTGAACGAATCCATAACAATAGACACTATTTTTGAGTGTATAAGTTGCGTTAGACTTTCTGCTATATGCTTTGCCTTTATCCTTTCACTGAATTCCCTCAGCAAGCCTGGGAATTAACTACCTACAATAGCTCCATCTGAGGAGGGAGGAACTGAAGATATTGCCTGAAATGACAGAGGACAAGGATCTGAATCTAGGGTGTTCTTATTTCAAAGTCCCACCCACTTTCTGTTACACTACACCAGTGCATAAGAATTACCTGGAGGAGGGCTTCCTAAAACAGACTGTTGGGACCCAGCCCCAGAGACTCCAGATCTTATCAGTTCCCAAGTGATGCTAATGCTACTGGTCTGGGTATCACATTTGAAAACCACCCCACTGTGCTGTTAGGAGCTACAGGTGGGACCAAAGCATAGAGAAGGTAAGAAGCAGATTTCTGACCAAATTAAGAAAGACTTCTCACATTTAGAGTCACTCAACACCTGGGTGGGGTTGCCTCTTGGGAATGGTTGAGCTGTCGGGGGCATATAGATCTTGGAACATTTCATGAGAAGTTGGCCTAAAGGGCCTCTAAGATCCCTTCTAACTATTACACTGTTTGTCATGAGATGAGCTACAGAGAGGCCAGGAGGGAGGGTTATACTCTCCCTGCAGGGGATCCTTCTCATATGGCCACTGTTCAAGGTTCCAATTGTGTTTGAAGATCTAAAGTCATTTCAGTAATTAATGGCAATGAAGAAATGCTAAAAAAAATGTTTCTTTAATTTAGGTAGGAAGGAATCACAGCTTAATGAAACCACTCAGGAACAAGAAGAATTTAAAGAAAACATTAATTCACTGAAAATTTATATTTTAAGGTTTTAAAATGTCGATGCCAACAATGATGAAATTTCAATTTTTAGAAATCATCACATGTAAATCAGAAAAAACAAGGTTAACAATAAAAAAGAACTAAAATGTACAATAATTTCCATTTTTATTTTATAAACACATAGAGGAATAATGTTCAAATATCAAAAATATTTGCCAAATATTTCAAAATCATGGTCACAGATAAAACAAATTTAAGAGGAACATTGCTTCAAATTTATTGTCCATTCTTTTGACCCTAGGAAAAAAAGAAAAATAAAGTAGTGTTTATTTCTATAATTTATAAAAGAGAATAGAGTGTTACTTCTGACATTTAATTTAGCCCCTTTTTTATGTCACAGGAACCCAATGAAGGATGACTCAAGTAACAGCATCATGGTACCACTTAAGAATTTAAGAGTAACCACCAGAGAGAACAGAATTGGTTATACTGGAAGAAAGAAATAAAAAAGAAATATATGTGTAATGAAATATCTGGCGTAAGCATAAAACAGTCAAGAAGAACTGTTACTTTTCTGGGCAAGGGTTGTCTAAGGATGTGGGGAATCGCTGTTGAATATCTCTTTTGGTCATTTGCTGTTTGTTTTGTCTGGTTTGGATTGGTTCAGGGCTTTTCGAAAAATAACAGAAAGGGTAAAGAGCACTTTCTGAATGGCAGCCAAGAATTTAAATCTGATTAGAAGGAAGGGGAAGATAGCCAACATTTCTTGAGCACTTATCAAGTTCCATTCCCAGTGTAAGGCTCTTAGTAGTAATTACATCATTTCATTTTGCAACATGTGAGGTAGGTGTTATCTTCAGTTTATAAATGAGGAACCTTAGGCTCAGAGAGGTCCAATATTGATTTGCACAAGGCTACTCAGATAGTAGGTGATAGAGGAAATAATTATACTTCAAACTGTCTGACTCCAAAAGTACCAGGGCATATCAGGTTCTCCATGTGTCATAAATAATGCTAAAAGCATTTTTTCTTCAGTAAACCACTGCTCTTTAGTATGAGAATTCAAATCTACTTTTTTCCTTGTGTTCCTTCTTGGAGATTTTTCTTGGATTCCAGTGACCATAGTAAATTCCCTCATGTAAATTGTTTTTAAACTTGAAATACTCCCGCTATAGGTTTAGGTAAGATTTTAGCTATGGCTAGGAAGACATAAAAATGACATCAAGTATTGCAACCCATGACTCTGTTACTCTTGATTTCTACATTCTTAGTCCCACATTTTCTGCTTACCTTAGACAGTCCCTGTCCTCAAGGAACTCACATTCTTGGAGAGGAGCTGAGTGCCTATGGATGTCACATGAAGGAGGTTGGCTGTAAGCTGAGTGTGAAGGGAAGCCACAGAAGGATGTAAACCAAGGGAATAATAACAGCAGATTTGAACTTCAGAGAGCTCATTCTAGAGCTCATGTGGAGGATACATCTTAAGAAAAACAAAGCTGCGAGACTAGAGGCACAGAAGTGTTAATGAGAGAAGTTGGACGGCTGAACAAGAACCATCACAGTTAGTACAGAGAAAGAGGCACACAGTGGAGAAATATTTAAGAGGTGCAATTGTCAGAATATGGTGATTGACTCAGGTGTGAGGAGTCAAGAATGACCCCAAGTGTTAAGATTATCCTGAGTGTCCCAAGTGTTAGCAACTGAGCTGGAGATACAGGAAGAAGAGCAGGTGTTGGGGATAAGATGATCAGCTCCATTATGAATATCTTCAGTTTGATGTGTTTGCAGACACCCAGGAGAGTGTCCAAAAATGATCAAATGTAGAGCTCATTAGAGCAGGAGAGGAAAATGGGCTATATATAGAGATGTGTGGGGCATCAGTCTAAAGGTGGTAACTAAGGCCACCAGCCTTTAAGGGGTGAGCAGGGCAAAAGAACCTTCTAAGAAGATTGAGGAGGAAAAACCATAAAGAAGGAAGAGAACCAAAGCAAAAGGTCCATGGAAGTCAAAGGGAAGAGGATTTCATGGAGAAAGTGGTCCATAATTTCAAAGGCTGTGAAGTGGTCAAGGAAGACTGAAGAGTTCATTGGGCTTCGCTATCTACAGGTCATTTATGGGCAATCCTTGTCATGGGAGATTCAGTAGAAGAAAAGTTGTTGAATAAATATGGGCTAGATTGAAACTGTCTTAGCACTAGGTGTATTATAAACTCAAAGCAAGTTATCATTTTCATCCAATGTGTGACCAACAAAAGTCAGGGAGTGTCCAAAGGCAAGATCTAGTACTTCATTGGCCAAAGTCCTCAGATTTCTTCTAAGTTTTCACTTGAGATATGAACTGAATATTTACCCTAAATGAAAAGAGTAGGACTCACACATTGAATCCAATTGCTCTGTCCTGTTTCTCATGGTCAAGAAACCCTTTTGCAACTTCCTGGGCTTCTCCCTTGCCCTACATGCTAACTGTTATTAAGTCCCATTGATTCTACCCCCTAAATATCTCTCATGCGTATCACCTCTTCTCCATGTCCACCATCACTCCCTAATTTAGATCTTGTTTTTCATCTAGGCTATTGGTCCTCCTGGCTCAAGTCTCATTTCCTCTCAGTCCCTATAAATCCAGGGAAGACCTGAATGTGTGTTGCTCATCTTTCTGTCTCTACCCTTTAGCCTTTAGCATAATATTTTCCACTTAATATATGCTCAATAAATGTAGAGGAACAAGTACAAGTAACGAATATTGTATTTAGGGCTTTGGGTTCATACTCCTTGACACATGACAAGAAAAAAGTCATGTATAGTACTAATGAAGAGAAGATATTCCTTTTATTAAATAGATACCTCATAATTCATTGCTTTAACTAGCAGCTTTCCTTTTCATCTAGGTGAGTTATGTGATGTAAGAGAAGAAAAACATTTTAAAATAATTTTTTTTGCAAATAAATTGGAGTTTCTTACTTATTCAATAATATAATGATAAGTTATTTGTTTGTTTTTTAAGACAGCCAACAAGACAATTCCGGTTGGTTCAATATGACAAATTGAATATTGAGCAAAGAAAGCTTTTTTTTCTAAAGTGGTTAAAGTGATCTGGGAATCTGTAACAACTCTCATACCATCTCTCATGAATAATATTGCTGGCATATATGACTTCTTGAGCTAGCATAGTAAGGCCATGTGGTGTACCCCAGCCACATATCCGTGTGGCATGGGCAGGTAAAGAGCCAGCCATTGCTGCTCACATTTCTCCCTTCTGAATGTTAATCTTTTTCATGGAATAGAAATCACAGGCTGAGACAGATCTGGAAAGGTCTTAAGATCTGGCTGGCCACACTCTATGGTCTTAGAGATGAGGAAGCCAAAGTTTACCTACTGATGTGTGCAGGGGTGAACTGCCTTGTTCACAGTCACCGCTAGCTCCCAGGGTCAGTTTGGGAGAGGAAGTGTCATTATGTCATTCCCCACCCTACACAACCCCATTGTTTTTCACCCTAATTACTTCCTCTGTTTCTCTCCCTTCTTTCCTATGGGGGGGGGAGGGGCGCCTTAACTCAGGCACCCAATAATAGCCATCAAGTATTCTCCTCTTTAATTAATAAAATTTAAAGTCTCTAACATTGTTACATTTCTAAATGGTTTTGTGCTCACATATTAGCACCACTATGATCATTCTGAAATATTCACTAGTATAAATTCAGTTTTCTTTGTTGAAAACGGAATTTATGTGATTATAGAGAATGGAGGTTTCTGATTTCTACTAAAATTTCTGCCTTTTTAGAAAACAATATTTTTTGTTTTAAATATATTTCTTATTTGTTTTAACTATAACACATTTTGATTTTAAATATATTAATAATAACATTCTGAATTAAGAATAAGGAGCGCCTTAGCCGGTTTCGCTCAGTGGATAGTGTTGGCCTACGGACTGAAGGGTCCCACGTTTGATTCTGGTCAAGGACACATGCCCAGGTTGCTGGCTCGATCCCCAATAGGGGGCATGCAAGAGGCAGCCGATCAATGATTCTCTCTCATCATTGATGCTTCTATTTCTCTCTCCCTCTCACTTCCTCTCTGAAATCAATAAAAAATATTTTTAAAAAAGAATAAGGAGCAATATTTTATATTAAAAGGCCAAATTGATTTCATGTCAAAAGGAAAATATGTTGATAATCCTATCTAATAAAAGAGTAGTATGCAAATTAACCACCACTCCGCTACACCCACCAGCCACGCCCACCAGCCATGCCCACCAGCCAATCAGGAGCAAATATGCAAATAAACCCAACCAAGATGGCTACGGCCACAGAGAGCAGGAGGGAGGCTTGGGTTTCCCTGGCAATGGAGGAAGCCAAGCTTTCTGCACACCCTGGCTGGCCCAGGCCTCGCTTAAGGCTACAAAGTTTCAATTATAGAAGATACAAAAATTCCAACAGAAATGGCTGCCACCACCGAGCAAGCAGAAGGATTGGCTCCACTCCAGGCTACAAAGTTTCAATTGTAGAAGATAAATAAACCCCAGATACCAGGGCCTCCACTTGGGTTACCAGGGGGCGTGGCCGGCCTGCAAACCACCACAGGCCCCTCGCCCAGGCCGCCCCACGCCCCAAGGGAACCCCCACCCTGATCCGGGACACCCTTCAGAGCAAACCAGCCAGCTCCCACCCGTGCACCAGGCCTCTATCCTATCTAATAAAAGAGTAATATGCAGATTGACCATCACTCCAACACACAAGATGGCTGCCCCCATGTGGTCAAAGATCCTGCCACCATGTGGACATAAGATGGCCACCACAAGATGGCCAGCAGGGGAGGGCAGTTGGGAGGGACCAGGCCTGCAAGGGAGGGCAGTTGGGGGGCGATCAAGCCTGTAGGGGAGGGCAGTTAGGGGTGACCAGGCTGGCAGAGGAGGGAAGTTGGGGGCAACCAGGCCTGCAGGGAAAGGCAGTTGGGGGGGGGGGGACCCAGGCCTGCAGGGGAGGGCAGTTAGGGGTGACCAGGCTGGCAGAGGAGGGAAGTTGGGGGCACACAGGCTGGCAGGGGAGCAGTTAGGCATCAATCAGGCTGGCAGGGGAGTGGTTAGGGGGTGATCGGGCTGGCAGGCAGAAGCAGTTAGGGGCAATCAGGAAGGTATGCAGGCGAGCAGTTGGGAGCCAGCAGTCCTGGATTGTGAGAGGGATCCCAGATTGGAGAGGGTGCAGGCTGGGCTGAGGGACTCCCCCCCCCGCCCCAAGTGCATGAATTTCGTGCACCGGGCCTCTAGTAATTTATAAAGTAAAACTTGACAAAAAGCTATTCTCAGGTTACTAACCCCTCCCCACCTATTGCTCTCTCTTTTAAAAAAAAAATCAAGCATATTTTAATACAATACTTCAGTCTCATCCCTTCTCTTAGTAAGGCTGTCACCCTTGGCATGGTTCCACTGATTAAATAAAGTAAAAATACCCTGGAAAAAAATAGCTTCCAATTCTAAAATATGAGTTATTTTTTGTCTGTGAGAAAGATTGTTCATGAAAAGCAAGACTATGCAAGGTCACAAAATAGGTAGTGAAGAAGATATATCACCTAAGAGGTGTGACTCAGCTGCAAGGAACCTAGGTTTCATACCCTACAAGACCTGGGAGAGAATCCTGGCTCCACATGGACACCTTAACATCCTCATCTGTGAAATGGGGATAATGAGCTTTGAAGTTTTATGAGGAATAAAGGAGGTAAAGCACCTGAAAAATAGTAACTGCCCAATAAATAGCTCCTACAATTATTCTTCTATTATCCAGTTTTATGTCACTGCTATTATTATTCCAGAGAAAATGATGAGATCACGGTAATAGTAATGCCCTGAATTGTGATATTTTTCTAGATTATTTTATTTATTTTTAAAATTTATTTTTATTGTTGATAGTATTACAGATATCTCCCCCCCACCCCTAGATTTTTATTTTTCTACTGATCAATTTGAAGAGACCACATAATGGAATTTGTGAGGAAGAAGTACAAGGGATTCTCACTGTTCCGTGGTCCTGCTTGAGTTTTACTTGAGTTTAACCCAAGGGGATTTAGTTCCTAGAGGCACCAGAAAGATCTATTATGGCTCAACAGGAGGCCTCAGACCTTGAGGATGAGAGTCACAGGTAAACTTATTTCAAAACGTATTTATATTGTTATATTGCATTTATATTGCTAACAATGCAGTGCAGGTCCACTGGAGGATTATAAGCCAGGATATCACTGCTTGCTAATTTGTCTTCATTTTGGAAGAAGAGAGTCCTCTACTGATAAATATTCTGTCCCCATATGTTTTCAAACTGTATTTAAAGGGTTTACCTACATCTTTTATGGAAAGCAAGTATTTCTCAATTCATTGAAAAAAAAATCATCTCACAGGATAAGGGGGAAAATATTTTCTTTCCCCCTTTCATTAAAGACATACACACAAAACCCCCAAACATAACGATGAATAATGAAAGGAAAACAAATGAAGCCATTCCATTCCATGGAGGAGGGGCAGAGTAGCTGCAGGGGACAGCTGCAGTGTGTCTGGTGCCCCAATGCTTTTCTTTCCCATCACTCGATGACTTACTGAACCAAGAATGTAGACAATTCTGGCTATGGTTTAGTTTCTCGACTTAAATTCTGTGTTGTGCTCATTTGCTTCCTGTGCTGTGTCCTAAGCCGACAGGGTCACTTCAGCCCGCGTGCAAGGAGCCACACAAGCAGGGAGCTCCTACTCCTTTCCCAGCTCCACCCCTTCCCATGAGGGCCTTAAAATTTGGAAGTGCTCGCTGTCTTAGCCAGCTCGGCTACTATAACAGACTACCATAAACTAGGTGGCTTATACAACAAACATTTATTTCTCATAGTTCTGGAGGGTGGAAGTCCAAGATCAAGGTGCTGGCTATCTCTCCTTACTTGGTGAACAGAGAGATATATCTGGTCTCCTCATCTTCTTATAAGGGCACTAATCTCATCATGGGGATTCTACCCTTCTGACCTCATCTAAGGCTAATTACCTCCCAAACGCCCCACCTCCTAATGCCATCAAAGTGGGACTAAGGGTTTCAATATGAATTTGGGGAAGGTGACACGGACATTTTTTAAATTGATTTCAGAGAGGGAGGAAGAGAGAGCTAGAAACATCAATGATGAGAGAGAATCATTGATTGGCTGCCTCCTGCATATCCCCCACTGGGGATCAAGCCCGCAACCCAGGCATATGCCCTGACCAGGGAATCAAACTGTAACCTCCTGGTTCATAGGTCAAAGCTCAACCAGTGAGCCACGCTGGCCGGGCCAAACATTTAGTCTGCAGCACTCACACAATGCCTTTATAAGCGTTTATCAAAATCACCAAACCCTTTGTGACTCAAGCATTTCTCCCTGTGGTTTTGGTTGGGTACCAACTGACTGCACGCTCATACATCATCACTGTGTGACCTTCAGCAGGATGTTATCAAATGTTTGTGCCCCATCCCCCTCCCAAATCCATATGTTGAAGCCCTAATCACCATTGTGATGATATCTGGAGGTGTGTCATTTGAAAGTCAATAAAGTTTAGATGAGGTCATGAGGATGGGGCCCCCATAATAGGATTAGTGCCCTTATCAGAAGAGAGAGATCTTCCTCTCTCCAGGAGCAGGCACAGGGAAGGCCATGTGAGCACACAATGAGAAAACAGCCATCCATAAGCCAGGAAGAGAGGCCCCACCAAAAACCAGTCATGATCCTGGGCCTTCTGCATTCAGAACTGTGAGAAATAAATGTGTGTTGGTTAAGCCATTCCATCTATGGTATTTTGTTATAGCAGCTCCAGCTGACTGGGATGCAAGATGACTTCAATTCTAATAAATAATGAATGTGGTAAATCCTAAGGGGTGTTTGATTCATTTCTGAAAACTTTTTGAACTTACAGAAAAAACTCTTAGAAAGATATTTTCTAAAATATTGATCATGACAAATGTATCTAAAAAATTTATTTTGTGCTACAATAAAATAAAGTACAACTACAATTTTTTCCAAATCTTCCTTCAAACCATCATTTTTTCTTTTTTACAAATGTTCCTAGTTCTTGAGTTTCCTGATATGTACTATATTCACATAAGAGAATTTTAATTTTCAGGCAGACACTTAAAAGTGCAGCTTTTAAAAGCATTTTTGGTGTTTTGTTTATATATGAAAGAAGCATGAATCAGCAGCATATTTTATAATAGTCAGTATAGTTTTCAATTAAATTTTAAAATATTACTTATTCCTTTTAGCATGTGAGGAATCTAACAATGTAATTATATGGAGGTTCATTAAAATAGAATCACTATGTAGAATTCTGTATCCCAACAAATGACCCACCTTTCCTTCTAAGAAAGTTGTGTGGCTTCTAGAATTTTGAGAAATTAATACATTTATTTTAATGCTAGAAATTGTGCATAATATGGCCCAGATTTCTACACAGTAACGAAGGTTTGCTCAGGCTGCCTGTGCTCCTTGTGGGCTCGGGCAGTGCTAGTTATTAATACCTAACATCATCCCCCCCATGTCAGCTACTCATCCTCCCTAATGAAACATGATCTGCCACCACTGTGGAGTATGTGGTGTCAACTTATCCAAAAACACTCACCAAAGACATGCTCTTATTAAATTTATCTGGAACTCTCCCCCAAACTAGTGCTGCATTCTATGCAGATGGGAAAACTGAGATTCTGTCCAGAAGTGACACTAAGATAATTTTGTGCTAGGAAGAGAATTTTCATCAGAATCTCTTGGGTCATATGTTAAAAATGCACATTCCCTGCCTCCACGCCCAGAGTTTCTGACCTAGTAGGAATGGTGTTGGATTAGATCCAAAAATCTGATTTAACAAGATTCTGATGCCACTGATCCACTTGGAGGAACATGTTGTACAGGGTGGGGCAAAAGTAGGCTTACAGTTGTGAGTACACGAAAGGCTTTATTCTTGAACTATGATTTATTAATTTTTGTATTATTTTCCATATGAAAAACTGTAAACCTACTGTTGCCCCACTCTGTAGTTGTGTTGGATTCTACACCTAGCTTAGAAATCACACACCAAGAATTATACCCTGAGCAAGATGGGCCAAGGCAAAACTCTGAAGTTGGAGAACTTTGCTCTGTTTTCAATTAATTTTCTTTTTTCCCAGGCACTTTAAGTGGCCTCCCTGTTGGGTCTCCATGGGACTGACTTACCCAGTTCTTTGTAAATATTTAATTTTTTTTCTCCCTGCCTTCTATCTATGTTAAACCTAGATGCTATGAGTGTCATGCCTACAACGAATCAGGTGTCTCATTAACTATCTATGCTGAGGGTTTATGGCTGCCAACACTTAAATGTGTGTTTCTTTTAGGCATATGTTCCTTTTAGCAAAGGGCTTTAGAAATTTGGGACAAAGCGCTTTAGAAATTTGGGATGTTTACAACAAGGGAGAAATCTCAAACACTAAACTTCTAGATGCCCTGGCAATACAATAGGGGAGGTAATTTTGGTCTGTTCATCTCAACTTTGGGCAAGGCTCCTTGTAAAATCAATTCTGTTTTGAAGAATGTATGGATTTCCTTTGCAGACTTATGTAGAATTTCAAGAGGACAAGAATGACCACAAAAGGCATTGAGAGTGTCAATTCTTATCTTTTTAGCTTTGATCGTTGCTGTTGATAGGATCAAATTGGAGGGAGGGAGAGAATTGGCTAACATTACTTAAATTCACCCCATTCTGCCTGGCTGGTGTGGCTCAGTGATTGAGCATTGACCTATATGAACCAGAAAATCATGGGTTCGATTTCTGGTCAGGGCACATGCCTGGGTTGCAGGCTCAATTCCCAGTGTGGGGCATGCAGAAGGCAGCCAATCAATGATTCTCTCTCATCATTGATGTTTCTATCTCTCTCTCCCTCTCCCTTCCTCTCTGAAATCAATAAAAATATGTTTTAAATTCACCTGATCCTAATATAATACTGACTTGAATCATGCAGCCAGTATGAGAGTTTTCCTGGGAAATAGCTCTTTCCAGAAAGAAGCTGTTCAACTCACAAAGCAGTGACCCAGGATCAATACCTGTAGGAATTTAGTATCAGAAATCACTTGGTCTCTTCTCCCAATGACTCTGCTGTAATCCTCCTGGGGGCCAGAGCCATGCATATTAATGGTCTGGCAGAGGAGGAAAGGTTGAGTGACAAGGAGGCACAGAATCAATCTGGCCTGATTAAGAGAAATGGCTCTGAGTTTTGAATCTAGACTCATTAGGGTGACCTTGGGAAAGTTATAGAAACTCTTTAGCCTCAGTTTACTCTCTGTAAAATGGGAAGTACACTGATACACAGTATACATACAGTTCACATTGCTATTATTTCATACAGTTAATATGGTTAGCCCTCCTGGAAAAAGTTAGGAAACTAAATTTGATGTTAGCGCCCTATATCAGCCTTTCTGCTAGAGTAGGAGTAGAAAGAGGGAAGGGGGGAATTTCATATGTCTTCTCTAGTCAAGGAACATGTATATCTTTCTGAAGGGGATGGAAGCCAAATTAAGATATCTGTATTTGACTAATATTAAAAATATGAAGGGTACTGCTTTCAATTTCCACACAAAGCTCTTAATATTTATTTAAATTAGTAATTTTTTAAACAGCACGTTGAGATAAAAATTAGCTGGTGCTACCTACTGCCATTCCTTTAGTTATCACATCAACATATTTCCATTCAGTCTTACAAAAACTATTATTGACTATCTATTATGTGCCAGCCATTGGCTGCCATGATTATACAGGATATAGTGGTAAATAAGAGAGGAAAAATTAAATGTTAACGTACAAGGCTTCTCATTTTAGCATTCAGGATGGAGTAAGAACCAGCCCCCTCCCCCCTTTCTTGAAACTTACATTTATGTGTCCATTCCAGATAAATCTTGCAAAGAGCTTGAGGAATACTGTCAGGGATGCACAGAATATGGCAAAGCTCAGGCACAGGTCAAAGGTTTGAAGCGTCAGGTGGTACTCTTCATAGTGTGGTGGATCCACACACACCGATGGGAATTTTGCATACGGAAAAGGAAAGGCAACTGCATAACCAAGATAATTGGTGCCTGCAACCCCTGATAATGAGTAGAAGCAATATGGGCCGAGGAGAGCCGATTCCAAGGCTACCGCAAAATGAAGTGGGCATCCCATAAGGCTCAGAATCACAAAAGTGAAACTAGCTTCCCACTGAAAATAAAGCAGAAACAAATTGTTACTTTGGGAACTGGATTTTCCAAAAGCTCCTTAGCAATAGGAAGAAAGACATTCCAGGTCTTAATCTCTCCTACTGGGAAGTGAAGGAGAAATGGGTCACAACCTTCCCTTAGGCCCTTGTGTTCTCCTCTTCTCTCTACATTATGGAAGAATAACATCAGCCAACTGGGGCAAAAAATGAAATCAATCCATTCAACAAATATTTATTTATCTCCTGTCATGTGTTGAGAACCAGTCTGGGGTGGGAAAAACAGATGAGTAAACAGAATCCCTGCCTTATTTTAGGACCTCGCCAATCAGGGAGTGGTCCATGGTCCACTGACACCCCCTGGTACATTGTTAGAAATGTAGACTCTCAGGTCTCACCAAGATCTACTGAATCAGAATCTGCCTGTTAACCAGATCCCCGGGTGATTCACACCTACATTAAAGCTTGAGAAACACTGCTGTAGCCATCAGAGAAAAAATTTTAATGAGATCAAGGTATTGATCTATATTGTGGGATTACTTGGTTCCATGCTATTAAAATTCAAGATATTATGACTTTACATTCTTTCTTTTTTATCCTCACCCCAGAATATTTTTTTCATTATTTTTTTTAGAGAGAGCAGAAGGAAGGAAGGAGAAAGAAAGAGAGACACACACAGAGAGAGAGAGAGAGAGAGAGACAGAGAGAGAGAAACATTGACATGAGAGACACACATTGATTGGTTGCCTCCAGGGCTGGGGATTGAACCTGCAACCGAGGTACAACCTTGACTAGGACTTGAACCTGAGACCTTTCGGTCCACAGGCCAACATTCTAACCACTGAGCAAAACTGGCCAGGTCTTATTCTTTCTTTAAGGGCAAAGAGTACAGGGAGATTGGAAGGAGATACCAAATTGAGACTTGAAAATGCAACATTGAAAGCAGAGGAGCTTATATATCTCTTTCTTTGAGATGAAACCCAGTAGCACTAACCCTGGTTCTGTCCTCCCCAAATGACAGCACTTACAATAATCATAGGAACTTGTAGAAAATGTTTGGGGCAGGAGTCAAATACAAAATTTTAATTGAAAACATAGTTTATTACATAAAATTCATCATAGAAAAGCATTGATTGGACAGAATTCAATTATAATTGGGAATTACAGTCTCTATGTTCTATCCTGAACTAGGAGAGATTTGATCTTCATCCTCCTCGAAGTAAAAGAGGTTCTATAATAAAACTTACAATTCCAGTGACAAAAAGTAACCTCACAGGGTAATCCTATCTAATAAAGAGGGAATATACTAATTGACCCTTACGCCATCACAAAGATGGTAGTGCCCACAGCCAATAAGGAGGGAATATGCTAATTGATTGCCCCGCCCTCAAAGATGGCAGCACCCAGTCCCCTCAGCCCCGCTGCTCCACACGCCTGCCTCTGGAGTCCCCCAGTGCCCTCATCCCCCCAGCCACCCAGGGCCGGCCCAAGGTGCAGGCAAGCCTTGGATGGCAGCTGCCCAGCCGCCCAGGGCCACCTGAGGCTCAGGGTAACAAGGGCCGGCTGAGGCTTGCGCTGCCAGCAGTGGCAGCAGCAGAGGTGTGATGGGGCATCTCCTTCCCCTGATTGCTGGGTCGCCTCCCGCCCCTGAGGGCTCCCAGACTGTGAGAGGGGGCAGGCCGGGCTGAGGGAACCCCCCTCCAGTGCATGAATTTTCATGCACCGTGCCTCTAATCTGATCATAAATTCCTAAGTGGGCAGATTATGGTGGGTAGTCACCTTCCAGGCATATAACTTCTTTAGTAAAAGTTTATCTTTGCTTTAAGCAAATCCTGTCTATTGTTCTTGTGTATCTAGGTTAACACACCATTGAAATGTCCCTTTTCAGACCCCTCCTTCTAAGACATATCCATTCTCAAGAGATCACATAATCTTTTTTTAAAAAGCTCTTGCCTTTTTTCTTTTTTAATATATTTTTATTGATTTCAGAGAGGAAGAGAGAGAGCTAGAGAGATAGAAACATCAATGATGAGAGAGAATTATTGATTGGCTGCCTCCTGCATATCCCCTACTGGCGAGGGGGAGGGAGGGAATTGAGCCCGCAACCCGGGAATGTGCCCTTGGCTGGAATTGAACCTGGGACCCTTTAGTCCGCAGGCCAACGCTCTATCCACTGAGCCAAACTGGTTAGGGCAAGATCACATAATGTTGTCCACTATCCTGTAATCCAATCCCCACTTTGCTTTCTCCCACCTCCATGTAATCTTCATGTTCTCTCCTTAATTTCAAATTCGTAAAAGAAACTGAACAACTGTCCCTCTCTGAAGAAGTTTAGATCTTGCTTCTTGGCAGTTGTTGTCAGTTTTGTCTCAAATCAAATATTTACAGGTTTGGATATTTCTCACGTCGAAAATGACCACATGTTTACCAAGTATCGCTGGGTCCACTCTTTGTGAGCCAACAGTAGGAGTACACCAGCTGTGACGGCCTGTGAAAGGAAGATGGAAAAATAACATCCATGATAGAATGTAGCTCTGGAAAGAGTTCAATCTGTCTCACAATTTGACAACTTTACCATGAACTGGAAGGAACAGCAAATGGCTAAGTAGATGTATAACTCCAACCTCCTCCTCATCCGTGATGACAATGAGGAAGAGAAGCCATTAGTGTCATAGAAACATGATTCACGCAAGCTCATTTTTTTACTTTCTGTGTTGCCTTTGCCATTGAGATGATAACCTTTGCTACAGTAGGGTGTTGCTGCAATAGAAGCTTGGCTTTATAACCCTTGCCATATGTTCTGTTTTGATTAATTGCTTATTGTTCATCTTTCTTACAAATTGCTAAAACTGCACATGGGCAGAACCGGAATGGAAAACGTGTCACAAAACCCTGAAAACCCTCAGCAGCAGCACTATGTTTTACTATCTGCTTTCTCTTGAAAAGCTTGCTGGTGGGATACAAATACGTGATCTCTGTTTCTCAAGTAACAAAGATTATCATTAGAATGAATGCATGATGGGGCATTTATTGTTCTGAGTGCAGTGGGGTCCAGCTTTTCAAAAGAGAGTTCTTTATAGTCTCCATTGAAGGAAAAAGGCCCAAAGTGCAGAATAAAAATAGTTAAACAAAGGAGGGAATGGTGTCACCAGAATTGAGCAACAGATAATGAAAAAAGAAAAAAAAGAAATCTGGGCTCATCTCTGATTCAGCACCAGGTCTGATAAAGGAGACCTTTGTGGTCATTGAGCCTGGAAATCACTTATTCCCAACCCATAAATCATTTGTTCCTAGTCAAAAAACGTTTTGAGATTCAGAGAGAAAACCAGGAAGAGATGTGCCTGAAATAAGATATAGAACGAGGGCAGGCCTAAAAATAGTACCATTAAGGTTTTTGACAGAAAAATAAACATGAAAGTATATATAGTATCAACAAATTTAAGGGGGAGGAAAATCAGAGCTTTTACCAATGTGGTTTTGTGGTATGCTGCTTTTGTAGCCCCAGGTCTGGCATATTTATTATTTTGAGACCCAGCTTTTCATTTTCCTGGCATATTTTATTTTGAATGTTGGATTTAGAGAATTTGAGAGGTGGGGATGGGGAGCACACACACACACATGCACTCACACAAAACTTCTCATGTAGCTAAGCCTGAAATTCCAGACTTGGCATCGCCATACCATAAAACTCCCATGGATAAAAACAGAACCATCTGTAGTCAAAAGAGGTTGGCTTGATTCTGCAGGAGGAAAGTTTCCAAGGGACCCTATGGAGGTCGAGCCAGCATAAATAGTACAACAAAACAGGAGAATTATTAAGAGCAACTGTAACACTGGCTGGCTAAGCCCTCGGCCAGTCTGTGCTTTCAGAGGCAAGGCGCTCAATGACACGTCACTCCTCTGTGAGCAACACTGAAGCAAAGGAGATGGAGCAAAGGACGCCCCTCTGCTGGTTTAACTCCAAATAGATAGCTGACATTATCAGATGCTTAGATTCCAGGCTGCCTTAACTACTTTGGCATGAACTGTTTCTTGCCTTTTCTAACATTGAAAAATGCTGTTGTAGCTGCCAGCTTGAATTTTACTTTGTTTACACAAAACTTTGAAAAAGATCTTTCATGGAGTAGGCTGGTGTTTGAATACCAGTGACTTGTTAAATCCACCCTGCAGGATGTGGCTCAGGAGCCCAGCACACTCATCTTTACTGCGTTCCCCCCCGCCCCCCACCCCACATCTGGCCCCCCCACCCCCCGCCCCCCACACTGTGCATAGGAGGTAGACTGGAAGTGTTCCTTCAGGAATCACAGCCTTCCCCTTTTATTTCTTTTTTAAAATTTTTGTTTTTTTGAGAGAGAGGGGAAAAGAATAAAAAAGAGATTTGAGGTAGGGGAGAGGTCAAGTGGGAAAAGAAAAGGTGAAGGAGGGAGTGTCTGAGAGGCACAAAGTTGGACAGAGCAGGGCAGTCAGGTTGTGAGGAAGGGAGGGGGGTGCTTGGGGATGTGCACTCTCCGCAATCAGCTCTTCTTGACAGGCTGCTGACATGCTCCATGGGCTGTTATGTTGATGTGCTCTGTGGCCAGTTCTAGGGACAGTACTTGGGTTTTACAATGGTTGCTGCTAACACTCTGGTGGCATGATAATTGTGAACCCTCCCACTTATTCTTTAAATTGCTCAAGTAAATGATACAGTTCCCAGAAGCAGATGAAGGAAGCAGGGAGCAGTCACAACAGAAATAGAAACTTTTAGAGAAATCATTTTAATATGCGCTAATTTACTCACTTATGAACATCTACTATAGGCCTGGTGCATGAATTCGTGCTCCAGTGGGGTCCGGCCAGCCCAGCCCCAATAGGTAGATCGGGGCTGGGCCTGTCAAAGGGAGGGGGAGATGGTGGGAGGTTGGTTGGCCGGCCCACGCTGATCAGGGCCCAATCAGGACCGGACAGGCTGGGGAGAGGGGCCCCAGGTGATTGGCTGGAGGGCCCCACCCCTGATTGGGGTGGAGGGGCTGATCAGGGGCTAGTAGCCTGGGGGAGGGGCTGTGGGTGGTTGGTCAGCTGGCCCTGCCCCTGATAAGAGAGGGGGGGCTGATCGGGGGTGGAGCTTGCTTGGGGGAGGGGCCATGGGCCTATGGGGTAGTGGGGGCTGATGATGGGGAAGGGGCCAGCCATGGGGAGAGGCTGTGGGCAGTGGGCTGGCTGGCCCCACCCCTGAATGGGGTGGGGGGGCCAACAGCTGGGGGAACAGCCATGGATGGTTGGCCAGCCGGCCCTGTCCCTGATCAGGGTGGGGGGGCCCACTGGGAGCAGGGCCAGCCAGGGGAGGGCCTGCAGGTGGTTGGCCAGCTGGCCCTGCCCCCTATTGGAGTAGGGGGGTGATCAGGGTCAGGGCTGGGCGGGGGGGGGGGGGGGGCGGGGAGGTTGTGGGAGAGTTGGCTGGCCACCCTGCCCTCCATTGGGGTGGGAGAGGCCGATCATGGGTGGAGCCAGCTGGGAGGAGGGGCCGAAGGAGGTTGGCCGGCTGGCCCCACCCCCTGGTGGGGCCCGCTCGCCATAGAGGGCGTCATAGCGACTGGTCGTTCTGGTTGTTACAGCGTTCTAGTCGCTGGCTTTTTATATATATATATATAGATTATGGGTCTATTATGAACAAGGGATGTGATAGATACTATGCAGATAGAATAATGACAACAGCTAATATTTACTGAGCACTTACTCTACGCCAGGCACTAACCTAAGCACTGCACATGTGTTCACTCATTATGACCCTATAATGTAGATCTGCTACTTTTTATTTTTATTTCATTTTTTAGAAGCTATGGCACTTATTGTACTATAAGTGTACAATATTATAATTCCTATAACTTTTCCATAACTATAACTTAAAATAATCTTCATAATTTTATCCAATTTTATATTATTAAACTTCTCTCTCTCCACCCCTTACCCCAGTCAATCATAATTGTCCTGGTGATCAATTTAAATTAAAAAAGAATCACTACTTTTTGTTGTTGTTGTTAATCATCACCTGGGGATATTATTTCCATTTATTTTTTTTTTTTTAGAGAGAGTGGGAGTGAGGCAAGGGGGAATAATGACAACAGCTAATATTTATTGAGCACTCCCACACTTGCCTGACGAGGGCTGTGGATCAAACCTGCAACCCAGCTACATGCCCTTGATTGGGAATCCAACCCTTGACGCTTTGGTGCAAGGGCCGATGCTCTAACCATTTGGCAACACCAGCAAGGACTCACGGTACTTTGTAAATGAAGCACAGAGAAGCTAACTAAGATGAATAAGCTCACCAAGTAATAATTCTACAAATAATAGCTCCACTTCTCAGTGGAATTTACAGTCTAGATAGGAAAATAATGCAAATATGAGAATGTCCACAAAATTTCTGTGTGAGAAGAGCTCAATGACAAGAGACCATTTCCAGGGGGAACAATCACTGATGAAGTCACCATGGAGGAGACAGGACATGGAAGGGGACCAAAGCTTTGCTACCAGCTGCCTTTTGGGGTATTGATTTTAAGGTGCTTATGGAGAAACAAAAGATTCAGAAAGAATCTTTGCCCCGCCCTCCTCCTTTCTTTCTGCTCAAGAGATTCTGATAGAAAAACCTGCTTCAGGAAGGAGATCTTAGGATTTTCTCCTTCGCCTACCTCGAATTAAGTATGGTGAATAGGAAGGCTTTAGTCAGGGGCCTGTTGCTAGAAACCCCCGTGTCCCATTAGTTCTGGATTGCCTAGCAAGATTTTTTTTTTAAATGCAGTGAGTTATTATAGATATCTTAACATTAAATTTCCAAAAACTATACAGTATCTCTATTCCCAAAGTTCTGTGTGGGCATTTGGAGACTGGCCAGTGGTAAATTATGTCCAATGAGACAACACTAGACCAGTACTATGATCCCAACTTACTCTTTGGCTGCATGATGTTTGTGTGGATGCCTAGCAAGAATTTGCCTGCCCTGTGTGTTCTGCTCTTCCTCAACTACCTGTAAATTGCCCATTCTCAACTCAGAAATCTACAGCCCTGTTCCCCCGGCCCTTTTACTCCTTTGTCTAAAATATCATATATACCCAATGTTGCCTCACTGTCTTTGAAATTTTTATGCCTATGTTAATTCCCATGGGCATGCATTAAAATTGTATTTTCTCCTGTTACACTGCCTCTATTAATTCGATTATTAGCCCAGCTAGAAGAGCTTGGTGAGAGGAAAAGTACTATTATTTTTTAGCCCCCGCAACCTGAGCGTATTTGAAGGACCGATGTGATTTCAGTGGGAATCAGAGAGAAGGGTGTCCAGGCAGCTGGAGCAGCAGGTGCACAGGCAGGAAAGTGGCAGTCACTCTTGGGCAACAGTGAGAGAGGAGCCCCGCCCTGTGGGAGGATTGGTTCTTAGCGGAGAAGAGGAGGAAATCAGGCTCGAAACCACATGAGGCCAGGTTGAGGAGGGCTTCACAGTTCAGGCTGACATAGCCAAACTTTGGACAGTGAAGCAACACTAAAGGTTTTTGATCAAGGAGATAGACTGACACAGCAGAGGTTTAAAAAGATGAGCCTGTTGTTGCATGCATGTTAGATAGGAATGGAGCAAGGACAAGAGGTCTCTGGAGGGCCTTGGTCTTCAAATGTTTTTTGTTTGTGTGTGTGTGTGTGTGTGTGTGTGTGTGTGTGTGTGTGTGTGTGTGTGTCTTTTGGCTTTTAACCACTATTCACAGTAAGAAATATATTTTTGCCTCATGGCCAAGAAATAAATATTTTTATAGCTAACCAAAATAATAATATCCTTATTTTGTGTGATATACTCTAATATTCTCATTCTATATTCTCTATTCTATTCTATTCTATTCTATTCTATTCATGTTCTATTTGATTTGATTCATGTTTTCTAAATTCTGTTAGCTACACAACAGACTGATTTTATAATCCACTGATGGAGAGAGTCCCACGGCTGAGCTATCAAAGTTATCTTGGAATAAAACCTGGGTAGGGATGGGAAGTGGTAAGAAGTTGGTGGTGGTGGTGGTAGGGAGGTGCACAGTGAGAACAGGAGGAAGGAGTGCATAGGGGTATACCTCATAGGAAAAACTTAAAGTTACTGGGCAACTGATTGTGAAACTGAGTATGATTTAAACTGTAATTTGATTTGATTTAAACTATAATTTTAAAACAATAATTTTTTTCCTCCTCTCTCAGCACACTTTACTTACCTGACCTTAGTCTTTTACCTCGGTGATTGTTGACCCCTGAGGCAGCAGAAAACAATGCCTTGGTTCTGACTAATGGTCATGAGATTTAAGCCCCTGGCAGGCTAAAAAGATAACATCTTAATCTGTTATGTTTCAACTACTGTGCCAGTAAGACGTGATGACCCCCCTGGCTACCTCTCCTTAAAACTGGTTCCGGGTTCCGGATTCCAGAGCTGACCTCAGAGTTGTCCTCAAGACCTAAAGAAATAGGCCCTGGTCAGGTAGCTCAGTTGGTTAGAGCATCCTCCCAATGCTCAAACATTGCAGGTTCGATCCCTGGTCAGGGCACATATAAGAATCAACCAGTGGACCTAGTTGGTTTGCCTCAGGGGATAAAGCGTCGTTCTTTGGACTGAAGGATTCCAGATTCGATTCCAGTCAAGGGCACGTGGCCGGGTTGCGGGCTTGATCCCTTGTAGGGGGCATGCAGGAGGCAACAGATCAATGATTCTTTCTCATCATTGATGTTTCCATCTCTCTCTCCCTCTCCCTTCCTCTCTGAAATCAATACAAATATATTTTTAAAAAAGAGAATCAACCAATGAATGCATAAGTAAGTAGAACAACAAATCAATGTTTCTCTCCCTTCCTCTCTCTCTCTCTCTCTCTCTCTCTCTAAAAATCAATCAATTGATTAAAAAAAAAATACATTGCCCAGGACCTGAAGAAATGATTTATTACCCTTATTTCACTTCTGACCAATCAGCTCTCAACATACCTGGAATTCCTAGCCCACAGTGTCTTGTGATTTTGCTATATATACTCTGTAACCTACGTGCCATGGAGGAGTAGGCTGTTTCAGGACACAAGCTTGCTCATCTCCAGATTTGCCAATTCTAATCAACGATTTCCTTTCTTTACTGCAAACCCCCAACTTCTGTGCATTTTTTGGCAGAGCGTACAGATAGAATGAACTTAATTATTGGGCTCTGGTAACAACTGGATGTGATCGGGTGGGAATGGGGCTGAGGATGGGCTGAATTTGGGCAGTAAAATCCAAAACACAGTCCTAAGACCGGCAGGACAGGTCCTTGGGAACTTGTCAGATATGCAGAATCTCAGGCCTCATACTATACTTACTGAATCAGAGTTTGCATTTTTAAAAAATACGTTTTTATTGATTTTAGAAAAAGAAAGGGAGAGGGAGAGAAACATCAATGAAAGAGAGAAACATCCATTAGCTGCCTCCTGCACACCCCTACTGAAGATCGTGCCCACAACCCAGGAATCCAACCTGCAACCTCTTGGTGCATGAGAAGATGTTCAACCAACTGAGCCACACAGACCAGGACCAGAGGTAGCATGTTAACACGATCCCCGGGTGATTCATAGGCACATGAGAGTTTGAGAAGCACTGGTTTAGATGAAAGGCGAGTCAAACACTGCTCCAAGGTTTGAAAAAGACAAGGAAGTCAGGAGAAGAAACTGTTGTTTTTGGTGGTAAGATAATTAATTTATTTTGGACAAGCTGAACTTCAAGAAGCTTAGGATATCTAAGGGGAAATTGACCATCAGGTGGTTAGAAATCGCAGGACTGTTGAAGCTTAAGAGACTTGAGCCATGGTGAAACTGAGTCCCTCCTGTAACAGAGAAGGAGCTCGGAGTTGCATGGGTAGGTCTAGCCCTACCTTCCTCCCAAGTTTCCTTCTCCAAGCAGGGTTCTGGGTGAAGCACTTTTGCTCACTATTGGCCAAGCCACTGGACCCTCCAGCCTTCAGATCTTGTGAAACTCATTGTACTTTGGTTTCCTCATTTCAATTTGATCTACAAGCCAGGTTTTCTGGGATTTAAGTAGAGCTCAGTCTGTAAGGTGCTATGATCTCCTTTCTGCATACTTTATGGCAGATGATCCTTTAAATAACTTGTTCAGAAATTCTAGGAAAACTGCTTATCATGTGGCTGGCAGAATAGAAGTAGGAGAGTCTGAGGACCAATATTTGTGAAGAACTTAGAAAGCCTTGAATGAAAGGCACTGAACAAATACAAAGCACTGTGCCACTTGTAAAAATCTATCTCTTACAAGTCTCCAAAGAGATATGTATTCTTTACAAAGGGAAATGTCAATATGATTGAAGTGTATAAATTATCTTTTCACCAGGGGAAGATACACTTCGCAGGCAAGTTGAGAAATGACTGGCAAAGAAGGTTGTGAAATGAGTCAGAGATCTTTTGAAGTTGACCCTGATCAGACAGAGCTGTAGTTCAATAGAAAACTCAACTAGGAAAAATAAATTATGTTCCAAATTTAAACATTATCAAAAGAGTGGACACTCTTATTGCTTTCCTTTTCATGAAGATTTTTTTCCTGCTTTAGTATAAATACCAGCTTGACCTTTAGTTTTTGCAACCTAATTAGAGTTCAACTATATAAGGAATTCTGTGCCACCAGGATGAGATTTATTCATTTATTCAACAATGTTTATTGAACAATGTTTAATGAACATCTAGTATGTGGCTCACTCTGTTCCAAGTGCTGGGAATACAGAAATAAACAAAATAGAAAAAAATTCCTGCCCTTCTATAATAAACATTGGAGGAGGACAAACAAAAAATAAATAAGTAAGTTATATAGTATACTAGGGGCCCAGTGCACAAATTCGTGCACTTTGAAAGGAACTGTGAGCCGCGAGGGTGCAATGGGCACAGGGGCAGGTCTCAGCCCATCCTCCATGCCCCCGCCTGGCTCCTCCTGCCGTGGCCCCTGGTCGCCTGTTTGCCCACAGCCCCACTCCTGCTGCTGCTGCTCCCATACACTGACAGCGCTGGCCCCACTCGCACCCACTGATGGTGCTGAGCGATCAGGACCAGCACCGGGTGCTGGCAGCGGGTGTGAGCAGTGGCTCCAGTGCCAACAGTGGGTGCGAGCACCCAGCGGGACCTCAGTGCACGGGAGCAAAGAATTTTCAGTAACTACCAGAGGCTCACCCCAATGACAGCAACCAGTGCCTCACCTTGGTCTGGTGCCCCCACTCACCTGCTGCACCATCCCACCACAGCCAATGCCCGCCATGTTCCACGCTCTGCCACCTGCTGCCGATGCCTGCCATGTTCCGTGCACGCGCCCCCTGGTGATCAGCGCACATCATAGCAACCAGTTGTTCAATTGTTTGGTTGTTCTACTGTTTGTTCTATTTGCATATTAGGGTTTTATATATGTAGATTAGATGATGATAGGGCTATGGGGAATAATAGAGCAGGGAATACCAATTGTGGGGGAGGTCTGCAATTTTAAATAAGGTAATGAGGGAAGGCATTAGTGAGAAAGTGACATTTGTTCAAGGAATTAAAGGTTAGGAAATGAGTTGTGTGTGGGAAGAGGCTCCAGGCAGAAAACAGGCTGTACAGTACAAAGGCCCTGAGACAGAAACACACCCTTGGCATTTTTTAAAACAACAAGAAGCTAGTGTGATGGGAAAGAAATTAGTTAAGGGAGAGTGTCAGGAGATAAAGACCAGGAGGTAACAGGATGGAGAACTCAGCAAGTCATCAGGGAATGGGTTAGAAGAGTGAGTCGGGTGGCAAGGGACTGGGAACACAGGGTTTGGACAGTGAAACGTGTGGTATTAAAGCACTTGTATAGGGCTTTAATATTGGCAAAGCTCTTTATTATACAACTAGAGGCCTGATGCACAAAATCCATGCAAGGGGCTTGGCCCTTGCAGCCCCGCCTGCCTCGGCTGGCCCTTGCAGCCCTGGCTTCATCTGGAAGGTCGTCCAGATGGTTGTTCTGCTGTTCAGTCTAATTAGCATATTAGCTCTTTATTATATAGGCTCTTTGTTTAAGTTGCATTTACTCTTTCTGAATATTTTAGGGTTAGACATTTCACACAGGCTCTCTTTACCTGTAAAATACCCCATTTTATAGGCTAACACCAGAGTTGTAAATGTAAAATAATGTACTTAAAAAAGGAAAGAAAAACATCACCAAATGGTCTCCTCATTCAGTTCCATACTCCCACCATCCGGCTTGCCCCATATGCACACCATCGTTAAACTTCACTGGACCGAGTTCCATTAGCATCTGGACCTTGCTTTATACTCCATTGTAACTCAAGCATATAGGAGGCTATCAACACATATTTATTTAATAGCGAGATTAAAATTATATTCCCTAGGATCTCACTTTTTAGTTCTACCCCAGTTAAAGTCTGATTTTTTTTTAAAGACTTAAAATGTTGCCCCTTCCAAGAGTGGCTACATTTTAGTAGAAAACTTCTTAAGATCAAAAAGCTCCAAAATTTAATTCTCTAGTCTTCAGTGGTGAATGTTGGGTAACTTGGGAAATAATGAGAGAAGGATTTGTTGTGCTCATGGGCCTCTGTAACTCTTAAGTCATACCACCTTAAATTTAGTGCGAGATGTGTCACTTCTTTGACCTATGAATCTGACATACTGGTTTGATCCTTTATCTGTGCAATCAGCCAATGAGCAGACACTAAGCACCTATTTGGTGCCAATTTGTACTTGGCACATGCCCACCTCTCTAGGGAACCAGGAAGTTTGTGAAGTTCATCACCTAACCTTTTTTAAAAAAATCTATTTTTATTGATTTCAGAGAGGAAGGGAGAGAGAAATAGAAATATCAATGATGAGAGAGAATTATTGATCAGCTGCCACCTGCACACCCACTACTGGTGATTGAGTCCGCAACCTGGGCATGTGCCCTGACCAGAAATTGAATGGTGATCTCCTGGTTCATGGGTTGATGCCCAACCACTGAGCTGTGCTGGCTGGGCCATCACTCAACTTCTTGAATTATTTTCAGATCAAACAATTGTGTGGAGAGAAAAAGGAGGGAGAACTAAGATTTTTGGGCTTGCAAATCTGGGTGATGTAGACACATGTCAGCATTTATAATGAAAGCATTAGTCTGAAAGCTATTTTACTTGTTTTCCTTCTTAAAATTATTTTTAATGGCTGATATTTTCTGTTGAATTTATTGGGGAGACATCTATCTATAATAATCTATAATAATAAAAGCATAATATGCTAATTAGACCAGACAGCTGAACGACCTTCTGGATGTCCTTCCAGATGACTTTCCGGATGAAGCTGGGGCTGTGAGGGCTGAGCCCCTTGCATGAATTTCATGCATTGGGCCTCTAGTCCTAATATATAAAAAGCCAGGGGCTGTCACGGCCGAAACAACTGGACGGACGACTAAACACAGGCTGCGTGGGGCAACAAGGCTGGCAGGGGAGTTAGTGAGGGACAACCAAATGACTGAACAGCAGGCTGCGTGGGGCGACCAGGCCAGCAGGGGGAGGGGGCAGTTGGGGGCGACCAGACCAGCAGGGGGGGTGGTTAGGGAAAACCAGGCCAGCAGGGGGGGCAGTTAGGGGCGATCAGGCTGGCAGGCAGAGGTGGTTAGGGGTGATCAGGCAGGCAGGCAGGTGAGCAGTTAGGAGCTAGCGGTCCTGGATTATGAGAGGGATGTCCGACTGCCGGTTTAGGCCCGGTCCCCAGGATCAGGCCTAAACCGGCAGTCGGACATCCCCTGAGCTGTTCCAAATTGGAGAGGGTTCAGGCTGGGCTGAGGGGAGACCCCCCCCCCCCCCACCATGCATAAATTTTGTGACCGGGCCTCTAGTCTATACTAATAAAAGGGTAATATGCTAATTAGATCAGGAGACCTTCCAGATGTCCTTCTGGACAAAGCCATGGTGGTGGGGCTGAGACAGAGGCGGTTAGGGGTGATCAGACCGGCAGGGGACAGCAGTTGGGGGCAAGCAGGCCGGCAGGGGGGACAGTTGGGGGTGAGCAGGCTGCCAGGGGGAGGCAGGTGGGGGTGAGGGGTCCCAGAATGGAGAGGGTACAGGCTGGGCTGAGGGACATCACCCGCCCCCCATGCATGAATTTCATGCACCAGGCCATTAGTCTACACTAATAAAAGAGAAACATGCAAATTACTGTCACTCTGCTACTCTACCAGCCAATCAGAGTGAGTATGCAAATTAACCTGAAAAATGGCTGCAGCCCTGCCCCCCACCGCTCCAGGCCTGTGGGGGTCAGAGAAGTTGGGCACCAGCGCTTGAGGCTGGCTGCAGCCAGGGAGACCAAGAAGCCGCCTGCCCCGTGATCCCAGGCCACAGCCAGCAGCAGAAGCCTCACATCCTCCTGACCCACGTCCTGGGGGAGACAGAGAAAATGGGCCCCAGTGCCTGAGGCTGGCTGCAGCCTGGGAGATGAAGAAGCTGTATGCCGCCTGATCCCAGGCCACAGACAGCAGCAGAAGCCTCACATCCTCCTGACCCACGTCCTGGGGGAGACAGAGAAAATGGGCCCCAGTGCCTGAGGCTGGCTGCAGCCCGGGAGACGAAGAAGCTGCCTGCCCTGTGATCCCAGGCCGCAGGCAGCTGGAGAAGTCACCCACACTGCATCCCAGGGAAGATGGAGAAGCCGTCTGCCTGCGGTCCAGGCACCAGCACCTGCGGCTGGCTACAGCCTGGTAGACAGAGAAGCCACCCACCCCGCAGTCCTGTGCACCAGTACCTGCGGCTGGCTGTGGCCCGGGAGATGGAGAAGCCGCCCACCCTGTGGTCCCAGGCACCAGCACTTGTGGCTGCAGCCCAGGCAAAGCCACCTGCCCATCATCCCCTGCGGCTGTAGCCGGCCTGGGCACCTATGGCTGACCAGAAGGAGGGAAACCTGGATCCTGGGTGCTGTGGTCGGCTGGAGGAGGGAATCCTGGGTCCTGGATGCAGGGCTGAGGCAGAGGTGGTTAGGGGCAATCAAGCCAGCAGGGGAGCAGTTAGGGACAATCAGGCTGGCAGGTAGAAGAAGTTAGGGGCAATCAGGCAGGCAGGCGAGTGGTTAGGAGCCAGCAGTTCTGGATTGTGAGAGGGATGTCCAATGGCCGGTTATCCCCTGAGGGGTCCCAGATTGAAGAGGGTGCAGGCTGGGCTGAGGGACACCCTTTCTCCCCCCTACCCCGTGCACAAATTTCATGCACCAGGCCACTATAATATATATATATAAGCCTAAGCAACCATTACAACTGTATGACCAGATAACCAGCTGGTAGCTATGACACACACTGACCACCATGGGGCAGACACAAAACACAGGAGCTGCCCCCTGGTGGTCAGTGCGCTCCCACAGCCAACCTCCCATGGTGGGCCAGCCTCCGGTGGTCACTCCCTCCAGCCGGCCCCAACTGGGACTGGGCAAGAACACCCTGATCATCTGGGAGGAACCCCACCTGTGCACAAATTCATGCACCAGGCCTCTAGTTGGTTAATAAAACTATATAGGTTTCAGGTGTACAATTCTATAATATATCATCTGGATATTGTATTGTGTGTTCACCACCCCAAATCAAGTTTCCTTTCATCACCATTTATCTCCCCTTTACCTTCTTCTACCTCTCCCACACTCCTAATATATATATTTTTAATTCCAACTTCAAGATATTTCAATTTCTCAGATTATCAAGGTGAGGGGATTAAAATAAAATAACTTTTAAAGAATTTCTTGAACAGTATTTCTGTTATAGTTTACATAAGATACAGTAGACATGTCTACTGTATCTTATACATTTAAATGCAATTTAATAGAAATTACATTTAAAATTTAAATTTAAATTTTTAAAATGCAAATAATAGAAATTAATGTTCTAAGGTGAGTTCTGTAGAATGTTGACTTTTTCATATTGTTGGGAAACTTAAAAAGAACATGTTATTCTGTTTCCTCTTTCCCTCCCTCCTTCCTGTATTCTCTCAATATAGGTAATAAAATGTTTGCCTACCAAAGCTCCATTCCAAATGGGACAAGCAATCCAGACACTCCATCCTGTGAACCAAAGCTTGTAAGAAAAGACTGGGAAGAAAGCAATAACTCCGGAGAAAACACTGAGAGCCCCCAAAGTCATGAGAATCCGGCCAGCAGCCTGGTATAGGCCCTGCATTTTCCTCTGTGACTTGGGTCCTTAATCTCAAATATGTTCTGTTACTAAAACATGAGGGTATGTCAGGCCTCAACAAACACAAGTTTCTTAGAGACAGTAGCCATGACACAAGTGGACTGTTGATCTACTTGGAAACAAGATTCTAATTTGTTTGACCTCTGATAATAAAATGTAATGAAATAATCTTTTGACATAGATTTGACAAATAAATTCTCATACCAGTTTACTTTAGAGAGAGAGAGAGAGAGAGAGAGAGAGAGAGAGAGAGAGAGAGAGAAAGATAGAGAGAGAGTAACAGAGAGAGAGAGAAATCAGTCCTTGTTTTGGGTTACCGCCTTCATTCCCTTCATTCTGCCCTGTCCCGGGGAGTGACCACTTCCTGGCTTAATCAGACTCAAAGCCTTGCTGACTGAGCTAATTGTTTCTCAACTCAACCTGCCTGGTGGTTCCAGCATAAAACCAACATCCTTTGTGCACAATAGATCCCCATTCCCAGCACAATTTCCCACAAAACAAAGAAAAATAAGCACTCTGATCACTTCTCATTCCATTTAATTTAAGTGATTTAAAGCAAAAACTAAGACCTCTCCCCCTCTCAAAGTTCAATTCTATTAGAAGTATTTTTTATTTTTGTAATAAAAATATTTGATATGAACCTTTTCCTAAATAAGCATATGCTTCCTTCTGGAGTTCTGCATTGTTTTCACTAAACTGGCTTTATGTTATTAGTAATTTTATTAGTAATTCAATTATCAAGAACAAAGATAGAAATGTATGCATTTGTAAAATAAACTTTGGGGAGGAATTTATTAGTTGAATAAAATACTCATGGCCATTTATTCTTGAATTGTATTTTAAATTTTAGCAGTCAGGCTTATGTACATTTAAGCAATTGCCAAATTCATCTTTTGCCTTTGAGAAAGTGGCGCATATGTGCTTTTGATGGATAAGACATGTTAGACTGTCTCTTCTAAGATAATATCTAGAAAACACAGATTTCATTCTGAAGCTATCAGAATAATTATCCTATTCAATATTAATATCTTTTTTCTTACATAAAATGATGAAAAATAATTTTATCGGTGGAAATGTAGTGGTTCAGAACATGGATTTTGACATCAGACAGAGCTAGGATCCTGTTCTCATTCTGCTATCTACCAGGTATGTGTCCTTGGGCAAGATCAAGTTACATAACTTTCTAGGTCTATTTTTTCATATGGAAAGTGGGACTAAATTAGTGTTTATCTTACCGGGTGGTGATTGAAAGTATTAAATGAGACAATACATGTAAAATGCTCAGCACTGAGCTCTGCATAGCAAAGATGCCCAGTAGTTAATTGCCTGTTCTTATGTTGGGACATTTCATCTTCGGAGATGTTTCAGCATGGGAAAGGGGCACAATCATGATTGTTGCTTTTATCCATCACCTAATATACATTAGGTTTGACTCTTCCTGATCAATTTGGTAAAAGCTCCCAAAGGACCCTCCCAGGTATGGTGAGGAGAAGAGCTTCTCTTGGATTCGCTGCCCTTTTTCTCTCTTTCTGTCTGTAATGCCCAGTCCACAGTGTGACCCCGATTTTGAAGCAGTTGCATTCTTGAATATACAGAGTCCAGGAAACCAGCTCAGGCTTTCTGCTGTAGCTGCTATTTCCATTCTTCTCTCAACACTGTGGGAGCATATTCTCTGATTTTTTTTTAATGTCTCTAGATAAATTCCATAAGGGCAGATGCTTGCAAGTCTGATACATCCCCTAGATCAGCAGTATTCAACCTTTTTCTTCTCATGGCACATATAAACCAATTACTAAAATTCTGTGGCACACCAAAAAATGTATTATATTTTTTGTTGATCTGAAAAAAAAAATAGGTATGATTTTGATTCACTCGCATTGGATGGCTATTGTATTGGCTGTTGTCATTTTTTAATTTGACACTCTAAAGGAAATGAGGTCAGCGCCCCTGGCTAAGTAGTCAGGTATTGCATGTCTTAAAAATTCTTCTGGCACATTAGTGTGCCTGCCATGGCACACCAGTTGAAAATCTATCCCCTAGATGCATAAGACATTTCCAACACCTAGAATTGTGTCTGGCCCTGGGTAGTATACATTTTTTGAATTAGTTAATCAATACATAAGACTTCTAGCTATGCATTTGGGGCCCCATGGGTCTGCCAAGTATGGATCTATCTTTGTGCGTCCACTGATGCCAAGGTGTGCTAATGTTAGTGTGTTCCCTTGTTACAGAGGGAAGGGGTCTGTACTGAAGACAGACTCTTTTGTGTTAGTATTTGGTTTGAGCTGTTTTGACTTCTCCCTTTATTTTTATCTCAAGGTTATAGCTACATGGTATGTCAATATACTGTGGGTCAGATCACTCTCTCCTGTTTGCATGTTTGGAAAATAAAGACTGTTGAAATACTCATGTTAAACAGTACAAAGATGGCAAACAAAGAGAATATTTTTGTTTTAATTTGGGGGGTGGGGGGTTCTGTTAGTGTTTATAACACTGACAGGCTAACCCTGACACTGCCTGTGTGACTTGTAAACCTGAATTTATCAGTGATTAGAAGAGTTGTTGCCACTTAATATAACAAAGAGAAGGGACAGGTGGGACTAGGGATTTCTCTCTGTGTTTTCCCAGCTGCACCTTTCTGCAGGAACCTTTCCACGCGATTTCCCCTAAAGCAAGCAGGGTGTCAGGGAGGGCGGCTATTGGGAAAGAGGAGAAAGTGTAGTTCTGCTCCTGGCTAGCCTTCCTCTCACATCTCTGTGTTTTCAGTGTCTAGCCGCCAGCCAGGTTCACAGCCTCTCCTCCACCCCTTTCCAAGGCCCTTCCTCCACACTTGGCAGGAAGTTACTGGAAGGTGGGTCTGTACTCTCAGTGGAGGTGGTGGAGTCCTGGTCTTTGCAGGCTGCTTTGTAGACCCTATTTTCCCCCTTACCCAGGGACTCCCACTCTTGGCTCAGGGAAGAATGGTAGAAGTTCCACCAAACTCTTCAATCCAGCTTTGCCACACATGCACACACACACAAAAACTCCCTCTGTCCCAACACACTGACATTTTGATGCCAACACTCACCCATCCATCCCCTGCAAAAAAATGTACCTGCTCCTCCAAAGAACTGGGATAATGTCAGTGATGCTGAGGGAGAGAAGCTGATAGGGACCATCTCTACCTGTTCACTTCCCTTCACATGTAAACCCTAGAATATCAACTCTGGGTGTGCTATAGCCTTGGCTGTTTTTGTTGTTGTTTTAATTAGGTTTCAAAGGGGTCCATTGTTTTTGCCAAGATAAAAGAAAATAAAGCTATGAACAAGAAATAAAATTAAGATGCTTTGTTTTCCCATCAGCTTCAGATGGCTAGCATCATTTGTTCACACATCAGAGAGGTGGTACCTGTAGTAGAAAGAGTGTAAGCTTTGGCATCACAAAAACCTGGGTTTGATACTGAGGGTTACAACTGATATATCAATACTTTGCTAACCTCAATACAGTAACTGATTCAAACACAATGGAAAAGGATGCCTTCACAATGGAAAATATGGCAGTCACCACCTTCACCAAGTGATCAAACTTGATATCACCAATATCGGGACGAACTGACACCATTGCCTCCCGATGTGATGCAATGGAAGTACAAACCATCACCCAGATCATGTTTTTAGCAAAAATGTTTAGCCTGAATCCAATCCCCGCAAAACAATCAGACAAAATCAGATTATAGGGGCATTTTACAACTCACTAGCCTGGACTAGTCCAAATTATCCATGTCATGAAAGGTAATAAAAAAGTTACTGGCATGATTGGGAAAATTTAAATCTGACACTTATGTTAGACAATACTAGTGTATCAATGTTAAGTACCTTGAGAGTATGAATGCCATTATAGTGATGTAGGCGAATGTCCTATTGGCAAAAGTAGGTAAGTTGATGTTCTTTACGCGTTCTTTCAACTTTTCTGTAGGTTTGAAAATTTCAAATTAAAAGGTGGGAGAACAAAAGGGGAAAAAAAGATTTACCTTTATTAATGGCATACAGTGAACGGCCTAACTTTTACTTAGTCACACAGCCATGATGGCTCAATAATCCTTGAGAATATTGCTGAATGTAGGTCACAGCGGAAGGAATGTAAGGCGAAAGCTGCTCTGCTCTCCTTTAGCGCCAGATAGAAATTGCATCCCTAGAATAGGAATGACGGAACAGGTGTGTGAGGTTATACTGTGCAGATATACCACTTATGCAGACACAAAAATATTTTTCTTTGCCTTTCCAAATATTCCAGTTTCTTAGCTGGATAAAAAGCCTTTCCAAGGCTCTTTCATAATGCACATTTTCCCCAAGCTTTTTACTAGCTGTTAGACTTCAACTTGGAGTGAACACTCCCTTCTCATAATGGCTTGGGGTTTAAGGAGAGTGAAGTTCAATTTTTATCACCCTTCACTGGGAATTGTCAATTTTAAAGCCTTCCAATCTGCAAGATGTTTGGGCCTACATAGAGACTTGTGCATAAACTTGGACTTACCTAATTCAGATTTTATCTGCCTTTTGTAAAGCTGACCCTCAAATGTGTTTTGAAATCATCTGGAATTTATCAGAATTTTCCCATGTTTTTGCAAAGCAAAACAACTTAAGTGTATCACCAGCAAACTTGTGCAGCTAGCTGTCGGTTCCCCCTCCCTAGCCTTGCAGCTGCAAGGAAATGCTCTTATTGGCAGGCTTGACTGCGCCAGGCAGCCTCCCACAGGCTACTGTCTGTCTTTTTTGGAAGGGCCACTCACTCCTATCTTGTTTTATCCTGGAGACAGAGGAGCCACGGATAGAACTGTGATGGTGACAGTGGCTGTGATTGATTGGTGCGTTGGCCACCAAGGAGAGGGGAAGAAACTAAGCAAACAGGAAGAGAGAAACAGTGGGGGTATCTGAGGAAGAGGAGTGAAGAAAAGATGGAGAGAAAAAAAGAACAACAAGAGAGCAGTCAGAACACAGAGGAAAACATTTCTGAAGCCAAAAACAGCTTCTTGCGTCACTCCCAGATCCAAAGCCTGGGTCTGGACAGAGTTGATTCTGGGACAGAGGAACGATGGAAGCTATGGGCTGTTCGTGTACATTTTATAAAAGATGTTTGTAGGAAGAACAAAAGGGAAATAAAGAGAAGGAGAGGGGAAAAAAAGCAGAATGAGAAAGAAGCTCTAAGTATCCTGAAATGCTCTCAAATTGTGCTTATTTTAAGTCCCTTTTAGGGACAAACCTTAAAGTCCTCTTAAACAGAAAATGTATATTAATTTAGTTCCTTCTCTGGGCATTTTTGAAAAAGAAATGAACCAAAAGTTGCTTTCTTTCAACTTTTCTGTAGGTTTAAAAATTTCAAATTAACAAGTGGGAGAACAAGAGGGAAAAACAGATTTAGCTTTATTAACTGCATAAAATGAAAGGCCTACCTTTAACTCAGACATGGAGTCATGCTGGCTCAATAAGCCTTGAGAATTATTGAGAACAATGAGGCTGCCATTGTTCAGTGATCCAGTTATGTAAAAGGTAAAAGGAGAGAAGAATAGTGAGGATGCATTCACAGAAGCCCCCCCCCCCACAGTTGTCAATATTATTCCCATTTTACAGATGACAAAACTGAGTGGTGTTTTTTTTTAAATAGTTTTTATTTTTCCTTTGATTTTTAGAAAGAGTGGAGGGGAGAGACACAGAGAGAGAAACATTGACTGGTTGCCTCAAGCCTGCAACTGAGATGCATGCTCTTGACTGGAGTCGAACCCAGGACCCTTCAGCCCGCAGGCCAAGGCTCTATCCACTGAGCCAAACTGTCTGGGGCCAAAATTGAGGTTTTAAGATGTTAAATTACAAAAGCAACACAACTAGTGTTGAATCCTGATTTTAAACCTAGGAATGCTTGACTCCAAAGTTTGTAATGTTTTTCTCTACTAGATCAGTATACAGGTATACTATGTCTTTTAAAACATACGTACATCTGAAAACCACAAAGTATACCAAAGCATACAGGGCTGAACTCAAACCAAGAACATAACAGGAATGGAGATGATGCAGCATATGCACAAAGGAGACTTTATTAGAACTGCTGATTCTACTCCCAGTCACAAAGAAGAAGAAAAAAACGCAGAGATTTCTTGCTATTTCTATTTTAAAATTAGAACAAAGGGAAGAGCTAAACCAAAGTTTCATTTCTGTGTATTGATGTAAAAATCCCAGAATTCTTAACTAGCGAATTGCGGTGACTATTTTTCCATTTTTCAGTGCTTCCTGTGTGGGCTCCTGCCCTTAATGTGGGGATGGACTGGGATGGAAGGTTGTGTCAAGCTAAATGGCTGCTACAGGAGGCGAGGGTCAAAACAAAATGATTAAGATGAGAAAGAGCCTGGTGCAGTAGAAAGAGACCAGGGCTGTGTGGCCTTGAGTAAATCAAAACCTCTCATAACCTTGTTGTCCTTCTCAGCAACATATGGAGGTTAGACTAGATAATTTCTAAGACTCCTTTCATATCTATAATTCCATGACTTAAAATAAATTCCCAAAGAACAAACGTGCCTATGTAGCCAAAATGCCTATTCCTAAGAAGCCTTTATCAGTAAGAATGTTATCTCCTGGAGGGCCAGGAACCGCCAATTAGATCTCCCTCCATCTGGTACAAGAATGGGCACATAATAAGCAATTGCACACTGGGTATTGGCCAGTTGAATTCTTGCTGGAGAGATTTCACCTACAGCTCCTCTAAGAAGGCCTTACTTTGACTCTCATGGCACAGATAGGCAGTAACTGGGAGCCAGCATCCACAGGCTGGATAATTAACAGCTTCTGAATAACAAATTGGTGATCTCAGCCCAGCTCTGGTGACTGTGCCATAAAATAATTAAAACTTGTCAACAGACACAGCAGAGGCCAAGGAGGGCAAGAATGGAAGGAAGATAAAAATGAATTCCTCTTCTTACCTAGCTTCTTGAAAAGGCACAAAAAGCTGGGAGGGAGCTGGTAGCATTTGTAGACATGGAGTTCCTGGTACAGATGAATGGAGAGGTGAGAACTCAATGAGGATTTAACATGGCAGAGAATTCACAGACAAATAAATCCCCATCCACTGGCCAGAAATGCCTAGGTAGGGTGAGCCTCTCTAAACCGGCATCTGATTGGTCAGGAAACAAAGTCCGTACTCTGTGTTTTACAAGCAATGGTTAAAATATCAGGTGCCTCAATTGTCTACCTGACTTGATTCTGCATAGCTCTTGGCTATGTGCTTACTATGTGTCTTTTCAACCAGAATGAAGGCTTCATGAAGGCAAGGACTTTTTTGTTGTTGTTCACAGCTATGTCCCAGAGCCAAGAACAATGCCTGGCCCATGGTAGGTGCCTAGGAATTATTGATGAATGAATGAATGAATGAATGAATGAACGAATTTATGAGGTCACTGCTTATCACAATCTTTAGTTTATCTGGACCATTTAGCTGTGAAAGCTATCTCCTCAGGCCTTCACTTAGAAACATGTAATATCTTTATACCTTAAATCTCTCCATGAAAATCCACACAGAAACACAGGGAAGGTTTTCCAGGTTAGGTTACCAAGCTGTGATATTGTGCTGTAAATGCATGTGCCTTGTGTGCAGATAGGGGAGAAGTGCATTCAAATCACCCACTCTGGGATTATCTTGGCCTTGCCTGCGACACTCTGCCACATGACTCTCTGATGAAAAGAGGAAGACACCAGGTCACAGACTAACCGCATGAGACCAGCAAGAACTTCTGCCTCTGGGAGACAGCTCTGATGTGCACCTTTTCAATTTACTGGCAATGCTAACTTTTGAAGAAGTTTATGTTTATGGTGATTTATCTAATTTAGTAATTTTTTCATGCATCTTTGCATATCTAAAAATTTTATCTATTTCTTTATCTGACCACTTTCCATAGATAAGTATTTTCCCCTAATCTGTAGAAAAATGAAATAATAAAGATATTAACAGTTTTACTTGGGAGAACTTGACTATGCTCCTATTGTACTTCCATATAGATATTATGATCTTTTCTGAGATAAGGCAACTTGATAAATGAAGTACATCCTTAAGACATAAGGAGTGGGGTAGCATAGTATAAACATCACCTACTGTTAGATCAATGGCATAATTTATATACAAAGGCCCACAGTCTCATTTCCCTTTTCAACAACACAGATATGCAGGTATCCTGGCTTTTATTTACTTACTAGAGGCCCGGTGCACGCATTTGTGCATGGGTGGGGTCCCTCAGCCTGGCCTGCGGGGATTGGGCCAAAACTGGCTCTCTGACATTCCCTGAGGGATCCCAGATTGTGAGAGGGCACAGGCCAGGCCAAGGGACTCCATTGGTGCATGAATCCATGCATGGGGCCTCTAGTATGCATATAAGATCTTTGGTTAAACTCTTCTCCCCTACCTCCCTTCCCCCTTCCCTCAAGATTCATCAGACTGTTCCATGTTTCCATGCCTGTGGTTTCTGCTCCTGGGTTGAGCATCTGCCCCCTGGTGGTCAGTGTGTGTCATAGCTTCCGGTCAGATGATCGAACTGTCAGCCGATCAGCCGGTTGCTTAGGCTTTTATATATATAGATTTTGTTAAAGAGACACAATGGGAGAGAAGGGACTTTCTCAGGACTTCCCATCACATTGTCCCAGTGTACATAAGCCTTTTCTACTTCTTCCTCACAATCCATGAAAAGCTAATCTATACTAGGCTAATCTTGACTGGTAAAGGGTAATATGCTAATTAGGGTGGACGTCTTCTGGATGTCCTTCCAGACAAAGCCACAGCGGCTGCAAAGGCCAAGGACCAGCAGCTACGGTGGCTGTGAGGGCTGAGGGCCGGTCCAGCACCGCGGTCTCTTTTGCAGAGGCTGCAGGAGAAGGCAGAAGGGCAGCACCTTGGGAGAAAGAAGGAGGGAGAAGGTGGCAGTTAGGCAGCTAGGGGGATCAGGCCAGGAGGGGAGAGCAGTTAGGGGGATCAGGCCAGCAGGGGAGAGCTGTTAGGAGGATCAGGCCAGGAGGGGAGAGCAGTTAGGCAGTTAGGGGGATCAGGCCAGGAGGGGAGAACAGTTAGGCAGTTAGGGGGATCAGGCCAGGAGAGGAGAGCAGTTAGGCAGCTAGGGGGATCAGGCCAGGAGGGGAGAGCAGTTAGGGGGATCAGGCCAGGAGTGGAGAGCAGTTAGGGGGATCAGGCCAGCAGGGGAGAGCTGTTAGGAGAGTCAGGCCAGGAGGGGAGTGCAGTTAGGCAGTTAGGGGGATCAGGCCAGCAGGGGAGAGCAGTTAGGCAGTTAGAGGGATCAGGCCAGGAGGGGAGAGCAGTTAGGGGGATCAGGCCAGGAGGGGAGAGCAGTTAGGGGCATCAGGCAGGCAGGCAGGTGAGTGGTTAGGAGCCAGTGGTTTGCGAGAGGGATCCCGGATTGGAGACGGTGCAGATAAAAGTTAGGCCTAAGCAAGTTCCCTATATCTAATGGACACTTTCACTTAAAAAGACTGTGGAGGCAATGAGAATGAAAAGTACATGGTAATAACCCAATTGGAGAATTACAAACAGAGCTGAAAGGACCTGAAAGATCAGCCAGTCCATGCCTGTCATTTCACAGAAAAATTCTGTGGTTAAAATACCAAGGTGGGGAAGCTATTTAATGGTAACATTAACCTAAAATGTAGTAAGCCAGTTGTGACCTGAGATCTTTCTGCTATATCTGCGTTTAGCACTAGGTGCTGCTCTTCTGCTATTTATAGACCAGCGTTTCTATGATATGCAACAGGAGCTGAGCCTCCTAATTTGCGTTCTATTCTCCAAATGCTGAGTTTATTTTTTTAAATGTTATAATCTGCTGGAATATTCCATGTTTCATTGAACTAGCTTCATTTAAACGGTGTAGGCAAGGCATACTGAAGCCACTGAAACAGCTGCTCTGAAAAGAGGTGATCAATACATGCCAGGGAAAGGCGACTCCAAAGTTAAATTTTTCAAGTTGTCCTAATTCAAATATTTACTTAAACTCTGTTTTTATGTTATGTGCAGTGCAAGGGGAATGACATTGTTAGCCGTGTGTTTCCTGGAACTGGCTGTCTGTTCCAAGGCCACAGATAAAGCTTGTTTATAGAAAAACAAAATATGAAAAAAAGTTTAGCACTGTTCTATTGAGGGTTTAATACTCCCACACAGACCAAGTGGGAGAAAGGACAACTTTCTAGAACCTTTCTTTCCCCATGACAACTGAAGATGGACGGAAATGCTCTAACCCCCTCTAGTGACAGATGAGTCATTCCTTAGATTAGTTCTGTAGTTCACAAGTTGAATGATAACACCACAGGGGGAAACAGGTCATGCTTCAAGATATCTGTATTTTAGGAAGAGGGCAAATTTTTAATTCACCTTTAAGTAAAGAGGACATAAAGTTCAGCTATTAAGTGTAAATCTTTAACATCATTATTCGGTTCTTTCAACTTGGATAAAATTTAGTAGAAGCTCAGAATAAGTGTTCAAATTCTACAAGTCATGTATATTATAATCATCTTTTATTGAGTTTAAAATCTTCTGGATATGTGTAACAAAACCATGTCTAGTATATTGTTGCCAAACATATGCTATTTTGTTTGTTTGCTTTACCAATAACGATTTGTAATACCAATAATCAAGCAATGATGCTTATAACAGTCCCAGTTTTTTAGCACAAAGGTAACTAGAGACTGAACCCCAGAGTGGGAGCATCATAACCACACTGCAGAGCTTAGAGTAAAGAGAGAGAAATAATTAATGCAAAGTTAGCGGCGAGGATCTATAATATAAACCAATGATTTTCAACCTTTTTTGTCTCATGGCATACATAAACTAATTACTAAAATTTTATGGCACACCAAAAAATACATTTTTTTGCCAATCTCAGAAAAAAACTAAAAGGTATAATTTTTTCATTCACACCTGATGGCTATTGTGTTGGCTGTTGTCATTTTAAAATTTGACAATCTAAGGAAAAAGGGGTCAGTGCCCCTGACTAAATAGTAAGGTATTACATGTTTTAAAATTCTTGTGGCACACCAGTGTGCTGGGGCACACCTGTTGAAAATCTCTGCATAGACTCTTCAATCTGGTCCTAAAGAGGAAGTTTCTTCTAATTTTGATAGTTTGGGTCTCAGGCTAAAAGAGCTAAGTACTTGGCTGAAGTTTGACTTTCTTACAAAATGTTCTTTTCAGCTCTCTCCCCAGCACAAATACAGACCTTCTTTCTAAAGATTCTATTTCCTTTACATCCTTTGAGGATACAGCTATGCTTTGTGGTTTTTATACCATATTCACTTAGGATATTTAAACACAGAGTGAGCCCTACTTTTTCTCCCAATTCTCTCTTCACAGAGGTTCTCCTTTGCCCGCCCCTTATAGCTTCAATGATAATGTAAAGTAGTAATCACTATTATTTTGGCCTGTCTTTTGTTAAGCTCCATAGTAAAGTGGGTAACTTTTCTAAAGTGATGGGTCAAATTCCTGATCCATGTTCTTGTAAACCTGGGGTGAGGTGTTTATGTGTTAAGAGAATTGTTTATTTCCTATAAAGGGGGAAGAGTTTTTGAAAGACTCCATTTTGGAAATCAGTGTTTAACCAATGGCCGTAAGGAAAGCACAGAGTGGTAGCCTGAGGGAGTTCCTGCTGTCTTTAGTCAGACCCACTTCTATATGGACCTCGGTTAGGTATGTCTATGGGTGTGTGTGTAGGGAGTAAGACATACTAAGGGCTTTGAAAATAGACTTACCGTTTACACACACACACACACACACAAATCATGAAATGCTTACCTTTTGGTTTTCTTAATGCTAAATTGACCACAGTTTGGGGGGGGGGGAGCGGCGGGAGTGCTATATGTGTGTGTTTTAATATATTTTTATTGACTTCAGAGAGGAAGAGAGAGGGATAGAGAAATAGAAACATCAGTGATGAGAGAGAATCATTCATTGACTGCCTCCTGCATGCCCCACACTGGGGATCGAGCCCGGAACCCGGGCATGTGCCCTGATGGGGAATCAAACCATGACCTCCTAGTTCATAGAACAACATTCAACCACTGAGCCACACCAGCCGGTGTGTGTGTGTGTGTGTGTGTGTGTGTGTGTGTGTGTGTGTGTGTTTAAAAACTCTAAGGCCATGGACTAATCTTTTCCATCCCTTCCTATCCTCCAGGCAGGTTTCATTTGCATAGTTCCAAAAAGTTGAATATGGGCCCTGCTCTTGTTTAAAAATTGTTTCCAGCCTAGCTTAACAATCTCTATTTCAAGTTCATTCTAAGATTGAGACAAAATCGCTCTACCAAAAACAAAATAAAAACCAAATTCTTACCCTTTGCCTCATTTCATGTTTTATTATTCTATGTTGCCTAATAATAAATCTTATAAATATTGAAATGGGCACAAGTTCCAAGTACTAGAGACAAATGCCTCACGATGAATGATAAGGCAAGCCATGATCCCCGGAAGACAACAATTTCATGCCACATACAATTTACATGTTTTTCTCCTTTCTTGATCTAGGAAATAGAAAAAAACAAAACACCTGGAAAACATTATAGAACCCAACGATATGCATTTTGGGGGACAATAATAAACCATGGGCTTTTTTAATGCCCATAGCAGGGTCAGAGAGGGCCTCAGCTGAAGCTTGGGGGTGTGCTCACTGATGTACAGATGGGATGTCCACAAACTGGAAAATGCAGTGACCATATTATTACAAGGTGCTACTGAAAAGCTTATTGAAGTCAAATATTATCAAAGTACTGGAAATGCCTGCCCATGACCCGCTAAGCCCACACATACTGTGAAGACTTCATTTTATATATTTACAATAATAATAATAATGGCAATAAAATCTTATCTCAAATCTGCGTCCTTCTTTTCTTGTTAATTCTGGGCTAGAGAAGATAGTAATTATAAGAGGGACATTTCAACAAGCACATACATTTTTGTCAAATACAAGAAGTATTTATAACAGATTTAATTATGCTTTGAAAAACATACTTATTTTGATTAGGCAAACTTTGTGCTCTTATTTCTTTATAGGAGAGATTTGTAACATTTAGTGGTGCACTTTTAGTGAGAAAGTCTTCCTTTCGAATACCCATATTAGTAGCTTTAGAATGAGTAATCGGCAGGTTCTCTCTAATATAAAGGTGGTGTTTGAAACCGAGGATATTGCTAGAGCACAGGTGAGTTGCCTTTCATCACTATTTCCTCACGAGGAATGATAAAGAACTATGTTCATTGAAGTACCTCAGATTTCTTTTCAGACTTTTCATAATAGTTCAAAACACTCTGATTCCCTAGACCACACCATTTTCCTTTGGCTTTACTCCCACCTGCAGAATTGTACGGCTCTGAGCCAGTTCTCCAGGAGCAGTCTCCTGTGACCCTCTGGGCGTCCGCTATTCCTGCAGCGCAGGCTCCCACACTCATCTCCAGCTGCCTCTAGGCGGCCCTGTGCCCGTGCCTTTCTCCAGCTGCTGAAGTAATTCTGCTGCTGCGTGTCCTTGGTGGAGGGTCGCAGTCTGGTCTAGCACATTATCTCTGGACGAAGCCTCTGGCCTTGACTCTCCTTCCTTGGGAGTTTTCTTTCCCAGGGGAGTCCTCAGCCTCATAAAATACAGCTGGCTCTGGAACCTTGCTAAGCTTGTTTGAATTTGCAGTAGTTTAGGCTGGCCTGGGGGCCAACGTTATATAAAGATTGGGGCTATTACTATCAGTCACCAACTGTTTTATGCTCAGCATTCCGACTCTATAGAAAGATGGTAGGGAGAAAGAAAGGGAGGGAAGAGGAAAAAAGAGAGGGGGGAGAGAGAGAGGGAGAGGGGCAGCGGAGGGGGACAGACAAAAAAAGAAAGAAAGGTGGAGGGAAGAGAGGGAGGAAAGGAGAAAGGAAGGAAGGAAGGAAGGAGGAGACAATGAAAGAATGACTGCAAACTTTATAAGATGACTAATCAGAGAGCTTATCTGATGCCAGCTGATAGACTTTTGGCAAATAGTCAATCCACATCAAGCCAGCCAGCCAGCCAGCCAGCCAGCAAACTCCTCTTATAGGAGATGTCATTGTAAAAAACACCTTCTCTGCCCAGGACCAAATCCAAGTTCATGGTTTTAGCAAATGAAAGTAGAAAACTTCTTCTATCCATTAACCTCAAATTCAATTGTGGCCTGGAGTTTAGAAACAAGCTTAGCTCTGACAATTGTTTAAAGCCTTTGTGCAATATTTTTATACAAATACTCTCATGGGGGAGGAAGTTACAAGTTAGGGAAATTACATAAGGTATCTGCTCTTTAGCCAATTTATGTATTAGGTCCAAAGAAGAGTGTGAACTTCTAGAACACAATCAGCCATAGTATTGTTATACTGGAGTTGAGGAATGTCTCCACAATTCTCTGTGATGAGAAACATCTCTCCTTGCTCCCCTCCCCCACTCAGTGCAGTTGGGGCAATAAGGGCACACATATACAAGTAATAAAGGTTGTCATCTAACCAGAGAATGGAGAAATATTCTTTACCTTGTTCTAGGTGTGACACTTTTATTTTTTAAATTGTATTTTATTATTTTAAAAAATATATCTTATTGATTTCAAAGAGGGAGGAAGAGGGGGAGAGAGATAGAAATATCAATGATGAGAAAGAATCATTGATCAGCTGCCTTCTGCATGCCCCCCCCCCCCCATTGGGAATTGAGCCCACAAATTGGGCATATGCCCTCACTAGGAATCTAATAGTGACCTCTTGGTTCATAGGTCGATGCTTAAACATCAAGCCATGCTGGCCGGGCTGTGTGACATTTTTTTTAATGCTACCTAGCATCACATTTTACTGAGCAGTCAACTAAAGCACTCAGGTCTCTCATTGTGTCAGCTCTCTAGTTATTTCCCATTAACAAATGAAGAGTTGATTTGTTGAACTGTACACTTATCACTGTTTAACTTCTTGGTTAAAACCCACTCTCCTGTTCTATTGCAATCAGTGTGAACCTTGATTCTGATATATTGCCTCAGTTTCCATCTTCAAATTTAATAAACATAAATTTGTTATTTACATCTAAGTAAATACATGAAGCTAGCTGGACTCTTGTGGCAATCCACAAAAGTCATTGCTCCAGGTTTACAGTCATGCATTATAATAAACATTTTTTTGGATATGCTTATTCAATCAATTTTGGTTCCACATAAATAAAATAATCAGAAAAACCATGTATATGTATTCTTTTCATTTACCAGCCCAGGCTTGTTTATAGTGATTAATGACTAGGGGACTCTTGCTGGCTCATTGTGATTCTTCCTCATCTGAAAAAATAATATTCATGAGTAGTTTTTTCTTTATTAAAGTAATAAGTGGCTCTTTGAAAACTGGCTTTCAAAATACTAGTAAATGCATACAGAAGAAAACAAAAGCCACAAAAATATCACCTCCTATGACTGTAAACAATTTCATTAATTTTCTTTCATCTTGCTTTTTCTCTATGACCATTCCTGTCTCCCTCCCCTCCCATGCACACACTTTATTCAATGGCCTCCACTGTTCACTCCATGCCTTTCCTCTCCCCAACTGAAATAATTGGACAATAACCACCTGGCACTTTGAGGAGATATGGGCACACAATAAAATAATCAAAAAAGGGTGAGAGAATTTTGCCAAGAGTTGCAAGACTAATTGTAAAATTGAATGTCTGCATGCATACTTACAGAGTAATTATTCTTGAAACAGGTCAGAGGAAAACAAGGCTGAGGTGTTGACTTGGAGTCATCACAGCCAGCCAGCAGCAGCCCAAGATCAAGGGAACACAGCCTCAGCCAGTCACCTGCACAAGGGAGCCACATGGGTGTCAAGTCAGTACCCAGGTGTTCTTGTTGCTGTCCAGTGGAAGCCACCAGTCAATAGTGGCCAGCCAATTGTGTTGCAAGATATACCCTTCTATGGTCACCACTCAACACAACCTTCTCTCCAGTGGCTCCAAATAATATCAGAGGAACAGATAACTCAACTCTCATTAGCTCAAAGCCTTACCTTTTGAAAGAATTTGAGGCCCAAATAAAACCATTCCCATCTGCCTTTCAACATAACCCTTTCAACATGTATATAGTTATATATAGTACACCTATAGCTATACCTATACACCTATACTTACATACCTCTGTGTACCATCAACCTAAGGTTTTGCCAATGTAGCTACCTGGTATCTGCCAAAGTGAGGTGCTGCTATCATCCCTACAGCTGAAAATCTACCAAAGCCCTTCTCACCCACTATGCCAAGGCTTTACCCTTCAAGGTCAACCTCTCTCACTGTTCTGAGTCTTGATGCCCTCAGGCCTCCCAGGACCAGGCATGGCAGCCCAACAGCTGCTCACAGTGTTGAGGTGGAGTGGTTTTGGGCACAAACAGCTTTTTCTCCTTAGGTGCATACAAGCTTTGAGATCTTTTTGCATTTTTATTTTATTATTTTTATTTTAAAACTCCCAGTGAGGTAAAATATTTTGTCATTCATTTATTTGCCATTTAATTTTGTTTTTTGCAAGCTGACTGTATAGCTCATTTTTCTGTTTGTTTTCTTTTATGTGCCCCTAAATTACAAACCCTTTGCTCAACTGGTTGGGAAATAATCTCTTTAGAGGTCAGATGCCCTGGTCATGGAAGAGTCTTAACTAATTGCCACATGGAATAAAAAATATATATACAGGTCTAGCTTATGTCTTCCCCTTGACTACCTATGGAATTCTCATTTTAGTAGCTTTTCTACCAAAATTCTGAAACCCTAATAAATCCTGGGGCTCTTTGTGGCTCAGTTCTAATAGCCATGGTCACAGAATCACAGCCCAATAACAACAAGTAGTACTTTTAGAAGATTTCTGATATTTATATATTGCAAAGATCAAAAAAGGGAATACAGTTCATACCACCAGCAACACATGGCTCCAGCCCCTTCATGCAACCACATACTAGTAAGACTCTCTTGACCCATGCTCTAACACTTTCCCTCTACCTTACTTCCCACGCAGGTTTTCTTCCTCTCTCTTCCCTACTCTCTCCTATATCTTCATCATGTAGATTAGCTTAGCCTCTGTCTGTGTCCTCTCTCCTTTCTATCTCCCTCCCCTGTCTACTTCCTTCCTACCTGTTCTCCTTATTACAGATCACAAAATACAAGGGTAAATAAGTTGACTAGGCACATTCACACCTTGATCATTTTTGTTCTTGTGACATTTGGAACATTTGACAAAGCCCACTGCAGCCTGCTAGTACTCACCGGTCTCTGATAGCACCAGGAACCACAGTTTGCACCTGCATGGAAATACCTCTACATCAGTGAGCTAGTAAGACTTCAACCAATTGACTCCAACGTCGCCAGAGACAATCTTCCCTGCCAACGTTGGCCAGCTCCCAACTGCAAATGCACAGGTCATTCCTTCTCTGCTTTCTCTCTTTTGTCTCATCAGCTCCCAGGGTGGTCAGTGTGTGTAATAGTTCTTTTTGTGGTAACATGAGGAAAGAATTCCAAATGCACATGAGAGGAGAAATTTAAACATGATGGTAAGATTTTATTGTGAATTAAAGGGAATTAATACACCCTCAGGGACCTAGAGGGTGGGCAGGCCCAGCACTAACCTACCTTGGAAGCTTTCTTACTGTGCTCTGTTGCCCTATAAGCCAACTTCTCATCCTGAAATGCTTACAGAGCAATGCCATGTGCCTTGCACTCCTGTGATGCTACTACACTCAGTGCAGCCTGCTGGAAGAAGGCTACTGTGGGATTTGGGGAACATACCTTTGGATTATCAAAGTTTGTCCCTCTTTTGGCCAAGACCTCTTTGAAATAATTTTATCTTCAGTTTAGAGATGTTTGTGATGCTCCTGTTTATGAGTGCGAATTACATGCAAAAGTTACAAGGCAATAAAAGAGGGCAGCACTTAATGAATGTTGGTTGAATTAATAGGAATAGTTGTATGGGACCAGTTGCGGATATTCTAAAAATATTAAGAATAAGTTGTGGGCTTAGATGGGACCCAGATCCATAATACCAAGTACAATCAGTAGACCAATGCAGGCCCAGGGTATGCAGAAGGTGAGATGCGAGGGTCCTTTGATGTGTGAAGAGGACATACCCGCTACCTCCAGAATGGAGAAGGTTCTGACAAAGGCCCCTTAAACTGGGCTTCTGGCCTATATGGCATTCTAGACCCAACAGAGGGATCAAAAACCTTGAGCAAGCCCCTTCAAGTACCCCAACCTTTCATCTTGGAACAGCTTGAGTTCTCCTGCTCCCTGCCCATCTGTTGGTAACCCCAGGAAAGCTGTCTAGGCTGTTCTTTCTTCCTTGAGGGTCCCTTAACACCCACCACACAAAGTGAGCTGCTTGTCCTTCCCTATCTCCTTCTTTCTGTTCTGGGGGTCTCATGTATCTGCTTTTAGTTCTTAAAAAAGATTTGTTGGGAAACTGACTGTTAAAGAGGAAGCAATAAATAAATAAACTTCAGTAGGATTTTAAAATTTAGACCTTTCAGGTCCACTCATCCAACCATTTCCAACTTTGTCTTTTCTGGCCTGCTGCCATCCTTGTTTCAAACTACCTGAGTTCTTAGCTCCTTTAAGTGGGCTCTCTGGGTTATCTGTCAGTCTTGTGCTTTTGCTTCTCCCATCATGCCTTTTCAAAGGTTAAATTGGGCTTCCGAGCTCTGCAGTACTTGAAATAGTCCCACCCTGGCTCTTGGCCAGTCTATTTATCTGGACCCCATTGTGAGCTCTTGCTTAGTCAGGGGGGTGCTGGAACAATGCTAAGTGGTCTGGAGACAGTGTGGAACACTCCTAGATTCACACTCTTGTTTCCCAATTGCTAACCACCCTTTTAACCTTATTTAAAATCCCCTTCATTCCATCGTCTAGTGGGGGTGGGCAAACTTCTTGACTCGAGGGCCACAATGGGTTCTTAAACTGGACCGGAGGGCCGGAACAAAAGCATGGATGGAGTGTTTGTGTGAACTAATATAAATTCAGAGTAAAGGAGCGGAGGGGAGAGCAAGAGAACCCTCCGCTCTTTCGGCTCCGCGGGCCGGATAGAACAGCCAAATGGGCCGGATCCAGCCCACGGGCCATAGTTTGCCCACGGCTGGTCTCGCCCCTTCTCATTTTCAATTTTTGATCTCCAGATTAATGTTTCATTTTGAGTATGGGTTTTAGAATACGACTGAAAGTCTTAATGCCAACACTCGCCATTATCTTTAGTGCCTTTAGTATCTATCAAATACCCCAGCTTCAAGTTCTTTGATCTCTTCAAATGTAACCAGTCTAAAGTCCTGGTTGGCTTTAGCTGCCCACTTTCATGGCCCAGGATTATCTGTGGCCAGCTGGACTGGATCAGTTATAAATCTGAAGCAATGTGAAGGGCCATAAAAAAAAGTGAGGGTCACAGTTGGTAAAAGAAGGTAAAGGACATAGTCTGAGGAATAGCAATACCTCAAATCTAAGGGGCTAAGTGTAGGGGCAAAGAACATGGACAGCAATTAAACTAAGAACTGAGGTATGATTATATTTTATAGATCAGGGTGATGAATTCCAGGCTATTGGCATAAATGTATTTACACACACAGAATTGTGAATGAAACTTTGGGGAGTTTATAGAACCTAGATTAAAGATTGTCATCTTGAAGAATAAAATTCAAATTAGAAGCATACATCCAAGACTCTTAGGATATGGCTTTACTCAGCCTTTTTTCCTTCTGCCCCTATCCTTTCCAAATATTATTTTGATTCACTTGAAGTTTTCTGAATGCACCATGCTACTTGTCATCTTTCCTCTCTGCTATTTCCCCTTTCTTCTTCCCTACATTTCATTTTCAAAATTGATAGCTGCCTTTATAATTATTCCCTAGCATTCCCTCCCATCAGCTGGTTGAAATTTGTTTCCTGAGTTTTTTTGTTATAAGGATAGTGGAGTAATATGTTTGGGCAGAAATAGATTGTCCCACCAAAGAAATCCTATGTAATAAAGAAGGAATATGCAAATTAACCATCACTTTGAGACAAATATGGAGGCGCCCATAGGAGCTGGGCAGGATGCTGGTGTTGTCACCCTGGCAACGAGGTTGATGGTTTGCCTGCTGTATCTGCCTCCCAGGGGTGCACCTGCGCCAGCGGCTCCTACACGCAGTTCCAACCACTGAGGAGCAGTCAGACCCCAGGGCCACCGTCTCTGCGGAGAACCAGGAGGCCGCTGCCCCAAGACCCAGGTGAGAGCACGGCTCTGCCTCCTGCTTTTCAGACCCACCAGGACACAGGAGCAGAGCCTGGCCTTCACTGGAAGCAGCCTCCTGGGGCAGGTGAGCAGGCTGGAGGTCATGCCTCGGGCTCTACGCCTTTCGTGGGGTGGGGAAGAGGCAGCTCCGCTCCTCCTCCTCTCCCCAGTTCCCTCCTTTTCTAACCTGGGGCCTCACTGGGAACTTAACTTTCTTTGCTAAACAAGGGAATTCTGGACAATGATTGTCTGACCTCTGCGAACCCAGGGCCGGGTGCCCCCACCGGCGCAGACCGGGCAGTGACTGTGCACAAGCACACACCTTTCTTCCTGCGGAAGATGGACGGCTGCTCAGAGAACTCTGTGGAACAGCAGGGATCCGCTGAGCAGTTCCCGGCATCCGACGACCAGTCCGCCTGTGAAGAGATTACGGGCGAAGGGCGTTCCCCGCCAACCCCTCTGACACCCCCAACAGCGAGGTTTCCCACGGAAACCGCAACGCAGAACGAGACCTGCATTTCCTCACCACCGAGCTCTCTGAGACACTAAGAAAGAGGCTTCCAAAGCCGTGACTGTGAGCACTTCACACAAACCCACACAACCAGCTCCCCAGCCAGCACCCGGCGCCTGCTACCACCCACGGGTCTTCCATGTTCCGTTCACCCAAACCTATGATAGCACACCTCCATTGCTGCAAGCTTAGGGGACCATGATGGAAAAAGGCACCATGACTGCTCCGGGGATGCAACAGTGGGGCGACTCAGGGTGCAGAGAACTGGCCGCATTCCCAATGTCCGGATCTGGTTACTGCGCGGGATCAAGGCTCCAACTCCCCAGGCCGTGCCTTCCCCATAACCTATGCACAGCCCGGACAGGCATTGCACTGCTGGGCAGCACGGAGCAGATGCATGAAACCCCCCAGCCCAGGAACAAGCCAGTCTCAGGCAGCTGGTCATGAACTGGCCACTGCAGGGATGGCCCTGCTGGCCGTCCCTGCACTCAATTGCCTGCAGAGGTCCTGACCCTACGGTTTGTTTCACTCCTCTTCCTCCCCAGCCCCAACTAGAGACCCAAACTTGTATATATATAATCATCTGAAGAAAGAATGATTAAAAAATTCCCAAATTTAGCAAAATATAGTAAAAAATATAAACCTACAGATCAAAGAAGCTCAGTGAATAGCAAGCACAGGACATAAAGAAAGCTACATCAAGACACATAAAAATCACATTGCTCAACACCAATGATGAAAAGAAAAATCTTTTCAGTAGTCAGAAGAAAAGAGACACACTATACACAGGAACAAACATAAGGATTACAAAAGATTTCTCATCGGAAACAGTGTAAGGGAGAAGATAGTAGAGCAACATCATTGAAGTACTCACAAGAGGGGGAAATCCTCTCAATTTATAATTCTAGATTGAGTGAAAATATTCTTAAAAATAGTTAAAAATATATTTTTCATATATAAAAGATTGAATTTTTTTCTCACCAGCAGATTTGTAGTGTAAGAAATGTTAAAAGAAGTCCTGCAAGCAGAAATAAAATTTTGCCAGATACAAATAATGATCTATGCCAAGAAATGGAAAACACCAAAGACAGTAAATGCAAAGGAAAAAATATAAGTTTCTTATTATTTAAATATATTTAAAGATAATTAACTATTTAAACAAATAATAATGTAATGTCAGTTTTATAACATCTGTGAAAGTAAAATACATGACAACAATAGCACAAAGATCACCCGGGAAAAATGAAATTTTGTTACAGTGAAGTTTCTGTACAAGATGTGAAGTGGTATAATATCCACTTGAAGATAGACCATGACAAGTTAAAATTCTATATAATAAAGAGCTAATAATGCAAATAGTCATCATGCTCTCATGCCATCTCACCATAACAGCTCAGACACTCCACACTGGGGAGACAGGATTGGGGACCAGCCAGGATGTGGCCCGGGAGAAGGACAAGCCACCTGCTCCAGGGTCCCAGGTGCCAGCAGCTGCGCCTGCACCTCTGGCCCAGGAGAGAGACAAGCCACACACCCTGTGGTCCCGGGTGCCTGTGGCTGCAGCCTGGGTGAAGCCACCTGCCCTTGGTCCCCTGAGGCTGCAGCCAGCCTGGGTGAAGCCAGGCCGGGTCCTGGGTGCCAGTAGCTCGCCAGAGGGAGCCCGAGTCCTGGGTGTGGGGTGAAGCAGAGGCAGTTAGGGGCAACCAGGCCAGCAGGGGGCAGCAGTTAGGGGCGATCACGCCAGTAGGGGAGCACTTAGGGACGATCAGTAGGGGAGCACTTAGGGATGATCAGTAGGGGAGCACTTAGGGACGATCAGGAGCACTTAGAGGTGATTAGGGGTGATCAGGCAGGAAGAGGCAGTTAGGGGCAATCAGGCAGGCAGGCCGGTGAGCAGTTAGGAGCCAGAGGTCCCAGATTGTGGTCGGACATCCCCGAAGGGGTCCCCGATTGGATAGGGTGCAGGCTGGGCTGAGGGAACCCCCTCCATGAATAAATTTTATGCACTGGGCCACTAGTTATAGCCTATCTAATAAAGAGGGAATATGCTAATTGATTGCCCCACTCTCAAAGATGGCAGTGCCCACAACCAATAAGGAGGGAATATGCTAATTGACTGCCCTACCCTCAAAGATGGCAGTGCCCACAACCAATAAGGAGGGAATATGCTAACTGACTGCCCCACCTCAAAGATGGTGGCACCCACAACCAATAAGGAGGGAACATGCTAATTGACTGCCCCACCCTCAAAGATGGCGGTGCTCACAGCCAATAAGAAGGGAATATGCTAATTGACTGCTCAACCCTCAAAAATGGTGGTGCCCACAGCCAATAAGGAGGGAATATGCTAATTGATTGCCCCACCCTCAAAGATGGCAGTGCCCACAACCAATAAGGAGGAATATACTAATTGACTGCCCCACCCTCAAAGATGGCAGTGCCCACAACCAATAAGGAGGGAATATGCTAATTGACTGCCATGCCCTCAAAGATGGTGGTGCCCACAGCCACAAGATGGCGGTGCCCAGTCCCCTCAGCCCTGCCGGGGTGGCAGGCATGTGGCAAGGCCGGGCCCACCCCCAGGCAGGCTCGGCTGCTCTGCGTGCCTGCCTCCAGAGTCCCCCAGTCCCCTCAGCCCCCCAGCCACCCAGGGCCAGCCTGAGGCACAGGCAAGCCTCGAATGGCGGCTACCCAGCCACCCAGGGCTGCCCGAAGCTCAGGTAACCAGGGCCAGCTAAGGCTTGCGCTGCCAGCAGTGGCAGCAGCAGAGGTGTGATGGGGAGTCGCCTTCCCCTGATTGCTGGGTCGCCTCCCACCCCTGAGGGCTCCTGGACTGTGAGAGGGGGCAGGCCAGGCTGAGGGACCCCCCCTCCAGTGCATGAATTTTCATGCACCAGGCCTCTAGTCTATATAATAATAAAAGCATAATATTAGACCGGACATCCTTCTGGACAAAGCTGGGGCTGCAAGGGAAGCCTGGGTTCCCAGATGCCTGCCGTTGGCTAGAGGGAAGCCTGGGTCCCAGGTGCCAGAGGGAAGCTGGTGCTGGCAGCTGGGGAAAGGAAGGCCTACTCTTGCACAGATTTTGTGCATCGGGCCTCTAATATATATATATATACACACATACACACACACACACACACACACACACACACATATATATTTATATATATATATCACATATATAAATAACATATAGCATATCAAGGGTGTTCCCAAAAATGTATATACACTTTAACATCTGATAGCTCAATTTTTCAAAATTTCTTTTTTTTAATGTTCTTATTGATTTTTTTTTTTTTTTTTTTTTTTTTTTTTTTTTTTTTTTTTTTAGAGAAAGAGAGGAAGAGAGAAAGATAGAGAGATAGAAAAATTGATCAGCTGCCTCCTGCACGCCCCCACTGGGGATTGAGCCTGCAATCCCAGCATGTGCCCTGACCAGAAATCAAATTACAACCTCTTGGTTCATGGGTAGACACTCAACAGCTGAGCTACACCGGCCAGGTCTGATAGCTCAATCTTGAAAATGAAATGCATTTTAATAAGCACTGCCTTTATAAGTATTCAAAGAACATGTATACATTTTGGGGGGACACCCTACATATATTATATATAAGTATATAATACATAACATAAATATTATATGTAAAACATATTTATATTTTATAATATACAACATAAATATAAAACATGTATATTTATATATAAAACATTTTTATTTTATAATATATAACATACATAAACATAAAAATATGTGTATATATATGTATTTCATTTTCCACTTTGTTCTTACAGGGGATTTTTGGCTTCTGGGATCACTCTGATCTCAGCTGAAGCTGAGAGCTGAGAGGTTTCTGAGAGTTACTTTGTTATATCTGTGGTGTGAGGGTAGGGGTGTCTTGACTGCCCTTACAAAAAGCCTAAAGCATGAGTTTGAAAGTGCACCTTTAATGTGCCAGATTGCACAAGTGTGAAAACCTAAGCCAGCAACAATTTAGTAACAGTGTCCATAGGATAAGATTTCTGCTGGAAAATGAAAAATTATGCAGGGAGATGAAAATGTTTTCAAACCCCATAGCTGTTAGTAAATGTTTGCCAAGAATTCTCTGGAGGTTCTAAAAGATTAGAAGGCACATGGGCAGGGATCCAAGTGGCTCTCACCCTGGGAAGTTTTGCCATTCTACTATCATTAAAGAGACCTTTATAACAAGTCCTTCCATTTCTATTCTAAGTATAAACATTTGCTGGTATAACAAATGTAACTTTCTAAATCTAAACTTAAATAGGAAAGTGCAAATTCAAATAAATGTTTGTAGAAACATTTTACTTGAAAAATGCAAAGAATAATGTGTAATGAAGTCTGAAACTAGATGATTTTGAAACTAAAGGTGTAATATATGATTTCAACCATCACTACAGTTATGAATTAAAATGTTGAATTGGTTGTATGTTTATGTAAATCAGGGGTGGGAGAACTTTTTTCTGTCAAGGGTCATTTGGATATTTATAACATCATTGGTGGGCCATGCAGAATTATCAACTTAAAATTAGCCTGCTATATTTGGTCAAACATTTAATTAACTCATCCCTAATGCCTTGTCAGGGCTAGACCAAATGATTTTGTGGGCCTTATATGGGCCCCTGGGCCAGACATTCCTCACCCCTGATTTAGGTGAAGGCTAAGTCAAAACTTGAGGGGAAAAAAGTTTGTCTTTAATTATGCAATAAGAATGTTTATGGTAGAGGAATTGGTCTAAGAGTGGTAGAACAGTGCAAAATTGCAAAAGCTCCAACTTATATTTCATCAAGAAATAGAGCATTTGCCTAGCTGAAGATAAAAAATGCAGCTGTAATGGAGCTGATTGACCCCACTAATGTCTTCACTAATTCATCTCTTCATAAACTTGATATTGTCAGAACATAACTAATTTCCTCACTGAGTAAGGCTCATCCTGAATATTTAGTTCTCCTTCCTTTGTTTTCTTGAATATTGGTTTCCTTTTATTTATACCAAGATGCAGATTCTGACCACTTCCAACACCTACATGACTATCACTCAAGTCCATCCTTACTTGGGCTGTGGCTTTGTCTTCATGCTTCTACCCTCACCCCTATGCAGTTTATTCTCCATACTAGAGGCCCGGTGCACATATTGGTGCACAGGTGGGGTCCCTCGGCCTGACTTGCAATCAGGGCTGATCAGGGCCGTCTTGCCCAGTCCCAATCAGGGCCAATTGGGGCCAGCTGGCTGGGGGAAGGGACCGTGGGAGGTTGGCTGGCCATGGGAGGTTGACTGTGGGAGTGCATTGACCACCAGGGGGCAGCTCCTGTGTTGAGCCTCTGCCCCCTGGGGATTAGTGTGCGTCATACAGACTGGTCAACCAGTCGTTCAGTCGACCGGTCATAATAGTCGTTTAGGCTTTTATATATATAGACTAGAGGCCTGGTGCACAGATTCGTGCACTGGTGGGGTCCCTCAGCCTGGCCTGTGCCCTCTAACAATCTGGGACCCCTTGGGGGATGTCTGACTGCCAGTTTTGGCCTGATCGCCAGGGATTGGGCCGAAACTGGCAGTCCGACATCCCCCAAGGGGTGTAGTAGTGCGCAAAGTGGCAGGCAGCCTGGGAGGAGCCTGAGCCTGGGCCAGGAGCCACGCTGCTCCCGCTCATCCCAGCCCCGCTGCACCTGCTGCCGCCTCTGCTACTCTGCTCGGTAGCGCTGCCGTGGAGGCAGGAGAGGCTTGCACAGCAGCAGCTGTGCTTGTCAGCTGTGAGCCCGGCATCTGGCGCCTGTTGGTCAGCTGAGCGGCGCTCCCTCTGTGGGAGCGTACTGACCACCAGGGGGCAGCTCCTGCATTGAGCGTCTGCCCCTGGTGGTCAGTGTGGTTGACCTGGTGGTCAACCAATCGTTAGGCCATTCGGTTCAGTCACTTAAGCTTTTATATATATAGATAGAAGTTAGTGTGGTCCTTCTAAAACAAAGGACAGATTATGTCAGTCTTTGGCCCAAAGCTTTTCATATCAATTAATGTTAAATTCAAACTCCTTTTTCTTAGGAACTTGCTCCCTGACACCCCTCGGACCCATTTCTGTCACTTTGCTCCTTGCTCACTCCATTCTATTCACCTTTGCCTCCTTACTCTCCCTTGAAAACACCAAACACATTTCTATCTCATGGCCTTTATACTTCCTAGTCCCTTTGCCTGGATGCTCTTTCCCCAGACATTTATTTGCAAAGGTTGTTCCTTTTCTTCTGCTCCAATGTCACCTTTTCAGAGAAGCCATCTCTGTCAATCTCCTTCCATCCCACCACAGAAGTCCTGGTCTTTTTCTTTATTCTGGTTCATATTTCTTCATAGTACCCTTCACATTCTGACATATTTCAGGTCTGTCCTTCTACAGAAAAGCACAGAATTCATATGTTTTATTCATGCAGTATCTTCAGCTACCAAAAGAGTGCCTGCAATATAGTGGACTTTATGACTTATAAATGAGCAAATATTTATACCTGCTTTCCCCCACCTTCATGCATGTAATTTTCCTTAAATTATCCTTAAGTCCAAATAGATAAAAGAAGCCACAAATTGCCATACTCTGAAGCATTTTCTCAGTTTGTTGAGATATTGATTCCAGGCATATCCTCCTTTTGGCTCCAATACACATTTATCAAAATTCTTTATAGATTTGGAGGTTCTTACATTGACAAAATCTCGGAAGATATACAAGATTTGGAAAAATTACAACCTCCAACAATCAGTAAATCTCTCAGGGGAATAGAAATAATTACATAGTCTATCTAAAACTTATCTGTGGCAGTCCATCACCTAAGTTTATCTCTAAGCAACACATGACCTTTTCCTATTTTATTTCTCTAGCTCAAGGAAAGCAGAAATTCAATTATTATGAGGGCACTTAAATAATTATATTTCTACTTACAGTTAAAAGACCTATTGTTGTAGGTTAGTGCCAAATGGTGTTTTTTTTTTAATGTCACTTAGGAATTTGGGATGCAATTTTATAGCCTGCTGCTTCTCAATCAAAAGCACTATAATTCTGAAGACAAGCTTGTAAGAGTGCAGCTATTTGCGTGTATAATACCAAATCATCTGTGATTAATAAAACTTGAGGGGAGGCAAGGGGATTCAGCCTTTCAGTAATATGCTTATCTTACACTTGCCAAACTTCTCTTAGGCAATACTCTCTATGCTCAGGGGGCCTTGTGTTTAATTGTAAAAATCTGTCAGTATCATAGGATTTAAAAGACATCAATCATGTCTGTCAACAAGGAAAGAGTGACGGCTGTTTGACTCTTCTATCATTAGGAAAAGATGTGCTCAAGAGAGAAAAATGTAGTCCAAGGAGGGCTGAGCAACTATAGGTTACAGGAAAACAGAGTTCCAGACTATAAGGTCACCCATCCACCCCCACTTTGGACTGGGATATTATATTTTTCATTTCATGCAGTTCCATGTGTGGAGTAAGACATTATGTAACTTGGCCAGTCTTGGTGTGCAGTATCCAGTAAGTGCTTTAAAGTGGCCATCGTTATTAACCGTTTGGTGCATGTGGACACGATTGCTTCCTTTGGCTTTGGCGGAGTGCATTATTGTGTAATGAGGCTAGAGCTGGCCTCTGTTCAAAACTATATCCCCAAAGGGCTGCTAGTCCAGCCACATGACAACTGGTTCTCTTTTTCTTGAGACGTTATTTTAAGTAGGCTAAAAACATCACACTTGCTGTATTTGAGCAGTTCCATGGGTGCAATGGGAATTCTCCATGTTTTACTCTCGGTTTGTTATTTTATGCTAAAATCTCTGAATTATACCTAGCTGGAGCTTTAAAAGACATCAAGACACAAATTCCAGTCTCCTGCATTCTAAATTGGGTGACCTTAGGCAGCTTGCTTCACTTTTCTGGCTTCCTTATTCGTAAACCAGCCATAATGCCTACTCTAGGCTTTGGAAGAAGGCTTACAAGTAAAGCCCCTCCTTTAAAACTGTCACCTCAGACAAGTTATTTCACCTTTGGTATCAGCTGTGTCCCTACTTGTAAAGTGGGCTAATGGTGCCTACTAGCTGCAATAGATGAGAATTTGATAATAAAAGCAAAGCTCCTAGAACAGTGCCTTGGCGCATGGCGGCTCAAGAGTACCTGAAATTAATGATACTAGTGCTAATTAGCATCCCCCCTAGATTGATACTGTTGACTTAATGAAAGGTTGGGGAAAAAGAGAATAGGAACCCAGGACCAGGACAGAGGCCAGGTGACCTGAGCCTGTCAGCTCCGGGGGGGGGGGGGGGGGGTGGGGGGTGACAGCCTGCACTACAAGGCACCCGGACTGAGAACCGCCTCGCCCCACCCCTGCCCGGGCGAATCCGGGTGGTGAGTTCCGGGCGGCCGCGGAACCCGGTCCCAGTTCAGGCCCTTCCTCCTTCCCTCCTCCCGCGTCTCCAGCTGTGCCAGCTGCGCCCAAGCCCCGAGTTTCAGCTGCCCCCTACACAGGTGCCCACGCACGGCCTCCTGGTCCTTCAGGTAGGAGCTGCGCCGCGGCCCGAGCGCGCAGAGCTCCCGCGGGAGCCTGGTTTCCGCTGGCCTCGCCCTCCGTCCCTTGAACTTGGATGGGACCTTGGCAGCGGCTGCAGCGGCTGGCGCCAGCGCCGTGCGGCTTCGCGGGATCCGCCTCCCGGGGAGCCATGGGGCCTCCCTTGCGCCCCGGCCCGTCCAGTTCCTGCGGAGCGGACGCCGGCAACTTGGGCGCGCATTTTCGCCGGGGCGGGCGGCTGCGGGAGCGCAGAGCCACCCTGGCTCCAGGCCTTGATTGGGGCCACCCTCTGCTGGGTGCACCCTCCCCCCACCCCGACGCCCCCCCGTTTCGCAGTGTCTGGCGCCCCCAGGTCCTCTCGCGCGCCCGGGTTCGCGCGCTGTGGGGTGACAGGGGTGGCGGGCGCGCCGGGAAGTGCTGCGTCCCCAGGCTGAGAGCCCAGCCTGCAAGACACACAGTCCTGGGCTTGCGGCCACCCAGCTGCTCGCCCTGGCGCCAGGAGGTGATGACGCCGAGGCGGAGCACGGGACAGGGGACACGGGGCCTGGAGCGGGGCCTGTTTTTCTCGCTCCAACTCAAAGTTATTTGGGATCCCGGTCTCAGCTGCGGGAGCGCGGGGCTCCAAGTTTTGACAGGATTTCGTAACGCCCTCCAGAACTGGTGTTGTAGAATCAGTCCAGAGCTGCCGCCACGCCTATATTTACTTGCGCCTTCACTTAATCTCGGATTGTTGCCGCCTTTCCTTCCTCTCTAAAGTGCTAAATGCAAGTGGATTCCTAAGGACCTTCAGGGTTTCTGTGTTTGACCCCTCCTCCGTCTTTCCCCAGAGTGGCGAGTTCCGTTAACCTTATCTGCCAGGCCTGCCAATTTCGGTTTAGATAACTCTCTGTGGGCCTTCAGAGGGCCTCCGGGAGACTAGGTCCCCAGAGACCTCCGTGCTTTGTTAAATGGGCTAGTTAATGGTGTGCAATGAAAGCCTGAAGAATGAAGAGTCGAAAGCATTAACTGCTAACAGACCCCATATTTACACACTGCCTATCTGAATAAGGATCTCTTTAAGTAGTCAATGTTGTGTCACATATATACAAGTGAATTTGTACACGGGCTTTTAGCTTGAGTTTGTACTCAGCCTTAGTAGACACTCAAGTGCTGTTTGGGAACCTTTCAACTAGTTGTTTGAGCTCCAAATTTGTCTTCTCTGGATCTAGTATAAATCACAATCCATACAAAAAGTGTGAGTAGTTAAGGGACACCAGGGACAAATATTTACCATATTTGTCCCTGGTGTCAGAATATTTATGAACCATGGTGCTCATTTAGGTTTGATGGGGACTGCGCTGCTTGGAAGTTGACTGTGTGTTTCTTTTCATATATATCTATATCTATATCTATATCTATATCTATATCTATATCTATATCTATATCTTATCTAATAAAAGAGTAATATGACTGTACCTCTGCTACACCCATAAGCCTTGCCCACCAGCCAATCAGGAGTGAGTATGCAAATTAACCCAACCAAGATGGCTACAGCCATGGAGCGAGCAGGAGGCTTGGGTGTTTTCAGCAATGGAGGAAGCCAAGCTTCCTGCACACCCTGGCCAGCCCAGGCCTCTGTTCAAGGCTACAAAGTTTCAATTATAGAAGATAAATAAATCCCAACAAAAATGGCGGCAGCCACGGAGCAAGCAGGAGGCTTGGGTTTCCCCAGCGACAGAGGAAGCCAACCTTCCTGGCCGGCCCTGGCCTCTGCTCCAGGCTACAAAGTTTCAATTATAGAAGATAAATAAATCCCAGATACCAGCGCCTCTGCTTGGGTCACCAGGGGGGGCGTGGCCAGCCTGCAAACCACCACAGGCCCCTCACCCAGGCTGCCCCACGCCCCAAGGGAACCCCCACCCTGATCTGGGACACCCTTCAGGGCAAACCAGCTGGCCCCTCTCCGTGCACCAGGCCTCTATCCTATCTAATAAAAGAGTAATATGCAAATTGACCGTCACTCCAACTCACAAGATGGCTGCCCCCATCTGAACACAAGATGGCCACCACAAGATGGCCAGCAGGGGAGGGCAGTTGGGAGGGACCAGGCCTGCAGGGAAGGGCAATTGGGGGGACCAGGCCTGCAGGGGAGGGCAGTTAGGGGTGACCAGGCCGGCAGAGGAGGGAAGTTGGGGACGACCGGGCCTGCAGGGAAGGGCAATTGGGGGGGACCCAGGCCTGCAGGGGAGAGCAGTTGGGGAGGACCAGGACTGCAGGGGAGGGCAGTTAGGGGCAATCAGGCTGGCAGGGGAGCATTTAGGCATCAATCAGGCTGGCAGGGGAGTGGTTAGGGGGTGATCAGGCTGGCAGACAGAAGCGGTTAGGGGGAATCAGGAAGGCAGGCAGGCGAGCATTTGGGAGCCAGCAGTCCTGGATTGTGAGAGGGATGTCCGACTGCCCGTTTAGGCCCGATCCCGGTAGGATCCTGGTAGGATCGGGCCTAAACGGGCAGCCGGACATCCCTCCAGGGGTCCCAGATTGGAGAGGGTGCAGGCTGGGCTGAGGGACACACTCCCCCATGCACAAATTTCGTGCACCCAGCCTCTAGTGTGTTATTGATTTGAGAGAGAGAGACACAGAGAGGGAGAGAAACATCTATCAGCTGCCTCCTGCCCACCCCCTATTGGGGATCGAGCCCAAAACCTGAAACCCAGGCATGTACCCTAATAGTGAATGGAACCTGCTGACCTGCAGGTGCATGGGAGACATTCAACCACGTGAGCCACACCGGCCAAGGCTGTGTGTGTATTTCTTGGGGGTATGCAGGAGGCAGTTGATCAATGATTCTCTCTCATCATTGATGTTTCTATTTCTCTCTCCCTCTCCCTTCCTCTCTGAAATCAATAAAAATATATTTTAAAAACATTTCTTGTTGGGTTTTAATAACATTTTAATGGTAATGATTGCATTGCAGGCTTTAGTTTTCTCACTAAGCAAGGTCTGTGTCTCTTCCCAAAGCTGAAATGTACCTTTAAAGAGGAAGGTGAAACGCCATCACTAGACTGTCTTTAGTGACTCATCTCCATCAGGAAAGTTCTAATACGTTATTATTCTAAAATACGCTTGTGCGCTATTTCAATTTGTATGTAAAGATATGGTGAGGTTAGCTCTCCAGGGGGAGAAACAGGTAAGGGCGTTGTTGATCGTTTCCTCCCTTTAATATCTAATGGGAAACTGGAATACTTTGTCTCCTTTAGCAGTGCAGTAGCACCTGTCTGAATTATGCGTGAGTTCAGGTTGTGGCACCTATTTAGTAAGCAAAAGCAGTTTTGATCCAGCTAGCTGGTGGGTGTAGCAATGTCCTCTCCATTCTAGGTGTTTACTGAGGATTCACGCCAGGGGACTCAGCACATAAGATATGGCCCTTTAAGCTTCTTGTTAGTCTGGGTCATTGTTTTCCCTAAAGAAGTGCAGCTGTGCTGGCCTGATTTTCTGTTTACAATCCTTTAAGTCTTAGCACCACAAAATAACATGTATTCTCCTGCTGGGTGTGGTTAAATGTTATTGCAGGGTTAAAATGAGAAACTCCTCACCTAAATTTCCCATGAGCAACAGTGGCATTTCTGATTAGAAAAAGAATCATACAAATTGTTATCTTATGTTGCAGTGGGAATGCGTTACAATGTGTTAGTTTCCCTAAATTCACAGTGCACTGTAGAGTCTGGACCCCAGATGTTTTAGTGCTGGGTAATTGAACAACAGTGTATGTGATATACAAGTTTCATAGTGTCACAGTTCTTTTTTTTCCCTTCTGTTGTGAACGTTTCTTAAATTTTGAATTTATGGTATAAACATTGCAGCGACGAATAAAATGATTTGCTTATTTAATCAACACTTATATGGTGTTTACTGTGTGCCAGGCACTACTCCAAGCATTTTACAACATGAACACATTTAACACAAGGTTGTTTTGAAAATAAATGCGCTCATCCCCATTTTATCGATGAGGTAATTGAGGCACAGTGAGATCATAAGGCCATTCCAGGAAGCCTGAATCCAGAATTTTGGGACGTCTATCACCGGAAAAATGAAACCTGAGAGTCCACCCTTCTAACAAATAAACTTTTTTTTTTTTTTTCAGGTTGCTGTATTCCTATCTTGTCCTTATCCTTAGGGATAGATGATTTGATATCATTGCAGTCGGAGTGTAACATAGACAATCAGTTCAACTCCCTTATTTTTCAGAAGAGGAAATTAAGGTGGAGTGTGGTTATGTCCTGGGTTGAGAGTGTTAGGGCAGGGTCCTGGCAACCCTCTACTGGGCCAAACCTTAACTCTTGATTGTGAGTAGGTTGGGGCAGGGGTCCTGGGAGGTCTGAGGAGACCAGGATGTGTTTTTAGGAGTGCAATGGTATTTGCCAATCATTATGACCATCCTGGAGCTAACCTGCTAACTAAGGGCCTAGATGATGTCAGGGGCAGACAGAGGAGAAGCTTGTGCAGACCATGGATGTCTTGCTGGTTAGGGCTCCACAATCCTAGATTCTTTCCCCAATAGTTGGTGAGGCCTGTGATCCTGCACTCCCCTTTGAAAGTGGGGAATCTTTTATTTTGTCCTCAATCATTTTTTGAGCTTCTTGGATCTAGAGTTGGGAACACTTTAAAAGCCTCTGACGCACATAAGAAAATCAGCCAAGAGCAACAGGGAAATAAAAATAATTTCGTTTAGTCGATTCTTTTGTTGAGACAGAGAGAGACTTCTAAGGGCATAAACTGACAAACTTTATATCAAGAACAGGAAAATCAAAATTGAGGATTCAACAGTGGTTTTGTTCAAAGTAGGCTTTCACAGGCCGTACATTTGGGGGAAAGAGAATAAGGAACAAACACTGGGAAAGGAAAACAGTGGAAAGGGAGGGAGAAACAATTGCAGAGAGAGAAGGAAGTCAAAGAGGGAGCACAGAGGAAAAGTCAGGGTGCTAAAACCTCTGTCAGGTCTTTATACAAGTTTTGGTGTGTTACTTATTTTTTTAAAAAATTCTTTATTTAAAGTATTACATATAGTATTACATAGGTCTCCTTTTTCCCCCATTGACCTCTCCCCGGTCACCCCCACCCCCCAGCACATGCCCTCACCCCCTAGTGTCTGTGTCCATTGGTTATGCTTATATGCAGGCATACAAGTCCTTTGGTTGATCTCTTACCCACCCACCCCTGCCTTCCCACTGAAGTTTGATGGTCTGTTAAATGCTTCTCTGTCTCTGGATCTATTTTTGTTTATCAATTTATGTTGTTCATTATATTCCACAAATGAGTGAGATCATGTGGTATTTATCTTTCTCCAATTGGCTATTTCCCTTAGCATAATGCTCTTTAGATCCATCCGTGCTGTTGCAAATGGTAAGAGTTCCCTCCTTATTACAGCAGCATAGTATTCCATTGTGTAGACGTACCACTGTTTTTTAATCCACTCATCTGCTGATGGGCACTTAGGCTGTTTCCAAATCTTAGCTATTGTAAATTGTGCTGCCATGAACATAGGGTTGCATATATCCTTTCTGATTGGTGTTTCTGATTTCTTGGGATATATTTCTAGAAGTGGGATTACTGGGTCAAATGGAGTTCCATTTTTAGTTTTTTGAGGAAACTCCATACTGTTTTCCACAGTGGCTGCATCGTCTGCATCCCCACCAGCAGTGCATGAGGGTTCCTTTTTCTTCACATCCTCGCCAGCACTTGTCATTTGTCAATTTGTTGATGATAGCCATTCTGACAGGTGTGAGATGGTATCTCATTGTTGTTTTGATTTGCATCTCTCAGATGATTAGTGACTTTGAGCATGTTTTCATATGGTCTCTTGGCCTTCTGTATGTCCTCTTTTGAAAAGTGTCTGCTTAGGTCCTTTGCCCATTTTTTTGATTGGATTGTTTATCTTCTTTTTGTTAAGTTGTATGAGTTCCCTGTAAATTTTGGAGATTAAACCATTATTGGAGATAACATTGGCAAATATGTTCTCCCATGCAGTGGTCTTTCTTGTTGTTTTGTTGATGCTTTCTTTTGCTGTGCAGAAGCTTTTTATTTTGATGTGTTCCCATTTGTTTACTTTCTCCTTAGTTTCCATTGCCCTAGGAGCTATATTGGTAAAGATATTGCTATGACATATGTCTGATATTTTGCTGCCTATGGATTTTTCTAAGATTTTTATGGTTTCCTGCCTTATATTTAAGTTCTCTATTCATTTTGAGTTTATTTTTGTGTATGGTGTAAGTTGGTGGTCCAGTTTCAATGTTTTTGCATGTATCTGTCCAGTTTTCCCAACACCATTTATTAAAGAGACTGTCTTGACTCCATTGCATGCTCTTGCCTCCTTTTTCAAATATTAATTGAGCATAATGGCTTGGGTCGATTTCTGGGTTCTCTGTTCTGTTCCATTGGTCTATATGTCTGTTCTTGTGCCAGTACCAGGCAGTTTTGAGAACCGTGGTTTGGAATATAGCTTGATGTCTGGTATTGTGATCCCTCCAACTTTGTTGTTCTTTTTCAAGATTGCTGTGGCTATTTGGGGTCTTTTTATATTTCATATGAATTTTTGGAGTTTGTTCTAGGTCTGTGAAATATGCCATTAGTATTTTAATGGAGATTGCATTAAATCTATAAATTGCTTTGGGTAGTATGGACATTTTAACGATGTTGATTCTACCAATCCATGAACATAGTATGTTCTTCCATCTGTTTATGTCTTCCTCTATCTCTTTTTTTCAATATCCTGTAGCTTTCCGAATACAGGTCTTTTACCTCCTTAGTTAAGTTTATTCCTAGATATCTTAATTTTTGGTGCACTGGTAAGTGGGATTTTTTGTTTGTTTGTTTCTCTTTCTGTGAGTTCATTATTGGTGTATAAAAAAGCCATAGATTTCTGGGTGTTAATTTTGTATCTTGCTACATTGCCAAATTCATTTATTAAATCTAGTAGTTTTTTGATGGAGTCTTTAGGGTTTTCTATGTATAATATCATGTCACCTGCAAATAGTGACAGTTTTACTTCTTCTTCTCCAATTTGGATACCTTTTATTTTTTCTTCTTGTCTGATCACTATGGCTAGCACTTCCAGTACTATTTCAAACAGGAGTGGTAAGAGTGGGCATCCCTGTCTTGCTTCTGTTCTTAGGGGAAATGATTTTGGTTTTTTCCCATTGAGTATGATGTTGGCTGTAGGTTTTTCATATAAGGCTTTTTTTATGTTCAACTATGATCTCTCTATTCCCACTTTGCAAGAGTTTTTATCAAGAAAGGGTGTTGGATTTTGTCAAATGCTTTTTCTGCATCGATTGATATGATTATGTTATTTTTATCTTTCAATTTGTTTATGTGATGTATCACGTTCATTGATTTGTGGATATTGTACCATCTTTGCATCCACCGAAAAAATCCCACTTGGTCATGGTGTATGATCTTTCTAAAATAATGCTGGATCTGATTTGTTAGGATTTTGTTGAGGATTTTAGCATATATGTTCATCAGAGATATTGACCTATAATTCTCTAATTCTCTTTCTTTATAGTGTCTTTATCTGGTTTTGGTATTAGGGTGATGCTGGCTTCATAGAAAGAGCTTGGAAGTGTTCCTTCCTCTTGAATTTTTTGAATAGACTTTGGAGAATAGGTTTTAGTTCTTCTTTGACTGTTTGGTAAAACTGCCCTGTGAAGCCATCTGGCCCAAGGCTTTTGTTTGGTGGAAGCTTTCTGATAACTGCTTCAATTTCCTCCATAGTTATCATCCTATTCAAGTTTTTTTATTCTTCCTGATTGAGTTTTGGAAGGTCGTATTTTTCTAGGAATATGTCCATTTCTTCTAGGTTGACCAGTTTGTTGGAATAGAGTTGCTCATGGTATTTTTTTACAATCCTTTTAATTTCTGTGGGTCTGTTGTTATTTTGCCTCTTTCATTTCTGATTTTGTTTATTTGGGTCCTCTCTCTTTGCTTCTTGGTGAGCCTGGCTAGAAATTCATCAATCTTGTTTATCCTTTCAAAGAACCAGCTCTTGGTGTCATTGATCTTTTGTATTGTTTTTTTTATCTCTATGTCGTTTATCTCCCGTTCTGATCTTTATTATTTTCTTCCTTCTGCTCACTCTGGGCTTTTCTTATTGCTCTCTTTCTAATTCTTTAAGTTGTAGAGTTAGATAATTTATTACCATTTTTTTCTTGGTTTTTTTTTTTTTTTTTTTTTTTTTTTTTTTTTTTTTTTTTTGAGGTAGGCCTGTAATGGTATCAACTTCCCTCTCAAGAATGCTTTCACTGTGTCCCATAGATTTTGGATTGTTGTGCTTTCAATGTCATTTGTTTCCAGGATTTTTTTTTATTTATTCTTTGATCTCCTTGATAACTCAATCATTGTTTAATAACATGCTATTTAACCTCCAACTGTTTGAATTTTTGTGGTTATTTTTATTGTAGTTTATTTCTAATATTATGCCATTGTGATCTAAGAAGATGCTTATATGATTTCAATCTTCTTGAATTTGAAGAGACTTTGCCTGTGTCCCAATATGTGGTCTATCTTTGAAAAAGTCCCATGTGCACTTGGGAAGAATGTATGTTCTGTAGCTTTGGGGTGGAATGTTCTGAAGATGTCAATTAAGTCCATCTGAAGTAGTGAGTCATTTAGGATTTCTGTTTCTTTGCTGATTTTTTTGTCTAGAGAATTTATCCAGTGATGTCAATGGGGTATTAAAGTCCCCTAGTATGATTGTATTGCTGTCGATCTCTCCCTTGATATCTTCCAGAAGTTTTTTTTTTTTTTTTAATGTATTCGAGAGCTCCTGCATTAGGTGCATATATGTTTACCAGAGTTATATCCTCTTGTTGTATCGATTCCTTTAGTATTATGAAGTGGCCTTTCTTATCTCTTGTTATGGCCTTCACTTTGAGGTCTATTTTGTCAGATATAAGTATTGCTACCCCAGCATTTTTTTCTTTTCATTTCCATTTGCCTGGAAAATATTTTTACATTCCTTCACTTTCAGTCTGTGTGAGTTCATTGCTCTGAGGTGGGTCTCTTATAGACAGCATAGATATGGGTCATGTTTTCTTATCCATTCAGCCACTCTATGTCTTTTGATTGGAGCATTTAGTCCATTTACATTTAATGTTATTATTGATAGGTTCTTGTTTGTAGCCATTTTTATTCTTTATACCTGTTTCCTCCTTCCCTTTCTATTTCTTGTTTTTACAACAGTCCCTTTAGCATTTCTTGCATTGCTGGCTTAGTAGTGATAAACTCCCTTAGCCTTTTTTTTTTTTTTTTTTGTCTGTGAAGCTCCTGATTTCCTCTTCAATTTTGAATAATAGCCTTGCTGGATAGAGTATTCTTGGATTCAGTCCCTTGCCTTGCATTACTTTGTATACTTCATTCCAATCCCTTTTGGCCTGATGTGTTTTGGCTGAGAAATCATTTGATAATCTAATGGGAGATCCTTTGTAGGTAACTCTCTGTCTCTCTTTTTTTTTTTTTTTTTTTTTTTTTTTTAACAGAGAGGAAGGAAGAGTGATAGATAGTCAGAAACATCGATGAGAGAGAAACATCGATCAGCTGCCTCTTGCACACCTCCTACTGGGGATGTGCCCGCAACCAAGGTACATGCCCTTGACCGGAATCGAACCTGGGACCTTTCAGTCCGCAGGCTGATGCTCTTCCACTGAGCCAAACCGGTTTTGGCATCTCTCTGTCTCTCTTTTGCAGCCTTTAAGATTCTCTCTTTGTCATTAACGTTTGTCATTGTAATTATGACATGTGTTGGTGTGTGTCTTTTGGGGTTCATCTTGTTTGTGACTCTCTGTGTTTGTGTGACTTTTTTCTTCCCAAATCAGGGAAGTTTTCTGTCATTATTTCTTCAAATAGGTTTTCTAATCCTTGCTCCTCTTCCTGTCCTTCTGGCACCCCTATTATATGTATGTTACTTCATTTAATGTTGTCTCAAAGCTCCCTTAGGCTCTCCTCCTGCTTTCTAATTTTTTCTGCAATCGCTGTTCTGATTGGATGCTTTTATTCTGCCCTATCTTCTAACTCACTAATTCCGTCCTTCACTTCTTCTAGTCTAGTGTTGGAACCTTCCATCGTGTTTTTTATTGTAACTATATCATTGTTGATTTCCTCTTGATTCTTACATAAGTTGTTGATTTTCTCATCCATCCAGTTTATGAACTGTATAACCCTCACTCTGAATTCTTTATCTGATGTATTGCATGCCTCTGTTTCATTTATTTCCTTTTCTGATGCTTCCTCCTTTTCTTACCTTGGGGGTTGTTTCTTTGTCTCCCCATTTTTGCTGTCTCTTTCTGGCCCTTGGCACCCTGATTGAGGTTGAAGACCCTATCAGGGCAATGGTCTTGAAATCGTTAGCCCAGAGGCTGAGTCTGCCTTGAGTCTCATGCCTTTATTGTCTGTGCTCTGAGTTGTATCCCCTTCTCCCACGGATCTTGTCCCTCAGTTGTTTGCTTAAGATGCTCAGGGTGGTGGGAGCACATGTACAGTTCCTCTGGTGTGTGACTCCTAGTGTGAAGACCCATAGTTCTCTGGCATGCAATTTGTTGCGCGGCCCCAGCACCCATGGCAGGGTGGCACCTTAGGTCCCTCTAGCAGTGCACTTGCAGCGCAGACCTGTGGCCCCTGGTTGGGCACACCAGCTTACTCCAGGTAGCCCCGTCAGTGCTCTCCTGTGGCTCAGAGTGTGGTGTGTGCTGGGTTGCTCCAGGTAGCCCCTGCAGGACTATCCCATGGGCCAGGGAGGAGTAGGTGTGGGTTGCTCTGGGTTTCACAGTCCTCACTTTCTTATAGCCCAGAGTGAGACACACACTTGGTTGCTCCATTTACCCCTCCTCAGTGTGTGTGTGTGGGGGGGCGGGTTGCCCTGGGTCGCTGTCCGTGCTCTCCTGTCTCCCAGAGTGAGGTGTGCGTTGGGTTGCTCTCGATAGCCCTGGCAGGAGTGTCCTGGGGGCTGGGTGGAACAAGTGCAGTTGCTCTGGGTTGCTCAGTCAGAACTCCCTTGTGGCCCTAAGTGATGCATGTGCTGGGTTGCTCTGGGTCACCCCTCCTGGACCTGGGTGAAGCGGGCATGGATTGCTCTGGGTCACCCCAGAAGGGCTGTCCAGGGGGCTGGGGTGGAGTGGGCATCAGTTTCTCTGGGTCGCACAGTCCCTGTTCTCCTGTGGCCCAGAGTGGGGTGTGCTCTGGGTCACCCCGCCTTCAGGTCCCAGGGTTCAGGGTGGAGAGGGCACCAGGTGGCTCTGGGCCAAGCTATCAGCATGGTTCTGGCATCCAGGTTGGGACTGGGGCACAGTTTCACCTTGGCTTGAACTCACTGCGGGGTCTTGGAGCCGGATCCTCGGATGCTGGGTCCCAGTGGGCTAGTGAGGAGACCTGGTGCTGGAGCTCATTCTGGTGGCACGTGCTCCCTGCAGATGTCTGGGAGCCTGCTGGGAGGTACTGCGCTACTCACTGCCAGGGCACGGTGGTGGTTCCACATGAGTTATGGCTGGCAAGCAGTATTCTCTAGGCATCCTCTGCCCTTCCTTATGGAAAACTAGTGGCCTAGTGCATGTAATTTTTGCACATTAAAAGGGGATTAATTAGATGAAATATTTTAATATTGCTATTTGCCCTTTCTCTATAATACAAGTGTCAGAGATGAAAGAAAATTATTAAAATGTATATGAAAATCTTCCTCCTGTCAGAGTCTGGGGTGTGCCACGGGACCCAGACCCAGCCAGCCCCACCCCCATTGGGTGAGTTCCAGACCTGGCCAGCCCCACCCCTGTCAAGCCCCACTGGGAGGGGGGCACAGCCTCAGGTCCCCTGGCCATGCACCAGGCAGGGGACACAGCCTCAGGTCCCCCAGCACCCCCTCATATTCCCTGGCCTGGCACCAGGGCGGGGGGGTGTGGCCTGAGGTCCCCTGTCAAACCCTGCTGGGTCGGGGGTGCAGCCTGAGGTTCCTGGCCCAGTGCTGGGGCAGGGGGCGCATTCTGAGGTCCCCTAGCCTGGGCCAGGGCAGGGGCATGCCTTGAGGTCCCCCGTCAAGCTCCACTGAGTGGGTGACGTGGCCTGAGGCCCCCTGTCAAGCCCTGCCAGGCGGGGGGCACAGCCTGTGGTCCCGTCAAGCCCTGCTGGGTGGGGTCATGGCCTCAGGTCCACCGGCCTGGTGCCGGGATAGGGGCACGGCCTCAGGTCTCCTGGCCCAGTGCTGGGGCAGGGGGTGTGGCCTGAGGTCCCCCGGCCTGGCATCAGAGTGGGGGGCGTGGCCTGAGGTTCCCTGTCAAGCCCCACAAGGCAGGGGGGTGCAGGCTCAGGTCCCCTGCCCCGGCCCAGCTCCACGCAGCCTCAGGTCCCTGTTGATTGCTTTTAAGGCTTGTTACAGGAACTCGGCCTCCGCTGTGGGTGCAGCCATCTTGTGTTATGGAAACCCCGCCTCTGCTGTGGGCACAGCCATCTTCTGTTATGGAAACCCCGCCTCCATATGGTGCTTCTGTTACGGAAACCCCGCCTCCATATGGTGCTGCCATATTTGTGATGGTGTGATGGTCAATTTGCATATTCTCTCTTTCTTAGATAGGATTGTCTCCTCAGCTGTCTCTACTTTGTTAATTCAGGATCCATGTGTTACTTATTAATAATACCCTTTGACATGCCAAAGAGGTTGAAAATAACCTTTCATTTGGTTTATCAAGAAGTGATCTTCATGTTGCTAAAAACCATTACTAATCAACAGAGTCTAGGGATAAGGAGATACCAGGGAACTCTTAGCCCCTGCTTGGGATCTTTCATAACAATTGAATCTGTGATTGTTTACAACGCTTTTATGTTAATGGATTTCATATACAGCATGACATTAGAATCACTGGGTTTGCAATTATTTTGTTTATCATCCATCTTCCCTGTGAGAGGACGAGGTTCTTGAGGTCACAGACTATGTTTTTGTCATTTCTGGGACTGCTGTATCCATTGTGGTGCACAATAGGTGTGAGCTGAATGAAAGGGGGCATTGATGGATGAAGGAAGATGGTGTAATTCATTTCATTCAAAATATATAGACATTTCCAGAAAAGAATGTTTTTATGGCTAATGTTTTACTTATTTATTTGTTCTACTGTGCTGTTTATTCTTACAAATAGATATGGAGATGTGGACTTGACAGTCTGTGGCATTTTGATTAGCAGCTGTACTCATTTCATTGTCCTTTTCCTGCAGTGTTCTCTACCCAAGTTATGATAATGGAGTCCTTTGAAATAAAGCAATTGGGGAGGTAGCAATGGACTGGGATGGAGGATCCAGGCTTTGGAGCAGAATGATGGTATCAATATGCAGAACCCAAGGTGGTAAATTTGATAAAAGGGCCTAAAATTAGAAGAAAAAATAAAATAAAGATGAAATTTAGATATTGTTTTTTAAATCTCACCCTTATTCCCACTTTGTAATAAAAACATATAAGCTAAGATAAAGGTACAAGATTTGAGGATAAATATATTTTTGGTGTTAATATGATTGTGATGTCAAAAAGATTTTAAAAAAAGCTGGGGGGGGGGGTGGTGGTTTGGAAATCCAGCCAGAATCCTATTATCCTTAAAGGAAAAACCCATTTTTTAGGATATTGTAGATGCTAAATATTTCAAAGCTAGGAACATGGAGCAAGACTCTAATCTAACTTTCACCTCACCCCAATCCCAAGGCAAAGCTGCGTTGGCTGGAAATGCAGGGTCTTGGGGCAGTGACTAACCAAAGAAGGTCTGTGAGGTTTGTAAGGTACCATTGGGCCCCACAGGTCCTCCCTGGGAGGAATAATGACTATGGGCCTCAGCCTAGGAGCCAGAGATCTTGGATTCATATATACTGAGTACTCTAGCACCAAGTGGTCTGTGATAAGTAAGTTAATGTTTGGTTCCCCTCTTTCACACATCACCCTCCCCTCTCCACTTCAAATCCAGCAGGAGCAATATCAATAAATAAAGCAAATTGGAATTAATACTAGCGTAGACAGGGAGCTGTGTTCCTATGGGAATACAGAAGAAGGATACATGCATTTTTCCCAGGAGAAATTCTTGGGTGACAGTGGGATTCCATGAGACCCTAGTGATGAGAATCAATAGAAAGATTTCTGGCAACAAAGCTGGTTACAACAAGAGAGAATGAACTAACTCTTTGCCTTTGAGAATTACTATATTTTCTGGTGTGTGTTTTGACATTACTAGGAAATTTGATTTTTTTCCTGTTTTTATTTATTTACCAGAGGCCCAGTGCACAAATTCGTGCACTGGTGGGGTCCCTTGGCCTGGCCTGTAATCGGGGCCTATCGGCCATCTCGCCCAGTCCCGATTGGGGCTGGCTGGCAGGGAGGAGGGACTGCATACCACGAGTCATCACTTACTAATTATTTTACTAAATTTGCTGGTATACTATGCTCTTGAATTTATTTACATCTGTTGTTTTATATGGTAAAAGTACTATAGCTACTGCACATCTTTTCTCAAACTGAAGTTAAGTGACAACATATTGAGAGCTTGGAAGCAGTGATGGTGGGAATATTTACACCATGGGAATTGGCAAACACTACAATTAGGGCTTCTCTCCAGCCCCGAGCTAGGTAAGCATTTATCAGCACACCACTGGCTTTGAACAATGTGACATCAGAGCTTCTTTACTTCATCCTTTCTCATTGTGACAAATGATATTTGTTTAATTCTTCTCTTTTAGCTGTCATAGTGGTTCTGAATTTGGGGATATGGTTGGGAGGAAAGGAATACACTGACTTATGCATTTTTATCTGTATTTTTCTATTAGCTGGTACAGATTGGTTTCAAACATTTCAGATTTCAACTGCATTCAATTTAATCTTTGATTCTAGTATTTTGTAGAGATAGGATTATTCTGACTCTACCTCCCTGGCCCTGAAGAACTTGCCCTCTCCCCTCCTCCAATCACAGTAATTCTAAGGTCTGGCTAAGCAAAATCACCTTAGAACTTATTCAAATTCAGAGTCCTAGATCTGTCACATACCTACTATCAAATGATGGTCATTGGTGCCAATTCAATGCCAACAGGAATCTCCAATTTGGGGTGTGGTGAAGCAGGAAACTTTAATCAGTGCGAAAAGCTCAATTGTGATATAGTATGGCTGTGAGAGCAGCACAGCTATGGAACAAACAGCTCAATAGTGTTGCAGCTTAATTATGAAACAGCATGACTGTGGAACAGCACAGCCATGAAGTGGCCTTGGGCAAGGAACCTCTCAGGCTAGACAGCTTGACTCCACCCTGCTCTGCTTCACTCTGCCCCACTCTGCCTATTCTGGACCAGCGAGACATCTTCAGTGTTTCAGCTTCAGCTGGGGAAGTACAGTCTTCAGTAGAATGAGAAATTGTGCTTCCTGAGCCAAGGGGAACTGACTCATATAGTGAGAAGTCCTTGCTCCTGGTCCCTGATTGGTCTGTCCTTATGCAAATGAGGACTCCAAATTATTGTAGTTTTATGGTCAACAAGGCAGTGTCCTGGTTGGTCAGGATGGAGCCTCTCTGATTGGTCTGTGAAGATGTTGATGGAGCTATAGCTGTGCAGCTCAGATTAGCTAAGGAAAGCCTCAGTCCTATTGGTTGAAACACAATTCCAGGAACTCTTTTACTGGCTCAGATGGCAGAAACACAGTGCAGGCAGGCAGTTCAGTGCAGGCGTCTCCCTCAAGTGCAGTTTGCGTGAGAGTCCCAACTGTTTTTAAAATTTGAGCCCTGCCCATTTTAGTAGGTATCTTCTCTCTTAGGGTCCACACTACTAAATTGGGATCCTTGGGGTGGGGAAGACTCAATGTAGTATTTTGTAAGTTCCCTTGGAATTTTGACGATTGTCCCATGCATCTGCTTGGCTGCTCCTGTGGGCCCTTGCCGCCCAGCTCTGGTGCCACACGTGCCCTGTTTAATTAAGCTGCTGGGCCCTGGCCACAGTGCATGGAAGCCTTGATTTGTATGTTTGGCCTCAAGTTTTCATCCTGAGAAACTTAGCATTCAGAGCCCAACTCTTTGCCTCATGAACTTGTTCCTCATGCCAGGGCCTGATTTCCTGAGCTCACTTCTATTGGAGCCTAGGGTCCTACCTAAGGAGACAACTCTCTGTAGTGCTTGGAGACTAGCAGAGGATTCGGGTGTGCGTGGTTTATTTCCATGTTAACCTCAGCTGTCTCCTTTCTGAACGATAGTTGCCCATCTCTGGGCATTGTCAGGAGGGTTCTGCTTCTGGAAAACACCAAGCTTGGTTCCATCTTCGAGCCTTTGTGTTGTGCTAGTCCCTCTGCCTGGAACAGGCTTCTCCTAAGTCTCTGCATGGCTGCCATGTTTTTGACAATTGGGTCAATGACAAAAAGACCAAGTGTTACCTCCCTGGAAAGGCTTTCCCTGGTCATCAATCCTGCTTTCCCACTCAGTCTACATAGCTTTGCCCACAGCCCCATTCATCCTAGCTGTTTGCAGTAGATTATTTTCATCCCACCATTTATCATTATCCAAATTCTTCCTGCATCTTGTTTTCTTAAATATTGAGTTTGTACATGAGAACATTAGCTCCACAAGAGCAGGACTTGCCTGGGCATAGTAGGTGCTCACTTGTTAAAAGAATGCTTCTCAGATTATAATATAAGTATATGATGTTCGTATGAACCCTGGGTTCCCAAGTGATTCATCTGTTTTTCTAATAATTCTTTCCAGACCTCACAGATGTCACCACGCTCATGACAGTGATTCATTGCTGAGATAGTACTGCCATTTGGAACAAGGGAAGTAAAATCTGTAGCTTTTCATATGCATTTGTCACCTTTCATTTCCAGCGAGCTTACAAGGACTTGATTCAGCTGCAACTATTTGTTTTGTGGGTGAATAATCTGTGATAGAATGCATCAATTAAACATGAGAGTAATGTGAAACAAACCTGATGGGCTTTAGAAGACTCCTGTTTCCCCGTTTTGTGAGTTCTATCCAGGGGCGGGTTTTGGCAGGATGATGGGGAGCAGGGGGGTATGCATCACTCTGTACACCACCAGGAGGGCAGACATGCGTGTTGGAAATGTTTATACTGTCTGATCTCACTGGAAGACATGGAATGGGCTTGGCTAATGGTGAAGTGAGTTTTGCAGATCTGTTGCAAGGAAGGCCAATCATTTGGCAGTGAAAGCTATCATCCTGTGTTTGCAACGGTCTCTGCTCAGGCCGGTGTTGGAGAAATTATCAAGCAGAGTCTCTTGGTGCCAATAGTGCTCAGGCTGTGGTAGTGCATCTAAGGTGTGGTTTTGCCTGCCTAGAGCTCATGGTCTAACACAGTCAGCTAAAGGCAGGACTGTCGTGCATCTGAGCCCTGCCAGGCTGCCTGCAGTGGGCTTGTATTTTGTAATGATAACATACTCCAGTTTTTCTTGTCAGTGATTTTCAAATTGCTCTGTCTTTAAGGGGCAGGCTAGGACTGGAGCAGAGGCTGGGGCCTGGGATGTAGAGAGCAGAGTTCTGAAGCTTCTCTAAACTCACTTCTAGCAGGAGCATCTCATTAAACAAGCACATAATTTGGCATTTTAAAAAATAAACGTTTTTTGGTTTAGATTTACAGAAAAGTTTGAAGTAGTATACATGAGTAAAGTATGGTTTCCTCTACTATTAACATCTTACATTAGGATGGTACATGTAACAAAACTAATGAATCACTTAGATGCGTTTTTATTAATGAAAGTCCATACTTTATTCAGATTTCCTTAGTTTTTCCTTAATGTCCTCTTGTATTACAGTATCCCATCCAGGATACCGCATTGCATTTAGTAGCCGTGTTTCCTTGGGCTCCTCCTTGCTATGATAGTGTCTTGGTCTTTCCATGTTTTAGATTACCTTGACTGTTTAAAGGGATACTGCTTAGGTATTTGGTGGAATGTTCCTCAATTAGAACTTTTATGATGTTTTTCTCATGATTAGACTGGGGTTATGGTTTTGAGAGGAAGACCACCATTTTCATCAGATCATATCAAGGGTACCTGCTATAAACATTATGAACATGACTTATCACTATTGATGTTGAATGTTGACTTTGATCACTCAGCTGGGGTAGCATTTTGATGTTGTTTTTTTTCATCCTCACTGAGGATATCCATTGATTTTTAAAGAGAGGGGAGAAGGAGGGAGGGAGGGAGGGAGGGAGGGAGGGAGGGAGGGAGGGAGGGAGGGAAAGAGAAGGAGAGGAGAGGAGAGGAGAGAGAGAGAGAGAGAGAGAGAGAGAGAGAGAGAGAGAGAGAGAGAGAGAGAGAGAGAGAAGAAAGAGACCAGGCATGAAAATCAAACCTGTGGCCCTCTGGTTGCAGGCTGACACTCTAACCACTGAGCTACACAGGCCAGGGCAGCTGGGGCAGTGTTTTTAAGGTTTCTCCATTGTAGAGTTATGTTTTATTCCCCTCTCAATACTGTACTCTTCGGAAAGCAGTCACTATGGGCAGCCCATGCTATTGAGATAAGATTTGTGCTTTATCTCCTAGAGACGGATGCATAGCTGCATAAATTATTGAAATTCTTCTGCCTGGGAGCTTTGGCTTTTCATCTCCATTTACTTATTTATTCAGTTATTTACATATCCACGTGGACTCATGAATATCTATTTCATATTTTGGGTTATAATCCAATACTATGTTATTTAATTACATTTGGATTTTTAAAGATTTTATTCAAACACACACATCTGCTGTTTAAAATGTTAGAAAACTGTTGTTCATAGTTTTTAAAAATCTTTCTCTGTTTCTTTTTTTTAAAAAAAATATTCTATTTATGCCTTAATTTATTTGGGACAATGAAAAGCAAGTTACCACTTAGGATTCAATTATGCTTTTATTTATTTATTCTTTTGCAGGAGTCAAGTTAAAATATGCCTATTTAAGTTATTTTTTGAGTAAGAGAGATCGAATACATTTTGCCCCTATTGTGAACTGAGTTTGCACTAAGTACTTTCAATTATAGCTGAGATAACCTACAGTGAGATTTGTATTTCATCTGTCTTCCTCAAACTTCTTAGGAAGTGTAATAACATACGGGGTTTTGGAATAATTTTTGGCCTTCTTTTCTGCCCCCCCCTTCAGATTTTCCTTAAATTAGGTAGAAACTTTGAAAATGCTACTCAATGTATTCTTCTTATTCTTAGCACTGGGAGAATGGTAACTTGTTATAGGAACCCCCCACGTCAGTCTTCCATCCTTTCTGTTTTCTAAAACAAATCTTCCCTGTGCAGTTTTTTTTCTCTCTACTAAAGAATATAATCAAATAAATTGTATGTAAACTTTACATTTCACCTATTTTTAAAGCATCTACAAGTATAACTTGTAGGAGATCCTAATGGGCTTATTGAACTGGCTTAAAATAAAGGGAAAATATACTAAAAATATTTAGTTCCCTTTACTTCCTTTTTTTTTTTTAAATATATTTTATTGATATTTTACAGAGAGGAAGGGAGAGGGATAGAGAGCCAGAAACATCGATGAGAGAGAAACATCGATCAGCTGCCTCCTGCACACCCCCCACTGGGGATGTGCCCACAACCAAGGTACATGCCCTTGACTGGAATCGAACCTGGGACCCTTCAGTCCGCAGGCCAACGCTCTATCCACTGAGCCAAACCGGTTTCGGCCCTTTACTTCCTTTAATGTTATAGATTTTCTTTTGTATTTCATTAATTAATTCTGTTCTAAAATCCTGTGCTTTTAGGTGTTCTTGTTTCTATGCTGTTTCTCACACACAGAAATACTTGAGAGAGGGATTTTAGTTGCAGGCAAGTCCGTTGTTGTTGAAGTTGTGGGCAGACAATTACACTCAGAGACCAGATGACCTGGCCATTTGGGCCAGAAAGATGCTTGTGAGTCAGGTATCGGTTAGTGGCTTAGTGTGTGGTGAGAGACCCAGGAAGCCCTAGTGTTCTGATGCCCCATTGAGTCCTCAATCCTCCTAAAAGGAGGACGAAGCCCATTACAGCATGGCTGACTCCATAAGCTGCCACGCAAACTTGGCCTATGGGTCAGCTCCCAGGAGAACTGGGTAATATGCCCAGAGCTGGGCCTTGAGATCTGGCTAGACAGGCCTGGAGGGTTTACTGTTGCAATTAAATAAAGGGTACTAGTATTAATTTAGGATGTGTTGAGAAGTCATTATTGCATTACATAGTAATTAAGCACAAATTAAGCATAAAGAATAAGTACTTAATTGACTATAATTAGAACATTGTTTTTCCTGATGCCACCCAGGATTTTATTCTCTAATTGTTTATTCTGTGGGGAAGGAAAAAAATAATTTTATAAATAAACTAACATGAGACAGATTAATAGGAGAAAATATCTTAAAGTTTATTAAGTTTGTACATATGGGGGTTCCATAAGATCATGAGACCCGAGGACAGATGGCAGAGTTAAAGCTTCTATGTCATCTGTGCTCAGGAGAAGGGAGGGATTGTGCTTTGAAACTCCAAGGGCAGGAAGGCAATTCATGTGGAGATAGGAAAGCAAATGTTTGGTAAAGAAATGTTTGAGCCACCTTTAACAAGGGACATCAGAGGACTTTAATCAAAGGGGCCTTGATGGTCCTCCCTGTCTATCACACACTAGTTCATAGTAAACTATAGTTACCAACGGTGATATCTTCCTTCCTGGAACAGGTCCTCTATCTAAACTCTTGTAGGGAAAGTCAAAGTTTCTTTCTGAGTCTTTTGTTTCTTAAAAATAACCACTTAAAAATAATCAATATCGCAAAGGCATATTTTGGGGTGGCAAATGCTGCTTCCCCTTAATTCGATGTCTTAGACCCTTAATCTGATTATTTCTGTGCAGCAGAAGTTTCTTTTTTGGTTAATCCTCATCAGAGGATATTTTTCCATTGATTCTTAGAGAGAGTGGAAGGGAGGGGGAGAGACAGAGAGAGAGAGAAGCGTCGATGTGAGAGAGATACATTGATTGGATCTAAGCCGGAACCCTTCAGTCCTCAGGCTGATGCTCTATCCATTGAGCCAAACCGGCTAGGGCATGAAAGTTTCTTTACACCCTGATTTCCTAAGGCAAAGGACTCAGGGAGGCTAGGAAATTTGTGCATAATTTCAAATGGCCATAGGTTTGATAAACAGGAATCACCAGAAATGAGTACAATTTTTCTTCTTTGTAATGGCACACAAAGGAAGCTGGTTCTGGGGCAGGAGGGACAGGTATTGCTTCAGATAAGGCCTGCGTTCTTTGGTTTTGGGTTCCTCCTTGCCACAGTCCCAGAACTGATCTGGAGCAGGAGAGCTATAGCTCTGGGGCCGAGAGGAGAGGACAGTGACCATTCAGCTGATCATCTTTAGCCCTAAATTAGCCTCTGGGCTCACCAGCCTCCCAGAGCCTTCTCAAGCATGGGCCTCAGAGGGCATTATTTCCCAAAACAGCGGCTTGGATTCCTTCAAAGTATAGATCCGCTGCTTAATGCTGCAAAGATGAGTTTAGAATTACATTAGTAGAAGATGTTTAAGTGATGTAATTCACTGAGCACACCCTCATCATTTCACCCTGTCTAACATCCCACAGCATTTTAACCAGGCCTCTTTGATCTTGTCTAAACCACTTTCCTGCCATTGCTGATTACATAGCAACAGAACGATTTGCTCATCTAAGTGAGTGTTACCTGGATTTAGTGGCCTGAGCACTTTTTCTTTCCCTTCAAAGTTTCCTTAGATTTCACATTTTAAGGGTCAGTGATACATTTATCTATCAGTTATCTATTGTTTTACAAATGAGCTACAAAAAATTGGGAAATGGGTTTGAAAATTAATCTCACAGCGACATTTACAAGGAAGAACGGTTCTTGGGGAGTAATAAGCCTCTGAATATTCTGAAGTTTGAGAGAAAAAGAATAAACCCTGAAAAATGTAGCCAACTTAGTCAATTTTAAATATGAGGCCCAAAATAAATAAGTGATAAATTTAAAAACTTATTTCCATCAGTACCTGCCAGCTTTCTTCTTCTTCTTAAGTTATTTGCATATGTTTGGTTAAAAGCTGCTTTAAAAAAATATGCATTCAAACAAAAGACAGTCACAAGATGGTATAATGTGTTTTTAAAAAGATGACCTTCTGAGTTTGCCTCTAAAACCATTCTGTGATTATAATTTCCTATCAGAGTGAGTCCTGTAAGAAGCTTGAAGAACGCAAATTCAGAGGCCAATTGCTTTTCAGTTCCTGCAGATCTCTCCTTCATACAAATAGGGCTTCTCTGAGTCAGCCTTCTTGGCCAGCGTAACCAATTCATCCTCTTTGAAGTTACAGATGGAAAATGACCTGACTTGTTAACTGTACAATCTGTCATATTAGGTAATTTAAGCGCACTAACTACTCCACAGAGCTGTTTATGCATGGATTTAAATGGTCTAAATTCACTATTAGGAACTATGGACATGCTGGGAAGAACTCTAGTGTGCTACTAGGGATAACTCAAGTTCTGGTTTTGTCTCTGCCACTAACAGTGTGATCCTGGGCAGTTTACTTTCAGATATCCCACTAGTGCTCTTCTCTGTTTCAGGTCCTGCTCTGGTGCTAGGCTGAATTAACCCTCATCCTCTTTAAATTACTGTCCGTGGGGGATTGAAGGTCTATGCAGTGGTTCTCACACTCCAAGTGCATCAGAACCCCCCTGGAGGACTCTTTAGAACACAGAATGCTGGGCTCACTTGGGGTATCTGGGCTGGGTGGAGAATTTCCATATCTGACAAGTTCCCAGAGGAAGCTGCTGCTGCTGTTTTGGGGGCCCTGGTTTGAGAACCACTACAGTAACTACAATTCCAAGATTAAATGCTGTGAAATACTAGGAAGTACAAGTAATGTGCTTTGGGAAACAGGGTGTGGAGAAATGGGTCAAGAGATTAAGGAACAGCTAGGAGCTCCAATGGAAGAGGGAGAGGTTAAGCAGGATCTTTTTTAATTTATTTTATTTTATTTTTATTTATTTATTTATTTTTTAAAATTGTTTGAAGTATTACAAATAGTAGTACATATGTCTCCTGTTTTTCCCCCCATTGACCTCCCCCCGGCCTCCCCTTCCCCCCAGTACATGCCTTTACCTGCCCCCCGCCCCCCAATGTCTTTTATCCATTGGTTATGCTTATATGCATGCGTACAAGTCCTTCGGTTGATCTCTTACAGCGCCCCCCCCCCCCCCACAACCTCCTCTGCCTTCCCGCTGTAGATTGACAGTCTGTTCAATGCTTCTTTGCCTCTGTATCTATTTTTTCCCCCATTTCTCTCCTTTAAAAAATCTTGCCTCTGCAGACTAGAAATAAACGTATAATAACAAAAAATGTTTGAGTCCCAATTTCAATGTCCAACAGTTTTGAGTCCCCGTTTCAATGTCAAACAGTTCCTTAAGTGTACATGTCAGCAATGATAACTGGATGGTGGGCACATGGTGGCAATGCAGGTCCGACCCTCTCTGGTTTGGTCCTAGGCAACCTACTGCATCGCACAGCTGCTGACTGCTAGCATGGCAAGGCATCGTCAGCGTCTTCCATCTCTGGACTGTTTCTCCTCTTGTCTTCGTGGTTGGAGCAGACCTGTCAATTCCTCACTGTTGCAGGAATCCACATGGTCTTGGAGTTGTTTTCTGAAAATATACAAACATATTCTCAACCAAAAGTTAATAAAGGAATCTTTTCTATATAATTGATTTGGTAAGCAGGATCTTGACAAGTGAATAACACCTTGACAGGTAAGGCATTTAGGGGAATGACTCCATCTCAATCTCATGATGGGAGGGAGATTGCAGAATATATATGGGAGCAGGGGTATAGTCTAGCACAGGTGGATTGGAGGGTTGGTATGGAGGAAGGGAGAAGATGGAATTGCTAATGAGTGAACGAGAGAGTCAAACTAAACATGTTCTTGGGTTTTGGCAGCAAGTGGACAGCATGATCAGAGCCATGCTTAAGAAGGACAATTCTGGAATTGTGATGGATGCCTTGGGAAGAGAATGAGTGCTTTCTGGAGAGCTAGTTAGGGATTGGTGGGGCATCCAATCTGTAAGCATGGGTGTCCTGAGGAAGAGCCTGAGGTGGGGAGGATAGAGTTGTGGGATGGATCTGCGCAGAAGCCACAGATTTGGTAGTTGATTGGCTCCTGGGGATGAGGGAGATGGAAAAGTCAAGGAAGACCAGGAGTCTAGTCTGAGTTGTTAGGAAAGAATGGTGGTGGCAGGATCCCCGGAGGGTGGGTGTGGGAAATAGATCAGAGAAGAAAATGAACCTTTGGGGCCTTGTTCTTAAGGTCTGTTTTTGTATGATTGTAGTCAGTGTTTTGAGGGCTTTTGCTGTCTGAAATATTATAGAAGATGTACAAAAAGTAAATGTAATATATATATATAGCCTTCTTTTCAAGGTCTTCTTCATTTTGTTTTTAGTTCTCTTAGTATGTCAACTTGGTCTTCTTCCCATTTTATGCATATGAGCATTTTTTTGGTTATGTGTTCTATGTATAAATCTTAAATAGCTGTAGCAAATATTTTAAACCACTTTCATTCTCCATCGTAATAATCATATCATTGTAATAATCATAACATCATAATAATCATACTATTGCTTATAATCAACTTTGCTTCCCACTATATTATAGACGTCTTTTGAGTAAAGAACACATCTTATTCATTTTTGTCTTTCTGCATTTATCCTAAGTGCTTGTATAAAGTGGCCCACAAGTGTTTGGGGAATTGGATTGCATCATAGTGAGAGACAAAATGGCTCAGGCAATAAAAAGTAACAGACAACAGGGGGTGAGGGCATGAGTGGGGAGGTTGGGGGGTAATGGGGGGAATAAGAACACATATGTAATACCTTAATCAATAAAGAAATTTTTTAAAAAAGTAATAGTTTAAAGGGAAATGGAAATCCATGAGTCTTGGGAGATAAAAAGAGGAAACATTTAATTCAGTAGAATTTTAGGACTAGAATAGAGATACTCATGAACACTTTAGGAAACAAAAGCAGAAGCCCATAAAAACTAGGATCATGTGTTCAGCTCTGTCTTAAATTAGCTATTGAAAACCTTGGTCCAGACCTTTCTACTCTGGGCCACAATTTCCTCAACTTGTAAAGTTGTGGTAGTAGTAACTTACAGATTTTTCTAACTCTCCTCACACTCTTTTGGAGAGAATACCATGTGGAGGGAACAGCATGAGCAAAGCATTTGAGATGGGAAGGAGTAGAAGCAGGAGAGGGGATGAGGACAGGTTTCAGAGGGCCATTTTTGATAAGATAAGGAGCTTGGACTGTATCCTATAGAAGGTCTTGTGCCAGGGAATGCCATCTGGGGAGCAGGAGTGAAGGACCGGAGAGGGTCACATGGGGAAGGAGATGTTACAGAGCTGGTCATTGCCACAGGCATCTGGTTGCTGGATCTTCTTAGGAGAAGTCTTATGAAATGCATCTCAGCACAGTATCCCTGGAGGGTAAAGGGAAGAAGCTTTTATCCATGTCTTTCCTCTCTTTAAATAAAAGCAGCACCACTTTTTAGACTGTGCATGTCTGACTGCCAGGCAGGTTCCTGTGGTTGCCACAGGAGGCAGCATCGGAGGAGCCTGGGCTAGAGAGGCCCTGTTAGGTTGCGGGCTGGGTTCTTCGTGGAATTGGCTACAAAAGCAGTGGCAGGCATACAAGGTGAGATTGAGAGGATTGCATGTAGGGCATAAAAGATGATGGATACAGAGAGCTATTGAGGAATTTTTAACAAAAGAACCACCTAACCAAATTTATAAAATGGTGTGCCAGGAAATGTTTAGCAACCAGCTCTCCAGAAAAATAAATAAATACAAATATAAATTAAAAAAAATATATATATCCTATATAAAAAAAAAGGTAATATGCAAATTAGGCCAGGATGCCGTAACGAGTCAACCGGACAGGAGGAGGTTACGTGTGCAGTGTCGGGGGTGGGGTGGCAGGGGCCTCCCCATGCCTGGGCTGGGGGAGGGCCTGATCAGCAAGTGGCTGCAGCTGCTTCAAGGGCGGGAGAGGGAGGCAGGGCTGGACCAGCAGCAGCCGCGGCTGCTGTGGGGCCCAGGGAGCAAGGCAGGGCCAGACCAGCAGGCTGTGGGGTCCGGGGAGTGAGGCAGGGAAGGACCAGCAGGCTGTGGGGCCTGGGGAATGAGGCAGGGCCAGACCAGCAGGCTGTGGGGTCGGGGAGCAAGGCAGGGCTGTACCAGCAGGCTTCGGGGCCTGGGAGCAAGGCAGGGCCAGACCAGCAGGCTGTGGGGTCCGGGGAGTGAGGCAGGGAAGGACCAGCAGGCTGTGGGGCCTGGGGAGTGAGGCAGGGCCAGACCAGCAGGCTGTGGGGCCTGGGGAGTGAGGCAGGGCCAGACCAGCAGGCTGTGGGGCCTGGGGAGTTAGGCAGGGCTGTACCAGCAGGCTTCAGGGCCTGAGGAGTGAGGCAGGGCCAGACCAGCAGGTTGTGAGGCCTGAGGAGTGAGGCAGGGCCAGACCAGCAGGTTGTGAGGCCTGAGGAGTGAGGCAGGGCCAGACCAGCAGGCTGTGGGGCCTGGGGAGTGAGGCAGGGCTGTACCAGCAGGCTTCAGGGCCTGAGGAGTGAGGCAGGGCCAGACCAGCAGGTTGTGAGGCCTGAGGAGTGAGGCAGGGCCAGACCAGCAGGTTCTGAGGCCTGAGGAGTGAGGCAGGGCCAGACCAGCAGGCTTCAGGGCCTGAGGAGTGAGGCAGGGCCGGACCAGCAGGGGCCGCAAGGGCTGCTGCACTGTGGGCACAGGTCAGGGCTCATGCAGGAGGCAACCAATCAATGTGTCCCTCTCACATTGATGTTTCCCTTTGTCTTTCCCTCTCTCTTCCATGCTCTCTAAAAATCAATGGGGAAATATCCCGAGGCAACTCGAGGGAGGGCAGTGCCGCGCAATTTCGAATTGCGTGCTGGGCTCCTAGTATACTAATAAAAGGGTAATATGCTAATTAGACTGGAAGACCTTCCTGGAGACTTTCCGGATGTCCTTCCAGACAAAGCCATGGTGGCGGGGCCGAGGCAGAGGTGGTTAGGGGCAATCAGGCTGGCAGGGGAGGGCAGTTGGAAGTGAGCAGGCTGGTGGGGGTGAGGGAAGTTGGGACAAGCAGGCCGGGGGGGGGGGCAGTTGGGGGCAAGCAGGCCAGCAGGGGGGGCAGTTGGGGGCGAGCAGGCGGGCACGGGGGTGGGGGGAGTTAGGGGTGATCAAGCCTGAAGGGGGGATAGTTGGGGGCAATCAGGCTGGCAGGCAGAATGGTTAGGGGTGATCAGGCAGGCAGGCAGATAAGTGGTTAGGAGCCAGCGGTCCCAGATTGCAAGAAGGATGTCTGACTGCCGGTTTAGGCCTGATCCCTGTGGGGAGGGCAGTTGGAAGTGAGCAGGCTGGTGGGGGTGGGGGCAGTTGGGGCGAGCAGGCCGGTGGGGGGGGGGGGCAGTTGGGATTGGGCCTAAACCGGCAGTCGGACATCCCCCAAGGGGTCCCAGATTGATGAGGGTGCAGACGGGGCTAAGGGACCCCCCTCCCCCATGCACGAATTTCATGCACCGGGCTTCTAGTATATATATATATATATATATATATATATATATATATATATATATATATATATATATATATATCAATGTTTTTTTGTTATAAGGTTGATGAGAAAAATAAAACTGATCCCCAGCCAGGCCACTGTCTGTGCGGAGTTTTCACGGTTTCCCCATCTCTATGTGGGGTTTCTCCCTGTGCTCTAGTTTCTTCCACATCCCAGGGCGGTGTATGTGGGGTGAACTGGTGTGTCCACATTGTTCCAGTCTGAGAGAGAGTGTGGGTATGTGTGAGTGGTCCTTCAATGGAAGGGTGGGTCCCACCTTGTGCCCTGATCTGCCAAGAAAGGTTCTGGGCCACCCTTGACCCTGAAGTAGAATAAGCAGGGCGGAACAGAATTTTCTTACTTGGTTATATTAATCTTTCTTAAATGTATGTATAGCTCACATTTATTTCAGTGTTTAATAGTAGGAGTGTTTGGCTCTTTCTTTAGAAGCGCGGTGGTGTTTTGTGGCTAGAAACATGCCGTAGGAACTTGATCTTGTTTATATCAATCAGCTTTTGATAAAATTGAATTCATTATATGTTGTTTCACTTAAAGTTGCAGTGCCCAGGAAACTGCTGATGACATCGAGGACACCATATATGTATGTCTATTAAACATTTTACTGATAGAAAGGATGTGTAGCACACAGTTTACAAATAATAATAAAAGATGCAATACTCTACTGTAAAGTCCATATAACTAATTGGTTCTGACAGGTTTCTGTTTTTTTTTTTGTTGTTTTTTTTTTCGTTTTTTTTTTTTTTTCTGAACCCTTATATTCCTAGCCAACCTGTGGTTACAATGGACAGATGAAGGTAGTTGGTGCTTTCTTATTACAGTGTGGCGCGAGATGAAAGTGAAACAATGAAGGTGCATCCCAGCACTGCACTTGTTCACTAAGCATCTTCTTTCTGGATTGGGTAGTACTAGAAGAATATTCCCTTATTTTGTTTTATTCACAACCATAGCCACTATAGGCACCACGCATTCTATTTATTAAGATGTTTTCCATCACTTTTGTAAGCCTAGACCATCAACAAAACAAAAATCAAGCTAAGATTTCTTTGTGAAAGTCCTCTCATTAGGGCTGATTTCAAGTTACAGGGAATCGGGAAGAGAGGCGTAGTAGTACAACATTACACAGTATTTCCTCTTACAAGTAAAATAGACATAAGTAACCGTAAGCATAGATGTTACGAAAATGTACTGAAGTAATAAAAAGTGACTAATTTTGAGTATTTATGACATTTGGGTTTAATATAACTTACTTCATTATACGTTTATATAGTTTCTTTTTAAATGATTTCTATATTCAACAACTGATTCATGAAATTCCTAAAAATTTACCAGTCAGTACATTTTACTGAGAGGAGCCAGGCCCGCACACTACTGGAGTTGTATTTCAGGAAGGTCACCACTAGCAATCTGTAGAAATGTTTGGAAGGGAGTGGTCAGGAGGCAGGAAAAAAGCACCTGAGCTATGTTAGGGGTGAACAGTAGGAGACAGACAGGAACTGTCTTCAGGCCCTGCCAGCATTAGGGTTAAAATTAAGTCGGGTGAATAGAGATAATAATGCACGTTTCACTGGTTTGTGTCCTAACGTGGATATGCAGGACCTCCAATAGAAGTCTCCTCCAAGTGCTCTTGGAGACTCTGAGCTATCTTTCCTGTGCTTGCAGAGCCCTGCCCCCTTTGCTGTCTGTCTTCTGCTTTGGCTTCTGTGTTGGTGACCACAGGCCAAAGGGATTTGAAGGTGAGGCCCCACCTGCCATAGCTGCAGGTGCCTTTCTGGGGAATCCGATTTGTGCCAAGGAAGCCACTTGCCAGGCCTTGCTCTTCCAAGTTTGCAAATCTGGGGGATGGAACTCCAGAAGGAAGTTGGAACCTACCGTATGCCCCACAGAAATTTGTCTCTTGGCGCCTGAAGTTGCTGCATTTGTTTTTCCGTGACTCACAGAGGCAAGGAGGAAGACAGCCATTGACATTTCTTCCTGCAGCAGCCTCAGCTGGTCTAGAGCTGGGAAACAGCCCCCTTTCCCTCTCCTAGGTTGACCCCTGGAAATCACAGAGGTCTCTCTGTCTGGAGCTCCCCTTCTCCCCTTGCAGATCAGCCGTGCAGATGAATGCCCAAGGGCCAGGAGTCCCTGGTCCATCTGCACTCCCAGAGTGTATGAATTTCATTTGGGGCTCAACTAACCCCCACTACTCTTAGTAAAAAAAGAAGAGGGAGTAGGTAGAAGGGTAGACGTGACCTCTGGGTGCTTGGTGGAGCCAGTAACTAAGGTATGGGATATGGAAGATGGCACATGTGTGGCTGGGCTATGGGAAAGGGAAAGTGGATGGAATTGAGATGGGAGGCAGAGAAGTTTAATTATGTTCCATTTTGAACTGGATAGGTGTCTGTGGGACACAGTTCAATGGGTTCTAGGCATTCAGGACAAAGAGGAGAGAGGGCTTGAGTGTCATAAAGTTGGTGAAACCATGAATGTCTATGAGACTCCCTCCCCAGGAGGACTGAGAATGAGAGTCAACAGGTAGTCTTGCTAGAGCTCAGACCCCAAAGAGCACCAGTGTTTAAGGGATGGTGTCGGGGTTAGGAGCCCAGGAACCAGACAGAGAGGAATGTCCAGGGAACTCTGAAAGGAAGGAAACAGCACAAACAAAGGAGCTGAGGCACAACATTGTAGTTCATACTGGGAACAGTTTGGCCCATTGTGTTCACACTTACAGTTTCCCAAGTTTATCTACTCAGAGCTATGATTATGTTAACTTCACCTTCCTTCCTCCCTCTAAAAACAGGAGTCAAAGACACTGCGGTATCATAAATGACCCAGGGTGAGAAAGTCATCTGACACTTGCACCATGGTAATACTCCAATCCAGCCTTTTATAGTTAGTATGAGGAGAAAGCAAGTTTGCTTTAAGCTAAAGGTATGGGAAATGTCAACTTTTTAGTGTTTGATGTTTCTTTTTTTAAGTTTATCTTTATTGTTGAAAGTATTACAGATGTCCCCCTTTCCCCCTCCCCCATTGATCCCCTCCATTCTGCTGATGTTTCTTGTTGTGTTTTCCATTTTAGTCACTGCATTTCCCCCTTGGTCACAGGCCTAATGTTATTTTCTCTCATAGTTGTCAGTTGCCTGATGCATCAGGCAGTTTTTCACCGCGATGTAGTGACACAGTGGAGCTCAAACTGGCAAGGGCACTGCACAAGGGTGTGCCACTCTTGGTGGTTATGTTCATGCACACTCAGAAAGCCCAGTGCTACTAAATCAAATTATAGGTAATGACCATGTGGTTTACACTCAGCAATATATCTATATATTCTATATATATAAAAGGCTAAGTGACCAACTGACATCCATCCAACTCTCTGACAGACCGACTGACCGACCGGCTGGTACATATGATGTGCACTGGCAATTTAAAAATAAACGTTGACTCCATGCATGTGTGATACATATAAAGCTTTCTCTGGCACCAATCGCACACATGTGTTTCGGATCTGTCGTTGTCGATCATGAATTTGGTTGACACTTCTATTATATAGAAAGGGCAAATAGCGATATTAAAATATTTCTTCTAATTAATTTCCTTTCAATGTGCACAAATCTGTGCACTGGGCCACTAGTATATATATATTCTAACACTTCTATATATATACCCCAGACATGCTCAAGGGTTGTTGGTTTGGGAGGAATGAGATGACTTCAACATGAAAAGACTGAGCCTATCTGAAGAGATAGTGGAGTGAATTTTCTACAGGACAAATTTGTCAAATAAGTGGATTTGGATGTGACCACAGTCTTGCCATATGAAATTCTATTCCATGGGAATTAAAGTTAGTGGCTTTGTGGAGGCATTTATCACAGACTAAAAACTTTTCTCAGAGTCTTTTGCCAAAGCATAGAAGCATGGGTAAGTAAAGATGGGCTTTTCTGTGACTGTCTGCTCTAATCCTCTTAAACACTTTATGTGTCATAACGGTGAAATGAAATATAGCCATTCCTTAAAATGTGGCAACTTAGATGTGTTAATCTAATGTTAACAGAATAGGAAAACTAGAGAAAACAGTCCTTATGTCAGCTAGGTTTTGTGTCTAGCTCACAGGATCACAGCCCCCCAGGTAGTGGCTTTATTTATCATGGAAGAGCAGCCTGAAGGAGGCAGTGGTGAGCTGGCATGGTAGCTGCAGGAATCGCCATGCTCTCACCAGATCTCTAGTCTGCCATCTCCAGGACATCTCCTTGCCCAGGATGGCTGCTGGAGTTCCAGACATCATATTTGCATTATAGGCAGAAAATGAAGCGGAAAGAAGAGCATGCCAGCTCCCTTTAAAGGACCTGTCTCCAAATTCTAACACTTCTACTTACATCCCATTGGCCAGAGCGTAGTTATATAGCCATACCTTAAGTATATACCTAGGCATTTTTAATTCATTCAATATCTCTATCCTATATAATAAAGAGGTAATATGCAAATTGACCATCACTCCAACACACAAGATGGCTGCCCCCATGTGGTCAAAGATGGCCGCCCCCATGTGGACACAAGATGGCCTGCAGGGAAGGGCAGTTGTGGGCAATCAGGCCAGCAGGGGAGGGCAGTTGGGGGTGACCAGGCCTGTAGGGGAGGGCAGTTAGGGGTGACCAGGCTGGCAGGGGAGGGCAGTTAGGGGTGACCAGGCTGGCAGGGGAGGGTAGTTAGGGGCAACCAGGCCAGCAGGGGAGGGCAGTTAGGGGTGACCAAGCAGGCAGGGGAGGGCAGTTAGGGGCAATCGGGCTGGCAGGGGAGCAGTTAGGCGTCAATCAGGCTGGCAGGCAGAAGCGGTTAGGGGCAATCAGGCAGGCAAGTGGTTGGGAGCCAGCAATCCCGGTGGGCCTAAACAGGCAGTCGGACATGCCTCGAGGGGTCTCAGATTGGAGAGGGTGCAGGCTGGGCTGAGGGACACCCCCCCCATGCATGAATTTCGTGCACTGGGCCTCTAGTATTATTATAAATCTCAGTTTTTGAAAAATGAACTAACCCACAATCTTCTGTTTTCCTAGTCAATATTGCAAAAGACTAGAAGAGAGCTCATATAAGAGTGAGTTTCCTTAGTGTTTTTTTGGATGTTCCATGCCACAAGATCTTTCTCTGTTTTCTCACCAGTAATAACTATAACATGAGTCAGCCAGGGTTTTTACCATAGAGGCCGTGCCAGTAGGTTATATAGATTAAGGGATTAATCTATTAAGGAATTGGCTTAACTCAATTGTGGGGCTGGCTAAGAATGCTTGAAATCGTAAGGCAAACAGTCAAGAAATAAATATCATGGGCAGGCTGGAACCCCAAGGGCAGGAATAAAGCTTGGAGTTTCTGAATGTAAAGAGGGCCTAAGCCCTCTTTTAAAGCTTTTAACTAATTACATCAGTCCCATTCAGTATAATTTCCCTTTGGACTTATGAAAGTGAACTGATTACATCTGCAAATTTCCTTCAGAACAGCAGTAGATTAGTGTTGGATTGAACAACTGGGAAAGGTTGTGTGTAGGCTGCAGAATGGCCTCCCTTTACTCCAACTCTCAGGAGAGAATATTCCTGGCAGTCTACCCTAACAGGAAACAGGCAAGAGGGAATTTTGGGGGATGTAGTTCAGCCCAGCCACGTTGATACCTCACAAAGCCATCATATAACAGTACGAGTTGTCACCTAGAGAAATAGAGTAAAAACAAATCAGTGTTTCTTTTTTTAAGGTATAAATTATTTATGTTTTATTTCAATATCACTGTTAAAATATCTAACTACAATATTCTAACTACAGTAGCAGTCTGCAAAATACAACTTTATTATTAACTTTAAAGAGTATTTTTTTTAAGTGAGCATTAGTCAAAATTTATTTAATTCACTAATGAGGGAACCAGCACAATTTTTTTGAAAGGCAGTATATACAGATAAAGAATGAATGCTGAAATAATACTGGTTAGTGTCTGACAGGTAAAAATCTTTGGGTATTTATTTAGTTTTTTTCCCATTATAGTTCACATTCAATATTATTCTGTATTAGTTTCAGGTGTACAACATAGTGGTTAGATAATCATATACTTTACAGAGTGATCTCCCTAATATTTCAAGTACCCCCCCCCCCCACTCCGCCCCGGCCCATACATAGCTATTACAATATTATTTTTTTTCCTCTATTGACCTCTCTCCAGACACTCCCAACCCCCAGCACATGCCCTCACCCCCTAGTGACTGTGTCCATTGATAATGCTTATATGCATGCATGTAAGTCCTTTGGTTGATCTCTTACTCTCCCCTTCCACCGCCCCCCTCCCCGCCCCGCCCCACCTTCCCTCTGAGGTTCGACAGTTAGTTCAATGCTTCTCTGTCTCTGGATCTATTTTTGTTCATCAGTTTATGTTGTTCACTATATTCCACAAATGAATGAGATCATGTGGTATTTATCTTTCTTCGATTGGCTATTTCGCTTAGCATAATGCTTTCTAGATCCATCCATGCTGTTGCAAATGGTAAGAGTTCCTTCCTTATTACAGCAGCATAGTATTCCATTGTGTATATGTACCACTGTTTTTTAATCCACTCATCTGCTGATGGGCACTTAGGCTGTTTCCAAATCTTAGCTATTGTAAATTGTGCTGCTATGAACATAGGGGTGCATATGTCCTTTCTGATTGGTGTTTCTGATTTCTTGGGATATATTTTTAGAAGTGGGATTACTGGGTCAAATGGGAGTTCCATTTTTAGTTTTTTGAGGAAACTCCATACTGTTCTCCACAGTGGCTGCACCAGTCTGCATTCCCACCAGCAGTGCATGAGGTTCCTTTTTCTCCACATCCTCGCCAGCACTTGTCGTTTGTTGATTTGTTGATGATAGCCATTCTGACAGGTATGATATGGTACCTCACTGTCATTTTGATTTGCATCTCTCAGATGATTAGTGACTTTTGAGCATGTTTTCATATGTCTTGGCCTTCTGTATGTCCTCTTTTGAAAAGTGTCTACTTAGGTCATTTGCCCATTTTTTTTTGACTGGATTATTTATCTTCCTTTTGTTAAGTTGTATGAGTTCCCTGTAAATTTTGGAGATTAAACCCTTATCGGAGATAACATTGGCAAATATGTTCTCCCATGCAGTGGTCTTTCTTGTTGTTTTGTTGATGGTTTCTTTTGCTGTGCAGAAGCTTTTTATTTTGATGTAGTCCCATTTGTTTATTTTCTTCTTAGTTTCCATTGCCCTGGGAGCTGTATCGGTAAGATATTGCTATGACAAATGTCTGATATTTTGCTGCCTGTGGTTTGCTCTAAGGTTTTTATGGTTTCCCGTCTTAAGTTTAAGACTAAAGAGTAATTTTTTAGAACAATTGAAACATATAATACAATCATACATCAAGTGCTTAATATTTATTTTGCATTGAAATGTATATTGCTGATATTATATAATGAAAAGTTGTGCAACAGAGGGAAGTAGATAAGTAAACAATAAGTGAGAAATTTTAAGTTATTTTGATAGTATTGAAAACCTGAGAAAAGTTCAGAAAATAAACTGATAAGATGTCAACAATTTTGGCTTGTTTCCTGTATAGCTTTCCTACGACTGCTCTCACAAACTACCAGAAACTTTGTGGTTTAAAACAACAGAAATTTATTCTCTCTCAGTTCAGAGGCCAGAATTCCAAAATCAGTTTCATTGGACTGAGAGAAAGATGTCAGCAGGACTGCACTCCCTCTGGAGGATCTAGGGGAGAATCCTTTCCTTGCTTCTTCCAGCTTCTGGTGGCTGCCATCTACATTAAATCAGTGTTTCTCTATGTCTGATATTCTGGCAGGTGGTGCCCTGATGCTATGATTGGTAGCTGAAATGAAGACCTGGTATTAATTACACATTTTAACTATTTTTTTTCTGCTTTGTTTCCCTCCCTGTTGATCAAAGGTAGCTAAGGCTTTATTTTTTATGCTTTTAAAAAAATACAAGTTTTTATTGATTTTTAAAGAGAGAAACATCACATCGATCGACTGCCTCCCACATGCGCCCTACTGGGGATCAAACCCACAACCTGGGCATGTGCCCTGACCTGAATTGAACCAGTGACCTCTTGGTACATGGGATGATGCTCAATCCACTGAGCCACAATGGCTGGGCTATTTTTGATGTTTTTATTAGATAAATAAAGAACTTTTAGGCTCATCAGCCATCATGAACTCATCAAAGTTAACAGAATTTAAAATGTGCTCTCAAATCTAATAGTAAGATGCCCATTTTATTTTTTTAATAGCTCAGTTTTTTTTTCTTATTTGTACCCATTTTCTCTTGTTTATACAGAGATACTAATGCACCCTTTCATTCTTTTTTTTTTTCAAGTAGGTGTTTATTATTATTATTATTATTTTAAATTTTTATTGTTGAGCTCATTACAGATATACCTCTTCACCCCCAAGCCCATTGCCTACCTCCACCTGGTTCCCGACCCCAGGCCTTTGCCACCCTATTGTCTGTGTCTATAGGTAATGTATAAATGCATATAAGATCTTTGTTTAATCTCTTCCCACCCACCATCCCCTTCCCTCTGAGAATTGTCAATCTTTCCCATGCCTTTGATTCTATTTTATTCACCAGTTTATTCTGTTCATTAGATTTCTTATTAGTTAATTTTTATTTTAAATTCAGTTGTTGATAGGTATGTATTTGTTGCCATTTTGTTATTCATATTTTTTATCTTTTTCTTTTTCTTCTTCCTCTCCTTAAAGAATACTCTTCAACATTTCATAATACTGGTTTGGTGGTGATAAACTCCTTTAGTGTTTTCTTGTCTGTGAATCTTTTTATCTGACCTTCAATTCTACCTAGCTTTGCTGGGTAGAGTAATCTTGGTTGTAGGTCCTTGCTATTCATCACTTTGAATATTTCTTGCCACTCCCTTCTGGCCTGCATAGTTTCTGTTGATAAATCACTGACAGTGTATGGGCATTCCCTTGTAGGTAACTAACTGCTTTTCTTTTGCAGCTTTTAAGATTCTTTTTTTTTTGTCTTTAGCCCTTGGCATTTTAATTATGATGTGTCTTGGTGTGGTCTTCTTTGGGTTTCTCTTGTTTGGGACTCTCTGTGCTTCCTGGATTTCTAAGTCTATTTCTTTCACCAGGTAGGGGAAGTTTTCTGTCATTATTTCTTCAAATAGGTTTTCAATATCTTGCTCTTTCTCTTCTTTTGGCACCCCATAATGTGAATGCTTGAAGTTGTCCCAGAGGCTCCTTACACTATCTGCAAATTTTTGGATTCTTTTTTTCTTTTTGCTCTCTGGTTGGGTGTTTTTTGCTTCTACATATTTCAAATCGTTGATTTGATTCTCAGAATCCTCTACTCTATTGTTAAATCCCTGTATATTATTCTTTATTTCAGTTAGTGTATGCTTAATTTCTGGCTGGTCCTTTTCCATTTTTTTTGGAGTTTTATAGAAGATTCTTGAGTAACCTTATAACCATGGTTTTGACCTCTATATCTAGTAGTTTGCTTTCTTCCATTTCTTTTATTTGTGACATGTTTCTTTGTCTCTGCATTTTGGCTGCTTCCCTGTTTTGGGTAGAGCTGCTATGTTTCCTGGAGTTGGTAGAGTGGCCTTATGTAGTAGGTGTTCTATAGGGCCCAGTTGCTCAGTCTCCCCAGTCTGGGAGCTCTAGGTATACCCCTTTGTGGGCTGTGTGCACAGTCTTATTGTAGTTGAGACTTGATTGCTGTTGGTGTCACTGGGAGGAATTGACCTCCAAGCCAATCCCCTTGAGTGTCACTTATGGATGTGTAGAGTTGTAATCTGGTATGGTCTGACACTGACCACTAGGTACACTGGCTCTTGGGACTCCAGGGAGGTGCAAAGTCAACCACTACCTGGGGCCACCCAGCAGGAGCTACAGAGAGATCTTCAGATTCCTCTTCTTTGTATTGGTTTTGGATGTGCTCACATGAGGCCTAGCTATGAAGTAAGGCAGGCTGATACTGGTGCTAGGTCTTGGGCCTTTTATTGATAGGTTTGGGGCTCCCTGACCCAGCTGCAGCTGGTTTGAGGGATTTTAGCCTGACCAAGGACAGGCCATTCATATGCAAAAGCCGCTGCACACAGCTTACGTAGGGTTGTAAATTGGTTGAGGTGGAAGCTTAGGAAATCACCAAGGTGGAGCAAACAAAAATGGCTGCTAGTCAGCCCTGCAACCAGAGAGGATCCAGGATAGAAACAATGATCCCTGTGAGCACCTCTGTCTGGGAGAAAGCCATCTCTGAGTTTTGTCCAGATGTCAGACAATCCAGTTCCTCCTCATATGTGTCTATGTTCCCCAGAGTTTAGCCCTGGTTTTGGAGCTCAGAGGAAGTGGGACCTTGTAAGATCAGTTCATGGTGCCAACCTTTTAAGAGGAGCAACTGGGTCTTCAGCAGCCTCTGTGTCACTGAACCCCAATCTGCACTGGTTTTTCCAGCCCATAGTTCTTACTGCCCGTAGGGACTTCTTTTCCCAGCTCTGGGACCCTGGGCTGGGGAGCTGGTGTGGGGCTGGGACCCCTTACTCCTCCAGGTGGCCTCTGCAGAGATGATCTCCCTCCTGATTAAAAAAAGTGGCACACGTGGGTGCCAGACCAGCCTGTTCTGCGCCTCTGCACCTCCTACCAGTCTCAGTGTGCTTTCTTCTTTACTTCTTTAGTTGTAGCACTTCTATTTAGCCAGCTTTCCAGCAGTTCTGGATGATGGTTGTTCTATATTTCAGTTTTAATTTTGATGTGGTTGTGGGAAGGGGCTAGTACAGGAGTTTACCTACACCGGCATCTTCCTTTTTCCACCCTTTCATATTTTATTCAAACCAATAATGGCTTTTGTAATTAAAGCAAAAATTCATAGCATTGTAGATCTGATTTTTCTGACAAGACTCAGATACTCATTAATTTTTTATTGAGACTCCTCCATTTTTTTATAAAAACTAACAGCTTTATTGAGATATGATTCACATTCCATAAATTATACACCCTTTTAGAATATACAATTCAGTAATGTTTAATATACTTACAATGTGTCTCAGTCAACACTAATTCCAGAGCCTTTATATTCTTTATATTAAATATATGTTGTGAATGTATTAAGACAGGTGAAGAATTTGAAAAACTCAGGTCTGTTGCCTGATTTACATTTACTTGAAAAGAGAAACTGGTCACTTTTGGAAAGGGCAGAATTGCAAACGTCTGGTCTTAATTCTGTGAGGAGAATACACATAAGATCTTTATTATGGGATTTTTAACACTTTTAAGTATATTATTCCCTCAGATGTCATTCAAAATCAGGACTTTCATTCATTTGTTTAGCAAGTGTTTATTGAACCTTTACTCTGTGCCAAGCTCAGTGCTAGACACTGGCCGTCCCAAGTCACATGAGACTCTCTCAGCAACCTTGTGGTCAGGTGGGTGGAGAGAATGGTAAAGTGATCTGTTGGCCTTCATGATGCCATCCTAACTGTAAGCAGGAGGCACAAAGTCCCCGGAGCTAGCATGCACTGTGTGCAGGAATCTCCTAACCATGAATCTGAGGGAGGGAAGAGACCGCATCTGTAAAGGGGGTTTGGAGAACACATCTGAACATGCCACGAGAAACCCACATCTTCTTAGGGGCTGATTTCACAGCAGATCTCTTCTGAGGTGTGGACCATATTCTAAGGAGTGCAATAAATGCCACTGCAGTTAGTGAGATATGAATTGAAGGGACACCACACTGTGGTTTGTATCCCCATTTCCTTGCGATCTCTACTTCTACTATATCACCTGTCAGAGAGGCCTTTCTTGACCATCTCTCTACAATGGAACCCTGTCCTCCTCCATCACTTTACTCTGCTTTCCAACACTTTCTCATATGTTATGTAGTTATTTGTTACTGCAGCACCCCCATAAGAGCAGACATTTTGTCTTGTTTGCTGTGTTCTCCCCAGTATAGTGTCTAGTACCATGTCTAGCACTATAGTCCATGCTAATAAAGATTTGTTGTATGCATGAATGAAAGTACTAAAATAGGGACAAATTATAGAATTATATGGGTCCTTATATAAGCAAGAATTAATTTTCTTAATACATATTCTAGATCTTTTCGTATATATTTATTTGTGGATGATAATTGGATGAGGTTGGTTTCTCATTGTCAAACTTCCTTAAGTAAGAAATGTGGCCATCTTTGACCCTCCTGCCTTCCTGTCCCCTAACTCAGCTGGTTACTAAATTCTTCCTCAATGCCTTCTTTCCATTTCCACTGTGGCCACTGGCCAAGCAAGCTCTTTGCTCATGGAATACTGGAATAGTGATGATTCTCTGCCTTCAGATTTATAGAGTGATCTTTCTAAAATTCACATTAGATATGTTATTCTACAGCTTAAATCTTTCTATCCTTCTCATTACCAAAGATTGGATCTAAAACTCCGTAGCCTGGCATTTAAGATCTGTCTCAGTTTGTTCAGGCTGTTATAACAAAATACTTTCAACTTGGAAACTTGTAAACAACAGAAATTTATTGATCCACTTCTGGAGGCTGGGAAGTCCAAGATGAAGGCACCAGCATGGTTGCCTTCTGGTGAGGATCCTCTTCCTGGTTCATAGCTAGGTCCTTCTCACTGTGTCCTCATGTTATTAAAGGAGCTAAAGGAGCTCTGGAGCCTCTTTTGTAATCACTAATCTCATTTATGAGGCTTATACCCTCATTACTTAAATTCATCCCAAAGACCCCATCTCCTAGTACAAAACTTGTGGGGGTTAGGATTTCAGTATATGAATTTTGAAGAAACACAAATATTCAGATCATAGCAAAAGCTTTATCAATGTGGCCATCACATGGGTTTTCAACTTTTTCCAGCTTACCCAGTGTACATACACACATCCTCTCTACCTCTCTCTCCTTCCCTCCCTCCCTCATTCCCTCCTCCCTCTGCAGGAATTCTCAATGCCATGTACTCTCCTGCTAGGCTCTTTGAACAGGATGCCCTTCCTCCTTATCCACTTCTGGGAAGCATCCTATACACTTCCCTGACAGACAACCCACTTTCCCTACATGTAGAGTCACTTCTGCCCTCTCCAGGTTTGCATGGTACTCCCATGCACAGCACTGTTTATACACAGGATACATTTGTTTGTGCACCCTGTAGGCAGCCTTCTTCATGAGTTTGCCAGCTTTCTGAGGACAGTGTCTGTCTTACGCATTCTTTTTTAAAAATATATTTTTTTTATTGATTTCGGAGTGGAAGGGAGAGAGAGAGAGATAGAAACATCACTGATGAGAGATAATTATTGATTGGCTGCCTCATGCACACCCCCTAGTGGGGATCGTGTGCCGTGATCAGGAATCAAACTGTGACCTCCTGGTTCATAGGTCCACGCTCAACCACTAAGCCACGCCAGCTGGGCTCTCTTATGCATTCTTGAATACTCAGTGCCTCACAGTACATAGTAGATAGTAGGTACTCAGTAGATATGGGAATTAAATAATAGAATTTCAATAAGCGGTCTCATTGACAGATGCAAACCAATTCCAGTAATGGCAGCAGAGAATTTAAGTGCAACTGGATCATTGGACTTGGCAATGGAAGTGTATAAACAGATCTGTAGTAAGTGCTCTTCTTAAACTATCTTTGGCAGTGATGGTATTTATAAATGTGAAGAACCACAGATCAGCCAATGTGTCAAAGCTCTTTGATCCAGGACTGAAGTGAGTTTTGCCATCACCTTGACAATACTTTTCTGGGTCAGTGTTCAAGAGACATAAAAAGTTTATAGAATAATTAAAAAAACGTGTAATAAAAGTACATTTTGTTTTATTTGTTGCTATATTGTTTTTTGTCTGTTGGTTTTGATTTTTATTTGGGAAACTAATGAGAGACAGATTGTTAGAAAACCAGAGGCAATCTACTTGGTTTACTAATGTACTAAATTAATTCAGTTGTATGAGCGATCCAGGAATTCTATGCATTAGGGAAAATCCATTCCTACTCCCTTCTTGGTGTGGTTAGCTTGTGAACCTGGCCTGATTTTCTTAGCAGTTGGTAAACTGATAATTCCTTCTCTCTCTCTCTCTCTCTCTCTCTCTCTCTCTCTCTCTCTCTCTCTCTCTCTCTCTCTCCCAACTTATCCTTTTATAAGTCCACACAGCCTTCTTTCAGTCCATACAGGGAAAATACAGGTGCACTCACAAACACAAAGGTTCTTTTTGTTCTTGAATCTGACAATCAAATACTTTGAAAAAATTCTTTTTTATTTAAAAAAACACACACAAGTGAATTCTTATGTTATCTGAATTTTATTATATTATCAGGGAAAAGATATTCCCTTTTCCCAAATGAGTAAATGAGAATGTGGGCACAATGTACCTGCTACTTCAAAGGAGGCCCTAGTGTTAACTTGCATTAACCTGTCTTGTTTATACACCGCCCACCCCACTCCCCCATACCATACCATGAATATTTGAAAGGGAAACTATGTCTCCAATTTTATTTTCTGCATATTTTGATATCTAAGTGAGTTATTACATGTGAAAATATCCTTTAGATTACTTTTCTGGTGAATAAATCCATTAACATTTTCTGTTAGGTTAATATTATGGTCATGAGGTTTTTCTTGTACACCCAGCTCTTGAAGTGTGAGAGAAACATCAGCCACTTGGGGACACCCAGGTATTTATATAATGAAAAAAACTGAAGGAATTACCAAGGGAAAATAATTTGATCTCAAGAAAAAAAGGAAAAATAGTTCAGATTGACCATTTCAAATAACTAATCCAGAAAGTAGGTCTGCATTGAACTCAGATGACCAGAGGGAAAGAAATTCACCAGACAGCCTAATTTACTGTACAGAGTCAGTAAAACCCCAGACTGGTTCCTGTTTGTTAGTGGGCACTTCTGCACCAACACGTGGCCTTGGGGATCTCAGAAGGAGGGTAGCAACGAACTAGCAGAATGAGAATCATTGGCAAGAGAATTCAACTATAAGCTCCCCCAGGGCCAAGGCCAAGTTTTCTCATCCTCTGTGATGCGGTGGGTGCCTAGCACTCTGCTGGAGATGTGCACTCAGTAAATATTTGTTTAATGAATGGCTGGATGGATGAATTGAGTGAATGTTCAAGGAGCTAACAAAGAATGGGTGGACAAGGCTGGAAGGTTTAAAGCAGGGGTGGGAACTTTTTTCTGCCAAGGGGTGTTTGGGTATTTATAACATCATTCAAGAGTCATACAAAATTATCAACTTAAAAATTAGCCTGCTATATTTGGTCAAACACTTAATTGACTCACCCCTCATGCCTTAGCAGGGCCAGACCAAACGATTTCTCAGGCCTGTGAGCTGGACATTCCCCACCTCTGGTTTAAAACAATGCGGACCCATTAATGAAAGGAGTTAGCATGAGACAACTACAAGGCATTGCATGTATTGTAAGATATATTCGCTCGGATGAAACGTTTGCATGAGAGATGAGAATTGGTAGGGAAATTCCCATGTTACCTATTCTGGTTGAAATCTTGTTAGGTTGAGATATTGTATTATATATACTACATATATAATACATATAATAGACTTGTCATTTGCATTTTGAGTGTATAATCAAACAACATGGACACTCAAATTACAATTGTTGTGATACCATCCAATGCAAATTTATGATTATAATGTTGCTTTTTCAGGCATAGAAGATTCTCACATGCCTTTTGAATTCTCAAATAATGTTAAACCTTTTCGTGAGAATTGGAAGCCCAAGTCACTGCTTTGGTAACTCAGTTGCTCTGTTAACCTCGACTCTGGGTAGTCAGGACTCGGATGGAGGATCAGGGGAGACAGGACCTGCAGTGAAGGATTGCTCTGACCAGCCATCTCCAAATGGGTTCAGGAGTGGCTGCTCCTGGGTTCTAGCTTCCTGACTCTTTTCTTCTGCTTTGTAGCTTTAGAAATTCACTTTCATTTATTTAGCCAGGGTCGAGTGAACCCTACACATTTGCTAGAAATCAAACTCACTGGGGACGGATGAAGACCAGGATACTATTTTATCTGTTCTGAGAAATTATTATTGCCAGGTAGTCTGGGATAATTTATTGGTGGGTAAAATATTCCTCTAATGGGAAAAGCCGCCGTGAGGCCCCAGGAAGTTCACAAGGCTCCTTGGAGAGTGCAGAGCAGAACAGAGGGAGCCAGATGGTGCTATCCTAAAGCACAGTTTCCACCTTGGAAGTTCAGCCCAGAGGCATTTATGGAGTGTCTGCTGCATGTGAAGGGAAGGGAGCCAGCAGTCATGGAACCCTATCCATGAGGCAAGCACTGGCTTGGTGCTCTTGTGCACTGATTGTATACTCCTGTGGCATTTGCTCTCACTGACTGGGTAAAGAAATCACTGTGGAGAGTGTAGGGCTGAAAGAAGCAGCCGTTGCCCTTAAGGTTTTTCTCATGTGGTCCAGTGTGACATGGGCACACCTGATTTTTGAGGACCGGAAATGTGGCCAGTCCACACTGAAATGAGCTGTACACATGAAACACCTGGAAACATTCATAATTTTTATATGATCACATGTTGTAATTACATAGTATTTTGGGTAAATTAGGTTAAACAAAATATCATTAAAATCATTTTCACTTGCTTCTTTTTACTTTTTTATGTGACCACTAAAATTCTAAAATTACATTGGTGGCTCACAGGTATGGCTCACACTGTATTTCTGTTGGACAGTGCTGTTAGAGAAGGTGTATGCACAAATGGCTAAGACCTATCCTCTCTCCTGGCCTCCTTAAATTGAAGGATAATTTCATGATATTCCACAAATATAAAGTCTGGATCTCTATGGTAGTTACCTTACTATTAGACACAGAATGCTGAGCTTAAAATAGGTACACGTACCATTGTATATAACTTTTCCTTATGAGTCCCTCTAAAACAGGGGTCCTCAAACTTTTTAAACAGGGGGCCAGTTCACTGTCCCTCAGACCGTTGGAGGGCCGGACTATAGTTTAAAAAAAACAACTATGAACAAATTCCTATGTGCACTGTGGGCCCGGGACGAGTCGGCTGCTAAGCAGGACAGGCAGTGGCACCCGGTGGGCCGGATAAATGACCTCAGCGGGCCGCATGTGGCCCGCGGGCCGCAGTTTGAGGACCCCTGCTCTAAAATATATATTTGTACTGCCAACGGCTTTTTACTAATTAACTATTATGCCACATTCTGTGTGAGGAACAATACAAAGGCTGAAATAGTATATGATTCTCTTTAAGGGGGAGTCTATAGGTGCCCAATAGCTATGATACCAGCCACACCAGCAGAGACATCTTAAGTGTCCAATGCACGGCTTTGGTAGTTCTAAGGGAGCACGCTCACTCTTTGCCTTGGAATCTGTGCTGGAGCTGAGCCTGAAAAATTGGGCAGGTGGAAGAAATGACAGGTGGAGGGAACCGCAAGAGCAAAAGGTCAGAGGTGGGGCAAGGGAGGTCTTGGAGGAGGAACAGGGACATTCACTTGCCTGGGACATGATGTGTCTGCAGGGGAGTGGTAAGGACTGGCCTTTATAGTGGAAGGCCAGCTAGGGAAGTGCCTGTGAGAATGTGGTGCCTTAGAATGGTTTCTTCAATACCCAAATAGCTGTTCTTCTATATTCTGAATGCCTAAAGAGTGCTAGCATATTTTATTTTTGTGAGTGAGGTGACTTAATGCATATTTTAAGAAATAAATTCTCTTGAAATAATTCCTTTGAGTCTAGTTTCTTCAGATTTCCTTGCAATATGTTCTCTTTAGGAATGAGAAATATAAGGCAAAAGGGACGAACAGAGAGACAGGATAATAAATTTGTCTCCTGTAGCCAGTTTCTTGAGATCAAAATATCACACCAGCTCTTTATGCCTTACACTTTCCATTCCGTGAAAATAAAGAGCACTTCTATAAAAAGTATTTTTAAGGCCATGAGGACAAGTAGTCTTGGAAAGACGGAAGTTGTACACAAATTGTCAGAACACGGAGAATTTCTGAGGCCAGAAGTGCTGAAAATGCTGGAGAGTGCTCCAGTTATGAGAGTGGATGTAGGAGTCAGACATCTGGGTTTGAACCTTCACCACCCACCAACTTTTCTGCTCACTTCCAACATCCCCAGATCACCAAGTTTACCTCCAAAGAACTGAACATACCTTGGAAACACACCACACAAACACACACACACACACACACACACTCACATGCACACTCTCACATGAACACACTCACATGCACACACATCTCTGATTACGTTAAATCGGTCACTCCATCTACTCTGCTGATACTCGGCACTGTCTGGCAACCCTACCACATTCCCCAGTACATTCATTTGCTCATTCTCCCAGGTGACTATGTGATACTTTTGCCTCTTTGCTCAAACCTCCAACATCTCCTCCTGTATCTCTCTCAGCTAATGATCTTGCTGCCTGTTCCACACACAGAAGAGAAGCACCTTATCTCCCCACCACTAAATCCTCCTGCATTCACACATCATTTTGTGCCTCTAACCTCTTTTTGCCATAGATGAACTGTGTGTGCTCCTGGCCGAGTCCACCTCACCCTCCACCCACCAGACCCTCTGTTTCCACAATATCCTCCCATTAGCTTAATCAAAATTCCTCTTTTGACTGGATCGTTCTTATTAAACATTCTAGAATACCTTTGTTCTGTAGAAACACTCCCCTTGGTCCTTTGTCTTCTGCCAGCTTTGCCCCATATCTCTGTTCCTCTTTAAAGCAAAACTTTTTAAATAAGTTGTCTCTTCTCACTGCCTTCAATTCCTTGCCTCACACTCTTTCCCCACCCAACATTTTACTACGAACATTTTCAGCATACAGAAATATGGAAATAATTTTAAAGTGAATCATCACCTAGACTTAACAATTAATGTGTTGTTTTATTTGCTTTAACACATACCTTGCTATCTCTCCATCCTTCTATCCTTTCATCAACCCATCTTATGTTTTGGATACATTTTATTTATCTGTTTGTTTATTTATTTAAAATTTTATTTTTCAGTTAGAGTTGACATGCAATATTATTTTATATTAGTTTCAGGTGTATAGCAGAGTGCTTAGACAATCATATACTCTACAAAGTGCTCCCCCTGATATTTCCAGTACCCCTCTGGTATTATACATAGTTATTCCAATGTTATTGACTATATTTCCCATGACTAATTTGTAACTACCGATTTGTATTTCTTTTTTTTTTTTACTTAAAATAATTTTGAAACAAATATTATTATAGCACAATTATATCTCATTTCTGCAGTATGATGCAGGAGAGTCTCACATGTACAAAATTATATGAATATCTCCTGCATTTTCCTAATATTAATCCCTTGGTATTGAAAGTATTCCCACTGAAGCATCTGTCATACTATCCTTGCCAAGTTTCTTCTTTTTCTTTTTTTTTCCAATTTATATTTCTTAATCCCTTCACTTTTTTCATTCATCCCCCAGTGCCCCTCCCCTCTGACAATCATCAGCCTGTTTTCTGCACCTATAAGTCTGTTTCTATTTTGTTTGTTTGTTTTGTTTTTTATGTCACATACTAGAGGCCCGGTGCACAAATTCATGCACCAGTGGGGTCCCTAGGCCTGGCCTGCGGGATCAGGCTGAAACTGGCTCTCTGACATCCCCCAAGGGGTCCCGGATTGTGAGAGGGCACAGGCCAGGCCAAGGGACCCCACTGGTGCACTATCAGGGCCAGGAGGGATGCGGGAGGTTGGCCAGCTGGGGAGGTACTGTGGGAGGGTTCCAGGGCATGTCTGGCCTCTCTTATTCAGTACTGATTGGCCAGACCCCAACAGCAAGCTAATCTACCAAAATGAGCACCTGCCCCCTGGTGGTCAGTGCATGTCATAGCAAGCAGTTGAGCGGCCTTAGCATATCATTAGCATATTATACTTTGGTTGAGCGGATGACCAGACAACCGGACACTAACATATTAGGCTTTTATTATATAGGATAAGTGAAGTCATATGGTATTTGTCTTTCTCTGTCTGACTTCACTTAGCATAACACCCTCTGGGTCCATCCATGTTGTCTCAAATGATAGGATTTCATTCTTTTTTATGGCTGAATAATATTCCATTGTATGTATGTACCAATATATTTTTTTCATTTCTCTATTGATGGGCACTTAAGTTGCTTCCATATCTTGCCTATTATAAATAACAATGCAATGAACATAGGGGTACACATATCTTTCATATTAGTGTTTTGGGTTTCTTTGGATATATACCCAGAAGTGGAATTGTTGGGTCATAAGGCAGTTCCATTTTTAATTTTTTTGAGGAATTATCCATACTGTTTTTAATCATGGCTGCACTAGTTTGCATTCCCACCAACAGTGCACAAGGGTTCCTTTTCTCTACATCCTTGCCAGCACTTGTTTGTAGATTTATTGATGATAGCCATTCTGACAGGTGTGAGATGGTATCTCATTGTCATTTTAATTGACATTTCTTTGATGATTAATGACATTGAACATTTTTTCATGGTCTATTGGCCATCTGTATGTCATCTTTGGAGAAGTGTTTTTTCAGGTTCTCTCCATTTTTAAATAGGATTGTTTGGTGTGCGTTTTTTTGGTATTGAGTTTTATGTGTTCTTATAAATTTTGGATATTAACCTCCTTTTAGATGTAGCATTGGTGGGTATCTTCTCCCATTCAATAGGTTGTCATTTCATTTAGTTGTCTAATGCATTTGCTGATGACTTTGTTCTAGGTGTGAGAAATAAACATGATATTTTTACACCCAGGGTGGTCTGAGAAGGCAGTGTGGTCTGGGCTGCCCCTTGAAATGTGGGGGAAGGATTTTCATTCTTTCCTGGCCATAAGGGGAAGGGCATCACAGGGAGGGCAGTGGCCCAGACCCTAAGAGGAAGAACTAGTTTGGCTGGAGGGAGAGGTCTTGTGGGGAAGCAGTTGGAGAGCAGAGCAAAGGAAACAGGGTGGGAACAAAAAGGCAAGAGGCTTCAGGCTGCAAGAACTGCCAGGGTGACAGGAAGCCCTTCCTTACTCAGATTGGGCAAGCAAGGCAGGAAGTGCCTCTGCGTGGTTAGAACGTAACAGACGTGGGCTTGTGGCTGCAGGTCCAGTCCCTTCTCCCCCACAGCACAGGCGGCTGGGGTGTGACCCTCTGCTGCACTTCCAGTGGATGGCTGTGCCAAGCCCATGTGTCCACATGTCTGTGTGTCCACAGAGAGGCAGCAGCTGGAGGCCCCCCTCTGCTGTTCCAGGGCTCGGATACCAACTTTGAACTTGCTTTTTTTTTTACCCACAAATGTTCTCATTCTAGGTTTTAGGTGGCTGGGCCTAGAGGCAAGCGACAATTTTCACTATTTCTCCTTATTCAAAAAAGAAAGAAAAGAATAGAGATACTTGGAAATTCAAGACCAATCCATGATCATAATTTACATTTTAACATGAGTATTAAGAAATACTCAACTTGTTTTTCAGAAGAGCATATTATGTCAGTCACATAAAGCAACGTATTCATTATTGTGTAAAAGGAAAGCCTGCATTAGACAAGAAGGGGCCAAAGTAATCTCTGAGCTGATCAGGTTATATTTATAAAAAAGGTAGGTTATCTAGCCAACCATGAGATAAAATTTGCTTTACTGATATAATTTTGTGAAAATTTGCAGTGACCTAGAATGGTGTCTGCTTGTGCACCCTAAGATTTTTATTACCAGGTTACAAAATATTATTACCTCTTGGGGAGTGAGCATAGATTTCAGAGCAGTTTGTAGTAATTAAGAAGATTACCCTGTAAAAGTAAGAGGACAAAATAAAATAAAATAGAGATATGAACCATGACAGATGTTGCAGAATAGGGAGTGGATGTGAAGACAATAAGGGACATTGTTGCTAGGGCAGCCCTGGCAGCACGTGTCACTGATTAAATAATGGACACCAGTTGGTGGGCACAGAGCGAAAACAGAGAGCGCTTGTTCTAGCTTGTCTGTCTAATTTCAAATTAATTGCTTAAGTACAGGCTTCTGTTCTGCTTATAGCAAAGGAAAATGAAACATTTGAAATATTGTAAATCTTGTCATTCACCTTGGATCACCAATCAGAACGAAATAAAAGAGCTCTGAGCAAAGGCTCCAAATAACTTGTTCCTTGCCTGTAAATGGAAGCCTGAGGACAAGCAGGACCTACTCACTGCTCTGTACTCACTGTTCCTTTCTCTCCTGATCAGGGCCTCGCCCCTATGACATAAGGGATCTGCTCTTCTTCATACTGCTCTGTGCCTGTGACTGTGGCTCCATGGAGTGCAGTGGAAGATGCCACAGGCAACCCCCCTGGGACTGGTGTCTTCTTGGGCCGTGGCTCTTCTGAGGTCTCAGGGAGATTAGCCTCTGCCATTTGTTACTCTGGGACTTTGTGATCTATGTGAAAGCACTTTATTGACACATGAAAGGATTACAAAGGAAATCAATTATAGCGACAATCATCAATATTACAAAAAATGTAATACTCTAATCTAGAGTCTTTATTTATGCACTAGAAGCCCGATGCATGAAATTCGTGCAAGGGGCTCGGCCCCCTCCACCGTGGCGGCTGCCTCTGCCTCCCCCTCCCCCCCAACCTCCACCACGCCGTCCCAGCTTTGTCCGGAAGGACATCCGGTCTAATTAGGTTTTTCTTTACCTCCTTAAATCAGATGTTCTTCATATTTCTGTGTGTGTGCCATGGAACCCCTTTGGCATTCTAGTGAAGCTAATGAATCTCTTTTTAGAATAATGTTTAATGCATAAAATGTTAAATGCATAAAATTAGAATGCATAGGATTACAAAGGAAACCAATTATACTGACAATTATCAATATACCAAAAAATGTAATATTGTAATATAGAGTCTTTATTAATGCATTACATACCAAGAGCTAGTGGTAGGCCTAATTACTGTAATTATGAAGTAGACAGGAGTGGAAATGATACTTTGAGATATTTGCAACAACTGTAATGTGATAGGATTTCTTTGATTTCTACTTGTGACAAGTCATAGGACTGGCTGGTTTTACTGTGGACGATTGCTTACATTTGTAATGGAAGGACATGTTACATTTTAGTTAGAGGTTAATAAACATTAAAATGAAATTTTCACCACCCATAGCCTGAATTAAGTCTGAGGTCCCCAAATCCTCTTGCCTGAAAACTGCACCCTTTCCTCTTATGCTGTGCACTCTCCAGGGCCCAGGTCATGGCACCTGCTGTGCCCTCCACCTGCAGTCACCCCTTAGTGCACTGACACCCAGGTGTGGCCCTCCTGTGCAGGCAGGGGACTGGAGCACAGACTTGTAGCTCCTGCTGCCTGCTGTACCTGCACCCTACATGGCCCACAGGACCTCACGCAGCCTCCAAAGCCAGCTCTGCAGCCTGGCCATCCCACCTCCCTCTTCCTGCCAGCCTGCTCTTCTGTGTTCCCAGCTCTGTGGATGGCATTAACAACGTCTGTATGGCTCAGGCCCCAATCCTTACTTGAGCAAGGGAGCTAGTAAGCACCCAAGTCGCCAGGATTACTGCCCCAGCCTTCTTGATAAAGTTTGTGGAAGTGTAAACTTGTACATTTCAAAGCACTGGCCTGCCTTTCCCTTTCCCTGCGATGTCTTCTAAATTGCTCCTCATCCCAAGGCCTCATTCCTCCTTACTTATCTTTCTGACGTGCACATCTAGTCACTTTCTAGTTTAAAATCTCTCGATGATGCCTCTTTGCCTTCATGACGTGACATCAGAGGACTCCTGCCTTCCTCGAAGTGGTTTTTTCCTCCAGGTCCCCAGCCTCCCTGAGCTCCCAGTGGTCCCTCCAATGGCTTGCTCCCCATTTCCCCCTTTTGCCTTGGCAAGCCCAGTGAGTGCCCTCTGCTGGGGGGTCCCTTACCTGCCATACTGCCTTCAGGTCTCAGTGCTGTGTTGGCTTTGCTGGAAAGCCTTTCCCTGCAGCATCCTGAGGACCGTCTACAGAGCAGTTCTTGCCCAGCCATCTCCTCCTCCTGTGCTTTGACCAGACTCTGGTGGGCTTTCACAAGCAATGTGTCCTCGGCGGGCAGAATTATTAAAGTGTGTGGTTAGGAGCACTGACTTCAGAGCCAAACTGCTTGGATTCTAATCCCAGTTCCACCACTGGCTATTTGATCTTGGCAAGGTCCTTAGCTTAATTTAGGTGCCTCGCTTTTCTCATCTGTAAAACTGGTATAATAATAGAGTGATAAATAAGTTAATACTTGTAAAACACTTTAGAACCAGGGCTAGATTATAGTAAGAGCTTAAACATTAGCTATTATTATTGGGTTTGGTTTCAGTAGTGTGGCTTGGGTTCATATAAAAGATACTTTAATTTTTGCTGGAGTTTTTATTAAAGACTGTAGTATAATTCAAAACCCAGTATTTAATTGTTCTTTATAGTCATTGAGGTTGATATTGAACATTGATTTTAGCAGAAATAATTTATATGAAGCAAAATAAACTTTTTTTTTTACAGGAAAGGTAGGGAGAATCCTGGGAATACAGCCTTTTACTAGAATGGTAGAGACATTTAAATTCCATACTTTGAAACCATAGTGGGTCATCCCACCAGTAGTTAGCTATTTGAGTTGAGAATATTTCCATTTTTCTTTCATTTCAGAGATTATGTTGACCTCACAGGATTTTTGTTTTTGTAGCTCTTTGGGTAAAAGAGAGATCAATATTACTTATCAGAGGATTTCTCTTTAAAAACAAATTGTCATACATGTTTGCAAACCAGATCCACATAAAAGAAATGGTTTTTAATGTAATTATTTTCTCTTTTTTTGCATAAGTATTTTCATTTCACCTAGAACAGTTCCACTCTTGTGGGAGGAAAAACTTTTCAGGAGCCCTACTACACATTGTATTTGACATTAATGAGCTCTCATAATTAATTCTTTTCTTTTTGTTTTCCTTCCAACATCATAGTATTTCCCGGGAGGTTTAACTGTTCTAGCCTTTTCTTAGTTTTGCCACCAGGTGGGGTACTGGCTCCTTTTTAAGGCATGGGCCACAGACCTTGAGGGTAGTTTTCTCACTGAGGTGACTATCTTGCCCCTCTCATTCTAAAGCAGTGGTTCCCAACATGGGACACGCCACCCATGGGGGGCAATTTGACTTTTAAGGGGGGCAATTTGAGAATGAGTTACTAACAGTGAATTTTTTTTTCATTTCTTATGGTTCTAGGGCAGGGGTGGGCAAACTTTTTGACTCTAGGGCCACAATGGGTTCTTAAACTGGACCGGAGGGCCGGAACAAAAGCATGGATGGAGTGTTTGTGTGAACTAATATAAATTTAAAGTAAAGGAGCGGAGGGGAGAGCAAGAGAACCGGATAGAACAGCTGGATCCGGCCCGCGGGCCGTAGTTTGCCCAAGGCTGTTCTAGGGGCTTCATATACAGTATATAAATATATATTGTGACATATTTATGCATTTCAGTTCTCTATCATATCTTTTGAAACATTACTTGCTATTTTTTCATATCACTTCATATTAGTATTATTTTTTAACAATTTCTTAGTGATTTCTTCCTCAGTACTTCAACTGTCCTTTCATTCTTTTATTTTTCTCTTTCATGGATGCCATGTTCTTTGGAAGCTTGTTTAGACCAAGTTATTGGCCTTTTAGGCTTCCTGCACATGAATAGGAGTTCACTTTTTGAATAATAAGAATTATATATCATGGGGGGGGGGCATCAGGATTTTAGAGATGCTTAGGTGGGACATGACCAAAAAAAGGTTGGGAACCACTAATCTAAAGTGACTCCATGAGAAAATGTTAAGCCAAGACCAAGGTGTGGGTGCGGAAGACAGGAAGTCTAAGGTATGAGGAAGTCTCTGGGTTTTTCCTGATCTTGTTGAGCTAATACGTTAATGACTTACGTTTCATAGGTTTTGAGTAACTTGAATTTTACCAGAAATACATGTAAATCTATTTGGCAACAGTGAATCAAGTTTTTCTTTGAATATTTGGCTCAGTCTTATGGCTTAAAAGAAACAATAAAGTTAGGTAACTTGGACCACTATGTTATATAGCTCTTATTCAAATAGAAGAGAAATCAAGCTATTAAAATTGAGGCTCTTCTTGGAGTTAAAATTAAGGGGAAATTGTGTGTATTGTAGACCCATTATGTTAAAAAGCAGAGCATTTCTTATTCTTTCATAAGCATTATGCTGAAATATTATTGACTTTTAAGATATAAATGCCTTAAGGAAATTATCAATTACCTTTTCCTAGAATGAAAAATAAATTTAAATTCTATACTTTGAAATGATAGTGAGTCATAGTAAGTACCATTTTAAACTATAAAAAACTCCAAAACTCCAAAAATAATTTTTTTTACTATATACATATAACCTAAATGCAGATGGTGAAACTGAATTATGAGTGAATTTTTAGGTTCTTTGATACATTTCCTCTTGAACTTTAGACTTTAGTGGTTAATGAAGTTTTAGACCTTTTTAATGTGATTCCTCCCCCCCACCCCACCCCCCAAAAAAATCTGAAAATCTGGATGATGTGTGACTCTGAGACTCGGAAACAATAACTCCATGTGTCCTCTTATGCAATGTGCAATTGCAATGTTTATGTTTCCCACCACCACCACCCAACTTGGATAACCATGTAAAACTCATTTCATGGCCTTCACGGAGGGCAGACTGTATTGCTCTTGTTTAAAATAAATGAGTCACTTTAGTGCCGTGTCTGAAGGGGGGGTGAGGGTGTGAATTCTCTTTGTGCTAAGTTTTGTGTTATAGCTTTCGCCGACAGCAAGCACACATGAAGCCTGAAGCCTCAGCTCATTCTGTCTGTGGATTTTATTTCTCACAGCAGCCCAGTGTCTAGTTAACATATGGGGTGTGGTTTCGAGTTCATTACTAAAGCTTATAGGCTAAAGTACTTTGTGGGCTTGGCTTTGACTTTAGTTGCCTGTAGGGAGGCGGCTAAAAGCAGGGAACAGTCTGCTTTCCCTGTGTGTGTGTGGATTCCCTGGGCTGTCAGTGTTTTTCCCCCACCTCTTCTTGACTATCAGCTGCTTTGGAGATTAGTTTCATAGTAAGGATTCTTTCATTAAAGCAACATGAAGCCACTGTTTTCACAGGGGCACCAGGTTAGTACATAACATTTTGAACTTTGTGTGGCATCTGTCAGACTTGCTCTCTGTGCGCGCTGGGCGATGAGATGACAGCGTAGTGTTTGTGCTGTTGTTGTGTTCCTTTAGGACAGAATGGAGGTTTGGGGTTCTGAGTCTCCTGATAGTGTAAGCATTGTTTGACTCTTGAATGCAATGCAGCAGAATCCCAGAAGACATGACCCATGAGTGTTGGATTTGCAGGCTTGAGATTTGTACTTGTTTGTAAGCATTTTCAGTTCCTTTTTCAGAATTACTCTTTTGGTGCCCTCCCAGTAAATCTTCTGGGCATAGCTACGATTGTGTACACGGCAGGCTGGACTTTCTGTGTGAGCGTCAGGGAGCAGGGTGCTGTGCTCCCACCAGCGGTGTTGTCCCTCCCACTCGTGAGCCTGCCTGGTGCATGGTTTTCCCCAGAGCCTATTCCTGATGGTTACAATGGACCACATATCTTTGAAAAGTCTGGCATTTTTCTGGAATGCCTCATAAAATACCTAATAATGGATGCAGGCAGAGTGTACAGGTGGACTAAGCTGGACTGAATTCCTTCCTTGATTGTCACTGCTTGTGCGTCCGCAGAAGCTGAGGTTTGCTCTAGGAGTAAATATGACTGGAAGGATGGAATGCGCCTTGTAAGATACAAATGTATTGCTGACAGTAACACAATTAAATTAAGTCAACACAACTAGGTATCATGAGAACATTTTCCTTAATTTTATTCACTTGAAGATCTGGAGAGCAACTTCACCTTTGTGAATCTGTCACCAAAGTAACCCAGCATGAAGTTGTTCTATAAGAGGCATTCAGCTGGATGATGTTTTAAAGTTTACAACACTTTATGAAATACACTTGATTTTCTGTTATTTTATGTGCACTTTCGTTCCAGATAATGTACTAATGTTTTTAAATATGTACTCCACTTCTGTTATTGCCATTTTAGTCTCCTCTCACCCCCTCCCCCGCCCCCTTGCCGGAAAATACAGTGTTTTCAGACAGGGTCCGTTCTCCATCTTCAGCTCTTTAAAAAAGTAGCATAGAGGGAGAAGGCAGACAGAACTAGGTAATTAAAAAACATCTTCAAGGTGGTTTGCTATGTTTTAAGGATCCCAGTTACCATTTCTGCTGAGGCTGAAGTTGTAAAAGTGATGGCTGCATGCCACTTCAGGATTACAAAACTGATTGTACTTTATACCCTAAGACACAACTAGGCAGCCATATTATAGCCCTGCCTCTGCAGGTACTTTCTCTAACAGCAAATCTACTAGGTTTTTAGTAGATTTCCAAAAAAAGGCAAAGATTGCTATGGCTTGCTTAATTATGCTATTGTGGCATGTATGTACTATTATTAATTATTAAATGCTATAATTTAAAATTTTTAAATTATATTTTATTTTTGTTGTTGACACTATTACAGATGTCCCCCATTCCCCTCCCTTTGCCCCTCCCTCCCCTCCTTCTGGACCTCATCACATTGTTGTATGTGTCCATGGGCTATGCATATATGTTCTTTGGCTAGTCTTTTCACTTTCATCTCACCACCTCCCCCCACCTCCCCCCAAACACACCCCCACCTCCCCTCTGACATCTGTCAGTCTGTACCATGTATCCATATCTCTGGTTCTATTTTGTTCATCAGTTTTTAATTTAACTTTTAAAGGGAGACTTTTGTCAATCTGATTGTAGCTACCCAGAGATTTTAAAAGAACCATGTTGAGACATTTTACTCATTGATTATTTGTTTGTGCTTCTCTTCCACGGATAAAAGTCTTAAAAAGCTCATTTATGTCTGGTAGGTCTCAGTTTCTGTTTGCAGAAAGTGCTTCATTTCTGATTAGAAACAGAAATAAACAATGAGGCAAAGGATAGAATAAGAGGATAAACTCCCTAAAAGGCAGGTTTTAGTTTTTTTTTTTTCCAAAGAATGTTCATTAAAATAAGTTTTTTCCAAACATGGGGAGAAAAAAAAGACTATAGAGTGTTCAAAATCTATAATTTTGGGATAATATATCTAAGCAAATCTTATTCCTGATTCTAGGCCTGGAACACACATTTCAATTATTGTTCTCATCTTGCCAGACTGGTTTCCTTTTGTTACATTTCTTCTTTTGGCAAAAATTAAATAGAGACGGGCATTTTCTCTCATTTTAAGTTGAGCTTTGAGTTGATTAAGTGAATTGGATAAAGACACTTTCTTGTTGATATTTAAAGTCCTCTGGATGTCTGATTGATGTCCAGAGGCGTATGCACCTTGCCGACGATCCAGAAACATGTGAACCTTATTTCCTTTTAAAATGAACCTGAGTTTTGAAGTTGGAGATAAACCCTTAGGTAAACTATGTTGACATGAATTGGCCCAGACTCGAAACCCTGGGAAACTTGAAAGGCACTCTAAAAAAGGAATGAATAAGTCGGAGTAATTGTGGTACTAGCGGTGGTTTTTCTGACTGCTGACCCTTGTTAAATTTTCACTTAGGAGCCTGTTCTGCTCACACACCTCAGATTATTCCTGCCCACAGTCTTGATCTTCACTCTGTGTCTTTTGGGAGGTATCAGCTCTTGATCTGCAGTTTCAACCTTGTGAGACTCATGTAGCGGCTCCGTTGAACAGTGCCACCTCCACCTTGTTCTTGCCTAGACCCCCTGTAAACCACGCTCATCGAAGGTGCCAGTTTGCATGGGTCTTGTGCTTTCGTATCAGAAAGTGGGGACAGAAAGCGGGAGAGATTGTGTTGCCATCCACCCCAGAAATTCACTATTTTAGTAATGACAATAAATACTAACTTCCCAGTGGGGTTGCAAAGGCTGAAGACAGATTTTAGTCCAGGACTTATTTGACCAGAGACCTCCCAAGTTCCCTCTTTCATTCTAAAGAGCCCAATTTCAGTTTCACCTTCTGGCATTTCTGGGGGTGATGGTAACAGCAATCATGATAGGAGTAGTAGAGGCAGTGGTAAGAGTAATAATAATAATAATAATAATAATAACAACAACTAGCACTCAAAAAACATTTCCTAAGGGCAGTACTATCCTAAGCATCTTATTTAATCCGCACAGCAACCCCAAGAGGTCAATTGTCTTTATTATCCCCATTTTCTCATTGTGGAAACTGTCCCAGAGAAGTTATGTAATTTGTCTCAGGTCATAGCAACCAGCAAGCAGCAGTAACAGGATTGTGCCTTGGAGGGATGGTGGGGGATGGGGTTCTGCGGTAGGAAAAATAAATCGGCCCAGGAAGTATTTATTATTAATGAGAAGCAGCCATGTACATACTGACATCTGTGCTGCTCCTCACACTCAGAGATGTTTCTGTTGACCCACTGTCAACTGGTAAGGCATGTCCTTTGTGTCCATTTTCTGCTGGGTTGGGGGTGAGCTTGTGCTCTGCTTTCTCAACTGTTCTGCTCATGACCAATGGCAAGAACGTGGTGACCTAAGGCAGGACAGAGTTTCCCCGTGGTCAGTAAATGAGACCCATGGTGACCTAGTCTACACTGGCGAATAAGCCCAGAGCATTGAAAACTGTCTTTCAACTACATAAACTGACCTTGGAACTCTTGAAACTTCTTAAGGCTACAACAATAAAACACTGAGGCCAGGAACTTGGACCTTCTGATTGTTTAGCTTGAATTTGGCCTGTGTGAGGGCCTCTGCATTCCTCCCAGTATGACTTCCTGCTGATAATCAAAGCTCTGGTTATTTTGTCAGTCCTGAGGCTTGGTAGAAAGGCAAGAATATGAGGCATGAATTTCCTTTAAAAACATAAATGCACATTTGAAAATGTTGGGCAAATAACCTACATTTGGCTAAAACTTAAACACATGACAGATAAGTTTGGAATCTTAACGATGTATTAAAATATAGTCCATAGATTAAGGAGACAAATTAAAAAACAGGAACAAGAACAACAAAACTTCTGATCTTTGGATGGGGAAGTACTTCTCGTCCTAAAACCAATAGAAGAAATCACAAAAGGAATAGGGTGATAGATTGGAATTTTTGAAGTAGGAGTGTGAAAGCTTTTAGTATAAAATACTCATTGAAGTATTATTTATTATCATGAAAAGTTAGAAATAAAACATACTGAAGAGGAAAATTGCATGATGGACCATTATGTAACTACTAGAGGGCTGGTGCACAAATTTGTGCACGGGTGGGGTCCAGCAGACCTGCTCCAATAGGTGCTGATCAGTGCCAATCGGGCCTGCTGGCTGGAGGGGAAGGGGACATGAGAGGTTGGCTGGCTGGCTCCACCCCTGATCGGGGTGGGGAGCCGATTAGGGGTGGAGCCAGCTGGGGGAAGGAGCCATGGGCAGTTGGCCGTCCGGCCCTGTCCCCTGGTCAAACTCCCGGTTGAACTCCCAGTCGAGGAGACAATTTGCATATTAGCCTTTTATTATATAAGATTCCAGTTTTACTTATGAAAAATTGTAATAGAAAGAAGTGGTGGTGCTAGATCTTTAAGTTAAAACACTGACTATTGCCCTAGCCGGTTTGGCTCAGTGGATAGAGCGTTGGCCTGTGGACTGAAGGGTCCCAGGTTGGATTCCGGTCAAGGGCACATGCCCAGGTTGCAGGCTCGATCCCCAGTAGGGGGCATGCAGGAGGCAGCCAATCAATGATTCTCTCTCATCATTGATATTTCTCTCTCTTTCTTCCTCTTCCTTCCGCCCTGAAATCAATAAAAATATATTTTAAAAAATTTAAAACACTATCAAATTATTTGTATATCACAGACTTGGCCATGTTTAAAATATACCTCTCTCCGTGTGTTATACTTAGAGAGATGGCCGAAGTTAATAGGGTTTACAGATTATTTTGAAGTGGCAATTTCTGCTAGTTTATATTTTTCTTATACTTTTCTGCATAATAATATTTTTAAACATGATTAATTTATATTCAAAAAATAAAAACTCATGTAGAGAAAAATAATGAGAACAAGACATACCCAAATTTAATAGTAGGTTAACATCACCCATAATCTATCTATTTAATTTGGTGACTCTAAGAGCGATTTTAATTTCCTCAAATAGTTTATGAATTTAAGGTTCATTTTGAGAAAAAAAATATTATTTTTTATAATAAAAATTTAAATAGATTAGGAATGACAGGCCAGAGTTGAGGCAAGATCAATTTTTATAAAGGAGAGGATACTTTTACTTTGGAGAACAATTATTTTGCTGTCTTTATGCTTATTGTAGGAAACTGCCTTTTGATTTTTATGCATTGGGTTGAAAATTTTAGTCAGCTGGTATAGCGAATACAATTATAAGGTAGATAGTTTGATAAATGATGTGGGATGGAGCCTATTTAAATACTTGAAACGTCAGTCCAGGTAAGACACTTGCACAGATTTCTAATGGGTCATGATAATGCTTCCTTGGTCTAAAAGCAGTTGATATTTAGAAAGGGACAAGTCAACGTATTAAGACAATTCTCAGAAGAGATGGTTCGACTGGTATAATGAAGACGGGGAAGAATCTGAGAGAAGTTGACTCCATTCTTTCCCTTCCTCATTTTACAGATGAAGCCCAGAATGATGGTGTCCTGAAGGCCACAAGGTTCTATTGATTTGATTCTTTTGAGGTCCTTTGACTCCCCCGTTGTGACTATTTCTAATATTCCATTCTATTAATTTAAAAACAGTTTAGTCATGGTGAATGAGATTATATTTCCATTTTTTTCTGGGTTGGTAAAAATCAAAAGCTAAGGCCATTCAGCATTTACCTAATGACATTAGAAAAAGAGCCTAAAGGCCTATTATGCCTCCAAGGAACACTTCCAACTCCACAGGCATGGTTTGCAGTCTCCTCATTGTTGTGTGAACATTTTGTTCTTGGGTACAGGCTTAATTATTTCACATCTGATTTCCATGCTTGTTCTGGAAGACAGCAGCCACATGAGTGACTAGAGATCACTTGATACTGCACCCTGGAAATTGTTCCTTAACAGCTTCATCAATAGTGTTTAACTTACATTAATCCCTTAAGTTAATCCCTTTGTGTACAATTCAGTGTTTTTAGTATAAACATCACCATAATGTAATTATAGAACACTAGAGGTCCAGTGCATGAAATTCGTGCATGGGGTAGGGGTTGTCCCTCAGCCCAGCCTGCACCCTCTCCAATCTGGGACCCCTTGAGACATCCCTCTCACAATCCAGGACTACTGGCTCCCAACCGCTCACCTGCCTCTGCCTGATTGCCCCTAACTGCTTCTGCCTGCCAGCCTGATCACCCCCTAACCACTCCCCTGCCAGCCTGATCGACGCCTAACTACTCCCCACCTGACTCGATTGCCCCTAACTGCCCTCCCCTGCCGGCCAGGTCACCCCTAACTTCCCTCCCCTGCCAGTCTGGTTGCCCCTAACTGTCCTTTCCTGCAGGCCTGATCGCCCCTAAGTGCCTTCCACTGCTGTCCTGGTCCCTCCCAACAGTCCTCCCCTGTAGGCCTGGTCCCCCCCATATGCCCTCCCCTGAAGGCCTGGTACCCCCAACTGCCCTCCCCTGCAGGCCTGGTCCCCCCAACTGCCCTCCCCTGCAGGCCTGGTCTCCCCCAACTGCCCTCCTCTGCTGGCCCGTTCACCCCTAACTGCCCTCCCAGCTGGCCTGATCGCCCACAACTGCCCTCCCCTGCAGGCCTGGGTCCTTCCAAACTGTCCTCCCCTGCAGGTCTGGTCCCCGCCAACTGCCCTCCCCTGTAGGCCTAGTCCCCTCCCAACTTTCCTCCCCTGCAGGCCTGGCCCCCCCCCCAACTGTTCTCCCCTGCAGGCCTGGTCCCCCCCCAACTGCCCTCCCCTACTGGCCTGGTCTCCCCCAACTGCCCTCCTCTGCTGGCCCATTCACCCCTAACTGCCCTCCCTGCTGGCCTGATTGCCCACAACTGCCCTCCCCTGCTGGCCTGGTCTCCCCCAGCTGCCCTCCTCTGCTGGCCTGGTCACCCCTTACAGCCCTCCCTGCTGGCCTGATTGCCCACAACTGCCCTCCCCTGCAGGCCTGGTCCCTCCCAACTGCCCTCCCCTGCTGGCCATCTTGTGGTGGCCATCTTGTGTCCACATGGGGGCAGCCATCTTTGACCACACAGGGGCAGCCATCTTGTGTGTTGGAGTGACAGTCAATTTGCATATTACTCTTTTATTAGATAGGATAGAGGCCTGGTGCATGGGTGGGGGCCAACTGGTTTGCCCTGAAGGGTGTCCTGGATCAGGGTGGGGGTCCCCTTGGGGTGTGGGGCAGCCTGGGCGAGGGGCCTGTGATGGTTTGCAGGCTGGCCACGCTCCCCCGGTGACCCAAGCGGAGGCCCTGGCATCTGGGATTTATTTATCTTCTATAGTTGAAACTTTGTAGCCTGGAGCGGAGCCAAGCCTCCTGCTAGCTCCATGGCCACAGCCATTTTTGTTGGGATTTATTTATCTTCTATAATTGGCAGGCCAGGGCTGCAGGAGCTTGGCTTCCTCCATCGCTGGGGGCAACTCAAGCCTCCTGCTCTCTCCAGCTCTGTGGCTGCCACCATTTTATTTATCTTCTATAATTGAAACTTTGTAGCCTTGATGGAGGCCAGGGCCCACCAGGGTGTGCGGAAAGCTTGGCTTCCTCCATTGCTGGGGAAACCCAAGCCTCCTGCTCGCTCCATGGCCGTAGCCATCTTGGTTGGGGTTAATTTGTATACTCACGCCTGATTGGCTGGTGGGCATGGCTTGTGGGTGTAGCGGAGTGATGGTTAATTTGCATATTACTCTTTTATTAGATAGGATGATGTAAACTTGCCTGCTCAAAGCAACTAGTTTCTTTGTTTAATGGTTCTGCTTACTGGAATGTTCTTATACATATTAAACTGAAATGTACACTCTTGTAGGTACCTTCCTCCCCTTGATTTTCATAGTAGAAAATCAAGGGGAGAAACAAATGCCTAGTCAGATAGTCCCCCAGATAGCTGAAGATAATTATCATGGTCCTCACTCTACTTTGCTCTCTTGGTTAGATATCAGGGTTATTTTGTACTGTTCTTTAGATTACATAGTCCAACACACTGCAGCTCCTTTTCCTGGAATGTGCTCCCCTTTTGAGCCTGCTCAGTGAACTCCTACATGGTCTTCAGGATCCCTTTCCAATGTGCCTTTCCAGCAGTAACTTTCCCCAATCCCCACATTGAGCACTTCCCCCTCAGGGCTCCACTTCACTTCTTTTCACACTCTAAACATTAACCATTAAAGGCCTGTTTCCCTTCCCCTCCACCCCCCCACCCCCGCCCCGGACTGTGAGTCCCTGATGGAGAGCTATCGACCTTTGAGCTCTTAGACCCCATCCTAGCACCTGACCCAAGATCAATACAGTGGAAATAAGAATTTTGAACTTACCTTATATGGATTCCTAACTGTATCTGGTTTTACAGAGGGATCAGTTATAAGAAATGTCTTTGGACAAAAGATGTGTAGGTGAACCTTGATAAACGGAGGATCAAAAGTAGCATAATCTGGGGAGTAAGACTGTGATGAAGGTCTTACTGTGCCATTCACTTGACTTGGTAAAACTATCCACTGATTGCCCAATGTAAGCAAGATGCTTGTTTGTTGGCCAAGGCTGATACCCAGCACCTTTGCTCAGGGAGATTTATATAAACTGATTGTAGAATTGACAATGTGGTTGAATCACAAAGTCCACAGCAAGCTTAGTACCAGTATTTAAGTGAATGCTGATGAAAAGATATAGTCCAAAGTTATACTTCTCTTCTAATCTGAGATCTTGGCAGTTTTTCATAGAGTATGGGTAAAGGTTTTTTCTGTAATACATAGATAAAGGGATAATTATTTTAGTGGTGTCTCAGTGTGATTTCATTTTCTTTTTTGTGGATAGAGGGTTAATTTAAGAAAAAGTATGTACGTAACTGTGGCAATAAGAAAGCTGGCCTACATGTGAAAGAAAGAATGTGGATCTCACCAAGAGTTTGCTGTAATTCATACAACTAGTCTGCATCTCTTTTTTTTAATGATAAAAGAATAGACTTTTAAAAATTAATAGTACCTATTGTAATTGTAAATAGAAAACATGCTTTTATAGAAACTAAATATTTGATTACAATTTTGGCAAAATTTTCACAGGATTTGATTGACAAGAGAAGAGGTGATAATACATAATTATAAACTCATCTAATATGGGATTTGCTGAATATACTATTGTTTTAAATCAAAATAGTTTTAATTGAAGATTACTTTTTAATTTTTTATTGAATTTATCGGGGGTGGTGTTGGTTAGTAAAATTATGTAGGTTTCAGGTATATAATTCTATAATACATTATCTGTATTGTGTGTTCACTACCCCAAGTCAAGTCTGCTTTCATCAGCATTTATACCCCCTTTACCTTCCTTCTTCTCTCCCACACTCCCTTTCCCCTCTGCTAATACCATACTGTTGTCTGTGTCTATGAGCTGTTTGGTTTTTGTGTTTTTTTTTCTTAATCCCTTTACCTTTTCCACCTTAAATGGACTCCAACTGGAACATTTACATGGAATAAATCAGGTGCGCTGGTGGTAGTATCTGTCTTCAGGACTTGCAAAGTGCCTACTCTGAGGGCTAGACTTCTACTTCACTCCATGGCCCCAGAGTCACTGCCTCTTGCCACTTGAGTTTGAATTTGCTGGTTCTCAACCTCCAAACTGAGTCTTGCCTTCCATGTGAGTTGTTACAATACCAGGGAACCCAGTGAATTTGTCTTCTTCTCCCTTCCCTTTTTGCCAGTTTAGTGCTAACTTTCCCTCCCATCAGCCTGTGCTAATGGAGGCCTGGGAGCAATTCCACTCTGAGTGGCCCCCAGAGGTCTAGCCTGGAGGAGGAAGAGTCAGGCATGGAATTCTAGAGTGCTGAACTGGCGCCATCCAGGTGCTGATGGCACGCTTTCTGTCTTAGGAAGCTCTCCATTTCACAGGGCTCTTTCATTCCTAGAGAGCGCAACATGCTAGGAAGTTGTCCCTGATGCTGAAGTGCCACAGGCCTCTATGGACTATCCATCCTTGAGTTCCAGCTCTCTCCCTTGGAACCACAGAGGAAACATTTATTGACACCCATATGTCTTGAGGTGTTTGAAGGGCCTCTCATTTTTGTTTAGCCTAAAAGCTCAGATTTTTTTCAACCATTTTTCATAATGCATGTTTTTCAAACTCTTCTCCAACCTGGTCCTTATTCTCTGACTATACATGGTTTGCCTTGTTGTGTTCCTCAGACTAAACACATACTCCCAGTGTAAACCTACTAGCAGGCTGGGATTGCCGGCTACTTTCTTGGGTGCTGCTCTTTTGATAATGTATCCCAAGAGAGCATCAGATCTTTCACAAATAATAATAACACGTGTCACTTTTTGATCAGTTACTATTTTCAAGGTAGTGTGCCAAAGTGCCTTACATATGTTATGTCATTTAATCTTCATAACAATACCGAGGTGGGCATTGCTATTCCATTTCCTTGATTCTATGACACTATTAATGGCAAGACACACCATCAATTAAATTTTAGTTTTTCAGATAAAATAGACAAGGAAAATACCATCCTATTAAATGTAGACAGGAAGTACAGGAGTCATGTCAGTTTCAGAAAAAGTTTGCACATGTGTGTTGCGGGAGGGGGACAGAAAGTACATCTTAGAATCATGGAAATATGGTATCTTCATTCTACAGTTGGCTAAACCAAGCTTATGGAATTTGAATAACTTGCCACAGTCTGTGGAAGGGAGAACCGGGGACTCACACCCAGCTCAGCTGATTGCAGTGTGAGCTCCCACTGTTCATGCTACTCCCTCCCAAGGAGCCCTATGCTGAGGTTGGCTCATCCCAACTTCCCAAGGCTTTCTCACAAAACAGCTGTCAACCCAGGGAACCCCAGCCTGTGCTTGTGTGTTTAGACCTCAATGCAGGCATCTACCTTTATTCTTGGTGGTGGACAACTTCCTGCATGTCCCTTTTCCCATCTTTTTAAAGTGTTATTACCAGATCAAAGAGGATAACGGTTTTTGTGGCTCTACAAACATTTCTAAATTATGCCTGAAAGTGGCATATGCATTAACAATGCCACCAGCAGTGAGGTTGGTTTAGCACACTTGTTGCAAGTTTTTAATGTAATCCATTACTGGTCTCATTTGGACTGGGAATTTGGGTCTGTTGAGGGAAACGGATGCATTTGATTCTCTCCTGGGATTTCTCAGGCCTGGGAAGCCCCCATCCTGGGCTGACCCAGGCCTTGGGTTACCCCGTCATTGCTTCTTCATAGTTAGTGTACACCTCCTGTTTCTGTGGCCTCTGGACTCAGCTCTCAGTCAGAATCCTCGGGGACGCACTGCCCTAAACTCTGCTCTGCTTCCCGCTTGCCCTCTGACTTTGAGCAGGCCCATGCCTTTCTTTTTTCTTTTATTGTAAAACCCTGAGTTGTTTGATGCAGTTTATTGAAAATCTCTGAATCCAGAGGCTGATTCATGACAGTAACAATAAGTGGGTAGAGAATTAAAAGCAGTTTTGTGTGTGTGGTTTTTTTTTTTTTAGAACCATTGTGGTTCATGGCACGCCTTCTAGGAGATATCTGGATGATTAATTAGCAAGAAATCCATTCTAATTGTTCTACTTCTCCCTAGATGAAGACAGGGAGGAAGTAGAAAGTGTATTTTTTTTAATCTTTAAAACAGGAATAAAGGAAAAAGTTAAATACACATCTTACCTTCTACTAAGACCACTTTAAGTTATGTGCATAGCTTTTAAATGTGGTTATTGGGTTTCATAACTCTGTTTAACAGGTCAGAAATACTGAACAGAAGTTAACTCCCTCAAATGCTTCTTTGGATTCTGACTCATAGCCCAGCTTAACTCAGATCTGTTGTGAGAGGATAGTCACTGTCTGCACATTTGGCTAAAAATACAGGCCACTTTCTGCAAAATGTAGGTGTGCCACTTAAAAAGAAAACCACAGACCATATTGAAATAGTTCAAGCTGAAACTAAAATTTAAGTTTACTTTAGCGTACAGTGCTTTAAACATGTGTTAATGTTCAAAAGGATACAGTTACCTTGATAAGAAGTGACTCCGGGATTGTGACCGAAGGTGGCAGATGTTACAGATTTTGAGTGTTATCAATTCATAGCACAGCTCAACTCTTGGCCTGATAAATGTGATTCAGTATTTGCCAAAGACTTAATATATTTTTATGTGCTTCAAGATACATGCTTCCAAAGACATGGGTTTGGAAGTTTTAGAAGGAAGAGGAACTACAGGTGTACCCCCTATAGTTTCAGTTTTGCCTTTATGATCCCTGGGGATCTTTATAGGTCCTTTATGATTTATAATTTTATAAATCAGTGAGGTCCTGATACAGCCATAGCAAGTTGCTTTTGTTCTCACAGAGTCTAACACTTCTGTCACATTTTCCTTCTCAGACCTTCTTTCTTCCTGCCATTAAATCAAATATGTCATTTGGAGCTAGTCTAAACCAGTGCCCTTCCAATGTTGTCCATAGGCATCACCGGGGTAGGTTGGTAAAATGCAGATTCTGATTCTGCGATGGGGCTCAGGTTCTGCATCTCCACCCAGCTTCACAATGATGCCTGTGCTACAGGTCCATGGACCACACTTTGAGTAACAAGGATCTCAATGCTCCCAGGGAGACAGGTGTTGGGAAAAGGTGAGCAATAAAGCAAACTTAAAGTGAGACAGCCTCACATGTTCATTGATGACGATGCTTACTTTCAGGGGAGGTGCCCATTTGAGTTCAGAGAGGCAGCAGTGCACCTGGATCAAGAACCTTATCCCTGAAGTCCTCTCTCTGCCACCCAACAGTTGACTCATATAGGCATATTACTAATCTCTCTAAACTTTAGTTTCTGTAATTGTGACATGCAGATAATATAGAAACCTACTTTATAAGGTCACTAGAGGCCTGGTGCACGAATTCGTGCATGGCTGGGGTCCCTCTGGGTGGCCTGCAGGGATCGGGCCAAAACCCAAAGTCCAATGCCACCTGCAGCTCCTACCTGTTGCTCCTGCTCATCCCGGCCTGACTGTGCCTGCCGCGGGCTCACCCCCAATCAGTCCCGATCAGGAGAAGCTTGCGCTGCTGCAGCAGCACTCGCCAGCCATGAGCCTTGCATCTGGCACCCTCCCACGAGGAGTGGCCTGCAGGATCGGGCTGATACCAGCTCTCCAACATCCCCCGAGGGGTCCTGGATTGCGAGAGGGCGCAGGCCAGGCTAAGAGACCCCACTGCTGCATGATTAGGCGGGCTGGGGAAAGACCGTGGGAGGGCTCCAGGGCATGTCCAGCCCATCTCGCTCAGTCCTGATCAGCTGGACCCCAGCAACAAGCTAACCTACCCATCAGAGCATCTGCCCCTGGTGCACATCATAGCAACTGGTCAACTATCTGCCCCCTGGTGGTCAGTGCATGTCATAGCGAGCAGTTGAGCAGCCTTAGCATATCATTAGCATTTTATGCTTTGATTGGTTGTTTGGTTGTTCTGCCATTTGGTCTATTTGCATATTACCCTTTTATTATATAGGATTGTGATGATGAAATGATATAATACATATAAAGTACTTAGTAAGTGCTTGTTAAATGTAAGCTAGAAAGCATTTATTCAATGCCAACTGCATGCCTGTAATGTTAGGGTAGGTATGTAAAGATGAAAAGTACCTCTTTAATTTCAACAGGAATTGAATTGGTTTACTTGGTAGCAGGGGTGTGGGTGGGGGGGAACCCCTGGAGTCAAGATGAGATCTAAAACTCCCTTCCTGCCTAATTCTTTCTTTGTGCTCTTTGGCTGTTTCTTATGATGTGTAATCATATTATGCAAGCCTGGTTCAGGCAACTTTAAGTGAAGGCCATGTGCTGAGTCACAGTGGATTTGATGTGTTCTAACCTTCAAAACCAAAAGTGAGTTATGTTTGGCTTCTTGGGTTAGTGTGAGTTATCTCCGAGGATAGAAGTTAAAAGATAGGTTTTTGTTTTGCTTTTATTAGCTGAATTGTTTTGCTTAATCAACCAGACCTAAGTGGTATCAAAGGAGAGGCATAACCAATTTCTATTCTAATGGATCAAATTCTGAGCATACAAGTGCCTTCCACTTGAGCATCTACCACGTTAAAGCAATTTTGAAAGGACTCTGTCTTGGCATCTTACTTGTTTTTCTAATACAGACTAAATAAGGTTCACCTGGACTCTTTTCCAACAAGCACAAATGCATGTGTGCCTGTGAGGAGCTGGGCTTTTGTACTTCCCATCCATCTTTTGTACTTTTCCTTGGAACCCTGTCTTGAAAAGGAAATGGTCACTGACCCAGAATTCACCGTTTCTTTATCTAATTAGTTCTCTAGTTATTGAGATTTTCGAGCTTTTTTCTTTTTTGAGCTTGCAATAGTTCTCTGTGTGATGCATACTTTTGTAATTTTTAAAAAAGATACTGGTTTGGTGAAAACTCCCCAGTGTGATGTTGTGTTTGTGAAAACATAATAATCTCACTGAACAGAGCCTTCAGATAGTGAAAACAGTGGGGTTAAAGCAAAACTGAATGTAGGCATTGACAGATTGTTTTTAAAAAATGTTTTGATAATGCATTTGTTTTTTTGGGGGGGTCTATTTTTGTAATAAGAAATGTAGAAGTAGTTTTTGCTGCTGATTATTCTTCATTGGGAACAAGGAAAATTACCTCTTCTTCCTTTAAGTATTGATATATGTTGATTGATCTTTTTTTACAACTCTGTTCATTATTTCTGTATCTTTGCATATCTTTTAAAAATATTTTTTTATTGATTTCAGAGAGGAAGGGAGAGGCAGAAAGAGATGGAAACATCAATGATGAGAAAGAATAATCAATTGGCTGCCTCCTGCACTGGGGATCAAGCCCGCAACCCAGGCATGTGCCCTGACTGGGAATCAAACCGTGACCTCCTGGTTCATAGGTCAAAGCTCAACCACTGAGCAACACTGGCCGGAATCTTTGCAGATGTTTTTTAAAAAAACAGCAACAGCTTCATTGTGATATAATTTGCAAACTCTAAGATTCACCCATTTAAAGTGTATAGTGCAAGTGTTTTAGTATAGTCACAGAATTGTCTTTGCAGATATTTGCAAGTATATTTTTCTTTTGTCTTTCTACTGTGTATGTCCAAATCCCTCCATATTACTATTCCTTTAATGGCTTTTGTTACAACTTAACAGTTTTTGGTAAATATAGGTGCCATAACAATGAACTCTTAGAGCTGCTAACTTAGGCACTTCCTGATTATATTGTGGCTTTTCATTAACTTTATATTAGTGCTGTTTTAATGATGAGTCAATATCTGTCAACTGTGCCATGTGTTATTGAGCGTGGTATGTTTCCATTACTCCTGTATCCTTACTTCTTCCTAACCCTCACCCTCCACAAATACCCAGTTTAGCTTGTTTACCTGAAATATCACATTGTTTCTCAGTGTGACAGCACTGAACTCTGATGGTCCCATTAAGGCCTTACTTCACATAGTTGAAACTCCTCTGGGGATCATCGTTCACTGTAGTGACTCTTATAAAGAGAGCAGCGCCGGTTTTCTATTTAGCCCTGTATCTTTTTTATTTGAGAAAGAACACCATTGCTTAGCTGGGTAATAAGAAAATAAACAATTGAAAGGGATGTTACTTATTCTACAAAACCTTGTTTTGGGCAGCCCAAACTTACTATTATTGAATACTTTGTAGCTCCAGGCCTCCCTCCTCAAGAGCAGGGATGGGAGGTGGTGAGTGGAGACTTTTCAGTTAAAGTCAAAATGCCTTCCCATCACCTGCTCTGTGCCGTGTGCTCAGCTATACTGCACTTTTTTGTTGTTTCCTTCAACCTGTCATGGTTATAGAGATAAAACACAGTGGTCACCTTGAAGAGATACTTAGAATTTGGCAGGACTCATTCATGGACTGGATAGAGAGAGTTAGGGAAAGACAGTTGCTAAGGATGAATTCCAGGATTTGGTTTATGCAGCTGGCTAGATAATGTTTTCAATTCATTCAGGAAGGAAACATAGGAAGAGGAAAAGTTTTGGACTTTGGAAGATGATGAATTCTATTTTGAGCATATTAAGTGCGCCCCGTAGGGAAGTTCATAGGCAGTTGGCTATATAGATCTGAAGTTTACGAAAAAGAACAAGGCTGGAAACAGTTACTGAGAGCCCAGTAGACACTAGTAACTGGGAATACAGAGATGGCCTCCGCTTTCAGGGAGCTCCTAGCCTTTTAAGGGAGACAGAAGCCAAGAAGAAGGGAATATACTCAATGGTGATTACCTGGGAGCCAAAGGAAACATCAGCACATATGGTAACTATTAGAATGAAATGGATCACCCCGACAAGTGGGCAGAGTGAGAAAGAATGACCCTAGGATCCTGAAGAATACTAGCATGTACTGTTGAACAAAAGAACAGCTTCAAAGAAGATTCCACCTCAGTGGCTGGAGAGGGAGTAGGAAAACTAGAAGCGTGTGAAAACATGAAAGTCAAGAGAAGAGACTCTTAAGAAGAATAGAGTCAAGAGTTGTGCAACAAGAGGTTTAAGTGAGATAAGAATGGGGAGGGGTTGCACAATATTCAGGTGGGAACGTTGGTAGAGTGTAGAGGTGGAAGCCAGTTGCAATGCGTTGAGGAATGAGGGAGGAGTGATGAACTATAAAGAGGTAGCAGACAACTTTACTAAAACGTTGGCCTTGAAAGGGGGGTGAGAGAGATAGCTCGACAGGCTCAGCTGAGGTTGGAGTCCATAAACACTAGTCCATGCAATGGAATGCTTTTTCTACATTCATGTTTGGAAACTGGGGGTAGGGGCCCAGAAGACAGATAGTTGGATTAGCCCAGGATTGAGTTTTTCCAGATGACGGCAATGTAAGGACAATGGGACAAGCGAGTCGAGGGGGGTTTTCAGCAGGAGAGGAGTTAGAGTGATGGATCATGTGCTGTGGGCTGGATGAACAGGGCATGAGGCCTGGAGGGGCTCAGGGAGCATTAACAGCTTATCGGATTCAGTAGCTGCTGTCTATCAAAGGTGTTCTTGGATAAAAGCTGCTTTCACTGATGTTCCACCAGATAGGATAGTGATTACCTGGTTTTAATAATGAGGGAGTCACAGGGAAGATCTGTAGCCATTTCATCATAAGCCCTATTTTTGAGATTTTTTTCAAGTTTGGTGGGAGTGTATAACTTTTGGTCATCCATCCCACTGAAGGAAGGTAGAAGTGGTATCTCTGTTGTTCTGGCTGTGTTATTTCCTTTTCCGGATTTATTTCCTTTGTCAAAATTAAGTGGAATTCATTTATGTTCCTTCTAATAAATAGTTTGGTTCAGCACAAGGCAAGCAGACTAGTTTCCAGATATCAGGTTTCAATGCAGAGAATTTATAAAATATTTTGTACATTTGAATGTGAAGAGAAGAGTTTATAGGGAATGGAAAGCAAGGAATGTGAAGTTCAGGGTCAGAATCTGAGTCTCAGATCAAGCTCTTACACAGTATGACCTAAGTCATACCTCTTAATCATTTTGAATCGTTGCTTCTTCAGCTGAAATGAGGATTAAAAATAATGCTGTTTGCCCTACAGGATTAGGAAAATCAAATAAAATGCACATGTGAAAAGTGTTTTGTAATCTGGAAAGCATTATGCACAGGTTCCCTGTTTTGCCTGTACTGTGAGGACTTACTCATATTTATTCATTTCTCATTTGGCCTTCAAACAGTTACCGAGAGCTAGGAACTAAGGATCTAGAGATGACCTCTCCCTTCAGGGAACTGAGAGTCTTCTAGAGGAAACAGAGGCCAAATGGGAAGGAATGTTCTCAATGAACTTACCTAAATGCTGTACAAGCACTGAGGAGAGGCATCCAAACCAGCCTGGGAGGTCAGGGCAGGCTTGCTGGAGGAGATGGCCCCGAGGCAAATCTGAATGAATGATAGGCATTCATTAGGCAAAGGAGGAAACTGGAGGAAGGCAGAGCTGAGAGAGAGAGCTGCCTGTTGGGAGGCTGAGCGGTCAGATATCATGGAGCATGTTTGGTTAGTCCAGCTGAACAAAGAAACATAATACCTTTGAAAGCTTGACTATGAAGTCACAGCGAGAGAGAAGTGAGAGGTAGAGGGGAACATACATGTGATTGAGATGCTTGAGAATGTCTTAATGGTAGTAGGGAAAAACCATGAGAGCAGGGGAGTTTGATAAGGAAGTTGATTAATGGAGTGTTGAGAGGAAGATTGGAAACAAAACACAGATGGGATATAGGAGAGGTGGGAGGAGGAGCCCGCTTCTCCAGTTTTGTTGGGAAGGAGGCAAATACACAGGGTAAGGAGAGGAGTAATGAGAAATTCCTTCCCTAAAGCCCGTGTTTTCACGGTGCAGTAAAATGCATGAGGTCGTTTTGTATCCCCAGAGCCTAGCACGGTGCTCAGCACATTGTGGTTGCTCAGTAAATGCCTACTGAGTGATTTACCATCATCCTGAGTCACTTGAGAAACCCCCAAACACAGCCCGATTGGAAAGCAAGCTGGCTTGCCAGTCCGGCTGGTACATACTGCCCCTCTGCAGTTCACTGAAGTCTGACAGGCTGTCTTTCAGTTTGCCATTTCTTGTTAGCATTGATGAGATCCAGATGTCGCAGAGTCAGGTGTCACTGGAATAGCTCTGTTCCTTAGTCACATTCACGGGAGTGGCTGTTTCTTGCACAAGAACCAGTGAGGCTGGCAGCCTGTCCACACCTACTGTGCAGAGTCTGGCTGCAGCTGAGACAAGTGGTTTATCCTGTCTGTCTGGTCATCTTTCTTACACACCTTGGATATGGTCCAAAGCTGCATTATATGGGAAAAAAAAATCTGCTCCTGAAACAGACTTGTGCGAGCATGTGGGGTACAAAAGAGTTCTAGTCTCGCCTCCGCTTTCTCTGTGTGACCCTGGGCCTCTTTCTTCTTAGTGCATTGAAGGGGTTGGACTAAATAAACACCGAGCTTATCATGTGTAATAGATGTTACTGACCAGATGTTGTATCCTGATTTCATCACTCTAAAGATTGTATCCTCAGTTCTTACCCAGTGTCTACCACCAAATACATGTGCCATACAGGTTCATTGAATTGGATTGTGTGTGCGCGTGCATGCTCACACACACACCACACACACACACACACACACACACACACACACACAGTAAAATAGTGCCCATTGATGGTATGATTAACTCTTAATTTAATCAGTTTCTTCTCAACAAATGCTAAAGACATGAGATAGATCAGACTTGATTTCTTTCAGAGAAGACAAGGAGCTTAAAGCCTCTGAAATGCAGAGCTTAGAAGAATTAGGAGGCCATATCCAGGCTCAGGAGAAAGCAGGCTGTGATCACATAGTGGTGCTAGTCATGGGGATGGGATTGGAGAGTCTGGACACAAGTTTAAAACATGGTCACTCTGGGATTTGTATGATGGAGAGGAAAGGAATGACAAATGCCTTGAATTTCCGACTTTTCTGGGTTAGTTTGGCATGTAGTAAACATGTCTGTTACCAATGTTTTATTTTTTTTCACTTCACCTGGCTAGCATATCAGTATTTGATGATTGATGTACCTTTCCTAGTAATGATACTAATAGTAATCGTAATATTTATAGTATCAACTATGTATTGAGTTCTTACTTTGAGTCAGGTTCTGGGTTAAGTACTTTACATGCAATACTCTACCATCCTATTAGGTAAGGTTAGCCTCATTTTACAGATGATAGAACTGAGGTTCAGAGAAGCCCAGAGTAATATAAGTAAAGCAAGAGGTTACTAGTTATAAGACTAATAAAAGGCAGAGCCAGAATTAAGAACCCATGTTTTTAACCCAGGTGGATACTCAGGGCCTGTACCTTGGTTACAGATAAGCCAAAGGAGTGAATAAGGATGGACTGGGGGAGAGGAGTGGGGACTGAACATGGGGATCTTGTAACAGGTTAAACCCAGTAGATTCAAAGTTCTCACCTAATCTTTAATTGACTAGTATTTTTTAAATCCAGCTAAGAGTTCTGAGTGCTTATTGTATATATTCATGGGGATGACCCAGCTTCTTGTCCCTAAAAGTTTACAGTATCACAGAGGACATGAGGCATGCTCCCAAACTTCTGAGATACTTCTATGCCACCAGAAACATAGAAGCCACGTGCTGCAAAGCTTAGTCAAGAGAGATGTTACCTCTACCTTTGCGGGAGGGGTGGAGGAGAGCCAGGAAAGTGTTAGCAAGAGCGAGTGTGGAAAGTCTCATCATGCAGAGAAGTGGAGGAGGAGCTGTTTAAAGTAACAGGAGAACATGCATGGGTGCAGGGAAACCAGGGCCAAATGTACAGCTTAGTGCATAATTATAAATCAAACACTTCTGTAACCTCTACTCAGGTCAAGAAACAGACTTTTGCCAGCCACTCTGGAAGCCCTTCCCACATGCTCTGTCTCAGTGCCACCCTCTGATCCCCACAATCATCACTTACCCTTGTGTATCGCTATAATTTTGTCACCTGAGTGTGTATCCCTAGACACTAGAGTTTAATCTTATCTGTTGATTTTTTGGAAATCATTCTTTCCCTTTGTTCTTCAGATTGGACCAATTCTATTGGTCTGTCTTCAAGTTCACTGGCTCTTTCTGTCATTGCCATTTTGATGTTAAGCCCATCTAGTGATTTTTTTTTTTTCCTGCTGAGATTTTTTTATTAGTTTGTTCATCAAAAGCAGTTTCCTTTATATCCTTGAACATGTTATAATAGTTGCTTTAAAAATCCTTGTCAGATACTAATTTAAGCATCTCAGGATAGGTCTCTCTTCAGAACACATCACATGTTTCTTTTTCTTCTATGTCTAGTAAGTATAGGTGACATGTGACTAATAGATTGCAGAAACTCTGGATTTAGTTATGTTTCTTTCAAGAGGTTTTTTGGTTGTTTGTGTTTTTGTGGATTTTAAAAAAGTAGGCATTTAACTTGGCTGGACTTATACTACAAACTCTATATTTTCTGTGGTGGGCAGTTGCAGAAATCTCTGTTGAAGTAATTTTAGTATGATCTGAGTTGCCTTGGAGTGCACCCTTTGCCTGCATGATTCAAAGGTTAGCATATGCAGAATTTGACACTTCCCCTGTGTGGCTCTCTTCTTTCCCGGACTTCCCACTTCACTTTTCAGCTTTTGTGATTGCCATGAAACCTGTTCTGTGGTTCTTTTTTTTAAAAAAAATCTTTTTAAAAATTTTATCTTTATTGTTGAAAGTATTACAGATGTCTCTTTTTTTATCTCATGGACTTCCTCTCCCCAATTCCCACTCCCTCCCCAGCTGTTTCACCATTTCCAGCTGTTACACTAGTGGATTGGAATGAAGCAATGGATTTTGTGAACAATTCAGTAGTGTCAGATTCAAAGTTATTTAATATTTTTTTATTTTTTTGCATTTTAATTTCTTTATTGATTAAGGTATTACATGTGTCCTCATCACCCCATTACCTTCCCAACCCCCCGCCCCCACTCATGCCCTCACCCCCCTGTTGTCTGTGTCCATTGGTTAGGCTTATATGCATGCATACAAGTCCTTTGGTTGATCTCTCCCCCTTACCCTCACCCTCCCCTACCTTCCCTCTGAGGTTTGACAGTCTGATCGATGCTTCCCTGTCTCTGGATCTGTTTTTGTTCGTCAGTTTATGTTGTTCATTATTTCCCATAGATGAGTGAGATCATGTGATATTTATCTTTCTCTGACTGACTTATTTCACTTAGCATAATGCTCTCCAGTTCCATCCATGCTGTTGCAAATGGTAGAAATTCCTTCTTTTTTACCACAGCATAGTATTCCATTGTGTAGATGTACCACAGTTTTTTAATCCACTCATCTGCTGATGGGCACTTAGGCTGTTTCCAAATCTTAGCTATGGTAAATTGTGCTGCTATGAACATAGGGGTACATATATCCTTACTGATTGGTGTTTCTAGCTTCTTGGGATATATTCCTAGGAGTGGGATCACTGGGTCAAATGGGAGTTCCATTTTCAGTTTTTTGAGGAAACTCCATACTGTTCTCCACAGTGGCTGCACCAGTCTGCATTCCCACCAGCAATGCACGAGGGTTCCTTTTTCTCTGTATCCTCGCCAACACTTGTCATTTGTTGATTTGTTGATGATAGCCATTCTGACAGGTGTGAGGTAGTACTGCATTGTCGTTTTGATTTGCATCTCTCGGATAATTAGTAACTTTGAGCATGTTTGCATATGTCTCTTGGCCTTCCTTCTGTCTTCTTTCGAAAAGTTTCTATTTAAGTCCGTTGTTCATTTTTTGATTGGATTGTTTATCTTCCTTTTGTTAAGTTGTATGAGTTCCCTGTAAATGTTGGAGATTAAACCCTTATCGGTGATAACATTGGCAAATATGTTCTCCCATGTAGTGGGCTTTCTTGTTGTTTTGTTGATGGTTCCTTTGCTGTGCAAAAGCTTTTTATTTTGATGTGGTCCCATTTGTTTATTTTCTCTTTAGTTTCCATTGCCCTAGGAGCAGTATCAGTGAAGAAATTCCTTCGGCATATGTCTGAGATTTTGCTGCCTGTGGATTCCTCTAGTATTTTTATGGTTTCTTGTCTTAGGTTTAAGTCCTTTGTCCATTTTGAGTTTATTTTTGTGTATGGTGTAAGTTGGTGGTCTAGTTTCATTTTTTTGCATGTATCTGTCCAATTTTCCCAACACCATTTATTAAAGAGACTGTCTTGACTCCATTGTATGTTCATACCTCCTTTGTCGAATATTAATTGGGCATAGTGGTTTGGGTCGATTACTGGGTTCTCTATTCTATTCCATTGATCTATATGTCTGTTCTTGTGCCAGTACCTGGCTGTTTTGAGAACAGTGGCTTTGTAATACAGCTTGATATCTGGTATTGAGATCCCACTTAGTTTGTTCTTCTTTCTCAGGATTGCCGTGGCTATTCGGGATATTTTTTCATTCCAGATGAATTTTTGGAGAGTTTGTTCTAGGTCTGTGAAATATACCATTGGTATTTTAATGGGGATTGCATTGAATCTATAGATTGCTTTTGGTAGTATGGACATTTTGATGATGTTGATTCTACCAATCCATAAACATGGTATGTTCTTCCATCTGTTTATGTCTTCCTCTATCTCTTTTTTCAGTGTCCTGTAGTTTTTCGCATATAGGTCTTTTACCTTCTTAGTTAAGTTTATTCCTAGGTATCTTAATTTTTTTGGTGTGATGGTAAATGGGATTGCTTTTTTTAGTCTCTCTTTCTGTAAGTTCACTATTGGTGTATAGAAATGCCATAGATTTCTTGGCGTTAATTTTCTATCCTGCTACATTGCCGAATTCATTTATTAAGTCTAATAATTTTTTGATGGAGTCTTTAGGGTTTACTACGTACAGTATCATGTCATCTGCTAATAAGGACAGTTTTACTTCTTCTTTTCCAATTTGGATGCCTTTTATTTCTTCTTCTTGTCTGATAGCAATGGATAGTGCTTCCAGTACTATGTCGAACAGGAGTGGTGAAAGTGGGCATCCCTGTCTTGTTCCTGTTCTTAGGGGAAATGGTTTTAATTTTTGTCCATTGAGTGTGATGCTGGCTGTGGGTTTGTCATATATGGTTTTTATTATGTTGAGGTGTGATCCTTCTATTCCCACCTTGCTGAGAGTTTTTTGTTCTGTGGTTCTTCAAGCCATGGAAGATTATGGTTTTTCTCTCTGAGTTTTAGTTACCCAACTTGGCATGGACTGGGTCTGCCCTTAGACAAAAACAGTGACATTCCTTTCTTCCAAATATTAATTTCCTTCCAGTGTCTGCTTGCTTTTGACTGTTCTTTAGGTAGCTATTTTTTGTATTTTGTCCAGAATTTATAGTCATTATCTGTGGAATGGCTCATCTAATAGGAGCAAAACCTCCTCCATTACTAAAACCCAGAAGTTGTGATCCTGGATAATTTTTATGTAAAATTTTATTTTGTAGTTACCACAATTCCATGTAGTTTCTTCCCAGGGCTGCTAGGTATACGTCTTCTGGTTCCTTTTATACAGATAGTATAGCTCTTGATGGCTCTAGGTTTTTTGTAGGAATTTCACTTCCAGGCTCCTGCCTTCCATAGTCCTGAGATCATGTCTCCTAACAGCCATGTGGGGACAGAAAAGTAATCCCTTTATCCAAGATCAAAACCCTTTGGGCTTCTTCAGCTTCAGTTCCAGTATATCCATCTGACTTTAATTTGTTTCTTCATTCTTAGAAACTGAAAGCATTCCTTCATTATTATTTTTTTCTGCTGTCTCTGCTTTTATCCTTCACTACATATTTTCTAAAAATAATTACCATTTATTTAGCAGTTCTATGTTTGTAGTGGGAAAGAGAGCACCTGCATTAGTTTAATCTATTTTGTTTCTAGATGTTTGTAACAGTGTTTTCTACAGTGGGCAACATCAGACCATCTCCAGAATACAACTCTGGCTGCTAATTCCTGTATTCAGGAGGGAACTGAATCATGGTATGGGTACATGGATATTGGACAGAGGTCTTGTAGCTCTTAGAATAGCTGAGAATATAGGACCTACAAACATTATTTCAGCATTTACTAGAGCCCAAACTCTAAGCCACTCACTTTATACCATTTAATTCTTACAACTCCTTATTTTAATAGTATTACCTCCATTTTACACATTTGGAAACTGAGACTTAAGAGCTGTAAATAACTTGTTTTACCATAATTCAAGCTCTTTGATTCAAAATTATATACTTTCCATGGTACTCTGCTGCCTCAACAAACATTTTTTGTAAGCATTACACATAGGTAAAAAGTTGAGATTTGCTGTGTTTACCAGCAGCTGTCACAAAATTTGAGAGCTCATTAGCACCGGAGAATGTCTAGAGGAGTTTACCCATGTGTTTGCCAGTTTCATTCTTCTCATAGGTGAAATTCATGGATCAGTGAAACACTTTCTATGCTAATTAAACTGACACTAAGAGAGATTGTTTGCTCATTCCTTTGGAGGGAAGTGAAAAAAAAAAGGAGTCGGAATTTAAACAGTTGGAAAGCATTTTAATGTTTAACAAGGTCAATATGAGTGAACATAGGTTCTTCTAGCTAAATGGGATGGATATCATAAGATACAAAGATCAGTATTAAGAAAAAGAATCAATAATAGTAGAAATGATTGTATTAAAACCCTTGAATTAATATCTATAGATCTGTGATCGACATGTTTTTGTTCAAAAGCAACATTGTGTTCAATAAGAAAAATGTTTATTTAGTATTCAGAGCTAGTGAAATAAAATTTTTCTTAAAAGTCATTTTTTAAAAAATAACTTTTTACTTTTAAATTACAGTTAAGACACAATATTATATTAGTTTCAGGTGTACAACATATTGTGATTAGACATTTATATGACTTATGAAGTGATCACCCCAACAAGGCTAGTACCATCTGATAAATACATAGTTATTACAATATTATTCACTTTATTCTCTATGCTGTACTTTACATCACTGTGATTGTTTTACAACTGGCAATTTGCTCATTTTAATCCCTTCTTCTTTTTCACCCATCCCCCAAGACCCCTTCCCATCTGACAACCACAAAAATGTTCTATCTACAAGTTTGTTTCTGTTTTGTTTGTTTGCTTTGTAGATTTAACATATATGTGAAATTATATGGTATTTGTTTTTCTCTGTCTGACTTATTTCACTTAGCATAATACACTTTTGGTCCATTCATGTTGACACAAATGGCAAGATTTCATTCTTTTTGTATGGCCACGTAATATCCCATGTCTCTACGTACTACCTCTTCTTTGTCCATTAGTCTATCAATGGACAGACACTTAGGTTGCTTCCATATCTTGGTTCTTGATAATGCTGCAGTGAACATAGGGAAACAAAGGACTTTTTGAGCTAGTGCTTTGGTTCCTTCAGATAAATACACAGAAGTGGAATTGCTGGATCTTCTTTGTTTCTTGTTGTAGTCTTTGTTTTAAAGACTTTTTTGTCCAAAATAAGTATTGCCATCCCAGCTTTTTTTTTGTTTTCATTTGCATGAAATACCTTTTCCCATCCCTTTACTTTCAGTCTGTTTGTGTCTTTCAAGCTAAAGTGGGTCTCTTGTAGGCAGCATATGCAGGTACTGTATGAGTTTATTTTTAATTCTACTATTTACTTTCAGCAGGAGATAGGATAGTTCAATGGTTCTTAGCCCAAGTTTCCTGGATAATAGAGCCCAAACTAGGGTAGGCTTTATTGAGAACAGCAAAAGTGAGGGGAGAAGAGAAGAGAGGCAAGGACATACACAAGACAGTGCATTACCATAGCTTCACAAAACTCAGCTAGTTGATGAGTCACATAGGATAGCTTCCAGACTGGCTGTGCTAAACTCAAGAACTATTTATGCAAGACCTACTATATCACTAGAGATTAAGTTTAGTACTTGAATCCACATTTATGAATTTTGCGTTTCCGGGAGCAAGTCAGTTCTATACAAATAATTGCTGTATAATGTGTTTGGGGAGATGATGGAGTATGCATCCACCAATTAATTTTATAATCATGAACAATGGGAAAACAAGAAATCCTCATGACTCAGTCAGGCAAGGAGGAATGCGGAGAGGCATACATCTGCCAGATCCTTAACACCCCCATTCTCACAGGTTGTGTGGCTTGGTTCCCACCCCCCACCCCCACAACCATTCACACACAACTCCTAAGAAAGTCAGGTTCCAGCATTTTCTCTGAATTCAGAAGTTTCAGGATGAGCCAGTGTCTTTGTGTGTCTAGGTGGGTGGAGCCTGGGCACTGTAGTCACTGGAGCTTCTGCTGTGGTATATCGTAGAGGTTGTGCCAAAGGCCTGCCCTCAGCCAGGAAGGAGGAAAATGGCTGGGGGTGTTAGGAAAGAGGTGAGAGTGGTGGTGATGGGGATGTCCATTGAGCCAGGGGCAGAGGCCAGGGAGGCAGGTGGGACAGAGCCATCCTGTGCAGCCCATACACGGGGGGCCAGCCCCACCCCTCCAATGGTACAGCCTCAGGAAGTTGCTATGGCTCCACATCCTTGATTCTAAATGAGATTGTTGTAAAGATTAGAAGTGATACTTGTAATGTGTGTTCAATGACTGGCCCAAAGTAGACATTTAATAAATAACAGATAATATTTTCCTATCCACTCATATTTGCAATAGACATAAATTTCTCTTAACATTTGGGTATGCCTCTGGAAATAAAAACATCTGTTTGAATTCAAAGATATGACTGAGATGAAGTAGAATAAGCTAGTTAGTACTGCAAATAGGGTGCTATTTAACCCTAGGACATATCACAGGAAATGACTAAGAAAGCTCATGGTAGAGATTAAAGGCCAACCAAGGAGGTCAAAGGATTTAGGCAAAATCATGAGAATCGAGAAATGATTTCATGCTAAAAACGCTTTATATAACTGTAGATTTGTTGTTGTCTTTAGCTAGGGAAAAGAGAGAACATGGGCTCCAATCCTGTTCTGTGGAGCCAGGGAGTCCAGATCATTTAGCACCATCATCTCCAATTTTGACATCTCGGGAAGAAAAGCAGTGTCAGTGTTAGGCCAAATGGAGGCTTTGATAGGAAACCAGGAAAGAAAGCTAAGCACCTGGGGTTTACTGGGCTTTGGTGGCTTCAAGATCAGATTAAATATGAAGCCCAGAGGGAAGACAGTGTTTGGTTATCAAACTTAATAGCAAGTCTACACTGTGTCCATTTCATAGAATAGAAGCTGAACCCTGGGAGGTTGTTAGTTGCCCAGGTTACACTGATGATAAGCATATAATGAGCCTAGGTCATCTGACCTGTCCCTTATATCACTGACATGTTATTGTCTGTCCAAGGTTCATAGATATTTGTGGAACTGATGTTCTTTTTTATAAAAAAATAACAACCCTCAAAAATCCAAGTAAACATCAAGAGTCATTTTTTAATGTGTTATTTTCTCAAAATATATAATCTGGAATGTGAAATATGATATCATTTACTTTATTCAAAGTCAGCGAAACTCAAGAAATATTTATCCAAGACTTACTATATCACTAGAGATTGAGTTTAGTACTTGAATCCACATTTATGAATTTTGCATTTCAGGGAGCAAGTCAGTTCTATAGAAATCATTGCTATATGTGTTTGGGGAGGTGATGGAGTATGGATCCACCAATTAATTTTATCATCATGAAAAAATGGGAAAACAAGAAATCCTCATGACTCAGTTTGGTTTTAAATGACCTAATTAGAATTCATTTTACATTCATACATTAAGATGTGATTTTTGGTTTAAAAATCTATTGTATTTGTTTCTCTTAGTAAGCACAAATAACGTATTGGAAAACTATGAGGGACTTTGCATGTTATTTTAGGAAGGAAAGCAGGAAGTCAATCACAGCCCTAGCCAGTTTGGCTCAGTGGATAGAGGTCAGCCTGCAGACCAAAGGTTCAGTTCTGGTCAATGGCACGCACCTCGGTTGCAGGCTCCTCCTGGGCCTTGTTTCTCCCTGTCTTTTCCTCTCTCTTTCACTCTCTCTAAAAATCAATGGAAAAATATCCTCAGGTGAGGATTTAAAAAAAAGAAAAAGAAGTAAATCACAGGTATTTTCACAGAATGAATCTTGAGTTTTTTGTTATTGCTGTTCCCCTTTTTAATTGTTTTATTCCAAGTCTATGTAAAATAAGGAGTAAAGTCTTCTGGTGTCAACCCTCCTGCCACCCCCAATTCCACCTCTGGCTGGGTAAATATCTGGACTTTGGAGTCAGATAAACCAGGGTGGGTCCAGCTCTATCACTTCCCAGCTGAGTAACCCTGGGCAAGTTGCTCACCCTCTTTAGGTCTCTCATCTTAAAAATGGGGGGTAACAATGGGCCCCAACTCCTAAGATTATTGTGAGGATTCAATAAGATTATGCAGTTAATTTCTTTGGTACAATGCCTGGCATATGGTACATACTCAGCCAATATTGGCTAATGCTAATATTTATTTTAATATTAATAGTCACGGTTGATAATGTTATTATTGTATTTTGTCTAAGGCAATGTTTATGTATGGGCTATTTGGAAAGGAAAATATCTATTCCCTTTGATGTTCTACTTGGCAATCGTTTTGAAAATTAAGATCAGAGGAAAACTCTAGCTTTCTCTGATTTCAACACTGAAAAACTGGAGGTAATTAAGTGTTCCCTGCAAAGATTTTTAATTCCAGTATTCAACACCAGAAGAAAAACACCACAACCCTATTTACTTCCCAGATACAGATGCAAACAGAAATAAAACACAGCTGCTGTTATTGCTCCATGGGCACCATCTCTACTTGGTACCAAAAGAGATAATAATCTTGCAGTATAATTTTATAAGGAGGTAACAAAATCAATTACATTATCTCAAGTGTAAACACTGAAGCCCTTATCCTGTTTCTGGTTAAGATAGGCTATAACTGTGGCAGCTGCTCACCCACTATTATAGATTATTTTAGCTGACAGAAAACAGGGCTAATTAATGAAGATTTGACTCGGAGTATAGATGGCCTTACAGCTTGATATTTAAGAATGATACCAGCAATACAATTGTTGAATGAGGAGTCAACACAAAGCAACCATGGCACAAGTGAAGGCAGTGATGGACAAATCATTTGGTTCACTTTTCATTATTAAACGGTAAAGTCTTCAGAAAAAAACATGAACAAATCTGTAAACCTTTTGGGATCACTGAAATTCCACATGATCTTATAAGATATTATGAACTCTAAAAATCAAAGGCTAAGAAGAAATTTAGGAGGCTGTAGGGATATGTTGTTTCCATAATAGTAATGACTGGGGGGCTAGGAGGGTCTTTTCCAAGATCTGGTGATGAAAGTAGAGCATATATTTTGTTGTTATAGAATTTAAACTTCATATAAAAGATTAATTTATAGACATTCAAGTCCATAACATAAAGTCAGTATTTTGAACCTCTGTAACCAAGTTCATGAGATTTCAGTCAGACAAGTCTGCTTTATGAACTGAACACTGACACAAGTTGACTGTCCTTGGACAAGTTACTTAACTAAATCTTTCAGAACAATTATAAATACCAGGTAGCATCATTGTGGGTATTAAGTAAAATAACTGCGCTAAAATTGTGCTTAGCACAAGTAAACACTTGAGGATAAATAAGAGGATTCCTGTGTTTCTTTTCTCATTCTCCTTTAAATTTTTCACATGTTTATGTTTCTTTTCTCTCTATCTGAAATAAGATATTTATTTTAGCTTGATCCAGTGACTCTGTAGTGTTTATTCCAATTACATACCGTGTATAGATTATTCTGGTCTCTATACATCTTAAGTTTAACATTCATTTTTAATATTAACACTCTGTCCAAAGGGAAAGTCATTTGGAGTAACCCTTGTTTTTCTTTGCTATGCTAAGAGTGTCGGCAGAGTTAATCATAAGACAGTTTAATCAATAGAAAATACCTAAATGCTTTATGAATTCACAAACAGCAATGAGATGATATAATTTCTTAATTGTTTTTCCTTGTCTCATTTCCTCTAAAAGTTTTTCATTGCCTTGCATTTTAAATAAAGCAAGACCTGGGTCATGGTCAGCATCTCATAAATGTTTGTTGAATGGAGAGGGAAGGAAATAAATATTTTAATTGTGAGTAGAAACAACAGCTCCTTAGCAGAGGCCTAACAGACTTCAATTATCTTATGCAGGTTAAAGAACATTCTGCCACCTGCTTCTCCTATTTATATGAAAACTACTTGGTTTAATTTTTTGGCATAGGAGAAGGGTTATTTATGTTAATTACATTGTAAAGGGAGGCTGAACAATTTATAGCATCTTTTTCCTATAGTTAGGGTTTTAATGTTAGAGGTTCTCTAGAGATGAAATGGCTCAACCTCCTTAATTTATAGAGGAGGAAACCAAGGCCCTGATAATTTAAATGGCTTCATCTTTTGGTGCTGAGCTGCAAGAGAAATCCATTTCTTCCTATTCTTTTCATTTGCGTTTGCTCCTTGCCAGAACATGTGCTTTACTAAAACTTCCATCTATTCCAGGGGCACTTATATATCTACACAAAATATGCAGGAAGATAAAGACCAAGGGTGAGAACATCAACTCTTGGATTAGAGAGAATTGCTTTCGGATCCCTTCTCCTATATGACCTGGACCAGATTGTCCAAAGTATTTGTCACATTAACCTAATCTTTTAATGCCTTGGTTTTCTTATCTCTAAAGGAGGGATGACAAACTCTTGTCATCTTCAAAAGAAATAACCCTTCACAGATTTATTATTGAGGCTCAATGTAATAATGCATATAACGTATTATCACTAAACCAGGTGCTGCTAAGCAATAGTATGTTATTACAATATACATTCGAAGTGGGAGAGAATGTTGAAGGGAAGCAATGTAGACAAGGAGAGTCCTATATTTTGCTAATAATAAGCCACAGATTTGGCTCCAGGCTTCCTTTCAGCCAACACAGAAAAAGAAACGTGATTGATCACATAGCTCAGATATAACTTAGTTATGTTAATTATATATATCCGGCCAAACCAGAACCACTCTCTTCTACTCCCAGCCAAGATCTCTTTTTACCAGACACAGCAGTATAGGGTTTTACAGACTTGTTGAGTTACATGAACTGCTGCTCAAGTTTCCAGAGACTATCTCTTAGCATTTCCTCCATAGCCCCCCAGCTTTTTGATAACACCTGCAGGAAAAAACCTGGCTAAGTGTCTTCCACTTAGCACATGCCATTCTCAAGAAGGCCAAGTCCTTGGAGGAGGCCAGGGATAAATTAGAGGTTATGTAGCTTCTTTCCCTCACTCACATCAGACATTCCTTAGTCACAGGGACCAGCCTTATTAACTTTGCATATTCACTCATTGCATCTCACAGAGAGTGAATGATGGGTGCTCAGTAAATGTTTGTGATTTGCAGTAATAGATGAGCATGCGTGGAGGAGTTACGGGTATGAGAGCCATTCTCTTTTAGGTCCTGGTTGTAACAGAAAGGTTATTTCAGGCAAGACAGATTTTTCATCCAACTCTGATGACAATGCTCAAGGCTTAAATCTCAGTATTTTAAATGAAAAATGAAATCGATATGAACTCCTCTTCCCTGGATACTGGTGTGCAGCGACTTGTGTTATTAAATGTCGGAATGAAATAGAACCAGTTTTCTCAAAAAAGGAGAGAAGTATAATTCTAGTACCTCTTGTATCTTTAGCAATAGGTATATTAATCAATTACCTTTCAAGACATGTACGTCACTGTAACTCATGTAATGGCCAAAATCTATCTCAAAAAAGTTAGTATACACCTTGCTTGGAATGTCACCTTCAGAGGAAATGTAGAAAGGTTATGCTATCACAAAATTATTTTAAAATCTACATATTGAAATTATTATAAAATGACCTAAATTTTCTTTAGAAAAATAAGACAATATGTGGTGAAGACCTGGGGGTGGGGAGGAGGGGAGCAAGTTAGAGGGGATCAATGGGGGCAGGGAGAAAGGGGGACATTTGTAATACTTTCAACAATAAAGTTTAAAAAAAAGAAAATATTTCAAGTTGCTTATTTTTTATATATTCTTCTTTTTTTGCCATGCATTTGAGTTAATCAGTTCTTTTTTTTAAATAATCATTCCCAAACCAATCTCCCCTTGAGTCTCTCTTCACTTATCCAAGTTAATAAAATTAGATGAGATATATGTTAATCTTTACTCAATGTGGTATTTCTTTATCTTGCTTGTTTTACAATTAGGTATCCAACTCCAGTTTACTTTATAAGCTAGGAGTCCTTTCACATTAAACAGGAAAATAAATTGAGAGGTTGTTTGAGATACCTGGGGCGTACATAGAGCTAGTTGTTTCTATATGCTGTATCTAACCTGGAATTAAATTAGAAATAGGATTTTATTTGACCCAAATAATAAGTCCTTTTCTTCTTTCCCAGCCCATTTTCTTTTACCCTGTCCAAAGCCAGCATGTCCCTGAAAACTGAGCCAACGGTAAATACATCCGTGCTGCAGAAAATCGCTGCTGACATGAGTAATTTGATAGAAAACCTGGACACGCGGGAGCTCCACTTTGAGGGAGAGGAGGTGGACTACGAAGTGTCTCCCAGCGATCCTAAGACACAGGAAGGTAACGACCGAGGGCCTGAACCAGAAGAGAGTTTATCAGGATGGCTTGGCAGAGCACAGATTTGAAATAACCAGCAAATGGTTGATCTTCCTTGCTGATGTCATAACACTGGGCTAAGACTGTTTCGTTAACTGTTTTCTCATCGTTGCACATTACGATTCTTAAAAAAAAAAAAAAAAAAAGCCTGCAAAAGGCAAGTTATGCTACTATCATGTATTCTTGCAATATCATTGTGTTCTTGCAGTAACTTTATTTATTTATTTTTCAGTGTATATCCCTTTCTCTGCTATTTATAAGACTCAAGGATTTAAGGAGCCTAATGTACAGACGTACCTCTCTGGCTGTCCAATAAAAGCCCAAGTTCTGGAAGTGGAGCGCTTTACGTCTACAACAAGGGTCAGCGCCTTTATGGACTCAACTTGTATTAGTCAATGTGTATGAATGAACACACTGACTTCCGTTTTCCTTTCTCCTAGCTATGCCTGTATTTTAGCTTTCTGCTTGTTTGTATGTTTTGTTTATCACTTCCAAGTCCTCATCACCTCTCAAGGTTTTGCTTTCCTCCCATTTAGTCTTTAGTCTCATATGCCTCTTTCCCTATCCTGGAAAATACATTTAAAAAAAAAAAAGGCATTTAGGGCAATGTAGAAATTTAATAAATTGCGAAGTGCCTCTCCTAGTCTTTCTCACCCGCAGTTTTCTGTTCAATGTGGATTCCTGGGGCATGACCATTCCCCCTAGAATGCCAGCTAAGTGTAGCTTTTCTAGCTTGTTAAGTAAGAATAGAATGATGCTACCTAGCTCTTGAAAGAAAAACAACAACAACAAAAAACAAAACAGGATACTGCAGTGGCTAGTGCCATTACCCAAAAGTATGGCTGACAGAATTCTGCTGGCATATTCCGCCTCTCTGGTTTGTTCCTGGCACCTGTCCTTTGGGCCCCGTGCACAAGTTTTCCCTTTGAGGGCTGGGAAATATCTTCATAACCTTTGACCTAGAGTGGACTAGGAGAAGCTGTTAGAGTAGCTGCACTGCTCTGTTTCTGCCTGGATTTTGCAGTTGCCAAGTCGGACAGACACGGAAAGTCGCTGCAAAGTGGTGGCTTTTGTTCCTCAGAGTGAGCTCTGGCCACTGCAGAGTAAGGCCACCATTGTCTCCGGCCTCAGGGGAGCTGTAGAGTGACTTTCCTGCCCCGGCAGGCTTTGCCTTCCCTTCCTCTTTGTATTTGGGAGGGTGACACGTGCTTCCTGGGTCCTGATGGCTTTGCCTAGTGCTCTGTCCCCGCCTGCCTGTGCATGTTCTAACTCCTAGTTTCCACCCACCTTGGTGTGCAGCCTTTCCTCTAGGCCAAGCATGTCAAACTCAGGCTGTTTAAACAGAGCATGCAGCCCGCTGGCTGCGAGTTTGACATGCTTGCTCTAGGCTCTTCTGATGAGTTGGGTCCATATCTCCCTGGTATACCACTGAGCAACACCACCCAGAAGTGTCTCTAAGATGACATTTGCCTTCTTATTGGCCTACCAGCTTTTAAACTGAGAGGCAGTAATGTGGGGGTTAACTGTAGTCTCAGAGCCAGACTTCAGGGTTAATTCCTTCCTGTCTTTGCTTTGTGATCTCTCATAAGTTACTTAACCTCTCCGTTTCTCAGTGTCCTCATCTGAATAATGGGCAAAATAGTGCCTATCTTCTAGGCTTGTTATGAAAATTTAATAATAATATACATAATATTATACAAGTATATTATATATTATAGTATACAAATATTGAAGCTACCAAACCACAGACTTCTCTCTTTGTATATACTCTTCTGTTAGTCAAGTGAGTTTGGCTTAGTTCTGTTTTATTTTATGTATTTTATTTTTCAATTACAGTTGACATACAATATCACATTAGTTCTGGTGTACATCTCAGTGATTAGACACTATATATCTTACTAAGTGATCAACCACAATAAATCTTGTACCCATCTGAGGCCATACATAGTTATGAGAATATTGCCTGTATTCCCTTGGCTATACTTGGCATTTGCAATGTTTGGTTAAGTATTCAGTTTTCTTAGACTGGGAATTAGAATCCTAAGAAATGTGACAGCTTGCTTAAATTGCATAATATTTCTTATTTATTTGACTTATCTTAAATTGAGCATTTTTCACTTGAATGCGAAGTTTCTGGCCATTCTGAGTTTTCCTGCATCCTTTTTTGTGAAGCATGATGCAGGGTGATGCAAGGTGAAAGGCAGCATATAGTAAAGGCAGCATATAGACCTAGAACTTGGTTCCTTTAACTTCTAGTTGTAGTAACCATCATGGATCCTAACTAGATGCAAAGCAAGTACTACATTTGAATATTTATCAGTGATATGGTTGGACTTCAGATTTAAGAGCAGAAGTTACATAGACTCTCATGCTCATGTTTGTTTATACTACATCAATACAGAGTGGTCGTGCTTTAGAAATTTGAAATATATGCCAAATACCAGTAACCAATGGCCACAGGCCAGGAATCACTCATGGGATTGCTGACACCAGAGCCTGGATAAACGAGCAGAGTAGGAGACATTTACTCTCTCCCATCCCCAGCATCTATGATACCCAAGTCTCCTGGCAGGGCCTGGTGCCCTCTAGGTGGTCCAGAGTACCTATTCCCCTCCCCCGACCTCCTCCTCACCATCTTAACCGTCCCCCCCCCCCAACACTATGGATCTTCCTTCAAGATCTCCTGTGCTTTATTTATAAATATCCCTCCATCTCATGACACCTTCTACTATATCAAAATTCCTATCCCCCAGGGCTGTTAGCTCTTCTGATTGAAATAATTCACTAGTCACCAAGAAATATTTGCATTTCATAAGACATAATTTTGAATTTTTAAATGAAGATTTATTTGAGTTAAGTTGCTGGGGGAAATATTTTGAGTGTAGGAAGATCTTGTGCTCCTTTCCCTCTAATGCACCTGTACCTTCCTGGTTACGGGTGGGGCTTCAGGGCAGGGAGATGTAGACAAGGAGGGACCTTGGAATGTATTGCAGAAGAAGGTATAATGCCATTTGTGAAGGGCAAAAAGTGGGCCAAGGTAATGCTCCTAGGATCCATTCCTCCAGCTTCCCTCTCACCCCTCCAACTGTCTGCTCACTGCTCAAATTTTTGGATAATCCCTGATGGCTTAGTAGGGCCTTCACTCATTGTCTCCTTGACTTGGTTTCTTGTTTCAGGTGTGTGTGCGTGTCTGTGTGTGTCTCTGTATGTGTGTATTTGTATTTGTGAGTTTGGAGCAATAGGATTTGTGGGAGTTTGTCTTTAGTGAGATTCTGAGTTTGTCTTTTGAATATTATAAGATGAACATTTAAGAGAATATTATTCTGTAATTAGTTGTTTTTAAAAACATTTTACTTAAGTACTTATACAAAATAAGTAGGTTGGATTTAAGGGCACTTCCATGTTACTTATTAATTAGCTATTGTTCATCGGAATTTTTGTTGTTGTCTAAAATACCAATCCTTTTTATTTATCTCTGTAGGCACGGAGTATCAATCTTTACACTATTGAATTAACACATGGGGAATTTAAATGGCAAGTTAAAAGGAAATTCAAGCATTTTCAAGAATTTCACAGAGAACTGCTCAAGTACAAAGCCTTTATCCGAATCCCCATTCCCACCAGAAGGTAATTGTTACCCAGATGTCCAAGTTGAGTGGAAAGAGTGTTTTATTCATATTATGAGTTAACTGTCCATTGTTGGCAGATATGTTCTATTAAGTAGAACATATTGTCTTCCAGCAATAAGCCATCTCATGAAAGATATTAGGGAGTCGTAGCTCAAATAATAATCTAAGAAATGTGTGCATTGTGTTTGTGTGTGTGTGTTTCAGACACACATTTAGAAGACAGAATGTCAAAGAAGAGCCTCGAGAGATGCCAAGCTTGCCCCGTTCCTCTGAAAACACGATGAAAGAAGAACAGTTCCTTGGCAGGAGGGTAAGTCCTTCACTGTTTTTTTGTTCAGAACATAACTTTGCAGCGTTGTAGAAACATGGATCTACTGAGGGGTGAGGAGGGTCTGGCTGCAATTTTTCTCAGCCACCGATCCATTACCCAGGCTGGTGATTTGCCCCTGGGATGGGTTAGGCAACCCTCTTTTTCCCACGACCCTGGAAGGTTGCATTTTTCCAGAAGAAGTGTTTCCTTTTGTAGGAGTGATATTGTGAAGAAGCTGTCTTCCCTGCAGGGACAACTATGGGCTTGTTGTGAGTCAAGATTGAGCTCATTATTGGGGATTTTGAGATCTTCTCTTTTTAAATCATACATTTTCATGCATTTGCTTCAGAATTTGAGTAATTTGACCTAAATATATGTCGGGAATATATATATGGGGAGAGAAGGATAGAGTTGCACATGTACAATCTGTAGGACAGAAACCTCAGGCCTGCTCTGCTTCAGTGATGTGGTCCTGCATAGGATAAATTAATTTTTTACTAGAAAATTAACAAATAAATGTTAGTTCTGTTTTGCCATGTGAAAATCTTACGGTCTGAAAGGTATGTTTGATTTATCCTTTGTAGTTGTCATCTTGTTTAAAATCTTTTTAGGGGCATGGAATACATATTTTCGAAGATACCTAGACAAATAAAATTCTATAGTTTTGGGTTACCATGTATACATATGCGAGTGCAGTTTAAAATGATAAACTATGGCTTTAACAGCTGGTACTTCAGTAAGTACCACCTTAACATATTTGAAGTCAGAGTACAACTTACTAGAAAGTCTCTTTTTATTTAACTCCCTCCTTGTTTCCCCCCTGAAAATCTGTTTAAGAATTGCAGTACATATTCCAGTAAATTCAGTGTTAGAATTGAGGAAATTCAGGTTTTTTATAAAATCAGCAAATGCTTTAAAACCACCCATTATGGGCAAGTCCTGTGCTAGTAATTATGGAAGATTAAAAGAATATACTGCTGGGGCCTTGTCAGCAGCTTATAAAAGACCTAAGTATGTAAAAATTTAAGAAGAACAGATTTAAATAATGGTTCAAGGGAACTATAGAAATAACTTCTTAATACTATTCAGGATTCCTTGTCCAGAGGTAACATTAATAAATCATTGAATAACTTACAGAAGGTAAGATGGACCAATGATCACATTATTGTCACTGTTTAAATTTTTCTGTAAGTTTGATGATGTTATTTCTTATCTAAAATGTTTGCATTACAGAAACAACTGGAAGATTACTTGACAAAGCTACTAAAAATGCCCATGTATAGAAACTATCATGCAACAGTAAGTACTATTTAGTGATTTAAATTTTGAACATATAAAATCAGATTGTCAGCTGAATTTTGGATCATTTTATTAAAGCAGGTACTTGTATCCACTTTCAGATTATTCCTTGTGTTAAAATAAATGAAATGAACACAAAATTGATTTGACAGAAAGGATCTAGGTTATGGTGATGCTATTTTAAGATACAAAATATAACTGATATGTCTGTAACACTGGATTTAAATGAACTTGAAATGCTGCTACAGGCTAGATTATCTAGAAATCAGCCTACTTTTCTCCTCAGGCTTCCAGAATAAAGTCCCAAAGCATTCCTAACCCTTAAGAGAAAACTTTAAGTAGGAAGTGATGAAAACAGTTGAGCAGACCTGAATACCCAGAGATTTTACGGAGCACGCTGGTGAATGCCATCTGATCAGCCTGTGATGCTTATAAAAGGCCTGTCTTTTCGTGTGAAAGTGAGAAGCCTGGGAAAAGCCAGGGAGAAAAGAAACTATTGGAAAATAAGAGATGGTGGAGGCACACAGAGTGGGAGAGTGGCCTTACAGAGGATATCAGAAAACACTGGGCTCTGCTGGTTTAGAGGCCCTTGAAGGTGCTGTGTTTTTAAAGGGTTAGCCTTCGCTTATCTAAAGGTTTAGATAACTGAGAATGCACTGGATTATTAGACTTGGTGTTTGTATGAACTGTATTTCTGTGGGGTTGGATGTATGTATGTGGTGTCTGTGCAGAACTTGAGAATAAGTGCAGTTATAACTTGGCCTCTAGTTTAGAGAGCGGTATCACATAAATACTACACAGAAAGAGGGAAGACCTCTGTGTATTTAGGAGAAGAAGGAAGAGCATCTTGACCTTTAAGAGTATTTTTGTGACTCTGCCCTCTTGCTGCCTGTCAGCATATTATTTGGAGGGTGGGGTATGCACCCAACTGGTCCCTTTTATAGGTAAATGACTGGGGCAACTATGACCACCTTCTGCAGCAGCTTGCCCTGTGATGTTCCATGGTGGACTTGAATGAGCTCGCATGGTTTCATAATCCTGGGGAAGAGTTTTCCCAGGGAAACCAGAAATCTGGGTCCAACCAGTGGATCTCAAGAGAAGGAATGGGAAGGATTTCTTCCCTTCATGGACTTGGAAGCATGCAACTTTGAATGAATGTAACAAATGAAGTTATTACTGCTCTTATTACTAAAAATGCTGCTTCCTATTGCGTTCTCTGGATACTCCAGGAGAAGGTGGGGGACTGCTGGATAGGGCTCCCCTGACCGAGCAGCCCTCACTGCTGCTGGGTTCCCTCCCGGAGCCACCGGCTCGGATGCGGAGACCATGCCATCTTGAAGGGGGAAGTGGATGTTATCGGAAGCCTGAAAATCTACAACTGTGGCACCCACCGAACAGCTGTGAACCCCAGAGCACCAGTCCCCAATTGGCACAAGCATGTGGATTCAGAGGAGCTCTACACTCCACCACAGAAAGGAGAGAGAGAACTACATAACCAGACACCCAGAGAAGAGAGACCATGGGGAGACAAAGAAATAGCCTGCATATGAAAAAGCAGGCATCACCAGAAAAGGAAGTAAACGAAATGAAGGCAAGCAACCTGCCAGAGAAAGAATTCAGAGAAATGGTCATAAGGTAGCTGAAAAGAATGGAAGACAAATTCGACAATATGAGTAAGAACCAAGAAGAAATGAAGAAGAACCAAGAAGAAATGAAAAATGACATCGCTGCTGTAAAGAACTCAATAGAAAGCATTAAGAGTAGACTAGAAGAAGCAGAGGACCGCATCAGTGAGCTAGAAGACAAGGTAGGAAAAAATACACAAGTAGAGCAGCTTCTAGAAAAAAAAAATTAAAAAGCAGGAGGAGAGCCTAAGGGAACTTTGGGACAACACAAAACAAAACAACCTCCGCATGATAGGGGTGCCAGAGGAGAGGAAACTGAGCAAGGAATAGAAAACCTGTTTGAAGAAATAATGACAGAAAACTTCCCTGATATAGGGAAGAAAAAACCCACACAAATCCAAGAAGCTCACAAAGTCCCAAGCAAAATGAACCCCAAAAGACCGATGCCAAGGCACATTATAATTAAATTGGCAAACACCAGCGACAAAGTAAGAATCTTAAAAGCGGCCAGAGAGAGACAGAAAGTTACCTACAAAGGAACCCCCATCAGACTAGCAACTGATTTCTCAACAGAAACTCATCAGGCCAAAAGGGAATGGAATGAAATATACAAAGTCATACAAAGGAAAGGTCTGAATCCAAGAATACTGTACCCAGCAAGGCTATCAATCAAAATTGAAGGTGAAATCAGGAGCTTCACAGACAAAAAAAGGACTAAGGAAATTTATTACCACCAAACCAGCAATGCAAGAAATGCTAAAGGGTCTGCTGTAAAAAAAAAGAAATAGGAAGTGAAGAAGGAACACAGGGGTAAAGAATAAAAATGGCGACAAATAAGTACCTATCAATAATAACTTTAAATGTAAATGGATTAAATGTCCCAATCAAAAGACATAGGGTAACGGATTGGATAAGAAAACACTACCCATATATCTGCTGTCTACAAGAAACCCACCTCAGAAAAAAAGACGCACACAGACTGAGGGTGAAGGGATGGAAAAAGGTTTTTCAGGCGAATGGAAATGAAAAAAGAGCTGGGGTAGCAATACTTATATCTGACAAATTAGATCTCAAAATGAAGGACATAACAAGAGATAAGGAAGGCCACTTCATAATACTGTTGCGTTCTCTGAAATCTGTTTTCAGATATGCTCTTTTCTTTAGTAGGGAATTCTTTAAATGAGCACTGGTACCAGTATGCAATGATTTCCCCTTTGTTTTACTTTTCTGCCTGCCTGTGACTTTACTTTTACTCTTCCTTTTGGTTCTGGAACAGTACTTGCTGAGTTTAGTTTTCTCTTTCCACGTACATTATTATATTTTGGATTCTAATGTTGATTACACACTTTTCAAAAATGTTTATTCTGATTTCTTTTTTAGTCAGAAAAATCTTTCCAAAGTTGACCCATACATAGTGTATTTAGAAATTCCAGAATGTCTTCTAGACATTTTCTTTGGAAGGGAAAACCTAGCTACACCTGACTGAATACATGTTCTTCCTCATTTTTGGTGGTTGTTTAAATTATTCCCCCAACAGCAGAACTCTCAAAAATGATTCAAGCATAGGACACAATTTGATCTATCTTAATTCTCTAACATTATTTTCTTTTCATACTTAATGTAATCTGGCCTAGAGACTAGATGTGAAAGCCTCCACCTCATATTTGTGAAATTAGATTGGTACTATGTGTCTTTAATTGATTTTTACAGAAAGGAAGGGAGAGGCATAGAGAGTTAGAAAATGGATGAGAGAGAAATATCAATCAGCTGCCTCCTGTATGCCCTCTACTGGGGATCGAGCCCACAACCAAGGTACATGCCCTTGACTGGAATCAAACCCAGGATCTTTCAGTCCACGGGCTGATGCTCTGTCCACTGAGCCAAACCAGTTAGGGCTATATGTCTCTTTTGATAATTGTGAGAAATGTTAAAACTGCTATCTGTGAAAGCATATTAAAAAGTTATTTTTTGTATAATCTTACATAAGTAATTTGTATTTTTGTAAGCATATGACAAACTTATTATAAAGTAATTTGGGTCCTTAGGCCAATAGGATTGTGGATCATAGGTCAAGGGATCAGATAGGATCATTTCCTTAATTTCAATAAAATTTCAGTACAATTAGACTTGGACAGCTCTTTCTTCCAATTTTTTTTTTTAAATCCTCTCTATTGTTTTTTTTTTTTTTTTTTTTTTTTTTTAGAGAGGGTGGAGGGGAGAGAGCATGGGGGGAGAGAAAGAGAGGGAAACATCAATGTGAGAAAGACACATCAATTGGTTGCCTCCTGCACACACCCCAATCGGACCAGGGATTGAGCCTGCAACTGTGGTATTGCCTTTGACCGGGAACTGAATGAACTGAGACCCTACTTTTATATGGTCACTGGATGAATTAATACTTAGATAGCTTCCTTTTCCTCCAGGAGTTTTAATTCCTCTTTTCCTCCTTGAGGTTCTGAAAAACAAAGTGTCCTAGTGTTTTAGTAGATTTAACATTAGATGGTTCCCTTAGAGATGATTGGTAATTCATTCTGTCTTCTCTACTCATTTGTAAAATGGGGATATTTCACCTCTTCTCAAGGCATACATGTATTTAGAAAAAAACAATAACATATACAATTTCTATTTATTTATTTATTTATTTATTTATTTATTTATTTATTTATTTATTGTTTAAAGTATAACATATACAATTTCAAACAGGATTCCTTTTGTGTCCTAAATTGTATTGGTGTTGGCTGTAGTACCAAATGCACTAACTAGGCATTTTAATTAATAACTGGAAAATGCTTACCTTCCAGGGAACTTAAAGGAGGAGTCATTGTAAACAATACATGTACTTTTTCCTGTCTGACAGAATCTAGAAATGGAACAAAGTGAATAATTTCCAAGAGAAGGGCCATAAGCTGATAAAGTGTTATCGCTAACTTCAAGTTAATCATCAGACTCCTGTAACTTAAGATTCCTTATCTCCAAGGTGGTGATTAGCTTGAAATCACCACTTTGGAGGTAAGGAATCTGAGAATAAATATCTCACAGATCATTATAACACTGAGCTCACCTCTCCCTTTCTTTTTAAGATGAATAAATTTAGCTTGAGGAGAAGAGTGGGTAAAATTAATAAAGATACACCGTGGTGTTTCCATTCCAACAGAGAAAAGCTGTATTGATTTAAATAGCAATATTTGCAAATGAATGGAAATGTCATTCTCATGAATGAGTCTTAGAGTTTGGAGAGGCTAGCAGGCATCCTCAAACTATGGCCCGCGGGCCACATGCGGCCCGCCAAGGACATTTATCCGGCCCACCGGGTGCCGCTGCCTGTCCTGCTTAGCAGCCTACTTGTCCCGGGCCCCGCAGTGCGCATAGGAATTTGTTCATAGTTGTTTTTTTTTAAAACTATAGTCTGGCCCTCCAACGGTCTGAGGGACAGTGAACTGGCCCCCTGTTTAAAAAGTTTGAGGACCCCTGGGAGGCTGGGGAGCCTCTCTGTTCCCTCCACAGATTAGCTGTCTTCTCTTCTTTCCAGAGCTGTATTGTTTTACCTGGCAGGCACCCTTTCCAGGAGTGGTTGAGCCCACTTCCCACCCTTACTACAAGGGCACTGCCCAACCCCACCCTTTGTCTTCATTACCTCTGAGAATGTCCCACTTGGCCACTCTCTTGAATTTTGTTGCCCCCCTTCTAATATAAAGACGAGGTAGAAAAGCAGTGTGTCTGTGATTGCTAAATTATTCCCAGAGTTTGTTGTTACCCTTGGGGTTTGTCATGGGAACTCTTTGCTTCTCTGTTTCCCTAACATATTTTTTCAAGTTACTTAGAGGGAAAAAAGATATTGATTAGTACATTATTCAAGAAATCGATAAACCCTATGAAATATTGTCAGGCTAAATTAATGATTAAATTCTTTTTAAAAAATATTTTTTTATTAATTTCAGAGAATGGAGAGGGAGAAAGAGCTAGAAACATCAATGATGAGAGAGAATCATTGATTGGCTGCCTCCTGCAAGCCCCACATTGGGGATGAGCCTGAAACCTGAGCATATGCCCCAACCAGCAATCGAACCTTGACCTCCTGGTTCATAGGTCAACGCTCAACCATTGTGCCACACTCAGCAGGCAATGATTAAATTCTTACTCCGGAGAATCACCCGCCCAAATGGAGAATGGAAGTCTTATCATTGAAGATACCCTGAGAAGTTTGGACAACATAATCTTTGTTAAATTTCAGATTGTATTATTTAGGTGTGCTTCTAAATTGATCTTGTCACATTTACTTTCAATCGGATAAATCTGTATTAGAATATTTATTGCCAGATAGTTTGCCTTTTCTCTACAATATGGCTAGGTCTTTCTCGAAATCACTCTTTAGTCAAATTTTACTAAGCCATTAGGATAATTTAAAATTTTACAATAATGCACAACTTTAATGTATTGTATTGCTAACGTATACTTTTAAATTTAGATGAAATTTTTTACACTTGGCAATTTTGTTGCGATATTGTAAAGTTATGATTTCTGAATTATTTCAAAAAATCTATTTTTGTCAACTATTTGCTGGTAAGAGCTATGTGAATAAGGAAATACCCAGGTTTTAGATAAGAGGTTTTCTTGATATTTGCTTTCATTTCCTATTCTTCCATTCAACTCTTCTGTGACTTTGCATAAATTAACTACACCTCTGTGGTAGTTTCTTCCCATGTAAATCGGGAATGACACTTTCTCTCTGCTCCCTAGAGATAAGTAGATCTGTGGCTTAGGGTTTTAAAACTTTTGGATTCTGTGGCTCAGAGCTGCAGTGTCACTTCTAATATGTGTTACTAGATTTTCCAGTTAGTAAGCATTTCCACAAATCAGATTAAAAATGCATGGTACTGAATCACCATGTTTAATACAAGAAACGAAGTGTAAAGACCTTGACTGTTAAAATACTTACAAGATTAATAGTAGATTATTTCCAATCACATATACAAAGTTTAAAGGAAAACTGTTATGTTTCATGTTATTAATTCCATTTACTAGCCCCGATTGAATATTATGTCTTCTGCGTTGTCATATCAGCCAGGAAGCAGTCACCCTGTCTCTATAACTCTCTAAAGACTTTCACATGTAACTGTTATGGTTCTTCCCACAGAACTTTGTGGATGTGAAGTGTTTTCCATATCTGTCTCCCTTCTGCTTCCTGATGCCAGCAGCATGTATTTTTTTGTCCTTGATTTTTCTAGTAAGGCTGTTATTGACATGGTCTAAGACCATTGGCAGATCCGGGCTTACTGTGGCCGCTTCTGTAAATTGGGAGCAAAATAATGTTAATCTCTAGTTGTGTCAAGGAGTATACAAGGTAAAAGTACTGCATGTGCTAAGAATTACATAATATTCATTGGTTTTCCCCTCTGTGCCTCCACATTTTCATCTAGTACTCACCTAGGTAGAATAAAGTTACTCAATTTTAGTAAAATAAATGTTGAATGACTTTTTGCCTGGGCAGCTTACTTTTGAGAATACTGAATGGTCTGACCTGACTCTGAATACCTCTTGCTAATTTTGTGGTCTTGAACAGTTTCTTTAACTTCTCTAAATCAGAGGATCATAAGTTGTGGCCCATGGACCAAATCCAGTCCACTGCCAGTTTGTGTATGGTTCATGAGATAAGAATAGATTTTACATTTTTAAAATTTGAAAAAAGTAAAAAAAGAATAATATTTCATGACATAAAATTATATTAAATTCATAGTTTAGTATGCATAAAGAAAGTTTTAATGGAATACAGTCATGCTTATTAATTTATGTGTTATCTACTAGAGGCCTGGTGCACGAAATTCGTGCATGGGGTGGTGTCCCTCAGCCCAGCCTGCACCCACTCCAATCTGGGACCCCTTGAGGGATGTCAGACCGCCAATTTAGGCCCGATCCCAGTGTTGGACATCCCTCTCACAATCCAGGACTGCTGGCTCCCAACTGCCCTCCCCTGCAGGCCTGGTCCCCACCAACTGCCCTCCCCTGCAGGCCTGGTCCCCCCCAACTGCCATACCCTGCAGGCCTGGTCCCCACCAACTGCCCTCCCCTGCAGGCCTGGTCCCTCCCACAGCTCTCCCCTGCAGGCCTTCCCCCCCCCAACTGCTCTCCCCTGCTGGCCTAGTCTCCCCCAATTGCCCTCCTCTGCTGGCCTGGTCACCCCTAACTGCCCTCCCTGCTGGCCTGGTCCCCACAGCTGCCCTACCCTGCAGGCCTGGTCCCCCCCAACTGCCCTCCCCTGCAAGCCTGGGTCCCCCCCAACTGTCCTCCACTGAGGGCCTGATCCCTCCAACTGCCCTCCCCTGCAGGCCTGGTCCCTGCCAACTGCCCTCCCCTGCTGGCCTGGTCTCCCCCAACTTCCCTCCTCTGCTGGCCCGGTCACCCCAAACTACCCTCCCTGCTGGCCTGATCACCCACAACTGCCCACCCCTGCAGGCCTGGTCCCCCCCAACTGCCCTCTCCTGCAGGCCTGGGTCCCCCCCCCCCCCCCCCCCGCAACTGCTCTCCCCTGCAGGCCTGCCCTACCCTAACTGCCCTCCCCTGAAGTCCTGGTCCCCCCAACTGCCCTCCCCTGCTGACCTGGTCTCCCCCAACTGCTGTCCTCTGCTGGCTGGGTCACCCCTAACTGCCCTCCCTGCTGGCCTGATTGCTCACAACTGCCCTTCCTTGTAGGCCTGGTCCCTCCCAACTGCCCTCCCATGCAGGCCATCTTGTGGTCCACATGGGTGCAGCCATCTTTGACCACATGGAGGTGGCCATCTTGTGTCTTGGTGTGATGGTCAATTTGCATATTACTCTTTTATTAGATAGGATTACTTAAAATATTAATTAAATTTTTATTATTTAATTTTAATATTATTATATTTCTATTAGAATATTTTGGTATTCCTGATGTTCAAAGACCTCCCCAACATCCCCTCAACCAACTTTGCCATTTAATTTTCAGTTACTTTCCTTTATCTGACTATCTCTAGCTCAGCTATACATCCAATGACTTTTTTACACTTTTCCTCTTCTGTATCCCCCTTCATCTCCCATTTCCACATGCCAGGTTTAGTCCATCTTCCAAATCTAGTACCAGCATCACTCCCTTCACAGAATTCTTTTATTATTTGTATGTATACTATGCCACACAATCTCCCTTCCCCAACAACAAAAACAAACACAAAAGAATTTGGGAGGAAATTCTTTCTCCAGGACCTATGTGAGCATTTTATTTCTACATAGTAGAGCACACATCACTTTCTTGCTTGTGTTTTAATTATGCATATACTTCTTATCTGGACTCTTTCAGGGAAATACCATTGTTATTGATCTGTGTAGTCTTTACAGTACCCCAGATGTGTTTGCACATTGAAATACCTAATGTGTTTCTTTAAATGCATAAACTTTTCTTTTCTTCTGACTTTTTAAAGTATGGATTTTTGGCTCTTTTCAGACAGAATTCCTTGATATAAGCCAGCTGTCTTTCATTCATGACTTGGGACCAAAGGGCATGTAAGTTCCTGTGTTGGATCTTTAAAGAGAAGTATGAATATTTATGAGTATTAACATTGGATTTATCGGCATGCCAGGATGATGGAACTCATCTGGTTTTACTGGTAGCTTCTCCTCGTCAAAGGCAGAGCAACTGAGGGGATCTATGTAGGCAAACCAGAATATCTTGCTACAGTAAACAAAAGTAGCAATTGCTCTACCCTCTTTCTTACATGCCTACAGCACCAATTTTCTATAACCCCACAGTTGGACTGTTTAATACAGGTAACAAATATGATGTGGGATAATGTATTAAAAATCAAACATACTATATTATATATTTGAAAATCTCTAAGACAGTAGATCTTAAAAGTACTCATTATAAGAAAAATTTGTAACTAAAATGATGGATGCTAGCTAGAATTATTGTACTGATCAATCACTTCACATTATATACAAATATTGAATCACTGTATTGTATACTTAAAACTAATATAATGTTATACATTGAGTGGCCAGATTATTATGATCTCTGAACGCATAATAATCTGGCCACTCAGTATATATATATATGTGCATGAATTCGTGCATGGGTGGGATCTGGCCAGCCTGGCCAGGGGGAGGGGACATGGGCGGTTGGCCAGCTTGCCTGCTGGTCGAACTCCTGGTCTAGGGGACAATTTGCATATTAGCCTTTTATTATATAGGATATATACTGAGTGGCCAGATTATTATGCATTCAGAGATCATAATAATCTGGCCACTCAGTGTATGTCAATAATATCTCAATATAATGTTATATGTGAATATCTCAATTTTTAAAAACTCAAATATATAAGATCTCTTCTAATTGCTTACAAAAGTTAGCTGTTTATCACTCGTTTTCATGACTAAAAATAATCCTGTGCCAAAGGTATGTTATGTAACAAGATTTAAATTTACTTAATTATAACTTTCCTTCACAATATGAGAACTTGGTATGATAAAGAGCTTAACTTTTTAAAGTAAAGATCATTGTTAGTGGAGTACTTTGAGGATGAGCTGCTAGAGTACTCATCCTAGCAAATAGGGTACTGAGCTGTTTGAAGGTGAAGGAGGACAGAATAGGCAGGAAAGTTGTGAGAATAAAACAGTTTATTTAGTCCCAATTTGCAAGGTTGTCTTGGCCAAGAGTGAGTTGGAAATGTGAAGATGATGGGTTACCTTGATGTCTCTTTCAGAGAAGGCATGATAATGAAAAGATCCGGAGGACACAGGATACCTGGCTTGAATTGCTGTGGTCAGGGAAGAGCCTGCTACCGATGGTCAAGAAGGTAGGACTTAGGAGTTTGTGTATATTTTTTAATAAACTGGATATTTGGGGAATTTTTACATACTAGTTTTAAATTAAATTATAAATTATAAATCAGTTATAAATCCTTTGAAAGTCATAACAGAGGAAATTTTAAGTTCTAAGTTTCGTTATCTAGTTCCTAATATCAAACTCTACTATAAGGCCATAATAATCAAAACAGCATGGTACTGGTAGACAATCATACCTATAGATCAATGGAACAGAATAAAGAGCGCAGAAATAAATCCACATCTTTATGGTCAATTAATATTCTAGAAAGGAGGCAAAAACATACAATGGGGTAAAGCTAGACCATACTAAAGATAGACTATATATTTAATAAATGGTGATGAGAAAATTGTACAGATATGTACAAAAAATGAAACTAGATCACCATCACCTTCTTACACCATACACAAGAATAAATTTAAAATGAGTTAAAGTTTTAAATATAAGACTCAAAACCATAAAAATCCTAAAAGAAAATATAGGCAGTAAAATCTTGGATATTTCTTATAGCAATGTTTTTTCTGATATGTCTCCTCAGGCAAGGGAAACAAAAGAAAAAATAAACAAATGGGACTACATCAAACTGAAAAGTGTTTGCACAGCAAAGGAAACTATTAACAAAATAAAAAGAAAATCCACTGAATGGGAGAACATATTCTCCAATGACACATCTGATAAGGAGTTAATATCCAAAATTTGTAACAAACTTATAAAACTGAACACTAAAAACAAATAAACAATCCAATTTAAAAAATGGGCAAAGAACCTGAATAGACACTACTCTAAAGAGGACACACAGATGGCCACTAGACATATGAAAAGATGCTCAACATAGTGATAGAAATTAAAACCACGAGATATCACTTCAGACCTGTAAGAATGCTTACCATCAATAAATTAACAAACAACAAGTGTTGGTGAGCATGCAGAGAAAAGGGAACCCCCATGCATTCTTGGTGGGAATGCAGATTGGTAGTCACTGTGGAAAACCCTATGGAGTTACCTCAAAAAAATTAAAAATGGAACTGGCGTTTGACCCAGACATTCCATTTCTGGAAATATGTCCAAAGAAACTCAACACACTAATTTGAAAGAGCCACCATGTTCATTGCAGCATTATTTACAACTAGTAGCCCTGCGTACGAATCCATGTGCCAGTAGCTCACCAGTAGCTCGCTGCCACCTTCCAGTGCTCTCTGCCTGCTGCCCCACCCTCCTGTAGCTCCTCTCACTCCCCCTTCCCCCCACCCCCCTCATTGCTTGCTGCCCTGCCCCCTCCTGTAGCTCTCCACCTCCTGCTTGTAGCCAGTAGCTCGCTGCCACCCTCCCATAGTAGCTCTCTGCCCGCTGCCCCACCCTCCTGTAGCTCCCTCCACCCCCCCATCCCCTCATAGCTTGCTTCCCTGCCCCCCTCCTGTAGCTCTCCACTGCCTGCTTGTAGCTCACTGCCCCACCCTCCTACTAATCCGTGATCCAGTCGTTACTCAGTCGGTCGTTACGCTTCACGGTGTAACAACCATTTGCATATTACATCTTTATTATATAGGATTGCCAAGCTCTGGAAACAGCCCAAGTGCCACCAGTAGATGAGTGGTTAAAAGAGCTGTGGTACATTTACACAATAGAATACTACTCAGCTGTAAAAATAGGAGGAAATCTTACCTTTGGCAACAGCATTGATGGACTGGGAGATTATTATACTAAGTGAAATAAGTCAGTCAGAGAAAGACAAATACCATCTGATTCACTTATATGTGGAATCTAATGAACAAAATAAATTAACTAAATAGAAACAGATTCATGGATACAGAGAACAAATTGACAGTTGTTAGAGGAGAAAGGGCTTGGTGGGGGCTGGATAAAAAAAGATAAAGGGATTAAGAAGAAAAAAAAACACTCCAAAGTCATAGACACAGACAATAGTGTGGTGATTACCAGAGGGAAAGGAGTGTAGGGGGAGATAGAAGAGGGTAATTGGTGGATAAATGGTAATGGAAGAAGATTTGACTTTGGGTGGTAAACACACATTATAATATACAGATGATATATTTATAGACCTGAATCCTATATAATTTTATTAACCAATGTTACCCCATAAATTCACTTAAAAATATGGCCAATATCAAGTGTTGACAAAGATGTAGAAAAATCAGAACCCTCAGACATCGCTGGTGGAAATGTATAATGGTTCAGCCACTTTGGGAAACAGTTCCTCAAAATATTAATTACAGTTGCCATAGGCCCCAGCATTTCTACTCCTATGTGTTCACCCAAGACAATTGAAAAATATGTCTATATCAAAACTGTACATGACTGTACATAGCAGCATTATCCAGAAGAGCCCAAATGTGAAAACAACCCAAATGTCTATCAATTAATAAATGCTTAAATAAGAGGTGGTATTATAATACAATAGATTATTATTCAGCTATAAAAAGGAATGAAGTCTACTAATGGGTATGGGGTTTCTTTCTGGGTTGATGAAAATATCTGGAATTAGATGGCCATGATGGTTGCAAAATTTGGGAACACATTAAAAACCACTGAGTTGTATACCTTTAAAGGGTGAGTTCTTTGATATGTGAATTATATCTGAGAAACATTTTTAAACTTTTAATAAAAAAGAGTGTGTACTGATGCATACTATATCACGAAGCAACCTTGAAAATGTTGCAACAATAACTTACTGGGATTTTGAAAACAATACAAGAAATATATGCTATTTTAACCTTGAAAAAGATATATGAGCTCATGTGTAAATATGAAATTGAGCTGTGTTTGTGTTAAAAATATATAAACTTAAAATTGGGATCTATCTTTAAACATTAAGATACAGTGCCGCCCTAACCGGTTTGGCTCAGTGGGTAGAGCGTCAGCCTGCGGACTGAAGGGTCCCAGGTTCGATTCCGGTCAAGGGCATGTACCTTGGTTGCGGGCACATCCCCAGTAGGGGGCGTGCAGGAGGCAGCTGATCGATGTCTCTCTCTCTCATCGATGTTTCTAACTCTCTATCCCTCTCTCTTCCTCTCTGTAAAAAAATTAATAAAATATATTTAAAAAAAAAAGATACAGTGCCAACAAAAATATTAAATTGGGCTCTAATTTTGGGGGGTTTTGAAAGGATCAAAAAAATTAGAAGGAAAAAAATCAAAAGCTCAGATTAAAGAAATTTCAGTGTTATAAAAAAACAGTTTTACTACAATGAAAAAGGAAATAACACACTCTAAAATATTTTCTTTCAAATAAACTCTGGAACCTACATGAAGCTTTTTTAGATGGAATAGCCAGGGAAGGCCTAGCCGTGGAAGAACATCTGTGCAGAGCGTTGACTGACAAAAGGGGTCATCCATGGGAAGATCTGGAAGAAACAACTTCGAGGCAGAGGAATAGTGAATGCAGGAGCCCAAAGTAGAACAAGATTGTCAGGCTGAGGAACAGCCAGACACGGGAGGTGGGAGAGAAGAGTGGGAAATGAAGCTGAAAAGGTGATGGCTGGCTCATGTCCGCCCACCTGCATTTTAATGCCATAGCAGTAGTAGCATAGGCGGGAGGCATCTTGTTGGAACAGACCATCATCTCACCTGGTTTAGACCAAGAATATTCATAAAATTTCAGATTTATTGGTGCTGGGAACTGTGCTAAACAATGTCTGTGAATCATCTCAGTTAATCTGCACAGTCACATAGGAGCAGGGCATTGCTGTTACCCTCCTTTTATAGATTTAGGCTCAGCTGGCCAAGTTCACACAATCAGGCAGGTGGCAGAGCCGGAATTGGAGCTCAGGGAGGCTGACTGGAAGGCAGGTGCTTAATCCCTGCGCAGCTGGTGCTGACTCCCAAAAGGCTGATTGATGGATTACTTTTGTGTTACAAATCCTCTCATTAAGAAAAAAAAAAATCTATTAACAAAAGGACAAAAGAGAAAGGGAAGAAACCAGAAGAGTTTTAATGAATGGTGTAATTAAGAAAAGCTCCAAATAAAGGCCAGGAGTCAGTTTACCCTGATAGCTAATGACTGTTAAAAAGAACAACTACCTAGATGGTTTGGCTCAGTGGGTACAGCATTGGCTTGTGGACTGAAGGGTCCTGGGTTTGATTCCAGTTAAGGGCACATGCCCAGGTTGCAGGCTCGATTCCCAGTATGGGGTGTGCAGAAGGCAGCTGACCAATTATTCTCTCTCATCATTGATGTTTCTAACTCTCTCTTCCTCTCTGAAATCAATAAAACTATATTTAAAAAAAAAAAACAACTCATCATTGTCAAAACAGAAACCATTATCTTTTGAGTTCAGCTTTCAAAAATCCAGCTGTCACTACTAAACAATTCCATATATCTAGGCTGCCTCATCCTGAAGGGAGTCACCATTGATTTAGATACCACATGAGTGGCACCCTGCAGAGTTGAGCAGTGCCCTCTTGTCTCATTTCTGATGCCCAACAAGGCTGTTTGTAGCCTATTTGGAACCTGTGTGCAAATTAGAGAAAAGTGCCCCCTTCTGCAGGATGATGTGGCTTACACCAGTGCCCTCCTTCAGCAGGCATCCTTGTGCAGAGCACTTCACAGTGGTACCTGGTGGCCTGTTCCCAAGGACGTGTTTTGCAGCCCTTGGCCCTGGTGGTTAAGCCATGAGCCTGTGCTCTCAGGAGCATTTCTGAGGTTTATTCTGTCATGGGAGCTGGTTCACCTGGATATGGCACCATTCCATTGTCATCCCACACTGTTGTCTCTGGTGTGGAGTGCTGGCCAGGCTGGCTGTCATGCCATTCCAGTATCACAAGTCTGGTATGTTTGACTTTCTTCCCAGATTGGAAAGCCTGCCAGCTGTGGTTGTCAACGCCTGTCAGCAACATAGTAAGCCAGTTCTCTGGGCCTGTGCCGCATGTCTGTTCTCTAGCTTGCTTCAAAGTCAAGCTGAGAGAAGGTTCAGCAGAAAAAGAAGGAACTTTACCAGATATACGATCTATCTTCTCTCTTTTAGCCTTAACTGAGCTTTATCAGTTGGCAGCCACACGTCTGGACTTCCTCAGCCATGGCCATCAGAATCACTGAGTTACCATTTGCTATCATAACCTTGGCATTCATATTGAGCAGTATTGAGAAATCTTATAAAATGCATAATTTCTGCATTTGCTGAAAATTATTGAGATTATTATCCACTAGAGGCCCAGTGCATGAATTCGTGCACAGGTGGGGTCCCTCAGCCTGGCCAGCAATCAGGGCTGATTGGGGCCATCTTGCCCAGTCCCTGCCAGGGGAAGGGGCTGTGGAAGGTGGGCCGGCAGTAGGAGGTTGGCTGTGGGAGCGCACTGACCACCAGAGGGCAGCTCCTGTGTTGAGCGCCTGCCCCCTAGTGGTCAGTGCGTGTCATAGCAACCAGTCAACCAGTTGTTTGGTTGACCAGTCATTCAGTTGACCAGTCATAATGGTTGCTTAGGCTTTTATATGTATACTAGAGGCCCAATGCATGAAATTCATGCAAGAGGAGGCCTTCCTTCCCCCAGCTGCCGGCACCGGCTTCCCTCTGGCAACCAGGACCTGGGCTTCCCTCCAGTCACTTGCAGTCACCTGGGACCCGAACTTCCCTCGCAGCCCCGGCTTTGTCCAGAAGGACGTCCAATCTACTTTGCATATTATGCTTTTATTATTATAGATATACTAGAGGCCCAGTGCACGAAATTCGTGCATGTGGGGGGTAGGGGTCCCTCAGCCCAGCCTGCACCCTCTCCAATCTGGGACCCCTCGGGGGATGTCTGGGGATTGGGCCTAAACCGGCAGTCAGACATCCCTCTCACAATCCGGGACCACTGGCTCCTAACCGCTCACCTGCCCTAGCCACTCTGCCTGCCTGCCTGATTGCCCCTTACTGCTCTGCCTGCCTGCCTGATCACCCCTAACTGCCTCTGCCTCAGCCCTGCCACTGGGTCTTTGTCTGGAAGGACATCTGAAAGGATATCTGGAAGACGTCAGTCTATCTGGTCTAATTAGCATATTACCCTTTTATTAGTATAGATTATGTTGTTCAGTTGCCTTGTGTTCAGGTCTCAAATGAGAAACTTCCTTTGGGATTTAGCTTTTTGGGTGCAAGACTTCTTTATTTCTTTAGCTTACTCATTTGATAAGAAAAACTTGGGAAACCGTGGTGTGCCATCACCATAATTATACTAGCACTGTGGTTAGGTGTTTGCTTTCTGTGACCTTGATTTTTTTCCTTTTTTTTTTTTTAAACAATATCACCTGTATGTCCTTTACTGTCAGTTATCCACAGTCCATTCCACCCACTTTTATTAGAGGGAGGCAGCCTACATATTAAAAAAATATATATATATTTGTATACATTGAATCCCAAATTATAAAGCCACTAAAACATAATGTGGTTAGCAATTTCAGTAAAGGTTTACTGTAGATTTATTTCAAATTCTGAGTTTCCATATGCATGTATAATATTACTTAATTTATGTGCAGGTGTTCTGGCCTTACTTAACCCATCATGTGCTTCACTTTGCCTAATATGTGATACAATATAACTGTTGTTACTTTATTCAGTTATATGCTGAATCCTTTGGTCATTCCACAGTTGCAGGTAAAAATGGAGTTACATGCAGCATGACTAAGTCGCCATTTGTTTTTATTTGATATCAGTCCCATTCTCTCTGTCTTGCTCTTTCCACTCTCAGTGCCACGCGTACCATCTGCATCCTTCCTAAGCAGAGCGGCCCTAACATAGGCAACCCCTCTGAGCTTGTTAGACACAGACTCTCAGGCCCTGCCCCCGACCTCCTGAATCCGACTCTGCTTTTGAGAGGATCCCCAGGTGCTGCATATCCACAGTAAAGTGTAAGAAGAGCTGTTCTGTATTATTACAGCAACTTGCTAACTGCCGCACCACATCCCTCTTTCTCCTCCATACCTTTTTTTCTTTTTCTTTTTTGAAACATAGTGCCAATGATATTATTGTCCTATGGCCTTGGCAGGACATGAGGATTCCCTTATTTAAAAAAAAAAAAAGCATTGATGTTTGTTTTAAATACAAATGGTTAGGCCTTTTTAATGGATCTTTGGTGGGGCCTTGGACTCTATTATTTTTAACAAAAATCTTAAGAGATTCTGATGATCAGGCACGTTTAGAAAGCACTGGTTCCCTGAGATAAAATCAACCTTCTTGGCCCCCAGGCCCTCCTCAGTGCGGCTTTTGCCCATTTTCCCTTCCTACTCTCTCTGAGACCCTGGCCTCACCAAACTGTCTCCCAACACATGCAGCACCTCCAGAGCTCGGGGCCCTGCTCGCTCTTCCCTCCCTGTGGGATGGACACCGACTACCGACTTGGGGCTCTCTGCGAGGGGTCCTTCCTGGCCTCGCACAGACTCCGCCTCTTTGGGAGACCACCACCAGTGTGCTCTCTTAGTAGAACTAAGGACTCCCTCCTCCCACCTATCACTGTTTGCTCTTCTTTTCTGATACCTGTCCCATTCAGCCTGGAATTATCGTTGCTTGTGCCCCACAGGCCTAGTAAGATCCTTTGAGAAGATGTATGACTTATCTTTGTGCTGTTTCTACCTCTACCCTAACGCCTACTTTGTCATTGTACTTTTCTATTATGAAGCTCTTAAGCATATATTGAATGGAAATATGCTTTTGAGAGATCATGTCCCATTGAACATCATTTAATAATGCTCCCTAAAAATTGCAAATAATTTGAAATGAGCAACAGAATATGCAGAGTGTTGGGTGCTTACTAGATTTTTTAAAAGGGGGATTATACTTACTGAGAAACTTATTTGCCTCTTCAATGTTAGTTTATTTTAGCAAACACCAACACATTCCATTCTCCCAACAGCTGGGGCTCCCGCTGTACACCCTGCAAACACTCCCTCCCCTTGGCAGGGGTGCTGTTCCAGGCTTCTTCGTCCTTGGTGTTTAAAAAGAGAGTGAATTATTTTTTTGTTGTGTTGTTGTCCCATTGTGGTTTTTATTTATTTTTATTTTTTTTCCCTTTTTAAATGTTATATTATTATTATTATTTTTTAACAATACACAAAATAAATCAGTCTCTATGCGGGCTCCACTTTCGGTCCTCGGGTATCAGGGTTCTCGCCTGCGAGTTTTCCGTTGATTATTCAGGAAGTTGTTCTGTATTTTAGTTGTAATTCCAGTTTGTTCCTCGGAGCACGTCCGTGCAGCATCCACTTACTCTGCCATGTCTAATCCCTCTCATTGTGGTTTTAAAAACCGAATCCCCGATGTAAAAATAAAATTGTCTGCTGCCTGCGAGTGTGTTTACTTCAGACTTGTCGTATACTTCGTTCTTTTTGTCTCAGTAATTCGGCACAACTTTAAAAATCTCCTCCCAGGTGGTTGATAGTGAAAGATTCCTTTTTACTGTACATGAAGCCAGACAATGGAGCCATCGCGTTCGTCCTGCTGGTGGATAAAGAATTCAGAATTAAGGTGGGAAAGAAGGAGACAGACACGAAATACGGACTCCGAATTGATAACCTTTCAAGGTAGAAATTTCAACTATTTTTAAAAGAGTAAATATTTGTTGGTAAAAAAAAAATACACTTTTACCAAAATCTCTTAAAGACAAAGTCTTTCTCCCAACCTTAAATAAAGGAAGTAAAATACATGTTTGAAATTTTTCATTTAGAACTTACCCTCAATCAAAAGTAATGAAACTACTTTTTCTTTTAATCAATTTTTAAGAAGATCTTTTGTGCAACAGTCAGAATAGACTGTCCTGTGTGTTGATATATGCCAATTTTAATGAAATTGACTACTCAATAATACCATTTTGCCAAATAGATAAATTAAGAAATGATAGAATGATATAGTTCATTTTTTAAAAAAACATAAAATTTTACTTTATGAATTGATATCCTTTACCAAAACATGATGATTTGATTTAGAAAAATTCTGTTGACGCATAGATTTTTAAGAAACATACCTTGAAAGGATACTCAAGTGTACATTTATCATAGATTTTATTAATGTGTATGTGTATATTGATAAGTATGTTTTTTCCTGAAATATTGTAGTTATATAATATATGTGTGTCTTTCTCTCTATATACATTTGTTTCCATAAAATTCAGCCTCATGTATATGGATATACATACATTTCTGTCTTTACTCAGATTGACTGGCGTAGAGATACAGATACACCCTTGCTAACATACATTTGCACACGTGTGAGTGTGTAAAAGATTTGGAACTTCCTTATCTCTTTTGACAATGGAAGGTTCAGGATTGGTTATTGCAAATGCAAAGGTGTTGCCATGGCGCCTGCTTCCTGTACAGTTTCTATTTTGGGGAGGGCCATGGACATCAGGCCACAATTCCCACTGGTCCCTGTAACAGCTCTCTGCACCAGTCTGTGGGACCAGGGGTCTGGAATATGCCATTTTGCTTGGCTTTGGTGAATTCAGAGTAGGGAAGGAATTACTCTCCTAAAATACAATCAGGATGTTTCCAGAAGCTGAGGAAACAGACATCAGGCACTACAAAGGGAAATGACCTCTACTGGAGCCAGCAACTAAGTAACACGGAGACACAGGTCCTCGCCTTAAACCTTTTTCATTATCCTCCTTACAGTCTAGCACACCTCCAGGACTATAGTAAGTACCTTATACATGGTTGCATGGGTGAATAAGTAGCCTGAAAATTTGTTTTTGCTACACTGACTATATTTTACAATCTTGCCAAAAATGTTTACAAGTCTGCTTTTCTTATTTAAGTAAGATGCTGTTTACTTAAAATTTTCAACTTATGTCTGTAGTACCAAAACAAAACAGGGCATGGTTCAGTCTTAAATTTGTTTAAAAAGACAGAACACAGAGTGACCATCCTTCTCCACATTTTGCTTTTCTTTGAAGGACACTTATTTTAAAATGCAACAGCTATAGACATGCTCGGTTGTGGGCAGGAGCTATAGAAGAATTCATCCAGAAATATGGCAGCAACTTTCTCAAAGATCACCGATTTGGGTCATATGCTACTCTCCAAGAGAACATTTTAGCTAAATGGTAAGATTTTTTTTGGTCTAAGACTGTCAGGGCAGTCATGGATGGCATCAATTTCCCTAGAGTCAGTTTTCAAAGCTGTGAAAAGATGTAATGCATTATACCTAACAAAGGCCTTTCTTTATAGGACTACCTGAGCATCGATTAGTTTTTCAATTTTTGTTTTTAAGATATTTTATAATGAGCTTTCAAATAGCCAGTTTTAGATTTTGAAGTTTGATTTTAAAAACTAACTATAAATTTTCTGAATAATGCAAATGGAAGATTTATTTAAGTCGTTAGCCATGATTTAAGAAAAAGAATTTACTTGCTGAATATTTCTTTTAAATATATTTTATTGATTTCAGAGAGGAAGGGAGAGGGGGAGAAAGATGATGAGAGAGAATCATTGGTTTGCTGCCTCCTGCACACCCCACACCGGGATCAAGCCCACAACCCAGACATGTCCCTTGACCAGGAATCGAATCATGACCTCCTGGTTCATAAGTCAACACTCAACTACTGAGCAACACTGGCCAGGCCTGGCTATTTCTTTTAATTAAAATCATTCTTAGCATGTTTTTCTATCCATGGATTTAAAACAGTTCTGTTTTCAGTCTCCAAAGAACAACTGTGAGTGAGTTCAAGAGAATAGGACAGTTCATTTGACCCCGTGTGAACATGATACCAATCAATTGTTGCTTACCTCTGTCTATTGTACTTCCTATGTAGCAGGTGGTATTCTCAGTCCCTGTTTTCCACTTACAGAAAGTTAACTGGTGGTTGTGTAGGGACTCTTGGCAGTAGCTTCCATCTTTGGCTTTCCCATAAGATATGTGTCTTTTCCTCTGATGTTGTTGTAAAACAAAAAACCCCACACATACACAAATGAAAGAAACAAAACAAAAAACACTTGTCTTTCAGGTATGTTAATGCCAAAGGATATTTTGAAGATATTGCAAACGCGATGGAGGAGGCAAAAGAAGAGATTTTTATCACAGATTGGTGGTTAGTATTTGTCCCTGGGGATGGTGTTTGGAGTCTCTGTGTTTAGGAATGTACAAGAGTGTTTGTTGTGCTGTCCCAGAGTCACACATTATGAAAACCAGCAGTCCCCACAGATGGTCTGGCCGAAGTCTCTACCAATTAACTCTAATAGCCTCCAGTGAAAGGTCTTTTCAAAACACTTGGCACCTAAATATATTCTTAAAATATTTAGCTTGAACAATACTGTACTTGTCTTTCTAGTTGGAAGCAGACACTCAGTATTCATTTTAGTAGAGATTATGTTGCAATGCAAATATAGTTGTAGAGGTAGTGGAAAATGATCGTCCTTGGGTAGTTTTTTCTCATTTTGGTATGTCTGTCACTAGATCCAGTGAATATAATTCCTCTGAATTATCCCTTTGAAATTGGAATAGTTCCATGTGCCCATTACTATTAAAATGTTCTTGTTAATGACTAGCCTGGTCAGCTTTTTTGGAGACATGTCAGGTTTCAATTGTCTGACCCACCCTTAAAAACATCCATGAGAGTTATGATGCTTGTTAAAGCCACTAGAAGTCTCATATCTAAAACTCATTTAGCTACTGGGAAATTTGACTCCTGAAGTTGGTGTAGGCTTTGTAGTGTGACTTTAGCTCCAATTACCTACCTGCCTGGACCATTAAGAATGACTGCAGATGTCAACATTGACTGCAGTGGAAATAAAAACATTTAAAATGTGTTTTTCTTCTAATATCTTAAGTTGCTTAAGATGCCCCTATTTTTCCCTATCCTGTTTCTTTCCAAATGCTACCTTATACATATAGGGAATGTGAAAATATCGTCATAATATTTTCCCTCTTGATTCTAGACTTGGGGGCAAAAAGGAGAGTAGTTAGGAATGTGAACTCATCTTTTTCTACGCTTTGCCTCAGTGATGTGAAACTCTATCATGCAGTGGTTCTCAACCTTTCTAATGCCGCGACCCTTTAATACAGTTCCTCATGTTGTGGTGACCCCCAACCATAAAATTATTTTTGTTGCTACTTCATAACTGTAATTTTGCTACTGTTATGAATCGTAATGTAAATATCTGTGTTTTCCAATGGTCTTAGGCGACCCTGCTAGCGGTTCTCAACCTGTCGTGACCCACAGGTTGAGAAACGCTGCTGTAGAGCCTAAGACCATCGGAAAACACAGATATTTACATTACGATTAATAACAGTAGCAAAATTACAGTTATGAAGTAGCAACAAAAATAATTTTATGGTTGGGGGTCACCACAACATGAGGAACTGTATTAAAGGGTCGCGGCATTAGAAAGGTTGAGAACCACTGGCTAGAGCATGCTTTCCCAATATGGGCACTACTGACATTTGGGGCCAGATAATTCTTAGTTATGGGGTGTTGTTCTGTGCATTGTGGGATGTTTAGCACCATCGGTATCCCTGGTATCACTAGATGACAACAGCAAGATCCCAGTGGTAATCATGTGTGTCTTTAGACTTTGCCAAATGTCCCCTGGGAGGCAAAGTCCCTCTGGGCTGAGAATCATTGATCTAGAATTATCAGATAAGGTATGTGATGGTCAGCATGGCTACAAATCATTTATTCTCATATTGATGGAGGAGCTTCTTCTTGGACTTTACTAGTATATTCTTGACAATTTTTGTCTCATTAGTCAATTACCAGGAATAAAATAAAGTTTCCTGCTTAGGAGCTATTTCTTTGGTTGATATTTTCTAAACACGAGAATTCATTCAATTTTAATGTCGTACTATAGTCCTTGAAAAAAATATTTCTGAAAGTTTGACGAAGACATGAAAGAGAATGAAAAAAGTTTTTCCATTGAGCCCATGTTCTCATGTTTTATGCAAGAATATAATATCTCTTTTGAAGGTGGTGAATACCAAAGTACAGACTTACATTTAAACATTTAAAGAGATGGAACCCTGACTGTTTTCTCTTCTACTGTCAGCAAAAATATGAATCAGAACGTTACTTCTTTTTCATGGCTTCTCTAAGATAACATCTTACTACAACACTCCCTTTGAAATAAAACCTTTGCAGTAACTTCCCTCAGAACATGTGAAGAAAATTCTTGTCATGCAAAGATATTGCAAAAGGGAGCATTCAAAAGCTTAACCAAACCCTGATATGTCTAGAGCTGAGAGAGAAATAAGCATAGTTAGAAAAAACACATGCCCTTTAGAAACTTCTGATTAATTCAAGAGACATCATATACTTAAGTGAAAATGGTATTAATATGTTTCTAAAGCAATTATTATGCAAGCAAAGGGAGATATAGTGACGTGAGAAATAACCCCGGGAGCTAGAATTACTCAGTTCCTTTGTTCATTAACTTGACTACCTATCCATTCATTTGCTAATTCATTCATTCATTCATTCCAAGGCTATTTAGTGAGCATGAGCTCTGTGACTGGTACTGACCTAGGCCATGTTCATATAAAAATGAGTGAGAACCAGCTTCTACCCTGGAACAACATAGAGTCAGGAAGTCATACATAAAACACAGATTGGGGAAAACTCAGTGATGAAGATCAACACAGCAGAAGACAGGGAGGGGTAATGGCTGAGCCTGCAGGAGGGGGCTCTGGAAGCTTCACAGAAGAGAATGCTGGGCTGGAGACTGGGGCCTGGGGATGGAGTTGGTGAGAAGAAAACAGGCGAACGTTTTAGGCAAAGGGACAGCCAAGACCAAGGCATAGGGGTGTGAGAGAGCACAGCAGTTTTGGAGGAGGGTGGAGGTTTTATGAATAGGGTAAGCATAGCATTCTTTGGGATGTTTAGACCTGAAACCACAAAAATCCTGGAAGAAAACATAGGCAGTAAAATCTCAGACATTTCCCATTGCAACATTTTTTCTGATCTATCACCTCTGGCAATATTTGTGTTTATATTTTTATTTTAAAAAAATCTTTATTGTTGAAAGTATTACATATGTCCCCCCTTTTCCCCATTGACCTCTTCCAGCCTACCCCTGTCCCCTACCCCAGGCCTTTACCACCCCATTGTTGTGTCCATGGGTTATACATATGTGCATACAGGTTCCTTGGTTGATCTTCCCATCCACCCACCCTCCCCTGCCTTTCCTCTGAGGTTTGACAGTCTGTTTGATGCTTCTATGTCTCTGGATCTATTTTTGTTCATCAGTTTATGTTGTTCATTAGATTCCACAATGAATGAGGTCATGTGATTCTTATCTTTCTCTGATTGGCTTATTTTGCTTAGGGTAATGCTCTCCAGGTCCATTCATGCTGTAGCAAATGGTAAGAGTTCTTTCTTTTTTGCAGCTATATAGTATTCCATTGTGTAGATGTACCATCGTGTTTAATCCACTCATCTTCTGATGTGCACGTAGGCTATTTCAAAATCTTAGCTATTGTAAATTGCGTCGCTATGAACATATGGGTGGTGAGGATACAGAGAAAAGGGAACCCTCATGCACTGCTGTTGGGAATGCAGACTGGTGCAGCCATTATGGAAAACAGTATGGAGTTTTCTCAAAAAATTAAAAATGGAAATGCCATTGACCCAGTGATCCCACTTCTAGGAATATAGCCTAAGAAATCAGAAACACCAATATCTGTGTTTTTAATGTCAGATTTGTTTTCAAAGCCTTTGCAGTGCTGTTCAGCTCCGTCCCCCATGTGCTCCACCTGGTGGCCAGTTTGGGCAGTGGTCTATTTTTTCAGTTCTCAAACTTTCTGGCATAATAGAGTGTGGGTCAAAAGTAGGATTACAGTTCATAAATAACACAATAATTAATAAATAACAATACAGAAACAAAAACTCTATGTTTTGCATATTCACAACTATAAACCTACTTTTGCCCTACCCTGTATTTAGGATCAAATCCATGCATTGGCAGCTTGGGAGTGAGCTGGAATCACAAACATATTTATAGGGCTGCTTTCCTGCGCTCTTCTCTCTCCGTGATCCCCCCACTAATTTTGGGTTTCCTGTGGCTTCCCTTTTGCTACCACTTCTATCACTGCCAACGATCCCATTCTTTCTCCTCAAGCCTGAACTAGAGGATTTCTCCTGGAGTCTCTCTACCTTTTCCAGGTTCTCTCTCCAGTGTGAGGAATCAAAAGGGGAAAAAAACCCAAAATCCAAAAAACAGTAATGGTAAAATCACCACTGGTTAGATGGTATATCAAATTCTGTTCTTCCTCAATACTGTGTCTTCCATTGCATGATTACTCTGTATCTCTCCATTTATTTGGATCTTATTTAACTTCTCTCAGCAGTGTTTTGTACTTTCTGTACTCAGGTCTAACACACATTCTGTTAAATTTTTCACTAATTGATGTTATTGTAAATGGTATTTTTTAAAATTAATGTTTCAATTATTCCTTGCTGGAATATAGAAATACAACTGATTTTTAAATATTAATCTTATGCACTGCAACCTTGCTTCATTCACTTATTAGTGCAAGTAGCTTCTTTTTATAGATACCTTCGGATTTTCTTCATAGGTGATCATGTGATGTATGAATAAAGACAGTTTTACTTTTTCCTTTCTGATCTGTATGTATTTTATTTTATTTTATTTTATTGCCTTATTGCATTGGCTAGGATCATCAGTAAAATGTTGAATAGAAGTGATAAGAAGGGACATCTTTGCCTTGTTCTCAGTCTTAGGGCAAAAGCATCTAGTCTTTCATTATCATGCTTTATGTAGAGTTTTTATAGGTACCTCTTATTACTTTGAGGAAATTTCTTTCTACTTGGAATTTATTTTATTGTGAATGGATATTAAAATTTGTCAAAACTTTCATCTGCATTTATTAAAATAATCATATTTTCTATTAATGTGATGAATTGCATTGACTGATTTTCAGCTTTTAACCAAGCCTTGCTTTCTTAGGGTAACCCCACTTTGTCATGGTCTATTATCTTTTTTATAAGATGTGGAATTTCGATAAAGGTTTTTACCTCTATTATCATTAGAGATATTGTTCTTAATTTTTTTTTCTTAAAGTATCTTTGTTTGGTTTTGGTATTAGTTAGTGTTCCCATCCTTTGTTTCCTGAAAGAGTTTGGGTAGGATTTATATTATTTATTTCTTACATATTTTATAGAATTTTAAAAATAAAGTTCTTGGGGTCTGTAGTTTTCTTTGTGGGAAAGTTTTACATTATGAATATAATATTTTAATAGATACAAAGTTAGAGTCTTAATTTCTTTTTTTAATTTAATAAATCTTTATTGTTCAGATTATTACAATTGTTCCTCTTTTTTACCCCCATAGCTCCCCTCCACCCGGTTCCCACCCCACCCTCTGCCCTTACCTCCCCGCCACTGTCCTCATCCATAGGTGTACGATTTTTGTCCAGTCTCTTCCCACACCCCCCATACCCCTTTCCCCCTGAGAATTATCAGTCCACTCCCATTCTATGCCCCTGATTCTATTATATTCACCAGATTATTCTGTTCATCAGATTTTTTATTCACTCGATTTTTAGATTCATTTGTTGATAGATATGTATTTGTTGTTCATAATTTTTATCTTTACCTTTTTCTTCTTCTTCCTCTTCTTAAAGATTACCTTACAGCATTTCATATAATACTGGTTTGGCGGTGATGAACTCCTTTAGCTTTTTCTTATCTGTGAAGCTCTTTATCTGACCTTTAATTCTGAATGATAGCTTTGCTGGGTAGAGTAATCTTGGTTGTAGGTCCTTGCTATTCATCACTTTGAATATTTCTTGCCACTCCTGTTTGGCCTGCATAGTTTCTGTTGAGAAATCAGCTGACAATCATATGGGTGCTCCCTTGTAGGTAATTAACTGTTTTTCTCTTGCTGCTTTTAATATTCTCTCTTTGTCTTTTGCTCTTGGCATTTTAATTATGATGTGTCTTGGTGTGGTCCTCATTGGATTCCTTTTGTTTGGGGTTCTGTGCGCTTCCTGGACTTGTAAGTCTATTTCTTTCACCAGGTGGGGGAAGTTTTCAGTCATTATTTCTTCAAATGGGTTTTCAGTATCTTGCTCTCTCTCTTCGTCTGGCATCCCCATAATTAGGATGTTGGTACGCTTGAGGTTGTCCCAGAGGCTCCTTACACTATCTGCAAATTTTTGGATTCTTTTTCCTTTTGCTTTTCTGGTTGAGTGTTTTTTGCTTCTTTGTATTTCAACTCTTTGACTTGATTCTTGCGGTCCTCTAGTCTGCGTTAGGTCTCTGTATAATATTTTTTTATTTCAGTCAGTGTATGTTTAATTTCTAATTGGTCCTTTTTCATATCCTCGAGGGTCTTGCTAAATTTATCGGGCTTTTCTAGGAAATTCTTGAAAAACCTTATAACCGTGGTTTTGAACTCTATATCCAGTCGTTTGCTTTCCTTCATTTCTTTCATTTGTGATCTGTTTCTTTGTCTCCACATTTTCGCTGCTTCCCTGAGTTGGTAGAGTAGCTTTGTGTGCTAGGTGTTCTATAGGGCCCAGTGGCTCAGCCTCCCCAGTTACCTGAGGTGGACACTCTTGGTGCACCCCTTTGTGGACTGTGTGCTCAGCCTTGTTGTAGTTAAGTCTTGATTGTTGTTGGTATCACTGGGAGGAATTGACCTCCAAGCCAATTGGCTGTGAGGATCAGCTGTGTCTACACTGGGAGAACTTTTGTGCTGGAGACACCCTTATGAGACAAGACTTGCAAAATTGCAAAAGCCTCTGTGCTCAGCTTGGATGGGGTGGAGTCTCAGGGTGAAGCAGACAGCCTTGGCTTCCCATCAGCTCTACCCTTTGAAGCCCCTGGGTCTCAGTGTCCCTCAGTAATCACTGCAAGCACCTGTGAGAGAAAGCCACCCTTGAGTTTCACCCACTGCCAGACAGTCCAGTTTCCCCCAAAATGAGTCTGGGTCCCCAGGGTCTCGCCCGGAACTGGAGTTCAGCACAGTCAGGAGCTTCCGTCTCCCTCCCACTTGAGAAAACCAGCCACGCACTCAGCCACCAGTCCTCTCCGCTTGTGCGCATCTCCGTACCTCAGCCTTTTGCAGCTCCTCTGAGTCTCCGTGTGTTTTTTCTTTCCTTCTAGTTGTAGAATTTCCACTCATCCAGCTTTCCTGTGGTTCTGGATGATGTCCATTTTGTCTTTTAGTTGTAGTTTTGAAATTGTTGTGTGAGACAGCAGTTTAGGTGTTTACCTATGCCGCCATCTTAGTTTCTAGTCTTAATTTCTTTAGGCTTTCACTTTGACATTCTTTTCTTTGATGGAAATTGTCCATATTATCTAACTTATCGTATTTGTTCATATAATGTTATTTGTAATATTCACTTATCTATTTAATATTATTTTAATGTCTTCAGGCCTTGTGATTTTCTTTCTTTAACTCCTTTTTTTCATATTGATAACTTGTGCTTCTTCCTTTTTTTAACCAAGTTAACACATTTTATTTTTTATTTTACAACCCTTATATATAAGCATACATATATCTTACAAAGTTGACATAGTAGCATATATAAATTGTTTACCTATCTGATATTATATTACATATTTTTCAATGGCTGTAACTTATTTAACCATATATATTTTTTAAAAAATACCACTTTCTTTTTTGTTTTTTAATATATTTTATTGATGTTTTTACAGAGAGGAAGGGAGAGGGATAGAGAGTTAGAAACATCGATGAGAGAGAAACATCGATCAGCTGCCTCCTGCACACCCCCCAATGGGGACATGCCCGCAACCAAGGTACATGCCCTTGACCGGAATCGAACCTGGGACCCTTCAGTCCGCAGGCTGATGCTCTGCCACTGAGCCAAACCGGTTTCGGCAAAAAAAATACCACTTTCTTGAGGTATGATTGACAAACAAAAAGCTGTGCGTATTTAACATATACAACTTGATAAGTTTGGAGGTAAGTATACAGCCATGAAACCATCACTATAATCAATGCTGTAAAGATATCCTTCACCTCCAAAAGTTTCCTCCTATCATCTTTATTTATTAACTAGAGGCCCAATGCATGAAATTCGTGTAAGGGTAGGCCTTTGCAGCCCCAGCTGCCTGGGCCTTCGCAGCCCTGGCTGCTTCGTTGCCCAGTGGCCCCACCCCCCTGCCCACACCCTCCTTGACCTGGCGCTGCCCTCCGCCACACACCCCTGGTTCCCTGGTTCTGTGGAGCCCCTCCCCCACATCGATCACCCCACAGGGGGTGGCCTGTGCCTCCCTCTGCGGGGTGATTGTGGGGCAATGGCGGGCCCCCCGACCAATCGCATCACACCCGCCTTGGCTGGCCTGACACCAGTGCGTGTCATAGCATGGTCGTCTGGACGGTCGTTCTGCTGTTCGGCCAGTCAGTTGATTTGCATATTACACTTTTATTATTATAGATATTTTTATTATAAGAATGCAATATAAAAATCTATCCTCTTAGCAAATTTTTAAATATAGAATATAATTTAATATAGCTAACTATAGGCACTATGCTATGCAGTAGGTTAATGATGGGCACTATGTTGTACATAGATCTCTCAGACTTACTCATCTTGCATAACTGACTGGAACTTTGTACTCTTTGATCAAGACCTCCTCATTTCCTCCTTCCTTCACTCCTGGTAACCACCATTCAAGGAATCCTTGCTGGGGAATGTAAATTGGTGCAGCTAATATGGAAAACAGTATGGAGGTTCCTCAAAGAATTAAAAAATAGAACTACGATATGATCCAGGAGTCCCATTTCTAGATATATATTAAAATGAATTGAAATCAAGCTGTTGAAGAGATACCTGCTTTCCCATGTCATTGCAGCTGCATTCACAACATCCAACACATAGAAACAATCTAAATGTCCATTAAGGGATAAAGAAAATGAAGTATTTACATTCAATGGAATATTATTCAGCTTAAAAAAAAAAAAAAGGAAACTCTGCCGTTTGCAACAATGTGTGTGAACCTGGAAGACATTATGCTAAGTGAAATTAGCCAGACACCAAAGAACATATAATACAAGATCCCACCTATATGAGAAATCTAAAGTAGTCAAACTCCCTTTTTCTTTTTTAATCTGGCTAGAAGTTTATCAATTTCATTAATTTTTTAATAAGCTAGCTTTTGGTTTCATTGTGTTTTCTCTGTTGTTATTGTCTTATGTTGCACTGAGTTCCATTCATCTATCCTTCCCTTTCTTCTGACATTAGGTTTAATTTTTCCTTTTTCTGTCTTCTTAAGATGGAAACTCTGATCATTGTTTTCAAATATTGTCCTTCTCATATAAATATTTAAAGCTATAAGAGAGGAGCATTTACTTGGAAGTCCATATTAACATCTCTGGAATCAGGATAGATCTTACCTTCAGTAACATCTTACAGCTATAACTCTTATCACATTTTCTTTCTTAGTGGTAAACACAGTAATGAAGCATCTTGCCATCATCGTGTCCTAGATTCAGTGAAATGCAGTATCATATGATTCTTTTGAACTTAGTTTATCTAATAATTACTTAGTAAAGATCCTGACACAATGATACTTGGGCATCATAGCTGCTCTCTCTTTGCCATTGTTTATACTTTGTTTATATCAGTCTTTTATCTTTTTATTATCTTGAAAATTGAGGGTTCCTTGAGAGCTATCTTAAGATCCTCCAAAGTAACTAGTGGAATATTCTGCATACAGGGTGCACAATGCTTGTATAGTAAATAAAGGATAAGATACTTAATTGCTGAGCATAGCTTTAGAAGTGGCCCCAAAACTGAAGCTTTCTGAGTCCATAATTAATGTACATATTAAAAAATTGCAAGTATGTATATGTTGTTGGATATATCTCATCTTCAGTGAACTAGCAGTGTACAGTGATGTACTTTTCTACTTAAAACAGAACTCTTTTTAATTCATCATAAATCTTTTGCTGCACTTTTTGTTTGTTTAGATATAGATTACCTTTGAGTTGTTTCCTATTCTGAATTAAATATGCAAGTATTTATACTGTATATACCCCCACTATTTGTCTGTTTCCCTAATAATCTCACCCAATATGTGTTTCCTTTGGATATGTTATGTCTGAGTTTTTAATTTTATTTAAGTGAATGAAATAGAGCATAAAATTAATGCTTTTAATCTCTTTAGTTCCTTAAAACCCTGTTGTTGTCACCTTCTTAGAGGACTTCCTGGCAAGGCAGTATTACAGCCTAGTGTTAATAAGGCTTTAATCCATATACAGTCTCCTCCTCTTCCTACAGTTCTAGCATTTCAGCAGATGAAATTTTCTTGTTTGTTTTTCCTTGTTACAGGGGAGGTATATCACATATAGATTTAACTGACTTCAGACCTCAACCCTAAGGGAAAAAGTGACTCTACTGTATGCTTAGATGCCTGTGGCATTACTAAAAAGAAGAGCCAATGGTTTATCCTCACATTGGAAACATTTTATCAGTGAGCCTGCCTTATCTTTTTTGCTCAGAAAGACCCAGGTTTCATGGACACTGCTCCTTGGAAGCCAGCATGTATGTTAATCAGTTAGAACACTTTTGACTTGGATTAACAGAATGCTCATCTAAAAAGTGGCTTAAACAATGAGGATTCACTTGTCTCACGTAATGAGGAATCCAAAGTTAGGCAATCCTAAGGTTGGTGGAGTGGTCTAGTGATTTCACCATTCTGGTCTTTCCCTTAGAATTTCAATATGACTGCAACATAGTCTCATACAACATCCACCCTAAAGCCTCTTTTCCTGTTTTGAGCGACCGTGTGTCTCTCTATCACCAAAGAGGAAAAACTTTTCCATGAACCCCACATATGCCCCCTCATATACCTCATTGTCCAGGACTGTGTGACATTGTGCAGGAGTTGGGGGAAGCAAGCGTGTAGAGTATTAACACTATATGGTGGGAACAAGGAAGAAAAAGGTCGAGAATGGCTGCTGGCTGGGCAACCAACAGTGTCTGCATGTGTGTGTATGTGTGCATATGTGAGTAAGATGAATAGAGAGAAATCTAGGTTGACTTTTTGTATGGACAAAGGCTCATGCTTCCATATGAACTTGTACATGGACTTATATTGATGACCTGCCACAGTGGAGGAGGAGGATGGCATTTGGGCTAAAATTGCCTTTGCTTCCTTTGACACGATTAGAACTTTGTATGTTGTTTTAGTTACTTGAAATTTTGTGATTTCAGGTTGAGTCCAGAAATCTTCCTGAAACGCCCTGTGGTTGAAGGAAATCGTTGGAGGTTGGACTACATTCTTAAACGAAAAGCAGTATGTACTTTCCAGACAAGTGCTGATGTGATTTCTTAAATGCTTACCGCCTCTCAAATGCCTTTTCTTTTTAAAGTCCTTCCTGTATACTTATAACATTTTTTTTTAGAATTGGATAAAAAAGTAGAATACTTTCTGTTTTCAAATTCATTTGGTTCTGATTCTTTTTCCTGTTCTTAAATGCATAATATTTTAGCCTAATACACAGCATAGACTTTTTAAAAATATATATATTTTATTGATTTTTTTTTACAGAGAAGAAGGGAGAGGGATAGAGAGTTAGAAACATCGATGAGAGAGAAACATTGATCAGCTGCCTCCTGCACACCCCCCACTGGGGATGTGCCCGCAACCAAGGTACATGCCCTTGACTGGAATCGAACCTGGGACCCTGGAGTCCGCAGGCCAACACTCTATCCACTGAGCCAAACCAGTTAGGGCAACACAGCATGACTTTTATTAGCAATTCTAATTTTTATTTTTTAATCAGTTATGGGTAGTTAATTTTATAGTCAAAATTTGTGATAAAATTTTATTAATGGATAATAAAAGATGAAATGAAACATAGCATTTTATTTTACTTATTATGCTGTTATTTGAGCAAAAGACAAAGTCATCTGAGATTTCACTCAGGTGGAGCCAAGCTGATGTTGAAGAATACCAAGGAAGAGGGACATTAAGAATTGGTGCTGTTTTATTTCAGGTTGGGGACAGTCCTGGTAATAATGTGAAATTGTTTCCTGTGCAGTTGACCATGTAGATTCTGGGTGAACACTAAGTGTGCTCTTTTTGTTATAAAAAATAAATAACTAAATCAGTATAGCAGGTTCATCAAAGACTACTAGGCATGCATATTTCTAATGAAATTTTTATGTAGTTGGCCCTTAACCAAGTTAAATTAAGGTGAATTAGAATAGAACTGGATTTCTTGTTAATCACGTTCAAATGGGGAGTGCTAACCTTTTTACTATTATTTGAAACTGTCTTAATCTTGTTTATTCTATCATTAAACATTCCTGCAGAATTTGTAGGTCCTAAATAATCGTGGGTAGTATTTTACTATCCACACAGCCTACACTCATGTCTTTTCCCCCATCCTTTATATTCCCCTACCTCTTGACCAACTCACCTTTTCCTTTTCCTTCGATGTCTTTTCCCCATGTTTTTACTTTAGGATTTTTGCAGATATCATAATATAATCTGAGCTCACTGCTAATATTGAAGGCTGAAATTGATAAACTTTATTTCAGACACATGTCTTGCCACACAGCATCATTTTCATGGCTAATCTAATGTGTTGTTTGAACAAAAGTCTATTCACAAAATTGGAAATTCTGGTCTTGAGAAGCATTATTTGCATAGTCATTAAATAATTTAGCATACAGTTATCTCCTGGTCCATGTACTATGTATACTAATTACTAATTCATGTATGAAAAGGATTCCATCTCTGCCCATGGAAGGCTTGCTCAAGAACTCATGTTCTGAGCTCAATCCTAGGATTACCAAATGTGTTTCTGTATGTTGAATGGGCTGTAATTTTCTCTAAGTCAATCATACTAGTAAATTCCCTCTTTACAGTAGTTATCCAACACTTTACTGTTTTAGCTTTTAATCAACATGTGTTTGCTGAATGCCTAGTGAGTGGAGGGCACTTGGCTAATCATATGTGAATATACATAAATAAGAAGCATGATTCTTGACCTGAAGGAGCTTAAAAATCTACACAAGAGTCAATTGAGTACAGAGACAGGGCGAAGATTCAAAGGCAGGAGGGAGAGCATTGGGTAGGTCTGGTGGGGAACTCCTGAGGACATGAGAGATTTAGGGCATTTAGAATGAGCAGCAAAATTAAAAAGAAGAAATTTCTAGATTTAGGAAATGTGGTGTGGAAACAGGAATTCAGAAGGCTTTGCCAGTCACAGTAAGGTGACAAGGTTGATTACACCTGAGTGTTAGCATAGGTAGGATGGCGGATCAAGATGGGAAGGCAGGCTGCAGCTAGGACGTGAAAGGTTGATGATCCAAGCCAGTGGTTTGGGCTTTATGCAGTACAGTGGGGATCTACTGGGTTGGGGTGTTATGGATGAAGGGTGATCTGATCAAAATGATGTGTTGGAAGGTGAATCTAGTAGTGGGAGGAAGTGGGACAAATTCAGATTTAGAGAGCTAAAGTTTAGATCATTTGAGTGTGAGATGCGTACAGAACATCTAAGTTAGCTCCAGAAAGTAGTCGATGCCAGAACAGAGCTCAGGAGGAAGATCCTGCAAGCCAGGCCCTCGACCTCAAGTTAGCTGGCAGATGTGTGTTTATCCCCTTAGTGTACCTGCCCAGTTTCCTTTTCTATCACAACCATGGCTTCTCTTTGCTTTTATTGCCTCTGAACCCTGGTGAGGTTCCAGGTGGACACCAGGCCCAGTAATTATTATGATCTGATAATGGCCATTTATTTGAATTTTATCAGCTTCCTGAAACTTGTGATTTTTGAATTGTGGATAATGATTTTTAAAATTCCCTAAGGAGATAGTAACACTGTTAAATATTAATTTCTCAGTGGGTCATTTAGCAGAATTGCTCTTCTGTAATCTAACTATTCCATATTATTAAATTGGTCATGCTTTTTTAATACTTGGATCATTCCAAATTGACATTTCATATGCTTATGAACACTGTTTCATATAAATAATTTTGTTTCTGAAAGCCACTAATTTCACAAAGTAGTGGGTTGATAACATTTATTTTTGCATTAATGGGTCCCAGAGATCCACAAGGTTGATTTGAATAAATGATTTTTTTCCTTCCATTTGATTGTGCAGATTTTAGGGAAGGAACTTAGTGTTTCTGCCTCATTGCCAACATATAGGCAAACATCTCTTAAAATGGCTGTTTCTTAGGGGGAAAAATACAATATTTTGTTTCTCTGTAATAACCGAGTTGATATTTTTTTGTCTCTTTGGTCTTCTGATATGCAATGTTATTATTTAAAATAGTCTAAGCTAACCTTGAGAGGCAGAGTGTTTACTGTTCAAATCAACATCCCAAGGTTTCCCACAGTCCTGCATTGTCTACACTAAGAGTTGAGATCATTTGCTTCATGGTTATGAGTAACTATATCCTTGTACCCAATTGGTATATTTCAACCTTAGAGATAATGTCTCTGCCCAAAAAATCAAAGAGAATCTTATCAAAGTGGTGACCTGGAAGGGCATGGCAGGGAAGAGAGAAGACATGTTCAACTTTGAGGTCTGTGCTTTAGACAAAACTGGTTTAAAAAACACACACAAAACAACTCACAAGCATTTGTGACCTTACATCCCAATGCTGCCTGCAATTAACTGGCAAGGATATGGATTTCTTTCATTCCTGGGAATTCCTGGACAAGTGATAAAATGAGTGATTAGCCTGTGGAACTGTAAGCTATGCTCTCTTCAAGCAGTGGACAGACCTGGCTGCATCCAGAAAATATTTTGACCACAGTACTTGGAGCAATCCGAGAAAACGCTGGCTCAGAAACAAAGTCTCTTGATTTCAACTCTGAAAAATTTTTATGTTTTTTTGTTTTTGCATGTCTGATGTATATCTAAAACTCCTAAAACTTCCTACTGCTGACAGTATTGTGTCTCTTCTACTTGAGTAAAAACAAATTAGAAAAGAGGACAGAACGTTCACCTTTGGAAATTCAAGTTTGATGACATTGATTCTGTGGAACCTTCGGGTTAGTTGACTTAAGTAGAGATTAGAAACATGGTGTTGTGTAGTCAAATCCAAGCCACCCCTTTGTTTCCCTACTTCCCCTATTAATACTTTCCTTCCATCTCTCTAAGCAAAAGTTGATAAAAGGCATTAGAAAAACATTGGCTGTTTGAAAAGTGTATTTTTTAAAATTACAGTTAATATTAGTCCTTTTGTTTTCTTTCTAATTTGGATTTCATTTTGCATAAATATTTCCCACATTTGTGTAAGTTTCCACAATTATGACCCAGGAAATGCCTTTGTTCCCAAGGAACCTTTTTTCCTTTGCCATTTAGAGTTTATGAGAGTGTTGCAATGCATTGACCAAAAGAAGAGGCGTTTTATTGCTTTATTATCATAGAAGTCTTGTCACTAATTAACTGTTTATTGTAGATGTGAGTAAATAATTGTAAACCAGACTGTGTAAAAATGAACTTTTTATATTTAATTACTTCCTTATTAGTCATTTGTATTTAAGCTAAAAAGACTCAAGGTCTCTACCCTATTTCCTCTAGAGTTCATTTATTTCAATAATTAAAGACACAGTACCGAAGAAAATGTCAGGTATGATAGATGGAGGGTAATAATGTAATCCATTAGTGTTAACATCTCTGTTATTTCAAAAATCCATTCGTTATGCAGGTAAATCGAAAATTGTAAGATTCAGGCCAGTTCCTAAGTTGTGACTACTTTTCTTACGAGTGAGTAATAATCTCATAAGCCTAAGAAGTAGAATTTCATCCATTTGAAACAAATCAACTATGAGGAAAGATATCAGCTGTAATGTACTATAACTTAGGTTGAAATTTTAGGTTTTTAACTTTATATCTTTCAATGGGAGGCTATTTTTGGATAACTGTTATTCAGTGCTGAATCCTAAAATATTCAAATAGCAAAGTAAACCTGAACAATAGAAGAGAAAAATAGCATAATGTTCTTGCCTTCATTTAGAACCCTCATTCAGTGATTCACAGCTGAGCACTCCCTGGCCAGAGCATTAGACATTAGTCTGTTCACTTCTTGTCTACACTTTCACTTCCTGATCTCTTTACTCAAGTAATAGTTATATCATTATAACAAATAATGAGCAAGTTCCAGAATTCCACTGATAACCAGGGAAATAGAATGACTACTTTTTTTTTTCTAGAGCAAGAGTTAATCTTCCCATAGTACTCAAATTATTCTCTGCCACTATAATTTATTAGATATGCCTACATCTCTAATACTTTAGGAAGTATTATGAAATAGTTCTTCTGGTCTAATCTCTGGGATATTAAGTGCCTACTTTAGATACATTATCCAATGTGTATGCAATATGTTTCAGAATGCTTTCAGAGCTGCTGGGTATAGAGAGTGCAAATTTAAAAGCTGCAAACTGCACAGCAATACTGAGGATGCACACCTAAAAAGTAAAATCGTAGCACAGGAAGTGGGGGTAAATAAGACAAGAGTGTCCTGGATAAGTACATTCTGATCTATATGTTGAAGGGGGAACCATCTGAGTGGACATGGAGAAGGGGAGGGATATTTGGGGGCGGGGCGATTTAGCATAGGCTGAAACCTTGTCACCACCCAGAACTAGAAAAAGAGGTACTGCTACTTCTTTGTACTACCAGCTGCTGAACATTGCCCTTTTTGATGGTTAATATTAATAATAAATGTTATTTCTATAACATTTAAAGTTTTCCAGGCACCTTTGATTTAATCTGACCCTCATAATGGTTTGTCTATTTTCTTTTAGCTCCAAGTGTTCATTTGTGAGAGGCTGCTTAAATTCTGGGATTTTTGAATGTTAGAGAAGCTGACTTCTGAAGTCATTTCACTGGTGAAATTGACATTAATGATTCAATTATGGGTTAAGAGTGTGAACCAATATATTTATCTCCTAAAGATTAAGAAATGTGCCCTAGCCCAGTGGTCGGCAAACTGTGGCTCACGAGCCACATGCGGCTCCTGAGCCACCGTTTGCCACTCCGTTGACTAATGAGTTTGGCGACCACTCCCCTAGCCGGTTTGGTTCAGTGATTAGAGCTTTGGCCCTTAGACTGAAGGGTTTGATTTTGGTCAGGAGGCAACCAATCACATATCAATTTATCCATTTAAATAATTTTTTTAAAGAAAAATTCTAGCCTACCTGGTATGGCTCAGTGGTTGAGTGTCGACCTACCAACCAGTAGGTCATGGTTCGATTCCAGGTCAGGGCACATGCCTGGGTTGCAGGCTCGAACCCCAGCAAGGGGTGTGGAGGAGGCAGATGATCAATGATTCTCTCTCATCATAAATGTTTCTATTTCTCTCTCCCTCTTCCTTTCTCTCTGAAATCAATAAAAAACAAAATTAAAAAACAACAACAACAAACAACAAAAAATTCTTTGAAACATACCCCAGGAACATTAAGGGACATTTAGTTTAACTTATATCAGAGGTTTGTTTTTAATCACTTCAATAGTTGAAGTATAATAAAAACAAACAAATGGTAAGAGCTCCTTCTTTTTTGCATGCATATAAGCCTAACCCAGTGGTCAGCAAACTCATTAGCCAACAGAGCGGCAAATTGCGGCTCACTGGTAACCAACGGACACAGACAACAGGGGAGTGAGGGCATGAGTTGGGGGGATAGGGGGGGTAATGTGGGAAGGACACATATGTAACACCTTAATCAATAAAGAAATTAAAAATAAATAAATAAAATAGAATAAAAACAAACAACAACAACAACAAAAACCCAAACCTGTAACATGAATCAGATCAAAGCTTTCCAAATGATATGTGTTTGGAAATGTTCTCAGGTGTAAGACTATGAGACACTTTTAGTAGTTGAGATTATAATTTCAAGGTTCTGTCTCTAGTCAAATATTGACACTGTCTTGGCATAACAAATTGTAGGAATGGAAGAAAGATAATATTTATTTTTTACATCTGGGTCTTAATATACATACATTTTCATTTCACCTTCCTTGTATTGTGTTGTTCATTAATATTTTACAATACTTGTTTATAGAAGAAATTTTAGAAAATGCAGTGCACAGAAAGGAAGAAGAAAAAGAAAACCATAACCTACCTACAGAAATTCTCATTCCTGCCTGTGTTTTCTCCTGTGACAGCAAGAGGGGGTGAGGATCTTCATAATACTCTACAAAGAGGTGGAACTTGCACTTGGAATAAACAGTGAATACAGCAAGAGGACTTTAATGCGTCTACACCCCAACATAAAGGTATTCAGGTTCATCTTGCTGAACCATGTCTCTTCTTTATTATTCTGTAGTTTTTCAGGTTTATTTTGCTTTGAGCAGTGGTAATGTGTAGAATTCCCTAATTTATATATTCAATAAATAGCATTGTGTTCTTCTCAGAAATAAAATACTATACTTTTTTAATATTTCTAATATTGATGGAGTCAACAAGGGTCACATTTCGGCTTTTCTCCCCCTGATTAGAGGCCTACTGTACAAATTTGTGCACTGGTAGGATCCCTAGGCCTGGCCGGCATTCAGGGTTGATCAGGGCCTTCCAGCCGCTGGCTGGGGTCTCCCTTCCCCAGCTGCTGGCTGCCAGCCAGGGCCTTCCTTCGTTTCTTCATTCTGCACCACCCCCTGGTGGTCAGCGCATGTCATAGCGAGCAATCGAACTCCCGGTCTCCTGGTCGAACTCCCAAGGGGACACTTTGCATATTAGCCATATATGTGTGTGTGTGTGTGTGTGTGTGTATGCATATAAAATTTAGTCAAGAGCATACTTCCTAGAGTTGTTTTGAGGCCTGTCAAGTTTCCATTCTCCTCATTAAGATGATCCTGGAATCTCTAAAATGTGATCTCCCTGTGGCATCCCTTGAATACTGATAGCAACAAAGAGAGCTCCTTTAGGACTTAAAGTACTTTTCTTTTTAAAGAAATATATACATTTTTTATTGATTTCAGAGAGGAGGGGAGAGGGAGAGAGAGAGAGAAACATCAATGATGAGAGAGAATCATTGATCGGCTGCCTCCTGCACGCCCCACACTGGGAATCGAGCCCGCAACCTGGGCATGTGCCCTGACTGGGAATAGAACCCTGGTTCATAGGTCAGTGCTCAACCACTGAGCCATGCCAGCTGGGCCTTAAAGTACTTTTCTTAATAGCTTCTTGTATAAAACACTAATAAAGTAAACAAGCACAATAAGCAATTCAAAAAAAGCTATTTGATATTTTACCAAAGACCTAAAGCTTATCAATAAATATTTCCCAGTCAGCCCTGGCCAGTGTTCTCAGTGGGTAGAGCATTGGTCCATGCACCAAATGCTCTAGGGTCTTGGGTTCCATTCCTGCATTTAGAGAGAATTCTTTACAAGCAGAAGTTAATAACTCCTCAAAGTACCCTTCAAATTAAGAGCTGCCAAAATATCTATCTCCCTACATTGATATGCTTCCTATTTTGACTCCGTGGCTGCCAAAAGATCAATATAGTTATCAAAAAATTTGCCACAGGTAGAGATGTTGTTTAAACATTTTTAGAGTTTTTTGTTTTTAAATAATACCATATATATCCTTTGGGGGCCGGGGGAGGGAATTAGCTATTTCATTGAGCTGACTTTTATAGGAATATGTGCCCAAACTTCAAGCTAAATGGCAGTTGCCCCAAAATGTAGTGTGGGTGGGGGTGGGGGAGGCTTCAGATGTAACTAGGAGTCTTCCCAGTTAAATACTGAGAATAAAAGAAGTTTGGGGATTTTCTGTGGTGTATACAGAGCCCATTTTGGTATTTGAATTATAGAAAATGCCACTCAGGGGTGAAAACAGAAGGACATTTAAAAAATCATGTTACATATGCAATTTTTTCCTCTTAAGGTGATGAGGCACCCAGATCACGTGTCGTCCGCCGTATATCTGTGGGCTCATCATGAGAAACTTGTCATCATCGACCAGTCGGTGGCCTTTGTGGGTGGGATCGATCTGGCCTATGGCAGGTGGGATGACAATGAGCACAGACTCACGGATGTGGGCAGCGTGAAGCGCGTCATCTCTGGACCGTCGATGTGTTCCCTCCCAGTGAGTAATTTCATCTTTACAGAACTGCGTAAGAGGGACACAGTTTGTGTAAATATATATTATTAGAGGCCCGGTGCACGTGGGGTCCCTCGGTGTGCTCACAGGGATCGGGCCGAAACCCGCAGTCCAACATCCCCCAGGGATGTAGTAGTGCGGGAAGCAGCAGGCGACTGGGGAGGAGCCTGGGACAGGCGCCTCGCCACTCCCACTCATCCTGGCCCCACTGCGCCTGCCCCACTGGGTAGGCTTGCTGCCGCTCCAATGTGGTTTCTGCACACCCGTCCTAGGGCGATACTGGTGTGCCCATGACCGAGAAACGGCCGCGGGCTCACGCCCAGTCAGTCCCGATGCTGGTCTAAATCCTGGTCCCAGTCCGGATGGGGGAGGGGTGCGCAGGGGGAGTGTCCGTAGGAGAGGCTCACAACACCACAGCTGCACTCACCAGCTGTGAGCCCGTCATCTGGCGCCCATCAGTCAGCTGAGCAGTGCCCCCACTGTGGGAGTGCACTGACCACCAGGGGGCAGCTCCTGCATTGAGTGTCTGCCCCCTGGTGGTCAGTGCGTGTCATAGCAACCAGTTGAATGGTCAAAATGGTCAAACAGTTGAACAGTCGCTTAAGCTTTTATATATATATAGACTAAAGGCCCAGTGCACGAAATTTGTGCATGGTTAGGGTCCCTAGTGGCTGCCAGCTGTCAGTCGGGGCCTCCCTTCCCCGGCTGCCAGCTGCCAGCCAGGGCCTTCCTTCATTCCGTGCCTCCCCCTGGTGGTCAGCACACATCACAGCAAGCAATAGAACTCCCGGTCAGTCGAATTCCTGAGTGGATACTTTGCATATTAGGCTTTTATATAGATAGACTAGAGGCCTGGTGCACGAAATTCGTGCACTCGGGGTTGGGGGCTGTGCGGGAGCCCCGCGATCGATAGCCCCAAAGAGATAGGCCCCACTCACCCATCCAGGACTACTCGATGGATTGCCCCAAAGAGGTAGGCCGGAGCTGGGGGTCCGCCTCCACGCTGCGTGGAGCCGGAGAACCCCCAGGCCTCACTGTGTGGAGCTGCCAGGACCCCTGGCATCACCGCACAGAGCCGCCAGGACCCACCTCCGCGCCGCGCACACAACATCAAGTCCCTGCCCACCCGCACGCACCCCCTGCGCATGCAGCCTCCTGGTGATGGATTGTGATGACATGAGGATGTGATGACCATTTGCATATTAGCTCTTTATTCTATAGGATAGCCTGACTGATTGATTGAATGAGAGTGACATTGAGTCAAACGTAGACTCACCTGGTTTGTTTCTTCTCTGGTAAGAAGAGAAAATAGATTCAATGGAGCATTTGCTATCTCATACTCCACTCCTTTGTTGTCCATTTAAATTAAAGATCTATTTGCTATTAGGAAAACAGTTTATAAACAAAAATGTGCAGCAATTGGACTTTAAGTTAAACAAGCTGCCTTATTATATGCAGGTAACTGCCAAGGTTTTTGGAATCTTCCTACTTAAAGACATATAAAATAGGATAGGTAATTCTATTTGAAAGTAGGAGGTTAATAATTTCACAAACTACCTTTAAACCAAGAGCTGCCAAAATATATCTATATCCCTATATTCATATACTTATTATCTCAACTCAAGTGGTTGCCGAAATATCAATATACGTATTAAAAAAGTTGATAGGCTTCCTCCTATTTTACTGCTGGCTATGTTGGTACTTTTTCTGGGAAAACTGAAATGTAGTGAATTGGTAACAGGGAGGATAATTGACAGAAAAAGCACTACTTACTTAATATTTAGCAGAGAAAGTTCAGTGGCTCAACAGTGAGTGTAACTTATATAATTGTGTTTGCGATAAGACAATTAATTGATATGAAATTTCAGGAATTTGGCCTGAAAGAGTAACTACAATGGAATGCCTGCTCTGCCTTTGGCAGTATTTAAACCGTTCACAAGAATCCCTACTGCCCTGCGGCTGACCTCACACCTTACTGTGTGTCTGTTAGAAACTTCTATCCTGTGCCAACTGTACACCTCACCCGACTGGAATGAAAGGGCCACAGCGCAATGTATTTGATGCAGTGTCTTTTTGTTTTGTTTTGTTTTGAATAGTCTTCACAGGCTGAAACAACAGAATCTATGGAATCCTTAAGCCTCAAAGATAAAAAGGAGTCTACTAAAAATCTGCCCATCCTGAAGAGTGCTGATGATATGGATTCAAAACTGAAAGGCATAGGCAAACCCAGCAAGTTCTCCAAATTCAGCCTCTACAGGCAGCTGCACAGGCACCACCTGCACGGCTCCGACAGCCTCAGCAGCATCGACAGCGCCTCCAGTAAGTCGTCCTCGTGGCTAGACCTGATCAGGACCACGCTCTAACAGCCGTGGGCAAACTACGGCCTGCCGGCCGGATCCGGCCCGTTCGGCTGTTCTATCCGGCCCGCGGAGCCAAAAGAGCGGAGGGTTCTCTTGCTCTCCCCTCTGCTCCTTTACTTTGAATTTATATTAGTTCACACAAACACTCCATCCATGCTTTTGTTCCGGCCCTCCGGTCCAGTTTAAGAACCCATTGTGGCCCTCGAGTCAAAAAGTTTGCCCACCCCTGCTCTAGAATCTACCTTTCTGTGGTGGAGTAAATGGATCAATGCCCACAGGTCACTAGATCATCGTATTCAACATCTTGCCATCGCATGGCCTTGTCGGCCTCATTGTAGAACAGATTTATTGCTTTATTCACACGAGTCGTAACAAACACAAGTCATGCTTCTGATGGTAGCAGAATGACTATTTTAGAAAAAAATATTTCGTTTCTCTTCCTATCCAGAAATACAACAAGCATTTCTCCTCAAACACCAGGTTTTCTGCATCTTAGAAATGTGCTGTTCTTTTTAGCCCGGCAATTTTCTGTGGCCCAGACTTATGACTGCTTTGATAGCCTTGCCTCATTTTAAAAATGATCACACCTGCTTTCCAGCCTAGAAAACCTGATATATATATATATATATATATATATATATATATATATATATATATATATATTTCTTTGTAACAAACAAACAAACAAACAAACAAAAACACTCTTAACTTTCTCCAGGTTATTGTAATCACTGTAGAAGTCGTCAGAATTTAATCCATGGTTTAAAGCCCCACCTGAAACTCTTTCGCTCCTCCAATGATACTGAGCAGGGGCTCGCTAGACCTGCCATAGGTAAGTGACGTGTGAAGCAGCAGCACCTTCCCAGGCTTCAGCTTGTGCTGCATGGCCAGTGAGTGTGTTTCTGGATCGTCTTTCTGTCCACACAGTTTGCACACCACCTATACTGAGAGCAAAGCCTGGGGGAAGTCCACGGGATTCCTACAATTCTAGCACTGAGATGAAACATCACCTAAGAAGGGTACAACGCCCGACACCTGCAGTTCCGTGGTGTTTTAGTTCTGTGGAAGGTGGGAGGGCTTCTCTGATGATCCAGAAAGACGTTCTTGAGGAGGGGACGTTGGAGTTAGGTTTGGAAGTAATGTCATTGGGTAGGTGAGGATATGAAGACATTGCAGGTGAAGGAAATGAGGTGATGGGATGGGAACGCACCAAGTGCTTCTAAATGTTAGAAAATGCACCGTTCAGTTGATATGACCAGGAAGAGAGGCGGTAGTCACATTTGAACTCCCCAACATAAATAAAGGAGTCATGCTCTAAAGGTGAATTTTTAGACATTGTAATCTGATAACCTTTTGTAAGAAGAACCACACGCTTGAGGAATACATTATCAGGTCTAATTTATGATGGTGGGAATGAAGAGGATTTGGCAATGGGTCAGATATAGGGACAAGTTGTCATGATAATATGTAGCAACCGCAGTAAAATCGCAGGCTAGTGTTTATGGTGTGCAGACTCTCTGAGGTCACTGCCGGGAGCACCTGTGGTGTTATCTCCTTTTTATAGATGAGGTAACTCAGGTCCAGAGGTGATAAGTGACTTGTGCAGTGAAGTTCCAGTTCATCCCTCCCAGCACCCATGGTTGGGATTTGTGATTGAGCAGAAATGCAGATTGCTGCGTCACGACCTTTTGATCTAGTGGCCTGTGGAGATGGCCGAGTTGGAGCCCAGCTAACAGGGCTGGATGTGAGTCACTCCTGGTGACAGAAACTAAAGAACCCAATGAATTAAGCTGGACCTTGGGCAGTGGTGCCAGCATTCTTTAGTCTGGGGACTTAGCATTTTAAAAACTGATTATATTTAATGAACTAAAGCTCCGATGTAATCGTTAAATAAGTTTGTATGTTAAAAATCATAACACTGGCAGATTAAAAAATGGAGAAAACTGTAAATGAGGAGACATTTTATTTATTTAGCATAAAGCATGTACTTGATGTATATGTGGGCTCAGGGTGACGCCCACATATGCATCAGAATCGTGAAGAACATACTGAGTGTTTCATCCCCTTGAGGGATTGTGCTCTTTTATAAACTGTCAGTGGGGATATAAAAATAAATGTATACGATTCATTTGTTTCATTAAATAAGTACATTAAATAAGTACTTACTAAGCTCCTATTATATGCCAATCACTGTTCTAAGTACTAGGGATCTATAGTGAACAAAACAGATGAAATTCAATTAACTAGTTGGATGTTAAGGATGAGAATTGTATATATAAATATCTCATCAAACACAACATACCAGGTGGTGAGAATTATCATGGAGAACAGGGGAAGGGGGACAGACAGAGGGTGGGAATTACTGTTTTATATCCAGTGTTCAGAAAATGCTTCTCTAATTAGGTGAGTTTTAAAAAGAGATCAAAAGGAAGAGAAGAATGAGGCTAAGAGAAGATCTGGGTGGAAGGGGTCCCAGCCAGAGGAATAGCAAGTGTGAGGGCTGAGAGGCAGGAGGGGATCAGTGTTTCCAGGACTGGGCTGGGGGACCAGGAAGGGGGCAAAGTCCGAGAGGGCTGGGTCAATTACCTAAGGTCTTGCAGCCCCTGTAAGGGCCTTGGCTTTCCCTTTGAGTGAGATAGAAAGTCATCGGAAGGTCTTGAGCGGAGGACGAACAAGGTCTGACTTAGATGTTTACAGGCACATTCTTTACAGCAGACCTGAGAGGCGAGTAGTGACACATCTTGAGGTGGCGCTCATGGCATTTGCTGATACCCTGCTTGTGGGATGTGAGAGACGGAGAGGACTCTTTTCATGAATTACGTTAAATTGCAGCTTTAATTTTTTAATATGAAAAAAACCCCACAAATTTATATAAAAAAGGAAGCTGAGTCCTTCTGGAGCAGTGCTTTGCAAAGCCTGTTCCTTGGGCCCTAGTTTTTCTCAGGGGTCCTGCGGAGGATACTGAGCAGGTGGGCCCTGGACCTCCCACCCCTGTTGGTATTTGATTCAACCAGAACCATCCTACCTGTACTTTTTTATGTATTGGAGTTCTGTGTGAATTTGCATTGGAAAAAAAAGTAAGTTTTAACTATTAGTAATAAAGGAAGTTTGAAGAACATAGCTCTGTATTTAAATCACATAATGACTTAAACCTATATTATTTTATAGGAATTGAAACACAAATCAAGCACAGAGTAACTCTTTATTAGAAACTAGAGGCCCGGTGCATGAAAATTCGTGCACTTGGGGGGGCGGGTCCCTCAGCCTGGCCTGCTCCCTCTCGTAGTCCAGGACCCCTCGGGGGATGTCTGACTGCCAGCTTAGGCCCACTCCCTGGGGGATCAGGCATAAGCTGGCAGTCAGTCATCCCTCTGGCAGCCCAGGAGCCCTTGGGGGATGTCCAACTGATGGCTTAGCACTGCCAAGGGGGCGGGAGAGGCTCCCACCACCACCGCTGTGCTCGCAGCTGTCAGCCCAGCTTGTGGCAGAGCAGAGCTCCCCATGTGGGAGCGCACTGACCACCAGGGGGCAGCTCCTGCATTGAGCATCTGCCCCCTGGTGGTCAGTGCGTGTCATAGCGACTGGTCATTCCCGGTCGCTCCACTATTAGAGTCAATTTGTGTATTACCCTTTTATTATATAGGATTAGAAACTGAATTTCGCTGAGGTAATAACTTACTTTTTGGAGGCGGTAAACTGCGGTAGCTTCTCTGCAGTGTCAGTTTCCCTGGAATGCATGAGGCCGTGGGGAACCTGGCGCCCAGTGAACCTTGACATGCACACAGTCAGTATGGAGTGTGCACACAAGATCACTATGAGTTTTTAAGCAGAAAAACTGCACCAAAATCCATTCATCTTAAATGTGATTCGTAACTATGGTAGATTTCTGTAGTATATATTTTAATTCAAAATCAGTCAGCCATCTTCAAGATTTTTTTTTCTCTTTCTAAATTATATTTCAAGAGGGAGAATTTCAAATTGGCATTTCTTTGATTGAGACTCTGTCATTTAAAAAGGGTTGAATTTTACTCCTCTTATATTCAGTGACTGTTGCTATCTTTTTCATTTAAGCAAAAATTAAATAGACAGCTGAGGGAGGAAGTCATTTTTGCAATTAAGTTGAGACAGGTGTTTCTGTCGACGTAAGAGACGTTCAAACCTGTAGAGAATTTTCATATGAATTTATCTGAGTCAAACTGACAGTAATTGCCAGGAAGCAAAACCTCCATGGATTGAGGAAGTGCTCTGGAGAATGGCAGTTTTCCTGTTAATCTTATACATTACAATTAAAGCAGGAGGCGTGAGGAGGGTCACGTGAAATCCATCCATGACGGATTAGGGAGGCAGGAGAAAGCAAGGCGGGGAAATCGCCGAGATTGGATGAAGAGTAACATGAAGGGACAAATACTTGTAGTTACTGTGATTACTGCTCAGAATTGTATGAGCACCAATGGGGCAGGAACACACCCTTTCCCTGAACTTTTGCAGACAGAGTCTGAGCCACCGAGGAATGAGGATTGCAGAAACCTGGCATGAAAAACCTGTGCTGAACAACAAGGCAGGTGCAATTGTGAAATCAACTGGGAGCCAGATACAGACTGAGAGCTCCTCAGACCAGCGTTGCTGATGTTAAACATCCCGTCTTCCTGCTCGTTGGTGCTCATACAACTCTGAGCAGTAATTGCAGCAACAATGAGCATTTGGCTCTTTTGCCTGAATATTTCATTTGTTCTTAGGAGGACCCTGATTTGTTTGGAATAGTTTAGGCCATGACTAAAAACAAATTTGAATTATGAGCAGGTTGAATTCAGTTAGCACCAAGACAATTTTCGGAATCAAAGAATTCTCTTAGTTTTGTTTTTCTTATAATAACTGATTGTTAGGTAAAAGAATTTTTCAGCAACTGCATGTGTGTATATGTAAAACTTTAGCTTAGAGTTTTTCAATGCATAAAAACAAATTTTATATACATATCGTGTGGTTTTCTTTTAAATTCGGAATTGGTCTCATTATTTATCTCACTCTTGTCTCTTTTTTCTTTTATTTTTTAACAAAGTTCCATGCTTACTTTAAAGAGCCTACAGGTGAGCAAACAGACCTGCCAGTACTTTGGCCTCTCAGTCTTATTGAGCAGGAAAATAACTCACTGGGAGAAGTCAATAGAATTCTATCTTTTTAACATTTCAGTTTCGTTCATATTTAGCACTTTAAGACATTTTTCTTTTACAGAAAATTTCAATAACCGTTGAAGGTTAATTATTCAGTTTGAGCTAGAATATTCGCAGTGTGTGGGGTGATTGCTTAAAAACCTTTGTTCTGGATATACTTATTGATTGCCTACTGAGTGCCAGGAGCTACACCTGGAGGGAGGGGATACACTCCCCACCGTGAGGAGTTTATAGAGGAGTGGGGGCAGGAAGGGAGCATCCTTACACAATTGTGTCACAGAATCAGAGGCACTGGGGTGTACAACTATTAATGGTCCTATAGCAGAGCTAGTGACTGTCGGTCCCTACTAGGACCTGGGGGTGTCTCTAGAGCATATGACAGCTATGTGGCTCTTGAAGGATGAGATCAGGCTGAGAGGGAAGGAACAGCATCCCAGGCAGAAGGAAAAATGTGACAACTGGACAGAGACATGACAGACCAGCCTGTCAAAACACAGTGAGGCACGTGATGGGCATGGGGCCTGGGCTGTATGGGGAAGAGCAAAGACCAGAGAGAGAGAGATTGGTATCCTGTTTGGAAAGAGTCTTCTATGCACATGAAACCCTTAGGACAGTGGTCGGCAAACTCATTAGTCAACAGAGCCAACTATCAACAGTACAACGATTGAAATTTCTTTTGAGCCAAATTTTTTAAACTTAAACTTCTTCTAATGCCACTTCTTCAAAACAGACTTGCCCAGGCCATGGTATTTTGTGGAAGAGCCACACTCAAGGGGCTAAAGAGCCGCATGTGGCTCACGAGCCGCAGTTTGCCAACCACTGCCTTAGGATTTGACCCTATGTAGGCAGTAGGTGATCCTGGAAGGCTTTTAAGCAAGGCATCTGCAGTTTGAAAAGACAGTTCTGGGACAGTATGGTGGTAGGGGGACCAGTTCAGTACTCTCACTGGCTACTGCATGTGGTACCATTTATTCATTCAACAAATATTTTTGCAACCGATGTCTACATGTTAAATGCTTCTTTTGTACCAAGCCATACATCTGTGATTTGTAGTTCTGTTAGTCTTCCTGCTTAGTTGTCTCAATGGCCAATATAGCCCATAAACATACAAACAATTTCAGTCAAAGTATCGACCCCGGAGTAAAATTGTCCCGCAAAGCTCTTTGTGAAGTGTTGCAGTAAATGGCTGCTTTTGTGTGTGTATAGTCATAAGCTTCTCTGTCGTTGTGATGACTTTTATGGTTGTCATTTATGATTTCAGGAATATAGAATGTTAGCGTCTGAAAATCTTAGCTGTCATCTAGGCCAAATTCTTTGTTAATGGTGAAGTTCTTAGCCGGTTAATTCCAGGGCTGGAATGTGGGCTGCTTGCAAATTTGAGGGTCTTGCTTTTTGAGATGCAAAAGACAAGACTTCCATATTAGGTGTTTGCCACATTGACTGAGGAAAGAGAAGGGTGTGACTTCTTTCTTTCCTCTGTATCTATGTTAACATACATGTCTCATGTTTCCCTACCTGACCCAGGATTTTACTACTCTCTCATAGTCCCTCCAAGCAAGTTCTCGATTCACAGTTAACCCTGTGGTCCTTTCTTCCAGTGAGCTGATGGGTTGTAAACCTAAGAATGTTACAGTTCGTTGTCACATGGCAATCCTGGTTCTAGCCCCAGCTGCCCACTACTAATAAACTTAAGGGTTATAAAACCTTGTCAGCCCACAGCCTCAGATGGAGTAGACATATTCTGCCCTAGTAATGAGTCTTAAGAAGGGAAGTTAAGAAGTGTATAGGTGTTTCATAAATGAGAGTTGAGCCTCCCTCCCCGGGGCCCACCTGTACTATCTCTGAGTGGGTCTTGCTGTGTCCACAGACACGGGCTCAGTCCGCAGTTTGCAGACAGGCGTGGGAGAGCTCCATGGGGAAACACGATTCTGGCATGGAAAGGACTACTGCAATTTCGTCTTCAAAGACTGGGTCCAACTGGATAAACCATTTGCTGGTGAGTACCGTGGTAGTGGATGGCTGCTTATATTTTCTCTTTTTGCTTGTCAACATCTAACAAGTAGGCAAGTGCATGATCTAATGTCTTGTTTTCCTTTGAATATTTGCTAAATCTTTGAAGAATATTTGCTAAATCATAATTCAGTCATATAATTAAGGATTGCTTATAATTATAGTAAGAAAAGAAAAAACATGAAATAGAGCTTACTTGTTTCAAACCATCAGGCTTTATATAGGCATACTTTGGGGATAATGATCTGTCCTTCTCCAAAAGATGGCACAGTCTTTGATCATCTCCTCCTCTGCTTATCATCTTCATTTTTTATCATTAAAGTGACACATTTTTAGATTATCACTGTGCTTCTATGTCTAAGAGGAGATAGAGATGGCACTGCATATGTAGCCTGACATTATTTCAACAGGGAAAAACAGGAAATATAATGTCAAGTACACAGCCTCAGATAGTTTGTACCAGCTCACATCTTGCCTTGCCTAGTGACTATCTAACACTAAGTGAAGAGGAAACATATTTGGGGAGGTGCATGGGGGACTGTGATCTATGCTTCACTTGGTTATGAAGGTATTGCTCCACCCAAGCCAAGAAATATACACATAAATGGACATTACCATGTTCCCTTTGATGTATCATAGTGGGGTCAGCTCTGGGGGGCAGATGGCTTCTGTCCCTGGCACAGAAGTTAGTGATGATTCTTGCCTGGTGCACCTGGGCAGATTTCATTGACAGGTACTCCACCCCCCGGATGCCATGGCATGACATTGGCTCTGTGGTCCACGGGAAGGCGGCTCGTGATGTGGCACGTCACTTCATCCAGCGCTGGAACTTCACGAAGGTACGTGGATGGTTTTATCATGGTTCAGTACACCTACAGAGAGACAGGCCTGGGAGAGGAGACACCTAGGGGGTTGAAGAGGCCTCGGTGGCCACAGCTGTGCCAGCCATCTGCTGTTGGGTGCCTGGGAGTCAGAGCCCCTGAGTCTCTGGGCACAAGGAAATGTTCCTGAACTTTCACATTACAGATAATGTAGAGCAGAGAGGAACAGATCCTACTATCAGGGCCAGTGGTTTTCACCCTTTAACATCTTGGCTGCTCAGTGTTGATTAAGCATCTGGCCTGGCTGGTGCTCACCTGGAAGGCTATTGTAGGGAAAGGGGAGTCTTGTTTAGATGGCAGAGCTCAAACTTTCAAGTCTTTCCAATCCTGGCATCGCACTGGGTTCGTATTGGAGAGGGGGTTCTGAGCAAAGTGAGCAGGATGAGGGATGTAGCCATTTTGTTTTTATCCCAATTGTGTCTTCTTTAGGATGTCTTCATTACTCTTGGGAATTTGACCTAACATTCATAAGTTAAGTGCCTATCATCCAGGTGTTACTAAGGTTCCTTTTTACTTACTTTAAAAAGTGAGGAGACATTCATTATTCTTCCCGGTAATTTGGGAAAAGACTGTTTTATCAAAAAAATTACTGTTTATAATGCTATGTAAGTGAAAGTGATATTACCTTTAACCTACTAGGCAAGCAAAGATTTAAAAGAACCAAAACACTGCTAATACCTACAATTGGGTTTTGAATTTTTGGTGTTCTTATACCCTGCTTCTGGGGACTAAATTGATACACCACCAAAAAACTTCTTAAAATGTATACAACCTTTTGACTCAGAAAATCTTTTTCAGGCATTTAAGTTAAGGAAATAACCCAATTAACTAATTTATTTTTATATTGCTTCCAATAATTCAAATAAAATAAGAAGTAACTGAAATGCTTATTAATAGTTATTATTAAACAAGTTATGATTTTTCCATACCATTTGACACTGGAGTTATTTTAAAATGACATGTAATGCTATATTGCTATGGCAAGATATCTGCAACATAGTAAAATATCAGTTTACAAAAGAATAACCCCCTTTTTGCAATTATATATCTCTATAACTCAATTATATGTAAGCTTTCTAAAGAATACATGCCTACTACAAAAGGTAAAAGAAATAAAAAAAGAGTTCTCCACCTCTGGGAAATAGAAAAAAACAACCAAAAATAATGTATTACCTCTTCACCTAGAAACATTCACTGTTAACAATTTTTTTCTGTTTCAAATAAACCTGAATTTCTTTTATAATCAAAATGTGGAAGAATGGAACTGTTTTCTAATTTGAAATTTTTTTACCTTTTTAATTATTTCAGATTATGAAACCAAAATATCGGTCCCTGTCTTATCCTTTTTTACTTCCAAAATCTCACACTACAGCCCATGAGTTGAAATACCAAGTGCCTGGGTCCATCCGTGCTAACGTACAGGTCAGTCTTGCTTTTCTTTATCACAAGGTGCTACTGGGCAAAATGGCTCTTTCTGGACCAAGTGCCTGTGGCATTGGTTTCATTCACATTTTTCAATGAGGACAACTCCAATCTTTCCAGTACACTTTCTAATTGTATACATTGTTCCCAGAGTTATATAGAATTAGGTCAGCATGTGTGGTATAAGAATCTTCAAGGTAGCCTGCATTTTCAGACTTATGCACCCTTGCAACAAAATTCAGCATAAGTTTGACTAGACTAAGAATTAAAACTTCTGTTTGTTCAACCTTTGTTATTTCTACTAATGGACAATCTTTGGGGATGATGGGAAATCAAGATATTTCCCAGTGTGATCATATTGATCTAAATTTTTCTTATGAGTTTTCTTTTGAGATATTTGACTATTTCTGTTCACAATTATATTTTCCAGTTTCATTACACTGTTCATGTGATAAAATTAAATAAAGTGCTTTGCAGGGGGCTATTTTGTAATAAATGCCACACACTGTATAATGAAATAACATTTTGAGGATGGCACAATCAATGATATTAGTAGGTTTTAACTTTGAATTTCAGTAGCCTTATAGATACAATTTTTTAAGTTATTGATTAGAGCAAAAATTGTACCATATCTTTTATGTACAAGGAAGGCAAAAGTAGGTTTACAGTTGTTCATATGGGGAAAAAAAAACACAAAAAACCATGCCAGTTAAATAAATAATAATACAAGAATAAGCCCTATGTTTCGTGTACTCACAACTGTAAACCTACTTTTGCCTACCCCTTTATAACAGACAAAACTGATTATGAATTGGATCATTTTATATATTCCTAATAAGTATTGTTTATTATTTTTCCTTCAATTTCTGTTGACCTCATGAAGCAAAGCTTCAACATTCATTTCAAATCAGGAATAGAAAATCTATTTTTATAGCGATGCTTATGTAATGTCCTGTTATTACTTAGGGAAGGTCAATTAATAAATATTTATTGAGCACCTACTATATGCCCAACATTGTACTGCAATACTAGTTAGAATGCTGACAGCCAATGGTTTCTTAGTGTTGAAAAGCCTTCCCTGTCATCTAGTGTATCCTCCCATGCATAGCCACAGTCTACTCTGCAGCATTGCTGACATGATCTGCCACCACTCAAACACATCCTCTAATGTTCTCATTGGTGATAGCAAACAGTAACAGCACTTACTAGGTGCCAGGCCTCCTGCACATTCCACACTAATTCATTTAATTCTTTCTACCACCGTACAGAGTAGATAATCTATTTTATAGAGTGGAAATCTGAGGCACAAAGCAGTTAAGAAACTTGACCAAGATCAAAGCCACTAAGTGGTTGAGCTAAGCTTTGAACCTAGGCAGTCCTGCTCTGTGTCAGTGTATTTAACATATACTCGGTTGTCTGCACTGGAAGCTCTTATTGTAATCTGGGTGGGAGCAGGTGAGGGTCTGAATGCAGGGAGGCAGCATGAGTGAGGAAGCTGAGAGCTGAAGTGACAAGGCCAGGATCTGCCAGCTAATTAAAAGTAGAATCAAGATTAGATCTCTAAATGAATCTAATTGTTTTTTAGCATATATTAATCTGAACAGTATCTATTTGAGGGAAAAGGAATAATCATATTATTGTCAAGCCAGAGCTAGGGTGGCCATATCATATGGTTCATACCAGGACACTCTGGGGAGTAAAAGTGGTAATATTAATAAATACATCATAACACCAGGCATTCTGGTGAAATTGTGATATTATCCTGGAAAAAGTACAAATGGGCACCCCACTCAGCCACCAGACGAGGTACTTCTGAAATACTCTCAATAGAAACACCTTATTGTTTCCCATTTTGAATGACAATTGTGTTGAGTGGGAGAAGAAATATTCAGTACTTGATTGCCAGCTGGGCTCCTTCGTTATGGGTTATGTCCAAGAACCAGTGCCCCACCCACTTACTCTCCCTTGACCCACACGTGACACTCAAACCATTGTTTAAAAGCAAAAGGATTGACTTCATTGTATCAATGCATCGGGTGTAATCTCCATTGTCTTATGTTTGCTCATTTCTGATTGCTGCCTCATAGTTGCTCCGCTCTGCTACTGATTGGTCTGCTGGGATAAAGTACCATGAAGAGTCCATCCACACTGCTTACGTCCACGTGATAGAGAACAGCAAGCACTATATCTATATAGAAGTAAGTCTTGTTCATGTAAGTTGCTATGACAACCTGCCTTCCCATCAATACCATAGACAAACTGCAGGGTCCCTGAACTCAGGACCTCCTGTATTAAGTGTATGTTGAGATGTTCAGAGGCCTTGGGCCACCTGAACTTTTACTTCCCCAGCATACCTGCCATTTGCTTTGCATTTTTGTTAACTCAGGACTCTAATAGGAGTCCCCAGATCCCTGTTATTAAATGTATCAACTCATTGTAATGTTATTAGTCAGATATACCCCAACATGGAGGTATAAGTTTAGATTTGGCTGGAATTGGAGGGTGAAGTGTGAGGCACGTACTGCTTCAGGGGAGCAGGCACAGGGGTAAAGTTGCTAAAATAGAGACCCCTGGATGCCACTGGTTTGGGGATGTTGGCGTAGGAGAGTGCAGCAAAGGAACGTGGAAAAGGAAGATGCAAGAATATTGAGGGCAGGTACCACCTTCCTCAGTCCTGGTGAACAACTATTTATTACAAAGCTTTTTCAGATCCCAGAGTTTGTGTCCAAAGAATAGGAGAAAATCTAAGGGACGCTGGGTTTACTCTGGGAACTTCGTTGTCCATCCTAAGCTACCTCGGAGCGCTTAGAAAATCCTGACAAAATAAAAAGTCATGACAATGCAACAATCGTTCAGAGCACGCCTCCCTTCTTTATCTCAGTCCTGTCTTTTCCATTGAGTTTCGTAAAAATGTATGGCAGGAGATGCAGTAGCTGGAGAAAATTATTCTAGCCCTTTTTTCCTCCCCCTTGAGTTTTGGCCCTCTCCCCTTCCACCTAGTGACAATTTATTCAAGGCAAGTAGGAAAGAATTAGAGATTTATTTATTTCACAGACGTGGAGAAAGAGAAGGCTAATTAAAAATATTGGCAGGCTAAATGCAATGTGGTATCCCAGATGGGACTGTGCAACAGAAAAAGCACATTACTGAACTCTGGATAAAGTCTGGAGTTTAGTAATATTGGTATGATTAGTGTTATTGATTTCAAAAATTTTAGCATAATAATGTGAGGTGTTAACAGCTAGCTCACCCATTACCCACAATCATTTTGCTTTATCTCTTTTTGGTAGCAGTAAGTCAGCTTTTCTTATTAATGACTAGAGGCCTGGTGCATGAAAATTCATGCACTGGAGGGGGGGTCCCTCAGCCCGGCCTGCCCCCTCTCACAGTCCAGGAGCCCTCAGGGGTGGGAGGCGACCCAACAATCAGGGGAAGGTGACACCCCCATCACACCTCTGCTGCTGCCACTGCCGGCAGCATAAGCCTCAGCCGGCCCTGGTTACCTGAGCCTCGGGCGGACCTGAGTGGCTGGGCAGCTGCCATCCGAGGTTTGCCTGAACCTCAGGCCGGCCCTGGGCGACTGGGGGGCTGAGAGGACTGGGGGACTCCAGAGGCAGGTGCACAGAGCGTGCCTTGCTGCGTGCCTGCCGCCCCAGCAGGGCTGAGGGGACTGGGCACCACCATCTTGTGGCTGTGGACGCTGCCATATTTGAGGGCAGGGAAGTCAATTAGCATATTCTCTCCTTATTGACTGTGGGTGCTGCCATCTTTGAGGGTGGGGCAGTCAATTAGTCCCTCCTTATTGGCTGTGGGCACTGCCATCTTTGTGATGGTGTGAGGGTCAATTAGCATATTCCCTCTTTATTAGATAGGACACCCCAGTACTAAATGAGATCAGTAATGCCATGTTGATACACATGGATGAGGATAATAACCAGGTTGACACACCTCTAGGCAAGGTAAGCAGTCAGCATCACCCTGCTCTCCTCCCAAAAGAAGTAAGGACATGACATATACCCAGTGTGTGTTACAGCTGCTGAGCAATGCTAAGCTTCTCTGTAATATAAATTCAGAAAAAAACAAACATGGTTTTGTTGCCACTGAGATTTTGATTGTTTGATTCCCTAAGGAGAAACACATTCTCAAATGAGTTTCTGCACAGTGTTCTCTTGTAAATTTGTCTTCTGGAGGCAGTTTACAGATTTAGGCACTTAAGTGTAAAAAAGTGTATAGTAATAAATATGATAATTGCAAAGGGATAATAATATATTGACTCATTGCTTATATATCTCTTTAGGATGATTAGCAAATGTTACTTGGTGATGACTATATTAATGTTATAGGTGTATTATAACAATGTATAAATAAAACATGTAATAGTGATAATATTTGTGTCTAATTTTTAACATTCCTTTATGAAGCAACCAAAACTTTTATACCATTATAATAATGTTGTATCCTAGTTTTTTAGTAGTAGTATTGTAGAATGTTTTATAGATGCATAAATAAGAGAAGTACTTAAACAAAAAAAGATATAACAGTATTTCTCTTTCTATTTTATTGGTATACATATAAGAGATTTTAAGCTACTTAAAATAGAAGTTGAGGAATAATAAGAGACTCAAATAAATGAGCTAAAGCCAAAGCATATACTAGTTAATAATGGAAAAAGGGTGGAGAAAATTTGATCATGGCTCTGCCATCTAACCTGTTAAAAAAGTAAACTTGGCATGAGATAGATGTTTGCTGACAGAATTTTTTATTAAATTTATTGGGGTGACATTGGATAATAAAATTATATAGGTTTCATGTGTACAGTCTATAATAATAAAAGTGTAATATGCTAATTAGACCGGATGACGAAGCTGGGCTGCAAGGAAAGCCCAGGCCCTGGGTACCAGAGGGAAGCCAGTGTTGGCAGCCAGGGGAAGGAAGGCCTACTCTTGCACTAATTTCATGCATCGGGCCTCTAGTTCTATATAATACATCATTTTTATATTATATTGTGTGTTCACCACCCCAAGTCAAGTCTCCTTCTGTCACCATTTATCCTTCTTTACCCTCTTCTACCTCCCCCCACCCCCTTTCCCTCTGGTAATCACCATACTGTAGTCTGTCTATAAGGTTTTTTTTTGTGTTATTTAATTCCTTTACCTTTATCACTCAGCTGCCCCTCTTCCTTCCCTCTGTCAGCTGTCAGTCTGTTCTCTGTATCTAGCCAAGATATAATTTTTAATCATAAGCATTTATGCAATGTGTGAATCTGAAAAAAAATTCCATGTCCTTAAATTTGGAATGTTCCTACCACTCTAAAAACTTAACCTACAAGGAATGTGCATGATGAAATAATAGTTTAGCCATTCGCTTGACTAAGATGCTACACCTGTTATTACCTGGGAATGTATAGGATCCAGAGTGAGATGAGGTTTCTTTTATTCTGTGGTTTACTTTCCTAGGGTGATTTCAGGGGTCAGAACACATCTGCTATGTGAAATGTGTTTTTTAAAATATCAATGTAGAGTATGTTATACACCACATTTCATATATATATATATATATATATATATATATATATATATATATACACTACTGAGCTATGAAAGACTTACATGGTTATCCCATTGATTTTTCATAGAACCAGTTTTTTATAAGCTGTGCGGATGACAAGGTTGTGTTCAACAAGATAGGCGATGCCATTGCCCAGAGGATCCTGAGAGCTTACAGGTACAGTGCTTGGCATTTCGGCAGGAGTGTGGCTGCAGATCTTCTTGCATTTACTGCCAAAAAGACTGTTGAAGGCCCATTTTTTAAAAACTGTCTTTTCCTAGCAGGCATGATTTAGTTCAGCGAGCAGTAGGTTATTGATTCTTAAGTCTGAGTCAGTCACCGAGAACTTTTGAGTCCATTTTTTGAGGGAATGTGAATTCTTCCAGAGCACAGTCATTTTTTCCTGGCCAGTCTCTTTCCCATGCAGATTTTTTTTAATAGCAGACAGTGAGCTGTGTTTACTTAAAAACCAAAACAAAATAGTCATAATGTTTTTTCATGAGTTATATTTAAATTTCTTGTTGCCATCTGTCTTATTTCTTCGGCTCATGGGATTATTTCTTTAATAATACTTTTATTAAAATATAGTTCACATGCCACACAATCTACCCACTTTAAGTCTACAATTCAGTGACTTTTAGGATTTTCACAGAGTTGTGCAACCATCACCTAATCAAATATTTCCATTATCCCAGAAAGAAACCTCATACCTTTGCTCATTCCACTTCCTCTTAGCCCCTTGCAACCACTAATCTACTTTCTTTTCTGTAGATATGCCTGGTCTGGGCATTTTATATAAATAGAATCATATAATATGTGTTCTTTTGTGACTGACTCCCTTCACTTAACTTAATATTGTCAAGGTTCATTTATGTTATAGAATGTATCAGTATTTTACATAATTTTATTGTCAGGTAATATTCTGTTATCTGGACATACTACATTTTATTTATCCATTTTCAGTTGGTGGATAATTGGGCTGTTTTCACTTTTTGGTTATATGAATAATGCTGCTACAAACATTCTATACTAGGTTTTATGCAGATATGTTTTCATTACTCTAGAGATAGAACTGCTGGATTATATGGTAACTCTTAAACAAACAATTTGCTGACCTGCCAAGATGTTTTCAAAAGTGACTCTACCTTTTTACATTCCCACATTGTATGAGGGCTCCAATTTCTCTGCATCATTGCCAATACTTATTATCTGTCTTTTTTTTTTATTATAGCCATCCTTGTAGGTGTGAAATGGTATCTCATTGTGCTTTTGATTTGAATTTCCCTAATGACTTACGATGTTGAGTATTTTTTTTGGTTTATTAGCCAGTTATGAGTTATCTTTGGAGAAATGTCAATTGAAATTCCTTGCCCATGGTTCAGTGAGGTTGTCTCCTTGTTGAATTATTAAGAGTTATTTATGTATTCCGGTATACGAGTATCATATCAGATTTATGACTTGCAAATATTTTCTCCCACTCAGTGTTTTGTTTTGTTGTTGTTGTTGTTTGTTTTTTGCTTTCTTGATAGTATCCTTTGAAACACACACACAATTAATTTTGGTGAAGTCCACTTTACCTATGTTTCTTTTATTGCTTTGGTGTCAGAGCTCCAAAACCTATGCCCAATCCAGGACCATGAATCTTTACTGCTCTTCTCTTCTAAGAATTTTATAGTTTTAGCTCTAACATTTAGGTCTTTGATCCATTTTGTGTTATTTTTTTGCACATGGTGGGAGGTAGAGGTTCAATTTCATTCTTTTGCATGTGGGTATCCAGTTGTTTCAGCACCATTTGTGGAAAAGCCTGTTCTTTCCCCACTGAATTATCTTTGCCCCCAGGTCTATTTATTTCTATGGCTGACTTTAGCTTTGTGTAAAAACAGCAAAACAAACAAAACCATTCCATTTTTTTTTTTCATTTCAATTCATTGAACAATGGTGAATGTTAAATACATACACATTTGGGGATTAAAACACTTTTTGACTTCCATTGGTACTTATTATATTTTCTTCACATAATATATGAAGATTTTTAGACCTAAGAACATGTAATAACAGTAACTACCAGCATTTTACGTGGTTAATAATAGTTTATTTATACAGACTCTTACTGAATCTTCACAACTGCTTTTGAAAGTAGATTATACAGTTTTTGTTGCTATTATTATTGTTGTTGTCGTACCTGTTTTTAGAGTTAAAAAATGATGATGTGACTTATCTAGGCCACTAATAGCAATAGGCAAAAAAGGTTTTGAGCTTGAGTCCTACCCAATGCCTTCCTCCATCACGTAACTCTAATTCATTGATGGTTAGGACTAAGGACCCCTTTCAGAGTTTCCCCAAAATAAGGCAAGAGGGTTGGGCCTTTGTTTTCCCCTCCTCCCATTAACTGGTTATTACATGCAGGCTGACTACAGGAGAAGGGCATGGCCATGGGTGAAGCATTGCCTATGGTGGACAATTCTTGGAGAAGGACTTCTCTGTGAGTAGTCAGTGTCCAACAGTGGCTGAGGGAATGGTTGTCTCGATCCCGCGGGGAGAGCATCTGGGCAGTACGCCAGCACCATAAAACCTACCCCATCCTGCAGGGTGTACAGTGGGTCCCAGCCTTTGCTACACAGCAGAATCACCAGAGGACCTTTACAGAAACATAGAGAGCTGGACTCAACTCCAGGCTGAATGGATTTAACTTCCTGGAGTAGGGCCCAGTCACTTATACTTTATAATGTTCTTTAGGTAACTCCAGGGCACAGCCAAGATTGCTTAGTGCTTATCTAGAACAGCGTATATGATCATAAATATAAATAATGGTCTGTGCTTTTACAGGTGACCTTTATCCTTTGCTTTCCCATATACTTTTTAAAAGAAAGCCACCATAGGACCTATTTCTGAGATGACTTTTTAAAAAAGTCTTGCTTGCAGTTAGACATTCATGTACACAAACATTTCTTGCATTCTTGCCAGCCCTCCAATTCTATGGGTCAATTTATATCATATTTTCAAAATTACATTATATATCAGTCAACTCTTGCATTTCATGATTCAGGGCTGTCCATTTTATCTAGAAAGCGCATTTGACAAAAAGGAAAAATGATTTTCTCATGAAATTGGAAGAAGTCACATTAAGTTGACAAGTGAGCTCATTGCGCTGAGCAGTGAGTCATGAATTTTGGAACTGTGAACAGCTCCTAAGGAGAGTAGCTTGTGCACCTTCAATCTCCACTTCACTCATCCCAGTTATTAGTTCCCTAGAGTACATGGTCTCATAAGAACCTGTAGGATTTCTTCTTAAGTGTTTGGGAGCCTGGAAAAATATTGTTCCTTCGTATATTGCTCTGTCTTTAAAAATCTGGACTACTTCTAAAATCATAGCATTTGTGGCTGGAAGGAACCTTAAGCTACTTTCTGATTGAATATTTCCTGGTGAGACTATGGGCTGCTCCTGAAAGGAAAAGGAATCCATGGTAAGAGAGCATGGAAAGGTAGCATCTGTTGCAGATCATGTCACATGCATTGAGGTTCACAGAGCACATTCAAGACTGGCAATTTCCCCTACCTGGGTAGCTCAGCTAGTTAGAGTGTCATCCCAATATGCCAAGGTTGTGGGTTCGATTCTCAGTCAGGTCACATACAAGAATCAACAAATGAATGCATAATAAGTGGAACAACATTTCAATCAATGTCTCTAAATAAATAAATAAATAAATAAATAAATAAATAAATAAATAAAACTTAAATAAATAAAATAACAAAGACTGACAATTTCAAGCTTACTTTGTAGACAATAGGAAATAAGTCCATCAAATTTCAAATTAGCTGTGAGTCCTTTACCTCTGATATCTCCAATCTCACTTTCTTTGGCAATCACATTTCAAAATGGTATATCTATCACACTTTCAAAGTTTTAATTGATTTACACACATATTCTGAAATATATTTTACATTTTCTCCTTCTCTGTATCTCCACATTATTGTTCATCTTCTGTGTTAATTGCACCTATCTATCTATATATATAAAAACCTAAGCGACTGGCCGACAGTTCCACCAGTAGCTATGACGTGCACTGACTACCAGGGGGCAGACCTCAACACAGGAGCTGCTGAGCTGTGGTGACTTGGCAGCTGCAGTTCTCAGGTGATGCACCGGAACCAGAGAGGAGGGAGCCGGATTCTGGGGTGCGTCACTCGAGAACCACCCTCTTGCAATACAAGACCCCTCAGGGGATATCATAGAGCTGGTTTTGGCCCCATCCCCACAGGCCAGGCCGAGGGACACCACCTGTGCATGAATCCGTGCACCGGGCCTCTAGCAAAATATATTTCCATTTAATAATTTCAAATCCGTGAGCTTGTATGCTTAGGGAAGGTAAAGGTAGAAGTGAAAAGCTTATCTTGCAGGCTCCCTGCAGTGGGGCCCCTCCTTTTCACTGAGGGCCAGGACGGTGCCACCCCAAGCTTTCCTTTCCCCCTCTGTTCATTGGCTTCTTTTCTCTCCACTCTTCTGAGACTCAGAGCTTCCTTGCCAAAGTCACATGCCTAGCAACTGTATAATTTTGGCTGTTGGAAAAAGAATAGAATATAGAGCAAAGCAGATGGAGGGAAATGATAGCCTGACCAAGGAACATGGGCTGTCTTCCAGGTCCCTCCCCCCCTCGAGAGAACAGAGTCTTTAAATTGCCAACTCCCTCCATAGGGCTGCGCCTTGGTATGTCTGCGGTGCTGGAATCCAGCCCCACCCCAGTTCCCCGAAGTGTGTTCACTGTTTCCCTCACTTCCTCCTGATTCCTTCTCAACAGCTATAATTCTTTACAGAAACAGGTCTTCACAAAACTTTCATGTTCTGACCCATGACCTAGAGTCTAAGAATATTGTCCATCCCATGCTGAACTAAGAATAGCTGTGGGAATCTGCAGAAAACGAAAAGGTCTGCTCTAATGAGTAAAACTGTCTCAGAGTTGAGACCAGCTCCCAACCCACTTGCAGCCTGTCTTTGACAACTCAAATCTGACCAGAGATCAGCAAGAAGAAATGGATAGGTTTATGCCATGTTTGAATAAGCCAAAAGATGGAGTAGAACCAACTGATACAGGTAGAGAACATTTTAAAACAGTGTGTGCTGCCAAAACCGGTTTGGCTCAGTGGATAGAGCGTCGGCCTGCGGACTCAAGGGTCCCAGGTTCGATTCCGGTCAAGGGCATGTACCTTGGTTGCGGGCACATCCCCAGTGGGGGGCGTGCAGGAGGCAGCTGATCGATGTTTCTCTCTCATCGATGTTTCTAACTCTCTATACCTCCTCTCCCTTCCGCTCTGTAAAAAATCAATAAAATATATTTAAAAAAAAAAAAAAAAAAAAAAAAAAACAGTGTGTGCCATAAGTGAATGCTTTCTGAGGATGAAACCATCTTGCTTATGGAAACTGGTAAAAAGTCAGGAAGTAAGAGAGCAAGTGCATTTTGCACAAGGTTGACACATGCAATGAAAAGAGGAAGTTGATTTAATACCTCTGTTCTTTAATATTAAACTGCATTGAAAAATACAACATTAAAGTAGATTGAAAAACACACAATTTTGAAAACTTCTCCAACTCTGCGTGCTTCCTGGAACTATAGACAGTGATTGCACTTTGCCCAGGAGTGGGTGGTATGGGTAATATTCCTCTGAGAATCTGAAATTAATTGGGAACCAAGTATATAGAGACCTGGGTTCTTTCCAACTCTGTTATCTACAGGTATGTGACCTTTTAAGTGTATCAGTTTGCCTTTCTGATACTGCTTTTTAATCACCAAATATATATATATATCTGCCCTACCTAGCTCATATGAATAGATGCCCCCCCCAAAAAAAAAATTAAAACCATCAACTGTCAGTTCATGTAAGAAATTTATTATGTGATTTCCAGGAAATTCATCATCTGGAAATATGCTAGCTCACTGTCAATTTGAGCAAGGGGAAAAGAAGCACAATACTCATATAAACTGCTTCAGATTAATATTTATGTTAGAAACAGAAATGTTTTCATTAAATAGATATTTAGTGTGCCTTATTTTAAATTATGAGATGGCTACAGCTGGATTAGGAAAACTTACTTGATTTCCTACTGCTGGCGCCCCTTCATCCTGAGCCAAGTAGAGGCACATTGTTGAAACACTGGCTAGAGGTGTCCTGCCAGAAATCTATAGCTGGCTTCTCCTGGGAATCAGTTTTTGGATCCCCCGTTATTGATTTCATAACACCCTCCCCCAAATATAAAATGAAGTACAAGGTATTCTGGAACATAATGTGAGTTTAGCTTTGCTTTCATTTTAGACACTATTTACTTTATTATTGTTTGAAGGGGTATAAGCTTGCTAATTGAAATCACTGGTTGTTAAATGAATAATAATGTTATTTTGAGTTGTTCCACATCCAAGGTGCTTTATATACATTACTTCATTCAGTTCTCACATCGACCTTATGAAGTGGATGCATAATTATTCCCATGCTACAGATGAGGCAGCTGAGACCAAATGAGATTAGATACTTTGCAAAATCATACAGCTACTGATGAGGGGAACTGAGACTCCAGCCATGTCCTTAGGACTTCACCATGTGTTCTTCACCACTAAGCTACATAGCTCCCCTTATTTCAGGGAAGTGGAGAAGTTATTATGTTAAGCCTTCCAAACGTCTATGAAAGATACTGTATTCTAAAATAATACAATCAGATGGATATTTTATTTTTTAATATAATTGCTTGACAGATAAAAATTTGTTAGGCTTAAAGGAAAATCTACATATTATAATTATCATATCCTATGATTTGTATACCAAATAGGACACATTGGGTATGTTTCAAAACCACTGTCTAAAAGAAATTTAAACTACAGTTATAATAAAAAAAGAATTAAAAACACATTCAAATTAAGTATGCCATTTGCTGGCTTCACATTTTTTTCTTGTGGGATAATTTCTAAGCTCTATAAAATTTCTGGAGAAGGGGTCACATTGGGGCAGAGCTGACAACATCTTGTGGCAGGATAACTTCTGATTTAGATCATTTAATTGCCTTTGCTTGTTTCCTAAATTATATAAATGGTCATCTCAGCAGACAGGTGTAAAGATTAGCAGGAGGAAGAGAAGAGGCCAATAATCATTTAGAGCCTGAGCATGTGCCCTTACACAGAGAGGAAGGAAGAGAGAGACTCTAAAAAAAAGAGAGAATGAAAACATCTGGGCCATGGAGAGAGCAGCTGAATAAAGGGTTTTGTAGAATCTTATTTGGGGGCCACTGAGGGACGTGCCCGCCAAAGACTATCACATCCAGAGTGAAACCTAGATGTTAAGCTAATCCTGAACACGCCTACATTTAAAAGCTTGCCATTTTCAAAAGGTAACCAATGAAAAAAACTGTGTGTGTGCACTACAAGATATAGTACATCATAAAGTATAAGTCACACATAAAAGATTCAAAGGCAGTGCTAAATAGGGCCAGCATTTCTAGTAGACTAGAAAAGATTTTAGCCAACTCACTCATTTACAGATGACAAAACTGAAGCCCAGGAATATCTACTGCATTTTAAAAGATTTGTCAAACAACATAAAATGGGCTACAGTCCCAAACCACTGAGAAGTGACAGATCCAATTCTCACCTAACTGATACCACTGTAGTATAACGCTCTCTCCACACAAGACACGAAGGCCCAACCACAGTTCTTCTTATTTCTGGAAGCATTCACTGATGCCGCATCTATAGCAACGACAGGATTTATAACCAGCTCTTGAAGCTTGCGGCAAAGAAACATGATCTATAAATCTCAAATTCTCAACAAAGAAAGCGTCTCGTCACTGGAGAAGCACAGTGACCTCCTTTGGGACCTTCTTACAAACCTGCAGACCCCGCTCCTCCTGGCTGCCTCTCCCACACCTCCCTACCCCCCCCCCCCCCTGTGCTGAGGACAGACCCAGGGGTGCAGGAGGAGGGGTTCACAGAGAGAAGAATGAGGAGGGAAACAAGTAGAGGAAAGCCACTGCTTTGAATTAGTCCTCCCCTTTTAAAGGTACAGACGGCATTACAGCTATCACAGAAATTAAAAATATCATTAAACATCCCATATTCTCATCACCCTAAAAACTTTTTATTTTCCCATTTCCTTTTTTGTTCATACTAATATATATACTTATATTTTCTGTTGAATTGTAACTTATTTCCTTTTCCTGTAACTCACCTGAGTTTGTGTCTCAAGTCCATCTCCACACAATAGGAGGAAATGTAGGTTAGTCACTTCCTTGTAAGTGTGGACAGATCAGTGATTTTTGTCATTTCTGCTCTGTATTCAGTCATCCAGGGTGCTACACACCTCTTCCTTGGTATAGATGCTGAAGGGACCTGGATCTTTGGGGAGGGCTTCCAGCTCTGGGCATTGATCTGTCTTGGGCCTGTTCTAGCATCAGCTTACTGTGGCAAGGGGGCCTCGGCCTTCTGCTGCCATCCCTGCCTTTCGGGCACTTCTCTATTGCTATCACATCATAAGGGCTGGTGGATGTTCCTCTCGGTTCCTCTGGAAGCAAGGCTCAAATCCTCAGGGCTCCCATATCCTCATGTAACCCTAACCCTAACCCTAACCTCCTGTTCTCCCTGGAATTCTGCTTGAAGGCGAAGGACAGAGTTCCTGAACTGATTCTTATTTTTATTTCTTTATACTCCTGTCTCAGCTCAAAGGATATCTAGTTCCCCAGATCTAAGAAAGCTGACGTCTTTGTGCCCTGGTTCCGTTTTGAAAGTGCCACCCTAGGACCCAGGCCTGCTTCTATCTTCAGTCACAGAGTGGAGGAAGTTAACACGTTAAAGGAGAAAAATTATTTAACATTTCATAAAATCAGCCTGTCACCTGTAACTGTCATGTAATTGTAACTTTGCATTGGGGCCATTTAACACAGTACCAGAAGTATTTTGCTTTTAGGTCATCAAGTGATCATTTTTAGTGGCTGCAAAAATGAGTGCTACAGCATAATTTTGTTAACCATCCCTCTATTATTGGACATTTATCTCCAATTTTTAGCTATTAGACATAGCACTGTTATACAAGTTAGTGAGTTTTGAAAGAAAAACTTATTTTAACAAAAAGCCTAAGAATGCAATTTTATAAAATTGTTTTGAACTAAAGTGAATAGAGCAATTGCTTACATGATGGCTGGGTGCCCAGGAGCTCTTATCTGGCTTTTAGGATCATAAATAATTCTGCACATTAGGAGCTCTGGTCCTTGCCCTCCGCTGATTGCTATCATCTGCATCACCCTGACGTTCGAGGGTGCAGTGTTTCAGAAGAAATGAGAATCCTCAGCAGCTGGGAACTGTTGTTTTCTGTGGATGGGATCAAGGAAGGAGATTGGACACATTCTTAAATAGAACTTTCTCTTCATTGGCTTAAACCTAACCACAATTTTACAGTTTGAAATTCTAGTGTCCTTTTTTTCCTACAGTAGTAAAAATCTAAGTCATTTCTGCTAATTTTCTTAACACAGTTTAAAAATTGTATAATTTGGGAAATTCAAGAACTACTGAATTGTAAAAAATAAACAAACAAAAAAAAAAGAAAGAAAAGGCGCTAATAAAGTCCCAAGAACAAGACAAGTTGAGTATCCTGATTCTTACAAAGTAAATTTGTAAGAATTTTTTATCTAAAGATATAAGATTTTTACAGGACACTTCTCAATATCCTACCTATGAGATCTCCATTTTGATGTCATGTTTGCTTTTATAAAACATTAGAGGCAGGGAGGATCCAAGATGGCGGCGTAGGTAAACACCTAAACTGCTGCCTCACACAACAATTTCAAAACTACAAATAAAAGACAAAACGTCTATCACCCAGAACCACGGGAAAGCTGGCTGAGTGGAAGTTCTACAACTAGAAGGAAAGAGAAAAGAGCATTGAGACGTGCACAAGAGCTGAAAAGCTGAGGTACGGAGGCGCGCATCTCGGGCTGGCGGCAGGCATTGCTTTTTTCAACCCGAAGGGAGACAAGCCCCCGATTACTCTGAAATCCAGTTTCTGGGGAGACACAGGGGACCCAAACTCCTATGGGGAGAAGCTGGACTGTCTGCCATCAGGTCGGAAAGTGAGGGTGGCTTGCTTGCAGAGCTGCACTTAGGAATAATTGTTTACTGCTCTGAGGCACGGGATGTGGGGATGGGGTCAGAGACGCAGAGCCGGCTAACTGGCAGCCATCGCTGTTTGCCACGCCCTAGCCTAGTGACGCCCTGAGACCCCGCCCCGCACAACCTACAAACCCACCCAAGCTCCAAGCAGTGGCTTTAACATATGAATGGCCTGCCCTATCACAGCTTAACCTAGCAAACTTGCAGCCCGGGTCAGACAGCTCCAAAACCTCCAAACCCCAAGCAAAGAGGAGAAAACTGTAGTTCTCGCTGTAGCTCCTGCTGGGTGGCCTCAGACAGTAGCTGACCTGCACCCCATGGGAGATCCAGAAGCCAGTGTACCTAGTGGTCAATGTGAGACACCAGATTTCAACTCCTCACATCCATAAGTGACACATTCAAGAGGCAGACTCAGTGAGCACCAAAGCCCCACTGAAGCAAGTCCTGCCCCCTAAGCGTGTCTCCAGCACAGCAGTTCTTCCATTATAGACACAGTGGGTCCTCACAGCCAATTGGCCTGGAGGTCAATTCCTCCCAGTGACACCAACAACAATTAAGACTTAACTACAACAAGGCTGTACACACAGTCCACAAAGGGGTGCACCAAGAGTGTCCACCTCAGGTAACTGGGAGGCCGACCCACTGGCCCATATAGGACACCTAGCACACAAAGCCACCCTACCAACTCAGGGAAGCAGCGAAAATGCGGAGACAAAGAAACAGATCATAAATGAAAGAAATGGAGGAAAACAAACGACTGGATATAGAGTTCAAAACCATGGTTATAAGGTTTTTCAAGAATCTTCTAAAAACCTCTGAGGAACTTAGTGAGACCTTTAAGGATCTTAATGAGAATGCCAAAAAAAAATGGAAAAGGACCAGTCAGAAATTAAGCATACACTGTCTAAAATAAAGAATATATAGAAACTCAACTGTAGATCAACGTACCCCAAGAATCAAACCAAATATCTGAAATATGAGGAAACAAAAGACACCCAACCAGAAAAAAAATAAAGAAGAATCCAAAAATATGAAGATAGTGTAAGGAGCCTCTGGGAAAAATTCAAGCATACCAACATCCAAATTTTTGGGGTGCCAGAAGAAGAGAGAGAGCAAAATATTGAAAACCTATTAGAAGAAATAATGACAGAAAACTTTCCCTACCTGGTGAAAGAAATAGACTTACAAGTTCAGGAAGTGCACAGAACCCCATACAAGAGGAATCCAAAGAGGAACACACCAAGACACATCATAATTAAAATGCCAAGGGCAAAAGACAAAGAGAGAATCTTGAAAGCAGCGAGAGAAAAACGGTTAGTTACCTACAAGGGAGCACCCATACAACTGTCAGCTGATTTCTCAGCAGAAACTCTGCAGCCCAGAAGGGAGTGGCAAGAAATATTCAAAGTGATGAACAGCAAGAATCTACAACCAAGATTACTCTACCCAGCAAAGCTATCATTCAGAGTTCAAGGTCAGATAAAGAACTTCACAGACAAGAAAAATCTAAAGGAGTTCATCACCATCAAACCAGGATTACATGAAATGCTGAAGGGTATTCTTTAAGTAGAGGAAGAAGAAGAAAAAGGTAAAGATAAAAATTATGAACAACAAAATGACATCAAATACATACCTACCAACAAGTGAATCTAAAAATCAAGTGAATAAAAAATCTGAAGAACAGAATGGACTGGTGAATATAAGAGAATCAGGGACATAGAAAGGGAGTGGACTGACAATTCTCAGGGGGAAGGGGGTGTGAGGGGTGCGGGAAGAGATTGGACAAAAATCTTAAACCTATGGATGAAGACAGTGGTGGGGGGTAAGGGTATGGGGTGGAGTGGGGAATCAGGTGGAGGGGAGCTATGGGGGGAAAAAAAAGAGGAACACCTGTAATAATCTGAACAATAAAGATTTATTAAAAATAATAAATAAATAAATAAATAAATAAATAAATAAATAAAACACTAGAGGCCTGGTGCATGAAATTCGTGCACAGGGCGGGTGTCCCTCAGCCCAGCCTGCACCCTCTCCAATCTGAGACCCCTTGAGGGATGTCCGACTGCCTGTTTAGGCCCAATCCCACTAGCAATACCCACTAGGATCGGGTCTAAACAGGCAGTCGGACATCCCTCTCACAATCCAGGACTGCTGGCTCCCAACCACTTGCCTGCCTGCCTGCCTGCCTGATTGCCCCTAACCACTTCTGCCTGCCAGCCTGATCACCCCCTAACCCCTCCCCTGCCAGCCTGATCCACACCTAATTGCTATTCTGCCAGCCCAATTACCCCTAACTGCTCTTCCTTTCCAACCTGGTCACTCCTAACTGCCCTCCCTGCTGGCCTGGTCACCCCCAACTGCCCTCCCCTGCAGGGCTAGTCCCCCCTAACTGCCCTCCCCTGCTGTCCTGGTTCCCCCAAACTGCCTGTCCCTGCTGGCCTGGTCCCCCACAACTATTCTCCGCTATAGTCCTGGTCCCCCCAACTGCCCTCCCTTGCAGGCCTGGTAACCCCTAACTGTCCTCCCCTGCTGTCCTGGTTCCCCCAAACTGCCCTACCCTGCTGGCCTGGTCCCCCCCAATTGCCCTCCCCTGCAGGCCTGGTTGCCCCCAACTGCCCTTGCCTGCAGGGCTGTTACCCCCCAACTGCCCTCCTCTGCAAGCCTGGTCTCCCCCCAACTGCCTTCCCTGCTTGGTCCCCACGACCCCTGGCCGGGCCGACAGGCCAAAGCACTCCAGCCTCATTGCTCAGCCCCAGACACTCCAGAGGCGGCAGAGCAGCAAGGCTTGATCCACTACCAGAGTGGGCAGATCCCGCCTATTGGCTTGGTCCCTGAGACCCCTGGCCAGGTCGACAGGCCCAAGCACTCCAGCCTCGCTGCTCAGCCCCAGACACTCCAGAGGCAGCAGAGCAGTGAGGCTTGATACGCTACCGGAGTGGGCAGATCCTGCCTCTCGGCTTTGTCCCTGAGACCCCTGGCAAGGCCAACATGCCCAAACACTCCAGCCTCGCTGCTCAGCCCCAGACACTCCAGAGGCAGCAGAGCAGCAAGGTTTGATCCGCTATCGGAGTGAGCGGATCCCGCTTCTCGGCTTGGTCCCCGTGACCCCTGGCCAGGCTGACAGGCCCAAACACTCTAACGGCAGGGCTGAGGGGACTGGGTGCCTCCTTCTTGTGGCTATGGGTGCCGCCATCTTTGTGACAGAGTGATGGTTAATTTGCATATTACTCTTTTATTAGATAGGACTAGAGGCCCGGTGCATGAAATTCGTGCACTGAGGGGGGTTGTCCCTCAGCCCAGCCTGCACCCTCTCCAATCTGGGACCCCTCGGGAGATGTCTGACTGCTGGTAGTTGGACATCCCTCTCACAATCTGGGACTGCTGGCTCCCAACCACTAGCCTGCCTGCCTGCCTGATTGCCCCTAACTGCTTCTGCCTGCCAGCCTGATCACCCCCTAACCACTCCCCTGCCAGCCTGATCAATGCCTAACTGCTCCCCTGCTGGCCCGATTGCCCCCAACTGCCCTCCCCTGCTGGCCTGGTTGCTTCCAACTGTCCTCCCTGCTGGCCTGGTCACCCCTAACTGCCCTTCCCTGCTGGCCATCTTGTGGCAGCCATCTTGTGACCACATGAGATGGTCAATTTGCACATTACCTCTTTATTATATAGGATGAGGATAAAAGGGAACCATCTTTCACAAATAGTCACAAACACTTGATGTTCAAGACCAGCAATACCACCTCTAAAATTTTTCCCACAAACATGAAAATATAATTTTGTGGGTCAGCATACATAGCAAAGTACATAGTTATTTTGAAATAGCAAAAAAAAAAAAAGAAAAGAAAAAGAAAAAAAGAAACAATTTAAATGTCCACCAATAGAGAACTGGTTTGATATTATGGTATGGATGTATGGTGGCATACTATGTCACTGCTGTTAAAAAATGGGCAACTCTCTATGTACAGAATTTCCAGGATATACTGATAAATGATACAAATAACATTTAGAAAAGTGTGTATAGTATTTTATTATTTGTGTATAAGAAAAGAGAACATGTATATGCTTATAAATTCACAGTCTATTTCTGAGAAGCATGAAAAATAATAGGAATTTCTTTAAGAGAGAGGAAATGGACCCAGGAACAAAGGAGTGAAAGAAAATTTGGGGAAGGGGGTTTAAAGTATATTTTCAAATTATAAATTATATTTTTAAATATTTATTGGGATGATATTGGTGTACAATTCTATGATACATTATCTGTATACTGTATTGTGTGCCCACCACCCAGAGTCAAATCTTCTTCCATCACCATGTATGTGATTCCCTTTACCTTTTATTAAACACCACCCCCCCTTCCTCTGGTAACTATATGCTGTTGTCTGTGTCTATGAGTTTTTATTTGTTTGTTTGTCTTCTTTGTTCATTTGTTGTTTTCAGTTTTATATCCCACATATAAATGAAATATGATTCTTGACATTTTCTGTCTGACATTTCACTTAGCATGATAATCTCAAGATCCATCCACATTGTCACAAATGGCAGTATTTCATCTTTCCTTATGGCTGAGTAGCATTCCATTGTATATATGTACCACATCTTCTTTATCCAATCATCCATCAAAGGACACTTTAGGATAATTGTATGATCCAGCAATGCCATTCCTGGGTGTATACTCAAAATAACTAAAAACAGGGACCCAGATACTGTATGCAAACATTCATTGCAGCGTTATTCACAATAGCCAAAAGGTAGAAACAATCCAAGTGCCCATCAACAGATGACTGGATAAACAAAATGTGGCTTATACATACAATGGAATATTATTCAGCCATAAGAGGGAAGGAAATTTTAACACATGCTACAACATAGATGAAACTTGAGGACATTATGCTAAGTGAAATAAGTCAGACACAAAAGGACAAATATTGTATGATTCCACTTAGATGAAATACCTAGAAAGTCAAATCCATAGAGAAGAGAAAGGTTACCAGGAGTTTCAGAGAGGGGAAGTAGTAGAGTTACTGCTTAATTATCACAGATTTTCTTTTTGGGGTCATGAAAAGTTTTGGGAATAGATATTGTCAACAATGGTCATTGCTACCAATTCAACACTAACAGGAATCTCCACTTTGGGGTGCAGTGAAGAAGGAAACTCTATTCACAGCACAGCTGTGAATACACCAAGGTTATAGAACAGCTCAGTTGTGATGTAGCACAGCTATGAGGTGGCCTTGGGGCCAGGCGACTTTCTGGCCAGGCCCCTCTCCAGCTACACAGCTCTGCTCTGCTCTCTGCATATCTGCTTTGCACTGCACTAGTCTGCTCCACTGTGCTTTGGTCTGCTCTATGCTACGCCAGTCGCTCTGCTTTCCTCTGGCAAGACATCTTCAGCATTTCAGCTCAGCCAGGAAATGCAGTCTTGAGGAAAGGGAAAGGGAAAGTGAGCTCTTGGAGCCAGAGAGAAGCTGGCTTACATGGACAGAAGTCCTGCCTCTGGTACCTGATTGGCCTGTGCTCAGTCCTTGTTTGCATGAGGACAGTTTGATTGGTCCAAAGCCACTGTCCTGATTGGCCAGAATAGAGCTGCTCTGGTTGGTCGGAGCTATGTGTCTCTGATTGGATGGGGAAAGCCTCAGTCCTATGGTTTGATATAGCATTTTAGTAACTCCTTTATAAGGGCTGGCTCAGATGGCAGAAAACAGTGCAGGCAGGCAGTTTAGCTCAGGCTTCTCCCTGAAGTGCAGTTTCCATGAAAGGCCTCTGTGCAGAAGTGGCTGCTAGAGTTTGTATTTTTTTCTATTTGAGCCAAGCTAGCCACCAGGAGCCCTTCTTAGTAGGTGTCTTCTTTCTCAGGATTCACAGTATCATGATGGTTGTACAACATATGAATGTAATTCATACCACTGAATGGTACACTTAAAAATTGTTAAAATGGCAAATTTATACATAATTAAAGTAAAATATAATGTAATTTAAAGAAAAATGACCTTTCAGCTTAACCTTCTTCCCCCAGAAACATTCTTACAGCCTGACGTCATCTTTCCAAAGAAAATAGTGCCAAGTGCATACTGTGTGCCAGGATCTTCCACTGGACACTGCCAGAAATCCTATATAATAAAAGCCTAATATGCTAAGTGTCCAGTCATCTGGTTGTCCATTTAACCAATTAAAGTGTAATATGCTAATGATATTCTAAGGCCACTCAACGGCTCGCTATGATGTGCACTGACCATCAGGGGGCAGATGCTCCAACCGGTAGGTTAGCTTGCTGCTGGGGTCCAGCTGATCGAGACTGATCGAGATGGGCCAGACACACCCTAAAGCCCTCCCCGCAGTCCCTCCCTGGTTGGCCAACCTCCCACGTCCCTCCCTGGCCCTGATCATGCACTGGTGGGGTCCTTCGGCATGGCCTGCACCCTCTTTCAATATGGGACCCCTCAGGGGATGTTGGAGAGCTGGTTTCGGCCTGATCCTGCAGGCCAGGCTGAGGGACCCCACTGGTACATGAATTCGTGCACCAGGCCTCTAGTAGAAAGATATATGGACATACATCTGTATTTCAAAAGAGCTTATCACACAGCCTAGGCAGCAGACATATGTGTCACTATTCTGTAAGGCCAGAGGGGTGAGTAGATGTTCTGGCTTTGTGCCCTGGGAACACAGAGGCAGGAGCAAACCAATTTTGATTGGAAGATCCAGGATGGCTTGACCAAGGAAGGAGCCTTTTAGCTGCTCTGAAAGAAGTGGCATTTTGAGAGCTGGAGAAGGGAATTCCAAACTGAGGGAGCAGATGAGCCAGCCTCCTTGGTAGGGAGGTGCACCCCTGAGCAAAGGGACGGTGGGTCTGAAGCTGATTCTGAAAGGCAGTTGAGGCCTGATGGTGTCCATTTTTAAGGGTCCAGTTTAATTGGTTTGGACTTTTCAATACTGTCTCTGGGGAAATAGCTTATGTGTTCTTTCTGTTCTTTTCCACTATCCTATTCACCATTTAGGGATGTGAGCCTTTTACCCTTATTGAGAGAGAACTTGAACAGTTTAACATTTTGTTAATGGCTTCTTTTCCACCTCAAACTATGTTTGCCATCTAGTGATTAATCCATGCCATTACAACAACCTGTTCCACATTCCTGGTTTCTCAGCACCAGTTAAGCCTTCAGACTCCTGTTGGCTGTCTCTTCTTCCCTGAACTTCGCTTTCCACATGTCCTGCTACATACATTGGCATTTAGAGACATCAGTAATGAAATCTGACCCCTCAGAGAGTATCGATAATATTCACATGAAAGAAAATGCAGTTGTTTAGGAGAAATGAACGTTAGAAATTATCATGAGAAGTTTAAGTAGGATCTGATTTGACCGTTAGGCAGGAGCAGCACCTTTGTGTGACTATAGATCACTGAGATACGTGGCTGAGACTCCAACCACAATGGGTTCCACAGTCATTCCAGGGCTTTCTCTTCTTCGTGTCTCTTCCAAATGGAGACAAAGATTTTTAACAACTTTGCCTCCAAATGGGTGATACCTGTTTGAACATAATTCTCCCACGTTTCTGACTTTCTGAATGTAGATCAAAGTAAGGAGCCGCACATTCTTCTATTTGTGACATCATTGAGTAGCTAAGTCTACCCAACAGCATTTCTTTCAAAGGCTGTCGTTAATCAGTTGGGAGAGTTGGCCAAAAAATACTGTTTTATATATGCAGGAGATTTAAAATCATCAATCACCCAGAATTCTTGAAGGACCCAGGGAAACATTTAGCCTCTAAACCAGAGCTTTCAGGGCTGAATTAGTTTCTAAACAAAGATGATTTCTGCATCGTTGGAAATTAGTCTAGTAGGTCCAGTATGTCTTTTTGCCTCAGAGATCTAAGCTATGGGAAATAATTTACTCAACAGCTATTAACTGAATGCCTATTGGCCAATCTCTGACCTAGGATATAACTATAGATATAACCTGATTACACATAAAATTATTATTAAAGTCTTTTTGAAAAATTTGTTATAGCTTCTCTCCTCCCCCCCCCACCCCCCCACCACCACTGCACCTTCCATGAGATCCAAGCAAGGCTTTCTTGCAATGAATTTTGTTCTAGGAGGATTATGCTGTGGGTACAATTCCCGCTTTACTGCCAAGGTCACTTATTTTTCAGTTTGTTATGAACTGTTAGCCTGGAAAATAGCTTCTGGCCTCCAATCCAAAAGCAGTCCTGAAGCCCTGAGATGGGATAGAATACACGGCAGGAAGCCATCGGCTCAGTCTCTAAAAACATGTGAGAGGCTTGGCTGTCATTTTTAACTGTTACTGTATGTATCTTCTTGCTGTTGAATCTGTCTGCCTCTGATTTTTGCAGGGAAGGCCGGAGATACCGGGTGTACGTTGTGATACCACTTCTGCCAGGGTTTGAAGGAGACATTAAAACTGGTGGAGGAAACGCTCTCCAGGCAATAATGCACTTCAACTTCAGGTGACAGAATCCTATGTGGTCTGTTTTCAGCTTTCAATAAGCCGTGCCCATAAGCTGGTAAAAGGAATGGAAATGTTTGTCCACATCTATTCACTGGAGTGTTGAACAAATGAACACTTGTCTTTATTTTACTCTGAATCTTGGTCTGTTTACTAGTTGGTAAAATTCAAATAGAACCTAAAATCGTAAAGAGTAGGCCTACGACACATGGCAACTATAAAAAAACTAAAATATTAGTCTCGTTTATATTTGTTGCCTAGTATATATGTACATATAATATTTATAATATATATAAGATATATAGTATACATATTGTAAATATAAAATAATGTATAATAAATATTATATATAAATATAATGTAAAATATAAAATATATGGAGTTATTGTCTCCATTTATAATATACATATTTATGTATACTAAAGAACTAAAATATTAGTCTCCTTTATATTCACATATATTTTATATGTATATATATTTATTTATAATATATATACATATAGAGACAGGGACTTTATATATTATATAAAATATATGTATAAAAATATATATACCTATTGATTTTTAAATTATTGTTAAAGCTACCAAATAGTTATTGACTTTTTTATATTCTTTGCAGTTATATAGAAAAAATGCTTAAAATGCTATGATTTGTACAAGTTTGTTTATGATTTTCTAGGTAGTAAATGCTTCAACAAGGTTGTAATAATAGTCTCTGCTAGAAGCATGAAGGTTCTTTCCTAGCTCCTGAAATTTTAATTCTTTTTCTCTACCACTTCTTAGCTAAAATTATAGGAAAAGTGGTTAAGTTCTATTCTTGATATTCTAAAAAGCAGTGAATAGGCACTGCTCAAAAAGGCACTTGAGCCCTGGCTGGTTTGGCTCAGTGGATGGAGCGTTGGCCTGCGGACTGAAGGGTCCTGGGTTCGATTCCAGTCGAGGGCGCATGCCCGGGTTGTGGGCTCAATCCCCAGTGTGGGGGGGGGGGGGCGTGCAGGAGGCAGCCAATCGATGATTCTCTCTCATCATTGATGTTTCTCTCTCTCTCTCCCTCTCCTTTTCTCTCTGAAACCAATAAAAATATATATATTTTTAAAAGGCACTTGAGGCTTCAGACTTGGCCAGTGGAGAATCATGAAGGGGGTTGAGGGGGCCTCGCTGGTGGACAGGTGGGGAGAGGCAGTTTCTCTCTGGGTCACGTAGCTGGGAAAGAGAACAGAAGTGAAGAGGCAGGTGGACAGCCTGGGCACGGCTCCAGGTCCCAGCTATAAGCTCTGTAACCTGAGATACAAAAGAATCCTACTCAAGATCCCACTTTTAATAACACAAAGCGAAGAACAGAACCTGGGTATTTTCTTTTAATATCCCTTGTTTTTCAAAGTGCCTGTAAGTTGACCACTTTTATAATCAAACCTTTTTTCGAGGACAAAGGAGACCTCACAGAACCCCCAGTATATAAAGCAAAAAAGGGTTTGGAGCCTTTGTCAAATTAGGGGTGGGGGCTTAGATACCTTGTTACTGGTTCCCCCCTTCCTAGTGGAACCCCTTATGGGATCTGAGGGTCTTCTGTGTACAGTTTGAGTGCCCCTTTGTGGTGGAAATCTTTTTTAATCCTTTTATTTTATTCAGACTTTTCAAGCTTCTGTCTGTCTGCTGGGGTTTCAAGTAAAGATTTTTTTGGTTTGTCTCTTCTTGAGGAATTTTTCCTGGCTACAGTATGAGAGAACTTGAGCTGCGGTTTGGTCTATGCTCTCAGTTTGAAGATTTGCCCATTTCTACTATCATCTGATTTATAACATGACAAACAAAGCTTTTCAAGTATTTAAGGCCCTGACATAATGTTTAATCAGCTATTAACCACTCTATTTGCCATTCTAATGTTATTTTTGGAATATTGTCAATTGTAATTGTTTTTTGTGATTATTTTCTTGGGTTTGAACCAGCTGAATAAAATAACATGCTTGGCTTTTGTTCAGCAACTAAAACTATAACCTTTTATTATGCAAAACATCTCTATTTGCTGGCATCATCTTTAATAATATCAGCATTTCCCAGGCATAACTGTATTTTTAATTATTTTCATAAAGCAAGCAGATGGAGCACAGTATTTTTTTGTATTGTCAGTCTTTACAATTCATAGACTGTTATTAGTCTTGAGAAACAAAATCATTAATAGTCAGTTACTTGAGACTATTATATTTTTCACTTTTAAGGGGTTTGCCAACTTTACAGAGTCCAAGTGTAATAGTTTCTTTAATTATAAAATTATTCTGCTAAGTTTTTGCCCTTTTTACCTTTGAAAGCAATGTGATTGTGTAAGTATTCTTATCTATTGAGGCATTTTAAATTTATCTTCACTATCAACAAATTTCCTAAGAAGGAAAATTCATCCATAATCCATCTTTTAAAAATAACATCTCTTTCTGAAATAAATTTTATAATTTTTCCATTTAACCACCTCAAAACAACTACCTTGTTCCATCAGTAGTATTACAAAAGTAATATTTATTGTTTTTTATGTTTTAGATTTTTAAAAAATCTATGTAGCATCTTTTCCCAAAAGCACTTGTTCTGTTTTTACCTGGATTAGGACTAAATCCCACAAATTGGGATTAGTTCCTTTGCAACCTCCAAAATTATTTCCTTTCTTTACATATTTTTAGGACCATGTGCAGAGGAGAAAATTCCATCCTTGGACAGTTAAAAGTAGAGCGTAAGTAACTGCTTTTCTTTTCCTCCATGGCTGTTTTGACAACATACCAATAATCATTAATATTTTAATAGTGTGATTGTAGAACTCTATTTACAAAAGGTATCCCATGCAATACTTAAGAGATCAATTTATTCTCATTAAATTATCCAAACCAATGACTTGAGTTGCATAGGTAATAAAAATGAGAGAGTATTTTATAATGTATTTTATTATTTATATTTATTTGTAATAACTGTTTTGATAATAAGTGGGATTTGTAAAGCACTTCACAAGATCTTACATATATCTTCTACTTTGATCCTTCACCCCAGTCCTAGGTAGTAAGCAGGACAGATGTCATCCCTGCATTAAAGATGAGGATATAAATGCTACAAGGTTAACTGTATTCATGTGGCCTCCTATAAATGTAGAAATTTCAGGGTCTAAATTTTTGAGGACATTATACTGGAGTTAAATAAGGAAAGAACACAGTAATACCTTTCACTTATTTTAATTCTTCGCATTATCAAAGGTACTTTTTCAGATACCTTCTTAAATAATCCTTCTACGTAGTTCTTAACTACAATATATTGTAACCAAGGGTTTGCTTGTCTATATCTCTGTGAACTGACTCTAACTTCAGCACATAATAGGTGCTCAATAATGTTACATATTCTGTACAATAGATCTGAAAGATTCAACAAGAAATAAGCTGGAGTCCGAACCCAAATTGTCTGACCTTCAGTTCAGATTGGGTCTAGATTGTGAAAAGTTGAAGGTGCACATTAAAAAAAAACTAGATTTTATCCAGAAGGAGATAAAATGAGGTTGATGGAAGCCTCTGAGTCCTGGAATGAACTCACCAAAGTGGTGTTTGTATGAAGATTCACTTACTCTTGGTAAGCAAAGTAGAGAGAGACATGGCAGGTGAGAGATAATGACACATTGGTAATGGATATAAAGGTTATATATGAATAAGGCTGTGAAGGAAGACTTGAGGGCATATAGAGCAGAGAGTAAGGGAAGTATCAGATAACCTAAGAGCTTCAATCCAACTGACCAAGAGAATGGAGCTGCCACAGGGAGGTCTGAAAAAGACAGGAGGGGCCATCACAATAATGTGATGCCATGTGGCATGGCTTTCAAATATGCTAGTAAACTCAAAATTTTGAAGATTGTATGCACTAGATAATGTATCAGAATGTGGGGAGAAAATATTAGTCCTTTCATGTATGTATGTTTTTCACTTAAAGAATTAGGACATCACTAGGAATGGCATAGTAAGGATTTCCAAAAACTCACTCCTGCATAAAAATAATAAAAACACTACAAAAAATAGTTAAAGTCATCTTTTTTCAGGTCTCTGGAAATTAACCAAAGGCATGTGACAATCTGAAGAATGTTTATTCAGAAAGATAGCAGAATCTTAATAAATGCAGCAAGATTTGTGGCATTTTAATTTTCCATGTACCCATCCCCCTCTCCTCATTTCCACACTAGCCATAAAAGTCAACTTATCACTATGAAACCTAGCAGCCTAGCCACCACTGGAAGGAGCCAAATAGGTTTGAAGCTCCTGAATTCTGACAATTCTAAGAATTGTCATAATTTGACCTGTATAATGTTTGAAAGTCATTAAAACAACTAGTTTATGTTCAAAGAACTAAAGGAAATGATATGTAAAGAACTGAAACAGTGATCTCTCTCTCTCCCAATTTTTTTTTTTTTTTTTTTTTTTTTGGGAGACAACCAAAATTTTTGGTGGCCTTAAAAAAAAAAAAAAAAGAACTAAAGCAGTGGTTCTCAACCTTCCTAATGCCACGACCCTTTAATACAGTTCCTCATGTTGTGGTGACCCCCAACCATAATATTATTTTCGTTGCTACTCCATAACTGTAATTTTGCTACTCTTAATGAATCGTAATGTAAATATCTGTGTTTTTCGATGGTCTTAGGCTCTACAGCAGCAGTTCTCAACCTGTGGGTCGTGACCCACAGGTTGAGAACCGCTAGCAGGGTCGCCAAAGACCATTGGAAGACACAGATATTTACATTATGATTCATAACAATAGCAAAATTATAGTTATGAAGTAGCAACAAAAATAATTTTATGGTTGGGGGTCACCACAACATGAGGAACTGTATTAAAGGGTTGCAGCATTAGGAAGGTTGAGAACGACTGAACTAAAGGAAGTATAAAAACAAAATCTTCTCAATTAGAGACTATGAAAAAGTAGAATTTTTAAATTAAAATGTTTCTATAAAAGTCTTTTTATAGAAAAAAGAAGTAATGGTGTACAGGGTGGAGCAATAGTAATAATACAAGAATAAACTCTGTATTTCATGTGCTCAGAACTATAAACCTACTTTTCCTCATCCCTGTATACATTTTGAAGTTGAAAAGTATAATAACTGAAATAAAATGCACATTAGAGGGGCTCAGTAGCAGATCAGAGCAAGCAAAAGAATCAACAAACTTGAAGATAGGTTCGTTGATAGTATTCAGTCTGATGGGACAGAAAAGAAAAATAATGGAGAAAAATGAATAGAGCCTCGGGGACCTGTAAAACATCACGAAGCACACCAGCATGATGGGAGTCCCAGAAGGAGAAGAAAGAGAGAAAAGTGCAGATAGAATATTTAAAGAAATAACAACTGAAAACTTCCCCCAAAACATGAATCTACACATCCAAGAAGCTCAACAAAATCTAAGTAGGATGACTTTAAAGAGATTTACACCAAAACAATCATAATCAAAATAGTGAAAGACAAAGATAAAAAGAGAATCTTGAAAGCAGCAAAGGCGAAGCAAATAAAGATTAATAACCAATTTCTCATCAGAAACCATTCTGTCTTTTTTTATAATATCCTTTATAACAAAAAAACTTTTATTTTTGATAAAATTTATCTAGTTTTATGTTTTTTGTTTTTGGTGTACAATCCAAGAAACCATTGCTGAATCCATTATGGAAGAAAATGTTTGTAAATCATATATCTGATAAGGAAGTTGTATCCTGAAAATATAAGGAACATTTAGAAATCAACAATAAAAAGAATAATTCAATTTTAAAATGGGCTAAGGATCTAAGTAGACATTTCTCCAAAGAAGATGTACGAATGGTCAATAATCACATGAAAGGATGCTCAACATTGTTAGTCATTAGGGAAATTCAAATAAAAACCACAAGATACAACTTCATACCCACCAAAATGGCTATAATTTAAAAAATAAAAAAGTCATTGAAAGAATATGGAGATATTAGAACCCTCATACAGTACATTACTGTTGGGAATTCAAAACTATTCAAGCTCTTTGGGAAGCAGTTTGATAATCCTTCAAAAATTAAAAAGAGAGTTACCATATAATCAAGCAATTCTGCCCCATAGTACATACCCTAGAGCAGGGGTGGGCAAACTTTTTGACTTGAGGGCCACAATGGGTTCTTAAACTGGACCGGAGGGCCGGAACAAAAGCATGGATGGAGTGTTTGTGTGAACTAATATAAATTCAAAGTAAAGGAGCGGAGGGGAGAGCAAGAGAACCCTCCACTCTTTCGGCTCCACGGGCCAGATAGAACAGCCAAACGGGCCGGATCTGGCCCACGGGCCATAGTTTACCCACGGCTGCCCTAGAGAGTGGAAAACATATGTCCACACAAAAACTTGTACTTGAATGTTTATAGCAGCATCCTATATAATAAAGGGTTAATATGCAAATTAACCCTCATGCCATCACAAGATGGCTGCCTACCACCAGGCTGGCAGGAGGGTTAGTGAGGGACAACCAAACAACTGAACAAGCAGGCTGCGTGGGGCAACTAGAGGCCCAGTGCATGAAATTCATGCATGGAGGGGAAGGCATGCACTGGGCCTCTAGTTATTTATAATAGCCCCAAAGTGGGAGCAACACAAATATCCATTAGTTGATGAATGTAGAAACAAAATGTGTTTATCCATACAATGGAATATTATCCTATACTAGAGGCCCGGTGCAGGAAATTTGTGCACGGAGGCAGGGTGTCCCTCAGCCCAGTCTGCACCCTCTCCAATCTGAGACCCCTCAAAGGATGTCTGACTGCCCGTTTAGGCCCGATCCCAGTGGGATTGGGCCTAAACGGGCAGTCGGACATCCCTCTCACAATCCAGGACTCCTGGCTTCCAACTACTCACCTGTCTGCCTTCCTGATTGCCCCTAACGCTTCTGCCTGCCAGCCTGATCACCCCTTAACCACACCCCTGCCAGCCTGATTGATGCCTAACTGCTCCCCTGCCAGCCTGTTTGCCCCTAACTGCCCTCCCTTGCAGGCCTGGTCACCCCTAACTGCCCTCCCCTGCAGTCCTGGTCCCCCCCAACTGCTCTCCCCTGCAGGCCCGGTCACCCCCAACTTCCCTCCTCTGCCAGCCTGATCACCCCCAACTGCCCTCCCTTGCAGGCCTGGTCCCTTCCAACTGCCCTCCCTTGCTGGCCATCTTGTGTCCACATGGGGGCAGGATCTTTGACCACATGGGGGCAGCCATGTTGTGTGTTGGAGTGATGGTCAATCTGCATATTATTCTTTTATTAGATAGGATAGAGGCCTGGTGCATGGGTGGGGGCTAGCTGGTTTGTTCTGTGTCCCGGATCAGGGTGGGGGTTCCCTTGGGGTGTGGGGCGGCCTGGGCAAGGGGCCTGTGGTGGTTTGCAGGCCGGCCATGCCCCCTGGTGACCCAAGCGGAGGCCCTGGCATCTGGGATTTATTTATCTTCTACAATTGAAACTTTGTAGCCTGGAGTCGAGCCAAGCCTTCTGCTCCCTCTGTGGTGGCAGCCATTTCTGTTGGGATTTATTTATCTTCTATAATTGAAACTTTATAGCCTTAAGCGGAGGCCAAGGCAGTCCAGGGTGTGTGGAAAGCTTGGCTTCCTCCATCGCCAGGGGCAACCCTAGCCTCCTGCTCTTTCCAGCTCTGTGGCTTCCGCCATTTCTGTTGGGCTTTATTTATCTTCTATCATTGAAACTTTGTAGCCTTGAGTGGAGGCCTAGGCCCACCAGGGTGTGCAGAAAGCTTGGCTTCCTCCATTGCCGGGGAAACCCAAGCCTCCCTCCTGCTCTCTGTGGCCACAGCCATCTTGGTTGGGTTTATTTGCATATTCACTCCTGATTGGCTGGTGGGCGTGGCTTGTGGGCATGGCTTGTGGGTGTAGCAGAGGTACGGTCAATTTGCCTACTACTCTTTTATTAGATAGGATATTAAAGAGGTGATATGCAAATTGACCATCATTCCAACACACAAGATGGCCGACCCCATATGGTCAAAGATGGCTGCCCCCATGTGGACACAAGATGGCCACCACAAGATGGCCGGCAGGGGAGGGCAGTTGTGGGCAATCAGGCCAGCAGGGGAGGGCACTTGGGAGAGACCAGGCCTGAAAGGGAGGGCAGTTGGGGACGATCAGGCCTGTAGGGGAGGGCAGTTAGGGGTGACTGGGCTGGCAGAGGAGGGCAGTTGGGGGCGATCGGGCCTGCAGGGAAGGGCAGTTGGGGGGAACCAGGCCAGCAAGGGAGAGCAGTTAGGAGCAACCAGGCTGGCAGGGGAGGGCAATTAGGGGTGACCAGGCCGGCATGGAAGAACAGTTAGGGGTTACCAGGCTGGCAGGGGAGAGCAGTTAGGGCAGCCGTGGGCAAACTATGGCCCGCGGGCCGGATCCAGCCCGTTCAGCTGTTCTATCCGGCCCACGGAGCCGAAAGAGCAGAGGGTTCTCTTGCTCTCCCCTCCGCTCCTTCACCAGCAGTAGTGTTAACATGGCAACGTCGGGAAACACGGCCGCAGCGCCTTCTTCTGAGTGGGCAGATTTATATCCGCCCATTCAGTAGAAGGAACAACCTCTCAATCTTCCAGAGGCTCCTTGTAATGCCCGCGGACGCGTCTCCGACATCACCCTGGGAATGCGTAGACACGTTATCCTGGTGATGTAGGGAGACATGCCCCCGGAGAGCACAGTATCAGAGCATTAGCTAAAAAGGAGACCAACAACACTGTTCCCACTGAAGTTGATGTTTTAAAGACCAAAAACCTTTCAACCCAGTCTACATTGCCATCTACATCTACGTCCCGGGCATAATTTGGAAGTTGCACTAAAGAAAATGTTTAATTTACTGTTTACACATTTTGTTCTTTTCTCTTTGTTTTAGTTTTAAATTATTTTATTATATTTAAGTTTAATTTGAAAGGCTTTTGTACCTTTCCTTTGTTAGGCAATTTTATTTTGCCTTTGCCATCTTCAATATAAGGTATGTTATTGTGCTATGATTCCTCCATTTTTTGAAGTTTCAAATTATAATAATTAGTGTTTACATTCTTCTTGTTAAAATGTTTGAAATGAATAAAACTATTGAAATAAAAAAAAAAAGACCGTACCCTTTTATGTAATGATGTTTACTTTAAATTTATATTAGTTCACACAAACACTCCATTCATGCTTTTGTTCCGGCCCTCCGGTCCAGTTTAAGAACCCATTGTGGCCCTCGAGTCAAAAAGTTTGCCCACCCCTGGGATAGGGGCAATCAGGCCGGCAGGGGAGCAGTTAGGCATCGATCAGGCTGGCAGGGGAGTGGTTAGGGGGTGATCAGGCTGGCAGGCAGAGGCGGTAGGGGCCATCAGGCAGGCAGGCAGGCGAGCAGTTGGGAGCCAGCAGTCCTGGATTGTGAGAGGGATGTCCGACTGCCCTCGGGATCGGGATCGGGATCGGGCCTAAACTGGCAGTCGGACATCCTTCAAGGGGTCCCAGATTGTAGAGGGTGCAGACTGGGCTGAGGGACACCCCCCCATGCACGAATTTTGTGCACCAGGCCTCTAGTTTAGATATAAAAAGGAATATACTGATACATGCTACAACATGCATGAACCTTGAAAATATTATGCTAAGTGAAAATAAACCAGACATGAAAGGCCAAAGGCCACATATTTTATAATTCCATTGTTTATAAAAAATTTTAACAGACAGGAAAGTAGATTAGTTATTTCCAAGGTCTGGGGAGAAAATGGAATGGAGAGTGACTCCTAATAAGTATGGTTTCTTTCGGGGGTAATATAAATGTCTTAAGATTAGATAGTGGTGATAGTTGTATAGCATCTCAATATACTTTTAACAAACACTGATTTGTATACTTTAAAAACTGCATTTTATGGTACATGATATTTTAAATGATTTGGAAGCTTTAAAATAATGAATTAAACTTTTAGTGTGTGTGTGTGTGTGTTTAGTGTCCAATAATTTTTCACTAGTGGTCCACTCAGTCTAAAAAACTTTAGAAACAATCTTTGATATAGACATGCACATCACCAATAATAAATACTTTCCAAAGTTGTATGTAATTGCATCCAGGTCAGAGAAGATTTACCAGAGCATTATCCCTAAACTCAATTTTCTAATGCTTAAAATGAAGATGATAGTGAATGAGTAAGTCTAAAAGATACACTGATAAAACCAGGAGAGCCATTCAGCGCTGACCATGGCTAGTAAAATGCAAAAGTGAGGTTATAGGAGAATAAAAAGTCCGAACAAGCTTGTTTAGTTTCTCAACCATAAAAATGGCCCACGCTTATTACCAAGCATCCCTTTTGCTCTGGACCCTTTTCCTGCCTTTGCCTATTCAGGGGAAAAATTGGATTTTAACAGAAAAGCAATCTCAGTGTTAAGCCCTCTTATGAAAAGATTTCCAAGTACCCTGGGAACAAGTCAAAATCAGATATCTCAGTGGGGGAAATGTTCATACTCTAAACAGGGGAGAATAGATTAATTGCATAATGCCACTTTTTGAGGTACAATGTTGTATTGTTGGTTTTGTTTTTGTAAATGCGTAGTGGGCTTTAAATACATGAACCAGCTGATCTCTAATTGGATGGAGAACTATAGCTGTCTGCTGTTTCAGTTCTTTAAAAATAACAAAACTGCCGCTGTAAATATGTTAAAATTCCTGAAAAGAAAACGAGCAGCTATTAGTGTATAATTATCTAATACTCCAATCTCCAGGGATTTAGTGTTTAATTTAAAGCATTTCTTTATCATTTTTATACTTGTTGTGAATTGTGACATTTTAGCATTCAATTTAGTATAATTTAACAGAAGGTCTGGATGTTTTCAATCAGGATTAGAAATGTACATATACGAAGTGCTACAAGTTTTTAAGTAACAAAAGCCTGTAACAACTATGGAAGTCCTTTCACAGAATTTCCTTACAAATTTTGAGAGTCTATTGTATTGACTTCCTCATCTTTCAAGGTATATATGTACCAATGTTCATAACAGATATGTCCCAGGGGTCTGTATAAACCTCAAGATTCCCAAATACCTATTTTATTTGGAACCTCCCTGATATGTTTTCATCTATTGCTTCATATTCATGCTTGCACATGTTCCTGGCATTCTCACATTTTCTTTGAAAGGCACTTGTTTCCTCAGTATGTCCTCACAGCACAAGTGAACACCGCCAACTTTGTATCTAGTTTTCTTCACAGAATAAAATACAAGCTGAAATAGTTTCTCAACTTGCTTTTTCTTGCTAGATGGGCGCCCCACTGCATTTGACCGGCTGCACTTGAAATCACCCAAAATGTTCACTTTCTGAACGAGGGACCCTTATCTTTTAGGTCCTGTTACTAATGGTTACTAATGGTTAGCGTTCTTCTTGAAGGCATTGTGCATAACCAAGTTAGGTTTCTGTCACTTCATAAGAATATTTCATAGTCAAGGCTGTAGGCTGGACTGTGTGGGCTGTGAGGCTCTCCAGGGAATTGATGTGTTACTGATACGCTCCAGCCTTGCTTTGGGATGGCACCAACCCGTGCCTTCGAAATTTACAAATTATTAGGTCTTTAACCTTCAGGCTGCTAACAGCTAGTCAATATCACTAATCTTTAAAAAATATTTTTAAATAATTCTAGGCTTCCAGTTTCTAGAACTGCTATATATCTTTCATTCTGATTTCTCAAATGGTAACATATTACCTTTTTGCTTCATCATTCTCTCTTAATAGGTAGGTGAGTATTTTTCTCCTGGACCATGCAGGAATAAGTTGTAGCCATGATACCCATTTACCCCTGAATACATAAGTGTGTGTTTCTGGAAAAAAAAAAAAAAGGACATTTTTAAAGCAGCTATAAGTCAATTATCAAAACAAATGAAATTAACATTGATGTCCTACTATCTTACTGTAGGCATTCTTGAAATTCTGCCAGCTGTCTTACTGATGTCCTTTACAGCAAAAGGAGGGTGGGATGCTTTATTCTGACCCAGGACTCAATCAACAATCATGTGTTGCATTTGGTTGCCATGTATTTTATTTTATTTAACCTGAAATAATCCCTCAATCTTTTTTTTCTTTTTGGAAGGTGGGAGACTTTTATGATCTTGATAGTTTTAAAGGATATAGACTAGTTAATTTGTAGAGTAGCCTCCAAATGGGGGTATATTTATTGTTTCCTCATGATGACATTCAGGTTATGCATTTTCAGCAGGGATGTTACAGAAGTGATGTTGTTCCCCGTGGGTGGTACCAGGAGGAACACGATGTTGCTTAGCCCCATTACCAGTTGTATTAACTTTGACCACCAAGTGAAGGTGGTATCTGCCAGGTTTCTCCACATAAAATCACTATATTTCCCTTTGTAATTAATAAGTATTTTGTGGGAAAATATTTTGAGTCTATGTAAATATCCTGCTTCTTATCAGACATTCAATAATGTTTTTAGCATGCATGGAGTCTTTTCTGAATCAATTATTTACTACTATGATTCAATTATTACTATGATAGTTGCTAAATGCTAATTTTCAAATTTCTTTATTTTTTCTATATTTATGACTTTTTTCTAAATTTCTTAGTTACAATTCTACTAAAATGAGAGCTTTCCCTTCTTTGACATTTATGTATTCATTCTTATATTAATTATATTGGTATGAATTTGTGGATTCTTATTTTATTCAATGGATCATAATTTTTGATGCTCAGATCACATATGTTTGGTCTTTAAGGGATTCTCTTAAGGGGCTTTTGACAGGTCACCTTCAGCCTTGGTTTTGTTTGTTTGTTTGTTTTAAGGGTTTCAGACTCATCTTGTACATTCCTAGAACTAGTCCTGTAATCAGTCATTTCTCCAAGGAACCTGAGTTCTTTCAGTGGAAAATAGAATTTAAAAACTAAAATCTGGGTGCTAGATATGATCATTGCTACTGGGTTATCACTGCTTTAGACCCTTTGTATTCTGTCAATCATCTGTCATCTATCTATCAATGATCTATTTATCTATCATCTATCTATCTATCTATCTATCTGTCTATCTATCTATCTATCTATCTCCATATCTCCATACTGATACCTCCAATTTTAATCCCCAGCAAAGGATTCCTTTCTTTTATAGTGAGAAGCCTGGCTCCTATTACCTACAGTATATGTATCCATTTCCTCAGTCCCAGAATGCACAGAGAGTAGTTTCTGAATTGCTAAGCCCGTGCGACTTTGAGAAATACATCTACTCACTAGAATTTAATGTTTGTCTACAGTTTTTTGTCTTTAGCCTAAGAACATATATATATACTCAAAAGTTAGTGTTCAAAATTTACTTGGATTATGTTATTAATTTGAAATACAGTTAGTTCATTTGCTTTGGTTTGTATTCCATTTTAAGGTGTGTGTTTTTTCTGTATCTTTATTTTTTTGAGTGTGTGCAATATACTTCAAACAGTCATAAATTTAAAAAAGCAAACTTAGATGTGCCACTTCCCTATACTTTCTTTTTCTTCTCCAACCACCTTTTTCATCCTATTGCCACCCACCCTTTATGGGTAACCAATTTTTTCAGTTCCTAGATTATTCTTGCTTTGTTTCCTTTTGCACAAATGGAGAGATACATGTATACTTTCTTATTTCTCCCAATCTCTTTCATAAGAGTAACATACCTCATATTCTCTTACGTACTTTGCTTTTTCATTTAACAATGTATCCTGAAAGGCACTCCAAAGTTCATCGAGATCTTCATGCTTTTAACCTTAGCATGGTCTTCCACAGTTAATGCAATCACCTTCCTATATGTGGTCAGTTCGATTATTTTCTGTGTTTTTCTATTATAATTATGCAATGAATAATCTTGTGCATGTACACGTATATGTTCTCGGTTGTTGGAATGTAGGATAATTTTCTGGAGTGACATTTCTGGGTCAATAGGTAATTTTGTTAGATATTGCCAAATTTCCCTCCAAACAGTTTGTGCCCATTTGCATTCTCACCACCGATGAATGAGAGAGCCTGCTTCAACAGTCTCACAAAAGAATGTGTTATCCCACCTTTTCTTGCCAGTCGCATAGGTAAGAAATTGTTTCTCAGTGTAGTTTCAATTTTCATTTCTATGATTATAAGTGAGGGTGAATATCTTTTCCAATGTATATTTTTGCATGTGTGAATTGTCTATTCACTCCCTTTTCCCATTTTTCTATCAAGGTTTTGATCTTTCTCCTTCAGTTATTAAGTTATCTTCATGTTAGGACTCTGCACTCTTCATCTGTGACATACACTTTCTCCCACTTTGTCATTTTGTCTGTTGTTGTTGCTTGTGGTGTTTTATATCATGAAAATGTAGTGTTTTGGTATTTCTTTAAATTGAGTCAGCGTTATCAATCTTATATTTTATTGCCTCTGGACAGTTGCAAGCCTTCCCTATATTCAGGTTATACAGGAATTCACCCTGTTTTCTTCTTGTATGGAAAATTTTATTTGCAAAAACATCCAGATAGTTTCATATGCTTTCATTTCTATCTCTGATCAATTTGGAGTTTATTTTTGTGATTGGTGTGAGGTAAAAGTATAATTATTATCTTTTTCAAATACAGATGCAATCATACTAGCACCCTTTATTTAAAAGTCCTAGTCCTTTATGTAAAAACTAGTCCTTTATTCGTGCACTGGCAGGGTCCCTCAGCCTGGCCTGCACCCTCTCGCAATCCAGGACCCCTCGGTGGGTGTTGGAGAGCCGGTTTTGGACGATCCCTGCAGACCAGGCCGAGGGACCCCACCAGTGCACAAATCTGTGCACTGGGCCTCTAGTATGCATATAAGATCTTTGGTTAATCTCTTCCCGCCCTTCCCTCACCCCCCTTCCCGATGAGATTCATCAGTCTGTTCCATGTTTCCATGCCTGTGGTTTCCGCTCCTGTGTTAAGTGTCTGCCCCATGGTGGTCAGTGCACATCATAGCTACCAGTCGGGTGGTTGAACGTTCAGGCAGTTGGACGGTTGCTTAGGCTTTTATATATATATAGATATAGATCATTTCCTAGTCATTGAGATCCAGCCTTTATGTACATATGCAAAATTTCCATATGTACTTGGATCTATTCCTAGGCTTTCTATTCCATTCTCAGGTTCAGCTGTCTATTTATGGGCCAGTTCTGCACTGTGTTAATTATACAGACTTGGTAGATGTGTTAATATTGGATAGGATTACTGCTCTGTCTTAACTTTTCTAGTTTTATTAATAACCATCCTTGAATTTTTTTTTCATATAAACTTTCTGACCAGGTTTTATAGCTCCATAAAAATGTGTTGGTATCTCTACTGAGATTACATTAAATTTATAAATTAATCTAAAGGAGTTAGCACTTTTTAAATATTGAATTGATTTATGCCAGAACAAGGGATGTCTTTTCATTTGTTCAAGAATAGACTACTGTCTTTCAATAGTGTTTAAATTTTTCTTCATAAAAATTTTACACATTTATTGTTAAGTTTATCTTTAAGTGTTCTATCTTCTTTGTTGTGAGGTTTTATCTATGATTATATCCTCTGACTGGATATTGTTTGTGTGTGTGGAGCTACATATTAATTTATATTCTAGCATGCTTATTCTTTTATTTTTTGAGATAGTTTTATCATTGATTCTCCAAGAATACAATTATATTATCTATAAACTAGAAGCCCGGTGCATGAAATTCTGTATGGGGAGGGGGTGTCCCTCAGTCCAGCCTACACCCTCTCCAATCTGGGACCCCTCGGGGGATGTCCGACTGCTGGTTTAGGCCCAAACCGGCAGTTGGACATCCCTCTCACAATCTGGGACTGCTGGCTCATAACTACTCGCCTGCCTGCCTGATTGCCCCAACCACTTCTGCCTGCCAGCCCGATCACCCCCAATTGTCCTTCCCTGCCAGCCCGGTCACCCCCAACTGCCCTCCCCTGCCTGCCTGGTTGCCCCCAACTGCCCTCCCCTAATGGCCTGGTCACCCCCAACTGCCCTCCCCTGCCTGCCTGGTTGCCCCCAACTGCCCTCCCCTAATGGCCTGGTCACCCCCAACTGCCCTCCCCTGCCAGCCTGATCACCCCTAATCCCCTGCCAGCCTGATCTCACCCCTAACTGCCTCTGACTCAGCCCCCACTATCATGGCTTTGTCCGGAAGGAAGTCGGACATCCGGAAGATGGCCGGTTGACCTGGTCTAATTAGCATATTATTCTTTTATTAGTATAGATAGATTATATAGGATAGGATTGCTTAAATAAGGTGGGGGGGGAGCCTTTTTCAGCAGGAGGAGATGCTTTTGCCAGAAAAAAATACATAACCCCTATATCTGGACTGATAGCCAGCCATATGCACTATACTGCCAAACTGGTTATTAAAAAATTGAACCGCTTTCTTACACCTTACACCAAACAGCTGTTGCCCTTAAAACCCCTCCTCAGCCCCCACCTTAGGTTCTGCCTTTTCAGTTCACCCAGATTTGGTTCTGATTGGTTGGTTTCTATGCCAGTCAGTGTCAAAAGCTCTGCCTCCTAGGAAGCCATTGGCTCCTTGCAGTTCACCCAGATTTGGTTCTGATTGGTCAGTTTCTATGCCAGTCAGCATCAAAAGCTCCACCTCCTAGGCAGCCATTGGCTTGAATGGCCCCACTGACAGCTGTCTCTCTCTCCAGGCCTATCTCCAGGCCTGATCCACAGCCTTCATGGCAGCTGTGGATCAGGCCCTGCCTCTTTCTCTGGGCCTGATCCGCATCCTCCGCAGCAACCCCAGATTAGGCCCTGTCTCTCTCACCGTGCCCACCTCACCCTGCCCACCCGCCCACTGGCTGCCAGCCTTGCTGTGATAGGAGCTGTGGGCCATGGGGGAGGGTCTGAAAGGTGCTCCATGCACTTCCTGGTGTCTGTTCATTTGTTCATTTTGGTCGTTACGGCCATTGGCCTTTTATTATATAAATGGGAGGTGGTTTTACTTCTTTTGTGATTTCTTTTGTCTAAATGCATTGCTAATACCTCCAAGGTAATATATACACACATACATAGATGTACAAATATACATATATAATTCATGTTATACATTTTGAAGCATGTTAATAAAGTATTCAGTATTTCCTATTTTTTTTTCATTGTTTTTAATTAATATAAAAAAATGGGTGCTGAATTGTGTCAAAAACTTTTTAGCATCTGTTGTGATAATCATAGATTCTTCTCCCTAGATTGATCAATATTGTATATTCTATTAATGGGCTTTCTCATATTGCAGACTCACACCCCTAGAATGCATCTCCCATGGTCATACTGTACTATTTCTGAGTGTGTACACTAATCTTCAATCTATAAGGCCAAGGCTCTATGGCAGTGTCCTGCAAGGAATGATATCCCCTAGGACACTTGAATTATAGATTTCTATTGAATCAGAACCTCTGGGGAGGGTCCCAGAATTCTGCTTTTATTGGGTCCCCCAGAGGTGGTCTTTCTACACACTGAGAAGCATTGGTCTACTATATTGATCAATGCTAATATTTTATGGGAACTTACTGCAAAAATGTTTATTTTAGCACAGGATTTGCTCCATGATTCTTTTAAAAAGCTGCTTTATGTCTTATAATTTTAGGTTCTAGATCATGAGCCAACTGCAGGAAAGCAGATGATACAGAGAAACAAAAAGATGAAATACTAGCTGCCACCTGTTTACCCATTCATCTCTTCTCTCGTTTATTCAACTATGTTAATACTATGCAAGGATTAGGGATACAAAGCTGTGTAATACCTCTGCAGCAGTAGGCAAAATGGAGGATTAAATAAATGTTTGTAAAAGAATGTATTTGGCATTACATTAGAAAGATTTTCCAGGAATTTTATGGGCATGAAGGGCTTAAAAAAGGAAATGCTTCTCTCTCTGGTTCAAGGAGGAGGCCATGCTTTGTACAGAACATCTTTCCAATAGAACAGTAACAAATGGAGAAATATTTATTTGCAAATATCTCCTTCACATGAAACTGTTTGGAAATGCATCTCCTACACATGATGTACTGGCACACCAGTCCATCAACTCCTGGCAAACACAGCTGCAAGATCACCCATATAGGTGGGGGAAGGGTTATCTGCAAGTGCAGGAATCTCTGTATACAACCTGTGAAAGAACTTCTCTCCAAGATACCCACATGTAATAGAAACACTGAATAACATCAGCAGTAGAAGAGAAAACATTAGTAATATGTGGAAGCTTCAGTAAATGGAACATCTACTCCATTGGTTCTATTAAAGCGCTTTAGATTCTTGTAAAAGAAAAAAAAAAGATTTACATTCTCTTTCTATTAGAATTTGTGATGGATTGGTTCCACTTGATTTATTCTAGTATCAGACTTTGCTCATCTAAGACAACTGCTCTGTGGGAGAGGGTCCATACAGTCTTGTGGCTGCCACTCAGGTCAGGACAGTGGTTATGGGTTGGCTTGGTATGGAATGCATTTCATATCAAATGAGTGGCCCTCACATGATGAGAGGGCAATGTATTAAAGTACGAACCTGGCTCTGCTTGCTCTGAAGAAAAATCTTCAGATGTAGCCAGGATTCCTTTCATGTCCTAATTTTAATAATTTAGGAGTGTTATTTAATTGCCAACATTTTTATTTACCCAAAGTCTGTAAAATTTAACTGCTTCTTTGTGCTGAATATGCTACAAACTATGCATACATCAGGTAGTTTGGGCACACATCTTGCATCTGATTTAAACAGTAGCAGGTGTCCACCAAGATAGATGCAAATGTCACACTGGAGTCTTGGGTTATCTACTCTGGTTCAGTTTTAATGATCACACTTAAGTAATTACTCACCAAATCATTAAAATAAAATATTCACACTTAAATATATTTTTGGATTGCCTCAGCAAAGGGAAGATACAGAAAGCACTTCAATATGATTTTTAATCTATATGCACCAGGTCAACAGTATAAAATTCTTCAGATAGCAAAAATAGATCCTGAGCGAGTTCTGAAATTACACGCACACATTCACACACACATTACACCATCTATTCTTAACAGCCTATTTAAGTAGTATATTTGTTTTGATAAAATGTAATGTGCCTTTATTAAGCTTGGCTATATTAATTTTAGTAATTTCTTTTTAAACTTACAGTTGGCAATCAGTGGATAAATTATATATCATTCTGTGGTCTTAGAACACATGCAGAGCTTGAAGGAAACCTAGTCACTGAGCTCATCTATGTCCACAGCAAGTTGCTAATTGCTGATGACAACACTGTTATTATTGGTAAGTAGATGGTCTCTAATTATGTTTCTTACTAGTTGACTTATATCATGCAAAAATCTCTCTTTCTATTCCTCCCAAGCTTCCTTTGCAGTTGAGAGAGACAGTAACATACTATCTAAAACATTTCTGGAGCAGTCTTTTTTGCATACAAACTTTCTAATCCCTGTTTTTATCTGTGAAGAAACACAGGCACAGAACAATTAAATGTCCATTGTGCAAATTACAGTATCCAAGGGCAGCAGTTTGACCCAGCAGTGCAATAATTGGCCTGCTCTTTTTCATTCTTTACTATCCCCTTATTTTTATTGAATCCAAGTACCTACATTTTGGGAATTGACGGGGGAGAAATGGGGAGGAAATGAGTACCTGATGGTAATTTGTATGTGTTTGCACCACACCCACCTAACCATTTTCACAGCTTTGACATTGTGCAAGTCAGAATCAGAAGGATACAAAAATATTGTTGCCTCTGTATGTTCTGTTTTTCCCCTAGAGTCTGTTTTGGGTGTCATTAACCAGGGTGCAGAGGGGACCAGCTTTGCTGGTGTAAGGTGGTTAGGGGAAATTGTGAAGTAATGATATGATACACCCCAGATTAAGGTCTGCAGTCTTTTCTTGTCAAGGATACACAATAGAGTTCTCCAGAGGTCCTCTCCCCACCAACAGGTTCAGAGACAGTTACTGGTTGTATATTCTACCCAGATTAGATCAACTTGCCCAGAGGGATGGGTGTTCAGCTTTGTTGTTTTATACACACAGAAAGCTTTGTCCTCCCATCCTTGAATTGTTTTGCTTTCAAATATGATGTTACACATACACGGAAAGGGCAGGATGAGAAACAGTATTAATAATCATCCAGGTAAGTGAGTGGACAAGGGTGGAGATGTTACTTAGAGATACAACGTGTCCCACTGTTGGGGATTCTGCTCATCTGTTTTAAATGGAGTGTCATTTTTCAGCTAGTGTCAGATACTTCCCTATTCTTTAAGAAACTAAATGTTTTGGAGTGTTTTGAATTGTTTTGCCAATAAATATGTTTATCATCCACTGAAAAAAAGGGGGTCTCTTATCTAATAGTAATGAGACTGTCTTAACTGGAACATGATTTGAAAAGAAAGAAAAAAATATTTCTGAAGCTAGAAAATGTATAGACCACAGTGTGGTCTCACATGAGCGTGCGCGCACACACACACACACACACACACACACACACACACACTTTTTATATGTATACAGGACATTTAAGAAAAATGTCTTGTGTCGCTGATCCCTTGCTCTATAGGGAGCAGAGCACTGTAGGGATTTATTTCCTCCCCCGTTTTCCCCAGAACAGGGTTTCTCTTATTTCCCACAGTTACTCTGGCCTTGCTCTTCAGAAGCCATCTCAGAATATATTTATATTAAGTTCGGCAATGACAGTAGGAAGGGGAAATACTGATGTTTGCTGAAATGGAAAAACAAACAAAGTGAAATAAAGCTCACTGGATCTCTTTAGAAAGACTTCAGAACTCTGGAAGTAAAAAATGACAGCTGTAAATATTTTACCTGTAAAGGTCATTTGGGCTTTCAACCTGCTTTATAGTACACATGCAGAGTAGTTTTCAGTAACAGAGCCATCAGTTCACTGGGTTGGTTGAGTTTTTTTAATTGATTTATTTTTTAGAAAGGTCTCTGAACCCCCAAAGGGCTACAATTTATTCGGGCTAACAGTAACAGATCCATTTGGCCCATAATTCCTGTCACTCAGTAGAAACTGAAGATGTGGTCTTGGGAGTGTGAAGAGGTCTTACGTTAGTCTTCAGGGACTGGATTTCTTTCTCTCCTTCCTCAAGGGCACAACAGACTCCCCCTGGAAAATTCCAAAGGTGCTTCTGTTCCTTTTATCTCAGTGGAGACTCTAAGAGTAAGCAACTTTGTTGTTGCTGCTCTCACACACATCAGCCCTGTTTAAGTCCATAACACAGAGAACAACATGGGAAATTCTCAGAGAGGGGTTTGAGAAGTTATGTGAAAAATATTGAACAGGCCTGACCGGTTTGGCTCAGTGGATAGAGCGTCAGCCTGCAGACTGAAAGGTCCCAGGTTTGATTCCGGTCAGGGGCATGTGCCTTGGTTGTGTGCACGTCCCCAGTTGGAGGTGTGCACAAGGCAGCTGATCGATGTTTCTCTCTCATAGATGTTTCTAACTCTCTATCCCTCTCCCTCTCCCTTCCTCTCTGTAAAAAATCAGTAAAATATTTAAAAAAAAGAATATTGAACAGGGTTAAGCAAGTATCTAAAAGCTTAAAAGAAGTTAAAGTGATCCATGGTTAAATGTTCTAACATGGGAAACGTATGCCAGAATTATTGGACAATTGATATAAGAAAAACGAGTAATTGTTCACCCTCGCTTTTTCCTCATGAGGAAATACTTGTTTTCTCCCATTGAAGATCTCTTGTGTGTATAGCTTTCATTATCTGTTGGCCTGGGTGACCTGCTGGTTATGAAGCCTGTGTCCAAATCCGTCTCAATATTGTCACTGAACCAAGTTAACATTTATTTGCTTTCCTAAACACAAGGCTGTACTTATGTATAATTTAACTCCACCCAGTTGAAGAAGTGAAATGATTTTTCAGTGTTCACTGATCCACTGCAGAGCACAGTAGGGAGATGGAAAGCAGGGATCAGATGTTGCTGCTGCCCTGCAGCCCTCCTGGGCTGAAGGGGTGGCGGGTATGCTTTCCACCTGACACCAGAGCATCCATGTGGGTAGTTCAGAACCAGAGCAGGAAGGTCAGGGTGGGTAGGTGAGTGGATGTAGTTGAAGGGCTGCCCCAGCAAAGGGAGATTACACTGGATCTAGTCTCATGGGTCTCAACCCTGGCTGCATTAGAATTGCCTGGAGAGCTTTAAGAAAACATATCATTTAGGGGGGAAGTTTATTCATGTCTGCAATTTACCTTAAACTAGATTCACCACCTCCTTTCCTCCCCGGCCCCCCAAAAAGGATAGATTAATAGATAGATGAAGGGATGGGAAGGTATTGCAAAATACTAATGGCTGGTTTCTACTTGCAGAAATTGTGATTAATTGGTCTGGTCTGGAGCCCAGACATCAAGGTGTTTTTGGTTTTGTTTTTGGCACCAGTATTTTTTAAACATTTCCTAGGCAATGCTCATGTACAGTCCAAGCTAAGAGCTTCTGAACTGGACACACTGGGAATACGAGTGGGTGGAAGGACAGAAGAGCTGATTTGGGTTCAATGGAAGAATCAGTTGTCCTTTAATAAGCTAAAATCGGGTACAGCTGGTGAATTCCTTGTCTTTTATGGCTGTAACACATGGACACATACTTAGTGGCTTCAAACAGCACAAGTTTACTGTCCTGTAGGTTAGGAGCCCAACACGGGTCTCACTGGCTGCCATCAGGGTGTCAGCAGGGCCGAATTCCTTCCTGGAGGCTCTGAGCGAAGTCATTTTCTTTTCCAGCTTCCAGAGGCGGCCTACATTCGTGACCCCCTTTCTCCATCTCTGAAGGCAGCTATGTTCCATAAGTTCCCAAAACTTTCAACCCATCCTGCTGTAACCTCCCTCTGAACCCCCTGTGCTTTAAGGACCCCGGTGATTAAATCAGGCTCACCCAGCTAATGCAAGATAGTCTCCCTATTTTAGGGTCAGTCGATTAGCAACCTTAATTCCATATGCAGCCTAATTCCCCTTTGCCATGTAACACAACAAATCCACAGGCTTTTACATTAAACATAGCCTTCAGGGCCATTATTCTGCCTACCACAGAAGGATTCACAATTTCTGAAACAAAATATGAAAAAAGGCACAAAGGAAAAGATGGATAAATCCAAATGCATTAAAATTCAGAAACTGTATTCATTAAAAGACCCTATCCTATCTAATAAAGAGGGAATATGCTAATTGGCCCTCACACCATCGCAAAAAATGGCAGCATCCACAGCTAATATGGAGGGAATATGCTAATTGACTGCCACTCCCTCAAAGATGGCGGCACCCACAGCCACAAGATGGTGGCACCCAGTGCCCTCAGCCCTGCGGGGGCAGCAATTGCGCACCTGCCTCCAGAGTCTTTCAGTCCCCTTAGCCCCCCAGCCACCCAGGGCCGCCCGAGGCTCAGGTAACCAGGGCCGGCCGAGGCTTGCACTGCCAGCAGTGGCAGCAGCAGAGGTGTGATGGGGCATCGCCTTCCCCTGATCACCAGTTGCCTCCCACCCCTGAGGGCTCCCAGACTGTGAGAGGGGGCAGGCCGGGCTGAGGGACCCCCCTCCAGTGCATGAATCTTCATGCACCGGGCCTCTAGTAAAGAGAATAAAAAGGTAAACCACAAAATGAAAATAGATATTTGCAGCACACTTAATAATCCAAACCAATAAAGAAATCCTATAAATCAGTCAGAAAAGACAACATCCAAGGTAAAATGGGCAAAGGAACTGTAGTACAAAATCACCAAAGAGGACATATATGACACCCATAAATATACAAAAGATGTCCATCATCATTAATGTAATAGACAAAGAACAGTTTTTTAAAATACCAATTAGCCAAAATTAAAAAGCCATGCAATCCAAGTGTTGGCAAGGCTGTGGAGCACCAGGTATCCAGTCCTGAGGACAGAGCCCAAGGTACACACTCGTGCATGTACACCAGGAGACATACACGCACTGTGTTAGAGCATAACTGTGCATCACAACAAAACTCAGAAACAGCCCAAACGTCCACCAACATAGAATGAATAAGTCCTGGTGTGTTCATTCAAGGAAAGCCATGATTACAATTATGCACAGATAAATCCCAAAGACATAATATTGAACAAAAGATGCAAATCTCAAAAGGTTATGTAGGATTCCCTTTATATAAACTAAAAACATGCAGAACATCATGAACAGCAAATTCTCTATAAAGATTCCCTCTCGGAGAGGAAAGGGCATGCATGGGAGACACCCAGAGGCTTCCAGATGTGGTAATGTTCTGTTTTTCAGCCTAGGTGTTAAATTCAGTGATGATTTAGTATTCCTAAGATATATATTTTTTCATATACTCCTTTGTATTTTGTTATATTTCACATGTTTTAAAAAGTTTCCTAATAATACCAGACTTAGAAAATACCATTTTCTAAAAATTAAGTGGTTTTAAATATCAAGCTAATATCCTAATGAAAAGAAGAGATTGTAGTTACTGCAAAAAAAAAAAAAAAAAAAAGTACTACATGACTACAACACATATTTGTTGTAAACAATGCAAACTCTAAGGGCATGTATGGAATAAAAGGTCAGAATTCCCCTTTTTGTCCTCCCTTTCTTTGCCAGAAGGCACACCCCCCCTACTTAACAGTTCAATGTGTAACTTTCTAGAGCCTCGCCCTCTCTTCTTTCCCATGTTATAAAGTAGAATAATGTTATATCTGCTGTTCTGAATTTGGTTTTCAGAATGTGGAACCGTTTAACAAGAATAGAGGTAGCATTTACATCAACAAACATCTCATTTTCAGTATCTCATTTATTACATTCATCTAAAGTATTCTCGGCCCCTTTTCACATTCCTATTAAATAGTAGCCAACACTTACTCAGTGTGGTTGAGAATCAGTGCCCTGGGTAACTGCAAATCAGCCCTGGAAATAGAAAAACCACTCCATTCTCTAAGAATTCCAGCTCAGAATGCCAGGAATGTGTTTCTCTCTTTGGGAATAGGGCCCACCTTGGTGGGAGGGAGACTGGGGGACTGGTGTGAAAGTGTGTGTGTGTGTGCGTGTGTGTGTGTGTGTGTGTGTGTGTGTGTGTGCGTGTAGGAGGCTTCCCATCCCCAGTTTTCCTGACAGTGGAGAGCAGTGATGACCTCCCAATCCAGCAGCCTGCAGCCCGAGAGCGGCCTCTGCTGGAGACCAGGGGTAGTGAAGTTCCCAAAACAGCACTGTGGGAACTTGGTTCCTCTCCATGCTGCAGTTCACACACCAGGGTGAGGGGTGATTAACCCAGAGAGGAGGCTTCTCTGATACAAATGCTGCTTGTCCTTTTCTACGGCAGTGTTCTCTGGTGCAGATATTGTAAAGCATTAACAAGAATTTGATAATGATGCCAATAATAATTACCATTTGTAGAGCCATTTATAGATTAGCAAGTGCTTTCACATAACCTTACTTAATTCTTACAATGACAGTATGACCTCAATGTATAAAAGCCAAATTAAAGCTGAGAAAGATTAAATGACTTTGCCCACATTAAGGCTGTGCCAACTGTCCAATCCAAAGATATAGCTGTACATTTTCTAGTGTTATCAAAAAGTGTACGTATAAAGGACGATTGGTTGCTAACAAAACAAAGTGTTTCAAAGGTTGTCTTGTCACCTTACAGTGTTCTGGTAGTGCTCCAAAATGTCTGGTGAGGTGCTCCATCCTTTCTCTGTCACCCAGGGTCACTGTGGGGCTCCATTCACATCCATAGTTATCGTAGATTTGCATATTAACTACATGACAACTTTGTGCAAGTGGTAGTAATGTCTCTTCAAGATGGGCCCGATTTTTCTCATGTACAACATCCCTCCAGGTGGGCTCAGGCCAACCTGCTGTCACCTTACACCCTGAGTGTCCCCATCACAGGGGCCAGCCAGTGCTCCTGCTCAACCCACCCCTTCTGCTCCACTCACCCAGAGGCAGTGGAGTAGGTGATTAGGGAAAGAGGAGGGAGAAGAAGAAAGAACCAGTCAGGCCGTTCTGTAGTTTCTAGGACACCTTAAGGATTTAAAGAATGAATCTGCAGTGATTAACACAGAAAACGTGATGGGGTTTCTGAATGCGAGGCTGAGGAATGCAGCAAGCACAGGTTGAACTATGAAAATAATTGCCCTTCACATGGGAGTCAACATTCTTAGCTCATTTGGATTTAAAAATAGGATGGAAGAAAGCTGATATAGAAGCTGTTGGCATGCCACACAAGTGAGGCAAGAGAATGGGAAACCCAGAGCCACTGACGATAATCTGTATTGAGAGTGGACTCTTGCCCTGGCTGGTTTGGCTCAGTGGATAGAGCGTTGGCCTGCGGACTCAGGGGTCCTGGGTTCAATTCTGGTCAGGGGCATGTATCTTGCTTGCGGGCACATACCCAGTGGGGGGTGTGCAGGAGGCAGCTGATCGATGTTTCTGGCTCTCTGTCCCTCTCCCTTCCTCTCTGTAAAAAATCAATAAAATATATTTTTTTTAAAAAAGAAAGAAAGTGGACTCTTGGTTGTGAAGGTACTCTTGGGTTTTGACGCTCATAATTCTATGATCACTAGAGGCCCAGTGCACGAAATTCGTGCACGGGGGGAGTGTGTCCTTCAGGCCAGCCTGCACCCTCTCCAATCTGGGGCCCCTCGAGGGATGTCCGACTGCTCGTTTAGGCCCGATCTTGGTAGGATCGGGCCTAAATGGGCAGTCAGACATCCCTCTCACAATCCAGGACTGCTGGCTCCCAACTGCTCGCATGCCTGCCTTCCTGACTGCCCTAACCGCTTCTGCCTGCCAGCCTGATCACCCCCTAACCACTCCCCTGCCAGCCTGATTGATGCCTAACTGCTCCCCTGCCAGCCTGATTGCCCTAACTGCCCTTCCCTGCAGTCCTGGTCCTCCCCAACTGCTCTCCCCTGCAGGCCTGGGTCCCCCCCAACTGCCCTTCCATGCAGGCCTGGTTGCCCCCAACTTCCCTCCTCTGCTGGCCTGGTCACCCCTAACTGCCCTCCCCTGCAGGCTTGATTGGCCCCAACTGCCCTCCCTTGCAGGCCTGGTCTCTCCCAACTATCCTTCCCTGCTGGCCATCTTGTGGCAGCCAGCTTGTGTCCACATGGGGGCAGCCATCTTGAGTGTTGGAGTGACGGTCAATTTGCATATTACTCTTTTATTAGATAGGATAGAGGTCTGGTGCAGGGTTGGGTGCTGGCTGGTTTGCCCTGAAGGGTGTCCTGGATCAGGGTGGGGGTTCCCTTGGGGCATGGGGTGGCCTAGGCGAGGGGCCTGTGGTGGTTTGCAGACCCAAGTGGAGGCCCTGGTATCTGGGATTTATCTTCTATAATTGAAACTTTGTAGCCTTGAGTGGAGGCCTGGGCCGGCCAGAGTGGGCGGAAAGCTTGGCTTCCTCCATCGCCAGGGAAACCCAAGCCTCCCACTCGCTTCGTGGCTGCAGCCATCTTGGTTGGGTTAATTTGCATACTCACTCCTGATTGGCTGGTGGGCATGGCTTGTGGGTGTAGCAGAGGTATAGTCAATTTGCATATTACTCTTTTATTAGCTAGGGTAAGTTAAAGTCTACAGAGTCTGAGTAAGTCTCAAAGCTGACTGAACTGAACTGGTAAGCATATCTTTTATTCTTTGTATGCTTAATGATTATACCAGTTTAGAATCCTTTGAGCCACAAAATAGAAAATTCAGCTAGAAGCGTATGAAACAATAAGGAAAATGTATTGTTTCACATAACAGAAGGTGAGAACGTTCTAGCGCTGGCTAATTCGGTGACTTAGAGACCCAGGGTCTTGCTTCTTTCTGCCCTGCTATCTCCAGCTTGTCTGTCTCCTCATGGTTACAAAACGGCTGCAGCAGCCCTAGGAATCACATCCTCCTCCACCTGCTCAGAGAAAATAGCCAAAGGCTGGAAGCAGCAGCATTCTGTTCTTGTCCCAGTTTATCAAAAGGAAAAAAAAAAAAAAAACAAAACAAACTTTCGCAGAAGCCCCTAGCAGACCGTTCCTCATGTCACACTGCCTAGAATCAAGTTAAAGGCCCAATCTAAGTCCAACACTGGCCAAAATAATGAAATTCTAACTGCTGGCTTAGACTGATCAAGATGCACCCCTGGCTTAGGGAAGGGCCCGCATCCTTAAAGCACAGCAGCTCTTGATAACCTGCCCACAATTAGGGTTTTCTTAGCAAGGTAGGATCGAGTGAGAGGGCAGCTGACAGTGTCTGCCACGAAGAGAAGATTGTTCAGCGTCACTGTTTCTCCTATAGGCTCTGCCAACATCAATGACCGAAGCATGCTGGGAAAGCGAGACAGTGAAATGGCAGTCATTGTGCAGGACACCGAGACGGTCCCTTCAGTGATGGATGGAGAAGAGTACCAGGCCGGCCAGTTTGCCCTCGGACTCCGGCTACAGTGCTTTAGGTGAGCCTCCAAGCCTGGGTCTGTCTTGCGTTCTTGTACTGCAGTAGAACTGGAGCCCGGCCCAGCCTCACCGTCCTCTCCAGGTTCTTCTCCCTCTAATCGTGTCTCCCAGGTACAGGACGTGAACTACCAGGACTCTGTGAAATGACAGGATGTGTGGCTCTGACATTTTCTATTGTAATGGTTTGTATCATGTGTATGTGTCATGGAGAAACTAGCATTTTAAATCTATTAATGGGTTTAGGACTAGGCCAGGTCAGACTATCCAGTATCTATTTAAGTTTTTTATAGTGAGTTTATTTCTGGAAATGGAAATGGTTCCAGGAATATAAGGATATAATAAAAGTTATTTCAGTGAATGCCAGGGACTACTGGTATTATTTTACATGTGGAAACTTTGGTTCTCATTGAAGATGGCTCCAGACATGGGAGATTGCTGAACTTCTGCAAGAAGGTGTGAGTTTTAAACAAATCTGTAATCAATCAGAGAGAACACAGGGTTAGGAAGCAAGGGCCATGTGGCCCGAAATGAATCCTTCGTTTATTTTTATTTTTAATATATATTTTTATTGTTTTCAGACAGGAAAGGAGAGGGAGAGAGAGAGATAGAAACATCAATGATGAGAGAGAATCATTGATCGGCTGCCTTCTGCACACCCCACACTGGGGATCAAGCCAGTAACCCCGGGCATGTGCCCGACTGGGAATCAAATCCTAATCTTCTGGTTCATAGGTTAACGCTCAACCACTGAGCTACACTGGCTGGGCAGAGTCCTTCATTTAATTGTTACTGAGAACTTTCTAGAGTTGGGCTCACACTGGCCCCACCCCAGGCCCAGTTGTCTAGGCTCAGGGATCAGAGATCCTTCTGGAACCTAACTCCAAGATGGCTCCTTATCTCCCCTCAGTCATCCCTTGCTCACTGAGACACGCTGAGCTCCCACTGTCGGCGGACACCCCGACCACGCTCTCAGCTCTCGGCTTTTGCAGTCAGTTCACAACCATGATTCTAGAACTCTGTTTGCCAGGATTGGGTTTCACAGTGAGAGGCAGCAGGTGTCCCTGCATAAGGGCTGTGCTTTCAGCTATTTGGGGAAAGGCACGGCAGACACATGCAACAGCACCATCTTAACCGTTCTGGTGTTCGTGGTCGCAGTTGGAAACCGGTTCACTTACAGATGGGCACAAAATGAGCCCCTCCCTTCCTGCAAATGCTGGTGGCCGTTTCCCTCCTTCCCAACCCTGCTTTTGAAAACTAATAAAAGCTTCCGTTTCAGAAATGGTTCACTCTGTTCTCACTGCCGCGGGAGCTCAGCAAACCCATCCCTCAGAATTGGACTGTCAATACCTTCTCACAATTTTTATTGCCTTTGTTACTAATTGTTTTGCCAGTAAGATTCTTTTCAAACCATTGATATTTCAATTAGCTCCTAATGTGTTCTGGTTAGCGGGGAGAGTTTAAAATTAGTATCCTGCTAATCAACCCATTGATTGCCTACTGCAGCATAAGCAGGGAAACAATATTTCTTGTGTAAACTAGAAATGTCATATTTTTTCAGTTCCATGAGCTGAAGTCTTTTCTTTAAAGTGGTGGGCTTCTTTATAACGTTCTGAATGTATAATAATTATAGTAGTAGGTGGTGCTGATTGCAACATATTGTCATTGTACAAAATTTGGCAAACATAGAAAAGCAATAAAAAAAATCAAATTTATTTGTAATCCCACCATCCAGTGCTAGCAATTTTAACATTTGACGTATATCATTCCACTTTTTTCTATAATATATATTGCTATACTTTATGTCCTTTTTTAAAGAAAAGATGATTAAGATTTTGCAGTTCTACAAAATTATTTCTTATTTGTGTAATGTTACACACACTTTCATTAAGTATTCTATAACATCTAATGGCTGCATTATATTGCATATGCCATAATTCCTTTAAGTAGTACCTCGTTGTTAGGCAGATTTTTCTGCTGATATAAAAAAAATGGGTATGTTTCTAGATAACATCTAGTTTACTTTCTTAATTGTTTCCTTAACTAAATCCTAACTATGGGATTTCTGGTCGAAGGAAGTGTGCAGTGTTCTTTGCTTCCAACTTCCTATTGTGTCTCTAGCAATATTTAGAGGGCTTATTCCCCCTGTCTTCTCTGAGTTCTGTTAGTTTATTTAGTCTTTGCCAATTTGTTGGATTTCAAATGGAATTTTATTATTTTAATTTGAATGTTTAGGGGGTTTTCAAAATGTATTCACATGTAATTGTTCTTTTGTAGATTGTCTCACCTAGTTGTGATCTTTGCCCAGTTAAAATGTTTTAATTTAATTTTAATGATTTGTAAGTAATTATAAATTCCTATGCCACATTTGTTGCAAATCTGATTTTCAATTCCTCTTACTTAAAGGATTTAGGAGAAATTTCAATTCTTATTAATCAAAGCTATCAAGGTTCTCCCCCCCCCCCCATCACCTTTTCTTATTGGCTTAGAATAGCTTTACCAGCCCAAGATTAAATATTTACTTCTATTTTTCTAGTCCTTATTTGATATTACTTTTCACACTTAACATCTGAAATTTACTTTGATATAAGAAATGAGGTAGGAGCTCTCACATTTCCCCCGAACCAACCAGCCGACCCAGAACTGCCTGAGGTGCTATGGGTGCTTTTTGCCTCTCTAACCTGCTGCTACACTGAATGGCCACATATCCTGGCATCACTAGGCTCTCCATGATGTTCTATTGAAAGTCAGTTTACTTTCAATTTGATAGCATTTTAATTATTGTAGCTGCACATTTTAATACTACTTCTTGCCCTACCATTTCCCCAAATTAGTATTCTTTGCCAGAATAACCTTGGCTACTCTTAAATATTCATTCTTACACATAAACTTTTGAGTTACTTATTCAAGCTCTCTTATTAATTTTTATTGGGATTACAGTAGATTTATAAATTAACTAGAGGCCCGATTGCACGAAATTCGTGCAAGAGTAGGCCTTCCTTCCCCCAGTTGCCAGCACCGGCTTCCCTCTGGCACCCGGGACCCTGGCTTCGCTCCAGCCCCAGCTTCGTCCAGAATGACGTCAGGTCTAATTAGCATATTACCCTCTTATTATTATAGATATAAAAAGAATTGACATCTTTATAATATTGAGTCATTCTATTTAAGAATAAGATATAGACTTCAATTTATTCAACAATTTCTTTTTGTTCTTCAATAAAGCTTAAGGGTTTTTATTATTAAGCATGTTCTTAAGTAAGCATTAGAGTTTTTTGTATGCTGCTCTTATACATGTCATGCTAAATTTATTCCTAGGTGCTTTTATTTTTCCTGGCTATTTTCAAACTGTCTTAAAGAGGCAGTTGTTCTTGAACAATCATTTTCATTTTGCCACCATGGCAAACACAGATAATATACTAAAAAGCACCACAAAAGCCTTGTGTCCATTTTAGCTCTTTTTATTAGGAAATATTCTCAAACATAAATATTGTGGCCATTTTTGTCCTCTTAAAAAATGCAACTTCAATCCATTTTCCACCTGGAAAAATAGAGAGACATATTTTAATGTGAAGTCAGTTCTAAGTAGAATCAGTCATCAGGGCGCTGCAATTATATGTCCAACAGTTCATTAAGTCCTATAAAATTATCCAAACTTCACAGATGTAACCGTCACTCAGCAACAGATGTGAGGAATGGGAAGAACAGAAACAATTTTCTGCAGTTTTTCTATTGTCCCACTGATGTGTAAACAATTCAACTTTAAATAAATAATTGCCATTATACACATCAATATAAAAGCAAACTCATTTTCTCTGGAACCTTAGTCCTCAGAAGAATACCCAGAGTACTTCATATTATTTTCACTGTGCATTTCAATATAAGTTTCTTATCATTAAAAAACTGACAGGGAAAATAACTTATTACTAAATGTTGTCTGTTATAGACTTATTTAAATACTTTTTCTACATACAAGCTCTTCACCGATAACATGGTAGACACGTTGCCTTACCTCTTGTTCTAATTTAAAAGCAAAGTCACAGAAATATTCTTTTTGCTCAGTTTTCAGCTGGTTAGACCTGACCCAAATCAAAGGTATTATTATAACTGATTTATTGTTACTAATATAACTTGTACAGTCCCTCAAATTAGGTGCAGTCAAATTTAGCTTTGGGTCTTAATGAGCAGCAGCATCCGTGTGCAAACATCATCCCTGAAGACCTGTGTAATAGTGATTCCTATATTGGCTGAAGGAGACATTATTTGAAGTGGAAATAGAATTTGAGGTTACAAAATTCCAAGATTACCAGTGAGCCCATGGTGCCAGATCCACTTACTTTAAAGAATTTTAATATAGCAAAAAAAATGCAGACTAAAACTAAAAGGAGATGCTTTTCTATCCCTGTAAAACTGGCTGAGCTTTTTCAGGAGTTGATAATGTTGGAATAATTGGGACATAACAACATAATGACCTCCACACTGTTAAATCCAATCAATGGTCACTTCTCATTTGAAATTGACACAGTTCTCCTTGATGCCGTACGTCATATAGTTCTGGGATATGAGGTCCTCTGGCTTTTCTCCAGTCTCCATGGCCACTCCTTATCTCCCTTACTGCTGAGGTGCCCCAGGTCCCCTTCTCTGTCTATACTCACTCCTTTGGGTAAACCCAGTTAAAGTCACATGGCTTTATGCATCCTATATAATAAAAGGCTAATATGCAAATAGACCGAACAGTAGAATGACCAGTTGCTATGATGCGCACTGACCACGAGGGGGCAGACACTCAACACAGGAGCTTCTCCCTGGTGGTCAGTGAACTCCCACAGGGGGAGTGTCGCTCATCCAGAAGCCCTGAGCCGGACTCATGGCTGGCAAGCGCAGCGGTGGTGGCAGGAGCCTCTCCCGCCTCTGTGACAGCGCTAAGGATTTCTCCTGGAGCAGGCCTAAGCCGGCAGTCAGACATCCCCCGAGGGATCCTGGGCTATGAGAGGGTGCAGGCCAGGCTGAGGGGACCCCCCAACCCCGAGTGCAGGAATTTCATGCACCCGGCCTCTAGTATACATATATGGACAATTCTAAAATGTATATCTCCTACCAAGCCTTCCCTCACAAACTCCAGGTTCATTTTTTCAACTGCCTGCTTAACATTGCCACTTGACTATTTAATAGATATTTCAATAGATTAAAAATGGAATTCCTAATCTTCCCCCACAAACTGGTTCTATCCACAGAATTCCCAGTCTCAGCTAATGGCAACTGCGTTATCCTAGTTATTCAAGCCAAAACCCTGCTAGTCATTCTTGGTGCCTCACTTTTCCTCACACCCTATACCTACATTATCAGTAAAACCCATTGGCTCTACCTTTCTCTCCACCACCCAAGCCGCCACCATCATCCACCTAGGTTACTGCAGTCACTCCTGACTGATCTCCCCGTTCCAACCCTTGCCCTGCAGTCTGTTCTTAATACAGCAGCCATATTTCAATACGCAAGTTGGATCCTATATCTCCTCTGCCCCAGTGTCTGCTATATGCCCCAGTTTCACTCACTGTGAATGCCAAAGTCCTTCGAAGGCCTATTTCCCCATTTCTATTTTCAACAAAGCACAAGTCTTTCTGATATTCTTGGAACCTACCAGGTATGTGAGCAAAGGACTCTGGACTCAGTTTGAATTTTAGCTGTATTACTAGTATGTGTCTAAACTTTAGGTCCCCATCTGCAAAATAGGAATCATGTACCAGCTACCTCACAGGATTAAGATGGAAGTCCTTTTTAACCCTAAGGCCTTCTCTAAGTTCAGGGTTTTTATCATTTTCAAATATGACCTAAAACTTGTCTTGCTTTGCTTGAGAGTTTCTAATTTCGAGTTCCCTGTTTATATACGATCATTCAGACACCATCTGGTATGTGGTTTCTTTTATGCCAGGCACTCTGGGGATATGAGAGTAGCCAAGTCATGTTCTCTCAAAGAATGTATATGCTAGAAGTGGGAAATGGGCCTGGTAGACATAAAAAGTTGCATAGTGTGCATTGCAGGAGCTCTGATAAAAACAAAGCATATATGAATTATAGTGGGGTACAGAGGAAGAATGTTCAAACCTCCCAGGCTTGATGGGGAGAATAGGAGTTTGGAAGTGGATGCATAAAAAGTTTTATGGAGGTGACTTTGTACTGAATTCTAAAAGATGATAGATAGGGTTAGGTAAACAGGTAGGCAAAATTCAGAGCCTCCCTAATTACTCCCATCTCGTACTCTTAAAGTATATCTGTATTTATCAAAATTTTAGTTAATTTTTTTGAGGGTGATTATTTATTCATTGTTGCTCTCACCCACTAAATTTAAATCTACCCAGAGAAGCTCCATGTCATTTTTATTTCCTTCTGTGCCCTAGAGTTCAGCATAGTTATTGGACCAAATGAAGGAAAGAAGGAAGGGAAAGAAGGGAAGGGAAGAAGGAAGGAAGGAAGGAAAAGAGGGAGGGACAGACGGAGGGAAGGAGGGAAGGAGGGAGAGAGATCAAGACATGGTTAAGAGCACAGGTTTGGGATGGTCCTGGTCAGAGGCCCAGGTCTATGTGGCCTTAAAGAAGTTATCTAACCTCTCTGTGCTTTAGTTCCCTTATCTATAAAATGGAGATAATAATAGTTGCTTTTTCATAATGTTGTTGAGGATTTACTGAGATAGCTCTTGGAAAGGGCTAAACACATCTTGTTTATTGTTAGAAGATATGATGCTGCTGCTGCTTCAAGTTTCTTCAAGGTTACGTGTTTTATTTGCTGGCACTTGTTGTGAATGCTAATCCTATTCTCCATGGTTCTCACCCATTTAAACCAAATTCCAAGGACTCCCTTAGATCAAAATTAAGGCCTCTCTCTCGGTTTAACAGTTAAAACTTTCAAGCATCATAACAACTTAGGGGTTTCTGTTTTGTTTTGAAACTTGGGGTTTTTTTTATATAAACGCACACAGACACATACAAAGTTTTAATGAAGTTACCACTAGAAACAATGCCTGTAGCAGACTACTCTATCTTGGTTACTCAATTTGGAGGACACTTGTATTTCAGGGTTGTCCTTGGCTATCTTTCTGACTCAAGTGAGGACATTCAGGATCCAGTGAGTGACAAATTCTTCAAGGAGGTGTGGGTTTCAACGGCAGCTCGAAATGCTACAATTTATGACAAGGTAAGTCTTATATACTCTCCCCTCGCCCCGCCTTATTTTCTTCATTGAATTTCATCACAAAAGCACATCATTATTTCTGCATATAATTGGTTTGGAGTATTCTTAATGAGTGTAAAAAACAATTTACCTCCAAGTTGTAATAAAATACCTCTCTGTAGATATTAGAAAGCAGAGTCAAAAAGCACCACAGATTATGGTTTAGAAGAGACTTTAGTGACATTCTGATCTCTCATCTGCTTCAGGAATCCATCATGAGCATTCTTAGGTGGTTACCCAGCCTTTGTATATGTCTGGTGACAAAGAAAAAAGAGGCAAATGGGATCGAAAAGTGAGTCAGAACTGGGTTCAACCCAGCTCACCCAGTTGCTGGTAATATAACTTTGTGAACAGTGACTTGACATTCTGAGCCTTCCATTCTTCTATAAATTAGGAAGAATATTCACTAGGGTAGTTATGAGGCTAAAGATTAGCATATTAAATGTATCTATCACATAGTACATAGTATTCATCCTTATAATGAAGCTTATTAATAATAAGACACTCTCTTTGTTGGACAGCTCTAATCTTGGAAAGGTGTTTTAAAACCAGCCCCATTTGTTAGGGAGGCCAAATGCATTTCCTGGTAAGTTCTATCCATTGATTATGTACAAGAGTTAAGAGTTGTCTAACCGCGGAACAGGTTACTTCACGACGTAGCCAGCTTTGCATCATAGCAAATATTCAAGCTGAGATCCATTGACCATCTATCAGGTTGGGTAAGAGTGTGTTCTTCTTCATGACTTGCAGAGCCCCCTCCCTCCAGCACAGAGATTTCATCATTCCTAATGAAACAGGACCACTATCTACACAGCCTTATTTCATCCTGAGATCCAAGGCAATGATCAAATAGGTCATGTGCAGCAGTCCCTTAAAATGTAATTTTTAAAATACAGTGGACAGCCTTGTTTGGTCCTGGATTGGGATGGTAACAGCTATAAAAGACATTTGGGAGATAATAGGATAAATCTGAATATAGACCTCATCTTAAATAATATGCAATTGATTTTCTGAGGTGTGAGAATGGTATTGTAATTATATAGACACATATCCTTATTCTTAAGAAATGCATGCTGAAGTGTTATGATATCTGAAACATATTTTCAATGAGCAAAATAAGTATACAGTGGATAACTCTAAAGGTACAGATAGGAACATTTTTCAAAATAAAAAGTCAGAGAAAATAAATTATACAATTTTTCTCTTAATCTAGAACCTCCACTGAAACTAAGGGTTGATTATTATCTAAAACATAACATCAATGAAATTCCTTGCTATAAGCTTGACATTATCCTGGGGTTAGTAATTTGTGTAGATCAGATATGAGTCTACCTATGATTTTATTTTTGGAAGCAAGCAAATTTGTCTGTTTCTTTGTAGTAAATAAGAAAAGCAACTTTTCAGTCAGCTCTATGCTGTAACATAAAACTAATTATGTGTTTTATAAAGCCAAGATTTGTCTCTTGAATTAGTATTTTACAAAAATGGGATATGCTTTCTTTTAAACTTGTCGCTCAGTTTCCTTTTTGTGTTTTAATCAGGTGTTCCGGTGCCTTCCCAATGATGAAGTGCACACTTTAGTCCAGCTGAGAGACTTTATAACCAAGCCCATATTGGCAAAGGAAGATCCCATTAGAGCTGAGGAGGAACTGAAAAAGATTCGTGGGTTCTTGGTGCAATTCCCCTTTAATTTCTTGTCTGGAGAATGCCTACTGCCTTCTGTGGGAACCAAAGAAGCCATGGTGCCCATGGAGGTTTGGACTTAAGAGTTATCAGCTCAGAGACTTCCACCCCAAAGAGTACACTGCGCACAGTGACTTCTGAAGCCTAACAGCCACGTACAGCCTGATGCACTCTTGTGTCCAACCCATGGACCCTTTGGGTTGGTTGGGAAGGGCTGAAGTCACACTGATGTAAGGACGCTGAATGTCATCAGGGCTTTACATTCCTCCTGCCTATCCTTGTGAGAAAGGGACTGCATTCTTATTGGTAGCATATACTCAACAACTTGAACACATACACCAATTCCATGATGTACACCAAAGTGCATTTCCTTTACTAACAAGAATTTACCTATAACTGTGATCTAGGTTGCCAAAAGTCATCTGAACTTCCTTATTCTTCTCTGACTTTCATTTATGCAGCTAATGTCTGCTGGACCTGCCCTCATAGTCCATACAGCACTGGTTGAGATCTTGTTTATTGTTAAAAGATATCATGCTGCTGCTCCAAGGTTACGTGTAATGCCCTTGCCCATCTGGTCCTGAAGTGGTAGTGTTCACCCAAGCAAAGATGTGGTCATTATTCCTTTTCAGCGACTGACAGGATAGTAAAGACTCTACACAGCAGCCCATGTTAGGCAGTTCTGGTAACATTGACACTCTATAATATGTATCTTCTCACTACAGGGCAACAGGAAGGAATTAAATTCAGTTATTGAGACAGAGATTTCACTTTGCCTCTAAAGGCACTGACAAGATGTGTCCTTCTGATGAGGCCTGCCTGATCGAATTTGAAAACATGTGTAAGATATTTGATTACACAGCAACCGATAAAACTCAAAGACAGAGCATGCAGCCTTCAGAAACCTCCAGGTGTCAGTGGGGATCTGATCCAGATAAGAAAAATAAGATTCCTTAGAGTCCTGCAAAATTTCCTGTCATCCTTAGCTGCTGGATTGATTGAAATTTGAGGTTTTTCTATTTCAAAATCAAACCAGTGAATGCAATTTGTCTTTCAAGAGAATCAGAGGTTTCATAACTCATACTAAGTTAATAAGTATGAACCCAGCCTTATTTGACACTCAGCTCTCCAGCAGTGTTATCTTCTTAAAGAAAAATTGATTGCAAAAGATGTGCTATTTCACTTGCATTATTAAATATACATTAACATTCCACCAGGGCTTCCAAAGAGGTTAGGATATTCATTAATTCATACTGTTCTAGTCTGTGAATTGTTCTGGAAACATTTTTTTTTCTTTTTGGACATTAGAGTGCCTTTTGGTACACCATAGCTCTAATTTTACTAAGCAGAACTATTTTTATAGCCAAAGAGCTAATGTTGGCTCCCAAAAGGCCTATGTCCATAAAACATGGGGTAGGTGCAATGCTTTCATGTCTGTGGATTACCTGGACAGAATCTCATTTGGGTTGTTCTTCAAAGAAGCGAGGACCCAACCCGTTTTCATTGAGCTCATAGTCCAGTGGAAAAGGTTAATTAGGGGCACAAGGTCAGTGATCTTAGGAGAGGATTTCACAGCTATAGAACTTTTTACAAATGAGGTGGGACTGGGATTATGTAACCAACAATGGAAATGAGTAGGCTTTATGAATAAATAACTTTTTTTCCCAGCTAGCTCATGATCACGGTAACAGGACTTTATTCTTTAGCACTTGTAAATAAGACATTTGTTATTTATGAAGTTTAGATTGGCATTTCAAGTGTTGAGTGTATGTAGAATACCTAAGGATTTCTTATATTTCATTTTTAAACATTTTTAAAAATCATAGGACAGTCATCAAACTGGCTCTTAACTTTGTGCAAGAGTCTCCTTTAAAACCATGAAAAAAAGAGCCTAAAAGGGCCCTTTCCATTTAAAAAATTACTTAATTCTACCTCCCCTCATTTTATAGATGAGGAAACGGAGGCCCAGAGTGGTTGAGCTTAGAGATCGTGAACCTGGAACTCATGAAATGTCTACAGTTCATTGTTGGCCCCTCCTCTCACTTTATCATAGATGTCAGTACACAGATTTCAGAAAGGATATTTCTAAGCAATTTTGAAACCCTGTGATATTATGTATTTAGGTGTTTGTCTGTCCCCCTCTACTAGAATGTAAGCCCCCTGGGCAGGGACTTTCCTGTGTTTTGTTCACTGTATCCCCAGAGCCTAGAACAGTGCCTGGTACATACAAGGTGCTCAATAAATGCTTGTTGAGTGAATAAATGAGGTGGAGGAGAGAGCTAATGAAATGAAAAACTTACATTATCTCAGACAAGACATCTTCCTGCTGGTTTCTGTGGCAAGTTTTTTTTTTCTACTATATCTTCTCGAAGGCAAGATCTCATATGCAAAGATGAGAGGCTACAAGATTTACTTGGATGGATTTTATGGAAAATTTGGTGCAATAATTGCCTGTTTTATAATAGCAGTTTACATAGTTCAGCATTCTGCAAAAATTGCATGGGATGTGGACACGAGATGTACTGTGTGGCCTAATTACCCTTCAGCCTCTGACACCATTACTACCTAATTTATCTTTTTTTAAAATTTCTTTATTGATTAAGGTGTTACATATGTGTCCTTATTCCCCCATTACCCCCTTTGTCCCCCCACTCATGCCCTCACCTTCCTGTTGTCTGTGTCCATTGGTTAGGCTTGTATGCATGCATACAAGTCCTTTCGTTGATCTCTCCCCCTTACCCCCACCCTCCCCTACCTTCCCTCTGAGGTTTAATGGTCTGATTGATGTTTCTCTGTCTCTGGATCTATTTTTGTTCATCAGTTTATGTTGTTCATTATATTCCATAAATGAGTGAGATCACGTGATATTTATCTTTCTTTGACTGGCTTATTTCACTTAGCATAATGCTCTCCAGGTCCATCCATGCTGTTGCAAATGGTAAGAATTACTTCTTTTTTACCGCAGCGCAGTATTCATTGTGTAGATGTACCACAGTTTTTTAATCCACTCATCTGCTGATGGGCACTTAGGCTGTTTCCAAATCTTAGCTATTGTAAATTGTGCTGCTATGAACATGGGGGTGCATATATCCTTTCTGATTGATGTTTCTGGTTTCTTGGGATATATTCCTAGACATGGGATCACTGGGTCAAATGGGAGTTCCACTTTTAGTTTTATTAGGTAGTCACCTAATTTATCTTTAACAATTGCAATGTCTGATACAAACTTAAAAATGCAAATGATCCAAAGCCTTGAAAAACTATTATGAATCAGTTCAACGTTTCCAACTGACTGTAATCTTTTGGAACACCTATAATGTTGTACCTGTCACTCTGACAATCTCTGTAATAATTTTTGTTTCCAAGAAGGAAAATTCTATGATTATAAGAAACGAAGGGTAAAAAGTGGTCATGTCCTATTAAAGCTATTCAGATTGGCCGAGCTTAGTGGTTGGAGGACATAGCAGGTCTGGTACAGGCATTGCTCTGTATCAAGTGTCCCCTCGGTGACTCACCTTGCAGTGGGATGTTCTGAATTCTCCGCTGTAATGCATCATTCAAAGGGCTACAGAGCTGGTCATTAGGTAATTCAGTGGCTTATTGTAAACAAAACATTGGTTTTATTACCAACTTTGGAAGAAAATTTGCCTATAGATTGCCAAAAATTAGCAGTTAATTTCTTATGTAATAACTTGAGAAATTGTAATGCATTGTCAATGAACAGTCTTCCAGATTAAAACAGCAGGCCCAGAAATCTTTGTAGATGGAAGACTACAGGCCGAACAGGTTTTGTACATCATGAAGAACTGGGCTTCTTTCTGCATCTCCTCACTCCTCATTCCTTCAACCTCCGTCCACAACCAGAGCACCTCCTCCGTATGTAAACAGTTTTAGAGGACGAGAAAAGGTCTTTTGGAAAACACAAAATTAAGCCTCTCCAATAAATCTTCAGGTTAGCTTTTAAGTGACTGACAAAATGTCATTTTATTTAACAAGGTAATCATTCTTTTCAGCATCCCACTGCAAGGAGAGTGGCTGAATATGATTGGCATGTGCGCATACTCACATGCCTGTCCCCTGTGTAGCAAGAATGCAGAGGACCCTCTGTGACTTCTCTTCCCTCTTGGATAAAGTGAACAAATGATACAAGATTTTAAGTATTCTTTGGAATACATTTTTACTTCCTTGAAAGATCCTCTGAGACCAATTCTTACTGGCAGTTTAGAGGTTTAAAATAGGTCTTACCAGGCATAGGCCTTAAGAAATTCTTGAATCTGGAAATTCACTGGAAAAGGCATTTTTTCAGCCTCTATCAAAAAAAATTGCTGGTGAAGAATCAATGGATTTGCATTATTGAGAGGGAGGGGCCGGTACCACAATATGATTCCTAATGGCATTTAGTTCACATGTGAGATATTTCTGGCTTTGACTTGAAATTGAAGGATCCATTAAAGGGACCAAAATTTTTATGGTTTAAATTTCTTTTAGGTTATTTTAATTTTCTCTTATACCATTTTTAACTTGTAATCTAAAAATGAAAAGTAATCAAACACAAGATAAATGAAAATTTGTCACACTAATAATTTTAACTTCCAAAGGCAGAGACTGGATGGAAACCCAACTGAAATGCAGGCTTAATTACTCTTTCCAGTTCCCAAGCAGCTACAATTGTTTGCTTTATTCTAAATAAGGACACTGAAGTGAATTTCATCCTGGTTCAGTCTGACACTAGGAAATATAACATCACTCCCTCCAAATGTATATTCCACTTGGATTCTTCACATTAAATAATCTGGGCCAAAGGTACTGATATTCTCCTTAACTGCTCTAAAATTTCATACCAGAGTAGTGCACTTGGAGCATGCCTCTCTGACACAAAAAACAAATTCCCTGGTGATAAGCATCCATTCAGACTGTTCAGATATTCTGGACAGAACTTGGGGTCCTAGCCTCACCATGACGGTAGGGTTTGGCAAACTAAGGCTTGGCTTCCTGTTTTTGTAAAGTTTAAACACAGCAAGCCCTTCATTTATGTGCCTTCATGATCCAATGATCCACAAATCCTCTCTCTAGAGGAAGGATCAGTAAGCTTTTCTTAAAGATGGTAAGAGAGAGCAAAGAATGTCTAGACAGGGTACTCAACAAAACAGATGTGGGTGAGTTTTAATCTCTTCCATAAACAAGGTTTTCAAGTCTCCCTGTCCCAAAGCCCAACATTCCACAATAGATTTATTCTAAGAACAGGATGAAGTTCTTTCAGGAATGAAAATCACGTTTGCTGGTTCTGGAAGAGATGTTGCCAGCTAAAGAAGGCTTCTACCAGCTGCACACTCAGGGCAAGCATGGTTGATGATGTTTATAATAAAGTGTTTTTAAAGGAGGGTGGATAGGCATACAAGTTTGTGTTCAGAATGAGAATTATGAATGTAAAACACTCAGTTTTCCTGAATTTTTCTTCTGTGAAGCATTGGAAATGATACATATATCTATTGTCTGCTTCATAATCTATGCTTTCTATGCCTGGTCCCTTAACTGCTTTAAAAAAAAAAGTAAATACACATTAATGAATTAAAAGTGTGAAATCAGCAGCGACCCTCTATTTGCAAACAAGATTCCTCATTCTGCACATGGGTTTTTAGAGCCTGCATGCTATATGTCTGAGCTAGAGACAGAAATGTGTGCCTATGGGGCCCTTCCCTGCAGACTGCAAAGGCTAACTTCAAAGTCACAGCGAGCCACCCCTGCTCCAGTCTTCTCTCTCTATGAGGTGCAAGATGCAGCTGATTTCTTGTAAAAGACCACTATACCGTTCAATGGCACAGAATGAGAAAGGTCCAGTATGAGTGTGGGGGTGCATCACTGAACCAGTCAGACCAGTACCCCACCTTCATGGTGCTCACATTTTAATAAATGGAGAGTGCAAACTAATTTCCATTCTCAAGATAGGAAAGTGCCTGAAATAAGAGGCATTTGAGGGACTACTACTCAGCCATAAGAAAAGAGGAAATATATATGTGCCTAATATGCAAAATGTCCCCTTGGGAGTTCTACTGACTGGGAGTTTGATCACTCGCTATGATGTGTGCTGACCACCAGGGGGTGGTGCAGAACGAAGGAAGGCCCTGGCCAGCAGCTGGGGAAGGGAGGCCCCGGCCAGAAGCTGCTAGGGACCCTACCTGTGCACGAATTTTGTGTTCTGGGCCTCTAGTTTGAAATAACATGGGTGAATCTTGATAATATCATGTTAAGTGAAATAAGCCAGAAGGAAAAAGTCAAGAACTATATGACTTCACTCAGATGTGGGATATAAAACTGAGAGCAACAAATGAACAAACAAGACAAAACTCAAAGACATAGTCAGCAGTATAGTGGTTACAAGAGGGAAAGTGTGGAGGGAGGTGGTAGTAAAGGGTTAAGGGGGTCAGTAACCTATTATCACCATAATGCTGCCTTACAGCTTCAAAATTCAGTGGCTTTCCCAGCTAGCGTAGCTCAGTGGTTGAGCTTCGACATATGAACCAGGAGGTCACGGTTCGAGTCCTGGTCAGGCACATGCCCAGGTTAAGGGCTCATTCGCCAGTGTGGGGTGTGCAGGGGGCAGCCAGTCAATGATTTTCTCATCACTGATGTTTCTCTCTCTCCCTCTCCCTTCCTCTCTGAAATCAATAAAAACGTACTTTTTAAAAATGCAGTGGCTTTACACAGCAGTCACTTACTCTTGCTTATACGACTGCTGGAAGCCAGCTGACCGAGGCTAAGCATGGTCCAGAACTGCTTCCTGTGTCTATCCTGCTCCTCCTTGGGCAGCAACATTTTCTTCTCAAGACAATGGCAGAAGCACAAGAAGGCAACTGAAAACGCAAATGCCCCTTAAAGACTAAACTGGAACTGGTACCTTGTCACACTGCCCACTTTCCATTGGCCACAGTAAGGCCCATGTTCAAACCCAACATCCGTGCACCTACCGTAGTAGGAAGAATTGCAAAGTCACGTGGCAAAAGGTGCAGCTACAAGGCTACAAATTGGGAGCCAATAAGTCAACAAACCAAAACATCTGATAGAATTGAACTTACATCTCACCACATCAGTTCTGTGTGGTTTTCCCCTGAGTAGACCTGTAGGACTCTGAAAACATCTGTATTTCCCTCTTTGCCTCACTGAGCTGCGTTCTTCTGCTGACAGACAAGCGTATCTAACGACTTTTCCTCCTCAGATCCTGGCTTTCTCCAACAGAAATGTTAGGACTGTAGCTGTGCAGCCCTTCCATTTGGATATCCCATCCCACATCTCCATTCCCTAAATAAATTCAATTTTTCTTAAATCACCGTCTGAGGTGGCGACTTAGCCTACCTGAGCACACCATGCTAACCTACCATGTTCACCTTTCAAGAAAGATGTCTGGCACTCGGGGTCACGTTAGCCTCTTAAATTTACCACTTGGGTGAATATAAAGGCCTGAGAAACTCATGGAGTACTCATGTGACTACCCCAAATGAAAGAAATTTTATTGAGGAAAAGTCCCCTGATTTGTATAGATTTTAATATGTTGCTGTGTCATTTTAAAGATGATGGTTTTGTTGAGTGTTGGACATATTTTCCGGCAGCAAAACATGTATTTCATTCCCTGTCTCACAGAGACTTCATATGGTCTGGGCCCTGTTTTCTTAACCATAGATCAGGTGCACAGCTGATAAGGAGAGAGACAGCGGAAAGGACTACTTAAAACTGGCAATTACTGTATCTGACATATTGCCTATTATTGAGTATTTGTATTCTTCATCATTCTCCTCACGGGGCATTAAGTTTTTATTAAACCCAAGGACCTCTGACTGTCTCCCATAGGGAAAACTCTGTAGAATCTTAGACAATGATTTTATATATGAACTCATCATGCTGGTGTTTATCCCCCTAGGTCCAAATCAGTCCCTTCAGATTTGCACTAAATCTTCCCACCAGCCTGTTTTTAGATGGTCTTAGGCTCTACAGCAGCAGTTCTCAACCTGTGGGTCGCGACCCACAGGTTGAGAACCACTAGCAGGGTCACCTAAGACCATCAGAAAACACAGATATTTACATTACGATTCATAACAGTAGCAAAATTATAGTTATGAAGTAGCAATGAAAATAATTTTATTGTTGGGGGTCACCACAACATGAGGAATGTATTAAAGGGTCGCGGCATCAAAAAGGTTGAGAACCACTGATCTAGAGCACAATCCAATCCTAAAAAATAGCATAAAACTCACTGTGCACCGTGGCCAGTGTGGCTCAGTTGGTTGGAGTGACATCCCACACACTGAAAGGTTGTGGGTTCATTTCCTGGTCAGGGCACATACCCGGTTGTGGGTTCAAACCCTGGATGGGGCACATAGGAGAGGCAGCCAAGTGATGTTTCTCTCTCACATTGATGTTTCTCTCTCTCTCCCTTCTTCTCTCTAGAATCAATGAACATATCCTCCAGTGAGGAATAAAAAAAAAAAAAAACCTCAGTGTGTGCTAGGCCCTATGCTAATGCTCTGCATACACCATCTTCGTGAGTCCTCCCAACAGCCCGTAAGGTAGGTGCCATTGCCTTCCAAGGTGCCAATGAGAACATTGATTGGCCAAGGCCCTGAACATATTGGCAGAAGCTGGATTTGGACTCAGACGCATCTGGCCCCACAGTTTATTTTAGCTTTCAAAGGGCTCCTTAACCATCCTCTTGAGGACAAGGCGGAGTTATAAATGAACTCCCAACCTCAGGCACATTACTGAAGTCCGCAGCTGCTACATATTGTATTGATTCAACAAGAGGAAATTCCTTAAGAATTGCCTTTGAATTCTGCAAGTCCATCAAAGCAAATCCTGAATTATTTCCTCACACTTCTGTATTTCTGCACAAGTGTGGCTCCAAGAGCTCCCTATTTCCTAAGCATAAATATTGAACCCAGGAACCAGATGCCTTCTCTCTGGGCATCTCCAGATTGCCCTAATTTTTCTCCCTAATATAGACAATTCACATAATCACTCTTCTTCTACACATTTTATTCACTGCCTTTTTAGTAATGACATTTTCTTTCTTTAAAAGATGACTTGCATGCCAATATTCATAGCAGCATTATTCATAATAGCAAAAAAAAAAAAAAAAAACCGGGAACAACCCAAATGTCCGACAATGATAAATGGACAAATAAAATGTGGTCTACCAATATAATGGAGTATGACTCAACAGTAAAGAGGAATAAGATATTGGTTAATGCTGCGCCATGGATAAACCTCAAAAACATTATGCTACATGTAAGAAGCCAGCGGAAAAAGAGCACCTGTTGTATGATTCCATTCATTGGAGTACTCAGAAAAAGGAAACCTGTGGAGACAAAAAGCAGATTGGTGACTGCCTGGGGCTGGTGATTGGAAGAGGGATTAATGGGCAGCAGGGATCTCTCTGGGGTGATGAAAATGTTCTAAAACTGCATTATGATGATGGCTACACAACTCAGTAAACTTACTAAAATTTATTAAGTTGTACATTTAAAATTAGTGAATTTTACAGCGTATAAATTATATCTGAATAAAGCCATTTAAAGAAGAATCAATTCATGGATAACATTTTCGGTCACATGAAAAATTGGTCAAATGTTTTGCACAGTAAGCCACGGAGAGATAAATTTCTTCATCAGCAAAGTGAATAGAAGCTTTCACCTTAAAGACAATTACCTGAATATCAAATAAGTTATAAAAATGAAGGTGGTGCTTTAAAACTGAAAAATGGTTAGTAGAAATGAAAGATGCCTTTGACTCAGGGGTAGACGGGAATTATTTTATTCTCTCCTCTAGGTGGTGCTAGAATCTAAAAATGAGCAGATCCCTGGTAAATGCATCAGCTTTGTAGCAAATTACCTTTCCCTATCAGGTTCCATCCCTAAAGGGAGTTTTTAGTCTAATTCTCCTTGAGTACAGAGTCTTCTCCTGAACTAGTCTTAGGATAGCAGACATCCTAACAACCTCACTGCTAAACTTCTCACCACTCACAAATTGTCAGTTTCACAATCAATGTGGTATGGTTGGATGGAACACCATTCATCTTCCATTTCTTTCCAGTAGTTTCCATGAAAATATACTCAGTGCTTTAGTATTTAATTGGGAATGAGGGCTCCATGAATCAAACCACTTGTAAAAGATCTCAAAAATAAACCCAAGGCTAGCAAAAAATACGACACCCATGAAGACATGTAGCGGTAGGCCCTCTGCCTGCTTCCACCATAGTTGATAGAAAGAACCATGGATGTGCTGTTACTGTGCTGTGTCACTCTGTATATTAGCAAGTTCATGCTTCCAAAGCTGAAAGAGGAGCTTCTGTATCATGTTTATGTCTTCTATCTGAGCAGCCTCTCTCTCTCTCTCTCTCTCTCTTTCTCTCTCTCTCTCTCTTCCCCTCCCTCCCTTCCTCCCTCAAAAAAAGGAAGAAAAGAAAAAAAAGCAAAACACAGATGGGTTTATAGATTACCTCTTTGCTCTTCATTTGATGGTTTCTAAGAGAATGTCATTCAAGTAGTAGAGCCCAGATCCCAAGGCTCGTGAGCCCCACTGTGTGGCAAGGGCACACAGAGCCTTTATCTGAGCCCCCAGGCTCCCACAGGACCCACCGCTGTACTCGGTTCCAGTGGGCGGCAGGGCTGGTCCTCTAAGGGAGTATGAAAGCCGAAGCTGATGCCTCGTGATGTCTTGCAAAAGGAAGCATACAGAAGCAACACAGAACATGCGCGCAGGAGTTGTGCAAACAGACAGCTCATTACCAAGAATTCCTCACCAGTGAAAATACTTTCCCGCAGGGGAAGGATTTGAAAAAGAGCTCTTACCTCCTGGAGCCCTCTGTTCAGTGGAAACAAATGAGCTTTAACAACACAATTCCATAAAAGCTTTAAAAAATGGTATTTAAGCAGCATGGAAATAACCTATGATAAATTAATGCAAAATCAATTCGGGCACACAATTTACATCTGCTGCGTTACCCAGAATGGCTCTCTTCTCTAACTGGAACTCTATGAGCTTAATTCTGGGAAGATTGGAAGGAGTGTTGTGTTTTCTGGAATGTGGCTGTGCAATCAACCACCAGGAGGTTAAATCCGTAACCCTTTACAGCTGCCTGAAGCTGGTATCTTCAGAAAATGCACATTTCAAATTAAATGCCCAACAAAATACGTGTTCACGGGTCTAGGCCTTTAAGCCCAGCTCTCTCCCCAAACCTGCATTCTTTCCACACCCAGCAGGCTTTGTCTTTCCTAAATAAAGTTTAGAGCAAACAACGAGCTGCTTCTGCTATGAAGGTTGACAGTGAATGCCTGGAAGAGACACAGTCAAGTTCATGGCTGTGGGAGAGCTGGGAACTAGACTTCTCACTGAATCGCTGCACTAACTCAAGGCCGGTTGTGGGCCTCTCAGTTTTCTCATCCCCCGCCCCACCCCCAGGTGGGTATAATGCTGATTTAGTTCATCAGAACCATCAAGAATGCACCCCTATGTTCATAGCAGCGCAATTTATAATAGCTAAGACTTGGGAACAGCCTAAGTACCCATCAGAAGATGAGCGGATAAAAAAACTGTGGTACGTTTACACAAAGGAACACTACACGGCAATAAAAAAAAAAAGAAAGAAAGAACTCTTACCATGTGCAACAGAGAGAATTATGCTAAGCAAAATAAGCGTCAGAGAAATATAAGTGTCACATGATCTCACTTATATGTGGAATCTAATGAACCAAATAAACAGATGAACAAAAACAGACCCAGAGACATAGAAGCATGAACAAACTGTTGAACCTCAGAGGGAAGGCAGAGGAGGGTGGGTGGGACGAGATCAACCAATGAACTTGTATGCACTATACATAACCTGTGGACATAGACAATGGGGTGGTGAGGGTTATGCATATATGCATACAAGTTCATTAGACACAGACAATGGGAGTGGGCTGGAAGAGGTTAATGGGGGGAAAGGAGATCCATGTAATACTTTCAACAAGAAAGATTTTTAAAAAAAGATAGAGCTGGAAAAAAACACACACACACCCCACAAACCATTGTGAGTTAATTATGCACAAAGCACAGTTAAAGTTCCACACCTTGAAATTAATTATAACAAAAGATGCTGAGAAGGAGTTTCCGAGGAGTGAGGGGGAAAGGGTGATGGCAGGAAGTCATCACCTAGAGTTTCAAGGGGAGGGAGTTTGAAGGAAGAGGCAGTTGGTAAGAGTGTCAAATGCCACAGAGAAGACGCGTAAGGTAAGGACTGCATGCCCACGAGGCCTGGCCTTTAGGAGGGCAACGTTGGCCCTGGGGAACTTTTCATGGAGGAGGCGGGGAAGCCCTGGATGAGTGAGTAAAGACGAACAAACAAGAAGTGTCGACTCTGGTGCCTTCCCTGGTGAAGGGAAAGGAAAGGAGAGGGGGCTCGCCAGGTGGAGGTGTTTAATAGGAGAGGTTTTTCATATTGCAAAGACTTTCTTATGACATCGCATGCCTCTATCCAGTGCTGAAATCACACACGAGGAATTCTCATCTTGCCTGAGACGCCAACCTTCTTTGAATGGCTCGTGGTAGGATTTCAGTAAATATTTGTGGAAAGAAGCAAGGCTGCTGTCAGAACGGCCTCAATGCAGCTTGCCTGAAAGCAGAAATCCTTTTTAATCAGACTGAAATATTTCACTCCTTTGTCTTTTAAGGTTTTGAATTTTTTTGTTGGGTGGGTGACCTCAGACAAGTCTGGCCTCTGGACCTCATTTCCTCATATAAAAGTATAAAAGTGCATGGCTCATGTATAAAGTGCATGGCTCAGACTAAGCAGGTTATTCCATTTATTACTATTATTATCGTTATTATAACTATATATCATCCCGGGAGCAAGGGGAGGCATGCGACATCTGGGCTACACATCCAAATAACTCCGGATATTCCACACAAGGGAAAAAGTTTGAAAAACAGCTCTTGTCTCCTGCAGCCCTCCCTTCAGTGGAAACAAAATGGCTTTTAAAATGAAATCTCATAGAAGCTCTTTTTATTTTTTTTTTTTTATTTTTTTTATTTATTTATTTTTTTTTTTTAAATATATTTTATTGATTTCTTCACAGAGAGGAAGGGAGAGGGATAGAGAGTTAGAAACATCGATGAGAGAGAAACATCGATCAGCTGCCTCTTGCACACCCCCTACTGGGGATGTGCCTGCAACCAGGGTACATGCCCTTGACCGGAATCGAACCTGGGACCCCTCAGTCCACAGGCTGATGCTCTATCCACTGAGCCAAACCGGTTAGGGCTAGAAGCTCTTTTTAAAAACACCAAATATAATTCCAAAAAAAAAAGTTCTTAAAAATTTAGAAAGTCAACAGCAAGTGTCAACCCTAATGTAAACCTATGGACTCTGTGTAATTATGATGTGTCAATGTCGGTTCGTCAAGTGGAACAAATGTACCCCTCCTTTGGGAGATATTGGTAACGGGGGAGCTTATGCATGTGGGGCAGGGTGTCTATGGGAAATCTCTGTACCTTCCGCTCACTTTTGCTGTGAATCTAAAATTGCTCTAAACAGAAGTCTTCCAAACAAGTCTGATTGCGTTGTGAAAGAAAGGAACCAAAGCATCATGCCAGGAGCAGGACAGTCCGGCTGTGCTCTGGGGGCTGGGGCAGGGCAGGCAGCTCCTGATTTGTGATAAGCAGCCAGAGGAAGGGACTGAGATGGGTGCCAGCCCAGGACCTGGACGTCGACAGCACCTTGTAAGACATATTCTGTGGATTTTCCTGCACAGCTGGGATGGAGGTGAACCTCAGGGGACCTCCCAGGATCTTGCCTCTGTCACAGGCAGTGCCCAGTACTCCTGCATGTGTCCATGATGAAGTGAACTGTGGGGTTCCTTAGCAAACACCCTGAAATGAAACAGCAGCAGTCTTACAGAAGTAGGTTGTCCATGGCCTTGAGGCAGGGATGCCAAGAGATAAATGACCTTGAGAATCAGGCAGGCCTGCTTTGAAATCTTGGCTTCCTTAGCTGTATGACCTTGGACAAGCTACTTAATTTCTGACCCTCAGCTCCCCATCTGTCCAATGGGCTTAATAACAGGGCTTGGGGTGATAATGTGCATGAAAAACTTTAGTGTTTGGTGCACAAGGTCTATTTTAAAAAAAAAAAATCAGTACCACCCTCTGCTTTTGTCCTTCAAAAAAACATTTCTAAATGTCTCTTCCAAACCCTGATGTTTCATCAGCTTCTAGGAAGAGCAGAGATTTCCTTCCTGTTCTCACAAAGATTACAGGGGGAGGGCCTAGTGAAAAATTTGTTTTTCTTCTTTCTAAAGGTCAGAGCCTAAACTCATGTTTCTCTCTGACTCATCCTAGTGCCTAAAGCAAATTCTGTGTTTCCGGTCTCATTTTCTTTATCTGACAAATGGGCTTTATTTAATCATTCCCCTCCCTGTCTTTCAGCACACTTACTCTATAAATTGTGTTCGAACATTTTGCTTCCAATTTCCTCTTTCAGGAGATGTTTTAAGATTTCTTTCCAGCAGTAAGGAATTGGGGGAGGGGAGGCGGGGAAATTATTTCTCCAGGGGAATCATTGGAGAACAATACCACAAAACACTGGCTCTCAATTCGGGGGTGATTTTGCCTCCCAGGAGACATTTGGCAATTGGAATTGTTTTGGTCGTCACAACTGGGAGGGAGGGGGTGCGACTGGCCTCGAGTGGGTAGAAGCCAAAGATGCTGATACACATCCTACAGTGCACAAGACAGCCACCCACAACAAAGAATTAACTGGCCCCAAATGCCAACTGTGTCAAGTTGAGACTCCCTGCCATAAAGGGTCTCATTGTTACTGGAAAGGGACCTGACCCTAAGCAGGTCTGCCTAGAACCAGCTGGTAGTGTGTGGGTTCTTGACTTTGTGCAGGAAAAATGTCACAACAGGAGTCCAGGTGAATTTTAAAGGAAAGGCTGGGGAACTGAACCTAGGCTGGTCCACTTTGGCTCACTAAGAAGTCAGAGAAAAGGGGGCCTTGGGGACAGATTCAGGGGGTTTGTCCAGGACAAACTGCTACTACCCCTTGCTGCCTGGTTGCAGCCTCATGGGGTCCCTTAGAGTTTAGGAGATGCATGCCTGTGAGGGAAGAGGAGGGTGGGAGAGACATGGTGTGCTCCTGGGAAGAAAAGCGAGACCTTTGTTTTGAGGGGTTTTCAAGGCTGGGGGTTTAGGGGAGATCTTAAGGGGAGGATCAATAGAATATTCATCGGCTTTCTAGCCTTGCTCCTTCAGGGTCATGGTCTTCACTGGTTGGCCTGTGTGGGGCAGGGGTTCATTAGTCATTGCAGCTGGTCTTGGTGTTACCCACCTGGTTTTGCTACTTTTCTGGGTCTGGAGCTAAAATGCAACTGAGGCTTAGATGTTATCTCTAGGGAGGGGACCTTCTGTATCTGCTGTAAATTGTTGTCAGTTTGTTCAGCTGTCTGTCTCAGTTTCCCTACTCCATTTGTCCTGGCTATTGGGCTGTCTTGTCAATATTTTAACTTTCCTCATTTTCTTTTTCCTTTTCCTTGTTTGCTTTACATTCTTGTCCTTGGTCTCAATTCTCTCCTTACCCCCCCCCCCCCCCGCAACCAAACCTCCCCCCGCCACTCCTATCCATCTATCTGCTCCTTCCCCCTCTTACCACTAAGTCTTTTTTCATTCTCTCTGTCTTCTGCGCTATCATTGTTTACTATTTACGATCCTCCAAAGTTCCAGGTCCTTGGCAAATAGGAACAAAGTTGCTATGCCAGCTCCGTCACTAATTAACCCTGTGTTCTTCCGTCAGTCAGTTCACCTCTCTGAGCCTCAGCTTCCTTCCTGTAAATGGACACAGGACTAAGTGGTCTCTAAGGCTTGAATCTATGATTGACAATTGTCTTGGCAATTGAAATGCCTAACAAGCTTGTAAGAGTGAGAGAGGGACCCTATTTAAAAAAACATTATTTTTGGTATATAGTCAGAAAGAAAAAGATGTTTATGCCATTGTGTAAATGTTGAAACACTGAAATTCAATCCTGCCAAGGCAATCAGGGGTAAGATAAAATCTGTAGGTGGCTAATTTGCAAAGAAAGCTATCAGAAAATTAATGAGCTAAACAGATATTACTTGTAGCATCATTTTCAATAATAAAATGTTGGAAACAATATAAATAGCCAAAGTTTGGAAATGAGACAAGAATTATGATATATTTATATAATGAAATACCATGTAGCTGTTAAAAATATAATTATGATATTTTTTAACAACATGGAAAATACTTAAATGCAGGAGACAAAATTGTATATAGTTTATACTCATATTTAGTAAAAGACTACCATTTTCTAGGTGGACATTTTTAAAAATTATTAAATCATTCTTAAAATTAAATAATATTTTAAATTAAATAATTTTGCCTTTTCTTAATTTCAAGATAATGCTTGCTTATTTGTAAATAATTTCAAAAACTGAGATAAGAAAAAGAAAGAAAAAAAAAGAGTTCCATAATTGAGCTCCAGAGTTAATGCCTGAGATATCTTTCCAGTCTTTTCTATTTTTTAAATAACAATGGGGTCACACTCTTTTTGTGACCTGCATTTTCATTCTTTGCCATTAAATAGCTTTCTGCAAGGGCATCTTTTTAGTTGCATAATGTTCCTTGGTATCTGTACTAAACCTAATAACAGGGATGGGGGGAGGGAGAGGGAGTAAATAAACTTGTAAAAAAATGAAGAGTGCCAGTTCACAGCCAGGGACCTGGTAGACCTGAAGTATTGATGCTTCCTTGGGCAATGTAGGGCCTGTGAGGTCTCATCATGGAATCATGACATGGCAAGGTGGGTGGGGACCATGGAAGTCATTCAATGCAACCCCTTCTCCTCCCCGGCCCCACCTCCCCACTCGATGCAACCCCTTCCTACTAACCTGAGCTGGTGCATTTGGTTTCATCAGCCTAGAGCAGGAGGACCACTTGTGTGAGGCCCATCTCCTCCAGCCTCCCTCCCCCACCCCACTTCATCCAGTTGAAATGATGGAGCTGCCTTTTCACCAGGGTGGGGGTGAGGTGGGGGGGACTTGGGGCTTTGTTTGTCATCAAGTTCTCATGACACAGGCCCCATCTGAGACATTCTTCCTTCTGTGATTCACTGCCAAGTCTGCATTCTGCTTTCCTGTCTGAGATGTTATGACATTAGATTATTCTGGTTAAAGAAAAAAATGCTTACCCACTCATTTCTTTACCCAAGCCTCTGAGAATCCCCTAAGGTTCACATGGATCTCACTGCCACCCTCAATCCTCAGGAGGCCCAAAATGGCACTGCTCTGGCCAAGGCCCTCCTGCCAGAACCAATTTGCAAAGGACACAAAACTTTCCTTTGTTCCCGTGACTCCTCTCTCTGGGTCCATGTCCCATTCAGATCGCCCATCCCAGTCCTCTCCCAGCAGGCAAAAAATACCTGCCAAACGAATTTTCCCATTTTCTCTAGGGATTCAACATGCTGGCATTTGCAAGGAGCGTGAGGTGATGCTTAATCCATAGACATGACTCATTAACTATGGGGCCTCAGGTGTCTCTGAGGGGCTGCCTGACCCAGAGGCGTTTGGAAGGCTTTCCCCACAGGCTGCATCCACTTCGCTCACAACTGAAAGGCTGGAGTGGGGAGGAAACCAAAGCCTGTGGAGCCACAGTGTGCCAGGCATGGTGCCAGAGCTCTCTAGGAGTTTCCACATTTATTCCTTACAACACCATACACTGGGCAATGTTATCCCAATTTTAATATAGAATAATGGAGATTTCAAGAAATTAAGTTGTTGGCCGAAGTTGGCAGAGTCAGGATTTGAACTCAGGGCTGTTGATTCTAACATTACATCATAGCATTGCCTCCCCACAACAGTAGAACTTAAGTATTTTCAAAGAAAAACTAAATGCCTGATCCCTAAATTAGTGTCTTCCTGTGCTCCTTCCTGCTTAGCCAGGGGGCCCTGCCATCGCCCCAGAATTGCCCCACAGAGGGAGGCCCAGGTCACCAGCCGGGGGCGGGGGGAGGGGGGCTCCATGATCGCCCCAAAGAGGGAGGCCCAGGCTACCCGGCCGGGAGTGGGGGGGCAGGGCCTCCCTCTGCAGGGCGATCAATCGGGGGACTCCCGGACTGCGAGAGGGCGCAGGCTGGGCTGAAGGACCCCCCACCCCATCCCCCCGAGTGCATGAATTTCATGCACAGGGCTTCTAATATTTATTATAAATGTCTTTGTACACAGTAAACATCTCTATCAGAGCCCTTTTGCTCCAGACATCTGGGACACTGTAAGTTCAAAGGACAAGAACAATCTCCTTAGTTCACTTGTCCTGACTCTAATTATTGCCTCTGCTGCCTCCCTTGTGCCTTTGCAATTGCTTCCCAGAGTTGCAGAGGTGAGCCACAGAGCATCTGGCGCAGTGGTTCTCAAAGTGTGGTCCCTGGACCAGCAGCATCAGCATCTCCTGGGAACTTGATAGAAATGCAATTCTGGGGCCCACAATCTGTATTTTAATAAGCCCTCCAGGTGATTCTGATGTGTTAAAGCTTGAGAACCACCGAACTAGAGTGTCATTGACATAAATCCTTGGCTCCACCCCCACATAATTGCTAAGCTCTGAATTCCACCCTAGCCTCCCAGTTTGTCTGTCTTTGTCCTGGTTGAGGCCGTGTTAATTTCCGCCTGCACTGCTGCAGTAGCCTCCAGTAATCTCCGCCCCTCTCACCCTTCAGTTTCTTTCAGCCTTTGTCAACCTCTGATACCACATAGTCTCTGCTCTGATGATGTCATGCCGCTATTGGAATAAAACCCCAACTCCTTAGCTTGATATTCAAGATCCTCCAAAGTATGGCTCTAGCTTTCTTTCTTTCTTTTTTTAATCCTCACTCGCAGATTTGTTTTTATTGATTTTTAGAAAGAGAGGAAGGGAGAGGGAGGTGAGAGAGAGAGAGAGAGAGAGAGAGAGAGAGAAACCTCAATGTGAGAGAGAAACAGCGATGAGTTCCTCCTGTACACACCCCCACCAGGGATTGAACCCACAACCTAGGTATCTACCCTGACCAGAATAGAACCCATCACCTTTTGTGTAGGGAGGGGAGGGATGCTCTAACTGAGCTACCCGGTCATGGATAGCTTTCATTTTTAATCTTATTTCCTTCTTGCCCCTCCCTTTATGCACTTTATCCCCAAGTCATACAAAACTTTTCACTGCTTGCTCCAGATTCATCCTATCTCATCTCTGTGCCTTTGCTTATGCTGTTCCCTCTGCCTGGAATTACCTCTCACTCATCCCCACATATCTGCTAAGGTCCAGCTCAAATGTCATCTCCTCTATGAAGTCTTTTTCATTTTTCTAACTACTTCTGTCCCTTTTTTGAACTCACATAGAGTTTATCTTTACTTCTCTTATATTTAATATAAATGTCTTTGTACACAGCAAACATCTCTGTCTGAGCCCTTTTGCTCCCGACATCTGGGACACTATAAGTTTAAAGGACAAGAATAGTCTCCTCTAGTTTATTGATTAAATTACACTATGTGCTTACTTATGAACCTTTTTTATCTTCCTATTAGGTAGTAAGGGGACAGAGCTGTGCCTTTTTTCATCTTTGCTTCCCCTAAAACACCCAGCACTGTGGCAGAGCTTAATGTATGGTTATTGAATAAAGGATATTGAATGAATGAATGAATGAATGAATGTTGGATTCACATAAATAAAATGGAAAGATTCCCCCCCCCCCAAAAAAAATCCTTATTTTTCAAAAAATGTCTATCAAAATCAATGATACTATTATGTTGTTTTTTGAACTAAGTAGTATCCATTTTAGCTCCTCTCAAAACCAGGCCAATTAGAAAGCATAGATTATTTCACAGTTATCAGGGAAGATAGTGCTGGTAGAACCAGATCATTCCCACAGTATCTGTGGTTTGAGCAACAATATGGCCGAAGAAAATTACAAATTTTGTTGCTAACATTCACCTTGAACAACCTAATGGACAAGTGAGCCCTAGCAATTTCTCTCGCTAAGCAAAGTGAGAATAAAGCAGAAATGACTCTCAAAGAAACAGTTGCCAGACCTTGGAAGTTACAATTGCTGGCCTGGCTTGACTGCAAAGTTGGGAAAGAGAACTTCTGCTCAAACAGAATTAGTTATGCAGGCATTGCAATACCCAGCTCCTCCGATGTCCCCACTCATAGAAGACGTTCCTCCACATGGGCTGAAAAAGGATGACTAAGGGGAATTGTCATGCCCTGAGCCACGGAGCACCAGCAACAGTGAGTTAAGCACTGAACAGAGACCAGAACAGAAGAGATAACCCTGATTCCTGGGTTTACCTTTCAGTGGAAGGTGGGTCGCTGTGGAGAAGCAGAAGTGCCTGGTGTGCTTCAAGAGCTCATGATTTTGAAAGGTTTTTAATGTCCCTGAAAATTCAAGTGTTAGAGATAGATGCAGTCTCTTCTATTACAGGCTCTGGGCTGCTAGCTCTGTCTGCCCTGGACTTGCCTCTTCTCTCTGACTCAACAGTGATCTTTTCTTGGTAAAGACCGTAATCTTTCTAAGTCTCACTTCAAGAGCAAAGTGGACCCTTTCTCCTCGGCCTCCACTTGGGTGGAAGGAAGAGTTAGGGAAATGGCCCCGCATCACAGAGTGGTGCCAGGCTAGCATGACTCCATCTGCAGGAAAGTGGCCCTTTCTTCTTCATCCTCGCTGATCAGGTGACTCTTCGGCAATGAGCGCCTCTTCAGCTGTAGCCTCAGCCCTGGCACTTTCCTATCACGTGCAATGGCTTCGAGTGATGAGCCTCGGGGTGGTCTTCTGTCCTTGCTTCGTTTTCTGCTGCATTTCAGGTGCCAGGTTCTCCTAAGAAGCAGGCACATTTCTTAGGTCCCTATTCCTTTTGCATCTATCTGTAAAAGTCCTGTTTGAAATGTTTTGAGGTGCATGGACACCCCTTCTTAGCAGGATGCTCAATAGTCTTCCCTGTATCTCAAGATGAATTTGTATGTAGATGGGTGGTGCATTTCGGAGCTGACGTCACTGTGAGGCAGCCTTCTGGAATGAATACTTGATGACATGGAAAGATTATCTTCACATACTAAGTATAAAATACAAGTTACCAATACTATATATATATATATATATATATATATATATATATATATATATACACACACACACACACACACACACGCACACACACATACATATATATGTATATTATAATATATAGACCTTCACACAAATATGTGTAAACAGGATAGATATTAAATATTAATATCTAAGTGGATAGAGCGCTGGCCTGCAGACTGAAGGGTCCCTGGTTTGATTCCAGTCAAGGGTACATGCCAGGTTGCGGGCTCGATCTTAGTGAGGGGCGTTCAGGAGGCAGCCGATCAATGATTCTGTCTCATCATTGATGTTTCTATCTCTCTCTCCCTCTTCGTTGTTCTCTGAAATCAATAAAGATATATATTTTTTCAAAAGAATACTTCCTACATTAGAAAATCTTTTTTAAAAAATAGTAGTTATCTCTAGTAAGTGGATGAGTTTTTCTCTTTTCCTTTTTTCCCCTGGTATATATATCATTATTATCCAATTTTTTTTTTTTTTTTACAATGAACAGATTTTGTTTGGGTGATAAGAAAAGACAAGTAAAAATGTTTTCAATTTTCTAAATAAATAAGTTTTTTTGGGGAAAGAAGTTGCCAAGAGAACCTCTGGATTAGTGCATCTAGGGGCTCAGGGATACAGCATGATGCTCTGTTCTTAGCAATATGGGCAGGTGAGCAGTGGCCACTGGGACTTCGCACAAGTCCAATTCCTGGTTCTATCTAGTCCAGCCGCGGTTGACTCCCAAGGAGCCCGTCAGGTGGCAGGCAGTCCTTGGGAGTCAGGGTGGGCTGCTTCCTGCCTCAATCAGATTTGGCAACTAAAACTACAGGCAGGAGCAACAGTGGCCCCGACTCTGAGGAAGGGGAGGTCCATTCAAGGAGCAGACAAGAGGTCCCCTACCTTCCCTTGGTTCTCTCCGAATTTCAGCAAAGCTCTTAAGCATTAATGCCCCAGAGCACGATGTCGCGCTAGTAAATGCCCAGTTTCAGACAAATCACTTGTTTTCCAATGCTTGAATGAATTAGGTGCGAGAATTTCGAAAAATGTCATTTACTGGGCTGTTTGGGAAGTTTTCATAATTGTGCTTAATGCTGCTTTCCTGATAGAACAGCTTTGCATTACACTTTCTCTGCCTCCTAATTTCACTCTAAACGGTGGAGGGGTCAGCCGTGAGCGTCTCTGTATCTGCTCCATAGAAAGGGAGTCATCAGTGTGGTTCTAGTGCATATTTTAATCAAGGACCAAGAGCCCAGAATACCTTACACCCTTGAGAACTGCCTTGTGTGGCAGTACCTGGGGTCTTTACACCCATAATCTGGGATTGGCTATGTTGAGGCAACGCAAGACCCATCGCTCCTGGTATTGCTGGTCTTCTGTCCTTATAGAATTCCTCAACTACTGCTCAGCTCATGAAGGTGGATCTAACAAGGGAAATGTGTTCACAGAGTACTGGCTCTCTTGCTGAAACCCATGGTGCTTTGCAATCTGTTTAAAGCTTGAGGTTGAACATATGGTTATTTAGCATAAATTTCATTTTCATTGATTTTTTAACACTAAAAATACTTATTAACTTTTCCTTCTCCTATGTGCATCCTTTCCTCCTCTCCATAATACCACTTGTATATGGTCTTAGGATAAAATCCTTGGGATATGGGGGTACACTGGGACTTCTCCCAGGGTTGCTTTAAAATTGAGTGGTTTTAAGTAAAATCTCAGAGGTTTTTAGAAGATAATACTAGGAATAGAAAAGTTGAGGTATTTTCCCAAGCATTTTTATTAATGGTGAATCTGAGCAGATGGCTAGAAATCATATCAAAGATGTATATGGGCAAGAATTTGAGATTTTGGCTCCGCAGTTTAAGTCCAGTAAAACTCTAACCCTTGGGGGGCAATGGTAAGATATGTACACATATAATACCTTAATAATAATAATTAAAAAAAACCCTAACCCTTGGCATTTTTTAAGGAAGGATCAAATCTCCTCTCTAGATGGCTAAAACCCTATGGACAAATGTTCCCATCTCTCCTAAACCACTGAAAATCATATTACAAATAAATTAAATGACATAAGCCTTCTATCTTCCCTAAGAGAAATTTCATAATGTCCTGAAAAGGAAAGCATGACTTTAAGAGATGAGGCCAGTATGATCTCAACTACATTTAAAGAGATATTCCTATGCCCAGGAAAAAGTGTCCAGAAAATGTGCTAACATGGAAACTTGGGGCAGTGAGGTTAGAGGTGATGGCTGTTTATTCCTTTTGTTTTCCACAGTGACTGTGATTGACTTCTATTAGGAGGAAGACAATTATCATTTAAGACAGGAAAGTTGACTGCTAAACCACAATCATTCTGTGGCTCATGGATTCAGCTTCTCGATTTGAATCTGTGTTTGTGTCCTTTTCCATGCTTGTCTCCCTGATCTGTTTGGCCAACAGACCCCGAGGACACACAACTGCCTGAGTCATGTTTAAGAGAAATACAGCCACAAAAGAAAATTCCAGATTGTCGGGGAGGGCAGGGAGGACAAGCTTATAAAAAGAAAGCTTTTGAGAAAGAAGTCATTTCCCCCACCCTTTGTGCATCCCACCCCATGACCAAGCCCGTGTGAATGACAGAACTCCTGTGTGCAGACATGTGTGGGGGAAGTTTCTACCACACAAGGCTGCATTGTACGGAGTGCCTGTGTCCCAGGGACCCGCAGCAGCTGTGGGCCCTCAGGTCAACAGGAACAAATTCCCCTGCAGACAGCAAGCCCTGCCAGGGAGCTTAGGGAAACCTACTCTATTTCAAAAGCAGTTGGTAAGGGCTAGAGCTGCTGAAAGAGTCAAAAGTTTGGGAATCTACAAAAAGAGAATGCTACAAATAACTAGCCTGCCTTTATGGGTCCTTTGTCACTTAAATTTGGGGGGAAACTCTCCAATAGTGTCTACCTTTTCCCCCCACCCCTTTCCTCTATCATTGCTTCCAGCCCTGGTCCCAGACAAGATCTTTTGCTTTGTGGGTTATTTCTCTTAGGGGGCCTCCAAGAGTCAATGGGAAAGGTTTAGAAGATAAATCAGGGATCTAAGCCACACAACATCACTTGCTGTGAACAAAAGATAGAAAAGGCTAATTCTGTGACTGCAATGGAGAGCTTGGCTATCCAGATCCATAGGAAGAGGCCTAAGGGATTACATTATCAGCGCACAGATGGAAGAATCTGGAAAGTCTTAAAAACACCCACACACACTCTCTAAAGCTTCCTAGTCCTGTAATTATTCTCTTACCTGATTGCTGAGGCTTAGGACCTAGACTCTCTGGGTATCAGAGTTAGAAGCAGCATCAGAGATCAGCTCAGGCAGGCATAGCAACCTCACTGTCTACATGGCCCAGGAAAGTGACAGAAATTAGTGAGGAAGACTGGGTCTAAGGTAATAAGGAATGGTGGGGGCTGAAGCAAACCAGAAGTACATGGATTTTAAAAAACACTGTGCAGGTCAAAGAAAACAGGGCTATTAGCCAATGTTGTCATGCAGGCTGCCCATTTGTGACATATGGCTCCAAATTAACGCAAACTAATTTGTGGATGAACAAATAAAGGCTCAGAATTGTGACATGACTCACTCCAGGTCACAAGCCAAGCAGAGGTGGAACCTATACTGACAGTGCAATCCCTAGACTCTTGTGCCAAGATTCTCCCACTGTCTTCCCCTGTACCTTGGGTGGAGTTGGATCGATGGAGAGAGCACCTCTCTCCCATTATAAAAGCTTATATTGAGCATTTTAGTGAACTTCTCCTATAAATCCACCTGGGTTCCAGTTACAGGTCATGCCAGTGGCAAATGCCACCACCATTTAGGGCCTTTCCCACACCCTGAATGTCTTCCTTTGATGGCATATGAAGAATTCACCTCTGTTGGGTTCCCCTCTGGGTATAGCTCGGGAACTGGTTGCTCCTCATTCCAAAGCTTCAGGCAACAAAACGAAAGTGTGGGTCTGAATATGGGAAAGGTTTAGAAGAGCATAGGATTCAGAGCATCAGTGCTGACTTTGCTAAAAGTTACCTTTAAATGTGTCCCTAGGATGTTGAAGGAGGATTAATTACTAGTTATAAAGCACTTTGAAAATGAGGGAAGAAAGGATCCATGGACCCACAAAATATTATTGTAATTAATGAAAACCTACCAATCAATACACTATGATTAAGAATAATGGGCATTCATCAGAGTTATTATTGCTGAGGCATCTTTCACATGAGTGCTTTCAGCATTACCTATTTTGCCAGAAATGTTCCCTTTCTAATTTGTTCATGGGAGTTTTGTCCAATATAAAAAAAAGGGTACATTTTGTACTTTTAAGAAAATATCATTAATGTCTTGTACACTGTGAGTTAGTAACCATGGATGCTACACTTAACTTTTCTTAACAATTTTTTACTCTTGACAAACATTTTCAAATTTTCTCAAGCTTGGTTTCAAGGAGAATCTTGTCAGATAATATGTATGTTTAAGTTTCCTCCCATGGCTGACTGGTCCTCTATCCAAGAACTCTTTTGGTTTTCCAAGTAGGAGAAACTCTTTTGATGTCTAAACATCAAATACCACGCAGAGCTCAGGCTCTACACATAGCAAATGCGGAATTCACTTTGATGAGTGGGTGAGTGGCAGCCCACCGTTGCCTGAGTCCTTTTTTGGAGCATGAATGATGTTAGCCTAAGGCCTGCATCACCCGAGTTGCCTCACCCTCTTGGTTCTAGTTGGGTATGACCAATGGGAGATGAATGGGGAGTGTATGGGTTGGGGTATTTATTTTCTTCCTCCCCTGTGGTGAACGCTGTGCTATGCCCAGATGACTGTTTCTGTGTGTTCATTTCCCAGTTCCTGTGTCCTTTGCTTTTGTTGACTGACAGCTGTAACTCTCTCCAGAAAACCACCATTGAGCTACCTGAGCTACTTCACCCAGTACAGGTACAGAGCTGGGAGTGCCTGGGAGTGTGTGTCCCCGAGAGGTTAGCCAGTGACTAGTACAAAAGGATGAAAGTCCAACTCCTTTGATTTGAAGTGGAACAAACTCTGGAGTGTGACAGCCTGGGGTATGATTCCATGCCAGAAAAATCTGCAGGGTTGTGCTAAGGCTAGATGTTGCTTGGATCTGCACTCTTGCAAGACCTTCTTCCCTTCCCTCTCTTGGTTCCCCTATTCTCTTATGTGTATCTCCAGAGAGCACTTCCTCAATCATCCACTTACATATGAGGCCTTACCTCAGCTCTCCTGAGAACCTCAACTAAGAGCTCCCTTGGCCCCATCTCAGTGGCCCCTCTTGCAAGACTCCAGGTGTCATGGAGGCTCTGGTTTCACCATTTCTTCTTCTTGTCCCTTCAGATCTAGGGATGCTAAAATTGCCCCCCATTAGTGCTGGTCCTTGGGTTCTTGTTGGTCTGCATAATGCTGCCCACAAATATGTCAACAGTGTCTATCTTTACTCCTCTTCCATTATACCCTTGGAATGTATCATCTGTTTCTGATTGGGACCCCCAACTCTCCTACTCATTAGCTAAAGTTAAGAAACAAGTTCACCCACATAACAAGATATCCCTTGCTATCCCAATTCTCTGTCAGGAATCTTTTCATCTGAACTCAGGATCACACACACACACACACACACACCTCACAGGACCTTATATAGTTATTTAACAGTTATGCCGAGGACACTAAAAAGTCACTTGAAGAAAAGCAGTAGAAGATGCCTTAAACATTTTAAGCAGATTTTTTGTTCTGCCCATGAAGTATTAACTGCAACAGGAATTGCCCCCTGGATAAACACAACTAGAAAACAAACAAAACAAAAAGTGAAAACATGATGACGCACCATCACACACTTCAAAACCAGTTAAAGACACGTTAAAAGATCTTGCCTGGGAAGTATTAACCCACCCGCTGTATTCACCAGACCTTGCTCCTTCAGATTACCACTTGTTCCGATCGATGGCACATGCACTTTCTGAGCAGCACTTCAAAACATACAAAGAAGTGGAAAATTGGGTCTCTGAATGATTTGCCTCAAACAAGAAAAGTTCTATTGGGACTGTTTCCACGAATTACCTGAAAGATGGGGGAAATGTGTAGCTAGCGATGGACATTATTTTGAATAAAGCACTTTTGATATTTCTCTTGAAAAAAAAAAGTGAAAACACTGTCTGCAGACTTTGGACAGAAGGCAAAGCAGAACTCTAATCTAGGAGAGAAGGAAAGCACAGGAGGTGAGCGCTCCCTGCGATTACCCCAGTTACCACCTGGAGGCAGTCTGCAGACCGCAGTGCGGGGAAAGCAGAGGCCCAGACAGGGTACAGCAGCCCCACTGTGGTGAGGACACGCAGATCACAGAGCAGATCGGATTGCAGGGAGGCCAAGGCAACCAGAAAGACCGGGCGAGTACCAGAAATAAGGGACATGCACAAAGAGAGAGCCCGGGGGGATCCAGACCAGCCCTTCTGAATCTTTCGTTGAATGCTGACCAGTGAGTGTTTGGAGTGAAAACCACAAGGCTGGAAAAAGGAAAACAAGGAAAAAGCTGAGCCATTCTTGGAGTTCACACAGGGTTGAGAAGTGATCACATTCCTATTAGTCAGAGCAGAATGGCCACATAATACACAGGGCATAAGATAGAGCCCTCTGAGGGTAACACTTTCGTAGTTGGGCCAGATTAGCCCTAAAACAAAGGCTTCTTTTTGGACCAGCCTAACAAAGCTTTTAAAAGGGCTTGAAAGAATCATACTGCTTCCACATAACTTAACTGCATGTCAGAACAAAGTGCACAATTATTTAAAAGAATGCAACAAAATCCAGCACCCATAAATAAACAAAAAAAAAATTCACAATGTCTGTGATTCACAATGTTCAATGTGCTACAAAGTATAAAGGAAAATATGAATGTAATGATAAAAGGACTAGAAGATATAAAAAGAAGGCCCAAATAGAATTTCTGTACAATATTGTAACAAGCATACTGGGTCAAATTAATAGCAGATTAGTTACTACAAAATTAAAAAAAAATAGTGAATATGAATCCCTACAAATAGAAATCATTAAAAATGGAACACAGGGAGAAAACATTTTTACCACAATCAGACCTTCAAGAAAATATCAAGTGGTCTAGCATATGGTAAATGGAATTCTAAGAGGAGAGGAGAGAGGGGAAACATAATATATTTGAAAAAATAATGGTTGAAAATCTCCAAAGTTAATTTACATGGAAAAACTATGGATCCAAGAATCTTAAACTTCAGACAGAAGAAACAGAAAGGAAACTACATAAGGTGCATTATCATTAACTTGCTGAAAAACAGTGATGAACAGCAGCCCAAGGAAAGAAACAAGATAGAATAAGAGCATGCCTTGTGAGAAGCTATGCAGCCAGGGGACAATGGAATGACATCTTTAAAGCACTAGAAGAAAACACAACCTTTTCACACAAACAAAAGCCAGAGACCTTCATTGCAAAAAATGTCAAAGAAGCTCTTCAGGCAGAAAGAACGTGATGCCATGTGAGAATTTGGCATAACAAAGGACACTGGACATGGACTATATGTGGATAATATAAGACTTTTTTTTTCTCATTCTTTAACTCTAGTGTTTCTACCACATGTAAAATTACAATGAATGACATCAGGGACTAATGGGGAAATAGATGGAAGGTTCTATACTGTATGTAAAGTCGAAGGTAGGCTATGATAAGCTAAACTTGTATAATACATATCCTACAGCACTAAGAGAAAATCAACAATAATAACAACAAAAAACTAAAGAGGTATAGCTAATAAACCAATAGTGAAGCTCAAATGAGACCATAAAACATAAAAATTTAAAAAGGAGAAAAAAGAGGAAGAAGGAAACAAAGAACAGATGGGACAAGTGGAAAACAAACAGCAATATGCTGGACTTAAACCTAATGATAGCTATTATTTCATCAAATATAAACAGTATGAACATTGCAATTAAAAGAGAAATTGTCATCTTGGGTAAATAAGCAAGACCAACCATATATTGTCTATAAGAAACTTACTTTAAATAAAATAACCCAGATAGACTGAAGAAAAAAGATGAGGAAAACTTAACTATGCAAACACTAATAAAAAGGAAACTAGAATGATGATATTAATATCTAACAAAGTAGACTTCATAACAAGGGATGTTACTGGAGATGGAAAGGAATATTATGTATTTATAAATAGGTCAATTCATTAAGATGTCATAACAACCCTTAACATGTATATATTTAATAATAGAGCTTCAAATACTTAAAACAAACACTGAAAAAATGAAAAAATAAATACACATTCACAATTATATGTTGAAATTTTAATACTCCTCCCTTAGGAATTGACTTCAGAACAAGTTGGCAATAATCAGTATGCACATAGAAGACTTGGCCAGCACTGTCAACCAACGTGACATAATTGAGTGGTTCTCAGAATCCTATTTTAATGATGGGATGCTGGGATTGGTTCACTCACCAGCCAGATGACAATGAGGACCTCACTACCAGTGGCTGGTATTGATTGTTCCTGGTATGCTGTAACTCACTTGTAGAGAATGGTGATGAAATACAGGGGGACGGGGTGTACTCGCGTGTACAATGTCTCTGGCTTTTGAAAGTTACAAAGAAAATAACTCTTAGGGACTGTGGGATTAGGTGACCAGTTTAAAGTGAACTCTAAGTGCTGAAGAGACTCCTGGACAGCATTTAAAGAGACCCTCATGTCTTTCTCCCAGAGGGCAGAGTGAGCTGAATACCAGACACAATAATTAATTTTAAGAGAGGGGGAATTTAAAAGAAGATAAATTCTCAGGTAGGCCAAGTCCTACACCAAAGTCGGAATCTCTCTGTTTGCAAATTGTATCAATGCCTGCTTCAGCATCTTATATAAAATTCTTCCCAAATTGAATTGCTTTCAAGAATTGGTCCGTAAAACAAATCCTGAGCCAGCCTCTGCCAAGACCAGAGTGGACAGAGAAGTCTACCGTTCCCCTTGAGACCACAGCTCTAATCACCTCACTCTGACCAGTAGCCAAGCGTTTGCCTTATAGTCAGGGAGTAACAAATGCTTAAAGCATCTCTTCCCAGTTTGTCTCACATCCCTACTCCTTCCATTAAAGAGAATAGCAGATCTTCTGAATGCATTTAATTCTTTTTGGAGGATGCTTCTAGACATAACAGGGTAGCTGCAGGCAATTTCTGCTATGCGCTTAGGGCTGACCTTCAGAAAGGAGAAGAGCGGTATTATTTCCCTAGAGAAAAACTCAAACGTACTAGAGAAAAAAAATAATGGGACTTTCCAGGTATATGGCTTTAGAAACATGTTGCTAAACCTTGGTTAGTTCAGTAGAAAATTCTTTGTGATATAAGAGTGTGGGGGGGTGGGGAGGGGGGAAAGGAGTGTGATGGAGTGGGGAAATTCTCATACCTAAAATGATTAGCTGTTAGGAAGGCCTTTTAAAATATTTGAGTTCCCACTTTATCGGAGCACATTTCAAACCATATTCAAGTTACCTAAGTTTCCTGTATTTTTTCCCAAACTTCAAATACAGCAAAACTGGTCTCACCTCTTGGAAGGAAGGGGAAATGGCTGGAAGGCAGGCAAGAAGGCAGACATATAGACAGGTAAAGACAGACCAACCACCGTCTACATTGATTACAAACCTCTACTCACATACAGTTGTTTGGAGCTAGCTATACCTAATAGGTGCTTTCAAACCACTTTTGTTGGTTTGCCTCATCTATTTCAAATGCTCTAGTCCTGTGAGATCCTCTCCCACTTGGAGGTATTTTGTAATGAGAATAACTTTATTAGTTGTGGTAGCAAAGCATGGTGACTCATTTCTTGAATTGCTACATGTCGAGAGGGCCAAACACTATCACCAGAGGTGAGTGGCTGAGTCCCCAGCAGACAGATCATGCCCTATGGCAGGGGTGGGTTGGGGTAAGGATAGGGGTAGGGGTAGAGTTGGAAGGGGGTCGGCATGAGCAGAACCACACTGAGTCCCGATTGATCTTCTAGCCACAAGTCTGCTTCCTGAAGTAGCTCTTCCGGCTGCAAACTCATGTCTGTTAGTTTTGTATTTGGAAATTTGTATGATTTTTATTTATTCTGCTTAACTACAATAACCCCCTGACTTAATGCCCTGGCTCTCTGCCTTGTCAATCTCCCCTGCAACTCATTCTGCACATTGATGGCAGAACCTTCCCAAACTCATACCACTCAGGTCCAAAAGCTCACTAGGTCTCCTCGCTAGACAACACTTCCAGAAATCATTTCCTTCAGGAGCCTTCAAGGCCCTCTACCATCACAACTAACTCCCCCCTCACCTCCCACCTAATCTCACACCTATTACATGTGTTGCAATACTACAATGAGATGTTAGAGTGACTATTTTTCAAACCCCAAATCAGCATACTTGCTTTGACAAAAGAATAATTGTGAGGATATTAAGAGGGAATATTTTCAATCTATACAGTATTGGAAAAATCTAGGTCTTATTTTTAAATATATATTTTTTATTGATTTCAGAGAGGAAGGGAGAAGGAGAGAGAGATAGAAACATCAATGAAGAGAGAGTCATTGATTGGCTGCCTCCTGCATGCCCCCCCACTGGAAATCAAGCCCGCAACCTGGGCATATGCCCTGACTAGGAATCTGAACCACGACCTCTTGGCTCATAGGTTGACACTCAACCACTGAGCCACACTGATTGGGCAAAATCTAGGTCTTATGGTATAATTCCTCTCTCCCCATTCTTTTTCTGCCTCCGAGTCACTGTTTATGTCTGCCTGAAGCATTATTCACTTTCTCAATCTCCTCTCTCTCATTCTCCAGCCTGTTGATATTCTATGTGTCTGCCCAGTCCCAGATCAAATGCACACCCTCTATTTTGAAATTTAGATTAATTATCTTCTCTTTGTACCCAAGCCACTTAAAAAATCCTTTATATATTTTCCCGGCACTAAAGGAGTGTGTGTTTTATTGACCGTTATGTTCCCCTGGGCATCTAGTTATAATAAATCTTTCTTGAGCATCTGTTAAGTAGTAAGCACTTTTATCACCTTGTTTGAGTCTCACAACAAATTTCTCACGTGTTATTACCATTTTTACAACTAAGGAAACTGCATCTTGTAACAATCAAGTAACTTGTCCAGATTCACGCAGTTGGTGAGCAGTCGGCCTGGAATTCAAAACCGGTTATCTGTGGCATCAGAGTTCTGCAGGCTCAGGAAGTGCTCAAAAAACACTTTTTTTTTTTTTTCCAAAAATTGAGTTGTCAGGTGCACCAAGAGATAAGGAATCACTCCGCAAAAGAAGTTAGTACTGAAGAGATTAGCAGTCCTGAAATTTCTTTTTCTTCATAACAAGGAAGGTATCAAATAATTGATTAAAGTTCAAAGATCTTTGTGGATGAAGTCTGAGATAAATAAATGTGAGCAGAAAGTTTGTTTTTTAAAAAGGCTACGTACATTAAAAAAGCTTTCTTCAAATGCATTTTCTCTCTCCTTCATCAGAGGTGGACCTTTTCCCTTTTGCTGGGCAGTTGCTCAAATATCCTGCCTTACCCAGGGTTAAGCAAAAAGAGCCCCATCCTGCTTTATCAATAGATGTCGCAGGCCACCCCCATACCATTCTCTTACCCACCTCCTCTTCATCTACTCATCTCCAGTGACAAGTTTCACCTTGGACATCATGACATTCAACTGCTGGGGTCCCCAGGATTGACCAGCCAGCAGACATTGCTCCATTTGAAGTACACAGAAGAGAAGACCAACTGGGAAAACACAGCAAGTCTAACGTGTCCTTGAAAAATGTTCCGTCTCCTCTTGGCACAGGAAAGGGGCCTAGCTTTGTCTCCCAGGGAGGGCTGCGATGGAAGGTGGTAGCATAAGTATCACTGCCACTGATTGTAATGCTTGGATCCACCTCGATCAACCCATCTCGATGACCTCATCATGGGTTCATTGCAAGTCTGACTAGTCTAAAGCGTCCAGAATGAATTGCTTCATCAAATTTGGACTTTTTAATGAGATGCCCCTGGCTTCATCGTGTGATCAGCTCTCATGGAGTTGAAAGCAGGCTGCTATTCCATTTTAATTTCTTTTTCTTTTCTCTTTTCACCCTTAGGGATTTTGGATAAAAGAGTTTATTAACTGAGTTCCCAGACTGGTGTCCCCAAAGCCTGGAACTATGCTGCAAACTGAGCCCAGGCCCTTCCTTTGAGAGCATGCCAGCTACGGAAGACGGGCAAGCAGGTGCAAACTGTTTGTTCCAGTCAGCCTTCCCACAGCAAGCTGGAGAACAAGCCTGCTGGGCCAGCGAGGGGCGTTCCGACAGTAGAAAGCACCGAGAAATTATCATTTTCATAGTCTAATTACAATTCCATAACATATTTTTCACAATCCTAAAGTCCAAAAAGCTCTGAAAAACAGAAAAGTGTTTTGTTTACAAATCTATAGCAAGCTCCTTTGATGGTAAGATCGGACATGAACTGGCATGAAGCTATTTGTAATCTTTATCCCATTTAGGATGAATCTGTACACATTGTGCTGCAAAAAAACATTAATAGGTTTAATTATAAGGTATTCCCTGCGTGCGTGCATGTGTGTGTGTGTGCATGTGTGTGTGTGTGTGTGTGTGTGTGTGTGTCTGAAGTTTAAATCTCAAAGCACACATAATACCAGAAATTGTAGATAAGGTATTGAAGAACCATAGTGTGAAAACACTATAAGAGTTCCTGCTCAATAGCTTCATGAAAAGTTTTACCTCATCTCTACATTCATAGATTTCTCTTTCTTTTACTGAATTGAAACTTGCTTGCTTGGCTAAGAAAATTTATTTCATTGTCATGGAACCAGTCTTGAACTGTGAGTTGGGTTGAAAAAAATTGTTTAACCTCTCTGAGCCTCCATTTTCTCATCTGTGAAATGAGGATGAAAATTCTAGACCTCATTTCTTCCAGGGTGATTTTGAGACTCACAAAGGAAAGCCCTTTGAAATGAGTGGAATCTAAGGAACAGAATAAGTGAGCAAACAAAACTGAAACAGTCTCATAGACCACAGAGAGTGGACTGGTGGTGAGTGGGGTTGAAGGTGAAAGAGTAAAGGAATTAAAAGTACAAATTGGTAGTTACAAAATAGTCACGGGGATGTAGGTAAAGTATAGGGAATAATACTGTACTAACTATGTATAATGCCAGCTGGGTACTGAAAATATCAAGGGGGAACACTAGTATATGACTGTCTCACCACTAAGCTGTACATCTGAAACCATACAAAATAAAATTGAAAACAGACTGTAAAAAATATATATTACCTCATGCAACCTTCTGTCAACGTAAGAACATCCAAACCTGTAGAGAATTTTTATAAGAAATTTATTTGAGCCAAACTGATGAAAATCACTTGAAAGCAAGAACTCAAATCCTTCAGATCAAAAGAATGGGAAGGAGAGGAGATAAGAAAATTGGGAAAGAAGGAAAAAATCATCTTAAGCTGAAAGTTGTTTTCTTGGGGTGGACGTGGTGCTGGGGATGACACAGGATGCCAGAGTGTGGTGTGGAAGACTTAGCGAAGGGTAATAAGAATAAATATGAAATGTGGCTGGGATAAAGTAGGTCCTCTTTGCTATTTTTCAGAAACATTGAAGAAGATTAGAATCCCTTTTTTAAAAAGAGACTGGACCTCATGGTCTAGGTTCATAAAGGTCCTGCAATATTGGACAGTGATGATGGTCAGCTCTCAGACTGTCAATCTGTTTTTTCTTCACTCTTCTAAATCCCTTTGAGTCTCTTTCTTATCTCTTAACCAAAATTTTCTTAGGCAATACAGAAATTTTATCTGAATAAGAATAGTGCACATGTGCTATACAGAAATAAATTATTACCCTTTTCAGGTAGAGGGTGGATAACTGTAATGGCAGTCTGTATTCATTCCTCAATTCATTTATTTGCTCACTCATTAAGAAAATACATTTACTGAGTATCTCAAAAGTGAAAATATTTTACCTAAGGGCTAGCTATACAGATATACAGATAAAATTAATGTCTAGGCTTTGAATTAACAAATATTTGACCCTAGACATGTAGACAAAAGAAATTACAATAGTGCACAATAGCAATATTGCAAGGCACAAAGGTCAGGAGTGATCAACTCTATCTTTGGAAGGTGGGGCAGTGGGAGAGCTTAATGAAAACTTCCTGGAAGAGGTGACAACTAAGCCTAAGAAAGTGAATAGCAGCTTAACAGGCAGATGGACGAGGGTGGAGAGAACATTCCTGGGAGAGTGAACTATTTACAGTTAGACTGTATAAGGTTCGAGTCTGGGAATGGTGCAAGATTAGGCTGGAGTGCAAGGGTCAGAGCATAAAGGTGCATTTGGGACTTAGTTATGGGGCTGACAGGAAGCCAATGAAAATATTTACTCAGAGAGGCATATTATGATTTGCATTCAACAAGCTCTTGAGAAGGTTGTGGAGGAAGTAGATTCAAGAGCAGGCTAGACAGAGAGAGAGCACACAGGTCTTGTAGCAGAGTCCAGGTGAGAGAACCAGGGGCGTGCTGTGATACAGGTACAGTCCACTCAGGCTGGGAAAGGGAGAAATGAATTCTCACTGGGAAGGTCTGGGAAGACATCTGGGAGATGGGAATTTGACCGTCTTGAAACTTCAAAGACACAAACAGAAGGACATGGCAACTCCTTGGAGACAGTCTGTGTTCGCTCTAAATCCCCAGTGCCTAGCACAGATCAAGTCACATAGAAGGCTTTCAGTGTATATTTATCCTGTGAATGGAGAAGAAATTCCAGGGTGTATTAGTAATCTCTTGCTATATATTAACCCATCCTCAAACTCAGTGACTTAAGACAACGACGGTTTATTTTTGCTTGCCTATCTACAGGTGAGATGACTATCTACTAGGCCGGGCTGGGTCAGGCTTGGTTGCTTTCAGTATCAGCAATCACCACTCACTCAAGTATGTGCAGTCCTCTCCTGGGATCACGAGTGGCTGGATGGCTGTCAGATTGAAATAGGCTACCTGATCACATGTGTCTTCGCATTTAGGAGGCTAGCCTGGGTTTCTTTCCATGGTGACAGCAGGGTTCCACGGTGAGTGAACAAAGGCATGCAAAGCTTCTTAAGGCTTAGACTCACTCAGAACATGCATTACATCACTCTGTTTCATCCTTCGGTACAAGCAAGTCACAAGTCCAGCTCAGATTCAAGAGGTGGAGAAAAACTTTAACTTTTCTTCTTGAAAATATATATTTTTTATTGATTTCAGAGAGGAAGAGAGAGATGGAAACATCAATGATGAGAGATAGTCATCAATAGGCTGCCTCCTGCACGCTGCCCACTGGGGATCCAGCCCAAAACCTGGACATGTGCCCAGACTGGGAATCAAACCATGACCTCCTGGTTCATAGGTTGATGCTCAACCACTCTCAACAACACCAGCCAGGCAAAAACTTCACCTCTTGATAAAAGCAAATGAAAAGTCGTATTTCAAAGGGCTGAGGAAACTAATTGCTTTCATTCTTACAATCTATCACAGAAGCACAAGGAAAAGACTGAGCATGGTTGAAAGGTTGGACTGCCCTGAGCATAATCAAGGCAGATGGACTAACAGTGGTGACTCACAGGCAGGCTGGGTGGGAGGTGGGGCATGCGGAAGAAGACTGAGACGGATAAGAATGTAGAAGCTGGACCATGGAGGGCTTTTAAGATCAGGCTGAGGATGTTTGGACTGGATTCTCCACTCCCTGGGCAGCTCTCAAATGTTTCTGAGATACCATCAGATGAAACCTCAACCAATATCAGGGTTGTCCTTCAGGAGTAGTCTGGGCACTCCAGGTATGAGGGAAGGACAGTGAGCAGGAGGCTCTCCTGCATCTTCCCCACCATTTCTCCTCACCCATTGCTCTCTAGAGTGGCAACTAGACCCATTCCAAACACTTTTAGTCACGCCAGGAACCAGCCCAGGTTTACTGAGACCACCACACCGATAAAGATTACAGCATTCTCAATGACGTACAACATGTTTGCCAGCCCAGGCTAATTTTTCGCTACATCTTTCTCTCCTTTGTAAGTATCTTGGTGGTAAAAGAATGCAGTTAACAAACTCTTGTATTTGTGGGACATAAATACTAAACCTTGTGGTAGAGCCAAGTGATTATTTTCATAACCCCATCACATTGTCTTTTAAGTGTACTTCCCTGCACAGCCATTGAACTAACATGGGGTTTTGCTCTCTCGAATTTGTAGTCTTGGGAACTTAGCCAAAGAAAGCTAAGCAATAGAGTGATAGATGCTGAGTCACTGGGATGTGAGCAGGCCTGAATCCTATCATCTTAAATGATAAAGTCCTTGCCCTCTAAGGATAAACTCCTTCCATTGATCTCTAATATGTCCAAAATGACAAAATAGGCCACATCACTCATGCTAAAAATGATAGCAGCCCTTCAGACAGGTTAGCTCTGCTAGGAGGAGTAAGGATGGGATACTCTTCGCTCAAGTTCATGTGATCCATTCCTGTGCATCCTCCAGAGTTCCGCCTCTACATTGGGAACCTGGGGCCATGGCCACCGGGTTCCCTGCCTTACAACTTAGGCCTAACTCTTAGTGGCGCTTAATGATTATTAGTCAAATGCATACATGAGTGAATGTTCAGACCAAAGTGAATGAGTGGATTAGAGATCGACAACATTGAATTGAGCTCTCAGCTGTGCTGCTCGCCAGTTCATGGGCAAGTTAGTTGCCTGACCTTCCTAAGCTTCACATTTACTATATTTAAAGTGACAATAAGAGGCTCCACTTCAGAGTTTTCTAGAAAATTGTACTCATATAGGGTCTGCTACATAGTGGGTGCTCAATAAATAAAGATGAGAATGGGCAAGTTGCAGAAGGAGACCGCCCCAAATTCTGGCAAGGTAGGGGTTCTATCTCTAACGTGCAGATGAGGACACATACCACAAACCAATTATCTGCAGCTGACAGCAAGGTGTCGTGTGGCCAATCTCATTCCTGGGGCTCCTGCCATCTCACCCAATCCATCCCCTTCCTCGTTTGGAGGTGGGCTTTTAAAGTGCAGTCCATGTGTCAGATGGCAGCATAATGTGGACCACCTATGACCATGCATTGCTAAATAAAGCTAAAGCATAATGCATGGGGCTCAGTGTGTACCCCCCAAAATATATGTCCAAATCCTAACCCCTGGTACCTGAGAATGTGACCTTATTTGGAAATAGCGTCATTGTAGATGTAATCAAGTTAGAACAAGATCATACGGCATCGGGGTGGGCCCTCAATCCAGAGACTGGAGTCTTGTAGGAGAAAAGAGAGGGGAATTAGGACACAGAGGCACACACAGGGAAGAAGGACTTGTGATGACAGAAACAGAGATTGGATGAATGCAGCTACAAGCCAAAGAATAACAAGGATTGCTGGCAACCAAGCGAGGATTCGCCCTTAGAGCTTTCGGGGGGAGCAAGGCCCTGCCAAAACCTTGCTTTCAGACTCTGGCCTCCAGAACTGTGAGAGAATACATTTCCGTTGTTTTAAGCCACCCAACTTGTGGCAATTTGTTATGGCAGCCCTGGGAAACAAATCCACATACAAACAGTTTTTTATTCTAGTCTCTAGGATTGATTCCCAGCCTTTTGTGGAAAAAGTTTCATAACTAGAATGAAATACATTTAGGCAACAGGACATTTTAAGTGTGAAAATTAGTAGTCATAGGAGTAAACAAGGGTAAACAAGGGATAAGCAAGTGGAGGCAGCAAAGGAGATAAGGGCACAAGGAAAACCATTAAGGCGAATGTGGGCATCAGCAGGGTAACAGCGGGCAGTGCCAGCCAGAGCTGCCTTCCAGCTGAGTGGAGCCAGGTGCGGCAGGCTTGGACAGGTGCTGCCGAGGTCAGGTGTTGTGAAGTCAGCCTGCCCAGGACAATGGCAAAGGTCGCACAAGGTCAAGCCAGAAGCCAGGACTAGAAATGGCCGTGTCAGATTCTCACCAGGCATTCAATCATTCCTTCCATCCTGCATCACAGGGGCTCTGGGTTTGCTTACACTTGCAAAGGGCTAGATAGTTTGGCAGTCACATGGGCTCTCTACCTAACTTATTCCTGGAAAGCTGTGTTTCCTGTGAGTGTACAGTATCAGTCTGCAGCGGACCTTTAATCAGCCACTAATGTATCGCCCTATTTGTCTATTACCTGTAGGTTTATTCCCTCCACCCACCTTCTCCATAACCTTAGGCTTAAGGTTGGAGTCAAACCCCCACCAGGGCCCAGACCCAGGTAAAGGGAGCAGCAGTGTGGGAATGCCACTGACACTCGCAGAGCCGCACAGAGGACTGTGCTGACCTGTTCTTGCAAATGACTGTGGCTCCTTCCCCATTGCCTCAGGTGAGGGAGAGAAAACTATGGACCACGTGTAGTGTAAACTAAAATGTCAACTGATTTGGCTATGCTTTTAAAAGACACCAGGCCAACGGCTAATTGCAAATGTTATTTAGAAATTATTCTTGAGGGCCCCCTCTGTGCACAACTTCGGACTAAGTCAGAGATCATGACCGCATAATCTGATGTGGAAGGAGCTAAGTGAACACTCAGATATGAAGCCAGATGCAGGGGCAAACAAAGGCTGGTGGGAAAGCAGGTAAAGAGAGGGTCAATCATATAGACTCACGTGGTTTTGAAAGCCTACTCTGTGCCAGGGGGTGAAGAGGCAAAAGAAATAAGCAAGGGCCTTGCCTTGGGGGAGACCACAGTCAAAACATGTTCCTGGAAACTTCTCTGCCCTGCCCCCATGCTCCACTCCTTCCTTGTCCTTGGCACTCCGGCCTACTTTCTTTTCACAGGCTTCATCACTTTCTGAAATGATCTTGCTTGTTCATTTGGTTGCTTGTTGTCTTTCTCCCCCAGGGGTAGGTGAGCTCCAGGGAAGCTTATACTATCCCTAACCCCTAGAATGGTGCCTGGCAGTTAATAGTTGCTCAATCAATACCTGTTTGTTGACCGAATGAAAGACAGCCCAACAGAAGTAAGAGAGGCTGATAATAAAAGGGATTAAGAGGATCTGTTTTGAATCCAGGCTACTGGGGTAAAAGCTCAGCTCCCCCATTTACTCACTGTTTGACCTTGACCTAGTGACTTGACCTTTACATGCCTCAGTTTCCTCAACTGCAATAGGATACTAATATAACCTACTTCATAGGATTGTTAGGGGGTTAAATGAGTTAGTATGTACAAAAAGACTTAAAGCAGGAGTTAGCAAACACTTTCTTATAGAGCCATATAGAAATCATTGTAGGCTTTGCAGGCCATATGGTCTCTGCTGCAATGACCCAACTCTGCCTTGTAGAGCAAAAACAGCTGTAGACAATACGTCAATGAATTGAGTGTGCTCGTATTCTAATTAAAACATTAAGAACTATAGCACAACATATAGCATATAAGAATCATAACACAATAATAATGTATTGGCAGGGGAATTAGCAAAACTATACAGCCGCAGAAAGCGATGGGAGGGCTGAAGGTAGGGGTGGGGGAGAGCAGGGATGGACCAGCGGGACATGAGAGAACTTTCTAGGGCATTGGAAGTTTTCCACCTTTTGAATGCGGCGATAGTTGCATGACTGTCCATATTTGCTAAAACCCATATAACTGTACCGTTTGTATGGGTGAATGTTAAAAGTATATAAATTACAATTCAACCAAAAACAGATGTGTTATATATATTTTTAAGTTCCATTATATTTTTCTTTAAAAATGTACATGTTTATTTTAGAAAATGTGCAAAGTATAAATATAAAAAACAAAAGCCTTCATCACACCAGCCTGAGATAACTCTTATTAATACTTTTAATAAATTAATATTGAAAATAACATTATACTTTGATTGTTTTTACTTAACATTACCTCTTTAGCATTTTCCATGCTATTATAAAGTCTTCAAAAAATATAATTTTTGGTGGCTGCACAATAGTTCATTGTGTGTGCTACAGTGGACTTACTGACTGCCCTGTGTTAGATATTTAGGTGTTTCTAATTTTTACTCTTATAAAGTTAGGTTCTAAAAGTGGTCTTTATAGATATCTAAAAATTGCTTTTCAGAAAAATTGCATAATCATTGTAATAAAGAGACCATACCACTGCTACTTTGTAGCACTGAATATATTTATTTATTTATTCAAGTAAGACTACTTTGATTTCTAAAGAGGTTGATTCTTTCTTAAATGTGGCAGTCACTGGAGCTGCTCACACATATTTCTGTTTTTCTCTCACAGAGAACATAATAGGTTTGGACACACATACCCCTTTTTTAAAAATATGTTGTTATTGATTTCAGAGAGAGGAAGGGAGAGGGAGAGAGACATAGAAACATCAGTGATGAAAGAGAATCATTGATCAGGTGCCTCCTGCAGGCCCCCTACTGGGGATCGAGCCCACAATCCCTGACCAGGCAACTAATCGTGACCTCCTGATTCATGGGTCAACGCTCAACCACTGAGCCACACCAGCCGGGCTGGATATCTCCCCATTTAATGATGGTCTTGGCCATACTTAATTTCCAAAGTTTATGAATAGATTTTGAAGTTCTTGATAGATATTTTAAAATTGCTTGTCAATGAAATATGAGTGTAGTAATATGCCACTTCCCACGAGAGACTTCAAGAGCTTTTGGTACACAATCTGCCACATTTCCTCTTCCCTGCCCGAATGATCATGAATGTCTGAGTCAAGGTGAAGCCTCTGCCAGTCTGGGTCCTCAAGTGGCCCTCAAGAAGCCCAGAGGTCACCAGCCGACCCACATTGGAAGGTAGCATGAATAAGAAATAAACCTTACTCAATCACTAAAAACTGGGGCTGGTTGTTACAGCAACATAATTGAGATTATCCTGACTCATATAGTTCTATGCGTTCTTTTATGAAAAGATGAAAAATGTATCAATGCCCTTTCCTTTTTCAGAAAAAGCATACATTGGCACTAGGATTGTGTGATTCTGAAACAAGGGAAAACATATGTCTTCCTGGCCAGTGATTTTCCAGTTTTGAAAAGAAGTTCCTAATGCATTTCTATAAATAGAGTAGCGAAGAAAGGAAGTGATTTGATTCATAGAAATAAAGTAAACCATGGATTTCTATGAAAGTGGCACCAAAAATTCAATAAGAAAGGGAAAAGTCAATTCTGAGACTCTGAATGGATCCACATCTAATGTGTTTTGTGTCCTCCTGCTGTTGTTACCCAACCAGAGCTGCTTGTGCTGTGATCTAACAGGAGCGCCACTGCATGCTTTGATGAAAAGAGGTGCATAGAGGGGTTACACAGGACATGTTGTGACAATCAAGTTGCTGCCAATGGACGGAGCATTTTGTGTTTGGCTCCCAAACAGGAAGCTATTTTTCTTGTAAAAGGAAAGAGAATAAATTATTTTCCCCACAGCTACACAAGCAAAAACACACACAGGATGCAGAAGGTCAGGGAGAGCTACAGCGCCAGGGAAACAGGCTCACATGTACAGCAAAAAGATAACATTTCACAAATCGTGTTGGAGGACGGACCAGAAATGTCCTGCCATCGCTATTAAGGGCCCCAAAGAAGTAGCCTCTCAATACAAACAGGCCCGAGAGTTGGGGCCAGAATCCACAGAGTTCACAAAATGCAAGAAGAAAAGAAATACCAAATGCCACTGCCTTAGTATTTTCACCCTCCAAAATGATAACAGAACTCTCCATAATATTTTTGTTATACATAAAATGTTGTGTGTGCATGCACATGAATATATTTGTATTCATAGTCTTAGTACTATTGTTCTCAAAAATTATTTTGCTATCTTTAAAAAACTCCTGTGTTTCAGAACTCTTATGGGCTTTGTTATATAGAGATATCTGAGCTGATGGGTTCTTTACATGACAGTCAAGATTCTGGTGGCCAGATTAGGATAAACAATATATATGCCTCCTCTACATTCCCATGTCTCTGCCAAACAATGCATTGCTTTGTGTGTTTTGGTGAAGGAGAAGAGCTATGGATAAAGCATGAGTGATTTGTTTTTTTATTATTGAAAAGTTTATAGTGACCTCGATATGACTCATATAGGGAAAAATATCAAATAACAAAGAAGTAGTAAGAGAGTTACAGTTAGAAATAAGGACATGAATTTTATGTTTGGAAAAATCACAGGAAGAACCTGGATGTTCAAATTTCTTATTTTGGCTTCAACACCATTTTTAATAAGACTATGGGAGAGTTTTTTACTTTTCCAAAATCAAAATATTAAACCAGATCTTCTCTGGATTTTAATAATCACAGAACATCTATTATGCAGCACAACTGAGTGCAAATGAAAAAGGACTGTTGCCAGAGAATGTACTGAAGAGACAAAGCAGGTTAATTGTCTTCCCCTGTGAGATTATAAGTAAAATAGGAAATAGGGTCCTGGGGATTAATTTGGAGGCCACTACATCCATCTTGCATGGACCCTAATTCGCCCACTTCTGATGGGACCCTGACTGCCACCCCAAATGACCACCCCTTTGCCAGCAGGAAGCAGCCAGACAGACCCAGTGTCCCCTGTCCCCAACGGCAGTTGGGGTTTCCTAATTGGAGGGGGGGACTGAAAGGAATTTTTAAGGGTGAAATAGGCAGGTTTAGGAAATTTTAAGAATTAAGGGTCCATGGAAAAAACACAGGGCTACAGAGTTACAAAAGGTACATATCCATTAAGACAAGGGAGCTGGGAGCAGCAGAAGTTACATTTCCATATGATAAGGGAGCTGGAAGTAGCAAAAGGTACACATTTACAGAATAAAGAGAGGAAGAAAGGCCAGAGGGAATATGAGAACAATAAGGGAGAAAAAGGAGGGAACCTCGTGTACTTCAAGTAAGACTTGAGCTCAGGAGTTGCTATAGTGACCAAATCAAAGGGGAATAGTGACCAATCAGAGGGGATATTGAGACATAAAAAAACTGCAGCCTTTATAAACCAGGAAAAAGGGAATCAGTGGGACTCTTTCCCCCTCCCCATGTGGAGTCTGTGCTGTGAGATTCTTTTCCCCTCCCCACATGGGAGTGGGTACATGTTCTTCAATAAATATCCACCCTTACTATAAAAAAAATAGGAAAGTTATATCCTGATAATAATATCTAATATTTTTCAAGTATCTTGGACAATAAAGACAATTTATTTAATCTTCACAAAAACCCAGTAAAGTCAACTGTGGTAGACTCTTACATGGTGGTCCCTGATTAGCCACATCTCCCAGTATGTACACCCTTATGTATTTACTAGAGGCCCGGTGCACGAAATTTGTGCATGGGGTTGGGGGGAGGGAGGGTGTCACTCAGCCCAGCCTGCACCCTCTCCAATCTGGGACCCCTCAAGGGAAGTCAGATATCCCTCTCATAATCCAGGACTGCTGGCTCCCAACTGCTTGCCTGCCTGCCTTCCTGATTGCCCCTAACCGCTTCTGCCTACCAGCCTGATCACTCCCTAACCACTCCCCTGCCAGCCTGATCGATGCCTAACTGCTCCCCTGATGGCCCGATTGCCCCTAACTACCCTCCCCTGCCGGCCTGGTCACCCCTAACTGCCCTCCCCTGCTGGCTGGTCACCCCTAACTGCCCTCCCCTGCTGGCCTGGTTGCCTCTAACTGTCCTCCCCTGCCAGCCTGGTCGCCCTTAACTGCCCTCCCCTGCAGGCTTGGTCCCTCCCTACTGCCCTCCCCTGCCAGCCTGGTCACCCCTAACTGCCCTCCCCTGCAGGCCTGATCGCCCACAACTGCCCTCCCTTGCAGGCCTGGTCCCTCCTAACTGCCCTCCCCTGCTGGCCTGATTGCCACAACTGCCCTCCCCTGCTGGCCATCTTGTGGTGGCCATCTTGTGTCCACATGGGGGCGGCCATCTTTGACCACATGGGGTCAGCCATCTTGTGTGTTGGAATGATGGTCAATTTGCATATTACCTCTCTATTATATAGGAATAGAGGCCCAGTGCACAAAATTTGTGCATGAGGGGTTGGGAGTTGTCACTCAGCCCAGCCAGCACCCTCTCCAATCTGGGACCCCTCGAAGGAAGTCGGATAGCCGTCTCACAATCCAGGACTGCTGGCTCCCAACCACTCGCCTACCCGTCTGCCTGATTGCCCCTAACTGCTTCTGCCTGCCAGCCTGATCACCCCCTAACCACTCTCCTGCCAACCTGATCGATGCCTAACTGCTCCCCTGCCAGCCTGATTGCCCCTAACTACCCTCCCCTGCCAGCCTGGTCATCCCTAACTGCCCTCCCCTGCTGGCCTGGTCGCCCCCAACTGCACTCCCTTGCAGACCTGGTCCCTCCCAACTGCCCTCTCCTGCTGGCTATCTTGTGGCAGCCATCTTGTGTCCATATGAGGGTGGCCATCTTTGACCTCATGGGGGCGGCCATCTTGTGTGTTGGAGTGATGGTCAATTTGCATATTACCTCTTTATTATATAGGATTCCTTTCCATGCTGAAGCTGGTCTTGGCCATGTGACTTGCTTTGACTGATGAGACATTAACAAGCATGATACAAGCAGAGGTTAGATAAGTGCTTACACTTTGGATTTGTCCTCCTGAGATTTGGTTGCCAGTGAAAAGCTCAGGATAAATTACTAAGTGATGAGAGACCACATGGAAAGAGGCTGTGAAGATGCTAGGCCACCTTACAGTATTCCAGCCCCAGCGGATCTTCCTGCTAAATGCAGCTGCCTGAGATATCCAAGCACAACCAGCAGAACCAGCCAGCCAAGCTTCACCCAACAGAATAATTTAACAGTAATAAATAATCATTGTTTTAAACCCCTCTATTTGGGGGTGCTTTGTTACAAAGCAACAGCAATGGAAATATGGGTATTATAATACACAATTCACAAATATGGAAATTGGGGCTCCGAGAGGTTCAATAATATTGTCAAAGTCTTACTGGGTGATAGTAACTCCAAATGTACCACATAAAATCCCATGTTCTTTATACTATACTCTCCCCTAAACTTCAAATTGCATATCCAAATTGCGTACTTGGCCTCTCTCCTTAGCTCAGTGCCCCTTGCTTATCTTCAGGGAAATGAGGCCGGAATCTAGCAGGAAGAGGGGTCTGCCATCTCTCTTTCCCCACTGCCATAGAGGCTTGAGCTCATTCCTAGAAAAGCATGGGAGCTGGGTGTTTGTGCATCACCCTCCCTGCAATAGGAATAAGGTTCTACATCTGACTTCAGGGAGCTCACATCCGGAGGTGTGATCCCTTCCTCTCCTCACTAATGTGCAGCTTTGGATTTTGATGGCTTATTCCTCAAGAGAGAACATCTAAACAGGGGAAGGTTAATTGACTAAGCAAGGCCAGGACTTCCAATAGAGAATGTTCTTTAAAAAAAAAAAAAAAGAGTACCCAGATATGTGAGCCCAATAAATAATTCATTGGACTGCCTATTCACAGACCAACAGAAAAATATTGCAGAATGCCTGCAGGTCAATCAGTTTACAGTTAGTTAAGTAAACACGCCCTGCAGATGTCACTTATAAAACCCAGACTTATCCATTAACTGTATGTTTTACCCAGGCAAAAATATAATATCTAGTAACTTCACTGCTAAGTCTATTAAAATCCCATGCCCTTGAAAAGGTTACCTGACATCTTGTAGGCCAGATTCGGGGCTGAATAGACATGTCCCCTGCCACTGAGTGTACAATAGCCAACATTCAAATGACACTTTATTACACTTGCTGCCCTTATAGAGAGACACTGCGGGCTATGATCCTGCTGGGCCTGCTGGAATTCTCCTGGCTTCAGGGGGCACAGCTGCAGCAGCAAATGCGAAGGTGGAATGTGTCTGCAGATGCCCCAAATCCAGCCCCATCGGAGGCTCCCATTTCTATCTAAACAATTTCCTAATTGTTAGATATGCTTTTAAAAGGTAAAGGATGATGCTGCAATAAAAAGAATTTATATTCTTTGTATAATTTTAATATTTAAATATGAGGTTTAAATAGTTTTATATAAACTAGTGTACTATTTTAAATAGGAAATTTTGATATTTATATGATTATTGTTATAGTTAAGTCCTATTATGTCGCAGGAATTGAGTTAAGTGCTTTCTATGCCTTTATTTTCCATTTAATATTCACAGCAACCCTCTGAGGCAGGTACTATTATTAGCCTATTTTTCAGATGAAATGTCTAGAATTTGAAAAGAACACAGAGAGTAATCAAAGTTAGCTCATGGGTAATGCAGCAATAAGCTGACACCATGTAGCTACGTACTGATAAGATTCACTCAAAAGGAAATAAAATCCCTTCAATGATATTCTTGCTGAAAGTGCATAGTCTGATTCAATCAAGATCAGACAAACCCTAATTGAGGGACATTCTAAAAAATTCCTGAGCAGTGCTCTTTAAATGCATCAATGTCCTAAGAGACAAAATCAGACTTAGAATTTGTTCCATATTAAGACAGACTAACAAAATAACTACATGTTACACATGAGCCTGGATTAGATTCTAGATCAGAAAAAAACATTAGTAGGACAATTGGTGAATTTGAGGACTGTAGATCAGATAACAGTATTTTGTTGATGTTTATGTTTGGATTTTGATCATTTTACTGTGGCATGAAAAACATTTGGGGAAACTACGTAATGGGTACTCAGGAAATTTTTGTGCTACTTTTCTAACTTTTTTTGCAAGTCAAAAATTATGTCAAAATTGCAAGTTGAAAAATGGGGGCCAAAGTGCAGCAGGGAATCTAGGGAGACAGAGGAGACCAAATGCAGAATGAAAAATGAAAATGTTTCTCTTCCCACAGCTCTGGATACCATTTGGAGTTTGTCCTTAGAGTGGTTTATCCAGAAGATACATTTTTTTATTATTTTAGTATAAAGTTCTTGTGAATGACAGGCTATTAGACTTGGAAGAGAACTTAGAGTTATTCTTAGGGGCCTCATTTTGCAGGATAGACATCTGAAGCTCAGAAAGGCCTGGGGGTGATGGGCCCAAGGTCACACAACAGGAGAACCAACTTAGCACCCAGCTCTTCTGGGTCATGAGAGACTGTTTCTGCTACACCACTCACTTCTGAAAGGGGACACCCTGTGCCAGGTGGAACTCAAGCCCGGAATCCATAGTGTAGGGACCTGATCCATTAGCTGTGTGGTTCTTCTACCCACCTGCTAGAGATTTGCTTCTGTAGCCAGATAGCCACTCATTTATTCACTCATTCAACAAGTATTTATGGTGTGTCTTCCAAGTGCTTGAAGGGCTTACAGATACAGCAGCTATCAAAAACAAAGTCCTGGAATGCTAGTGGACCAGCCTGAGTACTGATCCAGGCTCCACAATTAATGACCGATATGACCTTGGGCATATTCCTTTACTTCTCTAAGCCTCAGGCTGATTTTCTGTAACATAGAGAAGATAGAATTACTCAAAGGTTGCTCTAAGTATTAAACAAGATATTGCATCTAAACTCTTTGCAGAATTGTCTGGTATTTAAGTACTCAATAAACATTAAGTATTACTATTTTTTTTTTTCTCTCCAACCTGAAACTGTCAATTATATTACCTGGTGGGGATATCTGGGAGTACTCATAAATTCTATAGACTATTTCTAAATGCATTGAAAACTCACATTTAGGAAGGTGAGTTTTTCCAACAGAGTAATTTTCTATTTCTTTGTTACTTTCATCAGTGGGCAAATAATAAAAAGAAAGGGCAAGAAAGGCCAGCTGAGAAAATTGGTACTGAGCGAGGAATTCAAATGGGAGTTATAATATTCAGAATATCTGACAGGTTTTATCGAGATTCAAATGAGACTGTTCTGCTAGTTGCGTCTAGCCTTCTTCATGGGCATAATTTAAATGCCATTTTAGCCAGTCCTTGATTATTTCCACAAATGGAAAGACTAATAGATTACATGAAACAAGATAAACAGAACCCTCCAGTTCTTCTTGGAGCAAGCTTCTGGTGCCCCTCTATTGCTGTAACCTGAGAATGTGACCCTTGGTTCCCTGCCACATTCCTGTTGCCTGCTCCCCAGGATCAGGCCCATCTGGGTCCCCACTTACTTCCCCTCTCCCCCAACGTCTCTTATAGCACCCATCAGAGGGCTTCAAATATAAGAGTGTGTTCAATAAATGTATGCTCAGTAAATAAATCTATTTGGGAAAGTGAAACCTAATAAAGCAATCCGAAACTAAAGTCTGATTATAGTGAAAGGTCCTTCATTTCATTCAAAATTCTGTCTGCCCACACACAGATGGTTGGAAAGTAAGTGAACAGAAATGCCTCAGTTTCCCATGCTTCCTATGTAAAATTTTTCAGTGAGAGGTGGGACATTTAAGGGTTTGGTCTCAATTCTCTAGTCACAAAGTCTTAGGAGAAAAGACACTAAATAAATCCAATGAGTAGAACTATTTGGCTATATATTCTATATATCTGGAAGCAGAACTCATGGGTCATATAGTGTATGCAAAGAACACTATAAACAAAGCCACTTTAAAATATAGCTGGATCTGCCAAGCCAAAGGAACTTCCTTGCATGTCTTATGCCTCAACTCTTTGTAATGTTAAAAATAGGGCGCCCTAACTGGTTTGGCTCAGTGGATAGAGCGTCGGCCTGCGGACTGAAGGGTCCCAGGTTCGATTCCGGTCAAGGGCATGTACCTTGGTTGCGGGCACATCCCCAGTGGGGGGTGTGCAGGAGGCAGCTGATCGATGTTCCTCTCTCATCGATGTTTCTAGCTCTCTATCCCTCTCCCTTCCTCTCTGTAGAAATCAATAAAATACATATTTTAAAAAAAATAGGGCAAAATAGCCTTTAGACTGCACCTAGGGAAACATTGTGTCCCAATGAAATGTTTGCAAAGATAATGTGAAAGCACTTATTGTTACTACTGGACTGATGATTACTGGACTGAAAATTGAAAACATTTTTTAGGATGAACCCTATTTTATGTTATCTGCACCAGTGGAAACGCCTTCCTTCTATTGATGTCATTGTTGCCCTTCCCTTTCTAATAAATACCCATTGCTTCTGTCTCCTAATCCAAACACTATATGGGTTTCTGCCTGAATCAGGGCGTCCCCAAGAGCTATTCTTATTGATCTCCATAAAGGCTTGTTGCTTCTCACTTTGAAAGGCCTTTTATTTTTGTAGCAAACACAAAGAAGGAGAATAAAGACATGATTCTCAGCATTCATAAGATAAAACATACCTCTCACCAGTAGAAGGGCAGGTTTTCCCAAACCGAGTACCAGGAAGAATTTCACTTGTGTGGTTTAGTGAGCCATATTCTCAATCTTTCTGCAGGAAATAAGGCAAATTATAACATCCTGGCATCACTTCCTGGAGGCCTATAGCCCAAGGCCAAGGTTGAAGGGCAGGGCAAGTGTAGAGGCAGAGTGGTTAGTGTAGAGTGCTCGAGGATGGCTCACAGCTGGTGGAACAGGGAGTAACTTTAGTCAAGACTCTACTTACAATTTCCCCTCCAACCTCAGCCCTCACCCTAACCACAAACTCTCTGATATCAAAGTTGGGTTGTTTACTTAACAAGAACCTAGCCGTTAACTAGTCAGAAACCACATTAGGGCTGGTCCCCTTAAAAGAGCTCTAAGGAAGTTGTTTGAGGTTCTCTATGTCACTGACATTAGTAGGGTCATAGAGGACAGACCAGCGTCTGTGAGATGGCAACAAAAATGAAAAGGAAATAAAGCTCGATGACCAGGACTGCCATTTTGGGTTCACTTTTCAGGTAAACCCACCTTATCATTTATCCTCTCCACCAACCTGTTTCTGAAACAGACTTCATTCTGAGTTCCATTCTTCCTACTTTAAGTAGATTTTCTATCTCTATGAGTTGAGTAGGGTCAATATATTAAAAAACAAAACACTGTGTATGGGGGAACTGGATAAAGGAAGGTGAAGAAATTAGCTAAAGAATATACATGCATAGCCCAAGGACAGAGACAATAGTGTGGGGAGGGCCAAGGGAAAAGAGGTGGGCAGGGGCTGGGGTGGAGGTGGGCAAAGGTGGGGAATGGGGGACATCTGCAATAGTGTTGACAATAAAAAAATTAAATTAAAAAATATTGAAAAAATACAAAATTGTGGCAGAGAATGTCTGTTCGTGGGCAAATGACATGAGGAAGGGAGAGGGTTAGCCATGGGCCATGTGAAGACAGCTCTCTGTGCCTGGGGTCCATCCAGACAGACTCCTAATCCAGTGCTCTTCTTTCCCCTTCAGAAGTCTACTGAATCCACTGAGAAGGCCAGGACCATCACAGGGCGCAGAGGAGGAGGCGTGGCCTTAGAAGGGGCATGGGTCTTAGAGTCAGACAGGCTTGGGTTCTAATCCTGCTCTCTTCCTTTACTCAACCTCTCTCAGCCTCAGTGTTACCGTCTCTGAAATGGTATATGAATGCTTCCTCCTGAGGTTAGAGATAATGTAAAAATGAGGAGGATTAGAAATTATACAGAACAAATTAGGAGCAGGTAAGTAAATAGGTGCTCTATAAATGAAGGCAGTTAATCAATCCATCTATCTATCAATCTACTTATTATTTTTATTTCTCTTTCCTGCTTTTTGTTAGTTCCGCGTATCAGCTCCATAGTTAAGCTAAGAAGGAGGAATGGAGCAGCCATGAGAGATGTCCCAATCAATAATCAGCTTCCTTCAGAAAGCATCATTTCCAGAGGAGTATTCCAGGCCGCAGGGAAGTGAACTCAGGGGTTCATAGATGAGTAGTTCCCAATCATTTAGATGTGAAGAGCAGTGGGAAGCAGGAAGTCAGCCTTTCCCCCTGTGAAAGAGGGGCTCTCATTGCTTCCTTCACCCTGATGTTTGTCCCGTGGTCCAGGCATTGGCTCTTAGGTATCTGTTTGTCCATCTGCCTGGCCATCCAGCAGCATGGCTGTGGTCAAATACTCCACTTGCTCAGATATAACCACCCTTTGATAAAAGAGTCCTAATGCTACTTGTCTCTGTGCTTCTTAAATATGCCTGCCTGGCCTTTCTAGGATGTTTTAAGTCCTTTGTTTATAACATTAATTCCCTTCTGATTATTAAAGTAATATTTATTTATTATAAGCATCTGAAACATTAAAAAGAAAAAAGAAAAGAGGAAAACAGCAAGTCCTGCTAACTACCCCACCTAGCATGTCAGGTCTGCAACATTTTCCCAGCCTTCTATACCCAGCATGCATGCATTCTCCCTTTCCCTCAAAATAGAATCACATGATTTATATGATGGTATCTGCTTTCTTTATACAACAATATATTGTAAACATTTCCCCAGTGCCATTAAATAGTTTGCCTTATTCTTGTGTGAGTCTCTTTTATTTCCTTAGAACCACAGTGAGAGCACCAATCAGGAAGTCAGGAAACCAGGGTCCACTTAGCTGGGGGACTCTGGGTAAATTATTCAGTCCTCACCTGAATGACATACACACTTGGTCTCAGCATCAAAGGTTTGTGATTCTAAGCGGAATAGTAATCTTTTCTTTAAAAACATATGGTTTTGGGTTTTAAAAACACAGATCCTCTGTTACATCCAGGTTTTCATAAGCTCATATATGTATAACCTTTGTAAGGGGAAAATTGATCACCACCAAGGGTCTTCCATGGGTGGCAGATGTCATTTGAGAAGGAAGGAAGAAATGCTTAAAATGCTCCAGTGAAATAAGTACCCCTCCCCCTTTTGCAGGCCTCATCACAGTATAAGTTGTTCCAGTTGCTGCTTCTGGTAGCTTGCTGAATTTGAACTCTGATCTCTACCCAGTCTTGAGTTTATTGAGCCAGATTATCATGAGTATGGCTGGTCCAGGCCTCTCTTTTTACTTCAGTGTAGCATTCTGACTGCCCTCACAGAAAGCCTATGTGATTGTGGAAAATATTTCAAGAAGCTCCAGAACTTTATTTTCTAATTAAAAAGAAAAATCATGATAGATTCTGTGACCAACTAAATATTCTTTTTGCCAGGCAGAATTTTCACCATTAAACCTACATTTTTTTATCCATTCCATTTCATTTCATCAAATCACAAAATTCCTACTGTCTTATAATCCTAATATTTCAAAGATTATGTTCACAAAAAAATAACTTCTGATTTCTAAGACTAGATTATAGGTGGTTAAATGAAAACAAATAAAAACAAACATATATATTTTTAAAAAGAAGATGAAATAAACAAGTAGTGTTGCCAAGAGAAAATGAGAAAATAAAAGCATATAAGACATCAAATATTTGGTGATGGAAGAAAGTTTGACTTTGGGTGGTGGGCATACAATGCAATATACAGATGATGAATCATAGAATTGTATATTTGAGACCTATGTAATCTTATTAACCAATGTCACCACAATAAATTTAATAAAAACATTCAATAAATATGTTTTAAAAGCATATAAACACACGTATAAATATACTACCGAGGTGATCACCATTTTTGTTAAAAATGATTGGCACATGTCACATTTATTTCACATCAATGTTTAGGTGGAGTTCAGTGCAAAAGAGTTGGAATCCAAAGACCTGCTGGATGTGTCATCCTGAGCTAGTCATTGAACCATTTGTAAAACGGGACAGTGATACAGCCCATGAGAATTAAATGAGAAAGTGAAAGTAAAAGCAAATCTAAACTGTACAGTGATATACAAATGTGAAGATTAAAAAAAAAAAAAAGCAAGGTTTCTTATAGCTCAAAGGATGTCAATTCCCTAAAAGATTTTATTTTCCTTCATGGAGGTTCCCAAGAATGAAGCTGCTGCTCTCTCCTTTTGGGTGAGTGAGCCAGCCTCAGGGCCTAGCTTCCCCTGTGAGAGACAACCCTGAGCCTGTGCTTAGACAGTAAGTATGGTGCAGTGAATGGAACAGCTCATTTATGAGCCTGACCATTTGACCTCAGCTTTACCTATTGCCCTGGCTCTACCCGTTAGTTACTTAACTTCCCTGTGAGTCATTCTCTAAGGTTTCAAACTGAGACAATCAGCCTCCTAAACTACCTCACCCAGTGGGTTGTGGTCCAGAGGAAGTCGGATGACTACTAGGAGAGGAGGGATTTTAGGACCCTGGGAAATGCTTACTCTGGACTGGAGTGGGAGGGCGGGATGGGGTGCAGCTGGACTTGCAGGAGTCAGGCCCGGAAGCTTTGGCTGGTACCATCTCTGCCTTCCATACCTTAGTTCTGTTATCTGAAAAATGACAGCTCTAAATGAGTTTATTTTCTTTTCTTTTTTATAATTTTATTGAGGTATAATTGACAAATACAAATGAGTTGATTTAACAATTATTTCTGATATTTACACAGTGATCTAAATATGCATAATGTGCTGGGGAGTGTTGGAATGGGGAGGGGTAAGAGATCAACCAAAGGACTTGTATGCATCCATATAGGCATAACCAATGGACACAAGACACTGGCAGGGAGGGGGGAGGGAGGGGGTAAGGGTATGTGCGGGGTGGGCGTGGGGTAGGGGAGGCCTGGGGAAGGTCAATGGGGAAAAAAAGGAGACATATGTACTACTATTGGTAATATTTTAAACAATAAAATAAAATTAAATAAATAAAATTAAATAAATATGCATAATGTTGCCTGGCTTTATTCTCAAAAGAATGCTGAGAGAGAGTTTGATAATTTGATAGTTGTTAGTGTCCTCTACTACAGATAAAGAACAATGGGGTTATGATGGTTAATTTTATGTGTCAACCTGACTAGGCTAAGGAATGCTCTCAGCTGGTAAAACGTTATTTCTGGGTGTATCTATGAGTTGTCTCCAGAAGAGATTAGCATTTGAATCAATGGATTGAGTAAAGAAGTTGGCCCTTCTCATTGCAGGTGGGCATCCTCTAATGTGATGAGGGCCTGAATAGAACAAAAAGGCAGAGGAAGGGCAAACTTGCTCTCTGCTTTAGCTGAGACATCCATCTACTCCCGCCCCTAGACATTGGTGTTCCCTGTTCTCAGGTGTTCAGATGCAATCGGGACATATGTTATGTCCCTGCCATCTAATTCTCAGGCCTTCATACTTGCACAGAATTACCCCACCTGCTTGCCTGGTTCTCCAGCTTACTGAGAGCAGATTGGGACACACGGCCTCCTCCTTAATTGGGTGAGCCAATTCCCATAATAAATCTCCTCTTAGGTATCTATATATGTGTATCCTATCGGTTCTGTTTCTCTGCAGAGCCCTGACTAATACATGGACTAAAACAAATTATACATTAAAATGCTCTAGTGGTTAAAACATTTCAGTAGCTCCCTGTTCACTCCATAATTCAGTCCTAACTCCTTAGCTTGGTCACTGTTTTAACCCCTGATCATATATTCAGCTCCAAGTATTCAAAAGACCTGCAGGTTCTCTAAGGCAGTGGTTCTCCAAGTCTGGTTTCTGGACCAGCAGCAGCAGCATCAACTGAGCACTTGTTAGAAATGCCAGTTCTTGAGCCACACCCATATCCACTGAACGCATTACTATAAGGATGGGGCCTGGTTATGTGTGGTTTCGCAAACCCTCCAGGAGATTCTGAAGCATGCTCAAGTTAGAGAACCACTCTAAGGTCTCTCTCTCTCTCTCTCTCTCTCTCTCTCTCTCTCTCTCTCTCTCTCTCTCTCCCTCCCTCCTTAGGCCTTTATCATGCTGTTCCTGCCTGGGACAACCTTTAGTTCTGTCTCAAGCTTTAAGTTCTACCCTTCTCCCCACACTGCTCACCACTCACTCATTCCATTCTTGCCTCAGCATCCCTTGAGTTGATTTACTCCTCACTATCTCAGGTCTGAGCAGTCCTCTCTGGGTTGGTTGCCCAATTATGTTCCCCCAGAGAAACCTGTCCATTCCTCTAAGAAGGATCATTTTATTTTTTTTAATTTAATAAATCTTTATTGTTCAGATTATTACAATTGTTTCTCCTTTTTCCCCCCATAGCTCCCCTCCACCCGGTTCCCATCCCACCCTCTGCCCTTACCTCCCTCCCACTGTCCTCATCCATAGGTGTACGATTTTTGTCCAGTCTATTCCCTTACCCGCCACACCCCTTTCCCCCTGAGAATTATCAATCCACTCCCATTCTATGCCCCTGATTCTATTATATTCACCAGTTTATTCTGTTCAACAGATTTTTTATTCACTTAATTTTTAGATTTACTTGTTGATAGATATGTATTTGTTGTTCATAATTTTTATCTTTACCTTTTTCTTCTTCCTCTTCTTAAAGAATACCTTTCAGCATTTCATATAATACTGGTTTGGTGGTGATGAACTCCTTTAGCTTTTCCTTGTCTGTGAAGCTCTTTATCTGATCTTCAATTCTGAATGATAACTTTGCTGGGTAGAGTAATATTGGTTGTAGGTTCTTGCTATTCATTACTTTGAATATTTCTTGCCACTCCCGTCTGGCCTGCATAGTTTCTGTTGAGAAATCAGTTGACATTTGTATGGGTGCTCCCTTGTAGGTAATTAACTGTTTTTCTCTTGCTGCTTTTAATATTCTCTCTTTGTCTTTTGCCCTTGGCATTTTAATTATGATGTGTCTTGGTGTGGTCCTCTTTGGATTCCTTTTGTTTGGGGTTCTGTGCGCTTCCTGGACTTGTAAGTCTATTTCTTTCACCAGGTGGGGAAGTTTTCTGTCATTATTTCTTCAAATAGGTTTTCAGTATCTTGCTCTCTCTCTTCTTCTGTCACCCCCATAATTTGGATGTTGGTACGCTTGAAGTTGTCCCAGAGGCTTCTTACACTATCTTCAAATTTTTGGATTCTTTTTGCTTTTTGCTTTCCCGGTTGAGTGTTTTTTGCTTCTTTGTATTTCAAATCGTTGACTTGATTCTTGCATTCCTCTGGTCTGCTGTTGGGTCTCTGTATAATATTTTTTATTTCAGTCAGTGTATGTTTAATTTCTAGTTGGTCCTTTTTCATATCCTCGAGGGTCTCTTTGAATTTATCGGCCTTTTCTAGGATATTCCTGAAAAACCTTATAACTGTGGTTTTGAACTCTATATCCAGTCATTTGTTTTCCTCCATTTCTTTCGTTTATGATCTGTTTCTTTGTCTCCACATTTTCGCTGCTTCCCTGAGTTGGTAGGGTGGCTTTGTGTGCTAGGTGTCCTATATGGGCCAGTGGGTCGGCCTCCCAGTTACCTGAGGTGGACACTCTTGGTGCACCCCTTTGTGGACTGTGTGTACAGCCTTGTTGTAGTTAAGTCTTGATTGTTGGTGTCACTGGGAGGAATTGACCTCCAGGCCAATTGGCTGTGAGGACCCGCTGTGTCTATAATGGAAGAACTGCTGCACTGGAGACACGCTTAGGGGGCAAGACTTGCTTCAGTGGGGCTTTGGTGTTCACTGAGTCTGCCTCTTGAATGTGTCACTTATGGATGTGAGTAGTTGAAATCTGGTGTCGTCTCACACTGACCACTAGATACACTAGCTTCTGGATCTCCAATGGGGTGCTGGTCAGCTACTGTCTGAGGCCACCTAGCAGGAGGTACAGTGAGAACTACAGTTTTCTCCTCTTTGCTTGGGGTTTGGAGGTTTTGGAGCTGTCTGATCAGAGCTGCAGTTTGTTAGGTTAAGCTGCATTAGGGCAAGCCATTTATATGCAAAAGCCGCTGCGTGGAGCTTGGGTGGGTTTGTAGATTGTGTGGGGCGGGGTCTCAGGGAGTTACTAGGCTAGGGCGTGGCAAACAGCGATAGATGCCAGTCAGCCGTCTCTGCATCTCCGCCTTTCCAAGTCCCCGTGTCCTGCACCCCAGTGCAGTAAAAAATGATTGCTGGGTACACCTCTGCAAGAAAGTCACCCTCACTTTCTGACCCGATGGCAGACAGTCCAGCTTCTCCTCGTAGGAGTTTGGGTCCCCAGCGTCTCCCCAGAAACTGGAGTTTAGAGTAATCAGGAGCTTGTCTCCCTTCGGGTTGAAAGAAGCAGCGCACCCAGACACCCGCCACCAGCCCGATTTGCGCGCCTCTGTACCTCAGGTTTTCAGCGCTTGTGCACATCTCAATGCTCTTTTCTCTTTCCTTCTAGTTGTAGAACTTCCACTCAGCCAGCTTTCCCGTGGTTCTGGGTGATAGACGTTTAGTCTTTTAGTTGTAGTTTTGAAATTGTTGTGCAAGGCAGCAGTTTAGGTGTTTACCTATGCCGCCATCTTGGTTTCTCCTCAAGAAGGATCATTTTACATTGCTCAGTATTACATTTTCTGTTTCCCTCAATAGGCTGTATGCTCCCTGATGTCAGAGTGTCTAATAAAGGTTCCTTGAATGGAGAAATGAATGAGTACATGAATGAATCTAATTAGTAATTGTGTGATACAACTAAGACAAATCTTAGCTGATTTCAAGCTGATGGGATTATGTGCAAAAAGTGTCCAGTATGAACTACAAAGGTTCCACTTCTCTTCTCTCTTTTAAAACATTTTGCACAAAAGCTCAAATACTGAATAAAGGCAATGTTCTACTGTGATTGATTGACTGAAGGAACATGAAGAATGTTTTCCAGCTGTCTGCCTTATCTTCAATTACACACAACAATACTCTACAGCTGACCACCAGAAAAAATGATTTATTGTTGACAATTTGGAAAAGGTTGATTTTCTTCTTCTCTTGTTATATTTTAGTTTTTATTTCAAATGTGCTTTAATAAAATTTTTAAAATATTTTGGACAGTTGAGAGACTAGCACTAGCATTGTGATCATCTGTATATCTACTACCTGGAACAGGATTTCTCAACCTTGGTGCTAGGGCACAGATTTATTTTATTTTATTTTATTTTTATTTTTTGTGGTGGGGGTTGTCCCTGTGCATTGTAGGGTGTTTAACAGCATTTCTGGCTTCTACCCACTAGATGCCAGTAATACTACCATCCCTAACCTGTGATGGCCAGAAATGTCTCCAAACATTGCCAAATATCTCCTAAGAAGTAAAATCATCCCCCCTTAATCATGGAGAACCATTTAGATCCAACAGTTAATATTTGCTACATTTGCTTATCAGTTTTTCCCCCAAGACCATTATATTTATTTATTTAAAATCTATATATTTATTGATTTTAGAGAGGAAGGGAGAGGAGAGAGAGCTAGAAACATCAATGATGAGAGAGAATCATTGATTGGCTGCCTGCCACAAGCCCCTTATTGGGGATCAAGCCAGCAACCCGGGCATGTCCCCTGACTGGAATCGAACCTGGGAACTTTCAGTCCAAAGGCCAATGCTCTATCCACTGAGCCAAACCAGCTAGGGCTCCAAAACCATTTTGAAGTAAGTTACAGATATGCTGACAATCCATCTCCATATTCTTTACTCTCCTAAAAGTAAGATTATTGACCTATATAACTATAATACCATTATACATATGATGATATTTATAAAATTTCTGATATTACCTAAGTCTACAGATTTTACATGTACAAAGTAATATTGGCCTTGAGCCTTGGAAAGGAAGGTATATTTTACTGGCTAATTCTGATCCTATGTCTCAAAGACAAGTGAATGATTATACAGCCATCTTTGCTATTAGGTTGGGGCAAAGAATTTAATTTCAAATGGCTTCTCTTAGTTTCAGTGTTCTGGTCAAGTTTTCATGATCAAAATACAGCATAGTTGCATAGGACACTTGGTAATTAAAAAAATAACAAAAATGAAAATGAGAGTCCTTTTAGAAAATGAACCACTGAACACTTAGATTGTCTGATTGTATACTTTGGTACTTTCAATCCCTAAATATTTTCATTTTCTTTTTCTATCATTTCCTTCCTGACCTCACATTTTTTCCATAGAGCTTTGACTGGTACATCATGATAAGGTTAGTTCTTATTTGACTCCTCTTTTGCTCCAATGTCCTTTACTCAATTCCTAGAAAATCTGTAGCCCTCAAAAACTGAACAATTGCCTTCTTCTCAATTGTACCAAGGGTCCTGCCACTTGCTGCAGAAAAAAAAACAAAAACATCCAGATGGATGTACCTATAAATGTCTGGCCCCCATATTCAGCTGGGCTTTCACAGCCTAGAAATCATGTGAGGTCACTCTGATCATATCCCCTAATGTCCACAGTGACCATATCACTGACCTCTGACCATTCTCATTATAGATGACCTCACCTCTTACTCAGAGTCCATAGAAGTCATTCGATAAGGAAGCCTTCAACTTCCAGGCACGCAACCCACAAACTAACCTGCATTCTCTTCTAGTTTTTCTCCTCGTTTCTTGTTTTTAAAAAGCTGTGCCTACTTCTGTCTAATTCCTGTGCCTTTTGCAATGTTATGGAGTCTGTTTCTTTGTCCCTTTTCAGGGATTGGTCTTCTGATTATTCCTTCGCTCCCCTGTTTGTTTAATCACGCCCTCACTACTTGTTTATTTAAATATACTAGTTTCTCTCATCTGGGAAAAAAAAAAAATCACCTCTTCCTTGATCCCATGAAGATCAAGGAACCCTCAACTAAGTCCTGATTTACTTTATGCCCTTTACAGACAAATGTTTTAAAAATATTTCTGGATAAAAGGTTCACAGCATTCATCAAGTCTCATTCCTTCACCCCCAAGAAAAACTTAAAAACCTCTTCTCTGTGTTCTTTTCCTGGGAAGTCTTATCTATTCTTATGGCTTCACTTACCCTCGATGTGCTGCTGATTTCTGACTCCCCTTCTGAGTTTTCCAGTTCCCAGATTTCCAACTGCACAGGCACCTCAAACGCAACAGACCCTAGGCCTGCTCCCACCCTCACACAAGCTTGTACTTGCTTCCTCTCTCGACCTGAGAAACAAGCACCTCTCGGCTGCCCAAGGCTAAAACCAGGAGGCATCCTAGGTAGTTCTCACTCTTATTTTTCATAGCCAATCAATATCAAGTGTTACAATAGTCCTGCTTTCTAAATGTGTGTCAGGTCCACCCACTTTATATCCACTATGACCATCTCATCCAGATGACCTGGGTGACTACAACAGACTCATCCCTAGATTCAATATTATAAGTTTTGAAATGTGGGGTGACATATTTAAAAACTCCTGCCCTCATTTTCTTTGACTGTACAATGGAAATAACAATGCCAATCACTAGGGCGATTAAATTGAGCAATGGTATTATTATTACTACTAGAGGCCTGGTGCACGAAATTCATGCACGGGGGGTGGGGGTCCCCCTCAGCCCAGCCTGCACCCTCTCCAATCCAGGACCCCACAGGAGATGTCCGACTGCCCCACGCAGGGATCGGGCCTAAACCTGCAGTCAGGCATCCCTCTCGCAACCTGGGACCGCTGGCTCCTAACCGCTCACCTGCCTGCCTGCCTAACCCCTCTGCCTGCCAGCCTGATTGCCCCTCACTGCCCCCCCTGCCAGCCTGGTCACTCCTAATTGCCCCCCCTGCCAGCCTGATCACCCCTAACTGCCTCTGCCTGCTGGCCTGATCACCCCTCACTCCCCCCCACCCCCCGCTGGCCTGGTTGCCCCCAAATGCCTCCCCCCCCCCCCCCCCGCTGGCCTGGTCGCCCCATGCAGCCTGCTGCTCGGTCATTTGTTTGCCCCTCACTAACCCCCCCTGACAGCTTGGTCGTCCCACACAGCCTGTTCGGTGGTCCGTTCGGTTGCGATGGTCACTTAGGCTTTTATATAGATAGATTATTATGGATAAAGAACACAGGGTGAAGATGGACACTGATACGAGATACAAAGGCTAAAATACAGTAGAGACTGGGCACAGAGCCTTTGAGCACAGACTGTTAATTCATGATTTGGTTATTATAAGGCATCAAGGATGGCTTTAATTGAATTCTAACTATCAATGTAGTAAGGATCCAAAATCAAAGGAGAAATCTACCCATTATTGCTGACCCAACTTATGGGAAGAAGTAATATCTTCCATAATTAAGATATATCTTTTACAAGTGGAAGTATGGAGAAAAGTAAGGAGAAAAATTGAAATTAGCGTGGAGAATTGTAGGGAGCATAAAGATAATTTCTAAACAGTTTGAAGAGGGACTCTGGACTTTATGGGTTGAACTCGGCCTTACAATTAAGAATTATATCAACAAGTGAGCCAAAACCGGTTTGGCTCAGTGGATAGAGCGTCAGCCTGCGGACTGAAGGGTCCCAGGTTCGATTCCGGTCAAGGGCATGTAGCTTGGTTGCGGGCACATCCCCAGTAGGAGGTGTGCAAGAGGCAGCTGATCGATGTTTCTCTCTCATCGATGTTTCTGACTATCTATCCCTCTTCCTTCCTCTCTGTAAAAAATCAATAAAATATATTTAAAAAAAAAAAAAAAACAAGTGAGTTTTACTGAGCGTGCCCCTGGACCAGCACTGTTACTGACATTGTCTCATTTAGTCCACATGATAACACTAGAGGTTAAGTGTTATTATCATCTTGTATTTCTAAATTAAATGAAATAACAAGGAATACTTAGAAGGCTTAAGTAACTTTCCCAAGGTCATCACAGAGCTAGAAAGTGGCAGTGTCCCCATCCAAACCCAGTCTACTTAAATCCAAGGTGTGTAATTTACAAAAAAAGGAGGGTCCCAGGAGGGGGAGGAAATGGGGATCCTGAGGTGGATTGTAGTTCAGCTGCCGGCCTCCCCTGTGGATGGCTTCCTGCAGACACAGCTTTGCTTATCTCCAGGCCTCATTCGCAGTGTGTTCACTGTGCACAACCCCAGGGGCCTGACTCTATGTACATAGAATACATGTACATAGAGTCAGGTGCGCAGCGGCTGCCTGCCTCCATCGGATCAGTGTAGGAGGCAGCAAAGTCGCTTACAAAAAGATTGCCAGGTGAGTGTGCGTGTTGGGGGCTGGGAGACAGGAAAATAGTGGGAAAAGATGCTGGGAATGTGATAAGGAGTGAACTAAAGATAAATGAGAAACAGGATTGCAGCGCCCATTTGAGGTCAGGAGCAGGGAACGATGGGGGTCGGTTTGTTAGAAAGGGAAGGCAAAGGTAATCTTGGTTCTAGATACTTTCAGGGAGAGTAGCCTTGGGGAACAAAGTATCCCATAAGTCCCTGGGCTCAGAGGAGTAGGGAGGGATCCCAGAGTCCCATAAGGTGGGAGACCAAAGGGAGAGGAAGGGGGAAGGAAGCCACGGAAAACCTTGCCTACTTTGCAGTTTCACCGAGACTGTTTCTGAGTTGTTGTTTTTGCTGCAGATGGTGGGGTGGAACAGAAAAATAGGTTAGTGATTGGTCTTTTCACTTAAAAAAATACTCAGGAAGTTTTGATGACTCAGTAATGAAAGTGATATTGTTTTGAAGTGTGAAGCATACGAGGAAAATTTTCTTTCTGTAATTGTTTCACTGTGTGATTTTTCAAAAATATATATTTTAAAATGGCAACATTTTTCCACCTGTGAAAGATATATCTTAATTAGGGAAGATGTTATTTCTACCCCAAAGTCGGCTCAGCAAAAATAGGGTAGATTTGTCCTTTGATTTTGGATCCTTCTCTCTGAATGCTTCAACAGATTTCTGCAGGCCATTCTCCTGTCACACCCATTATAGACACGCAGTCTGACATGGCTTCACCAAATCACCCAGTGAATGACTGGTCGATAGGGCCAGTCTTGAAATCCCAGATATTAAAGTTTAGTCCCCAACTAAAATTATAATAATATTTTAAAATTATGATAAACCCTAAAACATATCTGGAATTTCTCAGAACCTCTAAGTTCGTGTTTAAAAAGATTTTAAATGGAAGGTGGATCAATTCCATTACATTTGAGAAGATGTAGTCATAGTAGCTTAAAATCCAATGTTGCATTTAATAGTGTATTAATAATTAAACTTTCAAAACTATATAGAGATTCCACCCTTTACACAGAGCTTCCAGTGCCCCCAAACCATCTGAAAGCCAACATGCTTTCACAGGTGCATGAAACATGCCACCAAGGTTGTGGGTTGATTTTAGTCAAGAGTTTTACAGAGGGAAATTCTCGATTTCATTGCCATCTAGTAATTACACGAATGTTTCCCATCTGAATAATGCCTAGACGTTTACACAGCTGTTTCACATGTATCCATCACAATAAATTAGTTACTAGCATTATACCTCTTTTACAGATGTGGAGACGGAACAGCAAGTGAAATGCAGTGGTTTCCAAACATTTTTACGGCCTAGCAAATTCCAATTAAGAAGTCATATCTATAAAACCCATGGGCCAAAGGTACCTCTTACCTACCACACGTTGCTGGGCCAACCACTCCTAGGAGGCTCTCTGATGCCCAGTTTGAGGACCATCCGTGCAATTTGAAAAACAAAACAAAACGTGAGTTTTACATTTGGACAAGCCTAATGTTCAAACCTGACTATGGATACACTGATGCATTATTTAACCCCCACCCCTGCCAATTCTCAGTTTACAGTTTGTAAAATGGAAATGATACTAATGTAGTGTTTCTTGCACTATACTAGTAAATCCCCAACCTTAACCTTGACCCTTTCTTTGTCTCCTTCAGTGATTATCTCAAAGTGTTGAAAAGTAACTTGAAGAATCTAGGTCTTCTGCCACCAGATCTTTGGCTTTTTCTCTTCTATTGTGTGACTGCAGATTATATTCTCAAGCAAGTCCAGATGCCTTGCCAGTGGCGCAATGTCTTCTCCTAAAGAAACAAAGTAATGTGCATGTTCTGTTGATAGTGGCCTCTTTGTGTAGGGAGAGCAATAGAGTGACAAATCGGGAAGAAACATTTAAAGCATGTGTTCTTAACCCAGATCTGAGACTCCTTGGTAGAGCTCCAGAGGTCCATAAATTAATTTAGTTATGGGTAAAATATTTCAATGTGTTCAGATACACATTTTTTTCTTGGGAGCTGCTCCATAGCTTCAAAATTATCGAAAGCGTCTATAAAGTAAGAAAATGTCAGAACCCATGGACTAAGGTGTCCATGCCTTGACCATGGACTCTGATGTTCCTTTTACAAAGAAAGCCAGAGGTTGTTATCAGCTCTTCCAATCTGTCCAACAAAAGCTTGGGTTTTCCCAACATTAGTGAGCATAAGAATCATCTGAATGTAACAGCCAAATACAAATATGACAGGGTATTAGATGATATTAATATTAGGGAATGATCATTATTTTTGTTAGATGCAATTAAATAAAACTTTTCAGTTAATGTAATTCTGAACACGTCTGAACATTTCATTACCATAACATGCTGCTATCATTTAAGAAAAAAGGTCTTAGCAAGTCCATTGAAAGATTCATCTTATTTTATAGAAAAAGAGACTGGTAAGATGTTCAGTATAGAACATTAAAGAGAAGACTAAAGTTCATGGGACCCTTAATTGGCAGTCAGTGAGGTGGGTCAGTACTAGTTTCCAGAACAAGCCTGAATCTCATTAAAATTTATCAGAAAAGTGCTTAAGAATTTTATCATGAATGTAAATATCTTTGCAGAAGGTGGTTATGAATTATATTATGCAAAAATGTTCTGTTTCCGACCTGATTTGGGACAAGATTTCTTTTTAATATGATAGTGGCATTATCCTTCTGCCTCTCCCCCCTTACTTATTGGAAACAACAGATGTTTGTTCCCAACAGTTTATTCTAAATTGAAAACAAGAACGAAAAAATAAGAGTTTAAAATTACATCTTCTATTTATTTATTTTAGATGTAATTTTGTTTAAAATTACATCTTCTATTTATTCTATTTATTTATTGATTATTAATTTCTATTTTATATATTTTCCAGTTTTATTGAGATATAATTGACATATAACATTAAAGTATACAATATAATGATTTGATACATGTATATATTGCATAATGACTAGCACAATAGTTGAGTTAAAACCCCCATTACGTCACATAATTACTATTTTTGTGTGTATAGTGAGAACATTTAAGATTTATTCTCTTACCAACTTTTAAGTATATAATACAATATTGTTAACTAGAGTCACCAAGTTGTACATTAGATTCCCATAATTTATTCATCTTGTAACTGTTAAGTTTGTACACATCACCCCATTCTCCCCACCCCCAACCCCAACCCCTTACAACCACCATTCTACTCTGTTTTTGAGTTTAGCTATTTTAGTTCAGTGCACAACTGAGATTATACAGCATTTTTCTTTCTCTGTCTGACATTTCACTTAGCATAATGCTCTCAAGACCCATCCATGCTGTCACAAATGGCAGGATTTCCTTTCTCATAGTTGAATGATTTTCTTTCTATCAATCTATCATCTATCTATCTATCTATCTATCTTATCTATCTATCTATCTACACTCCACATTTTCTTTATCCATTCATCCATAGATGGATACTTATGTTTTATCCACATTTTGGCTATTGTGAATAATGCTGCAATAAAAACAGGAGTGCAGATACCTCTTGAAGACCCTGATTTCATTTCCTTTAATAAGATATTTTATTTGCTTTTTTGGTTTTTGCTATTGAGTTGTATGAGTTCCTTATACATTTTGGAGATTAACCCATTAACAGGTAGTTTGCAAATATTCTCCCATTCTGTAGGTTGCCTTTTCATTGTGTTGATCATTTATTTGGCTGTCCAGAATCTTTTTAGTTTGATGTAGTTCTGTTTGTTTATTTTTTGCTTTTGTGCTTATGCTTTTTTTTAAAAAATATATATTTTATTGATTTTTTACAGAGAGGAAGGAAGAGGGATAGATAGTCAGAAACATCGATGAGAGAGAAACATCGATCAGCTGCCTCTTGCACACCTCCTACTGGGAATGTGCCCGCAACCAAGTTACATGCCCTTGACCGGAATCGAACCTGGGACCTTTCAGTCCGCAGGCTGACGCTCTATCCACTGAGCCAAACCGGTTTTGGCTGTGCTTATGCTTTTGATATCATATCAAAATATCATTGCCAAGAGCAATGTCAGGGGGATATTCCCTATTTTTTTTTAATAGGAGCTTTACACTTTCTTAAATCAGTTTTGAGTTAATTTTTGTGAATAGTATAAGATAGTATAAGATAGGATTCCAATTTCATTCCTTTGCATGTGATCATCTAGTTTCCCCAACACCATTTATTGAAAACACTATCCTGAAGAGGGAGAAACCAAGATGGCGGCATAGGTAAACACCTAAACTGCTGCCTCGCACAACAATTTCAAAACTACAACTAAAACACAAAACGGACATCATCCAGAACCACAGGAAGGCTGGCTGAGTGGAAATTCTGCAACTAGAAGGAAAGAGAAAAGCACACTGAGACTCAGAGGAGCTGCAGGAGGCAGAGGTACTGAGAAGCTCACGCAGAGAGGATTGGCAACGGAGTGCGCAGCTGGCTTTCTCAAGTGGCAGGAAGACAAAAGCTCCTGACTGCGCTGAACTCCAGTTCTGGGCTAGACTCTGGGGACCCAGACTCATATGGGGTGAAACTGAACTGTCAGGAAAGAGAAAAGCACACTGAGACTCAGAGGAACTGCAGAAGGCAGAGGTACCGAGGCGCGTGTGCAGAAAGGGTGGGCAACTGAGTACGCGGCAGGCTTTCTCAAGCAGGAGGGAGACAAAAGCTCCCAACTGCACTGAACTCCAGTTCTGGGTGAGACTCTGGGGACCCAGACTCATTTGGGGAGAAACTGGACTGTCTGGCAGCGGGCGGAAATCAAGGGCGGCTTTCTCTCAGAGGTGCTTGCAGCGATTACCATGGAACACTGAGACACAGGGGCCTATTAGGGCAGGGCTGACAGGAAGCCATTGCTTCTTAGAGGAAACGCTTTCAAATATTCACTGCTGAATATGATGTTAGCTGTGGGCCTGTCATATTTGCCCTGTGTTATGTTGAGTTATACTCAATTTGTAGAGAGTTTTTTTTTTATCATGAAAGGATTTTGTTTTTGGTCAAATGCTTTTTCTGTATCAATTGAGATGATCATATGATTAAAAAATATATATTTTTATTAATTTTAGAGAGGAAGAGAGGGGGGAGAGAGATAAAACATCAATGATGAGACTCATTGATTGGCTGCCTCCTGCACACCCCACACTGGGGATCGAGCCCGCAACCCAAGCCTGTGCCTTGACTAGGAATTGAACCGTGACCTCCTAGTTCATATGTTGATGCTCAACCACTGAGCCATGCTGGCCGGGCTGATCCTATGATTTTAACCCTTCATTTTATTAATTTTTTGTTTATTTTTTTGTTTTGTATATCACATTTTTTGATTTGGGTATGTTGAACCATCTTTGCATCCCTTGGTCATGGTGATGATTCTTTTAGTGTGCTGTGGAATTTTTTTGCATTTATATGTATCAAAGATAGTGGTCTGATCTCCTTACTCATTATTGGTCTATTCAGATTTTCTTCATGATTCAATCTTGGTAGGTTATATGTTTCTAGAAATTTATCCTTGTGTCTACATTACCCAATTTGTTATACTCCTCCCTTTTAAATTCAATAAACTTTAAAAAAATTGGAACAGTTTTAGATTTGCCAAAAAGTTATAAAGGTAATATAGAGTTTTTATATACCCTATACCCAGTTTCCCCCACTGTGAACATCTTTCATTAATCTGGTACATTTGTCACAAATAAGGAACTGATATTGGCACATTACTACTAACTAAACTACACACTTTATTAGAATTTTGCTAGTACCTTTTTAATTATATTATATCATGGGTAACTTTTATCAACATAACTTTTTACTGATGTTAGCCTTGACTACTTGGCAAGGTAATATTTACTGTTTGCTAGACTTCTCCACTGTAGAGTTACTTTTGCCCCCTTTCATACCCTAAGCTTTGGAAGCACAGCCCACACTCAAATCCCTCACACTCACCCCTTTTTTTTTTTTTAAATAAATCTTTATTCAGATTATTACAATTATTTCTCCTTTTCCCCCCGATAGCTCCCCTCCACCCATTTCCCACCCCACCTTCTGCCCTTACCTCCCCCGCACTGTCCTCATCCATAGGTGTATGATTTTTGTCCAGTCTCTTCATGAACCCCCCATACCCCTTTCCCCCTGAGAATTACCAGTCCACTCCCTTTCTATGCCCCTGATTCTATTATATTCACCAGATTATTCTGTCCCTCAGGTTTTTAATTCACTTGATTTTTAGGTTCACTTGTTGATAGATATGTATTTGTTGTTCATAATTTTTCTCTTTACTTTTTTCTTCTTCCTCTTCTTTAAGAATACCTTTCAGCATTTCATATAATACTGGTTTGGTGGTGATGAACTCCTTTAGCTTTTCCTTGTCTGTGAAGCTCTTTATCTGATCTTCAATTCTGAATGATAGCTTTGCTGGGTAGAGTAATCTTGGTTGTAGGTTCTTGCTATTCATCACATTGAAAATTTCTTGCCACTCCCGTCTGGCCTGCATAGTTTCTGTTGAAAAGTCAGCTGACAGTCGTATAGGTGCTCCCTTGTAGGTAACTAACTATTTTTCTCTTGCTGCTTTTAATATTCTCTTTGTCTTTTGCTCTTGGCATTTTAATGATGATGTGTCTTGGTGTGGTCCTCTTTGGATTCCTTTTGTTTGGGGTTCTGTGCGCTTCCTGGACTTGTAAGTCTATTTCTTTCACCAGGTGGGGGAAGTTTTCGGTCATTATTTCTTCAAATAGGTTTTCAGTATCTTGCTCTCTCTCTTCTTCTGGCACCCCCATAATTCTGATGTTGGTACGCTTGAAGTTGTCCCAGAGTCTTCTTACATTATCTTCAACTTTTTGGATTTTTTTTTTTGCTTTTTGCTTTTTTGGTTGAGTGTTTTTTGCTTCTTTGTAATTCAATTCTTTGACTTGATTTTTGTGTTCCTCTGGTCTGCTGTTGGGTCTCTGTATAATATTTTTTATTTCAGTCAGTGTATGTTTAATTTCTAGTTGGTCCTTTTTCATATCTTTGAGGGTCTCGTTATATTTATCGGCCTTTTCTAGGATATTCTTGAAAAGCCTTATAACCGTGGTTTTGAATTCTATATCCAGTCGTTTGTTTTCCTCCATTTCTTTCGTTTGTGATCTGATTCTTTGACGCCGCATTTTCACTGCTTCCCTGAGTTGGTAAGGTAGATTTGTGTGCTAGGTTTCCAATATGGCCCAGTGGGTCTGCCTTCCCAGTTAACCTGAGGTGGACACTCTTGGTGCACCCCTTTATGGACTGTGTGTACAGCCTTGTTGTAATTAAGTCTTTATTGTTGTTGGTATCACTGGGAAGAATTGACCTCCAGGCCAGTTGGCTATAAGGATCAGCTGTGTCTATGCTGGGAGAAGTTCGGTGCTGGAGACAGCCTTATAGGATTAGACTTGCCAAATTGCAATAGCCTCTGTGCTCAGCTTGGATGGGGTGGAGTCTCAGTCTTGGCTTCCCGTCAGCCTTGCCCTTGCGCGCACGTGCGTGCCTTCAGACCTCTGCCTTCCTGGCTCCTGAGTCTCTGCCCGAGAGTCCAGACTCCCCCCACAAGAGCGTGGGTCCCCAGGGGCTCGCCTGGAACTGGGGTTCACTGCAGTCAGAACTGGGGCTCAGTGCATTCAGGAGCCCCTGACTCCCTTCCACTAGGGAAAGCCTGTGGCAACCTCCACAGCCTTTGTGCGCACTCGCGCGCGCGCTTTCAGTCCTCCGCCTTCCCTGGCTCCCGAGTCTCCGCCTGAGAGTCCAGACCCCCCCCGTAAGAGTGTGGGTCCCCAGGGGCTCGCCCGGAACTGGGGTTCAGTGCAGTCAGAACTGGGGTTCAGTGCGGTCGGGGGCTTCCTTCCCGCTTCCGCCAGAGAAAGTCAGCCAGGCTCTCAGCCGCCCTTCCTCTCTGCGCGCACAAAGACCCTTTGCCGTACCTCCAATTCTCTGTGAGCTTTTCTCTTTCCTTCTAGTTGTAGAACTTCCACTCAGCCAGCTTTCCTGTGGTTCTGGATGGTGTCCGTTCTGTCTTTTAGTTGTAGTTTTGAAATTGTTGTGCGAGGCAGCAGTTTAGGTGTTTACCTCTGCCGCCATCTTGGTTTCTCCACACTCACCCTTTTTTGAGATACACACTGAGGTGGCATGACATCAAAGATTTATTTGAAAATATTTTAGCAAAGAAAAAGAAAGCATGGGGAGGTGAGATAGATAAAAATAACTATGATGATATGCTGATGACTATAGAAGCTGGTGATCCTATCTAATAAAGACAGAATATGCAAATTGACCATCATTCTGTGACAAAAGATGGCAGCGCCCACAGCCAATAAGGAGGGTATATGCAAATTGACACTACAAAGATGGCAGTGGCCGGGCCGGGACGCAGGCATTCTGCCCTGCCCCGGCTGCTCCAGGCCTCTGAGCAGTGTGCGTGCACAGGCACAGAGTGGCTGGGGCAGGGCAGAACATCTTTTTGTGGAGCGGGGGGGGGGGGGGGGGAAGAAGGGGAGGGAGCTACAGGAGGGCAGCAGGGCCACAGCGAAGGTGGTAGGTGGTTCTGGCTGGAGCAAAGGCGGAATGCAGCGGCCAGAGCGAAGGCCCAGATCTCGTGTGCCGGAGGGAAGCCGGTGCCAGCAGCCGGGGAAGGAAGGCCTATTCTTGCACGAATCTTCGTGCATTGGGCCTCTAGTATAATAATAGAAGACAAAGAATTTTAAGCAATTTTTTGAAGTCTCTATCACTGAGAGATCACCAACATTTATAAATGTCTAAACTGCTGTCTGACCAGCTCTAGGATCCTTTTTTATTTTTCTTAACAACTCTGTCTCTTAATTCCTTCTACCTCTACCAACTCTTCTGACTTGTGTGCATTTCAACTGTTTCATTACATTTATTTATGTGATTAGATTTTGTCTTGTTGATATGGACTGAATGTGTTGTCATCCTGTCCCCCAACCCACCCCACCCCCCAATTTATATATTAAAGCCCTAACCCATAAGTTGACGATATTTGAAAGTGGGGACTTGGGGAGGTGATTAAGTCATTAGGGCAGAGCCATTATGATTGAGATTAGTGGAGACTCCAGAGAGCTAGCTTGCCTTTTCTGCCATTTGAGGATACAGTGAGAAAGTAGCTATCTATGAGGAAGCAGGACTCAGTAAACAATGAATGTGCCAGCACCTTGATCTTGGACTTCTCTGCCTCTAAAACTGTGAGAAATAAGTTTCTGTTGCTTATAAACCTTTCAGTCTATTCTATTTTGTTATAGCAGCCCAAACAGACTAAGATCATTGCAGAGCTATAATGAACTCATATTATTCCCTGTATTCAATACATTTTTTGATGAATGGATATATTAACAAGTGAATTTATACTTTTTGTGAATGGATGAGAAATGTGGTTTTTATTAGCAGCTTTTGACAGTCATAGCTGTGGAACTATTCGTTTGTTCTCAGAAGCAACTAGTCATGAAAAATCATAACAAATATTAAAATGTAGACACTTAGAGGGTGTAAAAGACTTGTCCAACATTTTCTGGCTGCAAAGTGGTTAGTTCTATCCACCTTTACCAGCTTCTTCACAGCACTGATTAATCGATTAATTTTATAAGCACCATTTTATTGCAGGCATTGAGAAATAGAGCTGAACAGGGAAAGTTTCTTGTGTCCCATGGTGGAAAAGAAAACCAACAATACAGTATCTTAAGTGCTATACCAGAGATAATGCATTTTCCAGTGCAGGCCTCATAAGTCATCCATGTCATTAACATGTAGAGAACGTGTTAAATCTCTAGAGAGGTTTGGCCTCTGCCTTCTTGGGTCAACCAATAAAAACAACTCCCCATTTCTTGTTTGGTTGCCTGGGTTCTTTGGCTTAAAGAACCCACTCAGACAAGCTTCTTGGCTCCATTTTTTGCACTTCCTCTTACAGCAGAGCTAGTATCAGGCATGGCAAACCCACTCATTTAGCTTGGAGCTCTCAGACAGCCCACACATTAAGGGAAATACGATCAGTTGTGTACTTAAGATAAAAAGCACATCTTTTTTTGTGCTTTCAGATGATATCTGAGGTGCAATATTGTATAGTAGAAGGAACCGTGGATCAGGAATCTGAGAGGAAGCATTAACAGTAAATACAACCTTGCTTTTTTTTTTTTTTTAAGTACAAAATCTTCAGTTCCCAAAGCCCTTTTCTGTGCTAACTCTGTGACATTGAATCAGTCACAGAAGTATCTCTGAACCTTGGTTTTCTTATGTGTAAAATGAAAGGGTTGAACTTGGTTATCTCTAAGGCTCCTGCCAGCTTTAAAAGTCTGGTAAAAAATTACATCTACCCTTAGACTTTATGTAAAGATCCAAATGGGCTACTTCTCCCTTTTCCCATGTCTGAGCTATTTCTTCCCTCTCCCAGTTCTGAAATAAAACACTGAGAACTATTTTATGTATGGTGTGGTAGGGGGAGCTTAGAATGGGAAATAAACAGCATACAGTTCTACAGGAAAAGTTACGTAGGAAAAGTAAAACTAATTGAGCCAGCTAGCAGGGAGCAAAGCACCACAGGCTTTTGACATGGAGTCTAGACAGACATTAGTGGCCAGAATAGACGCCCCTTTACCATTTCTATTACAGAATGTTTTGTCATTGACCAGACATGTATGGAATGCTTACTGTTGCAAACACTAGGTTGGATTCTAAAAATATTGAGAGAAAAGCAAGCTGAAAACTCTATTATTCATATAATTAAGCTTAAAACTGCATTAGGATTTAAGGAGATCAAGCAACTTCCAAAAGTAATTATAAATAATTAAACTTTTACAATCAACACTAAAGGATTATGGTTGCATATTAAATTTCCTGTAGATATTTATTGTTAGGGATTTCTCAAAGAATGAAAACAGAAAATGTTGTTTTGAAAGGGTGTGCCAAAACTTTTGGTTAAAATAGTTTTCTGAATTTGGGGAAAGTATAATACTGGCATTTACAATAAAGTGTTGTGCTTGTTTTTGGGCTTAAAAGGTGCTAGATAATTAGGAAAACTGCTCTGAACGCATTTTATACAAAAGATGTAGTCACCTGGCATTATTCTCCCAAGGGTAACTAAGTTAAATCTATCTATCTATCTATCTAAAACAAGATATGAGAACTATAAAACAAGTGTTATTTTTCTTTTTCTATTTTGGGATTTGATCTCAGGCAGTTCAACTCCAGGGATCACACTCTTCAACTCAGATCATACTGCATGGAATACAATATATTACATTTCAGGCTCCTAACCACTTTGAGATCCAGCATGGAAAGGGAAGGAAGGAAGAGTAAGAGGGAAAATAAATTAGAAAAGAATTACGAATACTACCAGTGGACAGAAATGGGGTCTCTGTGGGTCTGAAACCAGTGGTAATGTTAGCAAAGGCTACAAGGAAATTAGAAGGCTAGGGAATGTAACTGGACAATGGGAAATTGGAGTTTTACTTTCTAAGGCAGAGATGTTTAAGATGATAATAAATTTCTGGTTGGGTCCCTGGGAGTACATTTAAGTGCAGTAAGAGGCCAAGGTCATACTAGTGAAGAAGGTCCAAGAATTGTGAATTACATATTTAAATAAATCTGTGTCATGAATATTGAGCTCTCCTAGTAATGTGGATTGAGAATGTGGTATCTATGAGTGCTACCTTTTGGAAATTATCAAACTTTACCTTGTGGCCATTTCAAATTTGTCAGTTTCCTATGGCAGATTTGAAAAACATGTGTATTCTTAGTTTACTGGGGTTGTCCTGCTTTACTTTTACACATTGAGAGAGTATGTCTTTTAAGCAGGGAACATATTCACAGGTTCTGGGGATTAGAACATGGGACATCTTTGAGGCAGGGGGAAGGCCTTAGTCTACCAATCACAGTCTACAAAAACAGAATGGATGAAAACATGTCTTTTATACTACACATTCTAGTTATTATTTGTTCTCCATTTTATTGAATTCAAGTTATTCTTGTTCTGTTTCTCTATTCAAGTATTTGTAATTGTAAACAACCAATTTATATTAACCTATATGGTGATCCTTAAGTATTTATCATGCATAAATGACTTCCATTTTTTTGTATGTGTTTAGAGATAGTATCTATATACATCTCCAAATAAGAAAAGACATTTTCTCCTCTTCCTTTCTCTTTAAGATCATTTAAGTTTTAGGTTGTCTTTACATCTTTTTACTTTATGGATCAGCAATGGTAAAGTCTTCATTAAAATTTTTAATTTTATTTTCTGGAACAGGAAGTATTTGGCAGCAGCAAATATCAGAATATCCAAACAAATGTGGCTTAAACAGAATGAGAAAAACTTATGTCACATAAAAAGAAGTTCAGGTCATTCTTAGATTAATTTAGTGCTCAATGACATCATTAAGAATCTAAATGCAGAAGAGGAAGAAGAAGAAAAAGGTAAAGATAAAAATTATGAACAACAAATACATATCTATCAACAAGTGAATAAAAAAAACTGATGAACAGAATAAACTGGTGAATATAATAGAATCAGGGGCATAGAAAGGGAGTGGACTGACAATTCTCAGGCAGAAAGGGGTGTGGGGGGTAAGGAAGAGATTGGACAAAAATCGTACACCTATGGATGAGGACAGTAGGGGGGGTAAGGGCAGAGGGTGGGGTGGGAACTGGGTGGAGGGGTGCTATGGGGGAAAAAAAGAGGAACAATTATAATAATCTGAACAATAAAGATTTATTAAATAAAAAAAAATCTAAATGCTTTTCATGTTCTGCTTTCTTTCTCAAGCTCAGAGGATGGCTCTTTAGCTCCAGCTATTATATGTGCACACAACCTTGTCTGAACACAGTGTATTAGATATCTATTGCTGCATAATACATCAAGTGGCTTGTAATAATAAAATTTATTACCTATCATGGTTTCGGTGAGTCAGGGATCTGGAATTAGCTTGGTTGGGTGGTTCTAGCTCAGGATCTGTCATAAGGTTATAGTTAGAGCCAGGAAAAGCTTCACTGGCCTGGAGGATCCACTTCAAGACAACTCAATCATATGGCTGGCAAGATGTATGAATGTTCGTAGGACCTGGTGACTAGTCTTTCAACTTGGGGGTGATTTTGCTCTCCCCAAATCAGATTTGGCAATGTCTGAAGATATTTTTTTGATTGTAACAACTGGGCATCTAGTGGGAAGGGACCAGGAATGCTGCTAAACATCCTACACTGAATAGGACAATGCCCTACAACATGAATTCTCAGGCCCCAAATGCCTATAATGCTGAGGCTGGGACCCCTGCTTAGAGCAAGTAAACCAAGAGAACAAGGTTAACCCTATTTTGAAAGTCCTCTGTGTTGGAGGATCTACATGAGGATGTAAATACCAGGAGGTGAGGCTCATTGGGAGCCATGTTGGCTACCACAGGCAAGAAGCTTTTCCTGGCCCTCTTCTCTTCTATTTACTTCCTTCTTTTCTTTTTTTTAGTTTTCAAGGCAGAAAACCATTCTTATAATGCCCATCAGCCTTCTCTTCACTTCTCTTTAGTCAATGTTGCATGATATGCTCATGTCTAAACCAGTCATTAGGAGAGAGACCAGCATTACTCTGATGAGTTTAGACCAGTTACCATTCACTCTCCCTCTGGGGTTTGGGAGAGCTCATGTTCTTTAAACACCTGGAGGATAAGTTCTCAAAATCAGAGTTTTGTCAGTAATGACTGTGAGTGAGAAACAGAGTGTGCTGCCTTTGCTTACTATTATCTCATATCACAAGTTTTCTTTTTTTATTCCGTTTTTTCTTTGGTAGAATACATTTTCCAATAATTTGAGAAATGATCAACCATTTAAATCCTTATGTGTGTGAAAATATGTCATTATTTTGTACTTGCTCTTAAAAGTTAGTTTAGTTGGGTAGAGAATCCTAAATTAAAGCAATTCCCTTAGAAAACTCTGCTCCATTGTCTACTAGCATCCATTGTTGCTCATGAGAAGTAGGTGACCTAGTAAGAATTTCCTTTTTTTCCTTGATGCCTTGATGCTCTGAAATTCCATCAGGATGTGTTCAAATGTGGTATTTTTTACTTATGCACTGAATAGGAGCTTTTAGCCTAAGGAGCCTAGACCCTAGAACATTTTCTGTAATTTCTTTGAGTATTTCCTTCCATCCATTCTCTAGATTTCCAATTAGATAAACATTAGAACTTCTGGATTTATTCTCCATATTACTTACATTTTTTTTGCTCATTGCTCTAATTCTTTCTTCTACAATCCAGGAGAAAACTGAGCCCAATATTCTAGCTTACTAAGTCATCCTTCAATTCATCTTGAGTCAGAGTAGCATGGTGATTAAGAGCCTGAGTTCAAAGCCTTGTTTAGCCATTTATTAATGTTTCTTTGAGTAAGTTAATGAACTTTTCAATTCTTCAGTTTACTCATCTGTACAATGAATATACTAATAATATTGCCTATTCTGGTATAAAGGTTAAATATGTCAGTATATGAATGCATAGGATGCATAGGAGAGTGCAGCATAGCAATACCTATCATTATTCAATCTATTCATTTAAAAATGTAATAAACATATTCTTATATAATCCTCTTATGAGTTTGTTGTCATAATAACCTAATTGTTTTATGAATATAAGATCCCATATTACCCCTCTGATGATAGAAATCCTATCTAATAAAAGGGTAATATGCAAATTAACCATCACTCCATCACAAAGATGGTGGTGCCCATAGCCACAAGAGGGTGGCACCCAGTCCTCTCAGCCCCGCCGGAGTCCCCAGTCCTGGGGTGGCAGCTGCTGAGAGCGGGCAGCGTGAGCAGCAGGGTGAAATGCTTGCTTCGTCACCGCGGCGAGGAGGCAAGCATTCTGTGCCCAGCCGCGGATGGGCCTCTGGCCAGGCCGGGGCGTGGAACGCTTGTGTCATTGCTCCAGTGACGAGGCAAGTGTTCCTCGCCCAGCCGTGGATGGGCTCCTGTCAGCACTCACTCAGTTTACCTGAGTGAATGCTGACAGGAGCATGTCATCCCTGTGACTTACTCATTTTAATTGGAGGTAAAGAGGTGTGCAAGCTAGCAGTGCTGGAGGCCCAAGGAGATGCGCAGAACTCCACTTGGGGAAATCGGAAAGACACAGCTAATGGATGCACAGCCACTCTGGGCACTTCTCAAATGAATGGGGTGTTTTCTTCCCGTTTCTGCTACACCGAGCATGCAAATGCCAGAACCAAGACTGTATAATACAGATAAAATGGATGGGCCTCTGGGCCACGGAGAGCCTCTGGGCAGTGGCACAGAGTGGACAGGCCCCACAGAGAGCTACTGGCGCATGGATTCGTGAGCAGGGCTACTAGTGATATATATAGCTTAAAGCTCCTTCTTGCTCTGCTAAAAATAGCAGTTATTTCTTGATTGAACTTAGTGCCTCTCTTTCATAGTAATAGATTCCCACAAATGATTGGTGATTCTTCGTTGTCTGCTCATTTAGTGTTTGGAAGTCTCTTTTGCCTATCTGCTATGCCGATTATTCTAATTCTGAGGCTTGTTTTGCTGATTGTGGTGGGAAGGGGAGAGACAGCACATGGTGCAGGGAAAGAGATGCAAGTAGTATATCTTCTGCAGGTTTGAGTTTCACCCCATCTCCTGGCAATTGGTGAGCAGCTCCATGGGGTTATACTGTCTCCTTAGACAAAGCACCCATACTCACAGGGAGTGGGTATGGCTGGAGGTGAACACATCCACCTGCTGATTCTCATTATCCTGCTTAATTTCCTGCATATCACCATCTAGAACAAGCTTATTTATTGATTATTTACAAGGTTATTATTTGCCTTGGTGAAGGCAAAACTTCAGGGCCTTGAACTGTGTCTTGCACAGAGTAAATGTGAATATTAGTTGAATGAATGAATGCCATTCTTTAGTTACTCACTATGTTGAAAGTGCTTGCTCCTATAGCCATGGCTTTTGAACTTGAATTTGCCCTAACTCTCACTCTGGTCCCACCTTATATAGTGTTGTGGTTCTACTGGTGATCCAATCCTGCTTGCTTTATATAATCTAGGAAGTCTCTGAATTGATGGACCACTGATGCTCTCTTTTTGTCTTCTAGAATGCTAATGAATTTTAGAAAATACATTTTGTGTTATATTTAGGGTGTTGTGGTGACAGTAGATGTACAGAATGTGCTTTTAGAAGCTGCATAAGCAGTGTTACTGATTTCCAGTGTTTATTTTAGTTGGAGCATGGATTTGACATTAAATAACATTGAACTTAATATAGAGAACATAACCTATTTGGAATTCTCTTTCTTTTTTAAAAAAACATGCTTTTATTGATTTCAGAGAAGAAGGGAGGGGAAGAGATAGAAACGTCAATGATGAGAGAGAATCATTGATTGGCTGCCTCCTGCATGCCCCCTACTGGGGATTGAGCCCACCACACCACCACCCGGGCATGTGCCCTGACTGGGAATCGAACAGAAACCTCCTGGTTCATAGGTCGACTCTCATCGACTGAGCCACACCGGCCAGGCTCTCTTTCTTTTTTTATAAATATTTGTAAAATATATAAAAAAATTCAAATATACAAAAAGATACAGAAAATACAATGCAAAGCCATTAGGGTAAAGATTTAGCAATTCCAAATATTTAGTAATATTTACCTGAGGTCTTTAAAAAAAAATTAGACCTCATTGTTGGAGCCTCCTTTGTGCCTTCCCATTCAAATTTTCTTCTTCCTTTCTCAGTATCCTGAAGTTGATCTGTATCCTTCCTGCCTGTGTCCATGCTTTTTATAGTTAACTACATATTTAGACAGATATAAACAGAGTATAGTATTGTTCTGTGGGCCTTCAAACTGCACATAAATGATATCAATTGTTTCAATCCTTCAGAATACATCAAGAAGAAAAGTCTCACTTTGGTCAAGTTCTGAAACTAAGAGCAGGCCTCAGGATAGAAGCCTGAGGCAGGCAGTGATAGCCAGCTAGAATTTAATGATGTTGCTTTATTTTCTCATTATATTTATTTTAATGGCTTCCTCCTATTTTTTAGCAAGCGTTGCTAGCTTTCCATATTCAGTAGTCATTTATGTTTCCTTTTAAATTAAATGTAAAAAAAGAAGTGTTGATTTAAGGGAATTATTAAGTAAATGTTAACAGTACAGGAGGTACAAAGACATGGCCAAAAAAACCCCATAAAACTTAGGCGTTTTTACTGAAATAGCTGAAATTTGATACACATTGACCTAAAGAATAAAGTTCAAGTGCCTTAAGGGGGCATTTGAAGCTCTACCTGATCTGAACTCTGCTTTCTTTTCCAGTCCAGTCACCACTTCACCTCAGCACAAACTGCTTAGCATTTCTTCCTTCCCTTATCAATGGGAGGTGCTCTGGCTATTGTAACCTCTCCTTTTATGGTATTTCCTGCAGCCAGCAACCCTGCCTTCCACACACTCTCTCACCCTCCTACCAGGAAGCCCTCCCCCATGTAGTACCCTTCAGGTATTGGACGTATAGTTTCTAAGGTAATTCTAAATCCAAGGGGAGAATTTAGTGCCAGTATCACGGCATCCTCCTGGCCTGAAACAGCTCACTGTTTATATAACACCTGAAGGAAAGATCCATTTGTGATGTTTCAAATAAAGCCTGAGGTCTAAAATGCAGGTTCTCCATAGGGAAAAAAAAATGTTTATCTAGTTTTAAATATTTGGAGTTTTAGAAATAATTCTGTTCATAGGTCTCAACGCTGGATCTTAAATTAGTAATTTTCTTTCAACACGGAGCCAATACATTATCTTGTCATTTAGTTTAAAGGTAAAAAAGGGACAAGAGGAAAAAATAAGGACACTGACAGGAAACGATAGATTTTATGCCATTTCGACATTACTTGGTGGCTTACTGCACATCACTTATTACCTCGAGCTAGGTGATTTTATTAAAAAATGAGAAATCAAATGGAGCGTTTTGCATATAACAAAACGTTTGATGTTTGAATGGCAAAAGCTCCTAAACTCTTGTGGCCATTGAGATGTTGGAAAAATTTTCAAGTTTCATGCTCCACAGTGCATATAAATAAACACAATAATATTAACAAAATCAGCACAGCGCATACGGAACGCTGTTTAAAAGTCTTCTAATGTTTGCAGGCGTGATGAACTAACTGCATTGGCATTCATTCATTCATTCATTCATTCACAAGCCTTATTCTGAAGCTAATATTCACTCTGCAGGATTGAAAAACCCTCAGTGCTTTTGGCCAGGGGTAAATTCTCTCAACAGAGGTGCAGATAATGCTTCCAAAGCTGCTGCTGTATTTGGGGGAAAGTTCAATCGTACCCTTTTCTTCCTATGTATTTCCAGCGGCCGCGGCTGGAGAGGAAGAGATGTGCGGGGCAACGGGGGGGAAGTGACTTCACCCTCGTGATCACAGAATGTCATCTCTGCCACTGTAAACATCCAGCCTTTAAATGAAAAAGCGGGCGGAGTGAAATCACTCTCTGGCCGTACATCTCGCTGGTTACATCTTACCCGCCAGCCAAACTTTCTCCATCCATCTGGGCAGGTCGGCCGCGGGAACGCTGCCTGAAAGGGACATGTAGGGTCCTGAGGCGGCGTGTCCTGCCTCACCCACTGTTGCCTTTGGAGTTACCAGAAGCATTCACGCTACTGCACTCAGAGAACAAGCTTCTCATTTCAATTCGGTCGTTTCTGTAGGGAATTGCGGCACCGGCAGGTTCTGGGTGTGGCGATGCCAAGAGGAAGCTGATTCCTAGCTTTTCGGCTTCTGGCAAACCTTCCCGGCCCCAAAGCGGCGAGTGACCAGCCACCCGGGATCCCGGGGACCGCTGGCGGACTAGACCCGGCGGCCGGGGCAAATTGCCCAGACGCGAGGCTGGGCGAACTGTGCGAGTGCGCTTCTCCCCCCTCCGTGCGCGGCTGGAGGCGGATCCCCTTCCCCGCACACAAGTCCTTATATGCACCGGTTGCAGCAGCCTGCGTTACTCTGGCCCCGCCAATAATTAATGGGGGAGGGAAGGGCGTCGCTTTTTGTCCCCCCCTGCATTTTTTTCAGTGCTGGAGCATTTGAACCCTTCCGAGAAACCACCCAGATGCGATTGAATGGCCATATTTCTGTAGCGCACGACTTGGACACACAAAAATATGTGTATCCAAATAGCCCCGCTTCCCCTACGATAAGCACGGTAGGGCTCAGAAACAGCTCTTCAGAACCAGCCGGATTAGCCCGCAAACGCCGGCGGAAGGGTGCCTTCCCCTCCCCCATCCACGCTGGTGCGGAGGGACCGGGTCAGGAAGCGTGGCCTCTCCCGAGTCGGAGACCACGCCTCCTTCGCCTTTCCACCCCCCCCCCGCCTTTACTCCTCCCAGGAAGCGATGATAGACAGCTCTGTGTGGTTCTCCACCCCCACCCCCAGCTGAGTGGAGGAGTTGATGTGTCTCATTATAACAGCCAATGCAGCCGCCATCCACGCACAAGCAAAGAAGCATGGCCCATTTAAATACACCCACGCAGCCCAAGCGCCCTTAGCTGATCGGGGCGCACAGCCCACACGCATCGCGGTTCCCGACTTGGAGATCCACGCAGGCTGGGCTCCCGGACCCGGCGGAAAGGCGCGCGGAGGATCGGGATCCGACGCTGTGGATCCCGTGTGGGCGGGGGGGCTGGGCCCTGGGGCCTTTGGCGCGACACCCGCATGAAGACGCGAGTGAAATAGACCAAGGTGGCATTTCCAAGGGAGAACCTTCGGGGTGGTTTTGGTCCATTTCTCCGGCGAAGAAGTAGACATGGCGAGCGACTCCCCGGCTCGCAGCCTGGATGAAATCGATCTCTCGGCTCTGAGGGTGAGCAGAACAGGTTTTCTGATTTTCCCGTGATTTGGGTCAGGGTGAATAGGCTCGGTGCGCGAATTGGGACTGGGGTTGGTGGGTAGAGGCGGGCAAATACGAGACGGAGGGAACCCCGAGTCTCGTTTGGGAGCAGCTGCGGTGCTCTCGGCTAAATCCCCATGGCAGGGGCTGTGCGGTACGTGCACTGCCTTGGTTGTGGTCGAGAACCCCCTGGGAGCGCGTGGAGCTTATGCCAGTTTCGTCTCAGAGCAGTGTGAGCGCGTTAAAATAAAAGGCTCTCGTGTGTGTGTGCATACACAAGCCCTGGGCAGTCGTCTCGTGCCAAGGCGCAGAGACCTGACTGTCTCTTTCTGCAAAAAGAATAACAACAGAGTGAATAAAGGCGCTGGCCCCCCACGTTTTCCAGCTACCTGCAAGATGACATTGGGAGCCTGGCGGTCCCCACGGAGCGAACCTGCCTCTCCAAGGGGGCAGCTATTGCTATGCTGGTCTTGTGGGTGGCAACTGCCTCCCCTTCCCCTTTTCTGCCTTCCGAGCCCGGACTCTTTCTCAGCGCTGTCTTACAGACCAGCCTGCCACTCACCTTTATTTATGGTTCTAACTCAGCCCTGCCTGTGCTTTCTGACTTCGTGGCTGTGACATTTCAGTTTTTATGGCTGAACTTAAGCAGGTGAAAGGGATGTGTTCTCTGCTTTCCCCCCAATCAGACCGGAACTCCCGAGAGAGAGAGAGAGAGAGAGAGAGAGAGAGAGAGAGAGAGAGAGAGAGAGAGAGAGAGAGAGAGAGGTTTCCCTGTGTCTGTGGCTAGTCCTTTGTGGAGCACTTCCCAGCCCCCAGCCCCACTGAAGGTCTGCGTTTACCTTCACGTGAATAGCCTCAGACACCGTTTCATTGTATTGACTAAGACATCACCCATATAGAATCCATTTTGCTGTTGTTTTGAGACCAGAATACCAGGAATCTGAGGGCAGCCTCGATGCCTCCCCACCCCATTCCCCAATCCCAATCCACTCCTTGGGGGAAGGGGGCAGAGCTTTCTTGCCATTTTAATTAGATGTTGCCTCCTGGGAAGAGGGTGAGGGGTGGGGGATGGCGACAGCAGCGGGGGTCTGAGGAGGATTGGACGCCAATTTAAAGACGGCTTCTTCCACTCCTGAACCAAAAATAAAATAAATTAAAAAACACACACCTGCATTGTACATGACGCATGGAGGGTCGGTGAGACCAAATTGATGGTGGCTGTCAACACAGGAACATGCAGGAGGAGGGGTGAAGCTTGCAAGTTCACACGCCCTCCGGAGGGAATACATTGTTAGATTGATGCTAAATCTTGGGGTTATATTCCTGAATCCTCAGTACTTCTCCCGACATTGCCTACTTCTCCACTGTTAAAGAGCTGCCTTTATGGTCAAAATGTCACTTTTTCTTTAGTCTCATTAATCCTCTCTCCCTACCTACTCCCCTCTTTTTAACTCCTTCTCCCCCTCTCCTTAATCCTGGCATCCAAGAGGTGAGGTTTCTGCAAGGCAGTTAAGGGGTTGAGAAGGAACAGAGATGCCATTTGTAACTGGCTTTTTTGATAGTTGGGTAGCAAAAGCTCATTCATGCGTTATTACAGTAAGCTGTCTATTTCCCTGGCGCCGAAATGCCACATGCAGAGCGGGGTGGGGGTTGGTAACAGGGTGGGTGCTTTGGCTGAATCTGTGGCTTCCTGCTTTACAGATTGTGCATTTGCCCTACTTTCTGCGCTGGGAGTTGCTGCCAGCTGGTTAATCAGGTGAATGGATGGTCCAGACTTCAGGGAGGGGAAGGTGGCAAAGGCCAGGGAAGGCGCCTGAACAATGGGCCAGGCTTGTGATTCCACTGAGCCGGATAGCTCCTCTAATGGAAAGCGCCCTGATGTGATTTTAAGTCCTGCTTGGCGGGAGGTGTCTCTCCTGGTTTTTCCTGGGGAAGGTTTTCCTGAGATACTAAGCACAAAGCCTGCAGGCTTATGAGCAACCATGAGGGCTCACCGGCTGGCCTGGAGTGCGATTCACACATGGGAAACCTGCACTCCAGAGAGCTGTATTTTGAAAATATATCTTTGCAGGATGCACTGAAATTGCTCTTTGTGGCTTGGGCTCAGTGCTCTGCCACTGTATTTCTGCTTGCAGGAGGTGTGGAAAGAGGGGGAGGGCCCTGGCTAGCCCAGGAGATTGGGGAACTGCTGGCTGGAGGATTTAAATGCAGATGTTGAGACAGTTTCAGGGCTGGGGTCTGCGACCAGTTTCGTTGTGAGGGAGGTGTGCTTGCCAGGAGTGGGTCCAAATAGGAAATCTCTACAAATCAGAGGGCAGATCATCTGTCTCTGTCTTCCCCAATTAGGAGAAGTGGGCTCACCTAGATGAGAGGTCTCATTTGTTCCTAAACTCTCAGTAAAGCCTGCCTGCTGAGAACCTCCTGGGAATGCCTGACCCCTGAAATGCAGCCAAGGTCAGTGGCTTCTAAGAGAATTTGCTGCAGCCTTACCAGTCCCTTGCTGTTTCGGTGGCTCTTTAATGTACACAATCAATGCTCTTTTTGTAAACCCTGTGCTCAGTGTATTAAAAGCGGATCCTGTCTGAAGCGGCCTTTTTCCTTCTCATTTTGGGGGCTCATTGTTCTCAGTCAGTGATCCCAGACTGGACCCTGTCTAAATTTTCCCCAAATAGCAACAATGCATAACTTAAACCAGAGCGACCAGTGACAGCACTGATCATTTAAATTATGCAAGATGTGGATGGTTTTTAAAAGTCGGATAAAACAGGATCTTTGGTTAGGACAGAGATGATTTTAATACAGTATTATTAGTCCTGATTTTTAGAGCTCTGGAGATAAACTAAGTTTTGGGGGGAGGATGATGAATTCAAAGATTTAGAGCTGGAAGAAAATTGTAGAACACTTAGCCACTCCTGTCATCTAATACTTGGGAAGCTGAAGCCCAGGGACGTGAAGTCTGTCGCCCAAGGTCACACAGCCCACGCCCTCTTCCCTCTTAGGTGGCTTGGGGAGAGTATCTAGGTTTCCTGACTCCTCATTCAATGCTCTTTTCTCCAAGTCGCATTGTCTGTGGTTGAATCAGAAATCAATAATACATTTTCTGTCTGATCACACACAAAAATGGCAGAGGAATAATTTCACCATGGGTCATGGAATTTTATATCCAAGAATAAAGTGCTTTATGCAGGTAACCTCATAATACATAAGCTTTGGAGCTTTAAGGTACCTTTGGAATTCAACTTGTCCAACCCTCCCTCAGTTCCTCCTCTGCAGGGAAATGACTGTTTAAATTGTCTAGGACAGATGGTTGTCCCGTGTGGTACCCTCTCTCCGTAACCCATCTCCATCTGAACATGTACCAGGAGTCATCTAGACATACGCATTATTCATATGTCTCTGCATGTGACATTTATAGCTTCTAGGTATGTTTTGTGTAATCTATGTGGATACTTATATAAAATATTATGGATATAAACTATCCAGTGGGTATGTGAAATGTGTGTATACATATAGACTACAGAAAACATTCTACTCACTCTAACCCAGGGCTTGAGTCACTCTTCCTTCAAGACATCACTGTATTAAAACAAATGAAATTTGCCACCAGTATGCTTTATTTCATATGAGGTGAGATCAGCCCAGAAAGCTTTTTGGAGATTAGCATATATCTGAATCTGAGCACTTTGGCTGCCCTTAGCTTGGCCCAAAGAGTAAGGCATTCAAGGCCAAGCTTGGTCATTGCTGACTTCATACTCTTAAGTTTCTGCCAGGACTCGCACTCACTTTTCTATTTGAATAGAATTAAATGACCTCTCCTTGTCTTTTCCCCAACCCCTCACTCCCTTCTGGGCCTAGCTATTTCCTTCTCCATCAAAACTTAGAATTTAAGAGGTGGGGGGAGGTTGAAGAGAGTAAGGGGGGGGGGCAGGAATAAATGGTGATGGTAAGAGACTTGACTTGGGTTGGTGAACACAATACAATATACTAATGATGTATTGTAGAATTGTACACCTGAAACCTTTATAATTTTATTAACCAATATCACTCTAATAAATTCAATAAAAATAAAAATCCCTAGATTTAAGAATTGACTTCTGGGAGACCTGCATACATCTTTTCCACTATACTTTTCATTGCTTGTGTTATAAATGGTGTGCAGTTTTCTTTTTGCCTGAGTTCTAGGCCAGAAGTTTGGTCTTGCTCATCTTTGAGTCCATAGTCCCAGTTAGTTGAATAAATGAATAAATGCATGAATGAGTGAGTGACTGAATGGAGTGAACTGAGCACTGAGTTCTATGTTCATGTCTTATTAGCTGTGGAATGATCACAGTTGCTTGTCTTCCTCATACACTGGTTTCAGAAATCAAATTATTTATAGCAATGCTCTGAAAGCTATAAAGCACTATACCAATATGTTAGTCCATGATTAAATAGAATTTTATGAGAAACTTGATTCTATCAACATTTGATCCCAATGATTACACCTAATAGAAAGTGATCCTGAGGAAAAGATTCTACAGCTTTTTAATAGTATCTTTTCCTTTTTGTTTCAGTATGACCTTGTATGTTTCTCTGATGGGCTGGGTTAACCTTTGACCTAGTATCAGCATTTATTACATATGAGGTGAGCTCAGGCCAGAAGCTTTTGCGAGATTAGCACATTTCTAAATCAGTATCAATATCAGCATTATTCATTAAATAAAACATTCTAATTTTTCTTTTCTTTTTTTTCTTAAACTTTTCCTCCTCTTAATGGATTAACTATTAATCAACTAGAAAAAGCTTTATTATGCCTGTACTTTTTCAAAGTTTGTGTTTGGAGAGGTTGGGATAGGGGGAGTGGTACACTATTAGTCCAGTGTTTAAAAGTTTAAAATATTCTGGTCACCCGTCTCAGGGGGCTTAAAGAAATCTTGAATCATTATTAATTTATTATCTACGATCACTTAAATTTGGTGTTAAATAAGAGTTTAGTAAAGATGCAGGAATCGATAACAGTATCTTAAAATTAAGTCATCATAACAGTTTTAAATTAGAAATATTTGTTGTATTTTAGCTTTATTAAACAGGTGTTGTCTTTGCCTTGACATTGCCTCATAATAAAATAGTGTGTAGTGGTAGTTATCAGAACATTAGAGAAATCTGCATAATCGTTTTCGGTATTTATTATTAACGGGAGTAATCTTAGTACAAAAGCTAATATAAGTCATGGTGTGCTGTTTGCATAATTATCTACTTAGGAGGTCATGGAATATTTTGTTGATGAAAGAATATGCAGGTCTTTTCCATCCTGGAAATATCAAATTTTCCCCGTTATCTTTTTTTTTTTAAATTTTTAAATTTCTTTATTGATTAAGGTATTACATATGTGTCCTTATTCCCCCATTACCCCCCCACCTCCCATTCATGCACCCACCCCCCTGTTGTCTGTGTCCATTAATTAGGATTACTTCCCCGTTATCTTTAAGGCTCTTTGAAATCTTGTCATTTTGAGTCTTGCTGGTTGTCCCTTTATTCTTTCTGTGTGTCTACCCTGCAGTTAATCTTCCATGCCCTTCTTGTTCCATGCCATTCCTTCTCTCGGTGATAGTAGTTCTAAAGTCCACACAGCTTTGAGCTACTGGGATTGAATCATGGCTGCCATGCCCAGCTGAGCATAGCTCATCTCTGAGTCTATGTTTCTGATAGAATTTGGGATAATTTGTGCCTGAAAGATGGTTTGATGTCAAATGGGGTCTTCTATTTCTGCGGGGGAAGTTGCTCTCTGAGAACAGGGCCTGAACTAGCAGTCTGCTGAGAATTCCCAAAAAATCTGGTAATATTTTTTTGAATGAAATGTTATCCTGCACATATAAATATAAGGTTCCTAGTGGAGAGAGAGGGAGGACTTAAGTAGCAAATGTTGGATGAATTCCATTTGCAACTTCTTTCATTCTTGTTGGAAGCTTACTTCCCTCTAGAGCAGTGGTTCTCAACCTTTCTAATGCCGGGACCCTTTAATACAGTTCCTCATGTTGTGGTGACCCCCAACCATAAAATTATTTTCGTTGCTACTTCATAACTGTAATTTTGCTACTGTTAATGAATCGTAATGTAAATATCTGTGTTTTCTGATGGTCTTAGGCTCTACAGCAGCAGTTCTCAACCTGTGGGTTGCGACCCACAGGTTGAGAACCGCTAGCAGGGTCGCCTAAGACCATCGGAAAACACAGATATTTACATTACGATTCATAACAGTAGCAAAATTACAGTTATGAAGTAGCAACGAAAATAATTTTATGGTTGGGGGTCACCACAACATGAGGAACTGTATTAAAGGGTCGCGGCATTAGAAAGGTTGAGAACCACTGCTCTAGAGAAAGATGGTTCTCTATTCACTTTCCATTTGCCCAGGCTGTCTCTGGTTGTCGCAAGGGGGTGCCTTGAAATTCTCAAAACACATTTTATTCCACCCCAATCTTAAAAATCCTTTTTAATAGCTATTGTCTCCATTCCTCCCACCATCACTGCAGTTACTGAGTTACTGTCATGACAAGACTTGGTTCCTAGGTTTGTACCACCAGCATTCTCCTGACTGGTGTCCCTACACTTCAGCCATGCGAGTCTTCCTAAAACCCTCTTCAGCAAAACCCCAAGACCAGCGCTCATTCATCTGGCTGGGGCTCCCACCACATGTTGCAGTTTTATTGACCATCCCTTCACTCCTGCCACCAGGGACAACTTCTTTTTTCCCCTGCATGCTCTTTAGGCGGGAGCCCTACCTTATTCTCCTTTTCTGAATGTTCTACCCTAACACTAAATATTCATATGCCACCTTTTCCACAGAATTGTCCCTGGTTTCTCTCAGCTAGAAGTTATCCCTTCCACTTATAAACCCTCTCAGAACTGACCTCACAACTCCTATAGGATATTCAGAACTTTCTATATTGGATTATCTTCATGAAAGCAATGCATATATTTGATCTTCTTAGGAATCCCCACCAGGATGACCCCTGGGCTCCAGGGCCCAGAAAATATAGATTGTGAATGGGAGCACAAAGACTGATGAATTATTGCCTGACCAGTGTGGCTTAGTGGTTGAGTGCTGACCTATGAACCAGGAGATCAAGGTTTGATTCCCAGTCAGGGCACGGGTCCAGGTTTGTTTCTATTTTCCTCTTTCTCTCTGAAATAAATTTAAAAAAAGATTATGTGTTTTTTTTTTTTTTTTAAAATAGACTGATAAATGGTTAAAAATTTGTTTAGATTTTTTAAAAAGCTTTTTTTAGTTCTCAGTATAAAAGCAACATAATATGGTCATTGCAGAAAATGTGGAAAATGGAGAAAAAGCAAAAAGAATTCATAATTCTAAATAACAAAGTATACATTTTGTATATGGCTTAGTGATTTTTTTCTATGCATAGCTAAATAGATAACTTTAAAAATTAAGATTATGTCACATATTTATCTGCAACCTGTTTTTTAAATGTAATAATCAGATTATTTGCACATATTAATCTTTTTTATGGAACAATTTGAAAAACCGTATCATGGAGAATTTTAAACTTATGGAAAAGTGGAAAGAATATTAGAATGCTCATACATTGCTGCTGGGAATAGACAGTTGTATAGCCACTTTGGGAGACAGGTTGTCAGTTCCTCAAAATGTTAACTATAGAGTTAGCATGTGACCCAACAAGTCCACTCCTAGGTATACACTTTGGAGAAGTGAAAACACATACCACAAAAACTTGTACACAAATGCTTATGGTAGCATTATTCATAATAGCCAAAAAATGGAAACAGTCCAAATATCCATCAATTGCTAAATGAATAAATGAAATTGGAGTACATCCATACATTGGGTATTATTGGTAATAAAAGGAAGTGCTGATACATGCTATAACATGGATGAACGTTATGCTTAGTGAAAGAAGCCAGACACAAAAGACCACATATTATATGATCCCATATATTTATTTTTTCTTTTTAATTGAATTTATTGGGGTTATATGATTCCATTTATATGAAATATCCAAAATAGACAAATCCATTGAGACAGAAAGTAGATTAGTAGTTACTGGAGCTGGAGGAGAGAGGAGGAGTGGGAAGTGACTGCTAATGTCCTAAAATTAGTTAGTGGTGATGGTTGTTCAGCTCTGAATATACTCAAAATTACATACTTCAAAAGGGTGAATTTTATTGAATGTGAGTTAAATCTAAATAAAACTGTTACTTAAAAAAGGACAGGAAGAGATTAACCAAAGAACATATATACGTATATGAATAGTTGATGGACACAGACAATAGTGTGGTGAAGGCCTGGGTTGGGGTAGGGGGAAAAAGTGAGGTACAGTGTAATATTGTAATAAAAAATAAATTACTGAAAATGTAGAGATAGAGTAGTATAATGAAACCTCAATTTAACAGTTACCTACTTGTGCCCAATCTTGTTTCTACACCCCCACCTATTTCCTCCCCTCATTTATTTTGAAGCCTCATATTATTTGTTTTGTAATTATTTCACTACGCATCTCTAAAAGATAAACTCTTTTTTTAAAGTTATTTTTTGTTTAAAGTATTACATATGTCTCCTTTTTCCCCATTGACCTCTCCCCGGCCACTCCCACCCCCAGCACATGCCCCCTAGTGTCTGTGTCGATTGGTTAGGCTTATATGCATGCATACAAGTCCTTTGGTTGATCCCTTACCCCTCCTCCAACCTCCCCTGCCTTCTCTCCGAGGTTTGACCATCTGTTCCATGCTTCTCTGTCTCTGGATCTATTTTTGTTCATCAGTTTATGTTGTTCATTATATTCCACAAATGAGTGAGCTCATATGACATTTATCTTTCTTCAACTGGCTTATTTTGCTTAGCATAATGCTCTCCAGGTCCATCCATGCTGTTGCAAATGGTAAGAGTTCTTTCTTTTTTATAGCAGTGTAGTATTCCATTGTGTAGATGTACCACAGTTTTTAAATCTACTCATCTGCTGATGGGCACTTAGGCTGTTTCTAAATTTTAGCTATTGTAAATTGTGCTGCTATGAACATAGGAGTGCATATATCCTTTCTGACTGGTGTTTCTGATTTCTTGGGATATATTCCTACAAGTGGGATTACTGGGTCAAATGGGAGTTCCATTTTTAATTTTTTGAGGAAACTCTATACTGTTTTCTACAGTGGCTGCCTCAGTCTGCATTCCCACCAGCAGTGTATGAGGGTTCCTTTGTCTCCACATAAAGGATAAACTCTTAAAAATATATAACCACAATACTATTGTCATGCCCAAAAGCTTAGTATGTAATTTAAAATTTTTTATGTATTCTGTCAGTGTTCAAATTTCTAATGATGTTTTTAATGATTAGCATTTTATTGAGGGCATATATTTAACCAATTTCTATTGATGAAGCTTCTGGGTATTTCCAATTTTTCAATTCTCATAAATAGTGTTTCGATAAACATCCTTAAGCACAAGTCTTTGTACAGTATATATGCCTATTTCCTTAGAATAACTTCTTAGAAGTGCTATTCACAATGAAAGTGTACAAATGGTCTCTTGGGCTCTTGACATGGTCAAATTCCCTCCCAATTTCCTGTGAGGTAGGTGTATATCATTTTCACATGAGGCTTAGAAAAATCAGTTAATTTACTAAAGGTCATAGGGTAACTAATTAAATGGCCAAGCTTACAACTGACCTTCCCCAAAGCCAGTGTCCATAGTAACTCAGCACAACCATTATTTGACTTACGGATCTTGTCAAGACATCAGACTTTCCCTGGGGTTCACAAATTTTCCAGAAGCTTTGTGTTTGGGGCACAAGATTTCCTTGATGAGCATAGTGAGTGATGTTTTAAGAGTTATTTCTAAGGCATTTTTTCCTTGTGTTCTTTGTTTTTTTTAATACCAAGGTCAGCTTAGAACATGTTAATTGTTCTTTTTATTGCCTAAAAACCTAAAAACATAAAATATAAACCATTGGGATTAACAGTGATTTTCTTGTACATTGTGTATAAGGGATGTTTACATTTAATCTGTTATTTTTTTTTTTTGAAAAAACACCCAACAACTGTGTATGGAAGACATGTGGAATCAGACTCAAAGGTTTCCATTTTTTTTAAGAATTAGACAACACTGAGTTTGTGATTATCACAGAAGACAGCAAAAGCAAGGGCCATTCTCAAGCTGTTATCTATCTTGAGTTACTTTTTTTTTAGACAGATATAGACATTTTAAAATTACAGTGCAGGAAATGGAAGATGGAGCGGGCAGACAGAAGAGTAAAGCACCCTGTGTTTTGAACCGCCATCTACTTTCCTCCTAGTTTTTAAGTAAGAAACGATTAAAACCAACACAACTCTGTGGTTGTCAATTGCCTTGATTTGCCAGATTTTATAACCTCCATTTAAAATGCCTATAAATTATTTACTCCTAGAGTAAAAATCCAGAGCTTCCCATGGACATGGCTTCATCATTTCTACTTCTAGATGTTGTGTGTGTGAGAGTGTGTGTGTGTGTGTGTGTGTGTGTGTGTGTGTGTGTTAGCTGCCTGTAATAAAATTATAGCAGTTTGGTGGGTGGAATAGGTTGTAAGCAGTAATTGCAAACTGTATTTAAATAATAATAATAATATTTAGCATTTATAGAGCACTTTATATCTTCAAAGTACTTGCAAACATTATCTAATTAAATATTTTCTCTGATTATAAACTGGATATAAATGCACTTAAATCCAGAACAGGGTCATGAGAAAGGTATGCATTGGAAAGTTAATGCCAGCTATGCTTTAGAAAACTACGCAATGATGGGAGAGTTAGAGTCTGGGATTCTGTTGGGTTGTTTTTGTACACCCTTTTGTTCAATCTGGTGGTGGATTTATATATATATGGGGTGTCCCAAAAATGTATACACACTTTGAATAATTATTAATTTAATTGTTTCTTTCTTTTCAGCTTTAATCCATTGGAATTAATAATTATTCCAAGTGTGTGTACAGTTTTTGGGACACCCTGCGTATTCACCTTATTAATACCTCTGCTTGATTTCTGATTTCTGATTATTAAGGACTGAGTGTTGATCATTGCCCTGGTCCTTAACAGACAGTGAACTATAGACAACATAGATAAACTTTTTTTTTAATTTAATAAATCTTTATTGTTCAGATTATTACAATTGTTTCTCCTTTTTCCCCCCATAGCTCCACCCGGTTCCCACCCCACCCTCTGCCCTTACCCCTCCCCCCACTGTCCTCATCCATAGGTGTACGATTTTTGTCCAGTCTCTTCCCACACCCCCACACCCCTTTCCGCCCGAGAATTGTCAGTCCACTCCCTTTCTATGCCCCTGATTCTATTATATTCACCAGTTTATTCTGTTCATCAGATTTTTTTATTCACTTGATTTTTAGATTCACTTGTTGATAGATATGTATTTTTTGTTCATAATTTTTATCTTTACCTTTTTCTTCTTCCTCTTCTTAAAGAATACCTTTCAGCATTTCATATAATACTGGTTTGGTGGTGATGAACTCCTTTAGCTTTTTCTTATCTATGAAGCTCTTTAACTGCCCTTCAATTCTGAATGATAGCTTTGCTGGGTGGAGTAATCTTGGTTGTAGGTTCTTGCTATTCATCACTTTGAATATTTCTTGCCACTCCCGTCTGGCCTTCATAGTTTCTGTTGAGAAATCACTGATAGTCCTATGGGTGCTCCCTTGTAGGTAACTAACTGCTTTTCTCTTGCTGTTTTTAATATTCTCTCTTTGTCTTTTGCTCTTGGCATTTTAATTATGATGTGTCTTGGTGTGGTCCTCATTGGATTCCTTTTGTTTGGGATTCCCTGTGCTTCCTGGAGTTGTAAGTCTATTTCTTTCACCAGGGTGGGGGAAGTTTTCTGTCATTATTTTTTCAAATAGGTTTTCAGTACCTTGCTCTCTCTCTTCTTCTGGCACTCCCATAATCCTGATGTTGATACGCTTGAAGTTGTCCCAGAGGCTCCTTACACTATCTTCAAATTTTTGGATTCTTTTTGCTTTTTGCTTTCCCGGTTGAGTGTTTTTTGCTTCTTTGTATTTCAAATCGTTGACTTGATTCTTGCGTTCCTCTAGTCTGCTGTTAGATCTCTGTATAATATTTTTTATTTCAGTCAGTGTATGCTTAATTTCTAGTTGGTCCTTTTTAATATCCTCAAGGGTCTCGCTAAATTTATCGGTCTTTTCTAGAAAATTCTTGAAAAACCTTATAACTGTGGTTTTGAACTCCATATTCAGTTGTTTACTTTCCTCCATTTCTTTTATTTGTGATCTGTTTCTTTGTCTCTGCATTTTGGCTGCTTCCCTGAGTTGATAGAGTGGCTTTGTGTGCTAGGTGTCCTGTAGGGCCCAGTGGCTCAGCCTTCCCAGTTACCGGAGGTGGACACTCTTGGTGCACCCCTTTGTGGGCTGTGTGCACAGTCTTGTTGTAGTTAAGCCTTGATTGTTGTTGGTATCACTAGGAGGAATTGACCTCCAGGCCAGTTGGCTGTGAGGATCAGCTGTGTCTATGCTGGGAGAACTTCTGTGCTGGAGACACCCTTATGAGACAAGACTTGCAAAAGCCTCTGTGCTCAGCTTGGATGGGGCGGAGTCTCAGGGTAGAGCAGACAGCATTGGTTTCCTGTCAGCCCTGCCCTAATAGGCCCCTGTGTCTCAGTGTCCCGTGGCAATCGCTGCAAGCACCTCTGAGAGAAAGCCACCCTCGAGTTTCGCCCGCTGCCAGACAGTCTAGTTTCTCCCCGAATGAGTCTTGGTTCCCAGAGTCTCGCCTGGAACTGGAGTTCAACGCAGTCGGGAGCTTTTGTCTCCCTTTCGCTTGAGAAAGCCAGCTGCACACTCAGTTGCCAGTCCTCTCCGCATGAGCATCTCAGTACCTCTGCCTCCTGCAGCTCCTCTGAGTCTCAGTGTGCTTTTCTCTTTCCTTCAAGTTGTAGAATTTCCACTCAGCCAGCCTTCCTGTGGTTCTGGATGATGTCCGTTTTGTGTTTTAGTTGTAGTTTTGAAATTGTTGTGTGAGGCAGCAGTTTAGGTGTTTACCTATGCCGCCATATTGGTTTCCCCTCCAACACAGATAAACTTAATATGGGCTCTCTCACTACATCTTGTGTCCTGCCCTCAGATGAAACTCCCATTAGTACGTGAAATGAAGTGGGGGTAGTACAGGAAGAATGGCTATGCTTTGTGGTTTAGTAATTTCTGAGAAAAATAGATTAAACTGTACAGTAGGATACATTATAAAGAAATGCATTGGAGAAATGAAATGTCTTTAGTTTAACTGTACTAGTGACTTCTTGCTGTTTCAGACATATGTCTCTGTGTGTTGTCCCTTTGCACAATAGTCCTGTGTTGGCAATTTCAATAGTGCTTGGAGCAAGGACCTGTGTGGCTTACCCAGTAGGTAACAGAGGATTCTGTAGCTGACAGGTTCTCAGTAAATGTTATCCTGTGCATTGAGATTTCCTAAGAGCTGGTGGACAGGTTAACTGCTTAAAAGTGAGATCCTCGGGTCAGCAGCTTCCTGATCATCTCTTAGGCCCTGCCTCTTTCTCTGACCCACTGAATCAGAAACTCCCAGATTGCTGGATGGGGCCCAGCAACCTGTGCTTGAAGAAGCCCCTCCAGGTAATTCTGATGTAATTTAGAGTTTCAGAATCACTGGCCTAATTGTTTAAAAGACAGTTTTCTTTCTTCTTGTTTTTCATGCTGGTTCATTTGTTCATGCAACATATATTTATTGGGCATCTGTTGTGTGCCTAGTATTGTGAAAGATGCTAAGGATATGGTAATGAGACACGCTGTCCTCATGGATCTTAGTGTCTGATGAATGAGAGAAATGCATGGTAAAGAAATACTCATAAAAATGATTTACTAAATACAAGTTGCTTTGGAAAAACACAGAACATGTCCAAAGAAGTTTGAGAATGCTTGAAAATGTCGCAGAGTAGGAAATAGTAATTCATATAAGATCACTGCTTTTTTCATAAGGGGTATGGCTTCAAATTGTGAAAGGCACATACTTTTAGGAATATGGAATTTAACAGTTTACATTAATATTATAGGGATTGGAATTGTTTGTAAGAAAGGGGGATATACCTGAAATGGAAAAGTCTACAACTTTCGATGGATAATCCCAAACTGTTCTTTGCATTGCCAATTTAAGAAAATTTTTTTTATTAGCAAGGTTATTCAGGGGGCAGAAAATGATGAAGTTGCATGGGTCTGGTGTTAATTTTCTGCTTTTCCCTATGGAGCTGGAGGGATTCAATGTAAAACCCCAGGAGGTGCTGACATTTGCCTAGAAGCTCTCAGCCCTACTTTTGTTTGAAGCCTGAAATCTTTGGGTTGTTTATTTTTTTGAGACTTGGAAAATGGAAGGGATATTTGCACTTTAGATAGCTGGTTAAAGGAGTTTCTTACTGAGAAATCTCACAGAATTTCCTTGTAACAATAATCCATAAACATCTCTTACCCAGCCACAAAGGTCCCATGTCAATATTTATTTTAATTTTATTTTCCAAAATGTATATTTTTTATTGATTTCAGAGAGGAAGGGAGAGGGAGAGAGAGATAGAAACATTAATGATGAGAATCATTGTTTGGCTGCCTCCTGCACGTCCCCCACTGGGGATCGAGCCCTCAACCCGGACATGTGCCCTAACTGGGGATCAAACCATGACCTTTGGTTCTTAGGTTGACACTCAACCACTGAGACACACCGGCTGTGCTCATGTCGATATTTCTTAGGTGAATACTGCTTACACATGTATTTTTATATGGGGGAAGGTCGATGATGATTATGATTGTTAAGGCAACTGTGAACATAACTTGGTAATCCTATATTATGAAAGTCTAATATGCTAAGTGTCTGGTCGACCGGTCGGCCTTTCAACCAATCAGAGCATAATATGCTAATGATATGCTAGGGCTGCTCAACCGCTTGCTATGATGTTCACTGACCACTAGGAGGCAGACTCTCCAACTGGTAGGTTAGCTTGCTGCTGGGGTCTGGCCTATCTGGACTGAGCAAGATGGGCTGCACATGCCCTGGAGTCCTGTGGTCTCTCCCCGGCTGGCTAACTTCCCGTGTCCCTCCCCAGCCCTGATTGTGCACCGGTGGGGTCCCTCGGCCTGGCCTGTGCCCTCTCATAATCCGGGACCCCTCAGGGGATGTCGAAGAGCCGGTTTCAGCCTCATCCTGTAGGCCAGGCTGAGAGACCCCACTAGTGCACAAATTCATGTACCTCCTCTAGTGAGCATATATAAAAATTTATTTCATACTCACTGTCAGGGAAGATGCTTTTGAAAAATTGAATTCAAAGACCCATCTTAGAAGACCTATTTTAAAAGGGAAAAGAGATTGTTAAATAATCATCATTAGACTGGATACAAAAATGTCTGGTTAAAGATGATTAAGTTTTTTGCAATATTGACAATTGAGGGACAGATTGAACTTTCTCAGAAGAGGTCGGAATATTATTAAAGTATCAGGGATTGTGCAAGCATTGTAATCAGTATTGTTAATTACTCTCTAGATGGGGCAGTGAATTAATTACATTATTCAAAAAGTTCTCTCTGGGACAGTTTTCTTTCTAGTCAGTGGTGGTATCTTAGGCTCCAAGGCAAGAACCCGGAGCAGCCATTTATGTAGTTGAAATGATTTTTTTGAGTTTGGGAGTCCTGGGGTTTTCCAGTTGAAGTCCTTAGAGGCCAGAGACTGGGTAGCCATGGAGCCTGCATGGTTCTGGTGCTGGTGACCTACTCTGGAATGGTTCATAGGTCAAAGCCAAGTGTTTGTTGTTCCTAAAAGGCCACCCTGTCTTCTGTTTTTCCCTAAACTGGTGCCGCTAGCACCTGTCAGAAATAACTCTGTTTTCTTACCACGCAAACAAACAAAAGCAGGGCCGCGCTCTCCTGGAGCTTAACACCCAGATGCTACTTTGGGAAGGAACATTGCACACACTTTTTGGTCTGAACAGTATGTATGATCTCTCTGTGAGTATTTTAAAGTCATAACTTGCGCTGGTATTGTAGTGCTTGTTTCTTGAATATAAACCGTCTTTATTTTTGGAGAAGAACAGATGTAAAAGTGTGAAATACAGAAGTCTACGCATTTTGGTGGGGGTCGGGGTGGGGAAGGAGAGGAGGAACAGTATTTCTTTAAAATCCTGGTCACACTATCTTAGTTACTCCTTTGTTTTCCTTGAATGACTGGAAATTAGCAAAGGTAGTCTCCTGGAACCTGCCCAGCTGGGTACCTAAACCTCCACTTCACTGATTGTTGCACCAGAAGAAGTGCTAGCGGATAATTAGCACAGGTCCTCATTGCTAGGAACAAAAAACGGTTCCTGCCAAGGAGGGAGCCTCCCAGTGAAGAGAGGAGGTTGTAAACATTCGGTGTCACAGGTAGGACATTTAACGTAAAACGTGAGTGACATTTTACCTAGCCACAAAGGTGTCCCATGTCGATATTTAATCTACAGTTCTTAGGTGAACACTTGCTTATGCATGTCTTTTTACTTGAGGGAAGGTTGATGATGATTAAGATTGTTAAGGCAACTTTGTACACAGCTCAGTAGTTGTGCAAGGTCCAGATAGGAGTTTGTTTTCCAGACTGGAAGAATGTGAGCCAGGGGGAGGGGGATGGAAAGCGTGGTGTGCCTCTGTGTCAGTTCTCCCCGGGCCCACCCCCCCTTTATTGTGTGTGTATGTTTGTAAAAGGTACCTGGGGTTGTCAAAGCAGACAGGGCATTACTGTGACTATTCTCTGCCCCCTTGAGACAAGGTCTGTTTCTTTTCTGAAAGTGGGGTCTCTGCTTTGTCACTCATCGCCTGACACAATGCAAGTTGCATCAGATTCAAAGAAATAGTTCCCCAACTTTCTTTCCTGGCTCCTGGCTGTGTTTGCTGCCTTCTATGAATCGCTGCTGTTTTGCACGATTCACAATTAGGATTTTGTCCCTGTGGAGACTCTGTTTAGTGTTCGAGGCACAGTCTCATTTGTCATGCTTGGTTCCCTGATAACTCTCCTTTGAGAAATGTTTCAGTCCAATTTTCTATGACCATTTGGTCTACATGGTTGGTTGGCATTGCATTTTGATGCTGAATGATTTCAAATGAATTCCGATGATCTCTCTTCTAAATTTCAGTGAATTTTAAAATGTGAATAAATTATGAGGGCATGTGGAGCTCCATGGTTCACACAACTGATAGTTAAAACTTTGTTTAGGCTATGCTCCATGCCATAATAAGTGTAAAACTGGATTTAAAAACATACCTGAGAATGTGGATAAACTGGAACTCCCATACATTGCTGGTGGGAATGTAAAATGGTTAAGCCACTTTAGAGAACAGTTTGGCTTACTTCTGAAAAAGTTAAACATAAATTCACTGTAATAACCTAGTAATTCCACTTCTGAATATTACCCAAGAGAAATAAAAACATACATCCAGGCAAAAACTTGTATGTAGCAGCATTACTCACAGTAGCCAAAAAGTGGAATCAACCCAAATGTCTGTCAGCTAATGAGAGGAAAACAAAATGTGGTTGGATCCATTGGAATACTATTTGGCAATAAGAAGGAACGAAGTACTTGAGACAACATGGCTGTTATACTAAGTGAAAGAAACAGCACAGAAGATTTCATTTATGAATACATTTATATAAAATGCCCAGAAAAGGCCAATCTGTAGAGATAGAAAGTGGATTAGTGGTTGGCTAGGGCTGGAGATGAAAGAAAGCAGGGAGTGCTTACCAATGGACACGTGGATCTTTTGAGAGTGATAGAATATGCTCTAAAATTGGGTAGTGGTAACATGAGTGAATTTTATGGTATGCAAATTATACCTCAATAAAGCTGTTAAAATATAATCTGCCTGAGACGTTGCTTCATAGTTGGACCAGGTCCATACACTCTGAGGCAAGTTCCCCAGGCAGGTTACTCTGGTATTCCTGGGAAGGCCACCTCTTCAACATCTTGAGGGGGTGGCCACTCTGGTCCTGTCTTCTGCTTTCTACTTACCTTCTTGTCACACCTTATTCTGAAGGGCTTCTCATGTTTTAGAAATGTAATCATCATAATTTCCTTCAAGGGAAGGTGGCCCGTATATAACTTATCTCCCCTTCCAGAGAAAGGAGGACTTTGAAGCCAGGACTGGAAGACCTATTCTATCTAATACCATTCCTTTCTGAACTACTTCCAGTTCTGTGTGTTTCACACTGTTACCTTTGCTGGAAGGCCTGCTGTTCTTTGTGCCTAGAAGACTCCTCCAGTTCCTGTTGTCACCAGATGATTGATTTGTCTCCCCACCTCTTCCCCCAGAGGAGACTGCAATTTCACAAAGGCAGAACTTACGTTTTGTTTTTATGCTCATATCTAACCATTAATGAAGTGGATGGTTTCTCATGACTTAAAGTATAAGGCTAAACTCCTTAATTTCGCAAGGCCTTCTAGGATCTAACCAGTCCCTACTTCTTTACAATAGCAGCAACCACCATACCACTCCCTCGCCATACACTAACCTAGTGCTTTTTAAACTGTAATGAGTTGTGGAGTGAGTTTAATGGGTTGCAATCAGCTTTTGGAAAAAATGGACTGGAATAGAATAAAAAAACGTTACTGTGCACGTATTGTATATATGTGTGTATTAGGCCACAGTGGAGAATATATTTCTTACAGGGTATGGAGACTAAAAGCTCAAAGTTCACTACTCCAGCTCAGTCCATAGGACTCATAGGACTTAACTAGAGGGATTTTAATTTGCAAACTCTAGTTCAGTGAGTAAAGCCTGGGGCCCAATAATCTGAACCTCTGTGGCTTCGCATAATTTGGATGCATGTGGTCTGCATTTTAAGAAACTAGAACAAACCACAGTTCTGACATCCACCTGTCTGATTTAGGCCTCTTGTTCATTTATTGAACACCCCCTAAGCGCTGAGGAGCATGGGGCCCTGGACGCAGCGGTGAGCCCAAGAGACAGTCCAGCTACAAGACAGATAGTGCATGTGGTTGCTGCTTCTGCTTGGGACTCCCCACCCCCCATCTTTGCTCCACTAACTCTGAGAAACAGCTACTCACCTTTCCAGTTTAACTTGGAGGAAGAATTAGACATGTCTTCTGCTGCTTTTTATGAAGGTCAGTGACATTTAGGATCTGCGTAGACATTCAAGGAAGGTGAGATGCTAAAAGGAGCTGTGGCCACTTGGGAGAGGGAGTCTCCAACTTTATGGGAGCAGAGCAGCTGAGTTCTAGGGGTGACAGTGCAGGACTTAAAGGGTCAGTGGCCAAGGAGGAATGAGTTGCTGGAAATTGCAGGAACCATCATGGCCACAGAGCACCCTCTGGGAAATGAGGGGAAGAGAAGAGACTGGAGAACATTCCAGAAGTAGCACAACTGGATGGGGTCGCAAAGTCAACAACCAGTGTGGCCGTCCCCCAGGCTCACATTGTCTTGGATGTCATAAGAGCAGAGACAGAGAAAAACCATGCATGCTGTCATACTATGCACAGAAAACTGTAACGAGCAGCCTGAAGGCTTCTTCTGTCCTGTGTGCCCCTGTGAGGTTGGGGAGGCCCTTCCTTCCCAGGTGGGAGACAGAGTAGAATGTTCATGAAACCAGTGGAGACTGAGCAGTGTTTAGCTTTTCGGGGCTGCTTGTGCCAGATGCTGAGTGAGGGGCTGGCAGGCAGGTGGGGCACTCTAGTGGCTGGCCCGGGTTAGGTCAGAGCTTTGGTCCTTGGCTTCGCAGTTCCCAGAACTTGATGTGGTCAAGGTATCAAGGACAGAAGAAGCCTTCAGGCTGCTCGTTACAGTTTTCCGTGCATAGTATGACAGCATGCATGGTTTTTCTCTGTCTCTGCTCTTATGACATCCAAGACAATGTGAGCCTGGGGGACGGCCACACTGGTTGTTGACTTTGCGACCCCATCCAGTTGTGCTACTTCTGGAATGTTCTCCAGTCTCTTCTCTTCCCCTCATTTCCCAGAGGGTGCTCTGTGGCCATGATGGTTCCTGCAATTTCCAGCAACTCATTCCTCCTTGGCCACTGACCCTTTCAGTCCTGCACTGTCACCCCTAGAACTCAGCTGCTCTGCTCCCATAAAATTGGAGACTCCCTCTCCCAAGTGGCCACAGCTCCTTTTAGCATCTCATCTTCCTTGAATGTCTACGCAGATCCTAAATGTCACTGACCTTCATAAAAAGCAGCAGAAGACATGTCTAATTCTTCCAAGTTAAACTGGAAAGGTGAGTAGCTGTTTCTCAGAGTTAGTGGAGCAAAGATGGGGGGTGGGGAGTCCCAAGCAGAAGCAGCAACCACATGCACTATCTGTCTTGTAGCTGGACTGTCTCTTGGGCTCACCGCTGCGTCCAGGGCCCCATGCTCCTCAGCGCTTAGGGGGTGTTCAATAAATGAACAAGAGGCCTAAATCAGACAGTTATATTCCCACTTCTGTTCTGTGGACTCTAAAAGTCAATGTGTGTGGGGCAGCTTCACCAGTGACTGGAGGGAACGCAGGACAAAGGGCGTTATGTGACATCATGGTGTGGATAGCTAACTAACTAATTAGCTAGTTATCAATCCCTTGGATTTCCTCAGTACCTATCATTCAGGGCACATTGTAGGCACCCAGATATCTGTTGAATGAAGTCATCTTGAACCTTCTAAGTTTACTTTTGAGAAGTATATGAAAGAGAAAGACTCTGTCTCCCTAACCCAGGGGGATCAGACGAAGTTCAAGGATTGCCTCTTGGTGTGGCAGCAGATGACACATGGATTTCAGTTACCTAGTAGGGGCTGGGAATGATGGGACCAATCTTGGCAGTAGACTCACTCTTGTATCTTAAATTCGAAAGTCTCTCCAAAGTCAGGAATACACTGCCCTGGAGAGCAGATAGTAGTCCCACCACTAGAAAGGTATCTCCACCATATATTTAGAGAATGGGAAGAGCAATAGCACAATGCTTACATTTCACCTTTCAAAACCAGACCAACCTGGGTTCAAAACCAGCTCTATCATTTGCAACCACTCTCCCTTTTATGGTCCTGATTAATCTATAAAAACCCTGTTACTGCCTGGCTGGTGTAGCTCAGTGGTTGAGTGTTGACCTATGAACCAGGAGGTCACGGTTGATTCCTAGTCAGGCACATACCCAGGTTGCGGGCTCAATCCCCAGGGGGTGTGGAGGAGGCAGCTGATCAATGATTCTCTCTTATCATTGATGTTTCTATCTCTCTCTCCCTCTCCCTTCCTCACTGAAATAAATAAAAATATATTAAAAAAAAAATCCCTGTCACTTAGATGTTTTCTTACGAAAAGCCTATCAGTCATAGTTAGTTCATCATCTAGGACCCCAATGCCTACCCCTCATTAATATTAATCTCTATTTTGTTCTTCTTGGTTGGTTCACACTGTAAATTATAACTTTATTAAGGACAGGAATAGTGGCTTGTTTACCTATGTGTCCCGTTGTATGCCTAACACATAATTCAGTGTAAGGTACATTCTTAGAGTGACCCTGTTTGGATCCTGCAGCCCCATTGCACACTGAATGGATAGGGGACTGGTTTTAAATTTTGTGTTTTCAGATAGTTAAAGGGAGGATTGTGATATTGGGAAATTAAACCTGAAGAAAGTGCAATGACTTCTGAGAAATCAAAAAACCCGTGCCCCAGGCAGCCATGGGATTTAATGTCAGCGTTATTCGAAACCTGCTAGGGTCCTATGAAGTTCAACGGGAAGAAGCAGAGAGGGGCTCTGAAATGGTGAAATGGCCTTTAACTATTGCTTTTCTATCTCCCCTCAGACTTTAACATGGTTCATTAACACAACAGACCATAAACATCTTTATAATTATGCACGGGTTCGGTAAATGAGACACAGGTGAATTTTTATTGGCAACAAGTCAGTGTGAATGTACAGCAGTTTTATTCCCACTTCTGTTCTGTGGACTCTAAAAGTCAATGTGTGTGGGGCAGCTTCACCAGTGACTGGAGGGAACGCAGGACAAAGGGCGTTGTGTGACATCATGGTGTGGATAGCTAACTAACTAATTAGCTAGTTATCAATCCCTTGGATTTCCTCAGTACCTATCATTCAGGGCACATTGTAGGCACCCAGATATCTGTTGAATGAAGTCATCTTGAATCTTCTAAGTTTACTTTTGAGAAGTATATGAAAGAGAAAGACTCTGTCTCCCTAACCCAGGGGGATCAGACGAAGTTCAAGGATTGCCTCTTGGTGTGGCAGCAGATGACACATGGATTTCAGTTACCTAGTAGGGGCTGGGAATGATGGGACCAATCTTGGCAGTAGACTCACTCTTGTATCCCTGACTGCCATGGTGAGAGTTATACAAGAGGCCAGGCTGGTCTGGGACAGAAGGAAGGACTGAACTATTCCTCAGAGGTGAAGGTGCTGGAGTATTTCATGCAGTTCTAAATCCCAGACTATCTCAGGAAAGGTCACAGGTAGAACTAGGTCTTGGGAGCACAAGGAAAAAAATCCCTTTCCTCTGCCTTTGTGGACCTTTGTCTATTTTTTGTTTGTTTTATTTTTAGCTTCTAAATATTGATTAGCATTAGCAAGTGCTCTCTGGCTCTCGTGGTCCTTTTCTTATAGCTGTAGGGGAATAAGGCCCATGGTGGGTCAGTGGCATTCTGGGAATTGAGCAAGGCAGAGGGGGAACTTCTTTCATCAGGTCTGCAAAGTACAATTCAGCAACAAAGGCTATCATCGCATCTCCATGTTTTCTGCTGAGTCCCGCCTGCTAAGTGTAGGCACTATTTTCTTTTACAAATGCAGACTGTTGCACTTTAAGTAATCAGCTGATATGATGGTAATGGACTCTGGCTTCATTGGGTAGAATCTTTGAAGTCAAGTGTCTTAGATTGATTCTTCCTTTCTCAGGTAATAATAAGTAGAAATTTCTGCTATAAACATAGAATTAATAGATTTGAAGCTTTTACTGTTATAGGCTTTGGGGCAGTAATAAAGGAAGAGGGGAACTTGCATTGATACAGCTGCACTTGGTTTCCTTCTTTTTGAGGTGATTTGAGATTTGACATCCTGGCCAACTGACCCTGAGGGGACAGATCTGTGGGAGGATGGGAAAGATGCTCTGTGGGAGGATGGGAAAGGATGCTCTGTGGGAGGATGGGGAAGATGCTCTGTGAGAGGATGGGAAAGGATGCTCTGTGAGAGGATGGGAAAGGATGCTCTGTGGGAGGATGGGAAAGGACGCTCTGTGGGAGGATGGGGAAGATGCTCTGTGGGAGGAAGGGAAAGAATGCCGAGATGAAGCAGATTTGTGCTGAAATGCTCAAATCTTCAGCCTGTTCTCAGCCTTTCTAAAATCAGACAGTGTAAATGAATGATGATCGCCTCTGGTGTCTGGTTAGGACTCTCCAGATGCCACCTGGGCGGTGAATGCAGCCAGAACATTTTTGGCAATCTCTTGGAGAATATAACCTGCATGAGAGGTGACCGTAACATAATTTGGGCTCATTTGTAAGCTTGTGGCTTATCTCATTTGTTTTCAGAGTCACAGGAAGCAGAATGGCTTAGAGGTTTCATCAAGAATCAGACTCTACATTTGAGTCCTGACACTACAGCTTAAAGGCTATGCAACTTGGGACAAGTTATATAAATTCTCTAGACTTTTCCCACACCTGTAAAAAGGAGATAATAATAATAGTACACACAGATATATTGCAGGAATTAAGCACATTTTATATAAAGTGTTCAGGACAGTGTCTGCCATAGTGCAAACACATGATTCAGTATTCAGCATTTTCAACACCATTTCCCCCCCAAACATTTGGAGAGCCCACTGTGAATCTGGGACAGTGCAAGCGACTAGGTATCTATATATTTACCAAGTATAGGTTCTGCTTTCAAGAAGCCCCAAGTGTAGTGGTAGAGACAGATGGAAAAATAGATATACTAGGTGTACCGGTTAATAATGTGGATTTTTTTCAATAGATGGAGTTAAACATATGTTGAAATATATGTGATTTGATATGTATGCTATTTTGTTGTATTGACAACAAGCTTCAAAACTTCATATGTCAAATTTGCTGAAGGTGTTAACATCATAGATATTTTTACACTTAAAAATGTCAAATTTCATGGCAAAAAAAGAGCGTTTGTGGGAAGTTATAATTCATTACTTTATTTTGAAGAAAAGTGCTGCTGAATACTTCGGGAAGCTTATGGTGAACATGCTCCATCTCAAAATACTTGTGAACACTGGTCTAAATGCTTTAAAAGTGATGATTTCGATATGAAAGACAAAGAACGTCCAGGTCAACCGAAAAAGTTTGAAGACCAACAATTATAAGCATTATTGGATGAAGATGCATGTCAAACTCAAAAACAACTTGCAGAAAGATTAAACGTTGCTCAGCAAACAATTTCTGATCGTTTACAAGCAACGGGAAAGATTTTAAAGGAAGGAAAATGGGTGCCACATCAACTGAATGAAAGACAAATGGAAAACCGCAAAATTATCAGTAAAAGGTTGTTTCAACAGCATGAAAGAAAGTCTTTTTTGCATCGAATTGTGACTGGCGATGAAAAGTGGATTTATTTTGAGAATCCCAAATGCACAAAATCATAGGTTGATCCAGGTCAACCATCAACATCGACTGCAAAGACCAAATTGCTTCGGAAAGAAGACAATGCTCTGCGTTTGGTGGGATCAGGAAGATGTGGTGTAGTATGAGCTTCTAAAACCAGGTGAAACCATTAATACTGATTGCTACCGACAACAAATAATCAATTTGAACCACACTTTGATCGTGAAATGACCAGAATGTTCCAGAAGACATGGCAAAGTAATTTTGCTTCATGATGATGCACCATCACACACTTCAAAACTAGTTAAAGACACGTTAAAAGATCTTGCCTGGGAAGAATTAACCCACCCTCTGTATTCACCAGACCTTGCTCCTTCAGATTACCACTTGTTCCAATGGATGGCACACGCACTTTCTGAGCAGCACTTCAAAACATACGAAGAAGTGGAAAATTGGGTCTCTGAATGGTTTGCCTCAAAACAAGAAAAGTTCTATTGGGACAGTTTCCACAAATTACCTGAAAGATAAGGGAAATGTGTAGCTAGTGGTGGACATTACTTTGAATAAAGCACTTGTGATGTTTCTCTTGAAATTATCGTGTTTTGTGTTTTTTTTTTTACTACAAAATCCGCCATTATTAACAGGTACACATAGTATACTGTAGGAGCACTAGAGTGAATGGCTAGTTATAAAGGGGCCAGGGAGGTGGGGGAGGTGGACCAAGATGGGGAGTGGCATGTTTCAGGGAGCTGAAATGCCTTAAAGTATTCTCAACAATTATGTGGTGGGAGTGTCATTGAAGCAAAATGTGATGTGGTTGAAATATGAGTTATTTCTTAAAAGTAGACTTTGTATCGCTCCCCTGCTCTCCTGCCCTGCTCTCCCTACCCCAGAACAAGTGTGTCACTTCACGTCTGGGTTGTTGTACTGCCATCCTCTGATGCCAGTCTGTTCCTCTTCAATCTTTTTGATGTAGGATCTGGAAAAAGAAATATATTTATATAATTTAATGGTACATAGTGTTGTTTATTAATCCGTAGCAGTGTGTGTGTTCTGTTTTGTATGAGGAAGCCTAGAGGTTACTAATTAGTATGGAACTGAAAACACAGAAAATGCCTTTTAAGCACCTTTGTTTCTGTCTTAGCAAATCTGTTAACACATTGTAACACATTAGTAGACTAAAGGATATTAATTCTGGAATCATTTCAATAGATGTCAAAAGGCTTTGATAAAACTTATCAGTCATTATTCATTAAAACCCCCAAATCAATTATTCTTTTTTTAAAAATAAATCTTTATTCAGATTATTACAATTATTTCTCCTTTTCCCCCCCATAGCTCCCCTCCACCCAGTTCCCACCCCACCTTCTGCCCTTACCTCCCCCGCACTGTCCTCATCCACAGGTGTATGATTTTTGTCCAGTCTCTTCATGAACCCCCCATACCCCTTTCCCCCTGAGAATTATCAGTCCACTCCCTTTCTATGCCCCTGATTCTATTATATTCACCAGATTATTCTGTTCCTCAGGTTTTTAATTCACTTGATTTTTAGGTTCACTTGTTGATAGATATGTATTTGTTGTTCATAATTTTTCTCTTTACTTTTTTCTTCTTCCTCTTCTTTAAGAATACCTTTCAGCATTTCATATAATACTGGTTTGGTGGTGATGAACTCCTTCAGCTTTTTCTTATCTGTGAAGCTCTTTATCTGCCCTTCAATTCTGAATGATAGCTTTGCTGGGTAGAGTAATCTTGGTTGTAGGTTCTTGCTATTCATCACATTGAAAATTTCTTGCCACTCCCGTCTGGCCTGCATAGTTTCTGTTGAGAAATCAGCTGACAGTCGTATGGGTGCTCCCTTGTAGGTAACTAACTGTTTTTCTCTTGCTGCTTTTAATATTCTCTCTTTGTCTTTTGCTCTTGGCATTTTAATTATGACGTGTCTTGGTGTGGTCCTCTTTGAATTCTTTTTGTTTGGTGTTCTGTGGGCTTTCTGGACTTGTAAATCTATTTCTTTCACCAGGTGGGGAAGTTTTCGGTCATTATTTCTTCAAATAGGTTTTCAGTATCTTGCTCTCTCTCTTCTTCTGGCACCCCCATAATTCTGATGTTGGTACACTTGAAGTTGTCCCAGAGTCTTCTTACACTATCTTCAACTTTTTGGATTTTTTTTTTTTGCTTTTTGCTTTTTCGGTTGAGTGTTTTTTTGCTTCTTTGTATTTCAATTCTTTGACTTGATTTTTGTGTTCCTCTTGTCTGTTTTTGGGTCTCTGTATAATATTTTTTATTTCAGTCAGTGTATGTTTAATTTCTAGTTGGTCCTTTTTCATATCCTCGAGGGTCTCATTATATTTATCGGCCTTTTCTAGGATATTCTTGAAAAGCCTTATAACCGTGGTTTTGAATTCTATATCCAGTCGTTTGTTTTCCTCCATTTCTTTTGTTTGTGATCTGATTCTTTGACGCCGCATTTTCACTGCTTCCCTGAGTTGGTAAGGTAGATTTGTGTGCTAGGTTTCCAATATGGCTCAGCGGGTCTGCCTCCCCAGTTAACCTGAGGTGGACACTCTTGGTGCACCCCTTTATGGACTGTGTGTACAGCCTTGTTGTAATTAAGTCTTTATTGTTGTTGGTATCACTGGGAAGAATTGACCTCCAGGCCAGTTGGCTGTAAGGATCAGCTGTGTCTATGCTGGGAGAAGTTCGGTGCTGGAGACAGCCTTATAGGATTAGACTTGCCAAATTGCAATAGCCTCTGTGCTCAGCTTGGATGGGGTGGAGTCTCAGTCTTGGCTTCCCGTCAGCCTTGCCCTTGCGCACATGTGCGCGCCTTCAGACCTCTGCCTTCCCGGCTCCCGAGTCTCCGACTGAGATTCCAGACTCCCCCCACAAGAGCATGGGTCCCCAGGGACTCGCCTGGAACTGGGGTTCACTGCAGTCAGAACTGGGGCTCAGTGCAGTCAGGAGTCTCTGACTCCCTTCCACTAGGGAAAGCCTGTGGCAACCTCCGCAGCCTTTGTGCGCACTGGCACTCGCACGCCTTCAGACTTCTGCCTTCCCCAGCTCCTGAGTCTCCGCCTGAGAGTCCAGACTCCCCCCGTAAGAGCGTGGGTCCCCAGGGGCTCGCCCGGAACTGGGGTTCAGTGCAGTCAGAACTGGGGCTCAGTGCGGTCGGGGGCTTCCTTCCCGCTTCCGCCAGAGAAAGTCAGCCAGGCTCTCAGCCGCCCTTCCTCTCTGCGCGCACAAAGACCCTTTGCCGTACCTCCAATTCTCGGTGAGCTTTTCTCTTTCCTTCTAGTTGTAGAATTTTCACTCAGCCAGCTTTCCTGTGGTTCTGGATGGTGTCCGTTCTGTCTTTTAGTTGTAGTTTTGAAATTGTTGTGCGAGGCCAGCAGTTTAGGTGCTTACCTTTGCCGCCATCTTGGTTTCTCCCAAATCAATTATTCTTATTAAATTAGGTATAAGGGGATTCTTTCTTAACTTGATAGAAAAAGTGTCTAAAACCAACAGCTCACCTCATTCCTACTCTTCAAACACCAGAGACTCTGGGGTGACACTGTTGGTTACCTACCTATTAACTATTTCCTTCTCCTTTCTTGAGCTCTGGATTGGTTTTGGTGTTTACCCTCCCACATTCTAGTGAACACCTCTCCCCATCTTCAGCATGAAGGAGATGGAATAGATTAAGCAAGTCATTTAGATTTCAATTCCTTTTTTTTTGACAATTAGTTTAGGCAAGTCATGTGACACAACCCTGGCCAATGACATGTCCTCAGATGCCTTACTGGGGCATTCCTGGGAAAGTTTTCCTCACTTTCACAAATGGGTTTTTAAAAAGGAGACTTTCCCTATCCTGGACTTGGATATATGCGTAGATTTGCTGCACCCATCTGGCAACCATGAGAGGAAATCCTGGAGAATCACAGAAAAGCCAACTCAGGTCCCTACATTGGTGAGCAGCCAAATTAATCAACCATGGAAGTGACCTGACTCCAAACTTCATATTCTATTAGTGAACAATTTCCTCATTGTTTCGGCCACTTTAGTTGTGTATTCTTTTATGTGCATTTGCAACTATCCTAATTGATATATGTTCCTTTTAAAATCATGGACCATAAAAGGATGTCATATATATAATATTCTGGAAATTTTAGCCATTGAAATAAGGCAAGACCTAGAAGAAACAAGAATTGTTAATATTAGATGACAAGGACAATGGTGTCATTATTTACAGATGTTACATTGAAAACCTAGGAGAATCAACTGAAAAAATGATTAAATTATCTGGCAATGTGGCTGGATACAAAATAAGTATACCCAAATCAATAGCATTCTTATTAGCCAGCCAAAATAATCAGTTAGAAAATATATTTGAAAAATGATACCTTCACAATAATATTAAAAAATGTAAAATAAATTTAACAAAAGCTCTGCAGGACCTGTAGGAAGAAAAATTTAAATCTAAACAAAGGATATATTGAAGATTTGATTAAATGCAAAGCTATCCCATATTCCTGAATAGGAAAGCTTAGTAATGTAAACATATCTATTATCTCCATGTTAATATGGGATACCAATGAAAATATTAAGCAGGAATTTGTTTTAGGATTTGACGCAATGATTCTAAATTTCATCTGGAAGAATTATCAAATACAAATAGCTTCCTAGACTCCTGGTATAATTTGTGTTTCTGTCATTTGTGTTTGCATGTGTGTGTATTTATTTGCTGTATAAAGTTTTAGCTGTTATAACTTCATCATTGATTATGATTTTTTATTACTATTAGAGCACTCTGTCCCAGGTAATGGCTTTTAGGAATTAGTTTTTGGTTTCTTAAGACTATTTCTTTGTGTTTCCTTGACATATTTGATCTTCCTTTTATTTATAGGCTTTATCTTGGTTTATTTTGCTGTCTTTTGAAAGCAACATATATAAGTATGGTTTTTGTTTGTTGTTTTTTAAAAATTATAATTGACGTATAACATTGTATTAGTTTTTGATGTGCAACATAATTATTTGATAAAAGTATATATTTCATATCAGTTTTTTTTTAACCTCATCTGAGAGTTTTCTTTTAAAAGGAGAATTTAAACCATTTGGCTTTATTGCCATAAATGATATGTTTGATCTTCTGTCATTTTTTTTCTTATTTATTTATTTATTTATTTATTTTTTAAATAAATCTTTATTCAGATTATTACAATTGTTTCTCCTTTTCCCCCCCATAGCTCCCCTCCACCCAGTTCCCACCCCACCTTCTGCCCTTACCTCCCCCCACTGTCCTCATCCATAGGTGTATGATTTTTGTCCAGTCTCTTCCTGAATTCTCCCATACCCCCTTCCCCCTGAGAATTATCAGTCCACTCCCTTTCTATGCCCCTGATTCTATTATATTCACCAGATTATTCTGTTCCTTAGGTTTTTAATTCACTTGATTTTTAGGTTCACTTGTTGATAGATATGTATTTGTTGTTCATAATTTTTTTCTTTACTTTTTTCTTCTTCCTCTTCTTTAAGAATACCTTTCAGCATTTCATATAATACTGGTTTGATGGTGATGAACTCCTTTGGCTTTTTCTTATCTGTGAAGCTCTTTATCTGCCCTTCAATTCTGAATGATAGCTTTGCTGGGTAGAGTAATCTTGGTTGTAGGTTCTTGCTATTCATCACTTTGAAAATTTCTTGCCACTCCCGTCTGGCCTGCATAGTTTCTGTTTCTTCTGTCATTTTTTATTTCACTTTCCCGAGTATCTCCTTTGTTTTTCTATATAGATTATTTTAAAAAATTCAATTTAAATATATACTTAAACTTGCAGTTCTCAAAAAAAGTGAAATAATAATAAAATGGGACCCTTGAATGTCTCTACTGCATAATAAAAAGTTGAGTGAACCTTGTTTTCCCTGTCCTGATTCTATGCTTCTTCTGAACTAACAGTACAGACTGAATATGTTATCTGATCTCAATTTCATATATATACTTCTTATTTTTTAAAAGATTAAATTTTAAATTGAATATATTAAAAACAATACATTGTTTTTTATATTTTATTTTTATTTTTTTAAATTTCTTTATTGATTAATGTATTACATATGTGTTCTTATCCCCCTATTATCCCCCCAACCCCTCTCACTCATGCCCTCATCCCCCTGTTGTCTGTGTCCATTGGTTAGGCTTATACGCATGTATACAAGTCCTTTGGTTGATCTCTCTTCCTTACCCCCACCCTCCCCTACCTTCCCTCTGAGGTTTGACGGTCTGATTGATGCTTCTCTGTCTCTGGATCTATTTTTGTTCATCAGTTTATGTTGTTCATTATATTCCATAAATGAGTGAGATCATATGATATTTATCTTTCTCTGACTGGCTTACCACTTAGCATAATGCTCTCCAGTTCCATCTATGCTGTTGCAAATGGTAAGAATCACTTCTTTTTTACTGCAGCGTAGTATTCCATTGTGTAGATGTACCACAGTTTTTTAATCCACTCATCTGCTGATGGGCACTTAGGCTGTTTCCAAATCTTAGCTATGGTGAATTGTGCCGCTATGAACATAGGGATGCATATATCCTTTCTGATTGGTGTTTCTAGTTTCTTGGGATATATTCCTAGAAGTGGGATCATTGGGTCAAATGGAAGTTCCATTTTTAAAAGCACCTTTAAAATACATTGTTTTTTAAAGGTGCTTTTTGTGTTTTGCATGAAGTTGGTTATTAGGTGATTTTTCTTGCTCTATTATAATTTTTGTGTTCTCTATTGTGATTTATCTTTTGATTAGTAGTAATGTTTGTTTTAATTTTTCTAGTAATATTATCTATGTGTCACATATTTTTGTGTTCTTGCAAAGACTAGTTTTTTTCTTTTGCCTTTTTTAGTGTACAGTAGGATGGAAATACAATTATTTTATCACACCTTTTCTCACTTAACTTTGTAGATGGTTCGTTGGCTTTTGGTGTTTAATATTGTGAAAGAGAGGTTGGATTAGTTTAATATTACTGTGTAGTTAACTTTTTCTACCTTGTTCTGTAGGATTCAGTAAACATTTGAGGTTACTATTTTAGGCAAGGTGGGCTCTGGTTCCAGTTATTTGGCTTGTTCTCAGTTTACTTTTGGTTCTGGAAACTGGTTTTGGTCCCCATAGGAATATTTACCTTTTTATTGTTATTAATTCTGTTTCTTGCTATTGAATTTCTACTTGCTTAGTTTGGATCTCTGTCCCCTATGATTCCTATATACCACCTTTCCTATCTTCATTTTTGGGTCTTTTTTAAAACTGTGTCTAGTAAAGGGTTTCATGTTTGTGTCTCACAGCATGGATATCATTTTTCAAGTGTCAGTTCTATTCTTTACTGCCTCCACTTTTCTATTTGCACTCTAGGCATCTTTGTGCTCATTTTTCATTTCTGTCCTCATCTCTGTCTTTTCTAACCTGTTGGCTGTATGCTCCTGTTTTAGGGAGGCCGTCTCTTCTTGCAGTTCTCCTTTTTGATGACACCATGAAGGTGTGTTCTAGCATTATTTTATATTATACTAGGGGCCCAGTGCATGAATTCGTGCACCTTCAAAGGAACTGTGGGCTGCGAGGCTGCGGTGGGCACAGGGGTGGGTCTTGGCCCATCCTCCATGACCCTGCCAAGCCTCTCCTGCTGTGACCCCCAGTTCCCTCTCTACCAGCAGCCCTACTCCCGCAGCTGCTGATGGCTCCAGCCCCACTCGCACCGCTGACAGCACAGAGTGATTGGGGCCAGCACTGTCAGTGGGTGCGAGCAGTGGCTGCTGCCCCAATCACCCCTCGGGAGCAGGGGGAGGTGGAGAAGCCCTCAGGGGTGATCAGGGCTGGCAGCCTCCGCTCACACCTGATGACAGTGCCAAGCAATCAGGACCGGCACAGGGTGCCAGCAGTGGGTGCATGCGGCGGCTCCAGCGCCTGCTGCAGGTGTGAGCAGGGCTGGCACCAGCAGTGGGTGTGAGCAGTGGCTCTGGTGCCAGCAGCGGGTGTGAGCGGGGCTGGTGCTGGCAGCATGTGCGAGCACTGGGCAGGACTGCGGTGCGGGGGAGCAAAGAATTTTCAGTAACCACCAGAGGCTGGCCCCGATGACAGCGACCAGTGCCCCACCTTGGTCTGGCGCCCCCCCCTCACCTGCTCCACCATCCCACCGCGGCCAACGCCTGCCTTGTTCTGCGCACACCCCCTGGTGGTCAGCACACGTCTTAGCGACCAGTTGTCCGGTTGTTCTGGTTGTTCTGCCATTTGGTCTATTTGCATATTAGCCTTTTATTATATAGGATGTTTCATATGTTTTCTTAGAATATAATGCAGAATAGGAGAAATGGAATAATGTCCAAGTGACACAGGTCTCTTGTTTTTGCTGTTGTGTTTCTATTTATAGATTCTCAAAAAGAGGTAATAAACAGTCTTGGGATTTGCCAGAAAGCAAGGTGGAAGTTGCCAGACTGGATGACAACTTCCAAATGCCAATTTGATTGTGTTTGAGTCCTGTAAACAATGTGCATAATTTCTCTGTGACTCAATTTTCTTATCCATAAATTGGGAGTAATGATCTGCCTATCTCATAGGGTTATTGTGAAGCTTAAATGAGATGTTACACATAAAACAAAACAAAACAAAACAAAACAACCTCCCCAAATTCTCCTAAATGTAGAAACAAGTTATTATACGATAGAGTATTTTGCTTACATAAAACAAAAATATTTTTTAAAAGTTTTTTTTTTAATTTTTGAAAGTTGATATATGCTCATTGATTAAAAAATTGGATATTACAAAAACAATAAAAGAGTAAAATAATTATGTGGTGCCATTCTTACTATTTTGGAGTATCCTTTTTCAGTCTTACTGTTCATTAAACATAGATAGGTCTAAAAAAATGTACAGGTATGGAACCCTGAACACTTTGGCAATAAAACTCCTAAGAACCTAGTATACAAAAATATGCTAAGACCTAGCATAGCAGTTACTGTTGTGTTCTCTTCACAGTAGACATGAAAAAATAGTTCATTGATTACCTTTTTAATCAACGGGACATACAACATTATTCCAAAAGTTTCAGTGTTACTCATTATTTTAATTTTCATACAGGAGACAAAATTTTTTATTTCTCATCCTATTAACTTAATTTTTTAAAATGATGGTTGTCTCAAGGCTAAAACAAATAGGGTGGACCTATGAAATAAGTGTAACTCATTATTACTGAATTTTCTGAAAGCATAATGTGAAACCTGGTTCTCCTGGGCTTGGTTCTTTTCATCTTCTGTAACACACAAATTATTTAAAATTAACTTCTAATCTTGTTACAGGTATTTTTATTTAGCTATCTTCTTCAATATTCACCATTAAGGTACAATATCACAAGATTGGAATTATATTTCTAAAGCTGAAATATAAAGGAAATATAAAAGAAGATTCTCTGTTTATTAATATTAAATTATTTAGTTTTGATAAAAAAGAACTTACTTTTATGTTATTCATTTAATATTAAATTAAAAGGATTAAGACAAACTCTTGATTAAAACAATATTAATTTATTTTATTGGTTCATGTTAAAAACCAAAGTACTTGTGTTGTTTAGTGTAACTTTCTCCTCCAAAATTAGAAGTTGAGGGCAAAATCCACTTGATGTTTAATGTGGTGCTACTGCTGAAAACAGTCTTGTAAAACTCAAGTTTCTTGAGGGACAGCTATAAACTAGACTGCTCTTGTCATTTGCATATTGTTTAGTTGGCAAGATAAAACAATATAAGGCTGTATTTTATAAGTCAGTGGCTCTCAAATTTTAACATGCATTGGCCTTACCTGGAGAGCTTGGTCAATTATGGATTGCTGGATTCTGCCTCTGGAGGTGATGCTGGCACTACTGGTCCCAGGACCACACTTTGAGAACCAGTGTTACAGGTGATATAGGAGTGGTAAGGACAGGAAGTTCTAGGGGAGAAATGCTACAAACCACTCTTGGTTGGGATGTGTGTGTACAGCTTCTGGGGCAGGGTAGGATTTGAGCAGGATCTTGATGGCCAGGGAGAACTGGGCACAGATGAGAAGGTGCAAGAGAGAACAACCCGAGAGCGGACTATGGAGCAGTGGTGTGGAGCGGAGGTTGTGTGAGGCTTCTTTGAGGACTGGAGAGACCATCTAAAAGGAGGAGATGGTTTTAGCTGGACATTTATAGGCATAAGATTGGAAATGTTGGTAGAGACTGGATTTTTGAGGCTCCTTAATATCTATCAAAAGGGTTGTTATACTTTGGCCAATGAAGGGGCTAGCTGGGCTACATCAGATTTTTTCAAAGGGAAAAATGTAACTAGTAGAAAGTCCATCTAAAAGCAAAATTAACCAAAATTGGACCTTGCTAATATTTTTATTTGCTCTCTTCCCCTCCATTTTTTCTCTCCCATCAACTTCTGAAGCCAGTGTGGATATTATGAGTGTCGTGATAAAAATCGTGTTTTAGAAAATTAAGCTGATGGCACTGTAAAATGAAGAGGGCAGAAGGGAGGCTCCTTTATTGAGGCTCCTTATAGGCATGAGGAAATAAAAGTATTTACATTGGATCGTTACATCCTTAAAATAAACATGGAAGTTAGAATAAAGCAGCTTGCTTTGTGCAGGGGTAGTTAAGATCGAGTGGTTGGTTTAGGCTCAGGGCAGCATGACATTGTTGTGGATATAGAGCTGGAGCCTGGAGGACAGGTGAAAACTAAATACTATATAGGGGTATGAAGACTGATGGATTCATTCATTCATTCATTTGTTCAATCAGCAATGTTCCAGGCACTGAACTGGGTGCTAGGGACCCAATGAAGGAAACCGTTAGAATGGCTGTAAGTGTGAGGTCCTGCTAGCATAGCTTCAAGAGGGACGGAGGATTCAGGATGTGGTATTTGAGAGAAGAATAAAGTAGGCGATAGTAAGAGAGAAAGAGGAGAATGTAGAAGGAATGATCACAGCCATTACAGTAAATCAGGATACTAGATCTTCCTGCCAAGTAGAGGCTGAAGGAGGAGGTAGTTAGGCAGTGCCAAATGCCACAGTGGAGCAAGAAGAGTACAGCAGAGAATTCCAGTTGCTGCACTGGATGCCTGGGATGTCCCGGTCGCCCTGCAGGCGTGTTGTTTGGAAGGGAAGAAGTGGAGGTGTCTTTTGTAAAGGGAGTGAGGGGAGAGTCCTTGAGGAAATGCAGGCAGTGGCTACAGTGCAATTGTGCAGGAAATTTAGTGTCAAACATTAGGGGAGATTAGGACAGCAGAAAACTAGCCTGCTTTCTTTTCTTAAATGAGGAAGACCTTTGGACAGTTGACAATAGGGGGCAGGAAGCAATGGTGGGGAGAGATAAAGGCATTACCCTGCAGGCTTGCCCGTCTCCGTAAAGGCCACTTCGTTCTTTTTTAGGACTCATCATTGGCTTCTCTCTTTTTCTTCACTGCACGTTGGACCCATTAGAAAATCCTTTTGGTGTTATAGTTCTTTCAAATATATATCCAGGCTCCAACTACTTCCTACCTCTACTGATGTCAACCAGCCACTATCATTTTTCTCCTAAATTATTGAAATGGTCTCTTAGATGATCTCCCTCCTCCTTTGACCTTGAGTCTATCCTCAACACAGTGTCTGGAGTGATCTTAATAATGGTTAAGTTGTGTCATGCTACTGTACAAATTCCACCAGGAGCTCCTTTTCCTCTCTCAGAGGAAATGCTGAGTTCCTTACGATGGCCTACATGTTGGCCTATCGTGTCTGATCTGTCACATCCCTTGTCATCTGCCTTTACTTCCTATTTATCCTTTAGTTCACTGGCTTCAGCCACACTGGTCTCTTTGCTGTTCCTTCAACCATCCAGAATGTTCCTGCCTCAACCCTCTCAGGAATGCTCTTCTCTAATTATCTGCTCGACCTTTTGTCCCATTTAGGTCTTTGCTCACACACCTCTATCTTTTACATGAGGCCTCAGGACATACATTTATAAATTGTAACTCCATAGATCTTAGCATCTGCTAACACTTTATAATTCTATGTTTTATTTTTTGACTGTCTCTGCCTAATAGACTGTAAATTCTGTGACGGCAAGGATTTTCCCCTTAGTTTTGTCCATTGCTATATTCCCAGTGGATAGAATGCCTTTTAGAAAGTTGGCTTTAAATGACTTTTTAATCAGTGTGAGAGAAAGTGTTTATGGTAAGTAAAAGAGACAGGTCTTCAAGGGTAATGATAGCTACTGTCCATTAAGCACCCTACTCTGTGGCAGGTGTTCTAATACGTTATTGAATTTAAATCTTACAACTGCCTTGAACAGTGGGCATTATACCATTTTAGAGCTAAGGAAGCTGAGTATTGGGTTGGTCAATAAACTTTTACTAGGTTAATGGACTTGTACAAACTATTAGATCAGTGGTCGGCAAACTGCGGCTCGCGAGCCACGGTTTGCCGCTCTGTTGATGAGTTTGCCGACCACTGTATTAGATTATGGAAACATTATAATATATCTGACCAAGAAATGGGGATCAAAGGCAGGGGATTTAGTCTTAGAAGTCAGGCAGGATTTTTCTCAAATAGGAAGAAAGAAAGAGAAGGCCGGTGAAGAAATGTGAGAGCTAAGTTTGAAAGGGGAAGGTATGAGGCATCTCTTTTCTAATAACCTTGGTTTTTCTTAGTAAAGAAAAAAAGCCAGTAGCTATATGACTGGGGATTTTAGGAGGGCCGGGAAGGTATGACATTAGATCTCTCCCGGCAGTCTGCTGAAGAATTTATAGGAGATGGACAGTAGGATTCTTAAGATGTCTTTAGGGTCCCGTTAGAGTAACCAGTCCACCAAGAAAAGGATGCTAGTATTGGATGTCATCATTGAGATCATTTTATTTAGTTCCCAAATTTTACACTTTGTCACTCTGTCTCTTTTGCCTGCTATCTGTCAACATCATGGTCATTTTCACTCATCTTTGAAGATGTACTGTTTTTCATTTGTTTGTTTGTTGTCTTTATCATTTTTGAGTGAATAATTTGTCCAGGTAGATGACCATTCGACACCTGGATCTCCCTCTTCATTGTCATCCTCAACTCCAATGACCTAAATCCTCCCCTCCTAAGTCATCTGGACTTGAGGAGTCTGTTGCCCTATAAGGAAAGCAGTGAAGGGTGACAGTGGACGAGTGGGGTGAGAAGGGGTTAAGGGACAGGTATCAAGAAGGGGACAGAGACTTGGAGTTTCTAAAATGGATGGAGCTCCAGTCAGAGTGGGGGGAGATTTGAGACAAGGTAGACCTGAATAAAACTCATTCCCATTTAAAATAGTTTTTTATATATTCCAAGATCATTTTGATGTTTTAAAAATATGCAATCTTACATTTATAATGCTGTCCTTTCTTCCTTATTTTGAGTAGAAACCATATTGCTCACATTAAAACTTTTTTAAAGATGGAAAATATTTCCAATGGGATGCTTTTTGCATAGAATAAGGGTAAATACTATGTAGGTATGGGTAATATAGCATGAATAATAGATATAACTTCTTAAAATTAGATAATCAAATTATGCATACTTGTCTTTATATTTAGCCAAAGAGGTGCTAAAATGTTGGCATTTGTATTGGCATGAATTTGTGTTACTGTTTATAACATTACTAACAGTTATCTGAGAAGAATTGTTAGTTTGTATGCCCTTCTTTTGCTATTTGGGAGGTTGCTTCAATTGTGGTTTTTGAAATTAGTACATACATATTAAAAACAAGTATTAACTTCATTGCTTTCTTCTAAGCACACAATCATACATAAATTGAATGGGAATGTACATAAATACAATATAACAGTTTGTATGAGTTCAGATTATTTTTTAGTGTAAAGAGTTTGGTTTTAGTGATTAGGGTGATTATCATTATGCAGTAAGTGTCTGTTTACACATCGACACAGAATCACACAGTGACCCATTTGCTTCATTTAATTCTCACACCAACTATGATTCCAGTGCTCTTTCCATTGCATAGATTATGGGATTGGGGGGGGGGGGGGCGGGTGTTAAGAGACTGGCCCAAGATCACACAGCTATTGAGTGGGAACATTGGGATTTGAACCCAGGTCTTCCTTTAGAAGGTCTTTGTTCTCTCATCCTTAGGCAATAATCTGGGGCCATGTTTGTTTATATTTCAAAAGCAGTTTTGAGATACAATGCACATACCATGCATTTCACCCACTTGAAGTATGTAATTCAGAGGATTTTTGTATATTTACAGTTCTGCAACCATCCTCACTATTAATTTTGAACATTTTTATCATCTTGAAAAGAAACCTCATAACTCATTAGCAGTCACTTACCATTTCCCTCCTAATCCCTTTCCACCTCAGCCCCAGGTAACCATTCATCTGCTTTCTGTATTTAGGGCTTTGCCTATTGACATTTCATACAAATAGAATTATACAATGCATGGTCTTTTGTGACTGGCTTCTTTCACTTAGTATAATAGTTTCAAGATTCATTCATGTTGTAGCATGTATCAGTATTTCATTCCTTTTTATAAATGGTATATTTATAATATACCATGTATGGATATACCACATGTTGTTTATCCATTCATTGGTTGATGGACGTTTGTATTGCTTTCACTTTTTGGCTGGTGTAAATAATGCTGCTAGGAACATGCACACCAAGTTTGTGTGGACATATACTTTCATTTCTCTAGGATATAGACCTAAAAGTGGAATTTCTGGGTCATATGGTATGGGCCATGTTTTAGTCTCTGAGGTTTTGTAGTTTATTTTGGAAGTTGCTAGAGTACCCCAAATACATTGAGGTGGCAGAATACAGAAGAGCAAACCAAAGATTTATGTTGTATTTTTGAAATTTGTTAATCATGTTCTGTCCTCTGTCCCAATAGGAACTCTCAGTGGAATTATAGAATTAGAAAGCAAGTGAGAAGTGACTCCTTGTCTACCTGTTTTGTTTTAAGATGAGAAAACTGAAGCTCAGAGACTCACTTCCTAGGATTGTGCATCTGGGTAGTGGTGATTTCCATTGGGCTAGTCTCTCAAAGAGGGTGTGGTTCCTAGAAATGAGATCCAGTTGCTGAAGTAGAGATGCTTTGTATATTGTTTGCTGCAGGCTGAAATCTATTTGGAGTGACATTCCAGAACTAGGTCATGGTAGTTCTTTGGGATATGCTGTATGGCCTTAGAGAAAGCTTGCCTTTCAAAGCATTTTGATTATAAGTAGGGTGTATGAGACCCCAGTGGAGTTACTGGTCTTGGAGATTGTCACAAAAGGTTGTTATTAAGAGTAAAATAAACGTAATTGCTGAAGTTCAGTGAGCAGTCTGATTTCAGTAAAGTAGAAAGTAAGTGTCTCAGAGCCTGATTATGCGGGACATTTACAAATGTCAAAATTCACAAATGGAAATGGAAATTAAAAAAAGCAAGGCATGCGATGAAAAGCCAAAAGTTAAAATGATTTTTAATTGTTGTAACACCTCTCACAATACCAAAATCAATTCAGTAAGTGCTAAAGAAGTCAGCAACTGTAAAATTGCTCATTGAATAGGTTGAGTGAAGATGCAGTTGACATGGCTAGAAAAGCTGAATAAGTCAGGAGCAGAGGTGATTTGGTGAAACAAGCCTTGTTAGTCGAGATAAGAGTATTCCAAAGATCTCACTAACGGCTCTTATTGTCATCTCACTTTAAAATAGGTATGATACAAACTTATTGAATCAGTTATTGAATTTTATATATGGAAAGGAGGTCTGCATTTTCCAATACCTTCAAAAAATTGTTTTTGAGCTGCAAAAAGATTGTTAAAATATTTCATGAAATGGGAAAGAGGCTTTGGCAATTGAATGAAATTACAAAATCAGAAAGGTGAATTAATTATTTAGTACATTCTATAGCACAGAGAGATTCAGAATCATTTAAAAGTTTAAGTAAATAGCTAGTCATTACATGGTCTAAATTAAAGTATAGTAATTTGTAAAATTCAACAACTACTTATGAGCTATGCGCTCTGTGAGGAATTGTATTAGCCTCAAGGAATGCAAAAATTAACCAGGTATCATTTTTACTCTCAAGGAATTTACAATTTAGTGACTGAAATAGTATTTAATAAGAACGTTACTAAATATTAATGCCTCTGCCCCCCAAATGGGGAGAGAAACACACACACACAAATAATAATAGAAGTATGAAAATCAGGTTTAGGAAACACAGTTTTCATGATCCTAATATATAAAAACCCTGGGTCCATCACATCCACAATGACCAGAGGCTTGGCCAACTGGAAGTCAGTCCTGCAGTCAGCACTGGTTTGCCGTGGCAACCCAGCACTGACTGCTATGGCTGCAGGCATGGTGACCCAGCACTGACTGCTGAGGGGGCTGCGAATCAGGCCCAGAGAGAGTCCTGAAGAAAGAAGCAGGGTCTGATCTGTAGCCTCTGTGGCAGCTGTTGATCAGCACTTGCCTCTCTCTTTCTCTCTGGGCCTGGCCAGCAGCCGCACATCCATTTCTCTCCAGGCCTCCACTCAGGCTGCTGATCAGCCCTGCCTTTCTGATCAGGCCCCATTGATAAGCCCAGAGATGCTGACTGGCCTAGAAACCTACTAATCAGAACCAAATCTGGGTGAAGTGTGAGGAGCCCAATGGCTGCCTAAGAGGCGGAGCTTTTGATGCTTACTGGCATAGAAACCGACCAATCAGAACCAAATCTGGGTCAACTGTGAGGAGCCAATGGCTGCCTAGGAGGTGGAGCTTTTGACACTGACAGGCATAGAAACTGACCAATCAGAACCAAATTGGCTGGCAGGGGAGGGCAGTTGGGGGCAAGATTAGGCCAGCAGGGATGGGCAGTTGGGGGTGAGATCAGGCCGGCAGGGGTGGGCACTTGGGGGCGACCAGGCTGGCAGGGGAGGGCAGTTGGGGGCAATCGAGCTGGCAGTGGAGCAGTTAGGTGTTAATCAGGCTGGCAGGGGAGCGGTTAGGGGGTGATCAGGCTGGCAGGCAGAAGCAGTTAGGGGCAATCAGGTAGACAAGCAGGTGAGCCGTTAGGAGCCAGCAGTCCATGAAGGATCGGGCCTAACCTGGCAGTCGGACATCCCCTGAGGGGTCCCAGATTGGAGAGGGTGCAGGCTGGGCTAAGGGACACCTCCCACCCCCCCCAACACCCACCCCACCCCCCCCCCCCCCCCCCCCCCCCCTCCCCCCAGTGCATGAATTTCATGCACTGGGCCTCTAGTCATTTATAAATAAGGATTTGTAAACTGTCTCCTTCAATTCGTAGGGAAGATGTCCTGTGGAGGCTAAGCCTTGTTGAACTCAGGATATAGGTCTTGTCACCAGATGTAACTGGAGAAGGACGTGATATATGTAGACAATGCATGATGATTACTTGCAGAGGTGACTAATGGTAAATTGAATCTAAAGTACAGTAAATGGGAGTAACTAGTGGAGATTTTGTAAACTATACATTCCCTATTCAACTTTCCTCTCGGTTTTCCCCAATTCAGGATCCAAACAAGCCTTTTTTTTTTTTAATCTAGGAGTCTTCCTATCTTTTTTGTTCTTCCTGACATGAACTCCAGTTGTAGAATGTTTCACATTCTGGATATGTAATGATTTTCTCATAATTATATTTAGGTTAAATATTTTTAGCAAGAATACTTCATGGCTGATGTTGAGTAGTTCTTGTTGCATCAAATCGAAACACATAATGCCACATTGCTCTACTCTCACTTGATGATTGCCAATTTACTGTCATACATGCAAAATCCAAGAGATAACTTGGACCCCTCTGCAAAAGGATAGCCTCAGGAAGGAATTGCCTTGGGCAATGCGAGCCTGGTTGGTTGGGGTGGGAGAGGAGTGTTGGTCATTAATTTGTTTTTGTCAGCTGACTGGCATTAGCTCCAGTGATGTAACCTATTATAACAGTTGAAATCATAGTTGTTCTGGTCTCAGAGATGCTTCCCACTTAGTTTCATGTATTATAGAACTGCATTAGATACCATATGACTGTTTTTCTTTGCATTTATTTCTTCAAGTGATAATACAAGTACTCTAGTGAAAATATATATTATCGGTGGTTTCCACTCTTTCCAGCTAGGTATCTCTTTGTAAAGATGTGCAAATAGTTTTAAATCCCGTGGTGCTGTAAAAAAGAGCCCCAAACTAGAAGTAGAAAGATTTGAACCACCCAACTGGCATGGGGAAAGCTCTTGAATCTTCCTGGGCTTTCCCATTTATCACACTGAGGTAAGTCCTCTGGTTATCTGATGGGGCTGCTGGGAGGACGAAATGAGATGATGGATATGAATGTGTTCTGTAAACTGTGATGCATGCTGCAAGTCTAAGGTATTATTATCATTTAGACCTTTATTATAGCTTCGCTAAACAGAGGCAGTCTATTATCTACCTCTCATTTGAAAGGGGAATGACAAATAGTTACTTCAAGGTAAAATGCTTCTCAAAGAGCAGAATCTGATCAATGCACTTTAAAGGACATAATGAATTATTCAACTGTTCTTCAAACCAGCATATCTGAACTAAGGAAATGATCGCTTTTCACTCCCCTCTTAGCCTTCTGGAAATCAGCATGCTTTGTATGAGACCCTATCTGGAGAATCTTAGCTTGAGTTTCAATGCTGGATTAATATACTAGAAACAACTTTTTGAAGAAATGGAAATTTGAGAAGGATTGGTGCATCTAAATTAGGCAGTTGGCAAAGATTCACTGAATGTCTAAAATGGATAGACGGATGGATGAATGATAGGTAGGTAGATTGATTAGAGAGTTGGCACTATGGGTGATAGAAAACTGTGTGAGAAATAAATATTGACAACAATTATAGCTGACATTATTGAGCATATATATATATATATATATATATATATATATATATATATTTTCTCCCCCAAACAGTAGGAAATAACTAATATTGTCTCATTTTACAAAGGAGGAAAATACTACTTAGAGAGGTCAAGTAGCTTGGTCAGGGTCATACAGCTAAAAATGTGCAGAGCTGGCATTTGCTTCAGATTTGCCTGACTATAAAACCATACCCTTAACCATAAATGCTCTCTCAAGTTACATATGGTGTCACTGGAGAAAGAAAGATTTTCTCTAAAGGAAGTTACACAGCAATACTGAACCATGCATACATACAGCAGAGAGGAGGAGGCCATACGTGTAGGAATTTAGAGGAAGAAGAGGGTAGATTATGGGGAACTGAACTGGACATGGGAGAGGTTTTAGTCTATTTGAGCTGCTATAACCAAGTACCACTGGCTAGGTAGCTTATAAAAAACAGAATTTATTATTCACTGTTCTGGAGGCTGGATGTCTGAGATCAGGGTGCCAGCATGGATGGGTGGGGGCTCTCTCCAGGTCTTACAGATTTCTCCTTATATCTCCACATGGCAGAAAGGACAAGGGAGCTTTCTGGGCCCTCTTTTACAAAGGCACTAATCCCATTCCTGAGGGCTCCACTCTCATGACCTAATTACCTCCCAAAGGCCCACTTCCTAATACCATCACTTTGGGTTTAGGATTTAAACATATGAATATTTGGGGGATTCAAACATTCAGACAATATCAAGATGTGTTTTGGAAGAGGGGGCCCTGCAGCAGGGCCTTAAAGGATTGAGAGAACTAGACCAGGAGAAAATGAACAGGAGCTGGTGCTCAGGGGGCCTGGCCAGTGCAGAGATACAGAGTTTGGAAAGAGCAAGGTATACACACTCAGGGTCAAGTGGGCTGAGAGACCTTGCTCTTCCTAGGAGAGTTCTGGGCACATGTGGGGTGATAGGGTTAGAATGGAAGCCTGAGTCTCTGCTGAAAGGTAGAGGAGGCCAGTTCACAGAGACTGGATTTTATTCCATAGGCATGAAATATTTGCAGATGGCTCTGCAGCCAGCTAGAGGTGTCTTAATTGGGAATAAGATGTTAAGGACCTATTGGAGTTGGAAGATATTGGCTATGAGTAAAAACATGTATTCTTGCATTGATACCATTGTAATGAGCTACTTATTAAACACAGGAAAGAAGCGAAGGGAAGGTCAGACATTATAGGCATGTCATTTGGCAGCTTCACCAGGAAACTGCAACTTTGCACTTGAGTGGTAGTTAAAAGTATGGATTTATTGTTGTTTAGTCTTGTTCCCTCATATGTTAATTGCTCTTGGGCTGGTTATTAAATGTATTTGTGACTCATTTTCTTCATTTGTAAAATGGGGATAGTCACAACAATATCCACCTAGCATATAATAAGAGCTCAATTAATAGTTATTTTATGATTAATTTTTTATTATCATTTTCTAACACCAAATCTTTCTGTTAGCTGTAACTGTATGGTGTTCAAAAAAAAAAAAAAAAAAAAAAGGCTTACATCCTAGCAGAAAGAAAAGAGGGACACTTTTGAAAATTTATTCCAGTTTGTACACATTAATTTGAAAACTGTAATTCGCTCTCTATTTTTCCCCTGGGATTTTTCTTAACCCAGTTTCCAAGACTATGCTGTTTACCTTCCTCTCTATATGCACCAGTGACCATAGCTGCTGCTCCCTGTTGGACTCTGGATACCTAATGTTGGTGAAGCAAGAGCTTGATGTTGCCTCACTGTGTCATTCTTTTTTTTTTTTTTAATAAATCTTTATTCAGATTATTACAATTGTTTCTCCTTTTCACTGTGTCATTCTTGCCTTATCCTCAACAGAGAAGACCTGCCTCTCCCCAAAGTGAAAGAGACCTGTTAGAGCAGCCCTACCTTATTTTGACCTTGTGGGCAAGGACAAACCCAAGTGATGGATGGTTTGAGATTTCTGAAGGAAAATCACTCAGCAAATTTGAAATAGGCTGTTATAAAACCAGACAATCAAGGCAAAAAAAAAAGCCACTTACTTGGGTTGCAGTTATCAGGAAGCGGGAACACAAAGGATTCAGAGAGAACCAATTCCCGCAGGGCTTAATAGTCATCTAAAACTGAGAACTCCTGGCTTTTTCCATTGTGTGTTCTTCTAAAGCCTAGCACGCCAGAGATACTCATTAAGAAGTCACTGGTAGAGATAATCTTTGGTGTAATTGCTAAGTTGGCCTTTCTAGGAGTTACTTCTTTCTCGTTGGCTTTAATGAGCAGTTTTACAGACAGATATATTCTCCAGTATTAGGAGTATTGACTTCTGGGTCTAATTTAAAATAACCCAAAGTTTTCCTGTTCATCTGAATGAATATTCACAACAGGAATTTAAAAAAAAATTTGCATTGCTAATGTTCTGAAAATCTGTTTGTCCAGTAACTGACTAATTATTCATTCATTCATTTCTATTTGGAAGACCAGCACAAAATGTGCAGTGGAGTTATTCAATGACTAAAATTTGAAATTAAACCTATTGTGCCTCCATGAAAATACTAATGGTATTTTTTTTTTAACCCAGAATACATTAAAACACATGCAAAAAAGTTGATGATTATCAGTGATCAAAGCCAATTATTTCACTTCTTTTTCTTCCTAATAACTGCCCCAACCTCAGAGATTGACAGTAAAACGAAATCACTATGAAAAACCAGCTAGCACAGTTGACCAGTGCCGTTTTCTATCTCATTACAATTATGATGTCCCAGGTGAGTGGGAGTCTACATGGGCACAAGCCTGATCCATTGCCATTAGCCCTTGGTGATGGAGAACAAACAAGGCTGATGTAGTGTGTTAATGCTGGCTGCAAATTCAAGTCTCCCATTGAGAGGTGGGGTCTATACCTCTTTTCCTTTGAACCAGCAAAGTTTGATGACTGCTTTGCTGTATAAAGTAAGGCAGAAGAGACTCTTCTACTTCTTAGGAATTGGGACACTTGCTCTCAGAGAAGCCAGCCATGCTCTGAGGAGGCTCAGGATGTTTGGAGAGGTTGCATGGACAGAGAGAAGCCAATTAACCATGTCATCAAGGTGACAGACGTGTGAATGAAAAGCCTTCAGATGATTACAGCTTCAGGTGGGAAGCAAATGCTTCTAAAATCAACAAAAATGTTATTTTGAACCACTAAAGTTTGGGATGGTTAGTTACCCAGCATTAGGTAACCAGAACAGGGGAGATATTTTATTCTACTTTGTCAGAGGAGGGAAGATGCTTTTGGACTCTCTATAATTGTGTTTCTGTTTTTATAGTCAGGTGCTGAGACCTTAGACTAACATCATCAGGATTCTTTTAAGATCTTGAGAGGACCCAAAAACCTTGTATAAATTGTGGCTCTTTATCTGGATTCGAATTTCTCTTTATTTCACTTGTTTGTACAAAGTTGTGGTGAATATACATTTTCATTTCCCTGGCATGATATCCATGCAAAGTGCATGCTGCACTGGCAAAAAGAAACACGGGGACAGGTATGAAGAACCTGGAAGTTGGCAGAAAGGAGAGAGTAAAAATGATTAGAAACAAAGAAAAAATGGCGCTTGCCCCAAAAATGTAAAGAGAGAGAGAGAGAGAGAGAAAGAGACAGAGACAGAGAGAGAGAGAGAGAGAGAGAGAGAGAGAGAGAGAGTGAGTTCATCTTCTTAACTACACAGGTAATGGGGATTATGGAGCCCTTTTTGGGGTCTGTTTATTTTAAACAGCTTGGAGTTGAAGACGATATACATTTTTAATCTACTTGTGGCCCTTCTATGAATCAATTAGTCAGTGGAAATACATATCAGCAGAATAATGTAAGTGCCTTTCATATTTAGTTTTTAGATTTTTCTTTTCATTAATTTTCATTAATAGATTGAAATTATGTTATTTTTTCAGACAACACTTTGCAGGGTGTTGAGGATTCTAAGGCAAGTTTCAACGCTTGTTTATTTTGTTTTAATCCTACCTCCTGTTTTTCAGTTTTTCAGCTCCTTTTGGATCGTGGGTGCAAGGATAAGCACACAGCAAGTTGCTTGCTGCTAATTTTTGTCTTTCCCATTTCAAATACTGGTTTTCTCCAATTTTACCCCGGAGTATGAGCACAGAAATAAGAGCATTAATTAAATGCACAAAATGAAAATAGCTGTAAAGCACAGTTTAGTCTTCCTCAGGGGATACTATTATACAAGAATGTCAACAAAGTGGAGAGAAACTGCCTGGAAGATGCTTCCTGTTCTTGTTCCATTGTGCGGGAGGAGTGCTGATTGTGAGGGAAGAGTACTGATTGGTGCTAATAACAGTATTTCCTAACATTTGTATGTTGATGTAAAGCTTTCACATACATCTGCCTTTGTCACTTCGAATTAGAGGAAAGTGAAGTTTACAGAGGGTTAGCTTGCCATTCTGCTGGCCTGGGATTTGGCAAGAGGTAAGGAGAGCTGGAAGATGGCTGATATGTGTTGTATGTCTGGTATGTATGTATCAGAGTCTTTTTAACATGTTACTTCATCTAATCATCACAACAACTCACTGAGGTAAGGAACTATTATTATCATTCTTAGAAGACCGTTGAAGGCACTGGGGCTCAGGGTGATTAAGTAATACAACTGAGGCAGCTCATGAGTGCCAAGCCAGGGTTTGATGCAAATCTGCCTGCTTTCTGGTGTGTTCTGTCCCAAAGAGCAGAGAATCTTGGTCTTCTGATGCTACACAAATGTGCTTTGTGGCAGCCTGAGTCCAGATAGCTCTTTCCCCAATCCACCTTATTCTAGGGCCCTCACCCTTGGCAATGCTTTCCTTCATGGCTAAATGAGCCACTATGGTCTTTTCCTTTCATCGGAGTTAAAGCTTTCCTTATTAAATAAGATGAGAAAGTTAGTGCTTCCATAAATAAGTTCTCTACTTTTGAAATATTTTCCAAATTTAGTAGGTAGAAAAAAACCCTAATGTAGGATTTTAGTTCTCTGTGTAGACTCCCCCCCCTTCTATTCAATCAAGAAATGGAATTTTAACATCATGTGAGAGATGTTATGTTTACTTTGTCCCTTTTTTTGAAGAAGCTGCCACCAAAATGAATCTTGCTATGATTTCTTTATTTTATCTTTAGCTGTTTATGGACATATTGTTATATCAGAATGTGAGCTTCAGAATATGTGTGTCATTCACTGCAGATTTGAAGGCTGCCTCAGGCTGTACACACTGAAGGGATTGGAGACAGGAAGCAGCCATGAGGCACCTGAATGCCTTTCTCTCTGGATGGTTGATGCTACTGCAGATGCTCACTTTAGCCTGATGAGACAGGTGGGCGAAGCTCTCAGCTCTGATTCTCATGTGTGTTCCATTGTGGGACAGGCTGGTGTTTCTGTGTGTAACCCAGGGAAGGCTAGAACCTTAAAGCATTTGTTAGGTTAAGTTAAAAAACATTAAACACTTAGATGCTCTGTTAACCTGGGAAATGGAGATAGAAGTTCTGTTGTCCTGCTAAAGGGCATTAACCAAGTGCTGACTTGCAGAGTATAGGTGCGCATGTAGAACAGGGAAGGGGAGCATTTACCTCCCAGACTGTTGGAAGTGCTATGAACCCAGTGACAATAATGCTATTTTGATAATGGTGGCCAACTGTCCTTCCAACCCCGCTCCATTTAGAATTAGAGAAAATGGACCAAAGTAACTAGGCAATTTTTATTTAACAAAAGTTTCTAAATTTGGAACAGATAACTCTGGAAAATTAATAGAATCTTAGCATCATTGAAGGTCATCTAGATGAATGCTTACATCCTTTTTATGATATTTCTTCCAAGATTGTCATCATACTTGTGCCCACCTTCTTCCCATTCCACCAATGACTGCTATAGAGAGCTGCCCTAGTTCTCTTTATCTTCTTTCTCCCACGTCCTCCAAGGAACTCAGCACCTCCTTCTACTTTTCTTCTCCCACTTTCACCCTAAATACCAGTGGAGACCCCCCACACACACACTTTGCCAGTAGCCAGTCCTCTTCAAACTCTTCCTGACCTTCCCTCCCCTGACCACCTCTGTCGGGGCCTCTTTCTGTTCTCTTCTACCTTTCTCACTTCCATTCCTCCATCAAGCATGACTGGGAGGGTCTTCTCTACTCCTGTTCTGCCTCTCTTTCCCCCTTTCCTCTATCTAGGTAGAGTCTTGTGGGATCTACTGTGTTCTTGTCAGCAAATCCCTGTGCTTGCTGTTTTAGGTGTTCAGTATCTACCCAGTGAATTGAGGAATATCATTATTCTGGATGCCTCTATTTGCCATCTGTAAAATGGGGACATGATCTCTTATTTTTCCCCGCCCCCCCTCCCAGCTCTTCTTTAGTCATTGCCCACTGACCACCCAATTATTAACTGGATTGTGTGTTTGGTCCTGATATTATGAATCCAAACATACATGTCAATCTGTATTGTAACATCAAACATAACTTATCACCAAGTTTAGGCCATGCAGAGTTTTACTAACTGCATTTTCTCCAGCCCTTTCCATTCTTACCTCTGTAAGCTGTAGTTCTTAGCAGTTAGATGAATGATTTCTTTGGCTATAGCTCAGGCTCTCCCTTAAATTTTTACTTGCCTTCCAGGCCACTCTTACTGGCCTTGTTTTTCAGGCATAAGCGTGACCCTTTTGGTGTTCTATGAAAGTGGTGCTATTTGACAGCTGTAAAGGATATCATACTCTTACTTCTGGAGATTAAATTTGGACTAAAAAAATAGAATTTTGGGATGCCCTGTAGAAATTGTAGCGAAGAAAATGAATCAATCTTCTGCATTGGTTGTTGGTCACGGCCATCACGACCTGCTACATGGAGTCAGCTTCTCCATTTTGATCTTGAAGTTGTTTGAATTAAATGGATCTGTGTTCTCCAGACAGTTGTTTACTCAGTCAGCATGTTGCCCATAGTTACTGTGTTGTGATCTTTTACAAATGGTGTTTGGAAGTTTTTTGTACATTTACTTCTTTTTTTTTATGATGAAAAACATATAACATACAATTTTCCATCTTTTTTTTCCCATTATAGTTCACATTCAATATTATTCTGTATTAGTTTCAGGTGCACAACATAGACAATCATATACTTTACAGAGTGGTCCCCCTAATATTTCAAGTACTGCCCCCCGGCCCATACATTTACTTCTTTAGTCTTTTCAATATATAAATTGGTCAACGAAGGGTAGAAAAATTGTAAGTCCTTGTCCTCCAAATAAGATGTCCAAGAATCTTACTTGATTATTTCCATAGATGTATTATTGGAATGGGAAATTGATGACATATTAAATGTTCACTACTTGAGTAAATAAAATACTGGCAAGTTTCACAAAGGACTAGATACGTGATTGTTTCTATATCGTGAGGTCATTTTTACAAATCAACAGAAAGGTTATCTGAGGTATGCTGCATTAAATATTATTTATAAAACTAAATATGTTTCATTGTTTGTCTAAAGCACTATGCCTAGCAACTTTTCTTGTGATTTATATTTTAATTTAATCACTTCTAAGTTTTTCCCACCAAGTTATACTACCTGCATTTAAATTCCCACTCTTACTAATTGTGACCTTTAGCACATTGCTTACCCCCTTACCATTTTCCCATCTGTAAGATGAAATAATGATTGTACCTACCTCTACCAACCTGTGTGGGCTTATAAAGTTGGCTTTATTGATTTTCTAATGGTACCATTTGAGGACCATTATATCTGACCTCATGATTAAAAAAAAAAAAAGATGCTCAGTTTCAAATTTATAATGATCGTGTTAAAACGGTTTGAATTGAGCTGATGTGTTGTAGGTCTTGCATAGAGGAAATCCTGTCTAGAGTGAGTATTACAGCTGAGTGGAGAAACTGCCAGCCTGGCAACCAAAAGTTCTGGTTTCTACCCCAAATTCTGTCATTTATGAGCTTGGAAAAAATCACTTAATTGCTCCAAGCTTTAGATTCCCTGTCTGTGAAGATGGGGAAAATAATATTTTCTTTGCCAAGCTTACAGGACTCTAAAGAGAATCAATTAGCATAATTAATGCGAGAACATAGATGATTTTTTTTAAAAAAAATGAATCTGCACACTGCAGTGGCAAAGCAGGTTTGACTGAAGGCTGGCAGGAATTCTAGATTGCACAGATTTTCTTGAGCTCAGTTTTTCTTTTCTTTTTTTTTTTTTTAAACTCAAGGCACCAACTATCTTGAGTAACAGCCAAACATTTGTGAGATCAGATTGCTCATGATTTCTTAATAACTGTGTTATGAAAATGCATTAAATTAATGAGCTGATGGAAATTAGTTACAGTGACAGGGGGAGAAGTTGGCAAGTTTTAATTTTTATTCTTTTTACTTATTTCTCACAGTGGTTCTCAGTCAGGGGTAGAGGCTTTTGGAAATTTGGGGTGGAGTATGTTTTTGGTTGTCACAATAAGGCTGGGGGCGGGGGGAAGGGTTAATAACAACATTTGATGGACAGAGGCCAGGCATGCTAACTAACCTCCCTTTGTTGAGCAAATAATTGCCCTGCTCATAATCCTAACAGTGCCCCCATGACAAACCACTTGTTCTCTGATTTCTGTACACCCTCATAGGTAAGGTACAGAGCTAGTACTACTTGTGCAGAAAACAAGTGGCATACTTCATATTTTGATAAATTGAAGATACTTCTCCCACTTTTCTCATCTTCACTGATTTCATTTTCAAGGCTGTAGACATGTCCCATGACCTTTTTGCCTCTGATTCTCTGTGTACCATATGAAAGTCAGGTGTAGGTCAACAGTTATTGCTGTGAAAATAAGAGCAAAAAAAGCCACTGGCCTATCAGTGCCTGTTAATGGGAAATAATATACTTAAAAAAATTTTGCCTTCTTACTTATTTTTTGAATAGGTAATACATTCACATGATTCAAAAATTAAAACAGCTTAAAAGGAATCCTTTAAAAAGTCTCACTCTGTGCTTGTCCTAATCTGTTCATTGCCCTTGTCTGCCTCCTATAAGTAATCATTTTTATTAGTTTCTTATTATGATCCCATTGTTTCTTTATGCAAGCAATGGGTAGTATATAGCATCCACCCCCTTGGTAACACAAAGCTCTTGTTTGTTTGTTTAGTTTCTTATGTACTCATCACTGGTGTACTTCTACAGTCTTGCCAGGGGAAGAACCGCCCTCTCACAATATATTTAGCTACAGCAGGTACTCAGGTCTTTCATTGGCTGGGAGTCATTTCTTCTGGAGCCTCAGATGACCCGGTCTGGACCGCCGGTGCCCTAAGCCTGCCATGCTGGGCTTGCTTTCACCATCATCCTTTGCTCTCTTTATGCTGAATCTCCTTTCCTGGATCCCATGTCTCCTCTTACTTAGTTTACTTCCTTACTTCCAAGGAGCACATCTTTCAATAGCTTTCAGAGAAAGGTTGGAAAATGTATAGACCATACATGTCTGAGCATGTCTGTCATTTCCTCATGATTTTGAATGGTTTTGCTTGATAAAGAATTCTAGGTTGGAAATTATATTTTACTTGTAGACCAGTATCATAGAGGTCATATAGTAGAAGTGTGTGGATATATTTTCTCCAAAAGATGGAAACATTAATTGATTTGAACTAGATATGTTTCAAAGGAATTTTGCCTACTCTGGAACAAAAAGGACTAATAAACAATATAGAAAAATTCTGAATTTTGGAGAGCCACCCTTAGATTCAAGGAGGCTATTGTAGATAGTGTTCACTGTATTACTGTCAATTTATTAAGGAAAAAAATGTTCACGCTTCAGTAACAGCAATACCAGCATTTTCCCTTGATTTTGGAAATCATCGGAGTTTGCTACTGATCCAGTTTCTTTCTTTGCGTTTCCTGCCAGGAGACCCACTGCTAGCATCAATAAAAGGGACCTGTTTGCGTGTGCACTCATTTCCATTGGGCACCAAATACATTTTTTTCTATCCTTAAATTTTCTTTGGACTAATTGCTTCACTTTCTTTTCTTAATTTTGTTCTGCCTGTGTCTTTGCCAACCTCCACAAATCCTTTTTAAATGAGGTGGGGGCAGCAATAATGGAAAACACAGGCTCAGAATGTCTTACCCTAAAAAACATCCCATGGGTTTTCTAAAGACAGCATTATTTTCAAGTAATTTTTTTAGTCTTTTGTACTGCTGTATTTATGGTAAAAAATGGTACCAGCTATCTTTAGTCATTATCACAAGAGTGCTCAACCACCAACCACACAGTAGTATAAATGGAAACCTATAGAAATATGTGGTTATTAGCATCTCTTGTTTGAGGGGTTTAACACTGCACGTAGCTTGGGAATTTTCCTGTTAACTGAGGAGTAACTGCTGACTTATGTTACAAGTCCCTATGAAACAGGAATCACTTTGTTTGGTTTGGCAGCAATGACAATAACAGCTACCATTTATTGAGTTCTCATCCTGTGTGAGATGCTGGGTTATACTTAAATGTCTGATTCGATTCTTCCAACAACCCTCTGAGGTTGATATTAAATTGCTTCCTTGCTCTTTCATGCCAATCCCCCCTGAAACTCCTACATTTAGATTCATCTGATCATCTGCTTCTCACTTGGTCTCTGCATTGCTGAGGGGAAAAATGTTTTCATGGCATCCACTGGTGCTTGTGGGCATCCCATAAAATGGATGCCACCACCTCCTGCCCGCAGATGCCTTGTTCTGAGCAACACCCAGAGACTATACGCAGACTCCCTGCTCGTAGGCCCTCTGCTCCTGCCTTCTCTCTCAGTATGACCTTACCTCTTAGCTAAGAGAACTCCAGTTTCCTGCCCTCACACCTATGAATGCATTTCCCTCTGTACTCACTCTCTCCTCCCAGCTAAACAGTGATTCTTAATCAACTCTATCCATCGAATCACCTGGGAACTTAAAAACAAAAGCTCAGCTTGCAATTTTTGAAAATGATGGCTCAGCAGGTTTAAAATTGCCTTAGGAGATTCTGATGTGCTCCCTGGGTGATATCAATCAATGGGTCGGGCTCCAGGAAATGGAGTGCCTCATGTTCAAGAGTAACCACTCACCTGGGCTCTGCTTCCTAGCCCCTCCTTTCCTTTCTTCCAGTACTACACCTGCTCCACCATTGCTCCCTCTTGTCCTGAATTTTCTTCGGTGCCCCTTTCCCTGTATCCTACCCTATGGCTTCAAACACAGATTGAGTTTCTTCTCCTCTGGCTTATGTTTCTCAGACAAGCTCCTTAAAGAATAGTTTATCATGTGTACCCTGTATTTAGTTCTTAGCCAAATCACTCTGGTCAAGATCATCAGTACTCGCTAGAAGCCAAATCCACAGGACGCTTTTGGGATCTGCCTCATCATGGCTTCCCTGCGGCACACGATGCTCAGGAGACTCTTCCCTTGCCTTTGCGACACCATTCTCGTCTACTAGTCCTGCTCAGTCTCTTCCTCGTTTTAAATATTTCTTAAAAATATTTTTTTTTTCTGCAACAGTATGAATAAAATAGAATTTTTCTTTATTTGTAAAATGGGAGAATGGGAGAGTATCATTGGGGAGGAGACATCTTTCTGGCAGGAGTATGGATCTAGTGTTTTATATGAGATAAATGAGATCATCAGGGGATGCATTTGGTGTGATTTAAAAAAAAGCTCTATAAGTCAAATTCAGAAAACTTACAGTTTTAGGTCTTTGGCTTAGTCCAAGGATGGCAAGATAATTGAGTGTCTAGAGTGTGGTTTATGCCAATTTAAGAAAAAAAAAACTGTCCATCCCTAGATTCGTTTTTGAGTCTGGTAAATTTACTAAGGCTAGGTCAGATCTAGGGCACCCTCTGTATCAGTTGACTTTTGACCAATACAGGATTGAACTGCACAGCTCTATTGACAATGCAGATTTTTTTTTCAATAAATACTGTAAATGTGTTTTTCTTCCTTATGATTTTCTTAATAACATTTTCTTTTCTCTAGCTTACTTTATTGTATGAATACAGTATATAACACAAATATATGTGTTAATCGACTGTTTATGTTAACGGTAAGGCTTTCAAGCAACAGTAGCCTATTAGTAGTTAAGTTTTGGGGAAGTCAAAAGTTATACATGGATTTTCAAATGTATGTGGGCATTGGTTCCCCTTTGTGTTGTCAAAAGGTCAATTGTATATTCCTGAGAGGACCTTAATATTTGGTGACCTGGGACATTGACAATGGACTTGATTTTCAGAACCTGGCTGGACAATTTTGTGCAGTCCAGAGCTGGATAGCCCATCAGTTAGCATTCTTCATTTCCTTCTGCTTTGATTTTTCTCATTGCATCCCCTCCCTCCCCTCTACACAAAAGTAAAGTAAGCTTAGTGTAGAACACTTGGAAAATACTGAAAAAGAATGGAGAATAAAATAAAGTTTATTATTGCCCATAATTCCATTACTCAGATATAGACACCACAAGTGTGATTATATTTCCTTCCAGTCTTCTTATTAATGCAAACACTCTATAAGTTAAATTTGCATCAAACTGTATATAGTATAGTTTATTCTTTTTGTGTAACAATCTCTATTCTGTAATGAAAAATTCTTATCAGCATGATTTTTTTTTAATGGCTACCTAGTGTTCTAATATTGAGATGTTCATGATTTATTTAACTAATCCCCTGTTTGTTGAACATTTAGGCATTTTCCAATTTGTGCTCTTATAAATAATACTACATTTAATAACCTTGAACATAATGGCTTGTGCATTGCTAATTATTTCTTTAGGACATATTTCTAGATGCTGAATGTTGCAGGGCCTCAGGGTGAGACCAGTACTCTTGTGATTGATTGGCCTCTAGCTAAACCAGCCTCCAAGAGGGAGGGAGGCTCTGGGGCCAAGGGAATTTGCCTGCTGCTAGTCACATCTGCTTGAGATCTTATAGACTGCATGCTGGGGTTCAGAAGGAGGCATTAAGGAATTTCTTTAGGAGTCCATAAATGAGAAGCCTTGCCACAGGTGAAATTGAACACATACACATCTGAATAAATCCCTATTTGCTGCAGACGGGGTTTGAGTCTTTTCTGTTCTCTGCATGCCTTGGATGAGTTCTAAATTATTTCAAAGATCAGCAGTGGAGCACCTACTGTTTGTCAGGCATTATGCTTACCTCTGGGGGTACAAAAACAAAGAAGCCCTCACGGTGCTTACTTGCAGTGTGGGAGACTGACAGGGAAAAGGCTATCGTGGGAGAGAATCGCAGTGGGAGCAGAGAACTGGAGAAGAGAATCTCCAGTTCTTCGGGTAAAGGTCTGAGCTGGATCTTGAAAAACAAGAAGTATTTATTTTTGCAGAGAGAGGAAGTGGTTTCCAGGGGAGGAATGGCATGTGCAAAACCATGGAATTGTGATGATGATGTGACAAGTCCAGGGAACCATGAATACATTCCCATGGGTGACATCTAGGCAGAACTTCTCAACTTCTGTGCCACACACGGTGACAAATCTGCATGGACAATCACCCTATCAGTCCTAGGGCCCTGAGCCTGTAGGCCCTGGGAAGGTTCATCCATTTACTGAAGTGTGTCATGTGGACAAATATAGGTAACCCTGACTTGTGTATGGTGGACAGATAATGGGTGATGAGCTGGGGAATTGGGGTGGGTCTAGATTGGACTGGGCTGTGGGGGCCATGCAAGGAGGAGTTTGGCTTTGGATTCCCTTGTCAGCTGTTTGGGGACAGTCCGTCTAGGACAGCCACTGTGGCGGCCAAAGATAGGAGTCCTCAAGTTGCTTACAAACACATACAGCTGGTGTCCGTGTTTGCTCTTACCAATGCCACAGTATGCGTTCTTCCCTCCTAAATAACAATTCGATGCTGTTAGCTCTGCACACTGACCTGTTTCACGCCTCTTGGGAGAAAATATTGCAGTGTCAGAATTAAACAGTAGAAACTTGCAATTGTAAAGTATGTTTTGAGCTGGCAAAAGGTGACAGTCTAAGGAGGAGTGATTTGAAAAGTGTTAATAGTAAAACGTCAGTTATTTTGGTATCTTTAAAAGTTCTGTGCTATTTACGGTGGCTGGTGTGAAAAGAATCAGTAATGGGAAAATCGTGTTTTGGCCAACATAAATTAAATATCCACATGTCACCACTGTATTTTCCTTTTCTCAGCATTTCCTATTCATTATCTATCACTTCATATCCAAGGTCTAAGAATTCTTTAGCAGTGAAGTTAAGAAAAAGATAAAAATGGTAAGATTTTAAAACTGATATTAGATAGCACTTTGCTTTGCTTTTTTGTTTTGTTTTGTAAATGTTGTTAATCTAGACCCGTGGTCGGCAAACTGCGGCTCGAGAGCCACATGCGGCTCTTTGGCCCCTTGAGTGTGGCTCTTCTACAAAATGCCACGGCCTGGGCAAGTCTATTTTGAAGAAGTGGCGTTAGAAGAAGTTTAAGTTTAAAAAATTTGGCTCTCAGAAGAAATTTCAATCGTTGTACTCTTGCTATTTGGCTCTGTTGACTAATGAGTTTGCCGACCACTAATCTAGACCATAGAACTAAGCGGAAAAGAAAAACAAAAGTTGTTTATATTGTATTAGAGACATAGTTTTGTTGATAAGCTCTGCTTATTAAGGCCTGGTGTATATGGATTGTCTAAATGTATTTGGATTTTAGAAAATTATGCAAGCCTTTATCTGCATGTGTGTTTTTTGAGATATAAATACCTAGTACATGACAGTTGTTTCAAACATAAATACAATTTTCTTGTAAGTTCGCATTTTGCAAGTTCTGTTGTCATTGTAAGGAGGATTATATTTTTTTCTTTCTGTTCTTAAATAATTGCACTTCAAGATTAGGAGGATATGGAGTTCAAATGTGTGGCTGGACAGTCAGCATATTTTCATGCCAGTCTGCATGGGGTATTTGGAATCCTCGCTTTCCAGGGCCTACCCTACATCTTTCTGAGCAATCGTATAACATGGGTCAAAGACACTAAGAAATACCATATTAAAATTCAGAAGCATTTCTGTATTGGCCAACTTCGTAACCTCCTCAACATAGCTAACGTAATGGTAAGTGACGTCCTCGGAGGTCTGTCACCTCTGTCTGTCAGTCAGCCGTGACTAACCAAAGAGGAGTGCAGCAGACCGTGGAACAAGGCAGGCATTTACCAGGAAAACCAGACAGATGCCCTTCCCTCTTGTATGGAAGGCTTTGGAGACTGATACCTCAGGCCCACAGTGATTTGTAAGGGTGTGAATGGATTTCCGAGACACCGCATCTCCAAGGCTCTCAAAGGAAGCTTCTATTCCTTAATCTCTCTCCTGCCACCTGTAACCACTTTCTGATCATCATATGACGGTATCATAATGATGTCAGCATATTCCGGGCAATTCACACTGTTGGTGGAAAGTAGATTTATCTTAATTTTTATAAACATAATGGCTGGAAAGTAAGTCTGTAAAAACAGACTATGCCTAATTGGTTGATATTTCTGTAGGTCTGCGAAATTGGTCCACTTTTGTAGTCCACCTTGAGTATTCTCGTCATTCAAATCACTAGCCACAGAAATAGTGGACAGGGTCTAAAAGCAAAATGTTTTAAAAATGCTATTTTGAGAGTCAAAGGAATCAACAAAGAATGCCCAGGAAATGGGGATACTTTTATTAAGTCCACTTCTATTCATGCTACCGACAGTCTTTAACAGCTAGAAAACATCAGTTCTTATAGGCTGGTATCTGTACAGTATGAACAACTGATGTGTAACTATTTATAAGGTTGATGAAGAGTTGCCACAGGCATTGAGGGGCGTACCTTTGGCGGAATAGGCTGATTTAACACCAAAAGTCATTAATGTACTTTTTTCTTTTCATCTTCTGGGAGTCAGTGTAAAAGCTGGTGTGTCCAGTTCCTCAGAAAGTTCAACCATTTCCATATGACTGAGCAATTCCACTCCTAGGTATCATATGCCAAAGAGAAATGAAAACATATGTCCACACCAAAAGTTGTTTGTAAATGATCATAGCAGCATTATTCATAACAGCCAAAAGGTGGAAACAACCCAAATGTCCATCGGTTGATGAATGAATAAACAAAATTTGGTATCCCCATACAGTGGAATCTTATTTGGCCATAAAAAGGAATGAACTACTGATACATGCTACTAAAGGGATGAACTTTGAAAACATTATGCTAAGGGAAAGAAGCCAGTCATAAAAGGTCACGTATTGGATGATTTTATTTGTATGCAATGTCCAGAACAGGAAAATCTGTGGATGTAGAAAGTCAATTAGGAGTTGTTTAGGGCTGAGGATGGGGAAGGTAGCCAAAGGGTACGAAATTTCTTTTTGAGGTGATGAAACTGTTCTAAAATTGATGATGGTGATGGTTGTGCATATCTGTGAGTAGACTAAAAAAAAAAAACTCCACTAAATTATACATTTCAAATGGATGATTATGTGGTTTATGAATTATATCTCATGAAAAATGTTTTTAACAAAATAAGGAATGATGAAACATGAGAAACAAAAGTTGAGGTAGCAGTTACCGTGGGAAGTGGGAGGTGGTTGCCTCAGGAGAGGGCATCCAGATGTTTTCAGTGAGACTAGCCATGCACTGTTTTCCTAAGCTGGGTGGCGAGTACATGCATATTCACTGTGCTCAATTTATTATAATTTTATTTAAACTGCACACATATGTCATAAGCACTTTTGGTATGTATGATATATTTTATAAATAAAAAAATCTCCAGTCCTCCTTGTCCCTAAGCTGGTAAGTCATGGAAAAGATCTCTTTTTAATACATAATTTAAAAAAAATCAAATGTCATTCCATGGTACTTATTGTTTTGTTGTCACTCCCATCATTGTTATCATTATTACCACCATTTTCCAATATTTCTGGAGTGCCTGTGTACATCTCCAGGGTCCTTTGCAATGTAATGGAGCATATAATATGGTCTCTGTGTTTGAATGGGAGAAGTGGTAATAATTGCCACTATTAATAGGGGCCTGTTCTGTGCCAAGCAGTGTTAGAGGAGCTTTATTTGTAAATTTTAACTTAATTCCTATAATGATTCTATGAGATATGTATGATAATCCCTATTTTACTGGTGCCAAAATTAAGGTTTGCAGAGATTAAGTCAAGTCTTCGGAGTCACAGAGCTAGCTCATTAGTAAGGGATAGATTTGGAATTCCAACCCAGAGTAACATCAGAGTCTATACTCTTAACGACTATGCCATGTTGGCTTTTACTGTACCAGTGTTTATGACCTTCTAAAACCCACGCCCCACTTTGATGAAGCCCATAAAAATATCATGCCCTCTCTTCAATTGAGAATAATTCTTCTTTTTCCATATACCAAGATCATTTGAGCTTTATATTCTTTCGTTTGTAAAGAAGAGAGTATTTGTTTTCCAGATATATCATTATACTGAATATGCATTTTTAATGACATGGTTCCCCTGCACGCACACACACACACACACACACACACACACACACACACACACACAATCTCGAGTATCTTGAGCTCTAGGCTGTTTTGTTATTCTGTGAATCCATGTTCAAAAAGATACCTCACAGTGGAAAACAGCATTTATAAATGCTAGATAAGTAGAATAGCAGATAGTTTTTATTGGAGAATGAATAGCAGAATTGTAGAATGGAAGGGAAATAGAGACCATCAGTCTAGAATGGTCACATTTTAGATAAGGGGAACCTGTGTCTTAATAGTAACCAAGAAGACTTGAAATCCTATCTGATTACTGATGAATGGAAAATCACGGACTTGGTGGACTTGTGAATCACCGTGTGAATGGAGGGAGAGAATGCCATGAAGTTGGTTCTTCCATCTTTTCAGTAATTATGATTTGATCTCCAGCTCCATGCTGGGCAGTGTCCCAAGGGCTTTACATCAGAAATGAGCAAGATGCCTTGCAGAAACCATAGGCCCACATTAGAGTGTGTTATAATGTTATAATAAAACATAGGAGGCTTTGGGACCTCAGAAGATGAACATTTATTTAAACCTTGGAAAAGGGGAGGTGTCCGAGAAAGATTCCAAGTAATCCATGCTAGAAAGTTAGGCGGAGTTGAGAGAAATTTGGTGTATGCAGGAAAATGCTTCTAATTTGACAGGAGGCAGGAGGCGAAGATGCTGAGAAAGTCATCCCGGGACATGTCATGAAGGGCCTCTTGGCTCCTCCATGTTTACTCCACAGGTAAAGGGAATTCATTGGCTCGTTCAAAACAGGGGGAAGGGTAACATGTCCAGATTTGCTCCAGAAAGATTACTCTGGTAACAGTGTCCAAGGAGCATTGGAGAGGGAAGAGCAAATTCCAGGGGAAAGGCTGTTTTCCTCAGTTCAGGAGGATTAAGCAGTTCCTGTGTGGCATATATCATTGATTGTAAGATGCTACATTATTTTATGTATTAAAAGAAGAAAACCAGTATCCTAATTTTCAGATACATTTTAATTTCAGAGACGTTAAATTGTGAAAAAAAATGTGTATTTTAGAATTGATGAAATGCAGTCCTAAGTACGTAATACACATCTGTCTAAAGAAAGAAAGAACGAATTTTGTCTGTCAGCATCCAGTATAGACTTGGAATAGAAAAAATACCTGAGCTATGAGCATTGCATTTGATTTCAAAGTTGTATAGCTTCCCTTAGTTGACATTAAAATGATGAAGGGAACAACTGATCATTTTCCTTGAACATTGTTCTTTTGTGGGTGTAACAATCACTCTTGATAGAGTATTTGGGAAGAAAGATTTCAGAAGTGGCTGAAGGAGGAAGTTGCTCTGTGGGAGGTGACATGATACCATTTAGATTTCAGGACAAATAGGAGAAATTTTTTCTGGACCTATGGGGTCATGGGTATGGTTCAGGAGGCGGGATTTAAAAATCAGCCATCAGGCCATCACATGATTGAAAAGAAATACCCAGGAATGTGATTTACAGGTCTGCCCCTGGGGGCATTCCTGGAGGGAAATTGCTGTGTGTATGCTCAGCTTATGTTTTTGATGACTGCTCTCTTTTGCTGCAGCTGGGTATTTCCTGATCCTCTGGTCTGTCCTGTCTGTTCTTCCCCCACATTTGCTCAGTGGGATTCCAGCCAGGAATGTCTAAGAGACAAGGGCAGCTGGTCCTGCACTGACCTCCAGATTGCATTTTGCTTCTGCGGCTGTTTTGCTTCAGTTCGCACCATTTGGGGGCACTTGGACAGGCAGAGTGCAGCAAGCTCTGCCAAACTTGGATACATTCTTTGCATTCTCCATGTGTTTGTACTTGTGCAACCTGAGAAAGCGCACTGAGCTAGGAGAGAAGGGTTGAGGAAGGTGGTTGAAAGTGCTGACTGCCTTTAGATAGACTGATAAAGTGGCCCTTATACAGGGTCCATAGAAATGTGACTTATAGGGGCATGCCACATTATGTCCAAAGGACAAAGTCAGTTTTTATTAAAAAAGAAGACAAAAAGGTTGTGGAACCTTTTTCTTTGGGACAGAGTAGGATGGTTATCCCTGTGCCCAGTGAAATGGTTGGAAATGGTTGAAAATGGAGTCTCTTAGGAGACAAAAGGATGCATTTAAAAGATCCTTGTATATGATAACTGTATTGTCTTAAGATGCTAGATTCAGGTCTGATGGCCTTTGGACAGAGCAAGGATGTGCTATTTCACATGCTGAAAATGCTGCACGTTAATTTAATTGTGTCGATGTGCCTTTCCTTTAGAAGGACCTTGTTACCTTTTTTTGTAGGGATTTCTGTCATTACTGTTTGCCGGTCTTGTAACTCCAACCCTCTTCTTCCCTTTTTCACAGCCGCCAGTTTGGAGAATCTGATTAGAACTTGCTTGAAACACTCGGTTCTCCACCCCTTCCCTACATGTGTCCTTTGCCCTGCCCTGAACTTTCCTGCCCCAATTTTTGTCCTTTGGCTGGGTGACATCTACCATATGCACTTGTACAAATTCTGCCTTTCAACATCTGGGCTCAAACTCAAGCTGCTAAACAAAATATTCCTTGCTTCTTGCTTATCGGAAATGATTTCAGCCTCCTCTGGACTGCCAAGCCTTCATTTGTACTTTTTTGGGGGTGCTCCTTGACAGTTTTCTATTTGTGTCATAGAAAACCGGAGGTTCTGCTTGAAAAACAACCTGGGGCAGACCCCATTTTTTTTTTAATGAGAAAAATGACAGTATATTACATGTCAACTCCGAAGCCCCAACCAATTTCAGTGAAAATACCTGTAAGTAAACTCTTTTGTTGGCATATCATATGCTAGGACCTTAGCTTCCTGATCACTAAGGATTGTTGTGTGCTGCACCTGCATCCCAGGCCACATCCTCTTTGTTGACAGAATTTGGCACTTTCCAAAATCACCTACACATCATTCTGATGTCCCACCAACTGACTTGGAAGTATAACTCGAAATTTTTCTCTCACATTATTTTCCTATATACTCATTGGCCAGACACTGTTTTATTAAGAGATGGGTACAGTTCCTGAGGCTTTGGAACTGAAGATGAGGAGGCATCTGCGAAGCTGTTAAGGAGGGAGGTGGTGGTCTGTGGACTTGTCTCTTTTGCTTATTGGCTTTCTTTTCCTTTGTGGTCCCTCAGCGCACAGAGGGCAGGAACCACGTCCCATGGACCTTTGTGGTCTCTGTAAGACCCCTGGTAGTTGCTTAACATGTTTTGAAGTGAATTAGTTGATTTTGTGGTGTTTAAAAGGAGGTTTTGAGCTGTTACTTTGTGAGGATTTTAGTCGGTTAATCTGCAGCAGTTGTGGAGTATTGGGAACTTCTGGATCTTGACGCTCCTTCCTTTCAGTCATCTGGCAGGTTTTTCTGGGTATTTGCAATAGTTTTTTCAAAGCTTTGTACCCCCACTCTTATGGCCTTATATATAGTCACCAACATTTTTTTGGTCCCACAAGTGTTTTGAGACAAAACAGAAACAGATACTTCTTTTGGGGGAGAGTTAGTGGTGTCATCACAACCCCAGCATAGTCTTTAAAATTTTTTTCTTTAAATTGCAGTTGAAATTCAATATTATATTAGTTTCAGATGTACAGCATAGTGGTTAGATATTTATATAACTTACGAGGTGACCTCCCTGATAAATCTAGTTCTCATGTGACACCATACATAGTTATTACAATATTATTCACTATATTCCTTATGTTTTACTTTACATCTCCTTGACTGTTTTGTAACTACTTTTTTTATACGTAATCCCTTCACCTTTTTTACCCTTCCATCCCCCCTCCCATCTGGCAACTGTTAGTTTGTTCTCTGTATCCATGAATTTGTTTCTGTTTTATTTGTTTGTTTACTTTGTTCTTTAGATTCCACCTATAAGTGAAATTAGATAGTATTTGTCTTTCTCTGACTGACTTATTTCACTTAGCATAATACCCTCTGGGTCCATCATGCTATTGCAAATGATAATATTTCATTCTTTTTTATGGCCACATAATATTCGATTGTATATAGGTACCACATCTTTTTTATCCACTTGTCTATCGATGGACACTTGGGTCACTGCCATATCTTGACTATTGTAAATAATGCTGCAATGAACATAGGGATGCATATATTTTTTCAAATTAGTGTTTGGGATTTGTTTGAGTAAATACCCAGAAGTGGAATTGCTGGGTCATATGGTAGTTCTATTTTTAATTTTTTGAGGAACCTCCATATTGCTTTCCACAGTGGCTGCATCAGTCTGCACTCCCACCATTAGTGTACGAGTGTTCCCTTTTCTCCACATTCTTGCCAACCCTTGCTGTTTGGGGATTTATTGATGATAGTCATTCTGACAGGTGTGAAGCCATATCTCCTTGAGATTTTAATTTGCATTTCTCTGATGATTAGTGACGATGAATATCTTTACATATGTCTATTGACCATCTGTATGTCCTCTTTGGAGAAATGTTTATTCAGGTCTTTTGCCCATTTTTAAAATTGATTTTTGGTGTTGTTAACTTGTATGAGTTCTTCATAAATTTTGGGTATTAACCCCTTATCAGATGTATTGATGGTGAATATGTTCTCCCATTCAGTAGGGTATATTTTCATTTTGTTGATGGTTTCCTTTGCTGTGCAAAAACTTTTTAGTTTGTTGTAGTCTCATTTGTTTATTTATTTATTTATTTTGTTTCCCTTGGAGACATATACAAAAAATATTACTAAGAGCAATGTCAAAGTGTTTACTGCCTTTATTTTTTTCTTGGAGTTTTATGGTTTCGAGTTTTATAGAAATAGATATTTCTGAACGCCAAAGGTGCTTTCTCTTAATTGACTGATCATGGTTATTGTTATATACTAGTACTAACACCCCACCCCCTATAAGAGAGAGAGACTTGAAACAGATGAGACAGGAAATACAAAAATAGTTTCTGTCCTTAGGACTTAGAGTCTAGATGAGAGCTAAGTCATCTCAGCCAAGGAATCTGCATGGATAAGTACAGACAATGGATGCATCCCGTGGAAATCTGTGGATTAGGATCCCGAGGGTTCCCTGACTTATCCTTATGTGACTCAGGTGCCCAACAGCTCAGAATTGATTCTTATGAAATGGGGGTGAGTGCTGAAGCATGCATTGGCAGATTATTGAAGGGTCAACCGAGTTTCTGGATATTAGAGTCCTTTCAGATGGTCAAATATATGGCTTCTCCTCTCTAAAAAATGCAAATGTATTAAACCTGGAATCTACTTTCAGGAGGTTCCCAGGCCTTGATGAGTACAGGGTAAGAACTATTTGATAGAATTTAGTGTAGGAGAGGAAAAACTATTTTTTTTTTTTTTTACGTATCTTAGGTTCATTCATTGAGACCCTGCTGATTAGACTGACAAAAGACAAATTCAAAAAGAAAAAGAGAGTTTGGGGGTTTTGTTTTGTTTTTAACACGTACATCATTTATACGTACCGGAGAACTCAGTGATGAATACCTCAAATTGGTGGTTAGACTTGGACTTACATAGCATCTGAACAAAAAAAGCAATAAATCTGTAGAGCAGTGAGAAGACAAAGGAAGGAGTGGCAGACTGGGAAGGTCTGTATATGAGGGAAACTAATGGAAGACAAGGGCCAGTTAGCAAGGTTTGTTATGCAAACTCATTCTCTGGGGCCTTCTCTGGGCCATAAGAGTCTAGAGTTGTTTCGAGGATTCATAAAAATCATCCTGCCCTTCCTGGGGGAGGGCAGAGTGTCTCTCTGTGTGTGTGTGTGTGTGTGTGTGTGTGTGTGTGTGTGTGTGTGTTTTCAGTTGTCTTCTGCTCAAAATAATCCTTATGTCAAAGTGGCATATTTTGGGGTGACATATTCTGAACCCTTTCAATAGTTACAAGCCAGAACACCCATGTCATGAAGGGCAGGTGTTAGATTAATACATATCTATGCAGCCAGTTAGGGAAGCAGGTTGATATTCTCAGACTTGCCTGAATGAGGTGGGATCCCCAACATCACCCAGCGTGAAGTTATTCCTTAGAGACCAATGCCAAGTGCACTGTGGCAGCTTCTGTGAACCAAAGCCTTTAGTTCCATCAGCTGAGTGGCTGTGTGGGAGACACTGTGAAACAGGGTCTGTGCCGAGGGGTTTGTAAACAATACCTAGTTGCTCAGTCCACCTGGGAATGATGGTGAGAACTAAAGGCCTAGAAAGAAGATCAGAGGTGGTTACTGTGATAAATGGCATAAAATGAGTCTGTGATCTTGCACCATTATTACTTACTAGAGGCCCGGTGCATGAAATTTGTGCATGGGGGAGGGGGAGTGTCCCTCAGCCCAGCCTGCACCCTCTCCAATCTGGGGCCCCTCTCACAATCCAGGACTACTGACTCCCAACTGCTCACCTGCCTGCTAGCCTAATCACCCCCTAACCACTCCCCTGCCAGCCTGATGCCTAACTGCTCCCCTGCCAGCCTGTTTTCCCCTAACTGCCCTCCCCTGCAGGCCTGGTCCCCCCCAACTGCCCTCTCCTGCAGGCCTGGTCCCCCCCAACTGCTCTCTCCTGCAGGCCTGGGTCCCCCCCAACTTCCCTCCCCTGCAGGCCTGGTCCAGCCCAATTGCTCTCCCCTGCAGGCCTGGGTCCCTCCCAACTGCCTTTCCCTGCAGGCCTGGTCGCCCCCAACTTCCCTCCTCTGCCAGCTTGGTCACCCCTAACTGCCCTCCCCTGCAGGCTTGATCGCCCCCAACTGCCCTCCCTTGCAGGCCTGGTCCCTCCCAACTGCCCTCATCTTGTGGTGGCCATCTTGTGTCCACATGGGGGCAGGATCATTGACCACATGGGGGCAGCCATCTTGTGTATTGGAGTGATGGTCAATCTGCATATTACTCTTTTATTAGATAGGATAGAGGCCTGGTGCATGGGTGGGGGCCAGCTGGTTTGCCCTGAAGGGTGTCCCGGATCAGGGTGGGGGTTCCCTTGGGGCATGAGGCACCCTGGGCGAGGGGCCTGTGGTGGTTTGTAGGCCGGCCACGCCCCCTGGCGACCCAAGTGGAGGCCCTGGTATCTGGGGTTTATTTATCTTCTACAATTGAAACTTTGTAGCCTGGAGCGGAGCCAAGCCTTCTGCTTGCTCCATGGAGGCAGCCATTTTTGGGGGGATTTATGTATCTTCTATAATTGAAACTTTGTAGCCTTAAGTGGAGGCCTGGGCCGGCCAGGGTGTGCGGAAAGCTTGGCTTCCTCCATCGCCGGGGCAACCCTAGCCTCCTGCTCTTTCCAGCTCCATGGCTGCCGCCATTTCTGTTTGGGTTTATGTATCTTCTGTCACTGAAACTTTGTAGCCTTGAGTGGAGGCCTAGGCCGGCGAGGGCAGGCAGAAAGCTTGGCTTCCTCCATTGCCGGGGAAACGCAAGCTTCCCTCCTGCTCTCTGTGGCCGTAGCCATCTTGGTTGGGTTTATTTGCATATTCACTCCAGATTGGCTGGTGGGCATGGCTTGTGGGTGTAGCGGAGTTATGGTTAATTTGCATATTACTCTTTTATTATATAGGATTACCCAGTTCCAGTTCTGTTTTTGGTGTTTTTTTTTTTACTTTCAAAGATGGTGTGGCCATTATTAAGACAGGGTGGAAATCTGACAGGAGTATATTCAGTTGGGTGGCATTTTAATAGCTAAATTAAAGTACCAAGAGTAATTATGCAGGATCTGCTACATGTGGCTGATGGTGTTTCTGAGCTTTTGGGCAGAAAGAAGCACATTGGTTATTAGGTTTTGCTTTACTGTGGTTAAGTTAGGGCCAGAAAGGTGCAGCAGACTCCTCATATGATGCCTGAACGTTGGATTTGCTGATCATGGCGTGGCCACTGAAGGTGTGTGGGAACCTTAATCCCTTTGGTAGTCAGGACCACTCGTGTTGCACATCATTCCCAGTGTATTCCTATCTTGTGCTATTCTCTAAGGCGCCATTCACATAGGCTGCTATGCAAATGATGCCTCTCGGGTTTATAAGCCACCACAATGCCAGTTTCAAATGGACATAACGGGTTGGTGGAAACAAGGGGCTCCTCCAGGGAGCAGTTGGCAGGGCAATGATGAATGGCGTTCATGTCTCGATGCTCACTGCTTGGCTAGGTGGCAGCCATATTACCATTTCAGTGGAAATCCTGATCAGTTCCCTAAGGACTCACTTCATCACCCCAGGTGGTACGAGTCCACATATGGACTGCTCCTCAATTGTAACGTGGACATTATCTTCCTAAAAGAATCTCCTGTGGCCACATCAGTTGCACAGAGCAGTCTGCTCTGTGTTCCATTAAGTGATTCATAGATCCCCTAATGGCAGACTTAATAGGCATGCAACATCTGCCCATTAAGAATATGTGCTCTGAGGCACTCAGAAGTTCCCCTAGCAGGCACTCCACAAATGCCCGTACCTCCCAGTGCCTGCTCCTGGAAGACTGGGATTGTGACATTTCATCTGTGGATTCCCAGGGCAAAGTGTAGAGCTGGCATGGAGCAGGCATTCAGAAGATATTTTGGGGAATGATTAATGTTAGACTGAAAAATCTGTGCACGAGTACTGTTGCAGAGTTCGGTGAAATGAACTTTTGTTTTAAATTTCTAAAGTTATAGTGTTAACACCAGTGAGCTTAGTTTCTAGACACTTACATTACAGAAGTCACCCCCCCCCCATTATTGTTAGAGCAGAAAGAAGAAAGATGCCATTTTATGAGGCCCAGTAAGTGCCAAGTGTGCTAGATTCTTTGTAGGCAGATTGTAGGTTGGTATAGTTCTTCAATCACTTATTAGCAGTGTTTGTACCTCTGTTTTCTCATCTGTAAATTTCAGTGCTCATATTCATCTCATAGATTTTTTTCCAGGATTATAGATCATGTATGCAAATGCTTAGCACATAGTAAATAAAGAACACTATTATCTTCCTCCCTCCCTCCCTCCCTCCCTCCCTCCCTCCCTCCCTCCCTCCCTCCCTCCCTCCATCCCTCCTTCCCTCCCTCCTTCCCTCTCTCTCCCCTCCCCCTCCTCTCTTTCTCCTCTTCCTCTTCCTCCTCCTCCTCTTCTTCTCTCTTGCTCTCTCTCTCTCTTCTTTCCTTTCACACTTATTGAGGACCCCCTGTGAATGTTGACACTGTTAGAAACTAGAGATACTACCAATATGACTCAGAACTACTTCAAGTAGCTCACTCACAGTCTAGAGGGGGAGTCAGACACTTAAACACATAATTACAATGCATGGCAGGTGCTATAGTCATTTTCTAGAACAAATACTGTGAGAACACAGAGGAGGAGCAACCAGCTCTGCTGGGATGAAGGAAGTGGGTTTTAGGAAGGGCTTGGAGAACATGATGCTTACTTTGATTTGAAGGTTGTAACCAACTTGAAAGGAAGTGGCTTGTGAACAGACTAATTGAAAGTAGTTAAAGTAGAACAGGTGTGTTTATGTATCTATATGTGTGTGCAGTGGTGGTTGAGTAAAAAGTACCCTATGTGGGAAATGCACTTCATTCACAAGAAATTCAGGGAATTCAACAAAGTAAAATAGCATGCTCATTGCCACACAGCTAGTCAGTAGCAGGGTTTGAAATCTGAACTGAAATTATTCCTACAATGCAAGTGTTCTTTCTACCTTATGATACCTGATTTTTAAAATATGTAAATTACACTCTTTAGTGTGCTTCATATTACTTCTTAGAGCCCAAGCCTTTTACGAGGGTGAGTATTTATAGTCAATAATGTATGCCATTGGCAAGTTTTATGTTACAAAATTAAGGTTGTAAGCCAGGCTTTTCAGTAGCGGTTGTTTTGGGTGAAGTGAGATCTACTGGCCTTGTCCAGCAGGCCAAGAGGCGACTCGGTGAGAGGAAATCAGACCTGGCCTTCTAGTCGGGAGCGGAGAAATACTAAGAGGTAGAGGCTGAGGGCAGGCGTGCCAGCTGCACCCCTGGCCAGTGACTCTATTGACTATGTTAAAGTATATGGAAATCACCAAAACACATACAGGCTGTTTAACTGTGTGTTATTATTCCTGGAGAGGGTTACAGTAAATTAAACGTATTCAATAGTCAAGTAGCTCACAGCCAGGAATCTTTTCTCTTCTTTGGAAAGATCTGCCCCGGCATCGCCTCCTCAACCAGTAATGTTATTGTATAGTCTTTGCTTTGGTTCTGCTGGAGTCCAGGTTCTGAATCACTAAGCCATTTTAACTGTACATTTCTCCTGTGGAGAACTCAGAATTATTCCACCTTGACCTCTAAAATGCTGCAGAGGCAAGAACTAGTCTCCTTTTCAGTGCTGGATAGAGGCACAGGCCTCACTCTTAGGGCTTAGACTCTCATAGTGGCTTTGGTACACGACAAGTGGTTCCACTCAAGAGAGAAAGTTCCTTCTTCTTACATGTAGATTTTTCAATTGCTGTCATTTTTAATCCATTATTTGACTTAGTAATCAGCTATACAAAATCGCACTTCTTTCTAACAATATCTCTATTCGTATATTCCTCAATTTTCTTGTCTTAAAAAAGCATTCGAATGTGGTGGGCACCTAAGAGGATATGGGCAAGAACTATCCCCAGAGAAATTTGGAACAAGTGTGGGAGATGTAAGCTGATATCAGGTTTGGGGATGTGGCCACACGCTCCTTTTAGTTCCACATTCACTGGAAAATAGTGTATCAAGGAAGTAGGTACATTATCTACACATATTCTATATTTAACATTGAGCTAATTGGTATGGTTAACTGTGGAATGCGATTCAATAATCAGGGTGAAAGTTTCTGCAGGGTAACCAAAGGAGGGGAGTTGGGGGCGACCAGGCCTGCAGGGGAGGGTAGTTGGGGGGGACAACTACATACTGGGTCTAAGTAAGCCTTAGTTATTGAGCTCTGAAACACTCCCAGGAGAGGAAACTGATATTTTTATTGTTGTGTGGCTGTTTATATATAGTTCCTCATTCTTCGTAATTGAAGCAACTTTCTTCATGATTAAATTATTTTTCATCCTTTTTAATTGTGAAATATATAATCGCACACAACAAAAATGTTCAATTCATTTCATTGGCACCAGTGTGACCGCCACTCTATTTGAGAACTACAATGATCCTATTTGCCCCACAGACAAACTTCACTAATCTGAAGACTTGGGGGAGGACTAGGGGATGGTGAAAAGTTAGACATAATAGTCATTTGTAAATACTCTTATTCCCCTTAAGGCTTAGACAACATCCAAGAGGTACCAGTGAGGCAGTGTTTAAAACAGAGGCCCTAGAGCACCGATGTTAGTAGAGATGTCTGTAATTAGCCAGTGATTGGATGTGAATGCCCCTGGACTGCTTGAAAAGGTAAAAAAAAAAAAAAAAAGTACTGTTTTTTTATATCATTACATTATTACTTTCCTTAAAACCTACTCTGTATGGACAACAGAAGAGTAAACTGCTATCCAGCTCCCTAAATAATAGCAAATTATGAATGAACTAGAGGCCCGGTGCACAAAATTCATGCACAGTGTGTGTGTGTGTGTGTGTGTCCCTCAGCCCAGCCTGCACCCTCTCCAATCTGGGACCCCTTGAGGGCAGTCGGACATCCCTCTCACAATCCAGGACTGCTGGCTTCCAATTGCTCGCCCGCCTGCCTTCCTGATTGCCCCTAACTGCTTCTGTCTGCCAGCCTGATCACCCCCTAACCACTCCCCTGACAGCCTGATCAATGCCTAACTACTCCCCTGCCGGCCTGATTGCCCCAACTGCCCTCCCCTGCTGGCCTGGTCACCCCTAACTGCCCTCCACTGCAGGCCCAGTCGCCCCCAACTGCCCTCCCCTGCTGGCCCAGTCACCCCTAACTGCCCTCCATTGCCAGCCTGGTCACCCACCAATTGATCTTCCCTGCAGGCCTGGTCACCCACCAACTGCCCTCCCCTGCAGGCCTGGTCACCCACCAACTGCCCTCCCCTGCAGGCCTGGTCACCCACCAACTGCCCTCCCCTGCAGGCCTGGTCACCCACCAACTGCCCTCCCCTGCAGGCCTGGTCACCCACCAACTGCCATCCTCTGCAGGCCTGGTCGCCCCCAACTGCCCTCCCCTGCTGGCCCGGTCACCCCTAACTGCTCTCCCCTGCTGGCCTGGTCCCCCCAATTGCCCTCCCCTGCAGGCCTGGTCCCCCCAACTGCCCTCCCCTGCAGGCCTGGTCACTCCCAACTGCTCTCCTCTGCAGGCCTGGTTTCCCCTAACTGCCCTCCCCTGCTAGCCCAGTCACCCCTAACTGCTCTCCCCTGCTGGCCTGGTCGCCCTCAACTGCCCTCCCCTGCAGGCCTGGTCCCCCCCAACTACCCTCCCCTGCAGGCCTGGTCACCCCCAACTGCCCTCCTCTGCCAGCTCGGTCACCCCTAACTGCCCCCCCCCCATTGCAGGCCTGATTGCCCCCAACTGCCCTCCCTTTCAGGCCTGGTCCCTCCCACTGCCCTCCCCTGCCAGCCATCTTGTTGTGGCCATCTTGTGTCCACATGGAGGTGACCATCTTTGACCACATGGGATGGCCATCTTGTGTGTTAAAGTGATGGTCATTTTGTATATTACCTCTTTATTATATAGGATAGGGGTGACATAAAGAGGATTTACTGTATTTGAAAATTAGGGATTTAAGTGATATAGGTGAACAGTATACTTCTGCATGTTTTTATGAAAATATCTGTATTGCTGGACAGTAAATTTGAACCCTTAGAGATAATGGTGGGCTGACTGTGGTAATTCCACTGGGAAACTTATCTATATTTAATTTAACATATTAAAACAAACAAACGCTTACATTCTTGTGGAAAACAGGCTTTCCAAGATGATGCGCACCATATCTGAATGTGGCTTCATAGAGACTCTTGTACCCAGGTGTGTATTCCCAAGGGATGCACATTCTTATCTTCATGATGTATAAAGTCTTCCTTACTCATCTCTTTATTTCACCGAAGAAAAAGTAAATAACTGACCTATGTTATCTTATTGGTCTTGGTAAAAATTATTTGCTTACCGAATCCTCTGTGTCATGATACTGTGCGAATTGCTAAAGATATTAATGTGAAGCTAGCCCAGCCCCTGCCTTGTGTGGGGTGGGAGTGTACCTGAGTTGGGGAGGTGAATGTTAACAAATTATTAAAGCTATGTAATTTGTATATTTGTTCCTTTGTTGCCTGGAACAAACATAGCACTTGTAAAAATAATACTAATAATGGCTTTATAATTCTTTATCGCATGTGTGTCTCCTACTTTGCCATAGCCATGTGTGTTCAGTACTTGAAACCTATCTGCCTTTTGAAATGCTAATGGAACCATGAAGCTTCCTGAATGAAGGTGCTGGCCTATAAGTGACATGTTTCCGTCATTTGTCATTTCTGACAGAAGTGAGTCGTGATTAACATGTATCTTTTTTAAACAATACCATTTAAAAAAAGCATTGTTTCCCCTCTCCTGTTCTCTCTCTTATACCAATCCTGTGTGTATTCCACAGTCCAGCTGCCCACCTTTCCTTTCAGCCTCGCTTGGTTCTTCAGTCCGTATTGACTTCCCATTCATCTGAATTCTCTTCACAGTTACATTGTGGTCTGCCTGTCCGTCTGTTAGAGCAGGGTTCTTGAATTCTATCTCTTCCCCTTTCCGAGCAGGGTTCTTGGGAAATGAATTACAGCATCTTCTCCAGCAAGTGCTCCCTCCTTACGCATCCGAGTGGCTGCCCCTCACCTCCATCCAGTTTCAGGCACTTGCCCTCCTAGTTCTGCCTGGAAACCTGGAATCCAAAGAACTCCCTTCATGGCTCTCTCCTGTGCTCTGCAGCAGAGAAGGTCCCAGATCTGGTAGGAATTACTTGTCACCTGGGACCCACCCTGGTGTCCCTCCCACTCCCTTCCCCAGCATTTTCAAAGCAGTGGATACTACCAAACCTTTTCTTTATGTTCTTAAAAAAGATTTTTATTGATTTCAGAGAGGAAGGGAGAGGGAGAGAGAGATAGAAACATCAGTGATTAGAGAGAATCATCTATTGGCTGCCCCCTGCATGCCCCACACTGGGGACCGAGCCCTCAACCCAGGTATGTGCCCTGATCAGGAAAAGAACTGTGACCTCCTGGTTCATAGGTCAGTAATGCTCAGCCTTGTAGGTTGTGGAGAAGGCAGATCCAGCTGCCCTCCTCAGCCCTCTCTTTATTCCTTTCATTTCTCTGTTCTCATCTGCTTTTCTAAACCACAGTCTTTCATTTCTCTTCATTTATATTTTACTTATTTTTCTCTATTACTAACTAGAGGCCCGGTGCACAAAATTCATGCACTTGGGCGGGGGTCGCTCAGCCTGGCCTGTGCCCTCTCACAGTCTGGGAGCCCTCGGGGGATGTGGGCCTAAGTCATCAGTCAGACATCCTTAGTGCTGCCGTGGAGGTAGGAGAGGCTCCTGCCACTGCCACTGCACTTGCCAGACATGAGCCCAGCTTCTGGATGAGCGGTGCTCCCCCTGTGGGGGCGCACTGACCACCAGGAAGCAGCTCCTGCATTGAGCATCTGTCCCCTGGTGGTCAGTGCGCATCTTAGCAATCTGTTGTTCTGCCATTTGGTCAATTTGCATATTAGCCTTTTATTATATAGGATTAAATATGCTCTTTGAGAGTAAGCTCATGCCATAATATCTGAATCCTCCATAACACCAAACAGTTCAACTTTCCATACACTTATTAGAACTAAATAGTAATAGTTTCCTCATTTAGTAAAGGTCTGTTATGTACTACCTCCTTGCTGGGTATTTTTCGTAAATGTTCCCTCATTCTTATACCTCTGCTAGGTAGGTTTTATTTGTACTTTTGGAACAGTAATATTTATTTGCATCATCTCGGGATCTTGTTAATTCTGATTCGGTAGGTCTGGGCAGGGTCCAAGATTCTGCTTTTCTAACAGGCTCCTGGGTGGTGGTCGTGGACTACATTTTCAGTAGCATCCTGTTGATAGGTAAAGAAAGTGGTTCAATGAGATTAAGTAATTTTTCAGAGATCACACAACTGGAAGTGGAAAGCACCCCTGACACCTTGATCAGTTCATACACAAATTGCTACTCATCTTCCCACGCCACACTGCTGATGTAGAAGGCATTTCTGTTGAACATCTCAGAGGATTCAGAGACAATGAAGAGGCACACTTTGCTCTCTGGAGAGCTGCCTTCCAGGACAGTAAGACAGATGCATCCAAGGGAGTCCCTGGGATGCCCTTTAATGAGGAGTTTAGTGGGTGTAAGGGGATCATCCTTAGGTATGAAATATGATTTGAGTCGGACCTCAAAAGACTGGTAAGACTTGGATAGAGATGTGAGAACAAAGCACTTTCTGTGTAACAGGCACAAGGACACTGCACAATAAGAGCATATAGGACATCTTCTGGGCATGGTGAGCAGTCTGCTGATACACGGAGAGGGCTAGACTGTGGCTTTAAAGATGTTGGCTGGGGGTGGATGGTGGAGTGGAGTAGGCAAGGGGAGCCACTGGAGGATTTGGAGGAGACACTCACGATAGCACATGGTAGGTGCCCAGGAGATGAGCACTGGTCAATGTAACGTGATCCAGTTGTTAGCCATCCATTGCCCATGCCATGCTATTGACATCTCCATAGATTCCGTGCCCTGGTTATATGTCACCTGTGATGACCTTTACTGTTGTTTGTAGAGAGCCTGTCTTAATAAAATCTCTTAGAGGATATCTTATTCCCCTCCCCCTTTCCAAATTTTTCTAGGCTAAGAAAATGTTGTTTTCCTATAGACCAGTAATAAACATTCTTCTTAAAAGAAGTATTCTTTTATCAGTAGCAACTTGCAATCGGAAAAGTGGAATAGAGACAAAACACAATCCTGGCCTGAATGGAGACCGGTTTTTCTTTGTGTGAATAACCAGCATTCCAGTCAGGTTGCCACGGTGATGCTGAGATTATAACTGTTCGAGCTAGCAGTCAGGGAATGCTGCCCAATTAGTTATTCTCGGCTGCTAGGTTACCTTGACAGTGGTTCAGAGAGCAGGTCTAAATTCAAAGGCCTTTAGATGAGCAGTCAGAGGACCTACAGGTCTGTTGTCCTCAGTGGGGTGCAGGGACTACAAGACCTGGCATGCCCTGGTTTGGGCCATATATGACGTGGTCAGCCATGTGAAAGGAAACTCCATTTTTATTTTATTTTTATTTTTTAAATATATTTTATTGATTTTTTACAGAGAGGAAGGGAGAAGAATAGAGAGTTAGAAACATTGATGAGAGAGAAACACCAATCAGCTGCCTCCTGCACACCTCCTACTGGGGATGTGCCTGCAACCAAGGTACATGCCCTTGACCGGAATCGAACCTGGGACCTTTCAGTCCGCAGTCCGACGCTCTGTCGACTGAGCCAAACCGGTTAGGGCGAAACTCCATTTTTAGTTGCTTTTTATTCCTCCCCCTTCTTCACCACCCCCCGCCCCCCGCCACCCCTTTGTAAGAAAGGGTTCCCAGAATTCCTGTGTCACTAGCCAGCTTCCTAAGAGTTTTCATTGTTTTCAGGGCTACCTTCAGATGTTGCAGTTTGGAGACAGTGGGGAGAATGTGTGTTTGGCACTGGCTACTTTCTTAGCCTCAGTTTTCTCTTTTGTGAACAATCTGCCTCTCAGGATCAAAGCTGAGAATAAATAAAATAACGTTTGCAAAATGCCCTGTACAGTGTCTGAGGCACAGGAGGTACCCGGTAAAAAGTGGTTCTACTCAAATATTGTTTCAGAAACCATAGAGCATTAAACAGTGTGATGATCATTGTCACCATCTATTGGTAGTTTCTATCCTGAGTCAGAATAGGCTAGCATATGCTGTGAAGACTATCTTAGAGATAAGACAGCTGAAGTTAATTTCGTAACCATGCCACATATCCAGAACGAGTCAGGAGAGGGCTCTAGGATCAGCTTACCATGGACAGACTGATGGAGGCTCCATGCCCACATATGCTTCCACAGTCATCACAATCTCTCACATAGCAATTAAATATTCCACCTGAAAAGCACATTGCTTCCACTCACATTGCATTGGTCAAAGCAAATCATGTGGCTAAACTCTACTTAAAAGTTTGGTGTGGACGTGCCATCCTATAATATACCAGCAGGGAGAGAATAGGAATGTTTCTTTTTTAAAAAATACATTTTTTATTGATTTTTTACAGAGCGGAAGGGAGAGGGATAGGGAGTTAGAAACATCGATGAGAGAGAAACATTGATCAGCTGCCTCTTGCACACCCTCTACTGGGGATGTGCCTGGAACCAAGGTACATGCCCTTGACCGGAATCGAACCTGGGACCCCTCAGTCCGCAGGCCAACGCTCTATCCACTGAGCCAAACTGGTTAGGGCAGGAATGTTTCTTGAACAACTCTAGTGATAACCCCCCATTAACCAAGGATCAAAAGGCTAATGGAGAAGAGTACTTTAAAGAAGGACTGTTCATTAAACATAAATAAATAATAATATCTAAACCGTAAACTTGAAAGCAAATCAGTTAGAACTCAATTGCATCAAACAGAAAGCCTCAAATGTTAGTGGGTTAAAAGATAGAAGTTTATTTCTAGCTCATGATAATTGACATAGGCATTCCAGTGGTGGTACAGTAGTTCCATGGTCATCAGAGGCTTAGGATCATTTTATTGTTCTGTAGTTACAACTAGCATGAGGCTTCCATTCTTAAATTCACTTCAGGGTCAGAAATGGCTGCAGTGTCCCAGACATCACATCTGCATTCCAGGCAGCTAAGAGGATAAGGGTGGAGGACACAAGAGAACTTCTCTCAGCTAACTCAGTGTCATGTGAACAACTCTTCTGAAGGTTCCACGTGATAATTCTGCTTACATGTCATTGGCCAGAAATTACTCACATATTCATCTCTAGCTTCAATGGGGCCAGAGCATTTTTTTTTGGAAATGGGTGTATTGCCTTCCAAATAAAATTGAGATTTTTGCTGCTAAGGAACAGTGGAAGAATGTTTACTGGGTAGTATTGAGCAGTCCTTGCTACAGTAACCTAAGATTCAAGGTTTGGTTAATAGGAATAAGAAAGGAAAGAATGCTCTACACACTATCATTTTCTAACCTATGCTTCACAGAACACCAGGGCTTAGAGAGATACAAAGATCCCTTAAAAAAAACTATTCTTCAGCCAGGTTTGGATATGGGATATGTGAAAAGCTTTTGCCCTCTCTTAGAGATTCACAGGGTACATTAATACATCAAAGGCTCTGAGAGGCCTGGCACCAAAGAAAGAGCTACATTGCTAATCTTTTTAATCCAGTGTCCCCAACGTTGTTTGACAATGGAAATCCAACACCCTTGGAAACCTAGAGAATCACAGAGAAATTTCGCTTTAGCTGCTTGAATCTGCCAAAAAATTTTTTTAGGTCCTTGAACAGATGGTATAAAGTCCCCATTCCAAAAATTATCTGCCTTGTACAACAAACAAACAAATAAATGAAAAAATGTATACATCCATGCTAGCCTAGCCATAGGGACAAAAGCCTTGAAGAAAAGAGATGAATCAGGTGCCAAAGAATTCCTGTTATAAGCAGTCTGTATGAGTTGGTATTAACCAGCCATCTGTACCATTAGTGGTGACACCAAGTGATGGACTGGGCTGGGCTCCTACCACCGTCTGCCAGATGACAAGCCTCTGCCCCAGGTAGCTGTTGGTGGACTCTTGACCATCCTGCCCCTCTCTGGAACTGAAAGAAGAATAGGGGACCTAACCAGCCAGTATTAACCTCCTCACCCCATAGAAAGGCCCTTTTGTCAACTACATGGTTGCTTATAGGTGTGGGGAGAAATACTGAAAAGCTTTCAAGCAAATATAATGTTGTTGGTCTGTTGTAAGCAGGTGGTAAATGAGTTCCTCTGGGGGAAGGGGTTAAGGCTGTTCTTTCTAAAATAAAACCTTGGATGGTTTCCTAATCTTTCTTATTTAATTATTTAAGTAATCAGTTCTTGTCTTTAAAGTCCATCTGCTACAATTGCTATCTTTTTTCTTCATCTAAGCATCTTTGAAAGGCAAAACGCCAACATCTTTGCTAGTCTGGTTCCCATCATTTCGACCTTGTGTTGCTGGAAATACTGGTAAGTTACCCTGTCCTGACAGGTCTAGAGAGATCCCCTGTTTGTATATCTCCGTAAAGTGTTACATTTCTCCAAACAGCTGTATGATCTCTGCAACATCCTGATGGTGGGAGGGAAGGTACCAGGATGGGGGACCTTTATGTACATATTGACCTTCAGAGCACCTTGCCATGTTTGAGCTTGAACAGACTATGGGAGAGTTGAGAAAAGTTCTGGAAGGTGGAGATCCCAATCCTTGTCCAAAATCTGCCTTGTGTCTTAGAATATTCTCATTCTGCTTTATGGAGTGAAGAGTGCTTTTTCTCAACTGGGGGTGTGTTGGAAAATAATCTCTGAACAGAGCAGTGTGCTTTGTGCATCCACATGTCCACAGGCAGGTGTGGGCATGGCTCGGGGACGCCAGGTCAGAAAGCGTGAGAAGGGCTGGCCCTTGAATCCCAACAGTTGACAAAGGATTAATGTACCTGTGTACCAAAATCAGAAAAAAATATTCCAGTTAATGTTATAACTCCTTCTTGGATTATAATTTTAATTGGATGTTCCTAATTATATATGCCCCAGGTATGCCAGTGAACAACAGTCAATTTATATCAAGTTGTTTTCTCCTATAAGGAAATAGTTTGGAGCTGAGATAAATAGGAATATGAATATGCCAAGTCTTTGAACTGAGAAAAATACAGTTTGAAAAATTCCATTTATCTCCTGTGCAGATAGGTACATGTCGACTATCTCATTGACATCAACTATCCAGTCGACTATCACATTGACATCAAATTGGAGATATGTTATAAATCTCATAACATCAATTCTGGGCGTGAATTAATTCACTTCTTAACCCAAATACCTGGAAGTTAGGACTCAACACAAGTGCTTACCTTTTCTCTCCACCCTCCCCACTGTCCCTACTTCCTTCCCTTCCAGGCCCACTGTTCTTAAAGATAGTGAGTGATTCCTTTGGTTTATCAAATGATTTTACTGAACAGAGGGGAAAATTAAAAGTCAAAGTGTTTGGGGTCTTGACCTAACTCTGGCACTAACTAGAGGAGAACTTGGCCAAGTCTCCTAAACACTCTTGTTGGAAAAATTTGTGATTTTTATAGCACATACCTGGGCCTTACTTTGCTCTTGTGTAACATGAGGAGAGGAGTTTTAATGATAAGATCTTAGATATCCCTGCCTCCTCCATATCTCAGAGACCTTGCTACATTTTGGCCGTCAGTGGTAGAACTGGTGATAAGGGGACTTGATTCATCCAGAAAGTATTTATTACGTGTCTATAGTGTCCCAGTCAGTCATAGGAGTATTAGGGATACTGCAGCAAACAAAGTCATTCCTTCTTAGGAGTTTGTATTCTAGAATAAAGGGTCATTAGCAGATACTTTTGCGCACTTAACAATATGCCAGGCATTGCTTCGAATGTTTTATATGTATTAATTATTTTGTCGAATAATCCTATGTAGTAGGTACTACCATTACCCTATTTTACAGTTGAGGAAATGGAGACAGAATGGTAAAGGTCACAGAGCTAGTAAACGGTGAAGCTGGGATGAGAGTCAGGCTTTTTGGCTGTAAGAGTCTGTGGTCTGAACTGCTATGGTGTACTTCTCTCCCTGTCAATTAAATGGTTAACTTAAGTAATCACTGTTCATCCTAGCTGATGGCACAGGAGGCATAAAAAGAAACTATAGCTTTGGATAGAAATTTAAAGCCCCACTTGGCTGGACTCCAGGCTCTGATGGGCCCGCACTGAGCATCCATGGCTCATTTGACTTCTTGTTCCCATGCACTTGGCTGGTTGTGTCTGCCTGGTTGGAGGCCACTGGTTCTTCTCTGTCTCCATTGTTAAACCAAAAGGCCTTCACCAGCCCCATAACTCCAAGTTAATTTTAGCTTTGGCCATTTATAGGGCAGTGAGTAATGATGGACTTGAAATAAAACAATCTGGATTGAAATCCTGGCTGAACTGTTGACCAATGTTGTCACCTTGGGGAACTTTTATTAATACCAGCAGCAATAGCAATAATAGCAGTAGTGTTATTTGTTAAGCATGCCATACACTGGTGCTGAGTGCTTTATATATGCTGTTTTGGATCCTCAACACAATCCTTGAGCAAGGTATTTTTATCCTTATTTTATAATCTGGTCTTGGCTGCTGTTTCTATTACATACTGTTTAACCTTGGGCAAGTTATTTAATTCCTTGAAGCTTTCGTTTCATCATGTGAAAATGGGGGTTAGTAATATCTACTTCTCATGATTGCTCTGAGGATTAAATATGAAAATGTATATGAAGCATTTATGCTATTGTCTACCCCAGACATAGTGATAATGATCAGTGTAGTTTAAGGTTTGTAGCGGCTCATCTGAGGAGCCAGGTTTCAGATCTGCTGCTAAAGACTGTTTTTTTGAGGACAGGCTAGAGCAGCAGAGTCCCGAGTGAGTAGGTGAGCAGCGGCAGGGGCCTGGGAAGCTCTTTCACTACTGATGGCTGTTCAGTAGCAGATGGAGCTTTAAACTGCACAGGAGGTGGGGAGGCTGCAGCCTTCCTGGCCCTAGGGCTGGAAGAAGCTACCAGCATCGAGGCTGGTGTTCCTTGAGGCTTGGCTGGGATCACATCCTGATGTAGCTAAGAGTTAGGGTTGGTAAAAGGATGCCAGCACCATCTAGCCAGGCTCAGCTGTACGAGGCAGATGGCATCCTGCACTCAAGACCACCTTTCCCAAGGGACAATGCTGTGCACATGGAGCTGAGGCGGTGGGGGGAGGTATCCAGCACATTCACATGCAGGATGCAAGCTTGTGAAAAAGGCGGGCCAAGCAGATGATCCCACTTTGCAGATGGGACAACCAAAATAGGATAGTTTAAATGACACGAGCCAGGAGTAGAGTCTGGACAGGAACCCTAACCTTTTTTTTGTTATTGTTTTTTTTTTGTTAATCCTCACCCGAGGATATTTTTCCATTGATTTTTAGGAAGAGTGGAAGTGAGAGGGAAAGACAGAGAGCAACATTGATGTGAGAGAAACACATCAATTAGTTGCCTCCTGCAAGTGCCCCAACTAGAGTCCTGGGCTGGGGAGGAGCCTGCAACCAAAGTATGTGCCCTTGACTAGAATCGAACCCAGGACCCTAACTTTTTTTGTGCTCTACAGATGATTAAGTGAGAAAACGCAGCCGCGCGCGCACACACACACACACACACACATTTTTTTAACTTAAATTATTTGTTCCGTTTGCTGTGCATAGGTTGGACAGTATGTTAACAAAGATCAATCTCGGCTGTATTCCAAATATCCCAGGTAGATATTCTTGGAGCACCTTATACTTTCCCTGCATGTTGCTTGTCATTGTAATTTAATGAGTTGCATGTGTGCAGTTATTTGCTCACATACTGCTGTCTTTTCTTCACCAGGCTGGAAGTACCTTCTGCTTCTACCTCAGACAGTAGGTGGGTGGGAGATGTGGGTAGAGCTCAGGGCCTGAATAAGCCCCATTGTGGAAGGCAAGAAAGACCGTTGGCTCCTCAGGCCCCCACTACATTAGGAGGAGGGAAGGTGGGTATAAAGTGAGCTTTGAGGGACCTTGTTTGGCTGTGAGTGCAGCATGGACGAGAAAGGAGTGTTGCGTCAGCACAATTGTCCTAGCGCTGCACTTACTTGGGAAGAACGTGGTGTTGAAAAGCCTGAAGGCTCAAGATAAATGTGGAGAGTTCTCCTGTTCCTGTTTTCTTTATTCTGTTTCGCTTTTGTAAGCATATACTTGTCAGTTAGGCTGAAACTGAACAAAACAGCTGCTAAATATGGCTCTAAGAGAAATAACATTTTGGTCTTTTTAAGGCCCCAGAGTTTAGAGTAAGCACAGTCGCTTGGCAGATGTCAGTAGGGAATCCGGGGGTAGGCAGTCATTCTGGGAGCCGGATCAGCCATCCATGTTCAGCTGGGGTCTGTTTCACCCTGCTCGAGGACGCTGAACCAGATGAAAGGTCTGCCACAGAATGGCTATGTCTTTAAGTGGAATTTGGGGAAAACGGGGTCTAGAGTCTGTTCAAGCCATTGCTCATGATCCCTCCCAATGTCTCTCTCTTAATTTCATTTTCATTTGGGAGGAATATGTGTCATCTTTTATGAGGCTAAGGAATAGTCATCCTAGTTTGGGGTTTAGTCTAGAGATGTTATTTAGGGTCATGATAAATCCAGTATCATTCAGGGGAACCTGGAAGAATTAAAGAATAACTCAGTGACTGTGCATATTAACCTCTAGAACTTATATCTCTCCACTCAGCTGTGAAGTCAGGCTTAAGCTTGCCACTGTTGTCTGAATTCTTGAATTTCAACTGACAGAAGAGAAAATTTATTGTAACATCCCAGGAGCCCCCAAAAGTTAACGTATCTTCCCAATAGTCTCACTTATTTCTAAAGAGACATCTGTATGTACATAAATATCTGACCCAGTTTACTAAGTAAATATTGAATGTTGATTAAAAAACAATAGGTTTCCTTTTACTGGTTTTATTAGTTGAAAATATATGAAATACAGACTGAATTTTCTGGTGGGTTTTTTTTTGTATATTAAATGAACTCTTTTTCAAAGGAAAAAAGAAGGAAAGGAGGGGGTTAATATTTATAGACATCCTATTGTGTATCAGGCCCTGAGCTAGTCGAGACACTTCCACACTCCTCAAAGTAGCCATGTGAGGAAGGTAATTTTGTCCCCATTTTAGATATGAAGAAACTGTGACTCAGAACAGATACGAAACTTGCCCAAGGCTGGAGAGCCAGCAAATGACAAGTCAAGAGTTGGGGATGTGGATTCCATGAAGCTGACGGAGCACTCAGTGGTTAAGTGCCCAGGGTTTGCTACGTGTTCCGGTTCATCTACTCATTGATGGTGTGACTTGGACCAAATGCTTAATCTCCCTGTGCCTCAGTTTCCTCATCTGTAAAGCAAAGACAACAGTAGTATCCACTTGATAGAGCTGTGGTAAAGAAATGACCTAATTATGGAAAATGCTTAGAATAGTGCCTGGTACATAAATGCTCATGAGATGTTAGCTATCATTATAAATTTTATGATGACAACTAACTAAATTTGCCTTTATCAGTACTTGTTAGAAAGTTACATTTCTTTCATGGAACAGCTCGCCTTTTGAAATGATGTAGTTACATTTCATTATGAAATAATGTAAACTACTCTACCTTAGAATTAAATTTTCTTTTCAGCCTCCCAGCAAAGGTTATGATCTGAATAAAGGCATGTGTAGCCAATAGGGATTCCTGACTTTGGTAAATGTCAACGATTTGCTCTTTTCTCCTTGGTGTATGTAACCTTCTTTACTGCTGCCCACCCTGGCTTTAGGAGCGGCTAAGCAAATACGAGAGGGAGAATTAAGCTGATTCTTGTCTCTTAGCTTTCCTGTCTTTGGAACATGATCATTAGGAACTGCATCTTCCCCGTGTTGCATTGCACCAGGCCGCATCCTGACAGCCCATCTTCTCAATGCACCTGAGGCCCAGCTTGCACCAATGGGCTTTATGAATTTTCTTCAGAGCTGGGAATACCGTAGGAGCTTTGCATGGGACAGTTTTGTGCAATGGAGAGTGGAGTAAGGGGGATCGAGGGGACAGTGGCTGGGACGGCTTGACTAGATTGAAAAAGAAAGGACCTAGGTTTGCTAGACCTTTGGCTCCACATTCTTATCCCATTTTTTGTGACTTTTTTTTCTACATATGTTGTAGAGAATTGGGAGTGAGACATCAACCTCATTCAGTAACTAGCTATTGCTAGCAGTTATGTGCGGGACACTGTGCTAAGTGGTGGGAAATACTAAGATAAATATGTTATAGTCCCCGCTCTCAGGGCATTTGTAATTCATCAGAGGAGAGAAATGGAAGAGGGTATAGTGCTATGCAAAAGCGGTTATCATAGAGCTTACACACAACATGCTTTAAGTGCAAAGAGGCGGTGGCACTAACCTGAGAAAGGCTTCCCAGAGGAGGTGGCAAACTGGGCTTTCCAGGATGGGCTTACCGGTTAGAGAATGGCATAATCTTGGCAGACAGATAGTACGAACCAAGACACCGAGACACAACAAGTGTGGTGTGTGAGGGAAATGGCAGGTGGTCTGAGGTGGTTGATTATAGGACAAAATGATGGAACACAAGGCTGAGAACGAAAGGTGGACCCAAGAATGAAAGGATTTTGGTTTCAATTTGGACCACATCATGTAGAATTTTAAAGCATGGCATGTTGTGTTTAGAAATGTTTATTTTCGAAAGATCGGCTTGAAGGATAGAGTGAAAGGAGGGAAGAATTGAGTGAAAGTAAATAGTCCCAGCAAGAGATGGCGAGGCCTGCTCATGTGAATGGAGTGGAGTAGATGGATACGGTGGGTATCCTATATACCAAAAGCCCAGGGACTGAACGGTGGAACAACCAGAAAGACTGGTCGACCAATCGCTATGACATGCACTGACCACCAGGGAGCAGATGCTCAATGCTGGAGCTGCCCCATGGTGGTCAGTGTGCTACCACAGGGGGAGTGCTGCTCAGCTGAGCATGATAAGCGGCAGCTCCCGCTGTGAACCCCGGGCCAATGGGCAGGAACCCAGGCTGCGATCTTCCCCTCCTCGCCCCAGGCTCCTCCTCCTTGCTCTCTGCCGCCTCCTCTGGATGCCCAGGCCATGCAGCGCTGCCACCAGGTACACAAAGTTGACCCCGGAGGCTGGGAGGCGGGTTCGTGGCCGTCATAGGACTGAGGCCTACTCCACTGCCTCTCAGTGCTATTGTCCCTGGGCTCGGCCCCCCAACCGGGTCCCCTGGAGAGGCAAGTGCTCCCGCTTCACGGAAGATGCTGGACCAGGGAGTAGCCACTCAGAGGGTGGGTCCACAGCCACTCGACAGACTGGGATGAGCTGTGCTCCCACAGCAGGCTGATCCCCACAGGCCATACCCCTCACCAGTGCATGAATCCCGTGCACCGGGCCTCTAGTTTGGAGATAAAGTCATTAGCACATGAATAATGTGAAGATAGAACCTTGGGGTCAACCTACCTTTAAGGTATAGACAGAAGAAACAGAATCTCTGAGAGAGACTGAGTGGTATATTGGAAGACTAAGAAGGGGATATGTTTTCAACAGGAGTGTGGTAGTCTGCAGTATAAATGCCTCAAAAGGGACAACTAGGACAGGACTGATAAAAAACAAACAAACACTAAAAATAGGAGATTGAAGTCATTGGTGACCATTGGGAGAAATTACAGATGAGTCTTGAACAGCACGAGAGTTTGGGACACTGATCCCCCATGAGGGTGAAAATCCATGTATATCTTTTGACTCCCCCAAAACTTAACTATTAGTAGCCTACCCTTGACTGGAAGCCTTACTGATAACATACACAATTGGTTAACATGTATTCTGTATGTTATATGTACAGTATACCATATTCTTACAGTACAGTAAGCTAGAGAAAACAAAATGTTATGAAAATCATAAGGAAGAGAAAATACATTTACAGTATTTATTGAAAAAATATGCATGTAAGTGGACTCATACAGTTCCAGCCTTTTTGTTCAAGGGTCAACTATACATTTAGAGTCCTATAAGAGTGGAAAAAACAGCTGAATGCTTACCATATTCAAGTTCTATTGTTATTCATCAAGAACATAACTAAAAATTACATGCATTTGTGTAAGGGAATATTCACAAACATCTAGCTCTCCTGGTACTTAGATTGGAGGTAGAGGAGAAGGAAGCTCATGGTCAGTGCTAAGTTCAAGTGTCCCTGAACAATACCTCTGCCTTCTGCTTTCTAGGGTCTCCGAGAGGCCTTTCCTTGCAAATACCATGACTCTAATTATGCCATTTTGCCTTATTACTGTCAGCATACTGTAAACATAGATGCTTATAGATTCTCTTCTAGTTCCAAACTGTTACTCATTTCTAGCTATGATGCTTGTAGTGGATGCTGCCGTATGTTACCCAGATGCCCTCTCCACAGCTGAGGCCCTCATTGTCCACCTGCTGGGAGCATAGGGAGGTGGGGATGGGTCTCACCTGGGAATTGTCCTCAGCTGAAGCATGTTGCTTCCCCCAATATTATAACCTCTGGGAGGGGGATGGAGGACAGCCTACAATGATGAGTCAATGGAGGTGGGGTACAAAGGCTCCCGTGCCTCAAAGTAGGATATTTTTGAAGAGTCATCCCAGATTCATAGCTCCTGTGCATCCCAGTTGAACCCTTCCGTCTGCTCAGTCAAGTCCTTCTCCCTTCACTCCCCGAATGTGCACACACCAACAGACTCCCTCTGGGTAAATCTCAGAGATTTTCAGAGTTTATCTCCTGGGGAACCAACTTAAGTCGATGATTGTTTTCAGTTTGGTTGCTTACCCAAGAGGGGACGCCAATCAAAGTCTGCAGTCCCTCTGACCTTTGCTTCTGATTCCCTTGGACATGTCTAGTGGAGGAAGCCTCTCTCCCAGGAGCTGGAACGAAAGTCAGCATTGAACCTCCTTGGCTCTGATTGGTTGGGCCATATGCTCAGTATGGACTATTCAAGGAAGGAAAGAGCCGAGAAGGCAGCTGCTCAGCTCCTCCAGAGACCTAACCATTAAACCCCAGCTCTGAGGAGGGATCCATGAGGTGGGATGACCCCTGGGTGTGGAACCTGGTCCCAGCTCTGCACCCTGTTTCTCTTCCCGCCCTATGCGCTAACACCCCTCTTACTCTTCCCACACTTGTTAAGACAGCTAGTAGTCATCGTCCTGCATTGCCTCTCTCTCTCCCTCTCCCTCTCTCTCTCTCTCTCCCCATTTTTTTTTTTTTTTTTTAGTGAGAAAAATGAATGTTGAAAACACAATTGAGATATTTCAAGCAAATGTAGAACCTCCCTTGAAATTTGTTGCAGAAACAGCACTGAGCAAACAAACTCCTGGGAAGCACAGCTTAGAAACAAACAGCAGCTGCCACCATTTGTGGGCTTCTTTTTCCTTTTCCTCATTTGTTTCTAATTCGTTTTCAATAATAAAACCTGCTGCCTAGAGTTGAACAATTTTTCTTTCCTATCCTGAGACCTCACAGGTGGCCTTGATCATGTCTTTTAGTGATGGGGTCTCGGTAGACAGAGCCTTTGGCCCTTACGGTGTTCTCCTGTTCCCTGGTTCCATCTGGAACGGTGTCCACACCTCCCTGACCAGATGGGGTTTAGCTGGAACTTCTGGACGGTTTGATCTGTCGGGACACGAGTCTGCAGTGTGGTTTCTTGCCCTTCTGGCTTTATAATAGTGGATAACGCTAATTCCTATTTTCTCAGTGACTAAGTGCTTCAACTGTCGGGGTTTTTTGTTTTGCATTTATTTTCTATGTGGACTCTTTGAAGGCACATTGCAAAGGGCTTTTCTTGGGCCTGAAAAACTGTAACTTTAAAGAAGAATTGTGATATATCACATCCAACTCATTTGTTTCCTTCCTCACGAGTAGCAGCCCTTCTCCATTTCTGTGCTACTAATGGTATGAAATTCCTCATCTTAAATGTTATTGTTGGATATTAATTGATGGCTGACTATGTTCCAGGCATGGTGCTGGACCCTCACTTGTTCTTCACCAGAGCTCTGCGAGGTAGATGCCATCCCGTTTTATCTGCTCACAGACTAAATTGCTCTCCAGGGTGTCCTAGGGTCACAGCCAGTTGCGGCAAAGCTGGTGTTCAACCCAGATCTGCCTGAAGCCCCAGCTTAGGCTTCCCCGTTCTGTCTCAGAGACCGTAATAATATGTGGCAGCATTCTCATAACAACAGTGTTGACTAGCTATAGTAGTCATGCTTTTAGGCCAGAGGTGGTAGTCTTTTATTTGTCCTTCAGAGTTTTTTTTTTTTTTTTTTTTTTAGTGAGTTGTTGCTTAACATTTAAAAATTAGGTGAAGGTCTGGGGTAGGGTGAGAACTAGGTGGAGCGGAGCAATGGGGGGACATATGTAATACGCTGAACAATAAAGATCAATAAAAAAAGAGGCAATCTCAGATTAAACAAATTGTTCCGTTTTCTTAAAAAAAAAAAATCCTTAGACCTGGCAATACTGTGTTCATAGGTTTACAGTATAATTGTTCCAGCAACATAAAATTTTACCCTGCAACCCCACCCAAAGGAGACCTGACTTCTTCAGTTTGCCACAGGACTCCGGTACCCTACTTCACGCTTAGGCCATTTTCCTGGCCCCTGTGGATGTGTACGTTTGTCATTCTTGAGTTAGGCTTTTCCAGAAACAATTTCTGTCCAGTTAGGAATTGGTAGAGGTCAATGTCAATTTCTGCCTCTGAGTTGAATTTTACAGCCTTTGATTTTTCTTTTCAATTTTTTGGGATAGTGATTCAGTAAGAATAGCTGTAGTTGTTCAACATTTGTTGAGCATTCTAACATTTAGCTGACACTGAGGATAGGCAGACACATTTGGTGGTAAGAACCTGCATAATTCTCCTATTTAGTTTGCATTCTAACGCCTGCAGGTATTCCTCAGGTGTACTGCAGGAGCTGGAAGCCACCTGCAAAAGGGTATTTTGCAGAGGTGGCATCGTAGAGAGGGGAGATGAATCCAACACCACTGAGGGGGGCAGGGGTGTTGCTTCCACGGTGACCACCTAGGTAAAGAAGAGTACCACTTTCTTGACTGCCAGTGTTCAACACAACAAGCAGTGCAGAATTTTCAGAGGAAGATCTCAAAAATTAGAACCCCAAGATGATTAGTCTCTCATTTTATCTTTTTTCTTTCAATTAAATCTTTATTATTGAAAGTATTACATATGCCCCCTTTTCCCCCCTCCCCCGATTAACCCCTTCTAGCCTGCCCCCATTGCCCATCAAGGCCTTCATCACCCTCTTATCTGTGTCCATCATGGGTTATGCATATATGCATGCAAGTTCTTTGATCTCTTCCCACCCACCTACCCTCCCCCACCTTCCCTCTGAGGTTCCACAGTCTGTTCTATGCTTCTATGTCTCTGGATCTATTTTGCTCATCAGTTTATCTTGTTCATTAGATTACACGTATGAGTGAGATCATGTGATACTTGTCTTTCTCTGACTAGCTTATTTCACTTAGCATAATGCTCTCCAGGTCCCTCCATGCTGTCTCAAAGGGTAAGAGATCCTTCTTTTTTATTGCTGCATAGTACTCCATGGTATAAATGTACCACAGCTTTTTTATCCACTCATCTACTGATGGGCACTTGGGCTGTTTCCAGATCTTACCTATTGTAAATTGTGTCTTGATGTACCTGCAAGTGTATTTCCATTTGGCAGTGAGAAATGTAAGTTGTTGTTGTTTAATTGTTTCAGTGGAAGTCTTGTCTCTTTTTATCTGATTTTAACACATCTCATAGAACTGTAAAATAGAAACAAAATGGATTTTGACTAATTTCATAGCTGCAACTGAATTAAAGTTTAATAGTATTCAATATTAACACATCAGAGCCCCAAAGCTAAAGTTGTTATTTATTTGTGTATGTTAAATAACTATTTGCTTTTAATTAAGACAATGCCTGGAATATTGTTTGAATTTTTATGGTTTGTTTATTTTCTTTCAGGATCCTGCAGGGATCTTTGAATTGGTGGAACTTGTTGGAAATGGAACATATGGACAAGTGTATAAGGTAAGTTCAGTTGAGTTTGAACATGGCTTATGTGTCGTTTGGGTTCATGAATGCTGAGTTGCAGTGCTGTCTATTCTTGCTCATATTTGCCTCATAACAGATTGATAATGAAATAATATACTGTACTTGTTAGTTGACTCTCCACCATTTTAAATATATGTGTAGTCCCATTGCCTAAACTGGATTCTGGGATTCGGGCCTTTCCAGTCATTATGTATTACAGTGTTTATATCTGACACATGTCTGCATATTTGAAGTTCTTCAGGTGGTTAGTTTCCTTTACTTTAATCATTGCCAGACTGGTTTTCAAAGGAGCAAAGGATGCCATTTACTTTAGAAATTTAAGCTATTAAGTATCACAGCTGGAAAAGTAGATTTGTTATTGGCCTAGGGCATGAGTTAAATGAGTTTGATGAACAGTGTTAGGAGAAAACTGGCTACCTCACAAAGCAAAGGTCTAAGGCAGCAATGACTTTTTATAAGATACAAAATAATTAAAAGTTAAGGTTGAGTTGAGATTAAGCTGAGGAATAAGAAGTCCTTCTTGCCCTTTTACTAATTTCTGCTTACAAATCCTCCCCCAAAATGCTTTTAAAAGCATTTTACTGTCCCCCCGTAAGTGATCTAAAAAATTGTTGTTTAAAATGTGGGTTGATTCCCTTTCTGATTATCAAAAGGAAATGGAAATGAACTGTTTTTAGACTAAAACTCAGAGGGTTTTAGTGAATAAGCTATTGAAATAACTGCCTTCAAAATAAACCAACTGTTTCCTTATGATTGTTTCTAGGGAAATATCCCATCATTTTCCTGAGTGGTAGTGATATGGGATGGCATTTCCATTCTAATTATCCCTTGTTTTATTTTTAAAAATTCTTCTCTGAGGCCTAAACTTCACTTAGCTGATTCAAATAATTGTAGAAGTCATCCGGATAATAAGATTTCTAATCATATAGAATGTCAAGGATATACATACAAATATGTAAACATATTTTGTATATGTATGTATGTACTTAATATAGTAATTTTGAGAATCTGGTTTTTAAAACACAATTGTAAACAGAATCATATTTCAACCTTATTTAATGGGAATTAGTACCCTTTGGTGTTCACTCCAAGGGAAAATTTTCTCTTGCAAGAAACCATTATTTCTTAAAATGTCAACCCTCTGCAGTGAGACAGAATGTAGTCTACCCAAGATGTTCGATTGACGTTGATCCTGTCTGACACAAGAAAGAAATGTGTCTCAGCAAATGCTTTTAAATACTTTCAATGATGATAATTAGGTTGGAAGATCGTATTATTGCATTTGGGGAAATTGGATTGAACTTGTGAATTAAAGTGAACTAAGGAATTAAGCTCTGATTTAGGCAGAAAATTACTTCTGATTTGCTATCAGGATGGAGGAGCAACTCTGTAGCATGCTGTTGGTTTCATGGTGCCATTTCTTAGAGCGATTCCATTGTATTGTGCTTCCCACCTATAGAGTACACATTTGTGGGATGATCCACAGCTTTGTCCACAAATCCAAGGGGTAGACTGTACACTCTTGCAAGAGAAGATAACAAAGAGGTTCAATTTGGGATGAGAAGGTTTGGAAAATCCAGAATTATCCCTAATATCTTGTACCTGAAAACAAAGAGGAAACAAATGGCAAGAGGTCTCAGATCTTTTTAGAGAAGAAAGGTTTTTACCAATCATATTGTTAACATTATTATTCTAAAGGGTGCCATTCTCTTAGTGGTTGATACGAAACTTGGGCACCTCTCAAGCTGAGACTGCAAAGAATGGTCATGGTGAACACATTGGATTTTGCGACAGGAGACTTGGTCTCCTTCTGTAACCCTAGGTATTGTTTTGTGGCATCACAGCTTTTCTGTGCATTGGTCAAGTGAGAATGTAGTTAGAAATAACTCCCTACCCAGTTAAGGATTCAATTTTTAGACAACCCAGATGATACTAGGTGGCACTCACTCATGAACAGAGACACCTGGGTTTCCTGAGCCACTAATCCGGTTCTGCTGTTACCTTGAGTTTTAAAGGATTAAAACTTAAGTAGCAGAATTTGAACTCATGTATGTGAACCTAAAGAAAAATAACTTAAGTGATTGTTTATATTAATGGTTATATTTAACTTTTATGGACTAGGTATATTTCTAAAATACTGCTGGCATAAATAGCAATTGTATAGCCCTAGGAAGAGATTCCTATACAAAAAATACCTCTATGATAAATACTTTCTTTATATTAGGTATTAAACCTTTGATTTTAATTTTTTTTGTAAATTGGCTTTTGGTGTCCCTGGATTTCACATATTAAGGTATAATTTTATTAACAATTATATGGACATAGTCTTTATTTTATGGAAAGATTCATTATAAGCTGTTCTAAGAGGGTAATAATTTAACTTAATTTACAAGTAGTTTTTAAGAAACAAAAAGTATATGTAGATATTAAGAGAATATTTCTTGAGGTATATCTGTATGTAAGCCACATACATCAGGATGTGGAAATATAAGTATTTTATGTAAAGGTCATTTAATAATGATTAGCTTTTCAAAGTAGCTTCTCGTCTTACTTCCAAGTCTAGCTTGTTCTATCTGTTTGTGGAAGGCTAGATTTGTTTATCTTTAGCATTTTGGTCCCAGGTGGTCAAGTGGTAACTCAGGGTCTGTTTTTTTACTTTATTTATAGGATAGAATACAAAATTATAAAGACTAGTGATTCTTCCTCAGGAGTTTTAATGAGGAAACCATCTTCCTGGGCTTGCGGCTCCCGTTAAAAAACCAGCCAATGAAAGGACACCTATCTATTTGTTCAATATTTTGGCTGTTTATTGGGATGCTACCTATTGGGAACTAATGAAATCCCGACATGTTTTTGTTAAAACAGTAATTATTTTAATAACTTGAAATAATGGTTAAGTGTTTGTTATTAAAACACCATTAAATAGTAGCTACAGATTTTAAAAAATGAATGTTATCTATCCCATATCTTAGTTTGCCCTTTAGTCCTGGGTGTCAGTATGAATCAGGAAGTTGGTATACCTCAGTATAGCTCAGGTTTCTCTTGAAATTTCCTTAAGGTTCTAAAGGATGAAGTAAAGAGGCCATCTTGGTGGTTATAGTGTTTGTGAGAGAGAACACTGTGAGTGTGTGTGTGTGTGTGTGTGTGTATTTTCAAAGGATTGCAAAGGTCCTCTATGATCACCTAGTCCAATCATTATGATGTCAGCTGTCTATTCAACCCATCCTTGATCACCTCCAGTCATGTGGAGCTCACTATCTCACAGTTGGTCCGTTTTCCTGCAACTCTTTTTGAATGTTCATTATCATATTGGATCAAGATTTTGGCTTCCAAAAATGTTTACCATACCCTCAGAGCTATCTAAAAAAATAAATCCTCTTCCCCAAGAACAGACTCCTTCGGGTATTTGAAGACTTCTCCCTGCTTCCTCCAAACACATACTTGTGTCTCTTGCTTCCTAGACAATGTAACCTCAATTGCCTAATTAATTCTTCATATGCCACAGACCTGAGGCCCTTCATTATCTTGGCTTCTGTCCTGAAACTATTCTAATATATTAGTAAAAATAATGCTTTATACTTTTACATAGTTTTCTACTTCATAAAACATTTTATATGTATTATCTGACTTTTTATTTAATTCCTATAATAATTTGAAGAGAACCTTGTTCTCCCCTTAGAGTCTTTATAGTTACAGTTCCCTCTGCCTAGAACACTTTCTCCCAACCCTATTATGACTGGGTACTTCTCCTTCAGGTCTCAGCTTGAAAGTTACCTCCTCAAGGAAACCACTTTTCATCCTTATATCTAATACAGCCAACCACCCCCTCTGCCTCCCTCCCTCACAGACTTTATCACATCAACCTGTTTTATTGCCACTCTCTGAAATTACCTTACTTCTTTGTTTATGTATATACATATATAAATAATTTCAATACATAAATAAAATAAAAATAAGGGTAGGGACCTAGACTGTCTAGCCATCACTGTATCCACAGTCTAGAATATAATAGATGTTAACCATTGTAGGTCCCAGAATTGATCTTTATTTTCCTTAATAATTATTTTGATATTAATTTCCAGTTTTTTCAGTATTTCCCAAAAACATCATTCTGCTTATTTCAGAAAATGCATATTTGCACAAAAGTAATCAACAAAATGCTCTCCTTGTTTTCTTATAGTGGGAGGTCGATATTGAGTTTATATTAAATGGATTGTCAAATAGTCTGTATAATCAAGATCCATGCTGGAAGTTTACAAAATGAGGCAAATCCATTTTCTGGGATTCAGTCTCCTAGCAGAGATTCTCAAATTTGAGTGTATAAAATGAATATTTGGGAACTTATTTAAAATGTGGATTTCCAGGCCCAACCTCTGAAATTTTGATTCAGTAGGCCTGGGATATGGTCCAGAAATCTGCACATTAATTAAATATTATATGGGTTCATTCTGATGTTCAGGGCCCTGAGGCCACAATTCCAGAAACTCTGTAAAAATTATTGTAGATTATTCTGTTGTTGGGCTGCTTGAATGAATGCTCATTTTAACGCTTTTTGTAATCATTTACTTTAGGATATCCATGCTGATCCCAACTGGCATAAGCTGAGAAAAGTATAAAAGCATAAAGATCTTGACCTGAGATGTGATGTCCACCAGTTTTGATGTACTCATTCAGAGATTTGACTTCTGGTGGTTTTATTTGACGTGCTGTGATTACAGTTTAAGGTTGTTCCTGAATAATTGAACTCAAGATCTGAGAATTGATATGGTCAAAGCTGACCTGGTATACCGAGAAGAATCTGAAACTGCTGTATTAGATTTCCTCAAATCTGAATATTGTGATCTCTTAGTTAACTTTTTGTTAATGTAGGACAAAGCTTTTTAATTGTAAGCTTATTAATAGTCCTGAAATGGAGGCGATTCTATGACATACTTGGAATGCAATGTAGCTTTTCATGGTCTGTTCTAATGAATCATGAATTGTACCATTCAATTATTTGTTAAGGAATGAATATGGGAGAATGTTGTGTTTCTTAGATAATAGTGGCATTTGTTTTTTAATCAAGAATTTCCAATATAGAGAATACAGTATTTCACATTTGTTTAGAGCCAATGAAAAAGACTATGCTTTGTGTGGGAATAATGCAGAGCCAACTGAGGTGGTTCCTACTCTACATAAGTGTGCAGTCAGATTATCTAATTAGTACTCTGTGTGCCTACTGTGTGCTAAATGTTTCCATATGTATTGTCTTAGTTATTCCTTGAGATTTTTTAGGGGAGGAAATGAAAGGATTTATAAAACCATATTATTATTGCAAGGCAGAATTTCTCAACCTTAGCACACTTGACATTTGGGTCAGATAGCTCTTTGTGGTGGGAGCTGTCCTATGCATTGTAGAATGTTTAGCACCATCCCTGGCCTCTACCTATGAGATGCCAGTTGACACCTCAAAGTCCAGACATTGCCAAATGGCTCCTGTGGGGCAAAATTGCCCCCAGTTGAGAACTGCTTCTCTAAGGATAAGACAAACTAGCAAAACTCTTAAATTTAATGTGCAAACAGAGGCGGTGGGATAGTAGAATATGGAGCAATTAATGTTGCCCAGACAGAGTGGGGACCTGAATGGATTGTGGGAGGGGGATTTGGAAAAAGCTTTGAGGCCTTGGCATTTGTACATCTTGGATTGTAATTCAGCATTTGCATAAGCGGAGAGAAGTGTAATAAAAAGGAGTCTGGAGCAGGGCTGAGCTGGATTGCCCATCTGGTTCTGCTTCATTCTAGTTGTGTGAAGAGAGCCAATTTACTCTGAGTCTGGACCTTTTCCTGTTAGTAAGAGTACAGTGGAGGGTTATGAAAACTGAAGTGTACTGTATGTGGAAACTCTCGGCCAGTGCCTGACACATAGTAGGCACTCAGTCACCTTTTCTCCTTCCTAACGCATGTGCCAGTGGGAACCTGGTTTACCAGTTCTCTCCAGGGTCTTATTTTTGTAGACGATTTAGGATCTGAAAGAAGCATTCCGAGAAGATGAAGTCAGAACACACTTACCTTTGTGCTTCACCTTCCACCTTTGCGTTCTTGGTATTTACGTAAGCTCAGAATTGCTTTCTTTATATTAAATCCAATGCTCAATTCTGCTAATATGGTATTTGATGATTTACTTGCCATTTAGATATTATAGTTGGTCTTTAGTGTTAAAAAAGGCCAATTTCTCAAGAATTTGTAAAGAGAAAGTAAATTATTTGAGGAAATAAGAAGAATTGATTGTAGCACATTAGAACTTAGCAGAGTGAGTGATTTTAAAATAATTATACATTTTACAAATTTGGTGGTGGGGGGGTGAGAATCAACACTATTTCATTTTAAGGTAGTACAGGTTCCAAATAGAAAGCCTGTGCTATGAGATCTGGAAAGGAGTGTGGCCTTATTTAGGAGGCTAAGACCTGTCTTTATGGCTTTGGCTCTACATCTAACTTTCTGTAGCCTTGAGCTGGCCATATAGCCACTTAGAGCTTCAGTTTTTCTTATCTGTAGAATGAGAATAAAAATACTTTTTTTTTGATATATCCTACCAGGTTATACTGAGGTTGCAATGAATTAAGGACTATGGAAGTATTTTGTTAAATTTAAACTGCTTTGTACACTTCAGGTTTGATTATTGCTATTATCATTCATTACAGGGTAGGTGTCAGAGTCCTGTACAGCAGGGTCTAATGGAGTCTATTCCTGTGCTGTTCTTTCTTGTCTTCATCCTTATTATGCTCATGCTGTGTGTTACCCAGTGAATGATATTCCCCTCTGCGTAGCCTGACTCCAGCTACAGATTCCTTCTTTCACTCCTTCTGTTTCTGTTTTTTTATCTTCAGGCAAACAAGAGTCATTGGACTGAGTGCAGATGCCTCTGGCTTTGCTTTTGCCTGACCTTGGCCTCACTGACATTTGTTAGCTGGTTAGTCACCTTTCCCAAAGTGTGTTTAGTGGAACCCCAAGGCCAGCTCTGTGAAAAAACAACAGTTACTTAAAGAAGTTTTATAGCATTACTAACCATCCCTTCCATTTGAACATAGCATTTGTATTACTTTGTTTTACCCAGTATTTTCCCAATTTTACCGAACTGTGGACTCTTCCCTCTCCTCTTCCTACCCAAATAACCCTGCTTACTGCCTCTTGGAACTGTTTCACAGAACATAGAAAACCAGGGTGGCTTATGTCCCTGTGCTAAAGCTGAGTGTGCATCTCCATGGCTGCAGCCTCCACCTTGTGCTGTTCCTTTGGATGACGGATGTGGAACATGGAAGACATGGCTGCAGGGCTGCCTTTCCTGTTCACGTGTGAACCAGGCTTTTGGGCCAGGTCTCATGTGTTGGTTGCCTTTAAAAAGAACTTTTTGTACTGTTTATAGTAACACATTTAATTTTTAAAATAAATTAAAGATATGGTCAAGGGGTACTTGTTAGTTTCATTCAATTAAAAAAAAACTTTTTGTTTTTGTTAACTGCCAAAATACCCGAGCACTGTTCTTTTAGGAGTGCAGAAACTGTGATTTTTAACATCAAACAGACATATTAAAGAACGTCTCTGTGGTGGGATAGCACATGTAAAGCATTGTTCTTAGTCATCGTTTCATTTGACTGTAGCTGAGACTTTAAGATTATTTAGTGACTAGAGGCCTGGTGCACGAAATTTGTGCACTGTGTGTGTGGGGGTGTTCCCTAAGCCCAGTCTGCGCCCTCTTGCACTCCAGGACCACCTGATGTGGGCTTCGTCATAGGGAGGCCCTGCCCACCCTGCTGGGGCTCTGGGATCAATCACAGAGCAGAGGGAGGCCCTTCCCACCCGGGCTGAGCTCCGCCATTGATCCCCGCCCACAGGGAGGCCCTGTCCACCCTGCCGAGGCTCTGTGATGGAGGCCCTGCCCACCTGGCCTGGCCTCCACTATTGATCGCCGCCCACAGGGAGGCCGTGCTCACCCTGCCCACCCTGCCAGGGCTCTGTGATCAATGCTGTGCAGAGGGAGGCACTGCCCACCCGGCCGGGGCTCTGAGATGGGCCCTCCCAGCCATTGCAGCTTGCCTTGGCCCTTGCAGCCACAGCTTTGTCTGGAAGGACGTCCGGAAGACATCTGGTCTTTCCTGTCTAATTAGCATATAACCCTTTTATTAGTATAGATTAATAGTTAGTCTCAGAGTATACTTCAGTTGCAATTGACCAGAATGATATGTAACAGTTCTACCCTTGCTCCTCAAAAAGTAGGAGATCCTTTACTCTTTCGTTATATAGTTATTTTGTCCCTAATTAGATCAGTGGTATAACATTAAAAGAAATTTAAAGACTAGAGTAAAATGTGTAGGCGTGCTGAGCTTTTCATGCTCAGAGCTCTCTGTGTCCTTTACATCTAATTTGGCCCGAGACCATGCCACTTCATGCTACGATCTGTCGGGCATCATGAATTCGGTGGCTGACATGTGAGCCCCAGGGGAACACCTTCATGAGCTTTGTGCCATGTGCCATATGAAGGGGCCTCTTTCTCTGCTTGGTGGTGAGAACTCCAGAGTCGCTACCAACACTTGCCCCAGGGAACTGTGTATGACTCTTGCTGCTACTGGTGGTTCTCAGCCCTCTAGGTATAGAAGTCATGTGGATAGCTTTGAAAAGCTGTACATATCTGGACCCTTCTATAGAACTTTGGTTTTAGTTGGTCTGGTGGAAGGCTGGTAAACTTGATTCCATAACCTCCCAGGTGCTTCGAATGTATAGCCAGACTTGAGAGCCACTGGGATCAGGTATTGCCTCTCAAGTTGTGTAATAGCTCTTTTGGTATCTTTGCCTTCAGGGAGCAATTGCTACCCCTCTTCTCTCTGTCCTGGGGTTTTGTTTACCTCATTTACTCATTTATTTATATTGAGCCTTTATAATTAGCATCTATTATTGGGTGCCCACCTTTCATTTGAAGTGTTTAGATTGCTTCAGTTCAAAATACTTAAAATTCCATTTCAAGTCAGTGAATTGCCAAATAACGTGATGCACAACACCCCGGTGACTGGTAGTTTTTAGCTCTCATAACACCCTTAATGACCTGGTATTATAAGCCAGTCTCAAGTAATTGAACAATCGATAGCTACTATGAGGTTGCCATTATTTGGGGGCTATTTGTAACCTGTAGAATGAAATCTGTGAAGATTATAGGCACAGACGTCAGAGCTATCCACAGTTTTAACTATTTTGTAATGGGGAACAGTTGAGACTCTTTAAAAAGCATAATCCATGAAATGGGGCCTTGAGAAATTTCTTATCTCTGTGGCTTAACCTTAAATGTAATTTAATGAAATCCACTGGATATCTTGCATGTGCCAAAATAAATATCTGCTATTTGGCAAGGAAATGCATACTCCATCAAGTAGGAGCCTTGCTTGGTGGTGAAGGTCTAGAAGTATCGCCAGGGCCTCTAAATAGGGCTGAGTACCACCTCTTCTGCAGAGCGCGTGGCCTTGGGCACTCCCTCTTGCTCACTTTCCAAGGCACTGCATACCAGTAGAACTTCTGTGTCCAGTTTGTTCCCATCTACAACAAAGGAAGAAAAGGATAGCAGCTGGCTCACTGAGAACTCTTAATAAATACAAAATAGCTGTCATCATAATAATGATAATAACAACAGTATCACCTTTGTAGACTGTAGGAAAGAGTTATGAACTACATTATGTGAGGAACCCAGTCTCTTTAAGGGGGAAGGTGCTCTATTTTAGAAAACATGCCCGTGGTTTTATAATATAGCCTGTTGGGATGGATGGACCTCGACAGGCCACTAGCATGTTCTAGTTGATGCTTTTCTCTAAAGTATTTATTGAGAAGTTCAGTTTTGGTCTGTTCATCCAATTCAGGAAACAGTTTGAGGCTCATAGCAGACTGTACTAGAAATCTTACTGCTTTTTAGTCCCTGTGCGCGCGCTCTCTCTCTCTCTCTCTCTCTCTCTCTCTCTCTCTCTCTCTCTCTCTCTCTCTCTCCCCCCCTCTCTCTCTCTCTCTCTCTCATTGTGGGGAAATAACATTCCATAAAATACTGTTCAGAGGCATTAAGTGTATTCACCTTGTTGTGCAGCCATCACCATCATCCACCTCCAGAATATATTCATTTTCCCAAACTGAAACTCTGTAACCATTAAACAATAATTCCTCATTCCTTCCTCCCCCTCCTCCCACCAGTCCCTGGTCTTTCTTAAAAAAAAAATAAATAAATAAAAAAATTCCGAGTAAGCTTAATTGCGGAGGTTATGGTTTTCTGGATCATCTCTTGCAACACTGGCTCCCAGCAAGTCTGGAATGGTCCTGCCCATCTGTCTGTCAGTCCATGGGCTGGCATTCCTCAGCATGACTCACCGCAGCCCACTTTATCCTCCAGGTGACTGACCACCAGCACCTGCCCGGCTGCATCTTGTTCCAAGAAGCTGAAAGTAGCTGAAGCTCTTGATTTTTCTGCCCCATTTATACCCAAATAAAATTCTTCTCAGGTAGAGGTAGAGTCAATAAAAAAATGTACAAGCATTTTTCATGAGTTCTAAAAGTGTTGTTAATGGGTTCTTTATTAAAATGTTTTGAACTGTGGGTATTTTTATTACAGTTTTACAAATGAAGTTCTCGTTTGCCTTTAAATGTATTAACTATTTTCTTTTTTAGCAGGATTTGTTTTTCCCATAGGAAGTGCCAATATTCCCTACAATAGCAGAATGTTCTTAGATGGAGAATAGTTGGGGTCTCCCTCATGCAGCTATACCGCTCCCCTGCCAGCATAGATCCCCAGGTTATCCCTAGTCCCTCGTTCCTCATGAGGAGACCTCTGCCTGCCCCCACCCCACTCCCCATCCCCCACCTTGTCTTTGTCCCATCCTGCCGGCCTTGGCTTCAGTGGCACCGCATTGCTCAGCATTCATGCACACAGCACACAGTTTCGGTTTATTCATGGCGCCCACCCCAGACCCCTAGCACTCGGCTCGGCAGCAGCCTCTCCTCCTGCCCTGGGACACGTGCTGACCTCTTCTTGTTGCACTGGCTTCACTGGGTTGTAATGTTCGTTGGGCTGTTTTCACTCTAAACTCTGTGCTCCATGCAGCCCAGGACATTCATTACCTTGCTATCTCACTAGTGCCAGTATAGAGTAAATGGTTAAAAATCAACTTAAAATAGTAAGAGTACACCACTCCTATGGTTTGCTGAGTTTGGAATACTCTTAATGGAATATATGTAACTTTTTGCTTAGTCTTAACTGTGTAAGCATATTAATCAAGGAAACTGATACTAAATGTAATATTTAATAGGCAACAGCAGTTAAATACTGATAATTTAAATAAAAACCTAACACCCAACATAGCAAAAAATAGGATAAAGAAAAGTGTTTTCCCTTCTTTCTAAAACTGGTTTCATGGACATGATTCTACAACTGTCCCTGTAGCTAAACACCAGGGTCACAGCTCATTTGAACGTATAGAGACCCTGCTCACATTTTTAGGAACAGATGGGGGCTTTTTTTAGGGTTCTCTGCTTCCATGTCTTCAGGACTGTGTAGTTATACATTGATATTGGTGATCATAACAATTTTCATAAAACCCTCATATTCATTATGTTATTTGACCTTCACAAGAACACCAGAATTAGAAGATGTATGATTATCTCGTTTTAATGGTGAAGAACTTGCCCCGGCTGGCATTGTCCAGTGGTTAGAGCATCAGCCTGCTCACTGGAGGGTCTTGGGTTTGAATCCTGGTCAGGGGCACGTTACCCGGATTGCAGGTTCAATCCCTGATCTGGGTGCAGGTCCGGGTTCAGGCAGGAGGCAACCAATCAATGTGTCTCTCTCACATTGATGGATGTTTCTCTCTCTCACACTCTCTCTCTCACCCCCCCCTCTCTAGAAATCAATGGAAAAAAATATTCTCACTCCTTGGGTGAGGATATAAATACATAAATAAATAAATAAGAAGAACTTGAGGTCTCAGAGTTTATAAATGACTTTCCCGAGGTCACCAAGTAGGTGACAGAGCTTGACTCGGTGATCAAGCAGCCTAAGTTCTCTTAGTTCCACTCAGAAGTTTCCCAGGAGGAAATCTGGGGGAGGGGGGAGAGTGGGAGGGGAATCTCCTTAAATAGTTGGTAGGAATTGGTTTTGCCCTGCCCTTGCATTGCATGTTTAGAGTTCATTTTAAGTAGATCCCTCATGAGGCTGAATTTATAATATAAAGCAATGATGCCATATATTGTGTGAATATATAGTTCTCCTAATCTTTAACTATAAAATACTGACAGGTGATTGGTGGCTAGGCAATTAATCACTGATTTCCTATTATGTGGAGGTACTGTATTTTTTACACAACAAACAAAATTGCTATTTTCCCAGAAAGATAAGAAGAGAATTCGTTTTCATCTATAAAAAGGATCTGGCATACCTTGGGCTAGTTACATTTTACAACATGAAATGTTGCTATACTGGTCAATTAGGGAGTTGGTTGCATCTTATGATTTGCTTTTGATGGGAGAGGGGAGGGAGCAGCATATTTCTAGACAGCTTCAAAAATCAGCTCTTCTAGTGGGGTGCATGGTCTCCCCTCCCCCAAAGACTCCACAATCAGACTGGAGCTTGATTAGATGTTTGTGGACTTGAATTGATTTATTTTCTCAGCTGCAGTGTGTACTTTTGTGAGCAAATGGATGAATCTTACTGCTCTGGAGACCATGCAAATATTTGCCAGGTGCTTAAGACATACTTTATTCTGAGCAGAGGGAAGGCCAGTTACTTGTAACCTGGTGTGGCATTGTGGCAAATTGCTTACTCTTTGCTCTTATATTCTCCCCTCTAAAGGGGGCTAGGTTTGTATGTTTGGGGAGGAGGGCAGGGAGGGACAGTGAAACAGAGGATGAAAGAGAATAATTTCTGGGTAATGAAGTTGAGAATGACCTGGCTATAGTATCATAACATAAACTATTTACTGGGTAATTTATCATGCATGCAAGTTGGAATACCTGTGTAAAGACTCTCCATTTCTGTTTCAATTAAGGGCCACACCATTCACTTTTTTTCTATAGATTTTAGATATCTAGCACCCATAACCTAAGAACACGCTAATACCTCTAAAGCAGCGATTTTCAACCCGTGAACCAAAAGAACTTTTAAAACATACAATACTTGACTATGGAGGGGCCCTGACCTCTTTTCCCTTAGATTGTCAAATACAAAAGCGACAACAGCCAACATAACAAAAGCCATCCAGTGTGAATGAATCAATATTATACCTATTTTTTTTTAGATTGGCAAAAAATATATTTTTCGGTGTGCCGCAGAATTTTAGTAATTAGCTTATGTGTGCCATGAGATGACAAAGGTTGAACATCGCCGCTCTGAAGGCTATTATGGCTGCTTCACTGACATGTTTTACCTGCATTTATCTCAGTCTTTCTCTGTATGTGTCAGAGCAGTGAAAACACAGGACATTGTGTCCCCTTCTTTGGATGGAGGCAGAGCGAACTGTATATTCTTTTAAAAGGAATTTCAAATTAAATAGATTCTGATTTCTCAGCTAACCCTTCCTGTGATTTCAGCAGAAGAGGAATGTTCTACTACCTAAATGTTTAGTACATTTTGTTCTGTGGTTTTGTACCTACTTGTGCACTTTGAGAGATACTTCAGAACTTTCAAAATCTTTCATTCCCTGAATAAACCTATCACCGAAGCTAATCACCAAAACCTCCCTCCTCCCCAGATGAGTAGCCCCCTCTGTGGGTGCTTGAAGAAGGAGGTGCCCGGCGCCCAGCCCTCTAGTAATCCTGGCTTTTATGGTCTGCAGCTGGCGGGGGAGATGGAGTGGCATGAAGGGATGATTAATGAGGAACCACGCTGCCCTCTTTCTTGGGCCTCCAGCTTATCTGTTGCTCAGGACGAGACTTGCTTGGACAAGACTGATGCCTACAGTTTATCATCTGAGTAAATATGTTATACATTTAGGTGTGGCCAAACAAGCACACCTTATGCTGATAGGGGATGTGGGAAAATACAGAGCAGAAGAAAAGAAAAAAAGCCTGCCAACAAAAAACCAAACAACATAGCAACCTCCAAAACAAAAAGCTCTTTATTTGAATATTGTTGTTCAGATGAACAACATAAGAGATTCATGAATACCTGGTTAAGTTGATGAGTAATACCTGGTCGATGTGTTCTTTGAAATTTGGCCTAACTACTATGCATCACGATGCTTGTTCTCATTCAAATTCATATATTTGAGAATCCCTAAAAGTCAGAGAGGTACCCATAGTGTTTCCCATCACAGCCCCCTCACCACTTACTAGTACATCAGCCCCAGCATTCTGTTGCCTGCCTTATCAGTGCTGGGAGGACTCCTTATCCCTCCACACATCAGTCCCCAGGGAGCACCTTGGCTTTCCCAAGTCTGTGGACATTAGGTTTCAATTCTAACAGTGGGATCTGGAGATTGGTTGGGATTATGATACACATTTGCTGACTGAGCACATGAACATCCAGAGGGTTCAATGTCTTACTCAGGATCCTGCTTCTCTGGAGGGTGTGACACACAGAACTCCGAGGCCTTTAGTGTTGTGCCCAAGAAGCTCTGCTCAGAGCTTTCAGGTGTCCAGGGTCCTGGTGAAAGCTGAAAGGTTTTCTTTCCAGATTGCCTCAATGAACCCAGCTCAGGGAGCTGAGCGGCCCAGATACTGGGAGTTTGTGGGCATGTGAGGTCAACTGAATTCTCTGTGGCTGTCATCTAATTTCAAAATAAATATAAAGGGAAAAAAATCCTGTTTTCACAGTCAGTGTTTTGTGTTAGAGAAGAAGCAATTAAGTACCTAATGCTGAATATTAGTGTTGTTGTGTATTTTTTTTCAGAGTAGGTATCTGAGGGTATACATATTCATTTAGCATTGGTGCTGAGTTCTATGCTTTATTGGAATTAGATTCCTCTCTAAGAAGAGGGAGCAGTTGAGGATAATTCTTGTCCTGGTGATGCATTGTCACCCTAATATAGAAATGTGGCCTACAAAGCTGTTCATGTTAGAATAATGGCACTTTATGCTAACATACACTTTTTTTGAGGATGGAGGATTATTTACAAAAAAATTCTTCATAATAAAAGTATTGAAAAATAACAAATATCCGCTTTGCTCAAATGAAGGACTGGGCATCCCAATGAAATGCCCAATGTCTAAGAACTGACTTAGAGGCAAAACGTGGCCCATGTGGCCTTGTGCCATGGAGGTCACCTTGAAAAAGAATGTTACTATCTTTCTGGATTTGAACCTTACAGGTTAAGATGCGTTTAGACTCTTGGTAGTTTGTTAAAGAGCAATATCTTTATATTGTCTGCCCTGGGTCCTCTCTTGTGGCCATGAGTTTCATAGATCTAGTGTGTGTTTTGAGTGGCTGTTCTTGACTTTTCTTGTGGTTCATGTGTCTCCTTAAAGCTCAAGGACAGACCTTGTCCTGCTAACAATAGAAGCAGTGCTGACATGTAAACCTATATGTATAGGGTATACATCTAGTACTTATGCCAATTACATGTAAGGCTGTTCCCCACAATGTCATGAAGTAGTTACTTACCACTTATTATCCCTGCTCTACAGATGAAGAGTCTGAACGTTAGAAAATAGGACTTGCCCTAGGTCACCCTGACAGTAAGTGGTGCAACCTGGAGTTGAACCCACCTACAACCATTTGACACCAAAGACTTAAGCAGATATAATTCATTGGAAGAATGAAAACACGGTGAGGCTGACTGCTCAACTCCTGTGTTCTATTTTAAAATTTCTAGATTAACTCAGAACTACCATCTCTAGTTCTCAGGATCTCTTTTAAAGTGGTAGTAGCAGGCTATTTTGTCTTCAGCAGTGTTTACATGCTTTGGCTCTCCTCTCTGGCCATTTAAAAAAGGAAAAGAGTAATCCTGCTGCTCACAAGTGACCTAGAAATTCTGCCAATACAGTATGTTGAAATAAATGTTCTTTAAAATTTCCCATAAGTGACTTAAAGGTGGAAACCCAGCCAAAATATGTTGTTCTTCTAGAAAGTTCTTTGGCTTGGGTCAGTCAAGTAACTTTGATACAACTTCTCCATTTCTGAGTGCATTAAAACCATATTAATTTTCAGAGGAGACCTGGGGTGAACTTGACCTTTGAAAGTGTGTTAGAAGAAAGAATTTATCAAGTGCTGAAAGAGTATAAATAGAGGTTTAAGAAGTTTGTGGAAAAACTTCTGTCCTTAATTAAGTGCCCTCAGGTTTCTTAAAATGACTGTTTATTTATTCCCGTTGATATGCTAATCAAAAGGTAATCTTCAATATTAATTCTTTCCTCCAAAGAGTTTGTATTGCATGTACTTGGTTCATTAAACTATACAGTAAAATAGTTCTTTATTTACATAGTGGTACCAATTCTTTCATCCAAAGCAGTGTGAGTTAGAGAAGCTTACTGAGTGAATAGTAGACACAGTTATGTCAAGGATATACCATTTTGGAGAATTTGAAATCATTAGTTACTTATTCTTTGGATAAACAGACACAGAAGAACACAAGGCTAAGTGACAGAGAGATGCTTTTAACTTTATGTTTGGAATAACATGGAGTGAAATAACCTTGCAGAGTCCAAAGCAGGGGTGGGCAAACTTTTTGACTCGAGGGCCACAATGGGTTCTTAAACTGGACCAGAGCGCCGGAACAAAAGCACGGATGGAGTGTTTGTGTGAACTAATATAAATTCAAAGTAAAGGAGCAGAGGGGAGAGCAAGAGAACCGGATAGAACAGCCGGATCCGGCCCGCGGGCCGTAGTTTGCCCACGGCTGGTCCAAAGGCTTAACAAGTAAGTAGATATTTCTAAGGACTGACTAGAGTTTTAAATGCCATAGGAGGACAGTGGTAAATTTTATAGATCAGTCTGGATTTGAACTCAGATGAACCTTTCAAAAAATTCAAACACTTAGATTTAAAAAATATTTGTCTGTTAGCTAGACCCTTGCTGTTCCAGGTGCAGTCTGCTGCCCAGTAGCATGGTCTTCACCACCTGGGAGGCTGATAGAAATGCAGAATCTCGGGCCCTCCCAGACCTACTGAATCAGAACCTGCTTTTTAACAAGATTCCCCATGTGATTTATATATACATTTGAATTTGGGAAGCATGAAATTAAGGCATCTCATTGGCAAAACGCCTTTCCTAGATGAAGAGGAGGCATACATTCACATTTAGGATGGGCTGGGTGCCTGAATGGGCTAATTAACCGCTGCGTTGAACTGTACTTCTGGGATGTGAGAGGGCGAAGGCCAGACCTTGATGCCCAGTGCTGGTTGGCTTCATACCCCACGGAGATAAACCACACAGTTGGATAAGGGAAGAGGGGAAGTCAGATCTTTGCCCTGGCAGTAGCCAGGAAAGTACATACAGATTTGACACATTTGACTATTATGCACAGGAAATTTTCCTCTGAACTTTTATAAATTTAGTGATAATCCTAGAGCTTTGTCCTTTAAGATATTGTAGAACCTTCTCTGATTCTGTTATATTTTATATTAAAATGAAGAAAAGAACATGAGAATAAATAAAATTTCTTCTCAAAATGAAGATTCAATCAAAATGCCAAATGGAAATATGAGAAGGCTGATACATAATGCATTTTTTTTTGTGTGAGTACTTCATATGATTAATCAGAGTATCTAAGTTGGCCTTTTTTCAAGGGTTGAGAGATTTGTCAAATGTTTTATAGCAATCAGATAGAAGATTAGAATTATTAACACATATATACACATGCCTACTTCTATATCTGCATGCATTTATATACACACATGTACATATAAATATTATTTTATGGTTGTTGGGAATAGTAAATGAGATAATGTGCATAAAGGATATACGGTACATTATAAAAGTGTCCAGTAAATGGTAGTTATTATTATTGGAAGCAGAAGTGGTTAAGAGCATAGGATTTGGCATTAGATCCCTTGGTTCCGGAATCTTGGCCCTGGCACTTATTAGCTGTTTGGCCTAAGGTTAATTGCCTAACCTCTCTGTACCTTGGTTCTTCTACTGAAAAAAAAAAAAAAAAAAAAAAAAGGATTAATAAGTGTCTACCTCATAAGGATTAAATGGGATAATATATGAAATGCATTCAGACGCATTTCAAGAATAAAATGAGAGTTCAAAAAATGTTAGCTAGTTTATATATATGTAGTACACTCATATCTGGAATCTAGTTAAAGGATTGCATTTCTTTATTTCACTTCATCTTGCTTTTAAAATTGTAATAGTTAATTTTTTCTCATCATAATTGAATTTCAAGGAGTAAAATTAACCTACAAGAATATTTGAATATGGCTTTATCAGATGCAGTCCTCGAATCTCTTCAGATATTCTAAAAAACTTTTTCATTCTGTGAGTTAAGATTAGCTGTAAAGTAGCTCCAGAAGATGCCTCAGAATCCTGGGTCAAACAGTCCAGTTATTCATCTAGATTCTGATTAAAAAATAGGTATTGACCATCAGCTTTAGGCGCTTCTCTAATACTGGGGTTAAGGCCATGAGTTTGGATCTCAGAATACCTGACTTCAAATCCTGATTCTGCTTATCACGAGCTACAATATTTTATGCAAATACTAGGTAAAGGGTGATGGTATAGCTGATATTGGCAGAGGTGAATGAGAATCTTATTAACCCTTCTCAAAAATGTTTGCTGTAATGTTGTATTCTTTGTGTTACTTGTCGTTCTCCTAAATGTTCATCAGAAATACAGAGTATTTTTCCTTGGGCAGCCCTTCTTCGGCTCCCTGGGAAAAATGTCATTGGCTGTTAGAGACAACATAAAGCCACTTTCCGAGTAGATAAGTCTCTTATTTTTGCGTTAACAACTCTAAGAAATACAAAGGGGGAAAAGAAGCTCTAGAAGACTACATTTAGAAGGGCTTGGATGCCACCAGCTGCTTCTGATTCAACAATGAACCTGTGCTCTGGGGAACTAAAGCATGCGAGAATGTGTTGATTTCAAGTGTCAGTGGGAAAATCCCTTCTTTATATCCAAAACATGAACGCAATGGAGCGGATTATTGAAATGTTAGACATCCTGGGTCCGAATATTTTTCTGACTTTCCATTGTTGTGTTTTGACAGGACCCCAGACAGACATTCTGGGGAAAATGTGTCAAATTTGTGTGTTGAACAAAGGTGAACAACCCAATAATTGTTCGATGCTGCCTCTCGGGAATCAGGACCTGGCTTCCTCCAATCCCTGGAGTGATTATTTTATGCCCCGGGGTCATCTTGCCCTTGTGAAATTATCCCAGCTGTAGGACTGGACTTGCTGATCTCATTTTTATATGAATGTCTTATTCTTGTGGGGGGTCTTTATCAATGATCTGCCTCCGCCCGTACCATGTGAGAGTTATATAGGATCATTTCATGTGTTAGTCAAGGGGATGCTTTGTCCCAACCAACAAAGGTTTCTTGCTCTCTTAACAGTGTGACCCCCTAATTCTGAAAAATATTATGATATATGATTTAAAATGGAATTAAGCCATCAGACCAGTATCCAAGTTTCTTATCTTCCAATTAGATTAGTGGTGCAAAATGTGGTAATATTTTACTGTTTTTCTTGAGAGATGAAGGTACCTGAAAATCTATATGGAAACCTTTTGGGATGGCCTTGCTGAACCTAATATTTCCCAAGGTTCAGTCATTTGTGTACCAATCTCATGATTTTTTTTTTTTTTGCCTAATTTTTCTAGCACATCGAAGTATTTTTACTTAATATTTTTCATAGAATTATTTTATTTACTTAATGAAAATTTTCAAAAAGGAAGCTTTATTGGTACTGTAACTGGGAAACCCATTATTTTCAATGTCACTTTAGAATATAGTACATACTTTTCAAATTAAAAATGCTTGCTCTTGTCCCACCAAAGCACAGTGATATGTGGACTGCCATCCTTTAAGAACTATCATTGTCACCTGTGTTCTGAGGCTTACCTGCATGACATGGATGAGAGACTAACTACTCAAGGCACAGTATGACTCTCATGGGCCCTTGGCACTTTTTTATTTGTGGCCCCCATACTCTATAAAAAACATTTAAAATTAAATGACACAACTGCTTTGATATAAAGACAAATACGTTAATATTATATTTTAAGACATTTTTTTGACCTGAGAGTGAATTGTTTTCTTTTTATTTTAAAATTAAAGGACATTTTTGCCAGCTGTGAAAAGCATTGTGGGCCCTAAGTGCTGTGCCCACCATGCCAAATAAAGGAGTATATAACTGCCCATCCCCATCAAGCGGTCTGGGGGCTTGCCTGGCCAGCCTGGCTGTGAACCTGAAGTTCAAGGTTTGATTACTGGTCAAGGGCACATGCCCAGGTTGTGGGCTTGATCCCCAGTTGGGGCGTGTAGGAGGCAGCCAATCAATGATTCTCTCTCATCATTGATATTTCTATCTCTCTCTCCCTCTCCCTCCCTCTCTAAAATCAATAAAAATATATTTAAAAATATAAATAATTCTGTGGCTTCCTGCCTTTACTTAGCATAGGGCAGTATGTCCGTCCCCCACCTTCCTCCTCCCCCCAACCTGGTTTGGAGATACAGACAAGCGGACAAGGCATTTAAGATTTATGAAGGCTTCCCCCCACCCCTTTCTTTTTTTAACCTATGGTCAAGGAAAGAAGTTGTGTTTATGTTAGATTTATGTAAAAAAACAAATAAACTGCAGATAATATCATCAACTTTTGTGACCATGAACAGTGACCATGATCTGAAGGTGAATAAAGTCCATTAGGATTCTTAGAAGAGCCTAGAACAGTGGTTCTCAACCTTCCTAATGCCACGACCCTTTAATACAGTTCCTCATGTTGTGGTGACCCCCAACCATAAAATTATTTTCGTTGCTACTTCGTAACTGTAATTTTGCTACTGTTATGAATCGTAATGTAAATATCTGTGATTTCCGATGGTCTTAGGCGACCCTGCTAGCGGTTCTCAACCTGTGGGCCCCACAGGTTGAGAAACGCTGCTGTAGAGCCTCCTAAGACCATCGGAAAATACAGATATTTACATTACGATTCATAACAGTAGCAAAATTATAGTTACGAAATAGCAACGAAAATAATTTTATGGTTGGGGGTCACCACAACATGAGGAACTGTATTAAAGGGTCGTGGCATTAGAAAGGTTGAGAACCACTGGCCTCGAAGAATCTATGCAGCATTATCTGGTTTCAAGCTCATTTATAAGCCCCTCCTTTCTTGGGGCCCCGTGAGATTTAGACTCTTAGCTATTTCTAGCAAAGAGGAAGAACAGTCACTCTTGATGACACTAAAATTCCTCTTTTCACCTGCTCCTCTTTAAGAAGTCACTTCCCCGAGTTTCCTTGGTAGGAAGAGGAGGACGGCTGTTCTGTTTGTCCTCTCATTACTGTTTCATCCAGGACAGGCTGTTATAAGAGCTTTTTGTTTGTGAGAGCAGTTCTCTAGTTTCTAACTTCCTCTCTCAAACCCAAATGCCATACTTGAAGTTCTCCCAGGCTGCTGCCGCTGCTGCTCAGATGACTCCTTGGTATTGTATGCTAAATGCGAGGACCTTTATTTAGGTGCTTTGCTCTTCTGAAAAGAAAATCCTAATGATTCATCCCGTTTGCCGATTTCTTAGGTGTGACCAGCTAAGTGCCTCACCAGTAGAGTTGAAACAGAAATCTTGTGGAGCAGGAGCTCATTTGTTTGGAGTCTAATATAGCCTGCTGGCTTCTCTTTAAAATTTTTTGGGAGGATAGACCCATCACAGTGGAGGGCCAGCTCTGTGGGGCACTAAGAACTTGAATCCCAGGGATCCAGAGACCACTTAGAACCAGCCTGGATGCCAAAGACGAGAGAGAGACTGTGCTCTGTGTGCTTGGTGCCTGAGCTAGGAAGTCTTGTCATTTTTTTCCAGAAAATCAACAAATGAGTGAAAGGCATCATTATGACTCTAAAATCCAAGTAGGAGTCACCTAGGACATCTTAGTGTCCTGAATTTGAATCCATCACCACGCCTGGCTAACTCTGTTTTCTTAATGCTTCTCGATTCCCTCCTCTGTTGTCTATCTCTCCTGCCACTGTCCTAGTCCAGGCAGGGAACATCTTTCATCTGAGCATCTGCAGTGGATTGTCCCCTGATGTTGTTCCCACAGCCCCTGCTTTCCCTATATGCAGCCAGTGAGATATATGAAAATGCTTATTTGACTGTGTGTCTTTCCTACCTGAAACCTTTCAAATAGTTTCCCATTTTGATCATGACCAAACAGCCTAGAACACCCAGCAGGATGTGACTACAGACTCCTTCCCCAAACTCAGTTTTATTGCTATTCTCCAACACTCTCTGGGATCCAGACACATTACTTTCTTTTAATACAGCAAACCTAGTTTGTTCCTGCTTATCTCAGGGCCTTTGCACATGCTATTCCTGCTTCCTAGAATGCTCTTCTCTTATTAACTCCTTTATATCAATTCTTCACAAACCCTTTGCTCATCCTCCAGAAGATTCCAGTCCCTGTTATGAACTCTCATGGCCCCCACACATTCAGGGCACTAAACTTAGATTATAATGATATGTATTCATTGAATAATGCCGTTCTCCTAAATCAGACTGTAAGCTCCATGAGGGCAAGGACTTGCCTACTTTGCTCATCATAGTATTCCAAGTAACTAGCAATGCAAATACATTGGGAGGTTTATCATCCAATACTTCACTGAGACGAGGCCATCAGGAATCATAAAGACTAGATTTGAATAATGAGAAGAATAAGTAGAAAGTGGTCCATTGGTTATGTGCTTAATATGTGCACTAATAAAGGATGATACAATGGGAGTCATCAGAAAAGTTTTAATTATGGGCCATATCTCTAACAGTGCAGAGGACTACATAACATATTTTCAAGGATTTTTCTTTAAAAAAGGATAAAATCAATGTTTTGAGACTTAAACACGTAGGTATTTTCTATAGTGACTCAATTCTGCATGGATTGTTAAGTTTGTAGAGTAATTAATGATTAGTCATGCCAAGCACAGACTGACAGCATTGTTTTTCTACCTGCTGTTTCATCTGCCTGGAATCCTCTCCTCCAGACACACCTGTTACTTGCTCCTTCACTTCCTCCTGATCTCTGCTCAGATGTCATTTTATTTAATTAATTAATTTATTTGTAATATATTTTATTGATTATTTTTTTATAGAGAGGAAGGGAGAGGGAGAGTTAGAAACATCAGACGAGAGAGAAACATCTATCAACTGCTTCCTGCACACCTCCTACCAGGGATGTGCCTGCAACCAAGGTACATGCCCTTGACCGGAATTGAACCTGGGACCTTTTAGTCTGCAGGCCAACGCTCTATCCACTGAGCCAAACCGAGCCAAACCGGTCAGGGCAATCAGATGTCATTTTATTAGAGAACCCATTCCTTGTTCTCCTTCCTGTGCTTACTTTTTTTTCCATATCACTCTTCATCCATCCATCCATCCATCCATCCATCCATCCATCCATCCATCCATCCATTTATCCATCCATCCATCCATCCATCCTTCCATCCATCCCAGTTTCTTTCCACTAGACGGTTCCTTGAGCATAAAGGGTCTGTTTGATGAGTACTCTGTCCTTAGCACCTATATCAATGCTAGAGAACTAGAAAAACTAGAAAGCATATTTTTTGAATGCATAAATGATCACAGTGAAGAAAACCTCAAAATTTTTATCTTCTTGCTTCTAGGAAATAAAGAGTCCAGTTTCCCCTTTTGACCTCTTTTTTACCCTTCACCCAAAACCAAGTCCCCTGGTATTTTCTCCTTGCTGATGAAGGGAAATCAGCTTTGGGGTGGCAGGTGGGAGCAAAGGTTAAGTTCCTTTCCTGCCAGACTGGGTGCTCCATTTCAGCTCTTTACAGTTCATTCGAAATCTGTAACTCTTACGTACTTCTGTTTCTGGGGCTTTCTTCATGAGCCTAAGATATAACTACAAGCACACACTTTTGCCATGTGGCAAATTAAAATAACGTAGGGTACTTTCACCTAAAAATAGCAGCTTGCTCTTCATTAACCAACAGCCTACTGCCTTCTATTGCATTCAGTTCTTCTCCTAGAAATGTGTAATAACACAAAGGAAGAGTGTGGTGGTCACAAGCCAGGACATTGCAGGGTTCATTAATTACCTGGAAAATGGTGCCTGGGTTGCAGCCAGAATCCCAAACAAAGACTGGAAATAGCTCCTGTTCTCCAAATGACAAGTTGATGAGTGAGGTAAGAATGAAAATCATTTGGGTAAGTAAAAATGGAAGCAGTAGTTTTGTTCAAGAACAAGTATACACTTAAGACAAATTCCCAACTCCATGACAGTTAATTCATATCAGTTGATTCCATGGAAATCACTATCTGCTCCTAGCCATGAAATGAATTCATTATCTATAATAATAAAAGCATAATATTCTAATTAGACCAGATGCTCTTCTGGACGACCTTCCGGATGAAGCTGGGACTGCGAGGGAAGCCCAGTGGGTGCCTGCCAGCAGCTGGAGGGAAGCCTGGGTCCTGGGTGCCAGAGGGAAGCTGGTGCCGGCAGCCAGGGGAAGGAAGGCCTACTCTTGCACGAATTTTTTGCGTCGGGCCTCTAGTCTCTAATAAAGGGATTGGGAACACCAATTTAGGAAAAGTGTTGATGATGTTGGAGCCTGGGCCAAAGTACATGACAAATGTACGGTTGAGTTATTAATCTCAGCAATTCCTAAGTCGGTTTGGTTCTTTAGGCCGCTATGTTGTAAATATACAAAGAGTTAAATCCCCTCACTCCAGAAAATAGAGTCCATAATTTTTGCAAAGCTAAGAATCCTAAACCATTTTAGCAAATTTGTCATAATTAAGTAGGGATAGTTTCAAGCAGGAAGAGTCAGTTAAGACAAATGAGAATTTCTTAATGTTGGTATGAAAAGAGATGATTTAAGAAAAATACAGCTAGCGGGTTAAACAGTGGGAATCTTGGTGTGATTTGATTTTGGAGCAATTAGGCTGTGCAAATACATTGGTAGGTCTAATCATCCAATAATTCGCTGAGACAAGGCCATCAGTAATTTCTTTCCTGGGTGTGCTTTACACAGTTTTCAGCATTGAATGACCATACTGTGTTTCTGCCATAAAAACTGCTGTGTTTGAGCAGAGAGAACATGAAAACACACACACACACACACACACACACACACACACACACACACACACACACACACTGCTGCTATCACCAGAAAACTACACAAAAGCAAGACCTTCTTGTGGCTGTTTCATAGCCTGTAATGAATATAAAGAATACTTGTTTATTGAAAGAGATGGATACTTTTTGGAGTTTACAGACAATCTCAAGGTCAAGCCATGTCCTTTGGGAGGAGGTTACCAGAACTGGCCACTGAGAGTCATATGCTTACCTTCTCACACTGCCAACAGTCAAGATTAAGGCATTAAAGGAAAATCGTTTGGTTAGAGGCTTTTTTGTTTGTATTTTTTTATTTTTTATACTCTTTTTTTAATTGTTTAAAGTATTACATATATTAGTACATATATCTCCTTTTTTTTCCCCATTGACCTCCCCCCAGCCTCCCCTACCCCCTGTCGCATGCCCTCATCCCACACCCCCCAGTGTCTTGTGTCCTTTGGTTGTGCTTACATGCATGCATACAAGTCCTTTGGTTGATCTATTTCCCTCCCTCCCCAACACTCCCCAGCCTTCCTGCTGTAATTTGACAGTCTGTTGGGTGCTTCACTGCCTCTGTATCTATCTTTTTATTCATCAGGTTATAATGTTCTTTATTTTCCATAAATGAGTGAGATCATGTGGTATTTTTCTTTCATTGCCTGGCTTATTTCACTTAACATAATGCTCTCCAGGTCCATCCATGCTGCTGCAAATGGTAAGAATTCCTTCTTTTTTATAGCAGCGTAGTATTCCATTGTATAGATGTACCATAGTTTTCTAATCCACTCATCTGCTGATGAGCATTTAGGCTGTTTCCAAATCTTAGCTATGGTGAATTGTGCTGCTATGAACATAGGGGTGCATATATACTTTCTGATTGGTGTTTCTAGTTTCTTGGGATATATTCCTAGAAGTGGGATCACTGGGTCAAATGGGTGCTTCATTTTTAGTTTTTTGAGGAAACTCCATACTGTTCTCCACAGTGGCTGCACCAGTCTGCATTCCCACCAGCAGTGCACGAGGGTTCCTTTTTCTCCACATCCTCCCCAGCACTTGTCGTTTGTTGATTTGTTGATGATTGCCATTCTGACAGGTGTTTGTTTGTATTTTTTTTTAAATATATTTTATTGATTTTTTACAGAGAGGAAGGGAGAGGGATAGAGAGTTAGAAACATCGATGAGAGAGAAACATCGATCAGCTGCCTCCTGCACACCCCTTACTGGGGATGTGCCCGCAACCGAGTTACGTGCCCTGACTGGAATCGAACCTGAAACCTTTCAGTCCACAGGCCGACGCTCTATCCACTGAGCCAAACCGGTTTCGGCTGTTTGTATTTTTTAGAAGGAAGGGTGTGGGGCAGATGAAAAATAAACTAGTACTATTTCCAGGAAGAGACAAAGACTAAGAATTGAGTTGAGTGATGGGAGAGGAAGGAGAAAACACACTCAGTTTGAAATGTTGATTTCTGCTCAGACAAGGTATGTTGAAGGCTTGGTTTGTAAACTTGTTGTGCAGGTTCATGTAAAAAAGGGGTTGCCATTTTCATTTTACTGAAACACGTGAGAGAGGCATTTAAACTCATTTGTGTCTTTCGAATAAGCCCCCAAACAACTCTTAACTGACTTGGTTGTGATGTTACACTGGGTTTGAGATAAAAGGAAAGAAAACATTGGGGGAAAGGACTAGGAACTCCAATTATGATACACAGAAGAATTTGGAGGAGCAAGAAAAAATTAGATGAGCATGAATAATTTCTGAATGGAAATCATGCAGCATGCTCAGTCATTGTGCCTTCAATCTACAGTTTGACTCCAAAGAATCTGCAGAATACAGCTTAAGTGAACCAAATTTCCATTTCAAAAAGATAAGATGAAAAGCAGGTGCCTTGGCAGTCATTATTACTGTTCATCCAGTAGTTCTGCTTCCCTCCACTCAGGACACAGGTTGGGGTCACATGTCCCCTTGTGGGTGGGGTGAGGGTCATGTGACTGGTTGCAGCCAATGAGTTGTGGGTGAAAATGATGGAGGGGAGCATTTAATCATTGATGCCAGTGCCTTCAGTCTTTTTCCTTTGGTCAAGCTGACCTACATGGAAATGGTGGCTGCTCCGTGAGCCTCCATGTTTTTTGTTTTTCAATTAAGTGAACTTGTTACTTTATTTGGTCTTCACTAGTTTTCCTCTAATGTCCTTTTTTTTCTGTTCCAGGATCCTATCCAGGGCACATTACACTTAGTTGTCCTGTCTCTGAAGGCTTCTCTTGGCTATGACAGTGTCTCAGACTTTTCTTGTTCTTGATGACATTGGCATTTTTCAGGAGTACTGATTATGTATTTTTAGGATGCTTGTCAATAGTCTGATATTTTTCTCATGATTCTCATGATTAGACTAGGTTTGGGGGAGGAAGACCACAGAGGTAAGATACTATTTTCATCACATCATCTTAAAGTTTCCATGGTAACTTTGGAAGAAGCTAACTGCTTTGGAACCAATTTTGTACTCTCTAAAAAACAATTTTCTCAGTATACATCTGAAGTACTCGAGGCCCATATATGTTCATTCCAGGAATATCCTTAGGGAGCCACAGCCTTTCAGGAGAAATGAGTGAATTGCAGGTAAGTGTAATTAACAAGGCTTGTAGTCTGGCACGGCACAAGACTGAGCTGTGTGCTGTGCCATCAGGCTTTAATCGGCGGATACATTCACTAGCCTGAAATAAAATGGAAGTAACTTACCATTTAAACTGTGCTCATCTTGTTTTATTGAATCAGGTTTACTGATAACCATAGGCTAGTAATTCAGATCCTAATGGCTGAGAAGCTTGAGTCAAGCCTTGTCGAGCCACAGTCACATCTGCTTTAGGACATGTTTGCAGCAAGGAATTACATTTTTTTCTATATATAAAACTAATAAAAGCTTATTGTCCAAATTTAAAGATATGTGGAAAACTATTAATGAAAAACCTTAATCATTCGTTATTACACTGGTCTTTAAAAAATGTTTTCCCCTAGGTAGGATACTGATAACTTAGAAAATATATTTTTTTTCATATCTCAGTATTCTTTATAATGCTTTGAAGGCAAAATTTAACCCCGTTGTGTGTATCTGCCATACTTTATTTAATAATTTTATTTTTTACTTCAAATTCTTGCTGTCACATCCTTGAACATAAGTCTCTGTAAATTTTACATGATTTCTGTACATAACTATATAAAATATTTCTAGATATAACTAGGCAAAGAACAATTAACACTGCCAAATGAGGCAGGCTGGGAGGGGCTGGAAATCAGCCCGTGAGCAGGTGTGTGCCAACAACACACCTTGCAGGTGCTGCCAGAAGGCCTAGTTTGGCAGCCAAGGCATACAGTCTGAAAATTACAGCAACAGACCACATTCTCGTAATCACTTGGCATTAGAGGATCCAGGCAGCTTGTAGGGTTTCCCAAGAACTCTGCTTAGATGGTGCTAAGACTGGAAAGAGGGAGTAAGTATCAGGAAGTCTGGAGGGAAGCAGTGTGGCTATTAGCCTGGGATTCAGCTAAAAGATCTCAGTCTCTTCAAAAAGGAAACATTATCAAGGCCATACTGTGTACCAGGCACTGTGTTAGGAGTTTGGGACACTTCAGTGAGCAGATGGGTACCAATCTCTACCCTCATGGAACTTATGTCCTAGTGAGGAAAATCTTCCATGGATGGGGATTGGCAAAAGCAAGACGGAGCACTGGTTCTTGAGGAACTCAAATAATGAGTGTGTTCCCAGATGGACTCAGGTGTGGGGCAGAAGCAGAGCTGATTATTGGAATGCACAAGACTAGAACCAAACTCATAGCAAGGGTGACTTGTCATTGAGTCACAGAGGAGAGGCCTGGAAGTGCACCATTCTGATCTAAGGTCACATTTGTCCAAACATCTAGCACCTGCCTCAGCCTACAAATGGGGGTTTTCAGTGCTGGCACCTGGATGCTGATACCTGGTTATAAGAGATGGGAGTTAACTTAGTGCAATTCAGGAGTGTTACAGCATCTAGCCTCCTGCTTCATGTATATTATAGTAGGTTTTCAATTAAGTTTTGTTGTGAAAATTCATGAATTTAGGGGAAAAACGAGATAAGCATTATGAGAGAGGCATAGGAGAGAGGAAAATAAGACAAATAGATATGACATAGCCTTATGAGGTTGGGCTCTGGAGACAGACAATCCCAGATTCAAATCTTAGCTCTTCCAATCTCAAGGTTCTTGAGATCTTAGACAGATTACTTAACATCTCTGAGCCTCAGTTTCCTGACCTGTAAATTGGGCTGATAGTGCCTAGCAGTCTTTAGAGTTGTTAGGCATTTCTTATAAAGAGAAAAGAGCATTTCCTGGCACATAGTAAGCTTTCAGTAACTGTTAGAAAATAACAATAATTTTTAATGAATGGTCTTTGGGGGGGATATTATTAACATATTACATATTCTATGGTGAGGTCCAACATTTTTATTTATCAATATTGTTACCTTAGAAAATTGAGAAAAGTTATTACTTCAATAGATAAACTATGATGAAATTTTATTCTTACTGAAATTAGGCCTTCTCACAGCTTAGAGATGAGGCAAGGAAGTGTAGATGGATTAGCATATGTACTATTATTAAAAATTAATTGTTGGTTGATTGAATATAAAATACTTGAAGGGGGGGAGCCACATGATGCAAATATCTTCCTTTAATCACATTACAAAAACAATTACAGGAAAATGGGTCCACATAGGAGAACCTGACGAAATTAGAGACCGGGAAGTACAGGTTGAAGGGGCAGATGAAGCTGCTAAATGGCTTTAAAATTCACTCTTTGTGGGAATAGCTTCTCCCCTTTTTGCTCATGCTAATTTTGTATAAGGGAGAAAAAACCCACACAAAACAAGCTAAGGAGGCTGTTTTGCCTTCCCCTTGTTGAAACTGTTGATCTAGAGCAGGGGTGGGCAAACTTTTTGACTCGAGGGCCACAATGGGTTCTTAAACTGGACCGGAGGGCCGGAACAAAAGCATGGATGGAGTGTTTGTGTGAACTAATATAAATTCAAAGTAAAGGAGCGGAGGGGAGAGCAAGAGAACCAGATAGAACAGCCGGATCCGGCCCGCGGGCCGTAGTTTGCCCAAGGCTGATCTAGAGGCATTTTGAAGTTCTCACTCTGAGAAGAGTCTGGTAACCTTTTCACCTTGTAAAGGTTTGTTGCTAGCACAGAAGATCCTCAGAAGATATGCCTAGAAGTAAATCAAATGGCCAGGCACCTCCTTTGAACAGATGATCTACTATCTTAGACTATTGAGGTACATGGGCTTGGGTAAAATTTCTATTAGGAAAGATGCTATCAGAGAAGATGCTGTAAACAGGTGAGAAGTATGTAATTGGCATCTCTTTTTATGAATAAGGAATACTGTACTGAAGTAGGGCTAAGGAAGTTGAAGTTACATGGAAAGGCTTGCCAACTCCAAACTCAAGATTGAAATAAGACACTAGCTGCCTCTGCCCCAATAAGATGCCCAGGTTTAAACTATATTTACACACACAGGTTTCCAACCACACCCAGTGTTACTGTTACTTCATTTATCCTTTGGACTTTGTGTCTCTTCCTCACCCTTTCTTATCTGGAGTATCTTGCCTCCTCCCTGCTCGACACGTGTGCCTGTCCTCCTTCCTCTGGCTTCCTCCATTCAGGCAGCATGCTGTGTCACTCCATTCTCACCGTGAGGCACTTGTCCTTTTCTCGGTCCAGTGAAAAGGGGGAGGGGGTTGCATCTTTGCTGTTGTTTTTCTTCATAGGAACTTTCTGTCTTGGCGTGAGATTGCCATGGCCTCCTGCTAAACCAGGCTTCCTTTTGAGCTGGTCTGCCCTGGTCATATTATTCTTTATGTAGCACGTCCAGACTCTCTTTCCTGTTTGATTGGCACAAGTGCTCTGAGGTGGGCAGTGCATACTTTCTTTTCATTTGAAAGAGGAGGAAACTGGCTCAGAGCATTGGGGCCACCAGTGTGGGAAACAGTGGAGACTCTCAGACGAGAAGGGTGCCTGTGTTTCTCCTCCTACCAGAGTTTTAGTGAGCATGAGCTTTCTACCAGAGGTAGGTGTGCTGTTAAAATGAACTGAAAGGAAAGCTGCGGACTTAATGTAGGCCAGTGCGCTGGCGCATTCCTGTCCCCATTTGCTGGTCTCAAACATGATAATACTTATTTGTTATCATTTATGACTGTAGACCAGGAAAAACTGGCTCCTTCAGGGACGCATCTGAGTGGGTTGGTAAGTCCCCTGAAACTTTCTGTTTGTTTGGAAAATGTGATGGAGATTCTCTTCACTGATCCCAAAGCCAAGCCGTTTATTAACTGACTTTGTCTCTGAAGCAGAGCCCTGACCTGGAAATAAGTATATGTCATCAAGTGTATGTCATCAGGTCCCTTGGGCTTAATTCATGGAGATGCTGTCAGGTCTTTACTCAGAGCTATTGATGCTTATTTCTAAAATCATCACAGAAGCTTCTGGCTGGTTATACACAGCAGGCTACAGTGGCGGGTGGGGTGGGCCATATTAGGTAAGCACAGGTACAATAGCAAGTGGTAACCCCTGAGAGAGAGGAGGGAGATAGAAAAACTGAAAATAAAACACGGGCCTAATTTTTAAAAGAAAAGCTCACAGTTGATTGGTGTAGACAACATGCCTCAGTTGTCTCCTCCAGAAAATGGTTAAGAACTTGAAAGAGTCAAGGAAGTATGTAATCATCTTAGGAAATGGTCTGTGCAGAATAGAGGAAACTGAGAAACTATTTTGTCTATTTTGAATATTAGTCAAAATGTACTGGAGAAATCTAAAGGAGTAATGTTTTATTTCCATCAAGAGATACTTGGTCACCAAAGAAGCTATCTGTAGCCAATAAGCACTTGTAAAGATACTCAACATCAGTCATCAGGCAGATATTCAAGTCACAGTGCGTATGACTGCAATGAAAAAGAATGGCAATATCAAGCATTGGCAAGGATGTAAAGCTACTGGAACTCTCATGCATTTCTGATACAATCCAAAAGGATACAGCTACTCTGGAAAATACTTTAGCAGGTTCTTGTAAGGTTTTTCATACACGTACCATATGACCAAGCAAATCCTCTTGTAAGTATTTACTCAGGAGAAATAAGTAAAGCACATGCCAACATGAAGATCTACATGTGAATGTTCATAGCAGCTTTAGTCAGGGTAGCCAAACGCTGAAAACAAGCCAGGTATCAGTTGAAGAATGGAAAAACAGTTTTTGGCACATTTATACAACAGGATACTCAACAGCACTGAAAATTAATGAACTACTAATTCATGAAACAACATAGCTGACTCTCAAAATCATTATGCTAAGTGAAAGAAGTGTGATTCCATTAATGTGACATTCTAGGAAAGGCAAAACCATAGGGATGGAGAACAAATCAATGGACTAGGAGTATGGGGAGGGGATGTGACGACAAAGAGGCATGAAAGAACTTTTGGGGGCTGATGGGAGTGGTGGTGACATGACTGTATACATTTGTCAAAATTCATCAAACTATACACTTAGAAGTATGAGTTTTATTGTATACTAGAGACCCGGTGCATGAATTCATGTATGGGTGGGGTTCCTCTGGGTTTATGGTAAAGCCACCTGCAGCTCCTATCTGCCGCTCCTGCTCATCCCTGCCCCACTGTGCCTGCCGGGGGCTCGAGCCCCATCAGTCCCGATCCGGAGAGGCTCGTGCTGCTGCAGCAGACCTCACCAGCCATGAGCCCTGCATCTGGCACTCTTCCAAGGGGAGTGGCCTGTGGAATCAGGCTGAAACTGGCTCTTCGACATCCCCTGAGGGGTCCCGGATTGCAAGAGGGCACAGGCCAGGCTGAGGGACTCCACCGGTGCATGATCAGGCCTGGGAGGGACCACAGGAGGGCTCCAGGGCGTGTCTAGCCCATTTCGCTCAGTCCCAATCTGCCAGACCCCAGCAGCAAACTAACCTACCGGTTGGAGCATCTGCCCCCTGGTGGTCAGTGCACGTCATAGTGACTGGTCAACCAGTTGACTGTCTTCCCCCTGGTGGTTAGTGCAGATCATAGCGAGCAGTTGATCAGCCTTAGCATATCATTAGCATATTACGCTTTGATTGGTTGTTCGGTTGTTCTGCCGTTCGGTCTATTTGCATATTACCCTTTTATTATATAGGATAAATTATACCTCAATTTTAAAAAATCCCCCAAATTGGAAACTGTGTTACTAAGTTAATAAACAATCATAAACAATCTATAAATTATTTTATTGGTGTAGCCATTCAACAAAATTTTCCCCCAGTTTTACTGAGCTATAACTGATACATAGCATTGTATTAGTTTCAGGAGTACAACATAATGACTTGATGTATGTATATATTGTGACGTGATTACCACAATAAGTTTAGTTAATACTCATCACCTCAGATACTTAGAAATTTTATTTTCTTGTAAGACAGCTTTTAAGATCTACACTCTTAGCAACTTTTCAAATATACAGTTATTGTTAACTATAGTCACCATGCTGTACGTTATATCCCACAGCTTATTTATCTTTTAAGTGGAAGTTTATACCTTTTGACCACCTTCACCCATTTCTATCACTCCCCTCCCCCACCTCTGGCAACCACCAATCTGTACTGTTACTAGGTGTTAATTTTTTTTCCAAAAATTTTTTATTGTATGCCAACAGTATGCCAGGCACTATGCTTGTCCCTGGGAACAGACGTATGAATGCAATGTGACCCTGCCCTGGCCACTTCTAATTTCAGACCCTTTTGCATTAGAGAAATTCCCCAGGATTAACCAAGCTACTAGTAACTGGCTCTTAGGAGAGCATTTCTGAGGAGACACGTTGTCAATCATCTCTATCTCTAAAAAGATTCTGAAAGTCACCTCAAGTGACAGTGACGTGTCGTGAGCACTAGTAGAATAACAGATTCAGTCATTAAAGGGAATTGTAACGGTTTATGGTAAAAAGCAGCTCATAAAGATCAGGTATTCAGGACTCAGGTTTTTAAATTTAAACCAACTATCCTGTCTTCACATTTTATGGCTCCTTAAGGAGATGGCTGGTGTGTTTGAAGCCCAAAAACTTGCCTTTGTCATCCTAGAAACAATATGATGCTGTCAGGCTTGGTGAGGGAACAGCTGTACCTGCTAGCACTTGGAGCATCTGTCCCCACCCCCCGCCTACTGCCACCCTCTCTACTAGTATTTTGGCGCAGCCTTAGGATAGTTAATTTTTAAAAGAAAGAAGGAAATGGTCGGAAGGTAGCTTGATTTTAAACAATTTTAAAGTGGCTCTTGAACACCTTACCTGAGTGTCATATTTTTGAGATTCTTGCAGGGTGAGGCCATTTCTGGATGCCCTAGTGTGGCCATGAATCAGCTCTATGGCCTGAAAAGTCTCTGGTGCCCACAGGTTCTGCCAAAAACTAACTGCGTTCTGTCCGTCCTCTCTTCTCCATCATTCTCCTTCTTCACCTTCGCCGACATACTATCCCATTCACCCATCTCCTCAGGGAGGGTCTCTCTGGTTCCTACAGTCACAGTGGAGGAGAGAGAGAGAGAGAGAGAGAGAGAGAGAGAGAGAGAGAGAGAGAGAGAGAGAGAGCGCGCGCTAAAACAGCAAATGGCTGTTTTGGATAATCTTCTAAAGCCAAATTTGACACCGTCCTTTTGGTTCTAAAAACTCTTCCCATTTTAATCTGCTCATAGGACGTGATCCAAGCTCTAGGGGGTGCACGGTCCTCCCGCCCAGCCCCTGTCCACACCCTCTCTAGCACCTGGTGCACTAGTTGTGCCAAACCCCTTGGATTTCCTCAAAAGCACCAGGACACTCTCTCCGTGTTTTATGCAGGGAGGGCCTCTGTCTGAAATGCCTCTTTTTGTGTTCTGGGTAAATTAGTTGGCCTTTAGGTGGAACTTAAACCTTCATTTCTTTCCTGATCTTGTCGCCCTTTCCCACGTGGAGGGAGTCAGTCCAGCTCCCTCCCCTGAGCTGTATTACCTGTCTCTGATATGGGATTTATTAGACGAGGTGCCAGTTACGTGTTTATATGCTCATTTCTGTCTCTACATTTTGATTTTTCTTGAATGTTGGTTTTGTACTTTGTATGCTTGCCCCAGCACATTTGAGGTGCTTAGTTCACGATTGTTCAAACCATCCGTGAATAAACAATGATAAAAGAAATGAACCCGTTTGATACCAGATGTTACAGGAAGGAACTAATAGTCCTTCGTACTCAGGGGCAGATAAAGCAATAGCTATTTTTAAAAAAAATATATTTTATTGATTTTTTACAGAGAGGAAGGGAGAGGGATAGAGAGTTAGAAACATTGATCAGCTGCCTCCTGCACACCTCCTACTGGGAATGTGCCTGCAACCAAGGTACATGCCCTTGACCGGAATCGAACCTGGGACCTTTCAGTCCGCAGGCCGATGCTCTATCCACTGAGCCAAACCGGCCAGGGCGCAATAGCTATTTTATTTTCCCTGGTGTAGCTGTCCAGGCAGGACATGTTACCAGAGTGCAAAGGAAGTAAAAGCATCATTATAAACTAGCTTCACATTCACCCGGCATTTCCTGAGCCTCTGCTGCATGCCAGGCCCACGAAGGACACTTTCACACTATGATCTCATTTATACCTCTCGCCAACCTTGTGACAGACGTCTTGCTATCTGCATTTTGCAGATGAGGAAACTGGGACTTAGAGGGACTAAGTGACAAGGCCAAAGCCCAATGAGAGGTAAACATCGAGTCAGACCAGAGGTTGTGGATCAGGCAGAATCCACTTCCTTGGCAGGGACTTGAATGTTATTTGTGTCCTCTTTTTTCCTTGGCCCAGGCTCTGCTAAGGCTTTTTGGTGTGGAGCGTCTAATGAGCCTTGCCAAGTTCCTTTCTAGTTTGGGGTGGGGGTTCTTTGTGGAGGAGGCATAGGTGCTTGCATGACCTGGGGAGTGGTGATGGTTATAATGGTGGTGATGGCGTGGGGGAAGAAAGGAGACACCACCCCTGGAAGAGCTCTTCTCTGGCTCCAGGAACAGGACTTCCTGTTGTCCAGCTCACTTGGCCAGGGAAGGGAAGGGAAGATGGCCTGGCCGGTGTGGCTCAGTGGTTGAGTGTCAACCCATGAACCAGCAGGTCATGGTTCAATTCCCATCCCGTAAGGGGAGGTGGGGAGGGAGTGTGGGAGACAGCCAATCCATGATTCTTTCTCATCATTGATGTTTCTCTCTCTCTCTCTCCCTCTCCTTTCCTCTCTCTGAAATCAACAAAAAAAATGTTAAAAAAATAAGACAGAGGGGCATGGAGTAAGAATTCTCTTTGGCAGGAGTAGCTCCCTGTGCCGATGTTTCTCTCTGGTAATTGACATTGTGGTGGGGAGAGGAAAGAACACTACTTGGGGCCTTCCCAAAATATCCCCTCCTAGGAAATTGGTAAATATTGCAAGACCTTGCTTTAGGATGGGGGTTGCCAGGCAGGTAATTCTAAAGAGTGAACTGGCCTGTCCTCTCAGTTCAAAGTGGCAGCCACTACTCATTTCCCTCCAGTTGTTACCATGAGAATTTTGGCTTGGTATTGCCAGGTCTTGTGATTTTTTTTGAGAGAAGTCAGATTTTATGTTAAATTTCCAAATGATTAAATTTGCATTTAAAATAAAAAAGAGGCACCCCTCAACTGTTCTGATTAAACAAAATATCTTTAAGAATGTCATTATGCTACTGGCATTTGGGGGAGAAAGATCTTTCTATGGAACTCACCTACATAGCAGAGATTTCTAGCCACACAACCCCTCCCATCCAATATTGCTTTCCTGTCAATGGGCCAAACAAACATGCCCTTAAGTTAGCCAATAACCCCTAGGGAAACAATATTCCCACTGCCACTTGAAGTTTTTCCAATATCGTTATTGACAATATACAAGTACCTCTGTCTGTATTTCTTTTGCTGGGAATAATCTTGGGCCAAATATAACACTTCAGACTCTTGGTGACGTCTTTCTTGGTAAAACCTTACTTGGTCTCAGACATCTTTCACGTTACTCCGTCTTCAGTGGGTTTTGTTTAAGGACGTGCACCTGGCTTTCGGGTATAGCTGAATCAGGAGGCGGCTGGCTGGCAGAAGGATTACCTGGAAACATCTGTGCCTCTCACACCTTCCTTTGGCTCTAGCAGCCCTGACTCACAGTGGTAGTCAGTCCTGAGGCTCTTCCCAGGAAGAGCCACCGTGTGCTAACTGGCGCCGGTCCAGCCATCGTCGAAGGCTGTCAAGTGTGGCGGGGCTTGGAGCTGAGATTGGGTGGTGCATGCTCTTTAAGAATCAGTTAATTTTCTGGAATGCAGTTTGGCCATGTCTAAAAACATGCACCCATCTCGAAAGAATGATCATAACTATGTCCGATTATAATGTTTGCAAAGCCGGTTGCAGTAGTTAAAAATAGCAAATGGCCTGGCTGGCATGGCTCAGTGGTTGAGCGTCAACTTGTGAACCTGGAAGTCATGGTTCCATTCCCGGTTAGGGTACATGCCCGGTTGTGGTATGCAGGAGGCAGCTGATCAATGATTCTCTCTCATCATTCATGTTTCTCTCTCTCCTCCCTTCCTCTCTGAAATCAATAAAAATATATTTAAAATAATAAAAATAGAAAACAAGTTATATGTTTCATAATAGGGAATAATTAAACAAATTTTGGTCATAGCCATATGATAGAATGATAAGCAGACCTTGAAAACAATATTTATGAAGAATTTTTAATGCCATGGGGAAATGCCATATTAGTGCCAAGAAAACAGGATATACAACCACATATATACACAGATATAGTTATGTATACCTATTTTTAATAGGTGTTTTTCTTTTGTATACTATTCAGATATTTTTCCAAGTATTCCACAATATAAAAAACAAGTATTTTTAAAAACTAAGCTTTTTATTTTAGAATATCTCTTAAAATTTTTTGCAAAGATAGTACAGAGTTCTAATATATCTTTACCCAATGTCCTCTATACTTGTATTACTTTTAAAAATTAGAATAAAAGTTATTTTTAAAGTAATTAAAAATAGCTTTCTGTGGATTCCATGATCTTACAACATAACTTTTCATAATTACTTAGATTTATTTTAAAAGAGGCTTTTGAAAAAGTGTATGCTCTTCCTTAAAAGGCATGTGCGACTTGAACTACCATTTATTTATTTATTTGTAATGCTGCACAGAACTGAGATCTCAAGCATTTCACACCTACCAGATGGAACATTAGAACATTCAGGAACCCACTTTAACTTACTATCTGTCCTAAAATAATTTAAATGAATCCATTTATTATCATTGGCTTATTGTTGGATTTAATTCCAAAATAGTCTGGTATTTAAAACAAAAGAAACCATTCACCTTGCCTAGATATTTATTTATTCTCAAACTTCCTTAGCCATATAAAATCCAGGTTTATATGAGTCTATAATGGATAAGAGTTTAAGAGGCAGTCATCTGAAATTGAATTTACCCCATAGATGCTATTTTAATACTTTGTTTTGACGGATCAACTCACTAAAGCTGAAAGCTAAAAATAATAAATCCTGCCATTTTTGCAAGTCAAGTCATCAGAGAAATCATTAAGAAATGACAGCAGTTGGTACTGGGAAGGTTTTCGTTGCCATGCTGCTCCTGAGTGGAAACTCTGTAGGAACGGGCCAGATCGTGGCCATGGACCTGGTGGGGAAGGTGGCTCGTTTTTGATTTATGAAGTGAAGGCACTGTCCTGGCCCCTTTCTTGACTCAACTAAGGAGAGGAGCTGGTTCGCCAGAGGGCTTGAGAACCACTTAACAACCACCAGTGTCTCCTCCTCTCCCCTCCCCCTGCCCCAATCAAGGGATTAGAAAATGTACTGCTGTTTCAGAAGATCCCAAAATCTTGTCTTTATGTCACAGTTTCGAAGGCCTATGTTGTTCAATTCGAAATTTAGTCAGAGACAAAATGGGCACCTTCACAACTTGGGTTTTTCTCTTATTTTATGTGAGGACCATCTGTGTCTTTTGTTGCTACGTTTTGAAATGATGTGAACCAGACCAGTCCCCTCTACTCACTTGCCATTTACTCGTCCTTGAGTAGGAGCCGGAGGGCTTTTTGTTTGTTTAAAATATATTTTTTTATTAAGTCAGAGAGGAAGGGAGAGGGAGAGAGAGAGAGAAACATCAGTGATGAGAGAGAATCCTGCACGCCCCCTACTGGGGATCGAGCCTGCAACCCAGGCATGTGCCCTGGCTGGGAATCAAACCCTGAGCTCCTGGTTCATAGGTCTTTGCTCAAACACTGAGCCACGCAGGCTGGGCCCTGTGGGTGTTTTAATTCAGGGGTCTGTTAGGGTGGGCAGAGTGTCTTGCATCAATGAATCAGTTTGTTATTGTCATTGGGATGGTAGGTCTAAAGGACAGATCAATGGTTCTCATTTGAGTTTGGATTGGAAACTATATAGTGGGAATATATGGATATTATATCAGATTTTCCCTAGAAGGTTTTATCCCCCACGCACCCCATCTGCCTGATTAAAAAGACATTTTAATTATAAAATGTCTTTATCTCTTCCCCCCTTTTATAAGGCAGAATTCCTGGGCTATCAACACCCAGAACCCACTCTGTTATTAATATTCTTCCGCCTCCTGAGTTAACATTCTTAACTAAGGAAAAATCTATACACTCTGTCTCTAGAAGGCCAGCCAGAGAGGGAGAAGAAAAGAAAATTAAGAGACAATTTGGTTGGCTATCATTAATCCTTGTTTAGCTCCCCGGAAAAATAAGCCTTCCTTCTCCCATCTTGATAGCTTGTAGATTAAATTGGCTAAAGAATACTGTAGGGCACGAAAGAAAAAACAGTGGCATTTTACAAAGATACTTCAAAGCAGCTGAAGATATTTTTCCCTTTAGCTGTTTTGCTGTCTAAGATTCAATGGCACTTAAGTGATTTGGGGTTAGTGTCTAATAAGCACATTTGTTTCCCAAATGGAAAACCAGCACGCTAGGCCTTCTCCACAGAGCGTAAGCCTAGCCCTAGGTGTATCTGCTGGTGCTTCTTAGAGGGGAGAAGATCATTTGGAATTTTATTTTTGCAAACCTGCAGATGCTAAGATCTGAACCATCTATTTAGGGCATTCAGAGCTGCCTATGGAAGCTGCATAATTGAGTGGAATTAAAAGCCGCTTTTCTTCTACTCCCCCCTCCCCTCCCCCACCTGCTACAACCTTTAACACTGCTTAGATTTTGAAAGTCACCCTGTAAAATTAGTGCCAGGTCTCTTTCAATGGATGCTTGTAACTGAAAATCTGTTTTCTTATCCCTCAAACCTGAAAGCCTGCAAAGAAAAGAAAAGAAAATGCTTTTAATGAACAGTCTTTGCAGAATCAGCTCCTTGTAACTTGGGTCTTTCATGTGAATCAAAAATAGCTGCAAGTAGGTCATAGTGTAAAACTGAATTAGGCTTCACTTCACATTTTATTGACTTTACTAGCCTTTTTTTTTTTTTTTTTTTTTTTTTTGCATTCACAGTGGCTGATCGTTAGCCAATGACAGGCCTAAATAAGAAGGCATTGGTTCTCTTATTTTCTTTATTTTGCCATATAGGCCTTCAGAATATCAGTGGGGCCCACTACATGCCAGGGATTTGTACTTTTTCCTTTCTCACCCTCACTACAACCCTGAAGGTTGTAATTTTTATCCTCATTTTATGTCTGAGGGAACTGAGGATCATAGAGTTCCAGATAAATGGACCAAGGACGCACAGCTCATCAATAAAAGATCTGAGATTTGGACATATTTCTGTCTGGAAGCCCTGATGTGTTCTACTACATTCTCTTCATTTAAGATTTTTTAACATTTGAAATACATTAGTGAGAAATAATTAAACTGAAATAAAATGCCAATCTTAAAGCCTCCTAAGGCAATGAAAATATTTACTGTAATATTAAATAATTTTTCAAATGACAATAACACTTAAAATTTGAATTGAGCACTTACTATGGATCAAGCTTTATTTAATTCTCACAAGGTTCTAGAGAGATGAGTTCCACTTTTTTTGTCATTTTACTGACGAGTCTCAAAAAACTTAAGGCCCTTGTCCAAGGTCACAAAGCCAGTAAATGTCAGAGTGGGGATTCAAACCCCGGGCCAGCTGTGTTTGTAGTCCAAATGCTTTATCTCAGTACAGCCAATCGAGTTTAGCATAAAAAGGTAATGATCTGTAAGTGATCAATGTAAATGTAAATGAAATGAAATATTAGTCCTTTGAGTTCATGTTTTGGTACTATTTCATTACAGAAAAATAATTTTTGGTTTAAATATCAATAATTTTAATGGCCAGATAATTATGGAGTGTGTTTTTCTTCTAACTCTCTTATCTTGAAGTGCACTTTAATGGTTACTCTTTCTCCTTCTGAAAGCCTGGTTGTGCAATATGTCAGGTTCTTACAGGGTGGGGATAGGGTTCCCTGAAAAGGTTGAGACTGTGGCCTCCTGAGCAAGTTAGAAAGGTCTTGGGAGGACACTGAGAGCAAACCTCGAGTTCTCTGCCGTTTTGCCGACAGCCAGCCCTGCATGGAGACAACAGGAGAAGGGGGCACTCTTCACCTTCTCCTCCTCTCCAGGACATGCTTTTCCATGTCACATGACAACTGTGACTGGTGGCTGGCCTGGGCTTGCTCCAGTGGCTTGTGGACTGGCCACCTACGCCTTAGAGGGGAAGTGGGCCCCAAGTCACATGTCTTCAGAACACAGCCCATCTGCAAGCTCCAGGCTTCCTTCGTGTGTGTGTGTGTGTGTGTGTGTGTGTGTGTGTGTGTGTGTACATAGTTAGTATTTTAAAATGTAAATTGACAAACAGAGAACAGGAGGTATTCACTTCAAATATGTTTTTATGGACATGAAAAATTAAATATTTTTTGGGGGGCTCTTTTAGAATATCTTTATTTCTGTGGCAAATTTGCCCAGAGTGAGTCAAAATACTAGAGAGTATGGTTAAAACTGTCCAGTCTTGTCATAAGAAATCTTAATTGTATAACCAAGAAATCAGGACCCAGTCCATATTCATCTTTAATTTAAAGCCCCCTAGCTACTCAGACAGTTTAAATCCACTAATCTTTGAGAGGATAAGGTTGCTCATTGATTCATTCAAAATAGTTACTAAATACCCACTTATGTGCCAGGTTCTAAACTCTAAACACATGGAACTCATGTGAGTGAAATAGACACTATACAAATAATCAAGTAATATTTAACATGTCATATGGTGAAACTGCTATAGAGAAAAATAAAATAGAGTATTAGGTGTGTGTGTGTGTGTGTGTGTGTGTGTGTGTGTGTGTGTGTGTATGTGTGTGTTTAGCAAGAGGTTCTTACTTTACTTGAAGGCCTCAAGAATAGTGTGTTACATTTGAGCACATACATAAAGGAAGTGTGGGAGCAAGTCTTTCAGATACCTGGGGGAAGACTGCAACAGAAAGAGCAAGTGCAAAGGCCCTGGAGCAAACTGGTGATGTGTATTTGGGCATCAACAGGAAGTGGCATCACAGACAACTCACAAGGTTCCTCTGTTCTGAGTAGGAGAGGACCCTCAGGCTGGGCTTCCTCAGTGACTTCCTGTGACAGCCCAAGTCCACCCTGTAGACTGCATCCATCCTGAAGAGGCATAAAAACTCCTCTAAAGGGAGTGGGGGGAAAGCAGGCAGAAGCTATGCCCAAGCTGTAGAGCATGGCAGCCAATCTAGTTTACATATTTAAATACTTTCTTCACAACCAATAAAACTCAAATTGTTTTAATTGAGCATTTAAATCCTTCTCACTGGTAGGTATTTCAGGCATTCAGTTTTATGCCAATTATTGCATCATCTTAAAAGAGAAGCTTTTAAATTAATTAAACCCATTACACTTGAATATTTGATTCCTGCCAATACATAATTTAAAATCCTCACTTCAAAATAATTTGGTAAAGATTAGTAAGCCTGACAAAATGTCCTAAACCATGCACCTGGATAAACAGTACCCAGACGTTGGAGAGGGACAAACTGGCCCTTGGAAAGGGGCTTTTCAGTGTGGCCACAGGCAGGTAAACCTGCAGTCTAGGTCTGAGAACTGGCCTGGCCTCAGCCTTGGATGTTCTGATTCAGTGCCTTTGGAGAGGGCTCAGGATTCTTTTTCCAAACCAGTGATTTTCTTAATGAGCCATGTTTGAGAGACATGGATCTGGGGTAAAAACAGGATACATTTTTTGTAACACAGAAGAATGGAGTGAGGATTTGGTCTGGTCTGGCTCCGATGATGAAGAGGCAATCTTCCATTCTTTTAATGGAAGCCATGTTAGGGAAGGCGAGGCTATGCGACAGTAACAAATAACCCCCAAATCTCAGTGGCTTAGTGCTCTAATGTCTGTTTCTTGCTCTTGCGAAGTCCAGGGCCAGTGTTCTGCATGGGCGACTCTCTTCCACGTGGTGTATGCTGACGACTTCCATCCAGTCACACTGTGTCCCCTAGTGCCTCTTCAAAGACTTCTGCGGGGCCAGCTGAAGAGAGAGAGAGTGTCCATCTGTGGGGTCATTTTAGGGGCCAGGCCTGGGACTATCCAGTCCTTCAGCTCTTATTCTATTAGGCAGAACTGGTCACTTGAGCCCCTCCTAGATGCAAGGAGCCAGGAAAGGTAGCTTATGTGCACAGGTGTCAGAGCCATCATTGGCAATCAACACATGTAGCATTGGGTCTGCGTTTGCCATCCATAGTCCTCTCGTGGATGCCATCTTCTGCAGGTTCCCAGTGTTTTTCTACCCTTGTTTGCTAGGTACTTCATCCCATGCCCATTACTGACCTCTCTAGTTCAATGTCACAGGAGGAAGAACCCAATCTGGTTAAACCAAATCACGCAGAGGTGTAATTGCATAACAGACACTTGCCCCTCAACCATTCCAGAAATCATTTTTGTTTTAAAGTAAGAGTCTCATCCCAGGGACAGCATAGTTTTCATCCTTTCTTTGCCATAGATTCTCTAAAAAGTCATCGTTTTTGCGATGCTTTTTGTGTTGTTGGCAGCAGGGGTGTTTAGGGGCTAGAGCAGACATCCTGCAGGAATGGGTGATTCTAAGTATGGTGTTTGGGAAGTGGGGACTTTCTAGACAGTCTAAAAATACAAGCAGACAAGATAAGAAGCCTGGGAAGGGCACGTTCAAGGTCAGAGATGGTTTGCCTCTACGATATGACAAATCACGGGTACTCAATGGGAACGGATGAATTAAACAATAGCATTACCTACAATTTTACAGACCCAGGTTTCTCAAGCGAAGGCACCTGAACCAGAAACATTAACTTCACCCGGGAACTTTTAAGAAATACACACCCTTAAGTCCTACCTCAGACCTACAGAATCCGTCTTTTTGGGGATGGAGCCCAGCAATCTGTTTGACAGCCCTCTGGGTAATTTTGTTGCACATCTATGTTTGAGAACCGCTAGCATAGATTTTACCTGCTGATTATGGTTTTATATAAATGTAAGTAGTTAGGGGTAGATATTTTTTTCTTCCTGTGGGAGAAAGAGATGGACATATGCCTTTCAGGAAACTTGTTAGGGAAACTGCTGCGCTTTAGATTAGATGCCTGCTTCTTCAGTATGTCTGCCTACAATACTTTGTAGTGAAAATCAATATCTAGAAAGGTAACTCGAGGCTGTTGAAGTGCCTACAATTACCAATTGTTTCACGTACACTACATAATAAATAAGAAGAAATGGGCTAACACATTTTAAAAGCATTTTAAAGCAAAGATTGATTCAAAAATGCTTTTGTAGTTTTCCTCTTGATGTTATTGATTATGTGTGGCCCCTCTCCTCTTTGTCCATCCAGAACGCTGGGCATGATAATTATTTAGGGGCCTGAGATGTGTAATCCTAACCTATTTATTGGGAACATTTCCAACGCTCCTCTCTTCCTGTCCTATAACACGCCGTCTTACATGAACAGGACTAAACAAACACATGGGGACCCGAGGGGATCATTGTGGACCTCAAGCGTTGTGTTGTATGGAGGATGGAGGAGAGGAGGCTGGAAACAGCGTGCCCAACCCTGTAAGGGCTCTGGTACTTGCTTTTCTGGCACAAGTCCCTGATGTCAGCTGGTTTGCCTCATATGAATGGTAGAAGCGGGTTCAAGATAAAAACCACATCTCGTGGCCCTTCTGCAAACCTCAATTAATGAACGAAATTCCAACTAAACCCCTTCCAAAGTGGTCTTCTGGCATGTTAGAGAACCATCATCCGCCCCCCCCCAAATTCTTAAAATGCCACTGACCTTGACTGTTTGTGTTGGCCACAACTTAAGTTTCCAGATAAAAATGTAGACACTGAATAGAAATTTAAATTTCAGATAAATGGTGAATAATATTTTAGTGTAAGAACATCCCATAGCTATAAGTGTGGAACATTTGAATAACTCGAATACATGAATATAGAATAATTCTGAAATAGAAGAAGTATGAAATTTGAATTTCAGATAAATAATTAATTATTTCTTGGTATAAGTATGTCCCATATTACATACTTAGCTATTGGGACATACTTATACGAAGAAGTTAGTTTAGCCATTAATTTATATTTCACTGGACATCCCAAAGTTTTACTTGTTAAATAATTTTTATTAATCATAACTCATGTGACTTATGTCAAAGGAATACTTGGAAGCCGTTAAGCTCTCCAGAGCTTCTTATTAATCCCTAGATATAGCCCATAGTCAGTGGAGGCATTTTGCCTTTGGGCTCTTTGTTTATTAAGCCATTGTTACTTAATCATTGTCACTATGGTTTGGGGCAACCTCTCTTTCACCTTTCCTGGTGTTCATCTTCCTGGTCTCTGTCCTGTTTGCAGACAGAAAGGTTGACCAATCAGAAACAGCGCCAGCCAGTCTCAGTTCTTCCCTTTAACAAACTGGCCTTACTCTGAAGATGAGGTCAATGTTTCCATTTTGGAGCTAGGTGATACCTGGATGTTTGTAGGTCTGAAAGTCTGGTGTCTCTAAAAGCTTAGCTAACTGCAATTTTGTTGTACAATTTTTATCTTTGGCGAATTACAAAAATCTTTCTAACCCTCAAACTGAGTTATTTGTGTAGGTAAGGGGGACCATCTAATTACCATCCATTAGATGAATAAGAACAGCTCACCCCCACCAACTCAGGCTCTAAGGAGAAAACCAGAGTAGATAGTGTCAGATACAACTTGACTAAACAGGGCTGGCTCAGCCTTCTGTGAAATAACAGAGGCCCAGTAGCAGCAGTGTAAAGTCATTTTGTTCTTTCTGCCCTAGATTCCAGTTGCTACTTCTCTCTGGAGACCTTTTATGCTTGCTTAGTTCTCTATGAAGTCAACAGGAGCATAGGACACCAAGGAAGCCTGTGCGAGTGAGGGACTCTGACCCAATTTGAATGTCCCCATAGTTCAGTTACTCAAAAGAATTCAAGGCTTAAAGATGCAGAACCTTGAAGTTACTAGAGTTTCACTCAAACTCCAAACAGGGAAATCTTCTTTGCCTGTTCCTCTCCTCCCCTTCCCACTTTGTGTGCATGGGAATTTCAGGTGTATAAAAACCATCATATTGATTTATTTGGACATGGATCCTTTGTTACCAGGGTAGAGTTCTGTTTGGGAGTGGCCAGATGTCACTGCCAGTGGCTACTGGGATTACATTGTGAATGAGGCAGGGGGTGCTTTTTGTTTTTTAAATCTTATTGGATGTTTCCTAAACATACAATAGTTTCATTTCTGTTTTCCATGGAGAGGTCCTGGGTTAGTGGTTGGATTAGATCCACTTAAAAAAATTTAAACTCACAATCTGTTGATGGTGCAGCACACTCACAATTGAACAGTCATAAACTGGATTGAGATCCCATCTTCATCAGAGTCTAAAATTCACATTTTGCTTTAAGTCATAGCCTATAAAGAACAGAGTGTAAGGACACGGAGACAGTGAGGTGGTGGCAGTTTCTCATTGCTACTTGAATTCTTATGCAGCAACTACACTCTGTTTTTAAGAGTTTTACATCTGGTATTAGTGAAATTACTGCACATCTTTCCTAATCCCAGCCTTCAGACCATGCTCAGTTCCCCATCTTTCCTTTAATAGCTTCTCACAGTTGTAAGGAACATGCTGGGCTGAGAGCCCTGAGGGCAGAGATGATGTCTGTCTTGTTGACTCTGGAATGGTCACAGTAGGTGCTCAACACAGAGACAAATGAATTAGACTGTAGAGCAATGTAATCAGTCCAGGGCACCCTTACTTCAATAGCTGATTGCAAATAATTTCTTAGGGAGAATAGGGTTTTCTGTAAGTCCAGAAAAAGGAGCTGGACTTTGTCCAGATGTAAATGACCTATTTGTTGGATTAAGAGGCCGACCATTTTCTAGTCCTGCCTCCCAGCATACTTCTGGTCATCTTTATCCACTGGCATAGAAAGAACTGTCTTACCAGTGAAATATTAGGAAAATAAATTTCATGTACTAAAACAGGGGTTGGCAAACTTCTTCTGTAAAGAGCCAGATAGTAAATATTTCAGGCTGTGTGGAGATAGGGTCTTTGTTGCAACTACTCAATGACTGCCCTTGTAGCACAAAAGCAGCCCTAGACAACAGGCCAAGGAGTGAGCGTGGCTGTGATCCAGCCAGTCTTCGTTTATGGACACAGAAATGTGAATTACATATAACTTTCACATGTCTTAATATGTTATTCTTTTTTTAAATTTGTTATTCTTCTTAAATTTTTTTTTTCCCCTGCAAATATTTAACCGTGTAAAACCATTCTTAACGCACTAGCTGTGCAAAAACAGGTGGTGGACCAGATGTTCCTACTGGTCAAAGTTTGGTGACTCTTGCACTAAACAAATAAAACAAAAAAAAACTACTAATACCAAAGTCAAAACTTTGTTGGGGAAAAGGAGCATTTTTGCTTTATCTGCTTTATAGCTTCCCTAGGTAACTAAGAACTAAAATGAAGGACAAAGAAGCTTTTCCTCAGTGGCTTATTTTGTACCATTCTGTGCTGAAGTATATGTGCATACCTGTTTGTGTGCATATAAATGTGTATGGTAGATGTAGAAACAAGTTCCCAGGTTGAATTGGATATGTTTTCTTAGCTATTTGGGTAGGTGAGAGGGAAATGTAGAAAATACAGTATGACCCCAGTTTTTTTTTTTTAAATACATTATACAAAAAAATGATGTATTTTATATAGGCTTGTATGAAGTTCTAGAAGCTATTTATTAAACGGTAACAATGGTTTACCTATGACCATTGGGAGTGGGATTGGTGAGAGGGGGAGTACTTGACCTTTTTCTGGATTATATACATATAATGAAACTGATTCTTGCATTATTTGTGGAATTAAAGTTAGTTAAGTATTTAATTTAAAAATGTTTTCATCAGAAAACAAACACTGCCTGCTTCGGTGAATCTACAGATAAAATCCATTTGTGATTTTAATGACATTGTAGTCTTTTCAGGTTGACTCTTTCTGAAATACAACTTTGGGGAAATCCCTTTATCTACTGGGGAATGGGCAAATAGGAAGTGCTCAATTTTTGTAGGAGCCAGAATATCCTCTCAAGGAATGCTGATACTTAAAATAATGTAAAAGTACAAATAAAATAAAAATCCCACCATCTATAATACTATGGACCCAACCCTTAGAATTTTAGGACACATTTCTTACTAAAACATAAAAAGCCTTTAAAGCAGGCGGTGCCTTTGTCCCCTGACACCAATGTATTTTAGTAAGGTTTCACCAGATTTTCAAAGTCTTTGGTTAAATGAGAACTGACATTTATGCTAATTAGCTGGTTTGGGGAGCATGAAACAAGTAAAAATGCATTACAATAGGTTCCAAATTATGTTTATGTTCAAAATGATGGCTCTGAAGAATATTTCCTTCCATTTGTCAGTTAGTTTATATCTTGCTCCTTTGATCATTCTTTGCCTGCCTGGTGTGTTCATCTGGTGATCTGAAATCTCTTTGTCTGCCTGTAACATGATAGGCTGTTTTCCGTTTGTCCATCTGTCTCCTACAGAAGGTGAAGGTACTTTTCAGAAATGGCTTGGGTTGATATTATTAATCTTTATAAACAGGGAAATTCCTTGAATAATTTAATAGCCAACTGGCATGAGGGGGGCTTGGTATGAAAATGAAATTTTCCTGTCAGCTTTAAAAATCACAGCATGGCCCGGCTTTCATCCTTGCAACTCAAATATCAAAACGCTGGATGTTTATTCTCTTTTATGCAGGTTTTTCTATTTTGCACCATCTAAGGTGATGAGGAAACAGCTTGAAAATGTGTGTTTACTTTCTTTTCTGTTAAAAAAAAAAAAAAAAACTACAACAAACTAACCAGCAAAAAGAAAGCTCTTCTTGTTCTCTGAAACAACAGATGCTGCCTTTGACCTTGGGATTTAAGGGCAAATCTATTCTTGTTTACATGTCTTGAATTTCTTGGATTTGCCAGTATGAAGGCAGCAGTTGGGAATGAGGGCTTTGAAAGATCTGAATGGTTGGGGGGGAAAAAATCTGTCTGCACAGCTGTTGCTAAAGAAATGGTTGTTCTCTCCCCCGCCCCCTTCCAGTTTACTAACATACAGGGTTTAAAAATTATTATTATTATTGTTTTGGGCTTTTACTACTTTTAATTGGAATTATCTGTTGCAGATGTCATAGCCTCTGGGAGTCTGACACCCTGATTCCTTGAGAAGGTGCCTATCGTTGGAGGATGGCACAGTTGATTTGCAGGCTCCTATTGTTCCTCTGTGTTGGGATAAGGAAACAGCCAGTTCTGTGTTAGACAAGATAGCAGGAATGGGAATATTAATAACCAAATACATTTTTTCTCTCTGACACAGCCTCTGTACAATGCTGTTCGCTTGGCCTATCTTTTAGAAAGGCAAAGCTTTTTAAGAAATGTGAGGGCCTAGTGAAACTGCTCTGGAGAAGTGTGCCCATGTAGAATTATTGTTAGAAGACCATTGGCAAGTTTATTATTGTTGTTGCTGTTGTTTGGAATCAAAACCAATAGATAGGCATTAAACTTTTTTGTCTTTTGTGCATGAGTCATGTATTAGACAAGGAAATCTTGATGATGAGAAACTCTTACCTTGGAGCAACAAAGAATTAGGTAGTGACTTTATCCTTTCAGGTAGTACTGAGACCGGGTTTACTTTTACCCTTTAAATGTCACAAAACTTAATTTCATCTCTTTCCATTTTATATGTAAACTAGAGGCCCGAAGCATGAAATTCCGCAAGGGGCTTGGCCCTCGCAGCCCGGCTTCAAGGTCGGTCTGCTGTTCGGTCTAATTAGCATATTAGCTCTTTATTATATAGGATTGGTAGTGAGGTGGCCAAATCAGTTTCTTTGTTTCCCCTCATAAGATCATTTTACTTGAGTTTTTTATTCTTTTTATCTTCTGGATTTAACCTTGTATTTGTGGACTGTTATAATGAAATCCCCTATAGCAGTATATATAATTTTATTAGTCAATTTATAGGCAAAAGGCAAGACCTGTTAGAATGTCATCATGGATACTTATGTAGACAATTTAAATCAAAACATCTTTGTTCTATTAGCTCTGCCTGCTGATTAAAGAATGGGTGGGAAAAAAAGAATAGCTGAGCCTCCTTTCCTCTAGTTTGATCAGTAATAAGGGAGCAAATAGATCAGGGAGGTCAACTTCCCTTTGGGGTGAGGTTCTTTTGCCAGCACTGGCAATCAGGTATATCCTGAGCAGCCATAAGGTAGACTGTCCTCTTCCAATGCTTTTAGAGTCATTTTGATCCTAATCGTCTCAGCATCTCTCCAAGACTAGGTGGGGGCAGAGGTTTCAAATTTCAGTACTTAAAAAAAACGGAACTTCCCTGTAAGGAGGTGGTTAGGACATCTTGCCTTCTCAAATTGATGCTTGTGTAGGCATCATTTGGAATATCCATTAGGGTAGTTGGGATCTGCAACAAGGTGGTGATAACCTTTTGTAGAATTTCTTAATGATCTTCTTAAGGGCATTTTTATTACTAACTTCTGGTACCTTCAAAAGGTCCCAGTATTTTCACTGAATACCTTGAAAAACTGAAAACTATAAAGAAGTTGTAATAGAATTTATTCTCTAATCAGCTACTCAGAAATCCATTTTATTGGTGAGGAATCCAAGATGGATGTTTAAAATTTGTTTGTCTAGTCAACCACCAGCCAACTGAATGTCTTACTCTGGAACTCTTTTCCTAAAACCTTCCCAAAACTTTTTAAGAATACGAAGGAAAGATGGTAAAGATTAGTTTATGATCAGTAACAGTTAAACTTATTAATATATCAGTAATGGGAAAAACCACCCCATCTGTCATTTTAACTTCATGCTAAATTCCTTGTAGACTATGGTTACAGCTCAGCTATGCAGAATTCTTGCTTGCCCAACAGTGGTAACATTTTATATGTTATAGAAAGCTGCCCATTTTGTAAAACTCTAGGTACAAAAGGATAAAGCATTCCTCAAAATAGAATTCTTTTTCTGATCTTTTTATGTGTAATTTTTAACAGTATGAGTCTAATATAAATTTTGTTTACATTCATATTATTGGGATGTCTGTAGGTACAATGTTAATTTATGAAGTGCACTAGAATGAAATATATTGCATAAGTGCTTTAAATAAATTTTCTTAATTCAAGAGTTTATAAGTAAAGGTTTAATTAAGCCTAGTGCATTTTATAAGTTGCTTTTTTCTATTAAAAATATGTTTTCTGGTCTTTTAGCAAGAGGATAAAGTCCATAGGCCATGTGGGGAACTATAGTTTAAAAATAATTAGTTTTTGAAGATTTATTCCTCTCCATCTTTAAGTAAGAAGGTGGCTATAGGGGATTTAGGAGAATCGGTTTGAACAGGAAATTTACAGTATTTCCTAATGAGAGCAAGATTACACCTAAAATAGGAATTGACTTTTTTTAAAAATTGCTTTGGATTTCTCTAAAACTTTCTATGTCCATCTAAGCTTGTCCTCTTTAAACAGAAATTTAGGATTATTAATAACTAAAAATGTATCTGTATTTAAACATTTGGAATATGTATGCTTTTGAGTGTGTTTAAATTGTATTACACCTGTATTTTGACCAGACATTAAGTAATTGAAATACTTCTAGTAAATAAGTACACTTGACCTTTAAACAACTCGGAGGTTAGGGGCTCTGATCCTCCAAGCACTCGAATATCCGCGTATAATATTTGACTCCCCAGAAATTGAACTACACTTGACCTTCCATATCTACGGGTTTCATATTCATGGATTCAACCAACTGTGGTTCGAAAACAGTATTTTTGATCCGCAGTGGGAGTCCATGGATATGGAGGACTGACTGTACTAAGAGCCCACTGTTGATCAGCAGCCTTACTGATAACATAAACATTCAATTAACACCTATTATGTATTTTGTGTATTTAACACCTATATGTATTTTGTACTGTATTCTTACAATAAGTAAGCTAGAGAAAATAAAATGTTATTTAAAAATCATAAGGAAGAAAAAATACACTTGTGGTATTTATTTTTAAAAATCCACATATAAGTGCACTTACACAGTTCAACCCGTGTTGTTCAAGGGTCAACAGTATACAAATTGTCTTCGAGAGGCGGGAGGACAATGGTTCTTCTGTTTTCAAAGACATTTTAATCCTTTCACAAGGCCAGGCTTATGCCAAGCTGTGTAGTAGATATATACCTTTCTACAGTGAGGTACATAGAAAAAGCATAGATTTTAGATGGAGACAGATTTAGCTCAAAACTAAGCTTCTTGTTAATTAGCTATTTAACTTCATGTTTGTTATTTAAGCCCCTTGAGATTCAAGAATTATATGCTTTCTAAATGCCAGGTACTACCCTCTGAATAAGCAAACACTTTTCCTTTTCTTAGGGGGGCTACTGTCTAATGGGAGAGGTAGGCTCATAGGGCATAATTTTAATATATGTGCTGGGTGTGCGCAAGGTCAGAGAAATGTACTCCAAGTGCCAGGAACAGCAGCCTTTCTGCATGGCAGCTCACTTTTTTCAGCACATTCATTGGATATCTCCTGTGCACTAGGACTTGGATACCAGTGGGAAATAGATAAACACAGCCCTGATCCTTCCCGTGTCTTGCAGTCTAAATAACAAAGAGATGATCATAAACTAGAAATTCTGGGGCCTACCCTCTAGGGTTTGTGAGAATGAAATGAATTTTATTTTTCCTTCATGCCATCTCCATTCTGTTCACTCAGGTCTTCTCCACCCACTCAGCCCCTATTTGTTTAAGCAGAACCTGTTGACTGGATCAGATCTCTTTGGGGTAGCTGTTTCTCTTGGTTAATAGTCCCATATAAAAAATCCTCCTTACATGTGAATGGCTGACCACTTCTTCCTAAAAACCTTTACATTATTGCCAAAGACTTTTGGAGGCATCAAGACTGTACTGAATCTCACTTTTTTTAGTGGCAGAGTTCAGCCACTGAAAAAAGCTCCCTGGGTAACTGGGGTGTCTCCTCAAGTCCCACCATAGTGGTGCCTGGCTGTTGTTCAGATGTCGGTGGTAAGTGCTGAGGTCCCTGGTGCTTTATGGAGAGAACAGCAGATGGTAATCCTGTCGCCTCTTGAATATAAATGTTCTTGGTTTGTGGGCTTGACAGGATCAAATTGAAACCAAAGGCTGGACCCAGAAGTGGGAATGCTTTGTTTCAGGTGAAGTCCTTCTTAATATATTACTTTGGTAGAAAATCCATCTTCCCCTGGGCTTTAAATTCCAGGTCATTACCTCAAGGAGAGATTTAGGACCTGTGACATCATCCTACTTAAGCAGTTCTCCAGGTATAATCTTCTGGTTATAAAATATATATAATTAATTATATAATTTATATAATTTATATAATAGTATAATACATATAACATACATAACATAATTATTCAGTAATTATAAAATGCAATTGCTTATGTATAGTTCGTAGTTCCTCAGGCAAATAAGTACATGGTAGATGTACAGGTAAATATAAAATACTCCTTGTAGTAATATGAGAACTATCACTCACATAGGAGGATAAAGAAGAAACACATGAATGAATCATTTCTATATATTTTTTCCTTTTGAAGCACAGGTAGGATTGTGTCATTTCCCTTCTCAACAAAGTTCAGTGGCATCTTACTGCACTCAGAACAGCCTGTGCTCAGAGGCCTCTGTGAGCTGCCTTTCATCCCCTTTTCATCCCAAGTATTTTCACATCCTTTAGGTACCCTTTGCTCCGGCTTATCTGGTCTACTAGCTGTTCCCCCAAGACTGTGCTTTGTATCTGTAGGCCTGTGCTTGTACTGTTTGGTCAGCAGGGTATAAATTTTACTTCTTATTCATTTATAAGGTCTTACTAACCCCACAAGACTTAGTTCAAATACCTTTTCTTTCATTAAACCTTTCACAGTCCTACTAATTAGGATTATTTCTTCCTCTCTATTCCTCATTGTTGGCCTATTATGTATACCACTATTACCTGTGTTAGGGTTTGGCCGGTGATGTGAGGGTGTGAAAGAATTTACAACTAAAAGAAGATATTCAGCGAGGAAGTTTATTTTACTTTCCAAGAGAGGAAAGGGCCAGTGCATCACTAATCAATACAGGGCAAGAAACTAATGGTGACCTGCTCTTTTAAGCTAGGTGACAAGGAAGGAAGGGTTTTGTGTTGTGTTGAAGTTGAGCAGATACCAGGGGCTGTCTTGAAAAGTTACACTTTTTTGTTTGTTTTCCAGGAGACAGTCTGGCAGATGTCCTAGGGAGGTGTCTTATCGGTACTTTGCTCAAGCCTATAAAACATGCTTAGAGCAAAAGCTATGAAGAGTTCAAAAGAGGCTTGTTCAAAGGGGAGGTGGAAAGGGAACTTTCTATTAACTAGAGACTCCTGGGTGTGAATTATCCCTGAGTTCTGAAAACAGCAAGGAGGAGGGGCATGCAAGAATGAGTAGCCTTGAGAGTAGTTTTTCTTGTCTTGCAGTTTGAACAGAGGAGCTGTTTGAATCAGAGGAGCTAACAATCTTAGGGTTTAATTACCAGGTGCTTCTCATAAATTGTGGAAAGCCACAGCCAAGAGAAAGAGAGGCCTTTTTCCTTCTTTGTAACCTGTATAGATTTCTTTCATTTTTGCATGTATCTAGTTAATTTGTTCATTTATTCATACATTTATTCAACAATTCTTTCTTTTTTTATTTCTAATCCTCACCTAGGATATTCTTTCCATTGAGTTTTTAAAAGAGAGTTGAGGGGATGGGGAAGAGAGAGGGAGAGAGAGAGAGAGAGAGCGAGAGAGAGAGAGAGAGAGAGAGGGAGAGAGAGAGAGAAATATTGATGTGAGGGAGAGACATCAATGGGTTGCCTCTGGTTCCCACCTGGACCAGGGCTGGAGGTACATGTCCTTGACTGGGAATTGAACCCATGACCATTCAGTCTGTGGGCCAACACTCTAACCACTAAACCAAACTGGTCAGGGCAACAATTATTTCTTGAAAGCTTGCTCTATCCCTGATACTGTTCAAGGAGATAGGAATGTAATGAGGAGCAGAAAATAGACATGGTGCCTGTGCTCCAGGAGCTTATAGTCTTAAGGTGGAGATTCTCTCTCTCTCTCTCTCTCTCTCTCTCTCTCTCTCTCTCTCTCTCTCTCTCTCCCTCCCTCCCTCCCTCCTTCCCCCTCTCTCTCTCTGGACTGTAATCTTCTTAACATCAATCACAGCCTCTTACTTGGTGGAAAAGGCAATAGTATAAATTAACTATGGCCATGTACTGGGGTGTGTGCTCTCTGTTGTGGGTTGAGTTGTGTCCCCCAAAAATGTACATGGAAGTCCTAAGCCCCAGGACCTGTGAATATGACTTTATTTAGAATAGGATCTTTGTAGATGTGATCAAGTTAAGATGAGATCATACTCAATTAGGGTGGGCCCTAATGCAATATGACTAGTGTCCAGTAAGAAGAGGAGAAAGGACACAGACACAGACATGGGAGAGAATATCATGTGAAGGCAGAGTCAGAGACTGGAGTGATGAGTTTACAAACCACGGAGCACAAGGAGTGGTGGCAACCATTGCAAGCTAGAGGAGAGTCATGGAACAGATTCTACCTCAGAACCTCTATGAAACCAACTCTGGTGACACCTGTATTTTGGACTTGTAGCCTCCAGAACTGTAAGATAATAAATTTATATTGTTTTAGACCACCTAGTTTGTAGTAATTGATTAGGGCAGCTCAAAAAATAAATATACTCTCCCTAACTGGTTTGGCTCAGTGGATAGTGTGTCTGCCTGCGGACTGAAGGGTCCCAGGTTCGATTCCAGTCAAGGGCATGTACCTTGGTTGCGGGCCGTGCCCAATAGGGGGTGTGCAGGAGGCAGTTGATCGATGTTTCTCTCTCATCCATGTTTCTAACTCTCTATCCCTTTCCCTTCCTCTCTGTAAAAAATCATCTTAACAAGTGTATTGAGTTATTGAGGGTCTTTATTTATGGACACCTCTAATCAAGGCAAAAATGTACCAAGAAAAAATTTCACTATACAGATGAAATATATACATAATAGTATTTCATTGAATTTCTAATGGCTTGATAGTTATAAACATTAATAATTTGTCTCTAAACAGTACTATACGGATGTATTCAGAACATAGAGTAGACTCAGAGACTGGGATTACCTTTTCAAACTCATGCCTATAGCTATAATCTTAACCACAGATGATTTATTTAACATGAATTTAAATATAAATTGATGTCTAATATTGCTCATAATTATGTATCTTAATTTTAATGTTACAGTTAAGTTCTGTGATAAATATTTGTTGCTTACTGCTTTTAGAGTTTCTCCTCTAGATTATTGTTGTGATAATACTATTAATTTCTCCTTGAGTCTATGTCCTGTCATGTTGAATCATATAAAAGGAATAAAAAAATAAATGTTCAATAATGTATAGGAATCTGAACAAGTTTGATTAAAAATAAGTTAAATAACAACTTGGTTAGTCTGTATGAAGTGGTAAACCTGAGGGCATCAATTTCAATTATGTAATCTGAATTCAATATTTCAGCACAAATGTTTTAAAATATTTTAAATGTATAGCTTTTTATATATGCTGTAAGTTGAATTGTGTATCCCCAAAAAAGATATGTTGAAACTCTAACCCTCAGTACCTCCAAATGTAAATTTACTTGGAAATAAGGTCTTTACAAGGTAATCAAGTTTAAATGAAGTCATTATACTGGCTTTCCTCCAATATGACTAGTGTCCCTGCAAAAAGGGAAAATTTGGACAGAGAGACACAAATAGAGGGAAGGTGGTCCAAAGACACACAGGAAGACTGTCACGTGAAGAATGTCAAATGAAGATTGGAGCGATACATCTATAAGCCAAGAAACGCCTGAGACTGCATGAACAGGGCCTCAGAACAAAGGCAGGGGAATTCCCTTCCCTGGACTTTTGACTTCAGACTTTGCCTCCAGAACTGTGAGACAAGAAATTGCTTATTGTTTTAAGCCATCAGGCTTGTGGCTCTTTGTTACAGTAAGGATGTCACATCCCTATAGAAATACTACTGAATCTGAAAGTGTGACGCCACAGGCATGTCAGATTTTTTTCAGTAGATTTTACTGTGTTTTCTTATATTTTATAAAGTGTGTATTTTATTTATGCAGAAAAACTGGATTAAGGATTTCCATTAAAAAGTTAATGTAAATTGTAGAGTTTTTTTTTTTTTTAAATATATTTTATTGATATTTTACAGAGAGGAAGGGAGAGGGATAGAGAGCTAGAAACATCGATGAGAGAGAAACATTGATCAGCTGCCTCCTGCACACCCTCCACTGGGGATGTGCCCGCAACCAAGGTACATGCCCTTGACCGGAATCAAACCCGGGACCCTTCAGTCTGCAGGCCGACGCTCTATCCACTGAGCCAAACCAGTTTCGGTGAGGTTGTTTTGTTGTTTTTTTTTCATTAGAATGATTTATCTTGAACTGTTTTTCAGTAAGAAATAGGATTTTCTATGTTCTTGCACACCTTGATTTGAATATGCAATAAATACACAACTTACTGTTAAAAAATCAATAAAATATATTTAAAAAACTTAAAAAAATAAATATACTCTCCCTCAGGAAAGTTTATATGAACTATTGCATAACACTACAATGCACTAGTATTTGAGTAAATGAATGGATTTGGATGAATGATTGATTGAATGCAGTATTGTTTGCTCTCTTCAGTATTAAGAGATCAGGGGTTTTTTTTCTGTTGCAATTCTCTTTTAAGAGGAAAAAATATGGATTCACAGTTAACATCATCATCAGTTAAGGGAGCTGTACTGAATTAATTGCCCACGAGGCTCTGTCTTTATAAATAAAGGTGTGTTTTTGTCCCTGTGGCTAGTGAGCAGGTATAAAAAAGGTAATTAACTATTGAAATAGTAACAACCCTTTCCCTTCTCCCTCCAGTGTAGAATCCTAGTCTTTACATCCCCACCCCTACTTCCTCAGGCAGTTTGTCCCTCCCGTTGAATGGTTCACTTCAAGATAAAACAGCAATTATACTTTTTTGTTGTAGCTAATGATTGATAGAAGTTGTGTCTATTCATATTTTCAGAACATTTTTATAGTGGTTGCTTGAGTTCCATAGTACTCAGAAATTCATGATGTTTCGATATGTTTTGTTTGTAACGGGAAAACAAAGAGCCAACGTGTTCAGTGGCCATTGAAGGCTATCCCCATCAGATATTCACTAACGTGAGGTGCTGTCCCTTTTCTTCCTGGACGCCCTTTCCCTCCTTCTGCCTCCTGATTTCTTCACAGTGCCACCTCTGTGATCTCCTCAAGTCTTACAAATATCCATTACCCCTTATTATATGCAGTTTTGTTTGTGTGGGTTTTCCTAAGTAAACTGTGAAACCCTGGAGGAAGGTCACCAAGCTCATCCAGTGGGCATCAGGAACCATCTAGCTCTACTTTTCTGTGACTTCAGCGATGTGCAGTTTTAGCTTTTTGTGTGTGTACACTAGAAATGGATAAACAGCACCACAAATTATGACAAAGATAAAATTTTCAAAATTGGACAGGCTGAGTCCTTAGAGGCTATATTCCTGGTTTTGAATTTATAAACTACCTGCTGGTGGAAATCTCCTGAGTAGTTTCTAAACATTTGTATTCTTACTTCCTTCATTTTTGAAACATTGCCTCTGTGATTGCAAAGCTATTCCCCTGAAACGTAACCTCTTACTCGGCATTACATGCTGGGAGCATGCGGGATTCACGTGGAGAAGTTAAGCATGCACCGATCTTGAAGGTCAGAAGTACATTTAATGGCACTCTGTGGTCCAATATTCTCATCTTTAAACATTAGTAATTGTCTCAAACACTCAAGGAAGTGCCCCATGTGGGAGCTGCTGGATTTCAGCCATAAACCAGAATTTGGGAATGTGCATCTTGTGGAAGCCAAAGTAGTTAGTGTTGTCAGAGACACATGGTGATGCTACTGAGTTAATGAACTGGGCTTCGTGCCATTTCTACTGAAAAATTTGTATTATGTTTCAGCACAATAGATGAAGGAAACTGATAAGCTGACTGGCTGTATTTTAGATATTTAAACATTGAGATGAAATAGGGAAGCTACCCCAGTTAAAAGAAAAGTCCTGGCACAAATGGCTGAAATAGATCTTCTCTGACCCATTGGATGGACACCAAGAACAGGGCAATTTGGACAAGCACATCTGAAGTGGTTTGTGTTAAAACCTCAGCATTACTTCAGTTTTCTCAGACCCATCAGAAAGCAACTGTTCTGGATAGTCAAGCTACACCCTTCTAGTTACAACTTCTTTTAAAATTTGACAATGGAAATATTTAAAATGCTGTATACTACATGTAGCTACAAAGACATTTCTTTCTTACTATAAAAATAACTTTTTATGGTAATTTTGGAAGAGGTAGAAAATACAGGGAGAACTCACAATCAGTAATCCCATTATCCAGGTATAACTTTTATTAACCTTGTGATGCATTTCTAGTTTTTTTTTTTAACCCATATTTTAAATTTAGCATATATGCTATTGTGCACATGTTGTAAAATTCAGATATACTAAGCATTATCTGGCCTTTTGGGGACTGGAGATGGTATTAGGGACAGTTGAGGACATGTAGTGCCTCAAAAAGTCTCTTCTTCTTCTTCTTCCTGTCCCCACAGCCCAGTGGTGGGTGAGTAGGCAGCTTCCCAAGGAAAGGCTGGACTCTCAGAGACATCCTTTCCAAGTTGTGTGGGCACCTTCCCTTGACATCCCTTGTGGGAAGTCCCATGTACTCTTGGGGGCTTTGGGACTTCCTGGTCTTGCATGTATGTTAGTTTCTGAAACCCTTCCCACCCCTTTCAACCCAGCTATAGAAATCTAGGTGGCTAAGCTTCTGCTTATCTAAATTATGGCAAAGTTGATGATGATAGAGCAAAATATACATGATGGGTTTTGTTCTCTAAATTACTTTGTAAAGAAAAGGTACTCATTGTTATATCATTCTACTTAACAGAACTTGTTAAAATCATGGAAAAGCCAGGGGGGAAATACTTGGAAATTTTTTATAATTAGTATTTCTGGGTCAGTTGGGGTCAGGTGAGACATGTTTGGCTCTGGGGAAGATTCTCAATACTAAGAGATTGCTTCCAGGAGACAGCCTTGTGTAGAGGAACCAGGACGAGTCCTAGAACCAGGCAGGCCTGGTATTAAATGCTGGTTTCCATTCAATCCTCTGCATGATCTTGAGCAAGTTATCTAACTTTTATGAGCATCTGTTTCCTCATCTATGGACCACATCTGGTGATACATACATTCTAGATGTTTAGGGAGCTTAAGTGAAAATACATATGGAGTTCTTAACATACAGTAGGTGCTTGCTAGTGCACTTGTTCCTTCTGTTTTCTCTAGTAGTTTCTGGGAGGTGTGCAGAAAGAACACAGTTCATCATTTATGCATTAAATGATGATAATGGTATGCTAATATTTATCCAGATAAATATTTTGCATGAAACTATCTGTGTTTGTTAATCAAAAAAGTTCTTATTATATATTACTAGAGGCCCGGTGCATGAAATTCATGCACGGGGGGGTGTGTCCCTCAGCCCAGCCTGCACCCTCTCCAATCTGGAACCCCTTGAGGGATGTCCGACTGCCCCTTTAGGCCAGATCCCGGTAGGATCGGGCCTAAGTGGGCAGTCAGACATTCCTCTCACAATCCAGGACTGCTAGCTCCCAACTGCTCGCCTGCCTGCCTTCCTGATTGCCCCTAACCACTTCTGCCTGCCAGCCTGATCACCCCATAACCACTCCCCTGCCAGCCTGATTGATGTCTAACTGCTCCCCTGCCAGCCTGTTTGTCCCTCACTGCCCTCCCCTGCAGGCCTGGTCACCCCTAACTGCCCTCCCCTGCAGGCCTGGTCACCCCTAACTGCCCTCCCCTGCAGGCCTGGTCCCCCCCAACTGCTCTCCCCTACAGGCCTGGGTTCCCCCCAACTGCCCTCCCCTGCAGGCTTGATTGTCCCCAACTGCCCTCCCTTGCAGGCCTGGTCCCTCCCAGCTGCCCTCCCCTGCTGGCCATCTTGTGGTGGCCATCTTGTGTCCACATGGGGGCAGCCATCTTTGACCACACGGGGGCAGCCATCTTGTGTGTTGGAGTGATGGTCAATTTGCATATTACTCTTTTATTAGATAGGATGATTTGAGTTTTCCTTTTCTCATATTAATAATATTTGGGTGAGAGAGAAAGTCACTGAATTAAAAAATTATTCTCTGTGAATTAAAGTTTTCAGTGTATCATTTTATTACATTCTCATCACCCCAAGGACTTTAATGAGTGTGAGTGTTGAGTGGAAATTGAAGTTTGGGGGTAACTTTGTGTTTGAGTTGAAAGATATACACATTTGGGGAAACAAATCATGATCCTATAAAATAAAAGGCTAATATGCAAATCGACTGAATGACAGAACGACCGGTCACTATGGTGTTCACTGACCACCAGGGGGCAGACGCTCAATGCAGGAGCTGCCCCTGGTGGTCAGTGCACTCTCATAGGGGGAGCGCCTCTCAGCCAGAAGCTGGGCTCACAGCTGGTAAGTGCAGCGGTGGCAGGAGCCTCTCCCGCCTCTGCAGCAGTCAGACATCCCCCGAGGGGCCCCTGTCTGCAGGAGGGCGCAGGCTGGGCTGAGGGACCCCTCCCCCCCAAGAGTGCACGAATTTTGTGCAGCAGACCTCTAGTTTGAAATAACTGGATAGAACATGTGTTTTTTTAAGTGCTTGATATATTCCTGGAAGAAAATTAAAAAGGAAATATTTTTTCCTTTTTGCTTGGGGCAGCCATTCTGAAAAGTGTGGTATCAGCTTTTTAAACTGCTTATCAACATATAAAGTGAGGGACTAGCACACTTTATATTGTAACACTTAAAGACAAGCTTTACTAAAATATTAAATGTTAATGTACAACAAAAGATTGCTTAATAATAGTGTAGAACAGGAAAAGGAATTGAGGTTGCAATATGGGAAGCCCATAGCTCAATTTTGTCTTCGGGAATGGGTGATGGAGGTTCCTTTAGAAGTTCCACCTGCCTTGAGGTGCATCTTGAGTTATACCCAATATGTCATTAGACAGAAAACTCAAATTTTGCCCCTTGGGAAGAGGCATTAGTTTACAAGGAGTATTTAATAAGCACCTATGTATGGTGCATAAATGGCTGCGAGTCACTGCTTTTTTGTTTGAGACCAGTTAGTCACCAGGAGCCCGTTTTAGTAGGTATTCTTTTTTTTTTTTTAGAGTTCACAAATGCAAGGAGAGTTTTAAAGGATAAGACCAGACCGTACAAAACATTTCATTAGCTGAAGAATGATGGCATCATTTCATGGCCTGTAGCCTGTGGAAAACTCCACTGTACAACTGTGAAGGATGGGAGTGAAAAGGACAAATAGCATCATAGTACCATTGTAAAAATAGTTTGACTTCATGGACCTCCTCTCCCCCGAAAGGATCCCAGAGACCTTCGGAGGCCCCCAAACCACTTTGAGAACCACGCCACATCATTGACACAATAACTGTTTATACTCAAGATTTGGTGTGATTGCACTGATTCTTTCATTCATTAAACTGTCACTGTTTTCCAGGATGAATAATTATATAAAGGGTCAAAAATAAGGAAGGTTGAATTATACAAATTGCTTTGTTGTTCAGAATTGGAATTGCTGGTAGGAAAAAAAAAGGCAGAAAACTTAACAACAACAAAGAAAATTCAATGGTCTAACTTTTCGATTGTTTTTAAAATTGATGAGTCAATCAGATGAAGAGAATGTATATTCATTATTCATCATAAGAAACTTCTTGGAGTAAGTGAACTTGGAGTGTGTGTGTAGTTTCCAAAGCTGGAAATATTTGGGAAATGGTCTTCTCTTGAGTTTCTGGTATACAGGGATGCACCTGGAGGCAAGGTTTGAATTTGGTGTCAGTGGGCCTGCCATCACTTTCAGCTTTCGAGAATTTTTCCAGAATGATAGCACAGAATAGGAACCCGGCCTGTCCCCACGACCCCTGCTCCCCACCACCATGCAAAATATTCTGTCTGAGTAGTTCAAAGGCCAAAAGCATTAAGTAGGAAACAGGAGTTTAGGAAGCTTGTATAAAAGATGTTTTTGACACTAGCCACCCTTTTGCTAGTCGACCTCTGACTGTGGCCATGAATTCCATTGTCAAGGCTTCTTCTGAAGATGTACAGGTGAGCCTGTCTAAAACATGAAGGATGCTGTTGATTTTTTGTTCCCAGGGCTGGTGTCTGCCAATCTGCCCAGTCAGTTTCCATTGCTGCCGGCTGAGATTTTTCCCATCACCACCATGGCAGAGCACACAATGCCTTCTCTCTGTGGAGAGTTTGTTATTTCAAGAAAAGCTGAGCACAGAACTGCTGGGAATCACTGCTGCTGGGTCTGACCACAGAGAGCAAATTTTCCCCACTGGCTGTTTTTCTTTCCAGCTTCATGGGGCTTTGGTGGTATTGACATTTAGGCCTTGTCATTTTATTGTTTCATGGAAATCCATTTGAGTGAGACACTTGGCATCCAAATATCATTTTTGTTCAAAATGAGTCCAAATGTCTAATTGTCTCACCATTGATCACTGAAATGGAAAGATTAGAAACTTTCATTTGCTTATTTTTTTTTTTTCTGCTTTAAATCCAGTAACAAGTCATTTTACACACCCTGCACAGCACAGCTGGCAGCTATAACCTGTCTTCCTAGTTTATATAATGTTGCTTTCTGTCCCACACACTATCAGATCTGTGACTCGATGCTACCCGAAGAGCTCCAAATGAATTTCCAAATGAGCTCTTTTCTTTCATGGGTAAAGAATGCTTCAGAACGTCGACTCTGCTTGCACTCCATGTGGCCTTTTCCTTCGTGGTCTGATTGAAAAGAAAGAATGAAAACAAATAATATGTGCTGTGTAATGGCCACATTGAAACAGGATTATATTTAGTTCTCCAAGTTACTACTGTTTTTTTTTATGCTCTTTTTTGATTTCAGAGAGGAAGGGAGAGGGATAGGAAAGATGGAAACATCAATGATGGGAGAGAATCATTGATCGGCTGCCTCCTGCACGCCCCTTACTGGGGATTGAGCCCGCAGCCCGGGCATGTGCCCTTGACCAGAATTGAACCCAGGACCCTTCAGTCCACAGGCCTTCTCCACTCATTGTGGTGGCTACTCCTTTGTTTTTTCTTAAGACATTCATATTATTGGCACCTGAAGCAGGTATTTTTCTACCACTCCTTAACTCTCATCAAACTGGGGTTGCCCCATTTCCTTGCAGATATCCCATGCTGCATTCTTTCTGGCTTCTAGAGACTTGTGTGAATCTCTTACCTCCTCAGGGCCCTTTGCATATTAAAACATGATGTTGTGAACTTATGCCATTTTAATCTTTTAACTCTCATTTTAATGGGGTTTATTGAGGGAGAGAAGGTCAACTATGTGACCAATCAGAGGTCACAGTAATGTTTTCTACACCTGTGTTTTCAATTGTTATTAGACAATATTTTTTAATTAAGAATGCATATTGTTCTTTATTTTTTTTAAAAATATTTTTATTGATTTCAGAGAGGAAGGGAGAGGGAGAGAGAGATAGAAACATCAATGATGAGAGTGAATCACTGATCGGCTGCCTCCTGCACGCCCCACAGTGGGGATTGAGCCCGAAACCCAGGCATATGCCCAGACCAGGAATCGAACTGTGACCTCCTGGTTCACAGGTCAGTGCTCACCACTGAGCAATGCTGGCTGAGCATTAGACAATATTTTATTTCACTGTCCTTTTTGTAGCCAAATATGGGTTGGCCTGCCAACCTAACCTTCCTCTGTGGGAGAATTAATTAAAATCCAGAATGTTGGGACCATATTTCTATTCTCTGTTATAGTATTACTTCTCCTCTCTTCTCTTATCTTGTGTGATGCTTGGCAGAGACTCAGGGGCTAGAGGGAGTAGCTCCTTATTAATATTTCAATCACTATCCATCAGCTGCTTCTGAGGCGATTTCCATTCCTTTTTTGGCCTCAGTTCCTATAAGCAACCTGAGAGATAGAACTAATTTATCCATAGCTTTGACAATAAATTGTATTTTGATAAATTAGAGTAGTCCACACTAGATTGTGCCTTGCTTTTTGGACCTGAAAATTCCAAACATCCCAAATTAACTCTTGAGAATTACATAAAGTTAGATTGAGGGTGCTTATGTTTTTTGTGTACCTTTCCCTTTGCTAAGGCTTTTTCCTACATGCTAACGAATGCTCACTGGCTGGCCTCCCTCTGAGATATAGGGCCCTGGGGTGTTCATTTCACATTAACCACAGAACAAGACACTGTTGAGAACGGAGGCTGTTAACTCATTTTCTCTCTTACATTTTCTATCCGGGCCCTCATGAATGCAGTAGTTTCCCCTGTAACCTGCGGTTTCCGTTACAGTAAACTGCAGTTTGAAAATATTAAATAAACATTCCAGAAATAAACAGTCCACACGTTTGAAATTTTGCACACATCTGAGTAGTGTGCTGAAACCTCGCACCATCCCGCTTTGTCTCACCCAAGACGGGAACCATCCCTGTGTCTCACATGTCCACGCTGGGTTATCAGATGGACTGCTGTGGTATCGCATGCTTGTGTTCAGGCTATGTCACTAAACCTACGTCATTCACCTCATCTCAGATCGTCACATCGGCATTTTATCATCTCACAGTGTCATGAGAAGAAAGGTGAGTATAATACAATAAGCTATTTTGAGAGTGAGGGACCACATTCACATAACTTTGATTATAGCATATTGTTATAATAGTTCTATCTTACTAGCTATGGTCAATCTCCTTCTGTGTCTAATTTATAGATTAAACTTTATCATAGATGTGTACATAGAGGAAGAAACAGTATACACAGGGTTCTGTACTATGCATGATTTCAGGCATCTACTGGTAGTCTTGGAATGAGTCCCTGCAGATACGGGGAAACTACTGTATATATTCTATGTTCTGCTAGGAAAGGGAGAGAAATTGGGTGTTTGGGGTATCTGTGCTCAGCTCCTTAGGAAGACTTGTGTCTTATTGATGCTCCAGGCTTCTTCATGAAAGTTTAAAGTAAATCAAGCTGTTAATTCACAAATTTTCTCACTCTGATTTTTCTCCTGAGTAAACAATAAGATAAATAGTTTCTGTGTTTCATTGTCAGTTGTCAGAATGTCTCTATCATTCTCTTTTTATTTTAAATATGTTTTTATTGATTTCAGAGAGGAAGGGAGAGGGAGAGAGAGAGAAACATCAGTGATGAGAGAGAATAATTGATCAGTTGCCTCTTGCACAACCCACACTGGGGATTGAGCCTAACCCCATCATATGCCCTGACTGGAAATTGAACTTTGACCTCCTGTCCTGGTCCATAGGTCGCCACTCAACCACTGAGCCATGCCAGCTGGGCTCTGTTATTCTTATGCCAGTCTCCCTTGCCTAGACCATTTCAGTGGTCTGTCATGTAGGAAGTTCTGGAAGAACTCCAGCTGTGGCTGTGGTTTGTGGGGTGACTATTTCATAATAACAGAGTAATCACATTTTGAGACAACCCCAAAAAAATTTCTGTTGTAACCATGATCTGTTTTAAGTGGTACCACTGAATCAAAGTTTTCCAAGAAATTAAATATTGAGGTGGGGAGGGGGACATTTTGTGATGTATGTGAATGAAAATACTAAACACTCCAATATAGCATCAATATATAATTTGTATGGTTACAAATATTATTGGCATAAATAATTCATGCCGTTGCTTTTTATTCACTTGATTAACGGCATCTTTGTCATTTTTATCTGTCATGATGCCATTGCAATCTTGTGCATTGTGTTTAAAGAATACTTGGGGAAATGTTTTAACTGTGTGTCTGGATGGCATAATGTATTTATTCATTTAGTCAGATGAAATGAAATAGAGAGTGTTTAATATGCATGTTTGCATTACACTAGATACTCTCTCAATAAATTACAGACCGCATTATTCTTTCAATGTGAGAAAAATTGTAGTTTGATTTTTTTCAAGTAAGCCAAAAGGTAGCCATTTTGTACTTTTAATTATAATTTCTTTTTTCAGGCTTTTCAAATGAGCTTTGAATAATGTGGAAAATTTTTGTTGAGATGTCAATAGGAAAATGTTAGTAACTTGAGTGGGCTATATTAAATGTGATTTGTTTATTCTGTAAAGGAACTTAAAATAGGTCTTCTACTCATGGACTGAATATACTTCTGGAAAGTGTAAATTGTTGTGACATAGCCACAAGTTGATACTCATATCATTCCTTGTAGTAGCCATTGTTTTGGTTTCTGAAGCACTTCTCACAGCTGCCAGTTCCACTGGCACAGTCCATTTTGTCCCTTTTCCTGCTCTCCTCATCCAATCCTCTTTCCTACTTTCTGGAGCTTTCAACTTCAACCTGTCCAATGCCTTCCCCTTCCCCTATGGTACACACCACCCAGGTTTTCTTGCTATAATTACCTTTCCCCTTATCTTCTCAGAAAACAAAAAAATCCAGCCCCTTCCAACTGCTGGTATCTGCTTATGGTGTAATTGAAGTAATTTATGTTAAGATTTGGATGACTGATGTCAAAGAAAACCAGAACTTTCACAGTAGTGAAAGCAGTAAAAACAGATTATATTCAGGATTATTGCAGTAGGGGAAAGAGGCCTTAGTATGGAATGAGGCTCAACTCCAAATGCAACAAGAACAAGTGGGGATTTACAACCAAGGAGCAGGGTGAAGGGGTGTCATTGGATGAAAAGTTACTCAAAAGGGGTAATTCTTGCTAACTGACCTAACGGGATTTTTGCTGAAGGCAGTCCAGGGTGATCTGATATTGCCCGGAGATGAGGAAGGTGATCAGATATGGAGGATGGAGGATTCTGGCTAAACCATCTTGACAGGATTCTTGCTAAATTTGGGTGATGTAAAGATAGACATGGAAGTCCAAAAGTCGAGGCCTCGCTGGGAAAAGGACACAGAGGAGCCCAACTGCAGGTTGGTCAAGGAGAGACGCTTTGTCCCTGGTAAGCACACTATTCTAAGAGAGGTTGTATTTCACATGAAAAGCAAACCAATTTCAGCTCAGGCTCAAGTTTGAGACAGTCTCTGGGAGGACTCCTCGGAGTGTAGTCCTGGCTGCAATGCAGTGCAGGAAGCGCCCTGTGAGATTTCTTTAGATGAAGAGGGAAAGGGGAGCTCAGGGTTCCGGGCCAACGACAAGGTTTGGAATTGGGGGGTGGATGTGAGGTCTGTGTCTATTTTGCCTACTGTTGAATCCTCAGTCCTAGTACAGAGCCTGGCATAGTAGTTAGGAGCTCAGTAAATTTGTTTGATGAATTAATTTTACAGATGAGGAAACTGACACATAGAGAAGTTGGAGACAGTGTTCTGTTCTCTTTCACGTATCATGTAAATGAAAAATTACCTTTATTCTTCCTGCCCTATCTGAAGGTCTTGGTCACTAGATAACTGTCAGTACTTTGCTTATGGATGGCACTATAATTTATCTATATGAGGCAATATTATTAGTAGGTTGATTGCTATATAAGTATTTAGTCTCTGGAATCCGAAGGATCAAGTCCAAGCATTTTACTGCTATACTAGTACATTGTAGTCCAGAGATTTGCCTTGAAAGGAATTATGTTTGAACTCATTACTACCTCCAAAGGCTGGCAACATTGCGATTGTGACCATGATGCCAATAGAGGAAGGAATAAATTAGATCTGGGAGTATCTGACTTCTGATTTCAGCCTCCTTTTCTAAATTAAGTGTATTCTCTTTACTGGATCTTACTTTATTTTGGAAGAGACTGTCCCCTCATTGCTGAGCCAGGAATTCTTTGGGACTATATTGAACCAATCCAGGTCAAGAGAGACCCCCACCCCAGCAGCCTTGGCTGCCTTTCTGAGAACCATTTGGTCCCTCTTAGCAAGTTGTCAATTCTGTGTTTACTGACTCTTACCCAGTGAGTTACCCCTGCTACACAGGGTGAACAATACTATATCACCATATCTGATCACAAACTCTTCTTTAATTTACACCCCCAATACTATTTTTTTTTACTAATCTTTAAAAATGAAGAAAATATAGAAAGTTGCATCCCAAGAAATATAACATGGATTTATCTGTGCCAGCTTCTTATCTCTAGAAAAAGTCTAGTAAAGCTGAAAGTGCCATTTGCTGTGTCTCGGCTTGTCATTATAGGAGAGGCATTTTAAACGGCCATCTGAGAGTGAAATGTTTTTGGATTTTACACTGGGCAGGCTGTTCTGAACAGACTCTGAGCAAGAATAGTCCAATATGATAATCATCTGCTTTGGAGAACAGAAGGAAACCAGTTTAACTTCAGCTACATTGATTTTTCAACTTGGAAGACATTGGCTTCTGGTTTCTCAAAGGCCAGAGGAAGTGTTTTCCAGGCATTCTATCATTTTTTTTTTCAAGTTGTTTTTCCCCCCAAATATCTATTTGGTTCCCTTTGTGTAAAATGTACTCTTTTGTTGCTAAGACCCAGGTTTTCCCATGCAAGCTTCCAGATTTCACAACTCGGTTGGATTAGATACTTGGCAAAACTCACCAAGAGCAGTAGAGCAGGGCTGCATTCTAAACCAGCAGGAGGAATCGTAATGACAACGGAGAGCCCTAAATAGACATTTCAAATGAAGAGGAGCCCAGCCCTGTCCTGTGTGTTTAGGTGAGAGCCTTGAGCCAACCTCAGTAAAACTCATTCTTTCTTACTCTGGGAGAAGATGAGAGGAAATCCAGATGGGAAGATGCTTCCAGAAGCTTTTTTTTCTTAATGCTTCCAAATATTATATCTTAATGTGGGCTTTAAAAAAATTCAAAACATGTATGAATCCTTTATCTCCTGAGCAGTCACCCCCTGGGAAGGATGGTGATATGACAATTCCTGGAAACTTTAGCAGCTTAGTTTATTTGTGTATTTCACTTTGTAAAATTTATGTCCATAGTTGGTTGTCAACAGTGATCTGATTTGTGGAATAGGAAACCCCTTCATTTTCTCCCCTTCCCTGTTCTCCTTTCTCTTATCCTCCCTTGCTGTGTTCTTCCTCCTCCCCTTTTTCCTTCCTTTTCTCTTTCCCCTTTCTTCCCTTCTTACCTTCTTCCCTTTTTTTCTTTTTCCCTCTCAACCTTGACAGCTCTTTGGGCTCAGCCCCATTTGCATCTGCTGTCTCTGGATTCTAGACTGCATTTGGAGGTATGAGCAAATGCTTGCATGGAAAACCTAGGTTTTAGCAGGAAATGAGTACATTTTACACAAAGGGAACCAAATAGAAAAGTGGAATAAACACCTTGAAAAAGAATTACAGAATGCCTCAAAAATACTTTCTTCCACTGGCCTTTGAGAAACTGGAAGCCAATGTCTTCCAAGTTGAAAAGTCAGTCTGGCTGCATGTGGTGGTATGGTCAACATGTGTCTAAATTCTCCAAACGGCACCACAGGCTGGGTGCCTCTGGAGGCCCCCAGGAGCTACAGGGTTACTGAGCAGGCACTGTTGATCCTTACCTGGTCATTTTTGCCCTCTTTATGACTTTAAAGCAAACACTAGTGATTCAGGCCAATTGTTCTTAGGACTTGACCACTGTCCATTCTCTTTTTAAGATGCACCTTTCCTCCTATGTTCCAATTAACTTTGGTTACATTGACATTGGCATTCACAAAAATGAGTCACCTTGTGAGGGTGATTTTAATCACCACTTTCTTGCAACCTTTAACCATTCTTGCATATGTATTGGTTGGGAGTATCTCCTCGAATTGCAAATGCAAAGAAATGAAACACTTGAAGAGTGGCATTCTTCCAACCCCCTCCCCCTCTCCATCAGACAGTTTTGAAATCTGTGTCTCCACCAGAGCGAATGCAGGTCTGAGACCACACAGCTCATGGAAATACCTGTTGTGTCATTAAAGACAAAAGAACCAAGTTCAACTGAGGATGCTCTTCTTGCATGTGGCTTTTCTAAAAAGAAGTCAATGTAGGTTTTGAAAGTGAGCATCCACACATCTCTTTAAACTGAACACTGTGGTTATGTGCTTAGAAATCCTAACCTAATTCCTCCAGATTTTCTTCTATTATTTGAGATATTTTCAGTATTTGATTCTTCAAATGTCAAGCAGATGTGCCAATTTTCTTGGATTCTGTCATTTACCAGCCTTTCTCCTCTCTCTCTCTCTCTCTCTCTCTCTCTCTCTCTCTCTCTCTCTCTCTTCCATACCCCTCATGCGCCATATTGCACTTCTTGGTGCCAATGTTTGCAGAGAACCAGGCTTTACCTGCACATTCTCAGGTTACATGAGGGATAGCAGCAGGATCCTCCCTGCTCTAGTGAATACCACATCTTCGTGTGCCATGCCATGCGAAGCACTTACAAGGTTGCTGTCCTCATGGAGCTTCTGGTCGAGGTGTTCAATAAGATAACAGACTGTTCTCAGTAGTTTGCAGCCCACAGGGCCTCACTCGACAGCCTCTAAAGAGAACCCTACCACCACCACCACCCAAAAGTGTCTCCCCTCTTCTGAGTCAGATATCTGAAGTATTGTGGATGTGTTTGGGGAACATTCCATTTCTTACCCTCTAAATTGAGTTGATGGAAATTTGTACCCAAGATCTCTTCTATCTCTAAAATGCTGGACTGTAACTTCGTACCTGTGATAAGGGACTGTATTCCTTCAAAACACACAATTGAACTGTAAGCAACAGTCAGTCATGCATTCCACAGTGTGAGCTAGTTTGTGGGGTCTCTATAATTTTAGAGCCCCCTGAGGTAAGATCTGCACAGGGGAAGGAAAGGGGATGAGTGCCTGGAGGTAAGGGAGGAAAAACAGTACTGCAGGCAAACTTCCTTCTGCTTCACATTTCTTCCAACTGCTAATAAGAGCTCCCAAACTTCTTAGCATGTCTCATTTGACCTGGCCCCAGCTTTTCTCTCTCCAGCATCACAGCTCCCTGCCTCACACCTAACCTAGTCACCTAGGCTTATTGAAACACTGTGTTCCCCCAGTGTGCCAGGCCTCCTCTCACCCCTCCTCTTCAAGTCTCAGTTTAAGGGATGCTTCCATCAAGAAGTCCTCCCTATACCCTCTTGCTCCAGGTCAAGGTGAGGGCCAATTATTCTGCCTCCCATAATCCCTTTCTCCTAGTAATTGCTCTTCTCAGAAATATTGTACTATCTTTTTACCTCTTGATGGCCTCCACTGTACTGTTCACTCCTTGAGCAAAGAAATTGTGCTTTATATACATCATTGCATATAAGCATTGTCCATTCAGTACTAGGTGCTCCGTAAATATTTTTGAATTGATAAATGAATAAGTAGAAGTTTGAAAAAAATTAGCATAATTGAAATTTAAAAGCCTTTCTCCCCCTGCCTCCCTTTTCCCCCCTCAGGAGTGTTCCTTTCTATTAGCAGAGTTGTAATCTGACACAGTCAGTGTAAACTTTATACTTCTCCTAACTAATGCCCTGATTCTTGAATCATTGAAAAAAACTTGAAAGCCTTTAGGCATACAAGTACCAATTCATATCTCCCTATGAACCTCTTTAAGTCTCTGGTTACCCAGCACTCACTCTACTACCTAAAATTGTGCTTTCATGTGCCTTTGTGAGAATCCCACACTTTTTTGAGCCAGAAAGTACTTTAAAACTTATGTAGCCAAACTCACTTGTTTTGAAACCTGGGAATAGCATAGTGAGTTCTCAAGGTGCCAGAGGTTATGCATTGGAAGGCTTTCAGATTATTTTTAGGCTGGCCTACCTGGCTCATCAACAAGGCTGTTAAAGTCACATATGTCAGATGAAGGTGTGATAATGTCCAGCAACATAAGAAGGGCTGTTTCTTCCTGTGGATGTTTCATCAACAAGGACACTTTCCCCAGAAGGCCTCCAGCTGATGTTGCTTTCCATCTCTTGGCCAGAAGGAATTATACCCACCCCAATCCAGGCACTTGCAAGAGAGCAAGATTATCAAGATAGGTGAGGATTTATACCTGAACTTGAAATAGTGTCATTTCATTGAGGGGTGGGTATGGGAACAAAATTGGTATTCCCTTAACTGGGAGGAAGGGGAGAATAATAACTAATTCCACAGTACTTCCATCACAGGGCTTTGCAAGTGCTACTCACATTGGAAAGCCGGGTGAAATCACTTCCAGTTTAGAAATGGGTGGCTTCATTTATCACTTGTTGATTCTGCTCTGAATGTCTGAGGAGTTGCTTCTGACACTGACCTGTCATCTTTCAGAGTATTTTAGGAGTTGGGTTAGAATTTTTTGTTTTATTTATGGTCTCGGGGGGCCAAGCAAATAAATTGAGATGTGAAATGGCGAGTTTGTTCTTTCTGTCAATGTCCAGATGAAAGTGATAAAGAATGGCATTCAGGCTCACTTCAGAGAGAAGGTGGGGTGGGGTGTGATGCGTTGGGGATATGAGGAAGACAGGCAGAAGCTAAATCTGGTTGTTTTATTAAAAGGTCAGTGAAATCAAACAGAGCAGACAGTTTTTGCAAACAGAACTAAGGAAAGGCAAACCTAGGTCAGTCTATTCTCACACTAAGATGGTTAGTTTATCAGCTCAGTCATGAGAAATCCCTTGGAGAGGTCTGTGGTGAACTGAGATAGACCATGGTTCTCATCTTGCTCCAACTGCCCCCAGAATGGCCCACCATTGACCCCACTCCTGGGTTAGGACTGAAGAGGTTTTAAACAGGAGTATTTTTATTTGTTGTTTGTTGTTCATATGACCTGACATCTTGTTATCCAAGAATTAGCTCAAATATTACCTCTTTGAAGAGACTTTTTCTGCCCGAACCAATGTAAAAGTTTGTGTCCACTACCCCCAAATTAGCCTGCTGTGGTGTTTTGACAGTCATTTTATTCTCTGAACACCACATACCTCGATCTGGAATGGTCTTCATTTATGTATTTACTTATTTAACTTCATTAGAACAGGGATCTTGTCTGCCTTACCTATTGCTGTAACTGGAACATCCAGAACAATGACCGGTGGAATAGGTGCTCAATTGTTGAATGGATGAGTCATACCTTATACAAGGAAGTCATTCCTTACACAAGGAATACAGGAAATTAAAACATATTTCTTTACCCTTGGTATTAAGACATGGCCATTTGCTCTGATTTAAAAAATGATATTTATTTATCCATCTATCCACTCAACAAATAGTTTGTTGATTATTTACCAGGAACTATTATTGGTGCTAAGCTGTTTGAAAGTAGATTGTCATTTAATAGGAGAGACAGACATGTAAAAAAATTAATGTGCAGTTATCATGGCTGAGTAACTAATAGAGGGTGGATTTGAACCCAAAACTGTGACTTCAGAGCCTTTTGTTTTTTCTGTTCTAATCAGGAAACCTTTAGGGATACAACTAGGAAGATAAAGGCTTCACCTGGACTTACTGGGAACTCTTGAAGTTTACAATGTTAGTGAAAACACTCAGCAGGATTATATCCCAGAATTTTACCATTACATGCCTAGCTTTCCTTTGAATTAACAACCCTTTCAAAGAGATAACAAGATGAATAGATACAATGATCGACAGATGACACACAAATGGATGGATTTGTGTGGATAGACAGTTTGACAGAAACTTGTACTGTATTAGCAGTTACGGAACTTTAAGTCAAAGTTAAAATTATATATGCTAAGTTGCCAAGCTTACTGCTGTCATTGCTTCTCATCAGCATTGGGTAGAAGGCAATTTGTGAAAATAATTTATAATCTTGCCTGGCTGGTTTGGCTCAGTGGATAGAGCGTCAGCCTGCAGACTGAATAGGTCCTGGGTTTGATTCTGGTTGAGGGCGTGTGCCTGGTTTGCAGGCTTGATCCCCGGTGGGAGTCGTGCAGGAGGCAGCCGATCGTTGGTTCTCTCTAATCATTAATGTTTCTACTCTCTCTCCCTCTCCTTTCCTCTCAAAAATCAATAAAAATATGTTTAAAAATAATTTATAATCTTTTTTGTGTGTAGTATATGTGTATCTGTGAAACTGTGTTATAAAGATGTTTTCATTCAAATCCATCTGTCTCCTTTCTATTCCTTTGTGAAATTGGGAAGGTTAAAGGTCAGGCTGGTAATTTCCAAGCAATGGCACTGTTGAGGAAAATGATGGTAAATAGTATTGTTACTCCCACTCCCCCCATCACCCCCACATTCCTAATAAAGAAAGGGCTTTTCATCCATTCTTATTTAAATCTCACAACCAGAAGTGGCCAGGTTTTGCTCTGGTTAACAAATATTAAACATGCTTTCCTGGCCTAGGAGACCCTGGATGTGGGTTTGAAGGCGGGCCTTGCTTCCTCTTTCACAATATTAAAATGTACGGACTGTCTTCCTCACAGCTGAGTCTTCAGCACTTAACTTTGATGGAGAAAGATAGCAAAAGAGACATCTCTAAAAATATGACTCATAAACTTTTTTATTATTATTTTTTTAAATATATTTTTGTTTATTTCAGAGAGGAAGGGAGAGAAAGAGAGAGGTAGAAACATCAATGATGAGAGAGAATAATTGATCTGCTGCCTCCTGCATGCCCCCCACTGGGGATCGAGCCCACAACCTGGGCGTGTACCTTGACTGGAATCAAACCCGGGACCCTTGAGTCTGTAGGCCGACGCTCTATCCACCTTGCAAAACCAGCTAGGATGACTTAAAAACCATTATTAGTGGTTCTTGATTTTTATTAAATACCTATTGTAAAATAAACCCTTAGTCTCGGAAAAGATTGGAAAATAAAAATCTGCACTATTTCAGCAGTAACCCTAGTTATCTGGTGAGAAGTTATTCAGTAATATCCTTAAAGCAGTTGGCTTTGAGAAAACACCTCATTTGACACAAAGGAATTTTGTAGAGCAAGTTAGCCTTTAAAGGAAAGGAAAGTTGTATTGAGTTTTTAAAATATTGTGTGAGCCCATTTGTTTAAACTAAACACTGGAGTGTTTTAGATTTTTAACAAACCTAACTGAAAATTTAGCTAAAAACAACTCATCGGGAACCAGATGGTGCAGCCACCATTGTGAGCTGAACCCAACTCCCCTGTTTTCCGAAGTGCATGTCAATTTAGCTCCCAGAATGCCTAGGACAAAGATGCCATTAATTCTGGAAGCCTCTGTACACTAGTTACCCTGTCCATCCTATTGCTGCCAAATCAACTCATTCTTCTCCTCTTGGGAGTAAAAGGTTTGTGTGTCTTGGGGAGGAAGAGAGAGAGGGAAAGAATGCCATCTCCCCAGGTTTTCATCTGTTATAGGACAGGAGACAGCCAAGCCTGCTCTGCAGATGAACACCTCTAGAGCTTTAGTTAACGAGGGCAAGAAAGATGGAAAGCCTGTTAGGACTACAAAGCAAGTTATATCTTGACTGGATCTCTCAAAGAGCATTGGTTGAGGGGTGAGGACAAACTTCAGCACTAGGCTCCTATGATATTACACAGAGTACCTGGCTTAAGCGGATACAAAAGGAGAGCTTTTTAGTTGTGAAAATCACTTCCTAGTGAATTTTTTACCTTTGGCCATATGGTTAGACAGGTAAATTGTTTTTTCTCTGCTCTTTCTATATAGTAATCTACTGGGTTATTCCTTTCCATTTTGGGGTACTTGGGTGTTCCCAGCATGTCAGTGAAGCAAACTGGAAGGCACAAGGATTCTTTCAGGCTTGTTTTTTCAAGGGCTTAAAGCTAGAGGTTGGTCTTGGTTGGACTCCTGTGAGGGTCAGCTTGTAGGCCACCAGGCCAAGTTTTCAGAGGTAGTTATCAACTACCAGCTGACAACTTGCCAATTCTTCCTTAATTCCAAAGCTTGAGGCCTAGTCCATCATCCATGCGATAGCTCCCTAATGGTAGCCCCTGGAAGACCAGTAGGGCTGCCTCCTGGTTAAAGGTGATGTTTAAATGTTAGATCTGTGCTTACAACTTGGGGTCAGCACTCTGCCTGAATGCAAGGCCTCGGTCTAAGATTTATTCCCTGAACATTTATTAAGCACACACTATGTGCCAGATATACGCAAACACAGACACACACACACACACACAAAATATATGGTCATTGACATTGTGGGATATAAGCTATACACATGAAAATCACAAATATAAGTCATTACAACGCACTAAAAGGCTGACAGACACATGGACATTTACAGGGAGAAATCAAACTTAAGTGGTGTGTGTGTGTGTATGTGTGTATGTGTGTTTGTGTGTGTGAAAGTGAACTAAACAGATAAGGGTAATTGGTTATTGCATTTGTAATGAGACCACCATCACCCAATTGTCTTAGCTTATACTTCACAAGAAAGATGAGCGCCACTCCCACACTTTCTGAGAGGGTCAGCTGAACAGAAGAAACCTCATGGGGATTAGGCTGCATGGGCAGAAAGGGAACAGAACAAGGCATGGCATCCCTGGAAGACATGGAGAGAAGCTCTAAATTTGCCTTGGCTTGCAGGAGATTCCCTTTCACCTCTTTTAAGTTGAAATTTGGCTGGCCCTCACCGAGAAGAGCCCGATCTTTGCTTTCCTTTCCCTGCTCCACGGGCAGCTTGTGTGTGGCCATAGGCAGTTATTTCCAAGGCTGGCTTTCTCTTGACTCTTCTTTCTTTGACTGACAGGAGGCATGGGGAAGGAACGGGCGAGGGGAATTAGAAAGGAGATAAAAGGAGAAACATATGAGTCATCCTCTCATCTCCAAGGCCTATGTGACTTGCATTTTCTCTCTGAAAGTTGATTTGGGCCAGCCGGGAAATCATTAGTGGGGTAGTGTGGCTTTTTAAGGTTCAGTGTTTATCGATGCCGAGGCCTCTTTAGATGTGCATTTCCTTTGTTCTGTGCCTCCACAGTGGTGGGAGTTCTATATAAAATATTAATCATGAAGTTTTAAAAAAATCATTTCCAGTGGCACAGAGATATTGAGAGTTATGGCTATGAAGCTTTGGTACAGCTATATTTTCTGGCCCACGTGTCTTCCCAGAGATGACACATATGCTTTTCATTTTGCTGCCATTCTTTTTCATGAGATCGCAGGGCATCAATCATCACTGTGGTGGAGAAATGAAGGCGAGGGAACAAAGTCCCCGTCTGTAAGCACAAGTTGATGTGCTTGTCTGCAGTGGAAAAGGACAGTCTCCGAATGCAGAGACCCAAAAGGGCTCTGTGACTTGTACCTCTGGAATGAGACTCATCAGCAATGACACCAGAAGCCAGACCAGGAGTCGGTCTTGCAGCGGTGTTTCCAGAAGCTGTGTGGGATTCAGTCCCCATGGGCAGTGTAATCCAATCACAGAGTCTGGGTGTGGATGAAAGAGTAGGGATGCCTGCCCTTCAGAATGCCACATCAAGTGTGGTGGATGTTTATACCCTGAGCAAAGGTGCTGTGGGCGGTTGGCCTCCCCAGCTCTCAGTGAAAACCTACCTGGGCATTTCAAGTGGCATGGGTCCTCAGGTACAGCTTGCCTTTATTGTCATCAAGATGTTATTTTCCATTCTAAGAAGGCAGACCACAAGGAGAGTGCTGTGATGAGCATAAATAAAATTAAATTAGGAACTACGATAATAATGGTAGTTATCCTGGCCTGAGAATTGGCTGGGTGTTTCACATGGACTTTGAGATGGGAGGTCTTATTATTCTTAGTTGAAAAGACTGAGGCCTACAGTGGTTAAAGTGCCAAGGTCACATAGCTAGTAGGGGTAGAGCTGGGAATGCTAAGTAAATGTGGGTGCTGTTATAATGAACAGGACTATGTAATTGCTTAAATCTCTTTGTACATTGAGCACTTAGCAAATGAATTCCCAGTCCTAGAGCAGCACATGCCCTGGTCCTCCCAGCACAGTTACCAGTTCTTCAGACACTCTAGGACCTCAGCAGAGGGCCACCCATGGTCAGTGGTATCTTCCTATGAGCTGAAACACGCCTAGGGCTGCCTCCTTTATGACTTCATTTTTTTTAATTGACTTTATTGGGGTGACATTGTTCAGGTGTACAATTTATAAGAACATCATCTGTATATTGCATTGTGTATTCACTACCCTGAGTCAAGTTTCCATCCATTACCACTGTCCCCTTTTACCTTCTTCTACTTTCCCCCAACCCCTTTCCCTCTGGTAATCACCATGCTGTTGTCTATGTCTATGAGTTTTTTCTTTGTTTAATCCCTTTACTTTCTTCACCCAGCTCCTCTCTGACAGCTGTCAGTCTGTTCTCTGTATCTATGAGTGTGTTTCTACATATTTTATATGCTAGTTTATTTTGTTCATTAGATTGCACATATAAATGAAATCATATGGTACTTGTCTTTCTCTGACTGGCTTATTTCACTTAGTATAATACTCTCCATGTCCATCCATGCTATTGCAAAAGGGAAGCATTCGCTTTTTATGGCTGCATAGTATTCCATTGTGTAAATGTACCACAGTTTTTTTTATCCGCTTACCTACTGATAGGCTCTTAGGCTATTTCCAAGTCCTGGCTATTGTTAATAGTGCTGCAGTGAACTCTCTTAGCCATTTCTATGCAGCCACTCAGCCAGTCAGTCCCACTTGAGAACTAGAATAAACAGTTCCTGGTGGGTACTTTCAAGTTTTAAAACAGATGGAAATGCTCTAGGGACCTGGGGAAGTAGAAGGATCTTTTAGCAGAAGAGCTATTTTTTTCCTGATTTTTCACACCAAACTGAAACACACGGTCACACACCCATTCCTGGGGAAATGCGAGGGACTCTGTGTGATGGAGGCTAAAGTTTTTGTACTGTTCTGAATGAGCATTCATTTCACTTTGATCTAAGTCCAGTTTTCAACTTATCTAGGCTGCCTCCACCTGCCCTCCAGGCATCACACAGAATCCCAAGCACCTGAAGGGGATGGTTTAGAATCCATCCATCCCCTCTAGTGGTAGATAATCAATGGCTTTTCAGTAGGGAGTGTATGTCAGATGAACCTTCAGCTATTCACTCTCTTTGAAGTTCTAGCTGACCTTGAAGCTGAGAAGAAATTGGCTGGAGGAGAATAGAGTATTTCCTGAGGTGTTCCTGAACTAGCTCCTCTTGATTCTTCATGGCTACTTTATCCTTCATGTCTGTGGCTTTTGTTTTTGACCATTTGTGAAGTATTATTAAAAAGGAGTTCCCCAAGCATCTCACTTGGTTAAGGAGACAGTGTCTGTCCATTAGGACACCTTGGCTATTTCCCAGCAAAATGCTCTGCCTCGTTCAATTATACCCCATCAGCTAATGAATCTCTTTAAAGAGGTTTCCTTCTTCTAATTCTCAGCTGGTATTTCTCTAGGCCTTGGGAATTGAGGAGTCATTGGTTGAATTTCTGACAGTGTGAGAATGTCTAAGAGTTTGCATTCATTTCTCATGCATAGTGAAGAAGTGTAGGCATAGGAAGCAGGGAAAAATAACTGAGGAAGAAAACAAAACTTGGAAAAATCCTGGAACAGAGACAATGCTCCAAACAAGCAAGGGGATGAGGCAGTGGACAATTTTCCTTTTTACCAGTGGGGATTTGTTTTCCTTTTTTTGTCCTCTATGTGGCAAAGGAATAAAAATGCCTGTCTTATTGGCTGCTCAGAGTACTTTGTTGTATAATTCTACTCTTTTCTGTGGTTCTGTAGCACTACCTTCCTTCTAGTTCCAACGGGGGAATTGATCCATTCCCTCCATCCTGTACCATATGAACCCAAAGAGATGGGACAAATATCCAAACCATAGAGGACTTAGAAAGTTCAGAACAAACCTTTGTCATGTTTATGACTTGTCCGTGTCCTTAGGACATTTCTGAAACACTGAGTAGCAGCTACCTTTGCGTTCTCGAAAAGTACTCGGGGATATGCGTCACAGTACCTGAGGATCAAAATCAGCATTGTTGCCCAGCTGGTGTGGCTCAATGTTTGAGCATTGACCTATGAACCAGGAGGTCACCGTTCAATTTGAGGTTCCATTCCTGGTTGGGGCACATGCCTGGGTTGAGGGCTCAATCCCCAGTAGGGGGTGCACAGGAGGCAGCTAATCAATGATTCTCATCATTGATGTTTCTCTCTCTCTCTCTCTCTCTCTCTCCCCCTTCCTCTCTGAAATCAATAAGAAATACATATGTTTTTAATAAAGAAATCAGCATTGTTCCTTTGGGCCTGTGACACAAACCATTCCTTTGCCCATGTTCAGGCACTTCAGCTTGAATTCCTCTCATCCCCTGGCTTATCAGAGTCCTCTGTATTTTGAGGGGGTGGTGTGGTGGCTAAGTACTCAGGCTACCTGTAAAGACAGTTTTTTTTTTTAAATTGGCCCCTGAAAGACATTTTAAAATCTGTTTATGAGCAGGTGATGTCTAGGCAGTGAATAGAAAAATAGTTAAAGCTTGTATCCAGAGTTTGCAAACCAGGGAACTTTCAAAATGATTTGCAGTTTGATTCTGAAACCATCTTTGCTCTACCTAAGCCCCGGAACATTGCTTGTAACCAGACAACATTTGTCACCCAGACAGCTTTAGAAAAGTCTCCTGTTTCCTCATGGAGACTGGGGGGATAAACTTGAGGAATCTTTTCAGTTTTTTGAACCTGGGATTTTCCCTAAATCAAAAGACTGATTAATAGTTTCTCTGCCCATATCAGGTGTTGTTGACCAGATGTTTCTTTCAGGAACTTCAGTGCTTTATTTTCTAAATTCAATTGGCGTAAAATAAAACACATTGCAACTTCAAAATCAGCTGCAACCTAGCAGGATAAGATGTAGTTATGAATCAAAATTAGGGGATGGGGCTGAGGTGGGTGGGCACTGCAAATTCGAAGTGCTTTTCAGATGCGTTAAAAATGGCTTTCTCATGTTGAATCTTTGGAAAAGCCATGTGATTAATCCACATGCTAAATTCCTTTTTATTTTGCTTTTCAGAACACAATTCCCAAAGCCATTACCATATTGCAAATGAGAACATATTTAACTTGCTTATTGGGAAACAGTGAAACATCAGATCATATTGTCTGCAAATTATTTTTCCATGCTTATATTTTGCATATCACTTCTTTCTGATGATAAAATAGGATTAAAACAATGGGTCTCTGTTGTATTATCTACCCATGAACTTCATCACAAAATGATGGGTTGATGCTATGAAACTAAAATTTTCTTTAGCCCTAAGTCTTTTTTTGCAAAGAGGTGGATAGAAAAATGTGTCTGCATTAGTCAGCAGTTGAGAGTCTTCACCCAGTAATAGAAATTTGATTAGTAATGATATTGTTGTTTGTTTTGCACCAAACAGAGAGGCTTATGGGATTATTGATTGCAACACAGTGCAAAACTTCTGGGCGATGTTTTTCTAACTTAGTTTATTTTGGTGATGTATACCCAAAACTAGATACATGTTATAGGGAATTTGGATTTTTATGTGGAACTCTGGTTTATACCGGGAGGGTGAGCAAATATTAAAACCCTAAAAATTGAGTTCTTTAGTTGTCTGGGTAAAACATAAAATTCTGTAAATTAGTTCATCATTCCTTCATCTTGTGGCAGCCTGATAGAGGAAGAATATGGGCAGGTGATCTTTGAGGTCCAAATATTTGGAGACTAGACTTTGAGAAAGTCAATTAATCTTGTAAAGACTTTTTTGAGTTTCTGTGCTATAAAATATCTTTAATAATAGCCTGCATGAAGATCAATATAAACGAGCTATGGAATGTCTTTCATGTGTTCTACAATTGCTAGAACTTATATTATGTTTTTTTTCTGAAATGAATATATATTTAAGAAAGAGGATACTTAATATCACTATTAGTCATTTGCATTTTTGGTATGAATTGAGGATTTAAGAGCAGATACATATACATATTGATGAAATGTAGAGAGAGATTAAGAGGCCTGATTGTTTGAGCTATGTCCAGATCATGAAAGTTATGAAAGGTTTTATAATTTTGCCAGTTGTGTGTTTTTATAAAGTAGTTATTTAAACAGTGGCGGGCAGCTAGTTGCATTCTCTGTTCTGTTGAGTTCTCCAGAGGTATTGATTACAATAAAGACATTTCTTGCTTTTTTCCAATCCTCAGTAATGAAATTTTAACTTAATTTTGTGGGTTTTATTTTTTAAGAGAGAGGTTGGCTAAATTTTGTTGATCAGAGTTCCCTCTGGCTAAGGACAGTAGGGAAGTTCTTCACTCTCATTTACTCTAGGGTCTGGGTAGTCCTTAGTCTAAACTTCTTCCTGGTTGTGACAATTCAGAGAATTAAAAAGCAAAACAAAACAATTGTCTTCTGATTTCTTATATTCTTGAAATCAGATCTTTGAGAAAGGTGATTAAAACAGCCATTTGGTCCTAATTCAAGGTGAAGCTTGGCGTGACATGGCAGCAAGTCAAGGCCTCATCGCAGATTTAGGATTCACCAGATCCACAAAATCTTTGGGAGATGGAGTCAGAGTGAAGGCCCTGAAATCAGAGACCTTCCCAGCCTCCCTCAGGCTGCTGGAGGGACTTTCTTTCTGACGTCCTGGTTTAATATTCACAGATACTTCAGTTATTTCACAGAGTTGAAGAAGAGTGCTTAACTCTGCCCAAGGAAAATGATGCAATCTAATATATGAAATACTTCTCCACATTCTCACTCCATTGACATTTTCTTTCAATGCCCATTTCTCTGTCTTACTTGTAGATTTTCATGTTCCTGGGGGATTGGATGATGTCACCAGCATCTATTACTCCCCCAACCCAAAATCTTACAAAATTTGGGTTAGTTTTTTTTTTCTTTTTTCCTGTTAGAGAGATGAACTAACCAAACTGCTTTCTACATCAAAGTTACATTGTGACTATCAAAGAACCAATTCTATGCACAGTGTATAATATTGCTCTAATTTAATGCAAACTGGCAGGCCACAACTTGCTTCTAAGTGAGGAGAACAATGTAGCATTAGCATGGTTATGCTTTAATATACAGAATTGTCAGAAGATAAATAAAAATTTATGACACTTTTAGGTGCAATATTGTATACAAGATGCCATTCTTTGCATGATTTTTTTTTACATCTTCTCTTCTTCCCCACCCCCGATCTTTAATATCACCGGCCTGTATAAGTGAATGAATGTGTTTACTTTCCACCAGCTGCCCAGATGTCTTTGATTTCCTGCTTGTGTTCAGAACACTATTTAGAGTTAAGATTTGAGGCCAAGTTAGTACCCAGCTCATGCCCAACGCTAGGCTGTAACCAATGGTAAGCACAGGGAAGGTGCAGAGGTATTCTCTTTGTCATACTCTGCTTGCAGTAAAAACATACTCATGAAAAGAAAAACGAGAAAGTAAAATAAGACTTTGTTTTTATGTGAGCTATTAAGTGAACAGAATACACACACACACACACACACACACACACACACACCTGAATTTATCTGTGTAAATGAATGTCCTTCCTTAAAATAGAGAATTCTACATCTTCCTTTTAAAAAAGAATGCAATTGCCCTACATATCCAGGGGTTGCCTTCTTTGGGTGATGAAATACACAATCCACGAACTTGATTTTGGGTCACTTTCCATTTTAGCTTTTCTGATGGTTTTATCCAGCATGACCCCCCTCTCTCTTCCTTACCTTTGGAAAGATATTAACCTCTTTCAAAAAAAACCCAAATATACTTTCTAACCAATAAAGGTGAGTCATAATTCTTTTTTCAATATTCAGAGGAATGTGAGGGAGGCAATTCCAAGATGATTTAAGCATCAATGGTATTAGTGCCTAGAGACAAAATCCATTTTGAGTGCAACTCTCGGTAGTTTTGTTAAATAAAATTAGACACATTATTTATATTAAGTATCAAATAGTGTGTGCAGGAAATTCAACTTCTTGATAATTTAAGCCTGAACTAAGCATATATATTCTGTGGGTCTGAGTTAAATGAACAATATCTCATAGTAAAGAGCCTCTTGCAATGCCCTGGCAGCCTGCTCCAGCCTCCACCCTAGGTTGCTAACCTGCCCAGGCTGGGGAAAATGATCCAAGATAGTGGTGGGAAAGTTAATAATTAGCATAGCTTTTCCTGCTTCTCATTTCTGAGCCCAGCTATCAATGCATGTCATCAAAATTATTACCCAAGCATGTCCAGGCCTTATCTCAGGCCTCCAATATCAGGAGTGACCAGCCTCAGGCTGGAACTGACCAGAGTGGAACTGGACACCCTTAAGCCATCATCTTTTAAAGGACTCATCACCTGGAAGTTTTTATATCTGTGCTTTTTGTCTAAGTCTTCCCAGACTCTATGCAGATTCCAACATGTGCTGTGGGTTAGGCTCATCTCCAAGCAGCTGTTTGCCTACCTGTAAATTACCTGGCAGTAATGTACATGGAAAATATGTTTTGTAGGCTTTACTGGTTTTCCTGCTGCTCTTTAAATGACCTTCTGCCATTCTTCGGTCACACAAACACTTTCAGATGCACAGAATACGTTAGGTTTGTGGTCACTTATTATTTGGTGCCTTAGAACAATATACACTGTATTTGACAGTGGTCTTGGATACCATCAACTAATGATTGCCACAACAGAGGATTATAAGAAAAAGAAAAAAAAAATCTCCAGCATAAAAATCAGAAATCACACATGTAAAGTAATAAGGGAAATTTGTAGCATTTTTAGAGCATCATTCATTTTCCAGACTTTCACAGGTTAGCTCATTTAATTCTTACAACAGCCTTAGGTTTCATTACTCTTTATGGATGGAGACTGGGACCCAGAGAGATCGGAGTGAATTGCCCGGAGTCACACAGCTCGTGGGTGACAGCGCCTGGTGAAGAACCACAGGTCTCTGGCCACAGGGACAGTGTTCCTTCTCCTCCCACAGCACATGTTGGAATCTGCATACAGTCTGGGAAGACTTAGGCAAACAGCAGTCCTTGCTTTCCTCTGAGTTCACGGCGTGGACTTGAAGGAGTAGACAGGAATAGGTTATTAGCAGTGGGTGGGAATGTGTCTAAGAGCTCTAACATTCTTTTTTTCCTCTCTAGTCTTTCAAGTCTACCAGGTCTGAGCACCACAGATGAAAGAAAATACATAATTCAGATTTCCAGAAATTCCTATCCCTGAACACATTGGGGAACCGAGGCTCAGGTTACATCTGCCATTTTTAAGGTGCTGAAGCTATTTCATGCAAATCTCTCCCAAACCTCACTTCTGTGAAGAAGCTGCCTCATGTGCCAATACCAGTTTCCCAGGCACCCCAAGGTCCTCCCCATGATTCAGTGCTGATGCTACCAGAAAGCCAAACTTCCATCCAGGCATGAATGAACTACCTCTGAGAAGGGAGAGCTCAGTCTGGGCTGAAGTAAATGGGAAGTCATCCTGAACACATGCCATCTGAGCTGTAGACTAGCAGAAGTTGGGTGCAATTTAGAGGGAGAAGTAGGAAAGGCAGAGACATGGAGAGGAGAGATTCTGTGAGCATGGCTAAGTGCCTGGCCTTACCAGCTGTGTGGGCTTGTGACTATGCCTCACTCTCCTCCTCTGTATAATGGAGTGGTAACGGTACCTACTTCACATGGGTGAGGTGGAAATTAAATAGCAATCCATGTAAGGTCCTACCCTGGCAACTAAATACTCAGGAAAAGCAAGCTGTTAGCTACTAGGTTAATGAGGGACAGAAAAACTAGGACAGTTAGAGGGTATTGGTAGGTTGGGTTGGATGAGCCATGGCTGACAGAGGAAAACCCTGCTTGCTTTAAGATTGGTTAAAGTAATAGAATGGAATAATTATATGTGAGAATGTGTGAAGAATATGCTTTCCTGCAGGCTACTCACTTTAATATACCGTAAAGGGCAGTAATAGCTAATGGCAGAGTGAGCAAATTTGACATTTTTTCATTAGTTTTTTTGTAAAGAATTGTTCAAGGATAAATTACGCTAATGTTTACCACCGTAGCTCCATTTGCATATGTCTCTATATGTGTATAGTCCTAAGTAAGGGGTGCCCAGGATGGGTTAGCAGTACCTTACTGCAGGAGGTCTCTGACTGGCCATTTCTACCCCAGCCTCTGCATCCTCAGCCTCCTTAGATTGCCTAATGGTAAAGGTGATGGTAACGAGAGCCCTGTTGTTAAATGACAGTACCCTTTACATTTGAACAAATCAGATGTTAACATTTGGGTGCGTGCCTAGACATACCTGAGTTGAAAATATGTGATGTAACATCTCCTTATCTCCCTAAATACTAAAGCAGTATGGTGCTTGATAGCTGGTGGTGCGGGTGTGTGGAGTGAATAATGGCTGACATGCCACTTTGAGCTGGATTTATGTTTATGACCTAAAATGGTTCCCAACTATTTCTGTTGCCATGTTAGATAGCTATTTACTTTTAATGCTTTCAAAATAAGAAAACACTATGCAAAGATGCATTTTAACAGAATTTCATGAGCTTCCATGCTAGAGGTAGTAACCAGAATCCTGAACATAAAACTATCACTCTCACTTGCATTTTAAGTCATATTTGTAGCTTTCTTTCATTTACAACTTGGCCTTAGACTGAAAGCAAAAATCACCATTCTTATTATTTCTTATTTAAAGATTGGAAGGAAAGATACCAAGTGCAATGATTTCTTTTGAAATGATCACAGGGTTTGGCAGCAAAGATCTGGATCAAAACCTTGGCCTTGGTCATTAGCTAGCCTTGATGGTAAATAAGTCACCTAATCTTCCATTAATAAAAGGGGATTATATTGATACTACAGCTGTATTACTACTTCCTGAAATGACACCCACTCTTGTGACTCACACCCTGGCTGTAACAGAACCCAAGTCTGTCCTGCTTTTAAAATGTTAAATTTGCAGCAACCCAACCTCGGAACATAGCCTATGAGACTCCTAGACTCAGAACACAACCTGCACACCTGCGCGCTGAGACTGATTAAGCTCCCTTGTCTCTTCTGTCAGTCTCTCAGTCCCCATGAAACTTTAATAACCTGTCTGTCCAGCTGTGGGACCCATGATTCCTTAATGTAATTATTTTAAGCCAACATGTCCTATCTCCTTCGCCCTTTGTTCCTCCAGAATATCCAACTTGCAGGCCCCTTAACCAAGATCAATCCAGCCATTTGCTCTTTCCCTGCATTGGGCTGTACAAGAGAACTCAAGGAAAAGAGCAAAGCCCAACCCAACCCCAGTGAGACACTCGGAGCTACTTAATAATCTAGGATTTCTAAAAAAAAAAAAAAAAAAAAAAAAAAAAAAAAAAAAAAAAAAAATAATCTAGGATTTCTACCTGCTCAGTTTCCTCTCCTGTGCCCTAGAGAATTTACTCCAGAACTTCACCTCTCTTTCCTTCCACTGCCCCTGCCTCCATTACACTCTGCAGGGGACCTCTGGCCTGCCTCTTAGAGAAAGTGAAGCCATCAGACAGGAATCCCACAATGCCTCTCTCTCCCCAACCAGCTGATGGATGCTCATACACATTATCTTCTTCTGCTCTGTCTTGATGCAAGACTTTTCCCTCCTTCTGTTCAAGACTCTTCCTCCTGGTGGGTGTGGGCTCCCCCCTCCTGCTGTTTCTGTTGTCTCCCACCTTTCCCCCTATATTCCCTCTTTCCTCTCAGCACACAGACATTTTCAACACCTCAGTATCAGTTTCCATGCCTTTTCAGACTGAGCCAACTTTTTTCTACCTTCTTTGTTTCTACTTGGTCACCTTCCATTTTTTATTTCCCTCTGTGCAACCTGGCATCTATCTCTGCCTCATAACCCCTGCTTCTGTCACCAAGGGCCTCCTCATTGCCAGTCTGAATGAGCACCTTTCAGTCCTTATTTCACTTAGTCTCCTGTAGCATCTGGTTCTGACCATGCCCTTCTTTTTGAAACTCATCCCAACCTCCATTCTGAAATTTTCTCCTTTTTTAATTTCCAGTGACATTACAACTTTCTCTTTCCCCACCATCTGCTCATTTTTTTCTTAGTGTCCTTTTAAAAAATATTTTTTATTGATTTTTAGAGAGAAAAGAAGGGAGAGAATAGAGAGATAGAAGCATTGATGAGAAAGAAATATCAATCGGCTGCCACCTGCACAACCCACACTGGAGATCGAGCCTGCAACCTGGGCATGTGCTCTGACCAGGAATCGGACTGGAGATCTTTTGGTTTATGGGTTGACGCTAAACTGCTGAGCTACACCGGACGGGCTCTTACTGTTTTTTATGAGTCCTTCTGATTCCATGAGACCTGCTCGATGCCCTGAAGCTGAATCCCTCAACTGAGTGCCTAGTGGACACATCAGTCTGCATGTGCATCAGGCACCTGAAGTCACCTCGTCCCCTCTTTGTGTTTTCTCCCGAGTCTTCTTTCTCAATGAATGGAACCCTTATCCACCCAGATGCACACACCAGGCATGTCAACTTCTTCCTAGAGTTCTTCTCCCTCAAAATTCCAACATCCCATATAAAAGTCCATTATACTTCTTATTTATTCCTTGGATCCATCCTCTCCTCTCTGATACATGACTATACGATTCTGACTGATTTAATAGTCTACATATCTTGGTGGAGGATGGATGAACTGCAATACCACAGCTAGGTGGTGGTGGGTTGGGAGGTGGGGCAGATGGGAATAGGTGTCTTTTCGGGAATTTAGTCTGATCCTGCGACTTCCAGCTTTAACCCTTTAATGTCATATTCCTTAGCATAACATGGGAAGCTCTTCTTGATTGGGACCTTGTCTACTTTCCAACCTGATTTTCTGCTGTTTTTCATGCACATGTGATGTCATAGCCATATACAGATTCTGGCCCTTCATCATTCATGGACCAATACCTCTATGCTCAGTGCCTTCAATGTCCTCCTCTGTCTTTCTCCTGTTCCTTGGATCATTTGGGACTGAATTAAAATCTTACCTTTGCTTCTGTTCCTGCCCAGCCCAGTCTGAGTTGGCTACTCAAGCTCCGATTCTGTGCAATGTCTGGGCATCAATCCACCATAATATCAGTTTCTCAAGCTGAAATTTTCTGAAAATGCAAGTCTTGGGAGAGAGAAACTACTGCTAGAAAGACTAAGGTTGCAAGTCAAATCCTGAAAGCCTTATGAAATATATTTTTTATTAAAATGAAACAATAAAAAAGTCAGTAAAGGAAATGAACATCAATGCTGCATATCTTAAATAATTTAAGTAGTAGCTAAGGTGCTACATGTTATAAAAAAATGGATATTTTGGACAAGTCATGTGACCTCTTTATTCCTTAGTTTCCTTGTCTGTAAAAGGAGGATATTAATAATACTTATCTTTTAGTTTGTTGTGATGAATTAATATATGTAAATTGCTTAAAACAGTGCCTGACATAGTAAGCACTAAGTAGGCCTTAGCTGTTGATAATAATTTTCACTTACCAGCTACGATTGCTACACAGTTTATTATTTTTACTTAGGTAATTAGAATCTGTCTTGTTTTGAAGTATGAGTATAAAAGACACATTTTCTTTGACTGATCCTCTAACCAAGTGTTCAGTGGGGGTCTAATTTATTGCTGATAGTTGAGGAGTCATCTTAGTTCCCACTGTTGTCTCAAAGCTGTACCTTTTCATTTGACTTGGGTAGAATTTTATGGTGATGTTTATCTAAGCAAGTTCAGCTCAGGGCAGCCTAGTACATATTTCTCAACTGAATTCCCCAGAGCACAGGGTTGGCTATGTCTCTAATACTCAGAATATGGCAGAACAGTGGAACAGCCTGACCTGGCTTCAAACCCCTTCTGTAACATTCTCGCTCCCTCCCCAGCCCTCTCTCCATCTCTCTGTCACACACAGCTCTCTGCCTTCTATCTGAAATGCCAAAATCCAGTTTTCCTTGCCTCTGTTTTCCTTTATGTTTTCAAGGCTGCCTTACACAAACAATGACTTGTGCTTCCTTTCTACTGCCCACCCCCAGTTCTCCTTTCCTTATAATTTCCAACAGCACTTGATTGATGTCCATTTACTTATATTTAAAAATTCACAATATTAAAAATGTTATTATAAAGGAAATCCATGATTGTAAGTTTCAGAAGGGTAAAAAATAGCATTTTATTCATATTTGTGTTAAATAGGCATTTAAAGGAAACTTGTCAGAAGGACTGACACAATCAATAGGAAATGAATGTATAAACTGTAAAAATCACTACACTGATTTTTAAAATATTTTTTCATTTTCCCCCTTTTCATTGTGGAGTATTATAACACCTTTATCATGCTAAAATTATGATAATTTAATTTTATTTTTGTAAAAGCATCTTAAAAAGATGTCCCAACCTACCTAGGTAACTCTGACCCTTTAATTACCTTCATAAATCTCTAAGAAAATTATAAATTTTAAATTCAGTTTTTAATTTAATGTTTCTCTTATTTTTAATATGAAGAGGTTATCAACTGTTTCAGCAACATTCATATATTTATTTTATTTTATTTTATTTTATTTTATTTTATTTTATTTTATTTTATTTCTTTATTGATTAAGGTATTACATATGTGTCCTTATTCCCCCATTACCCCCTACCTCCCATTCATGCCCCCACCCCCTGTTGTCTGTGTCCATTGATTTGGCTTACATGCATGCATATAAGTCCTTTGGTTCATCTCTCCCCCTTACCCCCACCCCTCCCCTACCTTCCCTGAGGTTTGACGTTCTGATTGATGTTTCTCTGTCTCTGGATCTATTTTTGTTCATCAGTTTATGTTGTTCATTATATTCCACAAATAGTGAGATCATGTGATATTTATCTTTCTCCGACTGGCTTATTTCACTTAGCATAATGCTCTCCAGTTCCATCCATGCTGCTGCAAATGGTAAGAACTTCTTTTTTACCGCAGCGTAGTATTCCATTGTGTAGATGTACCACAGTTTTTTAATCCACTCATCTGCTGATGGGCACTTAGGCTGTTTCCAAATCTTAGCTATGGTAAATTGTGCTGCTATGAACATAGGGGTGCATATATCCTTTCTGATAGGTGTTTCTAGTTTCTTGGGATATATTCCTAGAAGTGGGATCACTGGGTCAAATGGGAGTTCCATTTTTAGTTTTTTGAGGGAACTCCATACTTTTCTCCACAGTGGCTGCACCAGTCTGCATTCCCAGCAGCAGTGCACGAGGATTCCTTTTTCTCCGCATCCTCGCCAGCACTTGTCGTTTGTTGATTTGTTGATGATAGCCATTCTGACAGGTGTGAGGTGGTACCGCATTGTCGGTTCGATTTGCATCTCTCGGATAATTAGTGACTTTGAGCAGGTTTTCATGTGTCTCTTGGCCTTCCTTCTGTCTTCTTTCGAAAAGTGTCTATTTAGATCAGTTGCCCATTTTGGGGTTGTTTATCTTCTTTTTGTTAAGCTGCATGAGTTTCCTGTAAATGTTGGAGATTAAACCCTTTTCGTTGATATCATTAGCAAATATGTTCTCCAATGCAGTGGGCTTTCTTGTTGTTTTATTGGTGGTCTCCTTTGCTGTGCAAAAGCTTTTTATTTTAATGTAGTCCCATTTGTTTATTTTCTCTTTAGTTTCCATTGCCCTAAGAGCAGTCTCAGTGAAGAAATTGCTTCAGCATATGTCAGAGATTTTTCTGCCTGTGGATTCCTCTAGTGTTTTTATGGTTTCTCTTTGTATGTTTAAGTCCTTGATCCATTTTGAGTTTATTTTTGTGTATGGTGTAAGTTGGTGGTCTAGTTTCATGTTTTTTGCATGTATCTGTCTAATTTTCCCAACACCATTTATTGAAGAGACTGTCTTGACTCCATTGTATGTTCATGACTCCTTTGTCAAATATTAATTGAGCGTAGTGATTTGGGTTGATTACTGGGTTCTCTATTCTATTCCATTGGTCTATATGTCTGTTCTTGTGCCAGTACCAGGCAGTTTTGAGAACAGTGGCTTTGTAATACAGTTTGAAATCTGGTATTGAGATCCCACCTACTTTGTTCTTCTTTCTCAGGATTGCTGTGGCTACTCGGGGTCTTTTTTCATTCCAGATGAATTTTTAGAGAGTTCTTTCTAGGTCTGTGAAATATGCCATTGGTATTTTAATGGGGAGTGCATTGAATCTATAGATTGCTTTGGGTAGTATGGACATTTTGATGATGTTGATTCTCCCAATACATGAACATGGTATGTTCTTCCATCTATTTACGTCTTCCTCTATCTCTTTTTTCAGTATCGTGTAGTTTTCCGCGTATAGGTCTTTTACCTCCTTAGTTAAGTTGATTCCTAGGTATCTTAATTTTTTTTGGTGCTATGGTAAATGGGATTGCTTTTTTAGTCTCTCTTTCTGTAAGTTCACTATTGGTGTATAGAAATGCCATAGATTTCTTGGCATTAATTTTGTATCGTGCTACATTGCCGAATTCATTTATTAAGTCTATTAGTTTTTTGATAGAGTCTTTTGGGTTTTTTATGTACAATATCATGTCATCTGCAAATAAGGGCAGCTTTACTTCTTCTTTTCCAATTTGGATGCCTTTTATTTCTTCTTGTCTAATTGCAATGGCTAGTACTTCCAGCTCTATATCGAACAGGAGTGGTGAGAGTGGGCATCTCTGTCTTGTTCCTATTCTTAGGGGAAATGGTTTTAGTTTTTGCCCATTGAATATGATGTTAGCTGTGGGTTTATCATATATAGCTTTTATTATGTTGAGGCATGATCTTTCTATTCCCACCTTGTTGAGAGTTTTTATCAAGAAAGGGTGTTGGATTTTGTCGAATGCTTTTTCTGCATCAATTGATATGACTATGTGATTTTTATCGCTCAATTTGTTTATGTGATGTATCACGTTTATTGATTTGTGGATATTGTACCATCCTTTCATTCCTGGGATAAATCCTACGTGGTCATGGTGTATGATTTTTCTGATGTAGTGCTGGATCCAATTGGCTAGAATTTTGTTGAGGATTTTGGCATCTACGTTCTTGGGGGATATTGGCCTGTAATTCTCTTTCATTGTGTTGTCTTTATCTGGTTTTGGTATTAGGGTGATGCTGGCTTCATAGAAGGAGCTTGGAAGTGTTCCTTCCTCTTGAATTTTTTGGAATAGTCTGAGGAGGATAGGTTTTAGTTCTTCCTTGAATGTTCGGTAAAACTCCCCTGTGAAGCTATCTGGCCCCGGGCTTTTGTTTGCTGGAAGCTTTTTGATGACTGCTTCAATTTCTTCCACAGTTACTGGCATATTGAGCTGTTTAGATTCTTCCTGATTGAGTTTTGGAAGGTTATATTTTTCTAGGAATATGTCCATTTCCTCCAGGTCTTGCAGTTTGTTGGAATAGAGTTGTTCATAATATTTTTTAACAATCCTTTGTATTTTGGTGGGGTCTGTTGTTATTTCACCTCTTTCATTTCTGATTTTGTTTATTTGGGTCCTCTCTCTTTGCTTCTTGGAGAGCCTGGCTAGAGGTTCATCAATCTTGTTTATCCTTTCAAAGAACCAGCTCTTGGTTTCATTGATTTTTTGTATTGTTTTTTTTTTTTTTTTTTTTTTTTTTTTGTCTCAATGTCATTTATCTCCGCTCTGATCTTTATTATTCTCTTCCTTCTGCTTACACTGGGCTTTTCTTGTTGCTCTCTTTCTAACTCTTTGAGTTGTAGGGTTAGGTAATTTATTACCATTGTTTCTTGTTTTTTGCAGTAGGCTTGTAGAGCTATGAACTTCCCTCTCAAGACTGCTTTCGCTGTGTCCCATAGATTTTGGATTGTTACGTTTTCATTGTCATTTGTTGCCATGATTTTTTTTTATTTCTTCTTTGATCTCTCTGGTAATCTAGTCATTGTTTAATAGCATGCTGTTTAGTCTCCATGTGTTTGATTTTTTTGGATTGTTTTTATTGTAGTTGATTTCCAGTTTTATGCCACTGTTATCTGAGAAGATGCTTGATATGATTTCTATATTCTTGAATTTGAAGAGACTTTGCCTATGACCCGACATATGGTCTATCTTTGAAAATGACCCATGTGTACTTGAGAAGAATGTATATTCTGTGGCTTTGGGGTAAAATGTTCTGAAGATGTCAATTAATTCCATCTGGTCTAGTGAGTCATTTAGGATTGATTTTTCTTTGCTGATTTTTTGTTTAGAGGATTTGTCCAATGGTGATAGTGGGGTATTAAAGTCTCCTACTATGATTGTATTGCTGTCAATCTCTCCCTTGATATCCTCCAAGAGTTTTTTTTTATGTATTTGGGTGCTCCTGTATTGGGTGCATATATGTTTACCAGAGTTATTTCTTCTTGTTGGATTGCTCCCTTTAGTATTATGAAGTGGCCTTCCTTATCCCTTGTTATGTCCTTCACTTTGAGATCTAATTTGTCAGGTATAAGTATTGCTACCCCAGCTTTTTTTCCATTTCCGTTCACCCGAAAAACCTTTTTCCATCCCTTCACCCTCAGTCTCTGTGTGTCTTTTTTTCTGAGGTGGGTTTCTTATAGACAGCAGATATATGGGTCGTGTTTTCTTATCCAATCCGTTACCCTATGTCTTTTGATTGGGGCATTTAATCCATTTACATTTAAAGTTATTATTGATAGGTACTTATTTGTCGCCATTTTTATTCTTTACCCCTGTGTTCCTTCTTCGCTTCCTATTTCTTTTTTTTACAGCAGACCCTTTAGCATTTCTTGCATTGCTGGTTTGGTGGTAATAAATTCCCTTAGTCCTTTTTGTCTGTGAAGCTCCTGATTTCACCTTCAATTTTGATTGACAGCCTTGCTGGGTACAGTATTCTTGGATTCAGACCCTTCCTTTGCATGACTTTGTATATTTCATTCCATTCCCTTCTGGCCTGATGAGTTTCTGTTGAGAAATCAGTTTCTAGTCTGATGGGGGTTCCTTTGTAGGTAACTTTCTGTCTCTCTCTGGCTGCTTTTAAGATTCTACTTTTTTCCTTGTTGTTTTCCAATTTAATTTTAATGTGCCTTGGCGTCGGTCTTTTGGGGTTCATTTTGCTTGGGACTCTGTGAGCTTCTTGAATTTGTGTGGGTTTTTTCTTCCCTATATCAGGGAAGTTTTTTGTCATTATTTTTTCAAACAGGTTTTCTATTCCTTGCTCAGTTTCCTCTCCTTCTGGCACCCCTATTATGCAGATGTTGTTTTGTTTCGTGTTGTCCCAAAGTTCCCTTAGGCTAACATTCATATATTTAATGTCTGTCCACCCATCCCACCCCCAGCCTGTTTCTTAGGCTGTGATATTTTAAATGTGTTGACACCTTTCCTCAATAGTTTTTGTTTACCAAACCAATCTCACAGGATCTGATAACTTCTCTAACTTCAATTTAGGTTGTAGAGTTTTTATTAATTGCATCTTGGCCTATGTGCAGTTTTGAAAAGTACTCTTTTTTATATATGTATATTTTTATTGATTTCAGAGAGGAAGGGAGAGGGAGGGAGAGAGAGATAGAAACATCAATGATGATAAAGAATCATTGATCGGCTGCTTCCTGCACACCCCATACTTGGGATTGAGCTTACAACCCAGGCATGTGCTATGACTGGGAATCGAACCATAACCTCCTGGTTCATAGGTCAGCGCTCAACCCCTGAGCCACACAAGCTGGGTGAAGAGTATAGTCTTTAAGAGTCCAAATCCCTACACAGCTGGTGCCTTTATACATAATAGAGGTAGAAGTTCAACAGATTTGAACTACTATGCTCTTTTATTACAACTTCTTTTCCCAATCATATGCATTAATACTATATTTCTTAAGATTATCTGAGAATATTAGCAATCCAAAAAGAAACTGTTCATAAATAATTTTTGGTGTATTTAAATGCAAAACAGTTAGGAAGCTTATATAAATTTTCTAAGTAGCTTCCTTTCTCCTTTTTCATAACCTCATAGTAATTTCTGGCCTCTTTTTGAAATCTAGATAAGCTCCTATAATATATAGAGAGAACCAGTAAGTCGTTGTTATCTTATTGCCATTGAATTATTTTTTTTCTAGTTAGTGAAATATATCAAATATGGGTGTGTCAATTGATTAAATACAATCATAATGTTCATTTCCATATGACCTTTGTAACACAGAGGCCAGTAGATTTGATTTCAGGTTGAAAAATGTGATATTTTTCTTAATAGTATATTCACCTAAAGCTGTGAGAGAAATAGTATGTGACCCAACTAGAGAGTGATTTTTGTATTGGTAAATATAAATTAGGATACAGGAAGCCCCTTTTTTGCAATCATTTATTAAACTCTTTGAGAAAAGGTTTTTATTGTGTGTGTATGTTTTGTTGTTGTTGTTCTTTTAGGATAAGTGCATATATTTGAGAATGTATTAGAATGTTAATTATTTGAGTAAAAGAATATCTTTGTGGAGAATAGTATAGCGCTAAACACAAAATTAAAATTGTATCATTAAAAAAAAAACAACCAAAAAACAAAAATAGCCTCTCTAGAATTTCAACCCTCTTCAAACATTTTTTCCTCCAATATGGTTGTTCTTGAAAGACCTTGCAAAGTAAAATTAGGGAAGAATATTGTCATCCTAATAAAAATGGTCCTCTCAATGAAATAAGGTAGATTAGTTTCTTCCCACTTTTCTTTAAGGTAATATTGTGTTTCATGGTGTCTTCCCCAAAATAAGATGCCATGACTTGATGTTGATCATGGTTAATTTTGAAGAGGCCCCTGAAAATGGAACAGACAGGGAAAAATAACATCTATACTAATAAAGGGGTAATATGCTAGTTAGACTGAACAACTTCCAGACAACCTTCTGGACGTCCTTTCAGACAAAGCCATGGTGGCAGGGCCGAGGCAGAGGCAGTTAGGGACGATCAGGCCAGCAGGGGAGAGCAGTTAGGGGGATCAGGCCGGCAGGGGAGAGCAGTTAGGGAGATCAGGCCAGCAGGCAGGTGAGCAGTTAGGAGCCAGCAGTCCCAGATTACAAGGAATCGGGCCTAAACCAGCAGTCAGACATCCCCCAAGGGGTCCCCAATTTGAGAGGGTGCAGGTTGGGCTGAGAGAACCCCTCCCCCTGTGCAGGAATTTCATACACTGGGCCACTAGTATTTTTATAAACCTTTTAAGAGTAAAATCTGTCAAAACAAAATTAAACTACTGAAAAAACATTAATGATTTTAATAAATATAATGATTCTTATAATTCATACCGCTCAGAGATGGACACAGTGCTTCATTTGTAATAGATCCTTAGTAAGTAGTCTATAAATTTAAATTTTAATCAATGTTTCAACTCAGGAGTTATTTATGTAGAAAAGAATAGGAATGGTGTTTGTTGTTGTGTAACCATGTGGCTTATGACTAAGGTAAGAAGGGTTCTATAACTTATTATAATTATTGTGCTCCTTTTATGTGAAATGTAGATTATCTTCATAAGACCTTTCACTGTAAAAACTTGACCATATTCTAACTTGCACTGAAATCCATTTTAATAAATGGTAATGATGCCTTTTCAGAAAGCTTTCATTGACTGTCATTTTGCTTAATAGTGAAATATCACACTGATTATATTTATGATATACTGTGAGCCTCTAAACAGAAATTGTCATGGCTCAACAACTCTATTGGAAGTTACCATGAACAACACAAATGAAATGTTGACTCAATAAGGTGACTCAAGAACTCATTCTAGCTGGTTGCTCCTGTTTGCATTTTTGCCTATAAGGGAAAGCAGGCATAACAAGTATTTCTATTTTCCTTATTTATAAAATATATGAAAAGTTAAAGAGATTTGCCTAAAGCCTTCTTGAAAAATTGAAAACATATCAAGTTCTGAATAGAATAATTTTTAGTCCTTCAGCTTTCCTGCATTTACTATCTTCCAAAGATTTTTCATGGCTTCAAAGATTGTTTTCTAAAATGTATTCTTTGCAAAAGGATTTAAAAAGTTTTAAAAATGTAAAATTAGAATTATATACATGTTTAAAGTATAAACTGAGCTTTATATGCATAATATGTATAATTTTATGTATTTGTCAATAGTTATCCTATCTAATAAAGAGGTAATATGCAAATTGACCATCACTCCAACACACAAGATGGCCGTCCCCATGTGGTCAAAGATGGCCATCCCCATGCGGACACAAGATGGCTGCCACAAGATGGCCAGCAGGGGAGAGTAGTTGTAGGCGATCAGGCCAGCAGAGGAGGGCAATTGTGGGTGACCAGGCCTGCAGGGAGGACAGTTGGGGGTGACAAGGCTGGCAGGGGAGGGCAGTTAGGGGCAATCGGGCCAGCAGGGGAGGGCAGTTAGGGGCAACCAGGCTGGCAAGGGAGGGAAGTTAGGGATGACCAGGCCAGCAGGGGAGGGCAGTTAGGGGTGACCAGGCCGGCAGGGGAGCAGTTAGGCATCGATCAGGCTGGCAGGGGAGTGGTTAGGGGGTGATCAGGCTGGCAGGCAGAAGCGGTTAGGGGCAATCAGGCAGGCAGGTGGGTGGTTGGGAGCCAGCAGTCCTGGATTGTGAGAGGGATATCCGGTGGGATCAGGCCTAAACAGGCAATCGGACATCTCTTGAAGGGTCCCAGATTGGAGAGGGTGCAGGCTGGGCTGAGGGACACCCCCCTCCTCTGCACAAATTTCATGCACTGGGCCTCTAGTGTGTGTGTGTGTGTGTGTGTGTGTGTGTGTGTGTGTATACTGTTTAATCTTCATTAATGATTAATAAATTAATACATTCAAGTATTGGCATTAAATTACAATCATTTAATGGTTTATTAAATCTAAGACAGATTTTCTGTTTAGGAGTTCCTGAGATAACAAAAGGTATATTTAAATAATTAAAAACTCTCATTTCAGTTATTTGCTTGAATGAGCACCATTTTTATTTTCTTACTATACCTTCTGAAGACAGAAGCCACCAATAAAATAGGTCATTAATGTTGCAAAGGCAAGATTAATGCCAAAGAAACGCCCAATTGGCACTGATATTCTGGATATTAGGCAAGTACCTAGGGCCCAAGGTAATACAGTTCAGGGCCTGACAGCTAGGTTTAAATTAGACTTGATATTGATTCTTTGGCCATGTGCCAAAAACTATTCCACAGCTGAAAATGAGGAAGAAAGGCAATTCTTCATTCTTTTGTGCAGGTGACCTTTGATCTGAAAGGTTTAGGCAAAGATGCTAGCTCCCTCTTTCCACATTTGTGTCTAGGAAAAGTTATCAAATGTTGTCTTTGGTTCAAAAAACACAGCCTCATCATTAATTGCTACCTGTAAGGTTGATCTGTTGGTTGTTGTTAGCAGCAGCTTTTCAATTCTCTGTATTATATAACTTGTCAGTCCATGTGGCTAATATCTAAATAAAACACAAGTATCTAACTACTAGTCACACACCTGAAACTAATATAAAATAATATTGAATGTCAATTGTAAAAAAAAATTAGCATAAAAACAATTATATATAGTTATGCAATAAATCTTCCTAGTTAAAATATATTCTGATTGTCAAGCATTTAAATGTATAGTTCTGTTCTTTGTCCTTTAGGCTTTAGAAGAATTTTAAATAGGATAAAAAAGAGAGAGGTGAGGCATTCTTGCTTGGTTTACTTATATGTAAGGTCAATCTAAAAGGAAAATACGACCTGCAAAATACTTGTTTCTCTGAGCCCCAATTTCCTCATTTGATGACAGTACTTGTTGCCTTCAAATAAGAAATGCTGTGACTTTTACGAAAGAGACAGAGGGACTTGAGAAGTGTTTCCACAAAGCAGTTGGGAACTCATTCTCACCACACAGATTGATTGAGTGCAGGCCCTGCTCTGCTCCTGCAGATAGAGGACTGAACAGAGCAAAGGGAAGTGCCTGCCTTCAGGACACCTCCATTCTGGAGCAAGAGACATCCCGTACATGTGATGAATAAATAAATAAATAAATCCTGTAATGTGTTAGATGATACAGTCAAGCAAGGAAGTAAGAGAAGAGTGAAAATAGAGCGGAGTTGAAATTTTAGATAAGGTGAGCCAGGAAAGGACTCCAGGAACAAATGACAAAATTTTGAGTCAAGATCTGAAGGAAGCAAGTGAGCAAGTGGAGCAGAAGGAAGAGAAGTGTAAATGCATGTTGGAGGAAAGGGATAAAGATGCAGTGCCTGAATATAGATAAATATGGACATGGACATGGATAGATCTATGTATCTATACTAGAGGCCCGGTGCACAAAATTTGTGTACGGGGAGGGTCCCTAGCCCTGGCCAGCCATCAGGGCTGATCGGGCCTTCCTAACCCCGGCTGCCGGCTGCCGGCCGGGGCCTTCCTTTGTTCAGTGCCGCCCCCTGGTGGTCAGCATACATCATAGTGAGCGGTCAAACTCCCGGTTGGTCGAACTCCTGAGGAGACAATTTGCATATTAGCCTTTTATTACATAGGGTGTGTGTGTGTGTATTTAATAAGAAATATATATATATATATTTCAACCCCTGCTCGAGAAGAGAAGGTTGTCAGACAAGTCAGCAAGGTGCTCACCTTGTCCTTCTCACAGTCCCTCATCTATCAGGAAAATGTGGTGGGAGTGAAGAATTTCACTGGAGTCAGGGAAACCTAGCCCTCCTTGAGAGAAAGCTACCTGACAGGTCACAGTTGAATTGCAGCTAAATTTAGCTGCAAATCTATGCATTTGCTAACTAGTCAGCTACCCACCCGGTCTGGCCTGCCCAGAGCTCCGGGTATGTCATATTTACTTAAAAGAGTTCTTACTTTTTTCTCAGGGTGTCATCATATTTCTCCCACTTCCCCTCCCCCAAGATTTCAGACAAAAGTATTCTCAGCATTATTGTTGGGGGAGGTCACAGGTTTCTGAGAGGCACAGGAGTACTTACTCTCAGCCACTAGCTTCCCAGGGATAAATATGTTGCTGACACATTTCTGGAGTCCATGCTGGCCACCCTTTGAAAGATTATGAATATGAAAGAGCTGTTCTGCATTTACAAAACAAATGTCCTTTTTGTCCTCTCACCCTCCTACCCAAAGAAGGATTTCCAGGCCTTCACTTGGAAAGCACAACTGCTGATGCAGCCTGTGCTGACACAGAGGATTTCTTTTGGGCGGAGGGAAATTCGTAGCCTGTGTGGAGATCTGGCCCTTCCGCTATTGTAGGTGGAACCATCACTGTGCCCTCATCATTCCTCTCATACACTGTGGAGGATCCATATCTGGGTGCTATTGTTGACCACCTTGAAGAAACTTGAGTTCTTTAATCTCAAAGACCTAAAAGACAGTGAATGGCTGTCACTACTATAATGTTGCTTATCTTATTTTTTCCAAAAAAACCCCCAAAAAACAAAAACACTACAACAAACTTGCATTCTACGTTCCTTAATTCTGGGAAAGAGATCAAGTACAGCAATAAAAAGATTCTCCTATCCCTTCATTTGAAGAACTTAACGTTGGATCAAGAAAAACACCTTTATTCTTATATAATTGACCTTTTTGATTAAGGATAGTTTTATCATAATTTATATTTTATTCCAACATAATAGTGTATTCCTGAATGGAGCTGCCACTAGTTAAAAACTGTAGTAAATTTTGAGAAGAGAGAAAGAATGTGCACTATGAAGAATTGTGGAGAAGACCTGAAAATGGTTGAGAAATGAAAATAAGGTATCTTTCCAAAATTAATATAATTAGCAAAAATGATAGCTTGAGTCAAATATCAAAAACTAAATTCTGTTTAACCCCAATACTACCTCATCAGCTTTTTTTTAATGTAGAGAATGATGTTTCATTGGGAGACAATGGAGATCTTGGAATTGGCCTTTACACATACAAAAGCCAGGTGGAAAGTGGACTTAGGGGCTATTGGTCCTACCTGTATTCTAAAAGGTCGTGGGGGTTGGAATTTGAGAAATATTGTAAATGCTGCTAAGCAAAGAAGGAACAATGTCATCTTCATCTCCCTCACACTGATCATTGGGACATCCCTGAGGACCAGGCCTTATGTTTGATCTGTGTAACCTTAGTGCCTGTGAGGAATATGACACTTGTTAGAATCCAGCATTCAAGGAGAACCTATTAAAAGTCAATTTTTTTTAAAGCAGGGTTTGTCAATCTTGGCCCCATTGACATTTTGGGTCCAATAATGCCTTGTTGGGGGAGAGAAATGTCCTGTGCATTGCAGAAGGTTTAGTAGTATCTCTGGCCTCTACCCACTAGACATCAGTAGCAAGTTGTGAGATTCAACAAATGTCTTTGAATATCCCCAAATGTCTCCTGAGGGTGGGGCCAAAACTTCCTTTTAAGGATGTGAGCTAGAGAGTTTAACCACATTTTTTAAAGCTAAAACATACTGTATATAACTGTTTAAAATTCCACGCCCTAAATCTATATCTGCATCTATATGTATATCTATTGCTATATCTACATCTATTGCTATATATCTACACACACACACACACCCTTACAGAGTTCTGACAGAGGAGGCATTTGGTTGGAGTGCTCATTGTAGCCTTTTTTTTTTTTTTACTGTGGGAATCATTATGACTCCAGTAAATTGCTCACTGAATTTCATCTGTCCTTTCTGTTCCTGCTCAGATACAACTAAAGCCTATTGAAATTGATTTTTGTGTCAGTAACAGAGCAGGGATTCAGTAAGAACATGAAAGCTTGCCTTTCATTCCTTGTCTTTCCACCCTTATTGCTTTAGATTTGGTGGGTCCTAATTATATCCCAGCACTTCTCCTGCTGACATTTCCTTTGTTTTAATTAAAACTTCTGGAGGTTTGAGAACACTGGGAGAGGGTTTTATTCGTCCACAGCCCTGATAAAGAGTCAGATGGGTCCCTGTTTGTGTTTCTGCCACCCCAAGATTGAGAGCTGGGAGCTCTGTGGGCCTGTCCCTTTGTTTCCCCCACCACACCGGCGTGGTCCTTTCTCTTCCCACACAGTTCTGCATTTCCAGACCTGCTCTTGCTGCTGCCACAGACATTCTGTTATTAAGTGACTCGGACAGTGCTGTGGGTGGACTGGCTTCCTATTGAAGCAGTAAATTAGGTGAAATAAAATGCAGCACTGTCTTTTCATTATTATTATTTATCTCTGCCCACCCCCATGATGCCTAGGGTGCCTCCTGGTGCAAAGCCAGCCCCTCCCACTACTGACCACGTAACTGTAAATCTCCGGACGGGGAGGGAGGGGGGGGGGCAGTGTCAGGCTGTAATTGACAAACCTATGTGGCCTGGAGGGAAGACATAGTATATCTTTTTAATCTGCAGTTTGGAGGTGGGAGGGAGTGAGCAAAGGGTCTGCCAGAGGTCCCGAGGGGAAGACAGAGTTGCCTCATAAACTAGGCCTTAGAGAGGGAGCTATTGATTTGAAACCTAGAAAAATGAGCTGCCCTTTCCCAAGAACAGTGGGCTCTGTCTGGCCTTGGTTACTATTCTCTCAGGAAAAGGGGAGACCGAGGAGGAAGAACTATAACAGGGCAGTGTCTGGGCCTTGCTTTTCTCTTGTTGTATCTTTCTCTTTCTGAACTTTTCCTCAGATAAACCATGAAGCTATAAAACGCAGAATACCAGTGTCTGCTCTAGTCTCCAAGGCTCACTCCCATGGGCCAGTGTGTTAGTTAACACTAGGAAAACACACCAAAACAAAGCCTTCTTGAGCAAAAACACGCACATCAGCCCATGTGGCTTCTTCCTCCCTTATGAAACTAGGAGCCTTTCTCAGTCTCATTTTTCCTAAGAGAAAAGCTTTCTGCCACTTTTTAGCAGGTATTTCCCCCAATTCTCCCAGGCTTCTCCCAGGTTACTATGGATCGGTGGAGTCGTCCTGTGCACTGTGCTTGGAGGCAGCTCACAACACTAGGCCTGGGAGCATCCTGTTTCCCATCGTGACTTAGCGCCTACTCGCTGCAAGATGCTGTTCTAGGCAATGTCAGAGGACTAAACAGACTCCCTGCCTTGGAGGGGCTTTGGGTCCTAGTGTTCCAAAACCATGTGAACATTTAATTCATGAACATTTTAATGCAAAAGAAAAAACAAACACTAAGAAGTCTGCCTAAATTGAATACCTCTGGCTTTCTGAAAAAATTCACCACATATAGTGACTCTTTTTCTTTTTACTAAAGTTGTGAATACACTTCATCCTGGACTGGTGTGGGGGATCAGGGCTTTTAAATGCCATCTAAATCCCCAGGGGCCACCCTGACTCTGGATAGGGAAGGCTGCTGTGACAGCCGGGGAGAGGTGGAATACTGGGGACAGCTGAGGAGTTGGCTGGATGCACATATGCCACCCCCATATTTCGAGGGCTTAGTCCTTCCAGAATTTAATGTACAAAAACCACCAATAATTGCAGTTATCCTGTGGCATAAACTAGCAGTAATAAGATCTTCGGTTTTGTGCCCATTTTAGGGGTTGGGAGAGAAGGTTACTGGGAAATGTGTTCTTGGCTCAAGTCCATGGCCAAGAGACTGGTTCTGCTAATTTTCTGAGTTCTCGTCACCCCACAGCCTGTCTGCCTCATCACTGCTGTTGCTTCATCTGTGCGTGCCTTTCCTGGTACAGGCAGCAGGCTCCCTGCCACGGACTCTGCATACATTAACTATTGTCTGTTAAAAATTGTGGCTATTTGATTTTTCCCCCCCTGTAATCATCCATTTTGATTTATAAACAGAGCCAAACTGGCAGCCACGAAGATGGAGGAATCCTAGTTTCTAACAAAGAAAAATGAAGCGCCGTCTTTTCTTCCCCACCCTGTGTCTGCGAGAAGCCTCAGTTCTCAGAGGGGCCAGCTCTGAAGGATCTTGAAAACAATCCATTTTCTGCTCTCAGAGGTGCCAAACAGAGGAATTCGCAGTGCGTGGCGTTGCGATGGAGAGTGGTTGCTTGGGAACTGCCCTGTATAGGTTCCTTACTTCATCTTTGCCACAGTTTGGGAGCAGTGATGTCTGGGTCACAGCTCCGCCTCCGTGGAGAGGAGGATTTTTTGTTTTAATCTACCGATGAATGGCACATGCAGGCCAACGGAAAAGAGAGGCCTCATTTAACCTGGGAAAACCCTAGGAGTAGACACTGTGCCAAATACAGTTTGTGAAATCTATGTTCTTTGATTGTAAGGATTTTTGGAGTCTTTTCATAAAGTTGTCTGGATTACCTCTTTGCCTCAAGATAAGTTGAATCAAAGAAAGGCAGCATCCCTGAAAGTGTCCAAAGAGGTATCTTAACTATGCTTTAATCTTCACTGTGAGTGGAAAGCCAGAGTTCACCTCCATCATCATCACAGTTCAGAAGGAAAAAGCTAAAACCAATTTCTAATTTCTCTGTGATCTGTGGAGAGGTAAATTAAAGTCTCTGTAAAATTTAAAGGAACTTCATCCACTAAATTCATCTTCCAACTTATTTGGGGTGAAATGACTGGAATTCATGCTTACCACCCCACCTCATCTGCTGCTATCCACTTTGCAGCTGGACAGACATGTGGGCAGTGGGTGGGGATGGGAGAAACTGATGTAGAAATATGGATGGTATTGACCAAGAACCTGAATACAACCCTCAAGTCTCACTACTTTATTCAATCTGTTATCTAGCAAATATTTATTGGGTCCCTGCTGTGTCAGGCATTGTGGGAAGTGTGGGGTCAATATATATCTGACTCCTAAATCTTGTGGATTTGACCTCCTGAATATCTCTTTTTGACTCTGTCTACTACTCGCCTTCTTTGTAACTTCCATCCCAGTTCAAGTCGCCATCATATCTCAAATGGATTACTAAGTAGAACTATAATTGTTATTTTTCCACCATCTTTTCTGGTTTCCTCTGTTTTATGCCTTGCCCCTAGGACAATCTTTGCAAAATGCAGATTTGAGCACTTTACACCCTTGCTTCAAACCTTTCAGTGGCTGCCCATTGGTCTTAGGATAAAGACAGACCTCCTCAAAGTGGTCTGTGAAGTCCTTGCTAGACACTTACTCTCTACTCCAGCCATATTGGCCTGCTTTTAATTACTCAAATGTTCTAGTAACTACATAACAGGACCTTTGAACATGCTGGGTTTTTTTTTATCTGAAGTATACTTCCCAATGCTTGACCTAGTTTATTATCTTCATCTTTTAGGTCAGAGCTTTTCTTAAAAATTTTACCCCAGATGCAGTAAGAAATATATTCTTTTACATTAATATTAAGTATACACATACTAATATATAGGTAGGTAGGTAGGTAGGTAGGTAAGTAGGTAGATGGATAGATAGAGTCTTTGATTGAGTTCCCTAGGGAACAGATTCTGAGGACAGATATTTGCTTGTAGGTGTATTTGGGGAGTGCTCTCTGTATCAACACGTGTGAGAGAGCGAAGACAGATTTGGGCAGTCGAAGGAGTTGAATGCAGCTACAAAGCCCCAAGCAAACCCAGAAAGGGAGCTCTGGAGCTGGTATGGCCCTTCAACATTATTCCACTTTTATATAAGGGGTGTAGGCTTTTATATTCCTACACCAACCAGTCATTGCCCATATGCTACCTCCAGGCAAAGGGCATTAATTTAGGCAGGGAGCATGCCCTTGGATCCACCTGCTGTGTTTGGCTAAAGTAAGTTCCTGGAGAGAGACTCAGAGAACCTCATTCCTGAAGGAGGGATTGGGGGGCACATTACAGTTGTATACTACAGTCAGTCTCTTGTATTACTTGGGTCTTCTTGCTTTGTATAGTAAGTTCTAGAAACAGCTTCTCTAGGATTCTGGCTGATCTCTTTTCCTAGGCAAAATTATAAGCCCTCACCATTACATAATGTCTAATGGTTGCAACTGATGCTCATCATTTCCTTCCTCCCCATTTTAGCCCCCCGCCCCTGTCTTGGCTCGCATCTTTGCTGCTCTAGATGGTAGTCTTGTCTGAAGGACCCAGGCCCTCATTCCTGAGATGTCTGAGCTCAACATGACTTTCTCAGGCTTGATTGCTGCCTGGATAGATAACAAAAGACCTGTATCCTCTGTATCCAGAGAGTAGAAAAAGCTGAGGACCAGACCCAGGAATTAATTATCAGGGTAGAGTAAGAGGTATAACCCTCAACTCTAGCCTGATTGGGAAGGAATGAGACTCTGAAACTTGGAATGAACACACTGAGCCTACAGGTGTGATGTTCCCATCTTGATTGAAGACAGTGCACAGATCTCAGGATTTAACCTCATCTCCCTTATGATTTTCACATACTGCCTTCAGTTGGTGACTAATCACCCTTAGCTTTTCATTGTCTTTCTCTAGTACATAAATGTCTCTCAGTAAAAAGCTACCTGACTCCTTTTATAAAATGTACTATTTCCACTCTTAAAAGTATGAAACATTGGACTCACCAGTGTACTCTCTAGCACCTGTATCCTATTCCTGTTCCCCACTAATGAACATTTGACAGTGACACAGCTACAGTATGCCAGGAGCAGTCAATAAGCCACCTGCCACCAGTGATAAAGGTCATTCCCAGAACCAACTGTCTGAGGGAGGGTTCCTCTGGAACATATCCTGATTTAGCGATTTATATGTAGGAATTTTACTGGGGAGTGTTCTTAGGATCTACACCTGTGAAGAGAGTAGAATTGTGCAGAGAAAAGAGCTTAACTGCAATGCAGTCTCAACAAAGACCTCAGCCATCCCTTGGAGTGGCCAGGAGCTGAGATGGCCCTTCAGAATTGTCCTACTTTAAGACAAGAGGTCTGGGCCTTTATATTCCTGTCATTGGATTCTGTTATCTTTAGGAGGGAGCATGACTTTGAGCAGTGCTCTTATGGCTGAGGCCAATGACCAAAAAGGGTCTTGGCTGACAGCTGTAGGGTACTTCAGTATTACATCTGAATGGTGTACTACAGCATCAGTTATAGATGGAAGGAAGGAAGGAAGGAAGGATGGGTGAATGGATGGATGTATAGTAGACGACAGACAGACAGCAGATGTACTGTAACATTCGATCCATGCAACAACTGCCACTGCTACATGTTCACGTTGTGATTTTTTTTTTCTATTTGAGTTTATTTTCATGGTTCTTGAGATGCACATTTTGAAAATCACAGTATTGGATATGATCAGTTGTGTTAGTGTAGAATGCTGTGGGAACATGAAACTAAGCCCATCACCTGCAATTAGAAAATGGAAGAAATCTTCCTCAATAAAGGCTAGATCTAATCTAAGCTAAGCACGAGGAACTCTCACATTCTACCCGATGTGAGTCCTTGGACAGGGGAAGGAGATAGTGGGTGGAATGTCTGCATTTTCCACAATCCCGTTTGCTCATGTGGTCAGCTGGAAACAGATGTATTTCAGTGACCTCGAAACGAAAATACTCTTTCTTCCAGGCTAGCCTCAGGCTAGCAGCTCTAAAGCCATCTTGCTGTTCCTTAGAAAATAAATAACAGCTATAACAAAGCCTAGGCTTACATGGCTATTTCATGACAAAACCATTGTTTTTCCCTTGCATTCATTTTAGGGAGGAGGTAGAGTGCTCTATCCTTGAGTGATTTAGATTTCACCTTGATATTGAATTATTCTGTAAGGAACAAGCATCAGCTCAGCTCTTTACCTCAAACACAAGGTAGAAGAAAGGAAGAAGGGGCGCAGAGGACCAGGCTGGCCTGTGCCCGCCAGCTCTGAGTGACCCCACTGCCAGTTTGCTGTGCTTTCTTCCTCTCTCCTTGTGGATGGGCCCTTTACTCTTGAGGAGAAGATTGACATAAGGCTTTGGGTGCTACTGGGATTTCAGTTTTGTTTTTCTAGATTTAGTCTGTTATTTTTTGTTATTGTTATTATTTCAGAAGAAGAAAACCTTACTTCATTCTTTTATTAAGAAATGACTCAGCAATTGCAATCTGACAGGATTTTTTCTTCTTCTACTTTTTGTGGGGAAAAATGTAACCCTTTGCCTCCCTTTAAAGTATTCCACCCCCACCCCTAACCCCCACCCCCGCCTCAGAATTTAATTTTTAGTCCTTGGTTGAATGTGTATTTTTAGATCCAAACTGAGATATGGAGTCTAGGTTTACATTTTTCATTGCTCTCATAAGTGGAAGTAACTTAAAATTAGGAGTAATATTACAATTTTCACTTCAAATTTCTCCTTTAATGACATCCTCCTTTGTTGCTTTGTCCTCAAATTTAAAAAAAAATTAATTAATTAACAAAATCCTACATGAGAGATGAATGTCTCAATGTTTAACTCAAGTAAAATATGAAAAGAAGTTTGCTTAAAAATCATTTTTACATTTTCATCATAAGAATTTTTAATTCAGGATCTGGAGGGCAGAAGCAGGACAAGTGTCCTGGGTTTTAGGTCCTTATTAGTTGTGAGATTCGGCCTCTCTCTGAAAGAAGGGTATTGGATGAAGGGCTCTTCCTGTGCAATTTATTTGTGATTTTATGAAGTTGCTTCTCCAAACACTGTCTCAACAATGGCTGTGCCTCCGGTTTTTAGTGATCTCTGGGTCAGCTAACTCCTGGCCAGTCCTTCACAGTCTTCCTCAATCTGGATCCTAATTAAGTTTGACATTCTCCAGTGATGTAAAAGGCCACTCAAGCCGGGCAGCCTCCTTCGGGGCCCTCCCCCTTCAAAGGTTGACAGCTCAGCTGCCCTCCTGTTGCCAGTCGCTGGGGATGCCGTTGCCTGGGCCTGAGCTGAGCCTGAGCTGAGCCTGCTAATTGTTCCATCTCCAGGATCTCAATTTAGCTGAAGCTGCCATCCCAGAGCTGTATTATTCAGTCATCTGTCAGACCCATCGGGAACTTTTTTTCAGCTTGGAAGTGAAATTTAAAATGGCGAATGAGGATATTGTCTTTCTCATTGTTATCGTCAATGACATTATAGCAGTTACTAAAATGGAAGTACCAACAACCAATTCAGATGGTTAAAGATACTTTAATCATCAGGGAAACTAAAGTTTCTTCACGTAGTGAGTATTTTTGGACAGAGGAAATACTGTGTCTCCTCCAGTCAGGTCTAGCTCCCCTTCCACATAAATCCACCTCTCACACAAGCCCTCATCTAACACTTTGAGGGGAGGTAGAACCAAATTATTCAGCATTGCCTTTTTTATTTAACTTGACAACCAGTGTGAAAACAAGCCCAAAAGACAAAGTGATGGAGATGTTTTACAAAATAAACACTAAATAGAAATTGATCTCAAAGCATTTAAGATGTGTGTGTGTGTGTGTGTGTGTGTGTGTGTGTCTTCTTCATTGGCATTCTGTAACATTAATCTAGGTAATATTGTCTTCACAGTTGGAACTAAATGATAATATTGCTCATCAGAACTAAAATCCTTTTTATTTTATCTTTTTCATACAGGGTCGCCATGTCAAAACGGGCCAGCTTGCAGCCATTAAGGTTATGGATGTCACAGGGGTAATGTATCTTTATCTTGCCATCTCAATCGTATATATTTGTAAAAAAGAAGTTAGGGATAGAAAAAAATTATTTTTTAGAAATAGAATCCTTTTAAACATCTAAAATCTTTCCCCACTTGTGCTTAACATAAAGAAGTAAGAGTATCCAAAAGCTGATCGAGAAGACAGTGAGTAAATCACTCTAAATTAGATATCTATACTCTGCCTTATGTTGTTAGAGTGAAGAATAAATAATGTGCACTGATAATTTACATAACCACAATGAAAGATATTTGCATATGAAGACAGAACACGGATTTGCAGGTATTAAAAGAATATCATGGAGATTACACAGAAGTGATGGTTCTTAACACTTTCCCAGAGGTCCACCTAACACTGGAATAGACAAGAGTTTGGGTAGCTCTAATCTCCTAGTGGGATACTTAACATAAATATTTTCCTCCCCCAAATATTATTGAGCAAATAATCATAATAACCACAAATTCTTATCATTATTTAGAGCAAGACTGAAATGAAATTTCTGCCTGGATGATCAAAAACAATCTAAGGAATAGACTTTATTTGAAATACAATCTTGTGCTTTCATTCCTTTTTGCTGAGTCCATTTAAAATATGTTAATGTCTTTTCAAGAGTACAGAGTGAAAATCAGTCTTGAAAGGACTCACTGGACATCAAAAGCATGTTAATAATTTTCTATAAAGTCCTGGGGATTTTTCTAAGATGTTTGTCTGCTATACATAAAAGCTAAAAGACCAAAGTCTTCCATCGGCCGAGAAGTGGATTATTTAATGTAACTACATATAGAATGAATTGGTCACATAAAGGTATCAAGAACCAATATACAAATTAAAAAGGGCACATGGATGTCTGCATGTCAGACTTCAATTTATACCTTTTCTGGCTTGTTACTTTTGATAGTATATATTATATGGTATGCTCTCTACCATAATACTAATTTTACTAATTTTCATTTATACCACACATTGTACTGATTTCTTTACTTATTATTGAACTGAATTACTCTTTAAATTATATACATTTATAACCAGTAAAAAAGTTGTTTCCATATGCCTATTAGCACTTAGATAAAGTAGTACTTCCTTTTATTTGTCCTAAGTACATCATTCCAATTTCAAAGGTTGCAAACCAGTTCAAAAATTTAATCCAAATTAGTTTCTTAATTCACCTTGCCTTTGCTGAATAAGAAACTGCATGCAAATTATACTAATTAGGTTTAGGTTCTGCCACTTGAAACAGAAAACTCAAGATAACAGAGGCCTATGCATGATGGAAGTGTCTTGCTCTCTGGTGTTAAAGGAGTCTGGAGTTGACAGCCCAGGGATGTAGGGCAGCAATGTGGTGGAGTAGATGAATGGTTTTATCTCTCTACTCCATCATTCTGCATGGCTTCCACACTTAAGGTCACGTCCATGGTTCAAGATGGTTGTTGGATTTCCATTGATCACATTCTTTGTCAGGCAGAAGAGGGGGAGGGGTTGATAGCTGAAGGGTAAAGAAGAGAACCCCTTCCAGTGAAATATTTTCTATTTACATACAACATTTCCACTTAGTTTTACATCCATTAGGTATACCTAGCTACATGGAAGCTGGGAAATGTAGTCTTTCATTCTACCAATGTGTGTAGTTAAAAATCTGCGTTCTACTAGCCAATAATGGAGGGAGAATGGATACTGGTATGGTCAGTTAGCAGGGTCTGACACAAAAATCAAGATCACATATGATCAGTCTCCACATAGAAACCCATTTATAAACGTGTGAACCTTTTACAAAGCTCCCAGCACAGAACAAATGAAAATTTATTTTGTTATTCCACTGAAGTCCTACTACTGTATTTTCCTTGGAGTGAATAGGATCTGCACATAATGCAATGCACGTGGCAGTTTAACAGCTTATGGTTGTGGATGGAGTCCAAGACATTTGTGCTGTAAAGTTTTATTGTGTGGTTCTGTGGAACTGCAGTTGAGTTCCGTTGACATTGTTAATCTCAGGGCACACGTGTGCACAGAGTTGAATATTGATGCGCAAAGTATGACCTGAGAGCAGAGTACATTCCTTTTCTAGTTTCTGGTTCTATTTGTGAGACTTTAAATTGCTTGATGAACCACTTACTTTTACTAGACCACTTTGCTTGGGATCAAAACAGTTACACAGCTATTTATCCCAGAGGATATATTTTTAGTTTTTAAGGAGTGGCAGTTAGCCTTTCTAAACTGGGTTTCACAAGGCCACTAAGCACTACAAGAAAATGATTTGAGAGACCATTTTCTCAGTTCTCCCAAGGATGGTACAAAGCTAATGTTATTTTCATGCATATGAGAGTCGATCCATTGCATACAATGGATGCTTTATAGTATTTTGGCTTAATTCTCTTGGGGAACCCCTGTTGAAAAGGCTGGATAGTTGCCCTGATGTAGGCACATCTTTGGCCATTATGTAATCACTGACCCTTAACAAAGACAAACATGGATACACATCTGGAAATGGTTTTCTTATTCCCATGGTATCTGATACAGCATCAAATGACTTTTGTATCACCCCCTTACGCATCACAGTCAACATAAGATTTCCTTTGTGAAACTCATGTGGTATCCTCAAAAAACAATCTATTTCATTTTGCCATATTGTCTTTTGTGTATTATGGAATGTTGCAAAAGCTTCTTATCAATTATTATAATTGTGCTCATTATAGCTGCTCTGTTAAAAACTGAGATGAATTCTCAAAGGTCACCTTTGTTAATTGTTTGCAATGATTTACTGCAGAGTTACTATAGTTTATTGGAATGAAATTGATAAAGCCATAAGCCTGAAATCAATTTCTAAATTATTGTTTTTATTCCATACCACTTCTTTTTATTTTATTTTATAGAAAATAGCCACAGAGATAACTGGATATAATGCTCATTTCCTTCCTGTTTTAGATCTGAGACAGTTCCAAATTTCTTAATACTTGCTTCAGAATTAGTACTTAAACTCAGGCTGTCTTTGAAGTTATTTTACTTTCTGAAATAATTATGGGAATTTCTGCATTTTGTCACTTTCTGGGGATTCCTTTCCTGTGGATTTGTGTACTATAGATTTGCCTACAACATCTAAACAAAATTGGACCCTCTAGGGTGGTGTTTCTCAAAGTGGACAGCCAGCATCACTGAACTATCCGCACCTTTGGGGTGTGCATGAGAAATTCAGATTCCTGATCCTGCTGCAGAATTTTTGGGTGGAGCCTCAGAACTTGCTTTTTCTACAAGCTTCTCAAGGAGCTTCATGCACCCCCAAAGTCAGAGGAGCACTTTCTAGGGTCTTGTATTTACAGCTCTCTGGCCACCAAGTATGAAGATACTATGATTCTTTGATAAATCCCCATATTCATCTGGACAGAATTCGTGGTGTAAACTAGTTTCTTTACAATGACACCTTGAAATCCATGTAGGACTTAATGAGATATTGAGTTAACATCAAGATATTCACCTTTACAATGACCCGGTGGTGGCTCAGGACACTTTGGATTGTAGTACCAAAGCCCCACTAAACTGAATGAAGCTGAAAACAGAATTTCCTGGCTCTTGCATATTCAAACAAAGAAAAAACTCAGCAGGGTCCAGGAAGTCACATGCTGTGATTAGGAATTGTGTCTCTCTCCATCTCTGGGCTCTGCTTTCTTCCCACCTACAGATTCATGTTCTAATTAATTAATTCCTTACCCTCAGTTGCAGCAGAAGTGCCAGTCTGAGTATCAGTGGCCCAGCGTGGGTTATGTCCCAGCCCTGAACCAAACCCTGTTTCTCTTCAGCCACATCTGGGTTGGGTGGCTAACCCTGGAAACTGCCACAGGGCTGGGAAACATGATTCCTCAAGAAAAACCTGAGAGTTTTTAGAGAAAAGGGTGGTAAGGATGCTGGGTAGGCAAAACCAGGAGAATTATGTTACTATGACATCAGGTCATATTATAATGGATGTGTTTAAAACGGATCTGGTCCTTAAGTAAAGTACTCCTCTGCTTGCATTTTTTTATTTATTTCAGCCCAAAATAATAATAATGGTAACTAACATTGATGGAGTGTTTATTTGCCAAAACTTTTTAAAATACTTTCTATATGTGTATTCATTTTATCCCCTCAACAGCACACAAAATAGATTCTATTATCAGTCCCAATAGTCGATGAGAAAACCAAGCATATTTTAAGGTATCTTGCTCAATGTAACATGTAAATGGTGGTGTGAATCTGCCTGAGCGTTTTAACTCTATCTCTTAAGTCCATCCTCTTAACCACATGGCTACAGGCCCTCAATCAAATATAGAAGGGTGTTTAGTGTTTAATTTAGTGTGATCTTTCATTTATTCAATAAGCATTTAATAAATACCTCCTTTATGACAGCCACTAGAAATTCAAAGATGAAAAAGTGGTCTTCTGCCTAAAGGGGACACTCACAATAACACAACCTTGCCCTAAATATTTATAAGTAAAGCTAATCCATTTTACAATAAACTTATAAAATTTATAAACAAACTTATTAAGTTTGGTGTGGCAGTGAGGGGTAGTAATTATGCCTAGGAGGACAATCCTGGCCAAGGGCACAGCCTGTACCAAGGTGTGAGGCTTGAGGGAGCACAGAGCATGTTCTGGAAAGTACTACATAGTGTAAGGACTCAAAAGTGCTTAGGGGAGCGTGACACATGACGAATCTGGACAAGTTATGGCCAGCTTGTGAAGTCAGTGCTGTGGCAAGGGCTTGACAAGGTTTTTAGTTTTTACTTTCCAAATTGAACACTTTGATCAAATAGTTTTAGGCAAAACTTCAATATGTAGATAAGATATAAAGGGAGGTTTTTTTGGTTTTGCCTTGTTTTGTTTGTTGTGGTGGTGGTGGTTTTTTACCAGGGGTGGGAGGCTGTAACTCCTTCCCCCAACTACTGCTAGACCAATGTTGGCCAGAAGTTAAATAGCAAAGTAACACCATGGGATTTGCCTATTAGAAGGATGCATTTGAAGCCCTGCTTCATTGATTTTCTATTTCTGTCTTATTTACTGAATTCCTGTAGGTTAAGTTATTGGCCAGTCTGCATCTCTCTTTGAAGAATAAGGAAATGGCCTTCTCCCAGTAGCCTCTGGGAGAGTGTTTTGCCTATAGTGAGCAAACTCCATGAATGTTTGCTAAAACTGGACAAAAAGAAAAAAAAATCTTACAGAAAAAAAAATCTTACCATCTGGGATTGTTTGAAAGAGTCAGGGTTTGAGAAAGATGCACATCAGAACTTGGGTTATCGGCTTCTCTTAGGGACACCACCTCCATGTAAGAGAGCTGGGCATATGCTAGTTTTGACACTTCATGGCTTTCTTACCCTAGACATGTTGCTTAACCTTTCCTTCTTCCACATGTGTCAATGTGGATAATATCACTTCCCTCAGGAAGTTAGTGTGACAAGTAAATACAGTTATTTATAAAGCATTTGAGAACAATATGTAGGACACAGTGTTCAGTGCTTGTTGTTATCACAGTGTCTCCTGCAGACATTTTTTATTTTTCTCTCCATGGCACTAACGATTTCCATAGAAGACATCATGCCATTCCCCCTCCAGCTACAGGGCCTTGGCAACCACTGTTTCCCTGCCAGGAAAACGGTTCCCTCCTTAGTCACACCACATCACACTTTTTTCTTTTTTCCCAACTGGGTAACTTCCACAAGGGTTTTAGAATTCAGCTCAGACTTGGATTTCTTGGGGCTGTCTCCCCAATTAGATCAGCTACCCATCTCTGTCACTCTTGGATTTCCATCTGTGTTCCCCACTAGACTATAGTAAGTGTCATTGTGGCAGAGCTTGAATCTGTCATGCCCATTGTTGTATTATTACATTGTTAGCATTGAGCGTTGTGCCTGGGATACAGTAGGCACTTAAATATTTGTTGAATGAATTTATTTAGCTTACGGTTAACGCTACAGCAAATCCAGGAGCTGCCTGCAGAATGTCTTGGTAAAGTCACTAGTTCAATCAACGCTGCAATGAAGGGATGTGGGCTTAGGCAACTCATTGACCTACTTTGGGTCTGTTTCCTTAGATCTGTAAAAATGTAATTTGCAGGTGCATAACCCCACCTTGAGATAATTTTAGGGGATCTACACATGCTTAATTCTCATTTATAATGTATATATTTTAACATTTAATAAACTGTGATTTTAAAGCAAACCTCACTTAGGAATAGCATAAGCCTCATCTATCCCTGATGAGATTGGGGAATTTGAGCTGCTGAGCTTTTGGATTTTGAGTTGATGCTATAATGGGTTGACACTTTTGGAGATGTTGGGATGGGAGTGAATGTATTTTACATGTGGGAGGGAAGTAAATCTTTGGGAAACAAAATGTAGACTGTGGTAGAATAAGGGCCCCCAATAATGTCCACATCTTAATCCCCAAAACGTGTGAATATGTTATTTTATATAGCAAAAATGAATTTTCAGATATGACTATATTAAGGATCTTGAGATGTAGGGATTGTCTTGATGGATCTATTATAAGGGGTATAGCAGCAATAAAAACTAATACAACTGACCATCAAGGATACTTTAAAAAATAATAAAAATAAAATAAATAAACGCAAAAGCAGCAAACTCTACATTATATGCCAATTTTGAAGGCACTGGAAAATGGCAACTTCTCAATTTATGCTGTCAGGTTATTCCTTTCATGTGCAGAATGTCATTCAGATTTCAAAACATGCTCTTTAAAAGTAATTGCTACCAAAATAAGTAAATAAAAAAATAATTGTTACCATTTGCAGTTACTTGTCTTAGGAAATGTGGATTTTTCTCTATTCTTCAAAACCAAATGAAACCCCAAATTACTAATATATTGAAGGTGATATGTGACTTTAAATTCTCCTCAAAAAATTCTAATTTTGTATTCATTAAAACAACCTCCTTGTTGTCATTGATTATAACTAGATCAAACTTATTATATAATCAAACTTATAAAAGTAAGTATTTATTGATTTTAAAAGTTTAGTTTTGTTGATGCTATTTATTGAAATCTTGAATAAAATTTCTATTGGAAGAATTATTAAATTTCTCCAAATTATTTTTTTAATAAATCTTTATTCAGATTATTACAATTGTTTCTCCTTTCCCCCCCCCATAGCTCCCCTCCACCCGGTTCCCACCCGACCCCATGCCCTTACCTCCCCGCTACTGTCCTCATCCATAGGTGTATGATTTTTGTCCAGTCTCTTCCTGAACCCCCCCATACCCCTTCCCCCCTGAGAATTATCAGTCCACTCCCTTTCTATGCCCCTGATTCTATTATATTCACCAGATTATTCTGTTCCTCAGGTTTTTAATTCACTTGATTTTTAGGTTCACTTGTTGATAGATATGTATTTGTTGTTCATAATTTTTATCTTTACTTTTTTCTTCTTCCTCTTCTTTAAGAATACCTTTCAGCATTTCATATAATACTGGTTTGGTGTTGATGAACTCCTTTAGCTTTTTATCTGTGAAGCTCTTTATCTGCCCTTCAATTCTGAATGATAGCTTTGCTGGGTAGAGTAATCTTGATTGTAGGTTCTTGCTATTCATCACATTGAAAATTTCTTGCCACTCTTGTCTGGCCTGCATAATTTCTGTTGAGAAATCAGCTGACAATCGTATGGGTGCTCCCTTGTAGGTAATTAACTGTTTTTCTCTTGCTGCTTTTAATATTCTCTTTGTCTTTTGCTCTTGGCATTTTAATTATGATGTGTCTTGGTGTGGTCCTCTTTGGATTCCTTTTGTTTGGGGTTCTGTGTGCTTCTTGGACTTGTATGTCTATTTCTTTCACCAGGTGGGGGAAGTTTTCGGTCATTATTTCTTCCAATAGGTTTTCAGTATCTTGCTATCTCTCTTCTTCTGGCACCCCCATAATTCTGATGTTGGTACGCTTGAAGTTGTCCCAGAGGCTTCTTACACTATCCTCAACTTTTTGGATTTTTTTTTTCTTTTTGCTTTTTCGGTTGAGTGTTTTTTGCTTCTTTGTATTTCAATTCTTTGACTTGATTCTTGTGTTCCTCTAGTCTGTTGTTGGGTCTCTGTATAATATTTTTTATTTCAGTCAGTGTATGTTTAATTTCTAGTTGGTCCTTTTTCATATCTTCGAGGGTCTCGTTATATTTATCGGCCTTTTCTAGGATATTCTTGAAAAGCCTTATAACCGTGGTTTTGAATTCTATATCCAGTCGTTTGTTTTCCTCCATTTCTTTCGTTTGTGACCTGTTTCTTTGTCGCCGCATTTTCACTGCTTCCCTGAGTTGGTAGGGTAGCTTTGTGTGCTAGGTTTCCTATATGTCCCAGTGTGTTGGCCTCCCCAGTTAACCTGAGGTGGACACTCTTGGTGCACCCCTTTGTGGACTATGTGTACAGCCTTGTTGTAGTTAAGTCTTGATTGTTGTTGGTATCACTGGGAGGAATTGACCTCCAGGCCAGCTGGCTGTGAGGATCAGCTGTGTCTACGCTGGGAGAAGTTCGGTGCTGGAGACAACCTTATAGGATTAGACTTGCCAAATTGCAAAAGCCTCTGTGCTCAGCTTGGATGGAGTGGAGTCTCAGGGCAGAGCAGACAGTCTTGGCTTCCCTTCAGCCTTGCCCTTGTGCGCACGCGCCTCCAGACCTCTGCCTTCCCCGGCTCCCGAGTCTCCGCCCGAGAGTCCAGATTCCCCCCGCAAGAGCGTGGGTCCCCAGGGGCTCGCCTGGAACTGGGCTTCAGTGCAGTCAGAACTGGGGTTCAGTGCAGTCAGGAGCTTCCAACTCCTTTCTGCTAGGGAAAGCCTGTGGCAACCTCCGCAGTCTTTGTGCACACTGGCGCGCGCACCTCCAGACCCCTGCCCCGCCTGGGCTCCCCCAGGTCTCCCCTGGGTCTCCGAGTCTCCAGGTGCCTTTCTCTCTACCTGACAGTCCAGACTCCCCCTGTATGAGCCTGGGTCCACGGGGTTTCACCCAGAACTGGGGTTCAGTGCAGTTGGAACTGGGGTTCAGTGCAGTCGGGGGCTTCCTTCCTTCTCCCGCCAGAGAAAATCAGCCAAGCTCTCAGCCACCCTTCCTCTCTGCGCGCACAAAGACCCTTTGCCGTACCTCCAATTCTCTGTGAGCTTTTCTCTTTCCTTCTAGTTGTAGAATTTCCACTCAGCCAGCTTTCCTGTGGTTCTGGATGGTGTCTGTTCTGTCTTTTAGTTGTAGTTTTGAAATTGTTGTGCGAGGCAGCAGTTTAGTTGCTTACCTATGCCGCCATCTTGGTTTCTTCCCCCAAATTATCTTTTAAAAATTAAAAATCATATCCTAGCCCTAGCTGGTTTGGCTTAATGGATAAAGCGTTGGCCTGTGGACTGAAGGGTCCCGGGTTCGATTCTGGCAAGGGCACATGCTAGGGTTGCAGGCTCAATCCCTAGTATGGAACGTGCAGGAGGCAGCCAATCAATGATTCACTCTCATCATTGATGTTTCTATCTCTCTCTCCCTCTCCCTTCCTCTCTGAAATGAATAACAATATATTTTTTAAAAAATCACATCCTAGAAAATGTTAACAGTCTTTTCAAAATCTAATAGCAAATAATTCTTTAACAAAAAAAAATGTCTTCAACTTCTTGTCACATTTAGTCAACAATGAAGGTGAGAATGATTGACAAGTTGACACAAATGCCTACCTAATACCAAGGACTGCTGTGGAGAGCAGGGCAAGTGAGCAGGAGCAGCAGGGGTTGTAGCCATACACATCTAGAAGGTAGTTGCATTTATGAGTCTGTATACCTCACATTTCCTTCTCAAGTTCAAACTGACCAGTCCCTTGGGCTGTTATAAGAATTACAGAGTTTTATTCCCGTTTCATGGATTGAGAACTAAATTTGGGGCAAACCATTTGTTAGAGAGCACACTAATATTAAAATGTCTTATTAAATTCGGTCTTCAAATCTTAGCATATTTTAGGGGCTTATAATGTGTTCCCCTGTGTAATAAACATGCAACTTATCCCCATTCATAAGCAAATATTATAATTATGTGCTAACAAGCTCCTTTAATTGGAGAACCAAAGGCAGGTTTCTCTTCAGCCCTGGATTAAGATATCCCTGAACTGTTCTTTCATGATTAGCTGCTTTAGTTTTATCACCATGGGTAATTACCCTTCTTCTTCTTAGGAGTTTTCAGTATAGAACTAAGAGCACTGGCTTTGGAGTCAGACAAATCTGGCTTTGAATCTTAGCTTTAACATTTAAACATATGAATGAACTCCCTGAAACTTGTTTTCCTATTTGTAAAATGGGATCATTAATCACATCTACTTCATGGAGCTGTTTTGAATATTAATTAAGATATTATGCACACAGCCTCTCGTACATATTGAGTAATACGTAAGTTTGGCTTTTGCTAGATTTTGTCACCATGGTTGTGTTTGTCATATCATCATCAGAGGTAGCTAGTGGCTTAGAAGCATCACCTGGAATCATCCATTTCTTTGTATTTGAAAATCACCCTCTCTTCCCATAGTTTGTTATCCCTCCAGGAGGCTGGGAGTATCCTCTGCAAGCAATTAGGGAGGACCACTCCAACACACACATACTTTTTAAGCCTCTACTGAATCAATTTGCTAATGTCCCGTGGGCCAAAGCAAGTCACATGGCCAAACCCAGCAACTAGGAGAAGAAATGTACTTGATCTCTTCATGAGGGAAGTTGCTAAATATTATGGCCATTTTTTTTAATTTACTACAAATACTAAGCAATAAATAGATTTCTATGATCTTGAAAAAAAATCTTTATGTTGATAATAATGCTATGCTTAAATAAACAATCATTTCTAAGCCCTGAGAGGTGACTTAGATCAGTATTCTTCTTCCCATTTACAGGTGAAAATATCTGACATTTGAAAAGTTTAAATGCCATGTCTGAATCAGCTTGGACTAGATTTTAAAGCTTCTGATTGAAGTAGTAGTTCTGACAGTACTGGACTTGACTTATTAAAAGACTCTTTTGTAAAATTCGTGAGACTTTGGTAGCATTACTTTATTTTTCCTTATGACCCAGTGGTCATTAGTTTCCCAGTGAGCGTGATCCTTGAGCTTAATTCTTAAGACATAAGAATAATCCATTTAAAAAAATAGAAGATATCCTCCTCTCAAAACTGTACAATCTAAGTCTAGCCTCAGTTGTTGGGTTTGTCTTTTGAAAGCATCGTAACCCATCTCCTTCAATGAGCCATATTGTGAGAGGGTGGATTGCTTGTGGAATGGTAAAATGAGTTCTTGAAGTCATAATATAAGTGCCTCCCTTTCAGTATCACTGAATGATTTACTGCCATCCTTGCCCTAGACTAGAAATCTGGATTCTGGATAAACAGTAGTCCTGAGGGCCTGACAAATTGCATGGTCACTTACAAGATAATGTAAGATCTAGATTAAGGTTCTATTTTAGGACTACATAACCATGACCCACAGCTGTTCCATAATTGTATTTTGAAACAGTGCAATTTAAACCTAAAATTCAAGTTACTAACATTCCTGCCCTCCCATCCTTGATATTTATTTTTCAGTTGAGAAGATTAATAATGTCTACTTGTATTACACTTTATAATTTTCACATACTTCATTTAATTATCACAAAAGGCTAGGATATATAGTAATACTATTATTATATTTGTATCTCATTGTAGATGAGAAAATTTGGCTCCAAAAGGATAGGTTACTTTTCTTAGATCACACAGCCAGAAATGAGTGGAGCTCAAACTGAACATGCCTCCCCCCTACCTGCCCACCCTCATTTTTCTGACTCAATGCATATACTTTCTTCATGGTCACATCTCCTCAGTTTACGTTTGCAAAGTGATAGAGAATGTGTTGACTTCATTCTCATCTCCAATACTGTTTATTTTTTATGTAATTATAAACTGAATTAACTTATTTAACTATTTCACAAGTCTTATTTTCTTAATGTTAGGGTAATTAGGCACTCCCTTTACCCCTCAACCCCCACCTCTGATTCTGCTACATCATTCACTATCCTGTTAAGAACCCAGAAGGCAGGCAGCAAATACTTGTAGGAGCAGACCGTCTCCTCACAGGAATGACCGAAGCTGTCAGGCTGCAGTTGGACTGGGATTGGTATTTTACTGCTTCATGTAGTTGCCTCTTTAATCCAAGCAGCTGTCGATGCCAGGCTGCCCACAGAAATTCTCAGGTATGTTTTCTCCCCTTGTATTTAGACCTAAAGTACATCTGCTCACATCCTACCTTCACCCACAACTACTGGGCCTCACATGGCGAGTTTAAAATAGCTAATAGGCACCACGGTAGATATTTGAGGAACATTAAAGGGACCTTTCAACAAGCTGAAGACCTGTGAAGGTCATCCTCTCATGAGGCCTGTGGTGAAGGTGTAGGCAGTTTTCAATAGCTGCAGGGAAGAATGCCATTGGTTGGTTAGCAAAATGCCATCTCCCCGCTCAGCCTCCATCCAAACCCCTCACTTCCTTCCACCATTAGGGCCATGTGCTGCTCCTTGGCTCAGCGTTCCAATCATACATTCTATTTGAGATTAGTCTTCAACTTAGTTAAAACATGTGATGTGTCCTGCTCAGTTCTCCTGGGTTTTCACATCTCCATTGTTATTAAACTTAGTTTTGTGTGGTTAGGAAATGTCAACATGTTATCACACTCCTCATCTTATTCTTACTAGTTCCTTGCAAGCCTCACTAATGCTGCAGTGAGTGGTTGGACCCTTTCTAGATACTCATTCTTCCATTCTTACATTTATTCACAGGCATTTTGCTTGGTGCTGAGGTTGTTATAAAAAGCAAAAGATTCCTGCGTTTAGAGTTATTATGGACTAATAGGGAAGAAATACTCAAATGATTAGACAGATAAATGGGTATTGCAATTCTGGTAGGTGCACATGATTATCCACAGGGCTAGACTTAAATCAGGCAGATCAGAGAGCTTTGTGGGGAAGTGACTCTAGAACTGAGATCTGGAGGCAGAAGAGAGCTTACAATTCATAGTAAAGAGAGTCAAGTGGAGGGAACTTATGACACAGACTGACCCATACCCCCAACTGGTACCAGCAAATATGCTACGTGCATCAAGAAGTGTAGAGGGGGAAAAAAGAAGTGTAGGGGTGGGCAGGCTATATATAGTAGGGGAATTTGACATTGCCTGAGAGAATTAGGGAAGATGTCCTTGAGGAGTGTCAATTAAATTCAGTCAAAAATGATGAGTAGAAATTGTGTGAAGTAGAGGAAGTGAAAGAAGGCATCATTTGCAGAATGACTCAGCAATGCAGAGAGACTGTATGGAGGCCGAGCAGATAGAGGGGGCAAAGGAACAGATAGGGACACAGACAATGGTCTTTCAGGTCATGGTAACATCTTACACTTTGGCATAATCATTCTACTGCTACATCTAAAACACTTTTCCTGGGATAAATGTTTTTCCAACAACCTCAAAAATAAAATACTAATTGAAGGTCCAACCAATGTGCACATATCAAAATAAAATTATGAGAGAACACGGGTGGGGTGTGTCTAAAAATGACCCAAGTTGGTGGACTCCAAATTGAAGCTCAGAATGAATTAAACCCGAATGAGGACACTTAGTCTGTAGGAGAGTTATCTCTTCTCGCATAACTGCCGCAGTTCCCCTTTCTTCTCATGTTTAGTTTCCTGAAGGTGAGATGGGTACTCCTGCTTTGTGAACTTCCTCAGATCTAGGGAACTTACCCTCACTACCTTTCTCATCTGACTTTCATCATCTTCAGTCAGGTACTTCAATCAAAGTAAACTTCAAAGAAAATGAACTTAAATTTAAAATATGAGTCTATATTTTTTTCTTTTCACATTCCTAAATCTTTCCTATACAAAATCTGATCAGTAATAGGTATTCAATGGACATAGTTCTAAGAAATCTAGAGTGAATTTTATCTCAACAGCCTACTTTGATCTTTAGCAGGTGAAGGAATGAGGAATTTTGTTTTATATCCCCCCTCACACTCCCCAGCTATGCCTATTTGCTATGCAAACAGAATACCCCTTGGATAGTCAATGTGTTGTCTTGCAAATTTTTTCTTCGTAGTCAATCAAGAAAATCAAGTTATATAATAATTGTGCTTGTTTATCATCATAGAACAAACAATTTAAGAAAGAAATTTATTATGTAGTTGATATAGATGGTGATGGAAAATAATTCTAAGACACGGATTTTCATGACTAAATATTTATTATTCTAATGCAGGATGAAGAGGAAGAAATTAAACAAGAAATTAACATGTTGAAAAAATATTCTCACCACCGGAATATTGCTACATACTATGGTGCTTTTATCAAAAAGAACCCACCTGGCATGGATGACCAACTCTGGGTATGTAGTGCTTGCCAAAGTTACTTTTCTTACATGAAGAACAACCAGGACTAAATGGTCCATTTCTCTATCCTCATGACTAAATTTGATTAAGGAACTCTTTAGAAAACCTTAGCCCCATGATTTCCATAACATTGTGGTTTTAAGGTTTTCTCCCATTTCTTTGAATACCTCTCTATCTTTTTAGTATCTCTCTCTTCTAGCTCTTAATGTAGACCATCCTTAAAGCCAGTTGTTAAGTTCTCTGTCGTTGTTTTTTCCCATTAATGACTACCTATATTCAGTTTTTATTATATTTCAAGCACTGTACTATTTTTTTTCTGGGTTATATAATTTATTCTGGCTCTTTGAGGTAGACATTATTATTATCATCTTCATTTTTTGGATAATGAAACTAAGGTTTATAGAGAGGATAAGCAAACTGTCTCAAGATCTAAATAGCTAGAAATGGTGGAGCTGGTATCTAAACAAGCTCTACATGATAAGCTCTTCTTATCTATCACTGATGTGTGGATGACTGACATTTAAATTCTAACTCTATGAGTAAAACACTTATGACCGTATCTCATACCATGTAGGTACTATCAGAGGTTGCTTTCCTTTTCTTCTTCCCCTTGTCCACTCAGATATGTGCCCTAGTCCTGTATCTTTGACAGTCTATAAGTCAGATCTAATTGACTGTCCCTTTATTAATAAACTCAGTAATCTGACACCAAAAGCACTATTCCTATCCCTTCCCCAGCCCAGATTGCTCTTCTTCTCACTTTCCAGATTTTTTCCATTGCAAGTTTTATTCACCTTGTCCTGTGGGAAAGCTTATAATGATGCCTCGGTTTGACCATCCTATGCCAGTTCAGTGAAAGCCTATATTTTGGAGCTTCTCTCTCTCTCTCTCTCTCTCTCTCTCTCTCTCTCTCTCGCTCTCTCTCTCTCTCGCTCTCTCTCTCTCTCTCTCTCACACACACACACACACACACACACACACACACACACACCCCTCAGTTCATCTCATATATTATTCTTAGATTAATGGTTCCAAAATACCTTTTAACTATCATCTTGCTCATTTTCCAGAAGTCTTAATATGTGTCTAACACACAAAATTCACTGAATTATCCAGGCTTTATATCAAATTATGTATTAAACTGTGTGTATCCAATTACCACTATTTCATAGATAACTTGCCACAGAACTGAGTCTTGAATGGAAGATACTCTCTTAATCCATATGACACTTATAGTCCAGCTGAAAAGAAAAAATATATACAGTGACCACAAACAGTTATCAAAAAGAATATAATAATGTTGAAAATAAGATTTTCATATCAGTTGATATTGAATATTACAGTTGTTGAAAGTGAAAAGATCTGTTGGGAATATCCCTCCTCCCCAATAAGACCCATCTCTAAATTTAAAATAAAATGTGTACTTTGAGTAAGTAAACCCACTTTGTATGACCACATTGATTTTATATATTTTTATGTGAACCCTGAGTTATAGTAAGATTTAATTATGGCCTCTTAAATGTACGTTAGATGTAAATATGACAATTAAAAACATAAAAGTCATAAGAGAAAATAAATGTGACTATATAATACTAAAGAGAGATATATGAACTTTCTTATTATAAAAACACAAGAAATAAAGTAAAAATGCAAATAGCTAATTTAGAGAAAATATTCATTTCATAAATGATGAAAAAGAATTTAATAGCTTTCCAAGGAAAGAGTTTTTATAAATCAACTAGTGGCCGGGTGCACGAAATTTGTGCACGGAGGTGGGGGTTCCCTCAGCCCAGCCTGCACCCTCTCCAATAGGGAACCCCTTGGGGGACATCCCTCTCACAATCTTGGACCGCTGGCTCCTAACCGCTCACCTGCCTGCATGCCTGATCGCCCCTAACTGTCTCTGCCTGCCTGCCTGATTGCCCCTAACCCTTCTGCCTGCCTGCCTGTTCAACCCTAACTACCTCTGCCTGCCTGCCTGATCACCCCTAACTGCCCTCCCCTGCTGGCCTGATCTCACCCCCAACTGCCCACCCCTGCCTGATCTCGCCTCTAACTGCCCTTCCCTGCCGGCCTGATCTCGACCCCAACTGCCTCCCCTGTTGGCCTGGTTGCCTCAAACTGCCCTCCCCTGCCAGCCTGATCTCGCCCCCAACTGCCCTCCCCTGCCGGCCTGATCTCGCCCCCAACTGCCCTCCCCTGCAGGCCAGATCTCGTCCCTAACTGCCCTCCTCTTGCCGGCCTGGTTGCCCCCAACTGCCCTCCCCTGCCACCCTGTTCTCGCCCCCAATGGCCCTCCCCTGCCAGCCTGATCTCACCCCCAACTGCCCTCCTCTGCCTGCCAATTTGGTTCTGATTGGTCAGTTTCTATGCCAGTCAGCCAGCATCAAAAGCTCTGCCTCCTAGGCAGCCATTGGTTCCTCACACTTCACCCAGATTTAGTTCTGATTGGTCGGTTTCTATGCCAGTTAGCGTCAAAAGCTCTGCCTCCTAGGCAGCCATTGGCTCCTCACAGGTGACCCAGATTTGGTTCTGATTGGTCAGTTTCTATGCCAGTCAGTGTCTAAAGCTCCACCTCCTAAGCAGCCATTGGTTCCTCACACTTCACCCAGATTTGGTTCTGATTGGCCAGTTTCTATGCCAGTCAGCATCTCTGGGCCTATCAATGGGGCCTGATCAGAAAGGCAGGGCTGATCAGCAGCCCTGGTGGAGGCCTGGTGAGAAATGGAGGTGTGGCTGCTGGCCAGACTGGGAGAGAAAGAGAGAGGCAAGTGCTGATCAAAAGCTGCCACAGAGGCAACAGATCAGTCCCTGCTTCTCTCTACAGGCCTCTCTCTGGCCCTGATTCGCAGCCCCCTCAGCAGTCAGTGCTGGGGCACCATGCCTGCAGCAGAAGCAGTCAGCCGCTGGGTTGTCATGGCAACCCAACAACTGCAGGACTGACTTCCGGTTGGTCGAGCCTTGGTCATTTCGACCCAGGGTTTTTATATATTAGGATAGGAAAATTATGAAACTACTAATAGATTGAGTTAAGAACAAGGCAGCAATTAACAAAGTAAGTAGCAATTACCAATAAAGATGTTTTAAAAATGTAACTTACTAAAAATATAAATGTAAAAGATGAGAATTAGATATCATTTCTTACCTAGCAGATTGATACAGATTTTTAAAATGAAATATCAAGAATAGACATGCACACCCCTGCTTATGGTAATAAACATTGGTACAGCTTTATTCAGGAGCAATTGGAATATATAAGATACACACACGTCTCCCAAAGAAAGTGCTTTACTTGAAAATAACCCAGTACGGTTGGAGATTTCCATGATGGTGGCTTCCACTTCTGGCTACACCTTCAGCACTGTGTGTTTCCACGGAGCCAACAGCAACGCCGACCACGAAGGATTTTTGCTGGGAGATGTGAGACAAGAGGAAACCTTTAGCATCAGTGAATCCCAAATCAGCAACATAGAGTTTCTGCAAGTCATTGAAATTCATAACCATCAGCCTTGTTCAAAGTTTTTTAGTTTTTATGACTACGCAAGCAAAGTTAACACAGAGAGTTTGAACAGGATTCTTAAAGATCAGAGAAAGAAAGTGATCGGGTGGTACAGATTCCCGCGGAACACACAGCAGCAGATGTCATACAGGGAGCAGGTCCTTCACAAGCAGCTCCTTCACAAGCAGCTCACCCTCATGCTCTGAGTGCCTGACCGCATCTTCCTCCTCTTCGGCTTCATCTCCACCTCCAACAATTCCATGCATGCTCTAGAGCAGGGGTGGGCAAACTTTTTGACTCGAGGGCCACAATGGGTTCTTAAACTGGACCGGAGGGCCGGAACAAAAGCATGGATGGAGTGTTTGTGTGAACTAATATAAATTCAAAGTAAAGGAGCGGAGGGGAGAGCAAGAGAACCCTCCGCTCTTTCGGCTCCGCAGGCCGGATAGAACAGCCGAACGGGCTGGATCCAGCCCGCGGGCCATAGTTTGCCCATGGCTGCTCTAGAGTATGTCCTCTTCAGACCAAACCAAAGGTATAATCAAAGGATATCCCTTGCTATTACCAACCTGGGCAACACCAGCCAGCAAGAGTATAAAGTGTCTTCAGTGCCAAACACGCCTCAGAGTTATGCCAAAGTCATTAAAGAACATGGCACTGACTTCTTTGACAAGCATGGAGTCATGAAGGACATCAGGGCCCTCCATCAGGTTTACAACGCGCTGCAGGGGAAGGCGCAGGCAGTGTGTGCAGATGTAGAAAAGAGTGAGCGAGTAGTTAGTTGAATCTTGTGAGGTGGAAGTGAACAAATTAAGAAGACAAATCACTCAGAGGAAAAATGGAAAGGAACAAGAAAGAAGGCTGCAGCAGGCGATGGTCAGCAGACAGGTGCCACCCGAAAGTCTGGAACTGGCACTCCGCCCTCAGATGCCGTACCCGGGGTTTGCAGCTGACAGCGGAAGTAGATTGGCAGATGCCGAGGTCTCTGACCCCCCACCCCCTTATTCAGATTTTCACCCAAACAATCAAGAAAGTACTTTGAGCCATTCTTGCATGGAAACAAGTATCTTTATGCCTCGACCTCAAACCGTGGGCTCCTCCAGCTTTGCCCCCAACAGTACCGGACTGAAGTACCCCAGAGATGGAGCGGGCCTTCCTCCTTCACAGAGAGCCACTGGGGACAGCGTGGAGGGGTCGGACAACAGTGATTATGAAAATCTGATTGACCCAACAGAGCCCTCCTATAGCGAATACTCACACTCAAGGGATTCTCGGCCCATGACACATCCCCACAGGGGGCTCCAGGAACGCTCAGACCTCCCAGATTTAGCTACACAAAAGAAACTCCACCCAACACTGTTTGATTAACCACTATTGAAAGAGTTTTTTAAGGACTTAATCTAGTGGGAGAACTGCTTTCTCAGACCCCTGGGCTCCCAAGAGAATCCTGGGCACAGAACTGGCAAGGGCCTGGCATCCCCAGGGCCTCACCCGCAGACTCTGTGGGCAGGTGTCAGGACAGAATCATTAAGATAATCAAGTTGTCCTAATTCTGGTGCAATTCATGGATATCCTGGTAAATTTAGGCAGAGAAACTTGTCAACATAGTTTCTGTTCTTTAAAATAAGTTGGAAATCAGAGACTAAGCACCATTAGTCTATAAATGTTCTGTAAATCAAAACTTACCTCTTGCACTATCATGCCTTAAAATTTACTTTTTCAAAGGGAAATGAGTTTAGCAGCAGCCTTCAAAGAACCTTCTTTCTATGATGAGCCAAATTCATCTTTACCAGAAAAGACATTTTAATAATTCCAAGAAGCCTGATTGGACCAGACCAGATGTATCTTCTCTTGTCTGCATGACTTTGTAAGATCAAAAGAGAGGGCTTTATTTTAACTGTTTTCTACTAGCCTGATACGTGTTCTCACTTAAAATGGTTGCCTTTAAAAACTTGTAGAAGTACTAATTACCAGTAAGTAATCATCTAAATAAGTATGTCATAAAATAAACTCCTTATTTTTCTTTTGTGGGGAAAAAAATAATAATAACCCAGTACTTCCACCTGCAGGAATGTATCCTGAATAATATTTGGGCAACTACCTAAAGATGTATGTAAAAGTTAACCAATAGGGAATGACTTAAGTAAACTCATTAGGGGATGCTATTTAGCCAGTTAAAATGTTGTGGATCTATATTTACAAGTGAATGAGCATTAACAATTATAGTGGGATTTTGTAAGCTCTTTTTAGAAGCTTTGGTTAGATATAATATTTTCATTTTTGTCAAAAAGAAAGAAATACACATGTGCATTGACATGGTGGGGATGTCTACAATAACATGCACTGGTGGAGTTGAAGATATTTGTATCTCAGTAGTAATTGCAGTAATTTGATTTTTAAAACATTTTTCTTTTTCATGTCTGCTTTTTTTAATCCCCTAAACTTTCTCTTAAATTCTAAAATCAGAGCCACTTCTGCTGTTTCTTCTTTTTTAATTGCTTTTCACTGAGCTGTCTTTGAGGAGCTCTCTGAGGACAGGATTGTGTCTTTTACATCTCAGCATCCCTCTAGTGCTAGGGAGGTACCAGGCTTATGATGCTGAAAAAAATAGTTGTTTTGTGAATGAACGTGACATTAGTGGTACAAAATTGGTTACTATTATTACTATTATTGGTATAAACCTGAGCGCTACAGGTACTTTTGAGAGTTCAAAATATCATGCAGATTCAACAGGATCTGATAAGATGGCACACGTTGGATAAGCTGCAGAGACAGGTGGGGAATAATAGTGATTTAAATGCGGTCTGTAGAAAAACTTTTTGTTTTGTGAATGACCCACATCCCGCGTGGTTCAGGGTTCGGGATCTGGAGAAGGGGCCGCACGCAAATGAAAGAGACAAGACAAGAAATAATAATTTGGAAATATTGGGGGCCAGGCGGGCAAGCCCAACTCAAGGGGAAGGACTTCCACTGGTGCTCAGGCCTTGCCAATCTTTTATTCATTTTGGATACACATCTAGCCCTTAGTCAGGCAGGTAATTGTGGTAACAGACAAACTATCCTAAAGGTCAGTAAATATTAGAAAGATTTACTCTGAGACTATTTGGTCAGGAAATAGCTTGAGCCCCCATTGTCTGGACTAATCAATCGGTGCATAGCTCTGGCCCTTGCCATGGGCTCAAGGGTCACCAGCATTTCAGGATCCTTGTTTACACTTCTCTGATAGTGAAGACAATGGGTGGCTTCCTGCATTGTTTGGTCAGGACTGCAGTTCCAAATTAAAAGAAAGCATTAATGTAGCTTTGGAACCACATCCCAGCTTATCACCTGAGGTAGCACAAGTATTTCTAGGTGAGTCACACCTAACTATGAATGATGATCATTTCTTTTGTGAGATGGTTTTTTTGTTAGGTTGAACTATTAAAATGTGGGTATTTATTTACAAACTAGAAGCCCACTGCACAAAATTCATGCATGGGCAGGGTCCCTAGCGGCTGCTGGCTGCCGGCTGCCAGCCAGAGCCTCCCTTCCCCTGGCTACCTGCCGCTGCCACCTGCCAGACTGGTGGGCCAGGGGGAGGGACCATGAGCGGTTGGCCAGCCTGGCTTCATCCCCCACCCCCAACCCCACCCCCGCCTCCGTCGAACTCCCGGTCAAACTCCCAGTTGAGGGGACAATTTGCATATTAGGCTTTTATTATATAGGATTATTGGTTGAGAGAAGAGGAGGAATGGTCAAGCAGTGCTTGACTGGTTTTTATCTTTTTCCTAATGCTGAGATTTTTCTAAGCTGGAAAGAAAATTAGTTGTCATTTATTTTGCTGGGTCCCAGTCAAGTTCATTGACTTTCCCAGGGTTTCAAAGCTCATTAATGGATGGATGCAGCACCAAATGAATGCAGGCATCCCGAAACGTGAAGATTTAGCTTGGCCTGAAGTTCTGTGAAAGGCACTGAACTTTTTTTTCTTTTTTGTAATGAGCAAAATCTGCATTCCGTTTTCAGATTGGAACTGGGAGAAAGCAGGAAGCCTATCTGCTTCCGCATGACACAAATGGGAGGTTGTATACTCTGGAAATGAGCCGCCGCCCAATAGTTCTCACTTTAGCCAATTGCTCTTTCCCTGGAGATGGCTGTGGTTATTGGGAACCAAGAGCCTACAAGTGTATGTGTTCATTTATTCATTCATCATTAATAATTAATTAATTCATTAATCCACTCATGCATTTATTTTTTTCAACAAATATATACATATTGAATACTTGCTAGCTGCAAGGCATTCTTCTAGGGACTTAGGATATATCAGTGAACAAAACTGAAGAAAGCCCCAACTTTCATAAAGCTTACATTCTTGAAACAGACCATAAACAATAAATTGACTATGCAAGAGCACTATAGAGAATGCTGAAAGCTAAAAGTTTCTGGAAGAGCAGGACAATGTTAACGGGAATACAGGTAGGATTGCAGTGGGAAGTACAGTGGCCAGGTAGGCCCTGTGAAGTTAACCCGAGGAAAGGCATTCCGTCCAGTCCTGGTGTTTTCCAGCAGTTGCAGTGAGGCCAGTGTGACTGGAAGATGTGGGAAATGAGACCAGAGGCTAGATCGTGCAGGGCCTTAAGGCCATTGGAAAGACATCAGCTTTTCCTCTGAGAAAGGTCAGGGGGAGGGAGGGGGTGCTTTTGAAGGTGGAGGGATGTGATCTGATCTACAGAGTGAAGGGGTCCTTCTGGTGGCTGGGTCCAGACTAGAATGAATGGGTACCCGCCTCCCCCCCATCCCCCCGCCCCAGTAGAAGCAGGAAGACCAGTTAGGAGACTGTTTTAGCAATACCCTTCCTGAAGGCAAAAAGCCATCAGTGAGTTCTGATCACTTCCAAAACCAGGTCACATGTAGAGGAACCCTCCTTTCACATTTCATTTTCCTACCTGTAATTAAATGCAGGTGGCAAAATGTGGCAGTTATATGCCCAACATTCTGCTTGGAAGACAGAGGACCAGCATTTGTCAGATTTGTGCGTGTGCATAGATTGTTCTGACCATCCCCACTAGCTTCTGTGTCCCTGGGGATAAAAATACTCAGGTATGAAATGTCTCATGAGGGCAAGAGCATCATTTCTTTTCTAATTCTTCTTCTTCTGTTTGATGACAAACTAAGGAGACACTTGGAAAAGTAAAGGCAAAACAGAAACATAATTGGGAAATTTATACCAGATTACAATATCGGTGGGAACTTGGTTATAGAATATAATAGTGTGTATTTATTCCAAGGCCTCTGACTCACTACGTTTGGGCCATTTTGTGTTAATAATAACAATGGCAGGTCAATTTTGTCATCTGCTTATTGCGTGCAAAAGTGCTACATTTGTTTGCATTATCCTATTATTTCATTAGATTTTTACAACCATCCTACAAATTAGATATTATCATTGTCCCTACTTTACCGATGAGGAAATTAGGCTCAGAGAAGTTGAGAAACTTGCCCAAATTCAGCTAGTGTGACAAAGCCAGTTTTCCCCTGAACTCTACACTCTTCTTCTTTTCATTGTAAAAAAATAGTTTCCATCTCAAATGTTAGTGTTTCAAATAGGATTGAAGCTTTGCGTTTAAATAAGTTCATTTCAACTGCACCTTTTATCTCTGTATATCACTTTCTCCAACTTTCAAAGCTGCTCATAAGACTGGTAAGAAATACACTTTGAAAAGTACATTAAACCTTTTGGGAATGTTTTAGCAAATAATTGCAAAGGTCACAGATAGCCGACTCTTTAGGCTAATGGATTTCTGTTAGAATTACATTTATATAAAATATTGCTATGGATTATATAGAGACACAGCCTGTCACAACCAAAAGAGCAGCACTTTCTAAGATGTATCCCCAGTAGTCATTCTATAGAAAATATTTCCCAGCTACTTTGTCTGCTGTGGCTGGAAGACAGAGGTTTGCACATAACCCACCAGCCAATACATGTACAGTTTCAGGTGTCTGATTGAATTATAATCGGTGCGAATTCTATCAGTCTTGTCGTAGAGATAAACTCTTGTTTGGTACCAGCTCTTTGTGGAAATACAACTGCTTCTGATAATGGCCAAGTAATTCTCCCTTATCAACTGCTTAGGGCCTGATCCGGAAATCAAAAAAGAGAGCTCTTTCAATAAAGATTCCCATCTCTGGGAAACAAGGCGAGCTCTGACACACGGCACTGCCGGCTCATTCTCTGCTCTCGCTCGGGGATGGGAGGCTCACCATGCTGCTACAGGCCATTCAGACACTGGGAGTGAGTGGGCAAGTCAGTCTAGTAAACACAATTTCTAATTTCTGTAACATTAGAAAGTGAAATCACATGTGATTTGTTGTCTCTTTTGATAATCACCACAGAGCCAGAATATGTCGTAAAAGGAAATAAATTTCTGATTAGCTTTCCAAATGTAGTGTGGTCGAGTAAAATAGATTATTGTATTGAAATGACTTGATAAGTCATTCATTAGATTGTAACAGTGTCGGCTTGCAGAGCTAAGAGTTAAGACATTAGACTGTATGCATTTTAGGGACAAACTTTCTAGCATGTGGCTGGAACCCTGCCTGGAATCTAGGACCTGGATTCAAACCTGACATTTGGGTCTCTGGCATTTATTTCCTTCCTTATAAAAGTGATAACTTTGGGCCTGGCTGGTGTTGCTCAGTGGTTGAGTGTCGACCCCTGAACCAGAGCTCACAGTTCGATTCCTGGTCAGGGCACATGCCCAGATTGCAGGCTCAATCCCCAGTAGGGGGTGTGCAGGAGGCAACCAATCGGTGATTCTCTCTCATCATGGATGTGTCTATCTTTCTCTCCCTCTCCCTTCCTCTCTCTAAAATCAATAAAAACATATTTTTTTAAAAAGTGAAAACTTTGGACTAGATCTGAGTTTTAAAACTGGCAATCTGGAGGCTAAATGCTGTCCAGGTAAATATGTTTAGCTTGGTTCAAATAAGGTGATGTTTGTGTAATTATGCCAACATTAGAAAAAAATGAGCAGTTTCACACAAAAGTCTGTATTCCTTTAAAAGATCTTGAAAAATCAAATGATCTTTTAAAAAAATTAAAAATATTGGGCCTAAGATCCCCAATAGAACAGTATGGTAGAGCCATTTGGCAGTTGTGCAGAGGGCACGTGCCCACTGTAGTTCACACCAGGGCCCCATCACTCCCTGTTGTCTGGCATGCATGCTCAACTTCATGCATTTGCATTACTCATCCATGCCCTGTACAAGGTCAGATGGGAATGAGATACTGAAATGAACTAAGACATGATGTCATTCAACCACCAATGAGGGGAACTTTCTGGAATATGCAGTGATGTTGGCCACAGCCCCAGACCTAAGTCTGTGATAGTTTGAATTACATTGCTGTAGCACCTTGGCTTGGCAAAAATCATGTCCACCAACATTTTGGTTGTTTTAAGATTTAAATGTAAAGTGTTGCAGATATGACAATTAAAAATTCAATCACCTGTTGCTGAGTCTTTTGAACAGCTAATTAAAATTTCTCTTTTCTATGCATCAGAAATGAGGCTTTCATCTGGGCAGGGGGTGAGGGGCCCTTGTTTTAATCAGTATCCGTCACTTTTATAATGAATCATGCCTTTCCTTCATGTGTAAAAGCTAGGTCACTTGCCTGGAGAAGTGATTGAATCTTACTATTGGTGAGCAGAACATTTTAGAAGGCTGAACTTGGTAAATATAGGATTTCCTAAATAACAGAAGGTTGCATATAAACAGTCTCCCAGACTCAGAGCTTCCCCACTGCATGACCAGTAGAGACAAACTATGTTACTTAGATACAAACACAGAGTAGAGCTATGCTTAATTTAATACTTTCCTACTGGGCTTGAGTTCCGCTTTTATAGAGTCATTTTTTATGAATTAATGGTTGATTCTGTGACAAGAATGTGAAAATGATTTCTCCTTTTATCCTAATGAATTTCATTTGAACTGTACTTAAAGTGCTTTTCACCTAAAAGGAAGAACTTATGGATATCCAAAGTTATTCTGCTAATAGTCTATACAACCCTCTTCATTTTCTAGATTAATTTTGAGTCCAAGTCTGTGGCCTTATATATTATATTGTGCTTCTCAAAATCCTCAACAACCAAGTTGCTTAGTCCTAAGTTCTCTAAGGACAGCATATTTTCCCTTTTTCTATTTTCAACTCATCTGAAAATTTGCTCCCTCATCCCCACCTCAAATTCTTCTATTTGAGTGTAACACTTTGTGAGGCCAAGTTGTAAATTTCTTACAGTCTCTGGTTAGTTTCTGTGATTGAGTTGGTGGCCCAGATGGACATGTAGTGATTTTCGCCTAACAGGAAAATTCTCTAGAATATCTTGCACGCCTACTGACAAATGTAGCACCAAATACCAAACACATGAAGTAGCGAACTTCCCTCATTCCTTGAATGCTGCCATGCTGACTCTGAGATGGATATCTCCTTAGACATGGGTGTCTCGAAAGCATTTCCAGGGACCTGTGCTTTGGGCTGCCTTCTGGTTGCTAAAAATACCAGTTGGCTCAGTATATTCAAAATGCCATTGTCATTCTCAAGATACAAATTTGTTCATTATCCAGAACATTTATTGACGAAGTTTGGGACTTCATATCCTTGGGACTCTTTTTTTTTTTTTTTTTTTAAATCTTTGGAAGACCTAGAATTTGTATTTTAAGCTTTCTCTTTTCAAGTCTAAAAATATAATCCAGGAGCCAAAGGAGTTTGAGTTGTTCCACACCCTGCCACACCCCAAGGCATGCTGGTTTAAAAATGAATGCAAAAAGCTGTTTAGGTTGCTTTTCCAAATTTGAAATTCCCAACAGTGTTACTTTCTGTTTATATTAGTTGATTGAAATGATAAATGTATACCTACCAATTTTGGTACTTTTTTATACACATATTTTATGTTGTTAGACAAACTACCTTTAGTGAATGAAGCTTATTGTTTAACAAAGTACTGAGTTTGGGTTTTGTTTACACCTTCATAAATCATGCACATGAGCTCTGTGGCTATTTCCAGCCACACATAATAAAAATATCCTATGCCTTGCTGATGTTTCTGGACCTTCAAGGTCAATAGGCTGATCCTTTGCAGAGCTGTGAATTCTTGGAAGTTTATCTTTCCTATCCTTTACTTAGGGTGCCTCTTCAATGTCTTGGTGCAAACTTCTCTCATTTTAGGCAGACCCTCATCTTCCTTTGCCCTCTTCTTCCTTATCCCGCCTCCTGCCCCTCCTTATAAAAGAGAAGGGGTCTGTTAGCAGTCATTTATTCTCCTGGGTGACATTTGGGAGGAATGGGTTTCTGTCAAGGTAATTCTGGGCTAGTGCCTGCAGTTTTAAAATAGCTTAAAGCTTTATTTCTGTTACAGGAACTTAAAAGCAATTAACTAGCAAGTGAGTGAATACCGGAGGGACCCTAGAAATCATCCAGGAGCCTCTCAGGCTGGGTGAGGAGGTGAGCTCAGGGCCTCAGACAGTGCTTCTGAAACTCCTTCTGGGATCAGCTAAGGCCAAAGACCCTTTCCTTAAATATTGTCTGGGAGGGAAAAGCACAGGAGGGCACAGTAAGCACCCCTCCCACCACAACCTCTAAAAGAAAACATCTTGCTCCTCAAAAATATAAGACAACTGACAAAAATATGTGAAAAGCAGCCATGCAAATGGTGAAATCTTATGTTAGAACTGTGTTTTTTAAATTAACCATTTTAATTTAGATAGAAATAACTACCTACGTCCAATAATTCAAGCAACCCTTTCCCTATTAATTGAGTTGCACTACACTATGCTGCTGTTTTACTGTTCCAGGCCCAAACCCCCATTTCACTGTTCCAGGCCCAAACCTAACCCCCATCGTCCCTGAACACAGTTCTGTCCTCACCTTCAACTTAACCTTCTTTCTCTCTTCCCAAGTGACACACATGTGCATTTCATTTTCTGATCCATTAATGTAGGTGGTGTGGAGTGAGGATTTTAAGATCCCACCACCACTGCCTCTCAGTCTTCTAAATAAAAAGGTCCAGCCCAGCCGTGGTGGCTCAGTGGTTGAGCATTGACCTATGAGCCAGGAGGTCACGGTTCGATTCCCAGAGCTTCTTATACTGGGAGAAGAGGCAGCCAATCAATGATTCTCTCTCATCATTGATGTTTCTATCTCTCTCCCTTTCTCTCTGAAATCAATAAAAATATATAATTTTTAAAAAGATCCAATGTCCTGGAATGGACCACGGTGTCTTCTTGCTGTGTGGTACAAGCTTGAAAAACGCCAGGTGTCCTTGGTACTCTTTCATTAACAGAGGCTTTAGAAACACAGATCCAATGCCCTTTATAAGCACCTTTCAGCCATGTCTTCACCATCCAAGGGAAGTGGATCTTGGGAAGCTATCAATGCTATCTTCTAAGTTGGAAACTTGTTAATACATACAAATGCCAAAAAAAGTAGAAAAATGATAAATATAATTTAAGATTTCTGGTTGCTAAGAAGTTTATATTCATAGACACAACTAATGTTCACATCAAACCATTGAGGTTGATGCTTTTATGTTGTGTTTTATAGTGATGGTGGTGGGATGCTGAGCCCAGGTTGGTTAGAGAGCATGCCCAAGGTTAGTAGCTGTACTTGAGAGAGCACCATGCTTTCAACCCTGCTCTAGTTATTTAATGAATATACAGATAAGGCTGCAGACCATACCTAAGCTTTATTTCCAAATAAATCATGAAAAGGAAATTGAGGAGAAGGAGAATTAATGAAATAACAGGTGAACATCACTTAGCCCAGTACCTAGCATATGGTAGATTCTCAGCAAATGTAAGCAAGTATTGTTACTCTGGTGTCAACTGTTTGAGAACTTACTTTCAGGAAGAATATTAATGATCCATTATTTCTTGCTTGTGACATATGAAGTTATTGACTTACCGCTGCTGGACTTGGCATGTTGAGTCCTGTGTCTCTTCATTAATGTGCTGAGGTTACTTGTGGTGAGGGAGAGTCCCCGCTGTGTGGTGGCAGTAATTATCAGTGTTGCTATGTGGCTATAAGAACCGATTGCTAGCAAATGCTGGTTTCTTTCTTTCTCTTTCTTTTTTGTTTTTTAAATCCCACTACATAATTTAACAATCATTTTGTCCCATGGTGAGATGAAAAGAATTTAGCAGCCTTCAGCTGGAGCTGAAAGGAGAAGCAAATTATAGAAATCACTGACATTAGTGCCTGGCTAGAGCAGGATTGTTTCCTATAGAATATTTGAAAGTATTTGGTCCAATCTAATTTTAAGGGACTGGAGTCACTGGCTTTCCTCTGCTTTCCTTGGGAACTCTAATTACATGGCCTAATAGAGCTCGGTGGTAGGACATTTTCTCCAGCTGATACAGGAGCAATGGATGCATCATGGGAGGTCTGGTCTCTGTGTTTTTCAAAATGGGATTCGGAAAAGAGGCACAAACATGTTTTGCTCACTTGAGAAAATATATTCTTTTCTTTCTACCCAAGGACTTTGCTTGGGTCCGTCTTGCTGCCATTCAACCATGGTATGCTACATAATGGGATTTCTAAAAACTTTGTGAAGAACTCTTAAAATACACAAAATTATTCAGAACAGTATAATGTACACCCATGTGCCCAAAAGTAGCCCAATAACCATTCATCAGTGGCCAATCTTGCCCCATCTTCCTCCTTTCTACTACTATTTTGAAACAGATCTTCTCATTATATCTTTTTTTAAAATTCTGGTAAAATACACACAGCCTAAAATTCACCTTTTAACCATCTTAAAATGTATAACTCAGTAGCATTAGTACACAATGTTGTGCAACCATCACCTCTATCTAGTTCCAGAACTTTTGTCATCACCAAGGAAACTGTACCCATTAAGTGGGAACTCCCTTTCTTCCCTCCTCTAGTGACTGGCAACAACCACTAATCTGCTTTCTGCCTCTATGGATTTATTTATTCTAGACATTTCATATAAATGGATTTGTGCAATATATAGCCTGTTTTGGTCTTGCTTTATTTAATTAGCATAATATTTTTAAGATTCATCTGTGTTGTGTCATGCATAAGAACTTCATTTGTTTTCATAGCTGAATAATATTCTATTGTATGAATATACCACATTTTGTTTATTCACCTGATGATGGACATTTTAGTATTTCCACCTTTGGTCTGTTGTGAATAGTGCTGCTTTGAACATTTTTGTTTGAACAGCTGTTTTCAGTTCTTTTGGGTATATATCTAAAAGTGGAATTGCTGGATCATATGGTAATTCTATGTTTAATTTATTGAGGAATCATCAAACTGTACTGAAACTGTACCATTTTAAATTTTCTCCAACAGTGTATGAGGCTTACAGTTTCTCCAGATCCTTGCCATCACTTGTTATATTCTACTTTTTTTTTTTAAGTACAGCCATCCTAGTGTGAAGTGGTATGTCATTGTGGTTCTAACTTGCATTTTCCTAATAACTATCAATGTTGAACATCTTTTCATGTGATTGTTAGTCATTTATATATCTTCTTTGCAGAAATATCTATTCAAGCCTTTACCCATTTAAAAATTGTATTGTTGCCTGTCCAGTGTGGATCAATGTTTGAGAGTCAACCTATGAACTAGGAGGTCACAGATTCCTGGCCAGGGCACCCTGTGGTCTCTTTCCCCAGGGTGTGGCATGCAGGGGGCAGCTGATCAATGATTCTATCTCATCAAAGATGTTTCTATCGCTCCCTCTCCCTTCCTCTCCTTCCTCTCTGAAATCAATAAAAATATATTTAAAAAATAATAATAATAAAATAAAATTGTGGTGTTTATGTTTTTATTATTGAGTTGTAAGTTATTTATAGATCTGGATACTTGACCTTATTAGATACGATTTGCAAATATTTTTTTTATTCTGTAGGCTGTATTTTCATTCTCTTTTTTAATGATTTTTTTATTAAGGTATTATATGTGTACATATCTTACCATTGCCCCCCCACCCCACTCCCATACATGCCCTCACCCCACAATGTTTTCCATCCGTTGGTTATTATATGCATGCGTATAAGTCCATTCTCTTGATAGTGTCGTTTGATGCACAAAGTTTTTAATTTTGATGAAATCCAAATGATCTATATTTTGTTTTGTTGTTTGTGTCTTTGTTGTCATCACTAAGAAACCATTGCCAAATCCAGGGTCATGAAGATTTATCCCTATGTTCTCTCTAAGAGTTTTACAGTATTAGCTCTTATATTTAGGTCTTTGACCCATTTTGAGATAATTTTTTATGTGGTGTGAGGTAGGGGTTCAACATTATTCTTTTACATATGTATATCCAGTTGTCTTAGTATCATTTATAGAAGAGACTGTCATCATATTGTATCATTTTATCTGTAGAATGTTTCTCTAAAAGTAAGAACTTTTTTTTACATACAGTACCATTGTCACACTTACAAAATTATTAACCATATTTCTAATATCTAATCTGTAGATTGTCTAAAAAATTTAATAACTTTAAAAAATTAGTATCTAAGTAAGTTGCACCCATTGGTATATCTTTTGAGATGTTTTTAAGTTTATAGATTTCCCCTCCATCCTTTTCTTTCCCTTCCTGCAATTTATTTGTTGAATAAATGGGTCATTTTCCCTGTGGAGTTTCCTATTCTAGGTTTTGATGATTGTGTCCCCAGGATGTAACATGTTTCTCAGTCCTCTGAATTTCCTGTAAATTGGTAGTTGGAACTAGAAACTTCATCAGATTCAGTTTTGGGGGATTTGTTTGTTTGTTTGGTTTGGTTTTGGTTTGGACAAGACTACTCTTAGGTGATATATTATTCTAATTAAAAGGCAAATCAGAGCTGGTTATTTCTTATTTTTTTTAAGTTAGCAGCCATTGATGATCAGCTCCTAAATCCATTAGCTTATTAGAGGTTGTGTAATAGTGATGTTCTACTTGTTTTCTTCATTTATTAGATGAAATACCTGATTTTTATGAAGACAAGCTTTATCTCTTTTATTATTTAACTAGAGGCCTGGTGCATGAAATCCATGCATGGGTAGGGTTCCTAGGCCTGGCCAGCGATCAGGGCCGATCTGCAGGGTGACTGGCAGTGCGATCAGGGGCCCCCCACTGGCAACCGCCTTGGCTGGCCTGGGGCCTGCAGGCTGGAGGCAGCTCCTGCATTGAGCATCTGCCCCCTGGTGGTCAGTGTGCATCATAGCAACCAGTCGTTCCACCAGTCATTTGCCGTTCAGTCGATTTGCATATTAGGATTTTATTATATAGGGTTACCCAGTGGTAAAACTTGTACTAGAAAGGCAGTGTAGAATTCTTAATTTTTACCTATTTACCAGTCCTCAAAATTAGAAGTTGCTTCTTCATTTTCTTGAAACAGTGCCAGTTGTATTCTTTTTGAGGGGTGTCTTGATTAATGCCTTTAGTTAAGCATATTCAATGTGTTTCAAGATATTGAAGTTATTATTATTGATACTCAAGTTATCCCATGTTTGGCCAGTGAGAACTTCTTCAAATTGACTTCTGAGTTCTTTCTAATGTGATTTTCTGGCCTTTGATAGCTTCCTGGCTAGCATATATGAAAACTTTACAACTCTTATTGGGTTGGAATGTGGTCTATCATGGCACTTCTCAAATTTCCTTACAAAAGCTCTGAAGAACATGGAAATCCCTTCCCTGTGTGGAATCATAAGATGACATGTTAGAACAGGCATTGTTTCATGAGTTTTTTGAGTTTCAACTAGGCATACAGAAAAAAAGGAAACATAATTTCTACCTGAATATTTTGCAGCCTAGTGGGGTATCTTTTAGGATCTGGTGACATGGTGCTGATGTTAGGAATGTACATTTGGACAAAGCTAAAATCATCAATGTGATTTCATTATGACCCCATATCAGTTCTGTTTCTAGAGTCAGGTCAAAGATTGATTGGTAGTTTTTCTGAATTGTTACTATGTAATTACAAAATTATATAAGTACCCATAAGGAGACTTTTTATTGAAGACTTTTTGAAAAAGAGAAAGTATGGAAATGGATATGTTACTCTAATCCAAGAAAATGGATACAAAAGCAGATAGATGGTTTTTTCTCTTCTGCTCTCTACTTATCTGTTAAGTAAGAGAGGTGTTTATTTTCTGCCTATTTTACAAAGCTGCTGAGTGCTGTAATGAATTCATATTTATTGGGAAGTTGGAGTTTTTTGGATGAAAGGTGCTAAATTAGAGCTTATTGTTTATTGAATTTATTTGATGTGTCCAGCCTCCTGGAAACATTTGCTGAGTTTAATTAAAAACAGATAGTCCTCACTCTGACAGCTTACAATGCCATTTACAAACCAATAAAATAAATAGCATGCACTTGTATTGTCCTAATGTGGGATTGACTAGATCAGTGGTCGGCAAACTCATTAGTCAACAGAGCCAAATATCAACAGTACAATGGTTGAAATTTCTTTTGAGAGCCAAATTTTTTAAACTTAAACTTCTTCTAACGCCACTTCTTCAAAATAGACTCGCCCAGGCCGTGGTATTTTGTGGAAGAGCCACACTCAGGGGCCAAAGAGCCGCATGTGGCTCATGAGCCGCAGTTTGCCAACCACGGGCCTAGTTCACCATAGCTCTTTTGGACAGGGGAATGACCCTACTTGTGTAGGAAGGATGAATTCAACTGCTAAATAAGCACAGGTATTCTCAACAACATCTGCACTGCCTACTTGCCCTCATTTTATAAAATACATAGAATATGAAGATTTTTCTCAATTTGAAACTGTAATTTTCAGATTATAAAACTAAAAATAATCTTTTCTTCCTATCATTTTGGGAATAAATGAAGATAAATGTTTAGGTTTTACATATTGTTATATGATCACTTTTTTCTTTGCAGGAAAGACATTCCAAAGCATTCAACTGGAGTATTGTATGCTTTCATAACTCAGCCCAGTGGAAGCTGAGGAGTGTAATTATAGTAATGGCATGTGTGCTTCCTTTGCCAGTTGGTGATGGAGTTTTGTGGAGCTGGCTCTGTCACTGACCTGATCAAGAACACGAAAGGTAACACCTTGAAGGAGGAGTGGATTGCATACATCTGCAGGGAGATCTTACGAGTAAGTAGCAATACAGGATATCGTGGGAGGTGTAACTTTGTACTAACCTTCCACTGAAATTTATAAGCATATTGGAAACCTCTAAAGCTTTATTCTAACAGTGATAATAGCAATGGTAGTTTCTTGTGGTCTGCTCTAGTGGAAGTGAGTACCATTCTGAATGGGCAATGTGCACTCTCATTTGAGTTAGCATTGGGTGAGTTCTTTTAACAAGGAATTCATTTCTAGTGGTGTTTCCAATTGGAAATCTGATTTTAGGTCCTATAGATGATGTCCCACTTAGGAAATGGATTGTTTTAGAGATATTTTGATCACTCATTGGAGTTTTCTATTGGTGGAAGTTTATAACTAATTTAAGGATTGTGTGACTTTAGCCATTTCAGTACATACATAGAACCTAGTTTACTGGATTTTACCCTTTTAAATAAAGTTCTTTTAGTGCTAATTACTTAAATTAATGAAGATAGCTGGACAAGACTGTGCCTATTTGCCCAGTTTTGCCCACAATCAGGCAGTCTGAGCAATATTGTCGTATTTGCCGAGCTCAATTCAAGGAGAAGAAGGTAGTTGGTCCTTCAGATTAGTTTAATTATCTTTTGCTACTAATATGGAGGCTATTACATGTCCACTGAGTATTCTTACTAGATCTGCTTGGCAATCATTATCTATTTATAACCTCTGCCTTCTTAATTTAAGGAAACAAAAGTTAAAAATGTTTTTACAATGTGTCTAAGATATACATTTGAAAGATAGATTATGTGTTGTGAATGGATGCACAGATAGATAGATAGATGGATGGAAGTTAAGATGGATGAAGGGCATTAAAACAATGTTTATTGATTAAATTCAAACCACATTAGGCAAAAGAAAATATAAAATATTTTAAATGACTACATTTATAATGGTATAAAAATCAAATACTTAGAAATAAATTTACAGAAAGATGTGAACAACTTCTACATCGTAAACTACAAAATATTATTGAGAGAAATTAAAGAAGACCTTAATAAATAGAGGTATATACTATTTCAAAGATTAGGATGCTCAGTATTCTAAAAATGTTATTTCTCCCCAATTTGATCCATGACTTCACTGAACTCCCTACCAAAATCATTTTAGGTATATCTGTGGTTATTGACAAACTGATTTTTAAAACGTTATATGAAAATGCAAAGGGATCAAGGCAGTCTTAAGAAGAACAAAGCTGGAGGATGTGCTAGTATGTTGCCAGTTATTGGGACTTATAAAGCTGCTAAGTAATTAGAACAGAGTAGTATTGTCACAAGAATAGACAAATGGCCAAGGAAACAGAATCGAGAGCCCAGGGACAGACCTGCTTCACAGCTCACCTGAGTTATGACAAAGGAACTGCTTCAGTGCCTGGGGAAAGGGTGCCCTTATCAGTCAGTAAGGTCAATTGAATATCCATGTGAGAACATGAAGCTTGACACCTACTTATTCCATATTAAAAAATTAATTCGGGCTGTATTATAGACATAAATGTGAATGATATAAAAAAAAATAAAGCTCCTAAGAGAAAATATAGGATAATACCACCATGGCTTTGCAGTAGACAAAAATATTTCTCAAACAGAACGCAAAACGAAATTTGAGGAGAAACAAGGAGGTACAGCTGCTGATCTTCAAATCTGACATTTATCTCCAAGTATTGATGTGCCATCGTGTAAACTTAATTTGAATTTCTGACAATATTTTACTCATTCAGAGAAAGCACGATAAATGTTTTTAGTCATCCAGACCACCCAGTGGGTACCAAGCATCTATTGGGTCTTCAGAGCGGGTTCTGCATAATACACCTTTTTGCTGTGCTGGGTAACCCTGTAGGGGCTCAGTCCTGTAATCTTCAGGGTTCTAAAAGCAGAAGGGAGGTTTAATCCCATGAGTATCTCTCAATACTTAGTTTAAAAATGCTTGAAAACCACTGTTTTCTTCCTTCTTCCAATGCAGTCATTCTTCCAAATGATACTGGCATTTGAGATAAGGTGACTCATTAGAAGGAACATTTGATCATAAGGAGTTTCAGAGATGACCCTCCTTGCATCATATGAACCTTTGGCTCACTTATATGCTCTGGTACCTGCTTTCAACCACTTTGGTGATGAAGCAGGGAATGGAATTTTAAGGATTCGTGGGGTGTTAATATGCTATTAAAAACATACATTTTAATCTGCTTGATGCCTACCTTGAGCCAAACTAACTCGATACGAAAGGTAATTTTTAAAGGCCCAAACCACTACAACTGTCCTTTTGCATGGTTTATATTTACTGATATTCCTAAACATACACGTGGACCTTTTTGGTCACCCATATTCTCATGCTGAATTTTTTCAATAAGGGAATTTAGACATTTATTGTGTTTTTTTCTTTTCGTGTCAACCTCATCTTTCATACCATGATTTTGTTGTTATGGAGAAAAAATAAAAAGTACAGAAAATCATAACTAATAAAATGGCAATAGTTAGGTGTACAATACTTTGAGTTATCAATTGTTAGCATAACAAAATTTGCTTCAAGATTCCAATTAGAATCTTTTAGATTATATTTTTTTTATGAAAAAACATGTGACTTAGAGCACATCTGTAGGTTTTAGAACTAACACCCCAAAGAAGCCAAAATCAGAGTAATTCATGGAGACCTGGAATATGATAGGTTTTGGATGTCACAGAATAATAATTTAATATAATGAACACAAAGTCACACATGTCATAAAGCACTCAAAATGACAGTGATAAATGCCAACAAAGGAAACAGAAATTGTTGCTTTCCTTTTTAATGTGGGCCACGTTGGCTAAAGCCAATGGGAAACGTCTTGGCTATTCTGAGAAATATTTTATTGTGCTTAATTAAATCTGTGTAATAGGAAGTAACTTTTAAATTCAAATATTTCCCGCCAAAAGTGGAGGATTCCATTGAATCAGTTTTGTTTTTTGTATGTAGACTTTATAGGTGTTCCCGCCATAGACTAGCAAAGACAGGCAGTCCTCACTTTTCACGGTACTATTAGCTGAACTCATGTATGCTGAACCACATCATCTCGTAGGTGGTTCCTGAGGTCAGAGCAGGTATGAAAGCATTTTCTTTAGCACAGCACCGTGCATAGCAAGGGCCACCTCTATAGTTCAGTTTATATTGATCCATTGCCTATGGCTTAGTACAGCACTGTGAGTACATGAAAGATATGAGTATAATAATGAAAGTATCTCTGGATGAGTCTACTTCTTTTTTGGATAATTAATATCTGAAATAGTTTATTTGCATCTTGGCTTATGTTCCTATTAATCCTTTTCAACTCTCCGTCACTCCAGGGGCTGAGTCACCTGCACCAGCATAAAGTGATTCATCGAGATATTAAAGGGCAAAATGTCTTGCTGACTGAAAATGCAGAAGTTAAACTAGGTAAGAACAGAATCCAGTGAGCCTAGGAATTGCAGGAATTGATAAGATTATTTCAACAGCTGGCTTTTTTGTTGTTTTTTGTTTGTTTGTTTGTTTTTGTAATGAATGTAAATTTGTCACTGTGGATTTGTAGGTCATTGTGCTAAGAATGGAGAGGAAAATTTTTTTTGTTTATTTCAATAACATTTTCTAAAAGCACTTTGAGGAGTGAATTGGTCTGTGCTAAACAGAACCATGTGTTTAATTAATGTAAAGAAATAATTGATTTTTTTAAAGCAAAGACCCTTTAAATGAGAAGTGAGTGACCTTGAAATGTTTTCCTATATCTTACTGTTTGTTTACATTATTGCTATAACAGAACAATGGTGACCCATTTTTTATTAAAAATATCCATAGTTAGACATATTTAGAATAATGAATTCCTGCTGTATTCCCATATGTTTTAGGTTGAATTTACATTGATTTCATTATTACCTGTGCAAAATGGATGCCCAATATTCTACTTGGCATGCATACCAATTATCCCACTTCCATCTGCCAGAGTTCTCCGTGAGGGAATCCTTTCCTCTGGTGCTGTCCATTAGAGCCCTTCCCGTAACAAATCTGAGATTGTCCAGATATGGCTATCTAAACTATAAGCAAACAGAATCCCCACATGCATTTGTCAGCTTGATGTCTATGAGTAAGAGTATAAATTGACAGATATCTCATAGGCTACACAATATGTCTCCTAGAAAAGAAGCACTATCAGTATAATTGGTTATTTTCAGATATTTAAATATCTCCCATGTTTATATCCCAAACATTTGTTCTTACCTTTTTTGGTTATAATGTATAAATTTCATATTTAGCATTTAGAGCCAAACTTTCATCTTATGAATATTCCTTGTAAAACCAAAGCATACATTATATAGGAAACTCAGTTATATATGTAGTGACTAGATAAGCTATTCTCAGAATAGTTGCTCACCACTAATTAAGTTATTGCTGAGATACTATAATACCCCAGGCCCTGTATATGGCAGATTTACAAAGATTATCTCAGATAAACATCATAGCAACTCTACGTAGATATCACCCTCATTTTATGGACCAGGAAACAAGCTCAAAGACGTTGATCTACTAGCCTTAAGTCACACCACTAGGAAGTGGCTGAAATGGGGTGGAAACTATGCAGTCTGACTCCAGAAACTTAGTTCATAATCACTTTCTTTGAATCCCTTAAATATTACCCTTTATGGTGGCAACCAAGTTTGCTTTTTATTTAACAGCTATTTTTGGTCCCCAGGAAGCCTTGGTATAAACACATATAACACTTAGTGATTTTGTTCTTGGTTCACTTGATCCATTTATACATGCAATTTAAAAATACACATTCACAATAGCAAAAAGGAAGAAGCAACCCAAGTGTCCATTAACAAATGAATGGAAAAACGAAATGTGGCACCTGCATACAATACAATATTATTCAGCTTTCAAAAGGAAGAACATTTCCCAGGAGCACACCTTTCCCTTTCCCTTCCCATTTCCCTTCACCCACCCCCCTAAAAAAGAAAACAAAAAGGAAGGACAATTTGACACATGCTGCAACATGGATTAATCTTGAAAACCGTTATGCTAAGTGATGTAAGCCAGTCCCGAAAAGACAAATACTATATGATTCCACCTATATGAGGTACCTGTAGTAGTCAGATTCATAGAGACAGCAAGTAGAATGGGGTTTACCAGGGGCTGGGAGGAGGGGAGAGGGGCTAGTTATTGTTTAATGGCTACAGAGTTTCAGCTGGGGAAGAGGGAAAAGTTCTGGAATTGAATAGTAGTGATGGTTGCACAACAATGTGAATGTACTTAATGTCACAGAACTATAACACTTTAAAATGGTAAATTTTATGTTATGTATATCTTAACAAAAATGCGTATTCATTTTAGCATCATATAAAAACCATAAACTTGATTCATTTTGCCTTCTCTTAAATAGTGGACTTTGGAGTCAGTGCCCAGCTGGATCGAACAGTGGGCAGGAGGAATACTTTCATTGGTACTCCCTACTGGATGGCACCAGAAGTTATTGCCTGTGATGAAAACCCGGATGCCACATATGATTTCAAGGTATGACTTCTTGCTTCTTCATTATGTTTCAAAATGAGGCCCAAAATAATCACCCTTGAATCTTTTAGAAAATTCTCACATGGCTATATGTAATGCAAAGGAAGAGCAAAAAAAAACCATTATTTGAATTTAAAATGATAAGACATTCTAGTGAGAATCTTTTTAATGAAGTCACCCATCATATCTGATTGCCTATTTGTAAAAAAAAAAAAAAAAAAGTTTAAACCATTTTCTATATCCTCATGAATTTACTCTCACATCTAATTAGGGCACATCTTGCTGTTTTGCTTATAGTTTAGATGTTTTGCAAAGTATATGTACAGATAATGTTTTATGTTAAAAGAAACCAAGATATGAATTTGTTGTCTTGGGTCATCTTTCTCTGATTAAAAATAATCAGATGTACTTATTCCACATTGCTTCAAGTTTAATTATTGGAGTTTTGTGTGTTTTTTTTACAGTAAGAGAGAGAACCAAATGGGATGTTGGTAGCTACTTTATGGCGTTTCTGTAGCCTGTGGTGGTGTTTCATAGAAATTTGATTTGTGGCTTGTAATTTTGTATCATAAACTGATAATTTGTTAATAAATTCCAAGCAGTGTTTAAATAGAGGGGTGAAAGTTGTCCCTTTCTCCAAGAAACCCTCCTCTTTTCTATTCTGCTAGCCAGTAATCAAAAATAATTTTGGGTTCCTAGTCCATTAATAGTTGCAATGTCAGGTAACATTGTTGTCATGAATTATGCTTGAAAGTGGGGACATTAAAATTGGGGTCAGATGGGATAGAGGCACTGTGGGTTTTTAGGCTGTACAGTAGATCTTGGTTGCCACCATAAAGGGTAATATTTAAGGAATTCAAAGAAAGTAATTTTGAACTAAGACTGCATAGTTTCCATCTATTTCAGCCACTTCCTAGTGATGCAACTTAAGGCTAGTAGATCATCCTTTTTGAGCTTGTTTCCTGATCCGTGAAATGAGGGTGATGATATCTACATAGAGTTGCTATGATGTTTATGTGAGATAATCTTTGTAAATATGCCATATACAGGGCCTGGTGAATAATAGTCTCTCAGTAATAACTTAATTAGTGGTGAGCAAATATTCTGAGAATAGCTTATCTAGTCACTACATATATAACTGTGTTCCATATATAATGTATGCTTTGGTTTTACAAGGAATAAGGGATATTCATGAGATGAAAGTGTGGCTCTAAATGCTAAATATGATCTGTCATCTTTGTGCAGATCCCAGGACAACCTTGGGCAAAACCTAGACTGGTTTCATGGCACGTGGACTTTTTACCAAAGGACTATAGTGATCATCTTAAAATACCCTCATCTTCCAGATGAGGAAACTGAGGCCGAGGCATTTGCAAGTACACACTCAGTTAGTGATCTTCTTAGAGTTGGGACTTGAACCCAGATCCCCAATGCTCTGTTCAGAGTTCTTCCCAATATCCAGGGTGGGCCAAAGTAGTTTTACAGTGTTTATATGGAAAATAATACAATAGTTAAGAAATAATAATATTAGAACAAACTCTATGTTTGGTGTACTCACAACTGTGAGTCTACTTTTGCCCCGCCCTGTATTACCCTGCTCCTGGGAGATGTTCTCCTATATAAATCTCTAGTTTACCAACAAAACAGCCTCTGAAGAGGATATGTGAAAAATTCCTTTTTTAAAGAACATTTTTAGTTCTCCAGATGTGGGGTTATTATTGAAAGCAGGTCAGAAAGATGCAAACATTGCAGTGTTTTTGGGACCCAGTGTCCCTGAGCATTGACAAAATAATTGGCCTCTTTGGGGAAATGCAAGCTCAAAGGTCTGAAAACAAAATAATCCCCTGTAAATTCCTCCTTCTTCCAAGGTTAGTTCACTGTCATAACCTGACAATAATCTGTCTGAAAGCAGCAGCCAAGTTAAAAATTAATCTCTTGCCAAAATAAATGTCATTTATTTAAACTGCCAATGGTAACCCATTTAAATAAATTAATTTGCAGATCCCTTGAGAGGAGCCACTACAAAATATATATCCCAGACCAGATATGTGTATCATAATTGGCTATAAGCAAATCTTCAAACTATAGTCATACTAAACAAGTACTGATTAGTCTACATTTGGGCCACAGATATTTTAGACTACTTTATAATATACCATGGAGATTCAGAGTGTCTCAAACCTCTACCCTTAGCTTAGCCGTTTAGCTGGCTGTGTTATGACTGGCTATCGTGCATGTGAACTTTTGTTTCGTGATGTAAAATAGACTCCTGTGATTTAGTTGTTTTCAGTAGAATAAATAGAAGAGAACTTCCTTCCGGCCAAACCAAAGCTTGGAATTAAACTGGTATCTTGGTCCTCTTTCCTCAGATTATGGCTAAGGAATGTAATTTGGGACCAGTGAACATTTTGGAGCCCATGCAGTAACTCTCAGTGTAGACAAAGCCCAGTGTATGAGTAACCCCAGGGCACATTATGCTGCACAGGTGACTTCAGAGGAACTGGAAGGTTCATGTGACTGTACAAGTATCCTGAGACATTAAAGAAGTGAAGGTTCATTTCTGTGTCTTTTATTAAAAACTAAAGAATCCTGATGAGAGACAAGATTCAACTGTATCAGCCATTTAGACCTTAGTGTAAGTTAGTTTTTCAGGATTGTCCTGAGTGTAGGCTGTACAGAGGAGGAAGAAGTCATGGCAAGACTGTAAGCTTCAATGGTCACTTGTCACGGGTAAAAGAAGGAACTTGACAAAAGGGTGACAATAAGGAAGATGGGGCAGAAAGGAAGGGTTGGGGGCTCTTAGAAGATGCATTTCAACCAGTTCACAATTTTATTGTGGACCAGAGAAGAAAGCTATCTTTAAATAATTTTTCTACTTCTTTTTTGGCACCAGGTCTTATCCTTCCTTCTGTTCACTATTCTTAGCAATATGGTTTATCACCAGGAGACAACTGGACAATCCTTTGACATTTAAAACCATTTATCCATTCACCCAATGAATATCCACTGTGTGTAAGGAATTAGTCAACTTGTATTGGTATGTGGAGTTTTTGACTAGAAAGTTCACTTGTAAGCTCATCGAAGTTCAAGGGTTTGGTACTGTGTGCTTGGTAGCCCAATTAACCAAGCTGTATATCCCAGCCTCAGAAAGGGATGTTATTGCTTTGGGTCCTCATGGACTACAGATACTTTCAGCCTAGAGGGCATGTTTAGAATAAAAGAGGGCTTGAAGGCCACTGGGCTTGGTTAGATTCCCTACCACAAAACCCTTCCTTTAAAATACAGGCAGAACATAAGTAGATGAGTGGATTAAAAAGCTGTGGTACATTTATACCATGGAATACTATGCAGCAGTAAAAAAGAAGTATCTCTTACCTTTTGAGACATCATGGAGGGACCTGGAGAGTATTATGCTCAGCAAAATAAGCCAGTCAGAGAAAGATAGGATCACATGATCTCACTCATATGTGGAATCTAAAGAACAAAATAAAGTGATAAACAAAATAGATCCAGAGACACAGAAGCATGGAACAGACTGTCGAACCTCAGAGGGAAGGTGGGGGTGGATGGGTGGGTGGGAAAGAGGTCAACCAAAGGACTTGTATGCATATATACATAACCCATGGACACAGACAATGGGGTGATGAAGGCCTAGGAGGGGTGGTTTCCAGGTGGAGGACATCAGTGGGGGGAAAAAGCAAGAAATCTGTAATACTTTCAACAATAAAGACAAATTTACAAAAATAAAGGTAGAATGCAAAAGAGAAGAGTGAGTTTGGTTTTATTATTTGACTTGTTTTATGGTTTATTATTATGTACTAGAGGCCTGGTGCACGAAATTATGTACCAGGGTCCCTAGGCCTGGCCAGCGATCAGGGCTGATTTGTGGGGCAACCGGTGGGGCAATCAGGAGGGCCCCCCCTGCTGGCCTAGGGCCTGCAGGCTGGGGGCAGCTCCTGCATTGAGCATCTGCCCCCTGGTGGTCAGTGCACATCATAGCAACCCATGGTCCCACTGGTAGTTCCTCTGTTCGGTCAATTTGCATACTAGGCTTTTATTATATAGGATTCTTTGAGTTGTCTATGATATCTTTAAAGACTGCTATAATTTTTTCTAAAAACTACAATAATTCATTAAAATATGGGTCTGTGTAGGAAAGTAGTCTGAAGAGCTCATGCTTTTTATTGCAGCCTGGTTTTGTCTGTTCTCTCCCGGGCGCAGTAAGTGCCTGAAAATAGTCCCTCTCGGAGGAACACCAGAATCTCATTGCCTGGTGTGCTCACTTTCCCCCAGAGGCCCTCCTTTCTTGTTTTCAGAAATTCTGTCAAAACACTTCAAGCAAAAGGAAAGGTTTCATTTCCCTGATAAGTGTGTGGGGCAATAATGAAAGCTTTCTCATTTCATAATAAGCATTCAAGAGATTTGAAATTAATAAAACTGCAAAATTCCTAGGCTGTTTAAATTGTTACTTTTTCAATTTGAATTTCATTGGGTTGGATGGGATTTGTCAAGTAATTTATAGCCCTATACTTACTGCTTTAACACAACCACTCACTAGAAACTTCTCAGCAGCCAAAAGCCCATTAGTAGGGAATTGGATGAATAGACTAGCACATCTGTCCAGCGGAATACGATGGAGCCATTTAAGCAACAAGGCAGTGTCCATATTGAAGCTGGGCATATCTCAAGATAGCATGTTCAGTGCAAAGGGCAACTCACAGTATAGTACACATAATGGAGTCTTATTCTTCCCCAGTCCATTGCTCTATGACGTGTGGGTGGAGAACTTAAAATGTTTATTTTATACTAGAGGCCTGGTGCACAAAATTCATGCATGGGCGGGGGGGTTCTCCTCAGTCCAGCCTGCACCCTCTACAATCTGGGATCGGGCCTAAACTGGCAGTCGGACATCCCAGGACTGCTGGCTCCTAACTGCTCACCTGCCTACCTGCCTGATCACCCCTAACTGTCTCTGCCAGCCTGATTGCCCCTAACTGCCCCCCTGCCAACCTGGTTGCCCCCAACTGTCCCCCTGGCCAGCCTAGTCACCCCCAACTGCCCCTTCCTGCTGGCCTGGTTGCCCCTGAATTCCCCCCTCTGCCGGCCTGGTTGCCCCTAACTGCCCCCCCCCCCCCACCGGCCTGGTAATCCAAAACTGCCCCCCCCCCCCCCGCTGGCCTGGTCACCCCCAACTGGCCCCCTGCCAGCCTGGTTGCCCCATGCAGCCTGCTATTCAGTCATTTGGCCATCCCTCACTAACCACCCTACCAGCCTGGTCACCCCACACAGCCTGCTGTTCAGTCGTTTGGTCTTCCCTCACTAACCACCCTACCAGCCTGGTCACCCCACGCAGCCTGCTGTTCGGTCGTTACTGTGACAGCATCCTGGACAATTTGCATATTCTTCTATTATTGTTATAGATCTTTCTCTCCTGTGCCCCCCACATGCACACAAATTGGCCTTGCTTTTATTTGTTTATTTTTTTAAATATATTTTTATTGATTTCAGAGATTGGAAGGGAGAGGGAAAGAAAGATAGAAACATCAATGATGAGAGATAATCATTGATTGGCTGCCTCTTGAATGTCCCACACTGGGGATCAAGTCCACAACCCAGGCATGTGTTCTGACAGGGAATTGAACCATGACCTCCTGGTTCATAGATCAATGTTCAACCACTGAGCCACGCTGGTTGGGCTGGCCTTGCTTTTCTTTACGTCAGTAAAGAGATGTATAGTGTGCCCAGCTAGCATCGTTGCCATTTTACCTGACTCAGGTGTGCTGGTTGAACTGCCAGTCAGTGATAACTGGTCCTCAGGGTCTGTCTGCACCAGTATTTTTTTAATGTGTTAGTGTTCTCTTCACATTACTGGTGTGGAAATGGGCACAGAGGAATTCAGTGGCTTGCCCAAGTCACCAAGCTCGGCTGTCCAGCATGGGCTCTCTCTGCCTCGCAGGGCACGCTGGGCTCTTTCCCGGTGCCACACTGCTTCTTTTGTGTGTGTTTGGTTCGGCTATCTGAAAGTATTTTTTCTGTACATGTTGGGCAGCCCAACCCCCAAGGCCTGCTATCTTGTGCTCCAGTTGCCTGCATGCCAGATGGCCCCCCACCCGCCGGAAGTGGTGTGCTTGCCTCCGCCTCCTCAGAGGCATTAGAATTTGTCTCTGTTTTGTTTGTAATGCGCACAAGACTAGACTATTAATCATGCCACAGGGTAGGCAGCACCGTACCTCTGAAATAATGAATTACCGAGCTCCTGCCAAAATGAGTCACACCATGGCCATGAAGGAAACTTATCTCTCCCGAACTCTCCTCATCTTGTTCCTCCCTCTTCCCTTTCTCGTCTCCTGTGATCTGTCTTGCCTGTTGTAATTGGAACATTTTCTCCCGTATTTAAGTTCTGAAGTGTCTTGGGGACTTGCTAATGCACCCAAAGGCTTGAACAAGGCCCATGAAGGACATTTATTGCTCTCTAGCATGGGCAGTTAAGCATAGCTTACAAGCAGCTCTGTGTATATATATATATGGCAAGGAATATAAATGTTCTTTTTGTAAAACAAGAGAACCCCAGAAAAAAAAAAAATGATTCTAATGATGCCGTCAAAAAAGGGCTTAAAGAAGAAGCTGTTTCTGGCCTGGTCATGTGACAGGATGCTCAGGAGTTTGGACGGTGTGACCTTTGGTTTGAAGGAGTTGTTTGGGGGCTTGGGGAAAGCCACCTTAGAGGGGATCTGAGATGTTATGAACTGAATAAAGGCAGCATCTCTTTTCACGGACCCTTCCTGTTTCTTATGGGATAAATCCAGGCACCTAACAACTGGGCCCTCTCTCCATTTCCCTACTGTCAAAATGTGCTTCTTCAAATCATTGCTCTGTGCATATTATCAGTAAGGAATGCTTTGGGCTGTACTTACTGACATTTCAGAATTTTAAAGGCCAGCAGTTCAGAGTTGGTGTGGGGCCTCATTGATGTCTTTAAAACCCAGGCTGCTACCTTTCTGTCCTGTCATTTTTAGTTTGACTTATTGTCACATGTTTGCAAGAAGGATGCTGTAGCTCAAAGAGCATGCTTTTCTTCAAGGCACGAAGAAGTGGGGAAGAATTGTCAAGACATTGGCTGTATTTGTCACTTATTTCAGGAAAAGCAAAAGCTATCTCAGAAGCTCCCAGAAGATGTTTGCCTGTGTCTCATTGGCCACAGCTCTGTCACATTCTTAATTGTCATCCTTAGCTGTAGGGAAGTCTGGACAAACACACTTAGCTTTCCTACACTCGTAAATGAAGGCCGCAAAGGAAATGGGGGTTGAAAATGTCTGTTGGGTTAGCCAACAAACAGTGTCTGCTACAACCAAATAGAGGGAAATTAGAGAAGGTTAAATTGAACAGGCAAAGGCAGTCTCACCTAATAGTAGAGAAGAAGGAAATTAATATTCTGGAGGCCACTGTGTGCCAGATTTCTAGGTAGTATGGACATATACCATTCCATACGTGGGTGTTTTCTTAAAAAAAAAAAAAGCATATGTCCATACAAAGACTTGTGATGGATGTAGCAGCTTTATTTGTAACTAGAGGCCCAGTGCATGAAATTCATACACAGGTAGGGTCCCTAGGCCTGGCCAGCCATCAGGGCCGATCGAGGCCTTCCAGCTGCCAGCTGGGGCTTTCCTTCATTCTGCGCAGCCCCCTGGTGGTCAGCGCCCATCATAGTGAGCAATTGAATTCCTGGTCTCCTGGTTGAACTCCTTAGGGGACACTTTGCATGTTAGCCATATATATATATAGCTTAGAATGGAAACCCTCCAAATATCCACCTTCATATTTGCACCCCATTTCACAATACAAAACCACTTGATTCCTGCTCCTCTTGATTATAGTGATGGTTTCACAGGAGTATACATATGTCAAACCTTGCAAATGATACACTTTAAACATGTGCAGTTAATTATAGGACAGTGTAGAAAACAGTTGAATAGCAGCGATTTCATATGGTTTAAGCCAGAGACACATTTGAGTGATAAATTAATTTTTATTGAATTTATTGGGGTGACATTGGTTAATAAAATTATATAGGTTTCAGTTGTACAGTTCTCGCTATATAATCTGTATATTGTAGTATGGCTCCACCACCCCAAATAATGACAAATTAATTTTTTAAAGATTTTTTATTGTTTAAAATATTACATATATTAGTACATATATCTTTTTTTTCCCCATTGACCTTCCCCCAGCCTCCCCTACCCCCTGTCACATGTCCTCATACCCCCCCCCCACCAGTGTCTTGTGTCCATTGGTGTGCTTATATGCATGCATACAAGTCCTTTGGTTGATCTATTTCCCTTTCTCCCCAACACTCCCCAGCATTCCTGCTGTAATTTCACAGTCTGTTGGGTGCTTTACTGCCTCTGTATCTATCTTTTTATTCATCAGGTTATAATGTTCTTTATTTCCCATAAATTAGTGAAATCATGTGGTATTTTTCTTTCATTGCCTGGGTTATTTCACTTAACATAATTCTCTCCAGTTACATCCATGCTGCTGCAAATGGTAAGAATTCCTTCTTTTTTATAGCAGCGTAGTATTCCATTGTGTAGATGTACCATAGTTTTCTAATCCACTCATCTGCTGATGGGAATTTAGGCTGCTTCCAAATCTTAGCTATGGTGAATTGTGCTGCTATGAACATAGGGGTGCATATATCCTTTCTGATTAATGTTTCTAGTTTCTTGGGATATAATCCTAGAAGTGGGATTACTGGGTCAAATGGGAGTTCCATTTTCAGTTTTTTGAGGAAACTCCATACTGTTCTCCACAGTGGCTGCACGAGTCTGCATTCCCACCAGCAGTGCATGAGGGTTCCTTTTTTCTCCACATCCTCGCCAGCCCTTGTCGTTTGTTGATTTGTTGATGGTTGCCATTCTGACAGGTGTGAGATGGTACCGCATTGTCGTTTTGATTTTCATCTCTCGGATAATTAGTAACTTTGAGCATGTTTGCATATGTCTCTTGGCCTTCATTCTGTCTTCTTTCGAAAAGATTCTATTTAGGTCCGTTGCCCATTTTTTTATTGGATCATTTATCTTACTTTTATTAAGTTGTATAAGTTCCCTGTAGATGTTGGAGATTAAATCTTTATCAGTGATAACATTTGCAAATATGTTCTCCCATACAGTAGGCTTTCTTGTTGTTTTGTTGATGGTTTTTTTTGCTGTGCAAAAGCTTTTTATTTTGATGTAGTCCCATTTGTTTATTTTCTCTTTAGCTTCCATTGTCCTAGGAGTGGTATCGGTGAAGAAATTGCTTCAGCATATGTCTGAGATTTCTCTGCCTCTGGATTCCTCTAGTATTTTTATGGTTTCCCACCTCATGTTTAAGTCCTGTATCCATTTTGAGTTAATTTTTGTGTATGGTGTAAGTTGGTGGTCTAGATTCATTTTTTTTGCATGTATCTGTCCAATTTTCCCAACACCATTTATTGAAGAGACTGTCTTGACTCCATTGTATGTTCATGCCTCCTTTGTTAAATATTAATTGAGCATAGTGGTTTGGGTCAATATCTGGGTTCTCTATTCTATTCCATTGGTCTATATGTCTGTTCTTGTGCCAGGACCAGGTTGTTTTGAGAACAGTGGCTTTGTAGTACAGCTTGAAATCTGGTATTGCGATCCCACCTACTTTGTTCTTCTTTCTCAGGATTGCTGTGGCTATTTGGGGTCTTTTTTCATTCTAGATGATTTTTTGGAGAGTTCTTTCTAGATCTGTGAAATACGCCATTGGTATTTTAATGGGGAGTGCATTGAATCTATAGATTGTTTTGGGTAGTGTGGACATTTTAATGATGTTGATTCTCCCAATCCATGAACATGGTATGTTCTTCCATCTGTTTACGTCTTCCTCTATCTCTTTTTTCAGTGTCGTGTAGTTTTCCGCGTATAGGTCTTTGACCTCCTTAGTTAAGTTTATTCCTAGGTATCTTAATTTTTTTTGGTGCTATGGTAAATGGGATTGCTTCTTTAGTCTGTCTTTCTGTAAGTTCACTGTTGGTGTATAGAAATGCCATAGATTTCTTGCCATTAATTTTGTATCCTGCTGCATTGTCGAATTCATTTATTAAGTCTAATAGTTTTTTGATGGAGTCTTTTGGGTTTTTTTATGTACAATATCATGTCATATGCAAATAAGGACAGCTTTACTTCTTCTTTTCCAATTTGGATGCCTTTTATTTCTTCTTCTTGTCTGATTGCAATGGCTAGTACTTCCAGCACTATTTGAACAGGAATGGTGAGAGTGGGAATCCCTGTCTTGTTCCTGTTCTTAGGGGAAATGGTTTTAGTTTTTGCCCATTGAGTATGATGTTAGCTGTGGGTTTATCATATATGGCTTTTATTATGTTGAGGTGTGATCCTTCTATTCCCACCTTGTTGAGAGTTTTTATCAAGAAAGGGTGTTGGATTTTATCAAATGCTTTTTCTGCATCAATTGATATGACTATGTGATTTTTATCTCTCAATTTGTTTATGTGATGTATCACATTTATTGATTTTCGGATATTGTACCATCCTTGCATTCTTGGGATAAACCCTGCTTGGTCATGGTGTATGATCTTTCTGATGTACTGCTGGATCCGATTTGCTAGAATTTTGTTGAGGATTTTAGCATCTACGTTCATGAGGGATATTGGCCTGTAATTCTCCTTCATTGTGTTGTCTTTATCTGGTTTTGGTATTAGGGTGATGCTGGCTTCATAGAAGGAGCTTGGAAGTGTCCCTTCCTCTTGAATTTTTTGGAATAGTCTGAGGAGGATAGGTTTTAGTTCTTCCTTGAATGTTTGGTAAAACTCCCCTGTGAAGCCATCTGGCCCCGGGCTTTTGTTTGCTGGAAGCTTTTTGATGACTGCTTCAATTTCTTCCATAGTTATTGGCCTATTGAGATGTTTAGATTCTTCCTGAATGAGTATTGGAAGGTTATATTTTTCTAGGAATATGTCCATTTCCTCTAGGTTATCCAGTTTGTTGGAATAGAGTTGTTCATATATTTTTTAACAATCCTTTGTATTTCAGTGGTGTCTATTGTTATTTCACCTCTTTCATTTCTGATTTTGTTTATTTGGGTCCTCTCTCTTTGCTTCATGGTGAGCCTGACTAGAGGTTCATCAATCTTGTTTATCCTTTCAAAGAACCAGCTCTTGGTTTCATTGATCTTTTGTATTGTTTTTTTTTTTGGTCTCAATGTCGTTTATCTCTGCTCTGATCTTTATTATTTCTTTCCTTCTGCTTACACTGGGCTTTTCTGGTTGCTCTCTTTCTGACTCTTTGAGTTGTAGGGTTAGGTAATTTATTACCATTGTTTCTTGTTTTTTGCAGTAGGCTTGTAGAGCTATGAACTTCCCTCTCAAGACTGCTTTCGCTGTGTCCCATAGATTTTGGATTGTTGTGTTTTCATTGTCATTTGTTGCCATGATGTTTTTTATTTCTTCCTTGATCTCTCTGGTAACCCAATCATTGTTTAATAGCATGCTGTTTAGTCTCCATGTGTTTGATTTTTTTGGATTGTTTTTATTGTAGTTGATTTCCAGTATTATGCCACTGCGATCTGAGAAGATGCTTGATATGATTTCTATCTTCTTGAATTTGAAGAGACTTTGCCTATGACCCGACATATGGTCTATCTTTGAAAATGACCCATGGGCACTTGAGAATAATGTATATTCTGTGGCTTTGGGGTGAAATGTTCTGAAGATGTCAATTAATTCCATCTGGTCTAGTGAGTCATTTAGGATTGATTTTTCTTTGCTGATTTTTTTGTTTAGAGGATTTGTCCAATGGTGATAGTGGGGTATTAAAGTCTCCTACTATGATTGTATTGCTGTCAATCTCCCCCTTGATATCTCCAGGAGTTTTTTTATGTATTTGGGTGCTCCTGTTTTGGGTGTGTATATGTTTACCAGAGTTATTTCTTCTTATTCGATTGCTCCCTTTAGTATTATGAAGTGGCCTTCCTTATCTCTTGTTATGTCCTTCACTTTGAGATCTAATTTGTCAAATATATTATTGCTACCCCAGCTTTTTTCTCATTTCCATTCGCCTGAAAAACCTTTTTCCATCCCTTCACCCTCGGTCTGTGTGCGTCTTTTTTTCTGAGGTGGGTTTCTTATAGACAGCAGATATATGGGTCTTGTTTTCTTATCCATTCCGTTACCCTATGTCTTTTGATTGGGGCATTTAATCCATTTATATTTAAAGTTATTATTGGTAAGTGATCAACCGAAAGACTTGTACACATGCATATAAGCATAACCAATGGATACAAGACACTGGTGGGGGAGGGCAGTTAAAGGCATGTACTGGGGGGTAGGGGAGGCTGGGGGGGAGGTCAATGGGGGAAAAAAAGGAGACATATGTACTACTATTTGTAATACTTCAAACAATAAAAAAATAAAAAATAAATAAAAATAAATTTTAAAAAATAAAGTTATTATTGATAGGTACTTATTTGTTGCCATTTTTATTCTTTACCCCTGTGTTCCTTCTTCACTTCCTATTTCTTTTTTTTACAGCAGACCCTTTTGCATTTCTTACATTGCTGGTTTTGTGGTAATAAATTCCCTTAGTCCTTTTTTGTCTGTGAAGGTCCTGATTTCACCTTCAATTTTGATTGATAGCCTTGCTGGGTACAGTATTCTTGGATTCAGAGCCTTCCTTTGCATGACTTTGTATATTTCATTCCATTCCCTTCTGGCCTGATGAGTTTCTGTTGAGAAATCAGTTGCTAGACTGATGGGGGTTCCTTTGTAGGTAACTTTCTGTCTCTCTCTGGCTGCTTTTAAGATTCTTACTTTGTTGTTGTTGTTTGCCAATTTAATTATAATGTGCATTGGTGTCGGTCTTTTGGGGTTCATTTTGCTTGGTACTCTGTGAGCTTCTTGGATTTGTGTGGGGGTTTTCTTCCCTATATCAGGGAAGTTTTCTGTCATTATTTCTTCAAACAGGTTTTCTATTACTTGCTCAGTTTCCTCTCCTTCTGGCTCCCCTATTATGCGGATGTTGTTTTGTTTCGTGTTGTCCCAAAGTTCCCTTAGGCTCTCCTCCTGCTTTTTAATTTTTTTTCTAGAAGCTGCTCTACTTCGGTATTTTTTCTTACCTTGTCTTCTACAAGGTAAGATGCGGTCCTCTGCTTCTTCTAGTCTACACTTGCTGCTTTCTATTGAGTTCTTTACAGCAGCGATGTCATTTTTCATTTCTTCTAGGTTCTTCTTCATTTCCTCTTGGTTCTTACACATATTGTCGAATTTGTCTTCCATTCTTTTCAGCAACCTTATGACCATTTCTCTGAATTCTTTCTCTGGCAGGTTGCTTGCCTGCATTTCATTTACTTTCTTTTCTGGTAATGCCTGCTTTCCTTTCATATGCAAGCTGTTTCTTTGTCTCCCCATGATCTCTCTTCTCTGGGTGTCTGGTTATGTAGTTCTCCGTCTCCTGCGTTGATTTAAAGGCACAAAATACAACACAACCAGGTACAATGCACAAGGTACTGAACAGAAATGTATTCATGATATTAATAACCCCAAATAAAGGTGACCACCAGAGAAAGACAAATTAGAGAATAGGCGAGAAAGAAGAAGAGAAAAAAAAGAAAAAGAAGTGCAAAAATGAAATTGGGAAAAGGAAAAAAAAAAGTAAGAGAGAAAAGAAAGAGAATAAGAAAGAAGAGGGGAACAAACTATATATATGGGGAGAAAACTCCAATAGAACAGCCACTAATCCCAACAAATGCCAGCAACAAGTACCCGGAGATGAATACCAACTACAAACAACAACTAATATTAAGCGAAGCGAGGGAACACAGAAGCAAAAAACAAACAAAAACAAAACAAACAAACAAAAAGAATAAGCAAAACAATCTCACAAACAAGCATAAAAAAATATATATAATCAACAATCAAGCAAACAACAAAAGGACAGAGAGAAAAACAACTTTTTGGATAGTGAAGACAGAGAAGAGAGAGGTGTGCATGGACTTGGACCAGGGGATTGGAAATTAGGTATATAAGTAGGGTGAAATTTTAACAGGGGTTAAAAAGAAAGAATAGGGAAAATCTAAAGCAGAAAAAGGGTAAGAGAAACAGGACAACAGAAGGGGAAAGTTAGGAAGAGAGTGATGGCATAAAGGTAGAGTTGAGATAGAGTAAAATGATGCTAAAGGGAAGATGAAAATAGAATGTAGAACTCTAATCCCAAAGTAAAATAAAGAGAAAATAAAATGATACTTAAAAAAAAAGGTAAAATAGTAGTAGTAATAATACTGATTGAAAATAAAAATGTAATAATTAAAAAGGTAAAATCAAGTGAGGAAAAAATAAAAAATATTAGTTTCTTAAGTAAAAGATGAAAAAATAAATAAAAAATAAAAACAAAAATGTGTAGCAGTGAAGGTCATTCACTTCTTCTACTGTTCTGTTTGGCACACCTGTTTTCTAGTCAGGACAGTATTGCAGTTCCCTGTGTTCTACTGCTCCTCAGTGTTGTAAGCCAGTCCTGATTTTTAAGCAGACAGTGTGTCTTAATTTCATGTATTCCTTTATTTGTGTTTACATAAGAGTCAATTTGTGATTCAACCCCTGGGTGGCAGTGTTTCTGGACTGACCTCTGGGTCTATAGGTCCTCTATAGCCAGTGCTTAGATCCTACTTTCCCTGTGGCATTTCAATACTGGTTTGTGGGAGTGGGTTGCCCCAGAGCTGGTTCTCTGATGGTTATTCCCCGCTCTGATCCTCAGGTTCCAGAAAAACAACTTTCCCCTGCAGTCTCTTAGGGTGTCCCCAATTGGGTGATCCTATGTATTGGACTTAGTAATCAGAAGCAAGGATTTAAAGGAAAAAGAAACAAACAAACAAAAAAAAAAAAGAGCCAGCGTAAGTGTGCGTACTCCGGGACTGTGCGCAAGTCTGTGCAGTCTTTTTACCCCCCTTGGGTCTAAGCAGCCAGCACACTTTTAAAATTTTTAGGCTCTCCTTTTGCGTCAGATCAAAATGGGTTGCTTTTTAGAGATCCTTTCTGTTAGCAGCTCTGAGGACCCCCTTCCACATTCACGGATCACGCCAGCCCCACCTGCCATGGATTTTTCTAGGCGCAGACTTCTCCAGGTCCTCCAGCTCCTGCAGTGTGTGCGTTTCTCTCTCCTGCCGGGACCAGAGACCTCACCTTATCCCAGGCGAAATCTGACCTTTCCGTGGTGGAGTGTAGAGCTCCTCTGAATCCATGTGTTTGCCCTAATTGGGGACTGGTGTTCTGGGGTTCGCCCCAATTTGGGACCGGTGTTTGCCCCAATTGGGGAACGGTGTTCCAGTGTTCTGTTTGGTGGGTGCCGTAGTTGTTGATTTTCAGGCTTCCGATAACATCCACTTTTCCCTTCAAGATGGTGCAGTCTCCGCGTCCGAGCCGGTGACTCCGGGAGGGAACCCAGCAGCAGTGGGGGCTTTCCGCTCAGGGGAGCCCCGTCCAGCAGTCCCCCACCGTCTCCTGGAGTATAGCTGTCCCTCAACTCACCAACAAACACTTCCCGTGTGACCCTCAGATGTTCTTTCTATCTGCTCCAGGATAAGGCTCGGGACATGTCTGTCTATTCCACCGCCATTTTTTCCTCTCCTGACAAATTAATTTTTAAAACTGTGAAAGGCATTGTCAATGAAAGTGAATGAGGCTCTGACTACTTTGAAGCTTTGCAGCTGTAATAGGTTTGAAAAGAGATGACTGAATGGTTTCCCCATGGGCAGTTCTGAAGCAATTACCAAGTGTAACCAAGTTCTCCTTTGGCGACTGCATTCATGCTTATGTCTGTGCTTCCTTCTCTTCCAGAGTGACTTGTGGTCTCTGGGAATCACCGCTATCGAGATGGCAGAAGGTGCTCCCCGTAAGTATCTTCCTCCCGGTGAAATCAGTTGCTGTCCGCTCTGCAGGTACTGAAGCTTCTGTGCCAGGAGCCAAGGTAGCTTTACTTCTGCAACACCGAGCACAGCATGGATTCTCGCTGGCGTATTTAGAAAGCAGTCATCTTAAATCAACCAGAAGTCCATTCATTTCCGAGTGGTGTGAGGATCTTGAATTTATGAAGGAAAAGGAAAAAGAAAGGGAGGCAAACTTTGGGGAAACTTATTTGTTTTACAGATTCAGTGTGTAGTTGATTCTTAAATTATTCTTCACTTACCATAAAACTGGGACCAACCCACAAAGAATGTAAACTCTCACAAACGTCAATGCTAATTTCCAGTGTATGCATTCCACAAACACTGATACCTGACTGCTTTCACTCCTATTACAATACTGATGTTTAGATTTTTAGCTTTCCCTACTTATTTCAGGCAGGGTGGCCAGGATCTGGAATATTCCTTGAGATCTGGAATATGGCACTGCAGAGAGCCTCTGCCAGGCCGTGAGCAATGCCTCACAGATCCCCATGCAGCAGGCACAACTGACCAAGGGCCTCGCTGCTGCCATGCACTGAGGCTGTGCCTCCCCAGGGCCACTCCCCATCAGTGACGAGCAGGGCAGGGATCTAAGGCAGACCCTTTGTAGGTAACTTTCACTCCTCAGTTTTATTCCTATGTCCCTTAGACTGTAGCACATTTCTGCCTACTTTTCTCCCTCTCACCTTCAGCCAATCAGATTTGCACAGCAATCTGATGACTCCCTCAGCCTTCCCCGGCTCCTTCCCTGTTTCCTTTGAGGCAGAAATTGCCCCCTCTCACATTTAATAACACCTTGGTGGCTGCTTCTCAGAGGCTTCTAGTTGCATGACAGGTTGTTATGTGCATGTGGTTCTTTTTACCTTCAAGTCATCACCCTAGAGTTGATAGATTTATCTGTAGCTTGATTGATTTGGAGTCTTTGTTGACAACTTCCCCTCATCCACTATGCTAAAAGGCATTTATGAATCATAAAAATAATATATTACAGTCTCAAAACCATATTGTCACTCTTGATAAGTAGTTGAAGAGGCTAAAAATAAGCTTCAACCCACAGAATTCTGTAGCTTTGGGGGAGAATATATTCTTATTCTAGGCACAAAGGAAAAGATACTCCCAGATGTTTGAAAAGTAAACTAGTGAAATATTGTGCTTAAAATAAAAATGTTTGAGTGCTTTCACTATAAACGATAATGTCATGTTTACAAGTTGAGATATTTTTATAATTTTCCTGCCAGACTTCGTTTGCCTTGATCCTGTGGGCTTCCTGGGGCCAGGGAATGAAATGAAACATAAGAACCATCATAAACCCTGAAAAGCCATTCAGGATATTTGGAAATACAGAGGGAAAGGTGTCTGGTCTAGTGTTTTATATTCCAAAAATCTATGTAGATAACATTGTATTTGGATGAGCCTTCAGTGTATAAGAAAAAGACCATGGATTATCAAAAATCCTTTGTTTTGACGCTTAAGATTTTAATCATTAAATAACTTCATTTCCCTTGATGTTGTTTACTTTGAATCTCAGATGGTTACTTTAGTAAAAGGAAGGTTGTGGACCCTTTAACTTCGTACTCTTAAATATAAAGTCAAAGCAGAAATGTTACTCTAGCTGAAACGTGTTGTGTTTTATGAGGCTTGTAGCTGGCCATCAGCTCTGCTAAGCGCTCACCAGATGGAGGCTTTGTGATCTCTTCCCTCTGCTCACTGGTCATTCGAGCACTCGGGAGCCGTGTGGTGACATTGGCTGCACAGTCAGGATGAGCTTGGCGTGAGTGTGGCCTCCTGGCTGGAGCTGGCCCTTGTTTGGTCTCTTGCAGCTCTCTGCGACATGCACCCGATGCGAGCCCTCTTCCTCATCCCCCGGAACCCTGCGCCGAGGCTGAAGTCTAAGAAATGGTGAGTTTGGTCTTCAGTGTTTTACAGATCCAAGGGCAGGACTTTCCTGTGATAATGTTTTGGGGGGGTTAACTCAAATTCTTATGTCCTGCTGACAGGATTAGACTATACACACTAAGACTTGGTGAGTGATTTTACATATGGATCATTCATCTTAAAATACATATTGCGTAGTAGCTCCCCTCTCCCCCTTATCTATGGATTTACTTTCTGAGGTTTCAGTTACCCGCAGTCAAATGCTGTCCAAAAATATTTTATTTCCCCAACCATGGACATCATCATGACTCCATGATCCATGATCACCCAGAGCAGGTGATCCTCCATAGTCTAACACTGCATCACAATGCCTAGTCATTCACCCTACTTCATCTCATCACGTAGGCATCGTGTCATCTCACATCATCACAGGAAGAAAAGTGACTGCATTACAATACAATGTTTAAAAAGAAAGAGACACACAGTCACATAACTTCCATTGCAGTTATTATTGTAATTGTTCTATTTCATTTTTAGTTATTGTTATTAATCTCTTACTGTACCTAATTAATAAGTTAAACTTTATCATAGGTATGTATGTATGTATGTATGTATGCATGTATAAGTAAGAACATAGTATATATAGTGTTCTGTACTAACCATAATTTCAGGCATTTGCTGGGGGTTTCAGAATACATCCCCGTGGGAAAGGGGGTACTATTGATTTGCACAGCAGGTCTTTATCCCCACACCTTTAAGGTAAAAGAGCTCTTAGCTAAAATGGGTAGTCAAGCCCAGCCAGCGTGGCTCAGTGGTTGAGCATCAACCTATGAACCTGGAGGTCACAGTTCAATTCCAGGTCAGGGCACATACCCAGGTTGCAGGTTCGATCCCCAGTGTGGGGCATGCAGGAGGCAGCCCATCAATGATTCTCTCTCATCATTGATGTTTCTGTCTCTATCTCCCTCTCTCTTCCTCTTTGAAATAAGTAAAAATATATTTTAAAATAAAAATTAAAAAAATATATGTAAAATGGGTAGTCAAACCCAAGTATTATCTCTTCTGGCAGCACAGCCCAGAGATGGTGATAGTTCAGAGATTCCGCCTGTTAGATTGGCTGACTGTTCTTCTACATTTTAAGACAATAATTCTCTAAGTGCATACACACGCCTGGTGGTATGTGAGATGATTTCATAGGTCTGTACATGAACATTTATAATTTTGGGTTTTTCTATTGCTTTCTCTTATGACAGGTGATACCAGCTTCTTATTTTGGGTAGTGATATAACCTTGCCATTTAATAAACTTATTCACATAAAAAAGTGACTTAAAGTAAAATACTAAGTGAATTCTGGTATGGGGTGTAAAGGTATGGTGCGAATTATTAGTAGTGAAGTTTGGGAAACAGAGTTTCACAGGTTGGCTGGACTTCTGACATGTGCTTATATGAGGGTCTTTGTGCTTTATTAGTCTGTAACAAAAATGCATCACTCCCTCCCTTACCCCTGTGGCTGTGGTATCCTCCCTGTTGTGGTGTATTCTTGAGCCTCTGATTCCCCTTGCACAGGGTCAATTCCTGGACCACCTATGACCTCCTGTCCTTTTTTAGAGCATGAGGGACAGACTGTTTGCCCCCTCTCATGCCACTTCATGATCATGCCCTTGCCCGGAGCCCCTCCTGTTTCTCACCCACCCACAGTTCCACCCTCCACTATTCAGAGAGCAGTCTTGATCAATATCAGTCACCCAGAAATGGCACAGCCACCCGGGGGAGCAGAGACAGGCACACTGCACCAAAGAAGGGAAGGAGAAGGGCCGGCGGCCCTGGAGTTGCCAAGGCTGCAGGAAGAGAGAGGGAGAGTTGCTATTGGTAACGAGGAGGCAGAGCATCCTCCGCTCCTGCTTCTCTCTCCAAGAGTCACTGTGATGTGAGACCATTCTCTCCCCAGCAACAGCCTCCCATTGGGCACCGCACAGCATGTGATCGCCCGGTGCTCAGGCCCTGCTTCCTCCTTTCTCCCTGGAACAGACTCCCCGGGGGAGGAGGCAACTCAGTTCTGTCCCCTGGAAGCAGCAGTGGCACTACGGAGCCTTCTGCCAGGTTTCTGCTTGTCCTTCACACCCAGCCTGTTGTATACAGTGGCTTCACTCACCCTGTTCCCTCTTCTCTCCCTGCCCTGCCACTGAACAGCCGTTTCCAGCTTCCCACAGCCAACAAGTGGGTTTCTTTGAGCAGCTGCACACCATATTTCAGAAATATTAGCAAACATATCTACAGCATTTATATATGTTGATACACGTACTTACATGTAATAGGCACTGTTTTAAATATTTTGTACAAATTAACTCATTTAGTTATCACAGCAGTCTTTTGAGATAAGTACTTAATCTCCCTATTTGCAGCCAGCGAAACTGAGGCACAGAGAAGTTGTATAATTTGCCCAAAGTCACATAGTAAGTGATGGAACCAAAGGAGAAAAAAAAAGGGATAGTTCTGGGAAATACAAATTTTAAAGGTCAAATTGCATGTAGGGAGTCAGTCCTATGATTACCAACAACTTTTAGCCTGGCTGGTTATAATGATTAATATAATAATCTTCCAGGCATTTTTAATTCCTTTAACACAATTGAATATATAAACAGGAAAAATCTGGTAAGATAAAGTGCTCAGTGACACTGGTATTATAAGAACTAGTGTCTCAGACTATAAGCACCAATCATTAACATTTATCTCTCCGTGCCAACCCTGGGGAAATTAGTATTACTAATCTTAGGCATTAAAAAAAAGACAGAACTAAATTACTGGCAGCAGAGATTCTAACAATAAAGTTATATAAATGTACTTTAAGACCGCTCAGCAAATAGCCAGGTAGTGTTCAACATAGGTGGTGTTTTTAGTTTTAATTAAATGTGTAATTAAGTATATTGATTCTTTGGTCACACTAACTTAAATAAGAGATGATGAAGCTTTCTTTGAAGACTTGTAAGTCAGCATTATTTTCTTTTCAAACACAGTACCGTTTGAAGAAGATGTGGGACACATTGCCAGCTTTGTGGTTCTGCATCTTGGCCCACCCTTTGGACCCAAAGTTGTTCTCTTGAATTTCTCTTGAGGTTCTTTCCCACTGGGAGAGTGTGTGGGAAGTGACCCTGAAATAGGCTGGTTCCATTAAACATCTTCAACATTCTCATCCTGGAGATTTCTCTGAGTTTTTGAGGTGTCAGTACTGGGGAATGGCATGGACAGTCTGTTAAGTCTGGATATCTCATTTTTAAAGTGGGTGTGATTTCTTTTATTTATCATCCTCTAATTAATAGCTAATCACTTTATGAAAAATGAGCACTTCCTTCTAGTTGGAAACAGGAAAAAGAGAACTGCCATTTGCATTCTTTGTTCATATTTAATAGCTTTCTGTCTGTTTTGTTTTCATCTTCCTAATATTGATTTTCCACCTAGAAAAGCACCGTGTGGAGTTTGTTTATTTCTTTATGCAGGTTAACCTCATTCTCTTCAGTTGATTCCTTAGGAGAGTCCATTAATTCATTATGGGGTGGTTTTTTTTACAAGGTCTCTCCTTAGGTGATAATCACATTTGTGCCTCCACAGATTTACCTGATGGGTCTTAGAAAAACAACATAATAAAACAATATCTACTCTCCAAGCCCCCCTTTCTGTCCCTCACAGATTTGAAGGTAGACCTAGGACAGCTCTAGTCTGATAACCATTCGTGCATCACTTGTTTATCAAACATGTCAGAGCAGGTAGTGTGCTCATGATACAAATATGACTCAAGCACATCCAAACACAGGATTTCCAATGTGAAGGAAGCAGGTATGGGCTGAAGGACATACAGGGTGCATAGAGTGTCCATCCTGTTATCATGATGTATAGTCCAATCCTGATTCATCCCGAGTTGACCCCAAGCATAGCAGGTTACCTTTACTTTTATAAAATGTTTTAAATGCTTGGGTATAGTTTAGAAATTTAGAAAAGAAAAATATCAATAATTCAGTACTTTAAAAACATGGGAAAAGGTGAGAAACTGCTTTGATCTGGGCAGGACTGAAGTGGTGCATATGCGAATGTCCTCTCACATTTGAATCTTGAGGAGCACACTTACCATTATATTCTGTGTGGTGTCAAGGCCTTAAGTAAATACACCACACACACACACACACACACACACACACACACACACACACACACACACACAGCCTGCTGGGAAACTTAGGAAAGGCTTGCTCCTGGAATGCACTCCTGTAAGGCCACAGTGCTTCACAAGAGGGCGACAGAGAGCACAAAATGGATTCCCTCCAGCTCTGAGCAGGGTGGGGACGGTGAGTAGGGTGACCAGGGTTCTGCCGAGGTCTCTGAGGGTGAAGTGCCATATTAGCAATGGAAAACCTTGGACAGGCATGCTATAGAGTCATGAGCTTAATTGTTTATCATACTGGAAATTCTTGGAACTTCCAGCAGGAACCTGCATGCTCCACTCATGAATCATAGCTAAAGTCCATTGATTTCGCCTGCTGCCCTAATCATTGGTGTGGTATCTCTCACCAGCGCTCCCCTGCCCCTGTGTGTCTGTGGCAAAGGGTTTATCTTTGAGGAAATACTGCCTTCCTAGAGGGAGATAATTTGCTTCTGGGTATGAACTTAGTCCCTTAAAGTTAAATTTCTAAGTCCGTGGGTTGATAACAAGCATATGCATACATCCTGATTTAGTTAATTGGAAAGCAGAGTTCAAACGTGACTCTGAAATTACCAGTTAAAAAATTTGTCAGATCAAGTTCACTGTCCCATAGAAGAATCTTGTTCATTTTTACAAAATGGACTCCTCTATCCAACCTTGGTTTTACTTTTTTCACATTGCATTTTCTGTCTCATTTAGATATCTCACTTCAGTGTTCCCTGACATACAGTGTGCTCACTCCCAACTGGAGTTTTTCACTGATTTTATACCTCCCTGAACTGTCCTTTCCCCAGAGTGATTTCTTCCTAATTCTTTAAGACCCAGCTGTGGTTCTCTCATTCCCATAGAACTTCCAGGTATGATTCCCAATGGGCTCTTTCTTTCTCTGATTCCTTTTGGTTTCCTGTGAGATATTATGTATGAATTGTGCAAAAAAAAAAAAATACTTTCACATATAATCACTGCCATAGATGGCATGAATTGTGTGTTGATGGTGATGATGCCTTTATACCCCATTGTACCTAATATAGGGCTAGACCTACTTTGTGATGGGTCGATCTCTACATTGGCTGATTGGACCTATTTTCCTTTTTCTAATTTTTTATTCTAGCATTTCAAAAAATATGTTTGCCTTTCTTTGGATTGTCTTTTAACCTGTGCTTCATCTCTTTTGTCTGGCAGGTCAAAAAAATTTCAGTCATTTATTGAGAGCTGCTTGGTAAAGAATCACAGCCAGCGACCAGCAACAGAGCAACTGATGAAGCATCCATTTATACGAGACCAACCTAATGAACGACAGGTCCGCATTCAACTCAAGGACCATATCGATAGAACAAAGAAGAAGCGAGGAGAGAAAGGTTAGAAGCACATTTGTATTTCAGCAAGGGAAACAAAAGATGGAGTGAGTCCTGAGCTCTTGATGTATTTGGAGGTGACTGTGGGGATTTCTAATGGGCCTGCATTATTCTTTCGTGTGAGGGGCTGCCTCTGAGATCACAGCCTGTGGGCATCAATGGAGTGAGACTGCTGAATGGAATCTTTCATGAGAGAATAGAACTGAGAGAAATATCACCTTTTCCAGGCACTGAACAAAGAGTCATGTTGAGTGATACTATGAAGTTGTTTAATATTTCAAGTGGTTTTCTTAATTCAAATGAATATTCATGTTTTGAAAACTAAAGATCTACAGAAGACAGACAACCTAAAAAATCTAGTTGACATTTTTCGGTACTGGCAGTCTTCAACATTTAAAGAATTTGTGCACTGAGGCTCATTTCTAATTTAGTTATTTGGAAGTCAGAATAAATGTTCTTATTGTCTCCGTGATATAAAAGAGATTGCCAGGCTTTTTTCTTTTGAAGCTGGAAGATCATTTAATGCACTTCTTTATTTATAGATTCAAAAACTTATCTCTCATGGCTCTGGCTGTTATACCACACTGTTTTTTCACTACATTATTGGAAAGGACATCAGTCCAAACTTGGGGTCCTAGGACTGTTTGGATAGAGACTCAAAAATTCCTTAATTAGCATCCTGACCAATGTAAACATGCATGTGGTCTGGGGCAGGTTTTATGACTTCTTGGGTTGGGAGGTAGGGAAGGTTGAGGTAGGGAATGAAAGGGAGAGGTACAGAGGATAGACAGGTGAGTTCTCCCTGAGAGGGAAAAGGAGGGGGAAGCTGGCAGTGACGTTGCAGTAAGGAAGCCATATAGACCTGGCAAGGTGAGCACTGAGTGTGCAGGGAGTGGAGAATAGAGAGGAAGGCCAGGGATGGGGGTGGGAGGAACTTGGTGATATGCTTTTCCTTGCCTCAATCCTCTCCACCTCTCTCCTTTGTTCTTCTCAATCCAGAAGGAGTAGTGGAAGGTGATGGGCAGCATAGAACAGGGTTGCTCTCTTTTTATTTGGTTTTCCTTCTTCTTTGCCTCTGAAGTTAATATCTAATGTGGCAAGGTATTAGCAGGGACCTAAGGGGTAGGGTGCTGAGCAGTGTAGGAATCAAGATTAGGCATAGGTAAGATCAGCAGAGGGCTTGGAGAGGAGGAGAAATCCTCGTGAAGGTTCAAGAGAAGAGATCCTCCTTTGTTGCCAGTCTGGAGACTCAGGAAAATGTGTGATCAGGTTAGGTTCAGGAGCAGGAGGATATGAGGCTCAGCCAAAAATGAGGTCCACCTCCAGTTGTTTGTGATGGAGAAGGACAAGATGTCAAACAGAACCAAGGAGCTGGGGGCGGGGCAGCCCAAGCTGGAGGAACTAGGCATGAAACGAAATAGGTAAGTGATAGTCAAAAAGGACTGATTTTTTTCAACTGTTTACTTATTAATAGTGGTCTTGGGTCACTCTGTGAAGTCAAAATTTTAAAGAAAATATTTTAGGGTGGTATGTCAGACATGCAACCATTCAAGGCCACCTTCTCTAAAAAAGGAAATTTCTTTTACTGTGGGTACATAAAGTAGGTTAAGTGCTCAGAATTTTGTTTTCAGACTCAAATTTTAAGTTCAGATTCTAGTCTACTCTTTGATAGTTATGTGAACTTCCCACAGTTTTCTAATCTTTAAAATAGAACTGGATTTATTACAATAATTAGTGTTGTCTGGCATTGTTGCAAAGATTAAATGTGATAGTACGTGTAAATCGCTTCATACAATGCCTGGCACATAGACATACTCGATAAATATTGGCTATTCCTATTTAGATGATTCTTTATTGACCTATAATTTTTCAGTACCATCCAGGATTACTTTCTGAGGACTCTCTGCCTCTGACCTGTAAGGATGAATAAAGTGTGTGCCTTGGGTTGTCTTCACATTTTGTTGATATAAACTGGAATGTGAGTCAGAACTCTCTATCCCATGAAAACAGACTATTTTTAATCTGTTCCTTCTTTGCAAAGTAGAAGAGAAGAGTACTGGTAATAGGTATACTTAACTCTCCTTCTATTATCATATATTTGACCCCTTTACCATCTTCTACCTTCCCTGACTCCCCTTCCCCTTTGGTAACCACCATAGAATCTAACCATTTTTTATTTTATTTTATTTTATTTTATTTTATTTTATTTTATTTATTATTAGAGAGAGAGAGAGAGAGAGAGAGAGAGAGAGAGAGAGAGAGAGAGATATCTATGTGAGAGAGAAACGTCAATAGGTTGCCTTCTGTACGTGCCCCAACCAGTGATCAAACCCACAACCCAGGCATGTGCCCTGACTGAGAATTGAACTGGCAACCTTTTGGTGCACAGAATGATGCTCAACTAACAGAGCCTCTCCAGCCGGGTGAATCAACAATTTTAATGTTCATTGCTTTATGATATTTTTGCCTGATATTATTTTTTTCCTTAAAATATGTTGACACATGCTAATTTAAGCCAGTGTTATAAATACAATCAAACCAGATTCTGGAGAAGTATTACAATTAAGAAGCCTGATAAATGAAGGTTTTACCCTAGAGAGTAAAAATAATTGGATTAATTGGGTGCTTTTTTCCCTTTATAATTACCTTTAATAGATAAATTTTCTGCATTTTACTTTGAACTCTGTTTATTGAAAGTTGGGAATATTAAACTTTTAATGTGGAATATTGAAACACTTTATGAAGGTTCTCTATGTAAGTAGCCTTAAATACATGAAGCTAACTTGTGATTTTAGAAAATATGCTTGAAGTCATCACACTTTCAGCTTCATTTAATTATCCTTTTAATGACTAAATAGTATGGAAAGCAAAGGTGTGTTCAAGTTTATGATGAAACTAGAGGCCTGGTGCACAAAAATTCATGCACTGTTGGGGGGAAGAAGGGGACCCCTCAGCCCGGGCTGCACCCTCTGGCAGCCCGGGAGCCCTCAAGGAATGTCCAACTTACCGCTTAGGCCCACCACCCCCACTGCGCTGGCCAGCCATGAGCCGGCTTCTGGCTGAGTGGTGCTCCCCCTGTGGAAGCGCACTGACCACCAGGGGGCAGCTCCTGCATTGAGCGTCTGCTCCCTGGTGGTCAGTGCACATCATAGCAACTGGTTGTTCTGCTGTTAGGGTCACTTTGCATATTACCCTTTTATTATATAGGATGCTATAGTCCTCAGCATGCCCCTGGTGGTAACATAACCAAATTGCTTTTTTAGTTCCTTTAGGGGTACACAAATATTTTCCAAGTGGTAATTACTAACCCACAGCTATAAAAGGATAACAGTAATGTGACACTACCCTTCCTTGCTTAAAATAAAAAGCTACACACAGAAGAGTTCTCAGTATGGTTTATACAAGGAACAGCAAGCCTTATATATATCAGACCTGCTGGCCTTTCTCATTCCATCTGCTTTTCTCACACCCAGACATCTTGCCACTCATGTCATTGTTTCCTGAATATGCCATGCACTGTAATACTGTCAGCCACTGTCAGTTGGTTATGTTTGCTTAGAGTGCCCTTTTTCACCACTTTCAGCTACCACCTGCCTGGAAAAGGGCCAGTGACCTTCCAAGGCCCACCTCATTTCCTCCTCAAAGATTTCATGTCCCGCCCTAACCAGTTTGTCTCAGTGGATAGAGCGTCGGCCTGTGGACTGAAGGGTCCCAGGTTCGATTCCGGTCAAGGGCATGTACCTTGGTTGCAGGCACATCCCCAGTAGGGGGTGTGCAGGAGGCAGCTGATTGATGATTCTCTCTCATCGATGTTTCTAACTCTCTATCCCTCTCCCTTCCTCTCTGTAAAAAAATCAATAAAATATATTAACAAAACAAACAAACAAACAAACAAAAGATTTCATATCCCCCTTCCCCATCATGACCGTATTGCTATTTTTGTGTACTTCTATTTAGCATATAATATGTTGGAAAGAACATTAGTTTTAAAATTGGAAAAAGTTTGTATTGAATTCTAAATCCAAATCCCAGATTTATTAATGAGATGACATTGGTCATATTTCTTAACCTCTTATAATCTCAATGTCTTCACTTGAAAAGTGGGTATTATATTAAAGGATTATTATGAGAAATAAATAAAGTATCAAGTATGGTGACTGGCATGGGAGATACCCAATAAAGATTAGTTCCCTTTCTTTATAATCACAGGGACTCTAATTACTTATTTATCCATCTTACCCATTAAATTTTGATCTCCTGCAAAGCAAAGTCTCAGTCTTAATCATTATTGCATGTTAACTTGCTTAACATATTATTGAATTAAATGGATGTCCCCAGAGGGTCAATCAAAACACATTTAACTATATTTTTAATAGCACATATTGCCAAAAGTTTCTTTCTGGTATTTATCATGATATCAGAAGGCAATTTATGAGTCCATATAAGTCATATTAAAATTCCTACTTGAAAAATTATTAAAACTCACAATAAGTTAACTGGACCAATGAAAGATTCATTTAGGTGGTTCTATATTGTGAGTCAACACAAACTGAAAGATGATTTTTCACTTCCTTGTCTTCACTTTTGTATGAGCACTGGGCATTGGGAACAGAGATCTTGAGTCAGGTGGGACAGGCTTGGATATGGTTAATTCCATGTACTTGGATGCAGCTAATGGGAACTATCGGAGCTCAAGTCAGGGTGCCTGGAGCCTGTCCCAGCTCAGCATTAATGACAACTCTTTGGACCTCAGTTTATTTATATATGAAATGAGTAGGTTGGGCTTCACAGGGCTGTAGTTTCCTTTTTATGCACTAACCTTCTGTGAGTCTCTCTTTAGATGAGACAGAATATGAGTACAGCGGAAGTGAGGAAGAAGAGGAGGAGAATGACTCGGGAGAGCCCAGGTAGGAGCGCAAGAGCCACATCTTCTCATTTCCACATTCTGAATTGTGCTTGTGATTCACTTCCTATTGATTTATAGGTTCATTTATTTTTTAAGAATCCCAGCATGATGGTCTTACTTAATTTATTGCCTACAAACATGCTCGTTCATTAGGGAAAATTTCCCTAGGCAGACTCATGAAAATGTGGAAATCAGCATATTCTTTACCTTGTTCCCCAAGATTTATGGTCTCTATTCTAAGGCCTTGTTTCTTCACATCTGTAATGTGTAGAATGGGCAGCAGGCGATCATCTGGGTGATACAGGACTAAAAGTACCTAAAACTACATCTTTCTGGAGACCTAAGTGGTATTTTTGGACGTGAGTCATTCAATTCATACCTTTGAAAAGCCCATTTGGGCATGTTCTTGTCACAGGCCTCGGTATTTTCACTGCAGCTTAATCCAAGAGGAAACAATTTCCAGAAAATCAAATTACACTCTAGAGGTGAACCCTAAATAGAGACTTCCATGCCCACTCCTGTTGTCATGTGTCAGACCCCAGAATCAAGTGCTGCTTAATTATTATCATCTCTACATTTTAAATTTCACTTGACTTTGATTCCAACTTTCTTCTAGTCTGTGTTTATAAATAATTAATGCCAGTGTGCTCACGCTGCCAGGATCTCTCTTTCGTGAGAGAATTCAGCTGGCGGCAGTTCAGAGAGCCCAGGGCACAGTCACACACATCATGGTGGGCACGCTGTTCATGTGAAGTGAGATTAACTGGGGAAAATGCACAAGTAGAAACATCGCTGGGATATATGGGTCTTCATTCATTAGCCATCCCAGGAGGGAAACCCAGTGCTCCTGAAAAAGGAGCAGTTCCCATACTGTGGAGGCGGAGCTTCTTGACCAAGGAAGGGGCCAACTCATTCACTACTAGGATGAGCTGGTAGGTACCTTTTTGGAGCTAACTCAGACCTACCAAGCTGGATTATTGCCAAAATACCCAGAACAGGGCAGGCGGGACTGAGCTTGCTGGGCCACCCGGTTTTTCTCTGTTTCACGCCACAGGACTTCTCAAGGTCAAAGACTGAGAGATAAATCTTTCCCTCCAGCTGATACTTAACATCCTGGCCACCCCTGGCTTAGCAGCATTGAGATGATGACTGTCAAGTTGTGACATGGCAAATGATCATTCTTGTCAAGCCAAGGACCAAATGCCCTGCTTTCAGAGAAGTTGTACACTATTTTCCAAAGCTCACCCAGGCAGCCGTGTCAGTCATTCTGATCACTCTCTAGAGATCTGAAAAAGCCCTTTTTAACTAATGCTTGCTAAACTGCATGTTAGCAGTCACTTAGTGAGCCAATCTAGCCATGCCTTGACATTTCTATAATTGTAACATGTCATTATATCACATTGAAGACTATGTTCAAAGTCCTGTTTTATGGACACATCTAATTAATAATCTTCATGAAATCCTGAAAAGTAGAAAGAGACAGTGGTTATCTCATTTTAGAAATGAGGTAACAGTCCAAGGGTGGCAACCTGGTCACACACCGAGTTAATGATGGAGTCAGTAATACCGCTCAGATCACCTGACATTGATCCAGCATCCTCGTGCGCACGTGAGGGACGAGAAGCCCCCCTGCCTTTGCACAGAGCAGGTGGCCTGCGTAGATAAGCGTTGTCATTTGGGGTTTGCTTTAGAGTTCTACACAAAGGCTATGCATTTTAGGGGAGGATTGTTAGTAGAATCCAAGCACTGTCTCTGTCTGGAATGTTACAAATGAAGGCTTTTTATGTCATTTTCTGGCAGTATCTCACATAGCATGCTATCCAATCTCCAAGAACAGAATGATCACCTCATCAGCTGCCACCAAAGCAGCTCCTTCCACAAGCATTCTCCATCTCAGTTGTTGTCACCACCATTGCCCAGGTGCCAAGACCAAACCTGCAAGTCATCCTTCAATCCACACATTAGATCCACCAACAGATTTCATGAATTCTGTCCCAAATGATTCTTCCAGCTTCCATCCCCGCCACTTCCGCCCTGAAGTCTCCACCCCAGAGCCATTTCAGTAGCAGCCCAGCTGGTGGCCTTGCTTGTCCTCCTACCCACTGCAGACTGTTGTCCATTCAGCAGCCAAACAAATCAGATCATGTTACTCTCCTGCTTCACCTTTCCTTGTGTGGCTCTGCCCTCACATCCCTGTCTCTCTGACCTCCTCTACCACGCTCCCTGTCATTCCCTCTGCTCTGGGAAAGACCAGCTGGAGCTCAGTTACTTGAAGAGGCCACACCTGTCCCCACCACAGGCCTCTATACAGCTGACCCTTAACATGGTTTTGAACTGCCCAGGCCCTCAGATACATAAGGCTGACTAGGTGCATTGATATATGCCATTTATACAGGGGTCTTGACCATCCTTGGATTTTGGTATCTGCCAGGGGATGGTGGGGGGGGGGGGGGGGTCCTAGAACCAATCCCTGATGGATATTGAGTAATAACTAAGTTTTGGGGTAGTCCAAAGTTATACACAGATTTTCTACTGCACAAGGAAGTGATGAGCACCTCTAACCCCCGTGTTATTCAGGGCTCAGCTGTACTTGCTTTTCCTTCTGCCTGAAGGATTCTTCCCTACCTCTTCTTATGACTGACTCTTCATCATTTGAGTCTTAGCTCAACTGTCACCTTCTCGGAGAGGTCTTCTCTGATCATCCCATCCAAAGCAGAACCCTAATCTTTACCCCAGCACCCTTGCCATTGTCACTTATAAACTATTACACTGTATCTTCTGTAGAGCCGATCAATACCTGAAAATATGCTATTTGTAATTATTGGTCTGTCTGCTTAATTATTTTTTAGTCTTTCCCACAAGGAGATAACTCTAGAGAAAAAACTTGGTTATCTCCCACTGTATACACTAAAGCCTGCTATTTAGTTATTTCAAGTGAGAGCTGCCATAAAGATCAAAAGGGCTAGGTTTGTATGAACAAATAGGAGCCATTTTCTACCTGTCTGTTAGGCTGTTGTGCCCATGACTTTGAGTTATACACATGCAGTTGGATGATGAGTAGGACAGCAGTGCTTTTGGTGTTCCTCTGCCCTCCTTGTTCTCTCTGCCACATGCACAATCAAACACATACATGCCCACGCACGTGCCTAGTGGCCATTTTGCAGGTGAGGTGGAATTGAGGCTCACAGTTCTTAAAGAGAATCTAGGATCAGTGAGCTGGTTGAAGTCCCAGTTGCATGCACCCTCTGTGACCAAAACCAAACCACTTAACTTCACTTTAAATGGCGGGGGGGGGGGGGGGGGGGGAGGGGGAATGGTCACAAGACAAGTCCTGCTCTGTCGACCTTGACCTCGCACTTTCCCTCCCTGGCTCATCACATCTTCACGTGAGCAGCCTGCCCTTTGCCTTCTGTAGTTTGGAGGTGATGTGAGTGAGGGTGAACTGTATTCCTCTAAGGAGAATAGGCTCCCTCAGCTCCTGATTAATTTTTATTTTCTGGCTTTGTTCTTGCCTTTCTTAAATGTGAAAATAAGCTGGTCTTGGGCTCAAGGCTTGCACACACACTAAAGACTTTAGAAAGAGATCTTTGCCATGTCACAAGGGTGAGAGTGGTGTGGCCTCTGGAATGTGACATCCTTCTAGGGAGGGTGACAGCATGTGTATGCAGTAGTCAACTGAAAGGGAGTCTGGACACTAGTCTTTTACTTTGACTCTGTTTCTTTTGGAGGTGAGTATATACTTAATGGAGGACCTAAGAGCCTGTGCTTGAGCGAGTGGTTCATTTAGATGGGCGATTTATTTCCCCTGATCTCCTCCCCCAAGACCCACGGTAGCAGTTGCTTTTGCCCCATGTGGGATCCTGATTTCTCTGTCCTGCCCACAGCTCCATTCTGAACCTGCCAGGAGAGTCAACCCTGCGGCGGGACTTCCTGCGGCTGCAGCTGGCCAACAAGGAGCGGTCCGAGGCCCTGCGGAGGCAGCAGCTGGAGCAGCAGCAGCGGGAGAACGAGGAGCACAAGCGGCAGCTGCTGGCCGAGCGCCAGAAGCGCATAGAGGAGCAGAAGGAGCAGCGGCGGCGGCTGGAGGAGGTGAGCATGCCCTGGCTGCCTTTGCACTCCACCTCTTTTGGCTGGGGTCACTCCCTGGGTATCCACTGTGGGCCCAGATCCCACCCTAAGGTCGGGCCTAGCCTGCTTGGAGTACACACACCTTAAATGCCACAGAGGATGAGGCCGAATGCTCTTACAAGTAAAGGGCTCCCCTTGCTTGGCATGGTGTGACCTTGCTGTAGTCACTTCAGAAAGCTGGGATGCCCTCAACCCCTCAAGCCTAGCTCAAATATCACCTTCTTGTCTGGCCGGTGTTGCTCAGTGGTTGAGCTCAACCTATGAACCAAGAGGTCACTGGTTCGATTCCCAGTCAGGGCACGTCCCCAGGTTGTGGGCTCAATCCCCAGTAGAGGGTGTGCAGAAGGCAGCCAATCAATGATTCTCTCTCATCATTGATGTCTCTCTCTCTCCTTCTTCCTTCCTCTCTGAAATCAATAAAAATATATTTAAAAATAAAAGATGACCTTCTCATGAGGCCTCCTTGACCACCTTACTTAAAATCACACTCCTCTCTCTGGCACGTCCTTGTCTTCCCTGCTTTCTAATTTTTACATAGCTCCTATCACCTTTACACATTCTCTGTATGTATTTTCATCTGTCATCTCTCTCCACTGGGATTTAAGGCCCTGAGGACAGGGGATTTTGTCTCTTTTATCCCTGATATATCTTCAATGCCCCAAACAGTGCCTAGCACACAGATGCCTCATAAACATTTGTGGAATGAATGAATGACGGATGAATGAGTCAATGACTAAGAAGTGAAATATAGGTGTTAACTAGACCACAGTGAATAAGCAGGTAAGTGAACTGTCAAGTATGGAGAAGCAGGGCCTGCTTTTATTGACACTCCTTTGTTATTTCTCTGCACACTGGGGAAAGCATCTGCAAGGCCTTCCAGACACTGTTGTGACCCGGGGCTTGTCTTCCAGCTTGTGGGCGAGACTTGCCTTCACCTGCAGGCATTGCTCTCATTTTTGTGGGGAACCATACCTCCGGCATGGCTGGTCCTGGCCGAGGCTCTTTCCTTTGTGGTCTTACAGACCAGACGCTTATTAAAGCCTCCTTCCCAGAACCTTGCTCTGAGGCCTCCTTCCTGTGCCAGATACATCAAATACTCTAAACAATTAGGAAACTGACCGAGCAGAGGAAGTCGGGTGGCAGATGAAAGGTTCACTAACTGCTTAGTAATGGGGCAGGATTTTACAGTTTTCCCAAACACTGTCATGCTCCCCGTTAACTCTACAGCATTCACTTGGCACTGTCCAGTGGCCCTTGCGATTAAAGGGGGCGAATTACAGACAGCAGGAGCAGATTGCTTTTTAAATGGCTCAGTTTCAGTTTGCAGTGAATCCCATAAACCTCATTAGGTCTCTGAATATTAATATGCAGACCAGCAGCAATACTGTCCAACAGTTGCAATTACTAGTATTGAGTGACTTCTGTGTGTCAGGGGCCCGGTGGGGTACTTTGCTTATATCCAAGATCTTATCTCCTATTATTATCTCTTTGCATTTATTCATCATTTCTCATGCAAAGTGCATATAATCTCCATTTAGCCAGAGGAAACTGAGCTTCAGGGAGGGGAAGTAATTAGTTCCATGTGGCAGGGCAGGTAAGTGCAAAGCTGGGATTCACACCAGGTCTCCCTGATCCCATTGTTCACCAAGGGCCCTGAAATGGTAAATGTACATAAGTATCAGAGCCTTGAACTGTGATCCTCAAAATTGGAACTTGTAGGCTTCTGCAGGTAGCAGTAGGCAAGTGAAGCTCTTTCCCATCTAAGTATGTAAGTCTGTAATATTGTCTGTGTGGAGAACGCTCAGCACATTGCCCCGCCAATTTGGCTCAGTGGTTGAGCGTCGACCTGTGAACCAGGAGGTCGTGGTTCTATTCCCGGTCAGGGCACATGCCAGGGTTGTGGGCTCCATCCCCAGTGGGGAGCTTGCAGGAGGCAGCCAATAGATGATTCTCTCATCATTGATGTTTCCATCTCTCTCTCCCTCTCCTTTCCTCTCTGAAATCAATAAAAATATATTTTTTAAAGAAAAGAGCACTCAGTACATGAGAAGTTTAAAGCTCACCATCTTCTAGTCTGAGACTTACACTTTCGTAGAAAGAGGGACTGCAGTGCTGAGGGGCAGAGACCTTCAGAGGAGCAGGCAGAGGCAAGGGGAAGGGAGAGTGCAGGCAGCTTTCAGAAGTGGAAGTGTGTGGTGCAACGGGGGAGCTGCCTGCACCTGTGGTTACTCTCCGGGGTACGTAGTGAAAGTCTGACACATCCTTGTAGCTGTGCCCTGGTGTCGCCTCCTTCAGCCCACCCAGGCCAGTTTTGGCCCCTCCTACTGGCCTCCAGCCGAGGGCCACACCGTTTCCTCCAGGCTCTCTGGTCTCTGAGGACCAAGGGCCTCTGCTGTTTGGATTAAAGGTTTACTCCCTAGACTCTTGGTCACACCCCATCTAAGCCCTGCCCCCAAATCCTGCTTTTCCTGCTTTTTTCCCTGGCTTGTGGTTTATTCCTTCCACGAGCATTTCCCAAGGCTGCCTCGTCATTGGAGCATCACACCATGAAAACCTTAGCTGTTGGCCTCCGTGAGCTCCTTGTGTGGTGATTTGTTACACTGCATTTGAGGCTAAAAGTACTTACCGTGTAACCCTAGAAAATCCCCCATCATCCCATTTAAAATGCTGAAGAATCCAAACATGTGCATGGACACACACACACACACATTTCCTTCTTTTATTTTTATTTAAACGTAAGGACTAAAAGACCTTTGGCTCTTGGACCCAGGTCCTTAATTAATGTAACATCTTTTCCGAGGTTTCATTGTATTATTTTGTTTTGATGTTTTAGATTTTGTTCCCTCTTACCTGGTTTGATGTATTTGAGCTTTAAATGTTTTTTTATTATGTTGCTGGAATCATCATTTCTAATAGTTATGAAGCACTTACCATATGACAGGTACTCTGTTCAGCACTTTATGCGAATTGGCCCATTTAATCCTCAGAGTAACCCCAGTCTAAAGATAATGCAGCCAAGCCTCACAGAGGTTAATAACTTGTTCAAGGTCACACGGCTTCCAAAGAAACCAGATTTCTAAACCAGGGGTCGGACTTTGGAGTCCAAGTGCTGTTGCTGCACCCATCCTGCCTCGCCGCTGATAAGCCATCGTCAGCATGCTTTTCCATAGTCTTCACCTGGCCTCCCCTTCGGTGGCCTTTTACCCTGATAATTCAAGGATGTCTGAGCCAGGACATGGAAGCTGCACCCAGGGGTGCTCATCTTTGAGCCGGGTTCTGGCTCTCCTGCTCCCAGTCAGAGCCCCTGCCGAGGCTTCCTCACAGCTCTTCTTTGGTGGCATTTCCATAGCCTCTCCCTTGGATGCACGTCAGCGTTCAGACTGAGTGGGGCACACGTATCCACGGGAACACACCCTGTCAGTCCCCACCTGCACAGAAGGCAACTGCATGCGTGAGGACACTTTGCTCTGTGCACCAGTGTGCATGAGCCCTGGCTTCTCACCAGAAGCAGGAATGCTTGTGACTGAAGGACATCAAGAGATTATACCTGCTTTATCTTTTGATCCTATATCTTGCCCCTACTGCTCAATAGAGAAGAAAAAGAAATATGAAGACTCAGATGGCTATAAATTCTGAACCCCTGAGTAAGGACTGTCTCTGCCACCAGGGACGCCCCTCCTGTGTCCTTCTCCTGCTGGATCCCCATCCACGTCTGCTGCCCTGGCCTGAGGTGACGACTTGAGTTTCTGGTGTCCTGAGTAGGAACTTGAACTACAACATCACATGGAAGCAGTTAAAGCCCATAGGTAGACTTGCAAATGTTGCATTGCTGTGGTCAGGTAGGCTTGTGTAGGCATGCTGGGAAATACATTCCCATTTCCAAATAAAGGCCCTTCAGATGTCCTTTTGGTCACATGAGGCTGTGTAGGTTACAGCCATTGTCTTCTTCAGTGATCTCAGATGTCACCTCCTACCAGAGCTTTCTAAGGAAGCCCTGCATGTCCTTTGCTATTTATGGGTCACCACGTGGATTTGGCGTGGTTCTAAATCAGTAACCGCATATTCTTGGAAGGACTTTGTACAGTGAAGGTAGTCATTTCAGCTTGTGAAAAGATGTGGCTTCAAGCCAATTAAATGGTAAATGCAAATCTCTCAGCTGTGTCCAACGGCAAAGTACAATTTATAACTAAGTACCAGGAACTTGATTAAACCCAGCTCAGGGGAATGAGCTCAGCAATAGTGAGACAGCTCATGTAGAGGGCTTCTTCTCTTTTACTCAGTCCAATAAACTTTTTCATTGCTTGGCCTAGACAAAGCACAACTTATTTTATTCTCTACTACAGAGTTAGGAGCCAGGAGGTATTGGGACACCCACTCTGGTCATCTTTGCAGACACTGACCTTGGGCAGAAGGTTATGGTGATGCCTGATTCTGCTCAAGGGTTTGAGATGATACTAGTGATATTTTTTTTTCAACTTGCAGAAGACCTCTTATACTTCGTTTTGGGAAAGAGTATATTTAAGTCCCAGGAATGAGTCAAATTAACCCCAGGAGTATGCCAACTTGCTCCGTGGTAGGAACTTTTATCCTTCAGAGAATTGTGTTACCTAAAAGTTCTACCTAAAAGATAGCATCCTGCTTTGGTTCTATCACCTGAAGTTTTTTTTTTTAAAGAAATACCACCGATATCTTAATGGCTAGTACAGTGGTCGGCAAACTGCGGCTCGCGAGCCACGGCTTGCCACTCTGTTGACTAATGAGTTTGCTGACCACTGGGCTAGTAGTAGTGGAGCCCTACTGTACGAAATGAGAGACTGGCAGTCTCAGCAGTGAGTTCCCTCTAAGCCTCTAGTATCTTATGGTGACTGAGGCATTCAAGGACATTGAGCCCAACTGTTGTTGTTTAAGTGTACAGTAGAATTAAAACCTTTCCCCTATTTCTGCAGGCAGTCATTTAACAAATTTAGTGGATGCCTACTTCCATTACGCAGGACACTGGAAATACAGTCTGCCCTTGTGAAGACGAGATCTGTGAGGGAAACAGGCATTAGACAAATATTCACCCAAATAATCATTCATCATCATTGCCAGAGTGATGTGGTGGAGAAGGATGCGCACTATGAGCACATACCATGGGGACGGGAGCCTAGCCTGGCTGGGAGGCAAGTTGGTTGGAGTCCAGCTGAAGGAGAGCAGAGGATGCAGGCAGGGAAGCAGGGCTTCTTAGGCCAAGCGAAGGAGTTTTGAATTTTACTTTAAGAATAGTGGGGAAATATTCACATGTTAATCAAGAGAATATGATCAGATCTGCAGTTTTGTTTTTATTTACTTTTTAAAAACTTTTATTAAAATGTATTTTTATTTATTTCAGAGAGGAAGGGAGAGAGAGAGATAGAAACATCAATGATGAGAATCATTAACCAGCTGCCTCCTGCATGCTCCCTACTGGGGATCGAGCTTGCAACCCCAGGCATGTGCCCTTGGCGAGAATCGATCCCGGGACCCTTCAGTCCACAGGCTGACGCTCTACCCAATGAGCCAAACCAGTTAGGGCAGATCTGCAGTTTTAAAATGGAACTTTGGCTGTTGTAAGGAGAGGGATTGGAAGGAGCACAAGTGGGAGAGACAAGGTAGTCCAAGCCTGAGAGGGGAGTGCTTTAGATGGATTGAGAAAAGTGGACGCATTTGAGAGAGATGTTGCCTGTAGAGCATGCAGGACCTGGTGGTTGACTAGACGTCAGAGGTGAAGTAGAGTGGGCAGTCCCAGAAGGTTCCCGACATCGGACTGGACCATCCAGGTGGAGGACCAGGTTTGGGAGGAGGAGAATAAGATCAGTTTGGAACACAGTGAGTTTAAGATGCCTATGAGGCGGCCAATGGTGATTCCAAGGATGCAGCTGGATTATAGATACAGCTGTAGAAGAGGGGTGAAAGATGGAAAAGGTGGGAATTGCTGGTTTCTGGTAATGGAAGTCTACACTGAGGAGAGAGAAAGTCTGGACCTGAACTCTGAAAAGTCATAGCAGGAGAGGAGAAGCCAGCAAAGACTAATAAGGACACAGGAGGAACGTCAGGAGACCTTGATGTTGAGCATAGGGTTAAAGGGACCAGCTCTGTGAATGTTGCCCAAAGGTCAAATGTGATAGCTGGATCCTTTAGTTTCAAAAACAAAAAAAAATATTTTTTTTAAAAAAAGTTTTTGCCCTGGTCGAGTGGCTCAATTGGTTGAAGCATCGTCCTGTACACCAAAAAGTTGCAGGTAAATCTATGGAAAGAGCATATCCTCAGGTGAGGATGTAAAAAAAAGGGGGGGGGGATTGGTTTGTGGTACTCTTTAGAAATACATCCATTTATTTCCTCTTTGTTTTGGAAGAAGATACTTACTTGCTGAGGAAGTCAGATCAGATTTTTAAGTGGAAAGTTGCTGATTTGAATTTGAGGGCCACTGTGTACTACCTGCATGCTCTGGGGGTCCACAGAGTCTCCCCGTATCCCACTTCCTGAGCATCCCACTGACAAGTCCAGTTTAACTGACAAGTCCAGTTTAACTATTACTAGCAAGACCCACCTCAGACTTCTATTTAGAGAACTTTGTATAATTACATGCTCATCTATTTGTGGTCAGCTTTTGCTTACATTCCCTCTTAGCATTTGTTTTCACTCAGGGTAACCAGGCCAGCCTCACAGGAGCTGTGCCAGCTGGAGCCCAAACCCAGAGAAAACACTGTTCGTAAGCTTATTCTTTGGAACCTAAGTGGTTTCTCCCAGTTGCTCTTAGACCAAAAAAAGTGCCAGCAGTGGCAGGGAAGGAAGGGGGGAATAAGGGGGCAGGGGAAAGCTGCATATCTCTTTAAGAGTTGGTATGTACAGGACAATATATCGAAGCTCTTAAAAGTCTCATGAGTGCAGAGCATTTGGGGAAATTCTCTTGAGAGTCATTATTTTGGCTAATGGTTATTTTCCTTAATAGATAGAAGTTTTTTAACTTTCTGGTGCCTCGGTTTCTTCATTAGTACCACTAGAAATGACAATAGCATTTATGCCCAAGGCTATTGTGAGGATTAAATTAGTTAATTCATAGAAAGCTTAGAATAGGACCAATACTTACAAGACACTAAACCACTGTTAGTTATTATTATTATTGATATTGGGTCCCTTTGGCTGAAGTCAAGGATATAACTTCCAACAATTTGAATTCTTTCATGTGCAGCAGTAAAACCCTCTTGAATTTATTAAAATAAAATGTACCAACAGGTAAGATTTTTTTATGCCTTGGGAAGAATATTTGTTATATAATACTAGTAGGAATTCAGTTAAGTCATTAAGAGTAAAATGTGTCATTAGTTTTTTAAATGGCAGGATAACAGATTATGAGGCAAAGTACACCAGCTTTGAAGGTGTGGTGACCAAAGTGTACTTCTAGCTATGTGATCTTTGGGCAAAGTACTTACCTTCTCTGAACCTCAGCTTCCTTATAGACACAATTAAGATACTATTTTCTTTGTTGTGAGAAGTAAATGGAATCATATATACAGAAATCTTGGCACCATGCCTGACACAGGCATGGATTGATATACTTGGGTGAATATTTTATTGTCATTGTACAACTCATGATTTCAAAGTTGTTACTTTTCATTTGTTGGTTTTAAGGGTTTTCTGAATAGATAGCATTTCCATTGCCCTGCCTTTCTTAGTTCGCTAATGTACCTTCCCTGTTTACTATAAAACCTGGACTTTTCCATCCCTTTTTGAGGGTCCTTCCCTGAAAGCACCCCTCTTCCTGTGTCTTGCTGGGATGTCCATCTGCTGTTACCTTGGCCGGCAGTCCTGTCCTAGCCAGCATGGGAGGCAGCCCATCTTCATCCTCCTGATGTACCTCATTTAGGAGAATCAAATGCCACCTTGGAAGGTCTCTTCTTCCCAGTCAAGCCTCAGGAGACCTTCCCCTGGCCACCTCTACTTTTCAGTGGATTCTCTTATCAGTATTTCTTGCTGTCATTTCCAACACTGTCTAATTATTATCCCATTATTGCCAAGTGGCTGCATCGAGTCCTAAATTAAACCCGTATGAAGATAGGGTTTTTTTGATGCCTGAATAATAAGTTCTGGGTATCAGGGACCCAGCACTAGCAGTGACCCCTTCACCAAGAAGGTAGAAGCAAGGTATTCCAGAGTATATATGGTAAGAGACTGCCGGGGTTTGAATCTGGTGCCACCACACCTTTGTGATCTTAGACAAGACCTCTCTGCCTCCGTTTGCCCATTTATAAAATGGGATAGAGATAGTTTCAAGGAGTAAATGAGTTAGTACATGCAAAGCACTTAGAACCATACCTGGCACCCAGTGAGTATGTCAATAAATTCCAGAACACAGCTGTACAGGAAGGGAAAAATCTTTGTTTCTCATTATCTGCCTAGTTGTTGCTCCTCTAGGTCCATCTCTTTTCAGGGCGAGGGCTCAGAGTTGCATGCAGCTGAGCAGGCTGACTGGGCAGAAGCAGGAGCCGGGGACATGAGTGTGGCTTTGCACCAGTGTGGCATTCCCACTGGACCACATCCCCAAACCCTCCGAAGAGAGAGGTACCTTGAGCAAGAATAACTCCCCCCTTTTGAGGCCTGGAGTGTTCATTCATCGGCACTGCTGAGAAATGACATTCGATTTATTTAATCATTAACTGTGGGCATCCTAATGTGTGCTGTAAGTGGGGCCTCTGGCGGGAGGCAGAGAGGCCCTTTATTCCTGAATGTCGTCCGCATCGGCACGAAGACTGAATGCTTCCTAGCTGGACTTGAGCTCCGTTACTTCAATAACTGAACAGAAATTATGAAACAGCTGGGTGCCAGGCTGACAAACTGGATGCTCTTTGTCCCACGCTTGTGCTTCAGAGGCCATGTGGTGTGCATGGGTGTGTGGATCCCAGAAGGACAACTCTAAGTTACCTGCCGTGATGCAGGTGGGGCTTTGTCTGTGTAGTCACCTGGATCCTTGATGAGAGGGGTTTCCTGGCAACGTGAGGAAGTTGGGCTGAAATTCCTATGCTGCATCTTAAAATGCTACTGATATTTTAAATCCTTTTGCCCAGACCCCTTCCCATGCTCCCCAGGAATGGGCAAGATATGCTGGTTTATATAAAAACAGCATTTCATACTGGAAAGAGACGTTAGACAGTTGCTGACCGTAGGTGGACGGCAGGTATGGCCTCTCAGGGATTGTAGGCAGCGGGCATTACAGACCTGCCTTCCATTGTCTGGGCTCTTAAGGGAACCGCTTTTATCACATCTCATCTGCATTTCTCGTGTTTCAGAATCATTATTCTTAGTTGTTCCTGACCATGAAACTATTGTGACATCAAAATAGTTTCACCGAAAGTATTATTTCACATGACACTTAAATCGAATTGTTTTCATTTCACTTTTATTTTCTTCAGTGGGTAGTTTTATAGACTCATAGAGGTTGGGGAAGATAAGGGATCTCAAAAGTGCCACTTCTCTCAAAGCAATATCTTGATGATATTCCTCAAACAGAGTCATTTAGCCTGTTTAATGTATAATCTCTGCTTATACTTTTAGAGGCTTAATGCAGCCTATTCTATTTTTGAGCAACTTAGTCTGTTATTGATTCATGCGTTACAGACCTGCCTTCCATTAATACACAGTACGCCGAAGAAAACTAAAATGCCTTCCACAATCAGCCCAACAGTATTGGGAGGTAATGATAATGCTCTTCCCCAAATGGCACCTATTCCTGCAACCTTTCCACATATGATATAATTTAGCATCTTTAGTAACACCCAGATGTGCAGGGTGGCACTCTCTGTAGACATTGTATTGATAAGCTGGTTTATAATGGGCTTGTTTTCATAGGACTCAAACTAGAGTTTCATCTTAAGCTTCCAAATAATGGCAGAGGGAAGTTAGGAGTTACATATGCACTTGACTTTCATGCTAACCTGCAGGGTCATAGGTACTCAGCATGTCCATCAGGCCATTCTTGCTCCTCTATGCAAATCCCAGGAAAATCCAGGTAGCCATTCTCCCTGGGGAAACTGTTGTGGCTCAGAGATAATAAGAGCTTGTGAGTAATCACATTGACTGACATCAATAGAAGAGACAGGACCAGACTTCATTAAAGCCTCCTTGCAGCTCAGCCTCTGCTTAGCCATGGGGGAGTCCAAGCCAGTTTGGCTTGGTAGATAGAGTGTTGGCATGAGGCCTGAAGGCTCCCAGGTTTGATTCTGGTGAAAGGCACATACCTTGGTTGCAGGCTTGATCCCTGGCCTTGGTCGGGGTGTGTGTGAGAGGCAACCAATTGATGTGTCTTTTTCACATCAATGTTTCTCTGTCTCTCCCCTTCCCTTCTACTCTCTCTAAAAATCAATGGAAAAATATCCATGGGTGAAGATTAACAAAAACAACAACAATAAAAAGTTGACCAGGGAGTTCAAAGGAAGAGTTTAGGCCAGTGGTCAGCAAACGCATTAGTCAACAGAGCCAAATATCAACAGTACAATTGAAATTTCTTTTGAGAGCCAAATTTTTTAAACTTAAACTTCTTCTAACGCCACTTCTTCAAAATAAACTCACCCATGCCATGGTATTTTGTGGAAGAGCCACACTCAAGGGGCCAAAGAGCCGCATGTGGCTCGCGAGCCGCAGTTTGCCGACCACGGGTTTAGACAATTAATTTCCAGGAAAGGTCTGAATGAGTAGGTTGGATGGTTTATCTTTAATAGTATAAAGAGTATAAAATAAAAGAATGAGGTCTGTGTAGCGTGTCTAGCTTCTCTAATGGTTCTCTGATTACTGTTTCTGTGAAGAAAAGATAGGTAACAAAGTGACGATAGAAAGAGAAAAAAATGGGCACCTGAAAAAGCTTAAGACGTCATCCTTCACATGGTATATGTAAATGTCTCAACCAGCTTCTTTCAACCCAGAGAGCAAGCTTGCCAAGAGCTAGACACAGAATGAGGTCCTGGCGTTGCACTTACCAACGGAGTGAACTTGGGCAAGCTACTGGCCTGTGTGTGCCTCAGTTTCCTGAGCTGTCAAATTGGGACAATGACAATAGTCTTGTGCCTAAACGTGTTGTGGTGAGAATTGAATGAGTACAGGGCTTAGAATATTGCTCCTCCTCTATACACATCCCACGAATTTTGTCTTGCATCAGTAGAGGCACGTAAGTGTTTGTTCATATTATCAATGATTATTATTATGTTTTTGTTATCCTGATTACTCCATTGTGTAGTGAATTCAGAGGTTGCCAGACTGCTTCACCATCACTTTTAATGTCCTTTCTATTTAAAAAAAAAAGTTTGGAATCCCAGTTTTAGTAACAAGAAATCATGCTCTTGCCCTGCTGTGGTCTTTCCAAAAGGAAACCTTAGCAAATGTTAAATTGTGCAAATAAAATGCCCAAAGCTTCTATGAAGCTTATACCGAGCAGTCCTACTTCACTGTGTGGTCGATTTAAAAGATCACGCTGCATTCTTTCATTCTGAGTGTCTGAGCAGTGAGCCCCTGAGTCAAGGGGATGGTTTGAGGTACTTCCCAAGAAGCCCAACTGGATCCTGTGCCAGCAGCTTGCTCTCCTCTGGAGGCTGACTCGGATCCTCCACGGTGGGTCCCCTCTCACCACTTCCAGGAGGTCACCAGGATGAAAACCAAGAGGAGCTTTCTCAGAGCAAATTCTAAGAGAATTTCTGCTTTGTTTCACTTCTCATTCTGAATTGTTAGTAGATTTTTGCTTTGCAATGAGGCACATCCTTGCTTAGACTCTTTTAGACTGAACAGACCTATGAGATGACCTCATCTGCCCCCTTGTTGAAGGTCAGATTAAGGTGATTTATTCAAGGTCATAAAACACTTCACTCATGTGTTAAACAAATATTTATTGAGACTGTGTGGTCTGCAGTGTTTGTTTTGGTGGCAGAGCAAGACTAAAATCTAGTGTTCTTATTTCTTACCCAGTGTTCTTTTCTCTATGTCCTTTGCCTCTCCTACCTCCCCTGTCCCCAATGACATGTTATATTACAGCTATGGGGTATTAATTCTCAAGTGTGATGTTACCTGTGTGTCTATATAATGGATGTGATGTATCTAAAAGATAGACTCAGGGCCCAAAATCTTTACACAATGGTATCTAGCCTTGTTTTCTCAGAATCTACCAAATGTCATGAGAACAAGACTCAAATTCAACCTGAATGTTTGTAAGTAGATAAAAACAACTGAGTATCTGGAATTTCTTAAGGACATTGAAGGAAGTGCTGATGGTGCCAGGTGAGATGAGGTGCCTTTAGCTCAGCTCCTCCCCACACTCTCTCTGTCCTTCCCACTAATCTCCAGTTGATAGAACACTCTCCTGAGCACTAGGGGCCGGGAGGTAGGAGGGTATAGCATGGAAAGAGCATGGAATCAGACCGACCTGGGCTTGATTCCAGGCTCCACCATTTCCAGTTGTAAGACATGAAACAATTTACTTAACTTCTCTGAGCCTCAATTTGCTTATCTATAAAATGGGAGTAATAATAACAAACTCTGTCATTACTCTGTGGGATTAAATGAGCTGAAGCATGTCAATCAACCTGCCCAGCAAATACCTGGCACTCACAGACAGTGCCCAACATCATGGTTTGTATTCATTCCATGATTTTCTCCTAACTTATCATGTAGCCACTGACAAGGCATTAAATCTTCCTGAAAGGTTATAAAAGAAGGAAATTTAAAAATGACACTTGCCCCACTTATTTCATGGCCTGAGGCTCTAATTAGAATAATCTATGATGGAGTACATGTTTAGGTTGAAAAAAACAAACACCCATACGCAGAGATTACAATTTTTACTGCCTTGATGAGTAGAAAGGAGGTTGAGTTACATTCCCCTTTAGGCCCCACCAGCTCTGTGTATGTCTGGGTAGCTCACTTTAACCAGCTCTCTTCTGTCCAGATCAGAGCAGATTGGTCCCCACTGCTGTGAAAAAAACGTTCATCACATGCTCAGGCAACATAAACAGAGGTGGCATCTTCATTGACAAAGAACCAAATTACAAGTCAACAATTTCTTGCTTATTTTCATTTTGATCTTCCCAAGGAAGATGTTGAGTTTTCAAAAGATATGGGAGACCAAGACTCGGTTTTCATTTGTTTATTAGTGTGGACCCTTCTTTATGACCTTTCTGCATTTCAAAAAGAGGACTAAGGTCGCTTACAAAGATTAATACATCAACTGAAAATAAAGTAAAGCAGAATGGAATGTAAAGTAGAAGAGAAAAACAAGAGGAAGCCAGGCAGGGTCCATTCCCAGGACCTGGCACAGCATGGCGACCAAGTGCAGGTGCCCAGGGGCCACCAACCTGATTCCGAGATGCTGGCAGCTCAGAGAAGAGGCAAACTCCAGAGTCTGAGATTCATGTTGTCCATCAGATAAGAGTAAACTTGTTACTCAGTGAGCTTTCTGAGATTGTTAAAAACCTACACACTCGCCTAGTCATGGTGAGTAGTGCTGTGAATAATGTCAGAGGTGATATTCCTACCACAGGCACAGTGATTAGCTTTATTTGGCTGTTCTGATAACATTGTAAAATGCAATTTATGGTCTAACCATTCATCAAAGTGACTTCCATAAGAGCCAGAGCACCCTGTGCAGTTCACACATTTCCGTTGGTTAAATGCCATCTGAAAAGAACATTTAACGAAACAAAAGGAAAGGAAGGCAAACTCCATAGTCTTTGTCATTAGCACCCATGAGGATTATTTCTTATAACTTTAATATGAATTGAATATTTAAGGATTAAGGGAATATTCTTTTGCAAAAATTTAAAGACCTGAAATTCTACATAGTCAGCTTGGGATCAATGTATAACTTTTGAGGGTCCCCTGAGCAGGGTGCAGGATTATCTTTCTCATTAAAATAAATTTACGTATTCATATACTTGAACGTGCAGCCACACAGCCTCCTCCAGAAGGTGGCTGGAGTGGGAACACCCATGAGAGGATCAGACTGTTATTAAAGAAAAATTATTCTTTGGGAACCTCCACAGAGTACAAGGAAAACAAGAAGCCCCTGGTGACCTACTCTATCAAGCAAGGCTACAATGATTTTAACCTGGAGTGAGTATTATCAGTCATCCTCCAACCAGGAATAAAACAAACAAACTAGGAAACTTGTAAGAACCCATTGAATACTAATTTTAAGTGATATAACTGTTGGAGGTGCCTCTAACAAGAGGTGGACGAAAATATACTTGCAGGCAGGTCCTTCTAGGTGGGGCAACTGCCACAAATGTTAGAGTTGGTTTAAGCCTTTTTTTTTTTGACAGCAGAACCACTGACATCTTTATGCATAATCTGAACGAAATTCAGAATACTATTTTCCCTCTTTCCACTTATTCTAGCTACATGCTTATTCCCTTATTTTATTTTTCTTCTGCCTTTCTCTAAAATAGCCAATAGATACTATGCCAGTGCAAACTGTAGGTAGGTCTCTATTTTTTAAAAAAAACATTCTTAGGTCTTGTCGGTGCTCCGCATAAAAGGCCTGGAGGTCTTAGAAAGGTGGCTCTGCATGGCTTTCTCTCCTTTTCTTGCTGCCCAATCAACAGTATTCAATGCAACAAGTATCAGGGGTATGAGGCCCTATATCGGATATAGTGGGAGATAAAAACTGGAGTGGAACAGAGACCCTGTCCACAAAGAGCTTTTAACCTAGATTGATAGTAGGTAAAGCATACTCAGATAACCATAATATGAGGTACAATGTGATGTAACCTGTAAGTACTAATAGGAAGGGACATACTGCCACAGAAATATTGGAGTGTACTGTGTTGCCGCCTTTTGCTCCAAACTTTTTACTCAGTTCAGTTCAACAAAACCCTCTGTGCACCTTCTACGTGCCATGCCCTATGGGAGGGGCAGGGGGTCCACCAGGATCAAGCCTTAAGAGCTGCTTCTAGAAAGAGTCATCAGAGCTTTGTAAAGGTGTCTGCTGAGGCCTAGGACTTGGTCTTTCTCTTACATGTTTTGGTATGTCCCCTCCAACAGCCCAACGCCCAGGAGGAGAGAGAGTAAACATGTTTTTCCTGGAAAGGCATTAACATGGAGACACAGCGGCTAGAAATTGGCAAGGTGCCCTCAGAAGGTTGGGGAAGTGATTTATTTTTCCAGACGAGCCACAGGAACCAAAGCCCTGGCAGATGCCTCCCTGAGTTAGCAGCAGCTGATCTGAGTGAGATCAGTATTAATTATTAGCCACTTTTGAGTGTCTTTCTCAGAAACTACAGAGTACTTGGGAAGCCCACACCCTCTTCAATTGCAATCAATACTGTGTACACCTTGTGCAGGGACCTGAGTGGCATGTAATTATAAAAGAGTATTGATTCCTAGCAAAAAGGTTAAAAATGTACAAATCCTTCACATAAAAATCAGCTCAATCTTCCCAAGGCTTGATTAATTTTTTTCCTCAATAAAGAGGCCAATGGTAAAAAACTTGAAATGTTAGCCAGATCAGAGCTATTTCCTGCCAGGAGCCAGATCTGTACACATAATTATTTTTATTCTCTGGGCTGGCATTGATTTGCTTTGGTTGTGTGTTGGAAATATCTCTGTTTTGGGTCCGTAATCCAAGTAATTCAGTCAGTTCCCAGGATGATGTTTCCTACTCACATCTCCCTGTATTATTTTTTCTGTAAGACAATAATCGCATGTCTGGAACCTGACTCATCCCTGTGCCCCTCATTCCCTTCCCTAAACCCGCTTTTTCTTTTCTATCCCACCATCTGCCACACTCCTTGGCGAGAACATCACTCACACACCTCATAGACACCCAACTGCCTATTTTATTTTGGCCCAGTTCCAATTTCTACTTCTAAGTTGGCATCCACTCCTTTCCTATTAAAATATCTGAAAATCTGGGTAGGTTTTCATCTCTCTTCCTTTTGGCTGCATCTCCCCGCTCCGCAAGGGTTACGAACATGGACTGTCCCACTGCCTTTGCTTCGCTCATCAATGCCCTATCATTTTCTGCCTGGATCCGTTGAATGACTCACACTGCGTTTCATCTTCTAGTCTTGCACCCTCCCCTGGCTGTTAAGAAGCCTCTTGAAAATGCAAGTCTGATCATGGCATTGGACTGCATATAGTTCTCCAGTGGCTCCCCATCGCCTGCAATCTAAGAGTTCTCCAGTGGCTCTCCATCGCCTGCAATCTAAGGTAGACAAGTAATAGTTGATCTGGACATGATAGACGTTGAGCCTCAAAAGATGCAGCTTATCTCCCGAGCCTCCAAGGTGATGGGAAGATAGCAGCCCAGAGGACTGCAGGCGGGAGCCACATCACAAAGGCTTCCTCACTGGCTTCTTTGGAGTTTTGAGGATCTGTGGGCACTGGGGCTGTGACAGAGATTTTGTACTAAAAGCTGTTTCCCTGGCTGTGCTGAGCTAGCTTGTCAGTGGGATACAGTCACAATCCATTCTATTATGAGTAACTCATGTTTCCTCAGCTGGGCAGTGAATTGTTGTTGAGAATATTACAAGGGAATGGACCTCCTGAGATGTTCCCTCCAAACCGAGTATTTGAGGAAGAAGAGATCCTAATGCCATGACGGGGCTCTGACACAAAGGGAAGGGCCTGCCTGTGGCATGTCTCAAAAAAGACGCTAATGGCAGGGGCATGGAAAGCACTGTGTAATGTATGACTATCCTGTGTATTGTGGATGTTCAGCATCCTTGGCCTCTCATGCTAAATGGCAGGCATGTCCCTCGGTCATTGGGACAACTAGAAACCTCCCACATTCCCCACACATTCCAAATGCTCCAGTGGCTGGGAACAGTACTATCCCTAGTTGAGAAACATTGGCTCCTGTGACTACTCCTAAGATGTTCCTCTTTCCTGAGAGTGTAACGAAGAGCTTGATTAACCTGTGATCTTTCTATCACTCCTGTTGCCTCTTCAACTTTTGTATATGCTCAGATTGGAGTTACAGCTCTAGGCTTTGAAATCAAGCTCTATCACTTGATTTCTTGGTTTGACCTTGAATGTGGGCATGACCTTAAACAATTATTTAATCTCTCTGTGTCTCGGTTTTGTCATATAAAATGGAGGATAATAATATGTCTGCCTCAGAAGATTTTTGTGAATATTAAATAAGAGAAAGCATGAGAAGTGCTTACCACACTCCCCTGTCAGAAGTATGGTAATTGGATGAGATGATGGTGGTTCCTGAGCTTAAGAGTCTTACTTGAGTGAGAACTTGAAATTGATACTCAAAAGTGAGTACTCCAGGAAATAAAGACAGCATGGTCTGCCAGAAAGGGTGGGAGCCAATACATTCTAGTGTACCCTCAGCCATTAATCAGTGTGTAGCCTTAAATGTGTCGCTTTACCTCTCTGGTCTTTGCTTTCTGTAGTATGAAGTGTCTGCACTATATGGTGTCCAAAAGACTGAATGAGCCCAGCTGGCATGGCTCAGTGGTTGAGCATCAGCCTATGAAGCAGGAGGTCATGGTTCAATTCCTGGTCAGGGCACATGCCCAGGTTGTGGGTTTGATCCCCAATTGGGGGTGTGCAAGAGGCAGCTGATCAATGGTTCTCTCTCATCATTGATGCTTCTCTTTCTCTCTCTCTCTCTCTCTCTCTCTCTCTCTCTCTCTATCTCTCTCTCTCTCCCTTTGTCTCTGAAATCAATAAAATACATATTTTTTTAAAAAGACCGAATGACATGAAGTTTGTGAATGTGCTTGAAAACCTAGAGTCTCATAAACAGTTTGATAAGATATAATGAATAACTTGTTATACCTTAGTGTTTCTACCCCTGATTCAAAACCCACATCAATCAATTGGGAGGATGCACTTAATGGGAATTTCTCGGGAGAGATGCATAAACCTAGAAAATCCACTTGCATGGTAAATAGCAGGTGTCTGCGTGACACCGAATTGCTCTCTGTCACCTCATTTTTCTTTCTTTTTCTTTTTCTTTTCTTTTTTTTTTTTTTTCACTTTCAATATTATTTTGTTTTGGTGTCAGGTGTATAGCATAGTGGTTAGACCAAGCATGTCAAACTTGCAGCCCACAGTCCGCATGCGGCCCACAGTGAATATTCATTAACGATTACTCATGTATTTCAGCCCTTTGTATTCAGCTGTCTCTTTTGAAATAAACCTACATTTCAATGAAAATTGACGCCTTTGTTTTTTTGCGGCCCACATAAACTTAAACCTTGTTTATTTGGCCTGTGTTAGCCTTTGAGTTTGACATGCTTGGGTTGTTTTTCTCAATATTTTAGTACCTCTGGTTATCGTACTATTACTGACTACGTTCTCTATGCTGTACTGTACATGCATGAGACTATTTTATCACTGCCAAGGGTACTTCTTACCTCGTTCTTGCCAACGTGTCCCCCAATAACACAGGAGAGAAAGAGCCTTCGGGCATGCAGACATCTCTCGTTAAGAGCTCACACGTGCGGTTCCGCAGCTTTCCCTGCTGGTTTCCCGACACCCCCCAATTGTGTTCGGTTCCTTCATGGTTGTCTGCTTGTTGCCCCACAGCAACAAAGGCGGGAGAAGGAGCTGCGGAAGCAGCAGGAGCGGGAGCAGCGCCGGCACTATGAGGAGCAGATGCGCCGGGAGGAGGAGCGGAGGCGCGCGGAGCACGAGCAGGTCAGCTGGGACCGGGGAGCCCCGCAGATGGCCCCGGTGTGAACTCCAGCACCAGCTGTCTCTGGGGTGTGGGTCACCTTCTCTTAGGACTGCTCAGTGTAAGCAGGTGTTTGTTCTTTCTCAAGCAGCTATTCTCACCTATTCAAGAAGTCAAAGGCACAACCCTGGCAATGTCCACTCATTCAACCTCGCTTCCTACCCAGGCCAGAGTCCCCTGCCACACCTTGATCTTCTGACTCTCCCAGCCCTGGGTTTCTACTTTGAAGGTGGCACTGAAGCATGATCCACCAGCCACGTCCTATTCTTTCATTGCTTCAGAAGAGCTTTTCTATGCAGGCAATCTCTGGTCTCCAGGACTTTGAGCCATTGATGCAGGCCCCTGTGTCTTTGTTAGAATCCCATTCTGAGAGCACAGCAACACTCTGCAGGGTGGTTCTGGTACAAAGACAGCGCACAATGGCCTTCAACAATTATTATATCCCTGCTGCCTGCACAGGAGCCTCCACACTTCCCAGCATTGTTCATTCCAGGTAGCCCGTAAAGAGGGAAACTGTCATGAAAAGCTTTACAATGTAGCTGGCTTTATTAAAACCAAATAGTCCCAGCCATGTCCGTCAGCGGTTGCAGGTAGCCGGCTTGTGCTTTTGACTGCATTGAAATGCTTCTGCTTGGGTGCAGCGTACTTTTCCTGTTTGGTGAGGAGGTGGCTGGGTATTTTTCCCCCTCCTTCCTTTCACACTTTACTTGGCAGCTATTGTCAACCTTTGAAATTACCTGTTCTTTTTTTCTCTCTCTCTTTCTCTTTCTCTCGGTGTTCCTCTGAATTCTCTGCTGCCTACCTCTCCAGGAGTACATCAGGCGACAGTTAGAGGAGGAGCAGAGACAGTTAGAGATCTTGCAGCAGCAGCTACTGCATGAACAAGCTCTACTTCTGGTAATGGGAAAGCGGAGAGCCAGCTGACCTGCTCTGTGTTCATCGTATGTGTGTGTGTGTGTGTGTGTGTGTGTGTGTGTGTGTGTGTTCTCCTACTGTGCCAATTCAGAAGAAGAGATCCTTTGAGCCTATGGACCTCAAAAATCTCATAGAAACTTCATACATTTCCTGACCCAGTTTTCTGAGTCTCAGTACATTTAATACATTTGTTATGTATTCTTTAGTAATTCCATCTATCTGTAAAACTTTAACATGAATACAGCCTTAGTATAAGTTTAGACTATTTTTGAGACTGTGTTTATTGCACAGTGATTTTTAAGGTCATTGGCAACATGTTAGAATACAATCACGCAAAATGCACCTCTTCCATAAGAACCCACTCAGCCCGGCAGTCATATTTCATTTGCAGACTATTAGTTTTACCCTCATGATGGGAACATTTTGCAGCTTCCACTTGAAGTACTTTTTATTATTGCAGTGCTCTCCAAATGAGTTTCTTGATGTCTTTTTTTTTTAACTGAATTTTTATTTGGTGGCACTATATTTTTTAGCCTGTACATAAGTTTGCTGATGGCTTTTGTTGATCCAAAAGTTCTGCTAAACAAATGATGGTTTAGGCCAGTGGTCGGCAAACTGCGGCTCGCGAGCCACATGCGGCTCTTTGGCCCCTTGCGTATGGCTCTTCCACAAAATACCACGGCCTGGGCAAGTCTATTTTGAAGAAGTGGCGTTAGAAGAAGTTTAAGTTTAACAAATTTGGCTCTCAAAAGAAATTTCAATCGTTGTACTGTTGATATTTGGCTCTGTTGACTAATGAGTTTGCCAACCACTGGTTTAGGCAATGTCTTTAGCGACTCTTTCAGTTTTTTACTTAGTTGTACGTGTTTGAATGGTTTAATTACTAAATTAGGAAGTGGATGGTTCTTTATAGGGATTGTGTACTGACCATCCAAATGTCCTCATTATTGCCACTTTCTTGGTTGTAACTCATCAAGGATAAGTTGCTTTGCAATGGGTAGTGTTCTGTAGGGATTGCCATTAAAGCAATCGTGTTTTCATTAAATGCCACATTCTGTGTAGATGTTAAGCCAAAGCTGTAGCTTTTCTCTATGGCACATCCTGTGGTTCTGTCATTATTGAGGTCCTTTGTTACTTAGCATCACTTTTGACTCCATTGAATGCTTAGCTGGTATTGGCCAATGGTTTCTGTATGGTGATTTGGCCTTTCTTTGCTGCTCTTTCCTGGCCTGGACAGGAATATAAGCGCAAACAATTGGAAGAACAGAGACAAGCAGAAAGACTGCAGAGACAGCTAAAGCAAGAGAGAGACTACTTGGTTTCCCTTCAGCATCAACGGCAGGAGCAGAGGCCTGTGGAGAAGAAGCCACTGTACCATTACAAAGAGGGAATTAGTCCTAGTGAGAAACCAGCATGGGCCAAGGAGGTAAGTGAGCAAGCAAGTGTAACAGCTCCCTGTTGGCAGGCTATTGGCCATAATGAGTTCATCCAGCAAAAGTGGACAGTCATACTAGTGCTATGAATCCAGAAAACGATTCATTGTAATGTGTGCACACAGCTTCTGGAAGAGCCATAACATTATTTCTGTAGAGAAATGCCAAGTCCCCTTAATTTTTTTGTATATTTTCAAATACAGTGAATTTTTGTAAGCAAAAACAGGAAGTAGAAAAATCATTTTCCTTATAGAAGTCCAACTGAGTTTGAAGAATGAGGAAGTTTAGTGAGTTTTCCATAGAATTATATGACCCAGGATGTAATGAATTCTAGGTAAAATCATTTGTTTTGCAAATACTTCCAAAGTAGTGGTCCTTTCTTTGCTCAACTATGAAAAAAATTTTAGGAACTTGGCTTTGTGATGAGCTATTTTTAAAAATTTCATTAATAACAGTTGGGATGGTAGAAAAATAGGGTGACAACCAAATAGATAAAGCAAACAAAATAATAACTCCAGCCAGCCAAGATCAACAACTCTTCTAGGGAGTCACAGTATCACCTAGTTTTCGGTTCTGTCCTTATTTGTGGCACCTAGTGATTTTCCTTTAACTGATGGGTGTAGCTCATCATTTAAAAGGATGTTGGCATTATTTTGTGTTTTTTTCTAGTATCTTCAGGTATTTATAGTTAGAGCTTATTTCAAGTTATCTAGACTACAATATTACGAGAACCACATTTCTTACATAAGATCCTATTTTTTTTAATTTTTTTATTTTTCTATTCTCTTACATATGTATAGAAAATGCTTGAAATGATATTGTCCTAATGTTAATGACCATTGTTTATGGGAGGAAGAAAGTACAGGGTTTTTTTCTTTAAATTCTTTGTAATGATTATGCACTGTTTTTACAAAAATAACTTTTTTTTCAAACTTAAACAGCTAAATTTGTTGAGAAAATAATTTGATTTGCTATAAAGAACGTGTTCAATCATTTTCACTTTGAGTCTGTAAATATGATTTGCATTTGCCTATGTCTGTAACAGCTGCCTCTTTCTCTTATATCAATAATTTAACTCTGTGATCCTACTCCCACAGATAGTGCCAACTCCTTAATAACCTACCTCTTCTTCCAGCTAAGCAAAATCATTATGCTATTAAACAACAGGTGATGTGCATTCTGGCTGGCAGAGATGTGCCACCTCCTTCCACTGCTAAACCATTTTCTGGCATGCCAAGTTGAAACCTTCAGCTAAGCCAGACTTACAGCTTCTGATTATGGCAGGTCTTCTGAAGACTAAAAAACTAGCCTCTACTAAACTAATGCCAGTAGCACCTGCAGAAATTAATGATTCCAGATCAAGACACCTGTTTGAGCATAACTCATGGAAGAAAAATGGACCAGCTTGTCCTATTAGACTTGGTCTTGAAGAACATCTGAAGCCCCAGGAAGCTTCAAGGACCATCGTGAGATCTCCAAAGTGATCTTGCTCACAAGGATGTAGCCTAACAACAGAGTTAGGATCTAAGGTCATTTGTGTGTCCTCTCCCAGCATTTCCAAAGTGATAAGTCCCCAGTTGTCCATTGCTGCAATTAAGGAGGGCTTTAGAGACACATGTGGACCTCCGTACAAGAGGGCCATGAATTTATACATTCTTACAGGTACCTTACCTCCTCTAAGAAGCTCTGCATCACTAAAGGACCTCTCCTGGATGCATGCACCTGGCCTTCAGTGTTCCCAGCCACAAGCACAAGATTAAGACAGGGACACCTACATATCCCATTGGAGAAGACCGTGATACCTTGCTAAGCACCCCAGAATTCCTTCTTTCCCCTGTGCCAAAAAAGGGGGGAAAGCCTGAAGCAGTTCCCACTTCTTTCCTTCTGTCTCTACCCAGCATGTTCTGATTTGAACTTAACCATTTTGACTTCATTGTTTTCTAGTTACTATTCGTCCTCATCTTTAAATGTTCTGGCCTAGCCTCTCTATTCAGAAGTAGTTCACAGTTTCTGAGCTTTCAGAAGCCAAGCCATTCCTGGGGACAAATCTTTGCAGATGTCATCAAAGCAGTTTTCTAGGACTCCTGATTCCCCTGTGCCTTCCTGGCCAGGCTCCTGGCAGTAAAAGGAACATAGCAGTTGGGTACGCAAACAACATGACCATGTCATCAAGCACTCCAGATGTGCAGTTCCCTGGCCATCAAAAGTCTGGGCCACCTCTGGGGGTGACATCTTCTAAGGTCCCTGGCTGCCCTAGCAGCTGGGCTTCATGCACTTCTAGCCATGTGAGAGCATTCTCTGGGGATTGCATATTTAGTCCTATCCTCCTGGGTGTGATTAACATAATCCAGCTTTCAACTAACCATCAATCTATTCATGAAACAGTTCCCAAGTTTTAAAGTGGGTGTTCATATTTTAGAAGAAAGATGAAGCTTCTAGATGATAAAATGAGTGACAAGTGCTAAATTAGGGATTGGAGCAACTGGTGTAAAAATAACAACAAATGATTGTCTGCGTTGGTTTGATTCATCATTATTTTAGCACTTATTTCTTAAAATAGGAATAAAAATGAGTGAGGATCCTTATCATCTTAACCTTTAATGTTTCTCATGAGCAATGTACGAACTTTTCTTTCAGAGCATTATTTACAGATCTCTTTTCTTATAGTAGGAAGATAGGTGGGGCTCAAAGTAGCCAAACAGTAACATACATTTCAATACTTTAGATAGGGACAGAATCTCAAGCTCAGCGCTATATAAATTATCAAGTGATAAAAAGAACCTGGGTTAAACTCTCTTTTGAAGGTAGAATAAAAGGTACCATTTTCTTTTTCAAATGCATCCTCTGCCAGGATATAAATTTTAAAATATCCTCACCAGGAAGGAGTGGGTAGCTGTACCCATGCCATGGTCTCCTATGATACTGGATCTGGGCTTTTTGCCCCATGGGCCATTGAAGATGCCACCTAGTCGTCTTTCTACCCATAGCAGCCTCCTCTATGATCTGTTCCAGTGTTAGTTTTCTAGCTCAACTAATTCCTATCAAGATGGTTTTTCCTTCTTTGATTACTTTTCCACCCACTTCTCTTCCTTATTCCAAATCCACATTTTGTCCTTGAAATGATAATGCTTCTTCCTCTGTGTTTTTTGTTGTTCATCTTGTGAAACATAGTCATCATCACATTTCTCATTACCTTTCTCATCAGTTTGATGGATGCAGTAAAAACAAATGAAAATACTTGATCATTTGCAAATCTTGTTGAGCTCTTTCCTCTCTCCTTTTGCTGAATATCAATCTGTCCTGAATGTCACATTCACTTAGATTCTCAGATCTCAGCCAGAAAGAAATATTAATATCTCTATTAAAAGGAGGGGGATTATTTTCACCCCTTTAAAATTCTTCGCTATTTCTGGATTGGGATGGAAATCAGATTTGTTCTGTGAAAACATCAATGAGATATTCTGTTAAACATCAGCAAAATTTGAAAGTCTTTCTTTTTCTCACTGTCACTTTTTGAATGATGAAGTTTCCTTTTTCTTATAATGGAACAGATTCCTTTCCTTAAAATTGTATATGATTGTCTGGATCTGGCAGTAACTGTGTGTGCCTTTCTACCCCACCCCACACTTTTTCTTTTTCTTTTCTTTTTTTTTTTTTTTCTTATACCAACACACATTAGTAACAGAATGCTATACCAACATGAGATTGTATTTTAATTTTTTAACACTCTTTCATGTTCTCTCTCTGTGATGTATGCCAGTCATCTGTCCATGGTTTTATTTGGCAAATAATTGGCCAGAATGTCTCTTTTTTAAAAGGAAATATGTTTTTATTGATTTTTAGAGAGAGGAAGGGAGAGGGATGGAGAGATAGAAGCATAAATGACAGAGAAACATTGATTGGCTGCCTCCTGCATGCCCCCCACCAGGGATTGAGCTCACAACCTGGGCATGTGCTCTGACCAGAAATCGAACCGTGATCTCCTGGGTCGACACTCAACCACTGAGCAACACTGGTCTGGAACCAGAATATCTCTTTATGTCCCATCAGCTCATTAGACTTTGAAATCCTGTTCATAAGAACTCCGTTCTCCATTTGGTTTTCTCTGCTCCACACTGATGTGTTGTTTTCTTTATATGAGTTATTTTATATATGAGGTTCCTAAATTGCCATTTCGAGAGTTTACAACTCTGCTCCTACCTTTCCTCAGTCTCTGCTTATCTTTCTTAAGATTTCGCTTGAGAGAGACCTAGAAGGAAGCAGTAAGGAGTTCAAGTTCTTCTACTTCCTTGCTGTGTGACCTGGGACAGCTCTTGTAGCCTTCTTGAGACCCAGTGCCCCATCTAGACTGCCTGCCTGTGGGCAATCATGTGAGTGTGCCATTGAAAGTACAGGCACTGTACAAATGCAAATTAAATATAATATTGAATATATTTATGTTTTGTTTCCAAGGCCATTGTCATCCACAAGGAATATGTGTTTGCCTTTGTTGTGTCGGTTGAGATTTCACATGAGCAGTTTACACATCTCTCTCATATCTTGTCCCCAGCTTCCTCAGTGATAGATGCATTTCCTGTCTCTGCTTAAGATTTGCCTCACTTTTTTTAAGTTATGTGCTTATTCATATGAGGATCAATATTTTTCTCTGGCATCATTGGTTAAGACCTCTTAGAAAAGTAGGTCAGGCCCTTATCTTTAGACAAGACTGCAATTTTAGCATTTCATATGAATGAGTCTTCCCTGTCCTCAAAGGTACCTCACAAGAGATATCCCCAATATATTCAGTAACCCCCTGCCCATGTGGTTTTGCCAAAGGACAAGATGGCTCAATTCTTTATGTGACCAGCAAGCGCAGGGTCAAAGTATCTAGTGAGCACTTAAAAGTTATTTGTTGACTTGTCTCTTTCTCCAGCATTGCCTGTAAAGATTAAAAATTCAAACTGTTTTGTTCAGTTGGAATAAATAGGAATTTTCATAAGATTGTGTTCAGTTCACCACATATCAGCTCTTAAGTAAGATCTTCTAAAACCTTCATAGATCCCACAGCCCTACATCATATAAAATATTATTAAAATGCACCCATATGACATAATAAATATATATTTGCTGTCAACATTTTTAAAATTACTTCTGTAATTTTGTTTTGAAATTCTCTCAGCAAATATTCATTATGCTAAGTGAGAGATTGTAACCTATAAATTGTTTTCAAGTATACAAAGCAGTTTAACAATTGACATTGATATAATGTGTTTCTTAGTATATTTTTATTTCTTTTGAAAAAATTTTGGAGATCGTGTAATCAATGAATTTATTTGCAAGTCTTCTGAATTTGTGAACTTTTATACATCTCAGAGGCCTTAGACATCACTCCTATAGTACCCAATGGACAACATAGCCCTGCCTGGAACAGAATTTTATTTCTGAGATCACAGTTATTTTTTTCTTTTTCCCTATAATGCTATAATAAGTAGTATAGCATTTCTGCATAGGTGATTCAAGTCTCTCCAGAGTTATTTTAGTTTTTATGTTAAAATGATTCTTTTAATAGGAAAAAAAATGCTTTTATAGTGTAATTGATGAGTCTCTCCTAATCTTGTTCTCCATATTCATGGATAAGCCCTTCAACTATAAAATTCTTTGAAATAAGATTTCTTTTTTTTGGTATGGTCTGGCACCTTGACACTGTCTGATGCTACTAAAAGACTTTTTTTTTTTTTTTGGTGGTACTTTTGGTATTTTATGTCTTCTTGGCAACATGAGATTAGAGCAGAGTTTCAGCCAATAGATTTTTTTTTATTATTGTGTAAGGCAAATTGAAACATATCTTTATTGTACCCCAATTTTCAATCACATATGTCCTTATTTGGGGGGAAGACACTTCCTTCTTTTGTCTCACATATCTCTCTCTCATTCAGGTAGTAGACATGCGATATAATGAATCAGGAGACAGGTCTTGGATGGCCTAGTATCAGAATAATCAGAAGGACCTGCTCCTGGACACACTGGTCAGCTTCTCCTTTGTCCATCTGAAGCTGGTATTAGGATGTTTGATTTAACCTTTCTTTTAATATTTATGTTGTCTCTTTGGTGCAATGGGCAGCATCATTTTCTTAAATGTCTTAGGACAAGGTTTTCTTCAAAGTGAGTAGCCAGATGCCTCCTGTTATACCCCTCTCACAGATTCTCAAATTTCTTTGGACAAACTACAACCCAGGGAAATTTTATCACACTGGACCCATTCTGGCATCATTTGCAAAGTGTATTAAGTGATTATGCCATATATTTCAGGATGGCACAGACTAAGACACACTAATGGTAGGATTTAGTATGTAAACTAATTTTTTCTCTATCTAGTTCCAAAACATTTCCGTCTTCCAAAAAGGAAACCCCATATGATTAAGCAGTCACTCCCCTTTCCACTCCCGACAGCTTCTGGCATCCATTAATCTGTGTTCTGTCTCTCTGGATTTACTTGGTCAGGATATTTCATTTAAACGGAATTCTTTACCTTTTGTGTCTGACTTCTTTCAGTTAGCATAATGTTTTCGAGACTCATCTAGGTTGTAGCCGGTATCAGCACTTCTTTCTTTTTTATGGCAATAATATTACATTTTGTTTATCCATTCACCAGCCCATGAACACTTGGGTTGTTTTCACCTTTTGGTGATTGTGAATATTGGTGTACAAGTATATGAGTTCCTATTTTCAAGTATTTGGGGCATATACCTAGCAGTGGCAATGCTCAGTCATAGAGTCATTCTGTTTAATTTTTGGAGAAGCCACCAAACTGTTTTCAACAGCAGCTGCACCCTTTTACATTCCCACCAGCAACATATAAGAGTTTTGATACTCACATTCTCTTCACCGGTTGTTTGTTTGTTTGAACCTTAATCCTTTTATTTACTTTATTGAATTTCTTTTTATGTAAACTAATTGATACTAGGCATAGGAAATATTACTGGGAGCACATTAGTAATATCTACACATGACTAATCACACCCATTAGCTACCTATGAAAACCAGCAACCCACTCTGCTCTTTTCATTTCTAATGACAGCCTTACAGCCTGTGTGACCTGTGGTCTTGTTAGAGGCAAAGATGCTTTTTTTATTAAGCCTTGTTGCTGGCAGTTACCAAAAGAATTCTTTGCCTCAAAAATGGTTTCTTTGCTCAAGATGGAATCTTTGGGGGCAGACTTTTTAACTGTTGTATTTAATGTGTTGTCTCTAAATGTGTGCTTAAAACTGTCTGAGGATATTTTAGTTAAAAAATAATAATGATAAATATTCTTCACTCCCTGATTATATTTGGTTCCTGAATTTCAGGTGACACGCGGCTGTAATTTGGATAGCCAGGTATTTATCTGAAAGGGTGTCTGAATCTCTTGGATTCCTGACTTCAGACAGCAATGGTTTGGATGGTGGGAGTTTGGATAGTAAGGGGTCCTTAAGACATGAGATTTATCTAATAATCATCTTCCCTAGAAATAATATTTGACTGGTTCTAATGGTCTGGAAATAGTCACCTTCTTTCCAAAGAGTCCAGGATTCAGAAAAGCAATGCATTCCATCCCTTGGTCTCAGTTTACCTATTGATGACTTTGCATATTTTCTCTTTTTGGTGGTCTTATCTCAAAGCTGGCTGTGTTCTTTGCTGCACTCTGTGCAATAGCCAAATAATGATTGCTGTTATACTTTGCACACAAACATACACAAAGTATATCTGTTCTGATTTATATTCCTGGCTCTTTCCAGCTAATTCTAGTTGGTATGTGGTAAGTTTCTGAAACATGGAATTTCAAAACCAAAGTCAACTGATGCCAATTGTATGTACCCTGCACAGCCATGGTGGGGGAAGAGATATTCAAATTACCCCTAAGGAGAGGCAGAAGGGTGGTTTTCTATTCTGTAGCATGTCTTATGTTAAAATGTTTGCAGTTAATATGAAAGTTTAAAAGAAGAGTTATCTATAATAATAAAAGCATAATATGCTAATTAGACCAGACAGCCAAACGACCTTCCAGATGACCTTCCCAACGAAGCCAGGGCTGCAAGGGCTGAGGCAAGCCTCCATGGCTACGAGGGCCGAGCCCCTTGCATGAATTTCATGCATCGGGCCTCTAGTTCTATATATGAGACTAAGTCTGCCTCTAGGAAGATTCAAAATGGAGGATGAGAAAGAATAACTTTATTTATTTATTTATTTATTTATTTATTTATTTCTATTTTTGAAAGGCATTGGGGGTCAGAGAAGCTTCCAGCTGAAGGAGCTAGAAGGCTCTCACCTTGACCAAGGAACCAGCTTTTATTAGTACAATTTGTCCCAAGGCAAGGTGGAAATATACACTTTAAAGGGTATGGTATCAAAGGGTATACAGAAACATTGTCAGTTTGGGGAATAGCCTACAGCTGTTCAGGTGTTTGGCCAACAGGAGGTAATAAAATGCCCTGAGCTGTCTGGCAGTTAACAATCATCCTATTCAGGTTTGGGGGAAATGCTTTGTAGCCATTTCCAACAGGTAAACTACATGTGACTCAACCCTGTTGAGCTCCCCAAGCTTCACCAATCTTTTGGTAAAACTCTTGTAATTTAAAAAATGTATTTTAAACCAGGCAGCAAAATGAATAAGAACTCTTAGCTGCTACATACAAACGCATCTTGAAGACCTGCATGTGGGCTTCATGACAGGCCTTTGTGATACTCAGTGAGTCAGCAGAAGAAAGATACCTGCCGTGTTTGAAAAGTATAACTATCAAATTGATCCTTAAGAAATAAAGGAGAAACGTCTGGAATATGAAACTTCCAGGGAAGTTTCAGAGCAGGAGACTGTGGGGGTTCAGAACAAGCCATCCCAAGATGTGCCTCTGTGGTATACAGATTACTTTGAGCTAAAGGCAATTTTAGCTTCAGGCTCAAGTGAAACTTCTGTCCTTCCCTTCACTACCTAGAGAAGAACTTAACTCAAGGGCCTTGCCCACAATAAGAGATTATCAGAGATGACCTTTTTTGAACTATCTATAGGGCAGAAAAAAACTTCTGTTTACTAAATGTCTGTTCTTATCATCTTGCAATGGCCCTTTGAAGCCCCCAAGGTACATTATCTCTTCCCTAGCTCAGGATGTCTTATACACCTCAACCCCCTTTCTACCTTGGAACCTCTTATGCATGTGTGATCTCTCACTCTCTCTTGTATGCAGGGTTCCTATACATATTGCATGTATTAAATTTGGTTAAATTAAATTAAATTTCTCCTTCTTGCAAAGAAGAAGGAGAAGGAGGGAGGGAGGGAGGGAGGGGGGAAGGAAGGAGAAAGAAGATAAGATGGATCTGGAAGGAAAGTTGTAGACCGCTTAAAGTTTGAAGATCTTAAATCATGTCTTGCAGTGTACCTCTTGTTTATCTAAATTTTCCTTTAACATCATCCTCTGAGACAGTCTGCTGCAAATAAGTACGAAGGCTAACTTTTGCCCGTAAGAAGGGCATTCCTGGTACTGTGAGCCTTCCCGGTGAAACACATGATCGGTTACCTGCTTTGGACTGAGAGAGACCCTGCAAGAATGAAAATAACAAGGACACAGCCAGAGACGAGAGAGGGTGGGAAGGGAGAGAAAAGAGGAGGAGAAGCAAGAATGAAGGCCGTGTGTGGAAAAATGGAGAGGAGGCAGGGAGAGTGAAATAGCAGAGTCCAAGCTGGAAATGGAAAAAAATAATGAGGGGGGTAATGTGTTTCAGGGAGCAAGGAAAGACAACTGAAAAGAAAGGACCTTAAAGAGAGAAAAGGAGCCCAGCCAGTATGGCTCAGTGGTTGAGCATTGACCTATGAACCAGGAGGTCACAGTTCAATTCCAATCAGGGCACCTGCTTGCGTTGTGAGCTCAATCCCTAGTGGGGAACATGCAAGAGGCAGCTGATCAGCTCATCATTGATGTTTTTCTCTCTCTCTCCCTCTCCCTTCCTCTCTGAAATCAATAAAAATAAATCTTTTTTTAAAAAGAGAGAAAAGAAAAATGATCGAAGTAGTCTCGTTAGGACAGGCCATGCTCTTTATCGAGCCTCCTCGAATGCCTCTTGCCTCTCAGCAGGGAATGGGAAGACATGGAGGCTTAGTGTGCTCCACGTGATTCCGTTCTTCCCCGCCCTGTCCCAGGAGTCAACTCAGAGCCATTTTGTTTTCCCAAGCAATCTTAATGTCTGTCATAGTTCCCTTCGTCTCCCTCCCTGACCCCTCGGCTTTGTGACCAATCAGCAAGATAATATCTAAGTCAATGCAAGGTGAACTCTTAAGCAGGTCCCAAATTCCCAGCTAACCAAAATAGCACAAGATAACGAATAAGGGAAAGGTGATGGCTTAAGTGTTCTATGTTTTTTGTGATGGTGTTTATTCTAACAGAAAAGAGCTTTTTCATAAATTCTTGGTGCAGAACAGACATGGAGAGTGTGGCTCCTTGAAAATGAATTGATCAGAAGGACAGAAAAATGGCTATTCGAGTGACTACAGCAAATCCTTCATAGGAAGTGATTCAGCTTCTATCCATCTGTCCACTGAATCTCTCTCGCTCTCTCTTTTTTTGTTTGTTTGTTGGTTTGTTTCTAGGTAGAAGAACGGTCCAGGCTTAACCGGCAGAGTTCACCTGCCATGCCTCACAAGGTTGCCAATAGGATATCTGACCCCAATCTGCCCCCAAGATCGGAGTCCTTCAGTATCAGTGGGGTTCAGCCTGCTCGGACCCCCCCTATGCTCAGACCAGTTGATCCACAGGTATATCCTCTCCTTTGTTCCATTGGACATTTCAATAGGGAGACAGGTAAATCTATTAAAAGCCCAGAGGATTGTAACATGGATTCAGGCATCAGGCCAGTGAAATGTTGGCCCTTAATATACAATCTATAGCAATTTAAGAGGCCCCACTAAATTTGAAGGGTAGATGGAGGGGTGAGAAAGAGAAAAGCACCTCCTTAACTTTGAGCCCACCACAAAGTAAGTCACGTGGTAAATTGGCCTCTCTGGAGAACCATAGAAGTTTCTGGGAGGTGGGAACAAACATCTTTTTTAGTTTTAATTACCAAAATAAAATTCAAATAGACCTTTGATATGTAAACTATTATATTATCTCTTGTTCCTTGGGATTTGGGTGTGATTTGGAAACTGGAAAAATTAGATGGGCCTGAATAGCCGTGTGTCTCCTTAAAGTGTGGTCACAGGACCAGCAGCATCAGCATTACCCCAGAACTTGGTAGAAATGCAGATTCTCAGGTCCATCTCAGACCTGGAATGGCTGTGGCAGCCTGTGGTTTAACAAGCCCGCAGGTGATCTGATGCACTGTAGAGTTTGAGAACCACTGTTTTAAGCTAGCTGGAAAAGAAAAAAGGTTACACCACTTTTAGAAACAGAGGAAGTTTCTGGACATTTTAGAGGACTTTTAAAACTATATATTGCAAAATAAAATAGAATATGAAGTGAAATAAAGTATACAATTTCATGAAAAATAAAGGTAATGCAGCTGCTTTCACCCAAATGTCTTCAATTCCTTCGAGGCATCCACCTGTATTTACACTTGCATAAATATTTTGAGGTCACCTTTGAAATATGTAATGCTATTTGAGCTACAGTTGAAAAGAGTAGTGCTAAAATCAAGGATTCTTGTTTTTAAGTTTGCCTTTTGCATACGAGGGCCAAGATTTTTTGGTACCAGCCAGCTGAGCATATCTTGCCCTTGGTTGTTTTAATTTGCATATAATTCTTCCATACCTGACCTTTCATAGAATGCATTTTTTATAGGAACTTCTCTTTTAGCGCACAGACCCTCTTTTAAAACCCCGAACTTTGACCTTTTAGGGTACTTTTGCTCTGTAAAGGGGAGAGTAGAGGAAAAGTTTATGAAACTTCATGTAAGTGACTAGGAAATGAAAATATAGATATCTCCCAGCCGGCACAGCTCAACAGGAGGGTGCAGGCTCGATCCCCAGTGTGGGGCATGCAGGAGGCAGCCAGTCAATGAGTCTCTCCCATCATTAATGTTGTTTGTTTTTTTTTATCTCTCTCTGTCTCCCTTCCTCTCTGAAATCAACAAAAATATATTTAAAAAAATATAGATACCCCATGACAGCTAATTGGATTAGCATTTTTCAGAAATTTTGATTATTGTTATTTCTTCGATGCTTTTAAGTAGGTTTGTGTTTTGTGCTACATGTCTTTAAAATATACTTTGTTGTAATATTATTACTTAATGAAATTTAATATTAATATAAATTTGGTTACAGCTTTAAATCTATATTTGGTGGAAGCATAACATTCAGCTGAGCTAGACTTTGAGGATTTTCTTTGAACTATAATAACATTCCAAATTCCAGCTTAAAGAGGGTCTGAAGAGGCTGGGGCATAACTGCTCCAGATAAGACCTCCAGAGCAAGAAGAACAGGGTTAGGCTTATGGAAGGGGCTGGAGAAATGCCCCCCAGCAGTCCAGGCACTGAGATTTCAGACTAAAGAGGATGTGATAGGTCCCTTGTCCAAACCAGATACACAATTTAATTTAGAAAACATTCTAGGTGTTTCCCCAACCAAGATTTATTGAACTTTCACATGCCAGGCATAGTGAAACTCAGAGTTATAATGTTGATGTTGCTCCTTTCTCCAGGGAGCTTGCCTTCGTGTGGGAGGAGGAGACAAGCTTACATGGCATTAACAAAGAAGTTGTGAGCAGTGCTAACAGCAAAGGATACTCTGAAATCTAGATTTTTTAATGATTTGTCTTAAAGAGCCAGATTAATACCCAAAGACTGCATGTCTTTCCTGCATGAAAAATATCACCACATGCCAAATTGTGAGACAACTCTAAAAGAAATGTCCTGGAGTTAAGATGTATATGATATCATAGGTGGTAAGAGCCAGTTCATCACAAAGCAGGAGAGCCTAGCAGTCGGGTGTACCATGGGGGGATGTATGGGTTACAGTCCAGGCTCTGGTACGCATTAGCTGTGAAATCTAGGCTGTTACTTAACCTGTCTGTGCCTTTCATTCTCACATGTAAAATGGGGAAAATAACTGTGTCAACCTCATAAGTGGACTTAGTGAGTTCCCAAGAAGTAAGCTATCCAGGGCAATTCTTGTTTTACAGCACAAGAGCACTCTCTAAAGTCAAGGTCAGGGGTTTTAAAGAATGCTGTTTCCAATATTAGAAGAGGAGTACTTATAAATGTATTGCTGGTCAATATCTGTTCACTTAAAATTGTTAATGTTAGTATCATCCCACTTATTTCACTGACTTCTTAGCAAATAAATCACTTAACTTTTGGCCGGGAACCATGGGTCAGCCCTACACAGAGCTCTAAGTGGAAAATTTTGAAGAGCTTTTAAAAGTGTGCTGTAGATAGCTGTGATGGGCTTTATGTACACCAACCCTTGTGCCCTTACAACTTTATTTTCTCTCTCACTAAGTGAGGTACTTACTAGCTGATCTGTTCTTTCTCCTAATAATCATGCTCTGATGTTGGTTTGATGCTTAGATCCCACATCTGGTAGCTGTAAAATCCCAGGGACCTGCCTTGACCGCCTCCCAGTCAGTGCATGAGCAGCCCACCAAGGGCCTCTCCGGGTTTCAGGAGGCTCTGAATGTGACCTCGCACCGCGTTGAGATGCCACGCCAGAACTCGGATCCCACCTCGGAAAACCCTCCTCTCCCCACTCGCATTGAGAAGTTTGACCGAAGCTCTTGGTTACGACAGGAAGAAGACATTCCACCAAAGGTAACATCACTGGGGTGTTCTCATTGCCCTCACCATCATCGTCATTATCGTTGATGGTGATGATTACCCCTATTCCAGACCTTTCATAGTAATGGACATTATGCCAAAGCACTGTCTCTTGTCACGTCTGTTTTGGTCCCTCCTGATTCCCAAGTTATGAATTGGATTGTCGTTTATCATTTCTGACCTCTGTTTTCGCCAAAGAGACAGAGGCTCAGGTTGATCGGATGACTTGGAAGTATATATCCTCTATCCAGAATTAGAACTTTCAACCCCAAACATTTCAAACTGCTGTTTCACTGTCCACATTAAGAAAATAATAATGGATATTTTTATTGGTGACCAAATCTATATTTAGACAAATTAAAAATTTACAGATAAAAAGTAGAAAATTCATTTATTCCTATTTTTAACAATACAAAGTGAAACCAGATTTCAGGTGTTCAGAAAATATTATTACTCCTATAATATTTTCGTTAGTCACATTTATGGAAAGCTTCTTGTAGGCCAGGTCATCATTTAATTCCAAGTTTGACTTATTACTGAGGATAAAACTCCAGGGTAAAATGACCATCACCCCACACTGCACAGTCCTGGGTTTGGTTTCTTATGTTTTGTTTTTGCCTACAAAAATTATTACTCATCCCAAAAATTGCCCATGTGACCATGCATCTCACTGCAGAGAACCTGGAAGTATTTAAAAATAGTGGATAAATTTTTGCATCAGATTCTCTCTGGTTCAGGATTCCCCTTTCTTCTGAACTCAGCATAAGAGCTATGACAAATGGGATGTTGCACAATTTCCAGTGACCAGTGCCATTTTTGATTCCAGAAAAAAAAATAAAACAATAATAAAAATAGATAATACCACATGATTTCCAAACATTTTTCCTCAAAAGGGTATTATAAGAGGATATCCATTGTTTTGAAAATGAATAATGGTGTTCTCCTCTTGTGGAAGCAGAGGTGCTATAAAAAAAGGTTCTTGTGAGAGCCAAGTTCAATATGGAAAACAGATGGATGGAGGAGCAGACACAAGATCTGGGGAAACTGAGAATGGAGGTTATCGGTCCATTCTGTAAAAGCATGCAGGCACACGTTTGTAAACTCTGGGAGAAAAATTTAGATCAATACAAACATTTCAGGTTTTAATTGTTCATTAGACTCTTTCTTCTCTACAACTATTTAAGCTTACAAAACAATAAAGGAAGACAGTAGAAGTCTTCCTTTTTAATTTGAGCAGATGGGAGCACTGATTGGGTCATTTTGCTTCATGTCACTGACTCGTCTTTTTAGGTCTTTATCTTAAAATATATTCTAATAACCAACAAAATTTATATTAATGTCAATATCACTTAATTTATTGATAATCTTAAAATATCTAGTACAAAACACTAAAAGAGACCCTCTCCTCCTCCAAAAAAAAAATGAAGAAAAATTGAAGTACCTGATGAATGTTTAACCCAATTAGCTGTCACGGGACATCAACATTTTCATTTCCTGGTCACTTTCATAAGTAAGTTAAGTAAGTTTTCTCTCTATTCTCCCCTCAGGTTGGACTCCTTAAATACAGTTACCATATTTGATTTCATTAAAAAATGTTTCATAAAAGAAGGTACACTTGAATTCTACCTTAGGTCCTTGCCAGGTTAACTGATGATACATACATTTTCCTAATGTACCTCGCAGTGCGATTGGTACTCAGTCTTTTTGAAGACCCTTCCAGTATTTTCAGTGTTAATCCTGTTTTCTATTATATTTGCAGATTGACCTTTTAAAGCTGTGTTTGGGGTGTTGTTTTTAATTAGTAATTGTAAGTTGATGAGGAACTGAAAACATGCAAGATCTATTGCAATAGTTTCTCTGAGCTCACTGACATGTGGCTTATGTCCCAAGTTCTAGCCTGATACCCTAGTTTCTCACCAGATTTCATAATTACCTTACTGTTTATTAGTTGTGATGTGAGCCTAAAATGAAACTCAATTTATCTGGATGGCTCTCAACTGATGCAATTTCCAGTGATCAGGTGAGTTCATGGTACCCTAAATAAATTTTTGGCATCCACCACTCTTTCACACAGAAAAGGGAACTCAATGAATGAAAATAATGAGCATGATCTGTTTTTAAATTTGGTTTTAAAATTCAGGACCATATTCCTTAATGGTTGCTGAATATGCCTCAATGCCTTTTGTTTGATGTTATTTAGGGAATTCAATCGTTCTTTCAGAAATGAAAGATGTTTCTTCCCTGTTTCTGATCATTGCTGTAACTCCTGGCAAATCTTTTTTCAGGCCATCACTTATGGAAGCTATTTTATGGAAAATATTTCTGAATTCTGCTTTTCTTTCAGGTGCCTCAAAGAACAACTTCTATATCCCCAGCGTTAGCCAGAAAGAACTCTCCTGGAAATGGTAGTGCTCTTGGACCCAGACTAGGATCTCAGCCCATCAGAGCAAGGTAAAGGGGAAAGACAGTTCAGGTGAAGGAAGAAGCCCCCACCGTCGTCGTCATTATTGCTCTTCTAAAAAATGTCTTTGTCCTTTTTCATGTCAGAGGCATATTGACTGGCCGTCTGGACTGTACTCTTTGGTGGGACAAAGCACAGGCCTTCTATTTCTTCAGTAGCTTTTCCCAGACATCAGTGTGCAGTGGGAGCTCATGAATGAATGAGTGAATGAATCAATGAATGAATGAGGCAACCCAGAAGCCAGTCAGGTGTACCTTCCCTGACAGTTTTAAAATTTCTGGAGTAAAATTGCAAGGATAGGCCTGGTTGTAGTATCATAAACCATCCCTTGAGAGACCATTTCATGGAATCAACAGAAGAAAATGGACTAGTTTGAGGGGATTCTTAGCATCAGGTCCAGAAATGTGCCCTGAGGACCATTGAGACATTAGAAAGTAATTGCCAAAGAAATGCATTGGTGACCAGCTGCAGAGCTTCCCTCGCTTGGCAAATTACACAGGGACCGGCCCATAGGAGGAACTCCCCTCTTGATTATGGAGGGTCACTGAAATGCAGTCAGGCTTCCACTGAGACTCTGTACTCTCCGAGAATTTTCCATCAACCATGTACAATCCTGCAGACAAGAAGTTGCATCCACCTACCGGTTGGTGCAGAGATCTTGAGAGAAGCTGGAAAGTAAACAGCAACTTTACAGGATGGGAGCAGATTTTATGTGGTAACAGATGCTGTTGGCTGCTACAGCTCCTCAAGCTTCCCTCAGAGTTTTCATCATGAAAACTCCCCTTTTTAGAACCAACTGAAATAGCAAAAGGCCTCTGCTGAGACTATAAAAAGGATGAGCTTGGACAGCCTGTTTTATTCTTCTTTATTTTGCTCATAATAAGAGAAGGACTCTCTCCCTTGCTAATGAGAGAGACTAGGCATGAAGGTTATGATTATTTGCATAGATCTTTAAAATATGGAATGCTTTTGATCATAAAGCTTTAATCTCCCTCTTCACATGAAGAGCCTTAGGAAGGGGTTAGTCCAAAATAAGATGGAACTGTACTAAGTACATGAATCCCTTTAGGGCAAAGAAGCTAATCCACTCTGAGTGGTTACCAATAGCAGGAAGCTCTGAATGAGCCATTTTTGTCCAGTGATTTGTCAGATCCATGCTGAGCGAGTGTTGCTGTAAGCAGAGCTGAGGAACACTGGGCTGCCCTGTGACCAAAGAGCCGCCTGAACTTCCTCAGTCACCCCCTTCAAGCAGCTTGAAGCCCCACTTGTCACTGCTACTTCTCCTTTGAACTCTGCCCTGAGGCTCTGTTCACTGATAAGTTGCTTAGAATTGTAGTTGCTGTAAATCAAGCATCATTTCAACTTTTAAGTATTTTTCCTTCTATCAGCCAAAAAGAAAGGGAACTATTGTCATATAGTCAAATTAAAAGCAGCTCTTTGTTCCCCCTGAAGTGTTATTTTAATAATGTCAGGGCCTAAGACGGTTGACATTTGATGGTCAGTGACTTGCAAAACATGCACTTTTCCCTCGGAACCACTTAAATATTGTACTTTGTGCAAAGAATGCAGGCTTTGTCAGGAGGTAGGAAAGGAGTGAACTAAGAGGTAAAAATCACTTACCTACATTGAAAGTCAGAGGGTCTATGGAGGACAGGGAGGATGGAAAATCCCCATCTTTGCCACCTGGAACAGTCCTACAACGCACCTTCTTCTAGCTATCACGTGTCTCCAAGTGACCAACATTTAAGGTCTGAATCAGACTTTGCAACTCTGGATTACATTGCGTTTTTAAAAACTTGAGGATGTGTTTTCTTTATTGTGATAGAGATAGCTTTAGTTCATTTTTGCTGCATAACAAAGCACTCTAAAACTTGGTGGCCTGAAATAATAACAATTTATTATTTCTCACGATTCTATGGGTTTGCAAAGTTCTGTTGGTCTCACTTGAACTCACTCATGCAGCAGCACTGAGCTGGTGGGTTGTCAGCTGCACCTCCATGTGGTCCTTCATCCTGGGCTTCTTTACTGTGTCCAGTGCACAAGTGCTTTTCAACACTTTTCTTGCATCATCTTGCTGATGGCCTCCACAGGTTCACATGGTCAGGCCTTGAGTTAATGCATAAAGGAGTACACGTGCATGGACACTGGGAGATGTGATTCACTGAGGGCCATTACTGTAATACAGAGACTCTCCTGCTTTCTGATGGCCTGAATGAGGTCTTCAGAGTTCTTTTTGTAGCATTTGTCAGACAGCTGCCCACCCACAAAGCCATTAAAAAGGTAGCTTTTAAATAATTCATCTTTTACCATGCTGCTAAGCTACACTTCTTGTACTGGGTCAATATTCCTTTATGTCCTCCTAGCCTTTTCCTTGAAATGGCTCTTAAAGGAGACTAGAAAATTAGCACATTTAGAATGATTCCCAAGAAAGATTACACATGTAATAAGGGACAGGTTCAGGATGTTTTGTTATCAATATTTTTATTTCATTGGCTAAATTTAGCAAATGTTTATTGAGGATCCGCTGTATGCAACGCTGTGTGTTGCCTTGGGACCCAGTGACTCAACCAAGGCTGCCTGACTCATGGGCCCATGGGTCAGAAGATATAATATACCTGCTGCTCTTTCATGCTACAGGTATTATTAGGGGCAAAATTCTATTTCTGAGTCCCCAAGTCACCAGTTGGAGAAGAACCAAAAGGAGAGCAGTCCTACCTGTGTATATTGTAAAGTGATTGAGAAATAAGCCACTCTTGGGCTAAACAGTGAAGAAAGAAAGGCAAAGCCTAATGCTTAAGAAGTACAGTTTTCCCCTCCTAAATCCAGTACTAATGAACTCCAGTTACTGGGTGCAAGACACTATATAGTCATATGTTTTAATCAATAAACTACTTAGCATCCCGAATAGAAGACTCTTGAGTTAAATTGGCATATGCAAGCATGTACCTGTAACATGAGGGGAAAATCAGAAGTTTACTGTTTCAATGGCCTTCCTTATCCCAGAAAAATCTTCCTGTTGTTGTCACTCTCCCACTGTCTGCACATGCCACTCCAAATCAAAGAGCCCTATTGAACACAGGTTTTTAAATAGATACCGTATGGAGGAGGTACATCTGTGCTGGTGTCAGTCAAGAAAATGTTATTGGGCCACCCCTGTGGATCCCTGCCTTCTGCTTGGTTTGGGGCAATTTAATATTTATTTCCTTAAACACTCTGGAACACCTATCAATGCACAGTTCTGTTCAGTGTCCATGTGCATTAGAGATGTTAACTAATTTAAGCCATATGATAGCTCTTTGAAGTAGTGACTATAATCAACTCCATTTTATAGATGCAGAAACTGACATGAACACAACTAAATTACCCAAGGTGACAAAATTAGTAAGTGATAGAGCCAACATTTGAAAGCTGGTAGTGTTGCACCCAAGTCCTCACTCAGGCACCACGCCATGCTAATCTTCCAGTAGTGAACGCAGCTGTCATTGCTGCCTCGTTTTCCCAAGAGAACGGGTCTCATGACCTGTGGACCGACAGGGCACTGTTTTGCCTCCACCTTTCTTGCTGTATGATTTAGTGAGTCTGTTAACAGCTCATCTTCATCTTATGGTTATTGATCCTCATCTTCTGATTTTCACTACCATTTAAAAGCTTTGTCCCATGGGACCCATGTATACCCCCAAAATTTCTCTACTCAAGCTGGAACTAGTATCATCATGTGCTTTTATCTATTTCCTTCCTGGATTGTTAGTCTGGGTGAAAACACCGTGACCCCTCCACTATTCCCTGCCCTTCCTTCTTCAGTGTGTGCAGATGGGCCTTGCGCAGGCTGCTAGTTCAAAGGGATGTTCTCAGATGCCCTGTGGACTCTCAAATGCCTTATGTTGTCAAGGGGATGAGTTAAGTTTAAATCAAGATTTGATTTGCTCATTAAAAAAAAATATTTAAAAAAAATTCCAGGGACTTGAATAGTTAACTTTGATTCATGTGTTCTCTTAAAGCAAATTAAAATTTGATCAGATAAGTACATTCTGAATATGAAAAGATTTAAATGAAGCCTGAAACTCCCAGTAAAACTCAATAACTAAATGCTTAATTTCAAAAAAATAATTCTCTGTCCCATCCCAAATCTGTCTTCTTATGACTCTTTTATCCGCGTTGGCTGTGTCATCAAAGAACACAGTAAAGTGAATTTTGGCAGCCAGCCAGTTAATTATAGACTTGGCCCAAGTGTTTGGGCCAAGAAATCACTTTGTAATCCTAATTTTATGTTTTGACTTTTTATATGATTTAAGTAAGTGGAAAAATTGCCACATTTTTCATTTTACTGTATGTTTCATAGACAAAGCAGCATTGTCTGTGGGATGGCAAATATCTGAACTAAAAGTTAGCATTTAAAGAAAGCTATATGAATGTTGTCAAGTTTTTACACATTTGAATCTGAGTAGGTTCAGTTAATATGTGGACAAGAGAAATCTATTATCTCATGGAATTCTTCTGAAATTGATCTCCTCTAAGAGCATTTATCTCAGACCTCTTGGCCCCAAGGCCAGACCATTTATTTCTACATAATAAGGAAGAGAAAAATCTGAACAGTATGACTTTTTGTTTCCTCAAAATACTCATAGTTCACACAAAACTAAGACAGAAAAGGCATTTTAAAGTTTTTCCTATTTCTATGTGTGGTTACATAGAAACGAAATACTTTTTTCAGACTTCAATGGCAAAAATAGCAACCCTGTTAAGATCAGCACCCATGCAGGCTAGCTGCCGTGGGGAGGACTTGTGCTAATGAGGCCCAGGTCACGGATTTCATGCCCATGGGAACCAATTAGCTTCACAAAGAAAAAGGCCGAGTCCCATCAGAGATGCACGCTCATCCCAGCTGGTTCTGCTAATATCCATGTCCCACTTTTATCCTAGGACAGCCCTGGCTCATGCCTTGTTATCACCTGTGACAGCAGCATTCTACCTGGTCAGCCTGCCTCTCTCCTGGCCACTCAGTCATAAGCCTGCCCTGGGAGACCCATGTTCTCTGCCAGGCTCTGTGGCCATTGCTTCACTGTCCTAGGGTTTCCTTCCTAACACAGACTTTGGGGCTCCACCCAAGTTGTGTCCTCTTTACACCAACAAGCCCTAGGAAAACCCCAACCCCTGTGTCTTTGTTCAGCTGTTCCCCCAGCCTTCCTGCCCGCCCCTCCAGGGCCCAAAGCCTGTCTCTTTCCTGACACCACTTTGCCTGCTCTAGACGGCATTCATTGTTCTCCAAACTCCAATCCTATTTACAGACTTTTACACACAGTGTGCAGAGTTTTGCCTTGTTTTATTTTTTTCCAGGGCACACACTCATGCATAGGATTGAGTTGTAACTTGACTGCCCTGTGACCTGTGCTCTCTTCCATCTCTCACACCAGGCTAATGAGTCTCACAAAGTAGGTGCTTAATAGAAAGGTTTTGGTTACATGATCAAAGGAGTGCTACACGAGAGCTAATAGCTGGATCCTACTACCACACCACAGCCACCAGGGGAAAAGTCAGAGCTCATAGGCACACTTCTCTCAGTAGATTTTCTTTTAATACGAAGAACACTACCTTAACATTCCACAAAATGAGAGCAACTTCCAAGACGCCTTCGTATGCCCATCACCTTCAATCTGCAATACAGTTGGTTAGTCACACAATTTTTAGAAAAAATACTTTGGGAATTTATTAATAATACATAAATAATTCCTGATCACTACTGTTTAGTAAATGAGGACAATGGGAAGAATTCCTTATTTTGAAATTAAAGAACATGAGATATGAAAAATTTGAAATACAGAATATTTCAGAAATATTATACATTTATCATTGGAGGTATTCTCTACGTCGAGGGTATTTCCAGTATGGATCCAAATCTATTTTAGTTAATTAGATGCTAACAATTTTCACAAAAATAGTTACCATACAAAGGAGTGTCATAAAAATATCGAGAAATTAGAAGTTTTCCTGAAGTTTACCAATAATCACTTTGGTAGTTGATATTGCTGTTATGTCAATTTAGCAACCCCTTTGCTATAATAACCTAAAATAACTTTGTCATATATTTTACATATATATGATCAAAATTAATAAATTATGATATATTTATTTTTACATATAATGTTTTCTAAGACCACCAACAATGTTTTCCAATAACCCAATTTTTCAGAATTTTTATAACTCAATCAAAATGTTTTTGGCAGATGCATTACCACAAAGTAAGGTTCTTGTGTTTTCAAAAAGATATCTGGGTTAGTTGCTGCTATATAGATTTTATTCCGTGGCCAGGTTTTTGGTAGACTAATCCGCAAGTGTGTCAAAGGGAGGGCACATATTCTTTTCATATTTATGGGTGAAACATCTGATGAGCAACACGGGACGGAGTTCCTGGTATGCAATTGATATTCTTGAAATGGGCAGAGCAAAACGAGAGCATAAAAGTACATTTTCATATGATATCTCACTGCACTAAAATCAGCACTATGATGACTCCATTAGCAAAGGTGTAAAAAGTTGTTTGGGGAACTGAAGACATTGGAAACATGAAGGGGGCCAATGTGACTACTCTTAGCAGTGGGTTGGCAAACATTGGAGCTTTGTATTATCTATGCCCAGCATTATATTAAGAAAAAATGAAAAGTCTGTGAGGTAAAAATTACAAAGGAAGAGCTTTGTAGAAACCTTGAAACAAAGTCATAAAAATCTCAGCAGTTGCCTCCCACCACCACTGCTGAGATGTCTCTTTTCCTGGCATGGTTTCCATGATCACCGGAAGTGGCCTAGGAGGCCCTGCTCTGTGCTCCCATGTTGCCCTGTGCTCACTATAGGCAACACATGGATGAAATTGTGTCTATGTGTCTGGCTAAGCTGGCACAAGACATGGCTGTGTCTTGTTCACTATGTATCACAAATGCCTGGCCCAGTGCCTGGTATAGACCAACGGAGTGAGTGCATAAATACTACAATTTGGGAAGCAGGAAAGATAAGAAGACAAGTAATACAGAAAGATTTTATGAAAGGTAGAGCTAGTAGCCTGCCAACAAACTAATTTGTTCTTGAATTAGCCTTTAATTGTTTTGAAAACATACCTCCCTTTGATAAAAGCCAATGTATATAAAGACTTCCTCCAAGAAGTTAAAAAATACAAATACACCACTAGTGATACAAGCCAAGAACTTGATTAAGTGATTTGCTGAAGAGGAATTATAAATGGCAAACAAATGTGAGTAAAAATTAATGTATCTCAGTAGTAGTATCTTAAACTGCATTAAAACAAGGTACAAAACGTTTTACAAATTACCAAACTGCTCATAATAACATGTGGTAAGAATTCGGGGTGATGGACCATCCCATACACTGCAGCGAAAACTTCTAATACCTTTCCATTAACACTGCATTGTGAGTAGCTTCACAATGAAATGCAATCACTTACCAGTCACTGAATTTCCATTAGTATGTTTATGTACATTCACATACAAATGTGCATACACACATACACCAGTTTATGCCCTTTCACCTAAGAATTGCAATTCCAGAGAAGGGAGGTGTGATTGGATATTTTTATGCATGTAGATAGCCATTTTAGTGTTATGTGTCACAGCAATGTAATGGAAGCATGATAATGTCTAACAATAGAGGAATGGTTAAACTAATGCATCTGTTTACTGGACCAGTATGCAGCCATTATTGTTTGTGGAAGCATAAGAAGCTACTCATAAGTGTTAAGAGGGGAAAAAGCAAGCTGCAAAACTGAATATACAGTATGCTTCAATATATAAAAAAGAAAAAAGGCTGGAAGATGATCTACCAAATAGTAAAATATAGCTGAGTATCTCTTCGTTCAGAGATTGCATGTGCTGTTTCCTTGTTTTTATCTTTTAATATTTTTCAAGTTTTTTACAATGAGCACAGGGTAAGTGGTTTAAAAGAAAGCCTCCTTTGATGATTCATCATTTCACAGCTAATACTCAAAGTGTGATGACCCAAAAGTTGGGTCAAGAGTTCAACTCCCCTCCCCCACAAGAAAAAAGTTACTTTTTCACACGCTCAAAAAAAAAAAAAAAAAAAAGGAGAAAAGAGTTTATCCCATCTAGATAGTGATCTGGCCAGAAGTTCCACAGAGGATGGTGTGACTATCATTGACCCCTTTAGTTCAAGGTCACCTAAGCACTCTCTTTATCCCTCTGCACTGAGATGGGACTGGTCTATGCTTGTGTCTACCACGGGCAAGGTCTTGAGAGGGTAGTCACTGTGCTCTGCCGTCCTTGCAGCAACCCTGACCTGAGGAGAACTGAGCCCATCTTGGAGAGCCCCTTGCAGAGGACCAGCAGTGGCAGTTCGTCCAGCTCCAGCACCCCCAGCTCCCAGCCCAGCTCCCAAGGCGGCTCACAGCCCGGATCGCAAGCAGGGTCCAGTGAACGGACCAGGGTTCGAGGTAAAGCTTTCCCTTGCCTCTCCCTGACAACATGGCCTGGACAGGAGAGCCATGGGCGGGAGTGGGCTACTTCCTGACTTCTGTGACATATGCTCCTGGCATGGCCACCACTGTGTGGTTCTGAAGAGCCGCTTAACTGCTCTCAGCCTCAATATCCTTAGAGGAGCGGGCCACCATCCCCAATTATGTGATGTCTGGTGTGGACTAAACCCTTTCTAATCGCAGGTACCAATGTTTTGCAGGGAGATCGCAGAATATTAGTATTATTTGAAAATATAATCACTTACCAGTCACTGAATTTTCATTTCCATTTGATTTCCTGCTTTGAGTTTCCTGTACCCCTAAGTATCCTCTTCCCATTGTGCCAATAGTCCCTTTTTGTATTCTGACCATAGTTCATAATACTAGTTATTTTTCTTTTTTTTTCTTTTTTTAAAAATATATTTTATTGATTTTTTACAGAGAGGAAGGGAGAGGGATAGATAATTAGAAACATCGATGAGAGAGAAATATCGATCAGCTGCCTCTTGCACACCCCCTACTGGGGATGTGCCTGCAACCAAGGTACATGCCCTCGACCGGAATCAAACCTGGGACCCTTCAGTCCACAGGCCGACACTCTATCCACTGAGCCAAGTCAGTTAGGGCAATACTAGTTATTTTTCAAAGTGAAATTCAATAAAGACTAATGTAGGATATATCTATAATAATAAAAGCTAATATGCTAATTAGACTGGACAGCCAAATGACCTTCCAGACATCCTTCTGGATGTCCTTCCGGGCAACCTTCTGGACGAAGCTGGGGCTGTGAAGGCCAAGCCCCTTGCATGAATTTCATGCATCAGGCCTCTAGTATACATATATTTTTTGAGAAGAAATAAAATTTTAACTTAAAATAGATATTTAACTCTTCTGGTTATTCCTGTTGGAGAGGTAAAATTAGCCTCTGACCATTTAATTCAAGTCATTCATCATTGTTCAGTTTCCATTAATGAGGAAGCTTGTGAAAGACATTAGTATGTCCAGCTAATTATACACAACAGCACATTGTTTCTAGCTAATCTAAATTTATTCTTTCTGAATAACCTTCTTCAGAAGATAATTTTGCTTCCAAGTAAGAAAGACCAAGACTTTTTAAAGTGCAATTTGATAAATATTAGCACACTTTTCTTAGCCTTTTCACTAGACACAATCATTATTTACCTTCTAAATCTTTTCAAGGTTTTAAATAAATAAAGTCACTATGTGTCCATTTTGAAATGTGATAATCCTGTCTCTGAACTGGGTTATAGACTGGCCTGTGGCTGCCCTTGTATGCATTCTTCTCATGTCAGTGGCACAGCCCACAGCTATGTATACTTGTGTTGCCTTGATCCAAATATAAATTTAGTTAATTGAGAATTCCCTTACCTTTTTCTGTTGATAACTTAATATCCGTAGTAAGAGTAAATGCTAAAGAAAATTCTCTGATCTGGTTCAGGTTTAATTCTTACCTTCTTTCCTTTGGCTCCTAGTTCTTCTGGATCAAACACGCTCTTGTATCTCTGTCCCTGCCCTAGAAAAACCCTAGATTACTTCTCCACCTATAAGCTCATAAACGGAAGGGATGCTCTTCACTCTATAGCTGTCAGGGAGCCCTCCCCGACCCATGCTCTGCATCTCTATCCTAGGTTCCCTCTCCTTTATCATCAACACTCTCCTTCCTGCTCCCACCTCACTTTTTCTTCCCTAAAGGACCCACACAACTCTCTTCACACATCCACTTAAAAACTATTCCACCAAATAAAATGGGTTTCTAATTTTTTTCTCCACAAAATTTCATCAAAATAACTTGTCCTCGTGGGTAAGTGGTAAAAGAAAGCAAACATTGAATCTTAAGACTAGGACTTTGAGAAATCAGACAGAATCTCAGCTCTGTCCATAATTTCAATGTGACCTTAAGCCATTGTAAAATAGGAAAATGGGCCACATCATTGGGTTGGAACAAGCATTGACACACAAAGCATTTAGCACCAGGCTTGACACACAATTAATGCTCAGTAAATGGTAGTGGTGGTCATGCATGCTAGTTTTTCTTATTATTACTAGCAAACTTCCACTAGTGTGTTTGCTTGTTTTAGTTTGCCTAAACATTTACTGTTTTTTCATGGATTTGCTTGAGGATGTGCCTTAGCAAATGGGTCAGCTGAGTAATCCTAAAGGATGACTCACACAGAACTCCTGAACTTGAGCCAGCACTTTCTTTTTTTTGTTTGTTTGTTTGTTTATTTTTATTAATTAAGAGCCAGCACTTTCTGATGGTCATTATCTTTCTTGGCTCTCTGTGTTTTCCTCTAGCCAACAGCAAGTCAGAAGGATCACCTGTGCTCCCCCATGAGCCTTCCAAGGTGAAGCCAGAAGAATCCAGGGACATTACCCGATCTGGTCGACCAGCTGTGAGTGCTTTTCTCTCAAAGAGTTCTAAACTTTTAATTCACCAGAAAACCCACAGGATAAACTAATTGGGGATACACTCATGACTGTGAAACAAAAAATCTTGAGATTAAGAAGCAGAAGCAGCCAGAAGGAAGACATACCTGATGAGGAAAGAACTGAACAGATATTGGATTGCTTATCTGCCTTTATGGATTTGGTGATCACTAGCAAATAATTCATATCATTTATTCCATAATTTCTACTCAAATTTGGCCAAAAAGTGTTGAAACTAGCAGTTAAGAAGATTTGGGCACTTTCTATGGATTTCCCTTGTCAACCTTGCCCTTTCTCCATATTATTTTCCATATGAGTTAATATTACAGTTTTTCTGCTGTGTTTCATGCCTCTAGGACTATATTTTTGGGACCAAAACCTGATAAGCATAGTCTGCCAGGGGGCCTGATAACATGAATTCTAGCTGCATTGCTGTGACACAACAGATCCCTAGTGGCCTTAAAGAAAGAAATAAGAGCATGGAGGCTGGAATTTGAAAGTTAGAAATTAATTTGGGATGAGTTACTCTCCACCTAAATTTTCTGAGCATCTATATATATAAAAGCCTAAGCAACCGAATGACTGGTCGCTATGATGTGCACTGACCACCAGGGGGCAGACGCTCAATGCAGGAGCTGCCCCCTGGTGGTCAGTGCACTCCCACAGCCAACCTTCTACGGCCCCTCCCCTGGCCAACCTCCCACCACCCCGATTGCTGGCCAGACCGAGGGACCCCACCCATGCACAAATTCGTGCACTGGGCCTCTAGTCTTTTCTATGAAATAAATGTGAAGCCTTTTTTGTTTACTCTGTTAATAATGTTTTAAAGTAAGGGAGCGTAGTGAGAGTAATAATAGGGGGAATCTTCACTCTTCTGGGTTGAGGTTCTCTTTGCCCTTTTGCATTTATCGGTTGTGTACTAACAATTCCTGTTTTGTGTCTAACCTGCTGCCTTTCTTCTGGCTTTTTCCTTTCCTGTGGATTCTTCTGGATTGGGTTCCTCTTAATCTCAGAGCTATAAGAAAGCTATAGATGAGGTTAGTATTATATTTCCTTGGTTGTGCTTTCACAAAAATATCAATATGAAATTGATTTTCTGATGCTGACATCTGGAAAAGTGGCCCACTGGGTCACAGATTGAAAGCTCACTCATTTGGAGTGATTTGTTGGGAGAACAGCCCCTTCCACAGAAGCCAGGCTAAGGCCCTCACACACCACTATGAAGTTCCAGACCCTTCCTCCTAAGTCACAATGTCACTTTTCCAATGTCGCAGTCTGGCTAAAGATAAGCATCAGTGATCTGTTATTGACAGAGTTTCTTATTCTAGTACCGTTCAATAGCAAACCTGAGCTTTTAGTCTTTGCTCGCCAGCCTTGCTAGAGTATGGTGTTTTTACTAACAAAGAAAAAAGACATCATTCTAGGGCACTCAGAATTTATAGTGTGTGATTTGTGAACAAGGAATTACTGGGTATTGTTAGATTAATTTTGTGGAACATTAACTACAGCATCAACAGCAACTTTAGTTAATGAATACTGGCAAGTTAAGTGACTTTATTTCCTTATTCATGGAGACATTTTTCCATTAGAAAAATATATGGCTTTGTCGATCTTAGCTTGCTAAGAAGGATGACCGCCTTACTGCTGTTTGTCAGACCTGCATGAATACAGCCTACTGGAGGGTTGTTTTTTTGTTTTTGGTTTTTTGGGGGGTTTTTTTGTATGTTTTTTGTTTTTTAAGAGACAAGCCTTGCAAAGACTCCTAACTGCATGGAATCTGAAGACTACCATTGTGGCTTTAAGGCTGTGGCTCTGCTGAGCACCATTTTTGTGAAATAATATGAAAAAAGCACTGGCTCTAGAGACAACAAACTGTATTCAAATTCTAGCTCCCCCAATACATAACTGACTGGGACCAACCAGTCTTATAATCTCTCTGGGCCACAGTTTTCTCATCTGTAAAATGGGGATTAAAATACCTGCACTGCCTTGCTCACATGATTGCGTGCGAGAGCATTTTATGAAGTATGAAACACTATGTAAAGCCAAGAGGATATCCTCATTTTAAAGTTTGGGCCAGAGGTATGGGCTATTTTGGCAGGTGGGAGAAGCATGTTTCTATGCATCTGATCTTTACTAAAAAGCCTCACTTTTTCATCATTATGACTGCCTCATCACTCAGAGTGATTTAGAAAGTAATTTTTATGGTTAAAGGATAATTGCTTATAAAAGAATGAGGCTCTACATGTCTACAATGTGTAGATGGCACTTATAGAATGGAAAAAGGGAAAGGTTTTAAATTGCTCTGTGCCACAGCCTTGCTCCTTTCCCTCATAATCGTGAGAAGGACAGGGATTATCACTAGTTTTCTCTCAAAGAGTTGAAGAAAGAGAACCATGTTCTGATATTCTGGCTACCAATAGAATGCGTGTGTGTGTGCACAATCCAAGGGAAATCTTATGAGTCCAGAAATTGGCATGGAGGTGGCTGTCATAAGGTTTCTCATGGATTTTTATCTGGTTAACCCAGGATACTTTAGGCTTTTAAAAATTGCTTCATTTTGGTATATTCTAGCACACTGGACAGAGATGAGAGGGGACAGCAGTGGTATAAGTAATTATAAGCAATTGGATGGGTGTTGGGAGCTGTTTACTAAAATCTCTAAGGCCATGTGTAGTTAAAAAAAAAAAAAAAAATCCCTCCAGGTAACTCTGATAACCCTTCCCCCTGAGTATCACTGATCTGAACCACTAAAAACACAGGATTACTTGGTTCTGCCTGACTCAGTGGTTCTCCATCAGGAGTGACTTCCTTCCTTCCTTCCCTCTACTTCAGTGACATTTGGCAAAGTCTGGAGGCAGTTTTGGCTGTCACAACGTGGAAATGGGAGAAGTGCTATTGGCATCTGTGGGCAGGGCAGAGATGCTACTAAACATCCCCCAGTGCCCAGGAGAACAACCCACAGTAGGGAATCCTCCAACCCCAAATGTCAGTAGTGCCACAGTTAAGAAACCTTGAATTAAACCTTCCCCCCATCTCCATGCCTAGATTTTGATATGGCTTCTCTCTAGTGACTGAATTGACATTTAGATAACCCAGAATTGCAATGAAAAGTCTTAAAGCTCTTTTGAAAACTTGTTGCTAATTTGATGGTGTGATTTTTCTAAAAAAAAAAAATCACCTGGGGGAGTTTCCATTAATTTGGCATTACACTCTAATGCAATATGAGATTGTGCAGCATAGTCTGTGATTGTTTCACACAACCTTTGAAAATGAATATTCGCTTTACTTTAGCCTAATGAAATATATGGCATGAGGATTATGGTGCAAGCAAACACTGGCTTTATCACTAGTTTTTCATTAGAATGTAGGAATCTGAAAAATTCCAGAGCATATCCAGTTTGGACAAAACTTGAGCAATAAAAAATTATTTAATATTTAAAGAAAAGACCAGCTTTAAACTTTAACTATTATTTTAATCATTCAAAAAATTGAACTAAAATTTGAATAAACTATATTATTTCTTAAAAGAGCTTCATTTTAGGTAAAGTATAATTATCAGATTAATTACGCTTTTTGGAATAAATTATATCAAGTTGATTCTAAAAAGTATTACATCAAGGAAACTGTTAGGTAAGAGCCTCTTAACTATCTTCACATTTGCTCTGTAATCAAAAAAATCTTACAATTTTGCCATATTTCTTTTATAGTTATACATTCTCAGATATTTCCAAGCTAAATAGCACTCCCCCCCCCCCTTTTTTTAAATACTTTTTAGCTCCAGGCTTGAGACAGCCAAGTAATAAATTATCACAAAAACTCATTATGTGGAGAAAATTGGTATTGTCAGAAAGTAAAATGTATGAAAATGGTTCTGAACCCACTGGTGTCAGTGTTAGATCATGTCTGTTTCTTACAACTTTGCTACTGTAAGTTCTTCCAGAATGGATAAGAAACAAAACTTCAGCTAAACACATAGATTATTGGCAATAGAAGATTAAATTATTTTTAACTGGAGTTATTACTTTTGAGTTACTCATTGTTACCTATAGCTTTTCATATATGCCTCACCCTTCAGGCTGTTACCAATTAAACTTAAAAGGATTTTGCAATTATTTTTAATGTTTCAGTAAAGATAGGTTTTTAATAATGCAGAATCAAAAAAATATCTAATTAAAAGCAAAATTATAAAGTAGCTCAGAACTTTAAAGTGTTCCTAAATATAGTGTTTGTAAAAGTTTAGGTCATTTTAACAAGTGAGGGTTTTTTTAAATCAATGGACTTCGGGCCAGCTAAATACTTCTAATATGTTTTTAATCTCCTTTGTCTTGTTTTGAAATGTCAGAGATGGGAAAATCAACCCATGGGAAAAGTTTATTATTTATTTAAGTAAATCATAGTTAATATTATATTTTACTCAGAATTATTAACATTAGAAACAAACTATTTTAAACCATATTCTCTCTTTAAATCATAATAAAATGTATTTTTAACGACCAGTAACATTTTAAATGCCAGTTATATTGTTCGATGAGACTTAGCATGATCCTAACATGCTGAAGACAAATACAAAATAAATTTATCCAATTTGTTATTATTTTAGTGGTTTGGAGGATAATAATATCCTTTTTCATTCATAGCCTTAACAAATATATAAATGATATTTCCCCACTGCACTTAAGTATAGCGTACCCTTCATTTTGTACAGTTGTCAAGAGGAAATAAGAGAGAAAAATAAGAGGAAATAAGAAGTAAAAAGGTGAAATTCGGATATTAGTTTTTCTTATTTTGGCCCATTGCCAAAGAAACCAGAAATAAATTTGTATAAAATTCTGTGTGATAATTTTCCTCTTCTTTAATGGTATACATTACATTTAAACACCTTTTAATATGTACCAATTCTATTTTCATTTTCATTAATGGGGCAAAGATACTGAGACCGAGGCCATGTGTGTATGCACCTAATCTGTGCACATGTGTAAAAACTCAGAGAGCATGTTTGGGTGAAAAATGCACAATTTGAATTTTCAAAAGCTTCTCTTTTCCAAAGACTTCAATTCAAGCAAATTTAGGACAAAATTAAAAGTCATTATTGCTTTCCCTTTGGTTTCTATGAAATTAGAAAGAAACAACTCCACTTAACAACTTGAACTTCCTAAACTCTAGACCAAATAAAATGCCTAGGGTTTCCTTTCCTGGTCTTCACCAATGCTTGACATATAGGCGACAATAAGGAAACATGACACTCTGCTGTCTTCTTTTTAAAAAAAAAGTATCTTAAATTATAACTTAATTATACACATTAATCACATTTTTTCTAACAAATTAGAATAGATTATCAAAATGTCATTTAGATCATTTACATTGTCATAATCCTACATCAGGTGAATCAGACAAATACATTTCTGGATTGAAATAAAGAGAGAATATGGCCAAAAGAAAATTGGGATTTAGTATCTTTCAATGAGTTTCTTTCTCCCTAATGCCCTGTCTCTCACTGAATGTTCTGATTCCCACATGGGTCACTAATATAGGGAGAAATGGTAAGACTGATGTCAAATTGCTTTTTCCTCATTTGCATGCTGTATGCCATGGGCAGTTTAACCCATGCAAATTAGAGCCGCCATGCTTTTGCAGAACTGCTTCCCTCTGCATTGCTCGGAAAGCATGTAAAATAAAAGGTGGTCAGAGATTCAGCACACTGCCTGCAATATGCCTGGTGATTAAATACCACATCATCACATCCATCAGGCTAGAGGTTTCATCATACTCATGGAAAACTGAAAAATGATCTCTTCCTTTTGGTGTTCGCACATTCATTTCAGTAGTCCTTGCCAGGGTTTCTGCCAGGTGACTGCAACTTAAACCAAAAGATAATTCTGGAAGAGAACTCCTTTTTTTTTGTGTCGTTCTTCTTGATTAATTCAGCTCCGTGGCTATAAATGTCAGTGGCACTGGGCTTTGGGTTGGTTGGGCCATTACTTGATGTGTGCCTCTGCTCTCCAGGGAATGATGACACACCAGATGAGTCATTGTTATAGCTGGAATCTTGGGAATTGCTCTGTTCTGTGACTGATGCTAGATTTTGGTACAGTAGCAATCATAGGAGGGGGAAGGCCATGACCGTGGCTTGGGCAGGAGTCCCACCACACTGGGGAACAATTTCTAATCCCATGCATTTTCCCATTAACCTGAGGGTGACCAACTTCACCTTCCCAAAATAAAACGAGGACCCAATGTTTGTATATATGTGTACACACACAATACATATACACATATATACACCATTGTATTCAGATTTGAAAAATCTCAGTCTAGCAATTGGTTTTGAACAAAGTTTAAATTTATTTCATCTTTTCTAGTTTCTACATGCTACAAACATCGTTTTCTTAGTTCCATGCAGTAACTATGTTTGTAACAATTCTATAGAGAGCTTTTAGAGAGCTTTTTTTCTTGTTGCTTATGCTGGATCACTGACTTATTGAGAAATGTCACTTTGGTCATATCTAAAATTCATACATGCTGAACAAACTTTTCTCTTGTAGGATCTGACGGCATTAGCCAAAGAATTACGAGAACTCCGGATTGAAGAAACAAACCGCCCGCTGAAGAAAGTGACTGATTACTCCTCCTCCAGTGAGGAGTCGGAAAGTAGTGATGAAGAGGAGGAAGATGGAGAGAGCGAGACCCATGACGGGACGGTGGCTGTCAGCGACATACCCAGACTGATGTAAGAGGACAGCTTTTTAAATGTGGGCCAGGGAGGGCTAGGTCTCCAAAATGAAAGGCTGAGAAATATGAATTAAATGTAAGATTGTTTATGAGTCTCTGGCAGGATCAATCGACGTTGGGGATTTGTCTTTTCACTAGAGCATAGATCTATGACTGTCTCTCTTCATAGACACAGTTACTTACTAGTAGAATACATGGCGTTTCTGCGACAGTATGTTCTCTATCCAGGCACTGTTGCTGAGTTGTCTCTTTGGTGATGCTTTCTTGGTTCTTGTCATTTCCAGAGCAAATGATATTGCCAGGCAGACTGTTGACACGTCCCTATCCCCCTGGAACTGGAAGAGTGAAATTATGGGCAATGACGTTTCAGGGTTAAAATGAACAACCTGAGACATATTCCATCACCACTAAATAAGGAGGAATGCATGTGGTAGTGTGGGGTAGCATCCCAAAAAAGAATCGGGAATCAGATAATCCTGCAAGAAACTTCTGAGTGTCCGACTTAAATCTGTCCATCAAGCTTCTCTATTTCATTGTCTTCATTCTCTCATTTATGTGATCCTTTTTTCTGTGACCTGTGACTTCACCACATACGTTCTGACAGCCTCTTTGCAGTCTTCTTTTTGGATATTTGTATCTATATTTATATCTACCTATAATTCCCTTAGTATGTATACCCTTTACTCTTTTCTCTTTTTCAGTGAAGTGGAGGCTCACTTCTTTTTCTCTTGGGACTAGATATGATGAAAGAATCCCTCCTCTTCCCCCTTTGCTTCCCCAATTCAAACAAACGCATTTGTACAGTCCCATTCACATGCATCTCTCATTTCCTCCCCAAAGAAACATAGGAGCTGTTGTTCTTGTTTTCTGTAACTTTGATAGAGTGATGCTGACTTTCCAACTTCACTCCTCATTCACCTCCATTTCTTTGGCTCAGCTACTAGGATTAGTCATCACACCACACTCACTCCCTATAGAGAAGATACCATTTCAGGCTATAAATTACTGTCCTCTCCAGCAGGGATTGGAGACACAGAGCTGGCCAGTCCACAGGGAATGTCTTCCACTGATTAATGATCATCACATATAAGCAATTCTGAGAGGCAAATCCAATTACCATCACAGAAAAATCCATTCTTGTTATTTTACTGTTGATTACCCAGTTATTAACAACTATAAATATGCAAAAAGATGACATTTTGAAACAAATTTCATTAAAGTGTTTTTTAACAGCAAATAAAATTGTTGTAAGAGGCAAAATCACTAATCCAGAACATTTCTGCAAAATATGCTGGTCTTCTCAGTTTTTGTATCAACTCAGCATTCGTTAGTTCTTCTCACAGATGTTTCGAATTCCCTTTAAGCACTGAGTGTACAACTATCAGGATGAAGGCAGGTAATGAATTTGAAAGGTTGGTAAAACTTTCGCTGTGTATTAGACACCATACTGAGGGCTTTGAGAGACATTCAAGAAGTGCATACCTGAATTCTGCCTTCCAAACCCTTAGATTCTAGTTAAAAAGAGACAAAATTATACATGGAAAATTTCAGGGTAAAATCAATATTTGGTGGAATAACCAAAGGCAGCCTTGGAAGGGATGTTAAGTTGCATTTGGTTTTTAAGCTTCCTGTCCTATTTTGCAAGGCTATTAATCCATCTCTTCCCCTGCTACAGAAACACCCACCTTTCTAAGATTGCCCAAATAGACCATGCTAAACTTCCACTTTGCCGTCTGGCACTCTCCAGTCCTTTAGAAATCACCTACGCACAGCCCAGCCTACACTAGTGAAGCCTGCCCCCTCTGTGCTGCCACTGTCCCTCGAGTGTATTCCTTTAGTTTCATGTAGTGCTTCACACTGGCATATTTAGCACATGCTGGGTCCCTGTTAGGTCCCTGAGGATGAAAACTGTGCCTTATTCCTCTCTCTACTCTTAACACCTCGCATGGCATCTGGAATGAAGTTGGTCTTCAGTGACTTTGGTTTACATTTACTTTTGTTAAACTGAAATTGCAAGTCCAGGCTTCAAAGGGTTTACAGCCTAGTCCAGAGGAAAGACGTGTACACATATCACTGCCATCGAGATAGAAAAGAACATGGGGTAATATTAGAATCGGGGGGATGGTTGAAGTGAAGGCCCAGAAGGTTGAGTTTACTAAGGGGAATGTGGGGTGTATGAGGAGGGAAGTCTGGACTGGTGAGACCAGAACAAGAGTGTGCACTTGACCATGTAGCCATTGGGGAAGCGTCAAAGGTGTCCTGAGCCGGGGAGTGACGTGATGGCTGCTATGTTTGAGAGAAATCATTTCAGAAAGGTGATTTGGAAAGGAAACAGACTCCAGTCTGCTAAAACAATCCAGAGGCTCTGTTACTATAATCCTGAGAAATAATAAACAGACTATCCTTGAATGGTTAGAGTGGAGGCAAAACCTGCCATGGTTCTTGGAGAATTGGTAAATCTTAGACAGATTGAAATGATCACCCATTAAAGAATATTTAAAGTATTTAATTGTAAATGCGTCATGTTCAGAGAAAAAGGCAGGATACAAACATGTTGTATGTATTCCAATTTGGTAAATATATGCAATTTTTGTGAGTATAAAATATATACAGTCTATTCTGCTACAGCAGGATAGTTGCATGCCTTAAAAACTTCTCATATTAAAAAATCCATTATAAAACAATAGCTTCTTTAGGAAAATGGTATTTTAGAGTTCGAGTGCTTCTTATATACATTCTTATCACTTTCATTTTCTATTGTTAAGGTAAACCTTTACCTTTTGTGCTATATATTTTTAGAGCAGAAATAAAAATATATTGCAACATAGGTCACTACCGTGAAGTGGATAGCTTCTCAGAAATGTAGCCCAGCCATTGAGACAAGCAGCTGCAGATCCTAATGTGCAGAAGGCTTAAAAACCAAACATTTTTCTGTGTGCAGTGCTGGTTTCATATTTATAGCACAAAGTATAACTTATAAGAGTTAAGACTATCTTCCCTAACTATTGGATTACACTATTTCCCAGTGACTCAAGCATAGAAAAATGAATGGAGGGAAATAGAGCAAAACTATGACAGTGATCACCTCGATTATACAACTCTAAGGGCTTTTTATTTTATGCACTAGAGGCCTGGTGCATGATATTCATGCAGGAGAGGGGTGGTCCCCTCAGCCCAGCCTGCACCCTCTCCAATCCAAGACCCCTCAGGGGATGTCCGACTTCCAGTTTAGGCCCAATCCCGCAGTTGGACATCCCTCTCACAATCCGGGACTGCTGGCTCCTAACTGCTCACCTGCCTGCCTGCCTGCCTGCCTGGTCACCCCTAACTGCCCTCCCTGCCAGCCTGATCACCCCTAACCATCTCTGCCTGCCAGCCTGAACTGCCCCCCCACTGCCGACCTGGTTGCCCCCAACTACCCCCACGCCTGGTCACCCCTCACTGCCCTCCCCGCCGGCCTGGATGCCCTTTACTACCCCTCCCCCTGCTGGCCTGGTCACCCCCTACTGCCCGCCCCCGGCCTGGTCACCCCACACAGCCTGCTGTTCAGTCATTTGGTCGTCCCTCACTAACACCCCCTGCCAGCCTTATGGCCCCATGCAGCCTGCTGTTCAGTAGTCTGCCCAGTTGTTTCGGTCTTGACAGCCCCTGGCTTTTTATATATTATGATATCCCCAAATTTATGATGAGCATGTGCTATTTTTATGATCGGGAAACACTAAAAGCTTTATAGAATAGGAGGATGGAAGGAAAGGCCTGTAGGTTGACTTGCATCATATCAAGCAAGTCAGAGAGACATCCTTCTGTATCAGAACAGTACATGTGAGGCAGGGGCTGGGTCAGTAGGGACATCTGCTGCTTCCATAGTCATTGAAGTTTGTACAGTGTCACAAAATGCATTCTGGACAATGAAAGTCACATACTTTTGTGCTCCCTCCTTTCTATTCTCACTAGAAAGCCGTGGTCCTCACCCCATTGTTCACCTGGGCCTGCAGTCCCCTCTGCCTTTCCATCCATTGTTCCAGTTCTGTCCTGTTAAGTGTGTGGTAGCTGGGCTTCGATCATGCTGTATCCCCACTGCCCTCAACCCTTTCCGCCCTGGGCCATGATTGCCCCAGGACATGCTCCAGCCAAACTAACCTCTTCGGTCCTTACAAATGCCTTGCATGCTCCCCGTGTTGTTTCTCTTCTCGAAATGACCTCTCTCTTTGATTTCATTCTCACACACATTCTGCCTTTTATTTGAATACTAGTGACCCGGTGCACGAAATTCGTGCACATTAAAAGGGGATTAATTAGAGGAAATAATTTAATATTGCTATTTGCCCTTTCTCTATAATAGAAGTGTCAGAGATGAAAGAAAATTAGTAAAATGTATATGAAAACCTTCCTCCTGTCAGAGTCCGTGGCACACCACGGGACCCAGAGTCATGTCCCTGCCCACCCACATGCACCTCAAAATTGCGTGAGACCCAGACCCGGTCGCCTCCCCCCCCAACACTGGGCCAGATCCACACCCGGCCAGTCCCACCTTTGTCAAGCCCTGCTGGGCAGGGGGCGTAGCCTTAGGTCCCCTGGCCCGGCACCAGGATGGGGGGCATGGCCTGAGGTCCCCCAGCCCAGACCGGGGCAGGGGGTGTACCTTGAGGTCCTCCATCAAGCCCTGCTGGGTGGGGAGCATGGCCTGAGGTCCCCTGTCAAGCCCCGCCAGGTGGGGAGGCGCAGCCTCAGGTCCCCCGGCCAGCACCAGGAGGGCGGCACAGCCTCAGGTCCCCCGTCAAGCCCCGCTGGGCAGGGGCGCAGCCTGAGTTCCCCTGACCCAGCACTGGGGGTGCACCTTGAGGTCCCCTGTCAAGCCCCGCTGGGTGAGGGGCACAACCTGAGGTCCCCTGGCCCAGTGCTGGGGCAAGGGGTGGGGCCTGAGGTCCCCTGTCAAGCCCGTCGGGGGCAAGGGAGGGCGTAGCCTCAGGTCCCTCCTGATTGCTCGTTAAGGCTCCTTACGGGAACTTGGCCTCAGCTATGAGTGCAGCCATCTTTGTGATGGAGTGATGGTCAATTATTCCCTCTTTATTAGATATGATTTGTGTTATGTGTTAATGCTCTTCTGGATCCTAACCTCTTTAGTTTCAGAAACCATGTTTTCTTCAGCTTTTATATTTACCAAGGGCTTTTCATATAGCAGGTGTTCAATAAATGTGTATTGAATTGAATTAAATCAATCCCTGCAGGAACACTTTGACAAATCCAATTAGAGGAAATTATTGTTCCAAACCTGTGGCCTCATTACAGTAAATTTCCTATAATTTTCTCCTAATCAGTGAGGTGCTTTGTTTTTTACAGTTTATAGGAATTTGGACAATTAGTTTTTCCTGCCCAGACTCTATATCAGAAAAATAATTTTTGCAACAAAGGATTATTTAATTATAAAATGTTATAGTTGTTTTAGCCTTAGTTTTTTAATCATTGCCTTTTAAAAATTCTTTTATTGTTAATAAGTTTTTTAAGTTTTAGATTTACAGAAAAATTGTGCAGATAATACAGAGAGTTCCCATGTTGATCCCCCCGACCCCTGCACAATTTTCCCTATTATTATCATAAAGCATTACTATGGAGCATATGTTACAATTAATGAGCCAATATTGATACAATAACTGGAGTCCATAGTTTATTCAGATTTTTTTACTTTTTACCAAATGACTCTTTTCTGCTCCAGAATTCCATCTAGGATACATTTCTCTTAGTTATTTAGTTGTCATGTCTCCTTCGACTGCTCTTGGCAATGACAGTTTCTCAGACTTCCCTTTTTTGTGATGAACTTGGCAATTTTGAGGAGTACTAATTAGGTATATGATAGAATGCCCCTCTATTGGAATTAGTCAGATGTTGTTCTCATGATTCGAATAAGGCTGTGGTTTGGGGGAGGAAGATAACAGAGGTAACGTGTCATTTTTATCACATCACATTAAGGGTACATATTTCAACATGACTTGTGAACTTATATGTTGTTAGAGCTAGAAATGGAGGGCATGCTATGGTGAAAAATTAAGGCTTGAGTGATAAGTGAGGAGCAGGTCATGGAGAGCCTATAAGCCACCGGAAGAAATTTTAAGTTTATCCTGTAGTCAATGGGGAGCTGCTAAAGGTTAAAAGCAGAAGAATGACACGGTCAGATTTGTAGTTTAGAGAGCTCACTTTGGCAGCTGTGAGGAGTGGATATGAGGAGACAGGGCTAGAGAGTGACCATCAAGAAGACTATTGTTCAGGTAAAGAGGAAGCAGACCTAAAAGGAACAGCGACAGAACGGATAGCGAATATTTGAGGCATGCTTAGGAGGTAGATTGACAGGCTCTAGATTGAATGTGAGGGGTAGATGAGAGAAAGTTTTCTAGTGGGACTGCGGAGTTTCCATGTCTATCTTGGATAACTAGATGGCTTGTGGTGCCACTAACTGAGGGCAGTTACCCAGGAGGAAGCACCAGTTTAGGAGAGAAGATGGCAGTTTTAGTTTGGAGCATGTTGAGTTGGAGAAACCTGTGGACACCTAGGGGGAAATATCCAACAGGAAGTTGAAGAAATGAGTTTCTGAGTAACATTAATTTAGGATTATTCCACACACAGGTGATGGCTATAAGTGGTTGTGATGGGAACACTCCCAAAGGTTATATAGAGTGAAGCAGAATCCTGGGTACCAGCCTCATCTAAGAAGAGCACATGAAGGAAGCAGACAGGGAACAAAAAGCAAAAGGAAAACCAGGGAAAAGTTGCCTCCCAAGAGTTAGAGAGAGAAGGATGGAGTGGGATGATTAGTGACCACTGGCAAGAGGCCAAACACCATAAGCATCAGTAGAGTTTAAAAACTGAGAGGATAAAAAGATTTAGGAACCCTCAACAGATCAAAAATGTGTGGAGAAATCCTAGGTTTGAGAACTAGTCTGATTTACTGCTGATCTAGCAATAAGTCAGGAATTCCCAAGGATATTTTTCCATTGATTTTTTTAGGGAGAGTGGGAGAGAGAGGGAAAGACAGAGAAACATCGATGTGAGAGAAACACATTGATTGGTTGCCTCCTGCAAGAGCCCCCACCAGGGCCCAGGCCAGGGAGGAGCCTGCAATCAAGGTAGGTGCCCTTCGGTCTGTAGGCTGATGCTCTATCCACTGAGCCAAACCAGTTAAGACAATTGCAGCAATTTCTTTTTCTATGTCTCTGTAATGCTATTAATAGCTCCTTGCTGGGGATGAAATATTAAAAATGCCTCTTTGGAATTTCTTCCCAAACTTGTCAGTTCTAGCCCATATTTAGATCATTTCATTCACTGCTCCAGTGTAGTCCTTTTGAAATAAGTGTCTTGCTATACATTTTTTTTGGGGGGGGAGCGAGGGAGGGGGGGTCCGGACTTGTCTTTTCGCCTCTGTTTTAGATAAAAATCCTTGACAGATGTCTCCTCTGTGCCGGGATGTCCTAAGTCTGTAGTGTTTCTTGCGTCTTGGATTGAATATTTCATCAAATGCTTGGACTGGACTTTGATAGGATCCAAGAAACCAGAGATGTTTTTAAAATTTTTAAGAAACAGTTAAAAGAACAAAATGGTAACAGGTGTGGTTAATATACCTAATGGAGAAACAAACATTGATAATTTTCCTGTTTTTAAAAAACCCACTTTCAAAGAGAGGCAGCTGTGGCAGTAGGATAGCAATCGATACAGTGTTGAAAACAGAAGCCCCGCAGTTGAGCTGCGCCCCTGCTGATGCTGCTTCCTTGGTGCTGTGGCCTGTGCCGCAGAACACACAGAAAGCATCGGCCTCCACTCTCAGGGCCAGTGTGAGATCCTGCTACCTTCTCCATTATATCTAAACTCTAGAGCAAGAAACATACTGGAAACAAATATGCCACAGTGTGGGGTGATTACACAGGTTTAAAAAAGTACTGACTACTGCCCAACCGGTGTGGCTCAGTCATTGAATTGACCCATGAACCAGGAGGTCCCTGCTTTGATTCCCAGTCTGGGCACATGCCCAGGTTGTGACCTCGATCCCCTCGATGCAGGAGGCAGCCAATCAATGATCCTTTCTTGTCATTGATGTTTCTATCTCTCTCTCCCTCTCTCTGAAATCAATAAAAATATTTTTAATTAAAAAGTACTGAATACTGTTTGAGTTCAACAGCCTCATTAACTGATGCTCTTAATTGAAATGTCTTCTTTATAACTATTGTAAAACCCGTTTTTCAAACAATTGATTTTTGCATTTCTATTCTATGCTAAACTCTGTGCTGGGTATACAATGATGAGCAAAGAGACAAAGATTCTGTCGTCATAAGCATATGTTCCAATGAGAGACAAGGAGAAAGTTAAAAGAGAGTCAAAAAGAAAGAATAACCAATTGGGATAAGAAAGGAGGGAAAAGGGTAAAGAGAAAGAAGAGGGTCTGGTTGGATAAGACAGGTTGGTGGTGAGAAAAGGTTTCTCAGCCAAAGTATCATTTAAGATGAAATCAGACCAATGAGAGGCAACCAGCCACGAGCCAGGGTGGGAGAAAGCCTTCCAGGCAGAGGGAACAGCCTGTGCAAACACGCAGGTCAGGGTGTCTGGTCCCTCCCTCTGGCTGCTGGGTGGAAATGAGGTCGAGAGGGGAAGCTGCTGCAGTGGGACACCAGTTCAGACATCAGTGCAGCGTTAAAAATGAATATGGAATGTACCGAAGGCCAGCGGACTGGATACTTAAAAATGGTTAGAATGGTAAAGTTTAGGTTGTGTAAATCTTACCATCATTTTTTAAAAATGAACATGGAGGAAACAGGCATTCCTGAAGCATGCGTCATCGTGAATATTGTTCTTTTCCATCTCAGACCAACAGGAGCTCCCGGAGGCACGGAGCAGTACAATGTGGGGATGGTCGGCACGCACGGGCTGGAGACCTCTCACACGGACACTTTCAGCAGCAGTATTTCAAGAGAAGGAACCTTGATGATACGAGAGGTAAGTTGGTATGAAACCTGTGCAGGGGAAGTGCATTCCTTAAGAGGTGTTTATATTAGCACTTTCACAGAGAATGCTCACGGCATGTGTTTTAAGTGTGGGGGGCGAGGGGGATGGGGGGGGCAGAAGCTTGTACTTCTAAATGGTTGGGTGATTTTAATTGTCCACTGCCTTCTTTTCTGTATCCTTCTAAGCTTTCATAGTGTGACTTAATTACATGAGTCCAAATTCTCTGGTAGGATTTATGCAAATTGGAATACAAAATTTAAGCCCGTGGATATAAAACTGGCAAACCTAGATATTTCCTACCTCAGGAAAATAGGAAAGAATGGTCTCTCTGAATAGCATCCATGCCTGGTTTTGCCTCCTTCTCCCATGGTTTTATCCTTCTGGGTTTTATGTAGAAAATGCTCAGTAGTTCCAAGAAATGGTGACATTATCTTATCTGGCTAAATTAACATTAAAAAGACTATTAAGCTATATTGGTGAAAGAACAAAGAAATATGCAGTGTACCTAAAAATGCACCTTAGTGCCCTGGCCTGGTGGCTAAGTTGATTGGAGTGTCATCCCAGACAACAAAAGATTGTGGGTTCGATTTCTGGTCAAGGCACATACCTGGGTTACAGGTACCATCCCCAGTCAGGGTGCATACTGGAGGCAACTGATCTATGTTTCTCTCTGCATCGATGTTTCTCTCTCCCTTCCTCTCTCTCTGAAAATCAATAAAAACCTATCCTCAGATAAGGACTTTTTTTTTCAATGCATCTTAGCACTTTGAGTGACTTTTTTTTTTTTTTTTAACTCTGGAAACATCATTTTCTTTGGCGGGGGCGCAGGGGAGCACATGTTCCCTTTCACCTGTCCCTCCACCATGCAGAACCTCCCCATTGTATCTGTGCTAACCAAGAAGGGCCTTGCCAAATTATAATCCCTTTTTCACGTCATCATCACCATGCAAGCTTGACAGCAGGTCTTTACTTGGAAGGGAAGTAATGGCTGATGACATTGGGCAAAAGCTACTTGACCTCTCCCCTGCATCTGTTTTATCTGTTAATTTTCATAAGTAATAGTCTACGACTCATAACATGATTGGGAGGATTAAATGAGTTAAGACATAATAAGCATTTATTACACATAAACTATTTTATTTTATTTCATTCTCTCCATAGAGTTGAGCTTTCCTGTTATGTGTTCTTACTCCCAACTCCTTCCTCTGAAACATAAATATTCACCACCTGTCCTTCTTGCTGAGCCAGGACAGATGGGGAAGCCCTCACAGCAAGCGCTGCTCTCCAAAGGCAGGGGGGGTCTCACTTTTGTAAGAGAGAAAGGAACTCTAGTGTTGAGATGAATGAAGCCTTTGAAGGAATAATTGGCAGTAGGGCTAAAACTGGGAGAGTAGTGCACAATGCAGCTTGTTAGAATTTTATTTCCCAGCGTTGCCAAATCTTTTAGGCTAAAGAGTCCCCTCTGGTCAGCCTGAAATGGAAAGTGAACCTGGCTGCGGAAGTTGACCTTGGACAGTGCTGGCATATACCAGAAATCTCCCAGGGTGGTGAGTGGGTCATTTCCACAGGCGTGTGGAGGGCTTCTATCACGATGGCTTGTCACCTGGGAAAACATGAGAAAAAAATGTCCTGGAGTGAGTTACTCCCTGACTCCAAATAAAAGGAACCCGATTTCTAACGTGGTTGAAAATTTGCTTGAATCTTTACAACAGCGTCAGTCCCTTGAAGCAGGTATCTGGAGCCACATTTTCAGTTCAGCTGGCAGCCACATCCGAATGGCTGCCTATTATTTAAGGCACTCCAATATGCTCTGGCCACAGTCTATCACTTTGAAAATAGCATTCACCAGTATCTTATAAGAATTTGATCTGTTGAGGACTCCCAAATCTTTTTATCCTCTCAGTTTTTAAACTCTCCGGTTCCCAAATGTGGACTTTTAGAATAGCAAACCTTGAGTTGAAATCCATTAAAAAGTACATGAATTGCCCTAACTGGTTTGGCTCAGTGGATAGAGCATCGGCCTGCGGACTCAAGGGCGTGTGCAAGAGGCAGCTGATTGATGTTTCTCTCTCATCGATGTTTCAAACTCTCTCTCTCTCTCTCCCTTCCTCTCTGTAAAAAAATCAATAAAATATATTTTTTTAAAAGTACATGTATTTTTTAAAATAAATGCAAATTAAAGTATGTTCCTGACAATAAATAAGAAAAGGAAAAGAAAAAGGAAACAAGAACTTAGTTTATAGGGTGCTATTAGTTCAGTCCCTAAGATGAACATCAAGGAGGACTTGTTCCGTTCGTCATTCTTATAGGAGTGGACCTTCTGGAACATACTCTCTCTGCTACCCCTGATCTTGTGATGCACAAATTTGCCTTGTAGTGCATGCCCCACCTCGGTGCTTCTACTTTCCCTACCCTCCGGCTCCCCCAGACCTTACTTACTCTAGTCCTGGAGCATACCACCCCAGCTGTCATCTGCCACTTTGTCTATGGGGTCCATCTGCTGGGAGAGCTGTTCTCCCTTCCCTACTGCCACCCCTTCTTCCCCAGCAGCCCCGTGTGGGTCTGGCTCAACCTTCCCTTTCTCCTTGAAGCCTCTCCTGGGACTCCATGAGCCTCTGTTCATAGCACCTTCCTTCCTGACCAGCTGGTGTCTCTCCAGGGTCTGTCCACCCCACTGAACCAGAACACTAGCTTATCTTCATGAAGCCTCTATTGGTTTCAAGTAATAGGAAAAAGAACCCACATAAAACAGCTTGAGAAAAAAACAGTGGGGTAGGTATCAGAGGTGAGGAATAAAGAGTCAGAGTATTTCATAGAAGGACACCAAAGGCAGAGAGTGAGTTGGGATCCTGTGCAGGGTTTTGCAGATACTAAGAAGTGATCAGGAGCTCAGGCACCTTCCCATGTGCACATCTCTGGCTCTGTCACTGTTTCCGCCACATTTCTCCTTTGTTTCTCTCTCTCTCTCTCTCTCTCTCTCTCTCTCTCTCTCTCTCTCTCTCCTCTCTCTCCCCTCTCTCTCTCTCTCTCTCCTCTCTCTCCTCTCTCTCTCTCTCTCTCTCCTCTCTCTCCTCTCTCTCTCTCTCTCTCTCTCTCTCTCTCTCTCTCTCTCTCTCTCCTCTCTCTCCTCTCTCTCTCTCTCTCTCTCTCTCTCTCTCTCTCTCTCCTCTCTCTCTCCCAGCTTTCTCTTCCTCCACATGCACCTGTTCTCATCCCTCCACCATCCCCCATTGCAAGATATTCACCACATCCCAGTCCAGCTGGATCTCTCAGACCCAGTGGTACATTCCGGTGGCAATCTGCTTGGCTCAGGTGTGTGATCCTGGTCCATTCAGCTATGGCTGAGAGCAGAGCCACCTAGTACAGCAGCCTCCCAGGGCACCTGGGCTCTGTCAACAGAAAGCCTTGGCTCAAACCCTGACTTCACCACTTACAAACCTGTGTCACTTGGGGCAAGTTAATTGAATTTTTTACACTGAAATTTTGCCCCTGTCAAATAGGAAGCTAATGCATGGTGTTCATGTGAGGATATAAACACCAAGTGTTTAGCATGATCCCAGGCGCATGTTGGAACCTCATAGTGTCCACCCCATGGGAATGGTGAGGTCATGAGGATTATAGAGATTTGGGGGATTCTGTTAATAACATCCTAGAGGTCAAGGCTGCTGTTTACTTATTTTTTGCATTTCCAGCAGAATGCCTGGCATACAGAAGGTATTTCATTCTAAGAAGGTGCTGGTTGAATGAACAAAAGGGTGATGTCTCAGAAGTGGAGAGAGATTCGTGGGTCATTGCTGGATTCTTTCAACTTTTCACTGTCTGGGCCATTTCCCCTCATAAACCTTTCAGGTCTTTGAGAACCAGTTTGTCTGCATCCATTTTTGGCTTGAGGTAGAATGCTCCTGAGAGAAGAGAAACTAGAAAACTCTAAAGAGATCACTTGTGATTTATGCTACTGGTTAAAAAAGCCTTTCAGTATTTGAACAGAAATTAGGAAAATGGAAAAGCTGCCCAGTACACATAAGAGAGACAACAATAAGAGAAATTAGTACGAACTCCCCGAAATGTTATTTAGAAGATGAAATGTGCAGATGAGCTATGTGGCAAAATGAATCCAGAAAATGCCTCTCTCTGGGACACTTTATGGGTCAGGAACATGTTGCCAAGAAACATGGAGGGCACTGAAGTTTTCAGTTACTTCTCAAGCTTCCTGGTAACATCGGTTACATGCACCCCTTCAAGAACTTGGGAATCTGTTTTATCTTGAAAAAAAAAAATGCCTCCTTTCCCTTCCAGCCAGAGGCAGGTGCAGAGCTATAATTGCAAAAACAGGACAGGGGCTGGCTGGCATGGCTCAGTGGTTGAGCTTCAGTCCATGAGCCAGAAGGTCATGGTTCAATTCTCGGTCAGGGCACATGCCCAAGTTGAGGGTTCGATCCCCAATGTGGGGCATGCAGGAGGCAGCCGATTCTCTCATCATCATTGATGTTTCTATCTCTCTCCCCCTCTCTTTTCCTCTCTGAAATCAATAAATATATTTTTAAAAAACAACAACAAAAAGAAAAAACAACAGGACAGGTTCTGGAAAGAAGAAGCCTGGCCGGTGAGGTGGTCAAAGACACAGCATGAACCCTTGCCCATGGCAGCCAGTCCCAAACAGGGCAGGGAAGGCATCGGCCTTGCTCCTGACTGATTCCTGCTTGTTCAGCAAAATGCCTCACATTTAGTAGGCACTCAGAAATGTTGGGTAAATGAATGAAAGAAAGAAAAGGCAAGGAAGGGAATCGTAACTTAATCAGATCTGCTCTAAGAGCCCTTGATGAGTTAGTCGCATAAATGTTAAATTAAATAGCGCAGTACTAGCGAGGCCTTCAATGGGGTGGGCACGGGCTTTTAGGGAGCAGAGCTGTCTTTCAATCCTGTATTTTGTCCCTGAGATTTTGGGGAGGAGACTTTGCTTTCCTGGGCAGTGATTTACAATTTGTTAGGTCAAGCAACTCTCAGTAAAAATTTTAGAGCACGCCACAGAATACAGTGTATTTATTTACAGATTATACATCTGCCTTACTGCGCTTTATACACTATAAAATACCTTTAAAGGGCATTAAAATGGGGTACCATAAACGGTATTTCAAATGCTTTACTAGTCATGCTGGCTTCTTTTTTTTTTTTTTTTTTTTTTACTGGGTGCTATCACAGGGCATCATGGTTGCTCATTGAGAGATTCAACATTAGTGATAGTGGATGTAAATCCGTATTTTCAAATAATCTTTGGATCCTCACCATGGCTTCTTGTTATTTATTTATTTATTTATTTTTACCTCCTCTCAGATCTGGTTAGTTAATCATTTGGGTGTATTTTTCTTTGTGGGGTTTTGGGGGTTTTGTTTAAGATTTTTATTGATTTTCAGAGGGAGGGAAAAGGAGATGGAAAAAGAAAAACATCCATGTGAGAGCAAAACATCAATCAGCTGCCTCTTGCACACACACACTCCCCCCCTCCGTCCCCAGGCTCAAGCCCACAACCTGGGCATGTGCCCTGGCCAGGAATTGAACCTTCAACCTTTCAGTGCTTGGGATGACTCCCAACCAGCTGAGCCACACCAGCCAGGGCTAATCATTCGTCGACTTTGTGACTGACAAAGAACCCTGAGTTGGGTATCAGCTCTGCATTTTCTTGGAGTACACATGTACATGGATTATTAGTGTTACCTCATCCCGCTGGTGGTTTTCAGCCATTTTTAGGGCATGTTATCTGTTTTGTGGGTTTGTGTCATTATAATCTAGTAATATGATCCACAGATTCAGTTACCTGATGTGTATGCACAAGAACACACCCAAATATTTTCAAGTGCAGGCCCCACTTAGCCCCTCTATCTGCGGCATCCTGCCTTTCCACAGGGAACCCCTACATCCCATGTGACCCCTGACTGCCCCTCATGGAGCAGCATAAGGCCTCAGAGTCAATCCATACTAAATATTAACAAAGCTTAACCTCTTTCTTATTTTCTTAGGTATAATAGAAATTTGAGTGGTATCTTCCACACGCCAGTGGGTCAATTTGGAGACCACTACGCCTGTGCTATGTGAGGGGTGATGTCATTCGGTGGCCTTTGCCTCCCCCTCTAATCCCCCTCCCCATGTGTTGTGCCCCCTCAGACATCTGGAGAGAAGAAGCGATCTGGCCACAGTGACAGCAATGGCTTTGCCGGCCACATCAACCTCCCGGACCTGGTGCAGCAAAGTCATTCCCCGGCCGGAACCCCCACCGAGGGCCTGGGACGTGTCTCTACCCATTCCCAGGAAATGGACTCTGGGACTGAAGTAGGTGCTGGGCAATAGCCACAACAGCTCTGTTTTCCTTCAGGGGTTCTGAAACCCTGCTGTCTTCAAGAATAGGTCCTTCACAGGCTCCCAGAAATGTGTGTTGTTGTTTTTTTGGTTCCTACTCTATAGCTACTTATACATATACTCAAATAGGGGAAATCATAGAAGCAGAGCAGTGAAAGTTCTCAGAAATCATCGGGACCAGTACCTGATTTTACAGATGAGGCTCATAGAGGGGAAGAGCCTTGCCCAAGGCCCATAACTGACTTGAGACAGCACTGGGACCAGTATCGGGACCTCCTATCTGCCAGGCCAGTGATAGCAACTTCAGCCGATAGAGAATCCAAGGTCAATAGTTGAGGTTCATATTTACATTAATTTAGTCAAACTAAGTTTGACTTAAATGAGATGAGGTCGAAATGATTTATTTATGAAAAATAAAAATCAATAAATAGACAACATTCTCTATGTGTTCATCTTTCTAAACTCCAAATTGCATAAGAAAGGGAGGAATGGGATATTATCTTTCCCAGATGGAAAAAGTCCAGGAAAAAAGCCTCAATAAACACAGTGTTTTAGGTAGTACTCATAGATGTCATTGACCAAATTGACCAGTAAGGTGAGTTCATAGTGCTTGGTCATATTTCATGAGCAGTCCTGTGAGTCATACTTAGGCCCTTTCCTACTTGTGATTATCAAGCATGTGCACTGTTGGTTTTATGTCGTCCACACACTAATTTCTTATGATGCACCTTTTGGATTCTAAAGTTATAGAGTAAATAGGCTTTGTTTGCCTTTAGGAAAAGAACTGAGAAGTATATCGGAAAGTGCAGCAGCCTATTATAGCATGCAGTGTGGGCAGATTTTTTCCGCCAGAACACCTCTCTGGGTACCAAGGAAGACTCCATGGGGTTGGACCCTGGTTCAAATTCTGCCAGCATTCTAGCTCTAAATGAGATTAGTACCTGCCCCCACCTCCTTCACAGACTTCTTCTAAAGATCAAAGGAGAGAATGTGTATGAAAGTACTCTATTTGAGAGGGAGAGTCCAACCTTGTAAAGGATGAAATGATTTTGATTTTATAAAGTGGAGGGGAAATCTTGAATTAAGTCAGATGGGATCTTTGTGGTTTTCTTCTTATGTGTTTAGGGGTCTTGGGATGTTGGTTATATTTTTTAATAAAAAACTAAAAAGTAATTAAAGACATTTATACAAAAAAAGAAGTGCTTCTTATGTTGATATTAAAAGAACGTGAATGTAGTTGAAAGAATGGAGATGACTGACAAAATGAGGAGATGGTTATTGAAGTTCCTTTTACAAAACTCTAACATGGAATATCGTGATGTGAGCCTGATATTTGAGTTCACTGTTCCATAGACTAATTCTGACTTCATGTCTTCATGGTGCTTTCCAAGCCCTTGAGACTTATTTTTTAAGTAAGTCCTCAAGGAACGTAGCCTGCAAACCTAGTATCTTCATGAAGTCCCCAAATAAGATATATGAATATAATTACCCTTTTAAGGGAAAACTGTCATAGGAAGGAAAAATCTTCAATTCCTGGATGAAATTGTCTCTGCATTAAAGATTTTAAGGCTTCTTGAGCCAACACCAATCCTCCTGCATCAGGAGGCCAGTGTGGAAGGGCCCTAAGTCCCTAAGAGAGAGCCTTTGGTTAACTGTGCTGCTGTGGGAACATGCTTACCTGATGCATTGCCAACTGTGTTCGACTTTAAGAATAGTTGGTCAATATGAGATTGCTTTTACTTCAAAGGAGAGATAAGCTCTCCAGTTATTTTACCAGATATTAAGGTACCACATAGGGTCCAAAATGTAATTTGTTCACTTGCATTCTGATAATTAACAAAGGTACAATGGCTAGTGAGTAACCAATACCAGGAGAAGCTAGAGAGAGAGAGAGAGGCATACACTGTGACTAGGGGGTTAGAGTGTGAACAGCTGGATAGATAAGAATCTACAATTATTTTGAAGCCCAAGCAAAGTATTGTTAGCATTATTTGTTGCTGCAGTATTTGTTTATCTGCTCTTTTTCATCTTCTTGCTTATTGTTTAGTATGGTATGGGGAGCAGCACTAAAGCATCCTTCACCCCCTTTGTGGACCCCAGAGTATACCAGACATCTCCCACCGATGAAGACGAAGAAGATGAAGAATCATCAGCCGCGGGTAAGCTAGAAAGCCCTGACGCTTTAGGCTTTCTGCTCTTGCCTGATAAAAAAAATAATAATAATCATTAGTTCAATAGTTAAGCCATGTATTCTTTAGGCCCTAACTTAAAGGGAAGACTTTTATGTTTAATTATTATTTTTTTTAGGATTCCTAAAACAAATTTCGTTCTTTCTTTGCATTTGTCTTTGATTTCTTCATGTCACTTGTGGTAGGAACCCAGAGGTATCCAGGGGCCCTAGGAAAAACTGTTCCTCAGAGATCTCCAAACTTACAACATGTTTCTCAAAAGCAGTTTCTGGGTACAATGCTGTGCACGCAGTAGACACTTGATAAGTGCCTGTGAAGTTGTGTTGAGCTCCAGGTGTGTGCTTCCCACTGCAAAAGCCTGGCTGCTTTCCACAGTCTTGCTTTCTAGACTTCTGCGACTCACTAATCATCAGACTCAACTTAGGCCAATTCATCAGCTGGCAATGTGGAATTTCAAAAAGCAAATCCTCCCTGCATATATGGCAGAGCATGAGGGTGATGTATTTAATTTTATGAGTAACCCCTTAAACTACTCAAGTGGTGTCCATAAGCCTGTTTGACTAATGGATAAAATACTGCTTTTATGAATGACATACTTTACTAAAAAAAGTGTAAAATATGCATATTTCAGAGTTTCTTTGCCTTTGCTACAATGCACACTAAACAAGAAGAAATCATTGTGTTTTGAAACCCCTTCTCCATAACTCCATGGGTTACTTTTTAAGAAGCCACTGACTTCTCTGATTCTTTTTCTCAAAGCTCTATTTACTAGCGAACTTCTTAGGCAAGAACAGGCCAAACTCAATGAAGCCAGAAAGATTTCAGTGGTCAACGTAAACCCAACCAACATCCGGCCCCATAGCGACACACCAGAAATCAGAAAATACAAGAAACGCTTCAACTCAGAAATACTTTGTGCAGCGCTGTGGGGTAAGTTGGTGCTCTTTGCAGCTCAGTAATGAATTGACCCTCAAGCATTTAAAGCTGGGGGATCTTACCATCAGAAGAGCGCTGCTGGAATCATGGGTGTTAGAGACCTGACCTGGGTCTATCTTAGCCTCAGGAAAGATCAAGAACAATTTTATATGTAGCACAAACAGATACCCAGGATAATGACATGAGATTCAGAACCACCTGACATAAGTGATGGACTAGAGCCAACAATAGATCTAGCAACCACATAATACAACACCCACTGTGTGATGTGCCCCACATTCTGTGATCCCTACAACATCTCACAAGGGGAATAAAGGCATTACCTCTCTTTCACAGCTGAAAAACTAGCCCAGCATATTTCAGTGAATTGCTAAAGGCCACACTAGTAATCACAGGATAAAATTTGAAAAGGAAAATAGATGATGAACCTTCCCCTTTAGTTCAAAACATGAACCTGCAGTTCCTGTGAAAAAGATCTGCAGGTTTTAGCTGACCTCAAACTCAGTGTAGGTGTGATGGTCTGTGTTATTATAAATGTCATGTTCAGATCAAGGAAAGACATGCCCCACCTGTACCCATCTAAAGTACCAGACCGGGTTTGGGGGCCACAATTTTATAAGGATAAAGGCATTTGAGATGTTAGTGGAGAAGAGCGTGAAGCCCAAAAACCATTTCATGGGAGGTGTGATGGAGAGAAGTAAGGCTCTGTCCTCTGGAGAAGAGACAGAAAACACCATAAATATGTTAATATTGACCATGTACCTGAAAAAGCAGACATTGATGTTCCTCAGAAGAATGACATACAACAAGCAAGAGAAGTTAGAAAGTTACCTGTTCATGAATATAGTCCATGGTGCATTGGACCTGTGTTTATGTGTGTGTTGTGTGTTGGGGGTGGGAGGGGCGGTGATATGCCTAGGGATGAATTTTTAGTATTATAGCTATCCAGACAAGCTTTCTAATAGGGATTTTTGTATGAGAGGTGGGCTGGACTAGATTTAGATGCCTGAGAAGTTCCTTACAGTCATTATTCCTGTGACTCTTAAACTGTTAACACTTTCGCTTGAATTATTTTATCATTTCCTAACAGGGAGCAGAACCTCAGAACATAAGTTAAGCTGTGGTGTGAGGGGGAGGAAGGGGTTTTCTCCTAGTGGGGTATGGAAATGGGGTACTCTGTTGTATGTTGAAGGTGAATAGGCTAGAAATCACTGCATAAACTAGGGTGGGAGTGAACCTTGGGGGAGTCTTGAGGTGGGATTTAAAGAGCCAAGAAAGGGGGGGGTTTATTACAGGAAAGGAACAAAGGCAAATTGTGGTGGTGTCACAGCTGTGCCTTAGGCTCCTCTTGAGAAGGACTCTTTATACTAGGTAGTAAATGCCCAGATGTAATAAATGTTGCTACAACTTCATAAATTAAAACTAATTTCATTACCAAAGAGACAGTGATTTAATTACTATGTCAGAGCTTTTACTTCTGCACTCCCAACTATAGAGCCTACTTGCCCATTAGTTTATATTTACAAAGCACCATTTCTTAGCTTTTACAGGGACCCCAGATGCAGAAGGTTAAAGCCTGTAAAAAGTCAGTGTTGGGGTGCTTCTTAAATTTGCAGGTGTGAACCTCCTGGTGGGAACTGAAAATGGCCTGATGCTTTTGGACCGAAGTGGGCAAGGCAAAGTCTATAATCTGATCAACCGGAGGCGATTTCAGCAGATGGATGTGCTAGAGGGACTGAATGTCCTCGTGACAATATCAGGTATGTTACTAGGATAACCGAGTCCTCCAGGTCTGCACAGGTGGAAAGGTTACCTCATTCCTGAAGAAACAGTAATTTCTGCCCTTTCCAGCTAACAAGAGACACAATGATTTATAGCAGTATAGTCAGAGTGAGATCACCTGTATTTTGTAGCTCTGGACAGTCTGACCTCCAAAGGTAAGTGTCTCTCACCTCTGCTTGAAATCTGAATTAGGCAGGGACATACCACTGAATCGTTATGGGCCTTTAACCACTGCTAGGACTCAGCAAGGATGCTTTTAAGATGTCTGCACTCCAGTCATTGCTGTCTACTCTCAGAGGGAGAAGATCAAAATGTAGGCTTCTGGGAGTAAGAAATTTTATAAGCAGGAATTTCTGTGGTCTCTCTTCTCACAAGAACTGCTCCAGCTTAGTTCACTGATGTTTTAGCAAGCACAGCTGGCCCACTGGGTGACTGAGTCTGCAAAGAAATTTGAATGTGGGATCATTCCTGCTACACTCTGCAGCTTCCTTGTCCCAAAAAGAGCTTTAATAAAAAGATGGAGACAGTCCTAGCTTGTTTGGCTCAGTGGATAGAGCACTGACCTGCGGACTTAAGGGTCCCGGGTTCAATTCCCGGTCAAAGTCACATACCTCAGTTGTAGGCTTGATTCCCAACACTGGTTGGGGCATGTGCAGGAGGCAACCAGTTGACATGTCTCTCTCACATCAGTGTTTATCTCTGCCTCTCCCCCTCCCTTTCACTCTCTAAAAATCAATGGAAAAATATCCTTGGGCAAGGGTTTAACAAACAAACAAAAAAAGATGAAGACAAAAGTGAGGAGATATGGAAAGTCTAGCCTGCACCCCAACCAGTGGGTCAGAATCCCTTGGAGTGGGCTCAGACATCCATTGCTTTCATAGCTCCTGAGGTGTTTCCTGCATGCAGCCAAGTTTGAAAAGCATGGCTCTACACTCAGCCACTGTTTTGCAGAGACATGCAGCGCTACTGCGTTGAATCTTGAATAAAGTTGAACTCTTCAACTGTACTTCTATTTTGAATAAAATGTCTTTACTTTTAAATGACTTTCTTTTACCTTTCCACTGAATACTCAGAGTTTTTTTGTTTTTTTTATTCTGCCCACATAAGAGTTAACCAAGTAAATTATTCTTCTATTATCATTAGAGTTAAATTCCGTGTAGTCCTTTGTTCTGGTTAATTGCTTTTTTGATTGCTCTACTACCAAATCACATTTAAAACCACACATCTGCCAGTCACCTACCAAAAGTGGAAATGATACCAGAAAAGTCACATTCAGGCTTCATCATGTTGTGAGTGACACATTCCCATTTTTTAAAGTGGAAGCATTTCCTCTTCTCACGAGGCATAGATGGGGAAAGAAAAAGATGAAGATAGGAGCAAAGGATGCTTGAACTGCCTTTGGGTCTGTGTTGGCAGAAAGAGAGAAGAGGTGGCTCTCCCACTCATCCTGGTCAATACATATTCTAGGCTTTTGGCTTCAAAAAGGAGCAGTAACTTCACTATGATTTCCTTAATTTAAGTTACAAATGCACTCTCCTGTCAAATCAGTGTGCGATGCTGTAATGAATTGTCTTCTGGTAAATATTACATATGTAAAATGTAAAACATCTTTTGATACCTAAGAGAAATCAAAGGAAAATAAGTACCCAAGAAGGAAAACCCACAGGCCTAAATTTTATCATACTAAACATTCTTTACTCTGGGATCATTTTACCAAAGTGAACTTGTAAGTTTTGTTTTTTTTCCAAGTACTCATCTTTTTTTCCTTCTCCATTTTTGTGTGGTATTTCTTTCTATGATCTCAGTACCATAAGTGTGTCCCATGTTATAGCTCAGACTACCCTCGTTGAACTTATTTCTCTTGTTTTCTTATAAAATTCCTCTATTTGTTAAACAGATAAAATAAAACTACTACCAGCTGTCATCTTTAAAGTAATAGAGGAGGTAAATAAGAGGCTCTCCATTCACATATGCTGTTAGGTTAGCAGGTGAAGGAGTGGAAGTCACACATAAATATGATAAAATGTCCAGTTGTCAGAATTCCTTCATATAATTAGATCTAGAATATTCTGGAACTTTGATCAACCATTCTGTTACACAATTAGGTCTTACTGTGATCAGCAGACACTACCCTTTGCATCAAGAAGAGAGGGTAAGAGCAGCATGCTCAAATAAAAAAATAAAAAAAAAACGACCTGAAGGCAAAGACAAATTTTAAAATGGTTATTTGTTCAAAACAATTGGGGTTGTTTCAATCATAAGTTTTGGCAGAGACACACACACTTTGATGGTGCTGAAGACACTGGCTATTGTGCCTTTATACACACACAAACACACACAATTGTAAATGAAAATAAATGAATAAAATAAAATGGAAATGGGACGGGTTAAGAGAAAAAGCTATCACAGGGGTTTGAAATTAAAGCTCCATTATTTCTACAGGAAAGAAGAATAAGCTACGAGTTTACTATCTTTCATGGCTAAGAAACAGAATACTACACAATGACCCGGAAGTGGAAAAGAAACAAGGCTGGATCACTGTTGGGGACTTGGAAGGCTGTATACATTACAAAGTTGGTAAGTCTCAAAGCATGGAACGGTTTTGTGCTCAATCTGAATTATTCTGTTAAGTTTCATTTCATTTTTTTCTATCAGAAATTGATGCATTTATGACCAAGTTAAGATGTTGCTGAAACCTTAAGTGTACTTGCATTATTTCCCAACAAAAAAAGCCAGGTGGGTGAGGTTTAATGAGTACATTCAGAATAAAGCCCCAGGCTCCAGTTTAAGCATTTATAGCCACTCCGGCCTATTAAAATGACAGTGAAGGAATACAAATGTCATAAACCCACAAGGGCAAATGGACCAGGAGGAGAGAAACCAACAAATGAGATGTCAACAAAATTGAACAAGAGTAGCTAGATGATTGAAAACAAACTTAGCCAACCAGGAAATGCTGAATTTTAAGTTTTCAGTGAATAAATTTATCAAAATCAATCTAGTCACTTAACAGAACCCAGACAGACCCAGGACCTGAGGCCCCAGCTGGAAGCATAAAGTCAAATTGAAAACAGAAGGATTGTTGAAAAGTTGATGAGTGGCACGTCCTCATAGTAGAAGTCAGTCAGGGAGAAACCAAGATGGCGGCATAGGTGAGCACCTAAACTGCTGCCTCGCACAACAATTTCAAAACTACAACTAAAAGACAGAACGGACATCATCCAGAACCACAGGAAGGCTGGTTGAGTGGAAATTCTACAACTAGAAGGAAAGAGAAAAGCTCATGGAAAATCAGAGGAGCGGCAAAGGGCTGAGGTACGGAGACACGCACACAGAGAGGAAGGTCGGCTGAGTGCCTAGCTGACTTTCTCTGGCGGGAGGGGGAAAGAAGCCCCCGAATGCATTGAACCCCAGTTCCGACTGCACTGAACCCCAGTTCTGGGCGAAACCCCGTGGACCCAGGCTCATACAGGGGGAGTCTAGACTGTCAGGTAGAGAGAAAGGCACTCGGAGACTCGGGGGAGCCACGGCGGGCAGGGGTCTGGAGGCGCACGCGTGCAAGTGCTCGCAGAAAAGATTGAATGTGGAGGTTGCCGCAGGCTTTCCCTAGCAGAAGGGAGTCAGAAGCTCCTGACTGCACTGAACCCCAGTTCTGACTGCACTGAACCCAAGTTCCAGGCAAGCCCCTGGGGGCCCATGCTCTTACGGGGGGAATCTGGACTGTCAGGCGGAAACTCAGGGGAGCCACGGAAGGCAGAGGTCTGGAGGTGTGCGGGCAAGGGCAGGGCTGATGAGAAGCCAAGACTGTCTGCTCTGCTCTGAGACTCCGCCCCATCCAAGCTGAGCACAGAGGCTTTTGCAATTTTGCAAGTCCGGTCCTATAAGGCTGTCTCCAGCACCGAACTTCCCCCAGCGTAGACATAGCTGATCCTCACAGCCAACTGGCCTGGAGGTCAATTCCTCCCAGTGATACCAACAACAATCAAGACTTAACTACAACAAGGCTCTACACACAGTCCACAAAGGGGTGCACCAAGAGTGTCCACCTCAGGTTAACTGGGGAGGCTGACCCACTGGGCCATATAGGAAACCTAGCACACAAATCTACCCTACCAACTCAGGGAAGCAGTGAAAATACGGCATCAAAGAAACAGATCACAAACGAAAGAAATGGAGGAAAACAAACGACTGGATATAGAATTCAAAACCACGGTTATAAGGCTTTTCAAGAATATCCTAGAAAAGGCCGATAAATTTAGCAAGACCCTCAAAGATATGAAAAAGGACCAACTAGAAATTAAACATACACTGACTGAAATAAAAAATATTATACAGAGACCCAATAGCCTACTAGAGGAACGCAAGAATCAAGTCAAAGATTTGAAATACAAAGAAGCAAAAAATACTCAACCAGAAAAGCAAAAAGAAAATAGAATCCAAAAAGTTGAAGATAGTGTAAGAAGCCTCTGGAACAACTTCAAGTGTACCAACATCAGAATTATGGGGGTGCCAGAAGAAGAGAGAGAGCAAGATACTGAAAACCTATTTGAAGAAATAATGACTGAAAACTTCCCCCACCTGGTGAAAGAAATAGACTTACAAGTCCAGGAAGCGCACAGAACCCCAAACAAGAGGAATCCAAAGAGGACCACACCAAGACACATCATAATTAAAATGCCAAGGGCAAAAGACAAAGAGAGAGTATTAAAAGCAAGAGAAAAACAGTTAATTACCTACAAGGGAGCACCCATACGAATGTCAGCTGATTTCTCAACAGAAACTATGCAGGCCAAACGGGAGTGGCAAGAAATATTCAAAGTGATGAATAGCAAGAACCTACAACCAAGATTACTCTACCCAGCAAAGCTATCATTCAGAATGGAAGGTCAGATAAAGAGCTTCACAGATAAGAAAAAGCTAAAGGAGTTCATCACTACCAAACCAGTATTATATGAAATGCTGAAAGATATTCTTTAAGAATAGGAAGAAGAAAAAGGTAAAGATAAAAATTATGAACAACAAATACATATCTATCAACAAGTGAACCTAAAAATCAAGTGAATTAAAAACCTGAGGAACAGAATAAACTGGTGAATATAATAGAATCAGGGGCATAGAAAGGGAGTGGACTGATAATTCTCAGGGGGAAAGGGATATGGGGGGTGCAGGAATAGTCTGGACAAAAATCGCATACCTATGGATGAGGACAGTAGGGGGCAGGTAAGGGCAGAGGGTGGGGTGGGAACCGGGTGGAGGGGAGCTATGGGGGGAAAAAGGAGAAACAATTGTAATAATCTGAACAATAAAGATTTATTAAATTAAAAAAAAAAAGTCAGTCAGGCAGCCGCCCGACTCCCAATTGAAATAGAAGTGTGGGTGGGTGGGTGGGTGGGTGAACCAGAGAACTTGTATGCAAATATGCATAACCAATGGACACAGACAATAGGGTAGTGGAGGCCTCGGGTGGGTGGTGGGGGCAGGTTATAAGGGGTCAGTGGGAGAAAAAGGGGGACATATGTAATACTTTCAACAATAAAGATTAAAAAAAAAAAAGAAATAGAAGATGAAAGGTTGGCACAGCCGATCTGATGATAGGAAATACTGAATTGTAAGGACACACACACCTCCATCTCCTGTTTAGTTCCCAAAATGTCGGTCCCAAGCAAGAGATTCAGAGATTCATCTTTGGAGAAACTAAATGGCCAGAAAGAAAAGCTGTTCAGGCATTAGTATTTGAAATGCCTATGAACAAAGCTTGCTGCCTAACATCTTAAAGTGAAGCCCAGCGGTTGGTAAGCCCACATATCAGAAATGGGGAAATCCACTGATAGGCAGGAAACTTAGAAAGGGATTTAGAAGGAACAGGATAATGAGGAGTGGAAGAACATTTTAAAGAAAGAAATGATAACTTCAGAAAGATTATAAAAACTTTTTCATAAAAGAAGAATAAAGGCTATTTAAAATTGTGGAGCAGGGTTGGGGAAAGTCATTCAGAAAACTAGAAAAAATCTTAGAAATTAAAATGTATTGGCAGGAATAAAAAATGTAATAGAAATGTTGAAATATAAAAATGAGAAATCTCCTAGAAAGTAGAACAAAAAAAGGAGGGATGGAGAGGGGATAGTTGAGAAATAAAAAGTGGTTCATAAAAAAGTGGTAACATGAGTTTTAGAAAAAAAAGAGAAAATAAGAAATAGAAGAGGAAAGTATGAAAGAAAGAATACAAGAAATATTTTTTATAACTAAAGCCTTGAAATCACAAATTAAAAGGTTTCATTGAGTGCCCAGAAGAGTAGATTTAAAAAAAGATTCACCTCAAGATGTATCAACATGATATTTCAGTATCCAGGATGTGAAGCTCCTTAAAGTTTCCAAATCATAAGTAAATAAATAAACAGTTTACATATAATAGACCCAGAATCAGGTGGCCTGGGACTTATCAGCAATACTAGAAAATTGGAAGACAATGGATCTAGGCTTCAAAATTCTGAGGGGAAGGTTATTTTCACCTCGTATTTATAATCCTCTGAATTCACCAGAACTCTCCAGAGAAACAGAACCAATAGGGTATATGTATGTGTGTGTCTGTCAGTCCAAGCAAAGGGTTCCAGAAGAGGTGGGTTCAAGAAAAAATAAAATTTTACTAATAGATTACCTGTCTCATTTGACTGTTGAAGGCAGTTAAAGTTCTAGCAGAAGGTTTACATGTGCTTAGTGATAGATACATAGAAAATAAGGACATGAAAAAATGAGAGAAAACAAGAAAGGAAATATAATTATGGTATACTATGCACCCATCTGTGAACAATAATAATTTGAACACAGAATATTGATTTAAGCAAAAATTACAAATGTAACTATATTGAATGGAGAAGAAGAAATGTGTATGTTTAAGAGTGAGACTAGAGAGGAGATTGTTATAAGAAACTAAATCCTTTCCATACTACAAAGTCAGTAGATAATATGTACAACTGAAAAAAAAAAACACACAAGAAATAACATTGTGAGAGAGAACCAAGATGGTGGCATAGGTAAACACCTGTACTTGCTGCCTCTTACAACCACATCAAAACTACAATTAAAAGACAAAACAGCTATCATTCAGAACCACAGGAAAACTGGCCAAGTGGAAGTTCTACAACTAGAAGGAAAGAAAAAAGCACATTGAGACTGGGTAGGAGGTGCGGAGGCGCATACAAAACAGGCTGGCAACTGGGTGCGCTGTTGTTGTTTTTTCAATCGGGAGGGAGATACAAGCTCCAGATTGCTCTGAACTCCAGTTTCAGGCGAGACTCTGGGGACCCAGACTCATACGGGGAGAAACTGGACTGTCTGGCACCAGGCCAGAACGTGAGGGAGGCTTCCTCTCAGAGGTGCTCGCAGCGATCATTGTTCCTGCGTGGGAGCATGGGACACAGAGAACCGGCAGAGCCAGCTGACTGGCAGTCATTGCTATTTGCTCCACCCTGGTGATTCCCTGAGAGCCCGCCCCACCCAATTTACAACCCCATGCAAGCTGTGTGCAGTGGCTCTTGCATATGAAAGGCCTGTCCTTTCGCAGCCTAACCTAACAAACTGCATCTGGTCAGAGAGCTCAAAAGCTTCCAAAAGAAGGCCCAAGGCTCTTGGCAGCAGTAGCTGCCTTGCTTCACAGCTAGGCCTCATCTGGACACTTCCAAACCCCAAAAAAAGATGAGGAATCTGCAGATCTTGCTGTAGCTCCTGCTGGGTGGCCTCAGGCAGTGGCTAACTTTGCACCTTCTTGGAGATCCAAGAGCCAGTATACCCAGTGGTCAGTGTGAGACCACACCAGATTACAACTCTTCATATCCATAAGAGACACACTCAAGGAGCAGACTCAGTGGGCACCAAAGCCCCACTGAAGCAAGTCCTGCCCCATAAGGGTGTCTCCAGCACAGCAGTTCTTCCATTGTAGACACAGCTGGTCCTCACAGCCAATTGGCCTGTCGGTCAAGTCCTCCCAGTGATACCAACAGCAATCAAGGCTTAACTACAACAAGACTGTGCACCCAGTCCACAAAGGGGTGCACCAAGAGTGTTCACCTCAGGTGATTAGGGAGGCTGAGTCACTGGGCCCTATAGGACACCTAGCACACAAGGCCACTCTATCAATACAGGGAAGCAGCCAAAATGCGAGACAAAGAAACAGGTCACAAATAAAAGAAAGGGAGGAAAGCAAACTACTGGATATAGAGTTCAAAACCACAGTTATAAGGTTACTCAAGAATCTTCTAGAAACCTCTGAGGAACTTAGTGAGACCTTCAAGGATCTTAGTGAGAATGCCAAAAAAAAAAAATGGAAAAGGACCAGTCAGAAATTAAGCATACACTGACTGAAATAAAAAATAATATACAGAAATCCAACAGAAGACTAGAGGACCCCAAGAATCAAACCAAAGATTTGAAATACGAGGAAGCAAAAAACACCCAACCGGAAAAGCAAAAAGAAAAAAGAATCCAAAGATATGGAGATGGTGTAAGGAGCTTCTGGGACAACTTCAAACGTACCAGCATCCGAATTATGGGGGTGCCAGAAGAAGAGAGAGAGCAAGATATTGAAAACCTATTTGAAGAAATAATGACTGAAAACTTCCCCCACCTGGTGAAAGAAATAGACTTACAAGTCCAGGAAGCACACAGAACCCCAAACAAGAGGAATCCAAAGAGGACCACACCAAGACACATCATAATTAAAATGCCAAGGGCAACGACAAAGAGATAATCTTAAAAGCAGCAAGAGAAAAGCAGTTAGTTACTTGAAAGGGATTGCCCATACAATTGTCAGCTGATTTCTCAACAGAAACTATGCAGGCCAGAAGGGAGTGGCAAGAAATATTCAAAGTGATGAACAGCAAGAACCTACAACCAAGATTACTCTACCCAGCAAAGCTATCATTTAGAATTGAAGGTCAGATAAAGAGCTTCACAGACAAGAAAAAGCTAAAAGAGTTCATCATCACCAAACCAGGATTATATGAAATGCTGAAGGGTATTCTTTAAGAAGAGGAAAAAGAAGAAAAAGGTAAAGATAAAAATTATGAACAACAAAGTGACAACAAATACATATCTATCAATAAGTGAATCTAAAAATCAAGTGAATAAAAAATCTGATGAACAGAATAAACTGGTGAATATAATAGAATTAGAGGCATAGAAAGGGAGTGGACTGACAATTCTCGGGGGGAAGGCAGTGTGGGGGGGTGCGGGAAGAGATTGGACAAAAATCTTACACCTATGGACGAGGACAGTGGCGGGGGGTAAGGGCATGGGGTGGGGTGGGAACCAGGTTGAGGGGAACTATGGGGGGGAAAAAGAGGAACATCTGTAATAATCTGAACAATAAAGATTTATTTAAAAAAATAAATAACATTGTAAGAATGTTATTTAGAAATATGGAAATAAATTGCTAAAGAAGTAAGTGAAAATATATTAAAGACAGAATGTGTAAACAGAAGGGACATGCTTCAAAAAAAGAGCTCAAAAAAATAAAAAGAGCTCAAAGAGCAAGAATTTGGTGTTATTCTGGGATGTCCAATTTCTTTATAACACAGAATATTCTGTTCAAATATTGCATTAAAAAAAATGACTGCCATGTGTACTATTTTAGTCTGTTCAGGCTGCTATAACCAAATACCACAGACTGGATGGCTTATAAGCAACTAGAAGCCTGATGCACAAAATTCGTACAAGAATAGGCCTTCCTTCCCCCGCTGCCAGCACCAGCTTCCCTCTGGTACCCAGGACCCGGGCTTCCCTTGCAGCTCCGGCTTCGTCCGGAAGGTCGTCCAGAAGGACGTCCAGAAGGTCATTCGACTGTCTGGTCTAATTAGCATGCTTTTATTATTATAGATTATTATAGACAGGAATTTATTTCTCACAGTTCTGGAGGCTGGGAAGTCCAACCAAGACCAAGGTACTGGCAGATGTCTCTGCAGCTTCAGAGACAGCTGTCTTGTCACTACAACCTCACCTACCAGAAGGGCAGAGGGATCTTTCTAGGTTCTCTTTTATAAGGGAACTAAACCCTTATACATTTCTAATAATTGGAATTCCAATGTGGATAATAAGCAAATGGAAGCCTTTATATCTCTACCCATTTGCTAATTTTTCTACCAGCTCTCCCCTGCTTGCTTGCATGTGGATGAACATAAAAGCCAGGCAAGGAAACATCAAGGGATAGTATGTATATTCTTATTTCAATGTATAGTTTACATCTAGACCTAGTGATTAAAGACAGTCCTAAGCCAGTTACATCCTTAGATGAAGAAAAGAGTGTTTAGTACAAAGCAAAAGGCCCCAAGTATTATGCAAACCAAATACACGAAAGGAAGTTAAATCTGTCTCTAAGAAAATCCTACACCAATATCATCACCCTTAATTGTGGTTTTATTTGTACAGGGTGAGGCAAAAGTAGGTGTACAGTTGTTAATATGTGAAACATAGTTTGTTCTTGTATTATTACTTATTGATTATTATATTATTTTCCATACAGACAACTATAAGCCTACCTTTGCCCCACTCTCTATATTTGCATATTATGCTTACATTCATTAATACAAAAACTTGAATAAATTGATAAGCTTTTTTAATTTATAATTTTCTATTACAGTTAAATATGAAAGGATCAAATTCTTGGTGATTGCCTTAAAGAATGCCGTGGAGATATATGCTTGGGCTCCTAAACCATATCATAAGTTCATGGCATTTAAGGTAAGCAGGCATGTGATTACCTAAAAAGTGCTTGTTTTGTTTTGTTTTGTTTTTTATTTTAGGTTCCTACCAGTTAACAAAGTGCTCTGTTTTGCACCCAGACTAATATAACAGTCCTATATGTAATAAACCTCTTTTAGAAGTCTAGAAACTCTTAGGTTTATTATTCTGAAAGTAAAGACTAAGGAGTAATAAATGCTAAAAAATTAGTCAAATTAAAATTTGGGTACACACTCCTCCATTCAGGTCTATGAATCACCATCTCCAAGTGGCATTTAGTATAGAATGATTCCCAGGCGAATCCTTAATTGTGGTATTAGGCAACGAGATTCTTTATACAGCCACCTAACTAGGGCACTCTGATATTTCATCTCAAAAAGGCAGACCAACAGCAGCCCTGAATTTTAAGGTTGAACTGAGTCTCTAAATCTTACAATCTTCATAAGCCTTGTGGGGTAAAGTCCCTAAAACTCACTTGATGCTCCATATCCCCAATTTCTCTAAAATGAAGACTGAATTTAGTCACATCTGAAAATGACCTAGCTTCTTTACATTCTTCAATTTCAATGGCTTTTTTTTCCACCTTGTCTGAGTCTCTACCCACCATGGTTAGACTAATCAACAAGAGCGGGATAGGGATATGCTAGTCCCATTGCCCCAGATCATGAAAACTGACCCCCAAATGCCAGAAGGACCAGTACTTGTTTTCAGAGCTGCATAGTCTGTCCACAGCCAATGTAAATTTCTCTTCTGTTCATTCTCTCTCTCTCTTGCTGCCTATTGTCTCTCTCTTTATATCTCAGTGGTTCTCACTTTTTCCCCATCTTTTGACCATTATTCCCTTTGACCCTTTCTGTATTCTTAACTTCCCACATATGCCATGTGAGGGCAGAAGCTACCTTGGGAACACTATAAGCCCATCTTCAGGGCGGAATCACCCACTTTTTTTCTTGTTCCCTTAGCGCTAGGGGCTCATTTGTGATGTGCACAAGAAGATAGATTCACCAGTGGAAATGGGCACCCCTCCATAACCCCACTTTTATACAGAGGAATTTTTGTAATGCATTAGGTTAGTAATAACACTTAAGAGATCACTCCTAAAAGCTAAAGTGGTACTACTGTTCTGCCAAAATCTCTCTCTGCAAAAGCTTTTCAATCAAGATCCCATTCCAGTTCTGAAGTTGCTGCCATCGGTTTACTAGCGAAAGTGCATGAGAGTGTGAAATGCTTTGTTCAGCAGATCAGGCCTGGAAAGAGGGAAGAGCAAAGGCAAGGAAGGGCTTGAAAAAAAAGATTGGAGATGACTGGAGGCTGAACCCTCCCACTGGACAAGGATACCAGGCTAAGGTTTCCCATCCTGTGTGGATGTTAGCAGTGGATGAGGAGAGGAGTCTGTTAGGGGGCAGTGGCATTATAGTAAGGCACTTGGGTTTCACAAATTCTTTCCCAGACTTCAAGACCCAGTAAAGGTAAAAGGTGGCAAAGGAAAACAGAAGCACACTTGACTGAAAGCTAGTTGAGCTGTTAGCTGTAGATTCAAACAAGTAGAACCTAGATTAACTTAGCTGGAGCGCTCCTTTTTCCTTTATAGTTAAACCCAACTAGCCAACTAAGCATAGTTCTCTGAAGATTCATCCTGGTTGTTTTATATGTCAGTAGTTTATTCCTTACTAGAGGCCCAGTGCACAAAATTTGTGCACTGGGGAGGGGTGGTCCCCCAGCCTGGCCTGTGCCCTCTCACAGTGCAGGAGCCCTGCAATCGATCACCCCAAAGAGGTAGGCCCCACCCACCCATCCGGGACTCCTCGATGGATTGCCCCAAAGAGGTAGGCTGGAGCCTTGGGACCCACCTCCACGCCGCACATGCAGCATCAAGCCCCCACCCACTTGCGCATGCCCACTGCACACGCAGTCTCCTGGTGATCACTCGTTATGGCATGAGAGCGTCATGACCACATAGGCTTTTATTAATAGGACTAGTGGCCCGGTGCACGAAATTTGTGCAGGGGGGGGGGGGGTTGTCCCTTAGCCCAGCCTGCACCCTGTCCAATCTGAGACATCCCTCTCACAATCCAGGACTACTGGCTCCTAACTGCTCACCTGCCTGATTGCCCCTAACCACTCTGCCTGCTGGCCTGCTGGTCCCCACTGCCCCCCTGCCAGCCTTCTTGCCCCCAACTGCCTCCCCTTGCTGGCCTGATTGCCCCCAACTGGCCCCCCTGTCAGCCTGATCACCCCCAACTGCCCTCCCCTCCTGGCCTGATTGCCCCTAACCACTCTGCCTGCCAGCCTGCTCACCCCCACTGCCCCCCTGCCAGCCTTCTTGCCTCCAACTGCCCCCCCCACTGGCCTGATCACCCCCAACTGCCCTCCCCTCCTGGCCTGATCACCCCTAACCACCTTTGCCTCTGTCCTGACACCATGGCTTTGTCCGGAAGGTCTCCTAGTCTAATTAGCATATTACTCTTTTATTAGTATAGATTATTGCTGAGTAGTAGTTCATAGTATGCATATACCACAATTTGTTTAACCATTTTTCCTGCCAAAGGATGACAAGTGAATTTTTTTCTAGTTTGGGGAATTTATTCATATAAAGCTGCTATAAACATTCATGTGAAAAAAATGAGTAGAGTTTTGTGATGTTCTACCCCCACCTTTCCATTAATCCTGAGTAGGCTTAGCATAGAGCTGACCTGGTGGCCCACCCCAGAATGTCTCTGAAAAGGTAGCAGCCAATGTAGACCTGCCTGTCTGTCACATTGGAAGGAGAGGGGCCAGAGAGGTGATTGGACCTTCTCCTGAGGGAAAAGACCAGAAATAAACAGGAAAGAACAGCAGTTTTAACATATGATGATGGTATCAAAAATTGACAACTGTAAACTACTTCTCTTCCCTAGAGGACAAGGGGTAGAGAAAGGGTCACAAATGGATGCTAGACCCTTCTTCCTAGATCCAGAATATGAATAGACTTAAAATTGAAAGAGAAATTTCCTGGTGTTTCTGTTTAAGAAAGTTAGATATTAAATTCCACCCCGCAATGGCTAAAGGAGAAAATTATTAAGATAACCTGTTTTAATGATGTGTACACTCATGGGGTGATTTTTAAAGTCTTTTGCAGATCTCCAGCACAAGCCACTGCTTGTGGATCTCACGGTAGAAGAAGGTCAAAGATTAAAGGTTATTTTTGGTTCACACACTGGTTTCCATGTAATTGATGTTGATTCAGGAAACTCTTATGATATCTACATACCATCTCATGTAAGTTTCTGGAAGCCTACTGTCATGGCTTTCTGTGCAACAACATGTGTGTAGAAACATTGTACATTTTTAATAGAAGTCATGCCTTTACTGGTCAATAAAGCGGATGGACTTTTGACCTTCACTAAATAGACAATGCTTTTAATAAATAAAACATGTAAATGTAATGTTTATGACTGCTTAAAACTGAGTAACACATAATAGCAGTTCTTTGCCATTTACTGGATATGTTGTCTCATTGAACTTCAGATTAAATACATATGGTGTTTTTCCTTCAAGGGCATAAATTCTGTTCTTTAAGCAGGAGTACAATAGATGAGTTCCTATTTTCAGGTTTTGAAGAGAGATTGGTTCATTTCATGTAGGAGAAGGCCAATGGCCCTTTTTCTGCCATTTTTGTTTCTCTTTTCAATTCCACAGTTCATGTAGTGGAATCTGACACCCTGGCTTAGCCTGTATTTACTTTGCAATTATGGACACATTAGGCAGTCTCTCCAGCCCTCAGCTTTCACAACTCTAAAATGGGGATAAAATATCCTATGGTTTTCATCACATTAAATGAGGTAATACATTTAAAGTAGCTGGTACAGGGCCCTGCAAATTATAGTATTAACATTACTATGCTGACACATTGCCTAAAACATGACTTCTAATTTTATTTTTAAATTATTTTTTATTTTCCAATTACATTGACATTCAATATTATCTTAGTTTCAGGTGTACAGCATAGTGGTTAGACATTTAAATAACTTATGAAGTCAGTACCCACCTGGCACCACACAAAGTTATTAAAGTATTATTAACTATATTCTCTATGCTGTACTTGACATCCCCATGACTATTTTATAACTGCCAATTTGTACTTCGTAATCCCTTCACCTTTTTCACCCAAATGCTGCACATGGTTTTGCTTAGTAGTATTGGTTTAGTGTAAATTGTGTTTTCTTCATGTAATTCCAAGGCTAACATACAGTAGAAACTATTAGGAAAATCTGAGGCCTAATCTGTTGCTGATTTGTATTTGGAGAGTTTAAAGACTTTTTACTCCAAAGAAATATAATTAGAAAAAAAAGTTGTTTTAGTACATCATTCACACACACATATACACATTCACGTCATTCATTGCTGCAATAGAGCTTCACCTCATGTGTGTGTGTGTGTGTGTGTGTGTGTGTGTGAGAGAGAGAGAGAGAGAGAGAGAGAGAGAGAGAGAGATATCCATCCCAGGATCAGAGTTCTGTGGCATCACCATGGTCATTTTTGATCCTCCCATTCCTACCCACTAAGGAGCTACTGAACTACATAACATCCCCAACCTGGGGATCACAGCAGCACCACATCTCTTCTCCTAGAACAAGTCAATCTATACTTATTTCAATAGTGATATTTTTGTAATGAGTGATAATTTTACATTTTTTTCTAAGCAAACCATTAATTTTTATTATTCAGTTATTTAGGCATCCAGATTAACAATCTGTGTTATCTGCCCATAGCCTATTTGGTGGGAATCTGTTTTGGTCCCACCTTTTGGCCCCAATTAGGCTCTTCTCCATCAAATGCAGCTTCTCCTCGTCTTTTTTGGAAGTAAATGGAAAACGTGATTTTTCAATATCTATAAGACATGTGCTCAAATCCCAATTCCACCACCACATATCAGTGCAGCTTTGGTCCAGTTACATAATCCCCCTGAAATGCAGTTGCCTCATTTATAGACAAAGATATCTCCCATGGGGAGTTGTTCTGAGGACTAGAAATTGTATAGGTAAAGGGCCGAGTGTTTGGCACACAGTAGGTGCTCCAGAGTTGTTGTTATTTCAGGATCAGGTTAATTGTATTCTCGACCAAGTGCCTAAGTGTGTGTTTACCAGAGTATGTGACAGGTTGGTGGTTCAATTAAGCAAATCAGAATGTCAGTCTCTAGAATGAAAATGGCGGGGGACCCTCATTTTTGCAATTCTTAATGATTAATAGTCAAGATGTTGCCTTATTTTTAAAAAGAATAATGCCTGACCTTTTTTTTGTCTTCTAGATTCAGGGCAATATCACTCCTCATGCCATTGTCATCTTGCCTAAAACAGATGGGATGGAAATGCTTGTTTGCTATGAGGATGAGGGGGTGTATGTGAACACCTATGGCCGGATAACTAAGGATGTGGTGCTCCAATGGGGAGAAATGCCCACGTCTGTGGGTAGGTTAACCATTCCTTATCTCCTTCAGCAGTTACACCCCCCAAATGAAACGAAAATCAAGAAATGTGAAACAACCATTTGATTCCACACCAAAAAAAAAAAAAAAAAAAAAAAGTCTGTGAATAACACTTGTAAGACTTGCTTTGTCTGTTTATCTCAAGTCGTTTGTCATTTTTGTGGTTAAGATGTGAACAGATGCTGTGAGTTATTGCCCATCTAATGTTTTTAATGCAGTTTTGGAAATTCCTTTTGACAGCCTACATTCATTCCAATCAGATAATGGGCTGGGGCGAGAAAGCTATTGAGATCCGGTCAGTGGAAACAGGACATTTGGATGGAGTATTTATGCATAAGCGAGCTCAAAGGTTAAAGTTTCTATGTGAAAGAAATGATAAGGTAAATCCGTTTCAACATTTGCATTAGTGTTTGCATTTTAAGAGACCACCAGGTACCTGTGAAACCTTCATTTTCCTTTATACTGATTTGAATCACATCTGTGTTAAACAATCAATATTATCTTGAAATGGCATTATTTGGTTTGATTTATGTGAATCCTCAAAATATATTCTTTATATATCAAAAAAGACAGAAACACATCTAAAAATTTCTTGTAAACTGATAGTAACTTCTGTGGCCTGCAGGACCTATGGTGATTCAGCAGACACCCCAAATTCTCCTAAGCATTTATAAAAGTTGGCCCATCATTAATCATCTCACAGTGGGTCAACTTTAAATTCCGCTTTGAGACTTTTCACAAAATCACTATCGGGACCTAACTCATCACATTATATTCACTTTTTAATGTGTAACATTTGACATGTAGAAATATAAACTTTTAAAAAATGTCACCCATTCCTTAAGAAATGCACAATCACAAACTCAACTAGTGCCATGTCCTGTGTCATTCCAGCCATGTTTCTTCTGCAATGTTCTAGGGGGCCTGTCTCCCAGTGAAGGTGGCGGTGTCCGTCTGGCATGCTCAGTCCTCGGAAGGGTATTCTGCAGCACTGCTGCTTCTCCCTCACCCTCCCTATAGACTAATGCAAAGTTTTAGTAGCTAAGTTGTACTCCATTTGTGAATTTATCCTTTGTGACCTTGACCAACTTAGAAATGCTGTCCCCAAAACAGCTTTTTTTATAGAAAAGAATGTGATGGGTTAAACAGATGTACATGTCTTGACCCACCCAGAGGCCAGACCGGTCTTAGTCCGACCCTGGTGATATGGGTCTAGACTAGATTCAACCCTGGCCAACTACTCTGACCTGGTGTGGTCTAGTGTGGTCTGGGTGAACAACACTATGGGTGGCAAGAATGGTTCTAGGGCCTGACCATAGTATGTCAGAAAACAGACCCATCCCCTAGTAAAACTCCAGTGTCTGGGAATTATAAGACTAAGAGTGATCTGGGCATGGACTCCCACACTCTTAATTCATTGAAGACCCCACCCCAACAAGCTGTTCCATGCCATGCATGCCCTCAGGAGCAGGCTGGGACCACATCCGTATTGGGGGCCAGAGGTTTAGAGCCCAGAGCGCACACATCCTGGAGAGGACAGCAGCTCTTTCTTTTTTTCATTGTTTTTCCATGGGCCCTCTGTGCTTAGTACATTTTGATTCATTGACCCTAACAGTAGCTTTACTTACATTAGGTGAATGACAAGCATTTCCACAGAACTTCTTAAGAAGTTGTTGTTGGGAGAGACAGCATTCTCCTGAAGAAGTTGTGGAAATGAAGTAGCAGAGACTTTATACTAGTGACAAAAGTAAATGCCTTGGACCCGAGTTTGGTATTGGCTGACTCAAGGGCTAGGCCACAGCCCAGAATGTTATTTTCCTAGGGCAGTGGTTCATTGACATTCAGCTCAGGCGAGCAGTAACCCAAATTTTGCTCACTTCTCTCAGTTGTTTGATAAAATGATTTAGCAGACCCAGACCTAATGGACTGTGGTTCTACTTGCTAATGCCATTATCTCCTTTGGCCTGGGATATGCCTGCATCAGCAGAGAAGCCAAGCGTTAAGTCTTGAAATGCCAAAGTGAATAGGCACTGAATACCTGACCCTATCTGACCACAACCATTTAATTTTTTTTTAATTTTAAAAATTGAGAATAAAAGTCAGTAGGCCCAAAATTTCCCCCTTGACTTTGAGAATTTGAAAGGATTCTCTTCAGTCCTAAAGTCTGCCCTCTTGTCCTTATAAGGGAGAGAAGGGGAGCCTCTCTGGCTTTCCAAAAATTAACAAAGGGCTTGTTGTGTCCTCGACCAGAAACCCAGCATATTATCTCCTAGCTCAAAACTCCCTTTTAAAATGTGAGCACCCAAAGGGAAGTTAACAAATCAAGATATAGCCCCTTGTGTGTCCCTGAAGGTCAATACCACAATAAATGATAATAAATAGCAATCATAGTAATAAAGGCAGGCAGGAGTGTTTACAGAGGATGCACTATGTTAAAAGACACTTTATAAACACCAGCCATTGAGTCTTAAGAGCTGACGCATGGCAAGGATAGGACATGTGAGAGAAAATGGATGGACAGTTGAAGAAAAGAGGGGAAGAAACCATGCAGTTGAACTAACTTCTTTTTAATTTCAAACAGGTATTTTTTGCATCCGTGCGATCTGGAGGAAGTAGCCAAGTGTTTTTCATGACCCTCAACAGAAATTCCATGATGAACTGGTAACAGAAGAGCACTTGGCACTTATCTTCATGGCGTTATTTCTAATTTAAAAAGAACATAACTCATGTGGACTTATGCCAGTCTAGAGGCAGAATCAGAAGGCTTGGTTGAACATACCGCTTTCCCCTTTTCCTCTCCCTCCACCTGTCCCAATACAGTCCATCTTTCAATGTTGCAGCCTGGTTGAGAAGGAGAGAAAAAGGTGGCAGGAATTTCCAGGAGATCCCCAAGAATGCTGCACTGTCTGTGGACAAAGATGGACCATGTGCCCTTCAGAGTTAGGGATAGAAACAAATATTGTGTGCTCTTATGATTAAGCTGTGTTATGGTGGATTCTGAGTTTTGTTTTGTTTTGTTTTGTTTAACCTTTTTTCTTTACCCCCTTACTTTGTAAGAATGGGGAGAGAATGCATACTGAGAAAATTAGTCTGTTTTTAATTCTGTCTGCCTGCTAGATTTAAATATACATATGTTGTAAAATTTCCAATTTCAAATGGTGAGAGACAGCACAATAAATGTACCTTATCTCCTCACACTGAAGGCCATAACTGCATAGTGGGGTGATTTTAGAACTCTTTTGCCTTCACCAACCCAAAAAGGTTGCTTTTTGGTAGCAACTGGCTAATGAATTTTTAAGAGAAGAAAAATACTGTGCTAGTTTTCCCCTCTTTGGGGAAATAGATTTTAAATGGCTAAACTACTAGCCTTACACTAATAAAATCAACTGCCATTTTTGTGAGTCTGACAGGCCCTATTTTTATATGGCCCTGTACAGCATGGAGTGTGTTGAATGGGATAGTAGTGTCATTGAGTTGAGTTGGCTCTAGTGATTGGGGGATCCCATAACGCAATTTTCCCTCAGCTATTATGCAACAAGTCAGGGCAAAAGATGGGGTGACAGATGAGGTCAGACAGAAAGAGCTTCTGGGAAACAAGCTAAAAAAAAAATACACACACACACATACACACACACACACACACACACACACACACACACACACACACACAATCTTTTTTTAAATATACAAGGCCTCCCAGCTAAGAGATCACTCGGTTTGAGCTTCATTAGGAATGAGACTTTGTTGAGTTCTGATTGGGGAGTGAATGACATCCAGGCTCCGGTCATTCCCAGCTTTCTCCTGACAATGCCACTTTCTCAAGATGAAAACTGTGACTGAAAAAAAGAATAAATGTTTCTGAGCTGCCTGTGTTCTCTTGGGTTGGTGAGAGAAGGGACAAGACTACTATGCCTGCCTGAGGCAGTAGGCAGCCTTGGTTCAGATTTTATCGAACGTGAAAGCAAGGCTTTGGCCAAAACTCTGAGACCCTAATCATTTTACCTTCCTCCAAATTACCCAATATATGGTAAGCAACATTTGTGCAGAGATATGTGTATATTTAGTTCAGGTTGACTTGTGTCCTTATAAACTCTTACTCAGATGATTTGAACTTTTGCGTGACTGTCTGGGATTTTTTTTTTCCAAAGCTACAAGCATGGCCACCTGTGGTATCGAGGTGTTGCAAAACGATATCTGTGTTGCGCTTCCTGTTTTAACCTACCTCGTTTTGTTCGTTTTGTTTCACTGTTCATCACAGCAGTGTTATCTCCAGGAGACATATAGAGAGCTCAACTGGCAATCTCAGGTGTATTTAATAATTTTTCAACAAAACAGTAGTTGACCAAATTGTTATTCTTGAAAATTTAAAAAAAAATCAACAACAGAAATGAATGTGGCTTGTTTCTGGAGAAAATAATATTAACAGATTTTAAAAATCTGTGATCCTACTGATTTTGCCTAAATACATGAGCAGCTGATGTACTATTAATGAGAACGAAATACACATTAGGAAAATGGAGTCATTTCAATCTGGTGTTTGGGGAAGGGAGGGAGGGGGGTTATTCTCATTCCTGAAGTAGGTGATTGTGCCCCCCCACCATAAAGGTGGTTGTCATTTGCATTTATTTTAAGTAGGTAATACACAAGAATGGAATTGAGGATTATCTTTAGACGATCACCGAGATGTCCTCATCATGGTCTCTGTAGCTCTCAAAAGCAATGAAATCCTCCCGTTCTCATTTTTACTGCTGTGATTCTGCTGCTGAATGATACTGTCTTTTCAAATTCCATGCAAAAAATTCAGCAATAACTTTTTTGATTGAATTTAGCAACCATTATAATTGGACGCTGATGTTGACAAAATATTGATTTGGGTCTCATCTCCGAATGTGATTGCCACCAGCTCTTTATATTGCTGCTGTGGTATTTTAAACCAGAAGCTTCTTTAAATTATGTTGCAAACTGATCTCTGTTTTTATGTTATGTTCTGTTTTTATTTCTAAGTGATAAGTTTGAAACACACAGCTTTAAATGATTTTTTTATTGTGGGATTTGGGGTACAGTTAAGAAATAAAAGGGAATCATTGTGTTTAAACATAAGGTAGTTTGTGAATGTATTTTTTAAAATCTAGATTCATTGAAACAAAAACTCATAAGAAAACAATATTAATGCAGTCTTGTTTACAGTATGTACAGTGACATAACATAGAACATGAGTTTTTTCTGGTGCCAACAACAATAAAACACAGACGTTAAACATAAAGCCATGCCTTTTATATTTTTGTGCAAGTAGTTTACACTGAGTACAAGGCAAAACCAAATTCCAAAGGGCCCCGCCACGTCCACAAATCTGTGCTCCTTAAAAGATACCTAAAATTTTCCCTGAGGCTTTTATCTTCAGAAACACATTCTCCTCCTATCAGGACAGACCCTATCCCTGATATACGAGTGCTTAGGCCATGCAGAATATTTCAGAATGCTGTTCTTGTGGCTCATAACAAATGCCAACTTTTTGGTTTGCTTTAAATTTTTTTTTGACAGAGATCATTGTGCTTTTTATCATCTTAATAGCATCTTATTAATAAATGTCTTTAGTTTTGAAACTAGTTTTTGAAACTAGTTTCACTTGTTAGCTTTAGTTCTTCCTGTAGAGGACTTTTGTCTCTAGAATTGGCTCATTTCGTTTTAATTTTCTACAGAGAGAAATTGGACCCTTCTTCCAAAGTAGTTTCTCTAGGTCTTTTCAGTCCTTGCTACTCTTAATTGATAACTGGGCATCAAAACCCACTGAGTCTGCCCAACCACGGTCTTGGACTGGGGACAACAGGTGACCATCATTCCTGGGCACCAGTCAGGGACATTGTAGCATGGATTCCTGCATCCAGTGGGTGTTAGGAATGGATGTCCTATAAGATCCCATCAAATGGCAAAGTCCTCACCAGGCCACTTACATTCAGACCACTGTCATTGCACACAATGTAAACGAAGACATCTTGCACTGAGTTCCACATTATTTTTCTCGAAGACTTTTAGATGAGGCTTCAAGAAGACCTAGTGCTATTCCAACAGTCTAGATCAAGGTGCAGATGACAAGGACTCCATTTGTCTAACATGCTGACATTGCTTGCTAAGCTACACTCCTGACATATGTTGCATCAAGTACACATTTTAAAAAGCACCGTAATTCCTGGTTATCAAGATCTACTAACAGTTTTCTGTCTGTTCTTGTGACTCATTGGTAACTGGTGTGTCTGGTCCCTCCTGTGCATTTGATTATTCAGGCTGGAGCCCTTTTGGTTTTGTTCATTGCCAGACAAGGAAGCGGCTGAAGTCTGAGCTCACATTCTGTGAAGTTTAAAAAAAAAAGTTTGCCCTACTCTCATGTGTACCAGTTTCCATCACTGTATTCTTGAAATGTGGAAGAGCTGTTTGTGTTACTAGTGTATGCTGTCTCTGAAAGTCTGCTTGAACAGGCATCACTGGCCTTTGTGCTGATTGCTTTAAGATACATAATGTGCTACATTCGTTTTAAGAAAGAAAAGCAAACTCTTTTAATCCATGGAGGAAAACAGGAGAATATCATAACACACTGATGATGATCATTCTGAACTCCCTATCTACCATGCTCCCGATGTTCCCAAATTCCTCTGATACTACGTTCTGGCCATCTCAACAGTTTCCGTGAATGTTAGTTGCATTTTGGTTCATTCCTCAAAAATTTAAATCAGACCAAAGCAAACAGCATAACAAACAAAACCGAAACTGGCCTCCCTAGAGCCTACCTAGTTGCAAAATAAAACCCAAAAGTCTAAACTTGATGTCAGGTACCTGCCAGTATTTCTCATAAAAGCCACTGCATTTTGGCCTTGATCAGTAGAGCAATATCAGGCACCCTGAAGTGTGCTGGCCTTTCCTGGGTCTCAAAATGGGTATAAGCAGATCTTTTTTCAGAAGCCCCAACAAAGAAAACCTCTTGAGAACTTGTAAGTTCAAAACTGACCATCTGTACATTTCTACCAAACATAGCAAGTGTTGTTTTACTTCTGTACTGTATTATTGTTCTGGGAATTTTTCCACAGACACCTAGAATATTCAAAAATTTGCATCGCGTTAAACAGCATGAGGCCATAACCCTCTGCTTTTTTAACTTGACTCTTCTAGGTCTGCCATTCCAGGAAGGACCAGAATGCACCCAAACTAAATTCCCATAAAGGTATTTTTAAAAAAAAATCTCTGGGTACATTTTCAGATATTTTAATTCCTGATCAAAATCTTGGACTCTGTGTCCATGATGTCAAACATTTGGATGAAGAATAGGAAATACAGTTAAAAATAGAAATGATCTGAAGTTTCCAGGTTTGTGACTTTGTGTAGACATCACCAAACTAACTCAACACTTTGCATAACAGGGTTTGGTTTTGATGGTTTGTTTTATCAGCACTGAGTTATGTTGCACAATTGAGGCTGAGCAAATGCTGGTGGCAAGGTGAGTTGTCATTTCCCACAGTGGATCAGTGTTTGTATATAGCAAGTATCAAGGCCCCAGTTGCCCCTTCCTCTTATCTCCTGTTCTGGAGTGGGTGTTACGGAATAGTAATGCTGTATTACGGTTTATTTAAAAACATCAGACATTACCCTGAGCCAGAATTTCACATGTTAACTGACAGCAAGAAATACATCTGCACCAGGGGGAAAAAAACAGGATGACAGCGTGGATGAATTTTAAAATTGGATGTTGTGAAACTACTTTTGTGCAGTTGAGCTGTCTTATTTACGATGCCAACTTTATATTGGAAAGGGAAACTATCATTTTGCTATGCCTACAAGTGTTTACATTGTTTAAATCTCCAGTTTTCTAAAGTGTTTTCAGTTGTCAAAAATGTGTGGAAACTGGATAAGTCTCACCTGTGTCAGGATATAAAAGAAGAAAATATTCTTGGCATATTGTCTAGTCTGCACCTTTTCGTTACTTTCAAGTATTTTCCCCCCTGCACAAAAAGCCTTCAGTTGTCTACAGTTGTTCTAAGAAGTGGTTAGAAATGATTTGGTAGGTTTTAAGCCAAGGTTTCCCCATATAGTCACCGCCATGCCCTGATTATGTTATTTTATCTCTGTCAAAATGTGAATAATAAAACGTTAATAGTAGCAGGATGCTTGCTTGTTCCTCATTGCCACGTACAGACTATTTTCCATCCCTTCTCCTGAACATCCAGTGCTTTGATGCTCTTGCCATCAGTCTACAGTCTCTAGTTACCTTTCATCACTCCCCCTCATTGCTTAAGTATTCTAGCTCTTGGCTAACTGTCTCTAGCACTATCTTTTCTTAATTCTTGGTCATTTTAATATTCACTGAGACAATTCTATAAATATCCTGGCTTCTCAGTTTCTTAGTCTTGCCCAGTGAAACTTATTATCAATTACTACACTGCCTCCTTCATTCATATCAATCAATAATCAATCAATTCTTCCCATTTGCTCTGGTTAGATTCCCATCCAACTTCATCAACTAAAGGCCATTGACCCAGTCTCTCTACCTCTCTCTTATCTCTCTATCCTGCATCACCAATGTTTCCTGTTCCATTGGAGCGTTTCACTACATGGTGCTATCTCTGGTCTTATAAACACTCACCTTAGCTCCTACCCACTCTCACTACTCTTTTTATCTGCTCCCCTTCACAGAAGAGCTCAGAGGGAATTTTGAATACCTGTACTTACTATCTTCAATTCCTCTCCTCCCTTCGTCTCTTGAGCCAACTCAAATCAGGCTTTCATCCTTGCCATGGTAGCTCTTGCTAAGGACACCGGTGATCTCCATGCTGCCAAATGCAATGTCAGGTCTCTGACTTCATGCTGTTTGACTTATCTGCAGTCTTTGACACAGTTAACCTCTTCTTCCGCATTGGAATACTTTCTGTCTTGGCTTTGGAACATCCCTCTCATTCTCTCATGTCTCTGGCCACTTCTGTTTCCTTTTCCAAGTTCCTGGAGTGCCCAGCACGGAACATTTCCTCTCTAAGTGAGCTTTTCCAGTCTTGGGGCTTTAAAACATCTATATACTAACAATACCTACTTTTTTTTTTTAATACCTACATTTTTATCTCCAGCCCTAACCTCTCTCCTTTACCAGACTTATGTGTCTAACTTCCTACTTGACATCTTCATTTGGATATGTAATTGGCATGTCAAACTCTACATGTCCAAAACTAAACTAATTTGCACTCCACCCACCAATCTATTTCCATGACAATCTCCCCTGTTTCAATAAATGGCAATTCCATTTAATTACCCTTAGTTTTTCTTTCACATACCACATCTAATCCACTAAAAAAAAAATCCTGTTTTTCCTACCTTGAGAATATATCCACAATCTAATTGAGTCCACAATACTTCTTTATTGAGATGACACCTTTAAAACATACCAGGTTATGAAAATTTTCTGCTCAAGTCTTCAATGCCTTCCCTTCTCACTCATAATGCCAATGCCCTTACAAAGGTCCCTGAGGCCTTAATAGATCTGACCTACCTTCTGCCCTACCACTTCTCTTGCCTCATCTGTTTCCCTAGATCACCTTGCTCCAGCCACACTCAGAGCTTTACCCAGAATGCCATCAGCATGCTCTACTCTCAGGGTCTTTGCTCTGGCTGTTCCCTCTGAATAGAAATCTCTCCCCCAACATCAGAGATCTTTATAAAATAACCTCCAACCCACAACTTATTCTCTGCTGTATTGTTCTTCATAGCACTTATCAACATTTACTTTGTTCACTGGCCTATCTCTTGTACTTAGAAGAATTCCTGGCAAATAGTAGTCACTCAATAAGGATTTATTGGATGAATGAATAAATAGAACAGTTTGGGAATTTTTTTTAAAAAAGGTAAATAGAACTATAAGGTCATTTCCATTTCAATATCAAAACAAAAGGCTGTGACAAAGTCTATCATAGAAGCAGAAAATAAAAAACCCTATGGATTTTCTGTCCTGGAAGGTTATTGTGGTTGGAAAACACCTGGCTATGATGCTAGCTGTACTTTCTTGTTCTATGAATCATCCTAACAGGCCAAGTTGTAAGGCTGGAGGAGAGGATGTCATTTAGATCCTTGAGAAAAGCAGCATTTTAAAACTCTTACATTTGTAGACATAATAGTCCATTCTAAGCTACTGGTGTTGCAGTAAGTACAGAATTATTAGAAGTATAAAAAGAATTCTGAATTTTGTTTTCTGGCCTAAATCTTTAGAAATGGCTTTCCCACCTAAAACAAGAAATTAACAACAGTATCCTCCTGCCAAATACAGTTTCAAAGAAGTTTAGTGATATTTGGGTCTTATCATTCTTCCGGGTGACTACAGTTCTGAGGCTTCCCTGGTCAGCCTCCACCTTCTGTATATATTCAGCTCCACTGAATGTTGTTGCATGAAGTTTTGTTGTAGGAACTTGGCACACGCCTTCTGATAAATTTATTGTTTCACTCAGTCTTGTAAAGGGCACACACCTTGTAGTTTCAATATGTTCAATCATGTATTTTCCTGCTCACTTAATAAAACATATTTTAAAAAATAAAGGAAGAAGATAATGAAATGATGTAATGTGAAGCAATATAATAGTGAAAGAATTTCTTTGTTCCTCTATGATTTTCTGTGTCTCCACAAATCTTTTGAGGTGAAGGATAATGCGTATTTCATGCTAAATAAGCACATTCAAGGTTTTAATCATTTCCAGCACCAAAGCCGTTTTGGGATTCCATGGTGCTTTGTTGCAGATTCCTAAAGTCCTTGACAAAAGATACAGGCATTGGGTTCAGTTACAGATGGAAAATATAAGAAACACCCAAGGTGTCACAGTCATTGTGAACAATCTAGATATCACAAACCACACTTTTGAAGACACAATAAATGATTTCAAAATGAGTTCTCAGTAATTTAGGTGAAAAAAATTAGTGTTGATTTTCTTTAAAATTGAATATCACCAGTTTGAATACATGTTTTTATATTCTATAAACAACAGTCTATCCTCTGTGACAACAATTTGATCGAGGATCACCTCCCCCCAAAAAACAGTCATCTTGGTTTTAAAAGTTCGAAGTGAAATACCAGATGCTGTCATGAGGACACAGATTAGCAGCATCGTGGTCTGATCAAATTTTCCATTCCTAAACCCAATACTCCGTAATCTCAGATTCCCTTGTATTACTGCACTTGTCGGAAGACTGAGGAATTTAGAGCTGGAAGGCATCACTGGATCAGAAAGAAGCACAGCCTTCAGGTCAACCTGATGCTTTCCCCATCTCATCATTGCTCCTCCACATGACAGCCATTCATTACTGAGGCACACCAACCAAGGCAAGCCCAAGCTATGACCAGTTCAAGGCAAAGTGATCAAGAAGGGCAATATAGTGAGTTTCCCATAAAGCTCACTTAAACACAGTCTTATTTGGAGATGGCATGCTCTCCAAATAAGTAATAAGATGCTATATTTGAGAGCTGACGCTGATAATAGATAGCCTATGAAATGTTCCAGTTTTTTGTTTTGTTTTTGTTTCATCCATTATTCTAGTTGGGCAAAATGAAAAGTTGGCAACTGTTTTGTTGGTCCTCGGGAGATTTTCAGTTCAGTGGGGAAAGCTTTGGTTTTGGTTTTAAAATTTTCAAGCTTAGTCAAATCCCCAAAAATTTGGTAATAAGTGCTCTAGAGTATTTATATAAATGTCCAAATCTATTTTCAGTATAAAAATGTACTGCCCATCTCAAAAAATTGATGGGGTAAATATAGAAAACACACACACACACACACACACACCAGCATCAGGCACCATTGGAAACAAAGCAGATGTCCCACCTTGTGTCCATGAATTAGATTTATGTTGCTGCCTTTATCAGGGTACTTGGTAGTTAACTCGGGTAGAATTCAAGCAACTTCTACAGGCCTCAGTGCCATCACAGAGCAGACATACCTTGAGGTGGAAGACATTGTAAAACACAGAAATCATCAGCTAACTGCAGCCCAGCCACCTTATCAGCTTGTGGTTCCCAATTTTCTCAAATATGATGACTTCCCATAACCATCTAAGAAACTGAAAAGCAGCCAAAGTTCACTAACACTGTTAAATAAAACTGCATTTTACCAGTCACATTCGTTTGGGGGGAAAAAATGTATTTATACCTGTGAGTCATTTATTTCGTCTACAGACAATGCACACGCGTTACTGGACCTCTTGTAGCTCCACAAACCCCAGCCCAGCAGAGGTCCCTGGTCTGTAATTTGGAAAAAGGAACTATAAACATTTTCCCTGAGAACCCCCATTTGTGTCTTGTGTTTTTGGCAATGTTTAATGTGGATATGTTAATGATTGGCTCAGCTCATTTCAATAAGACTGCCCATATCACCTTCAGGCACCAGAGAAGTAAAAAATATATGATTGTAGTATTTTTATTTTTTGCCTGTTTGTACACCATCTGGTTTTCTTAAATATTTGAGGCAGTTGTGATCTGACATTGGACAAGCCACTAAAGCAAACCTGTTGTGAGGAAAGCAAAGTAGTCATTTATTTATCAGCTGCCTATTATGTAGCAGGCCCCACACTGGTGCTGAGGCAGAAACAGCTGATGAAGAAAAGCTGCAGTCTCCTTTTGCTTCACGGGTGATGGGAAAGGCAAAGGAGGAATACAAACAGGCACAGGGACAGGGAAGGGGCTGCTGCCTGGAGGAAGGGTTATGGAGGGCTCCCAGGAGGAAGTGGTCTTTATCAGACTATGGAACAAGAAAAAGTGAGGGATATGTTTCAGCAAGAAGTAGCTTGAGCAAAGGCACAGAGGACTGAAGAGCATGCAGGCACAGAACACCTCAGCAGAACTAGAGAAAGTGCGGGTGAGGCAGGGAAAACAATCTTCTGACTAGTGAATGTATGGCATACACTTTACCCTATGCCCGTCCTCTGACATAAGGCCCAGGAGTTTCAAATCCTGATTCAGCCCACTGCCTGGCCCCCTGGGCAATGTTGGCTGAGTGAATGACACCATCAGTTAGGAATGTCAGTGATTCCTGGGTGTTGGTAAAAGTCTGGTGAATGGATCACTTCCTGAATGTAATGCTGTGGGTAGGACCAAGCCCCCACATTTTAGCCCAGCTTTGAAGCATGAAGCTGTCCTACGGCCCTACTAGCCCAAACTCTTCTGATCATAAGAATCCCAGGCGTGCTTTTACTAAGGCAGACTTCTGGAACGTCCCAGCCTGCTGCAAGCAGGAATCTGTACTTCTGCCCCCATCCCACACTGAGAAACACTACACTTCTAGAGTTTTTCCTTCCTCCCCTTTGAACAGTTCTGCAGGTTTCTAGCATGTCTAGGCACCAAAAGCGTACCCAAACAGCCACCCCCTTTTTATGTGATGCAGGCATCGTGTACCATCCTTAGAGAAGAGAGTTGCCTAGTGGCTGCCGTGACCAGCCAGTTGGGATGGCCATCTGGGCCACCACCCTCACTCCTCAGCTGCAGTTCGACCTCCCAGGTGATCCTCCGTCACGGGGCCCACTCCTCCTGACAACCCAGAGCTTGCTGCCCACAGGAGCTTGGGCTCCCCGCTTGGAGCTTTGATGCTACGGCCTGTGACCTCAGCTCAGAGACACCAACCTTCTCCTGTAAAGAGGACATTTTCTTCTTTTTTTTTCTTGAAGTTAATTTAAAAACACCTTTTATTTTTAAAATATACCCTTTTAAAAGTACATTTATTGTTATTATTTTCACCTTGCTATTCTTATATTGCTTTGAACTGTTTTTTTTGTTTTGTTTTTTCATACTTACCCTCTTTCTATTTCAAATTTTCAAAACTCCATTTTATGTTTACCATCTTTTTAATTGTCTCTTAAATTTAGGTTGAGATAAAAAAATGTTATTACTACTTATTTATTTTGGGGTTTTTTACCTTTTTATTTGGCAACTATCTTGACTTCTACTTTTTTGTGACTTTCAATTCTTCTTACTTTGCTTTTCTCCTTTGAACATTTTTATGCTTAAATTTCTGCATTTATCTTTATTTGTTTTCAATTTTTTCCTCTTTTCTTTTACATTTTATCTATATGCTTTAAACTGTACTTATATTTTTTACTCTTAATTTTTTGTTTCTTGGTTTGTTTTATTGTTTTGTCTACTTCTAATTATTTTTAATTATGCATTCTAATTATTTCCCCATGCATTTTAAGTTTTTTTTCTCCTTAATTTTAATTTGAGCTCATTCTATTTAATCTCTTCATTTTATGAATGGGGTGCTGAGATGCAATGAGTTATAAATAACTTGCTGTAAGATCTTAGGTGGGCAGTGGTGGCTCTTTTAGTTACTAGACTCGTGTTCTTTCTACCAAACCACTCCAACAGCAGTGACTGTGCAAAGAGCACCCTTCTTTAAAATAAAGAACACTTGAGCAGCATCTCATCAAAGAGCATTTAGTTCCTGAGCATTAGAGTTAAGACTGACTCAGTGTCAATGTTCTCCCTGTAAAGAGGTCATTCTTCCCTGGAAGAAGGTTGTTCCTTGGCCTTTATCTTAAAAATAAAAATAAAATGTGAAAAGGGGGAAGCTGAGAGGATCCAAGATGGCGGGGTAGGTAAACACCTAAACTGCTGCCTCGCACAACCATTTCAAAACTACAACTAAAAGACAAAACATCTGTCACCCAGAACCACGGGAAAGCTGGCTGAGTGGAAGTTCTACAACTAGAAGGAAAGAGCAAACAGCATTGAGGGGTGCACAAGCGCTGAAAAGCTGAGGTACGGAGACATGCAAATCAGGCTGGCGACGGGCGCCTGGGAGCGCTGCTTTTTTCCACCCGAAGGGAGACAAGCTCCCGATTACTCTGAACTCCAGTTTCTGGGGAGACGCGGGAGACCCAAACTCCTACGGGGAGAAGCTGGACTGTCTGCGTGGGGTCGGAAAGTGAGGGCGGCTTGCTTGCAGGGCTGCGCGCAGGAATAATTGTTTACTGTGCTGGGGCGCAGGACATGGGGACTCCATCGGAGACGCAGAGCCGGCTAACTTACACCTATGGATGAAGACAGCAGCCATTGCTGTTTGCCACGCCCTGAAACCCCGCCCTGCCCAACCTACAAACCCACCCAAGCTCCAAGCAGCGGCTTTAGCATATGAATGACCTGCCCTATCGCAGCTTAACCTAGCAAACTTCCAGCCCGGGTCAGACAGCTCCAAAACCTCCAAACCCCAAGCAAAGAGGAAAAAACTGTAGTTCTCGCTATAGCGCCTGCTGGGTGGCCTCAGACAGTAGCTGACCTGCACCCCATTGGAGATCCAGAAGCCAGTGTACCCAGTAGTCAGTGTGAGACACCAGATTTCAACTTCTCACATCCATAAGTGACACATTCAAGAGGCAGACTCAGTGAGCACCAAAGCCCCACTGAAACAAGTCCTGCACCATAAGCGTGTCTCCAGCGCAGCAGTTCTTCCATTATAGACACAGCGGGTCCTTACAGCCAAATGGCCTGGAGGTCAATTCCTCCCAGGGTACCAACAGCAATCAAGGCTTAACTACACCAAGACTTTGCACTCAGCCCACAAAGGGGTGTACCAAAGGCATCCACTTCAGGTGATTGGGGAGGCTGAGCTACTGGCCCCTATAGGTCACCTACCACACAAAGCCACTCCATCAACACAAGGAAGCAGCAAAATGCGGAGACAAAAAAACATGTCACAAATGAAAGAAATGGAGGGAAGCAAACTACTGGACGACACAGAGTTCAGAATCACATTTATAAGGTTACTCAAGAATCTTCTAAAAACCGCTGAGGAACTTAGTGAGACCTTTAAGGATCTTAATGAGAATGCCAAAAAAATGGAAAAGGACCAGTCAGAAATTAAGCATACACTGACTGAAATAAAGAATATACAGAAACTCAACTGTAGATCAACGTACCCCAAGAATCAAACCAAAGATCTGAAATATGAGGAAACAAAAAACACCCAACCAGAAAAACAAAAAGAAAAAATCCAAAAATATGAAGATAGCGTAAGGAGCCTCTGGGACAACTTTAAGCGTACCAACATCCGAATTTTTGGGGTGCCAGAAGAAGAGAGAGAGCAAAATATTGAAAACCTATTTGAAGAAATAATGACAGAAAACTTTTCCAACCTGGTGAAAGAAATAGACTTACAAGTTCAGGAAGCACACAGAACCCCATACAAGAGGAATCCAAAGAGGACCACACCAAGACACATCATAATTAAAATGCCAAGGGCAAAAGACAAAGAGAGAATCTTGAAAGCAGCAAGAGAAAAACGGTTAGTTACCTACAAGGGAGCACCCATACGACTGTCAGCTGATTTCTCGGCAGAAACTATGCAGGCCAGAAGGGAGTGGCAAGAAATATTCAAAGTGATGAACAGCAAGAACCTACAACCAAAATTACTCTACCCAGCAAAGCTATCATTCAGAGTTGAAGGTCAGATAAAGAGCTTCACAGACAAGAAAAAGCTAAAGGAGTTCATCACCACCAAACCAGGATTACATGAAATGCTGAAGGGTATTCTTTAAGAAGAGGAAGAAGAAGAAAAAGGTAAAGATAAAAATTATGAACAACAAAATGACATCAAATACATACCTACCAACAAGTGAATCTAAAAATCAAGTGAATAAAAAATCTGAAGAACAGAATGGACTGGTGAATATAATAGAATCAGGGACATAGAAAGGGAGTGGACTGACAATGCTCCAGGGGAAGGGGGTGTGAGGGGAATGGGAAGAGATTGGACAAAACTCTTATACCTATGGATGAAGACAGTGGTGGGGGGTAAGGGCATGGGGTGGGGTGGGGAATCAGGTGGAGGGGAGCTATGGGGGAAAAAAGAGGAACACCTGTAATAATCTGAACAATAAAGATTTATTTAAAAAATAAATAAATAAATAAAAAAGAAAAGGGGGAAGCTGAAAAGTGGAACTTTATTCCTAAAATACCTGGAAGAACAGAATCTAAAGTCAGAATACCATGTGTGAGTTGGGTGACCCTCGGCAAACCATGACTCCAAGCAGCTCTTTTCTTATTTCTAAAACAGGATGAGACCATTCCTGTTCAACTCACAGTTGTGTTATGTTGATCAAATCAGAGCACAGATGGAAAAATTCTCACATATTTTTTTAATTGAGTTCAGAGAGGAAGGAAGAAGGAGAGAGTGATAGAAACATCAATGATAAGAGAGAATCATTGATCGGATGCCTACTGCACGCCCCACACTGGGGATCGAGCCCACAACTGGGCATGTGCTCTGACTGGGAATCAAACCGTGACCTCCTGGTACATAGGTCAATGCTCAACCTCTGCGCCATGCTGACCGGGTTGGAAAAGTTCTTTGTAAACTTGTGCATAGTTGTTCTTATAACACCCATAATATTCAAGATAAAGGTTAGAGGAATAACTACATAAAAAGAATACTATTGTTATATTTTAAATGTGTATATTTATCTAAAGAGAGAAACTTATTCTGTGCCACTCTCAATACCTAAAATCACATTTTTCCCTTTTTGAAAAAACCAAATGACATTTTATTGACTTTCTGTTGTTTGATGTGCATTTCCATCTGGTGCTCTTTGGTTTATATCCCCATGTTATATGCATACATTGGCCTACTTCATTCCTTAAGCTTTGATGGTTAAAAAACAAAAAGAGTATAACTCTACCTTAATGGAAGATAGTTTATTAGAATGTCTGTCTTTAAACTCAAAATTAGCCTTACCAATGAAGCAGTGGCTTTTGTGGAAAACCATAGTTCCTTCCCTGATCTATTTCTTGGTCCCACATTCCTACTAACATTCGAGCTACAATCTTTATGGGAGTTAACAACGACAATCAGAAAAAGCATTACCTTATGCTTCTGGTATTTGAAACGTTTTTTATTGCATTACCCAATAAACTTTTCAGACAGCAATCTTTCAGTGCCTTGGCATCTGGAGCTAGGCATCTCCTAGGCAGAACTGGCTCTGCAGCAGCAAATTAGTGGATTAAAATGCTAAGTGAGTTCTCACTGGCAAGAAATCTGTAAGGACAATGGATGAGTCAAATTGGCTGCTCTGTGACGAGGATAAAAGGATCAGGGGTGTTCTAGTGTTGGGGCAGCCTCTTGGCCTGGGCTCTAATCACCAGAAATGAACTAGATTAGAATTTGTCACTCAGGACACACCTGTGGGAACACTCAGACCATCTCTTTGCCCTTTAGTGTGAAAACATCAGCAAGAAACGTATCCTTAGCCTGGCTGTGATCTTTCATGTCTTGAAAAGACAAAATTGCATATATACAAGGAACTTAGAGCTTAACCCCTCAGAGGCCACAGCCTGAGTCCTTGAGTGACTCAAGGTGGCCTGGAGGGCTGCAGCAGCAGAACAAGAAGGCTTATCTCCCGACTCCTAGGACAGCACTCTGCCTTCTCCAACAAGCCACTTTCATGACCCTCTTCATCCTGCTCCCATCAGTGGCAAAACAAAGGCAATGGCTTTGTGGTATGGCAACAGAATCCATAGGGCTTGGCTCGAATTTTGCAGTTGAGTCTAAGTATGAAACATGGGCACCTGTGTTCATGCTTTAGCAAACAAAGCAATTTTCCCTTTCAGTTCAGCATAGACCTTCTGAGGAGAATTTGGAAAAAGAGACGAAAAAAGGAGTGAGGAGAAGTGAGAAAATGCAGGGATGCAGCCCTGGGGCGGGCTCTACCTCAGAGCAGAAACCATTGCTACCACAAAGAGGGCTGCATTTGCGGCTGCCTTGAACATCCTCAGCGACCCATAGGACTGCTCCTAGGACTATGGGTAATGTGTTACTTACTGCACAGAGGCACTGAGGCACTGACCTTCAATTGTTGAAATGCTCATTTAAATCACTAAAGTAAAATAAAGCTGCTTCCTTTTCCCACCAAAAACCACAAAGTACTTCATCAAACCCACTGGCACGGCTCAGAGAGGAGGTAGTTCAAGTTGTAAGGGAGTGAAGAATTCTATTCAGGCTTCCTTTTCCAAGTCTCGTCACTAACTCTCAGTGTCTCTGAAGAGATGTCAGAAGCCCGCATCTGGTGTTTGTAAGCACTGAGATTTTTTTAGGAGAATGGGGCTAATCAATCGTGACTCTTACTCTTAGAAATCTACAGGACAAAGGCACCTACGTCAACAACATGCCCACCACCGAGTTGCACCATCTGCCTGTGACAGTACATTCCTGGAACTCTGGTCTGGTAAACAACTGTCACGAGAACCAGTTCTCCCTGACACTGCTCCTTTTACTCGTATTGGTGACCTCTTGGTCAGCAACATTGTTTGTTGAGCCTCAATGATGGCCTTACGATCTTTGCTCCCACTTTTTTATATCAATCTCATAAGCCTCCTTTAGTACATTGCAAAAAGCAAAAATCATTGAAGGCAATGATAGAAATAACACAAACACTGTCTGAAAATGATTAACTTGCAAACATTAACCAGACATAAACTCAACAGAAAGATGCCCTGCAGAGTATTGTGGCCATTTAGGCATACTTGATTGAAAAGTGGTTAGGAACAGAGAATTTTAATGGGCTTAATTTAAACTGAGATGACTCAAGGATTGCAAACAAAAATTTTCTGCATGCAGCAGCACCATTCAATTTAGACTGAATTGCCTGATGATTAATTAATTTGGGACAGTGCTCAATGAAAAAATTGCCATAGATGTGCATCTGTCAAACGAATTTGCCACAGATTGTCAAACCTCCGTGACATGAATGAAAAAAATCCAGGGGACAGTAGATGGCCCCTTGCTCCTTAAATGAAAACTACCTCATTGCCAAATATCATAAGTTTCAGGCTAAAAGAGGCAGAGTTCACCTAACTAGTCAACTCAGAGGGTCACAGTACCAACCCCATAGAACTTTTGAAAAGGATGTTAAATTGAAAATCAAGAATTATGGAAGCTGAGAGGGAAAAAAAATGATAACAGCTGACATCTACTGAGCATTTACTATGTGCTGGGCTTTGTTCTAAGCACTGTATCCATATCATCTTAGGTAATCCTCACAACAATCCCATGAGTCAGATCCGATCACTATCTTACATGTGAAGAAGTCTCTTTTGATCTACAGATGAAATAATCTATTTTGATCTACAGATGAAATCCGAAGAGATTAAATAAGACTTGACCATGGCTAAGTAGCCAAACCCTTACAGAAAGAGGATCCAAATAACATCTCTTCATCACAGTCAGTGCTCCAAGCCCTTGTGCGTGGGTGGCATAAATTCTTTTTATAAGGTGTCTTGGGTTCAGAAGAAACATAAGACTATTCCAGAAAGAGGACACTCTTCTTCCTTTCCAAAGCCATGGCCAGCAGATTAAGGGGATTAGCTAGGTGTCATTTGGCCTGGTGGAAGTGGTGGCATGGCTGGTCTTCCTCTCATATTCTCTCTTAAACAAGCAGAGGCCTGGGATGCTGAGAAAGGGTATCTGGGCACTGGAGCCTGACTTCGGAGTTGGGCATCACTTGTCTGCAGGCTTCTATGTCATATCAAGGCCGACAAAGTTAAGAGGAAGCTTCTTAGAGAGTAATTAAATTAAAACCTCATCCTAACATGACAGAGAGGACAAATTTGGGGAGGAGTCAAAGTGACAGAAACTAGGAAAACAAATTAGAGTAGAAGGTTCAAGAGGGGGTGGTGGATTGGAAGACATCTACCAAACTAAAAATATAGACACCTCTGAGAAGTTGTCTTGGTCAAAGATAGTGATAGTCATTTAAGCTTTATCTGTATTCTATTAAATTTCTCAATGACAACGGTCTCATGTATTTATGTTTAATTTGCTATTAAAATGAAGTAAATATTTTTGAAAGGAGAAGAGATAAAAGAAAGGTGGGGACAGTGCCTAGACTTATACCAGCTATGGGTAAATTTGGGTCTCCTAGCATCATCCAAACAGGAACAACAAGCCAGCCTCAGAAGACCTTCCTGGAGACCTGGACTCCATTCTTTTTAGTGTCCTCCCTTTTTCCTCTTCTACCCATTGCCCACCCCCCCCCACCGCCGCCAACCTACATTCACACTACTGTCTGTCAGAGAAATATCTATTCCACCAAACCCTCTTCCTCAAAGCTCAGGCTTTAGTGCTCATTAGCTTACTTATTCCTAAAATCCTTGAATTCAAGTGTTCAGGTTGTCATGCAGCCAAGAGAATAAAATGTTTCAAGAAAGAGGAAAGTGTTCCAATGGACAGATAATTGTCAGTTAGCTTTGGGAAGATGTAGGTTGTTAAAAAAACTCATAAAGAGCTATTTCAGAGGTGTAGTGAGGGACAAAAACCCACTTAAAATGGATTAAGTAGAAAAAAATGATGAATGGTAAAGATAACATAGACTATTTTTTTTCAGAAGTTTACCATAAAGGGAAACAGAAATGTAGCAACATCTAGGAAGTTAAGGGAGATTCCCCCCACCCCCAGATGGGCAAGATTAATGCATTTTACACAATGAAGTGAACGATTCCATAGAAATGGGGAAATTGGTGATTAATCTTGACTCCCAGGAGAGAAAGTAGATAATTACAGGAATGAAGTCATTGAGAAGGTATGAGGGGCTATAACAAACGTGTATACCTTGGCTTTGGAAAGAAACAGGAATATAGTCTTCTACTGTAACAAGGAGGACAAAGTAATCAGGTGCCTATTTTGTAAGTGGTAGTATGGGAAATGAAAAAGTGCATGATGAAAATTTACTTGGAAAGACAGATTCATATGCATCTATAATAACAGTAATAATCACTATCACCATTGACCAACCAGTATTTGTCATGTTCACATTTTTATATACATATTTTCAAAAGGTTATGACTAATCCAAGAAGTAAGCATTATCATGCCAGAAGTGGATACTGAGGCCCAAAGCTACATAAGCAGTAAGTGACATATTTGAGGGTAGGCAGAGGAAAACCTAGATTTGTTTAATTATGATAAAATTGAGATTGTATCTGTTAGAATTTTGCATGAGGACATTGAGTAGGCAGTTGATATCCAATTGTCTGGAGCTTGAAGAGATCATTTTGAACCCACATTTAACAACCACCTTAACTCATTTTCTTCCCCCTACATTTCACTGCTACATATGATGAACCAAGGTACAGAGGATGAAAAAAAAAATAACTTTTCAACTCTTGTGTAGATGAGATAAGCAAAAACAAAAAGAGTTGGGAGACCTAAAATTGATGGTAGATATGTAAAATGAAATTTTCTTGAACACTAGACATGTAACTACCATATGACCCAGCAGTTGCAAACCTGGGCATTTATTCTAGAGAAAAGAAGACTTATGTTCACACAAAAAGGGCCATCCTCCCCCCCGCCAACATACACACACACACATAAACACACAAATGTTTATAGCAGTGTTATTTAGAATGGCCCAAAACTGGAAACAACCTAAATGTCCTTCAAAGGTAAATGATTAAACAAACTGTGGTACATCCATACCAAAAAATATTACTCAGTAATAGAAACCAACAAACTATTGATACATGCAACAACTTGCATGCATCCTGAGGGAATTAAAAAAAAAAGAGCTAAATTTAAAGGTTACACACTGTGGTGATTAGTTTGATATGTCAACTTGGCAGGGCCATAGTACCCAGACATTTGGCCAAACATTATTCTGGATGTTACTGTGAGTGTGTTTTAGATGAGATTTATATTTAAATGGGTGGACTTTGAGTAATGGGGATTGCCTTCCCAGAATGTTGGTGGATCTCGTCCAATCAGCTAACAGTCTGCTAGAAAAAAGGCTGACCTCCCCCAGCAAAATGGAATTCTCCAGCTGACTGCCCTGAGTCCCCAGCTTGCAGGGCTCCCCCATCAGATTTTGGCCTCTCCAAGTACTCCACAGTCATATGAGGCAATTCCTTACAATAAATCAATCTCTAGATAGATAGGGAGATAGATAGATAGATAGATAGATACATACATACATACATACATACATACATACAGTCTATTGATTCTGTTTCTCTGGAGAACCCTTACATGCTATCTAATTCTATTTTTATAATAGTCTTAAAATGACAAAATTAAGGAACTGGAGAACAGATCTGTGGTTGGCACAGTTTAGAAGTCAGTAAGGTTAGAAGGCTATAAAAGGGCAACATGAGGTTGTTCTGTATCTTGACTATATTGATGTCCATATCCTAGCTGTGATTATAGTCTTACAAGATGTTACATGGAAGGAAACTGGGTAAAGGATACATGGGATCTCTCTGTATTATTTCTTATAACTACCTGTGAATCTAGAATTACCTCAAAAAGTTTAATTTTTAAAAAGTGGAACAAAATATATTTGTTTTGATTATTTTATTGTGGCCCTCCCTGAGGTCTGGGAGATGAACTTGGATTATCACTAAGATGAATAAACAATCTTGCACCTGTAATGTTCAATGGGACCACAGTTACCTTAGTTTAATAAGCCAGAAATCTACCTGCCATTTGGAGTTCTTCATTTTCCTCCTCTTTAAAAAGCAATTATGATAAAGTCCTGTCTGCTCTACCACCAAAATATATCTTGAATTTGTTACTTCTCTTCCCCCGCTATTGCCATTATTTCTGGTGGGCAATAGCAAGTATGAGCTATTGCAACAACCTTGCAATTGTGTCTCTCCTCTTTCACAGATGCCCCCAATTCAATCCACCCCTCACTCAATAGCATGAGTAACTTTAAAACATATATTGGATCATATCATTCCCATGCTTAATCCGCCCCAGTGATTTCCCTTTGCCCTTCAAATGAATCCAAGCTCATTCCCATAACTTACAAGGCCCTGTATAAACCTAGCTGCTATCTACCTCCCCAGTAGCATCCCTTTCCACTTCCTCTTGCTCCCCTGCTTTACCAAAACTTCTCTTATTTTTCAACCTAAGATCTTTCCTCCCTCAAGCTTTGCACATACTTCCCTCTCTATTCTTCTGGTATCAGTTAAAAAGACATTTCTGCAAAGAACATTTTTCTGAGCACCTTCTCTAAAGTGGCAGCCCCCCTATTGTTCTCTTCCTCAGCACTGATTTAGCTTCTATTGTAGAATGTAAGCCCCACAAGAGCAGAGTCCCTGTCTGTTTTGTTCCCTGTTGTAACTGATGCCTAGTAAAATGTTCAGTAAAAGCTGCATTTTGTGAATATTAAATCAACAAATGTCCCAATGTCAGCCTCAGACCTTTTTTAACTTCCTTCATTTATTAAACAAACATTTATTGAGCATCTATTGTGTACTATGCACTCTCACAGGCACTGGGAATAACATGATGGGCAAGGTCTCTGCATTCATGGACCTTAGAATAGGTGGGAAAAGGGGGACAAAATAATAAATAGGCAAGTTAATAATAAAATAATAGCAAGTAATAAAATCTAATACTTGTAATATTTAATAAATAAACATTACTGTATTTGAATTTATTATTTAATAATTAACATTTACCATTTTAATACTAGAACAATAGTGAATAATTACATGTCAAGTACAAGTGGTATGAAGAAAATAAAGCAGAGCATCAGGCCGGAGAAGGAGTTGCAGCGGGTAGGCGGTATCTACCTTAAGAAGCCTGCTTGGAGAGCCTCTTAGTCATCTGCATGTAGCAGAGCCAGCCACATACAAATCTGGGTGGAGCGCTCAAGGCAGAAGCCCATGCAGTCCAAAGGTGCTGAGCCTGGAACACACTAAGCAAGTCTGAGTCCCGTGTGGCTGATCCCAAAGGAGGAGGAGGCGAGTGGAGGGAGAGAAGGTCTCAGAGTCAGGGAAGACTACCTCAGATTGGCCCCTCAGGCCGCGGTGATGAATGTGTATTCCCTCCTAAGGGTGGTTGGGAAGCCTTTGGAGACTTTTCAGTAAGGGGTGCTATGGTCTGGTTTAATTTTTAAATCGATGTTGGCTGCTCCGTCAAAAAGGGACTGTAGGACAAGAAGGGGGGGCAGGGAGGCCAGGTCACTATGCAGTCACACTCAGGAAATGCTGGTGGCTGGAACCAGAGAGGTGCCCGTGGAGAAGGTGAGAAGAGGAAGGCTATAATGGGGACAAATTTGACTCGAGAATCTTAACATACACTGGCCTTCTTCAGGGACTAGGACTCTCCAACACTCCTGCACTCCTGGCTTGGCCCAGAGTGAACTCATTTCATTGGGTGCCTCATACCTGCCCCCATCCGAGAGGAATGCAGCATGCTGAGGTAGCTGCTTTTCTTTCTGCCCAGCTATAGAAATACATAAACTCTCATTTTGCTGAAGGGAAGGATAATGAAAACGTGAGGGGGCGCTCTTTTCTTCCCTTGCAAACTCCCACCTAGAGCTGTTGGTACCCACTATGAAGATTACATTCATGCAGAAGTAACCAGAAAGTGACTTGAAAGGAAAGAACAATCCCACAGAGCCCAGCGGGGACCTCTGGGCGATTCTGGGCACTGGCGGTCCCCAGCCAATAGCAAAGCCAGACCTGCCTTTATCTCGCAGGCAGGGAAAGACGCCTGGCTGCAATGGGGTCACAGGTCCTCGGGTGGGCGCTAAAGCACACTCTGCTGAGAGGCCGAATGGAATTACCAGTTAGTTCTCCGAGGGCCAGGCAATCACTGTAACTGGATCCCTCCGTTTCCACCCCGCAGATAAGATTTCAGCCCATCCCTTAATGGTACAGAGATTATTCATCTCTGAGCAAGAGCAGAACAGGAGAGGCCTCGCTCCGCTAACTTAGAGGAAGCTGGCTGGGAGGCTCAAGATCCCGCGTCCCGGGCTGGCAAGAGCCAGGACGCGCCTCCACCGGAGAACAGCTCCACGCGCGGCGGAGTGTCTCCGACCCACACACAAAGTTAAAAGCTAACCGGCCTCGCGCTGCACTCAAGGCCAACTCTCTCTCTTAAAAGGAGATTCAAAGAGCAAAGGTTAGTAAACAGAAGAATGTAGCTGTCACTTTTTGACAGTCGCACACAATCTCCTGCGGTGTCATGTCACTGGGAAATAATTGCTAAGGAATTCTCTCCTGACTATCAAGCCTTTGACGAGAGCGCGTGAGCATCACCAGCCCAGACTGGTCTGGGAAGCCAGGAGCTGGCAATGCACTACCGTCAGAGCCACTACCTGGGCTTCTTAAGGTCTGGTTTCAGAGCTGCCTTCCCAAAGCTTGGCTCTGCAACGGAGAGCAGAGAGCAGAGAGCGCCTCCGGTGATGATTGAATGAGTTAATTCAGGTGAAGTGCTGAGAGCAGCACCTGGCTCCAAACAAGAACTCAATCAAAATTAACTATCGTTGCTAATGATGTTTGTTCATGCTTTTCCACTAAGAAATTACTGTATTGTGTGTTTGCTTTTACGTTCATTTCTCCTTAGACATTAGGAGCTCCTAAGTGTCTTATTTATCTCATGCATCTCTGAGCCTAGAACTGTGCCAGGCTCAATAAAAGTTTGTAGGGATCTTTTTTTCCCTTTTATCCTCACCCAGGGTTATATTCACTGATTTTAGAGAGAAAGAAAGGGAGAGAGAGAGAGGGAGGGAGAGAGAGAGAGCTGAGATCTTACATCGATCTATTGCCTCCCATATGAACCCCAACTGGGGATCAAACCTGCAACCTAAGTAAGAGCCCTGACCAGGAATTGAACCCACAAACTTTTGGAGTTCAGAACAATGCTCGCACCAACTGAGCCACTCAGCCAGACAAGTTTGTGGTTTTAATTAAAATATTTACTCAAGTGTGTCACCTTGCAGGGGTGATAGAAATGAAAAGAGGGTAGTGAAATAAAAACAGGTGAAATCCAAGTCTCCTTTTCTTCTTCATTATATTACCTTTTGTTTCTCCATATGATGGAGTCCATAACAACCCCTCAATTTTGCTGCTGTCCATAAAAGTCCCTCTGCTGGGAAATGGTTCCAGCTGAGCCTCAGTGGAACCAGCGATACTAGTCGCCTTGCACAGTTCAAGCTCAGTTTTTATATCGCCTGGGCCCCCACAGGACCTAGGTATCACAGAGGATACACAGAAGGGCATAAGCGCAAGCAGGGTGAGCGGATTTATTTGAGAACTTTACAGTATTGCCTCCAACAAGTGCCTCTTGACATACACAGAACCAATAATCATAACAGTAAAAACAATGACACCACCATTTACTGAGCACCTAGTATACACTATGCTAAACACTTTCCTATATTACCACATTTAGCCACCCAAAAAAACAAAGTGTGTGTTCTGTTATTCTCATTTCATCAGGTGAAAAAGACGAAAGCACAGAAAGGTCATGATGAGCCACTGGCTTAAGATCATACCACCAGTAGTAAAATGTTGAGATTCAAACCCAAGTACATAACTCTCCAAAGCTCACTCAGGTAACCACTCAAGCCTACCATGGCCTCTGGCCACACAGCCCAGATCGGAAGCACAAACACCACAGCACTAGTTTTCTGCAGGACAGAGTGCTATCTGTGTACCTCCCGTGCCCCTGTCTTTGTCTATCGTCCCCCAAAAATGGCATGGCAGCCCAGCATACCACATCTGCTTTTTACCTGTCCCTGGTGACTGCCACACTTAACTCATGCTTTAAAATGTGACTGCCTCTGGTTTGTAACTTATGCCTAAGGACATACTCTTATATTATTTCCTGGTGGAACAAAGGTACTAAAGCCACAGGTCTCTGCAGCAAAGCATGTATTGATTCAATTCTCATCAATAGCCTTGGCAAGATTAGACTTGGACTTTTAGGCCCACTCCTTCCTTGCCCTCCCCCTTCTCCTGTAATGTATAACTAGTCTTGGAAAGCTGGAAAAAAGACAGAGAGGAGCTGGCCAGCTGCATGTGCCACACTCACTACAGGACCTGGAATTAAGAGGAGGACTCCCAGGCAAATAAAATGACAGATCAGGTAAAGCAGCATCCTGTTCATTTTTGAATCAGCTTTGAGAAAATGAATAGATGAAGTCGTTCAAGTCAGTGAGCGTATGGAGGATTTGGGAGATGTTGGATATAGCTACCACAGATCAAAGCTACTTCTCTTGGTCAATTGATAGGTCATTTGGCTGCTAGAATCCTAATTTCTTGTTCAGTAATTAGGATTTTAAGGATATTTGCTCTGTTTTCTGACTAATCTATGTAACTTCTTCTCAAGTGATTCTGCATAACCATACTACTAAAGGCATATGCAAGGGGAAAAAAAGGGCAGATTAACCTGAATCTAACTAATAATGAAAATTGGAATGAAATCTTCAGAAATGTCAATGTATAAAAAACAAGAGGTAGAAGGATTGTTCTAGATTAAAGAAAACTAGGAACTAACAAGCAAATGCAGCAAGTGCTCTTAGACCGTGGAAGGAGAAAGAAAACAGCCCTAAGGGACATTATGGGGGCATGTGGGAAATTTTGAAAATGGGTTGCATATTACATAACATTTGTATATCTAGTATATTCTTGGATATGATAATGGCATTGTAATTATGCCAGAGAATGTCTTTATTCTTAGTGCGTACATGCTGGAGTGTTTAGGAGTGAAGTGACACAAATATCTTCCACCAGTTTGAAATGATTTGGCCACGACAATAACAGTAATACACACACGCACAGTGAGAGTTAACCAAATGTGGTGTTAACCATTGGCCAACACAGGTGAAGGTTACAGAGTCTTTCAACTTCTCTGTAAATATAATACCTTTTGCCCTAGCTGGTTTGGCTCAGTGGATAGAGTGTCAGTCTGTGGACTGAAGTGTCCCGGGTTCAATTCTGGTCAAGGGCACATGTTGGGGTTGCAGGCTCTATCCCCAGTAGGGGGCGTGCAAGAGGCAGCTGATCAATTATTCTCTCTCATCATTGATGTTTCTATTGCTCTCTCCCTCTCCCTTCCTCTCTGAAACCAATAAAAAATAAATAAGTAAAACATAATACCTTTCAAAATAAAAACTTGAAAACAAAGAGGGTATAGTACTATTGCTCCCTTGTTAGTTCCCCGCCCCCCCATCAAATGCCCTCACCCCTACACACAATCATGCAAGTAGGTAAATCTGTGCCCCTCTCGGAGTAGGACCTCTGAATTCTGATCTGGTGTAAGTTATTCTGCTGGGCATTTCTTCCTGTCGGAAAGTGACAAAGCTAGATGCGCAGGCTTTGTGGTCAGCCGGGCTTGGGTTTGGGATGTGGTGAAGCTACTTAGCTACTTATCTGCTCTGAGGCCAGGGCTGTTATTTACCTGAGCTTGGGTTTTCCATATTGTGATAAAATAAGAATATATTGGGATATAACATAAGGAGGTAATATAGGATATTCAGGATTATAGTAGTTCTTTATGATCAGGGAGTAATTGAGATAATATTAGTGATATTCAGGTAACAAACATTTTAGTATTAATGGTTGTGTATTTATATAATGTATATTTAAAGAATAATTAGGGCATTGGGATTCCCTATTATAGCCCAGGATAAAGCTAAAGCAGTTAGAACTTTGAAGAAAATATAAAGACAAATATTAAGTAAATAACAGATGGTATGTAGCTTTGGCAAAAATCATGAAGGTGGTGTTCAAATCACTGAAGTTTGGAAGATTCTGCAAAAGGGAAGATAATGTGCTTACCACCCTGCCTGGCACCTAGCAGATGCTCAAGCTTTGTTTATAACTACCATTGAATTCCCGTAGGGGAATTTAGAAATTATGTTGTAGGACTTTTCTTGAGAACCAAGAAATTGCCTAATAATGGAACCCAGAAGGAACGAGAATTTATGTAAAGCACAATGTTTCAGCTTTGTAAATCCACCCAGACTTGGAAAGAGGAGGGGTGAGCACAAGAGGAAGAGTCAGAAGACCTGCACCCTCACTCTGAATGTGCCCAGGAATCACTGTGTGACTCAGACAAAGGATTTGGACTCAGCTTCTCACCTGGAAAATGAAGGGATTATACATGAAATAGTTTTCTTAGAAAATGTCTAATAATATAAATAAAAGATACTTTTACCCCTTTTCTCTGATCTCACATTCGCCCTCAAAAGATCATCCTTTTATGTTTTTCAAGAACATATTCTATGAATTACATACAACATGCATAAATCAAAAAATACTCAGATTTAAGCCTTTGAAAAACATTAATGAGAGTACACAACTTCCTTTGTCATTTAAGAATGTCAATGCATGACCACGTTGTTCATTTTAACTGCTGCATAGCAGCTTGTATGTATCTGATGTATATATCATGATGCATTTGAACCTATTCGGCTATTTCCCATTGAATGACATTAGGTTCTTTCCATAATTTTTGCTATCACACATATACAAAATATCCTTATATATGGCTCTATTCGCCTGATAAGGTTTCTCTAAGGTGGTTAGATATGTAATTATAAGTTGAAAAGGATGAATGCTCTGCCCCTTTCTATGTTTTTGTTTGTTTGTTTGTTTGTTTTTAATATATTTTATTGATATTTTACAGAGAGGAAGGGAGAGGGATAGAGAGCTAGAAACATTGATGAGAGAGAAACATCGATCAGCTGCCTCCTGCACACCCCCTGCTGGGGATGTGCCCGCAACCAAGGTACATGCCCTTGACCGGAATCGAACCCGGGACCCTTCAGTCCGCAGGCCGACGCTCTATCCACTGAGCCAAACCAGTTTCGGCTGTTTGTTTGTTTTTATAGCTACAGGGAGGGGGGGTGAATAACCCACAACTCTAGGTTCAACTAGATGAAAATCATGAAGTATTATCTGGATATTAGTGTGGATTATGATAAAGACTGGTTGATGCCCCTTATATAAGTTTTGAAATATTTTTGTACCATAGCAATGTTCAGGAGCTCCCCAACTCTTTGTTATTGCTGTCTGATTTTACTTCTCTCAATAGCATAAATGATTGTTTTTATCTTTTTTTTTTGTAATATATCTTCATTGATTTCAGAGAGAAAGGGAGAGGGAGAGAGAGAAACATCAATGATGAGAGAGAATCATTGATAGGCTGCCTCCTGCACACCCCACAGTGGGGATCAAGCCTGCAACCCAGGCACATGCCCTGACTGGGAATCCAGTTGTGACCTCCTGATTCGTAGGTCAGTGCTCAACCACTGAGCTGTGCTGGCCAGATTTTTGGTTCTTCTGGAAAAAGCTATCCCCAACTCTTTTCAACTTCAGCAGTGTAAGGGAAACCATGAATGACTCTCACATTCTGGTATGAATGACCCTGCTGGGAGCATAGGGCTCACTGTGAGTATCAAGGGACAAGAACCAGCCTGCAGAGCCTGCCAGAAGTCCAAACTGTAGAGTGATAGTAGATGGGTAGCTGATCTTGCCTCGTGTTTCCCAGCCCTGTGTCTCATTCCCCACAGATCACCGGGACCTTGGTTTTCACTGTCTTCACTGCCGTGCTGGGTTCCTTCCAGTTTGGATATGACATTGGTGTGATCAATGCCCCTCAACAGGCAAGTGAAACATTCACAATTCAAACCTCCTTTTGGCAATTTCTGTCAATGACAGAAAGATATCTGTTCCTCGTACAGAGAAATAAAGTGTGTCCACGTGGGGAGAACATGGGGTGATCCCAGCCTTCTGTCAGGTATCATGTGTGGTTCCAGAGCTCAGAACTTGGCTTTGATGCCTCATCACTTGATAACACTCAGAAGAAAGTAAACAGCAATAATTCTTGATCTTTGACTCTGACATTTGCTGAGCTCACAGAAAACTTTAGTCAGAATACCATGTGCCTTAGGATATCTTTTTTAAAGCTTGAAAGCTTATTTATTGCAGCATTCATTCAGACCTCTCAGCCATACACAAATGAAAATATTGGGGAATATGAGAAAGCCATAGCAGGATATGTTTCATTCTGTGCACAAACATATTGAGCACCAACTCACTGTGCATAAGGAACTTTAACATGTTCTCCCCAGTTTCAGCCTCCCAATAGTCTTCTACACCCACTTCCTGGCCAGATTAAAACCGTCATAAGCACTAACATTAACAAGGTCCTAGTCCTTCCCTGTACTCCTGTCTCCTATAGATGCTTCAATGTAAAATAATACAAAGCATTTAAATAATAGTCAAGAAGTCCAACAACATTTGGATTTTCTCTGTGATGATCATTTGGATGGGTATTTTTTAAAATATCAAACAATTTCTATCATTTTCCCATTGATTTTATGCATCTCTACTCTGTTATCCAGTGAATGGACAGGAGAGGGATGCCATTTTTCTCAGTTCCCACTACCTGTAACGAACTGGGGGAGAGGGGGGTCCAAGACTTGACTCCCTCTACCCTAATTCAGACTGTCAGGTCCCTTAGTGTAGAATTGATGTCTTGTGTCACCAGTGCCAAGCACAATGATTGGTGTAAAGAGGGTGTTCAATAAAGTGTTTAGTGAAGTGGGAAGAGACAAAGAAAGAGAAAGGGAGGGAGAATGGACGCTGTGGGGAAGGCTGGCATAAGGTGCAAGTACAAATATTTGTTAGGTGACTTCTACAAATCGATCATATTTCATCTGCTTCTTTTACAACATTGGACTCCAAGAAAAATGTAAGATCCCTGCAGGGTATGAATGTGTGAAATGTGTGCTGGCCAGTCAGTCCATCATCTGAAATGAATCACTCCTTGGACCAAAAGATGTGCTCTGGTTAGGTGCCACACATCTTCATGAGTGTGGCAGGCCTTGCTGAGGTTGAAAGATTTTGGATACAACACTGTGTGGATTGGGGTGGGTATGGGAGGGAGGCTATCTATTTTCTGTGGGTGATGACATGTGCCAATTTATCAGGTTTCCTGAAATTTGGCTCAATATCACCATAATTGGTAGAGCCTCTTTTCCTGGAAGACTATTTCAATTTCTTCTTTAAACCATCCTTTTCCGTCTTAGAGGGGAAATTAATTTAAGATTTCCCTCCTTCAATCACAGACCTGAAGACCAGGATTTCCCACTGGCATCTGGCTTAGTGCCCTCTTTATAGCCACTTCCTTCTGTGGTTAAACACTGTTACATCAGAGGAGTCATTCAGGCCCATTTGTTTTTATTAGCAGAAGGACATTTGGAATTATTTTATGGTATTTGTAAATCACACCTTTTATAATTATGAAAACTATACATGCCCGTTGCAAAAAGGATTAGGAAAAAAAATCACTATAATTATTCTACCACAAAGAGCAAACTGCTGAGAACATTTTGGGTATTTCCTTACAGCTGTTTTTCTGTGTAGGTTATCCATATAGCATGACCTTCTAATGAGGCAAATGTCTTGGTCAGACTTCTTTTATAACATGTCAGTTCCTTCCCTTACTCAGCTGATTTTGCAACCTAGGACTTTGCCCTTGACTACCAACCTAGGGCTGCTGCGCTCCAGGTCCTTGTCAGAGGTCCTTGCAGCTCACTGCTGCTGAATAGTGGCCAAAGAGTCATCGGGAGGAATGGCATGGAAGGAAGATAGCCTGAAAGTATAATTTACTCAATTATACTTTCCTATGATTATTGCCTCTACTGGGCCACATTATAAAGTATGGCTCTGTGAAATTTAGTTTTGAACATTGTTCATTCTGTTACCCACTGAACTCTGTGAGGTTCTATAGGTCTCAATGCCTTCTCAGGGGCCACTGAGGTTTTTTTAATCTTTGGAATTCATCCGTATACACAATTGTTTTCTTCTCTCTGCATTGTCTGCTAGGAAATTTATTGCTAAATTACAGCTCACTTCTAGCAAGGATATAGCACCAAGTGTTTGAATTTTGTATACTAACTTTATTTGGGGCCTCATCTTATCTTTCCCAATTTTTTTCCTTATATCTACTTTTGTGTTTCCATTAAAATATTTACATAAGTCCATTTAAATGCTCTTGTGCAGGGGTAACACTGGTGCAGATTTGTATCTTTTTAGCCTACAGAATATTTTCAATTTGAATAATAGACAGCATTTAAAACTTGGAAGCTTTTACATGAAAACCCAGATTTCCATCTTCTTTTTAAAAATTAAAGTTCATCAACACTAGTCTCGTGTTTGCAGCTTCCTCCAGATGGGGCAGATGCTCTCAAGGGCCATAATCCTGCTCACTCGCTGTTATATCCTCAATAGTAGAGAAGTACTTCAGTCCTCTAGTCACCAAGGTTCTCCTTGCCTCCTTCACTTATTTGTTCCTGCCTGGCTCCTGTTGGCACTGGAATTTGTGGCCTCTGTTTTATAGGATATGGTCAACTATAAATAAATCTACATGTGTTTGTATGTGTGTAATGCACATAATTGGAATGATCCTGTTTAACTACCTAACAAATACTCTAAAGAACAAAAATGAATAAAAATATATAGTTTGAAATGTTTTTGTTTTCGCAGATAATAATAGCCCATTATAGACATGTTTTGGATGTTCCACTGGCTGACCGAAAAGCTCTCAACAGCGATGCTATCGACAGTACAGAGGAAATGCCCAGAACCCCCTACCTAATGAATTCAACGCCAACCCCTCCACCTGAGGAAGAGTTTGTGGAAGATTCTGGCCTCATCACCATGCTATGGTCCCTGTCTGTGTCCAGCTTTGCAATTGGTGGAATGATTGCATCATTCTTCGGTGGGTGGCTTGGGGACCAGCTTGGAAGGTAGGCAAATTTCATAAGCAAGCAGAAACACAGAAACTTTCATATTTTGGGTTTATTAGAATTAGTTTAGAAAGAAATCACCTTTCTTTTTGTGGAATAGTTTTCGATTTTTTTTTTTACCACGTGACCCTATGAGTTAGATCAGTGTTGAACCAAATAATGGAAAAAGCTGTTGCAGCAACCTGCTTAATTGTGGAGGTATTTACAGCAAAAGTGAATTTGGTGTGTATTTTTAGACAACTGCTTTGATTCTCTGGCTTTCTAAGTTATAAAACATATTAAGAACCCACTGCACAAATGATTAACTCTAGAGCTCAATGGAAGAGCCAAAAGTGGAATTTTTTACCTGGGAGTCTATTGTTCGCTTTACCAAATCGCTCAATTTCTCAGACATCCAGTTTTTCATCTTCAAATTAGAATCTGGCATTTGGTTCAGTCAAGTTCTAAGATCAAGTAAATATTCCCCAGCCTCAATTGCTCAGTATACTTGGCAAGAGGTTTATAGCTGCTGCTACTTCTATATCAAAGCCCCAACCAAAGATGAAGCCAGTGGTGTCTCCATTTCTCCACTCTGGTTTCTATTAGGTGTTCTGCACTGAAAACATCAGTGGAACTCCTTTACACTCACATTTTACACTCACTTAGTCATGTGACATGTTAAAGCTCTCTGGGTGCCCCTATCCCCCCAAAAGAAAATAATAATAAAATTAGAAAATCGGCTGATTATTTCTTTAAATTTGTTTTCTACTCTTTAAGTCTATCTTTTGTTTATTAGTTACCTTTTTCTAGTGATAAAAATAATTATACAAATATGGAAAATTTAGAAAATTCGAAACCTTTAAAATGTAAATGATATAGGCTAAGATATAACTGTCTTAGTAATTCTGAATTACAGTTTGTTTAGTTTATAAAATTCCTACTTTAAATTATAATTTTATCTCTGGTTATTAAAATTCTGATAACTTCTTTCTCTTGTACTGGAGCTTTTATATAATAAGACTGTAAGAAATTTCCTTAAGTAATGAGTAGCATGGGAACCCAAGTTTTATTCTTGTTCTTACTTGAAAGGGACTTTCCTCTACAATAAAAGAAAATGGTCAGTTCCTCCCAATTTAATCAACCTACTGGTGTTTAGATTATTTCTAAAATAAATAAAATTAAGCAAAATTAAGTTAAAATTTGAAATATGGATAAACTGAGTCTTTTAGCAGCTAGTGATGTTTTATACTTCTTCCCATCCCTGAAGAAAAAATGTAAGCCCTGCTGTCCCTCATTTAGAAACAAGATTCTGAGAGGTCCAGTGACTTACTTGAAAACATTTAATCAGTGTCCTAGTGATGGAATTAGAATGCATGTACTCTCAACTCTTTGGATTTAACAGCAGCATCGGTAATCCCCAAACAATGTCAAATAACCACTTATCAAATAACTTATGGTAACGAAAGTGAGGTTTCCTCCAGCTCTTGGAGAAAAAAATGATTCTCCATGAAAAACAGCCATAAAATTAAAATTTTAACTTAAAAATAAGACTAGAGCCCTGACTGGTTTGGCTCAGTGGATAGAGCGTCGGCCTGCGGACTAAAGGGTCCCAGGTTTGATTCTGGACAAGGGCATGTACCTTGGTTGCGGGCACATCCCCAGTAGGGAGTGTGCATGAGGCAGCTGAATCGATGTTTCTCTTTCATCGGTGTTTCTAACTCTCTATCCTTCTCCCTTCCTCTCTGTAAAAAATCAATAAAATATATTTTAAAAAAATAAGACTAGAAAGTTCAGTCTCTTCCACATAACTATTTTTCTGAGGTGATTCATTGAGAAATGGCATTATTTTCCTTATTGCCAGGGTCATTACTTCACCAGTTAAAAGTAAATAAATAAAAATGTATTTTCCATTACTGCCTTTCTAAAAAGTCTTCCCTTGTCATTGTATAATAGCCAATCTGTGACCATTATTTTTCAATTTGGATTCTCAAGGTCAATTTTTCCAGAGACTCTGGGCTTACAATTTAATTACAAGGCTATGATGGGGCCGACCATGGTCTGTGCAATCCACACCAGTGTGAATCAAAGAAGGCAAACATCCCTGGTCTTGGAATGCTTTCTTTTTTTGTATGGAAAATGGAACTCACTAAAATGAAACCTTAACCCTGGTTTCACCCAGATCACGTCGCAGCTCTGTCACTTAATAGTTGTGTGAAAATGTATAAGTTACCTAAGTTCTCTAAGATGTTTTCTTCCCATCTGCAATGCGGAAAAAATATATAATAATACCTACCTCGTGGCGTTATTGTGCCTATGGAGTGAGAAGGAGTATAAAGGGTTTAGCACAATGTCTCGGCAGAGTGAGCAGGCAGTGAATGCAGTCTTCCTTTGTTGATGAGGACAAGGGCGACAACGATGAAAATGGTGAAGCCTATGCTAACAGGAGTATTGAGAGGGAGATTTAAAGAAATATACTTAGAAATATATTTCCTTCTCCCTGATTCAACCACCTCAAGTATTTTTAGATTATTTATTCTTGGCCATTTCTCGCATCTGAGCAGAAGTTATTTTTTTCTTTCTTTCTTTTTTTTTTTTGTTGGCACTATTTCAGATGTCCCCACTTTCCCTCCCTTTGTCCCTTCATCCAGCCCCCACTCCTCCTCCCCTCAGCCATCACCACACTGTTGTCTGTGTAAAGTTGAAATCTAAGTTATGTAAAGTGCTCCAGCATCCATTGGCAGTAAGGAAAAAGGACTTTAGAGCAATCTGGCATCAAACACACTTTTCAGGCTATCTCTTTTAAGACTTTATCTCCCTTCCTCTCGCCTCCCCCCTTCCCACCCAATAGAATATACTATTAACTAGCTAGTAACCCTTTTTTAAGGTAATTTATTGGGTTTTCCTGCCCTCTGTCCCTGTGTTGAGAAAAAGCACTTCACAGAGCAACACCCTGTCTTTTTCTCCGCAGCTCTGAAGTTGATCATCTCTAAAACACTGTTTCCCTGCCTTTAGGTACTTAATAATGTCTGCATATTACTATTCTAATGAATTGCCACAAACTTAGTGCCTCAAAACTATACCAATTTATTTTCTTGCAGTTTTGGAGGTCAGAAGCCCAAATTCAGTTTCACTTGGCTAAAGTCAAGGTGTCCTCAGGGCTGATTCCTTCTGCAGGTTCTGAGGGAAGGATCCATTTCCTTGCCCTTTTCCAGCTTCCATGTTCCTTGGCTTGTGGTCCTTCCTCCATTTTCAAAGCACATCACTCCAATCTCTACTTTATCATCACCTCACCTTCTCTTCTGCCTTCCTGTTATAAGGATACTTGTGATTACATTGTTGGGCCAGGATAACCTCTTCAACTCAAAATCTTTGATTTAATCACCTCTGAAAAATCCCTTTTGTCATATAAGGTAGCATATTCCCAGGGTCTGAGGATTAGGATGTAGACTCTTGGGGGTTATTATTCAGCCTATCGCATGGCTGTTGGGCAACCACTGCAGTATGAGATTACATAGTTTTACTCTTTTAAAAAATCTGTTTGGTATTAAAGATACTTGCTTAGAAAAAGCTCACTTTTTAAAGTTTGAAACATTGAAATAGAACAGAACAAAGTGCTTACATTCTTTGTGGCATAGGCATTTCCATACCTGTCCACTCAGATAATTTCATTGGCCTTATCATCATCTACTTTGAAGAAGGTTTCTAGTGTACCTCACTTTCCCAATTAAAAGGAATAGATATCTTAAAATGTCAAATTTCATAAGATTAATTTTGAAAATGTTTTTGTTGCTATTGTCAGCTTTTTTACATATTTTACATACGTTAACATTAATGCACAGATTCTGAAAATGTGCTGACATACAGTGTTAAAATAAGAATAATTATAATTCTCTATGATAAAGTTCAAAGTAAAAGTATGCTTTAATTTATGTCAAAATAATTCTTAATAAAGGAAATTTAATTTTTAAAGTTCCTTTCATTATCTACATCAACTAAAAACCTGTACCACTGAAAGAATGGAGGGGGGTGTAAAGCAAGGTGTCATAGATTACAAGTACAGAATTGAGTTTAACCATCACCCAGCAATTGTGTTTAAAACAATGAACTTGTAGAAAATTTAATTCATTAAGTGTTTGAAAAAGTGTGTTTTATCTTAACTCGAACTAGTCATCATCAAAATTGATTCATCTCCACCAAAATGTGGAGATCATGAGCATAAAATCTACATTCTTTCATTATAAAGATTACTTATTGTTAATGCATCAGTTTGTAGATAAATCAAAGTATCAATCATGGTTTAAGATTCCCTCAACTAGTGTTTCCAGCAAAATTAAAGTAATCTCCTAGGTAAATATGTCACCATTCTCTGAACACATGTAATTTTATCAAGGTTTGATGCTAAATTTATAATCCCTGCTTTTTAAAATTTCAGAATCAAAGCCATGTTGCTAGCAAACATTCTTTCATTAGCTGGAGCTCTCTTGATGGGATTTTCGAAACTGGGACCATCTCACATTCTAATCATTTCAGGAAGAGCCGTATCAGGACTCTACTGTGGTAAGTCTCTCTCTCTCTCTCTCTCTCTCTCTCTCTCTCTCTTTCACACACACACACACACACACACACACACACACACACACACACACACTCTCAGGGAATATTTTGAGTCTGAGGTGGCACCACAAAAGGCATAGGCAATAGCATGAAGTTCAAGTCCTAAGTCGGGAAGGATTGGGACCAGTAAATGGGAGATGTGAAGCTGTCTTCTTTCCCATGGCAACGAAATCATTTCTAGTCATGTGACCACAGACAAATTATTCTCAGTTTCCTTCTCTTCAAAAAAGTGAATATCTATCCTGTAAGGTGCCTGTGAGAATCCATGTAAAATGTTCAGCATAGAATCTGACTACGGTAAACTAGCAAGAAATGCTAGCTATTATTATTACTCCAAAGGTGCTGTAGACAGTGAAAGATCGATACATCCAGAATCTCTAACTCGGCCTTTGTAGTCTACCTGGCCTCCTATGTATCTGTCTCTTCTATCTGGAAAGACATTGATACTGGGCCCATCTTTCAGACTGTACAGCCTAGCTCTGTCAGATTTCAGTCCTGCTGGGTGAAGGGTTAAAGCAGCAGTGACCACAGGGAGAGGGAATCAGGAAGAAGCAATTCCTAGAGGAGTTCAGAATGAAGGATGGATGCTCCTCCCATGAACTTTCCATCTAAATTACTGGGATCATTAGTTCTTGGGAACAACTTTTCCAACTTTCAGAGGCAACTAATCAGCAGAAGCCTGAACAAAGGGAGGATCCCTCGCTCTCTAAAACAGCCAGATCTTTAGCTTCTCAATACCAGTGATGCCCTAATAGTTCTGAGCCAAGGTTTTAACCCATTGTCCCAAACTGTAGCAATTTCAAATCACTAATTTCCATCAGGGGTAGGAGAGATGGAGCAAGGGAACAAAATAGTGTATCAAATATTTATAACACTTTTACCTGCAACGAGGAAAAACTATAATTCCATGCATCTTCAATGACCAGTTGAAACAAAAGTCTAAAATTACTTAATTAAATTTATCCTTTCATTACTTTCAATGTTAAAACAAATAACTGAAAGTCAGGATAGCTTTATTAAAGTGAAAAGTCAGCCCACATGTGGAAAGAGCTTTGGGTTCACACTGAATCAATTCTAGCACTGTTTCTGTCTGGTCTTAGAAATGTTAATTGAATATGAGCTTCAGTTTCCTCTTCTGAAAAATGCAAATAATAACACTATCTAAAAGTTCCAAATCATGATTTTTCTTTCTCTTTTCTCCATTTTTAAAAATAGAATGAGCCCTAACTGGTTTGGCTCAGTGGATAGAGCGTCGACCTGCAGACTGAAGGGTCCCAGGTTCGATTCCGGTCAAGGGAATGTACCTTGGTTGCAGGAACATCCCCACTAGGGAGTGTGCAGGAGGCAGCTGATTAATGTTTCTCTCTCATCGATGTTTCTAACTCTCTATCCCTCTCTTTTTCTCTCTCTAAAAAACTCAATAAAATATATATATTTTTAAAGTAGAATGAAAGCAACAACAAAATAGAACTGTCTTATGACCCAACAATTCCACTCCTGGGTATTTATTTATCTAAAGAAATCTAAAACACTAATGCATAAAAAATATATGCACCCCTATGTTTATTGCAGCATTATTTACAAAAGCCAAGATATGGAGGCAACCCAAGTGCCCATCAACAGATAATTGGATAAAAAAGATGTGGTACATATATACAATGGAATATTACTGGGCCATAAAAAATAATGAAATCTTGCCATTAGCAACAACATGGATGGACCGAGAGTATTGTGATGAGTGAAATAAGTCAGTCAGGCAAAGACAAATACCATATGATATCACTTACCTGTTGAATCTAAAGAACAAAATAAGGGAACAAACCAAACAGAAACAAACTCAGAGATATTGAGAACAGACTGATGGTTGCCAGGGGGGACTGGGTGAAAAAGATAAAGGGATTAAGTACAAATTGGTAGTTACAAAATAGTCACCAGGATGTAAAGTACAGCATAGGTAATATAATCAATAATATTGGCCGAAACCGGTTTGGCTCAGTGGATAGAGCGTCGGCCTGCAGACTGAAGGGTCCCGGGTTCGATTCCGGTCAGGGGCATGTACCTTGGTTGCGGGCACATCCCCAGTAGGAGGTGTGCAGGAGGCAGCTGATCGATGTTTCTCACTCATCGATGTTTCTAACTCTCTATCCCTCTCCCTTCCTCTCTGTAAAATATCAATAAAATATATTAAAAAAATAATATTGTAATAACTATGTATGGTGCCACGTGAGTACTAGAATTATTCTGGGTATCACTTTGTAAATTGTATCATTGTTTGGCAACTATGCTATACACCTGAAACTAATATAAATTAATATTGAATGTCAAAAAATCAAATGTTATCTTTGCAAATACAGTGTAAAATCTTTAAAAAATTTTAGTTTATTAAATTATAAATAAAATTGATTAATAAAATAAAATTTGTAAATTAAAATGAAAACTTCAAGAAAAATCTATGTTTTCAATTTTCTAACTCTAATAAATTAAAGTTAAAGAAAAGTTAAAAAAATAAAGTACAGTAACAAATACAAACAATTTTTGGTAAAATTGAAAAGAAATTCTATAAATATATTGTGAAGCATATCACAAGCAGAGCCCCCTTCCACCTCTCTATACCACCCACCACTCTAACAGTGATCTAGAAGCACCTCCACATTGTGGAAACTCAGATAGAGCTTGTAGCTCTCGTACTAACACTATTGCACTGTGTTCTTAGGTAAGTCATTTCTCACCTCAATCAAGTAATGATGTTGGCATAGATACGTTCTAATTCCCTTTAATCCCATGAGTCTAGATTAAGAATATTATTACTTTTAAGAATATTATCACATTATTCATTCTCTTTCCTTAAGACATCTAAAGGCATTATAATGTAAGCTACATACTAACAAAATAGATTTTTTTTAAAAAAATTGAATAAGACAATAAATAATTGCCAAATACTTGACTAACCATTTCTTTCTATTGTTATATCCAACTACAACTTTATTTGGAATCTATCAACAAATATTCTTTGCATAACCACTGTCTATGTTGAGAACAAGGGTTCTTCCTTTCAACAGACTCAGAAAGAGACTTTCAGTCAGAGTATTGACTATACGTAAGCCAAATTACTGTTATTGAGATAGTCCTGGCTTTATTTTAACATTTATGTTCATGTCTCATGCAGGGCTAATTTCAGGCCTGGTTCCAATGTACATTGGTGAAATTGCTCCAACCACACTCAGGGGTGCTATTGGCGCTCTTCACCAGCTGGCCATTGTCACGGGCATTCTTATTAGTCAGGTAAAAACTCTCATCCCTTACTTCATCCATCCTCTACTTTACCCAACTTTTCCCTCCATGACTGTCCACTCTCACTGTAGACAAACACAGAAAAACAAACAAACAAATAAAACAGTTCCACCAATGGTGGTGTAGGTCATATAGAGGCATAGACATCTTAGCTCAAAGCTAAATTATTACTACTCCAGTCCTCACTTTTCATCTTGGAGTTGACCAGGAGGTGACCTGGAAGCCAAATCTTGAACTTCAGGAGCTATTCTAGAATTAAATTATTCCATTTAGATTTAAAGGAAGAGGAAACTTCAAATTTTTGGCTTTCTGGGTTTCCTTTGAGTGCCTTACTTGGAAATTTAGTATGTAAATGATGTTCAGTTCTTGTCAAGCTGGCTCTATCTTTCTCTTCTACCCTGTGGTCTCAGAAGGAACCCTTGGAATCCCAAACCTATGATTATCCAGAGGGAAAACTACTGCAAGAGGAATCACAAAGCTGTTCTCATTAGAGTCAATGCTCTATCTGTATAACCCCATTCTACTTAAGTTCTGGGAAATCTAAGAATAAATTTTTAACAAAGGTCTGAAGTCATACATAATTTTTTATGTGGTTTTAGATATCAAATATGTTGTTAAAAGTTTGGTTGATTCCCATCCTAAATGTCCCATAGGAGTTCAGGAAAACAAACCTAGGTGGATTCTTTGTAAAATAAATAGTCCCTAATTTAAATAAGGTGAGATACACTAGTAATAATTTTCATTTTGATGCATGTTTGAATCAAAATTGTGTCAGGGATTACTATTAAGTAGTCAATATGGTTATTCAACAGATTATTGCAGAAGACAGATCCAAAGTGTTCTGTGGTTGATACACTTGCCCTACCTTTTCAGATTGTTGGCCTTGACTTCATCCTGGGCAATCGTGAGCTGTGGCACATCCTGCTTGGTCTATCTGCTGTGCCAGCTATCCTACAGTCTCTGCTGCTCTTCTTCTGTCCAGAAAGTCCCAGATACCTTTACATCAAGTTGGATGAGGAAAACAAAGCAAAGAAAAGTAAGTCTATGGGTGGTTTTACCTTCTACCCGTTGTTTTGGAACTATCAGCTAATGAGAAACAGTGGGCGTGAATGGTTACTCATGAAACTGGTCCTAGTGCTTTCCCAATGATGTCAGTGATTACATGGAAGAAGAGCGTGCAAGATTGCTTTAATATGACTGGTACATGCCATTTTTCACCCAAAGACATTCACCCAAACCCAAATCAGAAGCCTACCTGCAGTGTACTAGACTCAACCATAGGCTTCTAAAAGACCTTTCCAGCATTATGTTTCAGGGATAATGAGGACCATAGTTCCCTTTGTCATAAGATGAAGCCAAATGTTCTGCTTTTTTGAAATAAAAAAGTAGGATTTACTTTAACAAAAAAGAATTCCCAAAGAGCATGTTATTAAGTAATAGAGAGGCTATGCAGAACTGTAGCTCTTTTGTTCACATACTAAGTATATATTTTTTTATCTGAGTTGTATAAACGTAATCATTTTGGGGGACAGGTTTGAAAAGACTCAGAGGAGGTGTTGATGTCACCAAAGACATCGCTGAGATGAGAAAAGAAAGGGAAGAAGCGTCAAGTGAACAGAAAGTCTCCATAATTCAGCTCTTCACCAATTCCAGCTACCGACAGCCTATTCTGGTGGCATTGATGCTGCACATGGCTCAACAGTTTTCTGGAATCAATGGGGTAAGTTAAGATCACCCCCCAACTCTTAAGAGCAAAGTGAATTAAGATAGAGCAGGAAAGGGGTATAAGTTTAAATAGCTAAAAGACATTTTAAAATGTTAGCAGCACATCTTACTACAAGAAAATACTGAGTGAGCAATAGTTTTCTGTTTTGCCTCATCTGCTTTCTAAAATTAGCTTACAATTTTTAAAAATGTCAACAACCAATGGTATTGTATGTCTATTAAAATGAAGGTAAAAAGGCAAAAGTCATAATAAAAAAGAGGGGAAAGAGAATAATTATACCAAAGAAAACTAAATTACAAAAGGCTTCTAGAGTTGAGTATCAAATTTGGGATTTATAATAGCCTAGGCCACAAGAGTCCATGGTTCCCTCTATTGAAATGAAGTATACCAGATATCCAGGTGCCAACGTTTCCTGCCATCCAAGAAACTTTTACTCTATTTGGGGAGACGGCACATGCACACAAAATAAACAATAAAATGAAATGATATGTTATGGTGAGTGAGGGTGGTAGAAAAGACATGATTGAAAAACATACTGAGTATTAACATTGCTGGCTTTGGGGTTTTGAATTAAAATCCTTGCATTATGCAGACTAAAATTGTTTTACCGGCAATTAGTTACTGGAAGAAAATAATTAAGCATTTGTGAAGAAACTAAACAAAGGAAATAGCAAAGCTGATTCCGTTGCTGTTAAAAATTTGCTTTGGGCTTCCTCTATAGTGAGCCAATCTCAGATCCACAAAGGACACCGTGGGAGTGACTGAATGGTGGGCAGAGACTTGGGGGAGGCAAAGAAAGTAATGCCTGTGGCCAAAACCGGTTTGGCTCAGTGGATAGAGCGTCAGCCTGCGGACTGAAAGGTCCCAGGTTCGATTCCGGTCAAGGGCATGTAACTTGGTTGTGGGCACATCCCCAGTAGGAGGTGTGCAAGAGGCAACTGATGGATGTTTCTCTCTCATCGATGTTTCTGACTATGTATCCCTCTTCCTTCCTCTCTGTAAAAAATCAATAAAATATATTAAAAAAAAAAAAAAAAAAAGAAAGTAATGCCTGTGAAGTGAACCTCACTCCACAGGCTGAATACTGCTCTGCTGTGGTCTTCGTCCTCCTTTAAGGGTCCTTGATGTTTCTTTTTATCTAATACTCTTTATACCTTTGGGGCTCAGAGACCAAATTACTATCCCCTATCTCAGCTCTGCCTGTACATTCAATGGCACCATACTTAATCTCTCTGAGACTCTCTGTGTTAGCTTCCATCCCAGTGCCTGACTTAGCAGCTTCCAGGAAACACTGGACTTGAGGCTGTTGGGCGGCCTAAAAATAGTGGGCCAGTGTGCAGTGTGCTGTAAGCCACTCCTCGCTGAGCCCAGCCTGCACAGGCCTCCTGCAGCAGCCCTGTCTGCAGAGAGAGGGCATGTTATATGGGGAAAGAATGACAGGGGATGGTAGGACATCAAAAATGAACTCAAAGACTATTATAAAAGTAAAAATGTAATAAAATAATAAAGGCTGTTAGAGAGGTTGTGGACCAGTTTTCCCCATCTCCACTGAAATTAGTGGAAAATTTTGGATTAAATGCAATGCAGCCAGAACGCTCATACACACTGGTGAGAGTGTGAACTGACACAACTTCTTCGGAAAACTGTTTGGCAGTATCCATCAGAGCTAAGCGTATACATACTCTAATGTCCAGCAAGCCTATTCCTAAGTGTAAATGTATGCGTATTTCACTGAAAGGATTGACCTAGAATGTTCATAGCAGTACTATTCATAATCACCCTAAATGGCAACTACCTGAATACCAACCAGCAGTAGAATGAGTAACTAAATTGTGGTATATTGATACAAAAAAATACTATATAGAAAAGATAATGAATAGTCTACAAATACAGCTGTAGATTATCCTCCCAAAGGTAATGTTGCAGCCAGATATTAAATAATACACACTATGTGGTTTCATTGATACCAGTACAAGACTAAATAAAATGTATCTGTGATGGTAGAAGTTGGAAGAGTTGCCTTGAGAAAATAAGGTGATACTTAGGGTGCTTTAGGAAAGCAAGGAAGAATTTATTTCCTAATCTGGGTATTGGTTATACTGGTGTGTTCACTTAGTGAAAACTATTTGAGCTATAACTTATGACATGTGTACTTTTATGTATGTATTTTATACTTTAACAAAAGGGTTAAAAATTTTTTAAAAAGAAGGAAATGCATATGCTGTTTTCAGCTAAATATAAAAGGACTTTTAAGCAATCAGAAGTTTTAAACACTGAAGGATAATTGTGGTTGCTCCTTCCCTAGAAGGAGAGGGCAGATAAAATCTTTAGGAAGGTCTTCTAGGGACCATGGTTACATAGAAGCACCTAAAGACAAACAACTTAAAATATTTCTTGCTTTAAAGCCATCAATGCTAAGCTTCTTAATTAAGGCTAAACTGTTATCACTTTGCAGATATTTTACTACTCAACCAGCATTTTTCAGACGGCTGGACTCAACCAACCTGTTTATGCAACCATTGGAGTTGGTGCCATCAACACAGTTTTTACTGCTCTTTCTGTAAGTAAAATACCCTAAACTATTCTGCTTATTTCTCAGTCTAGAAATGGGAGTTTAAAAAAACAAAACACCCTTGTGATCTAAAAGTGGTCAATGACATTGTCCTCATGCTCTGGGTTTGTAAAACCAAGGAGATCATGGGAAGAGTCCTATATGTGAATTACCAGCCACTGTATTGAGATGAGGCATCACTGAGCAGATTATCTGGTTCTCTCTGGTGAGAACTGGTTCTCTTTATTGGCAGGGATGCCATTAGTCACTCATTCATGAATTAATAACTCACTTGGGGACACAGGATTTACTCCCTGGGTTCCTTCTCCTTTGCTCTATACTTAAGCCCCTTGGGTTTAGCCAGCAGCTTGTCATTTCCCTCAATACTGGGTCTTGTACCTAGATTCCTCTCCTTTTGTAGTTGAAATTTTTTTTAAAATAAATGTGGTCCTCTCAATTAAAAAGCAAGCCTCTAGTAAAATTAAACAAACTCAACAAAGTCTTATGATAGGCCATTGGGGGGAGCTTCCAAATAGCTCACAAGGCCCTAGCTTGTGGTGATGCACCTGTTGTGTGGTATTATGAGAGGATGGAATAGAAGTGGTGTATAAGTTGAAATGTTATTGTTATTTTTGAAATTTTATTTTTTAGAAATGTCAAATGTTATTTCTTTTTGGAAAAAAATATTCCAACAAGGGGAAGAGGTTGTGTACTCTTCATAAGACCAAATACCTTATGTAAGGAATGATTTAGTATCTTGATAATAATAATATTTAACATAGCAATCTAAGAATTAAAGCACACAAATAACAACAACAACAACAACAAAACTTCCCAGCTAATGTAACTCACTCTAAAATGAGGGTAATTGGGCTTATTTTTATCTTGGAATGCAGGATGTTCAAAAAGCTTGTGCTTTTCACAATACTATACTCAATATACTTTAGTCTCTTGTTTTTCATTCTCTGCACAGGGACTTTTAACTATTAACTTAGGGTGGTCAATAAATTATAGCCTGGCCACCTAGATCAAAAGGCAGCTTTGTCCAGACCTTGGAAAAACGGGGGAAGAGCAGATAACATGGGAACACCAGTGGGTCTGGAGACTTGCCTTTAGAGATAATGCCTTTTCAAGCCAAAGGGCTACTCTGAACCAAGGAAGGCCTGGTACGGGGATGCCATCCAAGGGACCATTTGCATTCTTTTGTCTCCTGGGATAATATTTTTTTACAAACCCCGCTTCAACATGTTTTTCTAATATAGGGATTATGATTAAAACATTTTATGTGTAACAGGATTTGCTATGTAAAGCATCAAGTTGTCAAGACTAGGTAACCCAAACTCTAAGAGTGCCTAAAAGGAAACTACTGCAGAATTTAATGTTTTGTCTCCCACCCTGCCAACTCCTTTGGAGTGGGAACAATGTCTTGATTATTTTGAATATGTATACCTCTACAGACTTTATCCATTTACTCTGTGAAAGTTTTTGAGCAAGTGACAACTTTTAAAAAATCATCTCTAATCAGAAGTCTAATTATAAATCACCCTCCAAGACTACAAATAATATTTAAAATTTTTAATTATATATATCTTTGAAATTTTGCTTTAAAGTACAAAACGATAGCCCCTCAGTCACCCAATTGCTCTCCCCCAAATTAACCAATGTTAACAAATCCATGTATCAAAATAAAGATATGCAAATAGGAGTATCCTATATAATAAAACCCTAATATGCAAATCAACTGAATAGCAGAATGACTGGTTGCTATGACACACACTGACCACCAGGGGGCAGACACTTAATGAAGGAGCTGCCCCCTGGTGGTCAGTGCACTCCCACAGGGGGAGCACTGCTCAGCCAGAAGCTGTGCTCACTGCTGGTAAGCACAGCGGCAGTGGCAGGAGCCTCTTCTGCCTCTGCAGAAGCGTTAAGGACCCCTCAGGGTCCTGGACTGTACGAGGGCATAGGCTGGGCTGAGGGACTCCCCCAAGTGCACAAATGTCATGCACCAGGCCTCTAGTGTATTATAATATACTAGAGGCCCAGTGTACAAAATTTGTGCACGGGGGGGGGGGGGGCCTCTCAACCCGGCCTGCACCCTCTCCAATCCAGAACCCCTTGGGGGCTGTCCGACTGCCGGTTTAGGCCCGATCCTGGACTGTCGGACATCCCTCTCACAATCCTGGACTGCTGGCTTCTAATCGCTCACCTGCCTGCCTCCCTGGTCGCCCCCAACTGCCCCCCCGCCAACCTAGTTGCCCCTCACTGCCTCCCTGCCAGCTTAATTGTCCCCAACTGCCCCCCCTGCTGGCTTGGTCACTGCCACTGCACCCTTCCCACAAGACTGGTCGCCCCTAACTGCCCCCCCCACTGGCCTGGTTGCCTCTTACTGCCCCCTCTGCTGGCCTGGTTGCCCCCAACTGCCCCCCTCTGCTGACTTGGTCACCCCTAACTGCCCCCACCTGCCAGTCTGGTCACCCCCAACTGCCCCCCCTGCCAGCCTGCTCGCCCCATGTAGCCTGCTTGTTCAGTCGTTTGGTCGTCCCTCACTAACCCCCCTGCCAGCCTGATCGTAGGCAGCCATCTTTGTGAGGGTGTGAGGGTCAATTTGCATATTACTTCTTTGTTGTATAGGATTAATGTTTCAACAACTTGGAAGGAACATAATCAATCTTTTTTTTTTTTTTTTCTGAATGAGTATTTTGGAAAAGAGAGAGACTTTCCTGACTCCATTTTGAATTATGTTCCACATTCCATGTTTTCTTCCACACTAATGGGCTGGGAGAAGAAAGCCTGTAATCTTGAGAAAGAAAAACAAAACAGGAAGAAATATAGAAGGAACAGGAAGGCATGCTGGGTCTGGGGAAGAAGCAGTGGCTACTAAACTCTAAGTAGACTTCCAGGATCTGAGTGACACACGTTGTCTGGGACAAAGGGAAGAGTTAATACATCTCGAGCCACTGACCAAGTCTCACCCTGTGTCACATTCCTCCCTGCACATTCACCTGACCTCAAAAAGGGAGTCTGAATCAATTTTCAAGAGAGTTTATTATGCTGTTGGTAATAATTGTTCAAAAACAGGGGAACAAAAGACATAATAAAAGCCCTTGTTCCTAAATAAATCCTTCTATTTTCTTGATAGTCTGACATGGTGTCATCAAGTCAGCTTTGAAAGCCATGATTAAAGAGTCAAATAGAGAGAGAAGAAATTTTATGAACCTGTATTTTTTTTTCTCTCACTTCCTTCTCAACAACTAAATGTGGGCTCTGTGCTTATCATCCTGAAATGATTTGAAACTCTGATTACAAAATGCCTCAGATGAAAGGGCCTTTCACTGTAGGTGAAATGAAATATCTCTCAGATATTTTCAGAGCCAGAGCTCATTGTGCTAAGAGAATTTGATTGCTATGGATATACATGATGGATTTATGAATCTAGACAATTTACTCATCAAAGTGAGAAAATATGACAGGTAGTTTTTTGTGTGTGTGACGCACCAACCTTGCCAGTCTTCTAAGGATCAAGCAAGACTCTATCCAACAAACTCTGGTCTAGGCTAATTGTAAATCTTATCTATTAATGCAAAGGTCCCCAAGCCCAAAGGAATCAGTGGCATATCTCCAGACTTAGAATAAGAAAGCACTTTAACCTTTTGCTTTAAAGTCTTACCTTTTTCCAATGAATAGTTTATTCCCAGCACCAGGTACATTTGGGCACACCAGAAAAATGAAGACCTGGCTATTTTGGTAAAGTTATCAAATTCCATATGTTGCCAGGTGCGTGGTCATAATTTGACTTCATTCGCAGTGAGAAAGTTGGATGAGAATAGTTGACACCTCAACAGTTGTCTGCAGTTCACAAACCCCCAGGAGAGAAATTATGTCATTTTAAACATATAGGAAAGCCATTGGAAGATATCTAAGATATATGGCCTCTTAATAGTATCCAAAGTGATGATCATAGAGCGGTGGTAACACTGTGGTTCTTTCTCTAGAAGCCATGTTCAAATCACTGTCACTAAATGAAGCAAGTATTTGTTAATAACCTCTGGTCACTGAGACCAGCTCTGCTACCTCAGGCAAGAGTTACTTCCTTTCTCAGTTCCACATCTGTAAAATAGGATAATAAAACTGCCACTTTCCAGCTTTATGAGTTAAAATGGTCTCTTTGGCACTAGCCAGTTTGGCATCAGCCTGCGAACTGAAGGTCCCGGGTTTTATTCTGGTCAAGGGTACATGCCCGGGTTGCAGGCTCGGGACGTGCAGGAGGCAGCCGATCAATGATTCTCTCTCATCATTTATGTTTCTATCTCTCTCTCCCTCTTCCTTCTTCTCTGAAATCAATAAAAATATATTAAAAATAAATAATTTTTTTTTAAATGACCTCTTTGTCAGTAAAAACTCTTTAAGCATCAAGCCTACATGTTTTAAAACTTTCCCAGGTGTTCCTCGTGGAGAAGGCAGGGCGACGCTCTCTGTTTCTGATTGGAATGTGCGGGATGTTTGTCTGTGCCGTCTTCATGTCTGTGGGACTTGTGCTACTGGTGAGTTTGGTGCCACTGACATTTTTGGTTACCATATGATAGCAATCCTGTGCTCCATGTTAAAGTGCTTTGGATGTCAAAAAAACAAACAAACAAACAAACAAACAAAAAACACCTTGAGAATGATTTATGAAGTAAAGCCAGAGAAACATCATATAATACAAAGGAGAATTGTAAAGAAGAGATAACTAGTTTGGGAAGGGGGTGGAGGGGTTAAAAACTGAACATCAGCAAGTAAGTTGCCCCCATTACCCAGGGAGGCAGTGTAGCAAATGCTCAGAAGGTAGGCTCTGGAGTCAACCCCAAACTGGCTCCAATGATGGCTCTGCTATGCAGCTGCCTGTGCGACCTTGGGCAAGGATCTGGCCCTCTCCAGCCCAGCACCCTCAAGCACTACTTCACATGCACCCTACTAGCGCCCTAGGTATTAGAAGGAGCAAAGGTCACTGGATCCTTACCCTGCCCCTTTCACAGGAAAAAGGTGACTAAGAATCATATAAAATCCTAATCAGGATTTCCCTGTAACGGAGCTCAAAAGATTTAAGGATGACTCAGACGAGAACAAACTTGTCTCCAACTAGAATAACTTGTACTTAATTGCACATAATCACCAGGAAGAGAGCCATGTTACCATTAGACTCAAGGGAGGGTCTACTTAGCCAAAGGAAGAAGCAGTCAACGATCCCAGTTCTACTCTTGTTTTGTTTTTCTCAGAATAAATTCGCTTGGATGAGTTACGTGAGCATGGTAGCCATCTTCCTCTTTGTCAGCTTCTTTGAAATTGGGCCGGGCCCCATCCCCTGGTTCATGGTGGCTGAATTTTTCAGTCAAGGACCACGCCCTGCGGCTTTAGCAATAGCGGCATTCAGCAACTGGACCTGCAATTTCATCGTCGCCCTGTGCTTCCCATACATCGCGGTAAGCAGCCCAAGATCGTGCAAACTTCCTTTGCAGGAGACAGGGCCCCAAGACCGCTAACTGGGACTCTGCTTCTTCTCCATGCAGGACTTCTGCGGACCTTACGTGTTTTTCCTCTTCGCGGGAGTGGTCTTGGCCTTTACCCTGTTCACATATTTCAAAGTGCCAGAAACCAAAGGAAAGTCCTTCGAGGAAATCGCGGCAGAATTCCGAAAGAGGGGTGGTGCAGCCCGCCCGCGGAAGGCTGCCACCGAAATGAAATTCCTTGGAGCGGCAGAGACTGCGTAGAGATAACCTGCTTTTTTATGGACAGAAACAGGAAGGAGGCTATGTGTTTTCACATGACAATTCCTTGAGACTTTTATATCTCTATCTTGAAGTATTGTTTTACTTTTTTAAAGAGCTTTTATGGGCGCTGATCAGAAAGCTCATCTAATATTACCAAAGAAAGTATTTTTTTTTAAGTTACAGAACTATTTTTGATAGTAAGACTGTAATTAAGTAAACCTAAAAGTCTAGCTCATTTCCCTACACTGAAGGGCAAGGACATTCTAATGTTCCTAGTTCTATTCTTTATAAGGAGGTTCTCCTGAAATTGAAGCCGTTTCAATGTATCATATTATTGCTTCCTTAAGCACGTGACTAGATACCTGAAGATACCTGGTACAACTGATATTTGCATATTTGAATCTGATTAAGGTGTAATTTTCTCATCCACAGACCTCATACTAAAGGAGATATGGCTAGTGGCAGTCAAGTCCGTTGTAAAACTGATAACTTTTCCATTTCTCTCACTCAGTTTTCTTCCTGTGCATTGGAATTTACATTTCGTTTAATATTTTTATTTTTCTATATATTCATGTGCGATGATATATTCAGTATATTAAAATATGTTTGTAAAGAAACAGTTTTATTTTCAGTAAGCTTACCAAACTTTTTCAGTACTTGGAAAAACCAACAACATTTTAGTTCGTTTGGTGACCAAATAATTTTTTTAGATTAAACAGTAAAAAAGTTTTACCTGGTAATGTAGCATGAGTTATCAGTTAATATTAACATCTAAGATGAACCCATGTTAAATCACTTCCTTGTTGGTTCCACCCTTTGGGCTAGGTTTCATTTTGCTTTTTAATTGAGCACAGCCTGGTTTTCAGAGCTATGTTGTAAAATATACTCAGTGAGAAGTCAGGCATTTTGTATATCTCCACAAACCCCAATAAACTAAAGCAGGCTAACTTGGGGAATTTGAAGTAAATGATTGTTGTTTGTCCAAAGAAAATATTTTCTGAATCAATATATTGCTAAACAGGTTAAAAAGGTGGGGTTGGAGAATTCATGAAACTTCATGACTGTTCAATTTCAGACTTGATCAAAACGCCTTTTTAATTTTCCTGGAAAACTGAATTTGCTAACACAAAACAACCCCCTATCATTTCCCTCTTTGTCTCAGCAGTATTCAGATGCTATCTAAGCTGTTCTGTTGCAACTGCCAGCCTTTATTGTGCACTGCCTATGTGCCAGGCACTGTGCTAAGTGCTTTCACTTATGTAGGCAAATTGAAAATACACGGATGATGAAATAGACTTTCTCTTTGCAACTATGGAAATACAGTTCTGATGGGTACCAAAGGCTTAGCAGGGCTGTTTTCCTCACAAAGTGGAGCACCGAATCCATCCTTATTACGTTTGCTTTAATGTGTGTAATATCACTCAATACTTGCTTTGTTATTGTTGTTGCTTACCTTTATGTGATTAGGCAGTCCAAATAATGAAATGATTTCTTTTCACTTTAACTGATTTTTATTTCCTTTGTGCCAACCTGGGTTAAACTATTTTCACTTAAGACTTTAAGACTGTCCAAGTGAGCTTAAATTGTTCAGGAGTCCTTTGGGCTAGACCAGTGGTCGGCAAACTCATTAGTCAACAGAGCCAAATATCAACAGTACAAAGATTGAAATTTCTTTTGAGAGCCAAATTTTTTAAACTTAAACTTCTTCTAACGCCACTTCTTCAAAATAGACTCGCCCAGGCTGTGGTATTTTGTGGAAGAGCCACACTCAAGGGGCCAAAGAGCCGCATGTGGCTCGCGAGCCACAGTTTGCCGACCACAGGGCTGGACTGTGAACTCTGGTGGGGAAACATAGGGACTCTGACCAGGGCACAGCAGGAAAATGGCACTTGTGTGGCTCTTGTCTTTTGGATGCTGACGGCTTTGAGAAGTCCTAAGTTGCAATGATGAAGAAATTTAACATTTTTATAGGTGATGAACGTGATTTAATCAAATCACTATCTCACCTCATTTACTAAGGGAATAAAGTGGTAAAGGTTTAATAAAGAACCCCAAAGACTTGCATTTAAATTCTAATAAATTATTTGGATTGATCCACAAATACCAGAAATTTAGATCCTGAAATTTTTTGCCTCAGAAAAGTTTAAGTAACTTTATATTGTTTTCCCTCCATAATTTTTTTTTTTGCAGACATACAAGTGAGGTGAAGGTGAAATAAGAAGCTTTTAAGACTTCATATTAGGACAAAGGTACTAGCTAAACAATAAAAACCCTTAGGTCTTTAATGGTATACATCATCCTATATAATAAAAGCTTAATATGCTAAGTGTCCGGTCGTTTGGTCAGCCATTCAACCAATCAAAGCTAATGATATGCTAAGGCCGCTCAACCACTTGCTATGACACGCACTGACCACCAGGGGTCAGATGCTCCCACTGGTGGGTTAGCTTGCTGCTGGGGTCCAGCAGATTGGGACTGAGTGAGACCGGCCAGACACACCCTGGAGCCCTCCCGCGGTCCCTTCCTGGCTGGCCAACCTCCCACATCTCTCCCCGGCCCCGATTGTGCACCAGTGGGGTCCCTTGGCCTAGCCTGTGCCCTTGAACACATTTTTTGTAGTACTCTTATCATTTTTGTGGAAGTGTTTTCATACTCTAATGTCCTTACAAATGTGATTTTTCTCTTGGCTTGTTGGAAGCATGATGACACTTCTTGGTCTGGTCACTCATCTACCCAATCTAGCTGGTACCCACTGTCATGACATTAATGCCCGGGTCTTCTCTCTCTGCTTAAACACAGTAAGAGAATGTCTCCTCCTCAAGGAGCTCACAATCTAATCACAGTTCAGGAAAACCAGGATATAAATGTTCCTATCTGCATCTTTTGCCTTCCGTGAATCTCAATTTAAAATGTTACCTACCTTGGAGAGTTGTTGTGAGGATAAAATGTAAAGTGTCTTGTACAAAGGAGGTGCTTGGTAAGTGTTACCTAGAAGTAGTATTAATGACGATACTATTAAGATACAGTATTATCTCATATATAAGATAGTCCCAAATTTATAATTCAATATAATATTTTCTTGCTTCAAGCAAAAAAAATCTCACAAAGACAAGGGAAGATAAAAATCAGGGCAGATATTAGGCTAATTCCTAAAGTCATACTTGATATTTCTAAGTAGGTTATAAGAGTGTTTATTTTTAAATTTTGCTTCTGCCCAAGTTGTTATTTTTTAAGAGGTCTACATGTAATATTATTTCTTTGAGTAATACTAAGTACAAAATAGAATGCTGTATATTATATTTAAATGTAATTTAACAGGATTATCACCATAGGACAAGACCAAACCTTCTTGATAATCCTCAAAAATTACAAAAGTGTATAAACCAAAGTACATGCATAAGCTACTTATTGCTAGCTTATTGTTGGATCGGAAGCAAATAAAGCAACGTTAGGCAATATCTCCGGCTTATGTTGTTGTAAGCAGAGGTGCTGAGTAAAGTGTAAAAACTATAATTTTTCATTACAATTCTATATCAGTGACTGAGGAAGAAAAGGTCTGAGCCATCTGTTGGTGTTTTTACTGCCTTCTAATTTAGTGCACATCAGAAAGAATCATGATGAGAAGAAACTGGTTTTAGTTAAGAGTATACTGTATATGCACTATAGTTTTATGTTAATAAATATATTTCCAAATGCTTAGTGCTGTTTTATTTTATATATAAAACATATTTAAGAAACCTGATATTGGTTTACTGTATATACTCATTTCCTTTTCAAGTATTTTTCCTGTTCTCATTTTAAAGATATGTGAGTTACTTTTTAAACCTAAAATTTACTTCCCTCAGGCAGTTATTTTGATTATCAGTAGTAGGAAAATTAGCCTGAAGGTTAGATGAGAACAATAGAAGAGGAAAGAATCACTTCCTTTGAAAAAAAAATAATTTAATTTAGTAAATATTTAATTGAGCTCCTATTCTGAATAAGACATTTCATTAAAGTTTGGTGAAAAAGGTGAAGGGGTTAAGAAAAAAAACACACAACACCTCATAGACAGACAACAGAGAGAAAGGTGGGGGGAGGTAGAAGAGGGTAAAGGGGAATCGATAGAGATTGAAAGACACACCATACGATACACAGATGATGTATTATAGAATTGTACCCCTGATACCTATATAATTTTATTAACGAACTAGAGGCCTGGTACACGGATTCATGCACCAGTGGGGTCCCTCAGCCTGGCCTGTGCACTCTCGCAATCCCGGACCCCTCGGGGGATGTTGGACTGCCGGTTTTGGCCTGATCCCGGCAGGCCAGCCGACATCCCCCGTGGGATGTAGTAGTGCCCTAAGCAGCAGGCGGCCAGGGAGGACCACGAGCCGGGCCTGGTGCCACGCTGCTCCCACTCATCCTGGCCCTGCTGAGCCTGCCGCTGCCGACACTTGGTAGTGAGCCCAGCATCTGGTGCCCATTGGTCAGCTGAGCAGCGCTCCCAGTGGGAGCGCATTGACCACCAGGGGGCAGCTCCCACGTTGAGCGTCTGCCCCTGGTGATCAGTGCACGTCATAGCGACCAGTTATTTGGTCGCTTAGGCTTTTATTTATATATAGATGTCCCCCCAATAAATTCACTAGTAAAATAAAATAAAGGTTTTATAAAAGACACAAATCTTAGAAAACACGATTCCTATCCTCAATCACGTGCATTCTCATAAAGGAAATAAAATTTGAAAACAAATTGTTACAGTACCAAAGAGAGAACAGAAAAAAAAAAATGCTAGTTGTTATCAAAGTTTTAAGTTAACATCTAAAATTTTTATCATATGTTTAAATAGCTGCAAAAGATGTAATTTGTCAAAATATACTATATTTTGATATTTAAAATTTGCTCTGCCCTATTTATCCAATGGAATTTAAATACCACAGTAATTTGTTATTCATCATAACCATTAAAAATATATATGTTTAACTGTTAGAAATTTTATTACATTCTTTTCTATTCTCACTAGAGGCCCAGTGCACGAATTCATACACGGGTGGGGTCCCTTGGCCTGGCCAGTAATAGGGGCCGATCAGGGCCATCTCGCCCACTCCCAATTGGGACGATGGGGTCTGGCCAGCAGGGGAGGGACCATGGGAGGTTGGCTGGCCAGCCCCAATTGGGGCCCATTGGGGTCGTCCAGCCAGGGAGGGACTGCAGGAGGGCTCCAGGGCCTACCAGTTGGAGCGTCTGGCCCCTGGTGGTCAGTGCATCAACCAATTGGTCGGACACTTAGCATATTACACTTTTAATATATAGGATATTTCCATTCCATTTCCTTCAAAGAATTTTATCCCAAAGTAATAAATGTATATGTCTTAAAATATTTTTGATGATTCTATTATAAGTTTCTGCAACAAAAGTATCTATAATTTGAATTCAAAATTTTTAAAATGTCCCGTGTCTACAAAGATCAAGATGTTTAACCTTTCTTTCTGGATTGAGTCAGCATTTATGATCATTAATGAAAAAAATCTGGAATTCAAATTTTGATAAAGATTACTCACTTTTAAAACAGTTATTTTGGAAATTCATCTCAATGAGATTTAAATATTAGTGGATGGATGTTTCTTATTAATAAAGTAAAACAATGTTCAGCATAAATTCGATTATTACTTTGTGGTATTATAAACTTTTTGAAAGTCTTGTTTTTATAGGTAAGTAGGAATGGAAGGACCAGTGTTACTCAATCCATGAATTATTTCTAAGTTAAGCCAAAATGCACATAAAAATTACTCAGCAAACTAATTTTTAATAATTTATCAGCTAATAACTCAATTGGCCCCTTAATTTTGTTGAAATAAAAAACTTATATTGTAAAAGGATTTGTTATGCAGTTGTTACAATCATTCCCTCTTAGTTTCTGGCAGCATACCAAAAAGGCTTTACCAAGACTTAATAAAAGACTCAGTCATATTGTTCAATCTTTCACTTAAAGGCAACTTGCTTAACCTAATATACCCAGAAAGAATTGAGAAAATTAAGCCCTGGCTGGTTTGGCTCAGTGGATAGAGCATCGGCCTGCAGACTGAATAGGTCCTGGGTTTGATTCTGGTCAAGAGCATGTGCCCGAGTTGGATGCTCGATCCCCAGTAGGGGGCATACAGGAGGCAACTGATTGATGATTCTCTCTCATCACTGATGTTTCTATCTCTCTCCCACTCCCTTCCCCTCTGAAATAAATAATAATATATTTTTTAAAAAAAGAATTAGGAAAATTAAAATATTATTAATTTTATATGTTTTCACATATCCTATCTAATAAAAGAGTAATATGCAAATTGACCATACCTCCGCTATACCCACAAGCCACGCTCACCAGCCAATCAGGAGCAAGTATGCAAATTAACCCAACCAAGATGGCTGTGGCCACGGAGTGAACAGGAGGCTTGGGTTTCCCCAGCAATGGAGGAAGCCAAGCTTCCTGCCTGCCCTGGCCTGCCTTGGCCTCCGCTTAAGGCTACAAAGTTTCAATTACAGAAGATAAATAAATTCCAGATACCAGGGCCTCCACTTGGGTCACCGGGGGGCGTGGCTGGCCTGCAAACCACCACAGGCCTACCAGTTGGAGCAAGCTAACCTACCAGTTGGAGCGGGCCACCCCATGCCCCAAGGGAACCCCCACCCTGATCCGGGACACCCTTCAGGGCAAACCAGCCAGCCCCCACCCGTGCACCAGGCCTCTATCCTATCTAATCCTATCAAATAAAAGAATAATATGCAAATTGACCATCACTCCAACACCCAAGATGGCTGCCCCCATATGGTCAAAGATGACTGACCCCATGTGGACACAAGATGGCTGCCACAAGATGGCCAGCAGGAGAGGGCGGTTGGGAGGGACCAGGCCTGCAAGGGAGGGCAGTTGGGGGCGATCAAGCCTGCAGGGGATGGCAGTTAGGGGTGACCAGGCTGGCAGAGAAGGGAAGTTGGGGGCAACCAGGCCTGCAGGGAAGGGCAGTTGTGGGGGACCCAGGCCTGCAGGGGAGAGCAGTTAGGGGCAAACAGGCTGGCAGGGGAGCAGTTAGGGGCAATCAGGCTGGAAAGGGAGTGGTTACGGGGTGATCAGGCTGGCAGGCAGAGTGGTTAGGGGCAATCAGGAAGGCAGGCAGGCAAGCAGTGGGGAACCAGCAGTCCTGAATTGTGAGAGGGATATCCGACTGCCCGTTTAGGCCTGATCCTACCGGGATCGGGCCTAAACGGGCAGTCGGACATCCCTTGAGGGGTCCTAGATTCGAGAGGGTGCAGGCTGGGCTGAGGGACACACACCCCCGTGCACAGATTTCATGTACCGGGCCTCTAGTCTATATATATAAAAGCCTAAGTGGCTGTCTGACTGGTAGCTATGATGCACAATAACCACCAGTGGGCAGACGCTCAACACAGGAGCTGCTGAGCAACAGCAACTTTGCAAAGTACCCTCTCACACTCCAGGACCCTTCCAGGGATGTCAGACTATCGGTTTCAGCCCAATCCCCACAGGCCAGGCCAAGGGACCCCACCTGCCAGAAGGATCCTGCTCACTCTGCAGATGCCCTTCGAGCCCCAGCGCCACCCCAGGTGCAGCCGGCTGGGGAGGGACCATGGGAGGTTGGCACCAGGATGTGTCCAGCCCATTTCGTCCAGTCCTGCCCCGCCGGCCACTTTCTAATTAATTTCCTTTCAATGTGCACGAATCTGTGCACCGGGCCTCTAGTCTATATAAATAAAAATGTAAATGTTCGTTTGTTCAAAATCTTAAATCTCCAAAAGTTCTTCACCAATTGCTTTGAAATTTTGACACAATGTTGCATTCAAATACGTGCGTGTTTTTATGTACCTTATACCTACTATTATATAGATGTCACACCTGTGACAAGTAAAAGCATGCTTTTTTTGAAAAACAGCGCCATCTGTTGGATGTAAAAGCAACACACGCTATACTAAATATTTTACAATTCCATTTCAGTGTTTCTGATTGCATTGTTAAATTGAATTTTCATAGATTTAGATTTATTTTAATTTAAATTTAATTATTTCGTGTGACATTGCGTTGGAATTGAGCTGTGTCGTTTACAATAGCGTTCATTTTGTGAGTATCCAAATAATGCCTTGCAGAAGATCAAACCTAGGTTGTCATACTCATGGAGCAGAAGCAGTGCGACGAGTAATTGCAAATCAAACTGAGGAAGAACGGGCATCAGCGAAGGAGCGAAACAAAGAATGGCTCAAATACATGCCGAGGAAGCAGCAGAGCAACGTGCAGCCAGACTTGAGGATGCACGGTTGCGAGCACGGCGATCGCGTTCTGCAGCTTCAGATAAGCTTCATTCTCAACAGAATGAACGCGACAGACTGAGAGTCGCTGAAAGACGTCAATGAGAAACAGCAAATCAGCGTCAAACACGACTCCGTTCTCAGCAATCACGCGATTACAATCACCTTGCATTCCGGTACAACCCAGCTGATGATTATAGTTTGAGCCAGCATGTTCTCATCAGCACTATGACTGAAGTGTGTCCTTATTGCAAGGCTCTGAAATTTAATGGAGAAACGAAAGGAATGTGTTGCGCCGCCGGAAAAATTAAACTGCCTCAACTTGGAGAACCGCCAGAGCCATTAATATGTATGTCCAGCTGCAAAATGATCGATCAGCTGAGATATTCTCACATCAATTGCTGGAAATTGGGAACGGAAAGGTGCTGGTTGATCTGACTTCAGGACGAATTTCATTGCCTCATAACTTCTGCAATTTAGTGACGTCAAAAGAAGAATTGGTTGAAAAAGTATTTCCCAATATTTAAACCAATTATAAGAATCACGATTGGCTGAGTGAACGAGCTATTCTTGCGGCCAAGAACAAAGACGTCTACGAACTTAACAATATTATTCAGTCTAACATTCAAAGCGAGGCAGTCACATACAAGTCCGTCGACACTATTGTGGAAGCAGATGAAGTGGTTAATTATCCAACAGAATTTTTGAATTCACTAGATCTGCCAGGGATGCCACCGCACGTACTGCAATTGAAAATCAGCGTGCCAATTACCATGTTGCGAAATATCAACCAGCCAAAGCTTTGCAATGGCACGCGGCTTGCAGTAAAAAAAATTAATGAGCAACGTGGTAGAAGCAACAATCTTGACAGGACCTTTCAAAGGTGAAGATGTCCTCATTCCTTGCATTCCTATGATTCCAACGGATATGCCATTTCAATTTAAGAGATTGCAATTCCCAATTGGATTGGCATTTGCAATCACCATCAGCTAAGCTCAGGGCCAATCTTTAGAATTGTGCAGTTTAGATCTAGACATGGATTGCTTCTCACATGGACAATTATATGTTGCGTGTTCTAGAGTCGGCAAACCAGACAATCTCTATATCCGCACAGACAATGGAACAACAAAAAATATTGTATACCCACAAGCATTGTGAAATTAAACATATTAGAAACGTGCGCTTTCTCTTTTCTTTCTTTTCCATTTAACCAGACTGAGCCACCGCAATGCATGGCCGGGTACAGCTAATATGTAATAAAATTCTTCTATTTTGTCACATGCTCTATTTATATCAAACCATAAGAGCTCAGATTTAGCTTGTTAGCTTATTCAAATTCATTGTCATAACCTAATGGGCCAATTCCATCCTCAGTGTCAAATTAATTGTGCAAATCAGACTTATTTTCTTTCTGAGTTAATTTTGTGCTTCCAATAATGTTCATTCCTATGACAGCCACCTTATGTCTGGATAGCAGTGCTTCACAGGTAAACATAGGTATGAGGTATGGATACCTGCTATAAGTCTGTCTTCTGCATTTCTTACAGTTGCTTTATTTTCTTTACATTTGCTGGTCTTGCCCTCAGGAGAAATGCATTTTGAAAACAATTGGATAAGGTCTGCTAAACAAAAAAAAAAAGGTCGTTCTCCTGTTTTACAATGTCTGAATTCAAAATGTACTATTTCTTATAAGCCACCTAATTTAGGTAAGATTCATAGGTAAAATTATTTCCAAGCATCCCTTTGTTTGGCACCCTCTAAAGCTTTAACACACTAAGGCATGGTAGCATGGTGAGAGTCAGGATCCCATGAGGATTATACCTGACTTTTACAAAGTGGAAGAAGGATGATTATGAAAGATATGTTGGAGAGAAGATCTGGCCTAACACTCAACTGCAGGTATGATTTTTTTCCCATGAATAAGAGATAACATGCCCAATATTGAAAACAGTTCTTATAAGTTATTCACAAACCATGCCCCTTTTAATCCTAGAATTGGTAATGGTATACTACTGTTGTTAGTTTCACTATTACTAGTCCCAGGTGCTTTATCATCCCTTGTTGGTTCCTTAACTTGGCCTACTCCTTTGTAAATTGTTTCATCTTTAATCACCCCTCTCAGTAGACCATCTATTTCTGCTGAGGCCCTGAACAACACAGCATATGAATTAGAACATTGAAATTAAAGCTTTAAGCAATCATTAAAAACTTTGCAAGTGTTCATCTGTAAGTGTATTCATGGGTGGGGAGGGATGGGGCAGAAAACTATCAAGTTCTTTTACAGCAAGCATGTCAAACTCACAGCCCACAGACCGCATGCGGACCACAACGAATATTTTTGCGACCCAGCCAATATAACGGTATGTAAAAAGCATTTTAATAAAAATTTCTTAACTTAATTTTTACAATATCCTGTTATACATGATTATTGGTAACGAACTTCAATGTTCGCTAATGACTGATTACTATAATCATGTTGTATTCATTTCCCTTAAGCGCTTTACACGCAGGCGCATCATTTCTCTCCACTAATACCAGCAGTGAATATTTTAGCAGCCGACTCCCACCTCATTAGTCTTGGACTGACTTGTTTGGTGTGTGCAACAGGAAATATTGTGCTTTCAGAGAACAAGAAAAGTAAGTTTATTTGTGTTACGCTTATTAACTTGTGCAGTTATTCAGTGTCTGGTAAGTTAATGTTCAAGAAAAAATATTAATTTATATTAAAATGTTCTATTATTTTATGTTAACAATTACTCATTTGTTTCAGCTCTTTGTATTCAGCATGTCTCTATGGAAATAAACCTACATTTCTATGAAAATTGAAGCTTTTGTTTTTTTGCAGTCCACATAAACTTAAACCTTGTATATTTGGCCCTGTTAGCCTTTGAGTTTGACATGCTTGTTTTACAGATATTTAATATAGGCCTTGTACTGTTATTTGATTTTTAAATGGTAGACATGCATTATTTTATAAAAGTAAGAAATTGTTAAATTACAATAAAATGTTTAACTTAAAATATTAAATCAACTGAAAAAATGCTATGTATATCACAAAAGTGGATAAGATTATGTATATACAATATATTTTAGGGAGATGGAGAGTGTAAAGAGGGGACTGAGAGGGAGAGAGAACAGTGTTAACGGTGGTTAATGATTATCTGTGGGTGGTAGGATTTCAGCTAGTGTGTATGTGTGAGGGTGTGGTCCAAGTTTTATTCACTGTGCATGTAGATCTTATCTAATAAAAGAGTAATATGCAAATTGACCATACCTCTGCTACACCCACAAGCCACACCCACAAGCCAATCAGGAGCGAGTATGCAAATTAACCCAACCAAGATGGCTGCGGCCACAGAGCGAGCAGGAGGCTTGGGTTTCCCTGGCAATGGAGGAAGCCAAGCTTCCCGCACACCCTGGCCAGCCGTGGACTCCACTCAAGGCTACAAAGTTTCAATTATAGAAGATAAATAATTCCCAACAAAAATGGCTGCAGCCACGGAGCAAGCAGGAAGCTTGGGTTTCCCCAGCAACTGAGGAAGCCAAGCTTTCCGCCCACCCTGGCCTGCCCTAGCCTCTGCTCAAGGCTACAAAGTTTCAATTGTAGAAGATAAATAAATCCCAGATACCAAGGCCTCCGCTTGGGTAGCCGCGGGGCATGGCCAGCCTGCAAACCACCACAGGCCCCTTGCCCAGGCTGCCCCATGCCCCAAGGGAACCCCCACCCTGATCCGGGACACCCTTCAGGACAAACCAGCCGGCCCCCACCCATGCACCAGGCCTCTATCCTATCTAATAAAAGAGTAATATGCAAATTGACCATCACTCCAACACCCAAGATGGCTGCCCCCATGTGGTCAAAGATGACTGACCCCATGTGGACACAAGATGGCCACCACAAGATGGCCAGCAGGGGAGGGACCAGGTCTGCAAGGGAGGGCAGTTAGGGGTGACCAGGCCTGAAGGGGAGGGTAGTTAGGGGCAATCAGGCTGGCAGGGGAGCAGTTAGGCATCAATCAGGCTGGCAGGGGAGTGGTTAGGGGGTGATCAGGCTGGCAGGCAGAAGCAGTTAGGGGCAATCAGGAAGGCAGGCAGGTGAGCAGTTGGGAACCAGCAGTCCTGGATTGTGAGAGGGATGTCCCAGAGTGAAGAAGGTGCAAGCTGGGCTGAGGGACACACACCCCCGTGCACAAATTTCGTGCACCGGGCCTCTAGTTATTTTTATAATAGGATAAAAATAAATGTGGGGGAAATTAACTTTTAGAAATAGAGTGTGAAAAGAAGAGGAGACTGGGTCTGCTGATGAGTAGATAGGCAAGCTATAGAATACTGCTCAGCAATAAAAAAAATAGTAAACAACTGAGATATGTATTAAAAGATATATTGAGGCATAAAATTTTTAAGAGTGTATTTGAGGAAAAATCAATTCAAATCAGGCAGTGCCAAATCGGAAGTTGTTAAGTGTGCTCCACCAACAGGAGCTAGGAACAAGACATTTATGGAGACCGTTTGATTGGCTAAGGTTGCTTTATGTGGGAAAGCCTACGTGGCTGTCTGTGGTTGGCTATCTGTGCGTGGTTGTCCTTAGGTTTCCATTACCCTTGATGCATTTATAGGTTTAGGTTTTGTTTTGCTTACATAGGCTGTCAAGCCACCTCAGTCTAGTACCTCCTTGTTTAATTGATTTAAAATGTAGTAACATGGATGAATCTCAAATGTATTAGACTAAATAAACAAAAACAGTCTCAAAAGGCTACATAATCTATGATTCTATTGATATGGTATTTAGAAGGCGAAAATGTAAATGTTTCCACCGTTAGCTAGTTATTGAAAGGAAGAGAGCAAGAAAAGTCAGATTGTTGAGCATGGTCAGCTGGGGACACTGAGCCTGTTTGCTTCACCAGGAAGCTACAGCTTCACACCCTAAGGAATTTCAGCATTGTCCCTCCAAGGGGATTAACACCCCTCCCTTCCCCACTCCGGTACCAGACAGTGTGTATTGGAGGGGAGACAAGGACATGTACAATAAGCTCAAAATGGCAGAGGGGGAATACTATCAGTCTAACCTGGGGAAAAGGTCATTGACACCAATGCAAGCCCATGAAAGTTTGGAAAATTTTCTGGTTCTTCCCAAGCCTGCACTGGCCCCATGCATTCACATGTTCTTTCTCCATAGCCACGTGGCCTTAGCAGCAGTGTGACCCAAGGCCCGGGAACTGTACACGCAGGTTCTGGGTGGGAGCCTGAATTCTGCACACAGCTCAGCAATGGGTTGCAGCCAGGAACACAAGCTAAACTAACCAGATGCTGCACTAGGACTAAGATTTAATATGGCACAGACTCTCTGGACATTGACTCGATCTCTGGCCCTGATTTTCCATGGTGAGACTGAGATGGGACATTGGGGAATTCCTTTAATTTTGCTTCCCAGATAAATCTTAACACAGACCTCATCCCCTCTTGTGGGTCCCTGGAAATGCTTTTCCTCATGACACTCCAGGAACCCCACATTCACCAGGAACAGAAAAATTAGAAGGCAGAGTAGAGTTTGCAAGGGTTTGGAGCTGATTTATAGAGGGTCTGCATAAACTATCTTGATTGCATTATTACTTTTGCCAACCCCTGTATATTGTATACCAAAACAAGTGAATTTTGCTCTATGCAAAATTATAAAAATGAATTTTATGTTTTTAAAAGTTTTGGACAAAATCAAAGGCAATGAACATCTTACCTTCTCCTTTCCCCCATATTTTCTGCCTATGGTCAAATCATGAATCAAAACCAAACTAATTAAGCTTTGTTTATTCTGTTAACTCTGGGTGATTTGCAGCAGAAAAGGAATATACCAATCATTAAAATCCAGAGATAACTGCAAAGCACAAGTTGAGCTTCTCTTCACAGTCTCTGAGCTAACACTCAAAGCCTCTCTCCAGAATTGCCAAGGAGGCTTGATTGAGTTTCAGCATCATTGCCAGACCTCCCCAGGTGGAGCCATTAATAATCAGTGAAATGGCCCAAAAAGAGAGCACTGAAAGGAACATGAGTTTCAAATATCTGCTAACTGCATCGTCAATTTCAGGGTGATGGGAACTGAATATAAAAGCCATGGTACCCCCTTCCCTGTCACACTCTGAAGCAGAAATCAACACCCTGACAAGGATCTCCATCTCATGGCATTCTCTTCCAAGTAGGCAGGGATGAGGCTGGCTCAGGCTGGAGCTGTGCTGACTGTCACGCATCAATCTGCACAGTCAGGAATATCTGTACTCAGAGTCTCTGACAACCAGTTCCAGGTTCCGTTCGTTCCCAAGTGACACTGGTGATTATTTTTATCTCCTAACGTTATAGTTTAACTAAGTCACTAATGATTAAGACAATTTTAAAGACCAAGCAAGCCCCACTAGCTAAATGGCTGTTGCACTTTAGTTAACATGCAAAAGGTGTCCACTGCCTGCAGTTAGCTAATAATGCATTATAATAAATGGTACTTGGGAAAAGTGTCTTGTCAGCGGGACCCCTGTGGTTGTTTTCCTAATGCGCCAAGATGATCTCCATCAGGCCTTTTCTGTTTCACCAGATAAATTATTGGGGCTGCCCCTACCCTGATTCTTTTAATTCTAAAAGTAAGTTGGGTTCTGATTCCAAAATGTCACTGAATGTTCATTAGCATTTTCTTGAACAGACGTGTGGGGTGCTGGGATGGTATAAGTGAATAACTACCTTCTTATTTACTCAGCTCCAATGCTGCCTGCCAAAGACACATCCATCTCTATCTCAGCAGGAGGGCTTAAGCAAGCAAACCCAGGGAAGTCAGGAAAATGATTCACCAGCCCCAGGAAAGATTTCTTCATTTGCTTGCTGTATCTCATACTCTTCTCATTGATTTTTTTCGTTTTTAAATTTTAATTTCCCTGTGTGTAGAATCTGTTTTGTCCCATTATTCTTAATTGGTGCTAAAAAGCATATTTTGTATGTAGAGAAAGCAATCTTGGATATCCTATACAATTAACTATTACATCACCTAATGCCACTTTGGTGGAATAAGAAACAGATAATGGTTTCTGAAACCACAGTAGTTCCATGAAAGCCAAGCAAAATAACAGCAAACAACAGCATTGAGAATATGGCCAAGGACCCATCCTCATCTCCCACATCATTATCACTGTCAAATAAGAACATACATATAAATACTTTTGGAAATTCATCCCCATCCCCAGATTCTCCTTCCCATCTCTGTCACCCTCCACTACCCACCCACATTCATCCAGGAAAGGATGAATAAGGTACATGTCCTGCACACCACATTTTCCAAAAGTAGAAGGTGACTAAGTCATGTACATATTATAGAATTACCGGAATGGGGAAAAATGCAAGATGATATATAGATATAGATATAGATATAGATATAGATATAGATATAGATATACACACTGAGTGGCCAGATTATTATGATCTCTGAATGCATAATAATCTGGCCACTCAGTGTATATCCTATATAATAAAAGGCTAATATGCAAATTGTCCCCTCGACCAGGAGTTCAACCAGCACCCAGGCTGGCCAACCATCCATGTCCCCTCCCCCTGGCCAGGCTGGCCGGACCCCACCCATACACGAATTCATGTACTGGGCCTCTAATATATATATTGAGTGGCCAGGTTATTATGCATTCAGAGATCATAATAATCTGGCCACTCAGTGTGTGTGTGTGTATATATATATATATATATATATATATAGTGAAGCAAGGATCATTGTTTCACTGGTTCTGCAGTTATATTATTAGGAGCACAGTGCACGAATTCATGTACTTTGAAAGGAACTGTGGGCCGCAAGGCTGCAGTGGGCACAGGGGCAGGTCTCAGCCCATTCTCCACGCTGCCGCCTGGCCCCTCCTGTGGCGGCCCCTAGTCCCCTGTCTGCTGGCAGTCCCGCTCTTGCCGCCACTGCTCCCACATGCTGACGGTGCCAGCCCCACTTGCACCACTGACAGCACAGAGCAATTGGGGCTGGCACCAGCAGTGGGTGCAAGCTGGGCAGGCGCCATCAATGGATGTAAGCAGTAGCTGCTGCCCTGATCGCCCCTCAGGAGCAGGGGGAGGTAGAAAAGTCCTCGGGGGTGATCGGGGCTGGCAGCCAACGCCCACCATGTTCCACGCTCACCCCCTGGTGGTCAGCGCACATCGTAGTGACTGGTTGTTGAGTTGTTTGGTTGTTTGGTTATTCCGCCATTTGGTCTATTTGCATATTAGGGTTTTATATATATAGACTAGAGGCCCAGTGCATGAAATTCGTGCACAGGGAGAAGGGAGTCCCCTCAGCCCAGCCTGCATGCTCTCCAATCTGGAACCTCTCAGGGGATGTCAGACTGTTGGTTTAGGTGCAATCCCGGGGATCGGGCCTAAACCAGCAGTTGGACATCCCTCTCACAATCTGGGACTGCTGGCTCCTAACTGCTCGCCTGCCTGTCTACCTGATCACCCCTAACTGCCCCTCTACCAGCCTGATCACCCCTAACCACCACTGCCTGCCAGCCTGATTGCCCCCAACTGTCCCCCCCCACCACTGCTGCTGGCCTGATCGCCCCCAACTGCCCCCCCACCAACTGGCCTGGTCCCCCTAACTGCCCCCCTCGCTGACCTGGTCACCCCACGCAGCCTGCTGATCAGTCGTTTGGTCATCCCTCACTAACCCCCCTGCTGGCCTGGTTGCCCCATGCAGCCTGCTGGCCAGTCGTTTGGTTGTCCCTCACTAACCCCCTGCTGACCTGGTCACCCCACGCAGCTGCTGTGTGGTTGTTATTGTTACTGTTCGGTCGTCTCATCTTGTCATGAGGGCCCTGGCTTTTTATATATATTAGGATTATATTTTTATTAAGTTGGAAATTAGATACAAAGAGAACCTCTAATAACTTAGGACTGGATCATATGGTGAAGAGTCTAGTGTGTATATGTTGTGGGATAGAATGTTCTATCCATGCCAATCAGGTAAATTTGGTTGATAGTGTTGTTCAGGTCTCCTGTTTCTTTACTGACTATATATCCCTTTACTCATTCTCTGATTATTATGAGAGAAGTATTGAAATCTCCAATTGTACCTGTGTTTGCCTCACTGTTAACCTGTGCCACCATCATACATACCCCTCCCCAACATTTAGGCCACTCTAAATTCTATTATGATGATGATTACCATTTAAAAATGAGAAAACTGAGTCATGGGGAGGTTAAATAACTTGCACAAAGCCACTGAATTAGTAATGGCAGAGCATGCAGAGTCCCTTCTCTTCACCCACATGATATGCTGCATCTTATCTGTGAATTTCAAAAATACATAAGATGAAGCCATGACTTTATTCTCCCTTTACAAGGTGTTTGCAGCACAAGCCAATGTCTAGAAAAGCTCAAGTGCCATTCTGCCCTCCACCCTCTCCCACCTCCACCCCAACTCAACACAATCTCATCTTCCACTCAAGGAACATTGGAGGGAACTCTCTGAGGGCATGTTGTTAGGCATTGGAGCTTCCAGTGGGTCAGAAGAAGGTAAAACCTGCTTTTGCAAGACTGGTTCTTTGGGATTATTTCTTTCCAGCTTCTCTCAGTTCCTAGCCTCCTTAGCTTCTTCTCTTCCAGGATGCTGGGTGAGCAGGTCTGAGCCCTGCTTTGAGAGGGCCCCATTGCCTGGAGAGGCCTGGAGGTGATGAGATAAAGCCAGGACTGGCTGCTGAGTGGTTTAGCAATTCACTTATCCTTGCTTTTTTTGTCATCAGTGTGATAAGACCTCAAAGATCAAGTACGGAGTGTGGGCTTTGATCAAGGAGTAGCAAAAACCTGTTTTCAAATTTGGCCTTAAGCTAGAAAGGCAAAAAGGAGTCCTCCTGGTTCACTCACAGTTCACCTAGTTTAGCAAGACCAGGATGTCTCACAGGAGTGGGGTGAAAGTTATACAGAAATGGGAAACGTGTACTCTCCTGGAATATAGCTTCTGTGTAAGAGATAACCCACCACTCTCTTTCGTTAGTTCAGGAAGGACTGTGAGGTCTAAATACAAAAATAAGGCTGATATCCAGGCACTTCAGAAGTTCAACTCCCAAAGGCATCCAGACAAACGTGGCAAAGTAATGTTTATCTTGCCACAGTTACTATGTCAGGGTCTGACCTTGGTCCTGTGGGCATAGCAAGTCAGTTTCATAGGGTCTCAGGGCTGCCTGGCTTCAGGGGTACAGTGCATACAGAGGTTAAAAAAAAACAGGCACTCTGGAGCCAAACTAACTCAGTTTGAATCTGGGCTCTACCCTTTACCAGCTGCACATCACTTGAACTCCCTGTGCCTCAGTTTCTACACTTAAAAATGTCTAATAATAATAGTAGCTACCTTCTACGGCTGTTATAAGAATTAAATGAGTTATTGTTTGAATAGTGTTAGGATCAGTGTCTGGCTATGGTGAGGTTTATTACAAAACTAGTAAGAGACTGGTCATAATACCAGAATAGTGAATTATTTTACAATGAGGAAATAGAGTGTTGAGCAATCTGGAGACTCATGTTGGCATCACCTGGCCCCAAGGAAAGCCAAAGCAACATGGTTCTTAAAGAAATGACATGTTAGCAAGCAAGGAAAGTTGTGATGACTTAAGTATATAGTAGCATTAAGCTCTGAGATTGTTGAAGACTGGAATATTCCTACTATAGATATGTTAGTATATTTATCAGGCAAGAATTGTGGCCTCAAGGGTCATCTCGCTGCTACATAGTTATTTTGCTTATCTCTGTGCTGATCTATTGAAGCAGTTGTAATAATCCTATATAATAAAAACATAGTATGCAAATTGTCCCCTCAACCAGAAGTTTGACCAGGGGATGGGGCCAGCCAGGGGAAGGGAGGGAGGCCCTAGCCAGTGGCAGGCAGCCGGGGGAAGGGAGGGAGTACCCAGCTGGCTGCTGCCAGATGCTAGGGACCCTGCCAATGCACGAATTTTGTGCACTGGGCCTCTAGTCCTATATAATAGAAGGCTAATATGCAAATCGACGAAGCAGTCGCCATGACACGCACTGACCACCAGGCTCAGCAAGAGGGCGCAGGCCGGGCTGAGGGACCCCCTCTCCAGTGCACAGATTTTATGCACTGGGCCTCTAGTAATAATATGATGATGATGATGATGATGATAATGATGATGATGATGGTGATGTTACAATAATAATTTGGTAATCACTTACTACGTCCATTAAAAAGAGATTCTCTTATTTATTCCTCACAACACTCCTATAAGGTAACACTGTTATAGATAAGGAAACCAAGATTTAGAGAGATACATGGTCTCTCTGGAATTTTTGCCCTTGTAGTTTCCTGGCCTGGAGCACACATTTGCCATTTACTTGGATTATTCCTATTTGTCCTTCAAAACTAGGTTCTACTGTTCCCTAGGCTAGAAAGCAGGTGCAACTCCCCTCCTAGAGCCTCCTCTGGGCTATCCTCACTTCCTCTCTTTCCCCAGTCCTCTGCACAACCTCTTCAAAGCACTTGCTATGTCATATTAAAATGTCCTTAGCTGTCTCTTTTACTAGGGCAGAGTAATGACTTGTTATGACTATACTAGAGGCCCAGTGCACGAAATTCGTGCACGGGTAGAGTCCCTAGCGGCTGCTGGCTGCCGGCTGGGGCCTCCCTTCCCCTGGCCGCCTGCCACCTTCACCACCGCTGCTGGCCAAGGGCCTTCCTTCCAGTTGGCCGGCCGGCCCCACCCCCTGGTTGAACTCCCAGTTGAACTCCCAGTCGATGGGACAATTTGCATATTAGGCTTTTATTACATAGGATTTTTCTTCTTTTCAGCGGTGTTCAGTATCTGGCAGAAATGATTATTCAGTAGAATATGGTGTGAATGTAGATGATAGGAAAGACTTTAAGTATCAAATGGATGATTGGATGAAGGACCCTTTAAGGTCCAATCATGAGACACTACAGTTTTGAGATTCAGAGTTGAGCCTGACTGGCTTAAATAATTAATGCTGAACTTCACTGAGAAATGAGAAGTTGTTACAAAAGGAAGATAAGAAGTCAATTCTGAGTTCAAATGAACCAAAGAAATGGCCCCTTCAAAGGTAAGAAACCCATCTAAAAGTAGAGAATCCAAACATTTTTTAAAGGAATAAAAACCCCACAATATATATTATAATTTTATTCTGTACTACACAATTGTCTAATTAGCAAATGTAAATTAGTTTCTAGAAATAATAGTAGTTTGGCCCTAGAAATAATCCAACTTGAGTAATATCCTCAAAGAATAAACTAAGTTTATATCTAGAAGGACTCAAAAATACCATAGAAAGGGAGGGATCAGCCCCCTCCCTGTTACCAAATGGCCACAGCAGCTGTAACAGTGAGCTCCTGCAAGGCTCCATTCCCAGCCTTGATTGACTGTTGACCTCTATTGCCTATTCCTGTGGCCTTCACCAAGGCCCCAGATGGTACTGCCTTTTCTGCCATCTAAGGACTTCATGAACTGTAAATCAATTTAGAACTGATAAACACACCTCAACTATCACTTAAACTCTGTTCCAAAGAACAGTTGTTTTCATTGGTCCAAAATCTGTCATAAACCTTTCATGCTAGGAAACCCATGGTGAGAATCTCTCCATAGCAAGCATATTTATTTCACTTAGGCCTCAGAAACTAGCTTAACAAAATGTATATTGGTCCTTTTGTCTTGTTTTTCATGTATTTTCATTGCAGGAAAAATATGTTGAGGGGGTCTCTGGTAGAAGGCTGGTTTTGATTGCCAATGTCATAATCTACATTTCATCACAAATATTGATTGATTTAAGAGTGACAAAGGAGAATGGTCCTCAATTCTCTGTTACAGAGCCAAGTTTAATCTGAGGGTTGTGGGAATACTAATTTTTTTAATGAAATTCATTGCAAGAAAATGTGCTCATGTTCTGATGCAAATCAGTAATTTCAAGGTGGATTTGCCAATAACAATGTCACTTTAGCACAAAATCAAAGTTTAATGTGCCTGTGTCCATGTGCTTTCCGAATGCATTCCAGAGTCCACTTGTAGTACAGATAAGGTCTGAAATCTGCTATTTTGGACTTTATCCAAGAAACTCTGTAACCAGGAAGGTGTGTGGTTATTTTAACTTGTGAAAATCACCCCTCCTGAGGCAGTCCATTTCTTTTAGATAGCTCTAAATGTTGGAAGCTACTTCATTAAAATGAACCAACATCTACTTCCCTGATATGTCTTCCATTTTTTAGGTGGGAACATCTACCAGGTAAAAACTACAATGTCAGCTTATCATGAAAAATAACTTTCTAATAATCCAAATACTTTGTTGAACAGCGAGTTCCCTATCAATTGGACCATTGTATCAATTGAGTATACCAATTGCATGTATACTATGTGCTAGACACTTTACTAAGTGCTTTACCTATAATAAATTTTCTATCACAAACACACCTTTAAGTGAATACAATTATAATCCCATTTTAAAGTTGAAACTGGCACAGGATTTTTAAGCAACTTGGCCCAAATCACATATGCAGGTAGCAAAAGAGTAGAGCCAGGACTCCACTCTTAAGAGTAGATTGTATCACCACTTGACACAGAAAATTCCAGCAGCAAAAAAGGTTTGAACTAAATGACATCTGAAGTCTTTTTCCACCATGAAGATATATGGTACACGGAATTTTCATACAATGTGGACATTTCCCCTAAACCATCCCTCCCCCAGAGTCTAGACTAGAAGCCTCTCTTCTGTGCTGCTTTAGATACTTGTACTTCCTCCATAATGGCAGCTATTTTATAATTACTTATTGTGTTTCTCCCACATAAAACTCTATGTCTTCAGAAAGAAGACCACTTCTACCTTCTTCATACTTGTACCCTGAGTACTGACACAGTTTCTGGCAAAAAGTAAGCAGTCAATAAGAATTTGTTAGATAAAGGAATGAAAGAAAGAACCGATGGTAACATTCCATTGTTCTGCAAATGAAATTTCAGCAAGTCTTACTGCAGCACTAGATTCTAGAAGAAAGCCTAGAAGGAAGCAACTATGTACACACACTAAAGATAAGGGCCTTTAAAACATGTAACCTTTTATGCAAATTGTATATTATTTGCTAATAAAAGAATATAAATATTCAACAAGATTTGTTAAATAAATTGATTTGTTCACCCAGTGAAATATTAAAAATGATATTGAAACATAATAATTAATGACATGAAAACACATTCTCAATACATAAGTGAAGAATATTAACCAATAAGCCCATTTTTTTGTGTATGTGAGAACAAAAAAGAGAAACAAATAAAGTAGTATATACACATAAACATTACTGAAAAGATATGTTATAGCCCTAAATAACAATAATGTTTTTCTCTGCTGTAGAATCAGAGATGAATTATTATTTTTTACAGGATAGTTTTCTTTCTATATCATTAATCTCTGTTTTCTAAATTTCTACAAGTGAACATGTATTACACATAAAAAAAGGAAAAAGAAACGGTCTTTTTTTGTTTGGTTAAATAGAAATGGATTACCTGTATAAAATTATTAGAAAGGAATGGGTACACCTTCTACCCATGCACTCAATTATCTCTTTTCTCAATTCTTTAGTTGAAATACTGTATATAGGAATGTATAAAGGAAAGGGGTGGCTCTTGGGAAATATTTTATTGAGGTGGTACAAAAACATAGTAGAGCATCATCACCCAAACTGGACTAAAGTATTAAGAAGCCACTGTGCTAGCATGAATCTCTTCCTGGTTTTGTCTTTCTCCACTGGTTGTAACAAATGCACTAACTCTCATGAAGTGATGAAAACCAACCAACCAGACAAGCCAGCAATAATAAATCCTTCATAATAACAAGTTCTGACTAGACAAATAAAAAAATAAATAAACAGGTGAAAGATAGTGACCTACAACTGTATAAGTTATGGGGGGAAAATGTAGATAAAAATTCCAGGCAAAATTAGATTTTCAAAATGTTTTCTTGAGGTCTTACTATTTTTTTCCTCTGATAACACTGGATTTGGAAAAATGTTACGCCATGATTTCAACTTCTTAATTTTCCTCCCTGCTATAGCAACAAAAAAGAAGGGATGGGGGCAGGTAGAATAAGAGACAAGGGAAAAGGTGGTGAGCAATACTGGTGGTGGAGCTTATAAAATAAATCATTTGTCAACTGATACAGGTAATGGAATATATATATATATATATATATATATATATATATATATATATGAAAATGAGTAGGGGAGAGGGTGTGCCTGTGAGTCATTGAAAATTGGTCCTCCTTCCATTTATTTGTGGGAAGAATTAGAGTTTGATGCCCAAGATTGGGAGAAGGAACAGTCAGGGGAGTGACATTTCAGATGAGAGCATGGGGTAATCAGAGGGTAAATAGCACCATCTCTCTACACTTTGGAGTCATCTAAACAATTACCTTGGGAACCACTTACTATATTATAAGACCTCCCTACATGCCACAGCAACTCTTTGCATGAGAAAAACACAACAGTTAGTAAAATCTTACTCTCAATGAAATTCTTTCTATTGAGAGATGGCCGTGCATTCACAAGAAACAAAAAACACCCAAATCTTTTTTTTTTTTTAAGAGAAAGCTACTGTAGGTAAAAGACAATAACTTGGAGAAAATAAAAATCACTATGGAGAGTGATATCATTAAAAATGAGCACCTCATGGGTGAGTTAAACATCTGAAGATATGGTCCACCCTAAGAAATGGTGCTAGATAGCTTATGTGGCTATGAGATATACTTCGAGTGCCATCTGGGTGAGCAGGGACTGTCTGGGGGAACTGCACTGTAAGTACAGATAAAACTAATTCAATCAAACATCTCGAGGTTGGGATGTGGCTAGGAGTAATTTCCTCAGAGCATGTGAAAAAAATATATTAAGAATTATATACAGTGACATAGATGAATCCCACAGGTTAGTGTAAGGTTAAAAAAAAAAAGTCCATGTTCTATGATGCTTTAAAATATGTAAAACAAACTTATGTGCCACTTCAGAGTAGTGGGCTTTGTGGGAGTGGGGACAAGAGGAGGATGGGTGAGGTTTTGACTAAGCGGACAAGAGAAAAGCTACTGCATTGCTAATAATGTTCTATCTTAATCTGGGTTATAGCAACATGAAGTATATATGCTTGTAAAAGTTCATTGAAGCGTAAGTATGCACTTAAAATGTGTTCACTTTTCTGTATGTGAGACTAGGCAGTTAAGGGAAGAGAGAAAGATATTTTAAGTATTATACAGCACTTCCCAAAAGAGATACACTGCATTTGGCAACCAAAATCATTAGAGTCACAAGAGAAACCCACTCCGTTAGGAGACATTTCATGGCATTTGTGCCAGGATCATTGCTTTCCCTTTTCTCGGTCTCCTGGGAAGGTTAGTGAAACTCTGAAGCCAGGGAGACCTGGTTTAAACCTTGCCCTCATCACACTGACCAGCTTTGGGAACTTGGGAACGTTCTCCAAGCCTTGGTTTCTTTTTTTTTTTTTTTTAATAAATCTTTATTCAGATTATTACAATTACAATTGTTTCTCCTTTTCCCCCCATAGCTCCCCTCCACCCGGTTCCCACCCCACCTTCTGCCCTTACCTCCCCGCTACTGTCCTCATCCATGGGTGTATGATTTTTGTCCAGTCTCTTCCTGAACCCCCCATACCCCTTTCCCCCTGAGAATTATCAGTCCACTCCCTTTCTATGCCCCTGATTCTATTATATTCACCAGATTATTCTGTTCATCAGATTTTTTACTCACTTGATTTTTAGGTTCACTTGTTGATAGATATGTATTTGTTGTTCATAATTTTTATCTTTACTTTTTTCTTCTTCCTCTTCTTTAAGAATACCTTTCAGCATTTCATATAATACTGGTTTGGTGGTGATGAACTCCTTTAGCTTTTTCTTATCTGTGAAGCTCTTTATCTGCCCTTCAATTCTGAATGATAGCTTTGCTGGGTAGAGTAATCTTGGTTGTAGGTTCTTGCTATTCATCACTTTGAATATTTCTTGCCACTCCCGTCTGGCCTGCATAGTTTCTGTTGAGAAATCAGCTGACAATCGTATGGGTGCTCCCTTGTAGGTAATTAACTGTTTTTCTCTTGCTGCTTTTAAGATTCTCTCTTTGTCTTTTGCTCTTGGCATTTTAATTATGATGTGTCTTGGTGTGGTCCTCTTTGGATTCCTTTTGTTTGGGGTTCTGTGCGCTTCCTGGACTTGTAAGTCTATTTCTTTCACCAGGGGAAAGAAATAGACTTATTTCTTTCCCCTGGTGGGGGAAGTTTTCTGTCATTATTTCTTCAAATAGGTTTTCAGTATCTTGCTCTCTCTCTTCTTCTGGCACCCCCATAATTCTGATGTTGGTATGCTTGAAGTTGTCCCAGAGTCTTCTTACACTATCTTCAACTTTTTGGATTTTTTTTTTCTTTTTGCTTTTTCGGTTGAGTGTTTTTTGCTTCTTTGTATTTCAATTCTTTGACTTGATTCTTGTGTTCCTCTAGTCTGCTATTGGGTCTCTGTATAATATTTTTTATTTCAGTCAGTGTATGTTTAATTTCTAGTTGGTCCTTTTTCATATCTTCAAGGGTCTCGTTATATTTATCAGCCTTTTCTAGGATATTCTTGAAAAGCCTTATAAACGTGGTTTTGAATTCTATATCCAGTCATTTGTTTTCCTCCATTTCTTTCGTTTGTGATCTGTTTCTTTGACGCCGCATTTTCACTGCTTCCCTGAGTTGGTAGGGTAGATTTGTGTGCTAGGTTTCCTATATGGCCCAGTGGGTCTGCCTCCCCAGTTAACCTGAGGTGGATACTCTTGGTGCACCCCTTTGTGGACTGTGTGTACAGCCTTGTTGTAGTTAAGTCTTGATTGTTGTTGGTATCACTGGGAGGAATTGACCTCCAGGCCAGTTGGCTGTAAGGATCAGCTGTGTCTACGCTGGGAGAAGTTCGGTGCTGGAGACAGCCTTATAGGATTAGACTTGCCAAATTGCAATAGCCTCTGTGCTCAGCTTGGATGGGGTGGAGTCTCAGGGCGGAGCAGACAGTCTTGGCTTCCAGTCAGCCTTGCCCTTGCGTGCGTGTGCGCCTGCAGACCTATGCCTTCCCCGTCTCCCGAGTCTCCGCCCGAGAGTCCAGATTCCCCCCACAAAAGCTTGGGTCCCCAGGGGCTCGCCTGGAAGTGGGGTTTAGTGCAGTCAGAATTGGGGTTCAGTGCAGTCAGGAGCTTCGGACTCCCTTCTGCTAGGGAAAGCCTGTGGCAACCTCCACAGCCTTTGTGCACACTGGCGCGCGCGCCTCCAGAACCCTGCCTGCCGGGGCTCCCCCGGTTTTCCCCCGGGTCTCCGAGTCTCCGGGTGTCTTTCTCTCTACCTGAGAGTCCAGACTCCCCCTGTATAAGCCTGGGTCCACGGGGTTTCACCCGGGACTGGGGTTCAGTGCAGTCAGAACTGGGTTTCAGTGCGGTCGGGGGCTTCCTTCCCCCTTCCGCCAGAGAAAGTCAGCCAGGCTCTCAGCCACCCTTCCTCTCTGCGCGCACAAAGACCCTTTGCCGTACCTCCAATTCTCTGTGAGCTTTTCTCTTTCCTTCTAGTTGTAGAATTTTCACTCAGCCAGCTTTCCTGTGGTTCTGGATGGTGTCCGTTCTGTTTTTTAGTTGTAGTTTTGAAATTGTTGTGCAAGGCAGCAGTTTAGGTGCTTACCTATGCTGCCGTCTTGGTTTCTCCTCAAGCCTTGGTTTCTTATCTGTAATTGAAATACTAAAATGTGAAGTACCTGACACATCAACGTTTTAGTAAATAGTCGCTCATTATCTCCAGTTTCCCTTCCTAGGAAGGAGAGAATCTTTGGGGTAATAATGAGTTGTTCTGGTGAGTAGTATGTAAGTACTTTCCTCCTCTGAGTAATAAATACTGCAGCATTGCTGTGAGTAGCTCTCCTAAGACTGTCCGCCCACTTGAAAGGCTGGGGGAATCCCATCTCTGGACTACACAAAGTTGAAGCCAGACCCCACAGTGGAAAAGGCAGCTTGTGCAGCCCCAACAGAGCCACCTTCCATCGACTCCTCTTTCCACAGGTGACAGCTGATGGACAAGCACTTGTATGAGTGAGTCTTCTTTCAATCTGATTTACAGTGTGTTTCTCCCATACCACCTCCCAGGCCCTTCATACAAATAGTTCCCTAGAACCCGTAGGAGCCTGCCACACTGGGCCAGAGCAAAGCAATTTGCACCCTCCACACATTCTCACCACTTAGCTCATGGGGCCATTTGAATCTGTGTATTCAAAGATGACATTCTGGCGGTAAATTCTGACTTTTTTTTGTTGTTATATGAAACTAGAGGCCCAGTGCACAAAATCATGCACTCGAGGTGGGGCGTGGGGGGCCCCTCAGCCCGGCCTGCACCCTCTCACAGTCCAGGAGCCCTTGGGGGATGTCCAACTGACGGCTTAGGCCCGCTCCCCCCAGGGAGAGGCTTCTGCCACCGCCACTGCACTTGCCAGCCATGAGCCCGGCTCAGGGCTTCTGGCTGAGCAGCGCTCCCCCTGTGGTAGTGTACTGACCACCAGGGGGTAGCTCCTGAGTTGAGTGTCTGCCCCCTGGTGGTCAGTGCATGTCATAGAGACCGGTCGTTCTGCCGTTCAGTTGATTTGCATATTAGCCTTTTATTATATAGGATAAGAATAGAGTAACTGGCATATGTGGTTCAGAGCCTGCTGTTCACAAAATATCTCCAGCTACTTCTGCCCAGATTACTGATTACTGCTTACCACAGACAGTGGTAGTGTGGCTTGGACAGCGCCAGGCCACTGAGGATTGCTGCATGCAAAGTGGCCTCTTGACCACTCTCATTTCCTGGTTGAGTGCAATGCCAACTGCAGCCAGAGCTCTGCTTAGCTGTAGGCGGCAGCATATTTTATTATGGCTTAGTGTGTCCTAGATGCTTCAACTGGAGATTATAGCATCAATATGTCATCCATTTAGGACAGTGGTTCTCAACCCTGTCTGCACATAAAGATCACTTATGAAGCTTAAAAAACAATGACCTATGCCTGTCTCTATGCCCTTCACCCCCAGGCTTCTGCTTTAGTTGTTCTTGGATGAGACTGGTCATGGTTACATTTTAAAAGTTATTCAGGTAAATCTAATGTGTAGGCTGGGGTCAGAGCTACTGATTGAAGAAGCCTGAAAAATATATACCAAAATATGAATGCTAGGTCTATTTGGGTGGCGAAGTATAAATTCTATTCTCTTTATTGTTGTTTTTGTTTGCGGTTTTCTAATCTTTAAAATATGAAAATGCTTGGTTTGGGGCTCAGTGAGAGCACTTTTATACCTAGGGTTCAGCACAGACATGAAGCCATTCCAAATAATTCTCTGGCTGCATTAATCAGAGCATAGGGTTTGGAAGGAGGGAGGTGATGGTCCTGCTTCTCAATGGTCAAGCTCAGAGGGCTATAATGACCATTAATTAAAATTATAAGTGGAAAAATATATAAAATATTAAAATGTTTAAATTACATATTAAAATCTTTTTCAAAAATGAAATCCATGAATTAAGTTAAACATGAAGTTACATTTTCATTCTCATTTTTATTAGATTCAAATCCCTACTTCGGAATACATTTGAAATGAATTGTGGAAGTAGCAATCAATGACTGTTCTCTTAAAAAAAATAAATGGAATTAAAATAAACAACACCCATTCTGAATTTGGAGGAATTTAACATGGAATCATGATTTGAAGAGTTATTTTGGAGTCTTCCCTGCCCACAAATAGCTCCACCAGAACCCCTTTACGTATCCTTTTCTTTTGCTCCTTCTCCAAGTCTGGACCCCTCCAGCCCACCATCCTGAGGCCCCACCACTGCATAGACAGGAAGGATACAAGACCCCTTTCTGACAAAGACTTGGCTTAAAATCACTCCCAGGAGGGACTCTATACTGTATATCGGTGGCTTGACTTGACTTGCATAACTTTGGGGCATATGCGCACCAACTACAGATACTGAAGTTCTCCAGACTCCCCGAGGGCAGGGGGTGCACTCCTTGGTGAGATATATTTAGGTACATTTTATGTAAAATTACACATCATTCCTAGTTTCTCAATTAACTACAAATGCCTCTCGCATGCTTTCCTTCTTACTGGGCAACTCTCTGTCTCTTTATTAAAATCGACATCATCACTCCACAACAAATATGTATCTAGTCCAAAATGCCAGGAGTGCTAATATGTGTATAACTTCACTTATATTTTCTGAGCACTACTGTACTCACTTGTAACATAGGAATAAAAATACCTTCGAAGTGTTTTGGGATCCTCAAAAATAGAAATGATTTACTCAAGACCATCACCTGCCTAGTAAACAATAACACTAAACACAGGACCTAGGTTTGTAAGTGCAGTTATTCTTCTACTGCATTACAATTGTGGCACCTGCTTGATTCCTATGCTTCTGCTAATTGTACTCTGTTTCTGAGCATGGTCACTGTACTCTTTAACCCTCATTTTTTCTGCTTGGGTTCCTCTCCTTTTCTGACCTCTAATACCATCTTCTCTTGAGTCATCCTTTGGCCTTTCCTGTCTCCTGGTTCTACGTGAGGCCCAAGGAGAGTCAGAGGTTGACATTCCTTTCTGCATTAATGAATCTTATGTATACAATAGAATAACTTTGGGGATATAATTTTTTCTTAAAAATTATTTTTCTTATTGTTTTCTAAATATAGCTGCTCATTGTTATAAGTTTAAAAAAGATAGCATCAGAGAAAATTAAAAGCACTCAATCTCCAAACCTAGGAATATCTCTACTATTACTTTGTTGTTTTTTTCTATGCATATATTTTTTTTCTTTCATTAAAAGGCATTATAATGTCAACACTATTCTGTAAATTTTTTTGTACTTAACAATACATTGAGAGCCTCTTTCTATCTTTAATGGCTCCATTGTAATTCACTGTATGGATATATTCAAATTTGTTTAACCAACCCTGTATTGTTGGGTAATTAGGCTGCTTCCAACTTTTATTTATAAATATGTCCTTCCAAATATTCTTAAAGCAAATCTTTGAGCATTCTTATCCCATTTTTACCTAGAAGTGGAATATATGAGTCAAATGACATGCAAAAGTTTAAGAGTTTTGACATATAGTTTCAAATTGAATAATTTTACTTCAAATTGATTAATTTTTTAGTTAGTGGATGTTGATAAGCCATGGACATTCTTTATCCATGTTTGTTTCTCTCTATAGTGGCCCATCATTGCATATCTGTGAAATGAAAAGCCAGAATAAGGCTGGAAACTGGTGGCGATTGGTCAGCACTTTCACCACTACTGTAAACTAGTTTTGAAGGATCCTGAAATTGAATTCCACTGAACTTCAGTGAATGCCATAAACTACTCGCCTTGAAAGTGTTTATAATTTAGTGTTTGCACATAATTATTACAGCATAAAAATGTGATACATTCATAAGAAAACTACAAAGTGCTGTGTGGTAAGAGGAATATTTCTGAATCGGGTGTTTGGGAAGGAAATTATATTCAAACTAGGCTTTGATAAGGGTAAGATTTTGGCAGTGGGCAGAAGGCCAACTTGGGTATGGAGACATAGGAAGTGAAATATTCAAGATCAAGAAAGTGTATGACATTCCTTTTAAAAAGTGTCTCATAGGTAGAATTAATGCAAAGTAACAATGGGAGATACACTGGGGAAGCAAACTGGTATCAAACTTTTTAACACTTTGCTGAGGAGTAGAAACTACAAGGTGTCCCAAAAATTGTATACACACTTTAACTGGTGATAGCTCAGTGTTGAAAATGAAAGGCACTTGAATAAACACTGCCTTTTTAATTATTCAAAGTGTGTGTATACATTTTGGGGGGCACACCCTATATTTGGCGGGGAATGGATAGCTGGTGAAGGGGAAGGAAATACTGCAGGAAAGTTACTGTGCCAGCGGTAGCCCTGTGAGAAGAAAATAGGGCTGGAAAAGGAAAGGGGCAGGAGCAGAGGCTGGCTGTGAGAGAAAGAAAATGTATAGCTGAAACTCTTCAAGTTACGTAGAACATCATAATGCAAGCAAGTAAACAATGGCAAAATTTAAGAGCTAGATGTATCCTCTGTGTTTCCCTCCCCAGACATAGAATTATTTCCTAAATAAATATTAAACAGTCAGCATACACTGCGCCTGAGTATTTAGCTTTGTTTGAAAAACACCAGTGCCACCTGGTGACAGTAATTCAGAGTGTCCCTCCAGGGCTCCTGAATTCCACCTTTTTTCCTTTCAAATATTTTTTTGAAAAAAATTCATACATACATAAAAGTTGAAAGAATACTAAAATAAATACCCCTATGCCATCACTGATATTTCCCAATTGTTAATGTTTTGCTACAATGGGTTTGGCTCTTTCTATATGTGTCTATATGCTGCACCCTTCGAAAGTGAATTGTAGACACCAGGACACTCCAAAAAGTTCTGCCTGCATTTCCTAAGAAAAAGATATCCTTTAGTTTACATAAACACAATACCATTGCCGTAGCTGAAAAATTAACAATGATTTTACATCATGAGATAATGTTCTTTATCTATTCAAATTTCCCTAATTGTCACAAAAAATGTTTTTATGATTATAGTTTTTAATCCAAGATCTAATCAATACTTATGCTTTGCACTTGTTAGTTATGTTTCTAAGGTCTCTTCTAATCTAGAACAATTTTCACTACCTTTATTTGTTTTTGTTTTGTTTTGTTTTTTACTTCCCATGACATTGCCATTATTTAAGCATCTAGGCCAGTTAACTTATAGAATGTCTCAAATTCTGTACTTGTCTGGTAATTATCCCCTTAAGTGGATTCATAGTAAACATTTGGGCAAGAATACTTCATAGGTGATTTTGTGTATTCTTTATTGCTTCATTTCAGGTTACTCAATGTCAGGTTGTCCTAATACTGGTATTACTAAATTTGATCATATGGGTAAGGTTGTGACCACAAAATTTATCCTATGTAATTAATGTCATGAGTGGGATGCAACTTTGAGGCTATATGAATATCTTAACACTAACAAATTTTTACCCAAAGGTTTTAACATGCATTGACAATCCTTACTTGAATCAGTAATTACAAACTGATGATTTTCTGTCTCTGTCATTCTTTTGATATTTATTATTAAACAGAAACAAAAATAAATTTACTTAACTATAAATCAAACTGATAAAATAATGAAAGAGAAAATAATTGCAATTCAAATAGATTTTGACCAAGTACTCTACATATCCTTAGGCTAAAGACAAAAAGAACTGAAAAAGGAATCTTAAACTTTACTTAGTAGATATATTATTAATAACCATATAGGTATTGTAACTCAAAAATTTATTATGTAGCCCTAGCCGGATTGGCGCAGTGGATAGAACGTTGGCCTGTGAGCTGAAAGATCCCAGGTTTGATTCCAGTCAAGGGCACATGCCTGGGTTGTGGGCTCAATCCCCAGGGCGGGGCTTGCAGTAGGCAGCCAATCAATGATTCTCTCTCATCATTGATGTTTCTATTTCTCTTTCCCTCTTCCTTCCTCTCTGAAATCAATAAAAAAATATTTTTAAAAATTTATTTTGTAATCTATACTAATAAAAGGGTAATATGCTGATTAGACTGGGAGACCTTCCCAAAGTCCTTCCAGACAAAGTCATGGTGGCAGGGCAGAGGCAGAGGTAGTTAGAGGCGATCAAGCCAGGAGGGAGGGCAGTTGGGGGTGACCAGGCCAGCAGAGGGGGGCAGTTAGGGGCGATCAGAGCAGCAGGGGGGGCAGTTGGGGGTGAGCAGGCTGGCTGGGGGGGACAGTTGGGAGCGATCAGGCCACTGGAGGGGGGCAGTTGGGGGTGAGCAGGCCTGCAGGGGTGGGCAGTTGGGGGTGATTAGGCAGGCAGGCAGGTGAGCAGTTAGGAACCAGTGGTCCCAAATTGTGAGAGGGATGTCCAACTACTGGTTTAGGCCCGATGCCCCAGGGATTGGGCCTAAACCAGCAGTCAGACATCCCCTGAGGGGTCCCAGATTGGAGAAGGTGCAGGCCAGGCTGAGGGACACTCCCCCACCCTGTGCACGAATTTTGTGCACCAGGCCACTAGTCCTATCTCATAAAAGAATAATATGCAAATTGACCATACCTCCGCTACACCCACAAGCCACATCCACAAGCCACACCCACCAGCCAATCAAGAGCGAATATGCAAATAAACCCAACCAAGATGGCTACAGCCACAGAGAGAAGGAGGGAGGCTTGGGTTTCCCCAACAATGGAGGAAGCCAAGCTTTCTGCCTGCCCTTGCCGACCCAGGCCTGCACTCAATGCTACAAAGTTTCAATGATAGAAGATAAATAAATCCCAACAAAAATGGCAGCAGCCACGGAGCTGGAGAGAGCAGAAGGCTAGGGTTGCCCCCAGCGATAGAGGAAGCCAAGCTTCTGCAGCCCTGGCCTGCCTTGGCCTCTGCTTAAGGCTACAAAGTTTGAATTATAGAAGATAAATAAATCCCAACAAAAATGGCTGCCACCACGGAGCAAGCAGAAGGCTTGGCTCGGCTCCAGGCTACAAAGTTTCAATTATAGAAGATAAATAAATCCCAGATACCAGGGCCTCCTCTTGGGTCGCCAGGGGTCGTGGCCAGCCTGCAAACCACCACAGGCTCCTCGTCCAGGCCACCCCATGCCCCAAGGGAACCCCCACCCTGATCCGGGACACCCTTCAGGGCAAACCAGCTGGCCCCCACCCATGCACCAGGCCTCTATCCTATCTAATAAAAGAATAATATGCAAATTGACCATCACTCCAACACACAAGATGGCTGCCCCCATGTGGTCAAAGATGACTACCCCCATGTGGACACAAGATGGCCACCACAAGATGGCCAGCAGGGGAGGGCAGTTGGGAGGGACCAGGCCTGCAAGGGAGGGCAGTTGGAGGTGATCAAGCCTGCAGAGGAGGGCAGTTAGGGGTGACCAGGCCTGCAGGGGAGGACAGTTAAGGGCAAACAGGCTGGCAGGGGAGCAGTTAGGCATCAATCAGGCTGGCAGGGGAGTGGTTAGGGGGTGATCAGGCTGGCAGGCAGAAGCGGTTAGGGGCAATCAGGAAGGCAGGCAGGCAAGCAGTTGGAAGCCAGCAGTCCTGGATTGTGAGAGGGATGTCTGACTGCCCATTTAGGCCCGATCCTAAACAGGCAGTCGGACATCCCTCAAGGAGTCCCAGATTGGAGAGGGTGCAGGCTGGGCTGAAGGACACCCCCCGCCCCCGTGCACGAATTTCATGCACTGGGCCTCTAGTCTATATATAAAAGCCTAAGTGACCATTTGACCGACCAGTAGCTATAATGCACACTGACCACCAGGGGGCAGACACTCAATGCATAGGCATAGAAACATGGAACAGTCCAATGAATCTCAGAGGGAAGAGGGGAGGGGAGAGGGCAGGAAGAGATTAACCAAAGATCTTATATGCATACTAGAGGCCCGGTGCATGGAATCATGCACTGGTAGGGACCCTCGGCCTGGCCTGCACCCTCTCACAATCTGGGACCCCTTGGGGGATGTCGATGGCCAGTTTCAGCCTGATCCCCACAGGCCAGGCCGAGGGACCTCACTGGTGCACTAATCGGTGCACTGAGCCTCTAGTTGTAGAATTAAGCAAATAAGCAAATATATTAATAAAATTAGGAACCAAAATTTTACTGTAAAAGAGATATGCATGTAAAATAAAATCAGGTATGAAAAATACTATAATGTTTCATTTGAATTAGAAGTGTCAATATTAACTTATGGTTTAAGGAAAATTACTTCTTAGATCTGTCTACTAATCATTTAAACAAAGATAATCCAGTAGCAACAGCATACCTAGTTCCCAGATCTTGGTTTCTCATGTTTACTAGCCATTTGTATATCTTCCTTGGTGAAGTGTTTGTTCAAATCTTTTGCCTATGTTTATTGGGTTGTTTGTGTGTTTTTTTATGATGAAGTTGAACTCCTTTCTGTATGCTAGATACAAATTCATTATCAGATATACGTTCTGTGAATATTTTCTTCCATTCTATGGCTATATTATTTATTTTCTTAATAGTGTCTTTTTTAAAATATATTTTTATTGACTTCAGAGAGGAAGAGAGAGGGAGAGAGTGATAGAAATATCAATGATGAGAGACAATCATTGATCAGCTGCCTCCTGTATGCCCCCTATTGGGGATTGAGCCTGCAACATGGGCAGGTGTCCTGACAGAGAATCGTAACATGACCTCCTGGTTCATAGGTCAATGTTCAACCACTGAGCCCTGCCAGCTGAGCTTAATAGTGTCTTTTGATGAACAGTTTTTAATTATGATAAAGTCCAATTTATCCATTTTTTGGAAAAGTTTGTATTATTTCTTAAATATTTTGTGGAATTCACTTGAGTTTTAAATCAATGGCATAGGTTTTCACCATAAGAAGCTAGTGAGCCTGGCCTGCGTGGCTCAGTGGTTGAATGTCAGCCTATGAACCAGGAGGTCACAATTCGATTCCAGGTCAAGGCACTTGCCTAGATTGCTGGCTCAATTCCCAGTAGGGGGCATACAGGAGGCAGCTGATCAATGATTCTCATCACTGATGTTTCTATCTCTCTCTCCCTCTCCCTTCCTCTCTGAAGTCAACAAAAATATTTTTTAAAGAAAAAAGCTAGTGAGAGAAGGGCAAAGTAAACTTATAGCTGAGATCTGCAAACTCTTCCTGTAAAGGGCCAGATAATAAATATTTTAGGCTTTGTGAGCCATACACTCTCTGTTGCAACTACTCAATTCTATTACTATAGCCTGAAAGTAGACATATATAGTCATTATCTATCCTACCTAATACAAGAGAAACATGCAAATTGACCATACCTCCGCTACTCCCACAAGCCACGCCCATGAGCCAATCAGGAGCAAGTATGCAAATTAAACCAACAAATATGGTGGCGGCCACAGAGCTGGAGAGAGCAGGAGGCTTGGGATGCCCCTGGCGATGGAGGAAGCCAAGCTTTCCGCCCAACCTAGCCTGCCCTGGCCTCCGCTCAAGGCTACAAACTTTCAATTATAGAAGATAAATAAATCCCAACAAAAATGGCAGCAGCCACAGAGCTGGAGAGAGCAGGAGGCTTGGGTTGCCCCCGGCGATGGAGGAAGCCAAGCTTTCCACCCACCCTGGCCAGCCCTGGCCTTCGCTCAAGGCTACAAAGTTTCAATTATAGAAGATAAATAAGTCCCAGATACCAGGGCCTCCTCTTGGGTCACTGGAGGGCGTGGCTGGCCTGCAAACCACCACAGGGCCCTCACCCAGGCCACCCCATGCCCCAAGGGAACTCTCACCCTGATCCGGAACACACTTCAGGGCAAACCAGCCGGCCCCCACCCGTGCACTAGGCCTCTATCCTATCTAATAAAAGAGTAATATGCAAATTGACTGTCACTCCAACACACAAGATGGCTGCCTCCATGTGGTCAAAGATGGCTGTCCCCATGTGAACACAAGATGGCCACCACAAGATGGCCAGCAGGAAAGGGCAGTTGGGAGGGACCAGGCCTGCAAGGGAGGGCAGTTGTGGGCGATCACGCCACAGGGGAGGGCAGTAGGGGGTGATCAAGCCTGCAGGGGACGGAAGTTAGGGGTGACCGGGCTGGCAGAGGAAGGAAGTTGGGGGCGACCAGACCTGCAGGGAAGGGAAGTTGTGGGGCACCCAGGCCTGCAGGGAAGAGCAGTTGGGGGGAACCAGGCCTGCAGGGGAGGGCAGTTGGGGGGGAACATGCCTGCAGGGAAAAGCAGTTAGGGGTGACCAGGCTGGCAGGGGAGGGCAGTTAGGCATCAATCAGGCTGGCAGGGAGGGGTTAGGGGGTGATCAGGCGGGCAGGCAGAAGCAGTTAGGGCAGTGGTTGGCAAACTCATTAGTCAACAGAGCCAAATATCAATAGTACAGCAATTGAAATTTCTTTTGAGAGCCAAATTTTTTAAACTTAAACTTCTAACACCACTTCTTCAAAATAGACTTGCCCAGGGGGCCATCAGGAGAGAACTTGGGGGTCAACAGAGGTGGGGCACAGACCCTCACCCCCCCAACTTTGCAGGGGCCTGAACCCTCACCCCTTCTAAGGGAGGTCTCCTGCCCCCATGGCTGCTTTGCTTCCTATGCCCAGCTCAAATCGGGACCCAGGTAACAGACAGAGACTTGGCCGACAGCAGCTGCCCTCTCACTGCAACAAGACTTGCTTGAGTTGTCTTGTGCCCATGTTGTAGGGAAGTGGGTTTTTGATATCTAAATCCAACCTAGCACCAGGAATGCTCAGGGCCTACTCAAGAATGCAAATAATCCTTTCCACTAATATTTACAGGGTAAAATAAGATTGTTGTTAGAGTATTAAATTAGACAGTAAAATAGTAGTCAAGTCTTCAGACTAATTTAAATTGGCTAATTGAGATAAGCAAATATTCTAGAAAAATTGATTGTACTGGACAAAAAGCTGTTCCTAAAGTGTTAACTAAAATTTTTATTGGTAGTTCATCTCATGGTAAAATTGTGTAACATGCAATGAACCTAAAGCAGTCATATTTTAGTGTAAAAAATTAAAATTTAAAAGTTATCAAGACTGCATTATAAAATTTTCAAAAGCCTCCTAATATTTAAATCAAAAAAGGGGGGGTAGCAGAAGAATATCACGTATGGAAAAATATCCTGTAAGTAAATTACATCTAGAAAATTTTTACTTTAGAAAATTAACTTTCATTGGTAATGCTAACAGCAAGACACCCATGAAAAACACACATGGTGTTAAAACAAGCCAAAAGAAAATAATTTGGGCAAAAAATGAAAAAGGATCCCAAGTCAAATTTATAGAAAAGATTCCTTTATTAACTTTTGGTCGAGAATATGTTTGTGTATTTTCAGAAAACACCTCCAAGACCATGTGGATTCCTGCAACAGAGAGGAATTGACAGGACTGCTCCAGCCATGAAGACAGAGGAGAAACAGTCCAGAGATGGAAGACGCTGACGATGCCTTGCCATACTAGCAGTCAGCAGCTGTGCGTCATGGCAGGTTGCCCAGGACCAAACCAGAGAGGGTCGGATCTGCATTACCACCATTTGTCCACCATCCAGAACTGAAATATCATTGCTGACATGTACACATAAGGAATTGTTTGACATTGAAATTGGGACTCAAAAGAACTGTTGGCCCAGAAAGAAACTCACTACAGACTGATTCATTTGCCTCTCAGCAAACCATTATTGCTTGTCTCATTTTCTGTTGTTATATGTGTATTTCTAGTATCACATGATCTCACTCATCTATGGGAAATAAAAAAATTAAAAAAAAAAAACATAAACCGATGAACAAAAACAGACCTGGAGACAGGGAAGCATCGATCAGACTGTCAAACCTCAGAGGGAAGGTAGGGGAGGTTGGCGCTAAGGGGGAGAGATCAACCAAAGGACTAGTATGCATGCATATAAGCCTAACCATTGGTCACAGACAACAGGGGGGTGGAGGCATGTGTGGGGAGGGGTTTGGGATGGGAATGGGGGATGAGGACAAATATGTAATACCTTAATCAATAAAGAAATTTAAAAAAAATAGACTCGCCCAGGCTGTGGTATTTTGTGGAAGAGCCAAAGAGCCGCATGTGGCTCACAAGCCACGGTTTGCCAACCACTGGGTTAGGGGCAATCAGGAAGGCAGGCAGGTGAGCAGTTGGGAGCCAGCAGTCCTGGATTGTGAGAGGGATGTCCAATTGCCGGGATTGTTTCTAAATGGGCAGTCAGACATCCCTTGAGTGGTCCCAGATTGGAGAGGGTGCAGGCTGGGCTGAGGGACACCCCCACCCATGCACGAATTTTATGCACTGGGCCTCTAGTATATATATAAAAGCCTAAGTGTCCATCCAACTGTCTGACTCAGCCGTGGGCAAACTACGGCCCGCGGGCCAGATCTGGCCCATTCGGCTGTTCTATCTGGCCTGCGGAGCCGAAAGAGCAGAGGGTTCTCTTGCTCTCCCCTCCGCTCCTTTACTTTGAATTTATATTAGTTCACATAAACACTACATCCATGCTTTTGTTCCAGCCCTCCGGTCCAGTTTAAGAACCCATTGTGGCCCTCGAGTCAAAAAGTTTGCCCACCCCTGGTCTGACTGGTAGCTATAACGCACACTGACCACCAGGGGGCAGACGCTCAACACAGGAGCTGCCATGATGCACACTGGCCATTTAAAAAGAAATGGCACTGTGGACCTGGTGCCAACAAACCAACACTTGGCTTCCCCCAAGTGGGTCATAGGCCCCACCACCACCTCAGAGCAACACCCCACCAAATCGCAGCCAACACTGCCAAGATCCCATGGCACAAAATGTGGCTCACAGCCCAGACTAGCCCGGAAACGGTGGCTGTGGGTGCCGGCTAATGATGTCACGTAGTAATGCCCGGCTTCTGCTCCCTAGCAACAGGCCATCCTATATAATAAAAAGCTAATATACAAATTGTCCCCTTGGGAGTTCAACTGACTGGGAGTTCGACTGCTCACTATGATGTGCGCTGACCACCAGAGGGTGGCGCAGCATGAAGGAAGGCTCCAGCCGGCAGCCAGGGGAAGGAAGGCCCCAATCGGCCTGATCGCCGGCCAGGCCTAGGGACCCTACCCGTGCACGAATTTCATGCACCAGGCCTCTAGTTTAAAAATAAATGGCACTACGGACCTGGCATTGACAAACCAATACTCGGCTTCCCCCAAGTGGGACACAGGCCCCACCACCACCCTGAAGCGACACCCCACCAAATCACAGCCAATGCTGCCAAGACCCCATGGAGCAAAATGCGACCCACAACCCAGCCCAGCCCAGAAACAGTCAGTGTGGGCTCTGGGTAATAATGTCACATAGCAATGCCTCTCCCTAGCAACTGGCCTCCTTGGAGTTTCTTCAGCCCAGGAACACAACTTGCTTTATAGCCAGGTGCAAACATTTTACACTTTAACCAAATGTCTGTGAAACATTTCCACGTGTCTCATCTCATTTGATCCTCACAGAAATCCTGGAGTAAGTAGATAGGAGACTCAGTAGAATCCTATTTTCTTTTCATTAGCCAGAAAACAGAGATTTAGAAAGTTTAGAAATTTGACCTGACTGAAAAGTAGTAAGAAATGGTAGAACTTGAAAACAACTTCAGGTTTTCTCACTGCACAGAATATAGTCAAACACTGCTACAGTTAAATATTTTACTCTTTGTTCTCCCTGTGTGATCTACAATAATAATCTGCTTCGTGTTGATATTTACTACTGTGTTGCTGACAATTACCTGAAAGAAAAGTTGGGGCGCTTCACTGGGCTGGAAAAAGTTTAGCTAAATCAGAAAGCAGGTCTAATTAAGCAAATTTAGCTATATATATATATATATATATATATATATATATATATATATATATATATATATATAAAGCTCTCGCTGGCGCCAATCTCACACGTGTGTTTCCATCTGTCATTGTTAATCATGAATTTGGTTGATACTCTATTATAGAGAAAGGGTGAATAGCGATATTAAAGTATTTCTTCTAATTAATTTCCTTTCAATGTGCATGAATCCGTGCACCAGGCCTCTAGTGTAAATATATGAGCATGGCTGTATTCCAAAAATTTTTCTCCTTTTCTGAAAATAACATTTAAAGCTATTTTAGCTATAGTAACCCAATTTTGATATATTGTATTTTTGTTATTCAGTTTAATATAGTTTCTCATTTTTTTCTCTTTTGACTTACAGATTATTTACAAATGTGACTTAATTTCTAAATATTTGCAGTTTTTAAATAAAAATTAGTGATCTTCAATTTACTTACATTGATTGCAAATGTTAATTACAAATCTTTTCTGAAAATTGACCTAGCATATTTTGGATGATGATCAATGTGTATTTGAAATCAATGTGTATTCTGCAGGTTTTGGATTCAGTGCACTCTGAAAATATTCATTAAATCAAGGTGGTTTATGATCTTAAGATACTAGTATAACACATTATTGACATTGTGTCTATTTTTTATAAATCACTGACAGAGGTATTTTAAAATACTCAGCTATGATTGTGGACTTGTTTATATCTCCATTTAGTTCTGTCAGTTTTTGCTTCATGTATTTTTAAGCTCTATTTTTTGGCATATGCACACACAAATTAGATTTTCCTAATAATTCGATCCTTTTTTCATTATGAAATGTTTCTTTTCTTTTGGTGATACTCTGTCTTATTGTCTACTTTATCTAATATCACTATAGCCACTCCTACATCTTAATGCTTACAAAATGAATAGCATCCATTTTTTATTCCTCTAATTTCAACCTATATGTGTCTTTATTTTTAAAGTGTTTCTTGTAGATGGCATGTAGTTGGGCATTGTGAGATTCTCCAGTCCGCCAATCTCTGCCTTTTGATTGAAATGTTTAATTCATTTATATTTGATGTATTATTGGTTTGGTTAAACTTACATCTATCATTTTGCTATTTGTTTTCTATTTGCCTCCTCTGATTCTTTTGAAATTGATAATATATTTTTAATCTAACATATCCAAAATACCATTTCTACATGTAATTAATATTTAAAAATATTAATGAGATACTTTACATTCATTTAACTTTTTGAGGTATAATTGATAAGTAAAATTGTAAGAAAATTAAAGTGTACATTATGACAATTTGATATATGTATACATTATGAAAAGAATTTCTACCATCTAGTTAATTAACACATTCATTACATTGCATATTTATCTTTTTTGGTGAAAAGTTATACTCCATTATACAAACAGTTATCAATTATAGTCACCATGTTATACAGTAGATCCTTAGACCTTATTCATCTTATATCTCAGAGTTTGTATGCTTTTATGAACCTCTTTCTATTTTCCCCACCCACCAGACCCTGGCAACAGTTTTCTATTCTTTACTTCTATAACTTTGACCTTTATTTTAAATTTCACATATAATGCAATCTAAATGCAGCATTTGTCTTTCTCTGTCTGGATTATTTCACTTGGCATGATGCCCTCAAGGTCCATCTATGTGTCACAAATGGCAGGATTTCCTTCTTTCCTGTGGCTGAATAATGTTCCATTGTACTGATTTCCCACACTTTCTTTTATCCATTAACTCACTGATGTAAACTTAGGTTATTTCCATATCTTAACTATGTGAATAATACTGTAATGAACATGAAGGTACAGATATCTCTTTGATAGCCTGCTTTCATTTCCTTCGGATATATATCCAAAAGTAGTATTGCTGGATCATATGATGTTTGTTTGTTTGTTTGTTTGTTTGTTTGTTAATCCTCACCCAAGGATATTTTCCTTTTGGTTCTTAGAGATAGTGGAAAGGAGGGGGAGAAACAGAGAGAAACAACGATGTGAGAGTGACACATCAATTGGTTGCCTCCCACACATGCCCTAATCAGGGCCACGGATCTAGCCTGCAACCAAGGCATGTGCCCTTGACCAGAATCGAACCTGGGACCCTTCAGTCTACAAGCCAACACCCTATCCACTGAGCCGAACCAGCCAGGGCTGGTAGTTCTATTTTTAATTTTTTGAGGAACCTCCATGCTATTTCTACAGCAGCTGTATGTACTACTTTACAATCCTCAAAAAAGAGCACCACGGATCCCCTTTTCTCCACATTCTTGCCAATACTTGTTATCTCTCATCTTTTGGATTATAACCATTCTAACAGGTGTGATGTGATATCACACTGTAATTTTTAAAATATATTTTTATTGATTTCAGAGAGGAAGGGAGAGGGAGAGAGAGACTGAAACATGAGAGAGATCATTGATTGGCTGCCTCCTGCCTGCCTCCTACTACGGATTGAGCCCCCCAACCCAGGCATGTGCCCTGACCAGGAATCAAATCATGACCTCCTGGTACATAGGTTGACGCTCAACTACGTAGCCACACGGGTTGGCTATCTCACTGTAATTTTAATTTGCATTTCCCTGATGATTAGTGATGTTGAGCACTTTTTCATGTTCCTGTTGGCCATTTGCATGTCTTCTTTGGAAAAAAAAAGTTTATCCAGTCCTTTGCCCACTTTTAAATCAAATTGGTGTTTTGTTGTTTGTTTTTTGTTATTGAATTGTGAGTTCTTTATATATTTAGGATATTAACCCCTTCTTAGATATATGACTTGCAAATATTTTTTCTCATTCCATAGGTTGCTTTTTCATTTTCTTGATTGTTTTCTTTGTTGTAAAGAGGCTTCTTAGTTGTGGTGTAGTCTTACTTGTTTATTTTTGCTTTTGTTACCTTTTTTATTAGTGAAAAATCCAAAAAATGATTGCCAAAATCAACTAAGCCTTATCTTTTTATTCTAAGAGTTTTACAGTTTGTGTTGTAAGGTCTTATGTTCAAGTCTGTAATCCATTTTGAGTTTATTTTTGTGAATGGTATAAGTTTCATTATTTTGCATGTGGCTAGTGTTTCCAACACCATTCATTTTTTCCCCATAGTATATTCCTGGCTCCTTTTTTATAAATTAATTGGCAATATAAGTATGGGTTTATTTCTGGGTTTCTTTTCTAGTCCATTGATCTATGTGTCTCTTTTTATGTCAGTACCACACTGTTATGATTACCATAGCTTTTTAATATAGTCTGAAATCAGGAAGTGTGATGCTTCCAGTTTTGTTCTTCTTTCTCAAGATTACTTGACTATTTGGTCTTTTGTAGTTCCATATAAATTTTAGATTTTTCTACTTATGTGAGAAAATACCATTAGAATGTTAATAGGGATTACAATGAATTTGTAGATTGTTTTGGGTAGTATGAACATTTTAATGATATTAATTCTTCCAAACCATGAGTATAAAAAATTTTTCCATTTACTTGTGTCTTCTGCAATTTCTTTCATCAATATCATATAATTTTCAGTGTATAGATCTTTCACAACCCTGGTTAAATTTATTCCTAAGTATTTTATTCTGTTTGATGCAATTGTAAGTGGAAGTTTTTTAAAATTTCTCTTTCTGATAGATCAATGTTAGTGTATAGAAACACAACTGCTTTTTGTATATTGATTTCTTTTACCCTGAAACTTTATTAAATTCATTTATTGGTTCTAACAGCTTTTTGGTGGAGTCTTTAGTGTTTTCTATATGTAATATAGAAATGTTATCTGTGAATAGAGACAATTTTACTCCTTTCTTTCTAATTTGGATGTTTTATTTACTCTTCCTGCCTAATTTTTCTAGTTAGAACTTGCAGGATTATGTTGAATAAAAGTGGTGAGAGTGGGCATCCTTATTTTATTCCTGATTTAGAGGAAAAATAGCTTTTCACCATTGATATGATGTTAATTGTGGGCTTGTCATCAATGGCCTTTATTATATTGAGCTACAGTATACACAATTTGTTGAGTCTTTATCATGGATGGATATTGAATTTTTTCAAATGCTTTGTCTGCTTCTATTGAGGTAATCATACAGTTTTTATACTTTATATTGTTGATGTGATGTATCACATTGATTGATTTGCAGATGTTGAAACATCCTTGCATTCCTGGAATAAATTCCACTCCATCATTGTATATGATCCTTTTCATGTACTATTGAATTTGGTTTGCTAATATTTTCTTGAAAACTTTTACATCTAGGTTCACCAGGGATATTAACCTGTAATTTTCTTTTCTCATAGTGTTCTTTTCTGATATTTGGTATCAGGGTAATGCTGGCCTTGTAAAATGAGTTTATAAGTGATTCTTCCTCTTCGATTTTTGGAAAAACTTGAGAAGAATTGCAATTAATCCTTCTTTAAATATTTGGTAGAATTCACCAGTGAAGTCATCTGGTCCTGGACTTTTTTTTTGGGGGGGGGGGGAGGGGGCGGTTTTTATTTCTAATTTAGTCTCTTTAGTAGTAATTGGTTTGCTCAGATTTCTTATTCTTTATGATTCAGTCTTGGTAGATCAAATGTATCCATTTCTTCTTGGTTGTCCAATTGTTTGGTATATAATTGTTCATAGATTACCTTCTGATTCTTTGTATTTATGTGGTATCAATTGACACCTCCTTTATATATTTAGGTGCTTCTATGTTGGGTGCATAAACTTTTACAAATGTTATATTCTCTTATTGTATTGACCCCTATTATCATTATATGACCTTCTTTGTTTCTTATTACATTCTTTGTCTTGAAGTCTATTTTGGCTGATATAACTAACTACCTTAGCTTTCTTTTGGTTTCCATTTGCATGGACTATCTTTTTCCATCCTGTTATTTTCAGTCTCTGTGCATCCTTAAAGCTGAAGAGAGTCTCTTGCTTTAGCTTTAACAATCATCTATTTAATAATGATTCACAAATATCTATTTAAGATACACCTCTTTCCCACAGAAAGCTTAAACTCAAAAATGACCAAAAATGAACTCGGGCCCTAACCAGTTTGGCTCGGTGGATAGAGCGTCAGCCTGCGGACTGAAAGTTCCCAGGTTCGATTCTGGTCAAGGGCATGTACCTTGGTTGTGGGCACATCCCCAGTGAGGGGTGTGCAGGAGGCAGCTGATCGATGTTTCTCCCTCATCAATGTTTCTAACTCTCTATCCCTCTCCCTTCCTCTCTGTAAAAAAATCAATAAAATATATATTTTTTTAAAAAATGAACTCGGTTTGCCCTGGAAACTTGCCTTTTCTCTTATATTTCCTCTCAATCAATGGTACCAACATCCTCCCAGTTTTTAATTTGATGCTTTCCTCTTCTTCATACCCAGTGTCTCCCATCCCATTTTGACCCCCAACATTAAATTATGACATTCTATCTTTCCTTTTAATTCTCTTGAATATGTCTTCTCTGTGTTCTCATAATCGCCACCTTTGTTCACCAACATTAACTATTTCTTCCTAATTGGTCTTCCATTTCCAATATTTTTCCTTCCTAAAAAAAAATTATCCATATCATAACTGGAATGGGCTTTCTAAATTTAAAAAAAAAAAGCCATTATTATTTTTCTTCTATGTACTGTTTCAATGTGTATTGCCCTTGGGAGAAAATCCAAATTCACCCATCTGTTTTTACAATATGTACCAGTTACATTAAACATTTTGTGGTCCAGGATGATGCCACATTTCTGTCACCTATAGGTCTTTGTACCCTCAATCCTTTGGCCAAAAATGCCTTTTCCAAACCCATCTTTATTGATAACTTCTATTCGTTTTTCAGATGTCAAGGTAAGATATCACTGCCAGAGAAGTTTTAAAATCTTGTAGACCTGTGATATTCAATATGATAGCCACCACTCAAACACAGCTATTCAGCACTTAAAATGTGACTAATCTGAATTGAGATATACTCTACACCAGACTTTAAAACTTAGTATTTTAAAATGTAAAATTATCTTATGTACTGGTTACATGTGAAATAATATTTTGGATGTACTGGGTTAAAGAAAATATATTATTGAAATTAATTTATGGGGTTTTTTTTAGATTTCTTTACTGATTAAGGTATTACATATGTGTCCTTATCCCCCTATTGCCCCCCACACCCTCACTCATGCCCTCACCTCCTGTTGTCTGTGTCCATTGGTTAGGCTTATGTGCATGCATACAAGTCCTTTGGTTGATCTCTCCTCCTTACCTCCACCCTCCCCTACTTTCCCTCTGAGGTTTGATGGTCTGAGCAATGCTTCTCTATCTCTGGATCTATTTTTGTTCATCAGTTTATGTTGTTCATTATATTCCATAAATGAGTGAGATCATGTGATATTTGTCTTTCTCTGACTGGTTTATTTCACTTAGCATTATGATCTCCAGTTCCATCCATGCTATTGCAAATGATAAGAACGCCTTCTTTTTTACTGCAGCGTAGTATTCCATTGTGTAGATGTACCACAGTTTTTTAATCCACTCATCTGCTGATGGGCACTTAGGCTGTTTCCAAATCTTAGCTATGGTGAATTGTGCTGCTATGAACATAGGGGTGCATATATCCTTTCTGATTGATGTTTCTAGTTTCTTGGGATATATTCCTAGAAGTGGGATCACTGGGTCAAATGGGAGTTCCATTTTTAGTGTTTTGAGGAAACTCCATACTGTTCTCCACAGTGGCTGCACCAGTCTGCATTCCCACCAGCAGTGCACGAGGGTTCCTTTTTCTCCGCATCCTTGCCAGCACTTGTCATTTGTTGATTTGTTGATGATAGCCATTCCGACAGGTGTGAGATGGTACACATTGTCTTTTTGATTTGCATCTCTCAGATAATTAGTGACTTCGAGCTGTTTTCATATGTCTCTTGGCCTTCCTTCTGTCTTCTTTTGAAAAGTATCTATTTAGGTCCATTGCCCTTTTTTTTTTTTTTTAATTGATTTTCCACAGAGAAGAAGGGAGAGGGACAGAGAGTTAGAAACATCGATGAGAGAGAAACATCGATCAGCTGCCTCCTGCACACCTCCCACTGGGGATGTGCCCGCAACCAAGGTACATGCCCTTGACCGGAATCGAACCCGAGACCCTTCAGTCCGCAGGCTGATGCTCTATCCACTGAGCCAAACCGGCTTCAGCATTGCCCATTTTTTGATTGGGTTGTTTATCTTCCTTTTGTTAAGTTGTATGAGTTCCCTATAAATTTTGGAGATTAAACCCTTATTGGTGATAACATTGGCAAATATGTTCTCCCATGCAGTTGGCTTTTTTGTTTTTTTGTTGATGGTTTCTTTTGCTGTGCAAAAGCTTTTTATTTTGATGTAGTCCCATTTGTTTATTTTCTCTTTATAAGTTTCCATTGCCCTAGGAGCAGTTTATGGTGGTTTTTAATGTAGTTACAATAAATCTCAAAATTACACGTGGCTTGAATTATATTTCACTTGGACAACACCTAGATTAGATGAGGAGCCCCCTTTTTTTCAGTATCCTATAGTTATTTCATTAGTAGCATTTATTATATCAGTTAAAACTGCTAGATTGTATTCTGCACTAGACGGCAGGGACCTAATAAACAAGAGGCTGTCTTATACTAATAAACAAGAGGCTGTCTTAGTAAATATGGTCATTTCAGTATTAAAATACAGTCAGTCCTCATCCTGGCTTAGTTGGATGGAGCATCGTACAGTACACCAAAAGGATTGCAGGTTTGACTCCTGGTCAAGGCACAGGCCTGGGTTATTCTGATCCCCTGTTGGGGAGCACATACAGGAGGCAATCAATTCATGTTTCTCACATTAATGTTTGTCTCTCTTTCCCTTCCTCTCTCTCTAAAATCAATAAACATGTCCTCAGTGAGGATTACAAAAAAAGGTCAATCCTCATTATTCATTGATTCCATATTTGTGAATTTTCCTACTCGCTAAAGTTATTTGCAACCTCAAAATCAATACTCTAGCTGCTTTGGCCGTCATTCATGGTCATGCACAGAGCAGTGAAAGATTTGCGTCATACAACACATGTTTTCTTGGCTGAGGTCAAACAAGGCGATGCTCTGCCTTCTTGTTTCAGTTGTCAAACAGTTAAGTATTTTTCAGTCTTTCAGTGCCACTTTTTCATATTTTTTTTTCACTTTTGTTGGTGACTTGGCTGTTTAAAATGGCTCCCATGGCCTGGCTGTCATGGCTTAGAGGTAGAGCATCACCCCATGAACCAGGAGGTCACGGTTTAATTCTGGGTCAAGGCACATGCCTGGGTTTGATCCCCAGTGTGGCACATGCAGGAGGCAGCCGATCAATGATTCTCTCTCATCATTGATGTTTCTATCTCTCACTCACTCCCCTTTTCCTTCTGAAATCAATAAAAATATATTTTTTAAAATATAAGTAAATAAATAAAATGGCCCCCATAGTGCTATAGTGATGTCCAGTGTTTATAAGCACAAGAAAGCTGTGATGTGCCTTACAGAGAAAATGCATATATTAGATAAGCCTCCTTTGGGCAGGAATTGTAGTGCTGTTGGCTATGAGTTAAATGTTAATGAATTAATATATATTAAATAAGGTTTTTAGACAGAAACACATGTAAAACAAGATTATATATTGGTCAGTTGATGAAAATGTTGTTACCAGAGGCTCACAAGAACCTAAATCTATATTTCCCCTAGGAGCAATGTTTCAATATTTATTGATTTAGCATTCCAGTGATTTCACTAAAATTGACTATATTGCCAGATCATTTGATTCCATATCCAAATCTTACGTGAATGTAGTATATGGTGGTAGTTAAAGCAGTGATTGCAGAGCCAAAGAGCCAATCTTGGCTTTCTGACTTGCTGTGTGATTTGGGGAAATTAACTTTTCTCTGCTATTTTCCACATCTAAAAATGTAGATCAAAGAATAGTTGTGAATGATTACCAGGGGCTGGGTTGGGGGAGGGGACTAACCAAAAAAGGCAAGAGGAAACTTTTAGAATGAGGCAAATATTCTGTATCTTGATTATAGTGGTAATAACACCTATGCTCTTTGAAGAACGCCTATGTTCTTCAAAAATCATAACTAAAAAAGGTACATTTTACTTTCTATAAATTACAACTTAAAAAATCTGAGGTTTAAAACAGTAACAATCAAGGTCAAGATGAAAGGAATAATACACATAAAACATTTAATGTATCTCCTGCTTAGATACTCTTTAAACTTTAGCAATCATTCTAGTAACAATAGACAAGAAAAGGTTAGGTGGTGTAAGGAAAAGCATAAACTAGGATTCTAATCTGGCTCTTTCTATATTAGCTAGAGGCTGAGCTCTATACAGAAGTTCACTTGTTTATTGTAAAGGTTAAGTTAGACCAGTGGTCAGCAAACTGCGGCTCACATGCGGCTCTTTGGCCCCTTGAGTGTGGCTCTTCCACAAAATACCACGGCCTGGGCGAGTCTATTTTGAAGAAGTGGCGTTAGAAGATGTTCAAGTTTAAAAAATTTGGCTCTCAAAAGAAATTTCAATCGTTGTACTGTTGATATTTGGCTCTGTTGACTAATGAGCTTGCCGACCACTGAGTTAGACGGTATGTGTGAAATACCTGTGAAAACTGTAGAGCCACAGAGGAGTGTGAGAAATGGGACAATTCATGAGAGCAAAGCAGTATCACAGGGCTACATACACTGGGGTGTGGAGGTCACCCTTTCCACGGTAAGAAAATGTGGTGCGTTGTGAAAAGGGGAGCACATCTCTTTTAACAGCGTTGGTCCTTAAGCCTATATACGTCTCTATTGGCTCCATGTCGATTTTGAAGGCAACCCAACTGCCCTAAAGAGGTATGGACATGCCCCTCAATGGAATGCCGACGCCAGGACGAAAGAAGAGATGAGCGCGGCAGGACCCTCTTCTGGACTGGACAATGTGGTAGGAGTCAGGCAGCATTCACTTCCACAACTTCCTAACAGCCTCTGGAGGAAGGAGTGAGTGAGGCCATTGCACTGCCGCATTTTACTTCAAGGACGTCTTATGAGTCCCCACCCCTGAGCGCGCTGCTGCCTCCAACGGGGCACCCAGAGGCGGTCGCTGCCATGAGCTCATCAGGGGAGGCTGAGGTCCCAGGAGGAGCCGACCGTGCTGAGCTGGGTAATAAAATACTGCATTTCGGCTCTTCCTCGAGGAACAGCGTGGGCTTGACTAACGAGCGCCAAAGTTTGAATCCAATTTTGAAATCCCAATCCCGTGGGACCCCGTTGAATTTGTTCGCCTCTAGAGGTCGGACAGCCGTCACGTGAGAACAGACACGCCCCTGAGGGCTGGGCCCAACCGGCACGTGGTTTGGTTCCCGTTAACTTCGACTGAAACCCCAACACAACGAACCTAAAAGTTTGAGGGAGCAAGTTTCCTTGGCAGCGAGTTTACTCTCAGCAACCAGCCTCCAGAAAGTGCTCTTCACGCCGGAAGTGCACTAATCCGCAGCACGTGGGGTTGCCAGGGCGCTCTTCACGTGACTGGGCAGGGCCTCGGGAACCTTGTAGCCAATGGTAGCCCGAGGGGGCGGTGCCTGTGACGCGCCGGACCTATCCCGGAAGTGGGGCTGAGGTGGGGGCGGGAAAGGGCGGGAGGCCGGGGTGTGGAAAGTGTGGCGGCCCCGCCCCGTGTCTTGGAACTGCTGCGGCCGCCACCGCTCCCTCCGCTGCAGCTGTAGGGGACCCGCGCCGGTGCGCAGAGGAAAGGCACTCTTTCTTTGCTGAAAGGTGAAAACCTAGGGAAAAACTGGTAGGGCTGGGACCGGAGCAAGGCAGGTTAGGGGAAGGCGGCCGGAGCCGAGTCCTAACGAGCGAAGGAGGAAGGATAGATGGGGGAACCGAGGCGAGCGCGGGACCCGCCTGAGCGAAGGCCCATGTGGGGCCGGGCCGGACTGGGGATGCCCCCCGGACAAGGGGGCGCCTGAGAGACGGGGGCTACCGCGCCGGGGTCTGGGGGCGGAGTGCAATGCTCGAGGGTTGGGCGCTGCTGGTCGGGTCCTGTTATCCCCATTCTTCGCGGGGGCGTGCGGCCTGGGCTGGGTCCCCGCAGTGGAGATCAGGGCGGCGGCGGCGGAGGGCCGGGTGGTGGTGCGGCGCGGTGCGGGAAGGTCGCCGGGTTCTCCCGCGGTGGGACGACCGGGCTGGGCTTTGCTGCTCCCTGCGCGAGTGAGCGCCCAGGGGGCATTCCCCACGCCAGCGAGCTCCTCTGCGACTTCCCACCCACCTCCCGACTGGTGGATGGAAAAGTTTGCAGAGGCCGGACTTAGAAAGTGTCCACTGTTCTTGGGTGGGTATTCTATTAATGCCAACAGTGATACATCTGCGATGCTTGGCACGTAACCTGTCCGAACGGAGATGTTTCCTTACCTGTGTGCCCGTTGTTAAAAAGCAAACACAAACTTTTTGCGCAGTTCCTTGGAAAAGCTACCATCTCCCCAGCCCACCCATGGCGGATGAAATTGATTTCACTACTGGCGATGCTGGGGCCTCCAGCACGTACCCTATGCAGTGCTCGGCCCTGCGCAAAAACGGCTTCGTGGTGCTCAAGGGACGACCATGCAAAATAGTGGAGATGTCAACTTCCAAAACTGGAAAGCACGGTCATGCCAAGGTGGGTGCCCTTCCAGGTCTGTTTTTGCGTTGAGATTTTTTATCATCTATTACAGCACATGAGGCTTCTATACTTACAACTTTGTAATAAGCACTTTTTTTTTTTTCCTTCCCACAATTCCTGGGAGATCTGCTATTACTTTGAATTCTGAAAAGTAGCATTTCCTTCTTGGGCCCTTAAAACGTTTCATGAATTGGGAATTGAAACTTTCCTAGTGACTTAGAAGATCTGTTCAGTTTACAAATGAGAAAACCTGTTCCAACATAATTCTAAAACCTGACTTCATATGCCCTCTATTAATTTAATGACTGGACTGCATATGATTTGGGTCTTGATATATCATGATAACGTTTAGTTGCTCACTGCTTCTCAATTTTATGTCTATCTTTTTTTTTAAGACAGTAAAATTAGATGACCTTGGAAGGAGAAAGAATCTGTCAAAATCAGCATTGATATTGTGCTCTTGTGTATGTAATGAGTGATATACTTGGCAAAGTTTAAACAGGTTTTCTGTTCTCCCTTCTCTGTCAGGTTCACCTTGTTGGAATTGATATTTTCACGGGCAAAAAATATGAAGATATTTGCCCTTCTACTCACAATATGGATGTTCCAAATATTAAGAGAAATGACTACCAAGTAAGTTCCAATTTCCTTTAGAATGCTGCTTGTTTCTTACAGGTGTAAATATCAATTGTAATTTATCAAAAACCAGGAATAGTTTGGAGGTTTTTCAAATGAATTATTAGGCACTATTTATACTAGAAATTGGAGAGATAGTGCCATTTAACAGTTATACCTTATCTAGAATTATTGCTAGTTTGCTATTTTAACATTCTTGCATTTTTAAAAAGTTGAAAACTTATTTCTCAGACTAAATGATTGTATATTGTGGCTGAATAGGTTTAATTTTTAGTAAAATTACTGTTCTGTTTGTAAAATATTTCAAATTTATGTAACTCCCTCCCAGATGCCTTATTTCTTTTCACTTATCAGACCTAAGATTTTCAAGACATTATTGGAATTCATGTTTCAGCAACCAACTTTGTGTATTAATGAAATGTGAGTCAGAAGTTGGTATTCTTAAATAGGGAAATAAGTTGACATCCTTAAATATAAAGGATAAAATACATAATCACTGAATATGGTGAAGAAAATACAAAAATATATAGTTGTTTTATTTATATTCAGTGACCATGCTGTGACCTTTTGTTAAATTACAGGTATAAACTTCAAACTTTAGTTCCAATTATACATTTGGATAGGTCAAGTTTAATGATAGCATTTGTTGTTTGGAGTATTGCTAGTAACCAAACCACTGACCTCATAGGATGTGGAAGCTCAGATTAATCATAACTAAAGTCTTTCTTGGAAGTCTTCAATTTCTGTTATCAAGCATACCATATATAGAACTCTTTTCTGTTCATTTTATATAGTGAGAAATAAAAGTTCACACTGTGACACTTAGATTTGTTTTATCCAGTTTAAACTGCTTTCTTTCTATACCTTTTGTTGTATTGCATAATTTTTGTTGTTGTTAATCCTCACCCGAGGATATTTTTCCATTGATATTTAAAGAGGGTGGAAGGGAGGAGGAGAGACACAGAGAAATATCAATGTGAGAGAGATACATTGATTAGTTGCCTCCAGCCAACCCGGGCCTGGGATTGAGCCTGCAACCGAGGTATGTGCCCTAGACTAGAACTGAACCAGAGACCCTTTAGTCCTCAAGCTGATGCTCTATCCACTGAGCCAAACTGGCTAGGGCATTGTATTACACAATTTTTTTAAAATGTCACCATCAACTGCAATTACCCAATGATTTCCTTTTACTCTTTGTCCACATGTCAACATATTTTTACATGGTTTGAATCTATAAGCAGTTTTATATTTACATTTCCCCACTTATCATAAGTGTTTTATAGGTAGCTTCAGATTCTTTGTAGAATTTTGAATTGTCTTAGTATAATAATAGTAAATGTTTTTTGATGTTGTTTCTTTATTTTTTTAGTCAGGTAGGTCTGAATTTGGATCCAGTACTGCTTTCTAACTGGATGACGTTGGATAAATTATGAAACCTCTCTGAACTTCAGTCTTCCCATCTACAAAAGAGGGATAATGTGAAGGTTAAATTAGAAATTGTATTCCAATAATTACCTAAGAGATATACACCCAAAAGTAGTTCTTTTCTGCTCTCCCTTTTTCTATATAAAAACTTCATGTAACCATTCCATTATTCTTAAAGCACCTAATTTAGACATATAATAGGTGCTCAATAAACATTTTTTAAATGCATATCTAATTACTCATTGAGATGAGGATAGTGCCAACTAAGGCTAAGCTTAGAATTTTGCCAACAGTAGATTTCAGTTTTTATCTTTAATATGTGAGTGCTTAGGTTATTTGATATTCATTATATTCATTACTATGCATTCAACATAGAAGGCTTTTGCCTTTGAGTAGTTCAGAAAGATGGCATCAGTAGTTCAGATAATTTCTACTGAGATGAAAAGAGCCAGTCATAGATTGAACTCAAGATTTAACATCAAGGAAAAATTTGGTGTGAGTCTTATTTTGGGCTATAGCAGGACCCATACTAGGATGAGGGGAATGAGGTGAGTGAATCCCTTCCCTAGAGCACAAAATTTAAATAAAGACAGGACAAACAACAATGTCAAGCCACACTGGAGCCTAAGGCAAAAGGTAAAACCACTAATTCTGATTCTCTTTTTTTTTTTATTTTGATATTTTGTTCATCATGGAATTTTTTGCATTAATTCTAATTTATAAAAACACCGCATTGCCCAACCGTAATGGCTCAGTGGTTGAGCGTCGATCATAGTTCAATTCCCAGTCAGGGCACATGCCCAGGTTGCAGGCTGGATCCCCAGTGTGGGGCATGCAGGAAGCTGTCCATCAATGATACTCTGATCATTGGTGTATCTATCTCTCTTCCTCTCTTTTCCTCTCTGAAATCAATAAAAATATATTTTAAAAAACACCACATTAGCCCAGCCAGTGTAGCTCAGTGGTTGAGCATCGACCTATAAACCAGGAGGTTATGGTTCAACTCCCAGTCAAGGCACATGCCCTGGTTGCGGGCTTAACCCCACTGGAGGTCGTGCAGGAGGCAGCCAATCATTGTTTCTCTTTCATCATTGATGTTTCTATATCTCTCCCTTCCTCTCTGAAATCAATAAAAATATATTTAAAAAACAAAAAGCCACTACATTAAAATATTTATCTGATCACTGATGTTTCTTTTTGGCACGACCTTCAATTTTGCACCCAAGACAAGTGCCTCACTCTAGTCCTAGCCTTTGGTATGTAGCTTGGATAAGAGAATGACTCAAGCCAGACAAATCCTTGCTTTGGCACTTACTGTGTGACATTGGTTGGCAAGTTACTTAACCTCTTGCCTGCCTTTATTTATAAAATGGGGATAATAATGAACTCCTCATGGGATTGCTGTGAAGTTTAATTAATCAATACTTAGAATAGTGCCTTGCAGAGTATGTACTCAGTGATCACATCTTTCTTTATCAAGTCACTGTAGAATATTTATTCCTTTTCATTTAAAAAAATTAACTCTGTAAGCCTTTCCAATTATAGTGCTATCCAAGTGCCTTGATTAAATGTCTACTTTTATTATTTGGCTACATGTAGTCCTTTATATTTGCTTTATTTGGTATTTCAAGTGGAATTTGGCAGTCAGCTAAAGTGAAATATGTATATGTGTATATATATTCATTATAATAAGTAAAAAGTAAACCTTTGTTTAGGAAAAGAAATGTATTAATATTTACAATTTTAACTTTTTATATATTTTAAAATAAGTTCAGAATGAAAGAATAATTGTTTCCTGACTTTTCTGTCATTTCATTTTTTTTTTTTAGCCATAGCACTCTATAAAGAGAAACTTCCCTTAATCAATTTTTGTTGTTTGTTTACCCTATGGTACAGTATATAATAGGAAAGGCAGTATAAATGCTTGGTTCTTTTCCTTTAATTACCGGTTTTCAAATTGAGTTGGTTCCGTAGTATTCACTGAATATAATCAATCAAATGCGTCTTTCACTATGAACTTTAAACATATTTGTATTTCAATTCATTGTAGTTATTATCCTTACCAGTTCTCAAACTATTCTATCTTTGGCCAGGGGGCTCTTATTCAGGTAAGCTTCAGAGAGTCCCTGTAATATAGACCTAGTGGTCCTTAGTAGCACCATGCTTTCTAGTGTAAATGGTGGCTCCAGGTTCATCTTGTAGACTTCCTGCTCTGGACCTGGAATTATTCATTTTTCCAAGGAACCCTATGGAGAGAAATAGCACCATACATGAGATTCTTTTAGTAAGAAAAATAAACGCAAATACTGGTACTGGTATTTTGAGGACATAATATTTCATTTGTTAGCAGCTTGATACACCACTATTACAAGTTTTCTGACCCTATTCTCTCACATCTGCCTGCTTGCTAATAACAAATAATTATATACTCTTACTACTCCACTCCAAAAAAAAAAAAAATGGTTCAAAACATTTTAAATTTATCACATGAGTAGATTTGTTTAACAATGGAAGGAAATATTTAGAATTGACTTATAACTGCCTCCTCACTATCCTTCTTTCTAACTCTATAGCATCAGAGAGGACTTTGAGAGAAGATGAGGAAAAATTGCACAAAAATATGCTTAAAACTCAACATGACACCCTTATCTTTTTGTTGTTGTTATTGCAAATTTTTTTAAAAAGGGAAAATTCTATCTAGAGTGGAAAAATGTGGCAGCTACTCCTTTAGCCAAGTGATCAAAGTTAATCTCACAAGTAATAGCACAAATTGAAATCATCTGCCTTCTGATGTGATCTTCTGAGGACACATCACTTATGTAGTATTCCTTCCAAAAATGTATTACCTGAATTATGAGGAAACAAACCCAAAATGAGGAATGTTCTATAATACAGTGAATCTGTGCTCTCCAAAAACATCAATGTCAGAAAAGACAAGGGTAAGGAATTGTTGAATTTCAAGGAGACTGAGCTGATATGATCCTAGAATTGGGAGGAAAAATGTCTATCAAAGACAATATTGGGACAATTGGCAAATTTGACTGTGGACTATATATTGAATAATATTTTAGCAATGTTGACTTTCCAGATTTTGAAGATTAAACTGGTTATATAAGAGTATGTCTTTGTTCTTAGAAACACAGTGAAGTATTTATTGCTAAAGAGTCCTGTGTGAAACATATTCTCAAATGGTTCAGTAAAAGTAAGAAAAGAATAGGAATGTATAATATTTATTTTATATACTCTATATATACAGAGAAAAATGAATGTGTGGTTAAATGTTAACAATGGATGGATTTAGGTAAAAGATATGTGATTTTCTAACTTTTCTGTATATTAAAAAAATTTTAGTCCAGCTGGTGTGGCTCAGTAGTTGAGCATTGACCTGTGAACCTATGATGGCTCGATTCCCAATCAGGGCACATACCCAGATGGTGGCCTCGATCCCCAGTGAGGGGCATGCAGGAGGCAGCTGATCAATGATTCTCTCTCATCATTGATGTTTCTATCTATCCCTCTTCTTTCCTCTCTGAAATCAATAAAAAACATATCTTTTAAAAATTAAATAACTTATATAAGAAAGCTAAAATAATTCCTTTTCATTATTTAATTTTATTTTTTCTATAGCTGTTTTCTTAAGTTTTTAATTATATTTCATAAAACTATTTATTTTAATAAGATATTATATAAATACATTTTTACATTTTGTCTTGTTTTATATATTTTTATATTTGAAATGCTTTATTTTTCATCCTAGTATTTTATGAATTTTTGGCAAAAAATAAAGTACAACCATTATATAAATAAATATCAAAATACCAGTATTATTATTAGGCTTCTATATTTCAGTCACTAATGGCAGTGGGAATCTTTAAATCTTTAAATCGACAAGTTCCACTTCAGGGAATTGCTAAAAGAATGAAAATAAAAAAGATCTGCCTTGTAAGCCTGTAGTTAATTGTTTAAAAATTAAACTTCTACCTCAACCTCCTTATTCCCTGCTCCTCTGTCAACCACCTCACAAATGTTTGAGGGACATAAAGATTAATTAAAAGTGTTTGTGGTTGCTTTGGAAGACGTTTAGGTTTTGTTTTTGTTTTTGAGATTTTAGACATGTGTAAAACTGGTATCTCCTGCGGTCCTTGGGGTTAGTGTAGAAAGTCATAGCTTTGGTAGTGCCATAGAGGAGAGGTTTGAAACTCTACCCCTACAGTGTGATGTGTTATAGTAGTGAAAGGACTCCACAACCATGTCTTTAACACCTTCTGTGTATGTTAATGTTAACATCTAGTATTCAGGGTGATTGCCTTCTATAAATCCTGTTAGAGTTCTAGGCACACTGATGGTATACCAGTACATGCTTTTAGAATAATGAATACAGCCTGGCTGTTTTCTCATGCCTATAATAAAAGAAATCTATTCTAATAAAAGGGTAATATGCTAATTAGACCTGGAGACGGTCGTCCGGTGATTAATGGTGGAGTGCAGGCCAGGTGGGAAACACCTGCCTTTGCTCTGCCATTGATCCCAGAGCCCCAGCAGGGTGGCCAGGGCCTCAGTGTGGGTGGGGATCAATGGTGAGTCCAGGCCTGGTGGGAAGGGCCTCTCTCTGCTCTGCCATTGATCTCAGAGCCCAAGCCTGGTGGGCAGGGCCTCCCTGTGGGCAGGGATTAATGGCAGAGCACAGGCCAGGTGGGAAATGACTGCTCTGCTCTGCCATTGATTGCAGAGCCCCAGCAAAGTGGGCAGGACCTCCCTCTGTGCATCATTGATCACAGCCCTGGCAGGGTGGGCAGGCTGGCGGGGGGGGGGGGGGGGAGGGGCGGGGGGCGGGCAGGCAGTTGGGGGCAATCAGGCCAGCAAGGCGGGGAAAGTTGGGGGCGAGAAGGCCAGCGGGGGTGGCGAGAAGGCCAGCAGGCAGAATGGTTAGGGATGATTAGACAGGCAGGCAGGTGAGCGGTAAGGAGCCAGCAGTCGCGGATTGCTAGAGGGATGTCCCAGATTGGAGAGGGTACAGGCTGGGCTGAGGGACAACCCCCCCCTCCCCCGCACACAAATTTCGTGCACCAGGCCACTAGTTCAGTTATATCAAAACTGTGGCTTCTTGCAAATTAGGTTGATACCTGAGTTTGTTTCATTTTGTTATCAACAGCCAGTGTTTGTCTTTCTTTAAAAATCTGGTGGTATTAAGCAATGAGTTGGAGACTAAAATTTTTCCACTTTGTTCATAATCAAACTAAAATACACATTGTTTGTAATTGTGAAAAACTAACCTTCGTGCCCATCAATGGGAAAATGATTAAATCAGTTACAGTGTATCTATGCAGTTGTAAAGTGGTTAAAGGGACTAAGGTAGGTCCATATTTTCCAATTTGGAAAGAGTTCTAAGATATGTTATTAAGTGAAAATAACTTGCTGAAAAATACTTGTACTATTTATGTTTCTTTAAATAATTATATTTATAGTGTGTACATAAATGCAAATGCTTCAGGTTACATTATAAAGAAGCCTAAACTATTTAATAATGCAGAGACTTGGGCACAGGGGAAGTGCAGGGAGGAGTGAATTTATACTTTTAGTCTATACATATTTTATAGTTTTATGTGTCTAACATTTTTTAAGCATGAAGAATATATTAATGTATTACTGTGTACTTATACTAATTAATGTGGATTGCAACTTGACTATGTAAATATTACAAAGGAGTGAATATAATCTCATCAGTGCAAATATAATTCCTTTCAATAGCTGATATGCATTCAGGATGGTTACCTTTCCCTGCTGACAGAAACTGGTGAAGTTCGTGAGGATCTAAAGCTGCCAGAAGGTGAACTAGGCAAAGAAATAGAAGGAAAATACAATGCAGGTGAAGATGTACAGGTAAAGACCTATGGGAGGATTATTTTTTAAAACTATTTTATAAAAATTTGGCTTCATCTAGTTTGCATAAAATACTTACATGAAGGTAGTTTTTAAATACTGCCAATATGTTGAAAATGATGTCTATAAAGCAGTTTTCCTATAATATCCTTAAAGACCCATTACCAAAGAAAGTATCAGAGTTAAATTTTTTGCTACATAGACATTGTCCCCCTCAAATTTGTTTTAAAGATCAATATCTGAGCTATCTGTTTTTAGTATAAGAATGTTTTGGAAATACATAACATCCAGTAAGTATTAAAACATTTATAGCTCTTACTCTCCCTGTTCCCTGGAAGTTGTCTAAAAACCACAATTTGAGAAATTTCTCCTTGGGAACTATAAAGAAAGATTATTTGATCTTTCCAAAGTTAATATGTATAAAATATCCAGGAATATACAGTATATAATGAATTAAACATATCTTATATATGTCTGGCCTTCTGAAGAACTTTTGCTTGCATTTTTCCTTCTAGGTGTCTGTCATGTGTGCAATGAGTGAAGAATATGCTGTAGCCATAAAGCCCTGCAAATAAATGGGAGCATCAGGCATGACAAACTGTTTAGGTCTGAATCAACTACAGATCTCAAGTTTGGTTCTAAGTTGTCACCAAAGCTATGGCCTTCAGAAGCAACCTCATTTATCTTCTAATTGTTTTGAAATTGTGCTGAGTTAGTTTTGCACGCAATTAGTAATTTAAAAAAATAATCACGATGTATAATTCTTTTTTTTTGTAGGTATTTTTTTTATAACATTCCTGTGGTTGTCAGTGTGTGAGTCCAAGGAACAGTCCAAGAAGTCCACAGATGTGATTTGAGTATACCATTCGTGAATTTTAGTTAAGTGATAAATAAACCAGGGTTTTAAATCAAACAATGTAGCATCCAGTGGTATCAAAGTACCACATTTAAGTTGAATTGTGCTGTATTAATTTCAGACCTAACATATAGAGTAAGTAGATAATAGATTGGAATTGTCACAGTTTCAGCTGATGTGTGGCAAGCACAAATTCTTAAACAAAAATCATGTTATCAAAAGGTGTCAGTGCATTACCCTGTATTACCTTGGTCTTACTGTTCTTTGCCAAACTGTTGGCCGACTTAATATAAACCTTATATATGGTGATTTTTATACCTGCATCATATTGTAAAGAAGACACAGGGACAGTGGCAAAATGGGTTGGTTAAAGCTATAGTTTTTTAACTGAGGCCTTTGTAATCAGAAAGCTTCTAGTTGTACTTTTGCTTTCAACTGTTGGTCTCTCTCTCTCTCTCTCTCTCTCTCTCTCTCTCTCTGTATTTAAAATAGTGACTTGCTTTGTAAGGTACTATGTAGTGCTTTTAATTATGTTGATAAATATTATTTATAGTAGTCATTCCTTTCCAAGCATTTGTAAGTAGATGTTTTTAACATCAAAATATTTATGTCAGACAAAAACTGGAAATTCTAACTTCATATTGACTTGAAACATTTGTTAAATTATGTACATTTTTTTTCTAGAATGAAATGAAAATGAATTATGGAAGAAAAGTTACTTTATGTGATAATCATTAAGAAGTACTTATATGTATTTTTTCTGATTGTCACATGACTTAATTCAGTTACTCATGTGAAATATAACTAGGAAGAAATTCTGTAAAACAGAATTATTTTAAAAAGTGTTTTAGGTGACTGCTACATTTCTGTTCACATACACCTTATTTCCAGAATTCTAAACATTGTCATAGGGTTTGTGAGGACCTTTGACTCAGTAACGGTTCCAGGGGTCCTCAAACTTTTTAAACAGGGGGCCAGTTCACTGTCCCTTAGACCGTTGGAGGGCCAGACTATAGTTTAAAAAAAAAAAACTATGAACAAATTCCTATGCGCACTGCGGGCCCGGGACAAGTCGGCTACTAAGGACAGGCATCGGCACGCAGCAGGCCGGATAAATGTCCTTGGTGGGCCGCATGTGGCCCGCGGGCCGTAGTTTGAGGACCCCTGAGGGTAACCATTATGTTGGAGTGAAACTCAGAACAAAATTACTGTTTCAGAATACCTCCATTTTCTATGACTGATTATGAGACCTCTCCCATCATGCTTTGACTTATACAAGGCCTTTATTCCTATCATCTAGAAGAAAATATGTGATACTGCAACTAATTTAATCAGTGGCTGGAAATAGCATTAAAAACAGAAGATCCCAAAGTTTTAGTTGCTTAATTTGCTCATACTTTTAAATCTTTTGTTAGCCTCAGCAAACCCATTTGGAGAAGAAGCAAGATACTTTAAAGAAATGCAAAGAGAATTCTAAAGCACAAGAAATATTGAGGTTGCAAATTAATCATTTTTAGTGCAGCATTTTAACTTTTGCCCATCTAAAGCACAATTAGGAATTAGACTAAATTGTTCACAATATTCCATTTCAGTATCTACTGCATACTGCTCTTGTTTTTTAGTATTTTATAATGTGTGTCTTATTTGCTACTGGTTAGCATTATTACCCACAGGAATTCTAGAAAGTTATCCAGCTGTGCTGCTTGCTGGTCATGCATATGACCCCAGTTAACCATATTAGTTCTGGTTTGTATTAATTCTGGGTCAGCATGCCTTTGTTCTTCCTAACTTGTCAAACTTCACATAAATATATTTTCAATTGCAAGGTAAGTATATATATATAAATTATAATAATGCATCTCTATCTTCATACTTTGAATGGCAAAAGCTATTTATGCACAAATAATTCATTTTAAGTACTATAAAGAAGTGTAAATACTTTTCTGACATGTAAGTATAGATTTTAAAGATACGGGACTGTTTATTTTCACATAAGTCAATATGTTTCTCTAGAACAAAATATTTCATTTAGTAAAGCTTTGTAAATTGTATTAAAAAGAAGCAAAGAAACATTTTTTAACATAAAACAGAAGTGACTTCATTCTTTTTTGACATCAGAGATGTTAAAAGTTGATTCCTAGTATTTGTTGTACTTTGTTGCAGTAAATGGTAAATATCACAAGTACCATGTATGAAATGTAGACTATCATGTTGGTAAGGTTATACAGTGATACATCATATTTGTGTTCAGGCATTTCACCAGTTTATACACAACAGCAATTTTAGACATTGTATCATCTCATGGCACACATAAACTAATTACTAAAATTCTGCAGCACGCCAAAAAAATATGTTTTTTGCTGACCTGGTTAAAAAAAAGTATAATTTTGATTCATTCCCAACCGACAACTACTGTTGTGTTGGCTGTTGTCATTTTCTTCATTTGATAATCTAAGGGAAAAGTGGTCATTGCCCCTGACCAAATAGTTGAATATTGTATGTTTTAAAAGTTCTTGCGACACACTGGTTGAAGATCGCTGATATACAATATTATATTAACAAGTGGAATATGTGTTTCTTTATAGAACATTTTATTTGTACTGTGAAGACTTTGTTATACCTTATTTGCTATAAAGTTGTATACCCTCTAAAATAGATCAAATCTTTGCTAGTTTGACTTAGCATTCGCATCATAACATAATTATGATGTTTCTTTCCTGCTCCCTTCCAAGGGCTGTCAGTCACTTGAAATTGTTGCTAACCAAGCTCTTGAATCAGTTTCCACTGATACAAAATTCCTTACCAATGCTTTATAACAGTTACCAAAACTCTGCTGCAGCCAGAGCATGATATATCATTAACAGATGCTGCAATAAAATGTTTAGTCTATAAAATTAGGGACACAGTGTTTCATTATTATAGCACAATGTGTGTGCATTTGCACACACAGCTTTGTAGGTTTGTTGTTTTTTTTACAAAGTCTTTCCAATTCTTAAAAGTACTGTAGTATGGTAGTGCCTCAAATGTTGGTTTTTGTTTTTTTAATTTACGACTTTTTCAGAATTTGTTTTTGTACTTTTAAGGTTTCTCAATTAGATTATTTCTAGTTGAGCTGTAATTTGAATGCATTGTTCTCAGGGCTGTTTGTGCTAAGAGTTCAAGTTTCATTATTTTAAAGATAACTGCCTAAAAATATATTGCAGAATTTTCCCAAATTGCAATACATACAAATAAAAAAATCCTTAATATCAACATACTTAAACTATATGCTAAGTATTCAAGAAAAAATGGGGACATTAGTGACAACTATACTGGAATTTTGCCATATATATATTTTTTTTCATTTTAGAATACAGTTTGATAGTCTTATCTTAGAACCCTATCCTTAATGATACATCTGAAAACATTTCTTTAGCATGGACCCCAAAGATAGTTTCAGTCAGACATTGATGTAGTTAGTGGTTCTCAAACATATTTAGGGACAACAGATCAAAATTCATAATGTTTGTTTAGGTACACATTAAAATGTTTACATACTGAATTCTATTATCTGAACTAGGAACAGATTTACTATGAGAAAATATGGCTCTTAGGAAGTGTAAGAGCAAACTATAGGTATATTTCCATAATTAGTACATTAAACTGTCCAATGGCTTAAAATTTTCTATCATTTAGGCATAATATTTCACAGTTTTCAAGCCCTTTTTCTTCTAGCATTCAGACAAGTAGTAGGCAACAAAGCCTGAAGAAAAATTTATTGTGGAAAATTTTAAAATTGAGAAAATTCAATTTATTACCTTTAATCTATTAAATGTTTTCTTTCTGAATTGGGTATCATTATTGGATTTTAGCAGGGAACATTTGGATTTAGCTTACGGAACACAGATGTTCTGTGGGAAGGAACATGACTTGAAGTTATTATATAATTTAATATTTTTCCATTAGATAAATATCTGAACATCAATTTAACCACCAAGTGAAGTCAAGTGCCTGAAAAGTGCTGTATACATCTAATTCGTACATTTTCCTTCTGTGAAAGATGCATTTAATAGCAATGCATATCAGGCTTCCACCTGCTAGAAACACACTTAGTGCCAAACTTGACCATCCACCACTATTCCTCTCCTTAGAACAGGTTGAAACTATTTTGCAATTGAAAGAAATGTTCTTTTATTTATATGAAGTCCCTAAAACTGTTTCTTAGTGTTGGTAGACAGGTTTGTCTTAGTTCAAGATTGCACTTTTTAAAAACTGGACACTAAACTATGTTCAGTGCTGACTACACAGCTTGTCCTAAGTTATAGTTGTCATCTATCTTGAGAGGAATTCTTTATTGTTAATATCTACTACAAATAAGCACTCATCCTTGTTACAAAGTGTAATGCAAATTACTGATTCTACACTAGTATAATGAAAATGACTAGCTCTATACTCTGTGTACTGTTGTCCTCCTCTCCAAAAAGGAGATAGTTAAAATAGTGTTGTCTAATCCAATGGCACTTTATTAGTAATACATTTTATTTTGTCTTAGGAGTAGGAGAACTCTTGTTTTTACTCATGTTTTAGCTAAAACTTTAAAATTGTAAGAAATGTAGAATGGGTATTATAAGAGCATTTTACATTTCAAAAGGTAAAATTCAAATGTTAAGTCTTTGGCTGTACTAAAATAATTGTTGAAATTCTTTAAAATGTAGATGTAAACTTATCAATTATAATTCTTTGTTACATTAAAATATATTTGTTAACTTCATCGGTTATATTAAATAAAAATAAAGTTAACAGCTTGCACTATTGTATATATACATTTCTAAAAGAAATTTCATACTAGAAAATTGTGTGAATGTGTATACCACTGTTAAAAGAAACTCTAACTTTTGTATTTATTGTGTTTTTATATTCTAGGTCCTTACTAGAGAGTGGCCCAGCTTTATGGCCTGGAATGTTAATTTCTAAATTTTAGTTCCATATTTAGGTACAATGTTTTTATTTTTTAAATTTTAGTAGCTTTTAAAATATGTAGATAGCCACATGGTTCAAAATTCTACAGGTATATCTTCTTCTTCCTGTGCATTCTTCCAGACATGAATGCAAGAGAGGTAAATGGTCCCTCCTACCCCTGACCTCCCAGGGTCTGAGCTGTTCCTGCCCTGCCAGGGTTGCTATTCTCTTTCTACAGTGATATGAATGGTGTGGTGAGACCCTGAAGCAGACCCTTCACTGTTTTTCCAATCCTCACCACGTCTAATCAACACCATCACAGAGTCATCCCTAGATGGCTCAGCGGTTTCTTCCTTTTCTACATGGTACCATTCTAGACCATCTCTCTCCCTGACGTGATCCATGCCAAGATTACTATGGCAATTGTCACCTTATAGCCGTGAGATCACTGACATCACAACCTCTCAGGTCCAGCAAGCATAAGGCAGAAAAGGAGCACAAGAGTCTTCCACTCTCCAATCCTACTCTTTATTGCCACTTGCAAATACCAGTAGCTGTTTCCCAGAGGTAGGCATGGGATGGGGGTGGGGGATGGGAGGAGCGAAAAGGGGCTAATTTGTGTTATGTATCAGCCTGTCTGAGTATTCTCCCCCAGCCCCAACCTATCCAAATAGAGGGTGTCCTGTGGAATTGCCACGTTTATAACCACACTGCCTGCCTAACACGTGTTCCACTGCTAACTTAAAATATCTATTCCCACAATACATTCAGCAATATCATTTACAACTACTGGTTGTATATTGGTTCAAAAGGACCCACCCATAAGGTTATTATCGATCCATTAGAGGCCCAATGCATGAAATTCGTGCAAGGGCCTTGGCCCCGGCCCCCGCCCACCGTGGCCCGGGGTGGTGGTGGTGGGGGGCCTCTGCCTCGGCCCCCACCCACTGCTGCTTTGTCCAGAAGGAAGGACGTCCAGAAGGAAGGATGTCCGGAAGGATGTCTGGTCTAATTAGCATATTACGCTTTCATTATTACAGATTGTCCAATTTGAGAGTTATTTCTAAATCTAGTCAAATAATTTTTGGCCACCCAAGTGGGCACTTCCTAGCATCACAATGATTGTGTCCCAGTGTTTAGAGGGCCAAAAAGGCTTGGCAACTTCAGTTACCATCAGATACCCCACAAATTCTAATTGGGAGAATGGAGGTCCATCTACCTAACATTGATAGTGTGTCTGCCCTTTTTTGTTTCACAATTACATGTGTTTCACTTAAATTATCACTAATTCATTTTAATTGCTGTGGAATCAATGAGGTAAATATTATTTTATTTTTTTAAATATATTTCATTGATTTTTTTAACATAGAGGAAGAGAGAGGGATAGAGAGTTAGAAACATCGATGAGAGAGAAACATCAGCTGCTTCCTGCACACCTCCTACTGGGGATGTGTCCGCAACCAAGGTACATGCCCTTGACCGGAATTGAACTTGGGACCTTTCAGTCCGTAGGCCGACGCTCTATCCACTGAGCCAAAGCGGTTAGGGAGAGGTAAATATTTTAGAAAATATATATATATATGTATATATATATATATATACATATATATATATACATATATATATATATATATATATATATATGGCAAATTGAAATATCAGAAAAAAAGATATTTAGGATACACACAAAAAAAGTTGTTTCTATAAAGTAGAAATATCAATCCTAAGTGAAATTGAAAATTAAAGACTTCTACCTGAAAATGTAAAAACCTATTACATAATTCTAGAATGAAAAGAGAACTACAATCAGAAATGAAAGAATTCATGAAAAATAATGAAAGTATATAAAAATCTATGTTAAGCAATAGAGAGGGAAATTCATAATCTTACATCTATATCGATAAAAATGAAAGAACATAAATGAATTAAATTACTAGACTAGACAACTAGAAATATAAACCAAAGAAAACAAGGGAAGATATAAAGATAAAAAGCAGCAAGTGAGATAAATAGAAAAATAGCAAATTAAAAAAATTCTGGTTCTTTGAAAAATTAACAAACCACTAGCTAATTTATTTAAGGTAAATAAAAGAAGAAAACAAATAGGAGAAAATGACAAGAAAGAATGACTAATAATGCAGAGGAAAAAATATAAAACAAATTCTGTGCAAACCTGAAAATCTAGGTGATATAATTTCTTAGGAAGATATAATTATTAGAATCAACCTCTGTGGAAATAGAAATACAAAGCTTAAAACAATATGAATAACAGTTATCTAAAACTATCCCACAAAAAAGTCCAAACCAAAACAAAACCAGGCCCAGATATTTTCATGAGAATTTTACCAAACCTTTGAGACCAGATGGTCTCCTAAAGTTACATAGGATGATTTAGAGCATAGAAAATGAGAACTAAGTTCTTATATTGTAAGTATAACTTTTTTACCCTAAACTTGATTTTTAAAAAACAACAAAAGGGAAAATAAATATACATGCAAATATCCTAATATATTATTAGTAATTAGGCTCAAATACCATGTGAAGAAATAATGCACATGCCTAAATGGAGCTTCTATCAGAGATGCAAGAATAGTTCAATATTAAGAAGTCTATTAATTTAATGCACTCACATGGAAAATAGATTAATAATCTTAAGAAATCTCTCAATAGTATTCTCAACCTGAATGTATGTGTGTACAATATTCCAAAAGCTAGCCTTTCACTTAGTGGATAAAACACTAAAATCATTGTCTCACTAAGATAAAAAACTTGGGCAAGAATGTCCACTCTCTTGTCCATTATTACATTGTTCTAGAAGTATTAACCAATGCTATTGGACAATAGAAAACAGACACTTTGGAATTGTAAAAGTAAAAGAAAAAATAGAACTGTTCTATTTTCAGGCGATCTGATAGTACCTGGAAAGTCCCAGGTAATCTATAATAATAAAAGCATAATATGCTAATTAGACTGGACAGCTGAACAGCGAACGACTGTCCAAACAGCCTTCCTGACGAAGCCGGGGCTGCGAGGGCTGAGCCCCTTGCCGTGAATTTCATGCATCGGGCCTCTAGTCAGTGATAAAGCTAACTCAAAAGTATTCATCAAGGTAGCAGGATATAAGATTAACATGCAAAAGTAAACAGCTTTTATACAAAAATAATTACCAATTAGAAAATATAATGGAAGGAAAACCTTACTTGCAGTAGCAAGAAAAAGATAAAAATATAATAATGAAGCCTGACCAACTGGCTCGGTTGATTGGAGCATTGTCCCATATTCCAGAAGGCTGCAGGATTGATTCCCAATCAGGGTACATACCTAGGTTCCCAGTTTGATACCTGGTCGGACAAGTAGGGGAGGCAACCAATCCATGTTTCTCTTTCTTCCTCTCTAAAATCAAGAAAAACATATCCTCTGGTGATATGTTTTATTTGGGGTTTATTCTTGTGTATGTTGTATGTAATTGTAAGTATTGTAAGTATAACTTTTTTACCCTAAACTTGATTTTTAAAAAACAACAAAAGGGAAAATAAACAAGTGTCCAAAACCTATATGAAAAAAATATAAAACAGTACTTAAAGACACACAATTGACTTTATTTTTTTAATCCTCACCCGAGGATATTTTTCCATTGATTTTTAGAGAGGGAAAGACAGAGAGAGATATCAATGAGAGAGAAACACATCGATTGGTTACCACCAGGGTCCGGGAGGAGCCTGTAACCGAGGTACGCGACCTTGACCAGAATTGAACCCAAGACCCCTTCAGAGTGTAGGCTGATGTGCCAAACCAGCTAGGGCACAATTGACTAAAACAAGTGGAAATACATTATTCTTGGCTGATAGCTTAACATTATTAAGATAATAGTTCTACCTAATTTATTTTATAAATTTAAGGCAGTCCCAATAAAAACACCAGTAAGCTTTTTTTATGGAACGAAGTTGCTAAAAAGTGTATATGGAAATATAAACATGCAAGAATAACTAGGAAAACACTGACAAGAAAGAGCTATGAGTGGGAATTAGCACTGCCCCAAATTAAAACATAGTACAAAGCCTCTATAATAAAAAGAGGTACCATCAAATGACTAGAAGGACCAACGGAATGGAATACAAAGCTCAGAAATAGGCCCAGATACATATAGAAATTTAGTGTACAGTAAAGGTGGTATTGCAAATCACTGGGCAAAAGTTAAATTGTTCTGGGACAATTGGAAAAAGAAATTTGGAAGAATAAAATAAGGTGAATTACATACAACATCCACAAGAATAAACCCCAAATAAAACAGAGGTCTAAATAAAAGCAAACTGTAAGTTCTAGAAGAAAACAGTGAATTTCTCTATAACTTGGCTTTAACTATGACTGAAAACCCAGATATATATTGTCCCAAAAAATGTATACACACACTGTGAATAATTACAAAGGCAGTGTTTATTAAAATAAATTTCATTTTCAAAATTGAACTATCAGCTGAAAAAGTGTGTATACATTTGGGGTAATGGGGGGGAGGGGGAACAAATGTAAATAAGTGCAACAAAATAATAGGTAAAAATCTGCATAGAGGATTTACAGAGGTATATGTATATATATGTATATTCATGCAGATTTTTAGATATTCATATGTATGTGTTTTTCTTTGAAATATTTTTTATAATTTTCAGTGTCTGAAATAATTTCTAATATAAAAAAGTTTTTTAAAATTCAAATAAATACGTATAGCACCATTTACTTTAATAAATTTGTATTAACTTGTGTAATCTAAAGGAAATATATGCACACAGATATTCACAAGCATGCATGCCCTCAACGTGTTAAATAACAATTTCTAAGCAAGTTGGATTTTATAAATCTTTATGCAGTTTCTTTCTTGCTTCTCTGCATTTCCTTTCATGAGCATTGCTTTTGCATAAGAAGATAATTTTCTAAAAGTTCCTCAAAGCATTGTTCATAATAGTGAAAAAAAATAATCCAAATGGACACCAATAGGTGAACCACTAAGCTATAAATAACAAGTAATAAAATTAAGCAATGGAAAAGATACTTGTTCACATTTTAAAGGTTGATCAATTATTCAGAATTCCTGTGGCATTGTATAACAAGAAAATCTTCTGAAACTGCATTTGTTTAAAATAATAAAAACCTAATAAGTTAGGTTTTTCTAAACACACAGAAAAAATGCATTGAAGCAAATATAAATTTTTTAATCATAGTTTTTAATGCTCTCTAATCAAATTAGTAAAGAAAGGGCAAGCAGCAGTGATTTCAGGTTCTATTTTTTCCCTCCTGGTGCCCTTGGCTTTCACTTACAAGTAACAAAGAACATTCATAGGTTGGAAGAGTTAAAAGCAATATTCTCCAGTAGTGCTAAGTTTCTCCTCAGCACCTCAATGTTGTTTGCACAGAAGGCTATAGCACATCCTTTGTCAAAACTGTGCAGTTTGCTTTCACAGGACAGTTTGTGCTGCATTGTCATTCAAGTATATTTTCCCAAAGATGAGTGGTGCAATGCCTTGTGACACTCAACATACTCCACTTTGTAACACATGCCAAAGAGAAAATACCATAAAAAATACTGTGAGATAGTATTTTTACTACATATATGAAATCTTTCTCTTTTTTTAATGATAATTATATAGTGAATAGAGGCCCGGTGCACAAAATTCGTGCATGGGGGGGGGGGGATGTCCCTCAGCCCAGCTTGCACCCTCTCCAAACTGGGACCCCTTGAGGGATGTCCGACTGCCCGTTTAGGCCCAATCTCAGTGGGATCGGGCCTAGACGGGCAGTCGGACATCCCTCTCACAATCCAGGACTGCTGGCTCCCATCTGCTCGCCTGCCTGCCTTCCTGATTGCCCTAACCGCTTCTGCCTGCCAGCCTGATCACCCCCTAACCACTCCCCTGCCAGCCTGATTGATGTCTAACTGCTCCCCTGACAGCCTGTTTGCCCCTAACTACCCTCCCCTGCAGGTCTGGTCACCCCTACTGCCCTCCCCTGCAGGCCTGGTCCCCCCCAACTGCTCTCCCCTGAAGGCCTGGGTCCCTCCCAACTGCCCTCCCCTGCTGGCCTGATTGCCCAGAACTGCCCTCCCTTGCAGGCCTGGTCCCTCCCAACTGCCCTCCCTGCTGGCCATCTTGTGGTGGCCATCTTGTGTCCACAGGGGGGCAGGATCTTTGACCACATGGGGGCAGCCATCTTGTGTGTTGGAGTGATGGTTAATCTGCATATTACTCTTTTATTAGATAGGATAGAGGCCTGGTGCATGGGTGGGGGCTGGCTGGTTTGCCCTGAAGGGTGTCCCGGATCAGGGTGGGGGTTCCCTTGGGGCGTGGGGCAGCCTGGGTGAGGGGCCTGTGGTTTGCAGGCTGGCCATGCCCCCCGGCAACCCAAGCAGAGGCCCTGGTATCTGGGGTTTATTTATCTTCTACAATTGAAACTTTGCAGCCTGGAGCGGAGCCAAGCCTTCTGCTTGCTCTGTGGCGGCAGCCATTTCTGTTGGGATTTATGTATCTTCTATAATTGAAACTTTTAGCCTTAAGTGGAGGCCTGGGCCAGCCAGGGTGTGCGGAAAGCTTGGCTTCCTCCATCACCGGGGGCAACCCTAGCCTCCTGCTCTTTCCAGCTCCATGGCTGCTGCCATTTCTATTTGGTTTTATGTATCTTCTATCATTGAAACTTTGTAGCCTTGAGTGGAGGCCTAGGCCAGCAAGGGCAGGCGGAAAGCTTGGCTTCCTCCATTGCCAGGGAAACCCAAGCCTCCCTGCTGCTCTCTGGGGCCGTAGCCATCTTGGTTGGGTTTATTTGCATATTTGCTCCTGATTGGCTGGTGGGTATGGCTTGTGGGTGTGGCAGAGTGATGGTTAATTTGCATATTACTCTTTTATTAGATAGGATAACATTGATGAATGGAAAGTTTGGGTACAGGGTTGTTTACAAATTCCTATTTTATAAATCAGCTACTAGCAAATAAAATGGGTTTTAATAAAAAGTAAATATCAGAGATGCAGACATTATCTACTTTCTATGTTACAGTGTGATCCTTTGTGATGTTAACTGAGCCGAGGTCTTCCAAAGGAGAACACTGGAATAAGCAAGGTATGCCATCCCATTCCTGTAAGAAACCTTGTGATGTAGGTACCCAAGACAGCTGTAGGAAGAGCAGATGTAGAAAATACAAATGCAATGTGACAAAGTGCACTGTTCACAGCCTTGTTTGCCTAAATGCCAAAGCATTTTTCATGGTTCAAAATGCATATTGCTACTTACATGGAACAATGTTTATTAGAATACTAGAGGCCCGGCGCACGAAATTTGTGCGGGGTGGGGGTCTCTCAGCCCAGCCTGCACCCTCTCACATTCTGGGACCCCTCGGGAGATGTCCGACTTGCCAGTTTAGTCACGATCCCTCTCACAATCCAGGACTGCTGGCTCCTAACCGCTTGCCTGCCTGCCTGCCTGATGGCCCCTAACCACTCACCTGCCTGCCTGACTGCCCCTAAATGCTCACCTGCCCACCTGATTGCCCCTAACCACTCTGCCTGCCTGCCTGATCACCCCTAACTGCTCTCCTGCCTTCCTGATTACCCCTAACTGCCTCTTCCTCAGCCCCTGCTGCCACGGCTTTGTCCAGAAGGACGTCCAGAATGACGTCCGGAAGGTCGTTCGGCTGTCCGGTCTAATTAGCATATTATGCTTTTATTAGTATCCTATATAATAAAAGGCTAATATGCAAATCGACCGAATGGCAAAATGACCGGTTGCTATGACGTGCACTGACCACCAGGGGGCAGACATTCAATGCAGAGCTTCCCCCTGGTTGTCAGTGCACTCCCACAGGGGGAGCGCCACTCAGCCAGAAGCCCTGAGCTGGGCTCACGGCTGGCAAGCACAGTGGCAGTGGCGGGAGCCTCTCCCACCTCCCTGGCAGTACTAAGGATGTCCAACTGACAACTTAGGCCTAAGCTGGCAGTCGGACACCCCCTGAGAGTTCCTGGACTGCGAGAGGGGCACAGGCCGGGCTGAGGGACCCCTCCTCCTGCCGAGAACCAATTCCAGCATGTAATAATTACAAGAGTTCCATCAAAAGGCTGATGGGACTTGGGCGGTTCAACAAGGGTGAGCCACATGTGTAGTTTACCTGTTGGAAATGGCTAAACAGCACTTCCCCCAAACTTGAATAGGATAATTGTTAACTGCCAGACAGCTCAGGGCATTTTATTGCCTCCTGTTGGCCAAACACCTGAACAGCTAAAGGCTATTTCCCAAACTGACAATGCTTCTGTAAAAATATCCTTTAATACCCTATCCTTTGAAGTGTATTATCTCCACCTTGCCTTAGGATAAATTGTGTTATTAAAAGCAGGTTCCTGAGTCAAGGAAGGAGTCTTTAGGTCCCTTTAGCTGAAGATCCTCTGACACCCAATGCCTTTCAAAATTATCTTTTATCTTTGGACTCCTTCTTAATCATCTACGTGCAGCCCCTTTTTCCAGAATGCTGAACCCTTTGTAAGGCTGGGAAAAGAACCCTGGCATCCTCCCAGTGCACGATTTCGTGCACCAGGCCTCTGGTCTATATACTAAAAGCCTTAGTGACCGTTACGGTGGAATGACCAGAACGGACCGATCGCTATGATGCTCACTGACCACCAGGGGGCAGATGCTCAATGCAGGAGCTACCCCTTGGTGGTCAGTGTGCTCCCATAGGGGGAATGCCACTCAGCCAGAAGCCAGGCTCATGGCTGGCGAGCACAGCAGCGGTGGCAGGAGCCTCTTCCTCCTCTGCAGCAGTGCTAAGGAGCAGTGAGCAGAGCGGTAAGGAGCAGCAAGCAGGTGGGCAGTAAGGAGGGGTCCCAGACTGCAAGAGGGATGTCCGCCTGCCAGCTTAGGCCCGCTCTCTGCAGGCAGACATCCCCCGAGGTGGGCTGAGGGACCACCCCCACCAGTGCACTAATTTTGTGCACTGGGCCTCTAGTAGATTATAAACATCCATTGAGAAACCTATACTCTTTCCAGTACAAAATACTAGTGTAGATGGATTTTAAAGTTTCATGTCAACCACAAAATTTATGTTTTTGCAACTGTACATTGATTTACATATTTTTAATTAGAAAAATAATGAGGGCTGTTCTGAAGAGCCAATTTGCCCTAAGTGCCAAAAATCCATTTATATATGTCTGTTTCTGTCTCTATTCTATTCTATTGGCCTATATGTTTAACCTGGAAATACACCCAACTGTCTTAATAATGGCATCATTAAAATAAATCTTAATCTCCTCAACTGTAAATAAAATAAATAAATAATAAATAAATAAATTTTAATTAGTAGAACAAGTTCTCCCACTTTATTATTTTCTTCAAGTATATTCTGGCTATTCTGGTATCTGTACTATAAAAAGTTTCAAATTGTTTTAAAAAAAGAAAAGGAAGGAAGGAAAGAAAAAGAAATTAATTAATGATCACATTGAAGCTATAATCCAATTTGGGGAGAATTGGCATCTTTATTATGTTGGGTCTTCCAATCCAATGTCTTTCCATTTATCTGTTCTTTCATTTCTCTCAATTACATTTTATAGTTCTGCATAAAGTTCTTGTACATCTTTTGTTATTTTTTCTTAGACATTTGATATAATTATGTTATTGAAAATGATACTGTATCTTCTTTAAATTTTATCTTCTAATGTATTTCTAATATAAATATGCATTTGATTTCTGTACATGAATTTTGCATCTGACAATCTTAATAAGTTCACATATTATTTCTAATTATTTATTTCTAGATTCTTTTACATTTTATACATATACCATTATATATACAACTATAAATAATACATTATCACCCCACAGCATATTGCTAGTAACATATCTATAAATGTAAAGAATATATATATAAAGTATTCTATACATATATAGTGTATATTTCTTTCATGAAAGAGCTTGCAAGAGATAATATTCTTTTCTCAAAATGTCCTTTTCAGGTTTTAGTATCAAAGTTTGCTGGCCTAATAAAATAAGTTGATGACTGAGGATTTTGTGTAAAACTGGTTTCTTAACCTATAGGCCACATGCATTTGGTTTAAGAAAATGATCCCAGGTAACAGAAGTAAGGAATTGGGAAGTGTGAAACTGGGAAGGAGCAAAAGCAAAAAAGAATGTTCTGGGGACAAATGAGACTTAATCCTGCTGGGATTTTCCATAAAGTGATGTAGAATGTACTTTTGAAGTGTCCACTCAAGAGAAAGAAGGTAACAGCAACCAGTTTGGGACAAGTATAACTTTTACCCTATGGCTTCTCTGACATGAGGCATGGGATGTTTGTGGGAACCTCTCCACAAATACACACATGTACAACCTGGAACTACAAGGGAGTCAACACCTCACGGACAATCACTGACCAATGGGGGACAGGAAACTGGGCAAATGCTCCCCTCTTCTGGATTAAAAGGTAAATTGACAGATTGTGAGTTTGAGCATTAAAGGTATTTGTTATATAAAAGCATTATTTCTTTCTCAAATGTTTGGTAGAATTCACTGGTGAAGCTATCTGGGCTTCTTTCTTGTAGGAAGGTTTTAATTTAAAATTCAATATATTTAAAAGATATAAGACTATTCAGATTTTCTACTTCTTGTGTAAATTCTAAGTTATAATTTTCTAGGAATTCATTTCATTTAACTTGTATTTTGGCATACAATTATTATTTTTTGTACAATTGGTGTTTGTTTAGGTTTACTCACAAAAAGCAATTTTCTTTGCTATTTCTTTTGCCATATAACCTTTCTTTCTAGGATCATTTTTCTTCCTCCTGAAACACATCTTTCAGAATTCCTTTACTGGGAGTCTGTTGGTAGCAAACTGCCAGTTTTGTTATCTAAAAACTAGAGGCCCGAAGCACAAAATTTGTGCAAGAGTAGGCCTTCCTTCCCCCGGCTGCCGGCACCAGCTTCTCTCGCAGCCCAGCTTCATCTGAAAGGTCGTCTGAAACGTCGTCCGGAAGGACATCTAATCTAATTAGCATAGTATGCTTTTATTATTGTAGACTAGAGGCCTGGTGCATGAAATCCATGCACGGGGTGTGTGTCCCTCAGCCCAGCCTGCACCCTCTCCAGTCTGAGACCCCTCAAGGGCAGTTGGACATCCCTCTCACAATCCAGGACTGCTGGCTCCCAACTGCTCACCTGCCTGCCTTCCTGATTGCCCCTAACTGCTTCTGCCTGCCAGCCTGATCACCCCCTAGCCACTCCCCTGCAGGCCTGATCACCCCTAACTGCCCTCCCCTGCAGGCCTGATCACCCCTAACTGCCCTCCCCTGTAGGCCTGGTCCCTCCCAACTACCCTCCCCTGCTGGCCTGATCGCTCACAACTGCCCTCCCTTGCAGGCCTAGTCCCTCCCAACTGCCCTCCCCTGCTGGCCATCTTGTGGCGGCCATATTGTGACCACATGGGGGCAGCCATCTTTGACCACATGGGGCAGCCATCTTGGTGTGTTGGAGTGATGGTCAATTTGCATATTACTCTTTTATTAGATAGGATAGAGGCCTGGTGCATGGGTGGGGGCTGGCTGGTTTGCCCTGAAGGGTGTCCCGGATCAGGGTGGGGGTTCCCTTGGGGCGTGGGGTGGCCTGGGCAAGGGGCCTTTGGTGGTTTGCAGGCTGGCCACGTCCCCCAGCGACCCAAGCGGCGGCCCTGGTATCTGGGATTTATTTATCTTCTATAATTGAAACTTTGTAGCCTTGAGGAGAGGCCAGGGCAGGCCAGGATGTTTGGCTTCCTCCATCGCCAGGGAAACCCAAGCCTCCTGCTTGCTCCGTGGCTGCCGCCATCTTTGTTGGGATTTATTTATCTTCTATAATGAAACTTTGTAGCCTTGAGCACAGGCCAGGGCCCACCAGAGCGGGCAGAAAGCTTGGCTTCCTCCATCGTCGGGGAAACCCAAGCCTCCTGCTCACTCTGTGGCCTGCTGCCATCTTGGTTAGGTTAATTAGCATACTTGCTCCTGATTGGCTGGTGGGCGTGGCTTGTGGGTATAGCAGAGTGATGGTTAATTTGCATGTTTCTCTTTTATTAGTGTAGATATCTTAAATGTATCTTATCTCTTAAAATATAGTTTCAGACTTTATAGCTCTAGGTCAGTGATCAGCAAACTGCAGCTGGTAAGCCACATGCGGCTCGCGAGCCGCGGTTTGCCCGTCTGTTGACTAATGAGTTTGCCGACCACTGTCATATACTACCCTTTACCTCTTTGCACACAATATGCCACAATTGCCTAATCCTCACAGCTTCCATCTACATGGTAACATTTAGTCTAGTCCAGTGGTCGGCAAACTCATTAGTCAACAGAGCGGCAAACCGCGGCTCGCGAGCCGCAGTTTGCCAACCACTGCTCTAGGTAGATAGTTATTTTCTCTCGGCACTTTGAAGATAATCCTCTGCTTCTGGCTTCTATTGTGCTAATGTGAAGTCAGCAGTTAACATAACTCCTGTTGGTAAATATTTTGTCTCTTCTCTATGAATGCTTTTGAAATAATTCTGTGTTTGTGTTTAGGTGTGCATTTCTTTTAAATTCTTATGCCTGGGGTTTATTTGGCTTCCTAAATCTAAGAATCCAGCCATTATTTCTCTAAATGTTGCCTTTCCCCCTTTATATCTATCTAATATATAGTCTCTTATTTGAGTTTGATTTTATAGGGTTTTTATTATCATTCATGGATGACAGTTATTTTCATTCATGGATGACAGTCATGATTTTTTTGTCCCTGTGTTATTTAGTGATTTGAAAAAAATTGTCAGCTCTATTTCTCCAAGTGTATCTCAGACAATCCTTTGTGCTTGTCTTCAGAGTTCATTTCTCCAGAAAGCATTTGCATTTGCTCCCTCTGCCTGGCACTACCAACCCAAGCACACTTTAAACTACATTTTTAGTTTATACCTTTTTCATGCTATTTGAGCAGTGCTCATTCTAGCCCCAAATTCCTCTGAGCATGGGAGCTTATTATCTCTGCATCAGAAAAAATTTACTTTTCCACCAGCTTAACCATACATTAGTAATTACCTTTAAAACCATATTTTAACCAGTTTTTAAAGGTGGCTACACAGGGAGGGGGCTTCTCTGTGAATTTAATTATCCATATTGTTTTATATTTTATTTTATGGATTTATTTAGGCTCCAGTACCAATGACTGAAGTTTATTTATTTTTTAATATATTTTTATTTATTTCAGAGAGGAAGGGGGGAGAGAGAGAGAGAGAGAGAGAGAGAGAGAGAGAGAGAAAGAAACATCAATGATGAGAGAGAATCACCGATCAGCTGCCTCCTGCATGCCCCCAACTGGGGATGAGCCCACAACCTGGGCATGTGCCCTTGACCGGAATCGAACCCAGGACCCTCCAGTCCACAGGCTGACACTCTATCCACTGAGCCAAACCAGCCAGGGCTGAAGTTTATAATATAATAGAAATATACCTATCATACATTACAATGTCTTATATTTGAAAGTAAGAGAAAAAAATTTCAATTATATTCAGATTACTAGTTATTTTGAAATATATGTTGTTTTGAAGATCCCTTTTTGTACAAATGGGTTAATAGTTCTTCCCTATTCTGTTTTTGTTTTGTTGTGTGTGTGTTTTTTTGTCAGAACATCGAAGGCTGCCAAAAATAAGCAAAATAAAATAATAAATATCTCAATTAATGCCTCCCCCCCAAAAAAATATTCAATACTATAAGGGTCATTTTCTCTTTGCAGCCTGGGCAGCCCTTGAGAAGGAAATGCTAACTACTCTTACCCCTCCTCCCTTAATGTTTGAAAAAGAAATGAAAATACTGTGGTTCTTGAGGCAAAGAACCAAAAAATCTTGAAATGGATTATTGAGAATTCAATACCCCTTTTCATACCCTACATGTTGTATGCTTCATTAAAGCATAGTTTCCACTATACTAATTGCTGCCAGAAAGGATATACACAGTTGTCACTTTTTAGGGTCACTCTCCAAATTAAAAACAAAGGTCTACTGCCATCCCTGCCCTATCCTGTATGATAGTTTCACTTCCACACATACACAAAAAATACTGCAAAATCCTGAGAAGCATGCCACTTTCACAATCTGACATCAGCTTACAATTCTTCTAAGTTCAAAAGCTATTTTTTTCCTTTTGTCATCAACAGTGTCACCTCCCCACCCATCCACACTGTGTGCATTGTACATGTTAGTAGTTAGGTCTTGGAAAATATTCTTTGAATTTTAACTGGGTGGCATTTTGGGTGGAAGTGAGGAATCCTAGGGTTATTCTAAAATCCATAATAAAGCCGAATAAATTATACCCAATGTGCTAACAAGTTGATTTTCACTTAAAGGTTTCTTTTTTCTATTGGAAAACCTAGTTTATTTTGTCTTCCGAAATACTGATTTCCCTCAACCGTCATTTAGAAAACAAAACACAGATATAGAAATAAATTTTTGCTGGAGGATTATAATACAGAAGACAGGAGATCTCAAAGGTACTTGAGACAATGCCTTGCTCTGAATGGAAAGCAGATCCAGGCGGTTAGTGAAAGATGAGTCCTAATATCCCTCGGGTGTGTGTGTGTAACTTGGTGCAGAGGCAGTTCTTACCCAACACCGTGAATCCTTTCAAACACCGCCGCTGGAGGGCGCTCCCAGGAGACCTGACTGCCGACGCTCCCTGACACGCCCTCAGTTTCCTGGGTTACTGGTTTCCTGGGTTACTGGCCTCCGCGTTCTTTTCCAAGTGCTCTTCCGGCCGGCGCAGAGGTTACGTCCCGGCGCATGACGTAGCACGCTCAGCTATAAATACGTGCCGACGCCCCCCGCTTTCTCTCTGATCGCACGGATTGCCTGCAAGATGGCGCCGGTGAGTGTGCGCGGTCTCGCTGCGATCGTCTTCCCCCAAAGTAGACCACTTAGGCATCTGGAGAGTTGGGGTTGTCTCCTTAGAGATAAAGGGAAGTAGAAGAGTAGACTGCGTCAGGGAAACTACCTAAATGTTAAGGCTCTAAGTCCTTCCGGAGATGACCGACACGTGGTCTGTGGAGTTAGAGCTGGGCCCGGCCTTGGCTTGGGATGGCCGGGCGAGCGCAGGGAAGGAGGCACCACAGTGAGCGGGCCAGTGGCACAGGCAGCATGTGGGCCATTTCTTTTCTCCCCGCGCTGGGTAATGTCGGTGCCACGCTGCATTAGCACCATGGAGGAGGAAATGGGGGTGTCGGGAGGGTCTGACGGCCTTAGCGCGGCGGGAGCTCCGAGGTAGCCCCCGTTCCAAAAGAGAACTTCAGAGCCAAGCTGCGGAGGAAGTTTGTTCTCAGGAAGGAATTGTTTTAAAGGCACAAATCACGACTATTGGGTAAATATAAAAGGAATGCGCTTTCAAACATTTACCTTATAATAAGGGAACCAGGAAGATGTTAAAGTCGGTCCAGAGAGCATTTGAAAAGCTAGGTGTGTGTCGGAAGTTTACTAAAAAAAATATTAGGGTGATACTGCAGGGTTATGGACAAAACTGGTGATGTCTGAGGGGGCCATAAACCCCTGGTTAATCTGCTCCGCCGCCCAGAAATTGTTTGCGTCTCCTAAACTAAATGAAGGTTTTTGGGCACAAGTGCCTCGACTACTTGGTATCCATTTGGGTAGATCTGATTTCGAAGTGTCATCCTCTGGTAAATACTGATTTTGTCTGTTTCACTCTATTGTCCGAATAGTTAGTAGCCATAGCACCATTTCACTTGTGTAACCTTGTTACGTGGCATTGGCCTAAAAGTGTTGGGTCTGAAAAAATTAAGTTATACGTGTTTTTAAAGTTAAAAAAAAATATATTGGCCAGACTAAAGGTCCCCCTCCTTGCTTCTCGCCTGTCCCAGCGTAAGGATTGGGTTCTGTGGGCATGAGAAGGGTGTGAGCCCTGACGAGGCGGTGCGCTGGTCCCCGTCTGCAGTGGGGATGGTGGTAGTGAAGCGGCCTGTCCTGGAGAAAAGAGTGCCTGGTAATTTAAAATTGGACATCCGTGGTCTGGAAAATAATAAAGGCTGTAAAACTTGAATTGATAATTTGAACAAAGTGCTCGGTTAGAGGTTCAAACACCAGGATGGGTGTCTCTAGCTTTAACTTGTAGTAGGAAGTGGATCCTCTGAATCCTTTCCAGTTGGAAAAGGAGGACTCTGGAATCCTCTAATGAAGGGAACGAATAGTAAGTAGCTCACCATATACTTTTGACCTTTTGAGTTTTGCTTTTGGGAGACAACTTGTATGACATGACAGATTTCCATCAGATTTCACCAAAACTTGGTTTAAATCAAGTTAGGGGGTGTACCCTCCTTGCGGCAGCCTGGTTGAAAAGGAATAACCGGATTGATGATCTGCAGTTTGTTTTAGAATTTTACACAATTTCATGTAATCTTGTGGCATAGTGTACATCATTGCACTGATAGATTTTTAAAGTTTGTAAATAAAGTGACTAAATTGTTTTCGAGAGTCATGATTATGTTAACATTCTCTAACAGAAAGTCAAGAAGCCTAAGAGGACAATCTGGAAGTTTGGTTTGGACCTTACTCATCCAGTAGAAGATGGCATTTTTGATTCTGCAAATTTTGTAAGTATCACTCTACTCAGTTTGTTTTTTATCATTGTAGAGTTCTTAATAATTACTGAGTGTATAATATTTGATTTTAACCTAAGCTCTATTCCTAGGGTACCTTCCCTAGTGAATTTCTAGGGTTTTCTTCCCTAGTTTTGCATTTTTTCTGTTTTAAAATAGGAACAGTTTCTACGGGAGAAGGTTAAAGTCAATGGGAAAACTGGAAATCTTGGGAATGTTGTTCACATTGAACGCTTCAAGAATAAAATCACAGTTGTTTCTGAGAAACAATTTTCTAAAAGGTTAGTATTTATTTTCCATACTATTTTAGTGAAATCATGGTAATTGTGGAATGTTTTATGGAATGTGTAATCCTCATGTGCTCTCCATATGTAAGAATAGATAAGTTGTTGGTGTCAGTGAGACATACCAAAGTGCTTTGAACTTTAATAAGGCCTATATGAATGGAAAATATATTTAGTGATAGTGACAGTTACTTAGGCTGGTTAACAGTAAGTGTAATTTACTGTGAGGTTATGTCCAGGCCCCTGTCCAGTGAATCAATCATAGACCCTGTGGTCCAATTTGTATATAAACTAATCACTAGGGTTTTGAGATGAAAGGAAATACCTGTGCTCAGGGATCTCATAGACATGCAGATATATAGTGTAAAATGTGATACTATAATGACAGTATTAAGAGTTAGGGAGGGCACAAGAATTAGGAGAAAACCTGAGAATGAACATAGTGTTTGTTGCCAGTGGAGATTGGTAACAGGGCAGAACAGCTGGTGATGAAATTTAACGAGGCTGAAAGTGTTTAATAACAGCCATGTGTTAGTTTCAAGGCTGTTGGTAATCTTGACTTGTAAGTGGAACCTGTTGACGGGTTGCTTCTAGTTGATGCAACATGGGATTGAGGTTAGAGATGGTGGTGGTGAAGGGAATGTTGATATTTTAGTACATGGTGCATTTGAAGAATGAAATTGTAAATTTAATTTAGAAATAATCTGTGATAGTAAGATCGAAGAGGAAGCTGCTCTCCTGCATATGGGCTTCTAACATAATACTCCTTTTAAGGAGTTGGTAGAAGGGTTTTGTAGAGTATAAACTGATTGTAATTGGGGTTGAGAGGCTACCTTAATGAAATTCGTGTTTTTGTTTTAAAGATATTTGAAATACCTTACCAAGAAATACCTTAAGAAGAATAGTCTTCGTGATTGGCTTCGCGTGGTTGCATCTGACAAGGAGACATATGAACTTCGTTACTTCCAGATTAGTCAAGATGAAGATGGGTCTGAATCTGAGGACTAGGTGATGGCCTTATATAGGCCTTTGCTTACTAATAAAACATGTGAAGTGTACCAAGAGAAACATCTAGAAATGGATTTTGTTTATCAGTGAATAAAATGTAACACACTGTTACGCTTTTGTCTTTTATTTAAGTGTGTACTGTTTACATGACAGTTTCTGTAAGCAGTATTTAAATAGCTTATAGCTAGTGGAATTTTTTCCAGGATTTCCGAAATTTATTGATTTTACAAATGTCCACCGGCCAGGGTGTAAATCCATTTATATCCATTTTTTTCTTTTTATGAACCATTCTTACTGTATCCACTTTTTACTTTACTTTTTAATTCCTGTGTGGCTGTGCCATAGTTGATTCAACCAGTTCCCTACTGATGGTCATTTGAGTTTCCAAATTGCTGCCCCTATAAATAGTGCTTAATTAAAAGCCTCATGCAGATAACTAATTATATTTGCCATTAAATTTTTGTAGTGGAATGCTAAAAGTGAGACTCGATCAAAAGAAAAGAATGTGTAACTTAAATAGATATTGCCATTTCCTTTCATGGGAACTTGGTCATTTTACTTTCCCACAGACTCAGCAACAGATTATATTGTCCAGTTTGAGTTTTGGTTTAATTTGAGTTTTTTTGGTCCGATGGGCGAGACTTGGCTTTCGGAATAGTCTTCGCATTTCTCTTGTGAGGTTGAGTGGAACCTGAAAGTGGTAGTGTCAATACCTCAGGTACATAGGTGGGTTAGCCATCTGTATTTTTCTGTGGGCTGCTTATATCTATAGGATATTCTTATTTTTTAAAGCTCCTGTATTAAGGCTGTTCACACTTAGGATTAAGTTGCAGATTTTCTTTCAATTGGTCATTTGTATTTCCCCCAAGCTTATGGTGATTTTGGTTTGGTTTTGTTGCAATTCTTTTACTTTTATGCAATTAAATTCTTATTGCTTCAGGATTTTGAGCTGTTAGAACAGTTTTCCTCATTTCCATGTTACTTCTTTAATTCATATTTTCTTCTAGTGTTCGTGTGATTTCCCTTTTTTAGATTTAGATTTCTGTTCTATTTGGAGTTTACAAACTGGCTTGCCCAAGATCACACCATGTCACCACTTCTCAGTCTTCACCCAGTGCTCCTCCACCCTAGGGCTGTGCCACTACTTCACCACACAAGGCCGTGCGTGGCCAAGCCATGATGCAGTCAGTGTAGGAGCATAGTTGAGTGTCGTAAGTCCTGCCTCTGCTACCTCATAGCTGTGTGACCTTGGACACCTTCACCCCTCTGGCCTCACTTCTCTGTATGTAAAGAAACGTTGGAAATCAGTATTTGTCAAACTAGTAATTCGCCTCCTTTTGATAAACAGGTACCTCATGTTTCCCTGCCCCAGTTCTGATTTTCATCCCCATGATGTGGCTGATGACTATATATCCCCTATCAGCCAAGGTTTTGTCTAGCTTTCTATTCTAAAACAACAAAGTAAGATTCAATTTTTCGAATATAAATTTATAATGTTGAATGATTTTTAAGACACATAAGCTCTCCTCTCCCCATGAGAGACATTCTCTGAAGCTTTTTCCTGCTCTAAAGTTGATTCAAAGAACCAGGCTAGGAATCAGGGATCTCAATTGTGATTGAATGTTTCTCCCAAGGGAGGGGACCATTAACATACCACTGTGCTCTCCCTGTCTCTCCCAGTCCAGATGGTGTGAATTACACAGTCCACATGCTACAAATGTGTGTCATTGATTTCTGTCTGGGCCTGTCCTAAAAGCTTATGAATGAGATGTGCTCTCTGCACTCAAGGACCACACAGTTCTAATGGGGGAGGCAAACCGCGGCTCTTGAGCCACATGCGGCTCTTTGGCCGCTTGAGTGTGGCTCTTCCACAAAATACCATGGCCTGGGCGAGTATTTTGAAGAAGTGGCGCTAGAAGTTTTAAGTTTAAAAAATTTGGTTCTCAAAAGAAATTTCAATCGTACTGTTGATACTTGGCTCTGTTGACTAGTGAGTTTTCCGACCACTGCCTTAGCGTAAATGCAAATTTCTCTCTGCTAGGCAATCCTTTCTTACAGTGATGCCCATTCAATTGGCTCCAAGCCTTTCTCTTTTCCTGACAGAGACCCACAAGCTAGCTTAATAGAGGTTGTCTGGCACACATCTTTGCTCTAATTAAGTCAATCGGAGCTGGCTCCCTGCTTTTTAGACACAGCATGGAAGAGTCCTTATTTCATCACTCCTATACTTTTATGCATGAAACAAGCTTTTAAAATAGGACTTTTTCACTCCCTTTTTAGCTGAGGTCCCCAAAACAAAACTAAAGGTGGCAAATAGTCCCACTTTACAAGGTGAGATGTTTACAATCTGCAGCGCTTGTACAAGAGGTGCACAGGTTCCAGTTTGTAAGCCTTCGTTAACTACCTATTTCTAGGACAGAAATCGAAGATTCCTGCATGTTTGCTCATCCTGAGAAACTAAGGCTAAAAGCACTGGCTGGGGCAGTTTACCTCCAGCAAAGCAATGAGAGGTGTTTCCACAGATGCAAGAAAGCACCAGTGTTTCCTCTGGACCAGATGTGGTCTATGGGAAAGGACCAGGCCTAGGTCAAGTGTTTGTTCACAGAAGAGAACTATTTGGAAGGGATAATGGGACCCTAAACAAAAGGACTGTGAAGAATAGACTATCAAATACTCAGGGCATCACTGTTAGAGCTAAGATTCTCAGTGATAAACCTTTGAGAAATGTAAGCTTTGAGAGAAAGAAAAAGACCTGTACTTTCTTGTCCAGAGAGCCACACCACCAAACTAGTTCTTTTTTTTATATTAAGTATAGTTGACATACAATATTATATTGTTTCAGGTGTACAACTTAGTGAATCAACATTTATATACCACAATAAGTAGTAACTACCTGTCACTGTACAGTTACAGCATTGACTACTATATTCCCTATGTGGTACATTACATCCCCATGACTTATTTTATAACTGCAATTTTGTACCTCTTAATCCCCTTCACCTTTTTTGCCCCTCCCATTCCTTCGCCTCTGGCAAGTTTGTTCTCAGTGTCTATGAATCTCTTACTGTTTTATTTGTTTGCTTGCTTTTTAGATTTCACATGTAAGTGAAATCATACTGTATTTGTCTGTCTGACTTATTTCACTCAGCACAATACCCCCTAGGTCCATTCATGTTGTCACAAATGGCAAGATCTCATTTTTCAGGAAGAGTAATATTCCATTGTATTATATACACTGAGTGGCCAGATTATCATGATCTCTGAACGCATAATAATACACACAATACAATATACAGATGACCTATTATAAAATTGTACACCTGAAACCTAAATAATTTTATTAACCAATGTCACCCTAATAAATTCAATAAAAAATGTTTATTTACATTTGACTTGTTTAAATCATGATCTCAAATGGTCCATTATATTTAGCTGATTTTTCTTTTAAATCTTTTGTTTAGGTTAATGCTATATTTTTATTGTTGAAGAAACTGATCATTTATCTTGTAGAATTTCTCATATTCTGAATATAGCTAATTGACTGAAGTGGCCATTTAACGTGTATTTTATCTGCTGCCTTTTTTGTAAGCCAGTATAGACCTAGACGCACTATGCTTCTTGAATTGGCAAACAAGAGCTTTATGTCGCAGTATGTTTGGGAAGTGCTTCATAGTTTTTGTAAAGCAATGTATTGAGATGCACCTGGTTTGGGATTCTTTTGTAGTGAATAATACCAATACCTTGAGGTATTATTCACAGTCTAGTGAAGGAGGGAAAGAAGTAAACTGAAAATTCGGTCAATATGTCAAAATGCCTGTGGTGCAGCTTAAGCAAAAAAAAGGTGGTGGTATCAGCTAGAGTGCCAGGGAATTCCAAGTGTGCCCCTCCCCCAACATCACTAGCTGCCTTTGGCTCCTCTAGGGTTGGGCTGAGAAAGGAATGGGCAGAAAAGTTCCTTCTTAAGAGCTGCCTCTGTCACACCTGTCAGAATGGCTCTGATAAAAAATATCAATATTTTAATTAAAAAAATTAAAAAAATTAAAAATAGAACTACCATAGGATCCAGCAATTTCATTTCTGGGTACTTCTCCAAAGAAAACAAAAACACTGATTTGAAAAGATATAGGCACCCTTATGTTCATTGCAGCTTTAGTTACAATAGCCAGGATATGGAAGCAACCTAGGTATCCACTGATAGATAAATGAATAAAGATGTAACGTATTATATATAAAATATATATATTATGTACATATATACACTGAGCGCCAGATTATTATGATCTCTGAACGTATAATAATCTGGCCACTCATATATATATTAGAGGCCCAGTGCATGAATTCATGCATGGGTGGGGTCTGGCCAGCCTGGCCAGGGGAAGGGGACATGGGCGGTTGGCCGGCCTGCCTGCTGGTCGAACTCCTGGTCGAGGGGACAATTTGCATATTAGCCTTTTGTTATATAGGATATACACTGAGTGGCCAGATTATTATGCGTTCAGAGATCATAATAATCTGGCCACTCAGTGTATAGGGTTTGGTACTGTCTGTGGTTTCAAGCATCCACTGGGGGTCTTAGAATGTATCCCTCACAGATAAGGGGGTGAACTACTATATTTATATGTAAAACAATAAAATGGGATTTTTTTTTTTACATATATACTAGTATGTAGTGCTTTTTTCCTTGATATGAGTTTGTGTTACTTGGGTATGTTAACTTTGTAAAAATTTTTTGTCTTTTACACTTATGATTTCTGCACTTTTATAAATATAAGTTCTGCAGGAATTTTACAAAACATTTCATTAGATTTTTGATTTACAGATAATATGTATAGAGTAGTGGCCCGGTGCACAAAATTCATGCACATTAAAAGGGGATTAATTAGAGAAAATAATTTAATATTGCTATTTGCCCTTTCTCTATAATAGAAGTGTCAGAGATGAAAGAAAATTAGTAAAATGTATATGAAAACCTTCCTCCTGTCAGAGTCTGGGGCACACCATGGGACCAAGAGTCAAGTCCCCACCCACCCACATGCGCCTCAAAATCACATGAGACCCAGACCCAGCCGACCCCCCCCCCCCCGCCCCCCCTGATCATTGGGATAGATCCAGACCTGGCTAGTCCCACCCTTGTCAAGCCCCGCTGGGCAGGGAACGTAGCCTCAGGTCCCTGGCCCGGTGCCAGGACGAGGGGCATGGCCTGAGTTCTCCCAGACCGGGGCGGGGGGCGTGCCTTGAGGTCCTCCGTCAAGCCCCGCCAGGTGTGGGACATGGCCTGAGATCCCCTGTCAAGCCCTGCTGGGTGGGGTCATGGACTGAGGTCCCCTGTCAAGCCCCACCAGGTGTTGGGGGGGGCACAGCCTCAAATCCCTCGGCCCGGCACCGGGAGGGGGGAACAGCCTCAGGTCCCCTGTCAAGCCCCATCGGCAGGGGCGTGCAGCCTCAGGTCCCCTCTGGGCAGGGGGCGTGGCCTGAGTTCCCCCAACCCAGCACTGGGGGTGCACCTTGAGGTCCCCCATCAAGCCCCGCTGGGTGTTGGGGCATGGCCTGAGGTCCCCTGTCAAGCCCTATCTGGTGGGGGACGCGGCCTGAGGTCCCCCGGCCTGGTGCTGGGGCAGGGGGAGCAGCCTGAGTTCCCCTAGCCCAGCACCAGGACAGGAAGTGCACCTTGAGGTTCCCTGTCAAGCCCTGCCAGGTGGGGGGCGTGGCCTGAGGTCCCCTGTCAAGCCCTGCCAGGTGGGGGGTGTGGCCTGAAGCCCCTGTCAAGCCCCACCTTGTGGGAGGTGCGGCCTGAGGTCCCCTGGCCTGGCACTGGGGCGGGGGGAGCAGCCTGAGGTCCCCTAGCCCAGCACCAGGACAGGAAGTGCACCTTGAGGTCCCCTGTCAAGCCCTGCTGGGTGTGGAAGGCGGCCTGAGGTCCCCTGTCAAGCCCCACGGGGGGCGGGGGAGGGCGAAGCCTCAGGTCCCTGCTGATTGCTTGTTAAGGCTCCTTATGGGAAATTGGCCTCAGCTGTGGGTGCAGCCATCTTGTGACGGAGTGATGGTTAATTAGCATATTCCCTCTTTATTAGATAGGATGGTTTAAAAAGTCAGTTTATATATATAATAGAGCCCCGGTGCATAAAATTCGTGCACAAGGGGGAGGTGTGTCCCTCAGCCCAACCTGCACCCTCTCCAATCTGGGACCCCTTGAGGGATGTCCGACTGCCCGTTTAGGCCCGATCCCAGTAGGATCGGACCTGAACGGGCAGTCGGACATCCCTCTCACAATCCAGGACTGCTGGCTCCCAACTGCTCGCCTGCCTGCCTTCCTGATTGCCCCTAACTGCTTCTGCCTGCCAGCCTGATCACCCCCTAACCACTCCCCTGCCAGCCTGATTGATGCCTAACTGCTCCCCTGCCAGCCTGATTGCCCCTAACTGCCCTCCCCTGCAGGCCTGGTCCCTCCCAACTGCTCTCCCCTGCAGGGCTGGATCCCCCCCAACTGCCTTTCCCTGCAGGCCCGGTCGCCCCCAACTTCCCTCCTCTGCCGGCCTGGTCACCCCTAACTGCCCTCTTCTGCAGGCTTGATCACCCCCAGCTGCCCTCCCCTGCAGGCCTGGTCCCTCCCAACTGCCCTCCCCTGCTGGCCTGATTGCTCACAACTGCCCTCCCTTGCAGGCCTGTTCCCTCCCAACTGCCCTCCCCTGTTGGCCATCTTGTGGCAGCCATCTGTGTCCACATGGGGGCAGCCATCTTGTGTGTTGGAGTGATGGTCAATTTGCATATTATTATTTTATTAGATAGGATGGAGGCCTGGTGCACAGGTGGGGGCCAGCTGGTTTGCCCTGAAGGGTGTCCCGGATCAGGGTGGGGGTTCCCTTGGGGCATGGGATGGCCTGGGCCAGGGGCCTGTGGTGGTTTGCAGGCCAGCCACGCCCCCCGGCGACCCAAGCAGAGGCCTTGGTATCTGGGATTTATTTATCTTCTATAATTGAAACTTTGTAGCCTTGAGCAGAGGCCAGGGCCACCCAGGGCAGGCAGAAAGCTTGGCTTCCTCCATCGCCAGGGAAACCCAAACCTCCTGCTCACTCCATGGCCACAGCCATTTTTGTTGGGATTTATTTATCTTCTATCATTGAAACTTCGTAGCCTTGAGTGGAGTCCAGGGCTGGCCAGGGTGTGCGGAAAGCTTGGCTTCCTCCATTGCTGGGGAAACCCAAGCCTCCTGCTCGCTCCGTGGCCGCAGCCATCTTGGTTGGGTTAATTTGCATACTCGTTCCTGATTGGCTGGTGGGCGTGGTTTGTGGGTGTAGCAGAGGTATGGTCAATTTGCATATTACTCTTTTATTAGATAGGAAGGCTATACAGTGAAAAGTACATCTTCCTCTCCCTGACCCCTCTTAACCCATTTTTTTCTCTCAAAGGCAATAACTATTATCAGCAATTATCTGTAGCTATTTTTATACATGTGCAAATAAGTATATATAAGCATGTATTGGAGGTAATTCCATGTTAATAAATATAGGTTTTCTAGCTTTTAATGGTTACATGTTATTTGATTGTTTTTATTATCATACTTTATTTCACTGGTCACCCAGTGCTGGATATTGAGGGGGCTTACCATTTTTGTGACTATTTTTGCCTGTAGGTCTTAGTACTCATGGGTTTTGAAATGTTAATAGATATTGCCAAATTGCCCTCCAAGATGTTTGTACTAATTTACTTCCATTTCCACCCACCAGTATATGTCAGAGTTTAGGATACATTGATGTATAAATAGTAATGCCCTCAAGAGGGAGATATTTTCAAAATAAATTGTCTTTTGATTATGAAAGTTCTTATTCAAGTACCTTAAACAAGGAAGCTGTGGCTTGTTTGTATATAACATTAGTACTGAGAAATGTCAACTTGAAGTACTTCAGGATGAAAGGATTTTCTTTCTAAATGGTGTGCTAAATAAACATAAACCAGTAAGAAAACTTCCAATTATCCTTATTTAACCAGAAGGCTAATGAGATACATTAAAAATTTTAAAGGAATGGATTTTTAAATTTGATGCCCTTTCTCTGTGATGCTATCTTCAGTCCCTGGTTTCTGCTCTGTTGGATCTTGCTGTTTGTTTTGTGTGTTTTTTTAAAGCATGTAAACCACATGGTCAGGCTTTTTCTTGTTGACAGTGAAACCTATGTGTGGTTCAGGCTCAGTATTTAAGTGCTGAGCAGAGCCAGCGGCTGAGAGGGCACTTCCGGTACAGGGTTAGTTTGGAGTCATTCTAGGGAAAACAGAGCAAAGGTGACTGGCCCTTGTGGGGGAAGTAAGTGGCCGAACAGGGAAAGCTTCATAACCTTTAGTTGGTCATGGAGTCCTTCAATGAGGACTAGATCCCTCCCCAGAAAAGTGCGCACACCCTAAAGTTTACACAATATTTTGCATACAATTTATAGGGGAGGAAAAATTTTCCCTTCTTCTCTCCTAGGTTCACTGGCTGGTCTAATAATTAAATTGACATGAGACTGATTAACAGGAATAAAAACAAGTTTAATTTTGTATGTATGGGGGCCTCATAAAAATATGAGACTGGCCAAGCTGGTATGGCTCAGTGGTTGAGCATTGACCTATGAACCAGGAGGTCACAGTTCGATTCCCGGTCAGGGCACATGCCTGGGTTTCCGGGCTCAGTCCTGAGTGAGGGGGGGAGTGCAGGAGGCAGCCGATCAACGATTCTGTCCCATCATTGAAGTTTCTATCTCTCTCTCCCTCTCCCTTCCTCTTTGAAATCAATAAAAATATATTTTAAAAAATATGTAAGACTCAAAGAAGTGACCAAGGCAGGAAGCTTTTATATTTTTTAGAAAAGGAAACAATGAATTTGTGAAGAATTGATAAGGCAAAGGGGTTTGGGCTTGGGACCGTAAATTAGTGAAGATGTAACAAAATTTGTTTATATAGCTTTCTCGGCCCTAAATTCCCTGTCTCTGGGGATGAGGATGTCTTCCACCCTCCTGGTACAGGGAGGGCACCTTCACATGGAGAATTATTTCCTACTCTCAGGGAACAGAGGAGGTCAGAGTGTCCTTCTTGAACAGGATGTTTCTCAAGTAACTTTAATTCAAAATAATTAATATGCCAAAGTGGCATATTTGGGGGTGGCATATTCTGCTCCCCTCCAAATTTATAAGGCGTTATAGCCCCTAAAACCTTTGGCCTGGAGGACTCACACAAGAAAGGACCTAGGATATACAAGAGTCTTTGGCCAGAACTATATAAAGAATAGTTAATATTTAATGAGGCTTTCTATAATAACTTATTTAGTTGATACTTTCGTTATCCCATTTACTGAGTAAAGAAATGGGGGCAGAGAGACTTAACGTCACTTAACAGGAAGAGGAGAAGCTAAAATACAAAATCAGGCAGTTTGGCTCTGGAGCCTGAGTTAATAATCACTTCAGTAAACACTTTATAGGATGTTGATGCTCATCAGTCCAAAGACTCGAGAAACACATTTATCGTCCAGCTAGTTTGGATTTGGTGGAGTGCTGTGATGAGAAGGACAGCGCACCAGAGAGGACTGTGGGGAGATCTCACTACATAAAGGTGTTGAGAGGCACTTCTAGCTTCTGTTGGGTGATTTGGGGAGGGTTTAATACAGCAAGAATTTGCATAAGGTTGGTGCTATCAGGAAGTAGGAGCAATTCTGTGATTGGGTGTCCTTATGAATCTTACACAGGAAGTGGGAAGAATAAATTAGGGCTAAAGTTGTAATAATAAAGCAACAAGGGTCCTTTATATTGGCCAGAAAAGAGGGATATTCGATCACTTTTGTGCTTTGGACAGTGTTCTTGTTTTAGTCTGTGCTCAGACATCATTACTAAGTTGCCTTGTTTTTGTCTTGCTCTCTCATGGTCACTGAGTAACTTTGGCTGCTGTTAGTGCTTCGTGAATTTTTATTTTTTATTGTTTAACAGAATACCTTGGTCGGCCTGTGAGTGCCAGGCCAGCTCCTGGCTGCTTTTCTCTTTTTCGAGAATTAAGACTCACAAGGTCAAAAATTACAAAAACCAAAATTGACTTAAGCAAAAAGGTAAACCCAAGGCTCCATTCTCTTGATATTGCATGTATTATGTTTTTATAGATGAGATGATTGAGGCTCTGAGTGATTAAATGACCGGGGTGGAATCCGAACCACTACTGTCAGTCTGATTCCATGGCCTCCGTTTGTTCCACTCCTTCAGGGCACTAAAGGATGAATGAGCAGAGGGAAATGCAGCGGTGAACAAGAATAGGAGGGACTGGGGAACAGCGAGGAAAGGGGTTGGATAGTTAGGGTTGGGTGAGCACAGGGAAGAAACAAACGGAGCTGTGTGTTTTGGGACAGGGGCATGAAATGATGAAGGCCATGGTTTAGGAAATTCAGTCTGAAATGGAATGTAATAGTTGGGAGAGAACGAAAGCTTAGTATGCTGGTGAAATACAGATATATATTTATATTTCATAGTCCAAATCTAAGGAAAAGAGTAGATCTTATCAAAACTATGGCTACCTACCTTTGGGTCCTATCTGACTTCAGAAAAGGAAAGGCACAAAAAGCATGCAGCACATGCATGCATGTGTGCGCGTGTGTGTGGTGTGTGTTGTGTGTGTGTGTGTGGAGTGTGTCAGTTTGTATATGTGTGTGTGGTGCATGTGTTTGGGGGTCTACCCATACTTGACAGTTTTACTAATACTCATAGACATATTTCTAGCTCCATGAAGGACTGCAATTGGATATTCTTTCCATTAGATGGAGCTATATCTTTGTCACAGGAGAGTTTTGTAAATTTCATAAAAAGAATGCTTTGTTTTTTTATAGATAATGAATTTTAAGGTGGAACAGGGAAGAACTGCAAATTAAAATTGTTTTTAGAGTAGCCATGTTATTTCTAACTTTTGAAGTATCTTGAATTGTGGTGCCTTTGCACAGACCTTATACACTGTTCATACAAAGCATACTTAATAAAATTTTGTGGTGTTTTTGTTGTTGTAGTTGTTGTTTTAAAAAGGCCCAAACCAAACTATACTCCTAGAAGGGTAGCTATTAATAGTATTTCAATTAGGATATTTCTAGATACATGTTCCCCATTTCTTTTTTGCAATTCTGAAATCCAAAAAGCCAGATTTTCCAAGTGAAAAGCCAGGAAACTCAGTTAAATTTGAACACTGAATACCTTTTCTAGAGTAAATGTGTTGCATGCAACATTTGGGATATATACTAAAAATTATTTGTTGTTTATCTGAAATTCGAATTTAATTGGGTATTCTGAATCTTGCAACCCATTCTGAAAACCAAATATTTTTGTAACTTATTTGATGGGAAAATGTAACCTAAATTGATGTGAGGCTGTGTATAGTCTTTACCCCACTGAGTGTGAATATTTGTATGTATCACTTCAGAAATATTAGGGATACTGCCCTGACTCCACAGAGGGTATTACATAGTATATCATATTTGTACCATATTATCTTTTTAAAATAAAAAAGTACTAAATTCCAAAAATACAGTTGTTTCCAAGACTTTTAAAGAAAATATTATGAACCTGTGATAAGTTCTTTTAGTAAGCAAGAAAAATAAATACACAAATATTAATCTGAAGGTACCATAAATTTTTTAAGATCCAAAATTAGTGCATTATAGATAATAGGACTGAAAATAAACCTTCTAATTTCTTTTTAGAAGGAGTGTCTTGGCTTTATGTTTTTTTGTGTTTTTTAAGTCAGAAAAATAATATGGAGGGCAGAGCACCTACAGTTCAATGGGCACTCATTTGTTCACCCCCCCCCCCCCCCCCCCGCCACTCAAACCAAATCACCCCAGACTGGAAGAGGCAGCGTCTTCCCTGTCCCTCTAACAAAACAAACCTTGTGGAAGGAGACTGCCCGACTTCCTTGGCATTATATTCCAGAATGTTGTTACTTTGCTACTTAGGAAATGCTTTCTAATTTGTCTTAAATCTCTCTGCTTTCAGTAGATACTTAAGAGAGTCATTGTTAATGACCATGAATAGAACTGCTCATCAACATTTTCACAAACTTGCCTTTACCTTATTAAATATCTATCGATTTTTCTTCTCAGAGTTCTCTTCCCGTTTAAACAACCTCAATTCCCTTCAAAAGTTTTCCATTGTATTCACAACATATACATACAACTCATTAGTTTATACTCAAACTAATACGATGTTAATGTCAATTATATCTCAATAAAACTGGAAGAAAAAAACCAAAAAAAATTTGTTTCAGTATTAAAAAAAAGTTTTCCATTGTAACCATTTACCAAACTGTATTATTATAAAAACAACTACCCTTAATCTTGGATGCATTGGTGAATTAAATGCGAGGGGAGAGGGTGAGCTCTGATTTGGATGTTTGTGGCAGTTTGGTGACTACGTGTAATGCACGTAGTCTTCTCTGCTTCTTTGAAATCCGTAGTGAAGTCAATTTTAGACAAATCTCAAAATGCTGGGAATGACTATGCTTCTTGTGTAGAACAGAGCAGAGGCCTAATTAATTACTTACTGGTGCTGAGCGAAGACAGAGTCTGCTTGTAAAGATGAGTGACAGCCTCTGTCTTCATTGTAAAGGAAAGCAGTGCACTGCCTGGCAGGTCCAGGAGTCTAAAAACCCTTCTGCACTCCCTGTCTGAGAGAGAAGAAGGTGTTTTGTCACAGAGAACAACAGCGGGCATTTATGGCATTCGAACGCAGTTGTATCAGCGGAGGTCTGTGATCCAGCAATTAGAGAGTGAAGGAGCTGGCAATTAGCAACATAATTAAAGAAGACATTGTTTCTTAAGGTCTGAGACTTGGACAGTTGGAGACAGAAAGACTGACAATTCAAGCACAATATAAAGAAATGAAACGTGTGAGTGAGGATTCAGACTAACATGTGCTCCGGTTCAGCGAGGGGCACAGAGGTAGAGTGGGTGATAACAAACTTGGCTGAGAAAACAAGAATCGAGATGGAACCAAGGCTTCCCTAGTGATCTCTGTGATCATTTCTGAGTCATAGTTTCTTCTATATTTTTGGGGGGATAAAACAGTTTTGTTTGAATACTATTTACATGGTATTGTTTTTGTTTTGCGTTTGGGCTTTGTGTACATGTTTATTAACTAATCATAAATTATTTCTCGGTGTGGAATTGGTTCTTCTTAATTAAACTTTTAATGAAATTCTTAGAAAAGATACTCAGATGCCTAACCTAGGTGGATACAAATTACACTCTGGCTATGTTTCTATGCCTAACCTAGGTGGATACAAATTACACTCTGGCTATGTTTCTGAATCTCAGAAAGTAGAGTAGGTAAGCGGCCATCCTGATGAAAACCTGTCTCAACATGTGCCCTGACCGGGAATGGAACCCAGCACCTTCTGGTGCCTGGGATGGAGCCCAACCAACCGAGCCACACTGGCCAGGGCTGGTACTACATTTTGATGATGCAGAGGCCTTGCCTAGAAAGATAAGGCTCAGCCACAGCAGCGTTCTCTGGTTTTGTGTTTAACCCCCTCCAGTGGAGAGGAAGATGAGTGCAGAAAATTCCCCAAACATTTTGATTAGACGACAAAACTTACCTAATTAGAGAATTCTCTCTGAGCACATTAGACTTGTTAACTGGTTCTCACTTAGATGAGAGAAAGCTGGTCATCATTAAAAACATGCTCTCATTCCTACACACTTACAAGCTAGAGCATCTTTATGGAGACGTTTAGATTGAACTGAAATGTCATTAGTGTATTTCATTTCTTAGTCAAACCAAACAACTGATCCCTGATATGGAAGAAAAATAAATGCCATTTTATCTTGAGCTAAACTTTTTTAAAAAAATCTACCTTTGACCAGATTTATCTTCAAATCACTATTTTAGGACCAAGCCTTTTATCATTTCTAACGACAATCATGCAGCAAAGAGGGAAAAAGTCCGTGATTTGGGAAACATCCCCGTTGCTGCTGTGTTTAAGAAGAAAAATGCATCTTATTAAAGCATCTTCTGCTGCATGTTTCATGAATTGATGGACATCTGCTCAGCCCGGGCACTGTGCAGCTCAGACACATTTATCCCCTCAGCATTCCTGAGGGGCTCTGTGCGCCCGCTGGATGCCAAAGACAACATCTAGATCAGCAATTTCTCATAAATCATTGGAACATGGAACATGAAACAAGAAGGAGAAATCAGGAATTCAATAATAAATGTGGCAAGGTGCACAAACAAGAGAATTGAAACCAGATGAAAAGGAATCTTTCGGGACGGAAGGTCAAGAACTGCGTCTCCCCCGCTCCCTCAAAGCCTTAGCATAATCCCTCTGTGCTTCCCACCCAGCCCTCAGCTTGCTGCTCTGAGTTGGTTTTGGAATGTTTATGTGGTGGATTTAAGGCTTTAACATACAACGAAATTAGTGTCGTTTATTTTAGTTTGCTCAAGGCCCCAGGCCATGATGCAATGAAGAGGAGATAGTGTTTATTGTACTTGAAGGAGTACAGTGCTCCCATGCCTTGAAATAAATTCTAGATATGTGTTTATAAATACAACTCAATTTATGCAATAGACTTTTAAACTCAAAGTTACATATATTACAATACGGAAATGTGACTAATTTTGTTTTCAAACAAAATGTCAGAATTTCTCAGGAGGCTTTTTAGGCAGAGACTTATCCCAGCACTGTTGACATTCCTACACATATCATGGGAATGTCTCTTTAGGTCTAAAGCTGCAGTTTAGTTTTAAAAATAGCCTCTGTGGTGGCAGATTATCATTTTCCAGTGGCCTTGAACTTCCAGAAACACATGGTGACTAATATGGTAAATAACACAGGTGAAATGATTTTTTTTTGGGGGGGGGAGGTAAAAACAATGTAGAATAATAAATTAAAAATAAAAATGCTCTTGAAAGCATTTCTAAGGAAAAGTTACAAAATATGATCAATCTCTCCCCATATAATTTTTCAACATATAAGCTAAATATTGCGATTTTTTTGGACTTTGTTTGGTCTTATAACAAAGAGCTTTGTTTTACACTTATTTTGAATAGTTTAATATAACTTAAGTGAACAATGAGAGCTCACTTTTAAAACGCATCCTAGCCCTGACTGGTTTGGCTCAGAGGATAGAGCGTCGGCCTGTGGACTGAAGGGTCCCAGGTTTGATTCCGGTCAAGGGCATGTACCTTGGTTGTGGGCACATCTCCAGTAGGGGGTGTGCAGGAGGCAGCTGATCAATGTTTCTAACTCTCTATCCCTTTCCCTTCCTCTCTGTAAAAAATCAATAAAATATATTAAAAAAAATAAAAAATAAAAGGCATCCTAAGCAGTCACTGTAGACTAAATAAGTTATTTATTTTGTGAATACTAGTAAATAAATAGGTATCTGATCACTTTGCAAATTTAGATTTATAAACAATTGCATGTTGTTTATTTGTCTTTCTAATTCAGATGCTCTCATGGCACATTTTGTAGTTAAATTAAATGCTCTCTAAGATCCTGAATTGATACATTTTGGTCCCTTCTGGGTCTCCTTAGATTTATTTGTTTACCTTTAATTTCAGTTTCTCAGATCAGCCTTCTCTGAGCCCTTGCCACTCAGGTAGGCCAGCCTTGGACTCGCCTTCCTCAGTGCCCCTGGGAGCTGCTTTCAGAGGAGATGCATTTCCCTGCTGAGGTCACCATTCTAAACAGCCTAATTTTGTTGCGTCTCCTAGGCTTCTTGATACTAAATAGGCATTATCACATATGGTTGAGCGTGTGGCCATAGTCACAATACCCGGATCCAAGTCCCAGCCTTCTGCTTGCCAACAACAACCTCATCCAAGTTGCTTAACTGTTCTGTGCCTCAGTTTTCTCGTGGGCAAATTGGAAATAATCATAGCTCCTAATTTATGGTGTTGCTGTAAGGCTCAAATGAGTTAAGATATTTAAAATGCTGCAAAGAGCATCTGGTGCATGTGAGTCACAATAAACATTTGCTATTGCTACATTAAAATAAATACACACAGTGAACCCTTTTGCTGTTATAACTTTTTTTTTATAATTTAGAAACTTATGGGGAACATTTTCTCATACCTGTTTTATCGCTGATAGTATTTCAGCTTATGGATGTACCATAGTTTACTACATTAATCCCTTATGTTTGATATTTAGATGGCTTCTATTTTTTCTTGTTTTAAATACTGTGATAATTTTGTTCATTCTTGTGTTCTTAATATAAACGAGTTTCTGAACAGTTCCACGGGGTGTGTGGATTTTTAGTTCTTCTGATATATTTTTTTTCTAAACTGGCCACTAGAATATACCAATTTACATTCACTTTTATGGAAAGAAGCTGTATTGATCTCCACAGCTTACTGTGTACATTTCAGTTTGCCCATCCAGCACGATCCCCTTTCTACCCCTTTAACATGTTAGCCACCTCTTCACACTAACCAGGCTCCTCACACACAACACCAGCTTTTCTAGTTTGGTCATCTTAATCATTATCAATGATTGATATATTTGGGATCCATTATCTCAAATGTTTGGTGCTTTCACATGGCCTTTGCCTTTACTTTATTTTAATTTAATTTAAGTATAGTTGGCATACAGTATCATATTGGTTTCAATGTACAATATAGTGATTTGACATCTATATACCTCATGATGTGATCACCACACTAAGTCTAATAATCATTTGTTACCGTGTCAAGTTATCACAATATTACTGACTATACTCTCCTTCGCCTTTTCACCCATTTTGGAAGCCCCCTCCCCTCTGGCAACCATCACTTTGATTTCTGTTTCTATGGATCGGTTTTTATTTTGTTTTGTTTGTTTGTCTTATTTCTTTTAGATTTCACATATAAGTGAGGTCATTGTCTTTCTCTATTTGACTTATTTCACTCAGCACAATACCCTCCAGGTTAATCCATGTTGACAAAAATGGCAAGATTTCATTCTTTGTTGTTGCTGAGTAATAATGCTATTGTATACATGTACCACTTCTTCTTTATCCATTCATCTATTGATGGACACTTAGGTTGCTTCCCTATCTTGGCTATTGTAAATAATGTTACAATGAACATAGTGCTGCATATATCTTTTTGAATTTTTTCTTTCAGATAAATGCCAAAGAGTGCAATTATTGGGTCTTATGGGAGTTCTATTTTTAGTCTTTTTGAGGAATCTCCATACTGATTTCTATAGTGGCTGCACCAATTTACAATCCCACCAACAGTGCACAGTGGTTCCCTTTTCTCCACATCCTCACCATCACTTGTTTGTTGATTTTTTGATAATAGTCATTCTGACAGGTGTAAGGTGATATCTCATTGTGGTTTTAATTTGCATTTCCCTAATGATAAGTAAGCATGATTTCATTTCCCATTGCCCCATACCCCTGGCTCCTATATTGGGTGCACATCTGTCTCTCCACAAAGGTATAAGCTCCCAACCTTAGGGATTTTTTCAAACCTGCGCTCACCAGAGTTCTTAGAAGCTTAGGGTCACTGGAGCACAGAGATCTTTCTTTCAGCCAGATGAAATGTAGGAGGAATAGGAAAGAAGGCAGAGACAGAAAAACCATAGAATAAATGGACAATATAGGCACAAACAAGGCCAATTAGAAGGAACCTCTATTACGGAGCATAATGTTAAGGTAGGGATCATATTCTTTATAATACTGCAATGAAAACATATTTAGGAGGCATTGTTAAGTGTAAAAACAAGGTATAGAACTGCGTGTGTCGGACAGCATGTTCCTGTTTGCATTGGGAAACAGCGTCTAAGAATACATGTGTGTGGCTTGTTTATGCATAGCAGACATCTGACAGAACGGAAAAGATTGGCAGCTCTAATTACCCCTGGGGAGGAAAATGGGGCAGTGAAGAACAGGGATGTGAAAAGATTCTTTTGATTCTCTACCCTTTTGTACTATCTGAATTTTGAACTGTATGAATGCACTATCTGTTCAAAAGCAGATAAGTAAAACATGTTAAAACGTTTCTCTCATAAGTGAATATCTTGTATGACTCCTTAACTTACATAATGGTACTTTTCTTTTTAGAATCCATTTCCTGCCTTTATCCTCAATCGTCCTATTAGCATACATAATGAAGGACCCCTGAGACTAACAGGCATTCTTCTGACAAAATTGTTAATTATAAATTTCAATTATCCACAGGCTAAATATGACAAATCTCTGTCATACAACATCTTTGCAGGTTATCATCATTTTGATTTTGCGTTAGGTAAAAAGTAAGGGTTTGGGGGTGGTCAGGGGGCCAGCAATTGCTTCCAGGTTTCATAGAATCAGTGGCAAGGTTGTGGGGAAAGACTAAGCATTCCTTTCTTTTTATTCTTTTTTTTTTTTTTTTTCAAAAGAGGAAGCTCATTATGTTTGGACTCTAATAGCTATATAGTCTAACACCATTTTGGTTCTTTTTTTTTTTTTGAGGTAGTTTAACAAAATGCAACTTAAAATGATTCACTTGGACAAATGAGCTTAACAGCAAGGAAAACAAACGCTCTATGAAAACAACATCACAGGCCAAAGCCTCCTGTCTTTTTTCTTTACTATTTTCTCTGAGCCTGGCATGAAACAGACACACACCAGCCTCCGAAGGGGGTTAAATAGGGAACCATCCAAACATCACAAACACCGTCCAGAACGTTGATGAGTTCCATCCCCTGACTGGTGCACGGTCCCTGGCTCCTGGTGCAGAGACCAGGATGTCCTGCCCGAGACAGATACTGGCAGTGTGTGACGGAAACAGCGGTCTCTTCACCTCCCCGCTACTCCCCCCCCCCGCCCCCCCACCCCCCAAAAAAAAGGTGCACATGTCTGGGAACAAGCCTCCCTCCTTCTTCTAGGGAACTGAGCATCAGCAGTGATGTTGAAACGTCAAAGTCCATTTCAGCTCGGAGTAGGCTCTTAGCTCCCACTTCATTTTACGGCAGCTTTCGGTATTTCCTTTAGCTCACTTGTTTAATTCTCTAAGCTCTCACCTCTGGGTAGTATCACAGGTAGGGATGGAGGAAGAACCAAAGGATCCAGGCATCTGCCTTTGGAGGGAGATCAGGATAAAACCCGGGGCTCAGGCATCCGTTCCTGGGTCTTCAGATCCCAGAGAAAGGAACATTCTCTAAAACCTAAACTCTGTTAGAAAGTGCAAGGTAGACTTTAAATCCAGAGGAGGTTTACACAAGGGGGAAATAATATAGTATATTAAATGTTAGTAGTGATTGTTTGCCACTACTCCCCCGAGGATATTTTCCCATTGATTTTTAGAGAGAGTGGAAAGGAGCGGGAGAGACAGAGAAACCTCGTGCATGCCCGCTAAGTGCCCTTAACCAGGACTGAACCTGAGACCCTTCAGTATGAGGGCTGATGCTCTGTCCACTAAGCAAACCGGCTAGGGCTGGAGTGGTTGTTTGGGGCAGGGTTGTGATTAAGTCCTATATTCTTCTTTATAGCTTTTTGTAGTTTTCCCATTTCCTACTGTGTGCCCACTATTTAGTAGGTCTGCAAGCTCGAATAGCTATGTTACTCTTGTAATCTCCCTCTTTAAACACACACACACACACACACACACGCGCGCGCACACACACACACACACACACACACACACACACACCCCTTTAAAATGGAGACAGGAGGAAGCATTCTTAGAGCTTGTGGAAGCTGGAAGTGAGGTCACAAACTGCGGTGGCTGACTTGTAGTTGTAGCGTAGACAACCTTCGCTTCCTCACCTCTGTACTCTTCTTCAGGCTCCCCTTTCACCAGGGCCGGGGGTTTGGTTTAGGACCAGCAAGGAGGTTGCTCCTGCCTGCGATCTGTCCTGAGCAGTGCTTCTCAAATGTTAGACTGCATCACAGTCCCCATGGGCCGCTGAGCACGGGCTGCTGCGCTAAGCTCTAAAGCTTCCGACTCAGTCGGCCCGAGGTGGGGGCTGAGAATTTGCATCTTCAACATGTTCCCAGTGATGCTGCTGGCCCAGGAGCACACTTTGAGAACTATGGATCTTGCCCTGACCCAGTAGCTCAGTTGGTTAGAGTGTCTTCTCAATACGGCAAGTTTGCGGGTTTAATCCCCTGTCAGGGCACATGCAAGAATCAACCAATGAATGCATAAATAAGTGGAACAAGTGAAACAACAAATCCATCTCTCCCCTCCCCTTCTTCCTCTCTCTTTCTAAAATCAATAAAGATATTTTTTAAAAATAAAAATAAAACTATGGATCTTCAAGGAACACAAAGGTTAATTTTAAATTATTCTAAGTATGAATATTTGTCTTCCCTCTTTCCCTCCCTCCATATATATATATTTGTATATATATGTGTGTGTATATATATATGTGTATACACACACACACACACACACACACACACACACACACATATCTCCTTACATTTATATTTAGAGGTTATAGAAACCTCCAAACTCTGTATTTCTCACCCCTGTATTTTTTGTCAACAGCTCAAGTCTCTTCTATGTCAAAAAACCAGGAGGGAGCAATAATGTTGTTTTGCTTTAAGTATCCTGTTTCATTCAGATACCAAGAGAAAGAGAAACAAGGGTTCTTTGGATGGTCACTAATCTGAACTGATATTATCTATTAATAATTTAAAAAGAAGAGTCTTTTTGATGACTGATATCTAAAAAAAAATTTGGAAACTCTATAGGCACCCTGGTGCCAGGGAATATTTTTGACATTTAGGGTTTGTTTAATCTTTTATCAATATAAATATTTGAAAAATAAAATGGTCAGGGAAATGGCTAAGGAAAACATTTCAGAACAGTGCTTGGAATAGTGGGCCCTGTTCAGACTAAAGCTGTGAAAAGGCCTCTTTGTCTTCCTAAACTCTGTAGGATAGGAGTTCTTTGCTTGGAACCCCCGAACCCCCAAAGGTGAATGCAAGGTGGTATGTTTGCTTATGTGTATTTTGCTGGGAAGCAGGTCCATGGCCTTCGTTGGATAAACAAAAGGATTGTGACTCAGAAAAGACTCATACTGCCATGGAGGCTTGCTTGGTCAAAAGCCACATGTTAATTTCTTGATGAGGAAAGCAAATTCCTAGCATGGGAGAAGGAGCTGGGAGCCTGTGCTGGTCAGTGGCCCTTGAAAGATGAGTAAGGAGTAAACTCTACCAACAAACTCTATCAGTGAACCATTGGTTTAACCTGTCTCATCTTCAGTTCCTTCATCCGTAACAGAGACAATAACAATACTTATCTCACTGAGCTGTTGTCAAGTTTGAAATGTTTGCAGGGTGCTTAGCGTATGTAGTATCTGGTACAGAATAAATGCTAAATAAATGGTAGCCAGTAGCAGTGGAAGCCATGGTTGCCACGTCTTTGATTCCAACCGAAGGATCAGAGGTCTCCCTGTGTGAAGTAAGGCTATTGCCCTCATTTTACTACTAATAAAGCTGAGCTCATTTCCAAAAGGACTTAGGGCAGGTCATTATTTTATATTACATTCATTTATTAGAGCCATATTTCCTGCCAGTAAAATGGTATACTATAGGCATATTTTACCCATTGTACTTTGAAGGGAGCACTGTGATTTCCAAGCACCCAACATCTCAAGCAAGTCTGAGAAGCTCTGGCCAAGGTGGTATTTTGGAAAATAGCCCGGCAGAGGCTGGGAAGCCCAACCCTCTGGCTCTAAACTCTGGCACTCCACTCACTGGGCCATCGCCCTGGCCAGGAGTAACACTGGTCCCCCTTTATCATGCTCCCTGATTTTAATTTTAAGCAAAAACTTAGCTAAGAAAATGGAACTATAATACACACCGACACACACAAAACAACAGCACATACATACTACTTAAAGTCTTTACTTGCCCTGGCTGGTTTGGCTTAGTGGATAGAGCATTTGCCTGTGGACTGAAGGGTCCCGGGTTCGATTCCGGTCAGGAGCACATGCCTAGGTTGCAGGCTTGATTCCCCAGTAGGGGGTGTGCAGAAGGCAGCCAATCAATGATTCTCTCATCGATGTTTCTATCTCTCCCTCTTCCTTTCTCTCTGAAATGAATAAAAATATATTTAAAAAATCTTTTCTTTTCTGGAAAAATAAAAGTAAAAACAGACTCCAAATCAGATAATATTTTAACTGAACTTACACTGTTGGGGTTGATGGTAATATTCAGCAGATTACTGCCAGCTAATGAATCTCTTGTGTTTTTACAGTTTCTTCTCTTCCCTGAGGACCTCACAAATGGAGGAGTTAGGTTCTCGCTCCTCACAATGTGGTCTGTGCACCCCCAGGGAGCTTGTTAGGAATGCAGAATCTCAGGCCCACCCCAGAGCTGCTGAATCAAAACGTACATTTTAATAAGAGCCTCAGTTGATTCATATGCACACTAACATTTGAGAAGCATTTGTGTAGGTAGCCAAAGAATTTCTTCTGGAGTGTGTGAGCACATTTCCAGGGCGCAGAGATGACTTTCTATTTCCTGCCTGTCTTCCTTCCAGCACATGGGCAAGTCAGTACCGGGGGTATCTCTCGGCACGCTGGACCTGCACCCTGGCCCTCCCTTTGTAGCTGCTACCTCATTGTGCATCCGAGGATGGGTCCCTATTTGACCAGGGTTAATCACCACCTTCTCCCTCTAAAGCTCGGAGGGAGCCCAGAGAATCAGAAATGAGAAGCAAGCCTCCATTTCATTGAAATCTTCCTGGTTGGTCCCCAGTGACAGAACTCCTAGAGCAAGTTTTAAATGACTTAAAATGAAAGAAATTGCTACTGAAGACTCTAACCCATAATAATAATTAGGAGCTTGGGGGAGAAAAGAGAGGGCAGTGATGAGTAGAGAGAAATGTTTGTCAAGTTGAAACAGTATTTCAACTCCTTGTTTTAACCCCTTGCTGGGGTCCTGTTCTAGTTATAGTAGAGCACCTGTGTTTGGGCAAAGTGCTTTATTTTACCCAAGTTCCAAGGGTGCTGATTTTCAGGGAGCATACCTGCATTGGGGAAGCAAATTGGAACCCATTGTTGGCCAAGAACAAGCTGACCATGTGGATTCTGGGACTATCAATTCTATGTCACTACCACAAAGGGAATTATTGTTATCATTATTAAGTGGTCTTCAAACTTGGGGGAGATGCACGCTAAGGGACAGAACAGATGATTGGCAGTTCTCCAAAGAAGAGGGAGAAAGAAGGCACATTGAGGCCCTGTGGGTGGGAAGCAAAAAAGATAATCCATTTGGGGCCAGACTTTGACATGAGAAGGATCCCTGGGACTGTATAGAAGAAAGTTCCACGTGGTCTCCTCCCAGCTTGGGGAAGTTGAATGACTTGGTGGAGGTCATAGAGCTAGAAAGAGGCAGAGCTGGAATCAGAAGCAAGTCCAGGCTAGGAAAAAGAGTTTGTGCCTCAAACTTTAGATGCTTCAGAATCACCAGTAGGGCTTGTTGAAGCACAGAGTTCTGGGCTCCATCCCAGAGTATCTGATTCTGTAGGTTTTGAGGGATTGCATTTCTAGAAAGTTCTCAGGCAATGCTGCTGCTGCTGTCCAGGGACCATATTTTGAGGACTACTGCTCTATGGGCTCCCCCACTGCAAGATAGATATTGCTATCTTAATAGGTCATTGCCACGTTCCTAACTTCCTAAGGCGGGCTTGTCTACTGAACTGTAGCAAAAGAAGCTATTAATGCATATTAGGGGCAGGAGTGTGATCCGTGTATACATGTTCAGATTTCTCCTCCCTTCTACATCCATGCACGACCCCCCCCCCCGCCACCCTTTCCCAGCTTCTTGGTGAAAGAAGATTTTTGCTTGATGGTCAACTCCCAGGTCCTGGAACAAACTAAACAGAGAAACTAAAGGAAGCCTGGGAGGCTAAATTAATGTACATAATAAAGTGTTAAAAGGAAAGGAGACAGAGTAAAAATCCTCTTTGGCTGGCATTGGGAAGAGTCATGGAAGAGAATTGGGAGTAAGGGTTTTAGAGAATGAGGGGCTCTGGAATGACTATAGGAGGTGAGAGAGCAGGAGGGGAGGGGAGGGGAGGGGAGGACCAAATGTCTTTCATTCTTTCAACAGATGCATTAGAGTTTGAAGCATCTTTTTTGCTCCTGAGCTATTTCTTTGAATTTAGTATCACGTGAATCTGGGCTCTATGGGTCCTGGGATTTATTTAGGACACAGAATAATGTCTTTATTCTGACTCTTCCACACCTTATGCTCCATTCTTGTTATTAACAGATGGCAAGAAAGCAAGCTGGGAAAGCAATATCAGGATGCCCCAGGAGATTCAAGAACACTGATGTAGCTGATTTAATTTTGAGCTATTCTCTATCTGCACTGTGACCCTTTTTTTGTTACCCCCAAATATTTAGTCAAGTCTAGTACATGAAGCAGCATTGCCTCGGAGAATAGGGAAAAGGGTAGTGGGACAAAGTGATCATGAAAAGGACAGCAGTGATAAGACCAGTAGTGAGGAAATAAGAGGAGATAAAAATGAGACCAGGAGTGGGGGTTTGGAGTGGGAGGTGACAGGTGAGCCCCAGGATAATGGGAGTTCTCCCAGGAAATCGTGGAGAGCACTGGATTTCCTCAAGTTAGAGTGACTCCGTTTGGCCATTAAAAGCAAAGATAACCCCAAAGGCTGGAGAGAGTGCTGCCTCTTTGCATTGGAGAGGAGAGTTGAATCCTTTGTGCAGTTTCCATAAACTCTTATAACCGAATTGAAATGCACATATGTTCTGCTTCGGAACAAGAGGGCCTTTGTGCTAAGAGACAAGTCACGGAGAGGCCTCTCACTCCATAGGAAGCAGGAGGTGATGAAGAAAGAGCACAGCCTCCTGGGAAAGCAGCACTGTGATACCTTCTCAGGGGGATTCACCTGATCAAGGAGATCTGGACAAGGAATCCAACATCTGGATTACAAGAAATCTTTAAAGAACATTGGTATTCTCAAAGCCTCATTTAATTTAACCAGTTTGTTTTTAGACTAAAAAATCATCTCCCTGGCCCTGTAGTACTTGGAGAGCAATTTCACATTCAAATGCATAGCAACCCTACACAAGATCAAATTGCTGTATTTTTTTTTTTGAGGCTCAGCTTTCTATAATTCTAGTTTTGCTGCCCTCATTGAACCCAGACTGCAGAACTGAAAGTGCTATTTTTATGATATGTCATAATTACAGTCTTTATTATACAAGTCTCATCTATGTTATTATTACGACATATCATATACATCGTAAAAATAGCCTGGATCAGCAGTCCAGGATGCCTTCAGTGACCAGACCCGAAGACAGATGACCACATCTGTGGTGTGATTTGCAAAGTAGTTCTGCTAAGGTGTCCGCATTCCCCTTCCACGTACAGGGCATTTTACCCAGGAAGGTGATACATTGGACAATTCAAGTAGGTTTCAGGGTGAACAGGCTCCGGAGTCATGACATCTCAGTTCCACAGTGTACTAGCTTAACTGTTCCACCCTCAGTTTTCCCATCTGTGAAATGGAGATCATAAGAGTAACTGTGTACTTCACACAGTGCTTGGAACTCGGCACAGGCTCAATACATGATAGAGTCCTTCTCCTTTTTGTGAAAGGGCAGTTACCTGGGAGGGTTCCAGATCAGCTCCCGGGGAGGGGCAGGATGGGAGCACAGTGTTCATCTCCTCCTCAGGCCTTACGGGAACAGAACAGATAGAGGCAGAGGTACTAAGCAGGTAGAGCGTCCTTCCCTGTCTTCAAAGCCCTTTCAATGTCCAGCATTGTCTGCAGACTGCATAACCCAAATGCCCCACACATTCCATTTTTCAAAAAACCGTTGATGCTGGTATGGTTCTTAAAAACGCAACGTCATTAAAAACCAGTCTTGAATTTATGGTAGCTTTGGCTGTTGTATATGTCCTCAATCCATGTACAATAAAAGCACAATACTGTGACAGAGGGTGGGCCTTCCTCTGCACTAACCACCCTCCTTTTTAAAAAGTGAAAATGAAAAAGCAGTCTCCTATTGGCACAGCCTGGGACTGTCCCATCTGGGACCGGAGTCTTGTCCTGAGCGGGGAGGCAGGAAGGGTGTGGGCAGCCCAAAGGGCTGCAGGCAGCTGGGTTTGCGGACTGGGGAGGGAGAAGGAAGCTCTCAGAAGCTTGTGGCTCTGAAAAATGTGGTGGAGTCAGTTTTGCTCAGGCTGTGCCCAGAACAGCTGCAAAATGTCAGGAAATGGCAACATCCTCAAAGCAAACATGGCTGTGGGAGGAAAAGCTAGATTCTGCAATAGCTGGAGAGATTCTAATTTCCTTCTGCAAACTCCAGCTCCCCTTCCCAACTCCCCACTCCCCACTTCCTTTGTTTTCTCCTCTGAAGCCATCCCTTCTCTCTCAGTTCCTCTTTTTTTTTTTTTTTTTTTCACACCCACAGAGAACCTGATTCTAGTAGTGCAGAAAAACCCGTGAAACAAATATTTTGGTTGTATTACAACTCAGTTGTCATTTGTTTCCATTTCCTGAGAATTTACATCTGCCTCCCTGCCTGGCTTTCCTTGCAGAGGGGACACAGTTGCAAGCCTTAGAGCCTGGACCACGACAGGATGGCTCCCGGGCACCGCCAGGCTCACTGAGGTGCTTGCTGTGAAAAGGTTTTCCTTTTAGCTGCATACGTTTTAACCATCTGAAGCTCGCTCTCTGAAGGAGCTATGGCTACAAGTGGAGTCCCACCAACAGTAACCAGCTTCATCCTCTAGCAAGTTCTAGTTATTTGCCATTCTTGGAACTTTCGAATCAGACTGTAGCTACCATTTTAAATCTTACTGTGTTTTAATTAAAATTTTATAGTAGAAAATATACCATGTCTTAACACTTATTCAGAGAGGAAAACATATTTAGTGGTTGCATTCTATTCCAGTGTACAATGTGGCAATGTTTAGGTAATCACCATTCATTTGTTGGGTTATTTAGGTTATTCCCAGTTTCTTACTAATATAAACCACTTTTCAATGAACATCTTTGGGAACAAAAGCACCATTTGCTTTTGGGATTGTCATTTTCAAGTGTAATTCTTTGGCCAAAGAATGTGAAGGTTCGGAGGGCTCTTGGCACATATTGCCAAATTATTTTCTGGAAAAGCTGCACACTCTTCTACTCCGTATCTTCTGCCCCTACCCCTGTCTTCAGCCTCCACGCCAGTACCGAAAGAATTCAAAGGTGAAATGCTTGACCTACGGTACTTGGCACCAAGTAGTGACTCAGTGAAAGGTCATTGATGATGTTGAGGATGAATGAATTCATTCCTCCTCTTCTCTCCTCCCCTGACTCTGTGTATAGGTGCATCCTTCTATGGTGCTCTACCTGTTTGTGTCCCTTCCTACGCTGCACTGCCAATGGACTAACTAAGGTGATAAATTACTCAAAACTGGGATTATTGGAAGAAATATGACTTACAGGTTTACCTGCCCTGGATTTTCAATGGGTGTTTTAAGACTGTAACTCGGTGGCTCTGAGCTCATTGTATGACAGTATCATTTTGGAGCTTTGTAAACAATACCAGAGCATGGCTTTAGTTGGTCAAGGGTGGAGCCTGGACATGGACATTTAAACGATTCTTGTCAAGGTATTCTAACATAAGCCAGGGATGAGAATCCGAACCTAAAACATGAGTTGTTTGGAAATTCCACGCACCACATGGCACCTACCAAGGGACTTATTTCTGGTGTTTCTCAAAGATCAGACTAAGAACACAAGATGAAACTCTGAGGGGCCTCAGTCTTGAACATGTTGGTAGGTATTTCTACCATTCAGCTGGCTTGAAAGCCCAAATACATCAACTAACTCCTTCTAGAAAGGTCGTATATTTCTCTGTGTTTATGGTCACTTCCATAGTACCGCGTGAAGAAGAAACTAGGAATCAAAGTTGTTAATTAACTTGGGGAGAGCCTCTGTTAAAAGAATTTGGGAATCAATGCCAAGACCCCAAATTCCATGGTTTTTCTATCTCATCATGATGCCCTTTAAAAAAGCATTCATCTATTTGTGTTCATGTAACTAATTTTTATTTTTTATTTTTTTGCTATGTGGGGCTGACTTCGTTCCTTAAAGAAGCTTCCCTATAAACAACAAACAACTATATTTTGATCAGGCATCATGGGTGTGTTCTAGACAAAGCGCAAGAGGAATGTAGCTGTATCTAGTCATCACTTTATAAATATTGATGAAGAACGGTACAAATGTTTTAAAGGAAATTTTATCTGAAGGCGTGTCTTGGAATTCAGCTGTTTCTTTTCATGTTTTTCAGACCTCCTACCCCTGGCACTGAAATCCAAACAGCCAAGGGTGGGCCAAATCCCAGGGTTTGTTCATTATTGTGGCACCATCAATTCTGTACCTGGTAGGCTTTGGGGTAAGGGGACCCCAGGGATTGCAATTGGCATACCCGGCCATTGTTCCTGAGCTGTGACAATATTTCATAACACAGTGGCTCCACAGAAGGAAGTACTGAGTTGCAAATCACTTTATGAACTTTTATACTAAGGATGTGAGAAAAGAAAAAGGCCATTGTATAAAAGAGAAAACTTAGGCAGAGAAAACATTGCTCAACACATGGAAACACTGGCCACACTGGAATGCTTGTGCTACACTGGGCCTGCTTCCTCACGCTCGCCATTTTCCTCTATTAGTTGCTCATTTAAAACTTGGGGACAAAGAAGTAGGCCCAAAGGATTTTAACACTGCATTGGGTCTAACAAAATTGAAAACAATTTAAGTGGCAAACAATAGGGGAATGGTTCAAAATGTGGCCTATTCATTCTAAGAAATAGATACATCTATATATATAAAAGCCTAAGTGACCGAAAGACCGAACAACTGAACGACCAATTGACCAGTCGCTATGATGCGCACTGACCACCAGGAGGCAGACGCTCAACGCAGGAGCTGCCCCCTGGTGGTCAGTGTGCTCCCACAATGGGAAGTGCCGCTCAGCTGACTGCCCGTCCCAGTGGTCCACCAGCCCAGTGGCAGCCACTCACTCCCTCAGTAGTCCTGCAGGTCCAATCTCTGGAGAACGGGCCAGGCACTGACAGACAGGTGCTGCTGGCACAATCCTGACAGTGCCGCAGGCCTCCTGGAAGTGGGCCTCGGGCATTGTGGCTGCTTCCCCTCCCTGGATGCTCCGCAAGGAAGAAACGATATAAAAGCAGCTGCCAGGTGGCTCCCCACAACCAGCACAAATGTCAGCAGGATGGATATGGATCCTGAGCTGGTAAGGGCATCCCACCGCCTGCCTCCCCCACCCCCCTTGATATGGGCACCAGATGCAGGGCTCATGGCTGGTGAGTGCTGCTGCAGCAGCCTTTCCCGATCAGGACTGACTGGGTGTGAGCCCATGGCAGGCACGGCAGGGCCAGGATGAGCAGGAGCAGCAGGCAGGAGTGGCAGGTGGCAATGGACTGCCGGTTTCAGCCCAATCCCTGCACGTGCATGAATTCGTGCATTGGGCCTCTAGTATAAAAATAATAGTGAAAAAAGTTTTTAATAATTTTGGAAAATGCTTAAATAGAAATCATTTTTCTGGTTCTTCTTCATCTGAACCATCTGGTCCATTTACCAGGAGGCCACCTGTGAGCTTGTGAGAACTTCAGACTCTCAGGCCCCACCCCCGCCCCGTGGAGTCAGACTGTATTTTCACAGCATCTCCAGGTGACTCACACCACATTCACATTTGAGAAGGACTGAACTAAGTAAGGAGTTCTTAAAGATTCAGTCCTCAGCCAGATTCTCTACTCTAAACACAGTTTTGCTTTAGTTAGTAATTCTGACCCCGGCAGCATATTAAGTTATGGATTTGTTGGTCTGGGCTCTGGCCTTGGGGCATGGCATCTGTGTGAGCACCTTAGGTTTCAGAAATGCAGACAAGGTTGAGATCACTGTCTGTGTGATTTCCCTTGTGATACAATTTCAGGTAGAACATGCATGATACCAAAGAGCATATTAATTATGGAAAATCACATAGAGAAAAGTCTGGAAGAAAATATTCCAAAATATTAACCATGATACTAATGGAGGTGCATTTTTTGGCAGGGTGTGGGTTTCTGTATGTGTTTCTCTATATAGTGGTCACGAACACCAGGCCACAGTTTCAGATGTGTAAGAAATGTAAGTTTATTTTTATATTCTATAAATTAATTCTTATGGTGAGGCCCACTCTGTGGTGAATACTCTTCAGCCATTTCAGAGGGATATGGTCTGCTCATTCAATCTGCCAGTAGCCCATGGCATCATTGTGTAATCTAGAAAAAGTACCCCTCCAGGCTAATGGACCAGCACATGCGGTGTGATGGTGAAACATAAATAAGACTTTAGTCTCTACCTGCTTCCTGGGCTGAGTGCAAAGAACAACCTACAGCCCTACCTATGGTGGTCCCGACGGAGCTAATTTAGGATCCCTCTTCTTTATGCAAAGTTTGTAAATTCTGGGAAGCTCTCATGATGACATTGGATTAAGAGTGGGGCAAGGAAGTCATGGAGTCTCCACAGCCTTCATCACTGATACTGTCTTTGCTACGATGCCTGATTCCTGTCTGGCCTCCAAGGGAGTTTTGGCCAGTTTGATACTGGAGCCTCTTTACTGGTCCAGAGCTTCTCCAGGCCGGGTTCTCTCTGAGGACTTCTAAACCCTTCTGGGAAATATCTGGTTGCTCCACGAGCCTCATGGGAGACAGGGAACTCCATGAGGCCACATCAGCGCTAGCTGCCTGGATATTCCTGCAGCCATTCCTCCTTTGCATTTGGAATTGATGCATAACACTTGCTGCCATCCTGAGCTCCACTCAGATGCCCCAAAGCCTCCTGGGAGTTCTGTCAGCTCTGCTCCCTGGGACTGGCTGGGGGCTGGGGTGGGAGTGGGCAGGACACAGGGCCCCTTCTCAGTGCTGTTCTTTGAGTTTCCACCTCAGGAATTACTTTTGCTCCTCTGGGGCAGGCATACTGCCTCTTATATCACCTTGCATTCTCCCACATCTAATGTTTATGCATGGACTTCCTGTCCTGGTCTAGGATTTACAACTCAAAACTCTGACTTAACTTGCCAGAGGCATTTCTTCTCCTTTGCCCCCTCTCACCCCTACCTGGCTCAGGGACAGCCTCCCACTGAATGGAGCGAGGGAGGAGTTCTTTAAGAAAACATAGGGGGAAAAATGCTGATTACCATCTTAAAATGCTATCTTGCCACATGTACTTTCCTTTTTTTTTTTTTTTTTTTTTTTTTACAATACACAAACAAGCAAAAAAGCTGTAGAGAAAAATCCTGTAAGAATTGTTTTATAGTGAAGGCTGTACTTTTTGAATATCCACTTTCCCTCTTTTTCTGATGGAAAGGCAGCTACTGACTTATTGAACACTTTTTGTTTGGTACTTACTATTGAAAGTGGTTTTGCATCTATTTATGTCTTTTAATCCTTACGGTGATGTTATCATCATCAATGTGAGATGAGAAAACTGAGACAGGAAGAGGTTAAGTAACTTGCTCAAAGCCACACAGCCAGTGACTGGGGAAACACACTCCTGGTTCAAGGCCGGCTGCTCCAGAAGAGCCCAGCTCTCCACTCTTACCCACGTGCCTCGCTGCCAGGAGCAAAGCTGAAAAGATTCTCATTGGCCCACTTGAAGTCCAGAAGCAACAGCCTGTCTTTCGTTACAAATCTGTAGTGAATATTTATTTTTTAAAAAAGTCATTGGTAACTGTGGATATGTTTTCGCAGGTGGTCTAATTCTGTTATTGAAGGGAAAGGCAAGGTTCACGATGAAAACCTGACCCTGGTTTTGGCTCATGCCTCACAGGAAGCCGGGTTTGCTCACTAAATTTTGTTGATCAAAATGAAACAAAGGCCAGAAACTCCAATACAGTGTGAGAGACGCAGTGGTCACTCCTGGGTGCTTGCAGACGTTCATGGGGACGTTTAGGAGCAACCCCTGGGGGGACAGGAGAGCTGTGTGCTGCTGAATTTCGATCATCTCACCTCCTGAAAAGTTGATTTCAAGTTCTCATACCCATGACTTCACTGGCAGCCAGCAGCTGTAGTGGGAAACACAGCCTGGGGGAGATGTGTCACCCTTGAGCACTTGCCAGGGTGCACACGAGTCTCCCTGGGAGTGCTTACTAGATAAGAAGGCATTTGGTGAATGTCTTCGAGAAGCAGCTGGCACAGTGCTGCCCTGGTCATCAGCTCTCAGTACCTGCTAGCTCTCGTCCCCTTCCTTCTTTGGAATCTAGAACTAGAAATTTCATTAAACAACTTTCCTTTCTGTATTAGTCAGCTCAGGCTGCCATAACAAAATACCACAGACCGAGTGGCTTGAAGAACAGAAATTTATTTTCTCATAGTCCTGGAGATTGAAAGTCCAAGATGAAGGTGTAAGCAGGGTGGGTTCCTAGTGAGGCCTCTCTCCCTGGCTTGTGGAAGGCCACCTTCCTCTGTGTCCTCACATAGCCTCTTCTCCATGCCCATGAGGAGAGAGAGAGAGAGAGAGAGAGAGAGAGAGAGAGAGAGAGAGAGAGAGATCTGTGTCTCTTCCTCTTCCTGTAAGAAACCAGTTTTATGGGATTATGGTCCCACCCTTATGATCTCATTTAACTTTACCTCCTTAAAGGACCTATCTGCAAATGCAGTCACTTTTCGGGTTAGGGCTTCAACATATGGATTTGGGTAGGGACACAATTCAGTCCATAACACGTATTGGGCCCTGTGCTACATACGGGGAATAATAATTTATGAAGAAATTTCAGCTCCTGCCCTAAGGAGCTCCTTGTCTGTGGATTGACTCCATAGCCATTAGAGCAGCAAGATAGACAGGGAGTGTGGGGACCACTGAAAACAGACCTACCTGAAGTGGTAATTCCTCTGGTTGTATCTTAAGCAAGCAAATGCCACAAATATTCTGGTGTGGCTCTCTATTTGGTGTGGAAAAGTTGTACATTAAGGCCTTTAAAGATATTAATCAGACGAGTTCCTGGGAAATCCAAAGCAAGAACTGAGAGTGAACTTTGGCAATGGAACCAAACTAAAGGCGGGATTTTTTGGGTTTCCAAGGATTTGACTGTCTGAGATAACCTCCACACTGCAGCCCACAAGTCCTTGAATTTGACACTTGGTAAAATTGTTAGTAAACAGGCAAAGAACAGAAGGCCTGGGAGTGCAGTTACCATCCTTGAGCCACTAGGGGGCGCACACCGCTTCCCTCTCAGGAGAGGAGAAACACAAGGCCCAGCACTCCACAGCTTTAGAGGGGAGCATTCAGTATGGTATTGGGAGTGGGGGTTCGAAGCTATTAGAAGTTTTGTTTGTTTGTTTGTTTATTTGTTTTGGGGGGAAGCAAGGCTGTATCAAAGACCTAACTTTTTAAGTACTAATATTGTATGCATTGACCTTAACCTCTGCGAACCTAGTAGGTCCCATAGACTAGCTGGTGAATAGTTCTTGGTGTGATATCCCAAACAAATAACTGGCCACTTTAAGACAACTAACTTACATGTGTGAGCATGTTGTGCATCATGCTGGAAAGTACTCTATGTGTGCACACAACACACACACACACACACACACACGAACATGAAATACATTAACACACTGTGAAAATATTGCTTCAGATTGGAAAATATGTGGCATCCAAATCATATCATCTTTTCAAAATACACCTGGAGAGATAATGCTGCCTATAATTCACAGAGCTTTTGAATTTCACTGAATAGCGGTATGTCAGCCTAGCCTGCCAAAAGCTAGGAGGATGTGAGCCACCAAGCTGGGGACACTGATCACAGGGAACACCAGGCCCCAGGCCCCTAGCCAAGCCCTATCCTCTCTGGCCTCCTACACCAGTTTGTAGCTCTTGGACAAATTGGCTGGTATTCCTCATTCTCCCAGGGCCTGCCTTCCCCAAGGTTTTTCAGCCACTATAACCTGGCTTCTTCTCTCATAGTTTTAGCAGAGACCTCTGAGGGCCTGCTTCTTTATATTTGGGATTATGGGATAAAAATGTGAGAATCATGAAGCCAGGTTCTCCCAGAGTATCCTGGATCAGGGTTGGCCACTCTTACCTCATCTGCAGAAAGCAGGGATGGGACCAAGGGCAAAGGCCCTAAAACAGACAAGGGGCAGAGTGTTTGTGCCCTGGGGGCCAGGTACTAGGCTTGACCCTTTCAGTGTTATTATTTCACTTAATCTTCATGCCAGTCTGCATGTTTGGTATTATTATCTCCATTTTACAGATGAAGACACTGTAAGACCAGAGAAGCCAAATATTGTCTTATGGTCATACGAGTCTGGGATTTGAGTTTACACATTCCAAGTTAAAATCTAGCATATTTTTCAGTCCTGGATACAATGCCACTGTCCACTTTATCAGAACCACATGAAAGCGTCCTCCCTATTCTTTAGCTTCTCCATGTAATTGAAGTTCTTATTATATTGGTAATAACTATGTGGATGATGGTGGTGGTAGTGATAATGATGATGATAACAGCTAACGTTTATTGAAATCACTGCAGGCCAAGCAATGTGCTATATTCTAAGCCTTTATTATCTTCAATTCTCATAACAACTCTACACTGAAATTAGTGTTATTATCACCATTTCAAAATAGGCACCTGATGCTTAGGAATGTTAGGAAATTTTCATAAGGTCACACAACTAGCAAGTGGTAGAGCTGGGATTTGAACCTAAGTCTGTCTCTAAGACCAAGTATTTAAACCAATAAGCTATCCTGTGCATCTTTAGTAAGTCTGTGGAGAAATACTCAGGGCTCTAAGACTATTCAGAAGGAGAATCTTTACAGATTTAAATAATAGTTAGCAAAAAGGGGACAGTCATATCTTTATGAAGCATGGTATAATGATGCAGCCGAGAAAATGTTTCCATGCTAAAATAGGACAATGGCTAACTGCTCTGCTTAGAAGAAAATCAACTATGATTATTTTCATTTATTCTGTTTTGAATTGGAACTTCCTGGAGTCTGGTTTTAATTACATGGAAGTCAACCTGGACTGTTACTGTTTATCAGAAGCCCCTTTCATCATTTCTGTAACTGTTAGTGAAGCTACTAGGATCTAGGAATCTAGTTCATGACTCAGTGAAGGCCTTCAAGAAGTCAAGGTTAAAGAAATGAATGGCTGTTTTGTTTTCACCTACTAGCATCAGGCTTAAAAACAATGAAACGGGGACTGATCAAGTATTAAAGTGGATTTGAGTTAATAGGTCTTGACACATTGAACTTGAATCAACTGGTCTGCTTTTCTACTACCTGCAACATTGGGAATGAAGTAGATGAGTTCCTAGTTACCAGCGCCTTGGAAAGAATTAGATATCAGCAACTAGTCAATATTACTCCATGGATTAATATTTTAAACCCCAGAGTTTGAATATTTTCCTAATGTATTTCAATGAATAAGCAAAAGAGTGGGTTTAACAAGGGTCAAATTAGTATTACCCTAATATCTAGGATATGAATATTTCAGCTACTTGGTGAGCTGAGCATTAAGGATGATTCATTAAGGAGCTAGACATTGAATAGGATTTAGCTGCATGGCGGCTGTCCCAAGGCAACAGCCCAAGAACGCACTGTTTAATTCCCTAGGTGGCAGCAGCCAACAAGCACACAGAAGTCCCAGGGTGTGGCATCTCAGGGCAGAGTACCTTCCAGACATGCAACTGGATGTGCTATTGGGATTAAGACTCTAAGGTGGGTGGGGAAGAGTGTGGAAATGGGAGGTGACATAGCACAGGAGAAGTGAACCTGCATCTAAGTCCGGCTCTGCCACTAGGTCACGGTGCTACGTGGGGCAACCCTTTGTTAGCAATATCATCCCCACCCTCATTCAACAAGTGGGGTTGGACAAGGTCATCTCTAAGTACCTTTAGATATCCCATGACTCACAATTTGATAATGCCCCTGGCATTTTCATCAAATTCTTTACAGTGAAAGAACTTGATTCCATTGTAGGGAGTGTATAGGGGAGGGTTGCATGTGTATGTTCAAGAGAGATGCATTATGCTACTGTCTTTTTAGTGTTCTGTGTTCAGACAATATGCTGACCTTTACAAGCTAGGACACTGTTGTCCTGTCAATAGTCAAGGTGACATTATGTGGTCAGTGACATAATGGGGCCCCCTATTGCTCCCTCGAAACTGGACCTCCTTCTAGTCCATAAGGGATGGAGCTTTATTGGTAGAGTCGTCCAGCCAACTGAGCTTGTGGCAGTGCCATGATGGTTATAATTTATTTCTTCTTTTACTGTGTGCTAGGCACTGTGCTAAGCTTACCCTTAGTGTATTTCACAAACATACAGCTCTTTTATTCTTCCTTCAAGTAGCTTTTAATTATCCTTGTTGAAGCAAATTAACCTCTTAAGCCAAGGTCACCTTAATAATAGCTACTAATACAGTGCTTATGATGTCCCAGGCACTAGGTGCTTTACCTATGTTATTTTATTTAACCTTCAAAATAACTCCATGGATCAACACTAGTACTTAACATTATTTATAGATGGAAATTGAGGCAAAGAGAGGTCAAATAAATTACCCAACATCACACACTGATATACAACAGAACCAGGGTTTGAACCAGGCAGTATGGTTCTAGGATTCCTGAAGGCACCACATTTAAAAGAGGGCTAGTGATCTATGCATATTGCTTCTATTTTTTTCCATTAGATTAAAAACAGGTTTTGTTTTTTTCTAACCTGATGACCTCCTACAGCAATGCTCTGATTTAACTTTGTTCTCTTCCTAGGATTTATAACTTGGGAATGTAGTCACAATAACAAATCCCATCACTACCTCACTGAGACAATACAATGTGACTCTCCCCTGGAGTTCATTTTCATGTCTTATGTATTTACGTGTGTGTGTGTGTGTGTGTGTGTGTGTGTGTGAGAGAGAGAGATTACAAAGGAAATAATTGTTGGAAGATGGAGAAATACTAGTAGGAAAAAAGAGGCGGATGCCTTTGGTTGCAGACTTACCTGAATGGGGAAGTTTTAAGGATACAAGAGAAAGTTTCCATGGCTTGGATGAGTCCTTCACAATGGGGCACAGCGGTGAGAAACAGTGAAGACACTGTGCCTGAAGTGACAGAAATGCCAACTGTGGAGTCAATGGTTGCTTTTGAAGGAACATAGTTGGAGTCCAAGGTCACACGGGAGGAGCCGCAGGGAATGTTTCTTATCAAGTAGGATGAGGGCACTGACTATGCTTCTAACACTCTTAATCTTGACTGCAATAAAAATCAGTCCACTTTATATGTGTCTCTTACTTATTATTCTTTGGAGAATTTATCTGTGGAATTATGGTGGTATCACAGACTAGTGTCTCTATTTTGACATGGAGACATGAGCTTGGGGATGAGTAAGCTGCGGGTCTGCAGCTCACCTCTGCCCTATATAACCAGGAAAGGGCTCAGCATCCCAGTTAGATTGCGTCTCCTCCTCATCCCATCTCCTTTGTCTAAGAGCAGACACAGGTGTTTAAGTGATGTGTGTCTGGAGCCACAGCGAGCACAGAATATGGCTTCTGCATATTTTGTTCAGTATTTATGCATCTCAGAGGTGCTCCAAATCTAATCTCAGTGCCAACTTGGCCACTGGCCATTGACTTCGGTTTCCCCAGAGGGAGGACTTGCTGAGCAACCAAAGGCTTTTATTGCTGAGGAATTAAAATCACCATCTATTTCTGTTCCCCAGGAAAAAAACAAGCATAGGCTAATCTCACAGACTGTGAGGGTTTATTACTTACACGATACCACCAGGAGCACAGTGTCCCAGTGATTCTTGGTAAGTTAACAAAGATTTCCGCCCCCGCCCCCCAGCTTCAAACTGTTCACGTTTCAACTGTATTAAGACGTAAGGCGCATGCCACACGTTTCCTACATAGAGCCTCACCCAGAGTTGTTCCTAACAGGGTGTTGGTAAAAAGACTCATTAATCACAGGAGCACCTGTAGAGCCAGGTAGGTATCGAACTGGGAGTAAGTGCCATTTGAGAACCTTCATTAACTTCCCCTGTGTCTTGCCAATGCCCTGAGCGTTTTGCTTGGGAGGAAGATACTGAAAGCTTTCTGTTGATATTATTCTCTCCTTTGTTTCTTGATCAAGTGAAAACTCTGAGGACAACTGCCCCAACTTCTTCACTCTAGGAGATGTTGCCTAACTAAGACATCCTGACTTATATGGGTACTTTGGAATACTTGGCAAGGAGATCTGATCATTTTACCATTCATTATTCTGAAGTTCTCGCACTATTCCCTTTCAGAAATGCACATTTCCCTGGCATTATTTTTTTAAAAAATATATTTTTACTGATTTCAGAGAGGAAGGGAGAGGGAGAGAGAGAGATAGAAACATCAATAATGAGAGAGAATCATTGATCGGCTGCCTCTTGCACAGCCCCCGACTAGGGACTGAGCCTGCAACTCTGGCATGTGCCCTTGACCGGAATTGAACATGGGACTCTTCAGTCCGCAGGCCGACACTCTATCCACTGAGCCAAACCAGCCAGGGCTCCCTGGCATTGTTTTAATAGATAACTAGAGGCCCAGTGGATGAAATTCATGCACGGGGGCAGGGGGTGTTTCCCTCAGCCCAGCCTGCACCCTCTCCAATCTGGGACATCCCTCTCACAATCCAGGACTGCTGGCTCCCAACCGCTTGCCTGCTTCTGCTTGATTGCCCCTAACCGCTTCTGCCTGTCAGCCTGATCACCCCCTAACCACTCCCCTGCCAGCCTGATCGACGCCTAACTGCTCCCCGGCTGGCCTGATTGCCCCTAACTGCCCTCCCCTGCCATCCTGGTCACCCCTAACTGCCCTCCCCTGCCATCCTGGTCACCCCTAACTGCCCTCCCCTGCCATCCTGGTCACCCATAACTGCCCTCCCCTGCCAGTCTGGTTGCCCATAACTGTCCTCCCCTGCAGGCCTGGTCACCCCCAACTGCCCTACCCTTCTGGCCTGGTCACCCCTAACTGCCCTCCCCTGCTGGCCTGGTCACCCCTACCTGCCCTCCCTGCTGGCCTGATCGCCCACAACTGCCCTCCCCTGCAGACCTGGTCTCCCCCAACTACCCTCCTCTGCCAGCCCGGTCACCCCTAACTGCCCTCCCTGCTGGCCTGATCACCTGCAACTGCCCTCCCCTGCAGGCCTGGGTCCCCCCCAACTGCCCTCCCCTGCAGGCCTGGTATCCCCCAACTGCCCTCCTCTACCGGCCTGGACATCCCTAACTGCCCTCCCTGCTGGCCTGATAGCCCACAACTGCACTCCCCTGCAGGCCTGGTCCCCCCCAACAGCTCTCCCCTGCAGGCCTGGCCCCTCTAACTGCTCTCCCCTACAGTCCTGGTCTCCCCCATCTCCCCTCCCCTGCAGGCCTGGTCCCTCCAACTGCTCTCCCCTTCAAGCCTGGTCCCCCCCAACTGCCCTCCCCTGCAGGCCTGGGTCACCCCCCAACTGCCCTCCCTTGCTGGCCTGGTCACCCCAAACTGCCCTCCTTTGCTGGCCTGGTAACCCCTAACTGCCCACAACTGCCCTCCCCTGCTGGCCATCTTGTGGTGGTCATCTTGTGTCCACATGGGGGCAGCCATCTTTGATCACATGGGGGCGGCTATCTTGTATCTTGGAGTGATGGTCAATTTGCATATTACTCTTTTAATAGATAGGATAATAAGGAGCACTATTGATGTTTCTCCAATATTTCAGTACTACAAGGCTCCTCTGAACACACATTTTCTTAGAGTTTCTCAAGAGGTGGATTATTAGAATTTCTAATGTGTTACCTGCAAACTAAAGATTGGGAAAGTTCAATGACTTGCCCAAAGCCAACCGATGTTAAGCAACAGACCAGGACTTGAATGCAGGTAGTCTGACTCCAAGGCTAAATGTTCCACTTTGTATAGTGCTGCCAATGCCCAACCTGGATTAAACACACAGGTTGAAGTTTTCTTTATGTCCCTTTCTTCTATCACATTCTTCTATTCAGGGAACACTCACAAGTTCCTGACTATAATACTGAGGAGCTGACCACCAAGGAACCTGGACCAAGCCAACTGTTGGATTTTTCTGTGTGTTGTCACTTAGACACTCTGACTCCTGCTTCAGATGGTTGAATGTGTCCCATTCCATTGCAGTGGTCCTGCCCAAATCCTTCCAGTACTGACCAAATCCTTCCAGTGCTGCCCAAATCCTTCCAGTGCTGACCAAATCCTTCCAGTGCTGCCCAAATCCTTCCAGTACTGACCAAATCCTTCCAGTGCTGCCCAAATCCTTCCAGTACTGACCAAATCCTTCCAGTGCTGCCCAAATCCTTCCAGTGCTGACCAAATCCTTCCAGTGCTGCCCAAATCCTTCCAGTACTGCCCAAATCCTCCCAATACTGCCCAAATCCTCCCAGTACTGCCCAAATCCTTTCAGTACTGACCAAATCATTCCAGTGCTGCCCAAATACTTCCAGTGCTGCCCAATTCCTTCCAGTACTGACCAAATCCTTCCAGTGCTGCCCAAATACTTCCAGTGCTGCCCAATTCCTTCCAGTACTGCCCAAATCCTTCCAGTGCTGCCCAAATACTTCCAGTGCTGCCCAATTCCTTCCAGTACTGCCCAAATCCTTCCAGTGCAGCCCATATCCTTCCAGTACTGACCAAATCCTCCCAGTACTGCCCAAATCCTCCCAATACTGCCCAAATCCTTCCAGTACTGACCAAATCCTCCCAGTACTGCCCAAATACTTCCAGTGCTGCCCAAATCCTTCCAGTACTGACAAAATCCTCCCAGTACTGCCCAAATCCTCCCAGTGCTGCCCAAATCCTTTCAGTACTGACCAAATCCTTCCAGTGCTGCCCAAATCCTTCCAGTGCTGCCCAAATCCTTCCAGTACTGACCAAATCCTTCCAGTGCTGACCAAATACTTCCAGTGCTGCCCAATTCCTTCCAGTACTGCCCAAATCCTTCCAGTGCTGCCCAAATCCTTCCAGTACTGACAAAATCCTCCCAGTACTGACCAAATCCTTCCAGTGCAGCCCATATCCTTCCAGTACTGACCAAATCCTCCCAGTACTGCCCAAATCCTCCCAGTGCTGCCCAAATCCTTCCAGTACTGACCAAATCCTCTCAGTACTGCCCAAATACTTCCAGTGCTGCCCAAATCCTTCCAGTACTGACCAAATCCTCCCAGTACTGCCCAAATCCTCCCAGTACTGCCCAAATCCTTTCAGTACTGACCAAATCCTTCCAGTACTGACCAAATCCTTCCAGTGCTGCCCAAATACTTCCAGTGCTGCCCAAATCCTTCCAGTGCTGCCCAATTCCTTCCAGTGCTGCCCAATTCCTTCCAGTACTGACCAAATCCTTCCAGTACTGACAAAATCCTCCCAGTACTGACCAAATCCTTCCAGTGCTGCCCATATCCTTCCAGTGCTGCCCAAATCCTTCCAGTGCTGCCCAAATCCTTCCAGTGCTGACCAAATCCTTCCAGTGCTGCCCAAATCCTTCCAGTACTGACCAAATCCTCCCAATACTGCCCAAATCCTCCCAGTACTGCCCAAATCCTTCCAGTACTGACAAAATCCTCCCAGTACTGACCAAATCCTTCCAGTGCTGCCCATATCCTTCCAGTACTGACCAAATCCTCCCAGTACTGCCCAAATCCTCCCAGTACTGCCCAAAACCTTCCAGTACTGACCAAATCCTCTCAGTACTGCCCAAATACTTCCAGTGCTGCCCAAATCCTTCCAGTACTGACCAAATACTCCCAGTACTGCCCAAATCCTCCCAGTACTGCCCAAATCCTTTCAGTACTGACCAAATCCTTCCAGTACTGACCAAATCCTTCCAGTGCTGCCCAAATCCTTCCAGTACTGACCAAATCCTTCCAGTGCTGCCCAAATCCTTCCAGTGCTGCCCAAATCCTTCCAGTGCTGCCCTATTCCTTCCAGTACTGCCCAATTCCTTCCAGTACTGACCAAATCCTTCCAGTACTGCCCAAATCCTCCCAGTACTGCCCAAATCCTTTCAGTACTGACCAAATCCTTCCAGTGCTGCCCAAATACTTCCAGTGCTGCCCAAATCCTTCCTGTACTGACAAAATCCTCCCAGTACTGCCCAAATCCTTCCAGTGCTGCCCATATCCTTCCAGTACTGACCAAATCCTCCCAGTACTGCCCAAATCCTCCCAGTACTGCCCAAATCCTTCCAGTACTGCCCAAATCCTCCCAGTACTGCCCAAATCCTCCCAGTACTGCCCAAATCCTTCCAGTACTGCCCAAATCCTTCCAGTACTGACCAAATCCTTCCAGTGCTTCCCAAATCCTTCCAGTACTGACCAAATCCTTCCAGTACTGACCAAATCCTTCCAGTACTGCCCAAATCCTCCCAGTACTGCCCAAATCCTCCCAGTACTGCCCAAATCCTTCCAGTACTGCCCAAATCCTTCCAGTACTGACCAAATCCTTCCAGTGCTTCCCAAATCCTTCCAGTACTGACCAAATCCTTCCAGTACTGACCAAATCCTTCCAGTGCTTCCCAAATCCTTCCAGTACTGACCAAATCCTTCCAGTACTGCCCAAATCCTTCCAGTACTGACCAAATCCTTCCAGTGCTGACCTTATCCTTCCAGTACTGAACAGCACTGAGATGATTTGGAAGAAGTGACTCAAGTGTTATTTTGTCCTCTTATTTTGTTTCAGGCAACATGTTATTTTAGGTCCCTTGGACGATTCACTACCCCTAAAATGCCATAAATTCTCTCTGCCCTTGGCCCTCATCTCTTCTGCCATGCCACCTCCAAAATATAATTTGAAGCCTGTATTTTTAAAGTTAGAACTATATTTTTTAGTTAATAACTTTGAGATTGGTTAATGAAGTTGCCATTTTTAGCTATTATCTACTAAAGATAGATTTATTGTTATTGTTTGTTTAATGTGCTAAGGTTTACAAAATACATGTTCATGCATTATCTAGTTAAAACCTTACTACTAGCCTTTAAACTGCCATGACCCTTTAATACAGTTCCTCATGTTGTGGTGACCCCCAACCATAAAATTATTTTCGTTGCTACTTCATAACTGTAATTTTGCTACTGTTAATGAATCGTAATGTAAATATCTGTGTTTTCTGATGGTCTTAAGCTCTACAGCGACCCACAGGTTGAGAACCGCTGCTGTAGAGCCTGAGACCATCGGAAAACACAGATATTTACATTATGATTCATAACAGTAGCAAAATTACAGTTATGAAGTAGCAACGAAAATAATTTTATGGTTGGGGGTCACCACACATGAGGAAATGTATTAAAGGGTTGCGGCATTAGAAAGGTTGAGAACCACTGGTTTAAAGGTATGTTTTACTAACACACAACCGAGGCTGTGAGAGGTTAAGTAAGTCACCGGAGGTAACACCATTAGGGGTCAGGATTTCAACAAATTAGATTCCAGAAGGTGGTTACTGTGGTCAGCAAATACTTAAAATCTGGAATCACATTTCTTTGGTTCAAATTCCAATGCCACCATTGACTACTGAATGACCTTAGACAAGTCAATTAGCATCTATTGCATCCATCTCCTTACCTGTAAGCTAGTGATGTATTACTATTGTCCACCTCACTGGGTTGTGGTTGAGGATTCAATGAGTTAATACATGTAAAACTCTTGGAACAGTTTCTGGCACATATCGGGGGGTAATATATGAGTATTTAATATTATTAAGCAATCTCTACTTCCAAGAGACTTGATGGTAAAATGACTTTATTTTCTGTGCAGCTCATTCTTCCTTTACTTCTCTCTTGGAGAGCAGCAGGGACGAAAAATAGCCACTTCCCTGACCTAAGCACTGGACTGAGCCTCTCTGGAACTTTCCATTGATTCCTCCAGGATGAAGAGATTAACCTGTGGAGTTATTGACCTTTGGCCTTGGAAGTGACCTTAGACAAGCCTGGCTCCCTCCTGTTCTGAGGGTCCTGCAGCTCACTGATGTCTGGCTGTCTCCTGACTCGTAATCTCTTCCTTTGCCTTTGAGCCATAGACGGTAGACACAGCACCTTTTGCCGTCTTCTTGTTCCTTAGGAAATAGTCACTTCTGCACTGCAAAGTCTGTTTGAAATCAGTGGGCGATTGTCATAACAAATGGTTTTTAAAAAGTGGTGGAAAGAAAAAGATGATTATCTGTGTGGAAGCTACAGTTAGATTTTTGATAAAGAGGTTATTTTAGGTGCTTTTTGAAATAGGAAAAATACTCTGTACATTAAAGCTCAGAGCAGACACAGAAGCATGGAACATACTGATGAATCTCAGAGGGAAGGTGGGGGTGGGTGGATGCATGGGAAGAGATCAACCAAAGAACTTACGTATATGCATATATGCACAACCCATAGACACAGACAATAGTGTGGTGAAGGTCTGGGGAGGGGGGAGGAATGAGTGCAGGGTGGAGGGGGTCAGTGGGGAAGAAAAAAGGGATGTCTGTAATACTGTCAACAATTAAGAACATTTTTAAAAAGGCTCAGAGCAAAAAAAAAAATTTAAACGTTTTATTTCTTTTTTTTTATCTTCAAGGTGATCAGAGGAAGAAATGGAAACTGAAGCTTTACCCAAATATACTGGTAAATAAAAATAATCTCTCTGAGACAGAAACTGAATTGAAATGGGCATTTCTGGTCACCAAACTGGCTCTTAAGGGAAAGGAAAAAAAAAAATGTTTCCCATCTCATTCTCTAATATAAATGTTAGCAAGCTTCGGGTTATTCACTTGAGAATTTTTTCTTAATGCCATTTAAAGGCAAGTCACTGATTAGACTTTCTACTTGTGTATTTTAACATCTGGGTGCTGGGCATGCAGCTGTTTCATAAAAAATAAGGGAATGCGCAGTTTGTTTGTGAGCAAAAGACTCTGGTTTTCTGAAATTGAGATGGGAGGCAGAGACTTACAGGGCAGAAGCATAGCTGACTCCCCAGAAACCCTTGGAAACACCTGCACACCTTCTAAAAATGACAGGTGCCCAGTATGAATGTGAGGCCGTTTGTGGTCTGGAAAAGAGATCCGTTCCACAGTGTTCCCCAAGGGAACAATTAAAATTGTAGGTAGATCATACAAATTAAGGGCAGTAGTTATCACTCTGAGTCATGTGCCCTGTCCTATGTCTTTAAGTTACATCCAGACTGCAGGACCTGGGCAACAGTGCAAATGGAGGCCCACATGCCCGAAATCACAACATTTCTGAGTAATAAATTAAGCTAACAAATCATTAAACAAAGCATGTCCTATCTTCTTACCTTGACAAATCTATCTTGTTGTCTATTGCCTGGCATAAGGGTGCTCCTGAGAAGGAGTGTGTTGCCTTTCAAGACAGAATCCAGACCATAAGCACTGGGACGGGCCTACAGCTAAAGCAGCCTGTTTAAATCAGATAATCCTGATTTAAAATGTGCTGTTCTGTTGTCTGACCGTGGATTGGGCTATTGTGTTATCTGACCGTGGACCAGGTGACAAGTCAGGGTTTTTTAGTCTGGTCACCACACACACACACACACACACACACACACACACACACACACACACGTGTATGAAGGTATAGTGGTTCTTAAAGGTGACAGCATTTGCATTTTTTTTGTCAGAAAGATTCTTTATTGTATGGACTCTCATGCACATTGCAGGAATTTTAGCATTCCTGACTCCTCCCCATTAAATAGCACCAGAAGCCCTCAGTCATTGACAAATAAAAACGCCCCACCTTGTTTTCAGATGCCCCTTGGAGAAGGTGGTACTGTCCTCCTGATTCATAACTTCTGTTGGATTGCATCTTCAGTATTTCCCATCAACTGCAATGGTTAACATTTATTGAACACTTCCTAGATACAGAGTTCTCTCTTGGGCTCTGGGTTGAATAGAGGCTAAATCTAATGATGTTGTATTATCAGTGGTATCACTAGGATAGTTGAAGAGAAGGTCTAAAATTTATTTCTTCAATGTATTTGTCTTAAATCTGAGCTGTTACAATGCCATGGGGCCCTATAAACCAAACTTTTAAGAGTATTCATGTTTTCTTCTTCTTGTATTTGGTCTATAAAGAATATACTTGTGGTTTTTCATTACAACCATTGTGTTAGTGTTTTTGTAGGAAGAAATAGGCACCCAATTCACTTCAAACGATAGATTTATTATGAGAAACTTAGTATAAGAAAGATTGGACCATCAGTCCCATGGCCAGTCCCCATGGGAACCCAGGAATAGCTGCCCAATCAGGCCTCATAGGGAAAGCAGGATTTGAACTTGGAGGTTGTCTGGGGTCCAGTGCAGTTCTAGAGGTTGGGTCACCTGGATGTCCCCTTAGCAGCTGCAGTTGTCAATCCCTGCTGAAGTGCTCTGCAATTATAGGGACTCAGCTTTTTGACTCTGTCATTTATCCTCCAATGAATCCCACCACCACCTTCATCTCTAATATTTATCATTTAGTTCCCACTTACTCAAGGCTTTTTTGTTCTTTCTTCTTGTTCCCCTCTTCTTTCTCCTCCTCTTCCTTCTTCAATGGCTTCTGCCCTCTAATATCTTCTGCTTCCTCTATGGCTTATACTTACTCATGCCTTCTATCAACATGACTTGTGCTATTTCATGGACTTTGCTACCACCTTTCTGCATGTCTCCCTGCTTCTGCACCACTTGCCTTAAGTTCAAAGTCCTAAGAAAAATAATCCTATTGGTCCAGGCAGTCACTCTCATTTGGTAGGAACAGATCTCCCTGTGGCTACTGTCTTGTTCTGTATACCCTCCAGTATAACAGGGTGAAGTGGTATAGAAAGAGAAGGTGATTTGCAACTTGGGTGGAGGAAAGCCTTAGGGACAAAGCATGGGATGATAGAAAGTTTCTATTTATAGGACACTAAAACCCAGGTTTAGTTTGTTGTTCTATTTTTTGAGTTAAAAATGAGAAAGTCCTCTTTTTCTCCTTTAAAGTCACTATGTATAATTTGATTACCGAAGACCTCGAGCAGTTGATTTAAGTGTCTGAATTTCATCACCTGCACAGTGGCTGCACCACACAGGGCACCAGATGTGATTCCCAGGAGGTGACAGCTGTGACAGGGCTTTGTGTGTGCTCATGCGACAAATGATTCCCACCATTTTCCACTTTAAAAATAGGTGTAGAAATAACACACATGATTCGGTAATATGTTCAGAATCCTTTAGAACCTCCTCCCCCTTCATTTAATTGCTTCAGTTGGGCAATTTTACCCACGTAGCCCATGTGCCTCCTGGAGTGAAAACTCATGTGGGTGCTTCTTCTAGAAGGTGCAGTTCAGTAGGAGGGTCTTCTGGACACTGTCTGAGGGGCTTTTCTAGGATGTTTCACTTTTTTCCAACCCTGGGCTCAGGTCTGAACACAGCCTCCTGGAGTCGTTTCTGGAGGACCTTGGTCATCCCACACCTGCAGTGCAGTGGCCTGGGCTGACCCAGGAGGGAAGCAAACCATAAGCACAGAAGGAAACCCCGCTCTTCTGACAGATGCTCCTGAAAAACAGACAAGGCGAGAAGGAATCACTGCCAAAGGGTTTTTAGCACCAGTTCTGTTGCAAAACCCAGTCTCATGTTTGTGATTGATAACCCTCCTGGTGTGAGGGACTCAGACTTCACGCCTGGAGGGGGAAGTGATTCCTTAGCCTGAGGTGTTACTGTGCAAGGAGATGTGGGGACGAGGAAGGGAACGGAAGAGCAGAGCTTATGGAGGCCAGAGCTGTGTGCCAGTGTTGCTTTAGCTGCTACAGTTTTCGGTGTCCTCTTCCAAGTGATGATTCTCACTTATTTGGCCATAAATTCTTTGACACTCCTCCTGGTGAGAGGGAGGGACTGTTTGCTTTCTTCCTGAATCTAGGCTGGCCTATTGAGCAATCGAATATGGCAAGAGTGATATGTGCCCATTCCAGGGCTGCTTCTACTGTGGTTTCTTGGGGCCCTTGTCTGTCATGTAAGAAATATAGTAATTTGCTGGAGAAACCACCTGGAGAGGCCCTGAGACTAAATGGAAGTGGAGAGGAGACCCACAGTGTCAGCCTTCAACTTGTCTTGGACCTCATAACCTAGCCCAGCTACAGATTGAATAGCACTGAGTGGCCCCAGTTGGCACGATGTGGAGCAGAATACTTGTCCACCAAGCCTTTCCCAAATTCCTGACCTACAAAAGCACAAGGTATATAAAAATGGTTGCTCTTTTATTTTTATTTTTTTTAAATATTTTTATTGATTTCAGAGAGGGGCGACAGATAGAAACATCAATGATGAGAGAGGATCATTGATTGGCTGCCTCCTGCATGCCCCCTACTAGGAACTGAGTTCGCAACCCGGGCATGTGCCCTTGACCGGAATCAAACCCTTCAGTCCTCAGGTTGATGCTCTATCCACTGAGCCAAACTAGCTAGGGCTGGTTGCTCTTTTAAGCTTCTTAATTTTGAGGTAGTTTTTTTAAATGTAAAAATAGCCAAATATTCACAGTAGTGGGAAAGGAAGTTAGGATGAGCATGGACCTGAGGGAAGAGGGTAAAAAAGTTAGATGGTAGTGGATGCGTCATAAAAGAACTATCCCAAATGGAGGGTACCATGTTGTAGAGTCAATGCCTAAAACTTCAATTAACTGTGCTTCTCCTGGGGCTTCGAAAACTCAAGATCCATTTAGGCAGTGACAGTGTCAAAGGTGGATTCTAAAGTGGATCAAACCCAGAGCCAGGTAGGGGAGGGCTATTGGGGTTCCTTGTCTTCTGGCTGGTTTGTGCAAGGCCCAGCCTCAGAGGAAGAGATGTTGTGAATAGCCTGGATGTCAGGAATACAACCCATCCCAGAAGGGACCTAGAGGACAAATGGAGAGACAAACTCAGCCATGTGAGTGTAAAATTGGGCAAGGCTGTGCAGACTGTGGCTCAGTGGCCTGGGGGGAGGGGGGGTTGGATCCTCCAAGGAGAAGATCCTGTCCTGGTGAGTCCCAGGCCTGGGAAATTCTGAAGTAAACCTGAAAAGAAAGGAAGTGGATTTGAAGAAGTGACTGCTCATCAGTTTATATGTGTGTATGAATAGACATATAGAGGGTGTTTCATACACATTACTCAATTGAATTATCCTGTATAACAAAGAGGTAATATACAAATTGACCCTCACACCCTCACACAAGATGGCTGCCCCATGTGGTCAAAGATGGCCGCCACAAGATGGCCAGCAGGGGAGGGCATTTAGGGGCGACCAGGCCAGCAGGGGAGGGCAGTTGGGGGCGACCAGGCCTGCAGGGGAGGGCAGTTGGGGGCAACCAGGCCTGCAGGGGAGCAGTTAGGCGTCGATCAGGCTGGCAGAGGAATAGTTAGGGGGTGATCAGGCTGGCAGGCAGGCAGGCAGGCAGGCGAGCGGTTGGGAGCAAGCAGTCTTGGATTGTGAGAGGGATGTCCGACTGCCCGTTTAGGCCCGATCCTACTAGGGGTCCTAGATTGGAGAAAGTGCAGGCTGGGCTGAGGGACACCCCCGCCCCCCCATGCACAACTTTTGTGCACTGGGCCTCTAGTTTGGAATAAAAATAATACCAATTTTTAAACCTTCTAATTTCTATCACTTTTAAAAGTCAGGAAAATTGATTATTTCAGTTTCTAGTTTTGAACCTGGGAGCCCTAAGGAATAAGGAGAAAATGAACCTTCTCTGAAGGGAGACTTTTTCTGTGCCCTGGAGGTTTTGTCTCTGAGACAAGATGAGTCAGTCATGTTAGGAGGCAAAAAGTTTCTTGACCTCCTCTTCCACTTAAGGACAAACTAATACACAAAGCTAAAACTTGAAATTTAAGGACAAAATAAGGTTTTTCCATTTTTAAATAAATGAGTGCTTAGAATTGTTGCCAGAGATTTAAAGTCATTCTGGCAGCTGCTTTCTGGGAGCATGGACCTTGTTTTCTTCTTCTTTTCCTAAGGCCATGTGGAATACAAACTTGACTAGAAATCAATTTTTCATATTACAATAGACTGAGAGCAAAAAATGGTATCCTAGCAACAGGAGTGAGACAATGGGGTGAGTAGATGCAAACTGTGGATAGACATTCCACCTGAGGCTTTCTAAAGGCCATGGATAAGGTGACCAGCTCATAGACATGGCTGATTGGTCATTCAATTATGTTCTTGAATAAAAGATCCAGGGGGGAGAAAATTTTCACTTAATTTGGCTGTTTTATGGCTTTATGCTCAGTGAAAATTAAATAGTTTTTTTAATGAGCTATTGTGAAAACTGGCCATTTAAATTTTCCATAGGGCTTCAGGGAATAAACCTGAATTTAATTCTTCTGCACATTCTTAGCTCTATAGATTCTGTTGAAAGAACCACATTGCTAAGCAAAATACAGTAAGCTTTGCCAAACAATAAATCAAACAGTAATCTTTGTGGAATAGCTAGGGTCCTCAGCTATATAGACTTTCAAGTTTTAAAACACAAATCCAGTATTTACCTGATTTATTTGACTCCACTGTACATATTCTTAGAAATGGTAAGTATGCTTATAATCCTCTGGAATCTGTGGGATACCTTAATAACAACTAACACTCACTAGCTATTGAGTTTTTGCCAACCCAATCAGAGTTACTTTTACAAAAGCTTTATTGAGACATAATTCATATACCATAAGATTTGTCCATTTCCGTGGTATTTAGTATATGCAGAGTTGTGCAACCTTCAACACTATCTAATTTCAGAACATTTTAACCTCTATACAAAGAAACCCCATACACATTAGCAGTCATTCCTCATTCTCCCTCCAGCCAGCCCCTTGCAGTCCTAATCTTTCATTTTTATGGATTTGCCTATTCTGGACATTTCACATGAATTATGAATAGAATCATACAATATGTGGTCTTTGTATATGGCTTCTTTCATTTAGTATTATATTTTCAAGGTTCATCTGTATAGTAGGTATTAATATTTTATTTCTTTTTATTGATGAGTAACTTTTTATTGTATGGGATATGCCACATTTTGTTTTTCTATTCATCAGTTGATGGACACTTGGGTTGTTTCCATCTTTTGCTACTGTGAATAGTGTTTCTGAACTTTAGTGGACAAGTTTTTGTTTGAACACCTGTTTTCAGTTATATTGGGTACATAACCAGGTATGGAATTTCTGGGTCATATGATAATTCTATGTTTAACATTTGAGGAGATGCCAAACTATTTTCCAAAACAGCTGCACCTTTTTACATTCCCAGAGCAATGTATGAAGGTTCATTCTCTACATTCTCATAAACAGTTGTTATTACCTGTATTTTTAAGTATAGCCATCCTATTAGATGTGAAGTGGTGTCATATTGCAATTTTGATTTGCATTTATATAATGACTAGAGGCCCGGTGCATGAAATTTGTGCAGGGTGGGTGCTTAGCCTGGCCTGCACCCTCTCGCAATCCGGGACCCCTCGGGGGATGTCCAACTGCCAGTTTAGGCCCAACTCCACAGGGATCCCTGCAGGATCAGGCCTAAACTGGCAGTCGGACATCCCTCTTGCTATCCGTGACTGCTGGCTCCTAATTGCTCACCTGCCTGATCTCCCCTAACTGCTTGCCTGCCTGCCTGATCACCCCTAACCACTCTGCCTGCCTGCCTGATTGCCCCTAATTTCTCGCCTGCCTGCCTGCCTGATTGTCCCTAACTGCTCACCTGCCTGCCTGCCTGCCTGATTGCTCCTAACCACTCGCCTGCCTGCCTGATTGCCCCTAACCACTCTGCCTGTCTGCCTGATTGCCCCTCACTGCTCACCTGCCTGCCTGATTGCCCCCAACCACTCTGCCTGTCTGCCTGATCGCCCCTAATTGCTTGCCTGCCTGATTGCCCCTAACTGCCTCTGCCTTGGCCCCTGCCACCACAGCTTTGTCCGGAAGGACGTCCAGAATGACATCCGGAAGGTTGTTTGGCTGTCTGGTCTAATTAGCATATTATGCTTTTATTATTATAAATTAATGATGATGAGCATCATTTCACATACTTACTGGCTTTTGTAGCTCTTCTTTGGAAAAATGTCCATTCAAATCTTTTGCCCATTTCTTAACTCAATTATTTTTTTATTATTGAGTTGTAAGAGTTCTTTATATTATCTGGAAACAAGCATCCTATCAAGTATATGATTTGTAAATATCCTTTCTCATTCTATAGGTTGACTTAAAAATATACTATTTTTTAGAGGTTTTAAGTTCATAGTAAAATTGAGCAGGAAGTACAGAGAATTCTCATGTACTCTCTTCCCTATACATGCACAGCCTCCTCCACTATCAACAACCCCCTGTACCAAAGTAGTACATTTGTTACAACTGATGAACCTACATTGACACATTGTTGTTACCCAAAGTCAATCCTAATATATAAAAACCCTGGGTTGTAATGACCAGTAACGACCAACTGGAAGTTAGTCCTGCAGTCAGCCCTGGGTTGCCGTGGCAACCCAGCACTGACTGCTTCCATTGCAGGTGTGGTGCCCCAGCACTGACTGCTGAGGGGGCTGTGAATCAGGGCCAGAGAGAGGCCTGAAGAGAGAAGAAGGGACTGATCCATTGTCTCTGTGGCAGCTTTTGATCAGCACTTGCCTCTCTCTGTCTCTCCCAGTCTGGCCAGCAGTTGTGCCTCCATTTCTCTCCAGGCCTCCACCAGGGCTGGTGATCAGCCCCACCTTTCTGATCAGGCCCTGTTGATAGGCCCAGAGATGCTGACTGGCATAGGAAGCAACCATTCAGAACCAAATGTGGGTGCTGTGAAGAACCAATGGCTGCCTAGGAAGTGGAGCTCCTGACGCTGACTGGCATAGACACTGACCAATCAGAACCAAATCTGGGTCAACTGTGAGGAGCCAATGGCTGCCTAGGAGGCGGAGCTTCTGACACTGACTGGTATAGAAAACGACCAATCAGAACCAAATGTGGGTGCTGTAGTGAGCCAATGGCTGCCTAGGAGGCGGAGCTTTTGATGCTGACTTGCATAGAAACTGACCAATCAGAACTAAATCAGGGTACTGTGGGGAGCCAATGGCTGCCTACAAGGTGGAACTTTTGACGCTGACTGGCATTGAAACTGACCAATCAGAACCAAATCTGGGTGCTGTGGTGAGCCAATGGCTGCCTAGGAGGTGGAGCTTTTGACACTGACTGGCATAGAAACTGACCAATCAGAACAAATTGGCCAGCAGAGGAGGGCCATTGGGGACAAGATCAGCAGGGGAGGGCAGTTGGGGGCATCCAGGCTGGCAGGGGAGGGCAGTTAGGGGTGATCAGGCAGGCAGGTGAGCAGTTAGGAGCCAGAGATCCCAGATTGTGAGAGGGATGTCCGACTGCTGGTTTAGGCCCGATCCCTAAACCGGCAGTCAGACATCCCCCAAAGGGGTCCCCAATTGGAGAGGGTGCAGGCTGGGCTGAGGGAATCCCCTCCCCCCCCCATGCATGAATTTCACGCACCAGGCCTCTAGTCTATATATATATATATATATAAAAGCCTAAGTGACTGTTACGACCGAACGATCAAAAAGACTAGAACAACCAGTCGACCAGTCGCTATGACGTGCACTGACCACCAGGGGGAAGACACTCAATGCATAAGCTGCCCCCTGGTGGTCAGTATACTCCCACAGCCAACCTCCCATGGTCCCTCCCCCCTGGCCAGCTGGCCCCCATTGGCCCCTGGTGCTAAACCATTCATAGAGACCTGCTTCTGGGTTGGGGTTTCATACATAGCAGAGCAGCTCCCTTGCTGTGATCTATTGAAAGTCAGCCCTGGACACAAGGGTTTGTCTCACTTCTGTCCTCTCCCTTCCCCAGGGAAAGAAGATGGGGGGAGGCAGGGAACTGCGCAGTGGTGGGGTGTCCGGAATCTGTTCTCGGCATCCGTTCCTTCTGCGCCTGTCCCAGCAACCATTGCCTCCTCTCCAGACCCTGCCAGGGCCTTGGGGTCCTGGGCTGGGATGGGGAACTGGAGGTGGATGGCGGCGGAAGCAGCCCCTTTCTCAGTGGTGCCAAGGGCCAGCTCCCTCCTTGGGGCTGGTGGCCAACCTCCCACAGTCCTTTCCCCCCACCCCCCATGGCCAGCCAACCTCCTGTGCTGGTCCCTCCCCGAGTTGGCCAACCTCGCGTGGTCCCTCCTCCTGTCCCCGTGCATGAATTCATGCATCAGGCCTCTAGTAGTTTATATTAGGGTTCACTCTTGGTCATGTATATTTTATAGGTTTTGACAAATGTATGGCATGAATCCATCATACAGAATAGTTTCACTGGTAACCATTGATCTTTTTACTCTCTCTATAGTTTGCATTTTCCAGAATGTCCTATAGTTGGAATCCTACTAGTACAATATGTAGACTTTTCATATTGGCTTCTTTCATTTAATAATATGCATTTAATTTTCCTCTGTTTTTTCATGGCTTGATAGCTCCTTTCCTTTTTAGTGCTGAAATATATTCAGTTGTCTGGAAGTACCACAGTTACTTATTCTTTCACCTACTGGAGGCCATCTTGGTTGCTTCCAAGTTCTGGTGATTATGTTTAAGGCTTTATAAACATGTAGGTTTTTGTGTGGACATAAGTTTTTAGCTACCTTGGGTAGCTAAAAGAGCATGATTACTGGATTATATGGTAAGAGTATGTTTAGTTTTTTAAGCATCTGTCAAACTATCTTTCAAAGTGGCTGTACCATTGTAATTTTCACCAACAGTGAATAAAAGTAAAAGTTCCTGTAGTCCACATCTTTGCTAGTATTTGGTATTGGTATTGTTTTTAACAATTTTGCCTAGGTTGACTTTTCAATCTCTTGATGTCCTTTAAAGCACAACATTTTTAATTTTGCCAAAATTCAATTTGCCTATTTTTTGTTGTTGTCATATATAAGAAACTATTGTCTTAGCTAATGCCATGAAGATTTACTCCTATGTCTTCCTCTAAGAGTTTTATTGTTCTAGCTCTTACAATTTAGGACTATAATCCATTTTGAGGTGTGTTTTTTGTATTTGTGTGAGGTTAGGGTCTGACTTTATTGTTTTGCATGTGTATATCCAGTTGTCCCAAAACCATTTGTTGAAAAAGAGTATTCATTCCTTATTGAATGCTCTTTGCATCCTTATTGAAAATCAGTTGATTTTAAATGCAGTTCTGGACTCTAGTAGTAAATTCTATCTTTATGCCCATACAACACCGTCTGATTACTCTATCTTCGTATTATGTTTTGAAACCATGAAGTGTGAGTACCCCAATTTCATTCTTTTTCAAGATTGTTTTGGATATTCTAGGACCTTGATATATCCATGTAAATTTTAGAATAAGCATGGCACTTTCTACACAAAAGTGTACTGGAATTTTGAATAGGACTGCACCAAATCTATAAATAAATTTAGGAAAAATTGACATAATAACATTGTGTTCTCTGCTCCATGAAGATGGTATATCTCTCCATGTATTTAGATCTCTAGAATTTTTGATAGTTTTCAATGTTCTGGTTGTGGACATATTTGTTAAATTATTTCTAAGTATTTTATCTTTTGCATAATATTAGCAAAATGGTAGGCACATAGATCAAAGAAACAGAATAGAGAGCTCAAAATTAGACCCAGGTGAAAAGAGTCAACTGATCTTTTACAAAGGAACAAATTCAGTGAAGAAAGGACAGTCTTTCCAACAAATGGTGTTAGCAAAACTGAACATATACATGCAAAAATAATGAACTTAAAAATACATCTTCCACTTTTCATAAGCATTAACTCAAAATTGATCATAGAACTAAATTTTTTTAAAATATGTTTTTATTGATTTTAGAGAGGAAGGGAGAGGGATAGAGAGAAACATCAATGATGAGAGAGAATCATTGATCAGCTGCCTCCTGCACACCCCCTACTGGGGATCGAGCCCGAAACCCAGGCATGTCCCCTTGGCCGGAATCAAACCTGGGACCCTTCAGTCTGCAGGCCGATGCTCTATCCACTGAGCCAAACTGGCTAGGGCTTATAGAACTAAATTTAAAAGGCCAAAGTATAAAACTCCTTGGAAGAGTAGAAGAAAATTTACATAGCCTTGGGTTTGGTGATGCATTTTTAAATATATCACCAATAGACATGAAATAATAAACATTATAAACTAAACTTTCTTAAAATAAAAACTTCTCTGCAAAAGAGACTGTTAAGAGAATGAAAAGACAAGCCACAGACTGGGAGAAAACACTTGTAACACACATATCTGATAAAAGACTTGCATCCAAAATATACAAAGGACTCAAACTCAACAATAAAAAAAGAAACAACCAACTTAGAAAACTGGCAAAAGATCTGAACAGACATTTCACTTGAGAGTTACACAGATGACAAACAAGCATACAAAAAGATACCCAAATTATTTGTTACTAGGGAATTTTAATTAAATAACAATGAACAACTAAATTATACACAATGTAATATACAAATGATATATTTTAGATTTGCACACTTGAAACCTATATAACCTTATTAACCAATGTTACCCCAATAAATTTAATTAAACAACAACAAAACAATGGGAAACTATTATACACCAATTAGAATGGTTAAAATCCCTAAAACTGACAAAACCAGTTGCTAGTGAGGATATAAAGCAACAGGAACTCTCATTCATTGCTTGTTAGAATGCAAAATGATACAGAAACATTAGAAGGCAGTTTGGCTATTTCCCATAAAACAAAAAATTTATTTTTCATATGATCCAATAATCATGCTGCTACTTGCCCAACTGATTTGAAAACTTATGTCCACATAAAACCTGTACATGAATGTTTATAACAGCTTTATTGATCATTGCCTAAAAACAGAAAACAATGACAATATCTGACCAGTATTCTTCAAAACTGTCAAGATCATAAAAAAATAAGGAATGTTTGAGAAGCTGTTACAACCAAGCGGTGCCTCCTGGGACTTGACTACTAAATGTAATGTAGTATCCTGGATAGGACCTTGGAATGCAGTAAAAAACAAAAAACAAAAAATGATACTGGGGGCGGGGGGGGGGAGGATATTAGAGAAAAACTGTGGAAATCTGAATGAAGTATGGACTTTTAGAATATATCAATATTGCCATGAATTGTGACAAATGTACCATGTTAATGGAAGATATTAGTAAGGGAAACTGGGTCTGAGATATAAGATAATCTTTGTAGTAATTCCATAAATCTATAATGTTTGAAAATAAACAGTTTATTAAAAATTAAAGAGATTGAATATCTGTAGGTACTGAAGAAACAGTATTGGAGTAAAATCACTAGATTAGATAGAAAACTGGTTAATATCCTACAGGGAAATAAAACTGCTATGGTCTGAATGTTTGTGCTTTCCCGCCACTCCCCCTCCACCCCGCCCAATTCATTTGTTGACATCCTAATCCCCAAGGTGATGATGGTATCAGGAGATAGGGCCTTTAGGAGTATTTAGGTTGTGAAGGCGGAGCCCTCATGAATAGGATTAGTGCCTTTATAAACAAGACCCAAGAGAGACCTCTCCCTCATTTCAGCACCTGAGGCTACAGGGGGAAAGATGGCCATCTAGCAAGCAGACCTTCACCAGACACTGATTCTTGGACTTCCCAGCCTCTAGAACTGTGAGAAATAAGTTGTGAGTTATTTACTTGTATAAGCCACCTAGTTTATGGTATTTTTGTTACAGCAGCCCGATGAATTAAGACAAACTGTAGCCCTTTGAGTTATCCTCTCTACTGGGCAAAAATTCATCTGCAACATATTAATCTTCCACGTGTTAATACATAACTTTACAGAATCTGGCCCCTAATCAATAGCAAATACTAAATCAAGAAAAAAATGCATTTCCCTGAAGCAGTGGTAGGCAAACTTTTCTTAAAGAGCAGGACAGTAAATATTTTAGGCTCATAGGCCATTTGATCTGTGTTGTAACTACTCAACCCTCCTGTTGTAGCAGGAAAGCAACCACAGGCAATAGGTAACAAATGAGTGTGCTGTGTTCCAATAAAACTTTATTTATAAATATTGGCAGGACCAGCACATGAGCCATAGTTTGCTCACTTCTGCTTGAAAGAATTAAATAGTTCTTGCTGAGCCTATTAGTGCTCCAATATGACATTCAAAGAACATGCAATTACCTGTTTGTCTTTTCTCTAAGCTTGGATACATTTTCTTACCAGTCCCTAATTGATGGCCTCTGTATTGAGCAGTCAGCTCCAGGCTGTAGCTGCTGCTGCTGCTATACCCTCCTTTGTGTACATGATGTTTTATAAATTCAATCCTACCTCCCCTCTCAACAGTGTTGTCCACTTGAGTCTATGTCTAGGGCCAATGCTGTGCTTTCACCCGTGCTCGAGGGAGTCCTGCCTCCAGGGAGAGAGATTGGGCCATATCTGTTTGGGCCTCCCCTGCCTATCATACTGTCCTGACCCCTGACACTAAGGTCCCTTGGGACTTTTCTTTTGCTCCCATTTCCCTTCCAACATGGAAGTATTGAAAATCTTTTAATAAAGGTTCTGTTTTTTCACCTTTGGGAAGGTCATGTCCCTTCACACATTCTTCTTATTTTATTTTAAACTAGAGGCCCGGTGCATGAAATTTGTGAATGGGGGGAGGTCCCTCAGCCCGGTCTGTACCCTCTCCAATCCGAGACCCCTTGGGGAATGTCCGACTGCTGTTCCAGATCAGGCCTAAACCAGCAGTTGGACATTCCTCTTGCAATCTGGGACCACTGGCTTCTAACCGCTCCCTGCCTGCCTGCCTGATCACCCCTAACTGCCTCTGCCTGCTGGCCTGATGCCCCTAACTGCTTCCCTGCCGGCCTGATCATCCCCTAACTGCTCTCCCCTGCCAGCCTGATCGTCCCCTAACTGCTCTCCCCTGCCAGCCTGATTGCCCCCTAACTGCCTTTGCCTTGGCCCTCGCCTCCGTGGCTTTGTCCAGAAGGACGTCCGGTCTAATTAGCATATTATCCTTTTATTAGTATAGATTTTTCAAATATAGTTTACATTCAGTATTATGTTGCAGGTATATAGCATAGGGGTTAGGCAACCAGATACTTTACAGAGTGGTCTCCCTGATATTTTAAGTACCCACCTGGACCCATGCATAGTTATGACAATATTAATGATTATATTCCTTATGCTATAATTGACATCTCTGTGACTATTCTGTAACTAACAATTTGTACTTCTTAATCCCTTCACTTTTTCATCCCCCCACCTCCACCCCCACCCTCACCCCGCACTGTCAATCATCATTCTATCTCTGTATCTATGAATCTGTTTCTATTTTGCTTGTTCCTGCACACATTCTTGAATCTGTCCTGGAGGAAGAGGTGCCTGCACTAAGTGTTTATAATTTAATAGAAGTTAAAGTAGAGGACTTTGGGTCATGTGACATCCTTTACCCCTCTCCCACTTCAAGCATTCCTTCTTAAGACAAGCAATCCTAGCTTCTAAATATATAAGGTCATTATAAGGTTTAAGCAGTACTAGATCCCAGGTTTAAAAACACAAGCCTTGTTTCCCTAGTTCATAGGGCTTTAAGAAACTGCTTTTGACTCTTGGATCCTCACTAAGCATCATTTTGAGAAGGCAAACTTCCCCCCTCTCTTTAGGAATTCTAGTGTATCCTGTTCTGCTTTGGGGTTCTTGGCAATTCTTTGAAGTGTTTTCTCCCCCCTCATACTTGCATTTTCTCTCGTACTATTTTCTCCCCCGCCACTTTGTTTTTATTATTGACACTATTACAGATGTCCCCATTTTCCCTCCCTTTGGCCACCTCCTCCCAGCACCACCCCTCCCCTCCCTCTGGCCATCACCACACTATTGTCAATGTCTATGGATTATGCATAAATGTTCTTTTTTTTTTTTTTTTTTTTTTTTAGGAGTGCATATATTCTTTTTTTTTCTTTTTTTTAAATTAAGGTATTATATGTGTACATATCTTACCATTGCCCCCCCTACTCCCATACATGCCCTCACCCCCCCCCCAATGTTTTGCATCCGTTGGTTACTCTTATATGCATGCATAAAAGTCCTTCAGTTGATCTCTTATTTCCCCCACCTCTCCCTAACCTTCCCGCTGTAATTTGACAGTCTGTTTGATGCTTTACTGCCTCTGTATCTATCTTTTTGTTCATCAGTTTATACTGTTTTTCATTATCCCCAAATGAGTGAGATCATGTGGTATTTTTCTTTCATTGACTGGCTTATTTCACTTAGCATAATGTTCTCTAATTCCATCCAGGTGCCTACAAATGGTAATAATTCCTTCTTTTTTATGGCAGCATAGTATTCCATTGTGTAGATGTACCATAGTTTTCTGATCCAGTCTTCTGCTGACGGGCACCTAGGCTGTTTCCAAATCTTAGCTATTACAAATTGTGCTGCTATGAACATAGGGGTGCATATATCCTTTCTGATTGGTGTTTCTAGTTTCTTAGGATATATTCCTAGGAGTGGGATTACTGGGTCAAATGGGAGTTCCATTTTCAGTTTTTTGAGGAAACTCCATACTGTTCTCCACAGTAGCTGCACCAGTCTGCATTCCCTCCAGCAGTGCATGAGGGTTCCTTTTTCTCCGCATCCTTGCCAACACTTGTCATTTGTTGATTTGTTGATGATAGCCATTCTGACAGGTGTGAGATGGTACCGCATTGTTGTTTTGATTTGCATCTCTCTGATGATTAGTGACTTTGAGCATGTTTTCATGTGTCTCTTGGCCTTCCTTCTATCTTCTTTCGAAAAGATTCTATTTAGGTCCATTGCCCATTTTTTTGTTGGATCATTTATCTTCCTTTATTAAGTTGTATAAGCTGCCTGTAGATGTTGGAGATTAAACCTTTATCGGTGATAATATTTGCAAATACGTTCTCCCATACAGTGGGATTTCTTGTTGTTTTGTTGATGGTTTCTTTTGCTGAGAAAAAGCTTTTTATTTTGATGTAGTCCCATTTGTTTATTTTCTCTTTGGCTTCCGTTGCCCTAGGGGCAGTATCAGTGAAGAAGTTCTTTTGGCATATGTCTGAGATTTTGCTGCCTGTGGATTCCTCTAGTATTTTTATGGTTTCCCGTCTTATATTTAAGTCCTGTATCCATTTTGCGTTTATTTTTGTGTATGGTGTTAAGTTGGTGATCTAGTTTCATTTTTTTGCATGTATCTGTCCAATTTTCCCAACACCATTTATTGAAGAGACTGTCTTGACTCCATTGTATGTTCATGCCTCCTTTGTCAAATATTAATTGCGCATATTGGTTTGGGTCGATATCTGGATTCTCTATTCTATTCCATTGATCTATATGTCTGTTCTTGTGCCAGTACCAGGCTGTTTTGAGGACAGTGGCTTTGTAATACAGCTTGAAATCTGGTATTGAGATCCCTCCTACTTTATTCTTCTTTCTCAGGATTGCTGTGGCTATTCGGGGTCTTTTTTTATTCCAGATGAATTTTTGGAGAGTTCTTTCTAGGTCTGTGAAATATGCCGTTGGTATTTTAATGGGGAGTGCATTGAATCTATAGATTGCTTTGGGTAGTATGGACATTTTAATGATGTTGATTCTACCAATCCATGAACATGGTATGTTCTTCCATCTGTTTACATCTTTCTCTATCTCTTTTTTCAGTGTCCTGTAGTTTTCCACATATAGGTCTTTTACCTCCTTGGTTAGGTTTATTCCTAAGTATCTTAATTTTTTTGGTGCGATGGTAAATGGGATTGCTTTTTTAGTCTCTCTTTCTGTAAGTTCACTATTGGTGTATATAAATGCCATAGATTCCTTGGTGTTAATTTTGTATCCTGCTACATTGCCGAATTCATTTATTAAGTCTGTTAGTTTTTTGATGGAATCTTTCAGGTTTTTTATGTACAATATCATGTCATCTGCAAATAAGGACAGCTTTACTTCTTTTACAATTTGGATGCCTTTTATTTCTTCTTCTTGTCTAATTGCAATGGCTAATACTTCCAGTACTATGTCAAACAGGAGTGGTGAGAGTGGGCATCCCTGTCTTGTTCCTGTTCTTAGGGGAAATGGTTTTAGTTTTTGCCCATTGAGTATGATGTTAGCTGTGGGTTTATCATATATAGCTTTTATTATGTTGAGGTATGATCCTTCTATTCCCACCTTGTTGAGAGTTTTTATCAAGAAAGGGTGTTGGATTTTGTCAAATTCTTTTTCTGCATCAATTGATATGACTATGTGATTTTTATCTCTCAATTTGTTTATGTGATGTATCACATTTATTGATTTGCGGATATTGTACCATCCTTGCATTCCTGGGATAAACCCTGCTTGGTCATGGTGTATGATCTTTCTGATGTACTGCTGGATCCGATTTGCTAGAATTTTGTTGAGGATTTTGGCATCTACGTTCATGAGGGATATTGGCCTGTAATTCTCCTTCATTGTGTTGTCTTTATCTGGTTTTGGTATTAGGGTGATGCTGGCTTCATAGAAGGAGCTTGAAAGTGTTCCTTCCTCTTGAATTTTTTGGAATAGTCTGAGGAGGATAGGTTTTAGTTCTTCCTTGAATGTTTGGTAAAACTCTCCTGTGAAGCCATCTGGCCCCGGGCTTTTGTTTGCCGGAAGCTTTTTGATGACTGCTTCAATTTCTTCCATAGTTACTGGTATATTGAGCTGTTTAGATTCTTCCTGATTGAGTTTTGGAAGGTTATATTTTTCTAGGAATATGTCCATTTCCTCCAGGTTGTCCAGTTTGTTGGAATAGAGTTGTAGTATTTCTTAACAATCCTTTGTATTTCAGCGGGATCTGTTATTTCACCTCTTTCATTTCTGATTTTGTTTATTTGGGTCCTCTCTCTTTGCTTCTTGGTGAGCCTGGCTAGAGGTTCATCAATCTTGTTTATCCTTTCAAAGAACCAGCTCTTGGTTTTGTTGATCTTTTGTATTGTTTCTTTGGTCTCTAGGTCGTTTATCTCTGCTCTGATCTTTATTATTTCCTTCCTTCTGCTTACACTGGGCTTTTCTTGTTGCTCTTTTTCTAACTCTTTGAGTTGTTGGGTTAGGTAATTTATTACCATTGTTTCTTGTTTTTTGCAGTAGGCTTGTAGAGCTATGAACTTCCCTCTCAAGACTGCTTTCGCTGTGTCCCATAGATTTTGGATTGTAGTGTTTTCATTGTCATTTGTTGCCATGATGTTTTTTATTTCTTCCTTGATCTCTCTGGTAACCCAATCATTGTTTAATAGCATGCTGTTTAGTCTCCATGTGTTTGATTTCTTTGGGTTGTTTTTATTGTAGTTGATTTCCAGTTTCATGCCACTGTGGTCTGAGAAGATGCTTGATATGATTTCTATCTTCTTGAATTTGAAGGGACTTTGCCTATGTCCCAATATATGGTCTATCTTTGAAAATGACCCATGTGCACTTGAGAAGAATGTATATTCTGTGGCTTTGGGGTGAAATGTTCTGAAGATGTCAACTAATTCCACTTGGTCTAGTAAGTCATTTAGGATTGATGTTTCTTTGCTGATTTTTTGTTTAGAGGATTTGTCCAATGGTGATAGTGGGGTATTAAAGTCTCCTACTCTGATTGTATTGCTGTCAATCTCTCCCTTGATATTATCCAGGAGTGTTTTTATGTATTTGGGTGCTCCTGTATTGGGTGCATATATGTTTACCAGAGTTATTTCTTCTTGTTGGATTTCTCCCTTTAGTATTATGAAGTGGCCTTCCTTATCTCTTGTTATGTCCTTCACTTTGAGATCTAATTTGTCAGATATAAGTATTGCTACCCCAGCTTTTTTTTTCAGTTCCATTTGCCTGGAAAACCTTTTTCCATCCCTTCACCCTCAGTCTGTGTGCGTCTTTTTTTTTGAGGTGGGTTTCTTGTAGACAGCAGATATATGGGTCTTGTTTTCTTATCCAATCCATTACCCTATGTCTTTTGATTGGGGCATTTAATCCATTTACATTTAAAGTTATTATTGATAGGTACTTATTTGTCACCATTTTTATTCTTTACCCCTGTGTTCCTTCTTCACTTCCTATTTCTTTTTTTTTTTACAGCAGACCCTTTAGCATTTCTTGCATAGCTGGTTTTGTGGTAATAAATTCCCTTAGTCCTTTTTTTTCTGTGAAGCTCCTGATTTCACCTTCAATTTTGATTGATAGCCTTGCTGGGTACAGTATTCTTGGATTCAGACCCTTCCATTGCATGACTTTGTATATTTCATTCCATTCCCTTCTGGCCTGATGAGTTTCTTTTGAGAAATCAGTTGCTAGTCTGATGGGGGTTCCTTTGTATGTAACTTTCTGTCTCTCTCTTGCCGCTTTTAAGATTCTTACTTTGTCGTTGGTGTTTGCCAATTTAATTATGATGTGCCTTGGCGTCGGTCTTTTGGGGTTCATTTTGCTTGGGGACTCTTTGAGCTTCTTGGATTTGTGTGGGTTTTTTCTTCTCTATATCAGGGAAATTTTCTGTCATTATTTCTTCAAACAGGTTTTCTATTCCTTGCTCAGCTTCCTTTCCTTCTGGAACCCCTATTATGCGGATGTTGTTTTGTTTCTTGTTGTCCCAAAGTTCCCTTAGGCTCTCCTCCCGCCTTTTAATTTTTTTTTCTAGAAGTTGCTCTATGTGGGTATTTTTTCCCATCTTGTCTTCTAGCTCACTGATGCGGTCCTCTGCTTCTTCTAGTCTATTCTTGATGCTTTTATTGAGTTCTTTACAGCAGCGATGTCATTTTTCATTTCTTCTTGGTTCTTCTTCATTTCCTCTTGGTTCTTGCTCATATTGCCGAATTTGTCTTCCATTCTTTTCAGCCACCTTATGACCATTTCTCTGAATTCTTTCTCTGGAAGGTTACTTGCCTCCATTTCGTTTACTTCCTTTCTGGTTATGCCTGCTTTTCTTTCATATGCAGGCTGTTTCTTTGTCTCCCCATGGTCTCTCTTCTCTGGATGTCTGGTTATGTAGTTCTCTCTCCCCTTATCCCACGCGAAATCTGACCTTTCCATGGCGGAGTGTAGAGCTCCTCTGAATTCGTGTGTTTGCGCCAACTGGGGACCAGTGTTCTGGGGCTCGTAGCTGTTCCGTGGCTGCCGCAGTTGTGGATTCTCAGGCTTCTGCATAAATGTTCTTTGGCTAATCCCTTCACCTTCTTTCATCCAGTACTGTTTTCTGATCCTCAAAAAAATCTTACCTGATCTTTGCCACCATCCCTTTTTGCTAATGTTTCTTTTTGTTTATTCTATATAGTGCTACTTTCAAAGTGTACAATATAAGTGGACACCCCTGGCATAGTAATGATTTGTCAGGTCATCAAGCAGATAGTTTTTAAACATGTGTTTTACAACTTGCCCTCTAATATTTGAAGGAGGAATTGAGTGTTTGATGGAAGAAAGATAAAGATAGAGGATTCAGAAATAGTACTTGGCTTAGCCTCCATTTTCTGGAGCAATTCTGCTGTGGCCCTGAGCTTGCAAATTCCATTTAGCAAAATAAAATTTCTACTGTTAACCAGAGCCACCTTGTTTAAAAGGCAGTCAGGAACACATCCCATCTCTGCCAAGATCCTTCCTTCCTTAGATAACTGCTGCACACTATTCAAGACTCAACTCCAGCTTAACCAAATACTTGTGCACCTTCCAATGAACTCTATGAATAGCATTTACCTTCTCTTTTCAAGAGCCATTTATGTGTCTGTTCTCTTACACTGTGAACTCCTCAGGGCCGGAATGAGTCTTAATTACCATTGTATCCCCTGAACCTGGAGCAGTGTGTCTGACACATAGGTGACAATCAAGAAATGTTGGTTGAACTAAATTGAACTGAACACTCATTACATTATTGAAAACTTAGAACATTATAGTGGATTAAAATAGTTATTTCTAACTTTATCACCATCTTTTGTTCATGAGTCTCTCTAGCATGACTCATGTTATCTTTAAACACAAATGATGACAGTATATAAATTCACATGTTTTCTAGATTGAACTAATCTCTAGCTTCAGGGTCTAATGCCAAACTTTTTATTGAGGTGCTAGCTTATTTTGCTTATGCCTTTCAAAAAATGACAAAGGAAGAACATCTGGTAAGAGTTCTACTAGTTCTTTGAAGTTTTCATTTAGTGTCCTGATGCAGAAAATTGCTAAATGCTACTCTGGGATTCAGAAGGTATAAATACAGGTCACAAAGAGCCCCGTGAATTTCACTGGAATAAGTTATTTGTTTTAGGAGAACATGGTTCATTAACCGAAGTAATAGGTCAAAGAGAGATGGATATGCAAGCATTTTTATAGAAAAGCTCTGACTTTGTTTTGGATATTAACCTCTTACCAAATATATCATTTGCAAATATCTTCTTCCATTCAGTAGATTGTTTCTTCGTTTTGTTAAAGTTTTCCTTCAGTGGGCAGCAGCATTTTTGTTTGATGTAATCCCATTTGTTTATTTTTGTTTCTGTTGCCCTTGCCTAAGGAGACAGAGCCAAAAAAAAAACTGCTAAAAACCCACATTAAAGAGTTTACTGTCTATGTTTTCGTTTAAGAATTTTATGGTTTCAGGTCTTACATTTAAGTCTTTAATCCATTTTAAATTTATCTTTGTATGTGGTGTAAAAAGGTGGTCCAGATTTTTTTTTACATGTATCTGTCCAGTTTTACCAACACCACTTATTGAAGAAACTGCTATTTTCCTGAAATATATTCCTGCATTCTCTGTCATAGATTAATTGACCATATAAGTAAGGGTTTATTTCTGGCTCTCTATTCAGTTCCATTGATCTATGTGTCTGTTTTGTGCCAGTACCATTCTGTTTGGACTATTTGCAACAGCTCTGAATTTGTGCAAATGATGCCTGGATTAGATGTGGATATAAAACATTGGTGCAATGGGGTGAGGAGAATAAGTGGAATCTTGAGACACCTATGAAACTAAGATAGTGTTTCTCAATTAGTTTTGACTTGAATCCCAGCAAGAAAATAATTTTACATCATGATCCAGTATGTATAAATAGGTATATATATATATTGTGTATAATTAAAATTAAACACTTTCCCTCATTATGTGTGTTCTTTTTTCTTCTGTTTTAGTTTTAAAACTAACCCACTAAATTGATTTTACCTCCAACTAATGAGCCAAAGTTCACAATTATTTCCCCAACATTTTATTATGAAAAATATCAAATATATAGAAAAGTTTAAAGAATTGTATGTTGTATTTTACATTGTTGCTGTATAATTGTGTTTCAAACACTCTTATACCCACCATTTACTTTCAACAATTCAAATTTAGTTTCAGACACTTAAATGTTTCATGTACATATTATCAACTAGAACTCAAAAATTTTATATATATATTTTTTTCTTTTTAAATATATTTTTTTTATTGATTTCAAATAGGAAAGGAGAGTGAGAGAGAGATAGAAACATTAATGATGAGAGAGGATCATTGATCGGCTGCCTCCTGTATGCCCCCTACTGGGGATCTAACCAGCAAGCTGGGCATGTGCTCTGACCGGGAACAGAGACCTCCTGATTCATAGACCGATGCTCAACCACTGAACCACATTGGCCTCGTTATTTATATCTTTCTAAGATTAAACTTACATAGAGGGAAGTGCACAAATTTAAGTGTATATTAGTTTCCTAGTGTTGTTTAACGAGTTACAATAAGCTATGTGGCTTAAAACAACAGAAATTTATTTTTTCCTGGTTGTGGAGGCTAGAAGTCTGATATCAAGATGTTGACCTGTAATTGTCTTTGGGCAGCCTCTTTGGGCACCTCCAGTCAGCTTATGCTGGGCTTCTCTTGATGCCATCTTGCTGCAAAGAGGGAGGCTGTCATTTAGAGAGTTTATGGTTGAAATGGTCAGTAGTGAAGTATTCTCTAGAATCAACACTCTCTTTTCTTGCCAGTAAAATGACATCTCTGAAACTTTGTTCTATTTCTTGACACTCCATTTATAAAGAAAAGACTCATCTCAAAATTCTTGAGAGTCTCTAAGCTGTAATAGACTCTGTTTTCCAGCCACACTCATAAAGTGGAACCCATGATGGCGTGAGCAGGCCCTGTGGTGGCTGTGTGTCCAAGTCTCATCATTATCTCTCTCTCTCTCTCTCTCTCTCTCTCTCTCTCTCTCTCTCTCTCTCTCTCCACCCCCTCTGAAAATAAACAGTACAGGGCCAAATGCTTCAGAAAGAAATAAGAGCAGAGGATGAGGACAATAATAATCAGAATAAGAATTCGGTGAGTTAAAGATTCAAGAACCCATGTTATATAGTAGACAGGGAAATGTCCAGAGCTGAGGGTAGAAATCATGTCTGAAGATCTTGGTGATCAAAAATGTAATAAGCATTTGCTACCAAGTTGTTAAGACTTTGTGATTCTCAGCACTTAGGCTATGGGAAGGAGTTTGGAAGTTTGGAGTTTAGGCAAAGCATTAAGAGAAGGGAGTCAGCCAGACCAGTATGGCTCAATGTTTGAGCATAGACTTATGAACCAGGAGGTTATGGTTCTATTCCCAGTCAGGGCACAAGCCCAGGTTGTGGGCTCATTCCCCAGTGTAGGATGTGCAAGAGGCAGCCAATCATCATTGATGTTTCTATCTCTCTCCCCATCTTCTTTCCTCTCTGAAATGAATAAAAATATATTTTTTTAAAAAGAGAGAGAAGGTAGGTCAGAGGAGTGTAAGTTGCCGGGATCAATAATTCAGAAGGTTAGGTGATGAAGACAAAGGAACAAGTGGCCATGGGCTAGGAGTGGGTCTGACCCAGAGGTGCTGAATGGCTTATCTCCTGACCTGAATGAAGCATACTGTCTGCTGGGCACAGGAGGTTCTGGGTCTGCAGGTGTGCTCGGGAAGGCATGGTGTAGCATAGAGAACGTGGTGGACAAGAAGCACGGGACTTGGGCTTTCATTCTGCCCCACACCATCTGGTGACCTTAGGCAAGTGATTTAACCTCTCTGAGCCTCAGTTTCTTCATTTGAAAAACTTTGATGAAAATGCTTGTCTTCTGTGAGGATGAAATAAGACAATGTGTATACAATCACTTTGAAACTTTAGAATGCTGGGTACATGTAAGGTATCACTGCCATTATTACTGGAGGGTACTTCAGCTCTCGGCTTAAAATAATGTTCCCCAACCACAATGGAGAAACTGTCCATATGCCCCTCAATTACTTTTTTCTCCCAGCAATATGAGACTATTTCAGACTTCTACGTGCAAGATAATGCTGAAGGACTATTGTTTATATGTTTGTCGGGGCTTTCGGCTTCAAATGACAGAAACCTGAATCCAAACTGCCTTCAGTTAAAAAGGAAGTTGATGACTCAGAACACAGGGGGAGAAGGGGTATAGAGTGGTAGCTAGATTTAGACATGGCCACTGTAAGAGCTCCAATGGTATTGTAATTTCTCTCTGTCTCTCTCCCCTCTCAGCTGTTTCCCGCTTTGTGGCCTTGTTGGCTCTCATATTGCTGCCTCATCATATTGTTTGAGCTTAAGAACCTCAGCAGGAGAAGAATTTCCTCTCCCATCTTCCATGCCTTAATCCAAGAAGAGACTGGAATGCCCACCAGCACTGCCTCTCTCCAAGTTAGGGGGTGACATACCCACTTCTGAATGTATTTGTCATAAAACCAATGCAGCTGAATTGTAAAATTTTCCAAAGTAAATATTTTCATCATATCTCTTTCCATTCTGACTTCCCCTCCATCACACATCCCAGGTGTCCAGTAGTGTTGAGTGACCATCAGCATTAGTCTAGGGCAGGGGGTTGAGTATACATTTAGTTTGGCCTTTGTGGGATATATTTGCATGCTTTGCAATGGCTTTCATGTATAGTTAAAATATTTATAGCCATTCTGGTGTAGGAATGGCTCCAGAAATACCCTGATAAGACTTTTGCCCAACTTACCTGACATCTTGACATGAAGATGCAATGTCAGAGATCATACTGTGAACAAATGCATCCAGTTGGCACCTGGGACTAGGGGGTGGATAGTGAAGGAAAATCATGGTTTGAGATGTATAGAGCCAGAAGCTAGTCTACGGAAAGTCTTCCAAGTAACAGATGTATAAAATTATAAGTGAAGGAATAATCCACTTTCATTAATACTTAGTCAAACCAGAAGTTCTCTCCTATCAAAAATATACTTGATAATACAGTATATACAATTATAAATGCACCATATATTTTTCCTTCTTTTGATGGAAATCACTTGAAATTGAAGTTATTAAAACTCCTGGGTTGGTAGCCTATGCTTGTGGAATTTTTAGAATTTGTAATTAAAAAAGAATTATCTTCTCTTCATTTAGCACTTTCTATGTGTTAACTGTATCTCTGGTCACTGGGGATATGCAAGTAAACACAGCAAACTCTCAGGGAGCTTTGCATGGGAAATTGTCAGATCACCACCATGAAAACAAGAGGACCTCCAGCAGACTTCTCTGTGGACTCATGGGCAAAAACTATACATAGTTATCACTTCATGATGCACTTGGATTGATTAAAAAAAACTACAAGTAACCCAGTAACCCAGCATGGTAAGACAGACAAAAAAAAATCTCTATTAACAAAATAGAACAAAATAAAACAACAAAAGCAAGAATAACAGCAAAGATGAACTTTCTGTGATTATTTGAAATGGTTATATCTAGTTCTTGGAAGTTTATTTGGCTCTCTAATGAAGCCCATATATTAATGTCCAGGAAATGCATAAACTGTGAAATACTGCTTTTCTGCACACAGAAGGATATTCAATGAGGGTGAATCAGGAAAAAGCATAAAATCCAGGCACTGTAATGCTGGGGAAACATTTTAAAGGGGAGAATTAGCCTAGAATTTGTCTTTCAGTTCAAAAGGCACAAGTTTATAAAACTCTCCCTACCACCACATATAGCAGCACAGAATACAGAGTAAACACTCAAAATGACAGGGCAGGGTTGCCATTTAAATAGAGACAAGCCATCTATCTCTTAGGCAATAAGCAACTTCAGCTGGCATTTTGCAGAATATATTAAAGAAGAAAAAATCTTCTTAAATTCTAAAATGCAACGAGGACTTAAAGCTTGAACTTTAAAAATTATTGCTGTCAAGAGAAATGTGACTTCTCTAAAACAGTATTAAAATCTCTTCTATAAGGAAGCAGCCATTTCAAATGAAAAAGGTGAGGGTAGTAGATGCCTTTAGAAAGGGAGAAAAACTGTGGAATAACAACAAATGAAAAAGCACACCTTTCCCTTGGCCATGATGGCTCAGGGTTTCAGCAATTCCTAGTTGAGAAAGATTGAAGGATTGGAAGTTATTATCAGGCGTAAGTTATTTATTATTTGTGTTATGTATATGCACACATACACACAGATAGAATTTTGGGAAGTGATTAAATGGTTTCATGAAGCCATGAGGATGGGGCCTGCATGTTGGGATCAGTGTCCTTTGAAGAAGAGGAAGAGAGACTAGAACTCTCCATCATGTGAGGACACAGAGAAAGGTGACCATCTACAAGCCAGAAGGAGGGCTCTCTCCAAGAATCCAATCTGCTGGCACTTTAATCTTGGACTCCTCAGGCTCCAAAACTGTGAGAGATAAATGTCTGTTGTTTAGGTCACCAGTCTATGATAGCAGCCTGAGCTGACTAAGACAACCTCACAAAAAGCACTTTTTAAAAAATGTATTTTTATTGATTTCAGAGAGGAAGAAAGAGGGAGAGAGAGATAGAAACATCAATGATGAGAGAGAATCATTGATTGGCTGCCTCCTGCACACCCCACACTGAGGATCGAACATACAACCTGGGAGTGTGCCCTGATTGGGATTGGAACTGTGACTTCCTGGTTAGGTTGACGCTCAACCACTGAGCCATGCCGGATGGTTCAAAAAGCACTTTTATAGCAGCATTCAGTTCATGAAAATATAGATATTCTCTGAGATAATAAAAGCTTTCTTTATAGAAATTTTCTTTCTGAGTCTTCACCAGAATCTCCTTGAACATCCATATTTTTCGCAACAGTCTCTTCAGGTCAATCTATGCTTTTTCTATTATGTACCCCAAAATTCCTCCATTACCCAATTCCAAAGCCATTTCCACATTTTTAGGTATGTTACAGCAGCACCTTCCTTCCAAGTAACAAAAATATGTGTTACAAAGTACCCCAAATTGGGAGACTTAAACAACATAAATTTATTATCTCATAGTTATGGAGGCCAGAGTCTGATATCCAGGTGTTGGTAGGATTGGTTCTTCTGAGGGCTGTGAGAGAAGAATCTGCTTTAAGCTTCTCTCCTTGGCTTGCTGAGAGATGGTTGTCTTCCTGTGTCTTTTCACATAGCGTGCTCCCTGTGCATATGTCTGTGTCCAAGTTTGTCCTTCCGATACAAATGTCAGTTATATTGTATTAGGCATTCACCCGACTCCAGTATGACCTCGTCCTATCTTAATTAATCCTCTCTGCAATGACCCTATTTCCAAGTAAGGTGCCCAGGGATAGGACTTTAATATATGAATTTTGAGGATACTTGATTAAACCCATAGTAACTCCTTCACCCTGGAATCTGCTGATTAAGCCAGGTTTTGTCACTCGATCTATAGGTTTCTAATATACAGTTGGCCATTGACCTATGACATTACCTAGACTTGCAAGTTCATTCTTGGATATTTGGCTTGAGAAGTCTAGAGATCATCAGGGAGTTAGTAGAAAGAGCTGAAGCTGAAAGAAACACAGAGAGTCCCTGAAGTAGACAGGGTCCTTGAGCAAGCCAGTCATATGGGAGTAGTAGCTTTAAGGTTTGAAGAAGCTGAGATCTGTCAATAAACCACACAAGGAGAAAAGCAGACAGAGAGCAGTGGTGTTCTGTGAAGGTAGAGCAATAGAGGAAAATTGAGTGAGATCTTCCTTTTTTTATTTTTTATTGTCTAAAGTTTTACATATGTCTCCTTTTCCCCCAACTGACCGCCCCACCCCAAGCAGATCTTTCTTTTTTTTTAAATATTTTTTTATTACTTTCAGAGAGGAAGGGAGAGGAGAGATAAAAACATCAATGATGAGAGAGAGTCATTGATCTGCTGCCTCCTGCACGCCCCCTACTGGGGATCAAGTCTGCAACCTGGGCATGTGCCCTGACCGGAATCAAAACCGGGACCCTTCAGTCTGCTGGCTGACGCTCTGTCCACTGAGCCAAACCGGTGGGCACAGTGAGATCTTTCTGATGATGTCCCCAAAGATGACTATATTATGGTTCCTGGCCACATAAGGCTAAGTCTTGTCAGGGCCCCTGCTCTTGGAGTCCTGTATTATCTCTGTCTTTGTCTGCCTTCCTACACACACACACACACACACACACACACACACACACACACACACTCTTCCCTAAGCCAGTCCAAGTCCAATTCTAAGGGCCCAATTAAACGAGTACCTAGTTAATTCATGGCACAAAGTTGGTCCATCCCCCTCCATTAGCTGATAATTCGGGTAAGATTCTGGGATATAAAGATACCAGGCTAATTAAGCAACGGGCCTTCCAGTATTATTGGTACTTAAACCTCTTTCACTACTATATGGGTTTTAATGAGTTAAGACACCATTGGAATATAACTTCTTTTAGTAACTGATCCTTCAGACTGTAAAACCTTGGTGTAAGCTTTAGGTACCATCACACATAAATAATCCTCATTTTTCTGTTTATGAGCTGAGAAGAGGAGGTCATCAAAGAGCAGCAGCTTTCCTTCTCTTTAGTCTGCAATTGCAAAGGTGGGAGAGGGAACAAATGAGAGAAAAGAGATGTCTGAGTGTTGCTAAGCAACCTTTGTTGGCGAGAAATATAAAAGCAAAACTCAAAGAGCTTCTAATTGGGCAAATATCTTAGAGAATATTTATAATTCCTGAGATACTTGTTTGCAGACCATTTCTTTTTTTTTTATTGAATCACTTAATCACTTATTTTAGAGCGAGTTGTTAAATTGCAAAAATTTTATCACTTAAAGCTAATTTTGGAGGGTCACTGATTGAGTTCCAAGTATTTGCAGAAGAGACTTTAAAATTTTCTTTCATTTAAATAAGCCTCAAAGGCTATATGGCTTACATATGAGCACCATGGCTCTCCATAGCCACAGAAAGTATATCCCTGGAGCTACAGCACTGGAAATGGAAGGATAGCACCTAACTTATTACTGAAATAGTTATAGTATCTCATAGGGTGACCAACTCATCCTGATTTTTCCAGAACCTTCCCAAGTTTGGTACTAAAAGTCCTGCATCCCAGGAAGCTCTTAAGTCCTGGGAATACCTGGATGGTTGATCAGCCTATCCCTGATTTTATTATTATACCTGAAATGGTTGGATTGGATTCAGAGTGGACCCTAAAACTAGTGTGGTCTTGGAAACACAGCTGAACGTCATATTGGGTGTTCCCCTGGACTTCTAGCTGGTTTGGACTTGATGGGGCTCTAAATCATCTTGGTGATGTCCCATGAGAGGGTAGAGCCCATTGGAACTCCTTGGCAGTGAGAGTGAAACCGACCTATTTCTCCTCCATTTCAGTTTCCTTAATCTGTGTTTTTGGCCCATATTCTGTGTCTGAGACTTCTTTTATGCTCCTAGATGGTTCATACATGTAAAAGGCTCCCCTCAGTATATTCATCATTATACGAAGCAATTCCAACTGGGATGGAAGTAGTAGGGAGTCCAGCATGGAGGAGGGGTAGTAGAAGAGCATGTGCAGTATGGAAGAGAAAGGCACTGGGAGGTTCTTCTGTATTTCACAGGGAAGGGGCATTGTTCCCTCCATGTGGGCAGTCCCATCCTTTCACATAAATTTGGAAGAATTCTTCCAAACTACCTTGGCCATCAGTGGTCAGACACAGAACAACTCTATGTTCACCTGTCCTTGAGGTTCTTGATACATATATATATATATATATATATATATATATATATATATATATATGTATATATATATATATAATTATATACATATAATTATATATATATAATTTGGCCTGCATCTTATTGTCCAGATCACAGAATTTTAAGATAGTAGTTGGCTATGGATCACAGCAAACTGAGTGCCATGCAGAGGCCTTGGGAAGAGGTATCCAAGGTAGATAAATGGTTGGGAAATAAAAGGGCCAGAACAGGGGTAATTTTACCTAGTAACAACAGACTTAAAGGTAATAGTCAGTGGTCATGTAGATAAGGATTTTCTCAGGTAAGGGATATCTCTCCCACTGAAAGAAAACAAATACGAGAAGTTATGTGCAATCAAAATGTGCCAGATTGAGGTGGGATATCCTGACAACCAACATGTGATGATTCTATCTCATATAAAGGGGCAATACAAGGATCACTTTGTCCAAGATTAACAAAGGATTACTCAAGGCGTGGCCTGATAATTCTCAGTACTATCTGTTTATACACTGCAAGAAAAATCTTAACTGAATCCACCACACAGGTGTCCCTCCAGCTAATCCATGGCAACTCTCACTCCTTGAATGAATTCAAGGAGGCTCTACTTTGACTGTGTGTGTGACAGCTGGTGGCTAAGAGATGGATAGATGAAATAAAGATGCAGACTTAGCATCTAGATTTACTAGCACTACAGTTAAGTTGTAAAGATGTGGGATGAAACTCAGTTGACAGCCATTAATGCACCACTCAGTCAAATCAATAGAAGTATTTTTCAGGTACAAAGGAGGAACAACCGTGTTTCATTTTAACCTAACAAATGCTAAGGGAGTTAGAGGTGCTTTTAAATGAGGATACAGGATTTTTGCAGTTGGAGACAGTTAGGTAAAAGCTGAGAGAGAAGCAAAATAAAGAACCCTCAGCACACTCTATTCTGGAAAAACAAGGTAGTGTTGTTTAAGAGTGCATCCTTCACACTGAAAGAAAAGGTAGTACTAGCAGTACCCAAAGGGTTATGATCAGTGAGTCAAACAAATACGCATTATTTGAAAATTCTGAGTTCAGCTCTCTGGGTAGAGGGGATAATCTTACCCATACTGAGTTGACAAGGCATGGGTGTAAGGTTAGTATGTATTGGGGAACTTGGTGGAAGTTCAGAAATAGCCTTTCTATGCCATTCATCATGTCTCCAGACCCATCCATAGTTACAGGAATTCACCCTGGACTTTTGAGGGCTACTATGTGCACCACCTTTCTTGCACACACACACACACACACACACACACACACACACACACACACGCTCGCGAGCGCATGCCCACACAGTCCCTTGACGCTTTTAAGTCATTTTGTCACCTGCTCCCCATTCCTCAGGTCCTGCCTCTCCTCCTATCTGATCTTCATTATGACACACCAGCCAGCCTCTGCTCCATGAGGGGCTGTGAGGTAGGGACCTGCTTCTTCAGATCCTGACCCAGAAGAGTCCCTACAACAAAGTTCCTGCTAGGATATCCCACTAGTACATACTCTACACTGAGTGGCCAGATTATTATGATCTCTGAACGCATAATAATCTGGCCACTCAGTATATATATTCATGCACCGGGCCTCTAATACATAAATATATTTATGTATTAGAGGCCCGGTGCATGAATTCGTGCATGGGTGGGGTCCGGCCAGCCTGGCCAGGGGGAGGGGACATGGGCGGTTGGCCGGCCTGCCTGCTGGTCGAACTCCTGGTCGAGAGGACAATTTGCATATTAGCCTTTTGTTATATAGGATATACACTGAATGGCCAGATTATTATGTGTTCAGAGATCATAATAATCTGGCCACTCAGTGTATACCTTGTGCTAACAGGGTGTCTGCTTCTCTCTGAAACTTGAAGTACAATACAAAAACTTTCTTTGCTCCCTTTTCCTCAGGAGCCACCAGCTCCCAGAAGAGGGAAACGGCCTACCACAAAAGCATTTGAGCTTTATTATTGTTAGTGCATTTACCCCAGAGCAAAGGGGTTGGAGAGGCTTATTCAGTAAGCAAAGGTTTAGACCAGGGAGGAAGGAAGAAGGAGAGGGAGGGAGAGAGGGAAAGAAAGGAAGGAAGAAAATGAAAGAAAAGGAAACTCAGCACCATTTTCTTCTAGGCTTGTGGCCTGAGTCTATGTCACACATGCTGTGTAGCAGGATGGCAGGAGTTCCATAAACTCCTCTCAGGACTTTTGCTTTTGCTGTTTCCTATCCTCAGAATGCTCTTCCACCAGACTCTGTGACTTGCTTCCTTGCTCCCATTAGCCTCTGTTCAGAGAGGAATTTTCTGACTGCCTCTGACCCCTTTATCCTGCTTTATTCTTCATGTATAGACTGTGGACGAAAGGGGCCACATGCTGACCTGACAAGCTCAGGGGAGGCCTGCATGGCAGTCTTGCAAACTCAGAGACCTAAAGTAACCACAAAGGATGGTCTGAAATTAAACTTTAACTAAAGGCAGTTATGGTGGGCAGTTACGTCCTAGGCCGGTATCTTCACTAACAAGGTCAACCTTTACCTTAACTGAGCCTATCTGTCTTTTTGCATCTATGATAACATACCTTTGAAGTGTCTGGGTAACTTGTAACTTCCCTTTTTTCTGGAGCCCCTGGGACACAACCAAATGTGGTGGGCGCCAGGACAGGTACCACAAATTCCTTCATTATCATGTTAATTGTTCCTGCACCCACCTAAGAATGTGTCCATCATTTTACTTTTTATCCAATCCCAGGGGTTTCCCCCTTTTGCTTTATCCCACCTCCTTAATCTATCACCAATGAATTTCATGTAACCCACCTGTCCCCCCTTTGATTGCAATGTATAAATATAAATGTAAACCGCCATTCTCCGGATCATTATCTCAATTCATTGAGGTTCTGCTTCCCGGCATATGTGGACAGTTTGGCTCAAATAAACTCACAAAACTTCTTTACAGGTTTCAATGGTTTTTTTTACATTAACAAGACTTATCACTGCCAGACACATTATGTGGTTATCTGCTTCTTGTCTATTTGTCCCAAACCAATATGCAAGCTCTGTGTGAGCAGGGACACATCGTCTTGTTCAGAGCTGCCCCCAGAACAGTTCCTGGCAATATAACAGAAGCTCCATAAGTACTTGTTGAATGAAAATTAGAGATATAGAGTTTTATCAATATCTCTAGGATCCACTCTATTGGTTTAATGCACATAAGATGGGACTGAAGTATTACAGCTATGATGTGTCATCTTCAGCTAAAATAAACACTCGAGCAAAGCCAGACACCGCTCAGTCCATAGATCACCAGATGCTTCCTGGCAGACAAATTTCCTTCCTATTATTATAATAAGTGAGGGAGAGCCCCTAATACTTGAGTTGTGAATGACTAGGGGCAATGGTCTTTTGGACACTGCTAGCCTTTGGCTGGGTAGGAGTCACTGGAGAATACCAGTTAGATGCATATAGGGCAAGGCAACTGGGAACCCTATCCTTGGGGCCCAAACCCTCACTATTCACTTCCAGCCAAGTGAACTTCTTGATTTGACTGGTTGCAACACACTGCAAGTCTCTGCAAAAATCTGAGCAGAAAAATATCTGCTCAAAAAGAGCATTGAGATCCTATTATAAAGAACAGATGACCCAAGAGTAGACAAAGGTGACTATGGATGTGGGAGAGTCAATTAATTTTAATTGACATCCCACTTGGGGTCCGGGTTCATCTATAAAACACTTGGCTTGTTCTATCTATTGTAATTCCCCCTGACTGCTGCAGAGAACTTGCATTTTATCCAAAGTAAATACTCCAGTCCATGAAATCTAAGCAGACCATGTTAGCACTATAAAGTAGAGTTCTAATGGGTTTCTCCCACGCTGGGATTTGTCACTTAGTGGTGGAGGAGGAGGGGTTGGGAGAGGGAGCTGTATTTTTGAAATCAGCAGTATCTTCTCTAAATCGATTTTTTAATGGACCTACACCTCCAGCCCAATCAGTTGTGTCAAGCTGAAAAATAAAAATCTTCCTTGGAAATAGCCTACTTTCTCCTGATATAGAAAATCTGGCATTTTTCTAGCTTTTGGGGGCCTTTTTCCACTTTATTTGCACACTTGCACCTTTCCCCTCTCTTTAGCTTGCAGGATTTTCATGACTTTTCCTTAAACTTGGTGGGTACCTGAGGGAGATTTGGCAGTACTGGCATGCTCCCTCTTAAGAAAGTCATTTCCAAGACAAAGGGGTCACCCAAAACAAAGGCGGATAAGATCAATGACTTTAGAATGGCTTCATTTTTTTGTTATTATTATTTTTTAATTTACCCTTTTACGGGGTCAGGGAGAAAGGTCATATTTCTATGCAAACCCAGAGCATCCTCTCTGTGCAAAGCCATGTGACCACTGGACTGAACTATTCTGTCACTGTTTCTGCCAGAGCTTTGAGTCAGAACCTACTCTATGCCCAGGACTCTGTTGTGCAGTTGGGCAGGGGATCAAAGGAAGGAAAAAAAAGACTCAATCCTTTAGCATTCTTGAATGGTTTCTTTACAGGACTGCTCATGGATGTCCTAAAATACCTGTTCCCAACTGAATCTTGCTTCCCCTGCAGCCTGCTCTCCATGCAACAAACAGTCCAAATCACCTTCCAAAAACAATCAGATGGGGGTGGTTTCATAATCCAGCTATGAGCAACATCCTACCTTCCTCAGGTACACCTGTCCCCTTGTTCTCAGACTCTCCAAGCTTCATCTCTGGGGCTTCCCATATGCTGTTTCCTCTGTCTCCCAGAGCTAATGTACTCCATACCTTGCCTCTCATCACCTGGGAGATACTGCACCTTTCACCCTCTGGATCAAGTTAGGTCCTCTTCCAAGTGCTTCAACACCAGAGTCTTCAACTCAGATGTGTTTGGGTGCAGGACAGGTAAGTCAAATGGGTGTAACTAGCCCTCTGTGTGGTCCTTAGGAGTGGTGGAGAGTGTGGCGAATTGGAGCGTGCCTTTCTAGATGAATGACCACTTCTCAGCTCCAGACAAGGGTTGCCACTGGGGAATACAAACCTACTTTTGCCATCTTTTCTGATTTTAAAGAAGAAGTTAGGAATCTAGATATTTATGGGAAATGCCCTGATGTTTAATATGCTGCGTAGGCCTAGATATGGTTTGTGGACCATCAGATCTGGCTTTTGTTTAGTTGTTTTAGTTGTTTACCTGCTGGGCTCTAGTGAAGACAGGGGCAAGAGCATGTCTTGTTAATTGTTCTACAGTGTTTACAGTGCTTAGCATGAAATCTAGCATAGAGTGAGTGTTCAAAAAAAATGCTGCTTAAATGGACAAATTGGAATGTCAAACCTGGCCTATTTTGCAAGTGGCTGCCTCTCTGATCACCAAGATTTGATCACTAAGATTTGTGCAGAATGAGCTGAGATGAATTGACCCCTTCTACAACTCCCCCCCCCCCCCAATTCTCTCCTGCTTTTATTTTCTGGAATTGATGTTGATCCAGATGTGGCATTGGCTTAGGTAAAATCATGAGTGTTTAGGGAATTTTATCTTCTCACTGATGTAGATTCTCCCAGAATCAATGGCTGAGGACAGAGGTGGGTAGTTTTCTAGACAGAAGAGTGAACCTCAGAAGAGAGTATTGGTAGACTGGAGGGGGAAATCTTGGCTCCTCCTGAGCTTTTCCCTCCTAAATCTGGTCTTAAGGCATCTCCATATGTTTGAAGACATGCCCACTTGGGTGGTAAAAAATAATGTCCTCTTGCCTGGCCAGGCTGGAGTCCAGCTGAGAGATAACCATGTAGATAACCACATTGAAGATGAGAAATCTTTTGTAAACCAGATTATTTAGTTGCAAGTTACTCTCTGTTTATTTACTTTTTTTTTATTCCAATGCCTTGAGCACAGTGTTGTTGAAATGCTCCAAGCATGTTTGAAAGGGGAAACACTAGAGTAAGAGCAATAAATGGGAAACAGCACCCCACAGAGGTCACTCAGTGGCAGCAGCAGTAACTGAAGCATACCTTTGTGTGGTCTGAAAGTTATCATTAGAAATGCAGATGCCCAGGCACCCTGCTCTCTCCCAGACCTTTGTTCTTCTAGGTGTGAGGCCCAAATATCTGCATGTTGAAGAAGTGCTCACTACAGTTTGAGAAACACTGCCTCAGGGCAGGTAGATCTTTCCCTCCGTGGCTACCTCACAAACTTGCTCAGGTTTTGATATTGTTAGGAAAAATTACAGTTTTTCTCCAGGGAAGAGGTAATGTTCATTTCCTGACAGTGTGTCTTACATGGCATGACACAGTAGAGGCACATCTGGCTGGATGGTCCTAACGACTTTATCCTTTGCCATAGTCTCCACTTCAGCTTTGTTGCCCACTTATGCTCAACTCTGAGACTCTGGTGGGTTTATTTTTATCACCAAGGACATGGAGCAAGCCCCTTTAAGGGGGCTATTTTAGAGCATCGCTCTTGCCTGTTTTCCTAGTAACCAACTGCAGGAATGGACTGTTTAAGTGCATGAAAAGGGCCATGTGGTGACACTCAGCAGGGAGGCAGGTCTTTTCTACATAAGCAGCCTCATTGTTTGCTTGTTCTATGGTGTGTTTACAGCGTGGGAGGCTGACTAGCCCAGTTGACTCAGAAACAGAAAGACAAATCTGGGGAGTTGGCTCAGTCCCTGACTCACTGAAGTCATCAGTCTCCTTACAATCCCACCTTCCCCAAAGAGGAGGAAACGACATGAACCAACTCTGTAAGCTGAGGGTGGTAGAATCACAGATTCTGATTATTCAGAAGCATTTTGCAAGTTCCACATGGGGTGTGTCTGCTGTTTTGGAGTAGAGGCAAGGAAGGGGACTATGCACAGCTGTTGAACCACGTGTGATATTGTAGAAAAATATTATCCCAAAGTCAGACCAGGTTTTCAATCTTGGCTTTGATACTAGCTTAATTGTGTGATCCTGAGCAAGTCACCAGATCTCAGGCAAGTTACCTGACCTTGGACAAATTACCTGTTCTTGGGCAAGTCACCTAACCTCACCAATACTCACCTTCCTTAATGTAAAATGGGAGGTGGGGGGAATCATTTTTCCTACAATGACTGTTTTGACATCTTTTCTTGGGAATCCTAACCAAATTCTTTAAAAATATTTTTTTTGGTGCTCCTGATTTGCAGAAGGTCAGAATGTGTGTGTATTTTGCGTCCTAGTTAACTCAGCGCTGGGAAGATGGTCTTATGTCTGGTAATCGAGACTCTTCTACAACAAGATAACTCTGCTCAGAGAAGAGGAGTTGGGGTATGAGGTGTGATATAGGAAGGCATCCTGAGAGAAAGCCAGTAACTGCAAACACTCAATGATAAACTTAACTCAAAGTCAAGCTCACTTTGGATCTCTGGTCCTTGTTTCCAGTCAGACAACTGAGAAGGGAGTGGCATCTGTACTATGGGCTCTCTTTGCCTGACCCCCAAACCCAATCTGGCTAATTTAAAAGATGCTCTTGATGACAATGAGAAGTTCTCTGAGTTCAGTAATGCTTTTGTCCCCATTAGAAACCTTTTGACCAGGTCCTTCCAAAATATGGGACAAAGCAAGGGAGGCTCTGTTGATTGATTTGAGCCCCTCACTTGGAAGATGGGGTCTCTGAGCTTCTATTCTCTTCCTATTGTCTTGTCTTTTCCTTTAGAAGTTCTACTGCTTCCTGAACACTCCTCTGCCTTTGGGTTGGGGGACTTACCTTCTCCTCTGAAGCAGACAGCAACCAGTAGCTCAGTCATCGCCAAGACCCAGCTTCTTAAGAAACGGCCAGGAACCCGTTACTCATTACATTCCTAGTTTCTTGTGTTTAGTACCCAAGGGACAGTCAGATGATCTCTCCCAAGCAGCTGACACCTAAGATATTGATTATCTGTAAAGACTGAGGAGGTGAGCTGGGGCCAGGGAATGTCATAGGACCCAGTTCTTTCTTAGGAGCTTGGAATTGAGACACTAAATACGTTCAAATAGGAAGGTAAAAGATCAGATTTATGTTTTAGAAAAATCACAGTGATGAAAACATTACGGGGCAACATTGTGGTCATGGGGAGATGTAATGGTGGCTAGAACTGGGGTTCAGAGTAGGAATGGAGAGAAATATATAGATTCTGAGATCTGGAAGGTAGCATTGACTATTCTTGGTGATTTACTGAACATGGTGGGGTTGGGAATATGAAAGAAAGACCAATCTGAATTTTTTTATTTGGACAAATGGTTGATACTAAAACCATTTACTGAAACTGGGAACACAGGTGGAGGAACAATTTTGGTATTTTGTGTGTTTTTTTGAGGGGGGCATTGTAATGTTGAGTTTAATTTTGAATATATGAGGTATTTATGGGACATTCAAATGCAGATGTTTATTAGACAGAAGCATACATTTGTGAAAGATGTGATAGCCACGTCCTGCGTGGCTTGGGTTCAGGACCTGGAGAAGGGCCGTGCACAAATGACGAGACTAGCTAGACAAGAAATATGAATTTGGAAACAGGGGGCCAGGCAAAGAGCCCAACTCTAGTGGGAGGGCTTCACTGGTGCCCAGGCCCTGGCAGCTTTTTATTCAATGTTAGATACACATATTGCCCTTAGTCAGGCAGGCAATTCCGGTAGCAGACAGACTATCTTAAAGGTCAGCAAATATTAGTAAAGATTTACTTTGAGACTATTAGGTCAGGAAATTGCATGAGCCACCATTGTCTCAACTAAACAATCGGTGCATAGCTTTGGCTCTTGCCAGAGCTCAAGGTCCATCAGCCTTCTGGGGTCCTTGTTTACACTTTCCTGATAGTGTAGACAATGGGTAGCTTCCAGCATACATTTGTCTAGAATTCAGGAAACAGATCAGAGCTAGAGAGATGGGGTTAGTTGAAATTGTCCAGGAAGGGGAGGCAAGTGACCACAACAGAGGTCTTAGGACTTACACCCCAGGGAGCACTTATGTTAAAGGAATATTGAGAGGGAGGCTGAGAAGGTGGGGTCAGAGAGGAAAGAAGAGAATCAGGGGAGTTTAAAGGAGGAGTGCTCAATAGCATCAAATGTGGTTAAAATGATAAGAAAGATAAAGGTGAACTGTCCATGGATATAGTGAAAGGGGAGTTGTTCATGACCTTGTTTCAGAGGTGGGATGGGGCTGAAACCAGAATGCAGTGGACTGAGGAATGAGTGGGAGGGGAGAAAGTAAAAGGCTGATTGTTTCAAAAAGTTTGGCTACAAAGAGGAGAGAGATAGGGGAGGCTGTTGAGTCCCTGGAGGTTTACTTTTTTATTCCTGTATTAATTTTGTTTCATTGTATTTTGCATTTAAGATGGGAGATTGGTAGAGTGGCATAAAAGAAAAGAGAGGAAAAATAACCATCATGTGCAAGCAACAGCATTGATGAATTTCAAAAGCATTATGCGACATTAAAAAAGCCAGACACAACAGACTTCCAACTGTTCGACCTGTTTAAATGACATTCCAGACAAAACTGCAGTGTTTTGAAAGCAGATCAGTGTTTGCCCAGGCCTAGGGGGTGAGGTGGGGACTGACTGCAAATGGGAAGACCTATTTACAGCAAGTGGATGTTATGTTGGTCAATCTTGAGAAAAGATTGAATTGACTATAAAGCACAGAAGTTAAAAGCTGGGAGGTTAAGTGTATGGGATTAGGTATCAGACATACCTGAAGCTGAATCCTGGCCTGACTGACCACTTATTAACTGTGTGACCTTCAGTACGTTTTTAATCTAATCATCTCATTTGTAAAAAGGGGATAAAGATGCCTAGGACCTAAGCCTATTGGAATTACTAAATTCATGTGCATAAAGCAGTTAAAACATTGGAAGCAGATAGGATGCTCTCAATAAATGGCAGGTATTATTTTTTTCCTAGTTTTATTGATATATAATTTTTGGATGTACAACATGATGATTTGGTATACGTATATATTGTGAAATGATTCCTATAATTTAGTTAGATCTCTCACCTCACATAGTTAGGTTTTACTACTTTTTGTGATGAGAACTTTTAAAATCTACTCTCTTTGTACCTTTCAAATACATAGCACAGGATTAGTAGCTGTTATTATTACTGCTGAAACACACAAGCAGTTGAGATGAAAATGCTCTCATATTTCTTGTCTTCTTTCTGTATGGTTGTTCTTTCTCAGAGATCTACTATTAGAGTGGAATGGAATGACAGCTGAATTTCACAGTAAATGCAAAGATAGGGTTCATACCTCTCTTCACATATTTCTAAAGCATAATTCATGTATTAACTGATCTTCGATGCAATTCTTCTTTTCTTGAAGTCCCCTTAGCCTGCTTTTTAAGCTTTATTTTAGCTTTATCATGACACTTCACAGGCTATTCTGTGCAAATATAATAACATTGGGACCCGTGTTAAGCTTCAAGGAGCATGTGAGTGTCCTTAGGAAAGTATTTATTCTAGCATCTTTTTGAAAAGTCAATCCTATCTAATAAAGAGGAAACATGATAATTGACCATCACACCCTCACAAAGATGGCGGCACCCACAGCCAATAAGGAGGGAATATGCTAATTGACTGCCACACCATCAAAGATGGTGGCACCCACAGCCACAAGATGGCGGCGCCCAGTCTCCTCAGCCCCGCTGGGGCAGCAGGCACATGGCACAGCTGGGCCCGTCCCCAGGTGGGTCCAGGCACTCTGTGCGCCTGCCCCTGGAGTCCCCAAGTCCCCTCAGCCCCCCAGCTGCCCAGGGCCACCAGAGGCTCAGGCAACCAGGGCCAGCTGAGGCTTGTGCTGCTGGCTGTGGCAGCAGCAGATGTGTGATGGGGGCATCACCTTCCCCTGATCACCGGGTCGCCTCCCATCCCTGAGGGCTCCCGGACTGTGAGAGGGGGCAGGCCGGGCTGGGGGACCCCCCCCACCAGCCAAGTGCATGAATTTTCATGCACCAGGCCTCTAGTATTTAAATAACTGAATTGAAAGTGTACACCCTAAGTTTCTCAATGCCAGTATATACCTACCAACGAGGTACCTCACCATTTGGAATGGGTGACCATAAAACAATCGGAAAACAAGTTCGATTGCAACTGGAGGAAATGCCTGGTGGTAAACTCAAGTAGCTGCCCAGACTCCCAGCTATAAAGTGAGAGGATAATAGAAAACAGTTGTGATTTGAATAGGGATCACCTGTGTGAAACTGTTTTTGAAATTTGCAGGACCCGGAGTGGGACCAAAAATGAAGAAATTAATAAATATTAATCTTTTGTAGGGAATATATAGGGCAATACCGAATTGTTAAGAAGGGGTTGCTCTAAACTTGGAGGAGAATAAAAAGTTGGATACAGACAAGAAAAAAACAGCGAAGTTAAAGAGAAAATATGAAACACAGGGAAAGGGACAAGAAGAATAAGAAACAGGACAGAAAAGGAGAGAGTTGGCATTTCAGATGCTATATAAAGAAAAATTTCTCAACATAAAAGGGTAAAGTTTGTGAAATGGATGGAACTGTCACTTCAGGCGCTTTGAAGGTCACAAAGTTAAGGATGAACACAAAGGACCTCACACAATTCATTCAAGTGCTACGATGCCATAAGATTTGACTTTCTGGTTTGTGCCCCTGAACATACTATGTGTTTCTGAATATCGGAATCTCAAACCTTGCAGCCTGCGCAGCCAGCACATTCTTCAGAGGGCTGAATGGCCTTCTCCCACTGTGGTCATCATTCAATTACATTTGTTGACAGTCAACCAGACCCTGTAAGAGAGGAAACAACAGGTCAGCTGATCGCAACACCAGCCTCTCCAATCAATTAGGCCTCATGTCAGTGTCCAGATCATTCGGAGTGCAATCTGTACACAAGTGGAAATGCTCTTCTTGTTGTTCTGTTGCTCTTTATAGAAGTCCAAGGATGTAGGTTCACCTGAAAGTTTTGTATTGCACTGTCATTCATTTCTGCCTGTGTCCAGTGAATAGCCCCACCTGGATACCACGGCAGCCTCAGTTCCCCGAGACAGAGCACTGGGATGGGGCAAATAACCATGTGTGAGGAATGGGACACGATTCAGTTCTGAAATGTTACAGGGTCAAGATTTCTTGCTGAGAATGGATCCTGCATCCTTGGAAGTATGGGCTGACTGGGATACCCTCGTAGGAAACCTTATGGAAGGCAAATTACAGGGTTAGATTTCAAGCCAACTGCTTGTCCTAGGAAGATGAATAGAGCCACAAGGCAGGCCCAGGTACCAATGAGCCCAGAAAGAAATCTAGCTTGTTATTTTCAACAATACCCCCTGGAGCGCAATAAAACAACCAAAGGATCTGTGCTTCTGAAAGAATGTGTTTCCAGCTGTGACTGAAAAGTTATTGCCACATGAAAACCTCTCTGATACTAACTGAAAAATAATCTGTAACCTCATTTTGTAAAGTTGCATTAAAAAAAAATATCCTCTGTGCTTAAGAAATTTGTTTTCCTGAAACCAAATTCAGGAGTCACCGCTCCCTCTTGTTCTCTTCTTCTGTGCCTCCTGCCCTTGTCCCCCTCCACCCCCGCCCCCTCCCCCATCTCCACCCCCACCTCACCGCCCACACCCCCCCCCCCCCCGCCCCATAGCTCCATAAATATTTTATCTTTACCAGCAGCTCCATGCCTTCATTGTGCCTCAGTTCATGGTTCTCATTTCTTTGGGAGATCTCATTACCTCCCAGATTAAGCTCCCCATTGCACTAATATGCAAATTTAAATGATTTGAAAGCCAAGCTTGTTTTTCCACAAGGGCAAGATGCCCATTGAAATAACCATCTAAATCGGGTCTCTTTGAAGAATGCCTTTTATTAAGTGAGTGATTGGACTTAATTTTACTTCCTGCCAAAGGTCAAGGTCAAAGCATCTCTCTGCAGGTTGCCTCACCATTCTGTTTTTCTGCCTAATCTGAAATAACAGCCCACCCCTACAGTGTCCCTCTCTGGTGTCTATTTGCTGATGGTCATCAATCTCCCTTTGCCTCCCAGCTCCCTGGGGACTCAGTCAGCCTGGGGTGGTGGTGCTAAAAGCTATGTTCCTCAGGAGAACGGCAGCACACACAGCAGAAGGGCGCAGCAGCCCTATTTAGACTTTGCTTATCGACTGCTCCACTTCACTCCTAGGATGATTCTACGATCAGCATTCACATCATTCTCTGGGATGTCTCCTCACTGGGTCAATGGTTTCATAAACCAGAGAAACAGGAAGGCAAATTTGTTTCTATGCTCTGAGCGTACCAATGTCTGACCTGGGCAAGATACTCAACCCCACATAGCCTCATTGTCCTCATCTGTAAAATGGAGGTAAATAATGCACCTTATATCATGTGGACATTAAGTAAGACGATGCGTATAAAGAGACTAGCACAGTGCCTGAAAGGTCCATGTAATGCAGCGAGTAAGAATCCAAGCTGAAGCTGGACTGTCTTCAAAGTCTCCCTCAGGCTCTTGCTGTATGTGCCATTTAGGGCAAGGCAAGTAACTTTGTGTTTCAGTTTGCCAATCTATAAAACAGGGCAATAATTGAATCTACCATATAGGGTTGTTGTGAGGACTAAATGAATGAATATAAACTGTTCAGATCAATGGCTGGCACATGACAAGCTATAAAAGTGTTTTTCTGGCCCAGCTGACTGAGCATCAACCTATGAACCAGGAGGTCACAGTTTGATTCCAGGTCAAGGCACATGCCTGGGTTTCAGACTCGATCCCTAGTTTGGGGCTTGCAAGAGGCAGCCGATCAACGATTCTCTCTCATCACTGATGTTACAATCTCTCTCTCCCTGCTGCTTCCTCTCTGAAATCAATTAAAAAAAAACACCCACATATTTTTTTAAAAGTGTTTTTCTGTTATTATGGAAAATACTAGTATTATTCCAGCTATTGAAATAAGTTTGTGGCTTTGAAAACATTGTCTTGAACAACTGGTAAAATCAAGGTTTAATATCTGGTTATACATGGACTAAGATGTTTCATTATTTTTCTTTGACAAGGAAATCGGAAAGCCATAGAGGATGGGAGACCATCTGGGACAGAAAGAAGACCCAGGTAATCTGGTTACCTCCACATTCCTCAGGAAGCCCATTGGTCCCCAGGGTCCTGCACAAAGGGGAAATCTGACCTGTAACTGTCCAAGCCGCTTTTTAAATCTGGAAAGACAGAGCTAAAGGGCTGGTTCTGAGGTGTATTATTTCCCTCGGGAGAGAACTCAATGTAGCCAGAGGTAATAGGAGACAATCCTCAATCCTCATTAACAACTCAGTACTCTGCTTCTTTGTAAAAGGCGGGGGAGGGGGGGGTGCCCAATAGAATCAAGGTGGGGAATTCTGTGTGGAGGTCAGTGCGATACTTGCTGATGAGGTTTGAAAGACCACACGTGTATCTGTGGCAATAATTTTGTTTTTCCTTATTTTTAAGATTCTTGGAAAAACCTACAACCATTGTCAAGTGAGAGATACAAACAATGAAAAGTGAGAAATACGAACAATGAAAAGCTTTTTTCCTAAACCTTGTGTATTTTGTGTTGCTTTAAAAAATATGTGTCCAAAAGAACCTTCATATAGTGACCTTGTGTAGACACTAAATGAGGATCTTCTGGGTTAAGTGACCTTGGCAGATTCCTTCTCTGCATTTTAGTTTCTATAGTCCCTGCTTTATACCACAGGACTATTGTGGACACCTAATAAAATGGAGAGTGTGAGGAAACTCTTCAAATGTAGAAATGGTATTAAAAATATGTTATAAATGTAATTTATAAAGCTGAAATTGGGAGAAGCAGGATGAGAAGAGGGAGACAAATACATCAATGAGGAGAAGAAGAGTGAGATGTAAGCAAAAAAATTAGTTTTCAAGATATTAACTGCAGGCACAAGAAGAAAGGACTTCGGAAGTTAAAAGATACATAATACATGAACAACAATAGAAGGAAGCTAAAAATAAATCATGTATATGCATAGATGGACTGTTGTGTGCGTATGAAAAGTTATGCTTATGAAATGTCTGAATGGCATGGAAAATACTATGATACAATGCTAAAAAAATAGGGCATCCCATTGTATGTATGGAGAGAATTACATAAGAGAAGCCATAAAAAAAGACTGGAAAGAAATATTGCAAAATTGGTTGCCTGTGAGAAGCAACCAATTAAAGGAGTTTGTTTTTATTCTTCCTGAAAATGAAGATGCTCTTTTGTGGACATCAATCAATTTTTAATTAAAAACGAAACTAAAGTAAATTCACAATGAAAGGTGTGAGAAGAGCTAGAGCAAGGAGTCCTGTCAACTGGAGAGCATCAGGAAATATCCCGAAGCTTCTTTGGGCCTAAATGTGGGATTGGTGCCCAAAAGATCCAACATAAATACCTTGTTACTCCACTTACTAACAGCATAGTGTGTCAACAACAACAACAATAATAACAACAGCGCTTTCCATTGTATTCTGATTATGCAGTACCAGGAACCATGTTAAGTGCTTTATATGAAATAGCTCATTGAATCCTCACTAATATCCCATTGTGTTAGTTTGCTAGGGCTGCCATAACAAAGTCCCACAAACCACGTAGCTTAGGCAAAAATTTTTGTCTCTCAGTTCTGGATGCTAAAAGTCCTAAATAATGATGTTGGCAGGGTGGTTTCTTCTGCGAGCTGTGAGGGAAGGATCTGTTCCAGGCTCCTCTCCTTTGCTTGGAGATGGCTATATTCTCCCTGAATATCTTTCTTTTCACACAGTGTTCTTTTTATACGGGCATTAATCATATTGGATTAGGGATCCACTCTACTCCAATATGACCTTAACTTAATTAATTGCATCTGCAATGACCCTATTTCCAAATAAGGTCACATTCTGCGGTACTGGGAGTTAGGACTTCAACATATGAATTTTGGAGGGCATAATTCAGTCTATAACATCTATGACTGAGAAGGTACTTTTATGCTCTATTTTATAGATGTAGAAACCGAGGCCCACAGAAGTTAAGTAACTTTCCAAGGTGCCAGAGCTAGTAAGTGGTGGAGCTGGGATTCTCAGGCAGGCAGTCTGATTTTAGAGCTCACATGATTATGCTCTGCAGCCTCTCTGGAAAGCTGGAGAAGAAATACTGTAGAAATAGATTCCAGTTTTCTTACATAGCCAGGCAAGAGATTGGGGTGGGCTGAGAGAGCTGAGTCTGAGACTGCACTCCTGTGGAGAGTCTTAAAAAATCCTTTCTGCTGATGTCTAATAGTATTGTCTTCTAAAAAGTTGGAGGGTATTAAAAGTTGACCTGTGTCCACCAAAAATTGCTGTGTTGAAGTCTTAACCCCCAGTGCCTTTGAATGTGATCTTATTTAGAAGCAGAGTCATTGCAGATATAATTAGTTAGATTAAGATGAGGTCACACTGGAGTACAGTGGGCCCCTAATTCAATATGATTGATGTCCTTATAAAAAGGGGGGAATTGAATACACAGACACTCCTTGAGGGAAGACGCTGTGAAGATACACAGAGAGAAGATGGCCATCTGCAAGCTAAGGAAAGAGGCTTGGAACAGATCCATCCCTCACAGCCTCGGAAGGAACCCACCTGCCAGCACTTTGATCTTGGACTTCTGGTCTCCAGACCTGTGACGTGTAGAAACTGAGGCCCACAGAAGTTAAGGCCTATCTAAATTTTTGTTGTTTAAGCACCACCCCTACCCCCCTCCGCAATTACCTTCTCCACCAGATAATGCTGAATTCAATAAGCAGGGTTTGCCACAGTAGTCTACCTGTCAATGTCTAGTTTATACCCCCCAGATGCCTGTTACCTGTCTGATTTCACCCCCATTAAAACATGGGCTTTGTGTACTCTAACTCTACAGGTCAGGATCAGGGACAAAGCAGGTGTCGTCAGAGCTTCTGAAGCACCAGCGAGGTTTACCTTCTGGTGAGCAAATGGAAGGAAGCATTCACAACAGCATATCCCAGCCCTCAGGCCCAGAATTGAAGCACGGCCTGTGGTGAATGAATTTGAGGTGCATCTTCTACATTTGAGGATTATTTGTCTGGTATTATAGTTTAGCTAGGAGAACAAATGGACATTACCAGGAGGAGTGGTCATGACTGGCCAGAGCTTCATCTTTTAGGGCTTAGTGGACCTGGGGTGATGCTATGGCATAGGTTAGAAATAAATAAAGAGGTTGAATAGCATTATACCAATCATGAAGCTTTGCAGACATGCCCACACTGGGCCTTCTGTGCTTGCTGCTCCCCTGGGAATATCCTCACCCTCTGAGCTCAAACAGGCTTTCCCTGAGCCAGCATAGAGAGGAGCTGCCTGCCCGGGCCACATAGTAAAAGGCCATCAGCCAGGGCAGGGGCACTGGCATCACAGGGTCCTGTTGATCCTTCAAGTCCTGGGGCCAGACGACTAGGGCCACATCTGAGCACTACCGGTAGGTCATGGGCCTGAGTGGAAAACCAGAGACTTTTATCTTGAGAAATTGCACAGCCAGTCTCCTAGAATGTCAAACCCCTACATCAGGACAAACCTGGGTCCCTAGCAAGTCACCACCATCTGATCATTTGAAGAACAGGTTTCAAGTAGAGTCTTAGCACTCTAGGGCTGGGAGGCACCTCTGAGATCATCCAATTTCCCTGGTTTTACATACAAGTAAATGAATATCCAAGAGGCACTATGGGGTAGTTTATAGCAAAATCAAAGCCAGAGGCAATGCCTCCTGATACCCCACCCCACAGCCTGTCCTGGAGGCCTGTGCTGGAGAGATGCCTACACTTGAAGGCTGCTTAGATGGTTTGTTTTATTTGCGTGAAAACAAATTTCCTCATTTCACATTTCTATCAGGTTTTCCATGCCTGCTTCCTCCTCTGTAAAACGGGGGATAATAAATAGTAACTACCATAAGACCAATGAATCAGTACATGTATTGCACTTAGAATTGTTACTGGCACATAAATAAAACACGTAATGTATGGAACATTGTTATTAATATTATTATTATCATTGTATTCATTTCCCAGGACTGTCATAGTACCACAGACTAGGTGGCTTAACAACAAAATTTGTTTTCTCATAGCTTTGGAGGCTAGAAGTCTATAATGAAGGTTTAGCAGGGTCGTGTTCCATTCAAAGTCTCCAACGGAAAATCCTTCCTTGCCTCTCCCAGCTTGTGGTACCTCCAAGCCTTTCTTAGCTTGTGACAGCATAACTCCAATCTCTGCCTCTGTCTTCACATGGCCATCTTCCCTTTGCATCTGTGTTTCTTCTCCTTGCTTATAAGGACACCGGTCATATTGGATCAAGGACTCACCCTATTCTAGGATGTTCTCATCTAATAACATCTATGAAACCCTATTTCCAAATAAGGTCACATTCACAAGCATGAGGGGTTAAGACTTCAACATATCTATTGAGGAAATATAGTTTAACCCATAGCAATCATCGCTGTCAAATCAGCAAATCTTTGAATGAGTTTTGTCATGTGGGATAAAAGGTGATCACTTCTTTCTGGTCATAGCCCTGGACAGAGTTGCCTCAGAGCTTGCCTGTACTCATTTCAATCAGAAAACTGATTTAGATACCAGGTATGCAGAAGTTCCTGATCTGCTAGAGAAAAAAGAGCATTTTTAATTTGTGAAGAAATTGCAAAGCCAACACAGTAATGCAACTCTCTTATTTTCATTTTAGAAAGTCAGAGTTCATCAGTAGAATGGTTTTATTGTGGTAACTTCTTTCTGAACAGCAATTTCTTAGTATTCTGGGTTTGCATATCTAATTCCTTCAGAAATTTCCAAGGGGGAGAAAAGACAACAAAATGAATAAAATGATGACCATGGCACTCCACATATATATTATCCCAGGAGTAAGACTTGCCAGGACAATTTGCCCTCATCATGTATTTAGAAGAGAGGACAATAAGAACAATGCACACATGTATGAACATGCATACAAATGTTCATACATGCATAATATACACATATACATATATGTATACATTGCTTATATACAGTTTTGGGCAAAAGTAGGTTTATAGTTGAAATACAAACAAGTAATACAATAAATAATAATACAAGAATAAACTTTATGTTTCATGAACTCACAACTGTAAACCTACTTTTGTCCATCCCTATATGCAAAGGTGAGTCATTTTCATTACTTCCCAAATTAGTTTATTATTTACTATTGATAAGGTCACTGTAGGTATATAAATGTTTAAATTTATTTTTTGTTGAATTTATTGGGGTGACACTGGTTAATAAAATTATATAGGTTTCAGGTATACAATTCTACAATACATCATCTGTATATTGTATTGTGTTTACCACCCCAAGTCAAGTCTCCTTCACAACCATTATCCCTCCTTTAACCAGTTCTACTTCCCCAAATCCCCTTTCCCTCTGGCAATCACCATACTACTGTTTGTGTCCATGAGTCTTCAGAGGAAATGAGTAAATAAGAAAAATAATTCAACAACATTTGATGATGATTTGAATTCCCCACTTTTACTTGGCAATGTGTTGCAAGCTCTTGCCAATTGAACCAAGAATTGTGGGCCATTTCCCCCACTTGTTATCTATGTCACAAACATCTTAAATTAGTCATTATTTCTATAGCTACTACTAACATCTTGTTACAATACCATATTGGAGGAAGAATTATGGAAACCCTATTTTTGTCCTAATTGTGAGCTTTAGGCTGTTCATTAATTTTCTGTGAGTCATTTGAAACCCAGGATGCTGCTTGGGACTTCAAATTACAGTGGTTTTATGCACTATTGTTCTGTTTCTTCCACATGGAGAACAGATTTTAATGTGGATCTAATTGAGTTAATATAATAAGTGCACTTTTCCTGTGAGCAAATCCCTCCTGGGCTGCTGCTTTCTCTTTGAACATGAATCACATGTTATGAAATTTATAAATACCAAAGCAAATTTGCTTGTGCATTTAAAGGAGACAAGATACCTTGTCATATCTTATTTTATATTCAAAATTCCTTTTCGGTGAAGGTGAGATATTTACTTTCTAAATCTTTGGATAATAGTAGATTTCTCAGGACTTTCTTGAAGTAAAAAAAAATAAGTTAAGTGAGCTAAAACGGATGACAAAATATTCCAAACCAGCCACAATAATGTGGCCTAGTTTTCAAACTACATTTTCAAAACATCACACAGTAGTTCTTGTCAGAGCATTTCACACATTGATTTTTTTTTTACACTAATGGTTTGCTCATTTCTGAATCATTTGCTTGTTCAAACTGAGCAAGCAGCAGTGACAAGCAGAAATGACTCTATTCTCATCTTCTAAAAATGGCCTCAGGCACAAAATCATATTTTTCCTCCTGCTTTTTGGATGACATCAGAAAGTGGGATGGCACCTGTCCAAAATGAGGTACCAGCAGGAGGTCCCTGGTGGAGCCCAGTCATTCTGATTTGAGTCTGTATTTGTCAGACATCTCCTTGGGCATTAGAGGCTCCTGGCAATGACTGCCAAGCTTTTCCCCATTCTCCCTCCCATCACTTGACTACCACACTACTTTCACTAAGCTTTGCAAGTCCCTCCATTATCATGCATTCATTAACCAACATTCATTAAGTGACTGCTATGTGCCAGACACTGAATTAGGTGATGGGGACCCAAACATACTGTCCCTATCTTAAAGGGCAAAGTGTGTCAATCCCTTCATCCCTTGGAGCCCCTAGAATACTTAGGCATTAGGCCTCTAACACCCCATTTTGGGTCCCATAGGACTGGAAAATCTAAAGCATATGAGTCTTTTATTAGATTTCTATCTTCCAAACTGGCTTTGTGAATGCAAAGGAAAGATTCAGAAAAGAGGTGGGGGAAAACTAACATCCATGCAATCTATGACAGTAATTTCACTCTTAGGCATATCTCCAAAAGAAATGTGTGCTCATGCATCAAAAGACATACAAGAATGTTCATAGCTGCACTATCCATATGCCTCCATCTGAAAACAACCCAAATGTCCATCAACAGTACAATGGATAAATAAACTGTGGTATACAGTGTGGAACACTATAAGAGCAATAAAAATAATAAACTACAGCTGAATACAAGAAAATATGTAAATATCACAAATATAATGTTGAGTGAAAGAAGCCAGGTCCAGAAATATACGCGCGTGTGTGTGTGTGTGTGTGTGTGTGTGTGTGTGTGTGTATGTGTATATATATCATGTGGTTCCATTTACATAAAGTTTTAAACAGGCAAAACTAAGTATTTAGGGTTGTACACTAGTGGTAGAAGAGTAAGGAAAAGCAAGTAAGTAATTGATGAAAAGTCAGGGCAATGGTTATCCTTAGGAGGGTGGAATGGCGATTGGGAGGGTCACAGCCCACTCCTGGGATTCTGGCACTGTTTAATTTCTCATCCTGGGAAGTTATTACAAGGACAGAAAGCTGCATGTTTATGTGGTAGACACATTTTGTATGAATATTTTATTTTAGAGTAGAAAAGTTTTTTTAAAAGATGAAGTTAAAAAATATACAGATATTTGAGTGTAAGGTTTATGTGGGTAATAGCAGGAAGAGACTCTTGGCTTTGTGAGTTATTCACTGTTAACCTTAAAGAAAGAAGGTCCAGTAAAACTGTGGGTCAGTAGCCACATTTTAAGGGGTTAGGAAAGAAAGAAATAGTTTTTAAGAAAACAGAGGCTAATAGTAAAGAGTTTTCTGATAATAGGAAGGGGAACATGAAGTAGATTAATGGGGTAGGAAGTTTACATTTTTATTCCATTTTATTTTTAAGACTATGAGAGACTTCAATTGAAATCTATATGAAGAGATTTATAATGCTTATGATGGGGAATGTAATCGATGTATAAGGTCCAGGGTTGTAAACCACAGCTGGTAAGATTGGCTGTTCTTGGTAGGGGGTCTTTCTTCAGTGATGGGCATACAGGAAGAATTCTAGGGGAATGATAAGGGGGGGATCAAAGAGGAAATATGAAAATCAGAGGGCCCTCTTTCTGTTCATAAGATGAGAGATGATCACATGGCCTTGGGGATCTGTCACAGAAGGTGAAAGGCGCTGAAATAGCCTTGCGGACCTGAGAGAGGTAGACAGGTCCTACCTAAGCCAATACCAGGGCTTATGGGTAGCCATCGAGGTCCAGCTGAAGGTAGTTGAAAGAATGAGGGTGGACTCAATAAGCAAGGCTTTGGGGATTCTCTGGCAAGCACAATAGATTGAGAATAATAACAGTAATTGGGGCAGTTCCATTTATTATGGTTTGCATATCAATGGTAAGGGCAGGCATTGCTATAGACATATTTTTGCAGGGAAAGTTTAGAAACTGAAGTGGTAAAAAAAAAATGCTGTTCCCTTGTGTGTATTTTTTCTCAATAAATAGCAACAAGATTATTTTCTGAGAATGGAGTTAAGAAAAAGTCCTACAGAAAATGGAGAAAATTTGAGTCTTTAAGGGAAAAGGGAGAGGGAGCTGATCAAAGTCAAGTACAAGAAGAACCTGGCTGAAGGTCAAGGCCTTGAGACTGCTGCAGCATGAATCTGTGTGATTGTAGAATTTTTCCCATCAGCACCCAGCTTCTTGGAAGGAAAAACAAAGCGGCAGCACTAACCCAGTACCATTTTTTTTCTGGGTGAGTATCGCAAGGGTTGGGGGAATGGATGGTGGCAAGGAATTTCAAGATGTTGTCAAAGAGCGGTTTATGCTTTCTCCATGGTACCCAGGGTTGGAAAGAAAAGCCAGAAGAGGAGCTTCCAGATAAAATGGGGTGCCGTGGTTAAAGACATTGGGCAGAAGAAGTGAAATGATGAGAGCATTAGAAGTTTGAAGATTGTTGTCACCTGGAAGGATGTCAGGTGATTGTTCCAACTGATGGCAGTTTCTAGGGTGGGGGTGATGACTGAAATGAAGAGGTCGTTCAAATAAAGAGGTCTAGGAAGTGCAAGGATAGGTTATTAGATGAATGTCTTAAATGAACATTGAAACCTTCACAGGATGATAAAGAGGTTTTAGATTTTATGGCAACTATGACTGAATATACTGGCTGCCTGGACTATTGTGTTGAGAAGGCCATTTTAAGGGCCACATAGTAAGAGTGCCATTGATAGATTAGCAATATTTGCCCAGAGGAGTGAAGAAGAGTAATAAATAAGCCATATATTTGCGGTACCTGTTCAAAGATTATGTCAGGTGTTAAGATGTAGAAGAAACTAAGTAAGGTATGACTTAAAAACTCAAAGAATGAGAGGTAGTGAAGGACTAGTTCAAGATTAGTTACATTCAATAAATATTAAAAAATCACCAAGTTGATTTTCTTTTCTAACTAGGCTTTTTAACGAGGCTTCCTTCATCTTTCCTCAACTAGTTCCTATCATGAATCCAAGCCCCCATCTATTTTAAAGATCTTCCTTTAAAATGTTTGAGGTTTGTCTAATCAAATGTCATTCAGTGGAAATCTGTACAGTAATGTCCATAGACATTTAAGGATTTCCCAACTGTTCTTACAGAACCCCACTGGGCCCTTAGAAAGGATCCCAGGGTTTTGTAGAAGAGAAAGAAAGCACATTGGACCTTTCATAGAAGGCACACTTTTATTATCTGTGAAATTCAACTGGCTATTTAGAGTATGAATGCTCTGTACTTAGAACAGTGGAAAGATGGGCTAAATTATAGCTCCATTTTAATGAGCATGTATATTATTTTAAGTAATATTCATGATAGCCCTGTGGATCAGATATCACCACCATTTGTATTTGTTGTTTTAAATTATTTTTAATTGCAAGAAAATACTGTGTAGTATAAATTGAAAATCTCTTTTTTTAAACATATTTCATCCCTCAGAACCTTGTCTGTTTTGCTGATAGAGACAGTGGTAGAGGTGATAATGAAAGCCCGGTTTGTCTAACTAAATAATCTCTGTTTTATGACTTAAACACTACTGCCTAGTGCTGGTCTTTTCTAGGAAGGACACTAGTGTGGCTGAGCTGAGTGAGCCAGGGAGAAAGTCATAGGAAATGGGGTCAGAAAGGTGAGATCTTACAGGTCATGGAAAGGACTTTGATTTTTACTCTAAGTGAGTTGGGAATCAATTGGAGAGTTTGAGCAGAGAAATTACATTATTTTACTTAGTTTTTTTTTTTTTCTTCTAAAAGCTTACTCCATATGCTGGGTTGAAAATAGATTTCAGAGGAAAATGACAGAAGGAGAGATGAAGTTGAGGATCTTTTACAGTAAGAGGTGAGAGACAATGATAACTTAGACAAGATGGTAGTAATGGAGGTGGTGAAAGGTGTTTGGAGTCTGGATAGATTTTGAAAAAGAAATATAAAAGATTTTCTGATAGCCCAGCCAGGGTAGCTCAGTGGTTGAGCATTGACCTATGAACCAGGAAGTCACAGTTTAATTCCCAGTCGGGCACATGCCCAGGTTAGGGGCTTGATCCCTGGTGTGGGGCATGCAGGAGGCAGCTGATCAATGATTCTCTCTCATCACTGATGTTTCTCTCTCTCTCTGTCTCTCTCTCTTGCTCAAATTAATAAAAATATATTTAAAAAAAAAGATTTTCTGATAGATTGAGAATATGTTGTGAGAGAAAGAAAGGAGTCAAGGTTGACTCCAAAGACTTTAGTCTGCATAACAGGGAGGATGGGTAAGAATGGAAGAAGTAGATTTGGGGTAGAGGGAGAATTGTGTTCCTTTTGACATGTATTGAGTTTGAGATATCTATTAAATATCCAGGTGGAACTTGAGTAGGCAATTGGATATCAAGGGAGAAATCTAGGCTTGAAATGTAAAGCTGTGAGAATGAATATCACTGAAAGAGTCTTCAGAACTCAGGAGGATGAGGAGGAACAAGAAAAGGAGATTAAGAAGGAAAAACCAGTGAGGAGAACTGAGAGTGATGACCTAGAAGCCAAGTGATGAAAATATTTAAAAAAGGAGGCAGTAATCAACTGTGTAAAATGCTGCCAAGAAGTCCAATAAGGTGAAGATTGAAATTTGGCCATTGGATTTGGTAATGTGGAGATCACTAAAGATCTTGATATAAGCAGTTTGGGGGAAACAATTTTGAGAATGAAAGACTGAGAAATTGAAAGTACTGAATTGAGAGGGCTCAATGAAGGAGATTTGCTAACTCAAGGGCAGTTGCCACAGGGGAAAGTGGGAACCAGGGAAGTTACATTTTCTAAGACTGGTGGTAATTCAACATGTTTGCACATTGCTGGGAATGACCCAATAGAAAAAGAAAAATTGTTGATAAGAAAAGAGAAAAGATCATTGCTAGCAGTATGTTTGTGATAAATATGAAGGGAAGGGATCAGTGTGCAGTGGAAGAGTTTGGCTTTAGGTAGGAACCCAACTAGATCACCCAGAGCAACAAGAGGGAAAGCAGGGCACTTATGTATAGATGTAGTTAGTTAGGAGAAGTAGGAGTTGGCAGGATAGGGACGTTCTCTTATGAGAGCTTCTTCTTCTTCTTTTTTTTTCTTCAGTAAAATAGAAAGAGGTAAACGGATGGAGGAGGTGCTGGAGGTTTGAAGAGAGAAGAAGGCATGTAAAACAATGATCTTTGGAAGTGGAGGACTGGATGGGATAGTGACAATGTAGAAAGATTGCCAGCAGCTCTAGTGCCACTGCGATTGGGAGTCATGAGTTTAAAATGAGATTTGTCAGTGTGGTTGCAGACATTCTCTCCAGCTACAGTCAGCTGCTAGGGTTCAGGTGAAGAGTAGGAGGGGAGGGTTTCAGCAGGGCTTTCCCAGGGAGATGCAATGAAGGAAAGGGACTCAAGGGAATGTAAATGGGACTTAATAATGCAAGTGACTGATTGTCAATGATGGGCCATGAGTATAAGGTGAGTAAAGGGAAGTAAAGACTTTAGAGGGTCCCTAACCAGTTTGGCTCAGTGGATAGAGCGTCAGCCTGTGGACTGAAGGGTCCCAGGTTCGATTCCAGTCAAGGGCATGTACCTTGGTTGCTGGCACATCCTCAGTAGGGGGTGTGCATGAGGCAGCTGATCGATGTTTCTAACTCTCTATCCCTCTCCCTTCCTCTCTGTAAAAAAAAAAAATATCAATAAAATATATTTAAAAAAAAAAAGACTTTAGAGGGGCCAGGGACAATGAAAGGGATGGATTGTAGGTCCTGATGAGGTTGAAAAATTGTTGAAGTTGGGGAGTATTGGAGGAAATAGCCTGGAAAGATAGGGTCAGGAGGTCTGAGAATAGGATGCATGAAGTGGCCAGGTCTAGGTTATGACTATGAAGTATGTGACTGAGGTGAGACAAAGGAAAATCAGCATTTTCCTCTCCTCTATGTTCTTATTGTGGGTCTTCTGTCCACAATAAGAACATAGAGGAGAGGAGCCATATCTTATAAATCTTTGCCTTTCTTCCCAACCATCTAGCACAGTGCTATAGATTTAGCAAAAGCTTTTTTAATGTTTATGAATGTGTTGAATAAAAAGTTCAACCTTTGAGGAATACAGAAAAACCAGGGCAATGAGAGTCAGATTTTCTACCATAAACTATTACTTTCTGCATTTTCCCTCCTCCCCCACAATTATTGTCAAGCCATTGAGTTCAACTAAAAGGAATCCCTGGCCTTAGAGGGATGAAAGTAATGGTTTCAATTATTAAAAGCCAACCATAGAATTCCATGGCAGGAGGTCATTTGTAATTTCCAAAAGCATAAATTTGGACTTAATAGTTTGGAGTCTTAGCTGCTAAGTGAGACCAAACAGCTATATAATTCTACATCTCAGTGTGACCATGTTATTTTATAGCTATGCCGGCATTCTATGAGGAAAGAAAACAGATTATGTGTAAAAATGTCTCAAAATGAAAGCAGTACCATAGAGGTGCCTGCATACAAACCTCAAAGATGTAACAAAAAACAAAACACAAAACCCATCCACATTTTACACCCATTTTTTAAAAAATGGGCTCACCATTTTAATCTGTATTTCAGCATATTGCTAAATACTCAGGCCAAAAAGCATCAAGCATTGGGGAAAATTATCTTCAGCCAAAATTAGCATTAGTGATAAGCTTAGGGAAACAACAGAAGAAACACACAAAACCTGTTGGGATCATAGGCTGGGAGAATAAAAATAAACCAAGATTTTAAAAAGCAAAAACATCTTGTCAGATAAAACATACTGCCTTTCCCAGCAGTGGAGGGATAATTGAGAGGCTGAGGATTATAGTAATCAGTCAATCTGATCACATAGTAGTTTTGGTAAGGGAAAGATTGGAGATTTAAGTTAATGTTGTTTTGGCAAGAGCCTACTTCCTCTCCACTTGCCCTGCCCAGAGTGACAAGGTATTTCTAGGATCAGGTAGAACAGTAATCCCCACTCTCATCCCCCACCCCCTGTGCAGTCCTCACCCCCTTGTGGTTTTCTGCAATCTACAAATCTCACTTACTGAATTCCCACAACTCCCTATGCAGTCAGTATTAGTATCTCATTTTGAGGATGTGAGTTGGAGACTCAGAGGGTCCAGGTGATCTGCTCAAGAACATCAGCTATTATATAACAGAGCAGTGATTTAAATCAACCTTCTGGGTCCAGGTCAAGCTTTTTTAAAATTTCAACCAGTCCTATGTTTATGAGAGTCCAACATGAAGAAATCTTGTCAGTTCCCTGGGGTATTTGTCCTCGCTTACTGGTGAAACATTTCCATCAGGATTAGCGTTGGGGATGAAAGAACATCCTGGAAGTAGGTTTTCAGTCTTGTCCTTAAGAAAATTGTGTCTTGAGAAACCAAGATGGCGGCATAGGTAAACACCTGAACTTGCTGCCTCGCACAACCACTTCAAAACTACAACTAAAAGACAAAACGGACATCATCCAGAACCACAGAAAGGCTGGCTGAGTGGAAATTCTACAACTAGAGGGGAAGAGAAAAGCACACTGAGACTCGGAGGAGCTGCAGAAATTAAGTGCAGAGGTATTGAGGCGTGCGTGCACTGAAAGGGCTGGCAACTGAGTACTCGGTTGTCTTTCTCAATCGGGAGGGAGACACAAGCTCCCGGCTGCTCTGAACTCCAGTTCCAGGTGAGACTCTGGGGACCCAGACTCATACGGGGAGAAACTGGACTGTCTGGCAGCGGACGGAACTCGAGGGCAGCTTTCTCTCAGAGGTGCTTGCAGTGATTACTGAGGGACACTAAGACCCGGGGGCCTCTTAGGGAAGGGCTGATGGGAAGCCATTTCAGGTGATGGCTCCACCCTGAGACCCCACCCCACCCAAGCTGTGCACAGAGGCTTTTGCATATGAATGTCCTGGTCCATTGAAATCTAAAATTACCTAACAAACTGCAGCTGAGTCAGAGAGACCCAGAACACACAAAAGAAGGCCCAAGGCCCTGCAGCAGCTTGCATTGCTTCACAGCTGGGCCTCATCTGGGCACCTCCAAAACCCAAACAAAGAAGAGGAATCTGCAGATCTCTTCATAGCTCCTGCTGGGTGGCTTCAGGCAGAGGCTAAATTAGCACCTCCTTGGAGATCCAAGAGCCAGTGTACCCAGTGGTTAGGGTGGGACCATCCAGATTGCAACTCCTCAGATCCATAATGGACACACTCAGGGGGCAGACTCAGTGGGCACCAAAGTCCCACTGAAGCAAATCTTGCCCCAGAAGTTCTCCCATAATAGACACAGCTGATTCTCACAGCCAATTGGCCTGGAGGTCAATTCCTCCCAGTGATACCAACAACAATCAAGGCTGTGCACACAGCCCACAAAGGAGTGCACCAAGAGTGTCCACCTCAGGTAACTGGGGAGGCTGAGCCACTGGGCCCTATAGGACACCCAGCACACAAAGCCACTCTATCAACACAGAAAAGCAGCCAAAATGCAGAGACAAAGAAACAGGTCACAAATGACAGAAATGGAGGAAAGCAAACAACTGGATATAGAGTTCAAAACCATGGTTATAAGGTTTTTCAAGAATTTTCTAGAAACCGCTGATAAATTTAGTGAGACAATTGAGGATATGAAAAAGGACCAACTAGAAATTAAGCATACACTGACTGAAATAAAGAATAATATCCAACAGCAGACTAGAGGATCACAAGAATCAAGTCAAAGATTTGAAATACAAAGAAGCAAAAAACACCCAACCAGAAAAGAAAAAAGAAAAAAGTACCCAAAAATATGAAGATAGTGTAAGGAGCCTCTGGGACAACTTCAAGCATACCAACATCAAAATTATGGGGATGCCAGAAGAAGAGAGAGAGCAAGATATTGAAAACCTATTTGAAGAAATAATGACAGAAAACTTCCCCCACCTGGTGAAAGAAATAGACTTACAAGTCCAGGAAGCGCACAGAACCCCAAACAAAAGGAATCCAAAGAGGACCATACCAAGACACATCATAATTAAAATGCCAAAAGCAAAAGACAAAGAGAGAATCTTAAAAGCAGCAAGAGAAAAAGGGTTAGTTACCTACAAGGGAGCACCCATATGATTGTCAGCTGATTTCTCAACAGAAACCATGCAGGCCAGACGGGAGTGGCAAGAAATATTCAAAGTGATGAATAGCAAGAACCTACAACCAAGATTACTCTACCCAGCAAAGCTATCATTCAGAAATGAAGGGCAGATAAAGATCTTCACAGATAAGAAAAAGCTAAAGGAGTTCATCACCACCAAACCAGTATTATATGAAGTGCTGAAAGGTATTCTTTGAGAAGAGGAAGAAGAAGAAAAAGGTAAAGATAAAAATTATGAACAACAAATCCATATCTATCAACAAGTGATCTAAAAATCAAGTGAATAAAAAATCTGATGAACAGAATAAACTGGTGAATATAATAGAATCAGGGGCATAGAAAGGGAGTGGACTGACAATCCTAGGGGGGAAAGGGGTGTGTGGGGTGCAGGAAGAGACTGGACAAAAATTGTACACCTATGGATGAAGACAGTGGCGGGGGGGCAGGGGTAAGGGCAGAGGGTGGGGTGGGAACTGGGTGGAGGGGAGCTATGGGGGGAAAAAAGAGGAACAACTGTAATAATCTGAACAATAAAGATTTATTAAAGAAAAAAAAGAAAATTGTGTCTTTCTTCATTATGTCCTATGTCTGTTTCTTCTTTCAGTTCCAGTTGACCTCCTTGACCTCACACTGATTGTGCATTTGGAAACAAACTGAAAACAACAACAACAAAAAATGCTTTTAATTACAGTAAATATGCTATACATTAAAGGAAATTACCACTTCCCAAAATCCATAAGCAAGGGAATTGCTGCCTATGACAATTTGCTGAAAATTAAATGTTATCTGCATAGTATTTGTGTGGCTATTGTGAATTACAGATATGGAAATATTTTGATTGGTTTTCTTAGGCATTATTATAATGGGCTATAAGCTTAATCTCTATAGGGCTTTAAAGAATGCATTAAAAACAAAGACCACTGAATCAGTTGACAAGAAAAGAGAGTTATAAAGAACTAGCTAAAAAGTATATTTATTTCCTTGCAAAAATCTCATAAGTGTGAGTAATTGAGAAACGCATTACACTGAATCCCAACTTTAGGCTGACTTTGGGTGAATTGGGCTCTTTTGAATGACCTCCATCTCTGCTTCTTTCTCTTCCTGCTTTTTTAATTCCTCTGCTGCTTTGTTTCTTGGGCTCTGCTTTTTTGTGATCCTTTTTGGTCCTGGCTTCTACTCTCTAGTGGCTTCTATTTTCTGTATCTTTCTGTGGATGCCCTGGCTTTCTCTCCACTCTACTGTTGGCTGAGTCTGTGAGTATTAAATGTCAAAAGTCAGGGATCTTCTAGAAGACCTGTTGTTACTTGTAGAGCATGTCTGTTGGGCTGAGCTCTAGTGCCAAGTCGGCACCAGCATAGAGACGCCTATTCTGGACTCTACTTCAAACAAATGTAGCCAGGGGATGGTGATGTTTACATTTAAGAAGCTCCTCAAAGTGGTCTGTAAATACAGTTGGCACCAGTGTAACTGGCAGAAGAATAGAACCATTCCAGGAGATGATCTTTGAGGTCACTTCTAAGAGTCCAAGACTGTCAATTCTGAATAAGATTCAATTAGATGTGTTGGACAGTGGATATGAGATTGCTTTTTCATACACACTCTTTCATTTATTTCTTGTAACAAACTAGGGAGTTTTGTGGTGTGAGTTTTTTTAACCCTAATTTATGAATCTAAGATGCCATTAGTTATAAGCTGAACCATTATTTTATATACTATTAAGATTAAAAGGATATTGCTAATAAAACTTTGATACAATATTCTCTTATCACTTGGCTTTTTATTGTGTACATATCAAAATAACTCTCTTAGACTTATTTGGGAATAGCTTTTTACTACATATCATTTTTATACGTGATTGAAAGTAAAATATATCAAAATAAATTAGTTAACATATTCGGAAAGCCTCTTCACTTTAGAGTCTGAATCTCTGAATTACTTTTTCATTGGGTTGTCTGAAAAGGCCTGTGTTTTTGCACTTGATCTTGTCCTTTAGGCCATCAAGCACATGTGTGATTGTGTTTTTCTTTAAAAAGTGCTCCACTATTGTTTCTGATATTTTCTTACATGTTGCTGATACCCATTTTGCTGGTTTTGATGTGAGGACATTGTTTTTACCTTATCAGAAGTTGTGTAAAGTTTTCCACCCGCAACCAGGACTCACAACACTTCCTCAAATTGTTCTCAAATGGCAAGGAGAGCTATAGCTGTCCAGTCAAGCCATCAGAAATAATACGTTTACATATTCACAAGCAATAACAGCTATGTCACAATTGCCCTCTGGTTATTCAGACTGTAGGATGTTGCCAAGTGGAAGATATTACAATGATAAAAGGTATCTTAGAATCAACAAAATAGGTATTATTATTATTATTATTATTATTATTATTAACTTATAGGTGAGGCTCAGGGCCATTTTCACCTGGTTCTCTGTGGAAGAGGTGGGAAGAAAATTAAAAGTTCCTGAGTATTACTTGTGTGGGTGTTGTAGACACTTCATTTGAATTATGTCATTTAATGCCCAGAAAAAAACTTTTTGAAGTGTGCATTGCTTTAAAGATGAGAAAACAAAGATTAGAAGGTTAAATAACTTTCCTACCCTCTCCAATCTGGGACCCTTCGAGGGATGTCCGACTGCCCGTTTAGGCCCTATCCCACTGGGCAGTCGGACATACCTCTCACAATCCAGGACTGCTGGCTCCCAACCACTTGCCTGCCTGCCTGCCTGCCTGATTGCTCCTAACCACTTCTGCCTGCCAGCCGGATCACCCCCTAACTGCTCCCCTGCCAGCCTGATCGATGCCTAACTTCCTTCCCCTGCCATCCCAATTGCCCCTAACTGCCCTCCCCTGCCAGCCTGGTCGCCCCTAACTGTCCTCCCCTGCAGGCCCAATCGCCCCCAACTGCCCTCCCCTGCTGGCCTGGTCACCCATAACTGCCTTCCCTTGCCAGCCTGGCTGCCCCTAACTGCCCTCCCCTGCTGGCCTGGTCCCCCCAACTGCCCTCCCCTGCAGGCCTGGTTGCCCCCAACTGCCCTCCTCTGCCAGCTTGGTTACCCCTAACTGCCCTCTCCTGCAGACCTGATCGCCCCCAACTGCCCTCCCTTGCAGGCCTGGTCCCTCCCAACTGCCCTCCCCTGCTGGCCTGATCACCCACAACTGCCCTCCCCTGCCGGCCATCTTGTGGTGGCCATCTTGTGTCCACATGGGGGTGGCCATCTTTGATCACATGGGGTAGCCATCTTGTGTGTTGGAGTGATGGTCAATTTGCATATTACCTCTTTATTATATAGGATCATTAGAAGGCAGAGCCAGAATGCAAATCCAGATCTTTCTTGTTCTCAGTTAGGCCAGTCCATAAAGGTTAGAGTGGGATTAGAAGATTGAGCAAGAAAGGCAACTAAGATTCAGAGAAATCATTCTTTATCAGACTAGCAAACTAACAGGTCTGGTGGTCAAGGCTGCCTGCTTGGAATAAGAAAACAATCCTGGCTTGCTGCCTTGTATACCCTAGGCTTTGAGTGGGGCTCATCATCTCTCAGGGGCTATACCTATCATACAGGAAAGTTACAGTATGCCAATCACATTCTGCAGTTATTTCTTCCATTTAATCCATCCTGCTGCAGATCTGACCAGGGCCTACCACTGAGTCTAGAGCCTTACTTTCGTTTTCTGTTTTGTTGTTGGTGGAGGTGGTGGTGATGGTTTATTTTGTCCTAAGGTACTAAAAGGATTTCATTTCATAAGGAGATCCCAAAGACATAAGTGCTTCCCCCCAACCCCCCTCTTTCATTTCATTCAACAGATAGACAATAATGACAGGATGTTATCCAGTATAAAAATAACTTGAAATGGGACCACAGCTGTTTCAAAGTGTTGTACCCGAGATTAATGTTTCCACTATGGGCAGAAAAGAATGGAGGGACATAGATTTTATTGTTACGGATTACATTGCTGCTCTGAGCTCTTGGTGGGCAGCTGGGGGCCAACATGAAAAGGCAAAGGGCAAGAAGTCAGAACAAAATGGGACTAGAGCTCTCCATGAGATGGGAGTGTTTGAAGAGATTCACTTTGCAGTTCCCGTTGTCCAGATGTTCCCCGTGTAGCTGCGGGAAGCAGGGCCATCTGCCACTCCTACTAAGCCATGGCAGATAGTCTATTCTCAGCTCTATGAAATGCCCTTGGCCAGAAGTAACTGGTATGGACTCAAGGTTGCTCAGAGTATCCTGTACTCCCTTCCATACCCAGGAGAAGCAACTAGTGGAGAGGTCTCTGGGGAGCAATGCAAGCCGGGTAGATTTCAACAACAGTAAATAGCTATAGCATATTGAGCACATCCCATGTTTCAGATGTTTTACACATTTCACCTCATTCAAGCCTTACAACCTTCCCATGAATACCTATTATTACTGCCATTTTTAAATAAGGAAATTGGGATTTGGAGTGGGTTAAATGACCTGCCAGAGTTCACACAGTCAGCAAATGACTGAATTAAGGTTTGAATGACGGCCCAGGCTGTCCTCCTTCTGCTATGCTGCACTGCCTCACAATCTGAATATGTGGGCCCTGAACTGGTTGCAACCATAGTGACCAAACAAAGATTCCTACTCCAGAAAAAAAGAAAAGAAATGCCCCCAGGTTGAGGTAAGCTCTGCTTCAGTTCAAAGAATCACAGATATAAAATAAATAAGTGAATAAACAAAAACAAGAGTTTCGTGTTTTCTCCTGCCTTCAAGATTGTTTGTACAAGTTTTATATTGTTTGGGCTTGGTGCCAACCCTTTCCTTTTTCTTCAGTTCTCCCTCTGACCATCAGGTCCTACATCCCATCCAGCTCCAGGCTCTCTGGTGCCCTGAGTCTGCCCTTTCTGACCTCCTGGCCTATCCTATCTCTATCCTGGCTCATCTCGATTTGAAAACCCACTCCTTTGGCACTTTTCACACAGGCCAAGCTGACAAAAAAGCTCTATATAGAGTCTATCTGGGAAATGGGTGAGAGTTGGGAAGATGATTTCCCAATAAAGCCTTGATCGTCACATAAAACCAGTTTGATAGACCACTCAGGACAGAAAAAGATCTGCATGGCAAACCAAAATGGGGTAGTCACGTTCTGATGGAATTCTGGGGTCTCTAATGTTGGAGAATTGGTACCAGAGATGTCTATAGACATTCAGGTCTACTCAGTCTTGGTTCAAGGTTTGGTGGTGGGACTTCTGGGCATAGATGAACAGGAACTGAGAGAGAGAGAGAGAGAGAGAGAGAGAGAGAGAGAGAGAGAGAGAGGTGTTCTGACTAAGAAGATGCAGTGCAGGATGACTGTGTTGCAAGGAGCACTAGAAGCTATGATTCAAGTAGGAAAAAGTAAGCAGATGTGGGGTATTTAAAGTAATTTGAGGTATTTCAAGTATTTTGGAATTTCAAGTAATCTTTCCCTCTCAGTTACCATCTCTTATTTTCGTAAACCCGTCTTCCTTTTGTCTTGTTGATCATTTTATTCACTCAACAGATATTCTACTATATCTGATTTCCTAGGACTCTGAATTCACTTTATCAGGGAAAAAACTCATTCTCATTCAACTTCCATATGAAGAAGAACATTATTCAAATATGCCTCCAGATATCCTCTCTGGAGTGCTTTATTGACTCTTTCAACTGCATCATCTCATTCAGCAAGACATTTCTCCTTATTAAGCCTAGGGAGGCTCAATAAATGCTCAGCTGCCTCCCATAAAAAAGTCCAAGGAAAGATTCAGTATCTATACACACATCGCCCTATTTGATCTTCACCCAAGCCTTACGAGATATTATCTTTATTTTTATAGTCTTGATAATTTATAATTGTATTGGATCAGAAAGATTGGGAAGCCTACCCCAGGACACATGGCCAGAAGTAGCATAGCCAGAACTAATCACAAGATTTTTGTAGTTTCCACCATGGGATTCAACATTGCAAAGACAGCAAGGGATTCTAAAAATGACTGGACAGAAAAGCAGTCAGCAGACAAGCTTTAGTCTAACACTATGGGAACAGAATTGAAAGTCAAATATGTTCTAAAATATAATGCTTAAACCATACACCTTCAAAGAACATATACAGCAACCACATCTCAGTGGTGATTGGGCATGGTTTCCATAGCAGTATGATTTATTTCCAGTAGAATTTGTCAGCTTAAAATAGTAGGCTTACCCTCATTGAAAGAAACAAAACATTCATCAATATTTATTTTTCCATTATACAAAGATTGTAAGGTTTGGATATGGCAAAGAGACAATAATTCTCACCACAGAGAAAACAGGAAATAAGATCACCATGTTTGTCTGGAACAAAATGGATTCCTGTTGGTCTTGAGATGCTACACTGAGTGCCAGATGTGACATGCCAAGGCTGGATGTCTGGATTTGCAGATCTGCATGTCAATGCAATGCCAGCAAGTGGATTATAATGCACAGAAGTTTAAACTGGCCTTCCTTAAGTAGAAAAAAATTTAAAGAGAAAGAATGATTTTCTCTAAGAAGGAACACTTAGCCTTGAATGGGACAGGGAAACAGAGCTAAAAGAAAACAACAGTAATGAAAGCTAACACTTAATGTGTTCTTTCTCTGTCAAACACGATTCTACAATCCTCCTATGAGTGAGTGATCTCTGTTACTCTTCCCAACAGCCTCTTGAAACAGGCACTATTACTACCCCTGATATATGTAAAAACAGATGCACACTCAGTTCTGTGTCTTGCCCAAGGGCACACATAATTGGGAAATGGCAAAACTTGGATTTGAGTTCTAGAAGCCTGGCCCCACAGCCTGCACCTTTTACTACTCTTCTACACAGGCAATGACATTTTTTTTAAAAAGGGAAAGTTTCTTGCCCAAGCTTCCACAGGGTCTAAAGTGACTGAACTTAAAATCTTAGACTGCAGGTTCACTGGGTTTCCCATCATGCAAGACCGGCTCTTCATGCACAGGGTAGGGTAGTAGGAGAACTAAGAGACTTGTGAGAAGAGTGGTGAAAGTGCCAAACACACCTGATTTTCTCATGCTTTAAATAAACATACTTGTTCCTCTAGTTTCTCCAAAACTCCCTCGACAGCTCAAACCCTGCTAAAGCTACTACTTTAAGGGTGTGCCCAAGTTTGATGGAGCTACAATTTGATGAGCTGATAATTATTAAGCCTCAGATTTGAACTTGAAATTCCTCTGCCATACTGTGGGGGCTGGATCTGCGTTTCTTTTAGCCAAGGAATGATGATGATGTAGAATGGCTGCATTCCACACTCCAGCTATCTTTGCTGATCTTGTGGATAAAAATATCTTGATTACAAACAGGGACTTTGGCAGCTACTTGAGGAGACAGAAAACCAAAAAGTTTGTCTAAGAACTGGAGTATGAAGATAAGCATGAAGGAGGCAGTTGTGTATAGTAATTAATAATGTCACTTCTGGGGGAGAGGGCAAACTTCAGTTTGAACATCTACTAGGTCAGTAACCTTGAGCAAGTTCTATAACCTCTATAAGTCTCCATTTTCTCATCTGTAAAATGCGGCTGATAGTACCACACTCAGAGTGTTGTAGAGTTTGATGCGATAGCCAGTATAAAGCAGTTAGAACACGGTAAGCAGCTGGCACACTGTAAACCTTACTCCCTGTTCCTTTGTCCTTTGTACTCCAACTGAACTTCTCTAAGTTCTCCAGAATGCCACATGCTATAAGGCACTGGTGCCTTCCACTCTGCCTGGAAGGCTCTGCCCCTAACTGTCCTCTTGAAAAACTCCTTTTCTTTCTTCAAGTTTAGCTCAAGTGCTTCATGACTCACCCAGACAGTCTGTGTATCTCTTCCATCCTTCCACTGTTTCTAGTAATCCAGCATTATACTCCTCATTAAATTGTAATGACTTGTCAGAATGTCGTTCTCTTCATTCCATTCTTTGATTTTACAATAATCCTGGTACCCAGTGCAGACGCTGGTACATAATGGGTGTTCAATAAGCACTTGCTGAATAGATTAACAGGCAAACACTGAGCTTCAGTATAAAGTTCAGGCTGATGCTCAATAAAATAAGAGAATTTCAAGAGTTATTAACAATCTAATACAATCAATCAGGAAGACCAACCATAAAAACTAAAGTGCATTCTCATTTTGGTTTTAATTGAACTCCAAACTTTAGAAATTATAGTTCAAACATAATTAGACCCAGAAGATATTCTAGATCATATTGTGACAGAAGGAGACTCATGAGACCAGTGGAAGGAGGCTGAGATCATGACCAAACTAGTACCAGAGACATTCCACAGGATTCACATTCTTATTTTAGGTCCCGATCAGCAAAGTAACATTGACTTTTTTGCCACCTAGTTATTTATCTGAATAATATTGCACTAAGAGACATAAAAGCACATCAGGAATAACGATTGTCTTTCACACTAAACAGTCTATGGAACTAGTTATGTCCCTTTCATTCTTCTAAAGGGACAACCAGTTCTTGGACAGTTTCACTGCAATGGAAACAGAGCTAAGTCTGGAAACCAGCCCATCTACACAGTTCAAAGCTTCTCTGGTCTAGATTGCTCTAGCAGACAGGATACTCCAGTTAGATAAGGGCAGAATATTTCCACATTTTCTAAGTGAGAACGGAGGGAATATGCACTAAAGAAAAACTTTTTAAAGACACACTGCAGAATGCCACCCCTATGTAGCCTGCTGACTGCCAGTGTAAAGCTGCATCAGCTAACAACCAATGGAGACTGTGAAAATCAGTGGTCCAGGATCAAGGTTGGGTCCTGGAGGCTTCTGGGTAAAAACCCCACAGAGAAGAGGGAAAGCAAATCTTACTCTCAGGCAGGTCCCACAAGAATTTCTCACCTGTGGCTGGATTACACAGGATGTCTCAGGCTTGAAAGAGACTCTGAGATCCCATAATAGCTTTTATAGACTACAATTGCTTTGATAGACACCATCTGTAATGTCATTGTCAGGGATATGTATGTATGTATGTGTGTGTAATTATAAGAATACCACCAACAACCATCTATTCCTCAAGATATAGGACAGCTCTAGCCAGTTTTGCTCAGTGGATAGAGCATCGACCTACGGACTGAGGGGTCCCTGGTTCGATTCCAGTCAAGGGTACAGGCCTAGGTTGTGGGCTTAATTCCCAATAGAGGGTGTGCAGGAGGCAGCCAGTGAATGATTCTTTCTCATCATTGATGTTTCTATCTCTCTCTCTCTTTCTCCCTTCTTCTCTAAAATCAATAAAAAATATATTAAAAGAAATAAATGGTTTAAAAATAAAAATAAAATAAATACGAACATATTAAAAATAAAAAGAAAGAAAGGAAAAAAGATACAGGACAATCTGATACTTTTTAAGACATCAATACTAGGAAGGCAGAGATGTGTCCAGATTGAGACCCGCAGAATCCAGTTTACATGAATTCTTTTGGCCAAACCAAGGGGTAGCTGTGTATATTGAAGCATACCAGCTGTAGAATTTCTGTGTTTGGCAAGATTGAAATCATGGCAAGTCCAGAAACTGATGCCTCATTCCATTTCACTTGTATGAAAAGATATCTCAGCTTTCATACTTTCACAGGTAGAATGGCCATATATGCAGGCATTGCTTTGATGATTTTATACTTTAAGGTCTTAAAAAATCTCCAGCTGTGAAAACAACATATAGATTCTAAACTGTCTGTACCTCATCTGTTATGTTCCTGTGCCTGGAGAAGCTAATGTCAACCCATCATGTGATACTCAATTTAGATAATAAATTATGAACCTGGGGGGAAAATCCACTTTACATTTTTATCACCTTCCCACTTGGTTGTTTTTGGGTTTTCATAGGACAACAATGCTTCTTCCCTATTCTGATCTATCTTTCCATGTGGTGGGCACTCAATGTGAGTAATGCTTCCACTGTTCATCTGCTCCCTCACTAATTCCTCCCAGGGTGGAGTGACTACTTACTGGTGACTTTGGGAAAGGGACCAGGCCAAGAAAGATTACTCCTTTCTTCTCTCCTTCCTCTAGTGGCCATATGGGGAGACCAGTGGTTGTTCTAATGAGCCTGTGATTAGGTGGGTAAGTCTGCCTGATTCTGGGGGACAGTACTAGGAAACTCATTCTTGCTGCACCTAACCCACATTCACCAACATAGCCTTTACCAGCAAAAAAGCTGATACCTTAGTCTTCACCTGCCTGATGGTTGTGAGTATCCCAATTGGTTCAAAATTCAATCAGGAAAAACGGTTACACTTACAGGCACCCTAAATTACCAATAGGTTTGCAGACATAGTTGATACCACCTACTGTGTTACTACCTTGTCTTTGCCACAACAGGACAGATGGCAGTGTCTGATGAGAGGCCTCTGGTCCTTCAGGGAGACACTAAATAATCAACTGGATCTCCAAGATAGAAGCCCTCATCTTCAGTGTTTGCAATTTCTGTGGTGCAAATACCCACAACCCGGCTGATTCCAAGCTACCCTTGAGCCATAATTGAACAGAGTTGGGAGGAGATGTACACAATCCGCTCTCTCCAGCCAGTAAGGAGCCAACTCGGTCAACTTGCTGCATCTCATTAGAGCCAGAGAGGCTGATGCTTCTGGCATGTGGTTGGATGCACACTTCTCAGGTGGAATGCCTGTTTGGTGATTGTTTGCTGCTCTGAGAACTGGCTCAGCTATAGGGAAAGGCCAAGCTTTTGTGCCATATTCTGTGGCATGTCTACTGCCAGTTCAATACATAATTAAAAGAAACAAGATGATAACAAGGTCACCTTGCAGGTGGCCACACCAGGAGTGAGCCCAGTATGGCTTACGAAGATTTCCTTCTTAAGTTCTTGCCATTACACATTTCCCTGGTCTTATTTTGGAGTTCATTAATCACATCCCCATCACATAAGAAAGGTCATTTTTCTTCCCACCACAAAAAGACATGGTAAGGATGTGACCAGATGGAGGTGGTAGCTAGTACATTTTAAAATTTACATAATACTATATGTCAATTATAGCTCAATAAAACTGGGGGTGGGGGAGAGGAGGGATGGAGGAAGAAAGGTCATTTTTCTGTTCCTAGCTCTGATTTTCTAAGCAACAGAAATACTAGAGTTTGGGAGAAAACCAAGATGGCGGCATAGGTAAACACCTAAACTGCTGCCTCGCACAACAATTTCAAAACTACAACTAAAAGACAGAACGGACACCATCCAGAACCACAGGAAAGCTGGCTGAGTGAAAATTCTACAACTAGAAGGAGAGAGAAAAGCTCACAGAGAATTGGAGGTACGGCAAAGGGGCTTTGTGCGCGCAGAGAGGAAGGGCGGCTGAGAGCCTGGCTGACTTTCTCTGGCGGAAGGGGGAAGGAAGCCTCCGACTGCACTGAACCCCAGTTCTGACTGCACTGAACCCCAGTTCCGGGCGAACCCCTGGGGACCCACGCTCTTACGGGGGGAGTCTGGACTCTCGGGCGGAGACTCGAGCTGGGAAAGGCAGAAGTCTGAAGGCGCACGCGGGCCAGTGCGCACAAAGGCTGCGGAGGTTGCCACAGGCTTTCCCTAGTGGAAGGGAGTCAGAGGATCCTGACTGCACTGAGCCCCAGTTCTGACTGCAGTGAACCCCAGTTCCAGGCGAGCCCCTGGGGACCCACGCTCTTGTGGGGGGAGTCTGGACTCTCGGGCGGAGACTCGGGAGCCGGGGAAGGCGGAGGACTGAAAGTGTGCACGCGCCCGAGTGCACACAAAGGCTGCGGAAGTTGCCACAGGCTTTCCCTAGTGGAAGGGAGTCAGAGGATTCTGACTGCACTGAGCCCCAGTTCTGACTGCACTGAACCCCAGTTCCAGGCGAGCCCCTGGGGATCCACGCTCTTGTGGGGGGAGTCTGGACTCTCAGGCGGAGACTCGAGCTGGGGAAGGCGGAGGACTGAAAGCGCACATGCGCACAAGGGCAAGGCTGACAGGAAGCCAAGACTGAGACTCCACCCCATCCAAGCTGAGCACAGAGGCTATTGCAATTTGGCAAGTCTAATCCTATAAGGCTGTCTCCAGCATCGAACTTCTCCCAGCATAGACACAGCTGATCCTTACAGCCAACTGGCCTGGAGGTCAATTCTTCCCAGTGATACCAACAACAATAAAGACTTAATTACAACAAGGCTGTACACACAGTCCACAAAGGGGCGCACCAAGAGTGTCCATCTCAGGTTAACTGGGGAAACAGACCCACTGGGCCATATTGGAAACCTAGCACAAATATCTACCTTACCAACTCAGGGAATCAGTGAAAATGCGGGGTCAAAGAATCAGATCACAAACAAAAGAAATGGAGGAAAACAAACAACTGGATATAGAATTCAAAACCACGGTTATAAGACTTTTTAAAAATATCCTAGAAAAGGCCGATAAGTATAACGAGACCCTCGAAGATATGAAAAAGGACCAACTAGAAATTAAACATACACTGACTGAAATAAAAAATATTATACAGAGACCCAGAAACAGAATAGAGGAACACAAGAATCAAGTCAAAGAATTGAAATACAAAGAAGCAAAAAACACTCAACTGAAAAAGCAAAAAGCAAAAAAAAAAATCCAAAAAGTTGAAGATAATGTAAGAAGACTCTGGGACAACTTCAAGCGTACCAACATCAGAATTATGGGGGTGCCAGAAGAAGAGAGAGAGCAAGATACTGAAAACCTATTTGAAGAAATAATGACCGAAAACTTCCCCCACCTGGTGAAAGAAATAGACTTTCAAGTCCAGGAAGCCCACAGAACCCCAAACAAAAGGAATCCAAAGAGGACCACACCAAGACACATCATAATTAAAATGCCAAGAGCAAAAGACAAAGAGAGAATATTAAAAGCAGCAAGAGAAAAACAGTTAATTACCTACAAGGGAGCACCCATACGACTGTCAGCTGACTTCTCCACAGAAACTATGCAGGCCAGACGGGAGTGGCAAGAAATTTTCAAAGTGATGAATAGCAAGAACCTACAACCAAGATTACTCTACCCAGCAAAGCTATCATTCAGAATTGAAGGGCAGATAAAGAGCTTCACAGAGAAGAAAAAGCTGAAGGAGCTCATCACCACCAAATCAGTATTATATGAAATGCTGAAAGGTATTCTTAAAGAAGAGGAAGAAGAAAAAAGTAAAGAGAAAAATTATGAACAACAAATACATATCTATCAACAAGCGAACCTAAAAATCAAGTGAATTAAAAACCTGAGGAACAGAATAATCTGGTGAATATAATAGAATCAGGGGCATAGAAAGGGAGTGGACTGATAATTCTCAGGGGGAAAGTGGTATGGGGGGGTTCATGAAGAGACTGGACAAAAATCATACACCTATGGATGAGGACAGTGGGGGGGAGGTAAGGGCAGAAGGTGGGGTGGGAACTGGGTGGAGGGGAGCTATGGGGGGAAAAAGGAGAAATAATTGTAATAATCTGAATAAAGATTTATTTTTTTTAAAAAAAAAGAGGCAAAAAAAAAAAAAAAGAAATACTAGAGTTTGAAATCTGCATGCTAGCTGAATGGTCATAGGCTGGTTGCTGATACAAATCCTGATCCTTATTTTCTTTTTTTTTAAAATAAATCTTTATTCAGATTATTACAATTATTTCTCCTTTTTCCCCCCATAGCTCCCCTCCACCCATTTCCCACCCCACCTTCTGCCCTTACCTCCCCCACACTGTCCTCATCCATAGGTGTATGATTTTTGTCCATTCTCTTCATGAACCCCCCCATACCCCTTTCCCCCTGAGAATTATCAGTCCACTCCCTTTCTATGCCCCTGATTCTATTATATTCACCAGATTATTCTGTTCCTCAGGTTTTTAATTCACTTGATTTTTAGGTTTGCTTGTTGATAGATATGTATTTGTTGTTCATAATTTTTCTCTTTACTTTTTTCTTCTTCCTCTTCTTTAAGAATACCTTTCAGCATTTCATATAATACTGGTTTGGTGGTGATGAACTCCTTCAGCTTTTTCTTCTCTGTGAAGCTCTTTATCTGCCCTTCAATTCTGAATGATAGCTTTGCTGGGTAGAGTAATCTTGGTTGTAGGTTCTTGCTATTCATCACATTGAAAATTTCTTGCCACTCCCGTCTGGCCTGCATAGTTTCTGTGGAGAAGTCAGCTGACAGTCGTATGGGTGCTCCCTTGTAGGTAATTAACTGTTTTTCTCTTGCTGCTTTTAATATTCTCTCTTTGTCTTTTGCTCTTGGCATTTTAATTATGATGTGTCTTGGTGTGGTCCTCTTTGGATTCCTTTTGTTTGGGGTTCTGTGGGCTTCCTGGACTTGAAAGTCTATTTCTTTCACCAGGTGGGGGAAGTTTTCGGTCATTATTTCTTCAAATAGGTTTTCAGTATCTTGCTCTCTCTCTTCTTCTGGCACCCCCATAATTCTGATGTTGGTACGCTTGAAGTTGTCCCAGAGTCTTCTTACATTATCTTCAACTTTTTGGATTTTTTTTTTTGCTTTTTGCTTTTTCAGTTGAGTGTTTTTTGCTTCTTTGTATTTCAATTCTTTGACTTGATTCTTGTGTTCCTCTATTCTGTTTCTGGGTCTCTGTATAATATTTTTTATTTCAGTCAGTGTACGTTTAATTTCTAGTTGGTCCTTTTTCATATCTTCGAGGGTCTCGTTATACTTATCGGCCTTTTCTAGGATATTCTTAAAAAGTCTTATAACCGTGGTTTTGAATTCTATATCCAGTCGTTTGTTTTCCTCCATTTCTTTTGTTTGTGATCTGATTCTTTGACCCCGCATTTTCACTGATTCCCTGAGTTGGTAAGGTAGATATTTGTGCTAGGTTTCCAATATGGCCCAGTGGGTCTGCTTCCCCAGTTAACCTGAGGTGGACACTCTTGTTGCACCCCTTTGTGGACTGTGTGTACAGCCTTGTTGTAGTTAAGTCTTTATTGTTGTTGGTATCACTGGGAAGAATTGACCTCCAGGCCAGTTGGCTGTAAGGATCAGCTGTGTCTATGCTGGGAGAAGTTCGGTGCTGGAGACAGCCTTATAGGATTAGACTTGCCAAATTGCAATAGCCTCTGTGCTCAGCTTGGATGGGGTGGAGTCTCAGTCTTGGCTTCCTGTCAGCCTTGCCCTTGTGCGCATGTGCGCTTTCAGTCCTCCGCCTTCCCCAGCTCGAGTCTCCGCCTGAGAGTCCAGACTCCCCCCACAAGAGCGTGGATCCCCAGGGGCTCGCCTGGAACTGGGGTTCAGTGCAGTCAGAACTGGGGCTCAGTGCAGTCAGAATCCTCTGACTCCCTTCCACTAGGGAAAGCCTGTGGCAACTTCCGCAGCCTTTGTGTGCACTCGGGCGCGTGCACACTTTCAGTCCTCCGCCTTCCCCGGCTCCCGAGTCTCCGCCCGAGAGTCCAGACTCCCCCCACAAGAGCGTGGGTCCCCAGGGGCTCGCCTGGAACTGGGGTTCACTGCAGTCAGAACTGGGGCTCAGTGCAGTCAGGATCCTCTGACTCCCTTCCACTAGGGAAAGCCTGTGGCAACCTCCGCAGCCTTTGTGCGCACTGGCCCGCGTGCGCCTTCAGACTTCTGCCTTTCCCAGCTCGAGTCTCCGCCCGAGAGTCCAGACTCCCCCCGTAAGAGCGTGGGTCCCCAGGGGTTCGCCCGGAACTGGGGTTCAGTGCAGTCAGAACTGGGGTTCAGTGCGGTCGGAGGCTTCCTTCCCCCTTCCGCCAGAGAAAGTCAGCCAGGCTCTCAGCCGCCCTTCCTCTCTGCGCGCACAAAGCCCCTTTGCCGTACCTCCAATTCTCTGTGAGCTTTTCTCTCTCCTTCTAGTTGTAGAATTTTCACTCAGCCATCTTTCCTGTGGTTCTGGATGGTGTCCGTTCTGTCTTTTAGTTGTAGTTTTGAAATTGTTGTGTGAGGCAGCAGTTTAGGTGTTTACCTATGCCGCCATCTGGTTTTCTGATCCTTATTTTCCATATTTGAAAAAAATGGAGACTGATGTTTTCCCAGAAGTTTGTTGAAAATATTGTAAGTAAGGTTCCTAAAACACATAGGATGGTGTGTGACATGTATTAAGCATATAATAAATGGCAGACACTGTAATCACTCCTTTGTTGGGGCAGGGGGTGCAGACACAGCCCAAGGAGGTGAAATGGGGAGCAGAGCCCAGCTAATGCAGTTCCTTTCAATCCCTTTTTTGTTTCTTCAATTTGCGATGTTTACATTAGCGTTGACTTTCCCATGTCTAGTTTGCCTCAAAACATAAAATATCTTCGGTTGTTTTTGCTTACATTTCACTAGGTGCTGGGAATGCAGAGAAGACAGTCTAGGGAGAAGGGCATGCAAACCTTGGACATACTGTCTGTCTGACACTCATCTGTTCAAATTTAATTCCATGGTTTCCTGTTATGTTATACAACCATCTTCTCACCTGGCTGGCTCCCAATGGCTTTTTTCTCATATAAGTCCTTCACACTCTCAGTGGAAGACTAATAACTACATGGTTAGGCTTTATAGATTCCTTAAACAGGTTTTCTAAATAAAGGAGAATCTGCTCAGGAAGAGAGAAATATGCTTTAAAATGGAAAAGAAAAAGAAAAAAAGCAATGCCTCTATATGTAAAGCAAAGAGATCTGCCTACTCAAAATTTAGATTTTAGGAAACAAGCTCTCTCATTCCCTTTCATTTCCACCCACCGAGCCTTTCATTTGGTGAACATGTATAGATGCCTGCCATGGGCCAGGCACTGTATAGGCATTAGGTTAAGATGAGCTAAACGTGGTGCCTGCCCTCCAAGAGTTTTTGGCCAAGTGGAGAAGAAAGGCACACAACAGTCAGTTAGAGGGCAGTGCAGTGAGGGCTATGGCAAAGTCATGTTCAGGGCTTCAAGAATACAGAGGATGATGGCACCAATCAATTTGGTAAAATGTGCTCTCTCATGTGTTCCCCTGGCCAAGTTAATCTCCATTACTGTAAGCGCAGTGATCCTGGCACAGAGAATCAGAAGGTATTTATTCTTATTCTAATCTGGCTCCCCAATAAGATACATTTGCCTCCTTCCTGCTAAAGCCATAAAGCCTTTTGAGAAACCGGTCTCAATCGGACAGTCTCCTAGAATCTGTGTCTCTGAGGACATTTCAGGAAATGACAACAGGGGACTGTCAATGGCTGGAAACATCACCTCGGGTTCTAAGGAGGGGTTGTTTATAAATCTAGGGAGGAGTGAGAGCTTCTCAATAAACTTTTTTTCTTTTAATTGAGAAAAGGTGTGTGGCTATCCTGTGACCACAGTGTTCCTTTTTTCTGGTTTTGCTCTGTGGAAGAAAGAGAGAAAGTGGCAGCCCTCCAAGGAGGGAGATGTGATGCTTTATTTTTCTCACTCCACTCAGTTCTTCCTCAGTTTAATGAATGGCAACTAAAATAACAGAGAGCAACTCTGGATGGCTATGAGTACAACCATGTTACTCCATTGCAGAGTTAAGCTTCATGAAAGCTGAGAGATTTCAATGGCAAATTAAAATGGGAAGAGAAAAAAGCCAGGGTTTTGTCTACGTAGATGTATAGGAAATTTAGCCAAACATAATTAATGAGACTTAGTTAATACTATGCTAAAAATAAGGTGTTTATTTCTTTAAATCTCGCTCATGTTTAAATATTGAGCTTTTTAATGTTCTTATATATCTCTCTCATTGTTATAATTTGTAAAACAATGGCTGAGTAGAAAAGCAGGGTTTCTTTCAATTCACCTGTCTGCTGTGCAGACTCTCTGACCAAAACTAAAATATCTCAAGTGATCTTAAATCAGGATATCTGAATTGCTCTGTAAGGGAGTTGGGATTATCAGACTCTTATGGGCAAAAGTAGGTTTACATTTGTGAGTATGCAGAACAGAGTTTATTCTTGCATCATTATTTATTATTTATTGTATTGCTTTCCATATGAAGAACTGTAAACCTATGTTTGCCCCACCCTGAGCCCAGCTGAGGCCCTAATCGACAGCATTAATGGCCAGGCATGTTGCATGCAGACACCTCCAGAAGATTCCAAGGCCTAACCATGAGTCTTCAGAAGCCCCAGACATGTGGAGCAGAAACGAGCTGTTCTTGCCAGGCACTGTCTGAATTAATGGACTCACAGAATCTATGAGCTTAATAAAATTGTTCTCTCCATTAAGTTTTTTTAAAATTGCCATTGGGGAGGAGGGGTGGTAATTATGCAGCAATAATAACTGCAATAGTCAGTATCTTTAAGTCTCCCAAGCCAGAGATCCTCTGTTACAGTATCCAGAGAATAAATCTACCATCTTTATCCAGGATGGAAGAGAATCCAAATGCCAGTCATTTGGATTTAGGGAGAGGATCTCAGGATCTAACTGCTTTGTTAATGCAATTTCAGTCTATCTTGTTGTCTTTGATCACACACATACTCCCACTTCTTGTATCACACTATTATGAGCATTATGGTCAAACTAGTGGCCCGGTTCATGAAATTTGTGCATGGGGGCGGGGAGGGGTGTGTTCCCTCAGCCCAGCCTGCAATCAGGGACCCCTTGGGGGATGTTCGACTACTGGTTTAGGTGGATCCCACATCCCTCTCACAATCCAGAACTGCTGGCTCCTAACTGCTCACCTGCCTGCCTGCCTAATTGCCCCTAACTGCCTCTGCTTGCTGCCTGATTGCCCCTAATCCCTCTGCCTGCCTGCCTGATTACCCCTAACCTCTCTGCCTGCCTGCCTGATCACCCCAACTGCCCTCCCCTGCCGGCCTGATGGCCCCCAACTGCCCTCCCCTGCAGACCTTGTCACTCCCAACTACCCTCCCCTGCAGGCCTGGTCACCCCCAGCTGCCCTGCCCTGCAGGCTTGGTCACTCCTAACTGCTCTCCCCTCCAGGCCCGGTCACTCCCAACTGCCCTCCCCTGCTGGCCCAGTAGCCCCCAACTGCCCTCCCCTGCTGGCCTGTTCACCCCCAACTGCCCTCCCCTGCTGGCCTGTTCGTCCCCAACTGCCCTCTCCTGCCAGCCATCTTGTGGTGACTATCTTATGGTGGCCATCTTGTTATGATGTGGGGGCGGCCATCTTGTAGCGGCCATCTTGTGACGACGTCGTGCGATGCCACCTAGGCTTTTATTATATAGGATTAGGATTTAATAATATTTTATTAATATGTTTACAAATCTTTAAGTTCAGGCTTGTTACTCCAAAGTAAATGTGATAATTGGCAGGTAAAACACGACAGTTTTCCTTTATTTCTGTCCCAATTTCCATTCCCCTCTTCAGGCAATCACTGTTATTTCATTTGCTCATTATATATATGCTTTTCCAGGCTTTTTCTATACATTTACAGACATCTATATGTACATACACTTGTGATAGGCAGAATAAAGATCTCCCAAAGATATCTACTTCCTAATGCCTGCAACCTGTGGTATAATCGATCATATAGCAAAGAAAAATTAAGGCTGTTAGTCAACTCACTTTAAAATGGGAAGATTATCCTAGATCATTTGGGTGGACCCATTGGTAAGGACTCTGGTCTTTAAATGGGAAGACAACAGAAGAAGTCAGAGTAATGAGATGTGAGCAAGACTCAACTGGTCAGTGCTGGCTTTGAAGATGGAAGGGGGCCAGGAGCAAGAACCACAGGCAGCCTCAAGAAGCTGGAAATGATAGGAAAACAAATTTCTCCTACAGCCTTCAGAAATGAACACAGCCCTGTCAACGTTTTCATTTTAGTACACTGAGACTTATTTAGGCCTCTAGAAACATAAGATAATAAATTTGTGTTACCCTAAGCCACTAAATGTGTACTGATTGTTACAGCAATAGGAAACTAATATACAGACACTGGGAATTTGTCAATAAATGGCCCATCCACTTCATTCAGCAGATAGACAAGGATCCCCAGACATCTAATGGAAGCCTCATAATGAAAGATAAGAGAATGAAAGAACCTTTTAAAAAAGTCTTGGTATTGTTAAATCTGTTCATCTTCACCTGTAGGATTTCTGGATTTTTGTGAAATGAAAAGCAAAACTTACCCTCCTTTCCCATCAAGATGCTAAAATTAGTTTCCTATATTTTCTTGCAATTTGTATGATTTTTTTCTTTTTCTTTCTTTTTAATAAATCTTTATTGTTCAGATTATTACAATTGTTCCTCTTTTTTTCCCCCATAGCTCCCCTCCACCCAGTTGCCCCCCCCCCCCGCCCTTACACCCCCCCCCCCCACTGAACTCATTCATAGGTGTACGATTTTTGTCCAGTCTCTTCCCACACCCCGCACACCCCTTTCCCCCCCGAGGATTGTCAGTCCACTCCCTTTCTATGCCCCTGATTCTATTATATTCACCAGTTTATTCTGTTCAACAGATCTTTTATTCACTTGATTTTTAGATTCACTTGTTGATAGATATGTCTTTGTTGTTCATAATTTTTATCTTTACCTTTTTCTTCTTCTTCCTATACTTAAAGAATACCTTTCAGCATTTCATATAATACTGGTTTGGCGGTGATAAACACCTTTAGGTTTTTCTTATCTGTGAAGCTCTTTAGCTGACCTTCAATTCTGAATGATAGCTTTGCTGGGTAGAGTAATCTTGGTTGTAGGTTCTTGCTATTCATCACTTTGAATATTTCTTGCCATTCCCATCTGGCCTGCATAGTTTCTGTTGAGAAATCAGCTGACAATCGTATGGGTGCTCCCTTGTAGGTAATTAACTGTTTTTCTCTTGCTGCTTTTAATATTCTCTCTTTGTCTTTTGCTCTTGGCATTTTAATTATGATGTGTCTTGGTATGGTCCTCTTTGGATTCCTTTTGTTTGGGGTTCTGTGCGCTTCCTGGACTTGTAAGTCTATTTCTTTCACCAGGTCGGGGAAGTTTTCGGTCATTATTTCTTCAAATAGGTTTTCAGTATCTTGCTCTCTCTCTTCTTCTGGCACCCCCATAATTCTGATGTTGGTATGCTTGACGTTGTTCAGAGGCTCCTTACACTATCTTCGTATTTTTGGATTCTTTTTTCTTTTTTCTTCTCCGGTTGGGTGTTATTTGCTTCTTTGTATTTCAAATCTTTGACTAGATTCTTGCGATCCTCTAGTCTGCTGTTGGATCTCTGTATATTATTTTTTATTTCAGTCAGTGTATGCTTAATTTCTAGTTGATCCTTTTTCATATTCTTGATGGTTTCGCTAAATTTATCAGCCTTCTCTAGGAAATTCTTGAAAAACCTTATAACCATGGTTTTGAACTCTATATCCAGTTGTTTGCTTTCCTTCATTTCTTTCATTTGTGACCTGTTTCTTTGTCTTTGCATTTTGGCTGCTTCCCTGAGTTGATAGAGTGACTTTCTGTACTAGGTGTCCTATAGGGCCCAGTGGCTCAGCCTCCCCAGTTACCTGAGGTGGACACTCTTGGTGCACCCCTTTGTGGGCTGTGTGCATAGTCTTGTTGTAGTTAAGCCTTGATTGTTGTTGGTATCACTGGGAGGAATTGACCTCCAGGCCAATTGGCTGTGAGAATCAGCTGTGTCTACGATGGGAGAACTTCTGTGCTGGAGACACCCTTATGAGACAAGACTTACTTCAGTGGGGCTTTGGTGCTCACTGAGTCTGCCCCCTGAGTGTGTCCCTTATGGGTCTGAGGAGTTGTAATCTGGATGGTGCCACTCTGACCCCTGGGTACAATGGCTCTTGGATCTCCAAGGAGGTGCTAATTTAGCCTCTGCCTGAGGCCACCCAGCAGGAGCTATGAAGAGATCTGCAGATTCCTTTTCTTTGTTTGGGTTTTGGAGGTGCCCAAATGAGACCCAACTGTGAAGCAATGCAAGCTGCTGTGGGGCCTTGGGCCTTCTTTTGGATGTTCTGGGTCTCACTGACTCAGCTGCAATTTGTTAGGTAAGTTTAGAATTCAAAGGTCCCGTCCATTCATATGCAAAAGCCTCTGAGCTCAGCCTGGATGGAGCAGATCTGAGGGTAGAGCAAACAGCTATGGCTTCCCATCAGCCCTCCCCTAAGAGGTCCCCCGGGTCTCAGTGTCCCTCGGTAATCGCTGCAAGAACCTCTGAGAGAAAGCCTCCCTCAAGTTTTGCCCGCTGCCAGATAGTCCAGTTTCTCCCCGTATGAGTCTGGGTCCCCAGAGTCTCGCTCAGAACTGGATTTCAGAGAGGTTGGGAGCTTTTGTCTCACTCCCGATTGAGAAAGCCAGCTGCGAGAAACCAAGATGGCGGCATAGGTAAGCACCTAAACTGCTGCCCCACACAACAATTTCAAAACTACAACTAAAAGACAGAACGGACACCATCCAGAACCACAGGAAAGCTGGCTGAGTGGAAATTCTACAACTAGAAGGAAAGAGGAAAGCTCACGGAGAAGGAGCGGCAAAGGGCTGAGGTACGGAGCCACGCGTGCGCAGAGAGGAAGGGTGGTGGAGTGCCTGGCTGGCTTTCTCTGGCGGGAGGGGGAAGGAAGCCCTGACTGCACTGAACCCCAGTTCCAACTGCACTGAACCTCAGTTCCGGGCGAAACCCTGTGGACCCAGGCTCAACAGGGGGAGTTTGGACTGTCAGGTAGAGAGAAAGGCACACGAAGACTCGGAGACTGGGAGACTCAGGGGAGCCGCGGTGGCAGGGGTCTGGAGGCGCGAGTGCACACAAAGACTGACTGCGGAGGTTACCACAGGCTATCCCTAGCCGAAGGGAATCGGAAGCTCCTGACTGCACTGAACCCCAGTTCCGACTGCATTGAACCGCAGTTCCGTGCGAGCTCCTGGGAACCCATGCTCTTAAGGGGGAATCTGGACTGTAAGGCGGAAACTCTGGAACTGCAGAAGGCAGAGGTCTGGAGACTCGCATGCAAGGGCAGGGCTGACGGGAAGCCAAGACTGTCTGCTCCGCCCTGAGACTCCACCCCTCCCAAGCTGAGCACAGAGGCTATTGCAATCTGGCAAGGCTAATCCTATAAGGCTGTCTCAAGCACCGAAAATCTCCCAGTGTAGACACAGCTGATCCTCACAGCCAACTGGCCTGCAGGTCAATTCTTCCCAGTGATACCAACAACAATCAAGACTTAACTACAACAAGGCTGTCCACACAGTCCACAAAGGAGTGCACCAAGAGTGTCCACCTCAGGTTAACTGGGGAGGCAGACCCACTGGGCCATATAGGAAACCTAGCACACAAAGCTACCCTACCAACTCAGGGAAGCAGTGAAAAAATGGGGAGACAAAGAAACAGATCACAAATGAAAGAAATGGAGGAAAGCAAACAACTGAATATAGAATTCAAAACCACGGTTATAAGGCTTTTCAAGAATATCCTAGAAAAGGCCGATAAATATAACGAGACCCTCGAAGATATGAAAAAGGACCAACTAGAAATTAAACATACACTGACTGAAATAAAAAATATTATACAGAGACCCAACAACAGACTAGAGGAACGTAAGAATCAAGTCAAAGATTTGAAATACAAAGAAACAAAAAACACTCAACTGGAAAAGCAAAAAGAAAAAAGAATCCAAAAATATGAAGATAGTGTAAGAAGCCTCTGGGACAACTTCAAGCGTACCAACATCAGAATTATGGGGGTGCCAGAAGAAGAGAGAGAGCAAGATACTGAAAACCTACTGGAAGAAATAATGACAGAAAACTTCCCTGACCTGGTGAAAGAAATAGACTTACAAGTCCAGGAAGCACACAGAACCCCAAACAAAAGGAATCCAAAGAGGACCACACCAAGACACATCATAATTAAAATGCCAAGAGCAAAAGACAAAGAGAGAATATTAAAAGCAGCAAGAGAAAAACAGTTAGTTACCTACAAGAGAGCACCCAAACGATTGTCAGCTGATTTCTCAACAGAAACTATGCAGGCCAGACGGGAGTGGCAAGAAATATTCAAAGTGATAAATAGCAAGAACCTACAACCAAGACTACTCTACCCAGCAAAGCTATCATTCAGAATTGAAGGGCAGATAAAGAGCTTCACAGATAAGAAAAAGTTAAAGGAGTTCATCACCACCAAACCAGTATTATATGAAATGCTGAAAGGTATTCTTTAAGAAGAGGAAGAAGAAGAAAAAAGTAAAGAGAAAAATTATGAACAACAAATACATATCTATCAACAAGTGAATCTGAAAATCAAGTGAATAAAAAATCTGTTGAACAGGATAAACTGGTGAATATAATAGAATCAGGGGCATAGAAAGGGAGTGGACTGATAATTCTCAGGGGGAAAGGGGTATGGGGGGTGCAGGAAGAGAATGGACAAAAATCATACACCTATGGATGAGGACAGTGTGGAGGGAGGTAAGGGCAAAGGGTGGGTGGGAACCGGGTGGAGGGGAGCTATGGGGGGAAAAAGGAGAGACAGTTGTAATAATCTGAACAATAAAGATTTATTAAATAAAAATTAAAAAAAAGAGAAAGCCAGCTGCGTACTCAGTTGCCAGCCCTCTCCGTGCGCGTGCCCCCTCTGCCTTCTGCAGCTCCTGTGAGTCTCAATGTGCTTTTCTCTTTCCTTCTAGTTGTAGAATTTCCACTCAGCCAGCCTTCCTGTGGTTCTGGATGATGTCCATTTTGTCTTTTAGTTGTAGTTTTGAAATTGTTGTGCAAGGCAGCAGTTCAGGTGTTTCCCTATGCCGCCATCTTGATTTCTCTCCAATTTGTATGATGTTTTGACTTTTAAGTTTTAGCTCTTATATTCTCTCCCTTCTACCTATAATGAGCCTGGGCGATGTTCTCAACCTAGGGCATATACAAATTATCAATGCCATTAAACCATGGTCTCCTCGCCACCTCCCCATCCCCTCTCCCCCCAGGACATCCCCCCTGCACTCCCCAACCTGGTAGGTCTAACCTTCAAGGTTTTATAAGATCAAGTGGTTTAATGATTACAAAAGAAATTTTAAAAAATAAATTTATAAAAATATGTAAAAAACACTACTCAAATATAAAGTTTTAGGCAGAAGCCAATGATGATTATCAATTCCAATATCCCTTTTCTTTACCAATTATTTCTAGGTACTTCCTCCCATCCAGAGATGGTGTTCCTGAATTCCCTTTTGTTCCCTCCTCATCTTTCCAGTTCAGCATCCCAGTGAGGAATTCTGCATTGCCTGGGAGACCAATTTTGCATAATCAGAAACCACCCTAGGCAGCACAGGAATCTTGGATCTCTAGTCTAGCTGAGACTACAGATTTGGAACAACTTTGATAATGGCGGGTGCTTCACACAGACACATGCAGATTCTCCTCTGGCTCCACCCTGCAGAAGTTCATTATTAGGCCAGTATTCCAAACAGAAGCTCCATTCACTTCATCTCTCTTTCAGCTGCAAGAGGGTGGCAGAAACACCCCCTGGGCAATCCTTGAACCTGGGTAGGCTTGTTAATCAAAGTTTCTTCAGCTCCATCTAACAACAGGGGTGTGTTGAATAAAACTCCCAGAGTCAAGTGTTGGCTCTACCTCCTTGAAAGGAAAGAAGTGAAACAGGAAAGGCATCCAACTGAGATAAAAGCTAAGCTAACAAATGATAGCATTTCCAAAACAAATCATTGGGCTTGAATGTCCTGGAATGAAATAGAAGAGAAGGGAGTGTCTGAGAAGAGTACAGGCTGAACTCAACCCTCTGGTCAACAGAAGGCAGGGGGCTGACAGAAGACCTTGATATGAAATGTATGTCTTTCTGACAGATTTCCCAAGAGCCCACCCTGCCTGTATCATTCTGTTCTTTCTGTTTCCTTGTCTTCTTCACAAGAAGCATGCTGAGAGGACATGTTAGTTAGGCTGTCATTCTGTGTTTGAAATTGTTTCCACTGTTTCAACTAAGAAAACAATTTGTTAGAGAGAAATACAGACCTGATTGAGAAGAAATAACCTCATTGTTTTAGCATGAACAAGGAGTGGGGAGAAATGTGGACCAAATGAGACAATGGAAAGCTGTTTGATAGTAGAGCCAAAATCAAACGCAGGCCCTGAGGGTCCAACACTTGCTCCTTTATCCTGGTCAAGTCTCCACTATAAATCACTGGTGATAAGACACGTGCAGGTGATATCTGAATCAGAGTGCTGAAGAAACACAGATTGGCCACTGGGGTGTGCTGCAGGAAATCATCACAATGCATGTTTTTTTGTTTTGTTTTGTTTTGTTTTGTTTTGTTTTGTTTTGTTTTGTTTTTGTACCTTCTTTGTACCTTCATTGTGCTAATTTGGAAAGGGCATCAAGATAAGCAAGACACTATGTGCCTCCCAGAGACACATCATCCGGCAGAGGAAATGGAAAAACAAGAACATGTAATCCAGTCATTGAAGAGTTTCAATAGGATTTGGTGACTCTCTTCATTAAAATTCTTTGGTTTCAAGGATGACCTTAAACTTCTTCAAGTGAAGATGGATTTTATTAGTGCTATATTATGGGGAAAAAAACACTGGGTATTGAAAAAGACAGTGATATAGTGGAGTGTCAGAGTCAACTGAAACCTAGGACTTAAATGCTATTAAGAACTATTTTTCCATCTTGAGCAATAGCATCCTTCTTTTCCTCTTTCTCTGTTGACCATCCTCTGCTTCTCTAGCAGAGTCGTGGTAGCATTCAGCTGTCGGAGAGAGACTATTTGTATTTTTTCTTGATTCCAAGTCTGAAAGTACTGGGAAGGCTGTTATTCCCACTTCTGACTAATGTACTGAGGTGAGAAAGCAGATACATATAAGAGCACAGAAGCTCCAGTGAAAACCTCATACCTACCTTCTTTATCTTGGTAAATGCCTCCAAGATTCACCTCACACTTTTGGTTGTCTAGTTTTTCTGTGTTCTGTTTTTCCTGCAGTATCCAGATTCTCCTTCTCTGCTCAGATTACTCAAAATGATGAGGGATTTAAATGATCTGTATGGTTTGAATTGCCTCATGGATCTCCCACCTCAACTCCATGGACTTTGGCCATAGGCTCATGAAGTATATCTACCTCAGGCTCCCAGATGCCAAGCATCCTTGCCTACATAGCAAAATTCAGATGTCCATTGAATCACCACATGGAGCTATTATACTATCAAAAAGGCTGGTAGAAATGTGTGTCTAGAACCCAAAGAAGCATTGGGATTAAAGGTACGGATTATGGAGAATCCTGGAGATGACAGTTGAAGTTCTGAAAGTATATAAGACTACCAAAGAAGAAAATGGTATATGAGAAGTGAAAAGGACCAAAGAGAACCTGGAGTATCCTACATATATGGGATAAGCAAAGTGTAAGAAGTCTTTAAAGTAACAGAAAGAGAAAAGATGAAGAGAAGGGCGGGAATTTGATTGACTTAGAAGTTGTCAAGCTTGTGTTATACTGTAGGCAACTCCTAACTATCCAATGATCAGCCAGTGGTACACTTTCCAGATCCATGATTTCTCCCTCTTTTTCTATTTATAGTCCTCTATTTTATTTCTTGATAATATTATCCTTTTGTGACTGAGAAAGCAGCATTTTGCTTTCAAGCACTAGACCTAATAAAAAGGATTGACTGGGTAGGAGAATGGCTAAGGTGCAAAGTAAGGAATTTTATTTTATTATTTATGGATTTTTATTCATCCCTCCAATCATGCATTAACATTTTTACATCACTTCAAAGTTGCTAGGATTCTAAGCAGCAAAGTGACAGACTTCCAAATTTAGGAACCAAGGCACGTAAGATTGCTTATTATTCTCTAGAAAAATCTTTCAGTCATTCTGTTGTCCTCTTATTTACACTCTTGGCATTTCAATCATATCAGGAAATGGATAACTCTACTGAGAAAAGTATGCCTGCATTCATAATGGCCTTCACTGCCTAACTGCTTTGGCCAATTTCCAAGCTTCTGAGTGTATGTCTAAGATGGTCATGCCCAGCAGCTATGAAAGTTTGTAACCATAAATTAACATAGTTGTTGGAGGCCATAAATGATTTAATAAGTAGTTCTCCTCTCATCAATGATGTAAAATCTTCCCTAAGGTTTTAAAAATGAAATCCTGTGGGTCAGATTATGATTCTTCACTAGGCAAGGTGCATGTCCATGATGTGTTTTTAATAAACAGCTTATACAAGTTTTCTGCAAAAGCCATTTGTTATCGACTCCTGAAATTAGAAATAATGGAGATTTTCCAGTGCCCTTCAAAAATTCTTTTCTTTTTATGCTTTGAACTATGAGCCAACTGAATACAATCAGAAACAATAACAGTTACAATAAGTAGAAGTAGCAATCATAGTAGTGGTAGTACCACCCTGTAGTATCAATACCAGAACCACACTCAGAGTAGCAATACCAGAACCATACTCAGAGTAGCAATATCAGAACCACACTCAGACTAGTAATACCAGAACCACTCTCATAGTAGCAATACTAGTGTCACACTCAGTTGAGCACTTCAAATATTTAATGACAGGGATTATAGTAACTCCTATCATGTCTGCACTGTACTAACCTTCACTTACCTTACTTATCTTAGACATTCCTCTTGTGACCCATTTGAGGACTACCTTTTAAACTTGGGACTTAACTAGAACAGAAGGCAGCAGTAGGATTTCTATTTCCTAGAGTCTGAATGCTGCTTTTTTTTTTTTTCTGCACAAACTTAGTGATCTACTTCCTGTTCATTAAAACACATTTTATAGAATGGTTTATGTAAATCATCACACTGCATTGAGGAAAATCTGAAAGTTGAATGCCAGGAATTTGGGGGGTACAGAGAAATTTAAAGAAACATTTCTTCCTGAGAAGCCTGGACAATGAGAGAGGGAGTGGGTAAAATAGCTTACTACTTTTAAGAATTATGGGAAGGCCATTTGTTATCAAAAATGAGTTAAGAAATAGTAGTAGAAGAATTTGAATGCAAGGTGGTCACGAGTGAAATGTGAGGGAGAATAGCGGAACCAAACGTGAGCCACAAATAGATGGTGTATCCCAGAGCATCCTCTTTTCACAGTATCCTGTGAGTGTTTTGGGAGTAGGAAGCATGGTTTATTAGATTAGACTAGACTAGATTTACATGATTAAATATTTACTACAAAATCAGATAAAACACTTATAAATTCATCTTCATTGGTGGTTTCCAAATGCTAAATAAAACATTTGATCCTAAGTGGGCTTGATCATTAGTGCTATTCACAGATTATTTCTAGCTTTCATTTTCTAGGCATTGCACTTCCTCTTTGAAGTCTGATGTGGTCATGTGACCACCTTCAGCTATGTGATTTGTGAGTGGGAACCTTACAAGTCAATGTACAGTTGGCCACATTTCCTTGCCACTGCTGAAATGATTAAAGCCTGTGTTGAGATGATGCATCTACCAGTTTGAGTCTCTGAGGGTTTCTAGTGGGCTAAACCTTTCTTCTGACCTACTTTAGACATGTAGCAGAGTTGAGAATTAGGATTACAAACTGGACAACAATTTTGAGAGTGAAAGAAACAAAAGGCACAATTCATAAATGTGTGGTCATCCTTGGGAGATCTAAACTTGTGTTAAGCCACTGAGGTTTATGGGTTGGTTTTTACTGCAGCATAATTTAGCGTATCTTAATTAGTAAATCAAGGCATGATTAAACAGTTTATAATACCCTATTTCAAGAAGGCTAATAGGTGAACCATGCAGTTCTCACTATAACTATGAAGGATTAGTTAGAATTTGAGTTCCAATATCTATATCTAAGGTGAGGTCATCTATTATTGGTTCTGAGAAGTAAGTAAACTTCTGGGATCCAGAGCCCTTGGTCTCCAAGTGAAGGCTCTCCTCATTTGGATCTTGCAAGGACATACCTGTAGAGGCAATGCATTAGGTAGAAGGCAGCTGACATCAGAAAAGGGTTAATATTGCCCAGAAAGACAAGTCTCCATTTTGCCTGTATGTCCTTATGTGGCTCTGCTTAAAAGTATAGCACCAAATTTCCCCCAAAAAGAGCCAAGTCAACTAGGGGATGTTTGATTTGGCCAATAGAATACTGTAGAGAAAATAAATAAATAAATTTGCGTGCCTTTAGGTTAAACAAGCACTTTCAGGTTTGCCACTGCATTCTGTTCCTTTCTGTTGTTATATCTTATTTTTTCCAGTTCTTCACTTCAATTACATTACATGTGTGGCTCCTGAAGGCATTTGAGTTTGGACCTCTGCAGAGAGACTTTGTGCCTAAGATGGAAAGAGTACATAGGGCCAATATTCAGGTGTTCAGTGTAACATAGGGAAAGCAGACATAAATGTTAACAACTTCACTGAGATGATCTCTCAGCACTCCTCAGTACCATCAGCTTGGCCTGTCTCTTTGTCATTCCTGGGGCCAAGTTGATATCCAAACCCAGAAGCAAGGTAAGCCTAACTAGATGTATATGAATAACTTATTTCACATGATGTAGGGTAGCAAAAGAGAGGGTAATCACACATCTTGGAATAGCCAGTAACATCTGCTCTTACAGGGTAACTTTATTCCTTCTTTTGTGGTTAAATAGTAAAATGAGAAAGGAGATATAGGCCTTAAGTATTACCAGAATCAAAGCAATAGATTAAAAATATCCTACTTCACAATTATACTCCAGTAGCAATGAACACACCCGTATCAAGATCTTGGTTTTCAATACCATTTGTCAATAAAAGGAACCAGGATTCCTTAGAGAAATATCTGATTCTAGGTCTGTGATAGAGAAAATATAAGATAATTCTGGAGCATCTTGCAGTACCAAAAAACATCTCCCTCACATCTCTCTCTCTCTCTCTCTCTCTCTCTCTCTCTCTCTCTCTCACACACACACACACACACACACACACACACACACACACACAAATAGGAGCAAGTTAAAGGTACTTTGGAGTCAACTGAAAGAGCTCCCAATGGCCAAAGCTGGAAAAATTTGAGAAAGAAAATAAATAATATAGTATTGAATTATAACCAAAATATAAAATATACATGAGTCATACTGATAGAAATAAATTATTGAACAAAATAAATGAGAAAGAAAGAACCTTCCTTTCAAACAAATTCCATGAAAGGAAGAAAGATATAGATAGATAGATGATAGATAGGTAGATAGATGGATAGATAGATAGATAGATAGATAGTTTGATTGATTTAGAGAGATGCTCCCCACTTAGGAACTTAGTATCACACTCTCCTGAGAGTGGGCTGGATTTAGTGACATTTTTCCAAAGGTTAAAGTATGGAAAGAAGAAAATGGTAACTTCACAGTGGAATCTGGTAAATGCTGTCTTAAACAAGTGATGAAAGTAAGCATTAACAGTGGTGCCACATGGACCTCAAATACTCTCTGAAGTGAGAACACCACACACTTCTCTGTGGTGTTCTTTCCAGAAACCCATAACCTCAATCTAATCATGAGAAAGACAACATACAAATCCAGTTTGGAAGATATTTTACAGTACTCCTCAAGACTGTCAAGGTCATGAAAAGTAAGAAAAGACCAAGCAACTATCAGAGGCCAGGAGAAAGTGGGGAGACACAACAACTAAATGCAATGTAGTACCCTGGATTAGATTGTGAAACAGAAAGAGGTCATAAATGAAATAACTGGCAAAATCTGGATAGCCTCTGAAGTTTAGTTAATAGTTATGTACCAGTGATGATGATGATGATGATGATGATGATGATGATGATGATGATGTGTGTGTGTGTGTGTGTGCGCGTGTGCTCACATGTGTGTGCCTGGATTGTTTGTTTGTTTATTTATTTATTTGTGTGTGAGTGCTCACATCTTCTTTTTTCAATGGTGGTTTCTTGGTTGTGACAAACGCACCATGATGATGTAGGATGTTAACAATGGGAGAAACTGGGTGAGGATTATACAGGAATTCCCTGTTGGTTTTATTTTCAACTGTTTCTTACATTTTCAACATTTCTGTAAATGTAATTTTTATTCTAAAATAAAAAATTCTACTTTAAAAAAACACCTCTTGGCTGTACTCTGGAATCAGATGTAGGCAACCCTGCTCTAGTCCTCTTCTAGTCACGTCACTTCTCAGAAGGCTAAGAATGAGCTAACACAGAACCCATGTCTTCCTTTCTTTACTATGTTCCAGATACTCCAGACCCTGTAATTCCTTATCTACATGTCCCAAACTTGTGCAGGCTTATTATGGGTCTCCATATTCCAAAGGGTGGACTCTGTTATCTTTTAAGCCCACCCAGGCCTTGGTGTTTGCCAGTGGGAAGCTGTTGGCAAAGTAGTATGGACAGAGCTTTGGCAGGTAAGCTAGTGTGCCTACATGCAGCAGGCTTCCTGTGGGGTGAGACAGAGTGAGGGGATGGGAAAGGAAGGTGGTGGGCTGTCATTGTGGATTGTGAGCCAGGGACTAGTTGCCTCATGCCATCATGTTCTGGGGAAGAACTCCGAGGAGTCCAAGAATTCTAAAGTTGAGCCTGGCCTCCCAGATCTTTCTAAAGACATATTTGTGAGAATATACTGATTTATTGGTATCTTATCTTGATGTAAAACAAGTAAGTAGTGTATTTAGACATATGGCATTGGATCTCCATTGGTATCTTGCTTGGGCCCTTTGTGTACAGGCTGAGAAAGCACGTGGATGGTCTCTGTGATGCTTTCCCTGCACCCACTCAAAGTGGTGCTAATGGCTTGTTGACCTCTCACCCCTGCTCTGCAGTAAGTATATCATAGTAAAGGGTGCAGACACCCAATTTAAAGGGCAGAGACCCTTTTCTTGACTTCTCCCATTGTCCTTCTGCCTACTGAGCCTAGAGCAATGGAAAAATGGAGAGATTTGGAAACATCGTGTTTTCCCTCTAACACTCTGGTGCTCGCCCAGGTTCCACCTCCACCTTACTATCCCTCCATCCACCCTGATTTTAGTCTCTGCCTCTACGTGCAGAACAAAGAAAGTTAATCTTAAAGGATTTTAAAAAAAGAGGTGGAGTGGAATGGTAGACTAGGAGGAAGAGAAGGAGTCACTGCAACCAGAAGATAAAAACATCCAAAAAACTTTTCAGTTTACAGTGGCATTTGCTCTGTGATTAACCTGAGGTTGAGAAACAAGCCATTTTCCACTTCCCTGGTGATTAACTCACAATTTTTACTCCTAAGAATGACTATTTTCATCTTTTTTTTTAAAATAAATCTTTATTCAGATTATTACAATTGTTTCTCCTTTTTCCCCCCATAGTTCCCCTCCACCCGGTTCCCACCCCACCTTCTGCTCTTACCTCCCCACCACTGTCCTCATCCATAGGTGTATGATTTTTGTCCAGTCTCTTCCTGAACCCCCAATCCCCTTTCCCCCTGAGAATTATCATTCCACTCCCTTTCTATGCCCCTTATTCTATTATATTCACCAGTTTATTCTGTTCCTCAGGTTTTTAATTCACTTGATTTTTAGGTTCACTTGTTGATAGATATGTATTTGTTGTTCATAATTTTTCTCTTTACTTTTTTCTTCTTCCTCTTCTTAAAGAATACCTTTCAGCATTTCATATAATACTGGTTTGGTGGTGATGAACTCCTTTAGCTTTTTCTTATCTGTGAAGCTCTTTATCTGCCCTGCAATTCTGAATGATAGCTTTGCTGGGTAGAGTAATCTTGGTTGTAGGTTCTTGCTATTCATCACATTGAAAATTTCTTGCCACTCCCGTCTGGCCTGCATAGTTTCTGTTGAGAAATCAGCTGACAGTCGTATGGGTGCTCCCTTGTAGGTAATTAACTGTTTTTCTCTTGCTGCTTTTAATATTCTCTCTTTGTCTTTTGCTTTTGGCATTTTAATTATGATGTGTCTTGGTATGGTCCTCTTTGGATTCCTTTTGTTTGGGGTTCTGTGCACTTCCTGGACTTGTAAGTCTATTTCTTTCACCAGGTCAGGGAAGTTTTCGGTCATTATTTCTTCAAATATGTTTTCAGTATCTTGCTCTCTCTCTTCTTCTGGCACCACCATAATTCTGATGTTGGTACGCTTGAAGTTGTCCCAGAGTCTTCTTACACTATCTTCAACTTTTTGGATTTTTTTTTTGCTTTTTGCTTTTTCGGTTGAGTGTTTTTTGCTTCTTTGTATTTCAAATCTTTGACTTGATTCTTGTGTTCCTCTAGTCTGTTGTTGGGTCTCTGTATAATATTTTTTATTTCAGTCAGTGTATGTTTAATTTCTAGTTGGTCCTTTTTCATATCTTCGAGGGTCTTGTTATATTTATCGGCCTTTTCTAGGATATTCTTGAAAAGCCTTATAACCGTGGTTTTGAATTCTATATCCAGTCGTTTGTTTTCCTCCATTTCTTTTGTTTGTGATCTGTTTCTTTGATGCCGCATTTTCACTGCTTCCCTGAGTTGGTAGGGTAGCTTTGTGTGCTAGGTTTCCTATATGGCCCAGTGGGTCTGCCTCCCCAGTTAACCTGAGGTGGACACTCTTGGTGCACCTCTTTGTGGACTGTGTGTACAGCCTTGTTGTAAGTAAGTCTTGATTGTTGTTGGTATCACTGGGAGGAATTGACCTCCAGGCCAGTTGGCTGTAAGGATCAGCTGTGTCTATGCTGGGAGAAGTTCGGTGCTGGAGACAGTCTTATAGGATTAGACTTGCTAAATTGCAATAGCCTCTGTGCTCAGCTTGGGAGGGGTGGAGTCTCAGGGCGGAGAAGACAGTCTTGGCTTCCCGTCAGCCTTGCCCTTGCGCGCACGCGCGCGCCTTCAGACCTCTGCCTTCCCCGGCTCCCGAGTCTCTGCCTGAGAGTCCAGACTCCCCCCACAAGAGCATGGGTCCCCAGGGGCTCACCTGGAACCGGGGTTCAGTGCAGTCAGAACTGGGGCCCAGTGCAGTCAGGAGCCTCCGACTCCCTTCCACTAGGGAAAGCCTGTGGCAACCTCCGCAGCCTCTGTGCGCACTGGCACGCGCGCGCCTTCAGACATACGCCTTCCCTGGCTCCCGAGTCTCTGCCCAAGAGTCCAGACTCCCCCCGTAAGAGCGTGGGTCCCCAGGGGCTCACCCGGAACTGGGGTTCAGTGCATTCAGAACTGGGGTTCAGTGTAGTCGGGGGCTTCCTTCCCCCTTCCGCCAGAGAAAGTCAGCCAGGCTCTCAGCCGCCCTTCCTCTCTGCGCGCACAAAGACCCTTTGGCATACCTCCAATTCTCTGTGAGCTTTTCTCTTTCCTTCTAGTTGTAGAATTTTCACTCAGCCATCTTTCCTGTGGTTCTGGATGGTGTCTGTTCTGTCTTTTAGTTGTAGTTTTGAAATTGTTGTGCGAGGCAGCAGTTTAGGTGCTTACCTATGCCGCCATCTTGGTTTCTCTCCAAAAAGTTAACTCTCATCTTTTTTCTTTTACATAAATGAAATTCATAATCTAGTCGTATTTAACAATGTGAAACTTTCATATAGAGGTCTTAGAAGAACATCTCTCTTTTAACCCAAATAATATCTTCTCAAGAATGTGTTGATTCACTATGGAAGTCACTGTATGGCAGCTCATCAGAACCTCTAATATTCTAATGTCCAGGCTACGTCTCAGGCCAGCTCACTCAGAAACTCTAGAGAGAGATTCTAGGCATATGTATTTGGGATTCCCCAAGAAATCCCAATGTGTAGCCAAATTTGAGAACCACTGAAATAATATGTTAATTCACATACCTAACCCATCAACCAAACAATCAACAGCTTCACTTTCCCTTTATTGCTCTGTCTCCTGGCTGCTTTACACCAGCCCATGATTTGTGTCAGACTGGACATTCAGTCTAGGCCCGCAGTGGGTCCATAGGACATACTTGTGTAAATTAAAGCAAGTACCCCCTCCTTCCAGACACATTGCCTCATTCTGTTAGAAATTCTCTTAATATTGTAAACTGACTACACAAGAATAAAATCTGTTCATCTCCTGAAATTGTTGTAACAAATATACAGATCAATGATGTCTGCAATGCAAATAAAGAATCTTTGTATGCAGCAGCCTTGTACAGTGTGCAACCTGTACAACCATATATGATAACCCTCATTTAATCAGGGGAGGTGTGTGATTCCAACTCCCTACATCCCTAATCCGAGCACAGCCAACTTGTTCTTTGACTCCTTTCCAGTAAGGATAATCCATCAAGCAGGGGCATATAGTTCCAAAGCTTAAATACATATTCTTAGCACTGAGAAAGACTTTTATTTTATTTTCTGATTAGTAGATTACTTAAGTGAAAAGTCCTATAAAAGGTGTAGAAATTAAATCACATTAAGTTATTTATTTAATGAGCCATCTTTATTAAAAATCATGATGTTGCATGAAATTGGAGCTGTCCTGGAAAATCTGAGAAGGATGGCTGCCAACCTCTAACTTCCAGATTGAAAGCCTGCAGCTCTGCTCTCCAGTCCCCCATGAGGGAATGTTGTGCCCCATTTCGCTCTCTATGTCCAGCAGGTTCCTTGCAGTATAGAGGGCACTGGTGACTTTGCTGTGCTCTCCCTCCATGGCCTCTCATGCACAGAGATGGCTGCTCAAGAAGAAACAGCTGATCCTTGTATCTCTCTTCTTACTAAGCCTTGGTAAGCACAGCATGATGGTAATACCATGGGGGAACCTGGGCTCACTGATGGCTGAGGAAAGAAGAGACAGAAACTGACAAGGGTGGTGATGGTCCAAGAGACCCACACAGAGCATTTGTCCCACAGAAGATCAGGAAATGCACCTTCAGAAGAGGAATGCTGGGAAACACCATTTGTGGGCTTGAGCAGAGCATCTTCTCTGCCCACCCATGGATGACTCTAACCTTGGCCCCAACTTTGCTGGCCCTCATCAGATAACAAGAAAATCTTTACTCTTCAACAGGGACCCTGTTTTCTCTCTTTGTTTCCTGTGACTGTTAGGCACCTCCAAAATCCTTCCCCAGTGGCTCTTTCTTGACAAGTTTCACATTTCCTTCCTTTTCCCCAAATTTACCATCATTTTCAAGTCTCAAGATGACAGTAACTCCAATGTCTTTTTGTCATTAATGTTTGCCTGATTATGTAAGTACATCCACACTGATAAGCATAATAGAGAGTTGATTCTAGAAGGATAAGCTACATTTATCATGATGGAGGAGGAAGTAGTTATCACAATGGCAATTCAGGGTGGATATTTACACATTTTTAAAGAATAACTATGCTTCAAGTAATGCTTTATAATAAGGTGTTCAAGTGGCTATTCACACAAATCTTCTTCCTGGATAAACTTAAGGCCTGGCTGCTCTTCTGGGACAGAGACGTCAGAGAACAAGATCATGTCAGACACAACAAGTCTTGGATGCCTGAAAGGGAGTGCTCTGAAGTTGAGAACAGAACATAAGAAAATGTAACTCCAGGATTACCACAGGGGACAAGTCAGATGTGAGAAGCAGCTCATAGAGCCGTGAAGAGGCCCTAGAATCTGGATACGGGACCCAGAATATATATTCCAACTCTGTGACTTACTAACTGTATGACTTAAACAAGTAAGATCTTGTAGGGGCCGGGATGAGTTGGAGCAGCAGGTAGGAGCTGCAGCAGGCATTGGACTGCAGGTTTCGACCCGATCCCTGCAGGCCACCCAGAGGGACCCCACCTGTGCACAAATTTGTGCTCCGGGCCTCTAGTAACTAGTATGGAGCACAGCAGGGCACCATGTGTCCTCACAAGGATAACATTCTCAAGGTGTTTGCAGCCTAGTACAGGAGTTTTTGCTACACATCACTATGGCCCTATCTCAGGACACAGTGCTGGGCTGCATCATCAAAGTTTCTTCTTCAGGAGGTCTGGAGTGGGGCTTAGCACATGCACTTTTAATATCTCTACAAGTAACTGCACATCCAGGGCTGGGAACCACAAGCCTAGAAAGTAGGCCAGGACAAGACTATGAGGAGAGAAATGAGAAGATAGAGAGGAAGTGTTATACAAGCTCAAGACAAGCCTTTGGAACTTCCAGCTTCCATCTGGGGGAAGAATGGGAAAGGAGTTCAGGGAGGTTTTGTGGAGGAGATGGCATTTGTAGCAGGGAGAAATGGAATATGAGTTGACTGGACAAAAGCCATTCCAAGTAGACAAAACGGATAGAGCCAAGCCCTGGTGGTAGGAGAACCCAAGCCCTATTTGGGAATCAGAAGCTTGTTTTATGGACTGAATGTTTGTGTCCTTCTTCAAATCATATTTTGAAACCCTTACCCCAGTGTGGCTGTATTTAGAATAAGGAAGTAATTAGAGTTAAATGAGGTCATAGGGTGGGGCCCTGATCTGATAGGATTCTCTCTCCCTCTTTCCTCACTCCCCCCCTCCCCCACCTTCCATCACATGCACGCACCAAGGAGAGGCCATCTGAGGACACATGGACTCTGAGAGAAGGCATCCATCTATAAACCAGGAGGGAAGCACTCACCAGAATCTGACCATGCTGGCATCTTGGACTTCTGGTCTCCAGACTATGAGAAAATACATTTCTGTTGTTTAAGCCACCCAGTCTATGGTATATTGTTATGGTGACCTGAGCTCTCTATCACATTTGGTCACAGCATAGTATGATTCAGTAGATAATGACCGAGTCTGGAAGGTAGGTTAAATACTAGAAGGCTTTGATGAAAGTTCTTGGGTAGATGATTTCATAAGAATTCCAGTTTTTATAATGATGCTGTGGTATTGTTTGGACTCCCACCGAAAAAAGACTCAGTGTAAAGATAAGCTTGTTATTTCTGGGTAAATCTTTATTTGAAAATGATCTGCTGCCCCCCAAATCCCCTGGAGAAATCTATCCAATGAAATTCTAGCTCTGAGATACGCAAGCTTTGGGTGATTTACCCTGAAGTCTAGGTTGAGTCTGCAAGTGAGCAGACAGTCTAGCTTATTAGGATAAACTGAGTTTGCACCAGAGCCTCCCAATGCCCCCTCTTCAATATTCATTGTTCCAGAAGGACATAGGAGTCTCATTAAATAGTGTTTCCTCCTGGGGAACAGTGATTGCTGAAGAACAAATATAAAATCAATAACATCTTCATAAAGAACTGAGAAGACCAGGTGATTAGGGCTTTTCTTCATAAGCTCTGGAGAGAGGAACCAGAGTTTATCATCAGAGTGATCATCACCAGAAATCTCCAGGACACTAATGGTTTCTAGGACATATAACAATGACTTTCATGCAGTTTTCTCTATCTTCACATGTGCCAGATACTGTGTTCCATGTTTTATTTATGTTTCTTTTAATCTTGATAACAACTTTATGAGTTAAATATGCTTATTCCGTTTTGTAGATGAGTACATTGAAGTCCAGAGAAGGCCAGATGTGTCCTTTGGAAGGGAGCCAGGCAAGCAAACCCAGATAGAATCTTAAGGCCACCTCTACTCTGACAGGCCATGGGCTCCCTCTCCTGGTCTCCATATCATTAGACTGAAAGGTATCCAGAAGCAGCCTGGAACATGTTATCTCAATTATTCCATCACAAATGGAGATGCCCAGTAAGGAGTCAATACAAAAAAAAGGACAGTAGATGTCAGAGATCTTGCTTCATTTACTTCGGGTGTGACAGGGGCACGTGTATTTTGCAAAAGCTCCCCTGGTGATTCTCATGTGTTCCCCTAGTTAGAGGCATCCTTACTAGATCAGGCAGCCTCCCACCAATGTTCCTTTTGGCCAGGTGCTGGCCAAAAGTCTTCATATAGAGAGTCCTGTTTGTGACCTGAATTCACATACTAGTACAGTGAAGTTCTCTCCACTAAAGACACTCAGCTCACAAGACATTCTATTCAGGGACCCTCTCACGAGGATGGATAAACTGTTGGTGGTGCAATTAAATGGAGCTACCTATCTCAAGTAGCATGACTTATAATAAAAAAAAATCTATCCTTGGCTTTTATCATTGTAAGAAGCAGCCTTTAAATTGTTGTTAAATGCATGGTGTAGTTGAGTTGAGTAGTACTCCCAACCTCCCCACCCCAAAAATGTATGTCCAAATCCTAACTCCTGAAACATATGAATGTGATTTACTTGGAAATAGTGTCTTTGCATATGTAATTAAGTTAAAGATCTTGAGATGAGATCATCTTAGATTTAAGTTGGGCCCTAATCCAATGGCTGCTGTCCTTACAAAAGAAAGGAGAAGGAGTTTTGAGACACAGAGGGGAAGGCAGAGGCAGAGATTGGAGTGATGCATCTACGAGCCAAGGAACACGAGGAATGCCAAGAAGCTAGGAGAGAGGCATAGGTTCTCCATCAAGCCCTCCAGAAGGAACCAACCCTGCCAACACCTTGATCCTGGCCTTCTGGCCTCCAGAACTGTGAGAAAATAAATTTCTATTGTTTTAAGCCACAAATTTGCAATAATTTGGTATAGCAGCCTTAGGAAACTAAAACATTTGGTATCTGATATGACACTTAATACCAGGGATGAGACAACAAATTCCCTTTTAGAATTCAGTACAAGGAAGTATGTGTCTCTCCGGGTAAGCATGCATACTTCCCCTTACTGAACAAGGAATCAGAGGGTTGCAACCCGACACATTCTGCACTCTTCTTGTCAGAAAGCTCTGATGGAAGTTAGGGCTTACATTTTGTGATTGCCCATCCTGGATCTTGCTATAAACATCTCCTTGCTTTTCTATGTTCTTGTGCCATCTTCCTCTGTGAATTTTATTTTTAATTTGCTTACTCTCTATATATGTAGTTTTATTATAAATCACCTAAAATCCCTTTGGAAAAGAAATGGTCACAAAGTTATACATAGCAGAGTGACTAAGAGAGTGGACTCAGGAACCAAATTTCCTAGGTTCAAATCCCAGCCCCATAATTTAGGAGCTATGTAACTGTGGGGTCACTCCATGCCTCAGTTTTACCCAATTGTGAAGTGGGAATAATGCTAGTAGATGCCCTCTAGGGCTGTTGTAAGGATTAAATAAGTTAATACATCCATACAAAGAAAGCACTTAGAACAATGCCTGACATATAAAAGCATTCAATAAATGTTAGCCATTACTATTATTTATCCATATCACTGCCTTAGTTAAAACTCTCTACTGGAGGTTCATTGCCTACAGAATGAAGTTCAAGCTCACTATCACAGCACACAAGATTTTCTTCCTGCGGCTGTAGCTTGCTTTTGACACGGGTGTCCTGTCTGACCCTCCAGCAACACTTACCACATCTGCACCCTTGGCTGTCTGCTGTGCTGGAGATGCCCTGGCTGGCTCCCACTCACCTTCCAGACTCGGCTCTGGGGGGCCTGCTCCAGAACCTGGCCAAGCCTGTGGCAGATCACCCTCATCTATTTCCCTCGGCTCCCTGGGCCTGCCTCCATCTCCAGCCTGGCCACTTCCTCAACCTGTTAGAGAGACCTGCGCTGTGTCTCTCTAGTCCAGGCTCATTTCAGGTGTCTCTGTGGGAAGAAAAAGGAAGCACCGAAGTCCTTTGAAGATTGACCTGCTAGTCTGTGGTGAGGGCGGAGTTTGCCCCCCCCCCCGTCCCTCCCCCTCCCGTCCCCTCCCGCCCCCGCACTCAACTGACCAGGATGTCCCTGATGTCCCTGGAAGGATGATAGCGCCTGAGGAGGTAAAGCTCCAGAGGTTCCACAAACCACACCCAGCCAGTCAGTGCTTGAGATAAAAGCTGGCTTTCCATCAGGGCCTTTGCCTCTCAGGACTGGTGTTGCTCAGTTGGCTAAATGTCACTCTGCACTGAGCAAGCACCACTGGCCTCTGCTTTTGAGGGGGTTAAAGAATAGCAGCCTCTGAGAGAGAGCTTCCAGGTGGCTTTGTTTAATCAAGTTTGGAAGTGTGACATCATTAAATCCCCTGAGAAGTTTGCCCTTGTGTCCTTTTTTTTTTTTTTTTTTCAATGTTATTGGGGTATAATTAAGAAATAAAATTGTCATTTATTTATTATAATTTGTTAATCCTCCCCCGAGGATAGTTTTCCATTGATTTTTAGAAGTAGTGGAAGGAATGAAGGGAGGGAGGGGGAGAGAGAAACACCAATGAGAGAGAGAGACACATTGCCTCCCTCATACACCCTGACTGAGCTCCGGATCAAACCTGCAACCCAGGTATGTGACCTTAACCAGGAATCAAACCTGTGACCCTTTGGTGCGAGGGCCGATGCTCTAACCACTGCACCACTGACCATGGCAAAATTGTCAGCTATTTAAAATATACATTGTGGTGATTTGCTGTATATATGTATTGTGAAAGGACTCCCACATCTAGCTAATTTACACACCCATCACCTCACAATTGATCTTTTGTGAGAACATTCAAGTTCTACTCTCTGAACAAATTTGAATTATATAATAGTATTATCAACTGTTGTCACCATTATACTTTATATACTCAGACCCTATTCATCTTATAGCTGAAAGATTGTACCCTTTTACCAACATCTCCCTATTTCCTGCCCACCCCCAGCCCCTGGCTACCACTTTTCTACTCTGTTTTTAGGAGTATGACTTTTTTTTTTTTTTTAGATTCCACATATACTAGTAAATGATACCATGAAGTATTTGTCTTTCTCTGTCTGGCTTATTTCACTTAACATAATGCCCTCCAGGTTCACCCATGTTATTGCAAATGGCAGGATACCCTTCTTTCTTGTAGCTGAATGATATTCCTCATGTTCTTATTGAGGACTTCAGATCTAGGGAGAGAGAGAGAAAGAGGGACAGAAAAACAGAGAGAAAGACTTGGTCAGGCATTTCCCTGTGGTGTCATAGAAACATTCTCATTTGAGAATCAAAGAATATCAAACTCAAGGGAAAGACCTGCATATGGCCATATGGACCTTGGTTTAACTGACCTTGGTTCTCACCCCCATCCATAGCCCGGCTCTTCAGGGTCTCCCCACATTTCTACTGAGACCTCTTATTTCTACTAAGAGCAGGAAACATAAGTGTGAAGGCCACAGACCTGGTGTGTGAGGCCCTGCTCACCTTCTGGGACTGGGGTCTGAGCCCACAGATGTGTGTGTGTGGGGGGGGAACCAGGCTACAAGTTCCCTGACAAGGGACCTCCTCCTTCCCCAGGGCCCTCCCAGGGCTGCACCTTTGATACTCTTCACCACTCAGGAGGCCCTTGGGGGTCTCTGTGCCTAGTATGCAGATGCAGCAAAGTGAGGAGTTATTCCAGCAAGAAGAGACGGTGTTGGTGGGGAAGTGGGAAGGAAGCACAGGGACTTCTCAGGGCAGCTTGCTCTCATCAGCCAGGGTGGAAACAAATGAGCCTTGAGTCAGGCAGACCTGGATTAAAGCCCAGTGTGTGAGGAAGAGGGAAATGGGAACCTGCTGCATCCAGGTTAGATTGAAAGGCTAGTGGATGGGTAGCCAGCACCGGGCCCTCCTCTCTGCACCCACCCGTGAAGGCTGTACAGCACACACTGTCTGGCACACAGAAATCCTGGTACATCATTCTCTACCCACCCCCACCTCCCAACTGCTCCACCATGCAACCCAGACTGCCAGGAGCAAAGGGATAGGAAGGTTGGTCCTCCTTTGAGATCACTTGGTCTAGTTTCCTCATTCAGCAGGTGGGGAAATGGAACTCAGTGGTGCTCATAGCAAGATCAGACCTGTTTCAAGCTTGAGTTGCAAGTGAATGCATCTCTGACTTTGGAGCAGGGCTCAGATCATTTACAGAGAGGCCACAAGCCAAAGTCAAGTGCAACTCAGGAGGCAAGGCATGAATCAAAGTCAATGCAAGTGCAGGACAAAAAGCAGTGGAGCAACCCTCAGCCTGAGTGTGGTCTAGAGCTAAGGTTGACATCATCAGAGCAAACAGATCAACAGAGAGTTATTGAGCACCTAGGACGTGTCAGGCGCCCTTGTAAGTGCTGAGGACAGAGCAGGAATCTACATTCTCTACTGAGAAGGAAAGGCTGATGGGCCAACCCAAGTCCGAAAGGTGGACTGTGGTGCGGTGAGGGGCTCAGGCTCTGTTGGAGTTCGACTCCTCTTTATCTCTTATCTGCGTGACCTTAGGCAAACCACAGAATGCTCCGTGCCTCAGTTGCCTCATCCATAAAGTGGGGATAATAGGAGTAACAGCCTCAGAGAGCTGCTGTGAAGATTATATTGGTTAAGCAAAGCACTAAGCATGGTGAGAATTTAGTGATTATCATCCTGGACACCATTCTTATAAAAATGCTGGGGATGTGCACTGCTTGCCCTGCAGAGCATTTTAAAAAGGCCACCCGGGGCCGAACAGCTTGTGTTTCATCAGTGTTGACAAATTGCTGCCTGGCCTCAGACAGGTCACTAATTGTTCTCAGCTTCCATTCCATTCCCCTGCCTTGCAATGGCAGAGGAGGGATGATGCCAGCTTGCTCAAGAGGAGGGATGATGCAGGCTTGCTCAAGAGGCACCGGGAGGCAATATGAGGTCACCTCCAGCAGAGACAGGGTGAGCAGCTCCATGTTTGCCATGGAAAAAGGTGGCAAGGCAGCCTGATTGCAGAGAGAGTGCCCAAGTCTTCCTCTGGGTGGGAGCTCACGGCTTCAGGAGTGTGTGCTCTCGTGAGCTGCTGGAAGGGTAGCGTCTGGAGCTGTCAGGCCATGATTTATTGAAAGCTGTGCTCAAGTTAAATTGAGAGTGAAAAAGTTAATTACTGGACTCTCATAGTATTTTTAAATACATAATTGCCTCATTTTGATGAAGTTAGAATAAGAACAAGGAAGGAGAGGATTCAGTGTTTTGCAAATAGAACCCAGAAAGACTTTCACTATTTATCTGATTTGCTATCTCCAGGCTGCAGTCTAAAATAATGTGAGTGCCCAGCCATTAATAAAAACAAAAATGCCCTTTGTTGTATATCTGTACTGTCCAATATGAGAGCCACAAGCCACATGTGGCTATGGAGCACTTGAAATATGGCTAGTCCAGGTTAGATGTGCTGTATGTATGTACCATGGATTTAAACATCCACTGCATGCCAGGCACGTGTTAGGCCTGGGAGACAGGGGAATGCAAAGATCTAAAAGACAGAGGCTCCAGCACTCAAGGATCTGGCTGTCTCCTAGAGAAGCCAGAGTCACAACAAAGAGGCCATCAAATAGCACACGGAATGATGAATGCTGTGGTGCTCACCTGCTCTGTGCAGAAGTTCCACTTTGTAAAAAGATAGATGGCCAGGCCGGACAGACTAATCATTTTCTCTCAATTTTTATTTTAAAAAATTAAAAATTTCAAACAGAAAGGGTAGAATAACAGTGCAAAAAATACTTATTTATACACATATTAAGATAGATGATAGATAGATAGATAGATAGATAGATAGATAGATAGATAGATAGATAGATATAAATACACACACACTCTTTTTTCTGAACCATTGGGAAATAATATTGATACATCATGACCTCAGCTAAAAGCATCAGCATTCACAGCACAGACCTACTGATTTAATAGGTCTGCAGCAGGGCCCTGACATCAGTAGTTTTAAAAATTCTCCATTTGGACACACAGCCAAAGTCAAGGGATTATGGGGATCAGGTCCCTCTTGAGAAAAAGAGAGGCTTTTTGGAGGCGATAAAGCCAAAGTTGCATTTTTAAAATAAATATCCCCAGGTAAATAATAGAGAGAGGGAAGTTCTAAGCAAAGGCAATAACACAGATTCAGAGGCTAGAAATGCCTTGCAGGTCAGTACTCTCAGAGCACAAAAGTGCAGGAGGTGAGGCTGAAAAGCAGGAAAGAGTCATGAGAGCCTCGAATGGCAGTTGGGGGAGACATGGGGAGTCACTGAGTGTTTCAGGCTGAGGAGGGACATGTCAGTCTGGCTGCCAGCTGGAGAACAGGATGAGGGAGAAATGATGGAGAAGGGGACACCAGGTAAACTGTTGCATTAGTCCTAGGGAGGACCATGGGAGTCTGAACTGGGGCAGTGGTGGGTCTTCAGAGAGAAGAGGGAAGGATTGGAGGGGAATTTGTCTAGGAGGTCATCAGAACCCCCTGGCTTCTGGTTCACTTCCCCCCACTCTGGGCTGGAGTGTTCCTATCTGCAAACTTACTTCTCCAAGACAGGGTGATTGATACAAGGAACTGCTGCCCCAAATCAAATCACTCTTGCTGGGGATCCAATCCTGAGAGCTGGACTTCTGCCCTGTCCATGGGGTGCCTCGTCCTGGAATCTTGTCCTTGCCTTGTTCCTGCCATTGTGCCTGTATCCTCCTCCCTCTGTCAGAGGTTCCTGAGCCTTTTGCCTGGGTCTTTGAGTTCCACCTGCCCTCCCCCCCAAAAAAACACACACCTAACAACTCTATTTTCTGTGTACTGCTGGGCCCCTCATGGATGCTAGCCATGCTGCTGGGAAGTGAAGACCTGTGGTAGAGCCTTCGGAATACCTTTCTCTACCTGCCATCATGGATGTCCCACTCACTGCCCCATCCACCCACCACCAGCCCTTTCCCTCTCGGTTACCATGGTCATGGCGCACTTCCCCATTTCTGGTTTCCATTTTCTCATTTGCACACTAGCTGGAAGCTTGCTCGAGTGATGCCGAGGTGTCTTGCAAGTCACACATTGTCTCGTGCTCAGCTCTGATCAAGGATAGCCGTGAGTGTCAGAGCACGTGCAGGACGCTCATTCCTGGGCTGTGGCTATCCTAAGATTTAGCCTCGCCTCCACAAAATTCAGTATTCAGTAAAAGCAAAACCTCCAGACAGGCTTGTTTTTAGTCAATATACCAACAAACATGCACTGGTCAGTTGATTATATTGTTGAATAATATGTTAAATATCTCATTGCTGTCCTCATATGCCCAATATTCTGGCTAATGCTTCCCTTCATTTATCTTAAGTATGTTTAGCTTTTTTCATTTCCTTCAACTTTGTAAATTGAAGCAGAGTGCCTACCAAAGCAGCTACCTGTAAAAAGGTCAGGACAGAAGAGAGACATCATTTGAGGACAAACGAAGTCAGGCCTGACCCTTGGACTTGTGTTTTCAAGTTCTGCCCTGTTGGCTGTGCACAGAATGAAATTTGGCTGCCATCTGGCTGTGGTGGCCTGGACACAGGGACACTGTGTTTGTGGGCAGATCACAAGGGCCAGAGGCATCTTTGTTGCCAAACTCCTCCCAGGTGGGAGGTTGTGAATCCCCAGAACCCCCAAGGTGAAAAGGACGTGCAGGCCACCTACATCAACCCCCCTTCATATAAATAAGAAAACAAGGGCCAGGAATACCAGTGCCTTCTCCAAGGTCATCCATCCAATTAGGATGTGCTTGTCTGTGCTGCCTCTGTCTTTCTGTCTGACCCAGAAATTCCACTTCCTGGACCTGAGAGCCCAGATCTGCTTCCACACAGGCACAGTGGTGTGTAAACAAGGTTATCCATTGCAGCTGAGGCACAGGAAGCCTGGGAACAGCCTCAGTGTCCACTGGGACAGGACTGACTGTTCAGCAGAACACTAAGCACCTGCAGGGAAGAGGAGGCAGGTCTACGTGCTGATGTAGAAAGGTCCTGAAATGAGTTAAAAGAAGAATGCAAGGTGCTGAGCTGTGTGTGTGGTGTGTCATTATTTGTATGCAATTGGAGGGAAAGAGCATTAATCTGTGTGTGTGTGTGTATGTGTGTGTGTTTATCGTCCTGGAAGATAATACTTTGACCTTGTTGGGGATGAGAGACAGACATTTCCAATGTAAGCAGTTTAAAAGTTTAGAATTATATTATTACTAGAGGCCCAGTGCATGAAAATTCATGCACTGGAGTGGGGGTCCCTCAGCCCAGCCTGCCCCCTCTCACAGTCGGGGAGCCCTCAGGGGCGGGAGGCGACCCGGCGATCAGGGGAAGGCGATGCCCCATCACACCCCTGCTGCTGCCTCTGCCAGCAGCGCAAGCCTCGGCCAGCCCTGGTTACCTGAGCCTCGGGCGGCCCTGGGCGGCTGGACAGCTGCCATCTGAGGCTTGCTTGCACCTCAGGCTGGCCCTGGGAGGCTAGGGGACCGAGGGGACTGGGGGACTCCGGAGGCAGGTGCGCAGCAAGGCTGGCAGGTGTGCCCAGCCTTGCCGCGCGCCTGCCACCCCAGCAGGGCTGAGGGGACTGGGCACCACCATCTTGTGGCTGTGGGTGCCTCCATCTTTGAGGGCAAGGCAGTCAATTAGCATATTCCCTCCTTATTGGCTGTGGGTGCTGCCATCTTTGAGGGCGGGGCAGTCAATTAGCATATTCCCTCCTTATTGGCTGTGGGTGCTGCCATCTTTGCGACGGTGTGAGGGTCAATTAGCATATTCCCTCTTTATTAGATAGGATGTAATCAAAACTTGAAATAAACACATAGGCCATATGGCAGACTGGAGGCCAGTTAACTTGTCCAAACTGATACAGCTGGCGAAATGCCAGAGCTGCTGAGACCCAGGCCTCCTTACCTTGGCCCACACACACCAAAACATTTTCCAAAACATTTCTGAACATCTAGAACGAGAAAAGTGGTCAAGTCAGAAAAAGCAGGGAGAGATTTAAAACTGGAGGGAAAGAGTAAAATGGGACTAGGTGAAGGGAGAAGACAAGAGGAGAGGGAGAGGGAGGCCGGCGGGGATGGAGGGTGGGAGTGGAGGATGTGTGAGCAGGAGACCCCAGAGCTAGGGGAAGACTTGGAGTCTGGGCCCTCATGGACTGGAGAGGGCTGAAGTTCAGCTGTCCCAGTCCTTTACTAAGTGGCAACAGCAAGAGTGTCAGGAAAGGGCAAGAGGTTGCTGGGTCTCTGCCCTTCCATGGAAGGGTCGTCAAACCCACCAGACCACACCCAGGCCAAGAATCCATCGCCACATACTTCCCTGGTATTCCTCAGGTGTGGCTGGGCCTCAACTCAAACCCCCCAGCACAAACCCCGTCGGGGTCACTGCACCCCACCATGCTGTGCGCATTCCAACCACACCCCAACCTCACCCCAGATGGCTGGGCATTAACCTTGGAGCCTCCTGAGGGTGACGCCCTCCACGTGGCACTTATCTCTCCCTCAGAAGTCTGACAACCTTGTGAAGGCACCGACCGGGGCCAGCCTGGGCTCTGCCAGCGTGGCCCTGGGCAGGGGTTACTGCTGAGTCGGCCATGCACTCTTTTCCATTTTCTAGATGCGCCCCTCTGGGTGACAGAATATCTGTCAGAAGGCTATTTTAAGTGGTCTCCCTCCTCAGCTTTGGCCTCCTCAGGGCGGAAGAGAAAAGGTGTGGGGGTCAGGCCCTGTGTCCCATCCTCGCTCTCTCATGATGGGGAATGAAGCTATGGTTCCCTAAAAGCTTAAGTGCAGGCCCCAATGCCTTCCCGCTGCCCCACACCCTTTGGGGTCAGGAACCCTTCCCCTTTCTCTCTCTCTCTCTCTTCCTCATTCTAAAATCAATTTTTTAAAAAATGAGTTGGGAAGTGCTCCCATCTCTTTAAAAATAAAAAATTTGTGTACATCCTACCTTATTTTATGTGTTCCTTCCCCACCCACCCCACACATCCTACATATAGAGAAGTCATCCTAAAGAACAGTTCTCATCATGTCACTTACCTACCAAAAGCCTGTGATGGCTTCCTGTTTGGACTACAGAATGATGACTAAATGCTTAGTGATGAATTTACTTAAAAATATACGTGGTGAGAGCAATTTCCCATTTTCTTATGTCTTTGAAGCTGAGGTCTGCCCTGGGAATGTGGCTGGGAGGTTTCTCCATTCCCGGCGGACCACCGTTCCAGCATGGGTTACTACCAGCTGCTCTTTGAGGCCAGGCCTGGCATCGTTAAGCCAGGCCTTCATCTTGTCTGGCAATTACCATTGGCTGCTGGGATAGTCATTATCACCAGTTATGAACATCTGATCTGACGTGGGTATGAGAAAGGGAATTGATAGATGGCACCCGTTCCTAGTATTTGCCATTCATACTTATAAAGATCAGAAAACCGAGTGTGTGTGTGTGTGTGTGTGTGTGTATGTGTGTACACATTATCACAATCTGAACAGAGCCCTCTTCATCACTAAAGTTGACTAACCACTAGGCCCCAAAGAAGATATTAGTTGCCCCCTCATTGCAAACAGGGCCTCTGGATTCAGGGCTAGAAGCTGGAACCAGAAGATATCAGTACACATGGGGAACACCTGCTGGGAGTCCAGGCCCCACAGTTCAAAGGACCAGAGCTCAAGCAGGAGCAGAAAATCAAAGCCAGCCCCCGTCAGAGGGCGAAGACAGGAAAAGCCAGCAACAGTGAGGAGGTCAGTGCAAGCTGCGCAATGAAGGGAACGAAGGCAGACAGAAGGAACTTTGAAACGGAAGAAAGCCCAGACATAAACCTCTCCCAGCCTCCTGCTAGGCGGCTTGGCTTCCCAGGGTGAGCCCTGCCCCAGGCTCTGCAGTGTTGCTGTGCCATCCGTGGCCCCCACACCTGGCCTGCAAGGTCAGCCAGCCTGTTCCCCCAGCAACAGGAACATGCCTCCCTCCACCATGCCCAGTTCTCTGGTCCAGTCCTTCCCATCCAGCTCAGATGCCTCTGCTTTCTCCCTGCGGAAGAAGCTGCTGTATTCCTCCTAACCTCATTTCCACAAGGTTTTTAGTCTTCGCCACTGAGTTCACCTAAGCCAGAGGCTCTCAACTCTGGCAACACATCAGTGTACCTGGTAAGCTTTTATAGAACAGTGATGACTTCACCCACAAAGATCCTGATTTTCATGGATTCTGGTTGGAACCTGCTTTGCAGACGTGGCCCCATTCACTTCGATGTGAAGCCAAGAAGACTGAGAATGACCAACTGTTCTCAGCCAGCAAGATCGCAGCCATGGGAGACACTCCTCTAACCCATGCCTTTTACTAAAAACTTCCCAAAGGTTTCCCCTCACACTTAGAACAAAATACAGAGTCCTTGCCACCCCCTCTTCCAGCTGTTCTAAGGACATCAAACTCCCCACTGCCTTAGGGCTTTTGCCTTTGCTGTTCCCTCTGCCTGGAATGCCCTTCCATTACAATTCCATGCCTTATTCCCTCACTTCATTCAGGACTGCTGGGATGTCACCTGCTCAGAGTGGCCCTTCCTGATGCTCTTGGCTAAAAAAAAAAACAGCTCTTATGACTCTCCGTCCCTTACCTTGTTTATTGTTATTCACAGCACCCCTCTCTGCCTGATAATACATTACATTTCTATTTAATTATGTTTTTATTGTTTATCCTTTGACAGCATATAAGCTAAATATGGACAGGGATAGTTTGTTCACTGCGGTGTCCCAAAAGCCTGCAACAGCTTCTAGAACATAGTAGAGTTTCACTAGATATTTGTTGAGTGAATGATGAATTGATTTAACAGATGAGGAAACTGAGTCTCAAAAGAAAGGAATGACCTACAGAGGTGGGGGAAGCTGCTAAACAGCCTACAACACACAGGATGGCCCTCCGCAGCAAAGCCAGCATGTCGCTGGTGCTGGATGGAGAAGCACTGGCCTGAGAACAGATGGGAAGGTTAAAGTGAAGAGGGGGAATTAGCGCTGGACCTAGAATGATGGCACCATTTGCACTTAGGGAGATAGGCAGGAACTGGTGGGGGAGGACATTAAATGCCTGGTTCCATCACTTCCAAGTGTATGAACTCTGTAAGTCACACACTCATTTTGAGCCTAGCTCTCCCTACCCCACCTCACCCCACCCCACCCCCCACCAGTTGTGTTGACCAAAAACTCCAGACATTGCCCTGGTTGAGAACCACTGAGAGCCAACCCTCTGCCTCCTCAGAACTTCAGCCCCGCTTGGCAGGAGCACTTCTTAGAGGCCCTGGTTCCATCTCAGGTTCAAGAGCACGTCTTTCACTGTGGATCTTCTCTCCTGCTGGACGTAGGCTCTTCACCCAGCACCTTCCTGACTCCCCTGTGCACACCTCTTCCTCTACCCCATGCGCTTTTCTTCACACACAGGAGCAAGGGGCGGCCCGGAGAACCCCTTCCCAAAGTATGTAGCAATCTCTGAAGAACAAATAACCTAAATTAGGGCCAAACAGCAATGAGTCTAAGTCCAGAGAGTCCTGATACCACTGGCTGCCATAGAGGTGTAACAATATGAAATGGTTATGCTAGGCTGATTGGTAAATCACTAACATAGCTCTGATATTATAGGGAAGGTTTTTGAAATAAAGGTTAACCCTCTATTAATCACCGCAGAACATTGGAAGCTGAGAAAGGAAAGGAGCATGGAGGGCAGAAAACCAAGTGACTTGATTGGCAGTTCAGACAACAGTCCCCGAGGGGCACCTGAGAGGGCTCAGGGCTGCATGATTTAGCATTGAAAGCAGTAGCTGTGTGTTCATTCAAAGGGGAAAACAACCTATGTTTGTTTGCTTTGGTTTTCTTTCTTTTCTTTTTTTTTCTGGTTTAAAATTCAGCACATCGCCAAGGTTGGTGGATTTCACTCAAATATTTCTTCCTAATGACCTACAGTTTCATTTTCTAAAATGCTGCCACCCACCCACAGCACAGAAGTCAGTGATTAGTATTCTATAATTTTCAGCAACTAGCTGGAGCTTTCCTGTGCTCTTCGTGAAGTAATACTGCTGCTCGTTACAGGTGGAAATACAGAAAGCGATAATTAGGCTGGTGGAACACTCAGCTGCAGCTCAAAGCCGATGCAGAAGAATCAGGGGGCTGGATTGAGCAAATACAGCTCAGCAATTTCACGTTAAAATTGCTTCTTGCAGGGCGAGGCGGGAAGATACTGCAAAGCAAATTCAATTTACCTTGAAAATAATTAGTGAGATGCAAAGGCTGGAGTTGGAAAATTTTCTTTAAAATTAATTATTGCTGCTCGAATTGAGCCAGTCTCTTTCGGCAGCAAGGACAGTCTGCAGCTGGAGATTTCATCTCCTTGAGTGCTGCTGAAAGGATCTGCTGGCTTCTCATCTCAAGTCAGTTTGAGGCTAGCATTGCCAGGGAAGCCCGTCCTGTGCAAGGAGCTGAATAGTCAGAGGATCAGATAAGCTTCAAAACACACAGGGAAGAGAAAAATAGAAAGCAGTATCTGAACGGAATGATCAAGTCAGGTTGAGAGGCCCGTAGCCTGGTCTAGAAGCCCAGGTAACTGTCATTCCTTTGTGTGGATGAGGGGAGGTGAATGTCTCCTTCCCTCACTATTCCCAGCGCACCCTAGGTCGCTAAAGAATGAAAATCAATGGGAGGGTGGACACATCCCATTGCTAACGTGCAATGCACGCCATCCTTACTTGGGAGCACTCCAGGCACAGAGGCAGAAGTTGTGAAGTCAATTAAAATCATCAGCAAAGATTGGCAAGGAGACTTGAGCAACAAAGGAGCTGGATGGCTAACCCAGCCCACAGGACTGGGCCTCACATCCCACAGGGGCAGGCGGGCGGGAGATAAGGCAGATCATTTCATTGCACCGCGGTAGCCTTTGTCCTTTAGAGCTGTTTCCAACATTCACACTAAAGATGGGAGTGATAAGAACAGGTTCTGCCAACTGTGCTGTCAGCCCTGAATCACACAGCCTCGGCTGAGATGGGGGAGGGTGAGTCTGCATGAAAACACCACTGAAGCCCTAGCTGGTCTGGCTCAATGGATAGAGCGTGGGCCTGTGGACTGAAAGGTCCCGGGTTCGATTCCAGTCAAGGGCTCAGGCATGGGTTGCGGGCTCGATCCCCAGTGGGGGGCATGCAGAAGGCAGCCAATCAATGATTCTCTCTCATCATTGATGTTTCTATCTCTCCCTCCCTCTCCCTTCCTCTCTGAAAGCAATAAAAATATATTAAGAAAACAAAAACAAAAAACACCACTGAAGGAACAGGTGGTCTTTCTGCTTCTGTATGAATAGCCAAAGTAGTCCAACACTTGGAGAGCCTTGTTACTGCTTTTGTGGCTGCAGCTGTGGCTGGAGGTGACTCACCCAAGCTGCAGGCAAAGCTACAACTCAGAGGATAAGGGGGGAGGGAGGGACAACAGAGAAAATGGATCAATCAGCAGATTGCCTTTTTATAATGAACTGAAGCTCATATACATACATTCAGCCCAAGGTGGCACCGGCCCACACAGTATGCACATTGGGAAAAGGCACCCCTTCCTCTGGGGCACATAGCATGGTGAGCAGATTACAGGCTGAAGTTTAGGGCGCAGCCACTAAACCAACATGCACATATCTCATGACCATCAATATCAGTAGTGTTCCAGCAGGAAATCGATGGCACATTCAAATTAGGATGATCACAGGGGAGTTTAATGAAGGGACATTTACTAAGGTGTAGGCAGCGTGAAGGGAAGGGACCACAGGGATAGCACAGAACTCCTAGGCTGAAGGAATGAGGGTCAAGGTGCCCTTGGAGCCTAGAAAGGAAGGATGGGGTAGAGAGGTTCACCTGACAGGTGCTATGACTTCTGGAACGCAGCCACCTGTAGGCAACCTCACAGGGAGGAAGTCAGGGGAGTAGATACCCCAACATCACTCTCCTCCATCCTCCAAACTGCTTCTGAGACTCCTCATTGGCTGAACTCCCCTGAAAAGCCCGAGATGCCCACAATGTGGCCTCATTGGGGCAGCGTCCCGAGCAGAGAAGCAGGTAGAGGGTGGAGAGTGGTTCCGGGGTACACACAGGAGGTGCCCACCATCCAAAGCAGGGCTGCCCCAGTCATTTTTTTTAAATCTTTCAAACGTGTATTTGGAGCCATCTTCTAGAGGCTGCATTAGCTTCTAGGGACACACTGACAGGTCTGTAATGGATCCCTGACACCAAGAAGCTTCCTTTTAGTCGAGAGATGGGTGTTGTTGGTTGGTTGGCTTGCTTATGAATCCAAAATCTTCTCTTCCAAAGAATAGATGTAACAGCCTTGGGAAGTGGGAATTCTTTTCTCTTGATCTCCAGCCACATGACTTCAGCTTCCACTTTGACTAGAGGAGACTGCTATTATCAGGAAGGCTTCTGACAGCTTGTGTTTTATGAGTTTGTCTGCTTTATAAAATATTAACCAGAAAAATATTACAGTTTGCAAATGCAGCAACAGACCAAAGAGGGGCAATGGTATGATACACTTTTTTAATGTTTTTTTTTTAAATGTGAAAAGTGTATCTGAGAAATAAAGGGGAGAAAAATCAAGGTGAGTATTTTTTTTTTTCCTTTCGATGCAGGCAGGGTGGTGTATGTGTATGTTTGTTTTCTATGGACAGCACTGATTCACCAACAGTTTAAGGATTACTAATGAGTGTTTTCACTTCACATTTACAAATGGAATATATTAAGAAATTACTCAGCCTCTCTGTGTGTCTTTTAATTGAAACCAACCTCTCTGTATAGATGAGAATTTATTTTTCATCACATTCAGGGGCTGGTTGACCTTTTCAGCTTCACGGGGCCTGAAATGTGGTCAACATTTTTGTCCCTTTTCACATGAACAACCCATAAATCTGCTTAAATAGAATGACCAAATTGTCTGACTTTTCTCCGAATTCAGAACTCGTTGCCCCAGACTTTTCTCTCCCCCCTCCCCACTTTCTCTCAGCAGGAGATGACACATTTATTAGCCCAGCTTCTACTCTCTCTATAAAATATGGAGTGAGCCACAGACTGGAAGGAATTATTAGCCCAAATGTGACAGGAAAAGAGTTAATATCTCATATTCAAACGCCAGGAAAAATCAATAAAAATATGACATAGATAAGTAAGTGAACAAAGGACAATGAATTCAGAACAAACATGGGGGAAATATTCAACCTCATTTACTCTTCACTCATTCATCTGTTAAATAAATATTTATTAAGCACCCACTGTACACCAAGCATTACACAAGATCCTAGGAACCTATCCTATATAATAAAAGGCTAATATGCAAATTGACCAAACAGCTGAATGACCCATCGCTATTACACGCACTGACCACCAGGGGGCAGACGCTCAATGCAGGAACTGCCCCCTGGTGGTCAGTGTGCTCCCACAGGGGAAGCGCTGCTCAGCCAGAAGCTGGGCTCATGGCTGGCAAGCGCACCAGTGGTGGTGGGAGCCTCTCCCGCCTCCACAGCAGTCAGACATCCCCCGAGGGCTCCCAGATTGTGAGAGGGTACAGGCCAGGCTGAGGGACCTCCCCCCAAGTGCACGAATTTCATGCACCAGGCCTCCAGTACAGTGGTCGGCAAACTCGTTAGTCAACAGAGCAGCAAACCGCGAGCCGCATGTGGCTCGCGAGCCGCAGTTTGCCGACCACTGCTCTAGTAGATGAATAAAATACAGATCTCATCCTCAAGGGGTTCCTGTTTTGTCAAGAGATTCCTACAAGCAAGATCCATGGGACAGGCAGCTGTGCCCAGGGAACTATAAGCAGTTAAGAATTCTAACATGCTGAGGGTAGGAAGAGTGAAGATGGCTGGAGAAGGACTCAGGAGTTATAAAGTAAAAGAGAAAAACAAGTGCCATTTTCAATGAGGAAATTAGCAAATATTTTAATGACAACACTTAATGCTGTAAAGCAATAGTGAATTGGACTGACCCTGGGACTATGCAAATAGTAAAGAACCATGGCTATCTGATTCTATTTCTGGATTTCCACATCAAAGAGATAAACTAACAGAAAAGCCATATGCTGTAATATGCTTAAATATCATATAACATTGTTATGTATAGTAACAAAAACCGGAATTATCCTACATGCCCAACAACCACAGAAACCTTCAGGGTATTGTAGTATATCGATTTGCCTGAATATTCTGCATCAGTTGGTAATTCTTATAATGTATTAACTGAAAAAGCTAAAAATTATGTATGTACTAAATAACAATTATTTTGATCTATGCACAGAAGAAAACCTCTGTGAAGCAATTTGTTAAAGTGCTCACAGTGATCTCATGTATGGTATTTTTAATTTTTCTTCCCAAACAATTTTAAATAGAATAAAAAGCCAAACTTGTATAAGGTGAATAGTTAACAAAGAAAACAAAATCTTACCCATGTCAAGCAGTTCTCCACTAGCTTGAGTTCCAACAGCAGGAAAAGCAGTGTTGTCCATCCTGAGGCCTGGATGGTAAGCATCTCTAATCACTGTGTGATTTTGGGAAAGCCCCTTACTTCTCTAGTTTCGTTTCCAGAAAGAAAGAGAAATGCATTAAATTTATCTCTAATGCTCTTGCCGCCACCCACCCTCCCCCCCCGCCCCACTCAAAAAAAAAAAAAATCCATGAATCTTGACATTCCAGAAGGAAGAGTATATGCCTCAATTCACTGAAATCACAGGCAGGCACTGACACTTCCTTGCGTAAATCACGTGCAAAATGTCAGGCACAGAATCAGAAAATAACGTGTGTTCGTCTCATCAGACATTTCTCAGAGAAGATTAAACAGTGTCTTTCCCACTGAATTGATTACATCCTTTCATTCGTGTTTTTAATACCAGTCTTTGTGGAAGAGCATGCTTTATAGTTTATTTAACACATCAGTCTATTGTTAGTCAGCCACGTGGAGAGGATGCCTTTTATGTAGGATTTGGGTTTCCTTAAGCCAGTACAAAACCCATCTCTCTAGTTTATAGGTCCTCCTGCCCCTTTTTTTATGGTCAGGTATAATACAGCGTGCTCAGAGACTCCGCAGACTCCATGTCTCAGTCTGAGGTGATCCTGGATAACAGAATCACCCTCAACAGGCTGGGGGAAAGTGCAGCATTAGGAGGGTATTTCTTAGTATATCCTTGATTCCGGCCTGGAAATACTATCGATTTCTTTTATTTTTTTAAAATATATTTTATTGATTTTTTTACAGAGAGGAAGGGAGAGGGATAGAGAGTTAGAAACATCGATGAGAGGGAAACATCGATCAGCTGCCTCCTGCAACACCCCCTACTGGGGATGTGCTCGCAACCAAGGTACATGCCCTTGACTGGAATCGAACCTGGGACCCTTCAGTCCATAGGCCGACGCTCTATCCACTGAGCCAAACCGGTCAGGGCTCGATTTCTTTTCTTAATTAGAGAGCCAACAGTTTAAGGAAATAATGCATTGGTCTTTTCTTAGGGGCCACAGTAAATAAGCCTTCTCTCGGATTGAGTGAAGACTGATAGGCTTCCCTCGATCAAAGAAGTTGATCAGTGATTGATGAAATAAAATCTGACACACCTTTCATTTCATCGGTGGCTGTGGGTGAGTCAATTCCCTCATTTGTAAAATAAAAGGCTTAGACTTTATACTTTCTAAGATCCCTCCTCACTTTATGGTCTTGCTATAGAGCATTATCTATAGCTGTTAAGTACTGACTCTTGAGGTCCTGGAAGATGCAGGGGTGAGAGCTTGTGAGATTCTGGCTCTCATGGAAGGCCCACAATAATTACTTACACCCATTAAAACAGAGAAACAAATGGTAAAATTCTTTGGCAACTGTACAGAGCTTCCAACATATAACTGCTTAAGGTGACAGCCCACAGCACCACGGAGCATGAAAATCCTCCCCCACATTTGCCTTCTCTTCTTCTTATAGGAGGGTTCCTGGAGTTCAGGGGATACCAGAGTTAAGAGAGTCAGGCAAAAAAAGAAAATGAAAGATCTAAAGAAAAAAATGTCCTTGGAAATTTCGACTCTCAATGGATCCATTAATGATGAATAGATGATGAATCCTTAGAGATCCTGAGGTTCCACCAAGTGGGGATTTACTTCTGGCATGACTGGGCACCCCTAGGAAGGTTACAGGTTCAGACCAGGACCCCTTTCCTTCCCCAATTACACACTCTCCTTCAGAGTCTCTTCCAGTCTTTGAGCTTTAAATACCATCGGGCTGCTGACAACTCCCAGATGGATCTCAGACTCATGAGTCTAACTGCCTAGCAGACATCACCACTTGGATGCCTCATCAGGCCTCTCCAACTTAAATACCAAAGAGAACACTTGATGGCCTGGCTTCCACTTGTAAATTTGGTGTCCCCACAAATCCCAGAGTCATTATTGACACCTTTCTTTTCCCTCATTCTTCGTAGCCATCTTAGCTGTCAGCTCTCTCTGATTGTGATCGATCTTGTCCCTTCGTTTTCATCTCCACTGCCACCAGTGAGGTTCCAGCCATTGTCACACTCATTGGGGAGAGACTAAAAACCTCCTAGTTACCCTCTTCACTTCCACTCTTGCCCCCCATCCAATCTATTTTACACACAGCAGCCAAATTTTTATTTAAACATGATTTGAATTACATCATTTACCTGCTTAAAACTTTTATCTGGCTTCCCATTGTACTTAGAATGAACTCTTCACTTCCACTATGGGGTCCTGGGCCATGCATGACGGGGCCCCTGCCCTCCTTTCACCTAACCGAGGGCCACAGTTCCTTCAGCCCAGTGTCCTGCAGTCCCACTGGCCATAGTCAACATGCCATGTTTGATCGTGCCTTTGAGCCTTTGCCCCCACTGTTCCCTCTTTCCCTACACTTTGTGTGGCTGACTCTTTCTTCTCCTTCAAGTTTCAATGTCAATGTGACTTAGAGAGACCTTCTCTGATCAACCACCTAAAGGATGCCCCACTTTCATTTCTATTGGTGATAGTGCCCTATTTATTTCTTCCTTAACACTTACTAAAACTTGTAATTATCTTATTACTAGAGGCTCAATGCACGATTTGTGCACCGGTGGGGTCCCTTGGCCTGGCCTGCGGGGATCTGGCCAAAACCGGCTCTCCAACATCCCCCGGGGTCCCAGATTGCGAGAGGTCACAGGCCAGGCTGAGGGACCCCACCATGCACAATAGGGGCCGGGGAGGGACTGCCGAAGGGCTCCAGGGTGTGTCTAGCCCATCTCACCCAGTCTCGATTGGCCAGACCCCAGCAGTAAGCTAACCCCTGGTGGTCAGTGCACATAATAGTGACTGGTTGAATGGTGGAACAGTCGGACACTTAGCATATCAGGCTTTTATTATATAGGACTAGAAGCCTGGTGCACAAAATTCATGCACGGGCAGGGGGTTCCCTCGGCCCATCCTGCATCCTGTCCAATCCAGAACCCCTAGGGGATGTCCAACTGCCTGTTTAGGCCTGATCCTGGCCCGGCAGTCAGACATCCCTCTCACAATCTGGGACCACTGGCTCCTAACTGCTCACCTGCCTGCCTGCCTGGTCACCCCCAACTGCCCACCTCTGCTGGCTTGGTCACCCTTAACTTCCCCCCTCCCCACCAGCCTGGTCGCCCCACGCAGCCTGCTGCTCGGTCTTTTGGTCACCCCTCACTAACCCTCCTGCCGACCTGGTCGCCCCACACAGCCTGTTCGGTCGTCCATTTGGTTGTGATGGTCATTTAGGCTTTTATATAGATAGATAGTCAGGGAAATAAATCTGATTAATCTAACCTGGGTGAGACATAATAATTTGCTCCCTCCACCTCTGTGCAAGTAAAGGTCCAGCTGCAGAAAAGGAAAAGGGAATTTGCAGCCTCATTTCCTGAAGCCAACCCTTAAAGGAATAGAAAGGACTACTTCTTTTCCAGGAGGGTATCTGAGCAGTTTCCTTATCTATAGCATCTCCCCTGGAAGTTTTGATTTCATAGAATATAGAGAATACTAATTATAATGTATGTGAGCTGCTCTACATTTTATAGTCAATTACCTTGCAGCTCAAGAACATTTATGTATATCATTAATATGTACCAGATTGATGTTCTTGTAAGTTTTATTTCATTTTAGCTCAGGTAATAATTGTCCCTTTTTAAAATTATAGGAAACAATACATCAACTGATAGACTATTATGCAACCACATAAAATTATTATTATGCAAATGTAGTAACAAACAGAGTTTATAATTCAGTTGAAGAGGCAAAAGCAAAATACATAATTGCTCTGAGTTGTAATTAAAACTATCAAAGTATGTATACAAATGAACAAGTGCTAATAGGGAACAGGAAAATACACCTTGTTTTTCTAGTGTGGTGGATTTATGTCTGATTCTTTTAAAATTTATTATTATTTCTTGGTACAATATTAATTGCACAATAAAGTCAGAGGGAATATAGGCTGTAAACATGATTGCTGGTGTGAACCTGCAGTTACTGTACTAGAAACACATGGGTTAGTCGGAGAAACTCTCACTGTTACTATCCCTGCTCCTTTGGACTGCCAGAAAACTGTGCCATTCTTTTTAATGGCCTGTGGCTTTAGTGCCTGATTAAATCGTTCACTCAAATATCCCAATCAGGAAACGGCACCAAGAATGAACGACTTTAAAAGTTATGTGTCCTATTAGTGCACCATGTGTGTGTCTTGTGAAGTGTGCATTAGGGTAGAGAAAGTGGGGAGGACAATGCATTTAAAATAAATGCAACTGCCCTAGCTGGTTTGGCTCAGTGGTTAGAATGTCGCCCGAAGACTGAAGGGTTTCAGGTTGGATTCTGGTCAAGGGCACATACCTCTCGGTTGCATCTCAATCTACTACCCCCACCACCACCGTTGGGTGCCTGCAGGAGGCAACCAATTGATGTGTCTCTCTCACATTGATGTTTCCCCTCTCTGTCTCTTCCCCTCCCTTCCACTCTTTCTAAAAATCAATGGGAAAAATATCCTCGGGTAAGGATTAACAAAGCAAATATATTAAAATAAATGCAACCAAATAAGTTACAAAGAATAAAATGGATTAGAATGTCATATATGGAGTAATCCCCAAGCTATATTGTTAAGTTAATTCTCTTTAAAAAGTAGAAACATGTGCATTATGCTACTGTTTGCTAGAAACAAAATAAAACAGAAAAGGAAAATCAGACAGAAGGATGCATACTTATATATATTTATAGAGAGATTTTCTATAAATACATTATATATAATATAAATGTATAGGTTATACATATATACACACATGTTTTTAAGCAAAGATGTATCTGGAAAGATAGACAACACACTGGTAACACTGGCTGCCTCTAGGGAAGAGAACTGAAGGATTGAGGTGTGAGTGAGGTTTACTTTCACCATACAATCTTTCATACTATTAAAAATCTTTACCACGGGCATTTATCTTTTAGTCTAATATGTCTTTACATGAAGCCAGAGAGCTGTTTGACAACAAATCAAAATAACTGCATATGAAGTGAATTATGTTAAATACATTTTATTATATTTTTAAATACATAAAAGATAAAAATAAAATAAATGGTGTTATTAAGTGATGTCTCAATTGTGTGCTAAGCATTTTGTCAAGCACAATGGGGCAGAGATATGTCAGAGAAGTATTAGCTGTCAATATCTGTATTCGTTTCTTAATGCTGCCATAACAAAATGCCAGGGACTGGGTGGCTTAAAGACCAGAAATCTGTTTTCGCACAGTTTTGGAATCTGGAAGACCAAGGTGTTGGCAGGGTTGGTTTCTTCCGAGGCCCCGCTCTCTTTGGTTTGCAGATGGCACCTTCTTGCCCTGTCCTCACACGGCCTTTTCTTCGTATGTTCATCCCGGGCATCTCTTTGTGTGTCCCAGTCTCCTCTTCTTATAAGGACACAGTCAGATTAGACTAGATACCCTAACAGCCTCATTTTAACTTTATTACCTCTTTTAAAGGCCCCCTCTCTAAATACAGTCATATTCTGAAGGCTTCAACATATGAATTTTGGGGGACACAATACTATCCGTGAAGAGTTTTCAATTTAGTCAGTGAACTAAGCCATATAAGGTTGAAAAAAACGGAAAGAAACAATGTTAAAGGCAACAAACAATTAAATGTCTAAGTGGATAATAATATAGAAGCTAATGAGATAAGATTGTCTAAGGACTCCCAGGCACAATTTTTAAAATTGTGCCTCAGTGATTGAGTGTTGACCTATGAACCAGGAGGTCTCGATTCAATTCCTGGTCAAGGCACATGTCGGGATTGTGGGCTCGATCGCCAGTGTGGAGCTTGTGGGAGGCAGCCGATTAATGATTCTTCCTCATTTCTATCTCTCTTTCCCTCTCCCTTCCTCTCTGAAATCAATAAAAAAAATATATTTTAAAATATAAAAACACACAAATAAATAAAAGAAGATCAGAAACACACGAGGAGGAAAACGACAGTCAGTCCTCGCCAGAGTCGCTGTGCACAGAGCAAGGGCCTGTCTGCATTGAGTCTGGGAAAACAATCAGTTCACTAAATTATTCTATGGTAGGCACGTAACTAAAGCAACTCACTAGTAAAATCAATTTAGTGGAAAAATCTTACCCTTAATGGTATTCGAAATTGTCTAGGCAAGAAGAAATTAGATTGTTGGAATGTTTTATTTATTACCAGTTATTTTATGACAAAAACAGGAGAGTGGAACCCGTACACATAAAAATACAAGAATTCCTCCATCCAGGAGGAGGAGTTATACACCACCCCTGGTAATGCAGGCAGCAAAGGCTGCTGGGAGCACTCGAGGTGCTCAGGCCATTTCAGGGCTTTTGGTCAGAGAAGGGAAGCACCATGTCAACAATGAGCACTCAGTCCAGCCAAGTGGAACTTCCTGTTGGTTACATGCTTTGCCCATTATTTTAATACCCTGCCCATCTTCCCTCCGTGCTTTCTCTCGCCAATTCCTCCTCCTCTTCTTTATTTGCTCATGTTTGTCCCATCCTGTGCACTTTTTTATCAGTAAAAGAGCACATGATCCAGAACCACACCAAAGCAGCTTGGTCCCTGACCTCCCAGATCCACACGCTATGATGGTGAAACCGTTATCCGACCTGCTATATACAGGGGCTCCCAATAATATTCTGCTCCATCTACTCTGCAGAAATTGTGAAGGTGTGGCTAGGCAAGGCGGGACAAGCCTTGTAGGAGCAGTGAAGCTCTCTTCGCATGTTGGCTATTACTGCAACGGGGAACTAAACACAGTGGAGATCTAAAACAAAAGCCGGGTCCACTGGAATGGGTCAAATGGCCACGTGTCCAATGGCCATCAGGTATCTTGAGGGCACTAGGGCTAAGAAGGTGCTTTTGTTCCCTCCTCTGGTGAAGTGAGAGGTCATGTCTTGAGGGACAGCCTCACTAGTAAACATGGGAGCAAAGCTACAGAACAAAGGGATTTTCTGTATCTTCTTGCTTTTTGTAAACTATTTATAAATCAGTGTTGACCCTAACGTTTTCTACAGAATGCCTGTTTTGTAGGCATCTCAAAAGGATTCATTGTGAAACAGAACAAAATGGTATTTTGGGCACTCTAAATGCCAGGAAAACAAAGAGACCCAAGAAACTCAAGTGCCAATCAGCTCCTGACTGTGATCAATCACTTGGGGCAGATTACATCATGGCTCAAAAATGGTTTAAGAGCAAAACGAGTGATGGAGCTGGTGCCCTGCAGGCTGACCACACGTGGAAATCGTGCTCAGAGTATTAACAGTGGACTCGGTCTGCACTGCTGTCTGCACCGCACTCTCTGCTCCCTCATTGCCTGGTCCCTGTGACGGATGCCAAGGGAGGTGACTCTTTCAGACAATTCTCCAGGCCATTGTTCCCCGCTGGATTTTCCCTGCAACACAGAACCCTAGGCGGGGAGTCCAACAAAGGAAGGGTGTATCAAGTGATTTTCTCAGTTTAAATCCCTGGAGGAAAAATGCTATAGGTGTTGGGCGGGGGGGAGGAGGGGGTGCGGAGAGAAGCAGTAATGTCAGACATTTTTTTGGGTTAGCTGAGCTCCTTGTTTGTTTTGTTTGTTTGTTTGTTTCCTCCTTCTGACCTGACTTCACCAGTCAATCTTAGTAGCAAAATTCTATTTTACCTAAAGACCTAACCTGGTTTCATTAGAAAGCCTATTTGTTTTGAAGGAGGGGCCCTTGGGCCATTTCCTTACAGCAAGGGTGGGGAACGTCTGGCCCATGGGCCCTGCCAAGGCATTAGGGGTGAGTTAATGAACTGTTTGACCAAATATAGCAGGCTAATTTTTAAGTTGATAATTTTGTATGGCACGTGAATGATGTTATAAATATCCAAATGGCCCTTGGCAGAAAAAAGGTTCCCCACCCCTGCCCTACAGGGAAGTGTCCATGTCCAATCTGGGATGATTGTTACCAGGGGTAGGGAAAAACTGGGAGTGGAATGCTGGTCCATTGCTCCAGTCTGGGTGCAGATGGTGCCAGTTCCCACTAAGCTGAGCCAGAGAGAGCATCTGGGAAGCACTGGCACCACGGGACTCCTCACTGTCATCACTACTCCCTCCCCTCCTTACCACTTCCAAGAAGGGGGAGGAAACGGGGAATCAGATCTGTTGTGGGGCCGCATTACATTCACCTGGAGGAGGAGCTGCGCTGGGGATATCCACACTCATGAAACTTTCTCAAGCTTCTATTCATCATTTGTAGAAGGAGGTGGGAGGAGGGAGGAGGGAGGAGGAGATGCCTTATGCTACACTAAGCCTCTGAGTGCTGGGAGGGAAAGAGCATGGGCTTTGGCAGGCGTCCTCAAACTACGGCCCGCAGGCCACATGTGGCCCACTGAGGACATTTGTCCGGCCCGCCGGGTGCTGCTGCCTGTCCTGCTTAGCAGCCGACTCGTCCCAGGCCCGCAGTGCGCATAGGAATTTGTTCATAGTTGTTTTTTTAAACTATAGTCCGGCCCTCCAACGGTCTGAGGGACAGTGAACTGGCCCCCTGTTTAAAAAGTTTGAGGACCCCTGGTCCTTTTTGAGTCAGACAGGCCTGGGTTTGAATTCTGTGTCAGTCACTGAATTAATCAGCTTAGGCTAAATTATGCTATAGTAACAAACAAACCCAGCACCTTGGTGGCTTGCAATAACAAAGGTTTATTTCTCACTCAGTGTACATATCAATTGTAGGTCAGCTGTGGCTCTGTTTCAGGTTGTCTTCATCTCCAGACCCGGCTAAAGGAGCAGCCTCTACCTGGGAAACTGATCCTGAGGAGACAGTGGACCCATACACTGGCTTGTCAAGGTCTGCTCACATCACTTCCAGTTATATTTTACTGACCAAACTAGTTCTATGGCCAAGTCTGTCACCCACAAAGCAGGGATGTTTAACGCATCCACAAGGAGTGACAGCAAATATACTGAACAATAGAGAATTTACCACAGCCACTTACTATGTGTCCTTTTGCAAATTAGTGTCAGGAGAGAATAATGATGTGAACCTAGGTTTGATGATAGGAAGATTAAATAAAAATGAGTATAATAGAAAACACAAAAACTAGATAAATTAGTTCCCTCCCACATTTCACAAAGAAATTCATATCCCTTCAGCATTAGCTATTCTAATACTCTAATATGCAGATGTGCCCATGTTAATTACTTCTCCTGGGAAATACTTACATTTTAATAATGGCTTTGTACATTATTTTAACCTAAAGTCTTAACTCGAATGATGGGGATTTCAGATCCCACAAGGTGTTGATCTGCTTGACCAGTTGCCTCCCTGCACCCATAGCCCTCTGAGCTTTCCAGTTTGGATCACTTAACCTTTACCTGTGGTTTCAGCCCTGGGATGGGCTCTGGGGCCATGCCTCTCTCACCAGAGGGGGTTACATATCCCCAGAACAGACAATCAGTGACTCAGTACCAACACAGCTTGCAAATAGTTCCATGCAGCCTTTTTCTGGGGTTCCTGTGGGTCTTAATGCCTGAGCCCCCATCGGTTTTCCTATCCTGCACATTTCTTCTAAAGCCTGACTTACCAACACACTGATCCACACCTTCTGGAAACTAGAGTCTTCTTGCTGACTCCCAGCCTGGGATTTCTTATCTTTCATGAATTCTTCTAAGAACTTAAACAATGCCTCAGTTCTCCCACCTTCCAGAGCGTTCACCTTAGGCCTCCCACAGGCCCTCCTTGCTACCCACTATTTACCTGTTTGGATTGCTCCCTGTTGCTAGCCGATCATACCTCTCATACCCTGTCTGGTGCCTCGGCCCCAGTTAACCACATTCCAACGGTGCTGGCACCAACCACACTTCAGCTCCGAAGCAGGTGGGGAGGGAGGCATTTCATGGAGTCCAGTAGTCACTGACACCAAAGCCATATTCCATAAATATCTCTTCCAGCCATCAAACCATCAGATGTTTTCTTCAACCATTCCCACAGCTGTCCCTCCATAAACTCAACACTAGCATGCCAGTGACATGGAATAGAGGTAACGCAAACAAAATCAAGTACTCCATGTCTGTGGTTACCAATCTGGAGCTTCTGGCTCCCTCAGGGCTTTGTGGGGTCGATTATGACTGGTCCATGAACACACTTTCATATTTTCAAAAATTCCTGTCATAAGATGTTGAGTGGAACAGTTTCTATTTCCCTAGAATCAATGAATAGGTATCTTTACTTTCTGATAGAGCCATCAACACTTGGCCCTCCAGCAAACTGAGAGCCAACAAAACATCCCTTCCTACTCCCAACCATCACTCCACCTTCAGTTTATATAAGACTGGCAGTTGGGGACGAGAGTGACTTGTTCCATATGAAGGAATTCAATTTCATGGTGAGAGGCTTCTTTCTCCCATTACTTGGGGAAAAGATCAGTGCTTCCTTGTCACATATAATAGTTAATGTAACATTAGCTGCCATAACCAATGACCCAAACTCTACAATAGCTCAAACGCAGTAGTTTATTTCTCTCATAACAGTTCGAAGCAGATGTTCCTGTTCAACAGAGAGCTTTCATCTATAAGTCATTCAGGGATTCTGGCTTCTCCCATCCTGCGATTTTGCCCATTTCCTGGGTTCCATCATCGAAAACCAGCTATTGGAAGTGAAATAGTACCCAGATCAGGCACTATTATAGAGACTTCTGCTCACTTTCCAGTGGTGAGAACCAGTCATGAGGCTGACCTAGACACAAAGGGGACTGGGAATTGTAGAACTTGGTTGGGAAGCTCTTTCCCAAAGACATCTTTCCATTGTGGAAGGGGAACTCAAATTTTAGAGGACATCTACCCACAACTACCACATTAGCTAGTGCATATGATGGAGAGATAGCTCCAAAGGAATCCTTTGTAGAGACTGGAGGTGCTTACAAGAAGTAGCACCTTTCATCTCACCCCCTAGATGGATGCTTGCTGAGCTACAGAATCCAACTCCTGCTTTGATATTGCCTTTCAGACAGGGTCAGAGTGTGAGGACAGAATTCTTAGGGCATCTCAACATACATCCACAGATAGGGAGAGGAGATGCTTCTAAATCTAGAGACTGGTGCTTGCTCCTTGCCTGGATATTTCTAAAGGAGGGTTGTAAAATGAGAAGGAACTATGATGTGTTATACCATGTCAAAAAATGATAGTTGAAACACTCTCAGCCCAATGCCCCAGGACTCTCAGAGGGTATGGAATATAACTCAACGGTTTTGATGGCAAAGAAGCACAGAAACTGTAGCAGGAGTGAGAAGTTATAGGGTTGCCAGGGCATCCACTGGGCCAGGTGAAGTGATAACCCATCAGGAGAGGAGGGTGCAGACATGGACCACTGGTCACATGAAAAGGAGACCCAATTCTCTCTCTCTAAACAATCCTCAGTACCAAGTGTGTAAATCAAACAAAATTGGACACCACCCTCAAAGAAGTCTTTAATAGTTTCTGTGTAAAACCACCCCGCCAGCAGGGCCCACCAGCATCAAGCAGACCCAGATCAAAAGATAGGTTGGCCAGGGACATCTCCCTGCCACACACATGTGGCCAGTGGTGGAAGATGACCCCTGCCTGCACCATCTCTACTTCTAGCCCCCTACTACTCCAGAGGATGGAGCCCTAGGAGAGGAGAGGGCAGGCTGTGTGCATCTTTCACCCCTCTGATTCCAACATCTAGAAGTCACTGCTCAGGCCTGTGCTGTGGGGAGGGGACAGTGTGAGCTTTAATAGACTTTGAAATTGAACTGGGCTCTTAATTAGCAAAAGTGACAAGAAGTTATGGAATCAACTGAAGATACTATTAAGAAACAGGAAATGGAGAACTTATCAGAGCATAGTTTAAAGTGTTAATTGGAAAAAATAAAACTGTTACACTCTACTGAGCTGAATCTCCTCAATAAATTGTTAAACCTGTTTCTGAATCATTATCTGTTTGTATTTGCCTGATTAAGGACTAACTTTCTAAGTTTAGGCATTGGAGTTCAAAGCAGGTTCTTTTTCCTTTAAATAGTGAGTGTTAATTCAGGGAACATAGCCCTGTAAGCACAGGTAAAACCTAACCAAGATTTAATTTTAATTCTGCCTTCGCATCTTCCTTGTCCCAAAGGGGTCCCTACAGGGAGTAGTCTCCCAGCCAAAGAAGAGTAAAGTTTCTTCTCATTCCAAGCAAGAGTTCACACTGACAGATGGTAAAGAGGGGATGAAATGGTTTCAACTCCCTGTGGTTTCCTAAGAAAACTAGGTATGCTTCCTCCAGTCAGGGGAAAGGACAGCACAAGAGGCACACGGTGGAAGCTGGACTGGGTGGAAGCTGGACTGATATATCCCAGTACCCAAGATTATCCTGGAGAGACTGGGAATAGCCCTGAAACTTAACAAGAGTGGCAAGGCCATTTCTTCACTAATTAAGCAGATAATTCATTCAGCAGGTATGTACTGAGTATGTCAGGTCCTCCACTTCTCTGTTGGGATACCTCAGGGAACAAACAGATAAAATCCTTACCCTTGTAGGGCCTAGATTTCAGTGGAGGAGAGAGAGAGATAATAAACAAGATGTTTTTTGAATCAAGTGAAGAAAAGGCTCTGTCATTATCTAAGGGAAGAACATTCCAGACAGAAGCTGTGAGGCAGATGCTTGCCTATGTTTTGTTTTACTTTGTTTTGTTTTTGTGCTTTTAAAGAACAATAAACAGATCAGCATGACTACAGTAGACCTTGAGGGGAGGGGAATTTAGTAGTAGGTGTGGTCAGAGAGGTAAAGGTGAGGCCCGTCGTAAAGACTCTGGCTTATACTCTGAGTGAAACTGGGAACCATTAAAGGGTTTTGAGCAGAGGAGTAGCATGATGTGATCCTTTAGAAAGAGATCATTCTGGCTGCCTGAAGCAAATTATCATTGTGAGCAACTTGCATGTTATCTATTATGTTAGACTGGGAGCCAGTGTAGAGCACATGCCTCAGTTTTATCCCTCACCACGGGCATGGATACTGGATCCTTTATCCTCCCAGTTCCATCAGTCACTGGTTGAGGGCTGCTTCAGGGATGAAACAAGTGTTAATTCTCTGGTACTTGCAGCCTGACCTGCACACAGGCAGAGGAGCCTCCAGTGAAGAGAGGAAACTCTCAGGCCAAGAATCACAGATACCAGTATTGGTAGCCTGCTAAGCATGGGCAGAAATGGTTCATTCGCAGTGAATATGAGCAGGGCACAAATAGCACCTACTACTGGAGCTAACTGCATTGCTTTCTGAAGCAGCCAGAGAGAAACTGAAGACTCTAGCCAACAGCCACATCAGTTGGCCTTTTTGGAAGCACATCTTAGTAAAGCTCTCGAGTGACTACAGCCCTGCCAACATCTTTGACTGCAATCTTGTGAGCTTCTGCATCCAAAACACCCCACTCAGCTGCTCTTGGGTTCCTGATACTCAGAAATTATGTGAGTTAATAGATGTTTATTGCTTTAAATCACTAAGTTTGGGATAATTCATGGGGCAGAAATAACTAAGACAGTTGTTAACTTTGGGGAAGAAAGGGGGTAATAAAGAAAAGGGAACAAAAGGGAGATCTTCATAATGATTTATTTCTTTTTTTTTTAAATATATTTTATTGATATTTCACAGAAAGGAAGGGAGAGGGATAGAAAGCTAGAAACATCGATGAGAGAGAAACATCGATCAGCTGCCTCCTGCACACCTCCCACTGAGGATGTGGCCGCAACCAAGGTACATGCCCTTGACCGGAATCGAACCCGGGACCTTTCAGTCCGCAGGCCGATGCTCTATCCATTGAGCCAAACCGGTTTCGGCCATAATGATTTATTTCTTGTCTTGCAAGGTGAACATAGGAGTGTTCACTTTGTGATAGCTACTAACCTATACTCTTGTAATCTGTGCAAAAATTTAAATCTGATATATTTCAATTATAACACAATCTGAAAGTTTTGCTAAATCCAACCATGCCATGCAAATATTTTTAGTCATTAAAAAAACACTGCAGTCAATTAATAGATAGGTGACTATCCAGGAGAAGATGTTTATAATGTCCATGACTGACAACAGATTTATATCTGAATTACACATTGAATTCTGCATCACAAAGAAAGATAAGCAAATAGAAACATGGTAAAATAAGAATAGCAATTCACCAGAGAGAAGGAAGTGGGAGGAAACTAAAGGCTAAAGGGAGCCAGATATATGTTGTGATGGAAAATGTAACTTTGGGTGGTGAGAACACAATGTAATATATAGATACTGTATCATACAAATGTACACTTGAAACCTATATGATCTTATTATCTAATGTCACCCCAATAAATTTAATTTTTAAAAAGAATAGCAAATCACAAAAAAGGAAGCACAATTAGTAACTACGTAAGAAATGATCAGTCCTGGCTGGGTAGCTAAGTTGGTTAGAGTGTCATCCTGATACACCAAGGTTGTGGGTTCAATCCCAGGTCAGGGCACATATAAGAATCAACCAATTAATACATAAATAAGTGGAGCAACAAATATCTCTCTCTCTCTCAAATCAATTTTAAAAAATATTTTAAAAAAGAAATGATCAGTCTCAGCAGTAATCAGAGAAATTCAAACAAAACAATAGAAAGATACTACTTTTATACACATCAGACTGGCAAAAATTAAAAAGCAGGTAATATCAAGTGTTGAGGAGGGTGTGTGAAAACAGAGACACTCTTGCACTGCTGGTGAAAATGCACACTTGAACAGCCATTTTGTAAAGTAATCGAGTCTACAGAGCTTGTACTTGACAACTTTGTAATTCTACTTCTGGGTATATACCCACAGAGACTCTCATATAGGTGCGCAAGAAAACATGAAAATAAATATTAATTGGAGTGTGCTTTAAAACAATAAGGGATAAAAATCAACCACCAGAGGATTCTATAAGTAAAATGCAGCAGATACATAAGAAAGACAACTAGGCAGGAATCTGATAGAATGAAATAGAGGTGCATATTACAATGAAAATACAGCTCAAAACATAATTCTGGACTTTAAACTAAGAAACAAAATGAGACATCTGACAAAAAGCAGTTTCCGTACATTTAAAATACACACAAAACACTATGTATTTTTATTTATATACATGCATAAATAGATATATGAATAGCGAAATAGACATTCATGAAATTAGTCATAATAGGTGTCCTTGAGTGAAAAGGGAGAGAGGGATTGAGTTAGGGTAAGAGGAGAGAAAATACCAAAATAAAATACAAAATAGGAAGGGTTTTCTATGAATTAATGATGATGATAGCGATGGGCCTCTGGGCAGCGTGGGAAGGCGGAAAGGCAGCTCCAGGCCTGAGCGAAGGTGCAAAGGTGGTGCCAGCAGCCAGGGAAAGGAAGGCCCATTCTTGCACGAATCTTCATGCATCGGGCATCTAGCAATTTCTATAAAAAGTATATCCTCAGAATTGGTGCATTTATAAAGACAGTCTCAGCCACAACCCTGACAAGAGCTGCTGGGAAAGTGGGACTAGGAGCAGCTGCTATATTGTGTGTTTCCAGACAGAGAAACCACCCCCCCACCGCACCGCCCCCCTGCCCGCCGCCGCCATGGCATCTGCTACATCAGGACATGGGGGCAGAGAGCACCTCCACTTGCTGTGCTTCCCCCACATGAGTATGGTGAGCTTTCCTTGAAGCCAATGAATCATAAAAGGGATTAGATGATGAAGGATCTGTGCTGTCTTACAGTAATGACTGCTCATGAACACTTCCTTATCTGTTAGTCAAAATGAAATCCACCCACCCTCTGGTCAGCCTGCCTTTTAGATAAATATCTTCATCCTTCCGCCTCCCGCCTCTAATTTTAGAAACCGGTACTGTTTATACTATCTTCTTTACCTACGCAGAAAAATCTGTTCTGAGCACCAAGGACAGCAAACATTGGTTTCCCAGGTGCCCGGGTGGGAGAACCTATCATTCTAAGAACTACACCCCGTTTAAGGAAAATGTCTTCAGCCGGTGAAAGGGGATTATAAATATTGTCTGAAATATTGTATGATAGTTCCTGCCTAACTGACCAACCTTACTGTATTTCCAGGCCAGCCTATGAAATGAAAGCCAGAAGCACTAATGATGGTTTGATGCTATCTCTGAGTCTCTTAGAGCTTTTCAGTAGCACCCACCACAGAGAACTGTAATTTTCATGTACTTCTCAGCCTCCTCCTTTAGATAGTAAGCTCCTGGAAAGCAGAGATTGTATCTTCTGCCTGTTTATTCCCAATAACTAGCATGGCACCGAGTACACAGAGACTCTACAAATGGCTGCTTAAATAAATGAGATCCAGCCCCTGCTGATGAGTTACTAGTAAATAAAAACCTAGAAGATGCACAAGGTTTTAAAACTAAAATCAAGGGTTAAATTTGACCATCACTTCCTCAGTCCGCCGTTGGCTTCCTCTCCTATACCCCACACCTCCCCCACCCCATTCACTCAGCTCACCATCTTAAACTGAAAGAAGAATCATAAGACAATTTTTAGTCATTCAAAAACATGGTCTAGGAACTGAGTATGGCTGGAAAGATGGCGAAAAAGGAACTCAATGGGCCAGGAGCTAAAGGGGAATGATTTCACTCAAGGTAATGTCAACTCCCAAAATCAAAAGAGAAATCATAGGGGGAAAAAAGCATGCCAGAGTGCTCTGTGAGAAATGCCAGGAGAGTGCCCAAACCAAAGGAGCCACAGGCAGGTACTGACATAGCGTACAGACTCAGTAAGATGGAAGCAAGAGCAAGCATAACAGAATGTCATTATCTTTGATCATGAACGCAGGAAGGAGAAAACAAGTCATTTTCCATTTGTGGGTGATATAGATCTGGATAGTTTAAGAGAAACTGAATACAAATATATCAATGTAATTTTTTTCCAGAAAAAAATTTCACAAATAACCCTTGGCCTGAACACAGACAATTTCTAATCAAAACACTTGGTCATTTCTGAGTGTCTGCAGAAATACTTTAACAGCAGTTCAAATTTAACATGACAAGGTATTTTAAGAACTGCTCACTTTGCTTTACAACAGCACACAAGCTCCCCTCCAAAATGATGCACTTTTCCATGAAAAATTGGTGCTGAAGTATTAAATGAATCATAAACTCTGATGCAGATTGTTGCAGAGTAAAGCAACATGGAGAATTCTACTCATTTTTTCCCCCTGTTAATTCAGTCTCTTGTGCATGCTCTTATTTTCAACTATTCATCTGTAAATGAATAAAAAGCATGATAACTTAATTGTATTATAATTTTATTTCATTTAAAGTCTCCATTGGAAGAGGATGATATTTTGCATGGGCATATGTAAGCTGTGACAGGGCATCCATTTGAGTGGCCATGACTTGTCGTAGTGATTTCAACTTTACTAACAAATTACTATACACTGATGATTGGAGATGACCATTTAAGTAATGTGTTCTACTAATAGCAACAAATAAGAGTGGGTTGAAATATTTATAAGTTAGTTTTTCTCTCACATAAAAGAAGGGTCTAGGTGAGAAGTCCAGGGTTGGATGGGCAAGTCACAGGGTTTCCATTCTCAAGGTCACCTCCTGGTCCAAAATGGCTGCCTGGACTCTAATACCGTAATCACCTCTGATTCAAGGTAGGGAGCAAGATAAAGCAGAGAAAGTCACATACCAACTGTTAGCTCACCGTTTAAGGCAATTTCCCAAAAGCCTGAGATGCAGGCTAGGCTAAGAAGTATAGACTTTAGCTGGCAATTTTTTTTTTTTACTAGAACAAAAAGAAACTATTGTTACTAAGGAAACAAAAAGAAACTATTGTTACTAAGGAAACAAAAAGAAACTATTGTTACTAAGGAAAAAGAAAAAGAAATATGAAGTAGGTGAGTAGACCTGTTATTTGGATAAGGAAAATAGAGCTCAAAGTGGCTAGCTGGCTTGCCCAATCTCAGCTGGTAAGGACAGGGCACAGACTAGTGTCTGGGCATCCATTCCTCCCATTCTTCTGTTATCCTAACAGAACCATGATTTTCTTCAGGTATCCACTCCTCTTATACACAGTGCCCTTGTATTTATAGAACCCATCCACACATCTAGCCCAAGAGGTGAGCTTGATTTGTTTAAAAATTGTGGTACATTTACACAATTAAATACTACTCTGCCATAAAAAGAAAGGTATTTTACCCTTTGCGACAGCATGGATGGACCAGGAGAGCACTATGTTATGTGAGATAGGCCAGTCAGAGAAAGGCAGGTACCACATGGTTTCACTCATATGTGGAATCTAATGAGCAAAATAAACTAACAAACCAAATAGAGACATATTCATGGATAGAGAGCAGGCAGACAGCTCTGGTAGGGGACGGGGTTAGAGTGGATGGATTGAGCAAAAAAAGGAAAAAAAAGAAAACTCATGGACAACAGTGTGGTGATTGCAGGGGTGGGTAGAGGTGGAAGAGGGCATAGAGAAGATACATGGCAATGGAGAAAATGAAATAAAATAAAATTTAAAAAATAAAAATCATCCATCTTGCTTGCTACAATTGACTCCTGAGTAGTCACAGGATGTCAACTGGGTCAATTAGATGCAAAAATGAATTTTCTCATGGCTTTTGGAAAAGTTATTTCTCAATCCTCTGGAAGGGAGTCTGAGAAGCAATACTTTATCTCCCTTTGTATTCTCCCAATAGTGGACATGACATCTAATCCTAGGGCAACCTCAATCCCATTCAAGGGGGCCAGGGGGAAGAACCAAGAAAACAAGGATAGAGTAAATGAGTTGAATTAACATACAAAAGGCCATCTATACTAATAAAAGCGTAATATGCTAATTAGACCGAACGTCCTTCTGGATGTCATTCCGGACATCATTCCAGATGTCCTTCCAGACAAAGCCATGGTGATGGAGGCCGAGGCAGTTAGGGCAATCAGGCAGGCAGTGGAGCAGTTAGGGGTGATCAGGCCAGCAGGCAGAGATGGTTAGGGGCAATCAGGCAGGCAGGCAGGCGAGCGGTTAGGAGCCAGTGGTCCTGGATTGTGAGAGGGATGTCTGACTGCCAATTTAGGCCTGATTCCACAGGGATCGGGCCTAAACCATCAGCTGGACATTCCCCAAGGGGTCCCTAATTAAAGAGGGTGCAGGACAGGCTGAAGGACCCCCCCAGCCCCCCGTGCATGAATTTTGTGCACTGGGCCTCTAGTCTATATATATAAAAGCCTAAGCGACCTTTACGACTGGTCACTATAATGTGCACTGACCACCAGGGGGCAGACGCTTAACGCAGGATCTGCCCCCTGGTGGTCAGTGCGCTCCCACAGCCAACCTCCCATGGCCGGCCAACCTCCCACAGTCCCTCCCCCTGGCTGGGGGGCTCATTCAGCCCTGACTGGGACTAGGTGAGATGGGCTCCTATCGGCCCCCACTGCCAGCCAGGCTGAGGGACCCCACCCATGCACAAATTCTCATGCACTGGGCCTCTAGTATAAATAATAATAAGTGCTTTCCTGAATTTAGGTTAACCCTACAGGGACACTTTTTTTTATCATGCTTAGCTTTAATGCACTTCATGGATGCTGTGTTTTTTTAGAAACTAAAGGCAAAACCCTCCACCAGCAAAAACATCACAACTCACTTTATTGAAATATTTGCTTTGTTGTCATGGTCTGAACCCAAACCTGCACTACCGGTATCTCTGAGATATGCCTGTATTTCCATATCTAACTGTTCACCACAGTAACTAAAACTAAAGTTTCCTTTTATTGTTTTCACAGATCTTTCTCCACTGAATGCTTGGTGTCATAGTAAGGGTCACAGCATGTCATCTCTACCTCAACAATCATGCCAGCTTTGCTGCTTGACATAGATGGGGACTCTCTTGACTTCCCATTGCTTGAGCCTGAAATACATTCCTTACTGCGTCTGATCTCCAGCTCCTCTAGCATGTCAGCTGTCTCCTTCAATTGCTACTTGCTGGCACATATTTAAGGCATCAACCTAATCAGCTGAAATTGATGCTGCCACATTTACTCCTGGAGGAGTTTCCATCACAAACACTCTTGCCGCTTGAGTGAGCATGCCATGACCAAAGTCCAGCAACAGGTTAACAGCTATCAATGGCTGCCTTTTTAGAATTATACACAAACCGCCTTTTCTGATGGCTGTTTACACATCCTACAATGTTTGTTGATCCCAAAGCTTATCATAATTGGACATTGTAAAACTTTTATCATTGTGCTAAGTATTTTTATGATTAATAGTTAAATAAGAAGCAGGCCATTAGAGGATGTAAGCAGATGTGTCAATAAATGCATAAACATTGATTAGAGGATTATTAACAGTGGGCATATTTGCTACAACAGCAAATACATATATAGATAACAGTGTCCATAATTGAAGTTATACATTTATTCAATATTGAAGAAAGCATTTGATATATTTATTAATAGAGGAAGAATATTAGCAAATATGCTCAAAACAGACGTGCTTGCATTTCAGTTATCAGTGTAGCTTGCTGTAGTCATAATTGCCTATATAAAATAATGTACTTCTATTTTAGAAATAATTATAAATTATATGTTTAGAGTTTGCTACCTGAGGTCTGTCCTTACTGAATAGTTTTAAACAGTGGTTGTTTTTGTAAAGGTACAGACTTAGGATTCAAAATAGTAACATTTGGACAGTAACTGTTAATACATTTGCTACAAGCTATTCTCAGTTTTCCAACTGTAGTCTAATTTGTTTTTTTATTAAAAACACACTACATATTACAAATGAGAATAGAAGTATAAAATGTTGAAATGTTGACCCTCAGAAGGAAGGCAGGGGGAGGGTTTGTGGGAAGAGATAAACCAATGAACTTGTATGCATATATGCATAACCTGTGAACACAGACAATGGGGTGGTGAGGGCCTGGGGGTAGGAGGAGGACGGGATCGGGCTGGAAGAGGTTGATGGTGGGGGGCGGGGGGAGGAGGACCTATGTAATACTTTCAACTATAAAGATTAAAAAATAAATATTTAAAGACATCTCAGCAATCATCTCATTCGACTTCCTTATTTTACAGACAAAGAAGTTGAAGGCAAGGAGGTTAAGTGATTTACCCAAGATTGTAAAGATACATAAGGTTTAGAACTAATACCTCCTAATTCTTCCTCTTTCTGCTAACCCACAGTATTGAGTTTTTATCATCCTATATAATAAAGAGCTAATATTCTAATGGTCGTCACCCCATCACACCATAATGACCGATCAGCTGGAGGCTGCGTGCGCGGCAGGTGCATACGCGTGGGCCAGGACTTGACTCTGCGTCCTTCTGGACAAAGCCGCAGTGGCTGCCTGAGGCTCAGGCAAGACACGGATGGTGGCTGCCGCTGCCAGGACCAGCGCGAGGCTCAGGCAAGCCGCCAATGGTGGCTGCCGCTCCCCACGGCCTGCCCAAGGCTCAGGCAAGACACGGTGGCTGCCGCTCCCCACAGCCTGCCCGAGGCTCAGGCAACAAAGGCTGGGCAGAGGCTCAGGCAAACTGTGGTGGCTGTGAGGGCCAAGGCTCAGGCAGCCATGCAGCTGGCAGTGGCAGGAGCAGAGACGTGATGGGGGTATCGCAGCCATGGGCAAACTATGGCCCGCAGGCCGGATCTGGCGCGTTCGGCTGTTCTATCTGGCCCACAGAGCTGAAAGAGCGGAGGGTTCTCTTGCTCTCCCCTCCGCTCCTTTACTTTGAATTTATATTAGTTCACACAAACACTCCATCCATGCTTTTATTCCGGCCCTCTGGTCCAGTTTAAGAACCCATTGTGGCCCTTGAGTCAAAAAGTTTGCCCACCCCTTGTTTAGATTGTAATGTGTAGGTATCTTAATAAGAAATTCTTACTAAGAAATAAGATCATGTGAGTAGGTTATATGCTTTTTATACTGAAGGGAAATTTTAAATAGTTGGAGGTTTAAAAGAAGTTCTGGATGCATAGATACCTTTTGGAACAAAATATTTAATGCTTTTATAATGCTCTATAAGGGAGGAATGGTTGATACATATTTGAAACATAAAAAATAATTTTTTTTATTTGTTTTTTTGTAGTCCTTCTTTACAGTTTGAAGCTGCATGGGCTTTGACAAATATTGCGTCTGGAACCTCTGAACAAACTCAAGCAGTAGTTCAGTCAGTAAGTTGGTTATTAACAGACAAAATAAGTAGTGACTCTACTAATAAGAATAGAGCTATCTTACCTAATAATAGACAAACATGTAAATTGACCATACCTCTGCTACGCCCACAGCCAAACAGAGTGAGTATGCAAATTAACCCACCAAAGATGGCGGTTAATTTGCATACACAGGCGCCAAGCGACTGGGCGCGGCGGGACGCTTGCATTGTCACCATGGCGATGACACAGGCGTTCCGCCTCACCCCCCAGTCTCTTAGGGCCTGCCAGCCTGATCGATGCCTAACTGCTCCCCTGCCGGCCCAGTTGCCATTAACTGCCCTCCCCTGCTGGCCTGGTCACCCTACCTGCCCTCCACTGTTGGCCTGGTCACCTCCAACTGCCCTCCCCTGCAGGCCTGGTCCCCCCCCCCAACTGTCCTCCCCTGCAAACCTGGTCGCTCCCAACTGCCCTCCCCTGCAGGCCTGGTCGCCCCTAACTGCCCTCCCCTGCTGGCCATCTTGTGATGGCCATCTTGTGTCCACATGGGGGCAGCCATCTTTGACTACATGGGGGTGGCCATCTTGTGTGTTGGAGTGGTGGTCTATTTGCATATTACCTCTTTATTATATAGGATTATTATATAGGATAGCTATTCAATAATACTTAAGATATTTGAAGTAGGCCAACTTCAGTATGTTACTTTGATATCTTGTACCAGTGAAGAATCATTTGTTGAGTGTGGTATTCTGTTCAGATACAAACCTTTCTCTTTGTTTCCCATCCTTGTTATTAAGCAACAGAGTCACTATCTGAATCAAACTGAGTAAATATTATGAGGCACAGGAATTGCTGGTCTGTCTAAAGACCCATGTGATATAATTTGTAAGTTACTTTAACAATTGGACTCTTGAGTGGGGGGGGGGGCAATGGTAAGATATGTACACATATAATACCTTAATAAAAACAAACAAACAAACAAAAAAACAATTGGACTCTTTTTTTTTAATTTGAAGATAATGTTAAACTATAAGGAATTAACCTTAAAATTGGAATTAAATCCAAGTTTAATTGTGAATGAAATCTTACCAGCTTAATTTTACATTTGTCTGCATGTTGTAACTGTCCTTTTAATGCTAACTAAGCAATCTGCTGGTCAAAATTTTCTGCTGCTGCTATTGTAAAGAAAATCATGTAATAAAAGTATATTTTACATAAGTTTCTTCTGAGGTTTCAGCAAAAAAAAAAAAAAAAAAAAAAAGATTTTGGTTTATCGCCTTCCCCTGATCACTGGGTTGCCTCCCGCAGAGGGAGGCCAGAGGCAGCAGCAGCGAGGGGGTGATGGGGGTGGTGCCGCCCCCTGATCGGCCATGGGGAGTGGGCCTAAGCTGTCAGTAGGACATCCCTTAAAGGCTCCTGGACTGTGAGAGGGGGCAGGCCAGGCTGAGGGACCACCCCCCTCCAGTGCACAAATTTTTGTGCACCCGGCCTCTAGTTGTTCATAAATGTTTATAGTCATTCTTAAACATAAACTTTGATACATTTGCATAATAAGTACAGCTCATTAAAAAATAACTACAGCTTTTATTAGAGTACAAAATCTACTTGAAATCCCCAATTGGATTGAGACTTCTGTATTATTTCCAGGTCCAGAAACAAAGTACTCAAGTTCAATCTATAAAAATATCTAGTGAAAGATAATATTTGTGCCACAGATTTCAAAGAATTCAAATAGAACAAAGTGCACTTAATACTAAAACTATTTGAATGTTACTCAGCCTATGTCTGATGACTCAGAGGAACTAGCTATGTCTTGAGAATTATCATTACAAATATTAACCAATACTGAACTATTAATTCACAGATGTACCCACCAGCAGAAAGTTCCAGTATATAAAGGCCAAAATTGATTTTCCAGATTTCTAAGAACCATTAAGTTTTCTTGAATTTTGAAAATGAAAGATAGTTATATTGCTTAAAAGAAGCCCCATAAACTTTTTAAAAGGTAAAAACTAGATCTATAACTTGACATATTGATAACTAAATAAATGGCTATCTGTTAATTTTTATATACAATTCACTCTGGTAATAAAATCAACTTAGACACTGAGCCAAGTATGCTAAAACACTTTAAGAAGTTCACTGTCTGGCTTTAAATATCTTTGTGTCATTTCCAAATCATTTTTCCTGGGATTAAGAATATTTAAAAAAATTATTTAAAATGTTTATGGACTTTTGAGGCTTAGAGAGGGAAGCTTCCGAGATAAGATCCTCCCATTATTACCCACTTGTAAACGTACTGGCTGCTGGAGGCAGCCAGAGGAGTTACCATTTAGTTAGCAGCTACTGTGTTCCAGGCACCATTTGGCACTGTATAGTCACCAACTTATAGCATAACCATCTCCCAAATATTATGAGGTCAGTGCTATTACTCCTTTGTCATATGAGAAACTTGAGGGTCAAAAAGGTTAATGATTACCTCAAGGGTACATGACAATTAGGTGTTTGTGTGTTCGAAACCCATGTTTTTTACCTCTGGATATTCCAAGGAGAATAACTAGTTACAGTACTTTATTCTGCAGAGCATAATTTCTCCCTACTTGACACTGTCCTAGGATGCGGAACATGTTTCTAAAAATAACTCCTTTGATCATAGAGGCATCCATCTGGTCTTTCTCCAGCTATTCCAAAGTCATTGTTTCATGTGCTCGGCACCATATACCTAAAAGCCAATACTGCGAGGGGTTGGGGTGGGCGGGGGGCGGGGAAGAGATTGCAACTGGGGATTTGGAATAGAATGTTTTTCAAAGCAAGTCTGCCACTCTGAAATTGGTATTCCCCATTAAGTGATGCCAGCCATGCAAAAATAGTAATAACTTACATTTTCATTGTAAACTAGAAAATGCTCCTAAAGTCATGATGTCTTCTTGTATCACAACAACATTGTGAGGATGAAAGGGCACTTATTATTCTCATTAACCAATGAGAGAGACTGAATTCCAGATATGAGATATAGGACTTGTCCAAGGTCACGGAGATGGGGTCTGGCATCATCGAATTCCAAATCCAGGGCTCTTTCTGTTATCTCAAACCCCTCCTATGGATGGCCATTGCCTGCCTGAAATCCTCTGTAGAACAAGAATAAATAGATAATATTCAAAGGGGAGACACAGAGAGAATACACTGATATAATTCCACACTAAAGAGCTTTGTTTGACATTGCCTCCCCCATATCTAACTCACATTCCTTAGTAACCACCCAGTTCACTCAGCCCACATCTGATTGAGAGGAAACTAACCCCAAGTCTGGCTTCAGTGGTAGAATATTAATCAACATAATCCAAACATCTGGTTAGAGGTCTTGGTCAGGAAGGGGTATTTGACCTATCAGGCCAACAAGGTTGGAGAGGATGTTTGTTGCTGGGGACTCATGGGAAAGAAAGGCTATCTTTCCCCCTGGATGGCATATGGTGTAGATGTGAAGCCTGGAACCCTGCAGCCATTTTGACGCCATGAAAGCTCTTTCTGATGACTGTGTTAAGCCACAGAATCAAACAAATCTTGAACTCTACCCTACATGTGATCTACTCACCTACGTATCTATCTATCCATTCTTGCCCTAAAACAGATCTACGGCAGATATAGGGTAGGAGCCAATAAATTCCTTTTATTTTCAAGTCAGTTTGAGTTGGGCTTTCCTTTATTTCCAACCAAATGCAGCCTCACTGGAACATGCATACGTACATTTATACATTCTTGGGTAAAATAAATTACCCAGTGCTCGGCGTCAGCTCCAACTAAGCCATCCCAATGCCACTGCTCTTGAACATAAATAACGTAAGGCCTAGACCATTGCCTTCTGTCACTTTCTGCTGGGGTTGTTAACCTGGTAAGCAGTGATCCTAGAGCCTCTGGTGGCCGTTTGCCATCCTTGAGGATAGCTTGGCTGAGCATAAAGCTGATTCAGAAACAAACAGACCTGAGAGATGACAGCAGATTTCTAGTGTTATTTTTCTCTGCACCTGGACCCAACTGTGCCTGAAGTCCCTGACTTTTCAGTCACATGAGCCTTTCATTTAGGCTCTCTTCTTTTATCCCAAAGGCCCAGCTTGGTCACTGTGCCCATAGGAGGCTCTTGGGGAATACCTATTTAATGTTCATTGATTGTTTTCCTCAGGATAGCTGCTCTGAAATCCTTCTTGAAAACTCATACATTAGATTCCACCTCTAATTTGGTTATTAAGAGTTCATTTTGACTAACTTAGTCAACAAATGACTGACATCTATGACCTTCTTATAAGCACCCAATAAGTGTTAACCATTATAATTTTTATTTTTAAAAGTCTTCTAGCCCTAGCTGGTTTGGCTCAGTGGATAGAGCATCGGCCTGCAGACTGAAAGGTCCCGGGCTCAATTCCAGTCAAGGGCAAACACCCGGGTTGCAGGCTCGATCCCCAGTGGGAAACATGCAGAAGACAACCAATCAATGATTCTTTCTCATCACGGGTGTTTCTACTTCTCTCTCCCTCTCCCTTCCTCTCTGAAATCAATAAAAAAAAAAAATTAAAAATTTTAAAAAGAACAATTCATCTTGATTCTGTTTAAAAAAGAAAAAAGTCTTCTAGTTTTCTTGACCAGGCTGAACACCCCCCCCCCCCCCCCGCAAATGATGCGTTTGTCACTTGCATCTTTCCCATTTTGTTCAAATAAACATCTCCTTCAACAACTGTCCTACACCAGTCCAGGACTCAGCAGGGGTGGCCTTAGGCATAGCAATCATTTCCACCTTGCACATCATTGAAGGTTATTCTACCCCCTCCGCACCCCCCGACATAAATACATTATGTACTCTTTGGAATTATTTTATCTTGTAGTTCACTTACCCAATATGGAAAAATGACTTAATTCTCAAACTATTTAATGCAGTTCTCTTGACTGGACACACATCTTTCGCAAAGCCAGAGGTCACTTCACCTTCCTGAACAGGGCAAACATTCTATTGTTGTTCTCTTTCATGTTGACCCTTTTTATCTTGTTTTATGAGGATTCCTAATCAGCAAAAAGCATCAGTTTGTGTGAGATAAACCAAGTTTTATGGAGAATTCTTTTAATAAAGAATCAGGGATGTTAAAGCTACTTATAGAATTCAAAAGAGATGGGCACTTGCTTGTTAAACCACCCATTATCCACATCTGTATTGGACAACACAATTACAGGCTTGAAGCAATTATGAGATGGGGTTAAGTTTGCCTCATTTCCCATTATAGATTAAAGTGTTTCTCTTGATGATACATTAATTGGTGCAAATGTTCCCAAGACTAAAGATAGTGAAAAGAGCAGCCGCTGATTCAGTCAGAGTAGGGACTTGAGGCACAGGGAGTGGCTGAAAAGGCATAGACATTGTTATTGCATTGTCATCATCATCTTCATCACTGCATCGTTACGTCAGAAGGTGGAGATCCCAGTGAATGAGCAGAGAAGCTCAAGATTGGATCTCATGGGTGAAGCAAAACTTTGCAATTATTTATGGGGCAGGGTAAGGATAAAGGGAGCCATCCTTATTTTTCATAGCAGTGTTGTTATAGATTGGATAGGTAGTTCCTGATGATATCCATTTAAATAGAGGTCCAAGGCTCGATTGAACATAGCTATATTAACATAGATCAGAGCAAGAAAAAAATCAGTGCAAGTCCTGTGCAATAACACAGTGCTTAGCTAGATCACTAAAAGTGAGGGCTGCAGAGTCAGTGCCTACAGAGCAGTGAGCTGGTATCTGGTTCAGGGCTTGATCCAAGAAGTCGAGTCATGTTTCGAGGTCTGGAAGTTCACTAGTAGTTATCCCAAGCCACGTGGAGAAAGTGTCCCAGACCAAGCTGAACACAGAGCCAAGGGCCAGTGCTCACAGTGATCCGCCATTCTGAAGACAGAGGGCTTCAGGATGACTGAATCCTCCAAGCAGGACACACTGAGTCTTGCCTTGAATCATCTTAAAGGCACTCCTGGTACCTGACAATGAGACATAGGAAACCTTAATGCAAGGATAATTAAACACTCCAACATTTTGTGAAAGGTGGCAGCAAGCTGTGAACTCTCCCTCTCTGGGAATTCTGAAAACATATATCTTCAGTCAATGATTTAGGTCTTCCCCAGCTGGGACCTGCAGGAGATAAAGACTGGAACTTCATTACTTTTTCTAAATTGTCTCATCACTTCCATCTAATGTGCTGGAATACTTTACAGAGTATTTGGTGTTCTTAAGAGCTTTAAGAAAGGAATAAATGGAATAAAGTCTCCTTATTTTCTGAAAGTCATTGAATTAGCAGATAACATGATACTGAATATAGAGAACCCTAAAAATTCCACCAAGAACTACTGATAAAATGAATTCAGGAAAGCAGCAGGATACAAAATAAATATCCAGCAATCAGTTGCATTTTTTTATACACCCACAATGAACTATCAGGAATGGAAAATAAAAATAATAATTCCACTTACAATTGCATCCAAAAATAAAAATAAAAAAATACCTATGAATAAATTTATCCAAGGATGTAAAAACCTGTACTTGGAAAATTATAAAACACTGAAGAAAGATATTGAAGAAGATACAATAAGTGGAAGCATATACTGTGTTCATGGATAATCATCCCTAACTCTGCCTATTGTAATGGGTCATTGGTTGGTGCTATGGCAACAAAATGAAGTTTGCTGCGGTCTGGGGCTCAGGAACTCTGTTGGTGAGTCCCAGACCTCTTCTTTTAGCATGACCTGTTCCCCTTCCCACTGCTGCACTGGGTGTAGCTGCTCACCAGGACTATTCCCTAGCCTTCCCCGGGAGAACCACATGACTCCCAGCTCATTGACTTGAATCTATGGAAGAGCTCTTAGAAGAAATCTGTTCCTATTCCCTCATTTTTCTGAAGAACAAATGGAGATTCAGAACAGGAAACTGCCATGGCTGAGTTCACTCAGGTAGATGGAGGCTGAGCCTCTCCAGTCTCTTTCACATCCACCTTCTTATTACTGATAACACTAAGAATAGCCATTGACATTGAACAGCTGGGCACTTAATGTATATCATTTCCAATCTTCACCACCATTCTGCAGTTAGACATCATTGCCCCCTTTCACAGATTGGAATATTAAGTCTGAGAACTTCAATGATTTGTCAGATACCACATCACTAATAAGTATCTGAGTTTGGATACAAACCCAGGTTTGTTTGACTCAGAAAACCCTGCTCCTTCCCACCATGACCTCAGCAGCACATGGAATAATTCCCATCACTCTCTGTCTCTAGAGAAAGATTCCTCAATACCCACTCTGGTCTTAACTATTACATCCTCCCCATCAATGGCTTCAGAAGAAGCTTGGTCTCACAAAAAAAAAAACCTGTATAATCCCATGTAGTAGCCACTATGAAATCAGGATGTTTCCACTATTTGTCTACATGTGCCTACTACAGCAAAACCAAGTCTCAGGAATTCCAACATCAGTATGAACAAGCAGTCTCCTCTTCAGGACCAATCCTTCTTTGCTTTGCAAGAGTGACTTTCTTAGACTTCCTGTGAGTAACTCTAAGTTTACAGTCTGGCACTGATCCTGACTTACTCTCATGTTGACCTTGGCAAGTTATAGAAGCCCTCTGAGTATCTGTTTCCTTGAGTGTAAACCAGGCTACCAACAACCTGATGGGAAAGTTATGAAAACAAAATCTTGCAAATGTCCTAATACAGGGCTTAACATTTAGTAGGCCCTCAAGAAATGATTGTTTCCTTTCTTTTCCCTTAATTCTCTTGTTCTCTGCTCCCCCCCCCCCCCCCCCCGCCCGCCCCTTCTAGTCACCATGACCATGTTCCCTGATTGGCCAATCTATTTTCGTACCCCTGTTATTATCAAAGTTTCCTGACATTCTGTGGTCCTTCTGCCATTATATTGCCTTTTCTTGCTCTCTGACACAGAAGGACCCGGGGGAAAAATGGACCAACCGTAGACTCATTGGCTTGGGACACTTGGATAAGAGAGATCATGAGAAGAGGAAAAATGACTGAGATGACAAAATCAAGTATGTTCATTGTAGAAAGATTATGGATTTGGTAGAGACTTTTAATGTTCATGGTATTTGATTCAATTCTCATTCCAGGCATATGGAAGTATTATTCTTCTCCATCTCCCTTGTAATTACAGTTCAGTGGGTCATCCATGTTCTGGTCAGTGGCTTGTGGGCAATGGTGATGTGAATCACTTTCAAGCCAGAGTATTTAGTTGCTGGTGTAAGGTTTTCCAGGCTTGGTCCCTCCTGCCAAGGTGAACTCTGAAGCATCATATTGAGATGAGGCCTAAAAAAATGATATAGAGTGACTACACAGAGCAGAGCCTATAGTGACCTACAGTGGAGACATGATGTGATCCACAGTTTGTTATCTTAAGCTTCTAAGAATTTGGGCAAAGCATAGAATACAACAGTTCAAACCTTGGCTTTCATGTCACAGACTCTTGAAAATATTTTGTTTCATTTTTTGGGGAGGAGGGAGGGGTCAGTTGTTTGTTTTGTTTATTTGTTTGGCCCTAGAAGCAAGTCAGTGCCCTTCAGCTTTTTTGGGAAAGAGCACTGAACTGAGAGGGACAGGAAGCCCCTGAAATGAGTTTTAGCCCTGACTCATCTACCAACTAACTACAGGACCTCAGGTTATTCACAACCTCCAAGTCCTCACTTTTCTCATATATAAAATAAGAGTTAGTATATCCCAAAATTTGGGATTCATAGCATCACTGGTACTTTAGATACTTGCTACTCAAAGACTGGTCCAAGAACCAGCAGCACACCAGCAGCACTGAGATTGTGTTAAAAATGTAAGTCTTTGAGTCCCACCCAGACTTACTGAATCCAATTCTACATTTTTAACAAGATCCCCAGGTGATTTCTATGTACATTAAAGTTAGGAGAAATACTGATTTTTTTAAAATATATTTTATTGATTTTTTACAGAGAGGAAGGGAGAGGGATAGAGAGTTAGAAACATCAATGAGAGAGAAACATCCATCAGCTGCCTCCTGCACACCTCCTACTGGGGATGTGCCCGCAACCAAGGTACATGCCCTTGACCGGAATCGAACCTGGGACCCTTCAGTCCGCAGGCTGACACTCTATCCACTGAGCCAAACCGGTCGGGGCAGAAATACTGATTTTGATGGTACTAGGACTCAGCACTAAAAGGCCTATAATTACAGAGTTAGGAAGTTATTCCTTTTCCACTTATCTTTCAGTCTGTCTGATTACCCCATTCAGAAAGTCTCAGTTTGATGCCAATGTGTCTTAATACCTCTCTAACAGTTGCTAATTTTCTTTTTTAATAAGGAGAATGGAAGGAGAATGAAAACACATAATAATTGCTTTAATGTTTCCTTCCATGTCCTGGAACTCCATTGGTCTGACACTACTGACTTCTTTCCACAACTTTATCATTAAGCAACTTTATTCACTTTGCATGGGATGTGTGTGTGGTGGTGGTGGTGTGTGTGTGTGTGGGGGGGGGGGGGGCGGGGTTGCTATATCTGTTTGTAAATTTGGGAAAAATAAAATGAGCATGCTCAGGTGAGCATCCCCTTTCTTCCTCTTAGAATTTAGTCAAAGAATAATTACTCATAGATAATTTAGCCTATAAATTGGTAGAATCCTAGCAGCAGGTTATTTATTCAATATATCTTTATTGTGTGCCTATGATATGCTAGGATATGGTTCTGTATCTTCTCCTGCTGCTTAGAATCACCTCCCCCTTTGGAGAGTTCTGGATCAGCCTCTGGCAGGCTAATGCATTGTCATTGGTTTCTTAGCTTTTGAATCTGCTCAGAGGCAAAAGTCAGGTGCATTGATGAGCTAAGACTTCTTCTAGAAGAAAGCGGCAAGTACTCATTATCATGAATCATGAGACAAAAACAGGTAATTGTTTCTAAGGCATCTGGCCAATACCCTTGTGACTTAACTACAATCCATCCAAGCAAGTCAATCATGAAGGATTTTTAGTGATTACCCTGCTAATGACAGACTTTTGGCAAAAGGCCTTGGAAAAAGGTCACTGCTCCTTCCTTGGAGAGTAACAACTTTTGTGTCTGGGCCCTGCACTTGCTTTTGTCAGTTCTCTGCCACTCAGGGAAAGTGGTGCCCCTTCACCTCTTATTACATCACTCTCTTTTGTTTCGATTGTGGTACTTTCCCCCAGTTCTTTGTTTACTTGTTTAGGGTCTGACTCACTCCACTTATTTCTGTAAGTCTATGTGTGTCCCTAAATATTGAACTACATTTTATCTACAGCATTTGTATTCATTGGTTCATGAATGCTCTACCAACAGCTGAAAAGTGTCTATAGTGGCTTATAAAGGTAACAGTCAATAGGTAAAAGGTAAGAGCTTATAAGTAGTTGAATAGGACTCAAGGGAAATCTTATCAAGAAACCATTGTTAAGGTGTAACTTTCTATTGTAATCCATGCAAGATCTGTTCCCCAAGCTCTCTTTCCTGCCCTTTGCTGGGTAAAGTTAACTTGGGCATTCAAAATTAATTTGAAAAAATTTTTCAGAGTCTCAGAGCAATTTCTGGTGGAACTGTCCAAAATTTTCTGAAATTTATACTCATTCATTTTTGCACCATTTTCTTGAGGCAAAATTAAATTATTTCATTTTTACTTTTCCATTTCTCATGTTTCTTCATGACAGACAGCACAAAGGTGGGTAGGAGTCAGAGGCAGCATCTGGAAAATTTTTTAAGTGATATGTATAGAACCATGGGCTGGTACTTTCTGGTCTTTTGGTCTCCCTAAATATAAAGTGATCTATTCTGAAACATTCTAAAGACCATTAAAATGAAGTAAACAAGGAAATTGGACTGGCATCTGCTTTAGGGTGAGGAAGCAGATGGCACCTGGTTTGTATGCAATTTTTACTGGGTGTATTGGCAGTGGACTGGAGACTCATTTCACCATTCAAGGTACTGGTGAGTAACCAGGAATTGTTCTTTGATGCTAAATACTTTCATTGAAATCAAATCTATGTTGAATTTGCCACCCAAATCAATTTTACCTAGCAGAGGCAGAAAAATCTCAAACCTGCTATCCTAAAATACAGGCACAAACTTACCTCAGGTAATTAAATACCCACAGTCACTGTGGTTGTGCCTGGTGCTGTTCTAAAACTGAAAGGCCAGGAAAAATGAGATTTAATCTAGAAATTCATCACAGAAGAGAGTGAATGTACAAAAATATAGCATTCACAACGCTGCACCCCTTGAATTACAGGCACACACATAGACTTACAGAAATACACCAACATTTTAGTATCTGCCCAATCCACAACAAATCTCATCCCTTCATGCCTAAATGCATCTGGACTAGACTAAATTTAGGGTTGTCTTTAGCCTGTAATATTAATACCTTACATTTGTTTACTCTTTACCTCTTAATGGATGAGTCTGGTTTCTCTTATATTATTTCATTTGAACATTACAACTGTCTCATGGAGAAGGCAGATAGACAGTCTATTCACATTTTAAAGATGGGACTCTGAGAGTTTGAGTGATTTACTAAAGATTTTAGAATAAGTAACTGGCAGAGCCTGAATGATGACTCAAAATTTCTATTCTTTAACTCTACGCCTTTCCTGCACTGTTTCATAGCTTCTTGGATCTGATATGCCTTGCTCCTGCAAGACTCTCATAAGTTTAAATTATGGGGATGTGCCAAGACTTCAGGCCTGGATGCTGGTCCAAGTCAGTAATGAACTTGAACTAAGTGGTCTTACCATGACTGTCCTGCCCTAGCCAATTTGGCTCAGTAGATAGAGCATCTGCCACAGAAGGGTCCCAGTTTTGATTCCGGTCATGTACCGAGCGGGAGGCAACCAATCGATGTGTGAGATGTTTCTCTGTATCTCTCACTCTCCTTTCCACTCTCTCTAAAAATCAAAGGAAAGATATCCTCAGGTGAGGATTAACAACAACAAAAGATTGTCCAGGCACTGATCAGTCATTTTTTCTGGGAAGAACCCAGGGGCTCTGAGCTAGAACCCACAGCCTAAAGGTAGATTTGAACTGCTCTATCCTAGGGAGGGGTTATCAGTCAGCCAGTATTCTCCTCAAACACAAGTCCAGTGATTTTGTTTCTGAGGGCAGGGAGTTACATTTCATTAGCTCCCATATATTTTTAAGGGCTTGGACCAAAGATCCAAGAATTCATGCAGGTACTTTCCATACAAATCAGTCTACTCGATGCATGTTAAATAATTCATTCTCTGATGAGACCAAACATCTCTGGGTTGTTACCATCTAGTCATCTTTTAATGATATAACATAGCTCTGGGATATTCATCTTAACAGAACCAATGGGAAATATAAGCCTTGTGTCTTTCCTGTCCCCACTCCAACTGGTTATCTGCCTAACTGACCTCACAGATACCCCCCCTCCACGTTTACAAAAGATACCTCTATTCCACAGGCACAAATCACAACCTTCTTATTTTCTGAAATTTATTTTAACAGAGATAAGAGAAGAACTCTCATTTATTGAGTTCCCAATATGTATCCAGCATTGCATTAGGCAATTCAAGATCATTATCATTTCTAATTCTCATAACAGTCCTGCGAGGAGATCATTTTCCAGATTTAAAAAAAAGAAAGGCTAAGGGAAATGAAATAACCCAAGCTCACATAGACTGCAATTCCTGGTGGGTCTTTACATCTCAAATCCATGGTCCTTCCACTTATAAGATGTTGAGAACCGAAAGAAAAACTTGGCCTAGTGGAGTTTTGAAGGAGGAGGTCTTGATTTTTTTTTTTTTTTCTTTTTAGGTGAAGAGAAAAATTCAATCTCTCCCACCCTTTCTTTCCAATAATGCTGAGGGGGGAGGGTAGTGGAAGAAATTTAAGAGCAGCAAGATCTCAGGTGAGGAGGGGGTACGCTTTCAGAGGGCAGGAAGCAGATCTGAGTGGCCAGCTTTCCTCAGGACCAAGTCCAGCAGAGGAGGGGCTGCTGACAGATGCCTTCTCAACACACCAACACTGCAGGCTTGCCTGGTCCTGCTTTCCCAGGGCAGAGAAAGGCTCCTATCTCTGGCCCCCTCAGTCTCCGGACAGCCTGAGATACTGAAAGCCATATCGTGGAGGCTCAGTAGGCCAGGGAGGGGTTGAGCATGACAGATAGCTTGGTGTGGTGTGGTGTGTGTGTGTGTGTGTGTGTGTGTGTGTGTGTGTGTGTGTGTGTGTGTGTGTGTGTGTGTGTTTGTGAGAGAGAGAGAGAGAGAGAGAGAGAGAGAGAGAGAGAGAGAGAGAGAGAGAGAGTGAGTCGAGGGACGGTGGGGGGGGGAGCTTGGGCTCAGTAATGTGTGTGTGTGGCGGGGGGGGGGGGGCGCTCACGTGACTTCAGGAAGGCGGAGACAGGAGAGCTGGAGAGATGACAGGCAGGCCCGGGCAGGGGTGGGGGGGGCTCTCTGAATAATTGAGGAGCTGTTCAGCAGCAGCGGCTGCCTCCAGCCTTCTTTTGCCATCAGCGCCCCGCATCACAGTGGGGGAGAGAGCTCGGCTGTAAGTGCGGACCGCCAGCCACCAGTCCCGGCAGCCAGTTCATCGCCGCTAGCCCTCAGGTGAGTGAAAGTCCCCCTTCGCCGCAGTCTGTGCCCCTGGCACCCCCGGCATCCGGCTGGACCTCCGCAGATGGGATGATGTCTCTGGTTGAATGAACCAGGTAGCCCAAGCCACTGGGAGGGAGGAAGCAGGAACATGGCGAGGAGGTTGAGTGCTGACCCCCCGGGAAGGGGTCCCCTGGAAGGAACAAGGAGCTGGTTCGGGGTCTCTCCCAGTCTCTGGCCCGGAATGGGGCCCGGACAGCTTCCAGCGTCTGGGTACGCCGGGCTCCGACTCCCGGGAGCTGCCAGGCGGGGCTGGGGCAGAAGCAGCCTCACGGCGGCCAGGGAGAGAGGCAGAGGAGGGAGCCACGAGCAGGTCCGGGCCGCTCGAGGCTCTACAGACGCCGGGCCCCTCTTTTCCTTCCCGTTTTGGCGCACACCCAGCTCCCGCAGCTCGGTTCTCGGCTCGGAATGAGCCCACGGAAAAGAGACGCTTTTCCGCCGCAGCCCGCGGGGAGGGCGGGACAACGCCTGCCCTTTTACCTGCGAGCAAACTCTTCAAAGGGACTCCAGCGGAGCCCGGTGCCCTGACCAGGCCGGTGCGCTCCGGGGACATCTGTCCCCTAGGAGCGGTGACGCGCCTGGCTGCGAGGAGAACGTGATGGGAGAAATGTGGGGCGAGGGGGGAGAGGGCCGCCCCGGGAAAGGATTCTCACCCGCACTTATTACCCCGTCAGAGCCTCCTCTCTTTCCACATCTTAAAGCACATCAGTTTCCTACGAATCCAGGGGGCCAGAGTAGGGCAGTGTGGCCTCGCAGGACCCAGTCCCGAACTCCTCCTCCCCGCGGAACCCTCCCACCCCCACGGGTAGGTATTTTATATTGTGACTGAAGAATAAGATAGAAGTCCCAAATGACTAGAAGCGAAAGGAAGGTCAAGGAAAAATGGGGGGAAACGGGAACAGCAAGCCTGCTCCTGACACTCCTGACCCCACTACCTGTGCAAAGCTTGGTTCGTGGAGAACTTGAACTGAGAGGTGCAAAGGAACCGGCTCTGGGGAAGGGTTTCTCGCCCAACTCTGGAGCCAGTCACCGGCCAGAGTTGGAGAAGAATCACAAAATGATAACCGCCTCTCCCCCTCCTCCAGCCCCTCCTTCGGCCAGGATAGCCCCAGGCAGGAGCCTGGGCGGTAGAGCCCGCCTGGGGCGGTAGAGCCCACTGCCTTTGTGGGCGCTGTCCGCGGTCCTGAAAGTTCTCCGAGGCGGGGAGCGAACGCCTCCAGAGAACTGGCGGCTCACCGCTTGCCAGTATTTCCCTCAAGCAGAAACTACGTAGAACCAAATAAAAGGGGTCAGGTGGAGCAAGCGACTTAGAGAGACGGATAAAGGTGTCTTTGCTTTCCTCGGGTAGAGGAGCAAGGAGCGGGTGTTTCTCCAGGGTCCAGCTTAGCTAACTTCCGATGGGTATAAGATACGTGGTGCCTCTTCTCTTTCCTCCACTGCGCAGTGAATCTTTCTGTTGGCGGCGTTGGAGAAGCAGTTAGGAGTGCTATTCTAATAATCATTTCCGTGGCTTTGAGGAACCAGAAAATTGTGAGATTACCCAAAGGAAGAGTCTGCATTAACGGAGAGACTAGGCTATGGGCTATGGCTTTTTCTCTGTTCAGTACCCTCTCTCCCCACCGCAGGCTGTTTACATCCTCTAGATAAGATCTCTAAGCATCCCTGCGTGTTTATTGCTTTGACTAGTGTTTTATATTATGAGTAAGATGGGAAAAGAATTAAGCAAATTTAGAGAGGCAAAATTAAGAGAATATTTACTGAACACATATTATCGGCTGGGTAATATTATCTCATTTAATCGCCATAAACTGCTAACCATAAATATCCTAGAGATTTAAAACAAAACAAAAACCCAGAAGTTAGGCATCTCAAATCCACAATTTGGATTGAAATTCAGGTCTGCTTAACTCCAAAGTCCAAATTATTTTTCATGCCTTCATTTTGGCATTTGGCTTTGGATAGCTATTATTGGGAAATATAGCAAGAGAATGTCAAAGGAGAAAGGACTGCTTTCTTTTTCACACACACTACTCTCTTCCAACCTTTTCCTCTTTAATCTGCTCACCCACCCACTGTCACTCACTCCCACCCTTCCAACTGCTTTTGTGCATGCTGCTTGAGATAACACTGTTCACTCAACTTGAGCTTCAAGAGTGCAAAAACAAGTCAGAGGACTAACGCAGCAGGCTTGCCTGAAAAGCAGCAGAGCTTCAGGGAGTCTGGAGGACTAGAGCCCACTGGTGTTTTCACAGTCAGAGTTTTGGGGCAGGAATAATCTTAAGGTCATCCAGCACTACAATTTTCCAAGAAGGAGTATTTGGGGACCAGAAGATGGCCATTAGTCTAAGTCATGTGAATATACGGATTGGAACCTCGTTGACTTGGTTCTAGGGCCAGCACCCTTTCCACTACTCTCCTTGTGCCTCAAATACTCTTCCATGATGCCTTCCTTGATTATCTTTGACAATAACATCACCATCAATGAACTATACTCAGTAATATACCACAAATACAAACATCTAAAATACAATCAGCCCTCTTAGCTACTTTTTCTTCCTATTCTTTCCCCTCCGGTCTCACTATTCCAGTGTTGTCTGACCCAATGTACCTGAGACATCTGACCCACTTTCCTTGTAACAGTTCTACCTATGACAGCATTTAATAAATGGGGATGGCAGTCTGGCATTTCATGCCTTTATGTTGTCTATATTTCATCTTTTATGATCTGTTCCCAATAAAATAATTTTTCCAAAATTAATTACCTTAAGCAGCTTCCTATATTCTCATAGGGATTTAAAAGATGTCTTTAAAAGATATAGGCAGAAATAAATAATCATTATAAGTGCTAATATCTATCAAATGCTTACTGCAGGATAGGCATTATGCTAAGTTCTTTCATAAATCATTTTATTGAATCTTCACAGTTCTGTCAAATATATAATTCCATTGGAGGTGATCCTAGAGTTTTAGTCCACTCTCATATACAGCAGAACCTGATGTCCTATTCATTTCTTTTTGCTTCTATTTCAGCCCACAGTAATATCTCACCTTCTTTAATTGAATTTTTGTAGCCCTAGTAATTACATTGGCAAGGAGAAAAATTTTATATTGAATTGGACAGTTCTAATCTGCTTCAAATATGTAGAGTTTAGAAATTAAAATTCAATTCAAATAACACTATTCTGCTTTTATTCCTTAATAGTTACCACAACATATCCTCCCCCCCCCCCATTTGGTATCTTTTACTTAAAGATTCCCATATGCCTTTTTAATGCGCATATCAACATTCTGCTTCAAAACCCATCTAGAATCAATTAAGGCATAACTCATAATTAAATACATAACTTCTATTGTGCTAGGTTATTTTGCAAGAATGCTGTTGCTGGGATGCTCTGGGCCCTGTGAACCAGAATCTTAAATTATCCAGAGCTACTCTGCTCCATATGGTAATCACTAGCCACATGTAACTAAGAATTCAGTTCCTTAATCACACTAGCCATAGTTTAAGTGCTCAATAACCATATATGGCTAGTGGTTACTTTATTGGACAGTGCAGATATAGAACATTTCCATCATGCAGAAAGTTCTATTGAACAATGTTGCTTTAGAAAGTGCTAAAAACATCCTCACAGCAACTGAGAATTTGGAATTGGGAAACAGACTTGGGACTTTACTTTGAAACTTCTGCCAAAAAAGGAGAAAAAGACACATGTGCCTAGAACATTCCCAGAAACCCAAAGATGCTCAAGACAATAAGGCTAGCAAAAAGAACACATGTGTCACTGAAGAAGCTGGTGACCTCTGGGGTTTGCTTCATATGGATTTTAGTTTACCAACAGAGTAAAATGTTCCATAGATGGGTCTTGTTAGTTTCTTGAATTCCATCTTAGAAATAGCTTGAAAGTTATTATACAGAATGCAAGTTCATATATATAATCACATATATATGTAACAACATATATATATGTATATGTATGTGTATATATGTGCATCTTGTCTTAGTAAGTATAGTATAATAAATATGGAAAGAATACAGGACTTAATAGTATGTATACCATTTACTACTTGGTGACATTATAAGACCCTATAGAGCTTAATTTCTTTATTTGTAAAATGTTGATGAGAATTGCTATACCTATCTAAAAGGGCTATAATGAGACTCAAAGTGTAGGTATATAAAAGTACTTTGTAAGGAGCATGGTTGAATCTGTAATGGTTGATAATTTCATGTAGATGGTATAGTAGAGCATATAACTGTAATAAACAAATAGGGTAGTGTTAACTAAATGCATTTGTGAATGTTTAAATTTCTGGTATAAATGTACTTTGCTTTTGTTGTCATTTTTTTCAGTGAAAAGTGGAATGCCAAAGAAAATACCATTTGCATTGTTGAGATTTCTGGTTGGTTAGGTTCTATGAATTGAAATATTGTTTGTGGTTTAGTTTATTTGTCCCTGAACATTTCCTTTAGGATTAAAAAAAAACAACAACACTAGGATGTCTCAGTAAGTCTGAAACAGTTCTTTCCTTGTAACTAATAATTTTAAGTCTATTGTCAATAATTATCTTGTCATAGTAATAGGAGTTTAGAGAAAATATAAAAAGTATTATGGGTATTCCTCAGTATAAGTGGGTAAGGGAGATTTAAAGGAATATTTTTACTAACTATTAATTGAGATGAGCTTCTACCCATCTCATAAGTATGGCCAAGGGCTCTAGATTCTATCTCTAGTTCCATGAGCTCTGGCAGGTTATTTCCTTTCTTAGAGACCTAGTTGGCCTACCTTTAGCTGAGACATACTCTCATCCCTGATGCTGCTCAAGCATACCATTCTCAGGACTGTGTTGCATATGGAATTATATTACTAAAGAAAAAATTAGTGAGATTGTCAACTCTGGCCTCTGGTGGATCATGTTGGGGTTAGTAATAAACACCTTTTGTTGGGAGTCATGGTTTATTTATTTCATGGAACTTTTTTTATCTCTTGGAAAGGCCTGGATTTTGGAAAGGGAAAAAAATACATTATCTCAGAGCTGAAAAGAGTTTAACTTTTACTGTCTTTACTTTGAGTGATTTCACTGATCTTATAACCAAGGAAATAAAGAGAACTGGTAATGTGGCTTTGAAATGATGGCTGTAGCATGCATTCATTTAATCAATAAAATAATTGATTTTATTGGCACAGAAATGTTGAGGTCATGGGGTGTTTAAAACTCCTATAAAGTTGGCACATAGGTGTTCAATAAATATTGGTTGAATTCAGACCATTGTTCCAGGTCAGTTCATGCCATGCACTCATCTAACAAGAAATGAATATTCCCTGTGGCATTTTTCTTTAGCAAAATAAAACAAGAGACAAACACAGAAAGTCAAATTTAACCCTGACAAACACTCTTAGCCCCTCTGGGAACATAGGCAGTGATGGTCAAGAAAGACTGCATCTGAGAATTATATCTTGCTTCCCTGCTCCAGGGAACAAGAGCTGTGTCAGCCCAAAAGTCTTGCAGTTGACTGTGATGAGACAACTTCATAAACACAATGCGTGAATGGAGTTGTGTGCTATTTACCTTAAAGAGGTACTTATTTCCTGGAGAAAGTATTTGATTGGCCTTCATGATTGTTGCAGGCGATTACTATTTCTAAATTCAGAAGGAACTTACCTTAGAATGAAAGCACATGTATTAATTAGAGGAGAGCTAGTGACATCACAGTTTGGCAGGTCACAGAATATTATCCTTTTCCAGGGATAATTGGGCCTCCCTTTAAAAGTTTTAACTGGTGATTATTGACAAAAATGAAAGAAAAATAGATCATTCTCTTCTAGCAAGTCAATAAGCAAATGCCTGGAATTAACTGATTCTCATTTGCCAAAGGCAAAATATTCCAACCCAATAAACTGTCCTACAAATGAGCAAGCTGGTTTCCATGGCCTGTTCATTTTTTAAATTGCTTTTCTCTTTGTTTTTAATAATCAGCAAATTAAAACAATTAAATCCAGGTGTTTGAACGTTCTAATGACAAAATGGTCTTCATAATTGTAAAGACTTAACTGTTTATTAGGGATTATATTTAAAAAATATATTATTGTGCCAATATTTTAACAATCACATAACCCAACTCTCATTTTACAAACAGAAATTGAGACTAAGAACAATCACTCAAGTTAATAACAGAGGCAGAGTAAGACTTCAGCCTCCTCTCTTGCAATCCACTGCTCTTTGCATCTATCTTTTAACATCATGCACCTGTTTATTAGGCATAAAAACTTTAGTCAACGAATTTAACCTCTTCCACCAAACTTTTACCAGAGCTGCTAGGAGTAGAAAAGTAGATGTTTTTGGATTTTGGATTATTTCCCTTTGCACATCCAGGTAAACCAACTACTGGTTAAGGATAGTGAACAGGTAAAAATTTCATGGATGTAGCTATGAGTCAGAAGAAAAGGATTTAAAACCCCAGAATCCTTGCTGCAAGAATTGGGGCAATGATTTCACTCCTGTTATCTTCATCATCTTTATCTCTAAAATAAGAATTTGGATTAAGTAGTGTTTCAGGTCCTGCAAGCTATAACATTCTATCATTCTATAAAATGGAGCCAAGAACGTGAATAATTCATACTCTGCCTCATTCAGCCCAAATAATAAAAAAAAATCAAGGTTTTTAGTTTTTATGTTATTACTTATTTATTGGCAATTCTGACATTTCTTTCTAGTATTTCACCCAGTAACAATAATGATGATGATGATTAGCTAATACTTACTTACATTTACTGTGACCCTATAATGTTGGTAATGTTATTATCCCCATTTTACAGACAATAAACCTGGACCTGAAAGTAGTTAAATAATCTGCCCAAATCTATACAGCTAACAAGTTTGTGCTCTTAACCATCATGCTACACTGTCTCTTTGAAAAATCACAGATTTCTCAGATAACTGGCATGTGCCATTTATAGGCCACTTAACACACAAGCCCCTTCTCTGGGGAATTTCCATTTTGCCCACATGTTCTGGCTAGAAGAGCACTTCTCCACTGAGAAATACTGCTTGGAGTAATGTGCTGTTAATTTCCCAATGGATGTGAACAGAGAGAATTTGCTTCTGGTCTTCTCCCCCAGTGAAATCTAGCCATACTCATATGAAGTCTACAGCAGCTCAGAATCGGTACTGGACTTCCAATAATTTTATTGAGAAGTAAAATATGGAGTCAGAGATCAATGGTTTTCAAACTAGCCCCCAGAAGTTTCTACAAGAAGCCCCCTCCAACTCATTAATCTCTCTGTGCTTTTAGCCAGGGTTTCTCAACCACAAACAGGGGCTGTATGACTACCCCTAGGGGACATTTGTAAATTTGGGGAGCTACTTGTGACTGTCACAGAGACATGGGGTAGACACTTCTGGCGTTTAGTGTAGTGGGCTCAGGTGTTTGCGCAAGGAATTGTCTTGCCCAAATCACCATTAGTGCTTCTGACAGGTCATCTCTATGGTAACTTCTAGATCTGAAGTGATGTAAAAGACTTTCAGATCTTCAGAGATTCTATTGTCTTCCCTGGGAAGACAGGTAGAGACAGTTTGATTTTTCTGCTTTTTGAGGGGTTTCAGTGACCAAAAAGGGCTACAAGGCAGGAGAAGGTCTGAGGTAGTTGGCTGTGTAAAGCTGGGGAGGTGCTATCCAGTGACATCTACTGGATGTCTGTCTGTCAGGAGCATGCGTGACTCCAGGGATGGTTGGGACTTGATAAGTCAAGGGGTCTGTGAAAATTTTCCCTTGAGGAGCATGCTACTTTATTTCAAACTAGAGTCCCAGTGCACAAAATCCGTGCACTCGGGGGCGAGGGGGCTCCCTCAGTCCGACTGCACCCTCTTGCACTCTGGGAGCCCAACTGATGGCTTAGGCTCACTCCACGTGAGGAGCAGGCCTAAGTCATCACTTGGACATCCTTAGCGCTGCTGTGGAAGCAGGAGAGGCATCCGCCACCCCCGCTGCACTCACCAGCCATGAGCTCAGCTGAGTGGTGCTCCCCTTGTGGGAGTACACTGACCACCAGAGGACAGCTCCTGCGTTGAGCATCTGCCCCCTGGTGGTCAGTGCGCGTCATAGTGACCGGTCATTCTGTAATTCGCTTGATTTGCATATTAGCTTTTTTCTATATAGGATTATTGTATTATTTATTTTTATTACAATTGCAAACCTACTTTTGCCCACCCTTGTATACACTCAATGCTGTCACTCAGCTGAAGATTACCACAGAAAGCAATGTGCCCATGAAGAAAGACAATAGTGTCCATGGCTCCCAACATTTTATAATGAAGCAAAGTTCATCCAAAGTTCACTGTAAGTGGCAGATTATTAGATTCATAATCCCAGAGACCTGATAATTGGGTGATTGGATGAATTTAAGTAAGATTGGGTAATTTGATGAATTTAAGTAATTGGATGAATTTAAGTGGTAACTAAGAAAATGAAAAAAGACAGTTCTCAAACCATTTCTGCTTCAGGGGCAAGGTGGTTTTCCTGAATCGATCAGCATGGTGCATCTAATTTAGTATACACAAAATTTACAGTGATAGATATTTTTAGAAAATCAATGGAACTCACATTGTCTTCCGAGGAAGAATTTTAAGCCAAAAACAGGTGATATTGCAGTAAAAAATATATTGAAAAGATAAGGGAAAGGGGAGATAAATCCAAGAACTGGCATCTCAGGCAGGACTTCATAGGGTTGTGCTTGTCTCACAGTCTGACCTGGCTTATTAGGTACAGAAACTCTATCCTATCAGTTCTATCAAAAAGTCATGTAAAACCCAACCATGCTGCCCCAATCCTGAGAGGCTGCCAATAGAGTCATGTGCAATGGGGGATGCTTGTGAGTGTTGCCCAGGTGATTCCCTTCCTGGTATTAGGATAGTGAGGAAACCAAATGAGTGATCAAAGATGACCTGTGAGCACCATCAGGATTAATGCAGTTCGGCAGTCTCATGAACTGTGCCATGCAGGCTGCAACAGAGACTAGAGAATTCTTCCAAATTCTACCCAAGAACTCCTGTCAGGTTACTGGGATACCTGAGCCCTTCAAATAGAGTGTCTTATTTATTTCCCCTTACTCTGGTGTTGGAGAAACTTTGGCAAATTCTTTTGGAAGATTCTGGAGACTTTATTTAATCTATGAAGTTTGTATCTACTGTTAGGATATTATTTTAGACATGTTATTACTTCATAACTCATGGCTTATCTCGTGTTAGTTACATGCTAGTCTCCTTTAGGGAGTTCTGGTAGGTGCCCCAGTTTAACCATTTACCATGAATAAACCACCCTAGTGGTTGGATTCATTTCTGTAAGGGGCAAATCTCTTGGACTTTGTGCTGGTTTTGTTTATTTCATCTTAGAGGGTACCATGATCTGACTTTGTTCTAAGAGACTGGGGTCTAGTTTACCCTTGTCAGAAATCACGGAGTGTGGACACTGACATTTGAAACTGTAACCATTAGTCACTCTCAATACAGAAAACATGCATGGAGTGACTATGACTCATCCACAAAATGTCAAAGGAACGAATGTCTGCCCATCCACAATTTAAAAGGTTTTTCTAAAAACTAGACAACATCATTGCTCTGAAAGAGGCCAAATAACCATTTGACTATTTTTATTTTTCCTTTGAGCTGACGGGTTATCCTGATTCCAAGCAGGCACAAACTACATAGACAGCTTGGGATTCATTTTAAGTTCTTTCCTAGTCACACAGACTTTGACACACTTTCTATTCCAGCATCAGAACACAGAGGAAGAAAATATCTGAATGAGTATAGGCTGTCTTGCCAGAAATAAATTCCTAATTCAGACAACTAAAATATGCCACTATAGAACTTAACTGTCAAGATAGAAGCAAGACTTCCCTGTTTCAATACTACATTAGTGACTAGCCTGTGTTCTTCCTTCCTGCCCCAAGTCCATTACAAACTACAGTTATAAATAAATACTATGGTGCCATCACAGTACACTAAGAATCTGGGGAGAACTGTCAATTGAGCATTATGATGTTATCTCTCTACATATGTGATTCCAATATGACAAGTTGGTGCTCTTCTTATATTTTTTTACTAATTGATTTTAGAGAAAGAGAGAGAGGGAGAGACACAGAGAAAGAAACATCAGTTTGTTGTTCCACTTATTTATGCATTCATTGGTTGCTTCTTTTTTTAAATATATTTTTATTGATTTCAGAGAGGAAAAAAGAGGGAGAGAGAGATAAAAACATCAATGATGAGAAAGAATCATTGATTGGCTGCCTCATGCACGCCCCACACTGGGGATTGAGCCTGCAACCCAGGCATGTGCCCTGACAGGGAATCGAACTGTGACCTCCTGGTTCATAGGTCAGTGCTCAACCACTGAGCCATGCTGATAGGGCCATTGGTTGCTTCTTGTATATGCCCACAGCTTGTCATATCAGAACAATGCTCTAACCCAGTGGTCGGCAAACTGGCTCTGTTGACTAATGAGTTTGCCGACCACTGTGATAGGGACTTAATCACAAGGAACAACAACAGCCTGTAATTATTGGAATCCAGCGTCTAGGTCAGTGGTTGGCAAACTCATTAGTCAACAGAGCGGCAAACTGCGGCTCACGAGCCACATGTGGCTCACGAGCCGCAGTTTGCCGACCACTGCTCTAACCAACTGATCTACCCAGCCAGGGTGTGAGTGTTCCTAAAGTCAAGGATAACTACATCATAATACTTGTGATAATAGTAACAACAGCTCACATTTACTCATTTAATCCTATTAAGTAGGTATTATTATCTCAATACTACATATGAGGATTTTTTAATTTAAATGATCCAAGATCTCATAGCCAGAGAGGGTTATGGTCAAGATGCAAATGCTGTGCTAACCCCAAAGTCTGCCCATCCACAATTTAAAATTTTTTACTGAAAGAGACCAATCCTAATCTATACTAATAAAAGGGTAATATGCAAATTGGTCAGAACGCCCTCACAGTAATGACCGAACAGCAGGCTGCATGGGGCTACCAGTTGGCAGGGGGGTTAGTGAGGGGCAACCAAACAACTGAGCAACAGGCTGTGTGAGGTGACCAGGCTGGCAGGGGGGCAGTGAGGGGCTACCAGGCTGGCAGGGAGGGCAGTTAGGGGTGATCAGGCTGGCAGGGGGGGGGCAGTTAGGGGCAATCAGGCAGGCAGACAGGTGAGCAGTTAAGAGCTAGCGGTCCAAGATTGTGAGAGGGATGTCCGACTGCCGGTTTAGGCCTGATCCCAGGATCAGGCCTAAACCGGCAGTCGGACATCCCCCGAGAGGTCCTGGATTGGAGCGGGTGCAGGCTGGGCTGAGGGGACCCCCCCCCCCATGCACGAATTTCTTGCACTGGGCCTCTAGTGTATCTTATATGAGTGCATGAATAGGAATGACTGCAGCTTTACCTTCATGGCCTTATTGGAGGACTGGATCCAGAGGTCCAAAGACTGAGTAGAACTCTGGGCAAGTCATACCTTTTCTAGGCCTCCATCACTCCATCTAAGAAAGAAAAAAAGAGTGGCTCTTTAAAAAAAAAAATTAGTTATTCATTCAACAAATATGCTAAAAACTAAAGTTACAATGGGGAAAAAAAAAGACTAAAAACTATTAATAAAAAGAGGAACCACTGTTCAGGATATTGTTGCTAAAATAAAACAATACTAGAGTTTATGGAGGATTGCATTCAAGATTGGTTGTTTTGGTTTTCCTTTTTTTTTTTTAATATGTTTATTGATTTCAGAGAGGAAGGGGGAGGACGAGAGAGATAGAAACATCAATGATGATAGAGAATCATTGATGGGCTACATCCTGCATGCCCCACACTGGGGACCAAGCTCGTGACCATGGCATATACCCTGACCAGGAATCAAACCGTGATTTGATTTTCTCACTTTATTTTTCCTCCCTACATTTCTTGTTTGTTTGTGTTTTTTTTTGCATTACTTTTCTGATGCTGTATTTTTCCCCACTTCCGTTCATAGGTCAATGCTCAACCACTGAGCCACACTGGCTGGGTTGATTTGCTTTTCTTAATAGTAAAGTGATTTGAATTCTTTTCGTATAACTGTCAAATAAACAAAATTACAGGCCCAATGTAATGCAAGTTACTACTTACAAAAACAATGGTCTAGATCTTCAAGGTTCCTATGAATGGATTCTGTTAGGCAAATTTACCCTAAACTGTCAGCAACACACACTGTATCTCTAGACTTAAAAATAAATTAATATTCTAGAACATTTAGTATTTTCATTTGCCTACAGGAACTCATTACTTTCAGCAAAGGCTGAGATTGTGTGATAACCCAAAGTCAGAACATAGATCAGGAAGACTAAAAAGCTATAATGGGAGAACTAATGGCTGAAGGGATATTTATTAAGCAAAACAGAATGGGGATTTGAAAGTAATTTGGAAGGTCATTTTGTTCAGTTTAAGAGAATTCTAAAGTTTAATTTTAACTGACTAACTAGAGCATATTAAGAAAAACATTGAATGAGAGAGTGAAAACAAAAATAAATCAACAAACAAAGGAGGGAGAGGAAATTGCATTATTTTTAATGTACTTCCCCTTAAAGGGGAGAATTGAGGTGGGAGATGCCACAGGAGCATTTTCTAGCCAGTGAGAAGAAGCAAGATGGACTTCTTTCCCCGCTAATCAAAGCTTTTACCAGTTGAAAGTAAGAGGCACATCTTACACATAAATAAACAATCGGCTCTTTCTCAGCTCTGAATCATTCAATTTGGCCCCAATTTTTAAACGTCACTTACAAGAGGCATCATCATGAAGCCATTAACTAATGATCCCAACTTTACCAAGCCTAGAGGTCTAATTTATAGTCAGGAAACTATTTGGATTTTTAAGGTGATTTTCTCCTCTTAAGACAAGGGACATCAAGCCTTTCCTAGCATAAGACCAAAACCAAAACAAACAAACAAAAATCCAACGGAAAATCACTGTCATTAGAAAATGAAGTAAATTCTCCAGCCTAATCTCCAAGTCAGCTTGTATGCAGGGCCAATTTCTAATCAAAAAGTAGGAAAATATCCATTGCCAATTGGAATGTTTAAGGTGTAACTTAAGGGTGTGACTGCGTCACATCACTGGTCCATTGTAACTTTGCTTTAATGTTAAAGCAAAGGTCTCAGAGTTGGCTTTTTGGTCTCCTTAGTGAACACTATGGTGATCTTTACCTGAATTTGTTTGGGGCTCAGCTGATTGGAGTTTTTTAGAGAAGTTTTTCATTACTAGCTCAATGGCTATAAGATGAGTGAAACTCACCTCTCTTGGAACTTAAATGCCAAGCTAAGGAACTTAGGCTTTAAGCCACAGGCAGTTTTGGAGCCACAAAAGGTTTCAGTGCCATGGAGTTGTGACCAGAAGAATACAGGAAGGCTCTGGCAACAGTGAGAGGGATAGATGAGGGAGACAGAGGGTTGAAATTGAAAAGTCAAGACAGGATATTAAACTGGGGAAAGTGTACCCCGAAAAAGTGTTTCATAGCTGTAGAATCAGGGGCCATTTTTACTATTTCTGGGCTGATTTTGAACCATGTCACCCACATTTTGTTTAAGATGAGACAAATCTAAGGATTGGGCTGGGGGGAGAGTAGGGGGAGAGATTGTCCCTCTCTCCTTGGCTTCACACCTGAATTCAGCTGACAGGAGCCACTCTCCAGTGGTGCTGAAAGGGTTGGTGAGGACAGAAGTGCAGACAGGGGTAAAATCAGGTGAGCTTTGAATGCCTAGAACCAGAATAATGCAAGGAAATGCCCTGGGGAAATGAAGCTGGCATGGTGGACTCAGGTCCGTCCCTCCCCAGCTGTGTCCCTCACCTTTGCTTTTCTGAACCTGAGATGCCTCATCTATAAGATGATTGCCATGGTTCTTTCCAACTTGAAAATGTATAACCTCAGCAGCATATTGTTAATTTAAAGATGTATTTCATGGATCATGTTCAACTCAATTCAATTCCAGGACCATTGTACAAAATGCCAGAGCTCCTAAAGGCTTGATTTCCTTGCTTTGTTTTTCCTCCCTCCTTTTCTTGGTGTGTTTTTTCCATTACTTTTCTGATGCTGTATTTTCCCCCACTTTTGTTTTTTCTTCCTTTCTAGTGGGAAGGGGCTCTTCAACAGGACAAGAAGCCAAGGTTATCTATCTACCGACAGGACAGGGACTAGCCAGCCAGCTCTTTCCCACACCATTCTGCTGGTGACCCTTAGCCCTGAACCAGCAAGAAGAGGAAGGTGAACTCAGCCTCCCTTCTGATTCCTTGTTTTATCACTGTTTTTTGTTTTTTTTCCTGCCAAACTGCAGGCTCCCAAATATTCTAGGCAACTCTTTCCCTTATTGCCTGCAGGCCAAGCAAGGTGACTGTTGTCACCCCCTTTCCTAGGAAAAGTAACAAAGAGGGAGATGATTTGCATAAATCTTGCTGTAGTTTAGCTTGACAATAACCACTACACACTTGACACATAACAAGTGTAGCCCCAGACTCCTATCTGCAACTGCCTCTATTTAACTTGGCCTGCCCAAGTCCAAAAGGTCAGCAGAGTCATGAAGCCTCACCTCCAAGGAAAAGACCAGACCTTGGATTAGTCACTTATCTTCTGGTCCCGTGAGCTATACTGTTGCATTTGAGAACCATCAGCTCCCTGCCTTGCTCATCGCAGCTGACACAGGGTTTCAAGTAGGGTCCCCCCTACTTTGCTATCCTACCTCACCCCCACCCCAGGCCAAGACTTTCAACCCATTTCTTGGCTATTTTACTTCCTATGCCAGTCTGGTTAATATTTCAAGGTCAGCTGTCTCAAAAGAGTGAGAACCAGGCTGGTATAGGAAGTGAGAATCCATTTCTTCTGGTCCCCAGAGCTTAAGGAGACTAGAGGTTTCCTCCTAACAATCCAGAATTCTACAACAAGAACCAGATTATTAGGTGACTAGAAATGCTTAAAAAATAATAAAGCACTCAATTACTAAGAGAGGCCTATGTGGAACATGAACTACATAGAGCCCAAAGCTGGAAACATGACAAAAGACTTAGTTTCCAAAAAAGGGCTATAGCAAGTGCAAGTTACTCTTAAAATCAGAGGTAGCAGTTGGTCCAACCTGCCTTCTAGAGTAATAACAATAATAACTATATTTTAATTTGATATTAACATGAACCAGCACAATAATCCTACAAGGTGGGCATTGTTATGCCCATTTTTTAGATGAAGAAACTGAGATTCAGGAAGACTGTAAACTTGTAACAAGTGGGGCAGTGGCTCTAACATGAATATGTCTGACTTCAGAGACTATGGCCTGTTTCTTCTGCAAAAGGATAAACTGTTAAAACTTAAACTTAATAAAATAAAATCAAAGCCAGTGAACCCCAGCAGACCTCCTGGGTCCTGGGACTATGGCCTCTAACTAGCAGTGTGACCCTTGGTACATCTTTTGGGTTTCTTTTTCCTTTTTCATGAAATGAGAGTGTCGGGTCCAATTATTTCTTCCAGTTGCAGCACCTGGGAGTGTACTTTTTAGTCCCTGCATGTCTCCTTCACGGGGGTCAGGAGCTAAAATCTTAGCTCAATAGACCTCTAACAACAGGAAGTGCCACTTCAGAGGCTCTGGAAATGACTCAGAAAATAATTCTTTTCTCCAGAAGAACCTATAATTTATATGACTGCGATTACCCACTAGTCAGGCTGGCTTAGGTAACCTTCGCCACTGTTTATTCCACCAGCAGTCCACTTCACACACTCTCACTGGAGAGAGGAACTACACTCAATTTTTTGTCACCCACATGTTCAAAGGGGTAGTGACTCAAAAAGTGAAATGGGGAGAAAAGGTGAATATTACACACCCACACATACCTCTTATGTGAAAACGTTACAAGAATGTTAATAGGAAACCGAGCTGGAAATACTTACTGGCAAGGATTCTTTATTTAATTAAAAAAATCACCAGGATTTCTAAATAGTGGGTGTTTACAATCTATCAGAGATTGAACTTGATAGAGAGATAGATATTAAATCCAGTGCTGACTGAATGCAGACCAAAACCAAAGGAGGGACATGCGTTGTTTAATGTGAAAATATGATGTTTTGTTTGAGAAAGTTTGCTTTACACACAACCTTTATGGACTGGTGTTTGTTGAAGTGATGTGAGTTTATCTTTTGTGTGGCCGGAGGCACATTGGTATGAATCAATACAGAGGGCCTGGGTACAGGCGGGTGAGGGAGGAAAAAGGGAAGTGGAGTAAGATGTGAGTGAGCCCCATTGCTGTTTGGAAAGGCATCATGATGGTAAATATTGTACTGACTTAAAAAAAAAAAAACACCTGGAAGGATTTTGCTAGAAAAGAGGATGACATTTGATGGATTTTTTAAAGTTAAACATTCAAAAATGAAGCTTTGTCTACCATCTGGGATATCAATCAGCATGTGAACCATTAAAGGGAATTTGACCAACTAAAACAATATTTCTTGTAGCAAGGTTGGCAACCAGACAATGCCAGAATAAGAAACATTTCCCAGAAGAAATCGGGAAATCTTATTACTGCTTCTATGATTTACTATGTCCTTACGCACAAATAACAACATATTATCAACAATACGCCATAGATAGCCTTTTAAAATGTATATCACTTTGTCGCATGGCATCCATTATTTAATCCTCATCACAACACTGTAGGGTGAGCAGAGCAGATACACTGTCCTCATTTTGTAGACAAACTGAGGTTGAGGAAGGTAGAATGTTTTGTCTAAAGACAAGCAATCTTTCTACAACAGATTTGTCTAAAACCCTGGACTTCTGATTCCTAGTTCAGTGATTTCACCACAGTATCACAATAGGATCTGCAGCTTGCAGTCTCCCCAACTATACCGGTTCAAGTGGAAAACAGTTTGTATATTTTGTATGAAGATACACACATAGCAATTGCCCACATTGGGGAGTTTGTGGATGCAAGAAGCTTGATAGGTTCTGTATTAACCCCCCAAGAAAACAAACATCTGTTATGTCTCTAAGGAGCTGACCGCTGTGTGGCCTAAACTGTGGAAGGACTTAGGGTCACAAACTGTATTTTCAGAAGTAGCATTAGCACCAATTAAGTCTCAGAGAATAAAGAGCTAAAAGCGTCAGAAAGGGCATGTTCTTGCAGGTGATAGTGAGGGGAAGAAGGGTTATAAGACCCAGGAAAGGGTACTAATTTTTTTTTAATATATTTTATTGATTTTTCACAGAGAGGAAGGGAGAGGGATAGAAAGCTAGAAACATCGATGAGAGAGAAACATCGATCAGCTGCCTCCTGCACACCCCGCACTAGGGATGTGCCCGCAACCAAGGTACATGCCCTTGACCGGAATCGAACCTGGGACCCTTCAGTCCACAGGCCGACGCTCTATCCACTGAGCCAAACCGGTTAGGGCAAGGGTACTAATTTTAAGGACTTGGATTTGAAGGTCCATGCAGGAGGGACAGTGGATATAGGCCTATGGGAAGAGGGGAGTTGGAACTGAGACCCTCTAGTTAGATTCAGGACCCTCAAAGGACCCCACTCTCAGTGAAATGAGGGACTATAAGACTCCTACCCATTGACCACTGATCATCATGGACAAGAAAGTCTTGCGTAAGAAATCAAAACCTCAAGCCTTTCCATGAAAGGGTTTGGAGTCCAGAGTCATACTACTCACATGGTATAAAAATCCAAACACTGAGGTTTTAACATAAAAATTGAGCCACAGATACCTATGAGTCATCTGATTAAAAAAAAAAAAAAAAGGCAAAACAACTCTGAAAGGATACAGCACTTCCACAATCCAGGCCAGATGGGATATTCAAGAGAAGACAAATTCCACTGATTAGCTCACAATCAAAAAATTGTAAAACATAAAAGGATATATTCCCCATGATTCAGAATGAGTAAACACAAAGAACTGGAGGTTAGCATCCAAAACCTGAGGTAACCAAAAAATCTGAAGGAGACTAGAAATAGGTAAATTTAAAGTAATTAAAGAGCTAAAAGAAAGGGGGGAGGAAATCACACAAAAAGGATAAGATGTCATGAGAAAAAAAAATAAACTGGTTTGAAAAAGAACCAGTTGAATATTTAGAAGTGAAAAATATGGTCATTGAAATTTAAAGCTTAAGCAGGAGAATACACATAGCTAGAGAGAGAATCAATAAACTAAAAGATAGATTTAAGGCACTTGCACAGGATGCAGTAGAGAAAGATAAAAGAGATATAAATATGAAAACACCATTAAGAGAATGAATGAGAAGGCCATGGATTTTCAAATAGACATATCAGGAAGAGAGATCAGAGAAAATATGTAGACAACAAAGTTTGAAAATATAATTTCTGTGAAATTTCAAGAATTTCATAAGTATATGAATTCTTGGGTGTATGTATAACCACCCATTCTCAGCAGGATAAATAAAAATAAAATCATATCTAGACAAATGTAATAAACTTCAGAATCCCAAAAACAAGAGGAAAAATCTTAAATGTACATGGTGAATATAAAAAAATTACCTAGAAAGGAATGACAGTTGAATCTCAGCACACTTCCCAAAAGTAACAGCAGAGACCAGAAGACAACAGAATAGTATGTTCAAAATGATGAGGGAAATGAACGTCAATTAGTTTGCTATACACTCTAAGAGTAAGGCTGAGATAAAGACATTTTTTTAACAAATACTGAGTTAACCACTAAAAGGCCTTTAATGAAAGAACAACTAAAGAATATTCTTATAGAAGAAGGATTTTGAACCCAGAAGAATCGTGAACAAATAAAGAAATTTGGAAACTTGTGTGCAAACAAGTTTCTACTTGCCAGAAACACACGAACAAATAAATAATTAGGATAATGACCATGGCAGTAGGGATTTAAAAATAAGGTGGGAATAAAATAATAGGCAACACTAATGTTGAAGAGTGAGGAAAATTACTAAGAGCAAAAGAAGTTAAAGGTACTTGTTTCATGCAGAAAGTAGCCAAAGATATTGACTAGCTCCATATTTTAAGTCAATAGTTAAGGGTAACTAACAAAAAGAATAGATTGTATGACAACCACATGAGTAGAAAGGAAAATGTATTCAGTACTATAGAAAAATAAGAAGCAAAGAAAAAACATGGGGAATACACAACACAAAATAATATAATGGAAAGAAGTCTAAATATTCCAGTAATGCAATTTTAATGTATAGGCTAAAGTAAAAGATTAATTGGATACAATGTTTCATTGGCTATTAAAAACATTGTCTAACTATGCTCAGGATTTTCTTCTGTTATTAAGAAGAACTGCAAATGCTGGGTCACTTTCTGCTCTTGCTCTTGTTTTCCATGAGCCAAAATCTTGGCCCATTGTATGCAGATTATGAGGGTCTCTGTAGAGAGGCAGTATTTGGTTTTTCCCTTGGGGAAGAGGCTCATCTCCCAGTTAAGTGATTTCTCTTGGTTTTAGAATCAGTAGTTTTTGAAAGACACTGGCTATATTAACTAAAGAAAATACAATACCATAGCTTTTTGGGGGGATGGAGGGTAAATTTCTCTCCTCAATATTTTTATAAAAAACTAGAGGCTTGGTGCACAAATTCATGCATGGGTGGGGTGCCTCGGGGTGGCCTGCAGGGATCAGGCTCCAGCTCGTGCCCCCAGCCTCACAGCCCCACAGCCCAGGAGCCCCACCTGGCACCCCGCCTTGGCCTGGCACCACCCGCTCACCTGCTCCACCATCCCGCTGTGGTCCTGCTCTCATCAGGGCCCACTGGGGCTGCAGTGCCTCCACTGCCACCCTCTATGTTCCACACCGCTCCCTGGTGGTCAGCACACATCATAGCGAGCGGTCGAACTCCTGGTTAAACTCCCTAATTTGCATATTAGGCTTTTATTATATAGGATGGGTGACTTAAAGCTTTATCCCATCTAAATTACCTCCTGAAACAAACTTTACATTAGCTGTCAGGGGTGGAGAAAAACAGCACTGGAGGTCTATAATTGCCATATAATTTTAGCATCTTCATTTTAGGTTCTTTAAACCAACCTTCATCAGAAAGAAAAATCCCTTTTTTAACTGCAGGATTCTGCCAGCAAAATAAATGCAATAGTTTCAAGTCTCTTTGACACCATAGTAAAATAAACTTAGAAATTTTTTAAAAAATAAAAGAAAACCCACAAACCTGGAGAAGATAACTTCAATGCATACAACTAATGGAAAATTAGTATACATCATGTGTATTTTCACATTTCTACAAATGTTTCAGAAAAGAACAAACGGCAGTAGAAAATGTGCAGTGGTTAGGAATAAGGAATTCACAGAAAAGGAAACCCTTATGGTCAAATAACACATGAAAAGATCGACTCAGCTAAATTAATAATCAGATACAAATTAAACCCATTGAAGCATGTTCAAACCTATCATACAAGCAACGGTTTTAAAGTCTGATAACATAGGTGTTCGTGAGGATGTGCAGAAGCAAGAAGTTTTACACGTTGCTGGTTGAAGTATACACTTCTCCAACCACTTTAGAGAGCAATGTTGGCAATATCTAGTAAAGTTTGGCAATATCTAGAAAAGTTGCTAAGACCCCAGCAACTCCAGCCGCACACATGTAAGGCGACATACATAGTAAGGATAGTCACTGTGGCACTGTTTGTATTCATAGTGAAAGAGAAACAACCAGCTGCCAGAAACAGGACAATGGATGAGTAAATTTGTACTTTCAGACACTAATATACCCGAGTTAAAATAGAACATCTAGATCGAGAAACAGATAAATCTCAAAAGAAAAATTTGAATGAAAAAGTTGGTAATACGTATAAACATTTTGAACACATGTAAAACAATAATCTATGTAGCTTCAACTTCTGGGATGACAAAAAGAAATGTTTTAAACATCCCTGGAAATGGCATACCATCTCCAGGACAGTGATTACCTCTATAGAATATCAAAAATTCCCAAAGAGGTGCGGAAAGGAGAAATTTTATTCAGGTGAACAGTTTGCAAACCATGGAGACACAGCCTCTGGTGGAAAACCAAAAGTACCTTCCACTGAGACAAGGGGGAGGCCGTCTTTCATAGAGAAAGTTTTTGCCCAGTTTCCCAAATTTGGTCCATTTTATACAAATGAGGTTTTCAAAACACACATTTCTGATTGGTCTGAATTGTGCAGTTCTGATTGTTTGGTATTATGTGCTCTGATTGGTTGGTAAAAAAGGCAAATGAGGGTGTAATGGTGCAATTCTGATTGGATGGGCCAGGTCTCAGCCCATTGATCATAAGAGGAGACCAGGAACTTCCTTACAATGGTTGACTCAAACAGAGGGAGCAGTATAGGAGTTTGAAAGCTTAGTTTATGGCTTTTCCCAAAATGCAAAGTGCATGGGATACTTGTCAGCAATAGCTGCTAGACTCTGGTTACAAAGTTGGACCCTTTTCATCACAATAAATCCCCTTAGACACATGTCTCCTCGGGATTCACAAGAGAAAGAAGGAAGAGAGGAGCGTGGAGAGCCTTAGCTATTAACTGGTATCTTTTATTTCTTTTCAGAGAGAACAAAAGCAAACATGTTAAACAGAAGTGGCTATAATATCGCTTTCTATATTTTTGCCGATGTCCAAAATCTTTCGTAATTTAACTTTTTCAATATTTGCTTTTAGAGGAGCAGCATTGTGCCTGGCCCCATATCAGAGCAGCAAGATGGTCTTGGTAAGGTCAGGGGGATTAAAATGTTCCCAACAATTCTGAGAGAGAGTGGAGTTCTCTGGAGGTTACAGTTTCATGACAAGAGCTAAAGAATAATAACACCATCAGCCCACCCAGGCAGGACTCTCACACAACTTGACCAACCCAATCCTAATCATGCTTGTTTCTTCAGGATGAGATTCTGGCAGCTCAGCCACCAGTGCTTTGTAATGGAATGAAGTTCTTCCCAGTTACGACTGATCCCAATGAATGACTCAGGACCCAGAGAGGTGGCAAAGCCCCAGGCAGTCCTTCTCACCTCTGAAATGCCAGTGGACTGAAAGGGTCTGGTTTAATCTAATTGTTAATTACACATTGTGTGAGACTAAAGGCCCACTTAATAAAACCAACCTCAGTGTGGTTTCCCAAATTCAAGAGAGAAATAAAGAGAAAGAGAGAAAGGGAGAGACAGAAACTGTATGTTGTTAGTTTAGTCTATTTGCTTGTTTTTTAATCCAGGTATTAGCATTTGTAATTTTTTTTTAAAAAAAGATCTATGGCATTTAATTAGAACCTGGATTAATCAATATCCCTTTTTTAAATAGTACAAGCTAATGAGTGTTCAGGGATTTAAAAAAAGATTTGGCAGAGAAAAAGAACTAAAAATTACTCTGTGAATGTTACATGTCTTACATAAAAACAATTTTAAAACTGGTATAACAGTAGGTAATAAATTATAGGTCTTCTTACTTTGTAAATTTTTATAATGATAGTTATTTTATAGTAACAAAAATTTTAAGAAAGAGGGTAGCTTTGCATTTCTAAAACCAATTTGTTCTATTGGTTAAGAGGATTATATCTTTTCTGGTACCCAGAAGACAATCTTACAATTGGCTAAGAAATCAGTTTTAATTTAAAAACAATCCACCTCCCTAAAAAGTAAAATAATTATATTCTATATTCTCCCTCTGACATATTTAGAAGTTGAAACAACGCTTTGAAACCACTGTTTAAATGGGGCCTCTCATCAGTATCAATACTGGCAATTGGCAAGGACATATTAATAATTTTGTGAGGTACAAGTTGAAAAAGCACTATCTGTCTTTTGTGGGGTTTATGGAGACAATTTTCATGCGTTAGACTCCTATATAAACCTCCCAAGACAGTCACTGAGCGAGGCAGCTACTAGCCTGAAAATCAACAGCTCGTATCCTTCATCGGAGCAGGGCCACACACAGGGAGAACTATTTATACCAGGACTAAGCACTATTATAACAGGAAGGAATTGCCACTCCTTCTGTTTAAGGTGTAAGAAGAAGCTTAAACAAGCCATTCTCATACTATAACCTTATATTTATAGCCAGCGAAAAAGCCCCGTCATTAAAATCCAACTTTGTAATTCTCCATTCAGAATGACATCGTAGGCAAAACATCATGTTTAACTCTGTCATTTGACATTTTTCATAAGAAGTGGATGTGAATTTTATTTGATTTCCAGCCACACCATCTTATTACTGTGCTATTCACATCTACCAGAGGGATCTGAAAATAAAACTGGCTAGTTGCCCAGGTACCTCGGTGTACAAAACACAGCAAGCTGGAAGCAGAATGGGGATTTAGAACCTGAGAAATATAAAGCTGAGAGGAAGTTTATGTAGTCAATCCCTCCCATACCACCTTTTTCTTTTCTAAATTTTATATTCTAAACACCAAGGCTTTGGCTGCCCTGCCTGAACTGAACTGTTGCACTTCCCCATAGCTTTAACCACAGGACAGGGAAGTACTGACATGACCCAGGGAAGCTCCTGTACTCCAGTGAGTAGCACAGCCCAATTTCCCCTGGAAAGTCAGGACGGACCAGCCCAGCCAATACAGTACCCCCTTCCTTCCCTTTTTAAAAAAATAATTTTATTTAGTGTAGTTGATATACAATCTTATATTGGTTATATTAGTTTCAGGGATACAATATAGTGATTCAACATTTTTATACCTCACAATGTGATCACCCCCATTAATTCTAGTAATCATTTGTCACCATGTAAACTTATCACAATATTATCCTATATAATAAAAAGCTAATATGCTAATTAGACTGGACAGCAGAACAACTGTCCGGATGACCTTCCAGACAAAGCCAGGGCTGCGAGGACTGAGCCCCTTGCACGAATTTTATGCATCAGGCCTCTAGCTGACTATATTCCCCTTCACTTTTTCACTCATCTCCCCACCCTTTCTGGTAACCATCCCTTTGGTTTCTGGGTCTATGAGTCTGTTTTTGTTTTCTTTTGTTTGTTTGTTTTAGATTCCACATATAAATGAAACCATATGGTATTTTTCTTTCTCTGCCTGATTTATTTCACTCAGCTTAATACCTAAGCATGTCAAACCCACAGCCCGCAGGCTGCATACCTCATTTATTTGGCCCATGTTAGCCTTTGAGTTTGACATGCTTGCTCTAGACCCATCCATGTTGTCACAAATGGCAAGATTTCATTCTTTTTTATTGCTGTATAATATTTCAGTGTGTGTGTGTGTGTGTGTGTGTGTGTAAATATGTGTGTGTATATATATTACACCTTCTTTATTTATTCATCTATTACTGGACACTTAGGTTGCTTCGATGTGTTGGCTATTGTAAATAATGCTGCAGTGAACATAGGGCTGCAAATATCTTCAAATTAGTGTTTTCAGTTTCTTTGGGTAAATACCCAGAAGTGGAATTGTTGGTCAAGTTATGAACTAACTATTTTTAGTTTTTTGAGGAATCTCAAAAATCTCAGTTTGTTTTCTGCATATCCTTGCCAACACATGTTATTTGTTGACTTTTTGATAATAGCCATTCTGACTGGTGTGCAGTGGTAACTTATTGTGGTTTTGATCTGCATTTCTCTGATGATTAGTGATGTTGAGCATCTTTTCATATGCCAGTTGGTCATCCCTGTATCTTCTTTGGAGAAATGTCTTTTCATGTCCTCTGCCCAATTTTCAATTTGATTGTTTATTTTTTTATTGAGTTGTAGGAGTTTCTTATATATTTTGGATATCCAAAGCTATAATATTAAAGCAGTATGGTACCAGCCCAAAAACAGACACATAGATAAAAGGAACAGACTACAGAGCCCGGAAATAAACCTTCGCTTACATGGTCAACTAATCTATGACAAAGGAGGTAAAAATATACACTAGATTAATAGCAGTCTCTTTAACAAGTGGTGTTGGGAAAACTGGACAGATCCATACAAAAAAAAAAATGAAACTAGACCACTCTCTTACACCATACACAAAAATAAACTCAAAATGGCCTTAAAATTTAAATGTAAGGCCTGAAACCATAAAACTCCTAGAAGAAAACATAGGCAGTAAACTATTTAATATCAGCCTGAGTAATACCTTTTGGATATGTCCCCTCAAGCCAGGGAAACAAAAGCAACAATAAACAAAGGAGACTTCACCTAGCTTCTGTACACTGAAGGAAAGCTTTAACAAAACAAAAAGACAACCTACTGAATAGGAGGACATATTCACAAGTGATATATTCAATAAGAGGTTGGTATCTTTCCTTCCATTTTGATTCAGAGGCGCAAGTCTTGCCCAAGATTAGAAAACTATTAGTAAGAAAGGGAGGACTAGAATTCAGGGCTCTTGCCTCTCAATAAATAGTAATAAATATTTACTGATACCATCAACTTGCATTTTCTAAACAAGCTCCATGGATCATCTCATTTAATCCTCACAGTAATACTTTTAGGGAACATGCTAGTATTATCCCATTTTACAGAAGAAAAAAAATCAAACAGATGTAGGAGCTCAAGTTACAAGATCACATGGCTGGACAGTGACAGAACTGGGATTTGAATGGAGGTACTTAGAGGCCGATCTCCACTCTTATCCACCAGGTCATACTTTCTTCTGTTCCACAACCCCCATCTATTGACATTTCTACTACACAGATGACAGCAACTAAACATAAGATCTCTGAGGACTGGGGCCTTATCCCCCTCATCTCCTGCCCCAGCACCCAGCAGAATACTTGACACATAATCAGCACTTGTTGATAAGATTTTGATAAATGAGATTGAATTTCTTTAGGTAACAAAATTAGGCAACTCCAGATGCACTGTTCCTAAAATCAATATGGAATTACATAACTCAGAGACAGTTTCAAATGAAGGCTGATTGAAAACTTTCTGGCTTGAAGCCATAATCCTAATATATAAAAAGCCAGGGGCGGTCATGACCTAAACAACTGGACAGACGACCGAACACAGGCTGCGTGGGGTGACAAGGCTGGCAGGGGGGTTAGTGAGGGACGACCAAATGACTGAACAGCAGTCTGCGTGGGGCGACCAGGCCAGCAGAGGGGGTAGTTGGGGGCAACCAGGCTGGTGGGGGGGGGCATTTGGGGGCAATCAGGCCAGCAGGGGGGGACAGAAAGGGGTGACCAGGTCAGTGGGGGGGGGGCAGTTGGGGGTGACCTGGCTGGCAGGGGGGGCAGTTAGAGGCAATCAGGCCAGCAGGCAGAGGCGGTTAGGGGTGATCAGGCTGGCGGGGCGGGCAGTTAGGAGCGATCAGGCAGGCAGATGAGCGGTTAGGAGCCAGCAGTCCCGGATTGTGAGAGGGATGTCTGACTGCCGGTTTAGGCCCGATCCCTGGGATCAGGCCTAAACTGGCAGTCGGACATCCCCTGAGAGGTCCCAGATTGGAGAGGGTGCAGGATGGGCTGAGGGGACCCTCCTCTGGTGCACAAATTTCATGCACCAGGCCTCTGGTGTTTTAAATAAGAGAAAGGTTGGTTTGTGGGTTTGTCTGGGTTTATTGCTTTAGCAATTCCAAGGCGCCTGGACTGTGATAAGCATTTACATATATTATTTTATATAATTGCTCACAACAACCCTGTAAGATAGGTGCTATTATTAGTCCCAATTGACACATGAGAAAACTAAAGCTTGGAGAGCTGGAGTAAGTTTCCCTGAGATCACACAGCCAGTAAGTGGTAGAGGCAGGGATGTCTCTAAGTGTGCACTTTAGATTTATAACCATAGCATGTGTTAATCCAGCCATTTGATCTTTTTCCCCCACAAAAAAAAAAAAATCTCTTTAGTAGTTTGTTAACATAAAGATTCATGTTGAAGACCCCCAGACTCTCAATCCAGCTGCTCAGAATGAGCCTTGAGGCCCAGCAGCTAGAAGGGTGATGGCACAAAGGCAGTGCCACCTCAGAAAGGAGGCCAGGCCAAGCTCCCTCTAGAGGGCAAGGTTCTGCCCTTTCCTTTGGGATACAGGCATAAGGATCTGAGCAATGCACGGGTAGCAAACATTTATGTTCCTTATAACCCAGCCCTCCCCAGCCACACTTTCTCCTTTATTGGACCCAGCTCAGCCTCTCTGCCTCTGCTGGTGGGATACCTACATCTCTCTACCCTCTCCCTGTGGACTAAGCTCAGCTGAGCAGTAGAACAGCCCATTATTATGTGGGAAAGTGGGCTTCATGTTCCAAAGGATGAACTTACCAGTGAACCCTCATAACACATCCCATTAGGAAGTCCTGGACAGCCTATACTCAGGAAAGGGACCAACCAGTTCATCCCCCAAAAAGCAGGGAGTTAGTACAGAAATACCGTGAACAGAGTTGTGCTCTGTAACCCACCCGGAACCACGGGCAAGATCAGGCAGTGTGCCCACAGGAAGCCTGGCCCAACTCTCTGACTAGTTAGGACTGAGAGATGGGTGAAAAGAAAGGAATTTCTTAAGGGACTAGAAAGGCCCCAAGAACACTCTTTCTTAAAAGAAGCTCCCATTGATTAATTTATTCCTCTGGGTACTTCCAGGGTCCTCTTGTTTTTCCCCTCAGCACCTTAGTGGTTTTAATTTTACTTTTGTTACAAACGTTGTGATGGGAGTGAGGGAGAGTCTGGAGGCTATATTTCAGTAAGTATAATGTGGATCTGGATATAATTTTCCTGACAATTCAAAGAATTGGCTTCCTTTGGTGTGTCTGTGTCTGTCTGTGAAGGGGCAAATTCAATACCTACTTCCTTTAGGTTTTCTGAGGAACACCCTGTGTCTAGATTCTGCTATTAAAAGTACACAGGCAGAAAATAGTTTTACATGATAATTCACCATTCACTGTGTCAATGTTGAAAAAGAGGACCAGTGCCTCCCTCGAAGAATAACCCTAGTATGTCAAACGTCTATGTCACCATCCAGGGCACAGGATGCTTAAGTGATTTATTGAAGCATGTATTACAATAAGAGCTATGACAATTAAAACCCACTATTACAGAGCTCTGCACAATTATCCAATGTAATCCTCCCATCGACCCTGCAAAGTAGGCATGATTTACAGAAGAAGACCTGAAATCCAGAGATGCTAAAACCCTCTGTGCAAGGTCACACAGAAGAGAAACTGAAGCAGGGATTGAGAGAATGCAAATATCATGGACTTCCCAACTTTCCGTATTGCCCTCAACAGCTAGGCTGCAGGCCATCCTGAGCCCTGTAGGAAATCAGTGACCTAGACAGGAAATGGGCTGTGATAGCAACTATTTGTGAATATCACACCTTTGGTATGTTATTATCTAAATTCTGAAGCCACAAAAACCATAGAATGACATGTCTAAGTGATAATATAATTCAACGCCTTTATTTTACAAATGAAGGAAACTGCTGAAGGAAATCGAGACACAGGAAGATGAACTGTCTTTTAATTTGACCATCATTTGTAGTGCACCTACTATGGGCAGAACTTTTTGCCAGTTGGCACAGGTTAGACACATATTTGGTAGGGGAGATAAAACAAATACTCCAGTTATTAAAGTAATAGGCAGAAGAGTTATGTGGTACCATCTTCTAGGAATCTCTTCTAAGCAAACATCAATAATGTGGTTAAAGATTTATACCCAAGCAAGTTTACTTATAATAGTCAAAAATTGAGAGAAACCTAAATGTCTAACAAAACCAACAATAGATGAATGATTACAACTATGTAATGGAACATTGAACAATCATTCAAATTGTATTTTAAAAGAATATTTCAATGATCTGAGCAGTGTCCATAATATAATAAGTAGAAACAGCACAATGTAATATTGTATGTAGAGCTTGAACATAATTTTGGACCATTTTGCACCAACATGTTAGTAAAACTGGCTAATTTTAAGCAGTGCGATACAGGTAATTATTATTTTGTTCTTTTCACTCGCTGGGCTTTCCAAATTGTCTACAATGAGGGTTATGAAAGTATAACTTCCCTAATTAGCTAAAGAAACAAAATATTTTTCAAAGCGCTTGGCAGCCCCTTCAGAGATTATTTCACAGGAGCCATGTGAGAGTAACAGAGTATAGGACTGGAAAGGCAGACAAGCAAACTGCTAAGAGTGTGAACTTCATTTGTTTTGCATCAGGGAACTGTTGACGGTTCCTGAACAAAAAGGTGATGCCCAGGGTTGGGCTTTCAGAGCAGCATCCACCATGGGGTCAAGCAGAGGCTGATGGGGCTGTCAGCGTGGTCAGGGCAGCTGCGACCCATGAAGGCTGAAGTGGGTGAATGCTGTGGGAAAGAAGGAGGGGAGCCGTGCTGGAGAGGTTGCCCAGGCCTAGCGCTGGCCTTTTGTGGAGTTGGAGCAAAAGCCTTCATTCGGGGGAAGGAAATGCTGACCATCAATTAAGGTGAGGTTTCAACATAGCCCCTGGGACTTCATTCTGAATAAATGAAACACAGACATAGAGGAAAAAATGTTGAATTAATAAACCTTGACAAAATCTATTTCTCCTTAGCTTAAAAAGCCAGGAGCTGCCATCTGACTCATGGTTAATTTCATTCTGGTCATGCTGAATTACATTACTGACGTCACGGCAGTGCAGGGCAAGATGTAATAGAATCAGCACTCTAATCACTCCTAGCTGTGCCCAGCACAGTCCCCAGGCAGAGGAGAGCTGGGAAACGCCTCAACATTCTTCATTTACCCTCTTCGTGCTTGCCTTTTTTTAATTCAGTTCTGAAATGTGCAGTTTTCCCCAATGACTATCAGAGTCACACTGAGGAGGGGTTAAATACTGGAGAGAAATGAAGTGACTGGAAGCGTGTGCCCTTGAACATTCAGAGTGCCATCTGCAGGAAGTGGAATTCGTGGTGATGGATGTTGCTTCTTTTTTATTTAGCCAGATTTCTCAAGATTTAAAATTAATGTACATTAATTTTAGAAAGAAAAAGAATAATTTTAAAATATCAAATCATGCAAAATACATTTTAACAATAGCTTGGGCACCAGAGCTGTAACAGGAGGATTGGTGTCCGGGGTTGACTCCAGTGACAATGTTTGCAAACAAGTCACTTAAAGACAGCAGTTGCCACTTCAGACAAATATATTCTCCCGACTGTTCTCTCTTCAGATGTCCCCGCACTGTGGCTTCTTTTAGGTCCCCAGGGTCGCCTCATCTCTCTATAGCCTCTGCTTATCTTCCATTGGACATTTCCACTGAATATTTCACGTGGGGCACTTGGGTTTTAACTGCCTCTTTCCTTATGGAACAAAAAGGCTTTGCCCCATTAGAGAATTTTTTAGTATTTGTAAGATTTTCTGCTGCTGATGATGATAATGATGATGGTGATGATGATGATGATGTTTTAAACTGGGAGCTTTATTCCCTACTCCCTGGAACTACATGGACAGACAGACTCCTGTCTTTCTTCTTAAATATAGGCATGTGTATTATATAAATAAATGGCAATAAATCTTCATGAGCTGCAAGACTAATCAGTGTCTCCAGAGAACTGGAGAATTCCCTCAGGAAGAACTTACAGCAATGCATTCTCTCAACCAAAATTCACTGACCCCCAACAGTGGCCAGGCAGTGCGCTTAGCAGGGAGGTGGAACCTGGGGATGCCAAGATAAACACGGCAGGGCACTTAGGGCCCGTGGCAGAAAGAGAATCCAGCTCTGGAATTTCAGAATGATAAGGCCACGATAGAGGTCTCCTGAAGACACTTTGGGAGCTCAAGGCAGGGCACCACCAGCTGGAGAAGAGACCCACAAGGCTGCCAGAGCCACAGGGCTGACGGAGCTGGTTCTGAGGGATGAATGTGATTTCCAAAGGGCTGTCAGTGTGCCTAATGGAGGGGCAGTACATAGTGGCAAGGCCAGTTCCATAGGCCAGGTGGCATGCAGGACAAGCTGGAGGGTATGGAGCTGATGGGCCATGTTGAAAAATTTGAACTTCAGCTCACAGGGCATCAGGAGCCATTGAAAGTGTTCAAGGGAGGAACAGCCTGGAAAAGACAAGTGTTTTAGTAATGTGGGAGATGGGCTAGGGGAGGCAGAGAAAGGAATGGGTTGAAGGGTACAGAAGGTAAATTTAGAGAAGAGGCTCTCGATAGGAGCATTGCCGCCTGAGGGGTGTTCTAGATATTTATGAGTTGTTTATATTGGGAAGCACACTGGCATTCAGTCAACAGGGGCTAATAATGCTAGATTTGCTCCAATGAGCAGTAAAACATAGAGGAAGAGTTGGGAGTCCAGAAATAAACCCTTACATTTATGGGCAATAGATTTTGACAAAGGTGCCAAGATAATTACATGGGGAAAGAATAGTCTTTTCAACAAATGGTATGGAAGCATGGATATCCACATGCAAAAGAATGAAGTTGGGCTCATCTTATAGCATATATAAAAATTAACTCAGAATAGATCAAATACTTCAATGTAAGAGTTAGAACTATAAAACTCTTAGAAGAAAACATAGCATAAATCTTTGTGACCTTGGAGTAAGCAACAATTTCTTAGATATGACACCAAAAGCATAAGCAACAAAAGAAAAATGAATAAATTAGACTACATTAAATCTAAACACTTTTGCATTGCAATGATACCATCAAGAAAGTGAAAAGACAGCCCACAGAATGAGAGGAAATATTTTTAAATCTTATATCTGATAAGGGTCTAGTATCCAGGATATATATTTTAAAAACTCTTACAACTCAACAATAAAAAGACAAATAACCTAATTTTTAAAATGGGCAAAGAATTTGAACAGACATTTCTCTAAAGGAAATATACAAATGACCAATAAGCTCATGAAAAGATGCTCATTAATTATTAAGGAAATGCAAATCAAAACCACAATGAGATGCCACTTCACACTCACTAGGATGGTTATAGTAAAAGAGATAAACTGAGGTTGCTAGTTGCTCCATCCAGGTGACCTCAGCCTTGACTACATTTTGGGATCACCTGGGGATCCCTTTGACATCACTGATGTCAGGTTCCACCTCAGAACAATTAAATACAAATTTCTTGATACTGAAACTGGACGTTGTCATTTTTAGAAGCTCCCCAGTTGACTCAAATGGTTCTAAAGGACTGAGAACCCCTGGGAGTCTAACTTCAAAGACCATGGAGATCTATGCATTGTCCACCAGCATGTGATACTATTCATGGTCCTACAGCCCTTGCCACCATACTAGTTCAAGTCCAGACTTTAGGGAGAAAAAAAAATGGACTAGTGAGTGCTGATCCATATCATCTTCTGGAGCCAGCTGTCCATCAGTGTGAGGGGCCTCCCCTCTGACTGCACACCAGGGAACAGCATGGTTTGACAGTGGGATTGCTCCAGAAGGTGGCTTAGGAGTAGAAAGAATTTCTGTTTAAAAGTACAATGCTAGAAATCATATTTTGAGAAATTATGAAATGCCTGCTCCTTACTCCTCTCTCCTTCTCTGTTCATACCACCCTGTGAACTAATTCCCTCCAAATGAGTCAGTGGAAATAAGAACACTAATTTACATCAATGTTCTGGATTTTTAAGTACTATCAGGTTGGCCATACCTCATTTAAGATCCAAGACGTCCAGAGTATGTCACAGGGGAATTAGGAGCATCGAGGAGACCCAATCACAAATGCCCTGTCTCCCCATTGTTTCAGAGTCTTAAAAGAGTCCTCTTCCCAAGCTGCTTGCCAGCAGACTCCTGCTTTCCAGGTCACTGGAAATACTGGCACGCTCCTCTCCACCAGGAAACATTAGATTCTGCCTCCTTCTGTCTGGGAGCTGGTGAGTCTTCATCTCCAGATAAGACAGCGATAGTATTTGGTGATCAGATGGGCAGGCTGCTACCCGACAAAGTAACAGCATTTCTTCTCTTCTAATGCCAACAAGGATTGCCTGGGTGCTTTCAGCCTGGTGCACCAGTTTTTAAATTTGGTTTTCTGTTGTTGTTGAACAGAGGTCTGTTTTCTCTCTTCATGCCCGATGATTAAAGTGAGATTTCCTACTCAGATCAGTTCTAAGTCACTAAAGGAAGGTAGAAGAAAGACGAATCAATTAAGTGTGAATAGTTGTTGAGAGGTTATTGGGTACAAGACACTGTGCTTGGCTCACCAGGGGTTAATATAAGGTTGGTTTATTTACAACCATGCATAAGAAAAAGTGACAGTCTCCCAAGCCATAAATGATTATATATTTTTTCTTTAATAATAATATTAGCTAATGTGAACCTAATTAAAAGAAGTTTGGGGTGGGGGTGTAGGGGAAGCTGTGGGAATTTCAGATTAAATAACAAAACGTGAAGTAGATAACACATTCGTACTTTTAACCAAAGGCTGTTTTGTTTATGCGACATACATTTTGTTCCCAAGGATGGAAGAATTGTGGTAGATTGGAGGGAAGAATAAGCGAGAGAGACAACAAAAGAACAGTTTGGGATAAGCTCTTAAGAGTGCTAAGAATGAGAACACCACCTACTACCAAGTTACGCTGTTCCACTTTGGTCAATTAAGCTCTGCTGGGCCATGCCACATCCCCCACACATGTAGCATGACATTTTGCCACTAAATGCTGTTCTACTGTTACTGCATTAATAATAGAGGAAGGGAAAAAGAGACTTTGATAGGGTGGAGGAAGAAAGATATGCTTTCTGATCCTGTTTGGAAAGAGATGAAGAGCCAGGAGAATGGATGGGTTGTAGGGAAGGGGCCTGCGATAGGTGCAGCTCTGACAATCAAGCATGTGGCTTTAGAACCTGACATCCTGGCATGTCCACATTCTAGTTTTAGAGCCTTGGCTACATCCCCCAAATTCTCCGACGCCCAGTGTCCTGTCCTGTAAAGGATACCACCACCATTCTAAAGTTATTTTGGAAGTTACTATGCACAGACTTGACAGCTCTGTTGTCTGGTACCAGTATAATAGCCACTAGCCATGCAAGGCTATCTAAATTCAAATTAATTAAAATTAAATAAAATTTAAATTCAGTTCTTCAGTTGCACTAGCCACATTTCAAGTGCTTGATAGCCACATGTGGCTATGGCTACCATACTGGACAGCACAAGAACATTTCATCATCACAGATAACTCTGCAGTACTGACTGCTCTAGATGGTCCACCACTCTGGAGCTACGCTGCCTGGGTTCAAATCCCAGCTCTGCCACTTAGTAGCTGTGTCACTTTGAACAAATGCTTTGACTATTCTGTGCCCTATATTCCTCATCTTTAATTTGAAAGTGGTTAAAAGTAATATTTCCCTCACAGAGTTGTTGTAAAAAGAACATATATTAATCAGTTAAAATCATGCCTGGTACATAGTAAGCATCCTATAAGTGATGCAACTTTTCGGTAAAGGTTACTCAAGATAAGATATGGGTGGCATCTGGCACATAGAAGAGCATGAGTCAATATTTCTACCTCAGATGTGAAGACATAGAAGACAGAGGAAAACACTCTTTTTTATGCAGTACTAGAGGCCCGGTGCACGAAATTCGTACACGGGTAGGGTCCCTAGGCCTGGCCGGCGATCAGGGCTGATCAGGGCCTTCTTTCCTCCCCTCCTCCCCCCCAGCTGGGGCCTTCCTTCATTCTGCGCCACCCCCTGGTGGTCAGCGCACATCATAGCAAGTGGTCAAACTCCTAGTCAGTCAAACTCTCGAGGGAACAATTTGCATATTAGCCTTTTATTATATAGGATGATTTGCATTTTAGACATATAACCATTTAACATCACAGCTTCATAATAAAAGATTCCCTCTTAGTCTATTTTACCCTTTATCTACTTACAACAGAATGAAACCAAGAGTTCAAACTAATAGGGCACTGTTTCAGTCCTGCGATGTGCCTCAAGGAGAGTTCACTCCTTTTTATTCAGGGATTTCTCACTAACCAAATGGAATGTGGGTCCTGGCCAGACACAGGAAGCAGGAAGGACTTATACTGTCAGCACTTGCCTATGACAGATGGACTCAATTAAGCACCCTCTAGCCCAGACTCTGAACACAGAGGGTTATTTGCTGGGATAGCCTTCAGTTGTCAAAATATGATATGCAATTTGGCCCATCCTCCTTCCCATCCCACTTGGTTCTAGAGAGATAGTGCATTAAGGATAGAGGTCCATGAGCTCATGGATCTCACTGATGCAGAATATAGTAAAGTGAGCTCTCCTTGGGCTAATTCTAAACATTGGGCATCATGGCCATCTCTTCCAGAGGAGGCATAAAAAAAATAGGTGAGATTTGGGCTGATGTCTTCTGAGGGAAAGGAGGAGGTCAACGGCAGCAGTCTCAGACAGGGCACTCCAAGCATGGGTCAAAGTATAAAGATGACCAAACAGTCCAGATGAACCTGAAAGTTTATAAACCTTTGCCTTAAGGCATATTTATATTCTTGTTCATATTTGTCAAACTGATTCCCCTTTTTTTTCATGTTGAACTAAATTGCACTTAATCTCTTTTTCCCCTTTAGACCACTTTTAAGCAAAGACATCCTAGGCATCAACATAATGGTTTCTTGATGTTGACTTATACTGTCTAACACATGGTCACATCTAAATATCATTGTGATTCCACTTAATAGTAGACACCATATTAAGAACTAAAACTGTACCAGCAGTAAGAATCTTTTGGAGGATGTGTTATTCCTTTTAAAATTCCATTATACTGAAAAAGAAAAAAAATCACAATAGCTTATTCCTAAAAGAATGATAGGAGAGTTCCATGTAACCATGGCCCTCACTGCTATTAAAGGAAATGAGAGTGAGGAGGACTTGGGCAACTGTGTTGAATGCCTCTGGCAGGTCAAGTGAGAGAGATGAGGGCTTTAGCACTTTAGTGCATTCATTGAATTTAGCAACAAGGTCAACCATCGATGACCTCAGCAAAAGAAGGCACATGCTCATTATTCTGGGATCTTTTGTTTTGTTTTGAAAAATTTTTTTTTCTGATTTTAAAGGAATACATGCTGACCACAAAAAAGATGAAAATAGAAATCATTCCTAATCCCACCATACACAGATCCATACTTCTAATATTTTAGCACATGAATGAAATTGGATCATACTTCATGCACAATTCTATATTCTTTATTGTTGTAGTAGCTTTAATTTATTATATCCTGAGTAGTTTTTATGTACATGAATATTATTTTAGAACAATATTTTAATGTTTGCATACTATTTTATTCCTTGAATGCCTTATAATTTATTTAACTCTGTTCCTATTTTTGAACACTTAGGCTGTTTCCAATTTTTACTACTATGCATAAAACTGCAGAGGATGCCCTTGAGAAAAAACTTTTTTGCACCTCATTATTTCCACATGATAGATTTACTTTCCAAAAACATGTATGTCAGTTCGCATTCCCACCACCACCAGTGTACGGAAGCATTACTTCTTTGACCCCCTCCTCAGCAATGAGTATTTTTATTTTTTTTACCTTTGCCATATTAATAAGAGAAAATGTCTCCTTTTATTTGGTATTTCTTTGAATACTTGTGATAATGGACATATTGTTCCATTCTGTTAACTATTTATATTTACATTAACAGTTGCACCTTACTGTGCTCTGTGAGGAATACATTTGAACTTAAGAACTTGCAATCTGGGAAATTTTTAACTCAGCAGCTTAGAAGCAAGCACTTCTCAGTGGAATAGCTTATAGGTTGGAAATTCCTTTACAAGTCCCCAAGTGAAATCTGGCATTCCTCTGTGGCATTGAAATATGCTCTCCTAGCTTTCAGATTTCCTGATGAAAAGACTTGATGATAGTCGAAGAAACCTGCCTCTGGAGAGGAATTCTCTGGGCTGTGAATTCAGAGTGTACCCCTGGGGCCTGCAGCTCACAGACCCTGTGTAGGTGCCATCCTCAAAGTAGACTCTGAAGCTAGAAATGAAGAGGGCAAAGCAGAGCTCCATTTTTCAAAAATGTATTACATTCTTAAGCTGTCAAAGTCTGTGATATAAGAGATTTTTATTACTTTAATTGGGTAAAAGACTATTTGAGGTCTCCAAGCTGCTACATGGAATGTCTACATCAAAAATTACTACATGGGATGTCTACATTAAAAATTACAACTCTAACCTTAACTAAATTTTAATAATTTCATATTAAAGATTTCAATACTATAATATTATGGATTTTTAATTGTTTTCCCTTGACTTAATGAATATAAAAGGATCAAAAATATATAGAGATGATTTATTTATAGCTAAAGAAACTGTTTAACTTCCCAAAGGGATCCATAAAAGCATTCAATGAAAATAAAGAGTTTTCTCACTTGTAAAATCTGAATTTGAATCAAATGATTTCTAAGGTTCTGTCTTCTTTGATTTTATACACAAAGAATAATTAACAAAGAAAGTCATCTTATATTGCAATATATGTCTCAAGATAGCAGGGATTATTACAAACTGTGATTGTAAATGATATCTTTTATAAAGAAATATTTTATGCCTAGTACTCTGATTTAGTTCTATGGAGAAATTGTTTTTTCTACAAATATTCGTTGATTACCTACAGTGTATCAGTCCCTGCTGTGATCACTGGGGAGTCAGCAAAAAACGACACAGACAAAATACCTACCTTCAAAAAGTTTACAGTCTAGACTAGAGGGAGGATACTGACAATGAAAATATAAATTAATGTCAAATGGTGTTCAATTACTCAAAATATAAAAGATGATAGATGATAGTCAGATATAGATAGGTAGGTAGATAGATAATAGATAGGTAGGTAGGTAGATAGATAGATAGATAGATAGATAGATAGATAGATAGATAGAACATGAGGGAAGGAGAATGAAAGACAAGGGCTACTTTTAGCTCAGCTGGTACAGGAAGGTCTCCCTCCACAGAGGTGACATTTCTGCTGAGATCAGAATCATGAGAAGGAGAGAGCCATGCAAAGACCTGGGGCAAGAGATTCCAGATAGAGGAAACAAGTGCAAAGTCCCTGAAATAAGGAAGAGCAAATAAGAGATCAACTGAAGGACTTGTGTGCATGCATATAAGAGTAACCAACGGATGCAAAACATTGGGGGGGGGGGGTAAGGGCATGTATGGGAGTGGGGTGGGGGGGGGCAATGGTAAGATATGTACACATATAATACCTTAATAAAAAAAATTAAAAAAAAAAAAGGAGGTCAGCGTGGCTGAACCAAGAGGAATGGTGGTGGGAGGTGAACTTGGAGATGAAGTAGACACCATAATGTGTGGTGCCCTGTAGGCTAGAGTAAGGAATCGGGATTTCATTTTCTTTGTGGTATAAAACCATGTGGAAGGTTTTAATGAGATCCTAGCCTGTGCCAGTGAAACAGTCTGTGCAAGGCAATTTAATACATACTGAGTTGGGGGTTCCATTGGAAATCAGAGGAGAGGAGGCCAAGTAGTTAACACACATGATACCATGCAGACCCCTGCGATCTTGGACCTGGAGTCAGTGGGAGAAAAGAGTGGAAGGTGAGGTCAGGCTGAGAGTGCCTCCCTGACCTGGGTGCTAGAGGAGAAACGTGGTACCTCCGTGCTAAATAACCAGATCTCTGGACAAGCTTCTCTCACTTCTCTCGCTGAGTAGACATTCTCGCTGGTACACATTCTCTTGAAAGTGTTTTCATAACAGTTTCTGCCAAATAAGTAAACAGATGATATTCTCAACCCCTGGAGTGTTGACAAACAGGGAAGCAGAATGGGAAACGTTTCTTTAAGCAGAAATATTGTCCCAGACTAGGTAAAAATCAATCCTCCTAAGGTGTTTTTTTAATTATTTCTTTCAAGCAAATAAATTTAAAATGACTTCTTACTGTTTTGTTCTGCTTAATGTCAGAAGCAGCTGACTTTTGGATTTATACTGGTTGTTAAAGAAAATCAATATTTATATCTTTACAAAATTAGGTGTGGAAATACAGGAACGAACACAACAGAGTCTCTAAGTTTACACCTCAGATGCATAGACTTCTACTCATTCCAGAAAAAAAAAAGCCTCAAAACAAAATACATTTGCTTTACCTAGTATATAGCATGGGCTCAATGAGATGAGTTATATAATGGTCACAGCTATGAACATCCTCCTTTATAAGAAAAGAATACAACCTGGTCCTTTGCCATGAGACTAAAATGCCCTCTATGGGAGGGGTATACAACCCAGCCCATTAACTATGAGCTTGGTCATTTGACTTACTTTAGCCAATGGAAAGTCTGAAGAAATGCCACTTCCACCAGAAGCAGAAGAGGCATTGCTCATTCCCACCAGTCCTTATTCTTGGCCTGAGCCAGGAGAGACCCATAAGTGTCAGGTAGGGCCTGCTCTCCAGCTTGAATCCAGAATGAGAAGACATGTGGCGACTTGCAGTCCAGACTGACAAAAAGACCTGAAGCCACTCCACAGCCTGGAGCAGAGTCACGGCAAGAGATCAATGTCATTGTTGTGACTTACTGAAATTTGAGATTGTTTGTTAAATTGACCTCACCTTCCACTCTTTTCTCCCAAAGCTGATTAAAGCACTCAATAACTTATTAGAAACAAAGAAACAACAAGCTTTGAAGAGGAAGAGGAATTGGTATGATCTCTTTTGCATAGGTACTCAGTTGTCATAGATTCAAACTCACCTTTAAAGACATTCCAAGCAAATCAAAGCCAGCTGTATCTGAGATTCCACACGCAATATAAATGGACTAGCAGTTATTACATTGTTAAGTAATATGGTGGGTGATCAAAAAACACTTGAGTGTTCGCTTCAGCAGCACATATATTAAAATTGGAATGATACAGAGAAAATTAGCATGGCCCCGGCACAAGGATGATACACAAATCAGTGAAGCGTTCCATATTTTTAAAAAGAATAATAATAATTAAGATGGGTTTGATCTATCAAACACTTAGTAAAGGTATAACTGGGGAGATCAGTAATTTGGAAAATCAGAAACCCTGGCTTTTAAGCCAATTGTATATCTGAGTGAATTTGTCAGGCACCAACATTGTATGACTTAGGAGCATGCACGTGCACACACACACACACACACAGAGCAAGACATCTTCCCAACCACTCTGTCATGGTCCAGAAATGCCAAGCATAATACACTGCAACTGCCCAAGTACAAATCAGAATGTGACTGGACTAGAATCTATAACATGTAAAACACTGCTGGTCACTGAAGAACTGAAGATGTTTAGTCTGGGAAAGATAAGACTCCAAGAGATACGTCAGTTGTCTGCAAAAACTTAAAGACGTTTCCCGTAAGCAGATTAGCCCTCAGTTGTACAGATACAAAGAACAACACAGGGGACAACAGAAGAGAGTTGCCAGGACACAGATCTCAATTCAATTTGCTGGGGTGTTTTGTTAGGCTGTGCACATCCTGAGATTCAGACACACCTGACCTGTATCTGACCACCTGTGTAAGGTCAGAGTGACTGACAGGCCAGTACATCTGCAGTGAGGGCCACAGGCAAACACAGAGCCTTATCGGGCAAGCTCGGAAGGACTAGAAGAGCAACAGAAGCAAGGACCTCAGCAGAGCCTCTGCCGTCAAAGACTCCTGCTGAGTGAGCCACCGGCATGACGGTCGGAAGAGGGTCATGCTTTCAGGGATACAGTGGTGACTAAAGGTGAACCCACCATGTCCCAGCCACCCAATGGTGTGTGAGCATCTTGGGCAGAAAAGTCAAGAGTATGGAAGAATGAGAGGAGGTGTAACCCCCAAAGGCCCAAGGAAATCTGCTGAGTGCCCCTTTAGATAAAACACAGGGAGGGAGAAAGCCACTCTGCAAACGTGAGAAGGGTGAGCAGGAGTCCCGGCAGTGAAAGTACCAGGGCATTCAGTCTGCAGCCAGAAAAAAACCCAGGGGAGTTTTGGCAAAGAAAACCCCTGGATAAGGACTGGGCAGCAGGCCAGGGGTCCTCTGAGAGCTGCCTATGGAGGTGGAGGTGGCGGGAGAGGGTGTCAGCATCAGCGGACCAAGAGACCTGGCCAGGTGCCAGAGCAGAGTAGTTTGAGTTAACGCTCCCATAGCGCTCACACACGCTGTGCCAGGCACTGGGCTGACAGCTTCACACGGATTACCTCCTTCGCTCCTTACCACCACCTGTGAGCTAGGTACCCTTATTATCCCATCTCATAGATGGCAAAACTGGAACATATAGAGGCTTTGCCCAGGATCACTTAGCTAGTAAGGGCAGAGCTAGAGTTTGAACCCAGAGAACCTGGGTGCTGAATTACATCCTTAAGGAGCCAGGAGCTCAGCCCAGCGGAGGAAAAGCAGTGAGGCTGGAGGGGAGAGGGTTAGTACAGGACCCCAGGTTACAGGAGTGGGGATGGGCCTCAGAAGGCTCCTTCTGACCCTGCAGTCACCTGGTGGGCCTCATCAAACCAGGCACCTTGCACTCTAACTGTAACTTGGCCTCACCAGGGGACATTGATGAGAAGAATTCTATAGCCGTTCTAACTGTCCAGCCAAGGTTCCCTGCTGCTCCAGATGTTTCAGCAAAGGCTGGACAATTACTCGTGGGAATGTCATAAAGGGATTTCTGTAATCCCTCAGTGTATTTGCAAAATCAGGCAGGAATGATTCAGGACTGTTTACTGTTTTGTTATCCTCCGTTTCCTTCTCTTCTTTTCTCCTCCCCCTCCCTCCCCTCTCCTTCCCTCCTCTACTCTCTTCTCCTCTCCTCTCCTCTCCGGCCAACTCCAACCTAATTCGATAATCCTACCTCAGTGAACTTCTAAGCTGCAATTATTTTCATCCTGACCCAAACCTGCTCTTACCATCATTATCCTTGGAGCCCGCTGAACCCTCAAGTACCCCAGCAAACACCACAATGATGACTCTCTTCTCCTGGAGGCCTTGTAAGCCTTCCTTAGTAAAGCTGTGAAGTATTTTGAGAAACTGGAATTAAAGTGCTGGAGAAAGCACAATACACATTCATTACTCATCCTGGAAAGACTACAGCAATGAGCTTCCAAAACTGTCTTTGATGAACATAATCTGGGGGTAATGAATATGGATATTGCCAATAGTCACTGAGAAGCATGTTTTCCCTTGTACATTTTGTTCTCTCCAGTTAGATTTCCAACCAAGAGAGGAAATGCCCCAAGACCCTGCTTGCATCAGTAAAGCAAGTGCTCAGAAGAAAAGACAGAGTCAGGGAGGAATCCTCGCCCTCTCTACTTTTTTTCTACTTGAGTTTTCTTCACCACGGTTCTTAGTTGTCTAGTCAATAGAAACCATCACCTCTCCACCAAGCCTGGTTCATTTCTCAGTGTCCTTCTGAAAGTGTGTGATGAAGGCTGGTCAGGACAAGTATCCCAGAGGGTGTCTCTAGGCAGCACAGCCTCTGTAATCACTGTCAACAGAAATCAGCTTCCTAGTAGCCCAGCTACCTGCCCAGAGAGAGAAAGGGGAAGGACCTGTCAGACTTGTGGCCCCATAGGGAAAATGGCAATGTATTAGAGTTCTCCAGAGGAACAGAATCAATAGGATGTATACAGATACAGATGAGGTGATTTGTTATAGGCATTGGCTCCCATGTTATGGAGGCCAAGAAGTCCCACCACTAGCTGTCTGCAAGCTGGAGAACCAGGAAAGTCGGTGTTGTGATTCAGTCTGAGTCTGAAGGCCTGAGAATCAGGAAGGACCGGTGTTGTAAGTTCCAGTCTGACTCCAAAAGGAACCAGGAGTACCAATGTCCAAGGAGAGGAGAATATTGATGTCTACACTCAAGCAGAACCAATGAACTCACCCTTCCTCTGCCTTTTTGTTCTCAGTGTATTGAATAATAACCACCCATACCGATGAGGGCAATCTTCTTAGCCTACCAACTCAAACACTAATCTCTTCCAGAGATACCCTTACACACACCCCAAGATAATATTTTACCCACTGGTGTTCCTAATCCCAGTCAGGTTGAAATATAAAATCAACCATCACAAGCAATATCTGGTTTTCCACACCCAGCACTTCAGTCGCAACTGGTGGTGGAGGGCAGTAGACCCCAACTCTGCCTTGCTAGAATCACCTGGGGGGGCTTTAACAAGTCCCGATATCTAGATCAGTTAAGTTGGGGTTTCTGAGGTTGGGGCAGGCACCAGTGTTTGTGAACGATTCCTGGGTAATTCCACCATGCAGCCAGGATGGAGAACCACTGCCTCCCTCAGCAGGAGGTGCACACCTCACTCACCTTTGTACATCCATCCTGGGACTAACTTACCATCACGCATGATTCCTCAGTTAACTTCACACAGCAGCTACAATGAGCTTTTAAGAATATAAATCATATTGTCCTGGACAGTTTTGCTCAGTAGTTAGAGTGTCAACCTGCAAACCAAAGGGTTTTGGGTTCGATTCCCGGCTTCTGTGGGAGGCAACCAACTGATGTGTCTCTCTCACATCAATGTTTCTCTCTCTCTCCCCCCTCCCCCATCCTTTCCTTCCACTCTCTCTACAAATCAATGGAAAAATGTCCTTGGATGAGGATTGACAAACAAACAAAGAATAAAGAATATACATCACATCATGTCACTTGCCTGAATAAAACCCTCCAATGGCTTTGCACTGAATCTAGAGTAAATTCAAGCCCCTCATCTTGGTTTGTGAGACCCTCAACAGTCTGACCCTGCACACCTCAGGCAGGAGAGCCAAGAGTGAGGACAGGAGCTCTGCAAGTGGACATCCCAGAGCCAAGTGCTTGCTCTGTCTTTATGGGCTGGGTGACTTCCGAGAAGTTACTGGACCTCTCCCTGCCTTCACTGCCTCATCTATAAGGCAGTTTTGTTGTGAGGATTAAATTAGTCAACACACATAAAGTTCTACATAGCACTTAGGTCCTCCCCCTCCCCCTGTCCAAAAGTCTCACTCAGTTCCCAGAACAGCCACTCTGGCTCTTTCCTGTGGACCTCCCCCTGCAAGAAGAGTGACACCTGGCATGACTGGCTCCTTTTCATCACTCAGGAGCCAATGCCATGACTGCAGAGACTCCTGCACCTCTTTATCACCCTGTTTGATTTCCTTTGTAGCCTGTATTCGTTTGCTAAGGCTGCTGTAAGAAATTATCACAAGCTTGAACAACAGAATTTATTGTCTCACATTCTGGAGGCTGGAAGTCTGAGATCCAGGTGATGGCAGGGTTGGTTTCTTCCCAGGGCTGTGAGGAAGAATCTGTTTCATGGCTCTCTCCTAACTTCTGGTGGTTTTCCAGAAATCCTTGGTGTTCCTTGGCTTATAGATGTTTCACCCTGACCTTTACCTTCATCTTCACATCTTGTTCTCTCTGTGTGTGTGGCTTTGTGTCCAAGTCTCTTTTTATAAGGACACAAGTCAAATTGGATTAGGTGTCCATCTTATTCCAGTATGACCTCATCTTAACTAATTACATCTGCAATGACTCTATTTCCAAGTAAGGTCACATTCTGAGGTACTGGGGATTAGAGTCTCAACATATTCATTTGAGGGTATCACAATTCAACCCATAACATAGCCCTTATTCTTCTCTTGAACCATCTGCTTCTATTTGTCTACCTGAGTATTGTATTACCTTGTCTCTCCTCACTCAATTTCATTGTTTATTTTGTGTGATTTTTCTGCAGGAAAAAAAAAAGCCATGCTATGCTTTATAATAGAAAAAAAAAAGACTTCCCAGAAAAACAAACAAACATATGACCACCTTTGCATTGTGATTTGGCTCTCCATCACTTCCCATTCTAGATGGGAAGCTCCATGTCAACCGGTACCACATCTTCACACTCCTAAACCTAACATATGCCTGATACATAATAGACATTCAATATATGCTGGCTGAGTTGAAATTAAACAAATAATACTGAATTTCCCCATAAGAGTGCAAGCAAAGCAGTTGTTCTTGCAGCTTCCCTGGTATACATGTGACACATTTTCTCACAAATCTAGAAATCTGAATGAATAAATAAATAAATAAATAAATAAATAAATAAATAAATAAAAGAATACTGACACTCGAGGCTTTTAAATGACTCTGGCATATAAAGTGGCACTATCAAACTGTACTGATACCTAAGGTATTGTTAAGAATTGAAACACAACAAATCTAAAGAACAAAATAAACTGATGAAAAAAATAGATCCAGAGACACAGAAACATGGAACAGTCTAATGAATCGCAGAGCGAAGGTGGGGGAGTGGGGAGTGGGGGTGGGTGGCGGGGGAGAGATTAACCAAAGAACTTATATGAATATATGCATAACCCATGGACACAGACAATAGTGTGGTGAAGGCCAGGGATGGGCTAGAAGAGGTCAATGGGGGGCGGGGGGGGGCGGGGGAAGGGGGACATCTTTAATACTTTCAACAATAAAGATACATTTTTTAAAAGTTAATTAAAACACATCATGGAGCAATACTGTCAAGTCTAGGAGAAAATTTAACCAGTGTGGTAATCACCCAATTCCTGTGAACCAAATTGCCATGTTTCACACAATTCTCCTAATTAGGTACTGTTTGCGAAGGCTTTAGAGACAGACAAGTGTTACATTAAGTACTAAGTAGTATTCATTAATATTAGTATATTACATGGGCTGGTACTTAAAATGTAAATGTCCTAGGCCTATCAGCACAGTACAATATTCAGCTATACTTTAAATTTTTCTTTATAGGATTTTATACTACTTCTGGCTTCCAAAGAAAATAGCTTCATATAATCTTTGCATTTTCTAACTTGACAACACTTTTGAAATCATCTAATACAATAGTTCTCAATTCTATCAGACCCAACAACTCACTTTTGTGATAAGTGTTTGACCACACCCCTCTTTAACATCCGAAGCAAAATTCATGGATAACCTGCCTGTATATAACATATTTCACTATGTAAACACTCAGGCATGTCCAAATGAAGCTGTCAGATGCATGCACTACATGAAAAAATACTACACATGGGCCAGTTCCAAATGGCAGGCTATTCCACATGTGTAGCGTGGGAGAGGCAGTACCATGGTGGCATTGCCAGGGGGCACTGGTGTTCTGAAATGGTGAAGAACTCTTAAGTTCCAAACTAAAGAAATTATGATCTTCCTTCAATTTATTCTATAGTTGCCTTCCTGAAAAATTCAATGAACTTGTATATTAAAAGTGACCTTCCCCCCAAATCCCATGTGTTTATATGTAAAACAAAGCTAGATTTTAGATTCAGATCATCATAACCAGAATTTTCATCTACAAGCATGCCTGATGAGATATTCCCACACATTTAGCACCTTTGGGGCCCACCATCAAATTCCAGGACCTCTTCCCCATCCTCAGTCTTTGAGAGCAAAACAATGTTCAAAACATTTTTCACTTGGTCAAGTGAAAACTTGGATTATGCTGTTTATCCGTAATAGTGGAACTATTGGTTACTTTAATTCATACATTGTCTGTATGAATAAGGATGGATAAATTAGAACTATGCTCATCATTCATAATGTTAAAAAATTAGAATAATTGTGAAATGTTTTATTAATCTTGACTTGTCTTTATTAGTATTTTCCTGGTTATTAGACTAATATGTGCTCATTAAGAAATATATTTGGGTGTGTAGAACACAAGAAACATTTTTTATTTTATTTGAGAGCAAGGTTCCAAAACAACCCCATGGAATGGCGCTGGCCCTCTTGAGAGTCATAGGTCTAATTTTACATCCTTATGTAAAAAATGAGGATATTGTATCCCCAAAGAATATGCCCCAGAATCACAGACCAAGTCTTGGCTAAGCCAGATAAAAAATACTTAAAGTTTGAACAGAGGAGCACATTTTATGTGCCAAGCATTGTCTTAAGCTTGTTTCAGACATACCCCAACTTCATCTTCACATAAACACTAGGCAGACTTTATTATCCCTCTTGTACAGTTGAAACCCGAGTACAGAAAAGCGAAGCAACTTACACAAGGTCCCAGAGGAGTAAGTGGCAGTGTCCTGACTCAAACCAAGATCTTCCAAACAACTGTGCAACACAGTGCAAACTACAGACTGTCATTTAGGACTGGAGGGGATACAAGGGGGGAATGAAGCCTTCCTACATATGAGTACACAGGATAGGCCAGCTCTCACAGCGTAGTATATGGACCTCCAACCATGCCTTCAAGCCATACTATGTTTCCCACTGACTCATCTTCTCTTTTCTTGTGTTCTTCCTGCAGACATTCATGCCCAGGAAAAGGCTGCTTTGGGTCCCTCTGGACCTTTCCTAAAAAGAAGATACCTGTGCACTAAATGAGTTCCAGAAGCAGCCACTAAGGCTTCCATAGCCCTCTTCCATCAGTTGACTTTCACCAGAACCCCTACTACTCAGGATGAGTGGCTTTCTCGCCGCCCTGGACCCCCGGCGGGTACAGTGGGGGGCTTCCTGGTATGCCATGCACTCCAGGATCCTGCGCACCAAACCAGTGGAGTCCATGCTGGAGGGAACAGGGGGCACCACAGCACATGGTACCAAGCTAGCCCAGGTGCTCACCACTGTGGACCTCATCTCACTTGGAGTTGGCAGTTGCGTGGGCACAGGGATGTACGTGGTTTCTGGCCTAGTGGCCAAGGAAATGGCAGGACCTGGTGTCATTGTGTCCTTCATCATTGCAGCTGTTGCATCCATATTATCAGGTAAGGGTCTTCGTGCAGCAGAAGGCCTGTGGAAAGCATGCTTGCAGACCTATTACTGTTCATCCCAGAATTCTAGAGTGTTTAGTGGTGAGATGTATGAAGTGACAGAGAAGTGGTCTTCATGCTTCCTTTGTGCCTGGACTGCCAGGAGTTCAAGGAAAAGTTTTGGTTCAAATGTAATAACTACCTTTTCCACTGCTTTTTGATACAAATAATTGTTCTGGTGCCAAACCATCTCCCAACTTCTTATTCCCTGTCATATCCATTGGAAGAGATGTCGGTCCTTTTATAGGGGAGGGAAGTGAATACAGCTAGGATATACATTATAAATAAATTATAGGAAGAGTAGCAAAATAAGTCAGTAAAACGATATGATTAGGAATTGATGAACCTCACCCTGGTACCATGACTCCCAAGCAGGAGAAAACCAGGCTAGAAATACAAAGCCATTGTGAGACTCACAAAGTACATCTTCCACCACAGACTGATATTCTACAGAGTTGCTTTTCTACAGAGTAGCTTTTCTGGAGCTTTCCTTTTCTGGAGAAAAAATCATAAAACTCATTATTTGTTGAGTTTTTTTAATGAGATACCTGGCTTAGCGTTTATCATCTGTGAAGTGTTTTCCTATTTCCTCTCCCTCCTCTTCTTTTGAGTTGTGATCCACACAGTACCTTCCCAGAATGCCAGAGACAGGTCAACGGACAACTTGAACAAGAAGGAAAAGGAAAACATTCTGCTTCTTGATAGTTATAATGAAAAGCATGAGGTAGATCATGTGGTTCAAACCCATGAAGGGGTGAATGTCATGTTCTTTTCAAATGTGTCATGAGAAGTAGGAATGCTAACTTATATTGGGAGGTCTGTGAGCTAATACATACCATCACAAGTTATGCATTAATTTTGCATTTCCCGACTAGTCTTCATCCACGTGGGATGCACAGACTAGAAACATGCAACCAGAAAGTTCACTGGTTTATATTTGACACCTTTTTTATTTGATGAGGGAAATATTTCCAGACTGATTTTATCTGTCTCTTGTCATGGCTTACTTCCCTGTTGGTTTTATCACTATCTCCTTTTCTAAAGTCATTCTCTAATGTGTATGAATATCCCAATAATTGAGGTTCTTACAGAACAAAGGATTTTTCCTTATAGATGAAAATAAATTATTCACCTAGATGAATTTCATCAATATTTAAAATTCTGTTAACCTGATTGCAATCATTTTCAAACTTATTTGGCAAAAAAAAAAATTATTTGGGAGACAGTGCCAGATTTTTACCATAAATTTATAGATTTAAAAGTATTAGCATATAGAACAGACTAGTAGTGGTAGGAAAAAAAGGCAGACATATAACCAGAGGGCCCTACAGAAAGTATAGGGCAGACAGTTAATAGTCCTTCCCAGTTAATGCAGGCTGCACATTCTCCTCTAGATTCATCCTATTATGGCCCACTCCCCCAAATTATGATGATTCTCATGAATGAATCACCCACACCTTTTCATTCATGATGCTACATTACATTTAGAAACCAAACAAGGCCCAGTCCCATACAGGGAGCCTACTTCTGTCACAGTGCTCATGGGTGCTATATAACCTAGACATTTCTGCTGCTCGGGTGGACCTAAGATTGGACCAGCCAGTATTGTACTGTAGTCTGTGCCAAGAGCCCTGATTGTGTATACTTCTTCCAACTTTGCATTCAATGGGGTCATGTGATTAACTTGATCCTCACCTCTACTGGTGCCACATCAGCCACCACACTTGTGGATACACTCTGGTATTGTCATCACCTAGAATAGTTTTGCCTCAAGAATCTTAAACTAAAACCCCTGTCTCTGACCATAGCTCATTCCCTTATTGCAGTTGCTCCTAAATCTTATCAAGAATTTCCCCAAACCCCTTGACTCCTGTCCATTATCAACCTCTGAAAGACCCAGTAAAATCTAACTGAGAATCTCTCCCTTCCCAAGTCTGCACCTGGGTGAACAAGAGCTCTTGGGAAAGGTTACTCAACCCCACAGAGGAGCACGCCACAAAGTTAAGGTCTCCATCCTCCTTCTGCTGAGCCCATGAGTTCTTCCACTTGCCCTTTGTCAAATCTTCTCACTGATTTTTCTGCACTTACACTGCTCTCTTCAAGCCCTGCTAAGTTCATATCTCTTCCCTTAGAGCAGACAACCTTGATCCCTTGAAGATAACTGCAATGAGCTCCTTAAATATTCTACCACTAAATATCAATCACCCACACTTGCCACTTCTCCTCCAGTTTCAGAGGGTAAAATGTCCTCACTTTCAAGACAACTCAATTCTTTGAGCCCCTAACCCCATCCTCTTCTATTCTCAATAATCCCCCTCTCTAATTGTGTCTTCAACATCTCCTTGTCAACAGGCTCCTAATCAAGACTCTCTCGTCCTAAAATATAATTTTTTCTAGGCTCACATTCTCCTCTAACAACTTCCAATTTTTCTTCTCCCCTTCTCATTCAAACTCCTCATTGATGGCTCTTAACCTCTGATTCATCCCTCAACCAACTGCTTTCTGGCATCTGCCCTCACTATCTAATGAAATTAACCTTAATGAGGTCACCAATGGCATCCTCTTTGCCTAGTTTTATAGATATTTTTCAGCATTTTTCTTATTGAAACTCTCTGCCATATTTGACAAAATCATGCCATCTGTCTTGAGATATTTTATATTCTCTTGACTTTGTGTGAGAATATAACATTCTTATACCTCTCTTCCTGACTTCCCTTTCTCTACTTGCTCCTTAAATGTTGGTGTTTCCCATTCTACACTTTCTCTAAGGTGATTATGTCCTTTCTCATGGTTTCAACTTCCCTCAGTATTTCCATGTTTATATCAATTCATATCTCAATCATATACATATCCTCCAAGCCTCACACTCTACCAAACATTTCTATCTGGATGTTCCATACATACCTCAATTCAACATACTCCAAACATTTCCTCTTCCTCCAAACCAGATTCTCTCTCTCTCTCTCTTTCTCTCTCTCTCTCTCTCTTTCACACACACACACACACACACACACACACACACACACACACACACACTCCAGACAGAAACCTAGGTACAACCTTTTCTGCCTCAGCCCTTTGCATTAAATTACAAGTCCCACAGTTTTGCCTACTACATAGTTCTTAAACCAATCCTCCATCTCTATCTTCTCTGCCCCTGCTTTGAAGTCTCTATTAATCAGAACTCTTTTCATTTAAAGACACAGTAGCCAAACACAACCAATCAGAAATGTATTGGCTCAGTGGCTGGATCTTACAAATCACAACCTGAAGGAAAAGACGTCCTCACCCAGTGTTCACATATAAAATATCAGGGAAAGATTCTAATTGGCTTTTCTTAGGTCATGTGTTCACCTTTATATTGCTAGGATAGGATAAACAGAACTAACAACTTTGCTGATAGATGCCATGCCAAAGTGGGGAAAATCAATCACCAAGATTTGTGGTCATAAATTTGAAGGTGAGTCGGTCTTTATTGTCTGCACTTATCTCCAGGATAAATAGCTGCTTGGTTACAAGAGTGAAGTAAATGAAAAGTTGGAATTAACTAGGTTTAGCTTTTCCAGGCAGAGAGAAAAAAATCAATGAGGTTAGGAGTGCTTTCTAAGGCTGAGGAACTAGTGCAGGACCGCACAATATAGGTTGGAAATGAGAACATGAGGGTAATGGTGATTCATGAGAAGTGTTAAGATCACTGGAGATTGGTGCTCTCAATGAGTTCAGAAAATCATTGAAATAAAAATATTGAGAAAGTATGCTAGAGGATAGAAGTGAACTTGAAGAGTGGGATGTTTGAAATGAAGATTTCATAAGTGTGGAAACTTGAGCAAGTTTCATAACTTCTCTGAGCCTGCTTCTCCACTTTGAAAGTGGTCATAATAATACTTAACTTCACAGAGTTGTGAAGACTAAATGAGATGCCTATACATGCCAGGTCAATGCCTGACAGGTAGCACCAAATAAGTGGTCATTACTATTTTGTGCCAAACCCTGTATTAGGAGCTTGCCATATATTATCACATTTAAAACTCATAATATCTCTTCAAGGTAGGTTTTATCATCTCCAGTTTTACATATGAAGAAACTGAAATTTAATAACAGAATCTAGATTCAAATTTGTTGTGCCAACAGTGTCTTTCAACCATGACTATGAATTTAAATCATTTGAATATTTTTTTTTCTGAAACATGGACTGGGGAAGGGGGTGGTCAGCTTTATTTCCAGTTCTTTTTTCATATCATTAAAATTAAACCTCGAGCAGAATGTAGATCTAATTGCCTCCTAAATTCATGCACTTTCTACAATAACCCTTCAAGCTCATATCTCAAATGTTTTTGGTAGAGATTAAATGAACAGTCTGGGTACACAGCATTGGTCCCCATCCCAGTGCACAATACCACTAATTTTTATCATCTACTCATAAAAAACAGTTGGCAAAAATATAATAAGATAGAGTTCAATAAAGATGTTTTGGGTACCCATCATATACCAGTCCTGGGGCACTACCAAAAATTAGTAAGAAATTGTGTCTACCCTAGAGGACCCATAGCTTATTGATGGAACACCAAACCTGACAAGTAACCATGGCATAATGGTACTAATAACAGTAATAGTAGCAGCAACAACTATCATTTGTTGAGCACTTACTGTGTACCACAAGAGTTCTAAGTACTTAGCACATTATTTTACTTAATTCTCACAAAAACCCCATGTGATAAGTGGTGTTATTATCCTCCATTAAAGATGAAAAAATTGAGGCTTCTGAAAAGTTTGGTAACTTGTTTAAGACTACTGCTTAGGAGGTGGCAGAGCAAGGAACAGTGAAAGTAGCCTGAGCCCACCCCTTAATCACTTTGCTATTCCGATACTGTATTAGCAGATTCAGATTAGGTTTAATTGCATACAGTGGAGAACTAAAAATGAGAGATAATTTCCCTTATCTTTTATGTAAAAGAAATATGAAGGGAAGCTGCTGGTGTGGCCCCACAGTCCCAGGGACTCAGGCTGTTTGATCCTTCTGCTCTACCATCCAGATGCTCGGCTTCCATTCTCCAGGTGACCTCAAAATCCAAAACAGACTAAAGCTCCAGTCAATATGTCTGAGTTCCAGGAAGGAGAATAGAAAGTTGGGGCAGGTCACTTCTCACATTTATGTCCCCTTTATAAGAACCTTTCTGATAAGTTTTGTCCCGTAACTACTACTTACCTTGGCTAAAAACTGGGCACTTGGCCATAGAAAGTGAGGCTGAGAAATGTAATCTTCTCATTAGGTATATTGCCAATCCCAGTGTTTCAGAAGGAAAGAAAGGAAAAGTGGCTGTCGTGCCAAATTTATAATGGATGCATAACCCTAAGCCTTCCAGTTTGCTGAGGTCAGTTTGTCCTGAAATATTTAAGTAAAATTGGTTCTGATACCCAATAATGCACAATTAGAAAATCCAGAGCTCTTTTAATAAAACGATGGAGTTGTGAGTCTTACTTTTCTCCTAGTTTTACAAACCCCAAATCTCTGTTTCCATGCTCTGTCTCCACTCTGCACTTTACTTCCCGATAACCCTTTCCACCTCTTCATCCAACTAGATGACACCCCAATTCTTCCTCCCCCATGTATCATTGAGACAAGATTGTATGTGCAGTGGACTTTATTGAAAGTTTGGGCCAGAGATGGGAGATATAATGCAGTCCATTCCAGCAGACAGCAAGCTTACAATTGAATATAGGACACTCCAATTCTTCCTGCCTTTAGAGAATGTCCACTAATCCTCTCTTCTTGGCTCCTGCCTCCAGCCCCATTGATGGGCAGCCTTTCTTCCTCAAACTCCTTAGCCTGCTTCCTGTCAAGCCCTAAGACTCTTATCCATTTCTTATACAGAGAGGTTTGCTTATCTATATCTCCCTCCAAGTTCATCCTGGCCATTTTTCAAAAACTATCATCTCCCAAACAGAATAGTTCACCCAGGTAATTTACTAAACAAAACAGGTTCTTAGAGGAGGGATTTGGGGGCCAAGCCAAGATTAGATATCATTCTGTAGGCACTGAGAAGCTCAGTGGCATGACCAGATCTGTACTGTAGTAACAGTGTGGAGAGAAGAGAGGTGGAGAAACTGGTCATATGCATATTGTATAGAACAGACAAGAGATTATGAGGCACTAGGCCCTAACAGTGGAGGAAAAGAAGCTTAGGATAGAGAGGATTTGAGCCTGGGTGGATGAGGTAGGCTGAGGGGAAAAGGATAAATGCTCTTTCTAGCTGAGAAAAGACATATAATAAATAAGAATGCTTTTGAAATAATGTCATTAGAGTAACAGATTTACAACACCATCTTGGTGATAGAAAATGAACACAGAAACAGAAAACTCTAGGATAGAGGACCCTCACAGAACACCTTGAAAGAGAGTAAACTAACCTGTGTGTGCAGGACACTGCATGCGGTGCTTTCATGTAGCACCTATTTCGATGTCACCAACCCAGTGGAGGGAGGGGTAATTTTAATTCTGCTCTCAGATGAGTAGCCAAAGGGTCAGAGGTTAAAGTAACTTCCTGGGAGGCAGGCAGATATTTCGTTGCAGAGCCAGAACTGAAATCTCAGTCTGTAAGACTCCAAAACCCATGGCCTTCCATTTCAGCAGGCTGCCTCTGAGATCTTTAAGCCAATATTTCTTATTAGATGTGGATTAATAACTTGCAATCAATGAGAGGGTCTAAAAGGCAATAATAATCATCACACCAAGTAGTATTTTTTTGGCACTCTTAGTTTATGGTTTAGCACTAGGGTTTATAATTCATATTTCCTGCCATCTTCATTTGCTCTTTAGCATCTCTGATTCTTCATCAGGTGAGCCCATGGTAACTGAACCCCTGGGGAGTTGATAAGGGGAGCAGAGTCCTCTCAAGCAGTTGCCTTTCCCAACCTCCTCCTTGGGCTGGCTCTGGGGACCTTCAGAAAGCTTAAGAAGAGTCTCCCCATTTCAGTATTCATCTCAGGTTGGATTTTTCATGACTGAGGAAGATTTCTAAAGATTCCGAGTCTATTTAAGGGGGCTTTGTGAGTTTCCTTGTTTTGTTTTCAAGAACCAACCATTTTCCCCTCATTAAATTGAAATCAGACGTGAGAGGTGAACATCAGGAAGGTTGGTCTTTTAGCAGCCTTTTACCATTCATTCCACAAATTTACATTGATTGGTTCCCCAAAACATATCTAAGAATTGCTCTTAACCATACTGGGAGGTAGAAGAGACAGAAACATTGAGAGGGTGGGGAGGAAGTGCAAAGGAAAACAAATGCATGCCAGTCTTCAAGCCTCTGGAAGACAGGAACTCCAAAATCGTGTCCAAATAAAACAGCTTCTTGTTGAACTCTTACTAATCATACCAGCTACTGTTGATGTTTGTAAAGTCTTTAGGTCATAACTTATTAACACTCAATAAATGTTGGTATTGTTATTATTACTATTGTTTTTACTATTATTAGGCAAATACTACTGTGCATACATCACCTTATTTAATCCTCCCACCCTCCCTGCTAGCTGGATATTAGTGTTTTCATTCTATGGCGAATCATAATGGCTAATCATTGAGGACTTACAGTGTGCCTGGCACTAGCTGAACACCAGGTGCATAATCCTTCCAACAAATCCTACAAAATATGTGCCATTATTATACTCACCTTGCAGATGTGAAAACTGAGGCTCAGAGAGATTAGGTGGCTCGTTCAGGGCCATCAGGTAGTCAGTGTCAAAGGCCAAGTCTAAATTGAATTCTGCCTAGCTCCAGAGATTGTTACCCCCAAGCTGCTTCATGCAGACACATCCCTCAAAATTCAAAAACTCACCAAAGGGAATCAAAAGAGTCAAGGAAACCTTCACTCTTACTGGGATTTCAAAAGATCCTGTTGCTCACTGTATTCTATTGGTTAGGAGAACACTTTTTTAGCTCAAAACTTCTGTAACCGAGGTCATGGAAATTACTTCTAAGTTCAGTACCTTTCTGGTACCTGTCAGCAGTGAGAAGGGTGTTGTGAAGTGCATATAGCTCTTCTATCCAGGGCTGATTGACAGCCCTGTAGGAAGGATGTCAGTTACCAGTTCAGAGAAGGTGAGCACATTGTAATAGAAACTTGCCAGTTTCTAAAATTGCTTATTGTAAAAATGAGTTTCCTCCAGCAAACCCAGGATACCTGGGCTTCTTTTACATCTTCTGCAGCTCTTAGCAGGGTGGACAGTGAATACCAAGAGCACCTAGCATGGCTGCAGGAGGGACTGGCCACCTGCTCTGGGCTCAGTGTGGCAAAGGTGCTGAAGAACACAGGAAAGAACTCTGAGACAAAGAGCTTGGCATCAATGCAAAGAAATAAGACAGGCACACCTGCCATAATTGTGACAGCAGCAAGAGATAACAGGGCCTGGGTCACAAGTCAGGACACCTGAGAAGACATCTAGTCCTAGCTCTGTCCTGCAGCAGCTCGGGCAAGTCATTCACATCTCTTGACCTCAATTTCTCCCTCTGCAAAAATGAAGAATTTGGGGAGGAGGAAGATGGCGGCTGGCAGGACAGAGGTGAGGGAGAGGAAGTGAATGAGTGAGTGAGGGTATGAAAGGAGAGTGTGTGGATGTGTGTGGTGTGTGTGTGAGAGAGTGAGGGACAGTTAAATCCCTGTAGGAGCAGCAGGGGCTGGCAGACCAGGCTTTCTTGGACAAGGAGAGACTACCACCACTGTGGGCACTCCCCGGACTTTGGGACTCCAGCACGGAGTCCACGCCATCTTGAAGGGGAGAATGGCCTTTTTTAGGAACTCATCAACACTACCAACCAGACAGGCCTTGGAACTGCCCCACGACCCAGCAGCCACTCCAGCCAAAATCCTGCTGCCCCACACTCAGACCTGCGGACCCTGGGACCTCCACCTCCAAAGGTGCACCGCTCCAGCAGCAGTAAGTGCAACTCCCCCTCCCCAGCAGCAGGACTCTGGACATCACATTAGCGCATTTCCAGCGCCCTCAGGCATCCAGGGCACACCACTCCACCACTCCATAGGCAGCGCCTGGGAGCCACTGGGAGCCCCCGTGGTGTGATTTTGTACAGACAAGGGCGCGCGGCCCTGCAGTAGAAATTCTGAACTCCCTCTTCCTGAATAACTGCCTATGGACACCCCAGCTGTGCAACTTCAGTGCCAGGGCCCCTCAGAGTGCGTCAGAGCTCTGCGCAGGCAAAGGCACTTCCATGCTCGCACATTTCCAACCAGCAGGCCCCTGAGCCCATCTATCCACAGCGCACTCAGGGGAGCAGCTGTGAGACTCTGCTGGGTGTGATTCTGCACAGACAAGGGCACGCTGCCCCGCAGTAGAAATTCTGAATTCCCCTTTCTTGAATAACTGTCCACAGCCACCCTAGCTGCTCAACCTCAGTGCCAGGGCCCCTCAGAGTGCATCAGAGCTCTGCGCCAGCAAACACACCTCCACAGATGCACATTTCCAACAAGCAGGCACCCTGAGCTCATCTATCCACAGGGCGCTCATGGGAGCCACTGTGAGCCATCCCTGGGTGTGATCTTGGACAAACAGGATGCACTCCCCCGCAGCAGTAGAAATTCTGAATTCACTCATCCTGGATACCTGCCCACAGACACCTCAACTATGCGGCTACACTGCCAGGGTCCTTCAGAGTGCTTCGGTGTGCCTTGCTGGCAAACATACAGCAGGTGCCCCTGTGAGCCACCACTGGAAGTGAGAGCCTATCCACCACAGGTGCAGCAGCAAAAGCTGAGTCTGCCCACCCCACAACTACAGAACTCTGGACACCACAGTCACACCTTTCCAGAGTGCAGGCCCCCTGAGCCCCATCACCCCAACAGACAGTTCCTGTGAGTCCCTGCTGGGCACGTGTGATTTCAATCAAGGACACAAGATAGCAAAAATTGGGACACCCCCCTTCATGGCTGCTGACTTCTAGAGACTGTAGTTGTGCCTCTCCAGCTCGCAAGCCTACACCAAGAGAACCCAAACAGCTCAAGTAGGGAGCTACACTAGATTACTAAGCCCAGGAGACCTGAGAGATCACACCAGTAGCACCATCCCCAAAAGAACCTGGGTAGCAAAGCAGTTGGATCTACAACTAAAACATTACAGGAAAATATGGGAAGACAAAAAATCAATCCCCAAAGGAAAGAAAAAGAGGAATCACCAGAAAGGGAGTTAAATGAAACTGAGGCTAACAACATACCTGAGAAAGAATTCAGAGTAATGGTTATAAGGATGCTCAAATGGCTGGATGACAAATACACACAACTCAATGACAAATATACACAACTCAATGAGAATTATAAGGAGCTGAATGAGAATGTTGCCAACATGAAAAGGAACCAAGAGGAGATGAAGAGCGACATAGCTGCAATAAAGAACACAATGGAAGGTCTAAACAGTAGACTAGAAGAGGCTGAGGATCGCATCAGTGAATTAGAAGACAAGGTAGGAAAAAACAAACAAACACAGCAGCAACTGGAAAGAAGACTTAAAAAGCAAGAGGAGAGCCTAAGGGAGCTTTGGGACAACACAAAATGAAACAGCATTTGCATAATAGGGGTACCAGAAGGAGAGGAAGAGAAGCAAGGAATAGAAAACCTGTTTGAAGAAATAATGACAGAAAACTTCCCTGATATTGGCAAGAAAAGAAACCATGCAAGTCCAAGAAGCACATAGAGTCCCAAACAAGATGAACCCTAAAAGACCCACACCAAGACACATCATAATTAAATTGGCAAACACCAACAACAGAGTAAGGTTCTTAAAGGCTGCCAGAGAGAGACAAAAAGTTACCTACAAGGGTTCTCCTATTAGAATATCAACGGATTTCTCAACAGAAACACTCCAGGCCAGAAGGGAATGGAATGAAATTTACAAAGTAAGGGACTGAACCCAAGAATACTATACCCAGCAAGGCTATCATTCAAAATTGAAAGTGGAATCAGGAGCTTCACAGACAAAAAAGGGCTAAGAGAGTTTATCACTACCAAGCCAGCAATGCAAGAAATGCTAAAGGGACTGCTGTAAAAAGAAGAAAGAGAAAGGCAAGAAGAAACACAAATATTAATGAAAAATATGACAAGAAACATGTACTTATCAATAATAACATTAAACATAAATGGATTAAGTGCACCAATCGAAGACATAGGGTAGCTGAATGGATAGGAATACATGACCCATATATTTTCTGTCTACAAGAGACCCACCTCAGAACAAAGGATTCACACAGACTGAGAGTGAAGGGATGGAAAAACATTTTTCAGGCAAATGGAAATGAGAAAAAAAGCTGGGGTTGTGATACTTATATCTGATAAAATAGACCTCAAAGTAAAGGCCATAACTAGAGATAAGGAAGGCCACTACATAATACTAAAGGGAGCAATTCAACAAGAAGATATAACTCTGGTAAACATATATGCACCCAATACAGGATCACCCAAATACATAAAACAACTTCTGGAAGATATCAAGGGAGAGATTGATAGCAATACAGTCATAGTAGGGGACTTTAATACCCCACTGACACCAATGGATAAATCAACTAAACAAAAAATCAGCAAAGAAACAGCAATCCTAAATGACTCATGAGATCAGATGGACTTAATTGACATCTTTAGAACATTTCACCCCAAAGCTACAGAATATACATTCTTCTCCAGTGCACATGGAACATTTTTAAGGATAGACCACATATTAGGACACAGGCAAAGTCTCTTCAAATTCAAGAAGATAGAAATCATATCAAGCATCTTCTCAGATCACAATGGCATAAAACTGGAAATCAACTACAATAAAAACAATCCAAAAAAAATCAAACACCTGGAGACTAAATAGCATGCTATTAAACAATGATTGGGTTACCAGAGAGATCAAAGAAGAAATAAAAAACATCATGGCAACAAATGACAATGAAAACACAACAATTCAAAATCTATGGGACACAGTGAAAGCAGTCTTAAGAGGGAAGTTCATAGCTCTACAAGCCTACTGCAAAAAATAAGAAACAATGGTAATAAATTACCTAACCCTACAACTCAAAGAGTTAGAAAGAGAGCAACAAGAAAAGCCCAGTGTAAGCAGAAGAAAGGAAATAATAAAGATCAGAGCAGTGATAAATGACATAGAGACCAAAAAAACAATACAAAGATCAACAAAACCAAGAGCTGGTTCTTTGAAAGGATAAACAAGATTGATGAACCTCTAGCCAGGCTTACCAAGAAGCAAAGACAGAGGACCCAAATAAACAAAATCAGAAATGAAAGAGGTGAAATAACAACAGACCCCACCGAAATACAAAGGATTGTTAAAAAATACTATGAACAACTCTATTCCAACTAACGGGACAACCTGGAGGAAACAGACATATTCCTAGAAAAATACAACCTTCCAAAACTCAATCAGGAAGAATCTAAACATCTCAATAGGCCAATAACTATGGAAGAAATTGAAGCAGTCATCAAAAAGCTTCCAGCAAACAAAAGCCCAGGGCCAGACGGCTTTACAGGGGAGTTTTACCAAACATTCAAGGAAGAACTAAAACCTATCCTCCTCAGACTATTCCAAAAAATTCAAGAGGAAGGAACACTTCCAAGCTCATTCTATGAAGCCAGCATCACCCTAATTCCAAAACCAGATAAAGACAACACAATGAAAGAGAAATATAGGCCAATATCCCTCATGAACATAGATACCAAAATCCTCAACAAAATTCTAGCAAATCGGATCCAACAATACATCAGAAAGATCATACACCATGACCAAGTAGGATTTATCCCAGGGATGCAAGGATGGTACAATATTTGCAAATCAATAAACGTGATACATCACATAAACAAATTGAGAGATAAAAACCACATAATCATATCAATTGATGCAGAAAAAAGCATTTGACAAAATCCAACACCCATTTTTGATAAAAACTCTTAGCAAGGTGGGACTAGAAGGATCATACCTCAACATAATAAAAGCCATATATGACAAACCCACAGCCAACATCATACTCAATGGGCAAAAACTAAAACCATTTTCCCTAAGAATAGGAACAAGACAGGGATGCCCGCTTTTACCACTCCTATTCAACATAGTACTGGAAGTGCTAGCCACACACATCAGACAAGAAGAAGAAATAAAGGGCATCCAAATTGGAAAAGAAGAAGTAAAATTGTCATTATTCGCAGATGACATGATACTGTACACAGAAAACCCTAAAGACTCAATCAAAAAATTATTAGACTTAATAAATGAATTCGGCAATGTAGCAGGATACAAAATTAATGCCAATAAATCTATGGCATTTCTATACAACAACAGTGAACTTACAGAAAGAAAGACTAAGAAAACAATCCCATTTACCATCTCACCAAAAAAATTAAGATACCTAGGAATAAACTTAACTAAGGAGGTAAAAGACCTCTACTCAGAAAACTACAGGACATTGAAAAAAGAGATAGAGGAAGATATAAATAGATGGAAGAGCATACCGTGTTCATGGATTGGTAGAATCAACATCATTAAAATGTCCATACTACCCAAAGCAATCTATAGATTCAATACACTCCCCATTAAAATACCAACGGCATATTTCACAGGCCTAGAAAGAACTCTTTAAAAATTCATCTGGAATAAAAAAAAGACCCCAATTAGCCACAGCAATCCTGAGAAAGAAGAACAAAGTAGGTGGGATCTCAATACCAGATTTCAAGCTGTATTACAAAGCCACTGTCCTCAAAACAGCCTGGTACTGGCACAAGAACAGACATATAGACCAATGGAATAGAATAGAGAACCCAGATATCAACCCAAACCACTATGCTCAATTAATATTTCACAAAGGAGGCATGAGCATACAATGGAGTCAAGACAGTCTCTTCAATAAATGGTGTTGGGAAAATTGGACAGATACATGCAAAAAAATGAAACTAGACCACCAACTTACACCATATACAAAAATAAACTCAAAATGGATAAAGGACTTAAATATAAGACGGGAAACCATAAAAATACTAGAGGAATCCACAGGCAGAGAAATCTCAGACATATGCCGAAGCAATTTCTTCACAGGTACCACTCCTAGGGCAATGGAAACTAAAGAGAAAATAAACAAATGGGACTACATCAAAATAAAAAGCTTTTTCACAGCAAAAGAAACCATCAACAAAACAACACGAAAGCCCACTGTATGGGAGAACATATTTGCCAATGTTATCTCTGAGGGTTTAATCTCCAACATTTACAGGCAACTTACACAACTTAATAAAAGGAAGATAAATGATCCAATAAAAAAATGGGCAACGGACCTAAATAGAATCTTTTCAAAAGAAGACAGAAGGAAGGCCAAGAGACATATGAAAACATCCTCAAAGTCACTAATTATCTGAGAGATACAAATCAAAACGACAATGCGGTACCATTTCACACCTGTCAGAATGGCTATCATCAACAAATCAACAAATGACAAGTGCTGGCGAGGATGTGGAGAAAAAGGAACCCTTGTGCACTGCTGGTGGGAATGCAGACTGGTGCAGCCACTGTGGAGAACAGTATGGAGTTTCCTCAAAAAACTGAAAATGGAACTCCCATTTGACCCAGTAATCCCACTTCTAGGAATATATCCCAAGAAACTAGAAACACCAATCAGAAAGGATATATGCACCCGTATGTTCATAGCAGCACAATTTACAATAGCTAAGATTTGGAAACAGCCTAAGTGCCCATCAGCAGATGAGTGGATTAAAACACTGTGGTACATCTACACAACGGAATACTATGCTGCTATAAAAAAGAAGGAATTCTTACCATTTGCAGCAGCATGGATGGAACTGGAGAGAATTATGCTAAGTGAAATAAGTCAGTCAATGAAGGAAAAATAGCACATGATCTCACTCATTTATGGACAATAAAGAATATTATAACCTGATGAACAAAAAGATAGATACAGAGGCAGTAAAGCATCAAACAGACTGTCAAATTACATTGGGAAGGTTGGGGAGGGGGGGGAGATAAGAGATCAACCGAAGGACTTGTATGCATGCATATAAGCATAACCAATGGACACAAGACAGTGGGGGGTGAGGACATGTATGGGAGTGGGGTTGGGGGGCAATGGGAAGATAGGTACACATGTAATACCTTAGTCAAGTAAAAAAAAATGGGGGAAAAAAGAAGAATTTGGATTACATTGCCTGTATGAGTTAGGGTAATAAAAAAGAACCCAGGGAGAGGATAGAATTGTAAAGAAAGATCCAATGTCTCAACTCACCCCCAACCCAACACACACACATATCAACCTGATATCCCAATTAGTCCCTGTACCTGATCTTCAAGCCCTACTCTGCCATTTACTGCTTGTGTGACTTGGGAAATTCACTTAACCTAGACCTTCCCAAAATTGCAGATGTGCCATGGTATGACATATCAGTAGGAGTCTCCATCACCATTTCCACATGAAACTAGGGCTCAGTGACTTGGATGACTTGCTCAAGGCCACACTAAAATTTTTGTTGCCATTTATTAAGTACACACTGTGTGCCAGGCACTGGGCAACACGATCTGCGTGTATTCTCTATAATTGTCATACCCTCTCTCTGGGTCTCTCTTCGGAGGCTATGTGGCTCCCGTGATACCTCATTGCCTCTCCTACAGCAAAGAGGGCTGCAGATAGAGGCCTCAGCATTCCCTCACTGCTTACCTGAGCATCAGATGAGGGCCGAGCACAGGTAGACGCCCAAAAACATGATTTTGCCTTTCCCTTTTGTAATGTCTTTTCCCCTCCAAGACTGCCTTTGATGCTAGCCTAAGGTCCCCTACATAAAAATGTTAAGAACAGAGTAAAGGGCAGTCCCAGCTCCTCTGCCACCTCAGCAATGAAGATGGAACAAGATGAGAAGGTGGCCTCAGGGAACAGCTAACCCTGTGGATTCTTTAGGTGCAAGCAACCACATGAGCATTATTATTATTATTATCATTTTCATAAATGATACAGTTCTTTAAAAAGTAAAATAATGTACACTAATGATGATAATTAGCAATAACATGACCAGATAATATAATTCTTGAATTCATCATGTTATAGAAACGATTATGGAAACAGACATCAGGCCTCCAATAACCTCTAAACTATTTTCATAGAGGGAGATCTAGAGAAGAGAGTACACAGATAGTCTAGTCATATTTAATCAGCAAATAATTAAACTTCCTTGACCCATGTCAGGGATTACTTCTCTGTTATGTGGACAGCTTCTTTCCTTCCTGTTTCTATGCTGATATATTGGTGCTGTGGTTTGGAACTTTCGAGTTCTCTGTTCACTACGCATCTTTAATTGGAGCCCTGTCAGGTTCAGTAACTAACTGTGTCATACAATCCCTGATTAATGATACTGTCCATCCCCTAAACCCAGGCTCTCACTGTCCACCTGGGGCCTGCTTTGGCAGAAAAAAAAATGTCTCTTCTTAGACACAAAGAAACATAGGCAGTCCCAGACGCATTTGTAAAAATTGCCCAGGCTTCGCTGACAGGTGAGTGGCCCAGGTTGCGTAGGGAGAAGAGACAGTAGCAGGGAGATGGGAGGGAGAGCACGCTTGATGGATTACTCCCTGAAAAAGAAACCCACAATTTTCTTGGCTTATCAAGAACACTGGGAAGAGGACATTGGTGCAGATCACAGGGTCCCACAGCACATGACAGGGGGATGAATAGATGATTCTCGGCATCTAGCAACTGCTTCTCAAGGGGGTCAGCAATGATGGGGACACTTCATCATACACCATCTGGAATTCAGTGTCACAGAGAAAACAAACGTTTCTAAGAGAATTCACTCTCAATTTCTCTCTGAGGTCCTGGGATTTCTCCTTCTACCCTACTCCCAATCTACATTTAAGCAGTACTAGCAACCATAGCAATGTATATGACGTGTCTTAGCCCTGTTGTGAATTTATAAATGGAACAAAGATGTTTTAAGAAAATGAGAAGGAAATGAGTAATCACCATCTCAGCAAAATGCTATATTTGGCAAGGACTTGTTTGAAGACATGTTCTGGCCTAAGTGGTGCGTTGCATGGGTGTACTCCATCAGCTGATTCCATCCTGTGTCTGGGAGATGATGCATGATTGACATTCAGGAGAAATTGCCTTCAGGAATGAGGAATCAGTGACATCACCCATTTGTCAGATCAGCCCACCCCAACCTTCCTACCTATCTACCCTGTATGAAGTACTGTAGTTAGAGTATGTTCAAAACAACTTATCAGGCCTGATGCCTGCAACTTATGCCCATCACACAAAGCAAGACTCTCTGAGATTGAACTCTGAGCAGCACTCAAGACGTTGCTGATCCTAGAGGCCTTAATGAAACTGCAGGGATGGCAAATTGTTTTCTTGGACAGCTCCCACCACTCCCCCTTATATCTCCTAATACCCTCTTTCCTTTTGAACAGTCCTTCTGGTGGTCTGAAGACCTTACTTCAAAACTCAGTTTTACAGTTTCTTAAAGTAGCTCATGCATTTCCCTTTCACTTCCTGCAACCAACATCTCCTTTCTTGTTTTATTATAATTGTTGGTTTTCTGGTCTGTCTTCTCCACTAGACTATAAGACACACACACACAAAAGGGATAATAGTCTTTCTGTTCAACTTTGAACCCTTAAAGCTAACACAGAATCATGGAGATGGCGCCTTATAAATTTCTTAGGTAAATGAATGAATTTAAAGCTCCTAGACCTGGATATCAGGAGACCTCTGTTCCAGCCCCAGCTCTGTATTTAAATGAATATGCAACTTAAGTCTAGGGCATCATCTATGAAGTAAGAGAACAAACCCAATGAGCAGTTGACACTTGTGCCCATGCCATGCTTAGTACAGGCCTGTGCAGCCACAGAGGATGGTCGGGGCTTGAGGGAGGTGTGGGATGAGGGAAATCCTGGGCAGGCCAGCCTCAGGTCTCCTGTCCCTCTTCAAACATACCACCCTGCCTTTACTTATTTATGTATCAGGCTCTCAAATAAGACTTTGTGTGCAAAGAGGGTTTAACAATCAAGACAAAGCTTTAAAACTATACAATTAGATACACTGTCCAGTCTTTTTCAGCTAGATTCCCCCAATCTATTAAAAAGGTCCCACCCTCTCAATCACTTGCTCCCAGTCCACCTCTGCAGACTCATCTTCAATCCCTAAAATAGCCTTCGTGTGCCATCCCAGCTATGCCTTTTCATGTGCTTGTAACCACCCTCTCCCATGTTTTTTTTGCCTGGCAAAGCCCAGCTCACCCTTAAGATACAGCTCAATAGCCTTCCTCCTTCTACCCCACTCCCCCATAAACCAAAGACGCATGCCCCCAAGAACCGAGCTGACCCATAGAGCTCCAAGAGCACCTCATAAACACTCTATAGTATTAAAACTGGCCATGTGCAATCATTTGTTTATTAAACTCTTTCCTGATTGAAAGGTAGATACTTCACAGTCAGGAGATCTGCTTACTTATTGTTGTGTCTCTCTCTGGTATTCACTACAGTGGTTAATTTAGTAGGCACTTAACAATGTGTGTCACATAAAGGAAGGAAATTAGGAAGTCAGAAGTTTCTTAGGAAATTAGTAAGTTAATTGAGAAATAGATTAGGGAATTAGTCCATAAATTAAACTACAAGTTAATGGGAAAACCTCTTTATTGGAGTAGAGAAGTTAGCATTTGAGTGTGAATAACCACTAGATTTAATCTTTCCAGGTGAAAGAATACTTTTTAAAAGTACTTATTTATCTAATGGCTTCTTCAGTGGAATGTGGAAGGAAATACATTTCTTGAGTCAAGAAACACTTCTCTACCGTTTGCCTACTCTCAGCTGGGTCTTTCTCCTTTTTACCTTCTTAAATTGGAGAATATTAGCCTTCTGGTTCTAAGAGAGTATTAGAGAGCCAGGGTAAGCTGTGAGTGAAGACATGAAATTAGAGGAGGGGGAACATGTAGTAATATTTTACGATAGTGTGGCATTGTCTCGGGCACAGTGGGAAAGAAAGTTCAACAGTGTTCGTAGGCTCTCTGGGGGTATCTAACCTTAGGCTGACCTAGTATGCCTGCATATGATAGAACCATGGACTCTCTGAGTTGAAAAGAATTCATGTTGAAAGGGACTGAATTTTTCTGAACCCCAAATCATACATCATTTGGGGTTCACAAGAGAGGATTGATAGGAAATATTTCAAATATGGAATCTCCTGGTATCTTGTCCCAATCTTCTTTTCTATGTGTAAATCCTAATTTAAGTGCTTTTTAGGCTGGCAATGTGTCAATTTAATAAAAAAAAAATAGTTCACGTATAGAAATAAAACAAAACACAAGGGATATGACAAGATGAAAACAGGGATACACTTACAATATACTTAAAGAGTGGGTAATGGAAAAGAATATCAGTTGCAGGCTATGAGAAATCACTCATTTCCTCTAGTCCTGATGAAATGAATTCTTCATATTTCTCAAGGACCTAGACTTGCTAACTCTGAACAGCTCTAATGGGAACCGTCCATCATGTGGTCTGCAGCATGCAGTCTCTCGTTGATGGCTATCTGGACCTCAACATAGTACTCTATATTGATTTTCTCCAGCTACATGGTTATACTATTGGAATCAATATGCCTCTCCCTCTCCAATCACTTGGTGGGCAGCCAAAGAATGCACTTTGACAATAGCACCAGCAAATGTGATTAGAAAGGTAACTCTGGGGGAAGAATTCTTTTTAAACACATTACTAAATTGAGTAAAGATTATTTATAAATCTATCTCTCCTTTAAAATAGTGATTCTCCACCCAGTACACCAAATCAACTTTAGGTAATAAATACTTTGCAATGCTTCCATTATGCTTGTGAAATACAAACTCGAGATAATGTTACCTTCTTGTACACTTAATTAAGAAAATTAATGTGCCCTGAGTATGAAATATAAATGTAAGAAAAGCAATTTCTAATAAAAAATATTTATTTTAATGTGTGAATCTGGGAGACATAATGTTAGGAGACATAATGAAGTGATCAGATGTTTGCCATCGTCTATAGAACCACTACAGATGCAACTGCTACAAATGTACACTCACATAGGTGTGCTGTTTGGTGTTCAAAGACCATGAGTCATGTTGCTGTGGATGATGTAGTTTTTCCAGAATGGTGGCCAACTCTTGGTAAATTCCAAACAAAACAAATTACAACTGTCCCTCAATTTACCCCATTGCTGTAGTCCTGGAAAACTCACTGTTGATAAAGCCGTGGAAAAATGTTTTGTGTTAATATGCAACATGGAGGTAGATTCAGAAATATAAACAGGCTTTTACTTGCATGATTGCCCACTGGCATCTTCAGAAGTCATGTGAGACACAGGACCATGCTTCATTCTGTGGGACAGTCCCACATGTGGCACAATGTCTAACAGCCCAGTTTTCTGACCATCTAATGCAGCTTGTGCCCACAATTATCATGAGAACCATAGACACTCCTACAGATTTCCAGAATTCAAACCCTAGGAGGCAGTAACCTTTGCTGAGGACCATTGGTTTGAAGTATTTTCTTTTCTTTTTTTTAAATATATCTTTATTGATTTCAGAGAGGAAGGAAGAGGGATAGAGAGTTAGAAACATCAATGAGAGAGAAACATCAATCAGTTGCCTCCTGCACAACCCCCACTGGGGATGTGCCCACAACCAAGGTACATGCCCTTGACCAGAATCGAACCTGGGACCCTTCAGTCCACAGGCTGACACTCAATCCACTGAGCCAAACCGGCCAGGGCGGTTTGAAGTATTTTCTACAGAGCTTCCCCACTCACCCAGATTCCAGCTGTGAAACCAAAGAATGATAGAACTAGAAGCTACCTTAAACCTTCTCTAACTGCCCCTCATTTTTATCCATGTGAGGTAAGTGACTTGCTCTTGGACACTCAGTTGTTAAGATAGAAAAACCAAGATTACCCTGTCTGCACTTTTTAAAAATTTCTTATTAAATAGAAAGATACCCTTGAATTTGTCTCTTTACATACCAGTTACTTGAAAATAGATAAACGACACAACATTTTTCAGTTTTTAACAGGATATTTGGGGTGAAATCACTCACTTCTCACTACTGAGTTTCAGTACTAGCTCCGATACTCTCTCCTGCCCACTACAAACATGGATTCCTGCATACACATAAATGGGAAAGGTTAAAAATATTATAAATTTCCTTACAATGTGTTCAAATGTATGATTACTGAGAGCAGAAATTGTCTTACATGGTTAGTGGCTAATTGATTTTTTCACCATTCTCCCCAACCTCCAGGCACCAGAATCCAAGCAGGACCTTGGGAAATGAATGGCTAAGATTCCATAAGCTCCTGCTCTGTGCACAGCCTGACTTAGGACAGCAAGGGGCTGGTCCCTTCCTAAGACCTAGTGAAGTCTTGGCTATTCAATTCTGATGATGAACTGAGTGTTTTAAAATTTGATTTGGCAGATCAGATATTAAGAAGAGACTGTTAGATTGTACAATACTGGATCTCCAAATTACGTTTTCAAACTGAGCCTGTTTCAAAAGTATTGCTTGGAGGAAAAAAAGAACCATTTATAAGCCTTATATATTATGAGGAGGTAAAGATAGGCAGAGAGAAGACATTTGTAGCATATAAATGTGGATCCTACACCAAAGAGGAAGAGTTAGTTGCTTCCTAGTCCTTCCTCGAGCTGCACTAAAGAATAGCCTACTTGGTAATGTGCCAACTCAGCTCTCTTCAGGAGAAAACACAGAAGTCCTCCAAGCGAGAAAGTCTCATTAGGTCCTCATACTTGGTGCTTATACACCCTACAATTTCCTCGTGAAAGAGTTCCTCAGGTCTTCTTCCCAAGACCACATCCTCTTAATTTCAGACTCCCTCCAACAATTCAAACATTGGGTGTTAGAAGCAGCAATTTAGAAAGGAGGAGGTTTGACTGCTCAGGGTGAGCCCTGTGACAATGAAGAGAAATAACTGACAATCCAGGAAGGAGATGGAAAACTGTTTTACAAAGTGAGGGAGGGGGGCTGACACAGGAACTCAAAATAAATAGCAGCCTGAGCCATCTAATGTAGGCACAGATGGCTCTGCTAGCCCTGAGAGCATCTCCATAATACAGAACAACATAACTGACATAAAAGAAAAGTTAGGTTATGCTCAATATATTTTGCAGCAAAAATTCAATATAGCAGGTTGAATCCTAGAGTGACGGAGAAGGGAGACCCTTCAGAGAGCATCCCAGTCCCATCCTTTATTTTACAAAGAAGGAAACTGAATGTAAAAGGCGGAACAGGTTTGAGGTAGACAAGAGCGCAGTCCTTCTGATCCTGGGCTCCTTGCATATGGACACCCTGACAACTGGCGTCACTGAGAGGAAGGAAGAGCGACATTGCATCGCATGTCATCATTCAATATGTCATTGCTTCTGACACTTGTTTTTGCTTCTCTTCATTGATTTCTCCCCACTTCAAAAGGAAAAGAAACCTGCTCTCTTTATTCACAAAAGAGTGAACTCTTGTTCCCTGATTTGTGATGAGAGAGCATCAGGGTTGCCCCTTAACAAATTGGGATTGGAGGTGAAGTTTACTTGGAGTTCCCTCTGACATCCTTCTCATTCCATTTCTGCTGTGTTTCCTCCAAGCTGTCCTACATCTGTCCTCCAACTTGGCACCTCAGCCACTGGCCCCACATCCAGAGCTCCTGCAGTGTAGGAAACTCTCCCAACTCCCAAAAGTCTGGTGTATCCCCAGCCTCTTTCTAATTTGGTCTCTAATTCCATTAAACATAGAATGGGGCAATGTACCAATGTTTTTCAAAAGTAAGTGGGGAGTGCCCAGCGCCATGACTCAGTGGTTGAGTGTCGATATATGGTCCAGGAGGTCACACTTCGATTCCTGGTCATGGCACAAGCCCTGGTTGCAGACTCTATCCCCTGTGGTGGGCATGCAGGAGGCAGCCAATCAATGATTCTGTCTCATCATTGATCTCTCTCTCTCTCTCTCTCTCTCTCTCTCTCTCTCTCCCTCTCTCCCTCCCTCCCTCTCTTTTCTTGACTGAAATCAATAAAAAAACCTTTTCTAAAAAAAAAAAAGAAGTGGGGAACTTGTTAAAATACAGGTTCCTGGTCCCCATCTCCTGAAATTATGATTCAGTAGATGATTCTGGCAGAGTGGACCCTGACCCTCCTAGCTGCCCGCCTGCACGTTCCCCTCCATCCAAATACTTCAAACTCTCTCTCTCTCTGCCATGTCTTTACCTCATATAACACCTTCTTTGTCCAGTTAACTCCTCCATATTTCTCAAAACCAGCTAATGTAGACGTCTCTCATCTTTGCTCTCATTCCTGTGTGTTTCCGTATCACTGAGCTTATCCAACCTACCATGATTTTCTGGTACATCTCCCCTTGAGGGTAAGGCCTTGTCTCACTTGTGTGTGTGTTTTTATTCCTAGCAGCCTGACAGGCACATAGTAGGCACTCTAAAATTGTTCATTAAATTATCTTTTCCATGTGGTCAATTTCCTTGTTAATAACTAGTCACTTATTTACATTTGAATTTTTTATCAGTCCCCTAGATATAGTAAAAGATGTTCACAAATCGCTCCAAGTATCACTCTCCAATGAGATGCATCTTCTGCAAGATGTAAAAATGAAACAGAAGAATTTTACACATAATCTAACCCTGGTGCTAACAGCTGTAGGGTCATAATGAGTTAGGTCCATATTCACTCAGGATATCTGACACCTAAGGAACAGTGACAGAGACCCATACAACAAATGGGGACTGTTCTAAATGAAGATCAGTTTCTAATAGTTTCTTAGAATTAGTTCTGATTGCCTTCCAGGCATTCAGGTTAAAATTTTTTCAAAAGTGAGGTTGGAAAACATTACTGGCTTTGAACTGATTCTTATACATAAAGCTCTGTGTATGTGTTCTTCAATCCCAGAGATTCCCAGTTTCTACCCAACATCGTTAGCCACCAAGAGGTTTGCTCATCTCTTACAGCCCACCACCGGTGTGTTTTGTCCCATGCAGGAGTTTGTTATGCAGAGTTTGGAGTCCGTGTCCCGAAGACCACAGGGTCGGCCTACACCTACAGCTATGTCACTGTGGGGGAGTTTGTGGCATTTTTCATCGGCTGGAACCTGATCCTGGAATACCTGATTGGCACTGCAGCCGGTGCCAGTGCTCTGAGCAGCATGTTTGACTCGCTGGCAAACCACACCTTCAGCCGCTGGATGGTGAACAGCGTGGGGACCCTCAATGGCCTGGGTAAGACCACCACACCCTCTCACCCCAACATGCAAACTTTCTGAGCCAAATAAGTGGGTTTTCCTTTCAGGATGCAACTTGGCAAAATGTATCAATAGCCTTAAATATGTGTTGGTTTGGTGTGTGTGTGTGTGTGTGTGTGTGTGTGTGTGTGTGTGTGTGTGTGTTGTTGTTGTTGTTGTTGTTGTTTTTGCAAAGTAATTCTTTTCCTGCAAATCTATCCTAAGGAAATCAGTCTAATTTCCATAAAGCTTTCTACAGAAAAATGTTCATCACAGCCTTATTTATAATAACAAAAATAATTAGAAACAGCCTAAATATTCTACAGTGGAGCAAATGGCTAAGTAAGTCATGAAAACATATTATGTAGCTTGAAATTACAAGAATGACTAGGAAAACTGTTGTAATAACATGGAATGTTTTTAATGTAATGGCATGTGACAAAGGATGCAAATCATACATGTATCATGTTAATAAATACATAAAAATAAAACAAATGATGTAAGAAGAACTGTAAGAAACTTCTCCATTGGCTTCCTCAGAAGATTTTTAAATTTTTCATAAATAAGCATGTATTAATTTTTAAATGAGTAAAAAAATTAATATATTTCTAAAATAGATTCAGTCTAGCAGAGGTCAAGGATGGCAATGGAACAGAGTGAATACTAAATGATCAGAGGCTCACAGAGCAGTTACCTTGAGACTTCAGATTCTGTCCATCACTTGCCTCCCACTTTCCATCCTGATGTCTGCTTTATGCTTTCACATTCATGGGAGGCTAAACATTAGTTGGGGAAACTTTGGGGTCCTGCCCCAGAACTTTGAGGAACTGATTATGAGGCTCTGTACAAGTCCTTTAACTTTGGTGTCTCTATCTGAAAAGAAGCAACAAAAATGCTGAGTATCCAGATACCATGAGAAGATAAAAATGTATGAAGACCACATCTCCTCAGTACACTAATTTCATAGAATTTTAAGTCTGCAAGGGTCCTCCAGCATCAGGGAGTCCAACCCCTAAACTTCACAGGTGAGGTCAGAGGAGCGAGGCACTTGCCCAGAGTCAGTCAGTCTGGCTTTGGGTCCTGTGTGCTTACTTTCACTGTACTTAATAGCAATTTAATTTAACTTGACCTCTCTGGTTACAGGCAAAAGTGTAGCTGAAATTCAGGAGCCTGACTGCTGAGGCAGTGCCTTTTCCACTCTATAGAGGGCAGGTGTCCACTGGCCAACGGACAAGACCTTGAAGGCTGTCCACTGGTCATTTTCTCTGCAGCCACATACACGTAAATGGAAAGAACACCTTTCTTCCAATAGTTTTCAAAGACACACATTTTAAATTTTTCTAATGATGAAAAAACTGCTGGAGTGGAAAGCAAAATTCATGGACTCTAAAGTGAACAAGAATGAAGATAAAACAATTTTCAAGTAACATGTTAGACCTATGTATACATCCCAAATATCCCAGGATAATCCTAACTTCAAATGTTCTGTGCCATGATTCCATAGGACTCTTGTAATTGTCATATCATATATCCCAGTTTTGGGTCTAGGATATCATGTTATTTTATCTATATACTAAAACCTTCCCAAATGCAAATAGACACTTGTAGACCACAGTGTAAGCACACACACACACACACACACACACACACACACACACACAGCATATCTCCTCCCTCTGTGACAATCTGACCACCCCTCTCAGAGCTGAGTGCAGATGCCCTGGGGAGGGGCTGGGAGTTTGCATGGCCTTTTTTCCCTCTGGACAATATTAACTCATGTCTTTCCCCTCTAGGGAAAGGTGAAGAATCCTACCCAGACCTTCTGGCTCTGGTGATCGCGGTCATCGTCACCATCATCGTCTCGCTGGGGGTGAAGAACTCTGTGGGCTTCAACAACGTGCTCAATGTGCTGAACCTGGCAGTGTGGGTGTTCATCATGATTGCAGGCCTCTTCTTCGTCAATGGGAAGTACTGGGCGGAGGGCCAGTTCTTGCCCCATGGCTGGTCAGGGGTGAGTTCATTCCTAAATCCCTATATACCTCTCCCATGCTCTGCCTTCCACGCCATGATGAGTCTAAGACATGTTTTCAGGAAAATGCTGCTGTGTCTCATAATCTTCACGCCACCCTCTTCATCACCTTTCATTGGAATGTTCTGAAGAAGTAAATCTCATTTTATTTTGGTTCACAAACATTTATTAAAATCCAATTTTATAGATATCTAATAGATTTGTTGTGTTGGTCCCTTGCAATATACCTAATACTAAGTGCTTTGCATGTAATATCTTATTTAATCTTCCTAATAACTGTGCAAGGAAATACTTACCTTCTGGTCTTGCAGGTGAAAAAACTCACACTCAGAGAAGTCAAAGATTTGCTATTAAGCATACAGTGTAGGTAAGCACAAAGGACCCAAAGCCAGGACTGTCTGACTCCAAAATCTGTAGAATCTCCCTATAGTTTATTTAGGTGACAGATAGTCCATCAATAAACAAGGCAGTAACAAAGGCCAGGAGAGGGACGAGTGGGGAAGAGATTAGTGTTTCTTGGGTATGGAACTAGGGAACAAACAGTTTTTTGCTGTTGTTTTTTTATTTTCTTATCTTTTTCCTTTTTTAATCCTCACCCAAGGACATTTATTTTATTGATTTTAGAGAGAGGGGAAGGAGAGGGAGAGGGAGAGAAAGAGAGAGAGAAATATAGTTGTGAAAAAGAAATATCAATCGGTCGCCTCCCGCATGTGCCCCAACCAGGAATTGAACCCACAACCTGGGTATGCGCCCTGATCGGGAATCAAACCCTCAACCCCTCAGTGCAGGAGACAACGTTTCAACCAACTGAGCCACACTAGCCAGGACAGGAAAAAACTGTTTTTAAATCTAATCCCAGCATTTGACCCAAAGTGGATAGTCTTCTGGGGTCTGAGGGCAGTTGAGTGGGCCTATGGTACAGCTTATAAATTCCATTCCACTGCACGGTTCACAAAGAGAAATCCACCTGATGTGGTCTGGGGTTTGGCAAGACAGTAGGCTGGACCAAAAGGGCATGTTCAGATCTCACCCCTGTGACAAGTAGTTCTAAGTCGCACCTGGATTCTTTCTCTAGGATAACTAACAAATCTTTACTTTATGAATTAATTGGTAAAATTCACCAGCCCATTCTTTTTTTTTAATAGTTGAACATAAATCAGAGAATTTTGAGCTGAAAGGGGTCTTTACAGCCACCAGATCCTATTCCCCCATTTAACAGGTAGAGAAACTGAGGCTGAGAGTGGCAAACCTGCCTAAGATGGTGGCAGAAGCAAGTCTAGGATTTCACCAATTTTGCTTTTGTAGCTTTTTCTTAAACTGTTTTCTTCCAAGATGTTCAGGGACCAGAAATCTCTCTGGGAGAACACTCAAAATAACTTCTGTTATTTTGAACCATGCCATGCTGTTCAATGCAGAGAAATAAGCAAGGAAACAATTTCAGCCAAGATTTCTAGTCTTCTGCTTATCTGTAAGAATTCCACAGAACCACAAAGTTTATTCCGCCTCTTTGAAATGAATAAGTCCTGAAACTGGTTAAAACCAGAAGAGACAAAGACACTGTTGACCCCATTCTGGATCCCTAAATCTGTATTCGCTTATGATACAAATCGTTTCTTTCCTATCAAAAAGGAGAGGGAAAAAAATTACGAGTGACAAAGAAAAAGTGTTTTTCAGAAACTCAATTGCATTTTTTTCATCATAGCACACAAAAATGTTCTCACCATTTTCTTAGCAATGTAAGAAATTATTGGGTCATGGACTTACTGTAAGACTTTGGCCAACAGCTAACTTCTGTGCTTTTAGGTTTTTTTCAGCTATCAAGTGGGAAGACTAATTTACCAAATGTTTGCAAAAGAGAATAAAATCTTGGATGTTTTTATATGCAGTGTGTAGCGAGCAATAATGATAATGACAGGAGGGAGGAGCTAGAATATATCCACTACCTGCTAGGTGCCCTTTGAATTGTGCATTGTTCTCTATGAATGTTATCTCATTCTTACAACAAAACTTTAATGCAAGTGCTGCTGTCTCCAAGTTACAGATGGAGGATCCAAGGCTCAAAGAGGCTGGGTTACTTATCTGAGGTCACTGAGCTAGTCAATACCAGGACTGAAATTCCTGCCCAGGTCTGGGTGGCTCCAAAACCCTTTACTACATCAATGCCCTGTGCATGATGACCCTCCCTTCTGACAGGTTATATTATTATTTCCTTTAAGCCTTCCCAAAATCATAGAGTCTTGGACCTGGGAAGAGCGGTCAGAGATGGCCTAGTCTCATTCTTCAAAGGGGAGTATAATTAAACCAACCCAGGTCAAATGTGCATTGTTTACCAAGATATCATGTCAGAGCAATTCAAAAACTTTTTTTAATTACTTGGATTATGTTAAATTTTCAAAATCTTCCTAGTAGCGCCCAATTTTGCTAAGTGGTTAGAAAGTCGGCCTGTGGACTGAAGGGTCCCAGGTTCGATTCCAGCCAAGGGTACATGCCCAGGTTGCAGGCTCAATTCCCAGGGCATGCAGGAGGCAGCCAATCAATGATTCTCTCTCATCATTGATGTTTCCATCTCTCTCTCCCTCTCCCTTCCTCTCTGACATCAATAAAAATATATTTTTTTAAAAAAATCTTCCTAGTAGCTTTCTTGAATGGCACACACTGTAGTCTAGGCCCCACGTGACAACTGGAAAAAGTAAATACCCTTTGCCCATACTGAAGAAGATGAGTCTTTTAGTCTTTCTTCTTGTACTTCATCCTGGGGTCTTTTTCTCTTTGGGGGTGTCCTCTTCCCTTCTTTGGGGCTCCACATCCTTCCTCAGTCAGGAGCCTGCCTTTAAGGAAGGAGCTCATTAAGCCAGCTTCAAAGGCTCTCCATTTGCATATTCCAGGTTCCCACCAGCTTTTATAGCAAGAAATGAAGATCAGAAATCAGCCATAAAAATCAAGGAAGATTCCGTTCCCAACACTTAACATTTTCTTTATGACAAACTCTTCCATATACAATTTTCCTTTAATCTTCACAACAGCCCTGCAAAATAAATACAATGATCTCCACTTTTACATCAAAATAACTAAAGCTTAGACCACAGATCTTAATCATAAAAGAGTTGAAATGTGGTCCCAGTTCTGGAGGAGCCAAAGCACTCACTTATATACTCTAATACCCCCTGGTAGTGAACACATGGGACCAATTGTCTTTTTCTTTTCTTTTCTTTTCTTTTTTTTTTTTTTTGCATTTTTGGCCACTGACCTCCAACTCAAACCTACCACCTTGAGTAGGCTTGCCATTGGCCAGCAAAAAAGTTGGACTGGGATTTTGGATTTTTCACTGCAAATCCCTTCTCCCTGCAGGAAATACAAATATGTGCCCTAATGGCTGTGATTAAAAGCACCATCTGAGCACAAAGGACATCCCAGTGTGAAGATGTTGCTGACTCATCCTCCTTGCTATCTGCCTGGCCTTGGATTTCTGCAGAGAGAATTTCCTCACTGGCGAACTGGCCTGGACCTGTTCTTTCTCAAGTTTGGTTTCAGGTCACCTTTCCAGTCCAGCAAGGCCACTTTGAATATAGATTCTATTTTTTAAGGTCCCTGTCTTCTCATGAGCATTTCATCCACCACATTAATAAACACACTCCCTACTCTGTTATCTAGCAATTGTCAATAAAAGTGAGTTGCCTACTTGGCTGCTGCATGAATTTCTTTACTCCCTAGGGAAAACCTGACCTCCAAGGGGATTAGTTCAGAGTTCCAATCTACTCTATTCTTCCTCTCTTTAGGTAGGATGGGATGGAGGAAACCAATGGTTTATAAACAAATGGTTTATAAGGATACCAATACATGACTTGCAACACAATTCTCAAGTACTTTGAAAGGGTTAATGAGCAATCTGTCCTCTGGCCATGGACCCCTCATAGGCCTACTCTTTCCCTGCTACAACTACTTCCTTCCAAAGAAAATAGCTTAAGGAATGGTTTACTCACTTACAGGTTCTGGGTCAAATGCTTCTTTGGTCTTGAAGAGCTTAAGAACAACAAACATTTTCCCCCTATATCAAGTAACTGCTGGCCCTCAGCTGAACCCCTGCTTCCATCTGCAAATCCTCAGCCCCTGAACATTGTTGGATGTGTATTCCCTCTATGTTATTTGTTCTTGATGCTATCTTATGGTTTTTCTTTAACCAAATAAGTCCCCCTACAAGCACAAATAGCTCCCAGGAAAATGGCTCATAGCAAGTATTTGTGGGGAATGCTGACAACCTCCAAAGGAAAAGTTCTTTTCCATGTCCTCCACATTTGAATCCATTTGCTGGAAACTAGTAGTACATTCCACTGTCACTGCAAACAGGCTGCTAATAGCTGGAGCATGAGCGTGGTAGAAAATGTTATTAAAGTTGTAGTTTCGTCTTGTTACCTTGGGAGTGAATTATATAAAGGTGCCTAATTACCTCCTAGGCATCTGGCAGATTGGCCAAGGCATGACATAGAGGGCTGCCTCATCCTAATGCCTCTCAAATAGCAGCAAGGCACAGGGGAGTTAGCTTTTAGGGACCCCACACACTGAGTAGCAGGCCACTAATGACATTGCTTTTGACAACTAATTAAGCAGCAGCCCTCCAGCAACTGAGACAGGAGCTGCTTCCCCACAAAGGTCTATAGAGGCACAGACCCATCTGGATCTCCTGGCTGAGCAGCTATACCAGGTTTACTTTGGAAAACATTTTCTGCTATGTCATCAAATTAAAAAGTCAACACTATTTTTTATTTATGTAAAACAGTAAAGGAAAGTTAGGATAAAGTACCAATGAAACCAGTAACACACACATACACTTCACCCACCAATTTTATTCACAGGTGCTCACCCTTAGGTACCACTCACATTGTCATGCATGGAAAGGTATTCTAATCATAAATACCAGCGGCCAGAGTAAAATGGAAAGCAGTTTTAGTGGTTACTTGAGTAGAGATACACCCATACACAGTTTCACTTCATGGCTCCTTTGTATTTACCAATCAGGGATCATTTGCTTGCAAGGAGATAACCCCATTCAAACTAATTGAAGTAAAAAGGAGACCTTATTTGTTAATTCCATTATCTTCTCCTTGATAATCTGTTCATTTCATCTACAACTTGTGAGGCCAGGGTCTGTTTGATCTTGGCAGGTGGGCTGGTTTTTCTCCCTTTGTCTCCACTCCCCAGATTCATTTTCCACCCATCATGCTCTGTTCTGTACTCCAGAAGACCCCTTTGCTATTTCCGGTTGGGTTCAGTCAATGAGAGATATCATCAGGAGATCAGAAGGTGAGAGGAGAGTAAGACCAGAGTATGTCCTCCTCGCTCCCAGCCAGCCTTAGCTCCTATAAGCTCTTCATTGAAATAATTTCATTTGAACCATCTCAGTTAAATTCTGTTTTCTTCCTAATGCAGTAGAACCTCCCAATGTCCTACCTTCGATCTCTCCAGCCTTCAACCACAATTTTTTTCTAGTTATTCATAGGCAAATTCAGGCTAACAGACATTGTCTTTGCAAACTTATTCTCTCTCTTCCTAATTTGATTATGTTAACTTTCTGGTATCTAATTATCAGCAATTGCCACCTATCCTTTCATTCACTTAGAAAATAGCATTTGTGTTTTTAAAAATAATATAGATATTTATTCATCTTATTCAGTTTGTTTACCTCAGTCAAGGCTGCATTTTGGGGTTGTGTGGTGTCCTCAAGACTCCAAGCACCACAAGGTCACACTCAGAGAACTTTTTGCTCATTACTGTCTCCACACCAAGCACAGTGCATGGCACGTGGGCTAATAAATATGTGTCAAGAACAAGGAGAAGAATGAGGAGGCGGGCAAGGAATTTGTTTGTGCCCCTGGGTTTCATCTGTCCTAGAAAATTTTACAAGTTATAAAAATACTACTGGTAAGAGATAATACTTATTGAGCAACTACAGAATTCTAGGACTGCAATTTATTATATTATCTCATTCAATCCTTGTAACAACCCTATGAGCTAAGTACTATCATGCTCTCCATTTAAGAGATAAACTGGGCTCCAAGAGGTTGGGAACTTGTTCTAGGTCACCAACCTAGTATATGGCAAAACCAGGTTTGACAGTCTACAAAGTCTGGACTCATAACTAAAGCTGATTCTACCCACGTTCATGGCTCTGGGATTCCCCCTGGAGCCTATAATATACCTCTCCTCCAAGTGCACGGTCCAAACTTCAGAATTGGAAAGTGTGCTCTCTGACTTCCACTGAGTCTTCTCTTCCTCAAGTTATACATCCCCAGATCCCTAGGTGTCCCTCACATGGTGTGTTTTTACAGACCTCTCACCTTTTTCTAGGATAGATTTGCCCCAAAATTCTTGTTTAGGACTCTCCCACACTCCTTTCCTCAGCAGTGAGCTCTTCTAGTATCTACAAACTTTCAATTAGACTTAGAACTGATCACACTAAAGAGGCACAGAACTGTAGCCCTGGAACATCCTAATTGGGACAGATGCACCTTCAGACTGACTATCACATCAGGTCACTGTACGATTTACAAGAGGGGTGTGTGTGTGTGTGTGTGTGTGTGTGCCCATGTGTGCGCAGGTGCTAAAGGAAGAGTAAGCAGGAAGCGGTCTTAAAGCAAAGCTTTGCTTGATTGGGGCAGCTTAGCAAGCCTGCAATCCCAGCATGTGTTCATCCTTAACAAACCGAAACGTTTTCTAGATAAGTGAAAGCAAGCACATTTCCAAGCCCGTGACCCTCCATGTACATCTGTTTTCTCTCCTTGTGTGAAGGCTAAAGACACTTTCCATGCCCTGAAATGAAGGACTTTGCTGGGGTGAGATTGGGAGTTATCTCCTCTCCCAGAGAGTAGCTCTCTGACTACAGAACTGCTTGTTTGAGAAGTTCTTTCTACTTGAGTTATTGGACTAGACCAGGAATTCCTAGATTTGGGGGATGGGTGGGGGAATGAACTCCTTGGCTGTCTGGTGAAGCCTGTAAAGTTCACCTGAGAACTGTGTTTATAAATGAATAACCTAATTACATAAGAAATCAGAAGGAATCAATTATACTGAAATGCAGTTATAAAAATATTTTTAAATTGTGATAGAATAACAATGTGCTTCTTTATTAGTACATCAAATATTAAAACATATATCTATCGTAATTTGAAAGTAGCAATGAGCACAACTGATATTCTAAGATCTCTGCCATGACCCTAATATGATAGAAAAATGATTGCTACCAGTGACAAAGTTATCACCTACATTCTTTTTATTTTAATATATTTTATTGATTTTTTACAGAGAGAAAGGGAGAGGGATAGAGAGTTAGAAACATCGATCAGCTGCCTCTTGCACACCCCCTACTGGGTATGTGCCCGCAACCAAGGTACATGTCTTTGACCAGAATAGAACCTGGGACCCTTCAGTCCACAGGCCGACACTCTATCCACTGAGCCAAACCGGTTAGGGCTATCACCTACATTCTTGATTGAAAGAAATGCTTACATTCCATCAGAGGTTAGTGAAAATAAAGATGTCACACTTTCTCAACAAAATTCACATACCCTCTGAATTGCACAGACCCAGGATAATCCCAGTTAGGGAACTGAAACATTGGAATCATAATGAGAGAAACTGTGGAAGAGACCAACTCATTTTGCAGATGAGCAACGGTTGCTTTTGAAGGGTTGAGATCTTCAATATTGAGATGGACCTTGCAAGTTCTAGAATTTAGTATTTTGTTTTTTACTTATTGAGAAGTCAGTGGGAAAGGTGAGAGTGAAAATTTAGGGGCAGGTGTCTGCTTGGCATGTGTTTTAATATTTCATCATTTATACGCTGAATGTGCAGAAAAGAAAAAAAAAAGGCCATGTCTCCTGGATCCCCTAGTTAGAGCTTAAATGCTTCCAAGTCTCCTCAACCCATACACACAAGTCCAGAAAAATCTCTCTCACCTCCCCCTAAAGGGACATCCCCAAGCATTCAAAGAGGCACATTTTTTTTTGCTTTCAGCTAATAATGAGGGTGCTAAGATAGGTGCATTTATACTTCAGTAGATTATTTGAAATAAAGTAGCACTCTCCTCAATGGAAATTTTTCACAGACCCCTTGACTTATCAAGTTCCAACCATCCCTGGAGTCACGCATGCTCCTGACAGACAGACATCCAGTAGATGTCACTGGATACCACCTCCCCAGCTTTACACAGCCAACTACCTCAGACTTTCTCCTGCCTTGTAGCCCTATTAGGTCACTGAAGCCCCCCAAAAAAGCAGAAGAATTAAACTGTCTCTACCTGTCTTCCCAGGGAAGACAATAGAATATCTGAAGATCTGAAAGTCTTTTACATCACTTCAGATCTAGAAGTTACCAAGAGATGATCTATCAGAAGCACTAATGGTGATTTGGGCAAGAAAATTCCTTGTGCAGACACCTGAGCCCACTACACTAAACGCCAGAAGTGCCTACCCCATGTCTCTGTGACAGTCACAAGTAGCTCCCCAAATTTACAAATGCCCCCTAGGGGTAGTCATACAGCCCCTGTTTGTGGTTGAGAAACCCTGGCTAAAAGCACAGAGAGATTAATGAGTTCTCCCAAGACATGGGGATAGCCAACTTAGTGATTTTTTTATAGTCCCACTTAGTTCCAAAAATGAGTTGAATGTGTTGAATGGCTTATTTTTATTTGGGCATAATTCTTCTTATTTCCATTTTACACCTGAGGAAATGGACCAGTGTCACACAGCTAGAAAGTAGAGGAGATCAGAACGTAAGTGTTTAGCACAAGTCCCACCATGTTACTCCCTCTGCCACTCAGTAATGTCTTCTGGGCATTGGTCAATTGTGGGTACCACATGTAATGCCCTGGTACTGCTCTGGTACTGACAGATGTCATCATCCCTACAGGTGCTGCAAGGAGCAGCCACATGTTTCTATGCTTTCATTGGTTTTGACATCATCGCCACCACTGGAGAGGAAGCCAAAAATCCCAACACGTCCATCCCTTATGCTATCACCGCCTCCCTGGTCATCTGCCTGACAGCATATGTATCTGTAAGTACCAAGACTTGTGGGACCCTCCTCATGGCCTTTTTTCATATTTGACCCTAAAATGTGGCTCTGGGGCTGGGTCCCCTTCTGTCAGGAAGTGATCCTTTCCTTGTGCCCTTGGTGTTTGTACACGAGTCCATGCTCCCTATATCTTCGCCCACCGATGACAAGCTGAAAATCAGGACTCCAAACTAGAGATGGGAGAAGCCCAGGCCTTCCTTTAAGTCACTGCCTCTGAGTCTCCATCCCCAACTGCCCTACACACAGGCTCCTGGTGTCCACTGCTGCCTGGGGATGGTGTGCTGGGAGTGGGCCACCGTCCAAGGATCTCAGATCATAGGCTGGCAGTAACGGGTGGGTGTGCGAGCAGAGGCTTTGTGGGCCTCTGTGCACCCTCCTCAATGCTCTTCTGTCTTCTGGGAGCTTCCCGGCAGTGAAGAGGTGAGGCAAGGCGAGGCTCCCTCAGAGTCAAGAGAGAGAGTGCATCGTCCTCTGAAGATGCTCTTCCCTTAAATGCTGGGGTGGGGGTGCAATTTCTTTCTGCTTTTGTTTCTTTTTAGAGGAGCTTAAGCTTACCCCTTATGGTTTCCCTGTCAAGGGTTGTCCTCATAATAAAGCTTTCAGACTTGTGTCCTCAGGATCACACCCTAAGATGCTCCTCACACTTTTGATCTGTCATCTCTCAGCTCCCACCCTAGAATTTCTATCACAGAGATAGTTCAGCCACATCCAAGATCCCCCTCACCCCTTGGCAATGGAGAGAACCAGCTGACAAGCCAACAGGTGTGTGTTTACACAAATACTCAAGGCCCTGAGGGCCCCACTCCAGTCACCACAATTAGGAAAGAGTCAGCAGCTGGGGTGCACACTATAAGTAAGCCCTGTGGCTCCTGCTGCCATAGCATGGGAAAAGCACCTCCTTCCCATCCCCCCAGAAAAAAAATATTTTTGAAAAATATGTTTTTATTGATTTTTTAGAGTGAGATGAAGGGAGAGAGAGAAACATCAATGAAAGACAAACACTGATAGACTGCCTCCTATTCCCAGTGTGCTTGCAACCAGACACACAGGGATTCAACCCGGTGAACTCTTGGTGCATGGGACAATTCTCAATCCACTGAACCACACTGGCCAGGCACAAAATAAAACCATCTTTCGCAACTACCTAAAGAAGCCAGACCAATGGATCATTAAGGCAAGCTGCAAAACGGGATTGTCCTGGAAACCAAAGGAAAACACAAGAGCTGCTTTGGATGTGGTTTATAGAAAGTCAGTTGCCCAGCCAAACATTCATGGATAGGTCATTTATCACCTCCCGCCATGCACACATATTACAAGTGGCTTCCTCTTATCTATATCCTGATGATCCCTGCAGTCAGAGTGTTCAGGGAGGTGTGGTGTCGGGGGAGCAGCAGAGACACTCTGCTATGCATTTCCTCTCCTATTCCTCCCTCATACCTTCACCTCCTCCAGGGATTGACCCTTGCAGCACCCACACAATAAGGTTAATAATAACTGCTTCTTTCTTAGAATGGCACTTCATAGACTACAGAGCACTTTCAGGCATCTACCAACCCTTTGCCTATCCTGATCTAATGAGGATAGAAGACACAACAGAAATTGCTGTAAGATCAATCCCACTCTCCTCCAGCCCACCCCACCCCACCCCCAAAGGGGACATTGAAAGTGGTGAGTGGCTGCTGTGAAATATTTGTTCAGAATGCATGGGCCTTAGCTATGCCTCAGGAGTTGTTTGTTCCTGTGCTGGTCAGCAGTCCGCCATTCCACCACCAGAAGAGCTGGATTGCTGGGCTGTGGTAGCCCATCCTGCTGTCCTCTCTCGGCCCATGGCTTCACTGGAAGTTCTCAGCTCCTGAGGAATAGACAAAGAAGTGATCTAAAAATGCATCGCTCTCTCCCTTTCAGGCTCTGAACTCCTTTCCTGATGCCAGCATTGGCCTTTTCAGGCCAAAGGGGAGCCTGGCTGTATGACTGGTGGCTCCATTGCCTGAGGCCAATTCTGAAGGGAGCGATATTATGGTAGATCTATAATGTATGAAGGGAGATAGGTCCTGGCTAAGTGATTCTTGATTAAGCAAAGCCATGGTGGTATTATGGCCCAGAGTAGGACTGGATTCTATCCTGAAGCCATTATTTGTTTGTTGGCCTGCCTGGCTCCTGGGACTGAGCCACAGAGAAGAAATGGAAATATGAGTCCTCATCTGAGTCTCATCAGTTTATTGGCTATGGCTCTCCTACACAACTATCTTTGGAGTTCTACTCTCTGGTCTTTGGGGTGACAGGGAGTACTGTTAAGACCTTATAGGACCCTGAAAGTTGAAAAGAAATGAGAGTCATGTCCATGTGGGCAGGGTGCTCATGGTCACTGCCAGGCCCTGGCTCCAATGCCTGTGGCTGCAGCTCCTCCCACTTGGGAATTGCCTTTCATTGAACTGTCAGTACTTTCATGGGGCTGAAATACCTGAAGACTTATTCCTCAGATATGAAAGGCCCATTGAAAGATATTAGAGGTGATCAGGTCTAGTCCACTAAATCCATGTGTGGGGAGAAAATAGAGACCAAGAACTCCAGAGGCCAAATGCTTATAAGGGAAGTTATGTGCCAAGAAGTGGCAGGTCCAAACTGCCGTGCAGCCCTCTGACTCTGAGTCCTCTGACTTTCTCTCCTGTGGGTCTTTCATCCATGCTGTCAGTGCCCTCTACCTCCAGCCATGTTTTCTCTTGTTTCAACAGGTGAGCATGATCTTAACTCTGATGGTGCCATATTATGCCATTGACACGGAATCCCCGCTCATGGAGATGTTTGTGGTTCATGGGTTCTATGCTGCAAAATTCATTGTGGCCATTGGGTCAGTTGCAGGACTGACGGTCAGCTTGCTGGGCTCCCTCTTCCCAATGCCGAGGGTCATTTATGCCATGGCTGGTGATGGGCTCCTATTCAGGTAAGGTTTATGCTCTGTGGAATTAATTCTATTATGTCATACTTGTACAGGGAGAATGTCACTCGCTGTCAGCCTCCCTGCAAGTTTGATGTGTGTGAGTGCCTGTCACATAGACTGTGGAACTTGTCACATACTGGCAAAGAGTTTGAGTTGAAAGAGCTTACGCCCTGAAACTGCTCCTCTATTGGACTCTGGGTCCCTCAATCCAGCACAAACTGATCTGTTCCTCTATCTGCCCCCTCTCCTGTTTGATATTGTATATCCCTTTGTAAAGATGGTAAGTGCCAAACTGTGGCACTGGGTGGCCTCCAGAAGGAAGAACCCATCCTGGGACATCTTAGGCCTGCCCTCATATTGAGGCCTGGTACCTGGCCCTGTCTGCACAGCCCCTCTGAAGTTGAAAAAGTTCAAAGTTTTCATCAAAGAGATAATAATACCCTATGAACTGAACCTAATAATAGTAACAACAATAGCTACCATTCATTGAATATTTGTACATCCCAGGTGCTTTGTATATAGTATGCCTTTAAGTCATCACAATAACTCTATTTAGTCATCACAATAACTCTGTTTTGCAGATGAGTGAACTAGATGAGTGACTAAAATCACACAGCTTCTGAGTGGGGAGCCAGGATTTGAACCCAAGACAGTCTAACTCCAAAGACCAGACTTTTAACCACACCAATATAGTGACATTTCCAGCTCCCTATCTTGAACATGAAGTGGTCTATCTGCCCCCAGCACAGAGGTGATGTGGCCCCATCTCTTGGTTCCCAGTGTCCACCATGGGAGGGGCTTGCAGGGAAGGCATTCTTTCCAGTGCACAAAGCAAGGTGTAAACCCTGGAGACCAGGAGCCCTTGGGTGCAGAGGGAACCAGCTCAGGGACTTTATCTCTGCCATTGGCTGTCACCTTCTGCTCCAGTTCCTCAGCCTATCCCCTGTGCTGCTATATTAGGGAAGCTGGACAGATCAGGGAGAATCTGACCAAGGTGGGGGTGTGACAACTACACACATCAAAGAAAATTAAAAGGAAAGACACTAGGGCTCCAAGAACGGTTTATTGTCTTGTGTAAATCCTGAAAATAAGGGAGGAGTAAAAGAGGCAGGAGTGGGGAGGATCATGAAGAGAGCAGGAACCTAATTAAGGTCCACAGGAACTGCTAAGGAAGCAGCAGCCATTCATTCACTCTTGTTGGTCTCCAGTTGGTAACTGGCTGAATTTAGCCTGCACCAATGAGTACTGGTTCCTAATTATTGTGCTATTTTACCAGCTTACTTCTTGTACTTTTGTTATAAAGCTGTGCATCTCAAGGTTTGGCATAAGTCATACTCTGGAGGTTTTTTTTTAATGCATAATTTGTTTAGTCCCACTCCCAGAGATTCTGATGTGGTAGGTCTCAGGTGAAACCTGAAAATATGTATTTCTCACAAGCTCCAAGGCAATGCTGGTGCTACTGATACATGGACAATACTTGGGGTTACACAGGTCCAGAGGACCCCCAAACATTTATCTCATCTAGCAAGTGTGTGACTTCTACTATCACTTCTTCCTAGCAAAGCTTGGATTTCAATTTAGGTTTCTGAAATACCTCCTAGATTCAAGATTCAATCAACCCTTCACATCACATAATAGACTAGGAACTTTAATAAAAAGTTTGTCTCAACACCAATGAATTAAAGTAAACTATTTTTAAATTGTATTCCAGGAACAATATCCTAGGGTCAGAAGCATAGCTGTATTTAAAGCAATGAATCCATAAGCCAATTGGAGGGACCGGATCAGGAGGAAGTAAGCCATGTTAGAGTCAGTCACCATCTGTAGCCATGTTAACCCTGTGCTTCGTTAACCTCCCAGGTTTCTAGCTCATGTGAGCTCCTACACCGAGACGCCAGTGGTGGCCTGCATCGTGTCGGGGTTCCTGGCGGCTCTCCTCTCGCTATTAGTCAGCCTGAGAGATCTGATAGAGATGATGTCCATCGGCACACTCCTTGCCTACACCTTGGTCTCTGTCTGTGTCTTGCTCCTTCGATACCAACCAGAGAGTGACATTGATGGTTTTGTCAAATTCTTGTCTGAGGAGCACACAAAGAAGAAGGAGGGCATTCTGGCTGACGGTGAGAAGGAAGTATGTTCTCCTGTGAGTGAAGGGGAAGAGTTTTCTGGCCCTGCCACCAACCCATGTGGGGCCAAGAACTTACCATCCTTGGGAGACAATGAGATGCTCATAGGTAAATCAGACAAGTCAACCTACAATGTCAACCACCCCAACTACGGCACTGTGGACATGACCACAGGCATAGAAGCTGACGAATCTGAAAACATTTATCTCATCAAGTTAAAAAAGCTGATCGGGCCCCGTTACTACACCATGAGGATCCGGTTGGGCCTTCCAGGCAAAATGGACCGGCCCACAGCAGCTACAGGGCACACAGTGACCATCTGCGTGCTCCTGCTCTTCATCCTCATGTTCATCTTCTGCTCCTTTATCATCTTTGGTTCTGACTACATCTCAGAGCAGAGCTGGTGGGCCATCCTTCTGGTTGTTCTGATGGTGCTGCTGATTAGTGCCCTGGTGTTTGTGATCCTGCAGCAGCCAGAGAACCCCAAGAAGCTGCCCTATATGGCCCCCTGCCTCCCCTTTGTGCCTGCCTTTGCCATGCTGGTGAACATCTATCTCATGCTAAAGCTCTCCACCATCACATGGATCCGGTTTGCCGTCTGGTGCTTTGTGGGTAAGCAACTTCCTTTGGAGCCTTGAGAGTTCCATTTTAAGGCATTGAACAGCTTATCCCAAAATTACCTTCTTGCTGGACTAGGTATTACCATTCCAAGAAAAATCTGGCTGGTTCTATGGACCCTTGCTTTCTGCATTAGAGTCAAGAAAGTCAGTTATACCCTTTCTGCCTCCTATGGTCTTGGTCGTTGGTTCTGAAGAATGATGCTGATCAATCCGTCACTTCCATGAATACTATTACTGGACAGTCTTATTATGGATAATTAATACCATAAAATGTCCACTTTTAATGAATCCACATAAAAAGAGGGGGAAATGGCATTATAAAAGTGAGGGTGGGAAAAGTTGATTGGCATTCTATCTTAGAAACTAAAAATTATGAAAAAAAGTATTTTACAAAATTAAGTTAAAATAGGAACCATGTCATATTTTTTAAATGAGTAAAGTATAAATTAAGTATGGATTTTTGGCATCATTTTTATCTGATAAAATTGCATTATGGCACCATTTAACACCCCTCAATTCATATTGACTTTCATAAACTATTCAAGAGTTTTTCATTCCCTGCCCTCCCCCTGCAAGATCCTTTTTTATCCTTTAATATTCCAATCATTCTCTTGGGAAGTACCCATCACGTCATCATCCTTCTTCTGTTGATAACTGACATGACTCTGTCAGGTCCTCAATTGTTCACAGCTTTGGGTATGAATAGAGTTGCTCTCTCTAAGCTCACTTTCATTGCCTTCAAGAAGTTCCGTACCTTCCCCAAGATTTCTAATTTTCCTTTGTGATCTACTTATATTATATTCACAATAGATGTTTATCATATCTAACAATCACTGATTTTATGAGATGGCTGGGGATTGGTACTAATAGTAACCTGAGAGGGATGTTTAAGTGAAGACTAATTTTAAAGTTCTTTAGTCACTATTTTTATGTTCCCTATACAACTTGGTAACCCTAGAATCTCTGTTAACAAATACTTAGTTAAGGAGGATCCTTAGGTGCTTTGGGGAATAGAAAAGCAATAGAATAAGTAACTCCTGCCTTAAGGAGAGGATAGACAAATATGCATGAATCAACCAGTCTGGTCAAGACAGTATAGAGACTCATGGATTAGTAAACAATCCACTCCTTGAGGCCAGGGATATAGGTGTTCAATATTACAGCCTCTGTGCCTGGAACATAGTAGGTGCTTAATAAATACTTCTCTATTATTGTAAAGCACTTATTAGATGAGAAACAAAGAAACTTCCTATCATAATAGCCGGAAAGGACTTTGAGGAGGTAGAATTGGAACTGAACCTATAAAGTAAGGTTTAGATAGAGGGAAGTGGGGGGAGGGGAGGGAAGGGCATGGTACTCAAAGGAAAGAGCACATGTCTTCCAGCAGATTCCTCTCCTCTGAAGGACATTCTGTACCTTCCTATAAGCATTTTGTTTCAATTTTCCAGTCTTCTAAGTCTCATCCCTTGTTAGACATTAGGGGGGATTTCTCCAGAGGACAAGAGCACTAACTTGTCAAAGTTTTAATCATTTGTATGATTCATTCACAATCTCTCTTCTCTGTTTAAACATTTTTCCACTGGAACATGTAGCTAAGCAATGGAAAGATCCTACCATGGGTAGAGTGACTGAAATGGGTAGAAATATTTTAGTTATATATTTGTGAAATGAATGAAGGTATAGACACAAAGATACATGGACTTACTAAATCATTGCTAGACTATTAAAGCTGGAAGGCGCCTTCACGTTCTAGGTCAATATTACCCACAGTGGGGTGACTATCCCATTGGTAATATTTGGGCTGATTTTAGAGAGTATATGGGTAAACTCCTTATAATTACTATACATTTTCACATTACTAGAAAAAATAGACACACTCGCATAAATCTGGTGTTTATTTTTTAATTTAAAAAGGGAATCAAATTAAGAAAACCATTAGTACTAAATAGTACCAGTGCTATATGATTCATAGTAATAATTAACATATATAGCACTTATCACATAGTCATTATTGTGAGGGCTTTACTTATATTAACTTATTTAATCCTCACAGAACTCTCCATTTTAGAGATGAGGAAACTGAGGCATCTGACTGAGGTCACATCGCTAGAATATAGCAGAGCCAAAATTAGAACTCAGGTAGTGTGGGTCCAGAGTCCATGGTCATAGCCACTACACTAAAAATGTGATATATAAATACCTAAAGTTTGAAAAACACTGATATAGTCCACCGCTTCCCCACTTGTCCCTCTCTCAATTTCACAGATGAGCAAACTGAACCTCCAAGAGGTTCAATTACATGATCAAGGTCAACAGGAAGTTATTTGTAGGGCTATTACTACAATCCAGCATCCCCATGCTCAGATCTGGGGCTCCTACTTCCCTACCAGGTGCCTCTGAGCAGACCTTTTTATTGGATCAGAAAGTCTGATATGTAATTTGTGTGGATCAACACATAACATCAGGCAGGGCTGGCTTCCGGGGCGTATGAACTGTGCAGTCACACAGGACCCCACACTTGGTTGAATGCTCTGTTGCTGCCTTCTTGAATTCTTAACAATTTTTTTAACAAGGGGTGCCATGGTTTCATTTTGCACTGGGACCCACAAATTAAGTAGCTGATTCTACATGATATCTATGGTCTCTGGAACCCCAAAGGCATTTTGCAAAGGTGGTGAGGTGGAAGGGACCCTTGCCTTTAGAGCAAATATCCCTGGATTCAAATCACAAGACTGCCAACTTTGTCTTGTGACCTTGGGAAGTTTGCTTAACTCCTTTGGGCCTCAGTTTATAGGTTACTCATCTGTAAAAATGCAGAAAATTTACTAGCATTGGAGTGGTGGCTGTTTAAATAAGAACATATTGGGGAAAGCAATGAGAACTATTTCTTTACTGCCTTTCTTTTCAAAACCTAAAGTGATTCATTGTCCCCCAGACTAGCTATCACATGCCAAAGTACAGCGTGAACCTGTTCTGACTCAGGCTGCCCTCCCAGTTATCAGAAGAAAACTCCCAGAGAGCCTTTTGTAATAAAGTTTTGCTGATAGCACAAACTTCAAGCTTGTTCCAGAAACCGATACTCCCTGACAGGGGAGGATGCCACCCTGCATCCTGGGGCCAGCCAGACGGGGCACAGGAGCCCACAGGTCAGCAAGCACCCAGCAGTGAGCTGCTAACTGCTTTGGCATGGTGATCTTTGAAAGCTGGTGTACTAGTTAGCTTCGCCTAGAACAGTGGTCAGCAAACTGCGGCTCGCGAGCCACATGTGGTTCTTTGGCCCCTTGAGTGTGGCTCTTCTACAAAATACCACGTGCAGGCACACACGAACAGTGCGATTGAAACTTCGTGGCCCATGCGCAGAAGTCGGTTTTCAGCTCTCAAAAGAAATGTCAAACGTTATACTGTTGGTATTTGGCTCTGTTGACTAATGAGTTTGCCGACCACTGGACTAGAACAAAGATACACACATAAGAATCACCTGAGTTGTTTCTAAAACATTCTACGCCCAGGATCTCCGCCACAGAGATTTTCTAATTCGGTTGGTCTGATATGGCCAATACTCGGGGTATTTTTTGTGTGCAGATCATTTTAACATGCAGCCCTGTTTAAAATGATCTAGAACAGTAGTTCTTAAAGTGTGCCCCCTGACCAGCAGTGTCAGCATCACCTGGGAACTAGTTAGAAATGCAGTTTTGAACCCTATCACCACCAAAACAGAATCTCCAAGGGTAATTTAGGTTTTAATAAGCCCCCCAGGTGATTTTGATATATGCTCAAATTTGAGAGCCACTCATCTAGAGAGAAGAATAAGAAGATATTAGCAAGCAAGGCAGATTACTTAATTATAAAACTCCCTGTTTTTCAAAATAAATGTTTGCCTATATAAAATATATCCATCCCACAACACCAAATTGGCTTATAAAGTCTTTAATGATATTATAGAATAAATATCCCACCTCTAAACCTCTAAGTCTCAAAAATTGCCAGATTTTTTTCTCTTAATCTCTATTCATAATATAGCTTTCCTGGGGAGAACAGTAGAGATATTTTTAAGTGGAGCTTCTTATGAAACATCAGGTAATTGTTTAAAGATTTGGGCTGAGTCATAACTTGATAATCTTCCTGATACATTTTTTACCCAACCCTCTGTAAATGAATCTTAATACAGCATTTTGTCATAATGTTTTCCTAAGCTTTAACCTTCAGAAGACACGACTCATAGAGTTAAATGAGGCACAAGTCCCAACAAGACTACCCAGCACTTGTTTCTTTTCTTCAGGAAAGAGAAGTAATCCAACAGCAAATGGTTAATAATCCCAACAAAATGAGCACAAAGCAGCCTTCATTCTCCTTTTCTTCTAGCTGATGCAGTTTTATGAAGACCTCCTTAAGGAGTTGGGCAGAGTCTCGGGGATATGAAAGTAGGAGGGACCAGTGAGAGCACTGTGCAATTGGGTTTTCAAGGGTGTCTTTCAGGTCAACTGTTCCCCATGGGCCATTATTATGGATCAATTATCTGTTAGACCAGTTTGTGGGCTCCCGTACCTTGAAGGCTGCCAAGTTTTCATCTGAAATGTTTTCAGTCCCTCTGAGGAAAACAAATTCTTGCCTATAGATGTAGAGACCAGATAGAACTTGTGAGTTGTACAAAGGGGCCCATATATCCTGTACTAAAACATAAATATTCCAAAGAGAAGACACCACCTATGGTCTTGGAGCTATCATCTGAAATCTTATTGGAAATTAACCAAAGCAGCCATTGTGATGAGGAGAATAGGAGGAAAAGAAGGGGGCCATGAATTGGGAATTGAGAGGGCACTGAAATAAACAAATTCTCGATGAGCTGTTCCATATATAAGTTTGAAATTCTCCCTGCAGGCATAGGAGAAAACCACTGGCTCCTTCAACATCAGAAGAGTAAGAAAAATCGTGAAGGCCAGGCTGAGGATGGCAACAGGGCCAGTGGGATTCCAAGAAGGAGGGAGTGTGGCGGTGGATTCTGTTATAGTCAAGTATGCCTGCTGGCAGAGGTGCTGTGCAGGACAGGGAGACACGTGGGGAGGAAGGGGCAGGGTGATGAACCCAGGGGCACCTGAGAATGAAGGGAGAGAGGCCCTGTCGTGGGCATGGGCAGTGCACCTGGAGCAGACTTAGAGCCATGAAAGAGTAGAGGCTGGGCTTCCTTCCCTCAGCATTATGTGTGTGTGTGAGATTCAGCATTATGTGTATGTGTGTGTGAGATTCAGCATTATGTGTGTGTGTGTGTGAGATTCAGCATTATGTGTGTGTGTGAGATTCAGCATTATGTGTGTGTGTGTGTGAGATTCAGCATTATGTGTGTGTGTGAGATTCAGCATTATGTGTATGTGTGTGTGAGATTCAGCATTATGTGTGTGTGTGAGATTCAGCATTATGTGTATGTGTGAGATTCAGCATTATGTGTGTGTGTGAGATTCAGTATTATGTGTGTGTGTGATTCAGCATTATGTGTGTGTGTGAGATTCAGCATTATGTGTATGTGTGTGTGAGATTCAGCATTATGTGTGTGTGTGAGATTCAGCATTATGTGTATGTGTGAGATTCAGCATTATGTGTGTGTGTGAGATTCAGTATTATGTGTGTGTGTGATTCAGCATTATGTGTGTGTGTGAGATTCAGCATTATGTGTATGTGTGTGTGTGAGATTCAGCATTATGTGTATGTGTGTGTGTGAGATTCAGCATTATGTGTGTGTGTGAGATTCAGCATTATGTGTATGTGTGAGATTCAGCATTATGTGTGTGTGTGAGATTCAGCATTATGTGTGTGTGTGATTCAGCATTATGTGTGTGTGTGAGATTCAGCACTATGTGTGTGTGTGTGTGTGAGATTCAGCACTATGTGTGTGTGTGAGATTCAGCATTATGTGTATGTGTGTGTGATATTCAGCATTATGTGTGTGTGAGAGATTCAGCATTATGTGTACGTGTGAGATTCAGCATTATGTGTACGTGTGAGATTCAGCATTATGTGTATGTGTGAGATTCAGCATTATGTGTGTGTGTGAGATTCAGCATTATGTGTGTGTGAGATTCAGCATTGTGTGTGTGTGAGATTCAGCATTATGTGTGTGTGAGATTCAGCATTATGTGTGTGTGTGAGATTCAGCATTATGTGTGTGTGAGATTCAGCATTATGTGTATGTGTGTGTGTGAGATTCAGCATTATGTGTATGTGTGTATGTGTGAGATTCAGCATTATGTGTATGTGAGATTCAGCATTATGTGTATGTGTGTATGTGTGAGATTCAGCATTATGTGTATGTGTGAGATTCAGCATTATGTGTATGTGTGTATGTGTGAGATTCAGCATTATGTGTGTGTGTGAGATTCAGCATTATGTGTATGTGAGATTCAGCATTATGTGTATGTGTGTGTGTGAGATTCAGCATTATGTGTATGTGTGTATGTGTGAGATTCAGCATTATGTGTATGTGAGATTCAGCATTATGTGTATGTGTGTGTGTGAGATTCAGCATTATGTGTATGTGTGAGATTCAGCATTATGTGTATATGTGTATGTGTGAGATTCAGCATTATGTGTATGTGTGAGATTCATTCACGTTGTTGCCTATAGTTTTAGTTTGTTCATTCTCCTTGCCATCTAGCCTTGCTCTGTGGTAATACACCACAAGGGATTTATCCATTGCTTCCATGGACATTTAGTGTGTTTCCGGTTTGGGGCTATTAGGAATAGAACCTCTGTGAACATTCCTGTACATGCATTTGGTGGTCACATGGACACATTTCCCTTGGGTTTCTGTTGAGTTAGAAGTAGAACTGCTGGCTTGGATCATTACATTTTTTAAGATATTCTTTAACAAAATGCATTCTGTCTCATGGCCATTATACCCTTGAAATAAAATTATTTTCCCCATTTTGCAGATGGGAAACTGAGGCCTAAAGTAATGTGGCTTTGTGTCAGTTTAGATTAGTTTCAGGGCCAGGGAGAGAATCTTTCCGTCCTAAGCCTGCTCTTCCTGGCCACTCCATAGAAAACCTTATTGCTATTACAGTCAACAGGACTTGTTGTGGTATAAAAAATAACCAGCAGCGTGGGAGCTGGTGGAGACTGCGCTGGATGGGAGGACACCTCAATATCATCCAGTCTTCATTTCTGCGTTGGCAAATGTGTTTGGAAAGTTGATCCCAGAGTAATAAAAATAAAAAAGCCTCTGGGCAAAACAAAGTGCCCCAGTTATCTGCAGCGGGCAGGGCTTCCTGATGGAAAGTGCTCCCCAGGAAGAGGCAGCTCCACCCAGCCGAGGTCAGGTGGCCCACCTCATCCCGCCCTGACATGGAGCTCTGAGCAGAGGACAGGCAGTTCCTGGGGGACTCCAGAGGTCAGGGACCTGCTCCCCAGCCTGAGTTTGTGCCTGCAGAATTGGAAACCTGCTGTTACCCATCTGCAGCTCCCCCAGTCTCTTTTTCAGAGTTGTTTTTTGTTCTAAGTTTTCTCCCAGATGATCCAGAGGACCCTTCCTCCCACCCCTCTCACTTGTAGATTTGGGGTCATTTGCTTAATTATCACAGAGCGGATCTACACAAGCAGAGCACGTAGGTATATTGCCTGCTCCTACTGAGGTGCCCTGGCATCTGAAGGCAGGCTTGGCATTTCTAAACCTTCCCAAGGCATAGGTGGGATGGGAACAGCACCCCCTCTGGATTCAAGAAATGTGAGTTCGGTGCTGTTTTGATCACTGATGGATTATGCAGTTCCTAGCTTCTCGGGGATGATGGACAAGAAAATGCTTTTTTTATAAAAGGCTTGATGATCACAGAGTGTTCTACTACATAACGAAAGCCCGTTCGATTGCTGAAGGCAAGGTTCTTCCTCCGTCTAGCCCGAACTTCTCCTGGGCACGTTTTCCACCAGGGAGCTCTGTCTAGAAAAGAAGCCAAAGCCTCCTTTTGAATAGTGTCCTTCACTGCAAACAGCTTTTCACAGGACTCACAGCCATTACTTTGACCAGAGCTGGCATGCAGCCCACGTGCCCCAGCACAGCCATGTCTGTTGTTAAAATACTGAAACACTTCTGCTGCTAACTAGTCTCTGCCTTGAGTGCCCCTCCCACCAGGACCCATCAACTAAAAAATTAACTCCTGTCCCACAGGGGAGCCTCCAGGGCCCATTTTTTTTGTTGTTTTGGTTTTTTTGTTTTGTTTTGTTGTACTGAAGCATAAATATTGATTCCCTTCTGATTTTCAATATCACACCTGCCTTTCACTTATTACAGATATAACATATGTAACTACAAAGTAGTGGATCAAAGTTTTTAAGGAACGGCCAAATTAAATATGCAAACAGAATAAATAATAGTATTTCTCAATTAGCCATCATATTCTCGAGGCTTGATTCCAAATGACTTCAGGCTTATGCCAAAACAAAATCCACTCTCAAAAAATAAAACTTCGCCATCTTTAAGTGTTTACAAAAGAATATAATACCAGTGCCAGTGACAACCTAAATATCAGTGCCCAAAACTATTTCACGCAATGACGGCATCACTGAAAAAAGTATATAGCCTCATAAGGTGAAGAGTTTCCCCCACGTATGTAATAATTCAGGGAAATTATTACTAGTAGATATCAGATGATATTAAACATTTATTAGTTTTTATTATTTTATTTTTTCCATCATCATTTATCTCCTCAATGCCCTCTTCCACCTCCACCCACCCCTGTCCCCCCTCACCATTGTCCATGTCCATGAGTTCTCTCTTTTTTTTATTAGTTTTTAAATGTGTAATGATACTACGTTAAATTTTTAAAGGAGTCTGTTTTAGAAATATATACATAGGATGAAATGGATTTGTTTCAAAATAATCTAGAGAGAAGGAATTAGGAGAGTGGGTGTCGGGGGGGAGCTAGTGATGTGTCCATGGGGTTCTTTATGCTTTTCTCTCCAATTTTGCATATGTTCAAAAAAATCTTCAAAATAAAAAATTAAGCAGAAACTTTTTCAGCCAGTCTATACTTCATAGCCACCCCTGGTAGATGGAAGCACCCTGAATTAGGGCCTGGGGAGACCCAGAGGATTCACAGTCTGACCACTAACTGTGGACAATCCTTTCTCTGTCCTTTGCCCAGTTTCCTGTCTGAAATGCACATAACCATAACCTTACACACACACACACACACACACACACACACACACACACACACACACACTCTCTCAAACAGGCTAGGAGGAATCTAAACAAGATAACATTTGTATAATCTTTTGAGCTCCTTGAGATAAAGGTGCAACATAAATGCATCGTTATAAGATCTCAGCACCCAGAGCTGTTGTGTGAAGTTTAGTTAAGATGATTCAGGATTCCCAGAATCCCCGGAGATTTTTCAGAAACTACCTCATGCTTAGTTCTCTAAGCCAAGTGAAAGAAGGAGCAGAAACAAACCCCCCTGCTTCCACACAGGAGGCTTTTAGCAGCTCTGTTTACTCCTCCGACACAAAGCCTTTGTTTATGTGTGACAGATGGTGGTACATGTTCCTCTCCTCTCCTCTCCTCTCTCTCTCTCCTCCCTCCGGCACTTCATTGGTTCCCTTCTGTTTCTTTGTCCCCCGCCACTTTTTCTTTTCTCTGATCCTTCTCTGCTTCCCACCACTCTTCCTGAATTGGCTCAAGGGTCGTCGGCAAGAGGGATAAAGGCAAACAGAGAGCCAGGACTTGGAGAATACTTTCTATTTATTCCGTCGGGCTGCAGGCACAGTTGCTTCTTGGTTTACAGCACTCATATTTGAAATGTGTTTTGAAGGCAGAGTGATACACCTTTGAAACTGTAGGGGGCTCAGAGCAAACATTAAAAGGCCCATAAATATTTATGTGGCAGGTTTCCATGGGTTGCATTCCCAAAGTAATCATAGTCAACATATTCTCTCTCTCCTCTCTCTCTCTCTCTCTCTCTCTCTCTCTCTCTCTCTCTCACACACACACACACACACACACACACACACACACACACACACACGTTCCTTCCGGGTTCAGCCACTCCCAAAGAACAATGTAGACCTACCCTAACCTCTTACTGAAAAGTCACTGCAATAAGCATAGTCTGTAAACCAGCCAGGGGAAAGGAGGTGTGAAGGACTGGACATGAAAGAGCCCTTTCTAGATCCATAGGGAATGCTGGTTCTGCTCCTCTGAAACCTAAGGGAGTGATTTAGCCTTTCCCAGCCTCTGTATCTTCTATAAAATGAAGGTATTCAAATAAATGAATGATCTATAGACTCTGAATATCTATGATCTATGAGCACTTCACAACCATAAATATCTATCTACCTGGCACCCCAATACCTACCTGCTGAAGGTAGGGGATGACCTGTCAAAATAGATGTCAAACCAGTGCTTGAATGAGGTGATGGGTGGCATAGAAGTTAGGGGCAATGGGAAAAGAAAAAATGGCAGTGGGTTCAGGAGGGAAATAAATAAGGTTGGAAAAGGGGATCAGAGAGGAAAGAATTGATATAATAGATACCAAGTGGGAGTAGGAGGCAAGATTTGGCACCTGCCTGGATATCTAGGAAAAAAGATAGCAAAAAAGCAAAATTAAGTGAAAGGACGAGGGTATCTGCTAATTCCACTTAGTCTCCTGAAATTTATTCTCAGGTCTTAGGCATGGTTCCACCGGAGGCATTCTTCAAGAAGCGGCATACTGGCCCTTTTAGAAGAGGTCTTAATTTAGTGCCTCATGCTACATAAGGATAATGCCTACCCCCCATGGCCACTCCCACCCCCAGACAAGAAAGTAAAAATCCCTGCTCAGAAAAATAAAGTCACTATTTGAGAAGTAATAGCTACATCTGCAAATCATTAACTCGAGGATTTATTACCAATTAGGACTATAAATCTCTGCTTACTTTGGCTGCTGAAAAGTTGATTTCATGGGGGGTTGGGGGGGGGGGGGGGTGATTTGAGACAAGGAAGAAGAAATCCAAGCTTAAACAGACACACTTTAAATTCAAAAGGGAGCAGGATTTTCTCAAGCACCAGAGCGGAAAGCAGGCTTGACCTCGCTATTCTAAGCAAAGAGCTCAGCAGATGCCTGCAGGGTTAGCAAAGCCAAAGGGACTAGTACCTCTCAGAAGAGGGTGTCGGGGCCTGGAAGGGGGTTGCATAACCGAGAGGCCCCCAATGGGCAGGCCATAATATGGCCAGAGTTGGTGGTGGAATACATACATCAGGAGTTCTATGTTCCTGATCTCAGGGGTTCTCAGACTTGGCTGACCATTGGAATCACCTGTGGAGCTTTAAAAACCATACATATGCTTGGGTCACACTGCAGCTCAATTAAATCAGGTATCAGTGGGCCTTAGATATCAGAGTGGTTCAAAAAATTTCCAGGTGACCCTCAGGTGCAGCCACGGTTGAAAACTACTGCTTAACTGGTCTCATTCCCACAGCAACCCCATATTATAGGTACAATGCTCTCATAGTTTACAGAAGATAAAACTGAGACACCAAGAGGCTAAGTAATTACACAGTGAATAGTGGTGGAGGCAGGATTGGAACCCACAGCTCACACTCTTAATCATCATGCCCTATGGCTTCCCATGGCTATAGTTCTCAGTTTTCGAGATAGAAAATGGGGCTCTCAAATTATTTTTAGATTTTGTGTCAAGTAATTCTAATAGAAATGAAACATTGGCCCATATTAATGCTACAGATTGACTAGAGCCGTGGTCGGCAAACTGCGGCTCGCGAGCCACATGCGGCTCTTTGGCCCCTTGAGTGTGGTCTTCCACAAAATACCACGGCCTGGGCTAGTCTATTTTGAAGAAGTGGCATTAGAAGAAGTTTAAGTTTAAAAAATTTGGCTCTCAAAAAAGAAATTTCAATCGTTGTACTGTTGATATTTGGCTCTGTTGACTAATGAGTTTGCCGACCACTGGACTAGAGAGACAAGTTTCTTTCCTTTGCTTGGAGTGACATCAAAACAAGGAATTGCCCTGGATATTTCATGCTTCTTAGGAATCCTCCTTCATTCATTCCACAGATATTAAGTGCCAGTTTTCTGCAAAGTCTATAAAATAGGACCTCTCTGTGCAGATAATCAATCACACAATAGCTGTTCTAAGGGCCATAACAGTGGCATGCACTAGACTAGGCGCTCTGGGAGGCCACAGGAGGGAGTGGGCAGCTCTGTGTGGCAGTAGCGTATTGGGCTGCCAGTGAGTGAAATATGCCAAGGGAGAGCATGGGGTGACATATGCATGTTGCTAAGTGGCAAAATAAAAGATGGAGGCATGGGATAATAAAATGTGAGAAAGTTGGGAATACACTGTTTCTAATCCATAAATATTTAACCCAAGGTTTAAAAAATGCAGATTCCTGGCTGGCACCTATACAAATGCAGTGAGCTGGATGTCAACAGGGGAGGTGGGGAATGGGGTGACTGGGGTGACCTAGAGAACCCACATCTTGTGTAAGGAGTCAGCTAGTTCTTATCTCCAGCCCTAAGTAGCCATACAGGAATATGTGTGCAGTGTTGTCAGACTTTTCTAGGGGAAGCTGTAAATATGGATTGCCTAATGTCCAGTCTCCCAATTTTTAATGGCCTTTCATTCCAGTCTCTTCCAAACTCAGTGTAGACCAAAGAAAACACATCGACCACCAGCCCTGCTTGCACCATGGAGAGTGATCTCCCACTCATCCCATGGATCCCAAAGCAGCTGCCTGTGCCTCTCAGTCACCTGTGCCTCTCCCTCCTGCAGGTATGCTCATTTATTTTGGGTACGGCATCTGGAACAGCACCCTGGAAATCAGCGCCCGCGAGGAGGCCCTGCACCAGAGCACGTACCAGAGCTATGACGTGGACGACCCTTTCTCTGTGGAGGAGGGTTTCTCCTATGCCACCGAGGGTGAGAGCCAGGAGAACTGGGGCGGGCCGTCCGAAGACAAAGGCTTCTATTACCAACAGATGTCAGATGCCACGGCCAACACCCGGACAAGCAGCAAAGCGAAGAGCAAAAGCAAACACAAACAGAACTCGGAGGCCCTGATTGCAAATGATGAGTTAGATTACTCTCCAGAGTAGGAGTAAACAACACAAGAAATACATAGAAATGGTGGTGATGTATTTTCAGTAACTTAACCTGTGGGCTAGAAGGTGAAAACGGTTTTGCCTCTCATTTCAAAAGTCCAGCCTTCCCCAAAGTCAGTCCCCAGTCATAGCCTGTCATTTGCTACTTTTGCTCTTCAGTATAGTTCTGTTGAAGGGTTTAACCTGGGTCCCCTGACTGGTCCCCTTACAGAAAAAAATTTTTGAAAAAACTAAGCAAGAAGCTACAAGAAATTCTAACTTAGATGCAACCATCAGAGCTGATGGCAGCAAATGTTTCCCAGGCCTTTGCTTTTCTGGTTGAATCGTTTTGCTTCTTATGGAGACCCCAAGAAGCAAGGAGAAAACCTCTTGGACCACACTGAGGCTGCAGCTCTTTGTGGAGACGTGCCAAAGCAGGTGGGTGTGGGCACAAGGCAGCATTTCTACCACCTGAGACCGCAAGGGCAACGCTCTGTGCTCAGTATACGGGCTGAGGGCGGCTCCCCCAGGCCAGGGTGGGCAGGTGGCATTGGCACTTCCTCAGCAAGCAGCATTTTGTCCTGAAATCTCACAAAAACAAATTCATGGAAAAGACACATGCTTCCTTTTATTCACCAACATTCTCACAGTCTCCAAAATATAACTTTAGGATCCCCCAAAGGTCAGGGACTCTGAAACCATTTCCCCAAAGGCTTCAGATTTATCATACAGCAGCCGTGCAGACCCAGTAATGGGGTGAGGAGCACCATCAAAGCTCTACGTAAATGCCCACAAAACATTAAATAACATCTCTTGCAGCGAAGGCCAGAGGGTGTTGGCAGAAATTAACTCCCTGTCAAGCCTTCTCTTATAGCCGACTCTAAGCTCCTGCTGATAGAATGGAAGGGGGCAAAGGTGGAGCATGATTTCATGGCACTAATATGCCTTGAAGAAGGAGGCTGTTTGTTTTATAATCAGATGAAAATCTTTACAAGGAGAAGTGACCCAGCCACTGAGATCACATTGCAAATTCTATTTCAGATTTCTAAAATTATAAATTCTGTCGTGTTTCTTTTTTTTAAGATATGCCACCATTTGATTGGTGGGTGCTACTCTGAAAACAAAACTGTTGAAGCACAGCTTCTTAGGTAATTGCATTCCATGAGATCACATTTCACTTCTGAACCTTATTCTTCTGGGGTAGCTCACTTTTAGACATGTATTTTTCTCCCTGTTATTTCCCAGAGCAATTTCACTGAAGCCCAGAGAAATAGCTACCTGGTGAGGCCTAACTCTGGGCCTTACGAGGTGCTCTTGAAGGAATTTCTCTGAAACAAGCTGGAGGAGACAATCTGCAATAGGAAAAGGCTCATGGTCTGTTAACTGCGCTTGGGTTGCAGGGATTCCATCACTGCGTTGAGATATGTACACATGTATGTGAAGGCACAGCTTGGGTTAAGCTAAAATCTCTGTGAGAACTTCTGAAAATGGGGCAAAATAGCAAATTCCTTACTCTCCTTCTCCTGGATCTAGTGTGATGCCAAAAGTTTTCCAGAACACATCAACAAATGTTTAAATCTGTTCTTTCTTACAGGTTGAGGTTAGTGCCATCTTGGCACACTGTAGGGTTATGGATGGGAAGCAGAAGTCCATTTTTTCACTCAACTCATCCTGATTGAGAAAGTACCACGTGATAAGTGATAGGAATGCAGAAAAGAGTGGCATGTGCCCTTGGAGGCTCCCAGCCCAGGGAAGGAGCAGCACTGCAGCCTGATAGTTGTAAATAAAACAGCTGAACATCACAAGTCCCCATGGCTGATGCACTGGGCTTTAACGTAGTATTTTTAAAAGGTCAATGGAAACTATCGTTTTAATATGCTTTTAAATAGATTGCATATCATACCCATAGCCACATGGCATTTAAGTTCAAATAACGACTATTTTCTAGACCTTCTTTTTCATTCTTCTATATTAATTGTTTATAACTCTAGTTTTCTGAGGCCATTTGTCATTTTAATGTAATGCTTAGCAGTGCTGTTGTTGTTTTTCTCCCCTAACCTCAGCCATAAAGATACAGTACCTGGTCTGTGAAATAGATCCTTGGGCCTTAATTGTAATCTAATCATCAGCAATTTTTGTGAAAATGAAGTTTCGAACTGGTTTTAGAATTCAACAAATCTGCCTAGTTTAAATAAAATCTGGTTAAGCTTGGGATATATCCAGGTAGATAGGGTGGGGCTGTATTCATTATAAATATTCAAAGAGAAATATGAAGGCAAAATCACAAAATCTTAATGTGGGTGAAAGAGCATCCTTTTACCAGAGAGGTTTTAGGTATTAAAGTCATAATAGCCTGGTGGCCGCTGTATGCAATTTCTGGAGAATGAGGAGAGAGAACACAAGCTTTGGACATGCCATTGGCATGGATTCCGTAAAGATCCTATGAACTACTTCATTTCAGAAGTCACTTCTCCCAAATAGTATCTCTATCATTTTTTTAAGCTTTAATCTCTTTATTTCTCTAAAATTGATTAGTATCTTCCTAGCAAACTTGGTTTTTTAAAATTAGTCAGTATGACAGAAAAAGGTTTTTATAAGGTAAACAGACATATTTTTCCTCATGTTCCCCAGCTCTCATGAAACAGTCCCAGATTTCACAATGCAGTTTTTGAATACCATCAATCACTAGGATGATTTTACTAGTATTTCCTGATAATTTTCTTAAGACCACATTTGTAAAACCACATTAAAAGTAAGATCACCTTATAAATAATTACCATATAAATTTAGCCCCCTTGAAAGGAGTCCAAGGAAGACCTACATTTTATTAAATTCTTCTCTGCAGCAAGACCTCTTCCAATGAGGTTACATCATGTGGATTTGTGGTTTGGAGCCAATTATTTGATTTTTTAGTTGTTGTTGATTTATTGGTACCCTGCTTCATTTCAAAAAGATTCAAGGTGGCTATTAAATTACATATAATACCCAAAATAATTAAGTAGGGAGCTGTGGGCAAACAAAAAGGATAAAACAAAGCTAGAAGTGTGGTAAGTACTGAAATGCAGAAACTTGATATGCAATGCTAATTGCCAATGAGGGGCAACTTGAAAAATAATGAGATTGTTGGTAATGACAGGAAGAAGTACAAATAAGAAAAAATCTTCCTCTATAAGGGCAGATTATTATAATAGCATAGGTTATTGAAACCCACAGATAAGTTTCAGGCCTGGATTTTACCAGGTACCTGTGCCTGGCACATAATGGATGTTCCATAAATATCTGAATGAATGGATGGATGGATGGATGATGAATGAAAGGAAAATAAAATATAATTTATTCAACAAGTTTTTATGGAGTGCTTATGATGTGCTATGGCATAAGAAATAGGGGAAATAAGATATATAAATAAAGAACAATCATGAAAATGATAGGTTAGATGAGGAAGTTATAATGTTCAGTGAGGGTTCAAATATGGAAAAGACCTCCTTCCATTGAAAAGATCATAGAGAATGCAGCCCTTGTGTTGAGCCTTGTGGAATGGACAGAATTTTACAGGCAGAAATGGGGGAGAGGCTGGCCAAGTGGAAGATCAGCATGAGTAAGGTGTAGAGTGTGGCTGATGGCTGTCTCCTGACTAATAATTTGTACTGTGCCTCCTTCAAGGGAAAGCAAGAAGCTAGTTTGGCAGGAGCTTATGAATTATGCATGATTTATGTATGTAACAGTAAGAAATCTGAGAAGGCAGGTTAGGGCTCACCCACAGATAGACATGCAAGTGGAACTGAGCTGGCTGGCTCTCCTTGGGTGGGGAGGCACTGGGGAAATGATGAAAGTATGAATCAGGGAAAGTTGGACTTTAAGAAGCTGGGGCAGTGACCTCCTCTGCCTATGCAAGGAGCTAACAAGTCACATAGACACTCCAAGTTGATTTACCATATTAAACAGAACAAATATCCATACTGAAGGCAATATATGATTCTTCCTTTGATCATTAACCTAACATTTAACATATGGACAGATAAGACAAAGTAATATGCAGCCGCTTTAAAATTCTCAACAATAAAATTTAAACAACCAAACCTGTTAAGTTTTTATTTCTATCTGAGCTACACAGTAAAACCTCAGCTCAAGATTTTACTTAGCTTGAGCACAAGGAGTTTGAGAATGAGCCTAAAAGCGTGGACGAAATTGCTGTTGCCTTTCCCAGCAGGTTTTCCCAGGTCCAGAGATGTCAGTGGAAGCCCACTGAGGGTAAACCACATGTTCCTCAGATTAGAATGTCTTGGTGGGTGGGGATGTCAGAAATCAGGAAATGTGTTTGAAGCTAGAGCTGGGGTCAGCTTACCAAGTCCAGGCAGCAGTTAATGGTCCACTCTTGGATGTAAGCCTTCAGGTTAGTAAGAAATCCAGAGAAGGCCTTCATTTCTCACGCTGGAGCGGAGGGGGTTGCAAACGAAACACATAATCCGAAGCTGGCCACTAGGGCTGCATGACAGCACCCCATTTTCATGCCATTTGGAACAAGACTAGTCAATGAAGGTGTCTCTCTCCAAAATTTTTACTAAGCTTAGGTTACTCTTGTGTGCAAGTACCTCCCTGATACTGAAGACCTGTTTGTCTACGGGGGCCTTCTGAAGGTCCCAAGAGAGAAAGGTGCCTCCTGGTAAGCAGTGATGTCCGGCCCTGAGACAGCCAATAGTTGTAATTAAACAGTGCGCAAGCGCAGAAACAGCATCCCAGACACCGGCCCCACCACAAGCAGGAACCAGGATGCTGTTTCACCACGGAGTTTACTTCATGTTTTTCAGTTGGAATGGTGATGGGTAGCAAAAAGCCTCTTTCATGTACATAATTGTTGTTCCTTGTACACTTGCATTTTCTCTAAGACTTTACAGGAGAGGCTGTTGTGATCGCTTTTCCTCCTTAAGAGCAACTTCCTGTCTAAAATGCTTTCCTCTTCTTGTTGAGCTTAATTCGTACATGCATCACTCTGAAACACCTAAGCTGTTGCCTTTTGCCAAAATTACTTCTCCAAGAAAAAGACATTCTTTTTTTAGGATTTAAAACCCAAAAGGGATTAGTGGATGTTTTGAAGTCTTTCAAAAATGAACCTATATCCTGCAGTATCAACTAAAATAGTCTTAGAAATCATTACACAGTATTCTACATGCATGGGATTGCAACATTCACATAGAGCTTTCACAAAGACAGCTTCGGGCTAGAAGTCTTCTGAAAGCAGATAGCTCTAATTTCTTACTCTTTAAGAACATTTAAGTGCATTTAGGTACAAAAAGAAAAGAAAATAGCTTTGTCTTCAAACTAGGAAATGGAGGCAGTGTGGACGTTTTTTCATGAGGGACTCCCTCTGTGCTTTTTTTTTTTTTTTCCTATGATGTGTTCCTGACTTGATGACATTGGCTAAAAGGAATTGTGGGTGACGTTAATTTCTCAGGAAGTGCAGAGTAGGAAGGATTGTGTTCATTCCAATATTGGAATGAGAGACTGCTCCTTACCCATCTCCTCCTGATTGGTCTTGGCAGTTGTGATGCACTGGTCTCACTCACACTCCCAAAGGCAAGAGTCTATACAGGAAATCATAAACCCCCACTTTCCAAAACAAAGACACTGTTAATGCTATGGTGGCACATAAATACCTCAACTGTCTGGGCTAACAGAAGGGGCTGCAGGTTTTGAAGAGAGCTTGTGTTGTTCTCATCCCACACAGTTACACCACCTAACAACAGGACTCGACCTTCTAGCTTTTTTTCACTGTGGAAAAGAAAGGTTACTGTTTAATTCATACCCAACGTTATAAGTACAGCCTGTAAATTTTACTAACTTGTTTCATTTTTGTTTGGTCCTTGAGAAGTACAACTTGCTTTTTGCAGCTGGTAATTTCTGGTGTTGTTCTTTGATATATCTTTGATATATATATATATACATGTATATATACATGTATATATACATATATATATATATATAACTGCTGTATTTGTTAAAGTTTGTTCGTTTTGTGGTTTTTAATTCCCATTGGTGCACTGTACAATGGGGTGTTGTAGTGTATCATGATGAAAGAAATAATATGCAGATATGTTATGGAGTATATTTTATTTTAAAATTGACTGTGGTGTTGACAATATATTGATATATCAAGATACTAAGGTAAAATTCTAAATTTACCAAAATGTGTATATTTTAATAAATGCATAAAGCTTTATTGTGTGCCTTTAAGTTTAAAAATGGGTTTATAAAAAAAAGTGAGAAACAAAAGTGTCTTACTATAAAATATCCACAGTAATGTAAAGCTTTTACCCAGGAAACTACCAAAAGAAAAAAAAGAAAAGAAAAAGAAGCTTTCCCATATTTTGTTAACCTTAACCCGTTCCAGAAGTCTGGTATATTCTTTCCATTTTAAAATGGAGATGAATAAGTGAATCTTGCCTTAAATGTTTCAATCAATTGTCCATTGTAGAAACGCCAGATAAATGAGCTATTTTATTTTATTTTATTGGTTTGAAACTAATTGCATTATTGTGGAAAATTTGTTTTCAGAATAAAAATATTTTAAAAACTACAGCTAACCGACTATTAAAATTTAAATTTGAGGAAAGTCAGTGCCATCCTACATTTTCAAATTCCATCTCCCTCTTACCAGTTTCTTCAAACAGGGTGCAGGGCTCCATCTGGACCCGGCTCACTGTGCCGCCTCCTGAGTTACCCCATTCTCAGTGCTAACTCCTATCACAGCCACACACCCTCCAGCCTCAGCCCACAGAGCACTCAGTTCCATTGCTCCCATTCAATTTGAGGACAAACTGGAAAAACATTGCCTGCCTACAATTCCAAACCCTATTGCAATAGCTTAGTGGTGGGTTAATCTATTTTATCTTTGGTAGTACAGGTAGTGACACCTGGAGAAAAGGGGAGTGGTGTAGCAGGGTCGCATATTTTCTACACCACATGTAGATGCGAGCACGTGTCTGTTTTCTGCAAACTCAGGATCTCCCTTGCAGAAGTTCACCTGCCTGGGTGGCAGTGGAAACAAACTTTAAATGTATTCATTTACAGAACCTCAGGTGTCTTCCTGTGTAGTCTCTTGATGATTGAGTCTCTTTGGGATAAAGGCTCAGTCTTTGGATTTCCTCCCCTTCCCCTTGCTTTTCCTCCAAAATGACATCTGGGAACAGAGCCTGTATGATCTCCTAAGTTGGGGGTGCAGATGAGTTGAGGGTGCTTTGAACACTTAATGGATGCTGCTACAGAATGGCTCCCTGGACTGCTCCCTGGACAGGTGACCACTGAAGAAAGACTAGGCCTTCTAGCCAAATGGGTTTCATAATGACATTCACTTCCAAAATCCACAGATCTGGCGTTCAGTCCACAGTGGTCCAGCACACCAGTGCTTATTTCCTTTCCAGCTAAGTGGCCCACTAACCCATCCAATATTTTTAGGCTTTCTCATTCCAAACGTGACGTTTCTGCCCATGTGTATGGACTCCAGGCCTTTGCTGGTCCACTGAGCCCGCAGCTCTTCCACTTTAGAACCCACTGCATCCTCCTGAGACCTGGGGAACCACGAACACTACCTCAGCCTCAGGTACCCAGTCACTTCCTTCACTAATGATACACTATTGTTTCCAGGCTCTGATTATTGAAGCTTATAACCAGTGGGATGCTGCAGCTTGCTCATGGGAACAGCTGTTAACTTCTTAGAAGTTTTGTGAGTCCATTGCTAAACATAACCATCATTAAATAAACTTTCAATTAATTATATTGAAAGCAAAGGTAGTGACTAACTATTTTACTACATTTGGCTGCTCTCAAGGTTATTTACAACTATTATATCTGTATGGGGAAAATTCCATATAATGACATACTGTTGCACATATTTTCCCAACTCCATGTTCAATGAGTTTGCTTTGGTAGCTTGAAATCAACCATGTTGGGAGAATTTACACCATGCAAATTGGCAAATGCTACAAAATCAGGGGGTGGGGGGAAGGTTGTTTTGTTTTTCCAGAGAGCTGTGTTATACATTTACCAGCACACTGCTTATATCCTTTCCAGCTAAGTAGACCACTAACACATCCAATGTTTTCAAGCTTTCTCACCCCCACACATAGACAGGGAGAACCAGGACAAGTATTTTTCCCTCTCCATCTTACCTCTATTTCTCTTCCACTCTCCCTATCCAGAGGGCCAGCAGGGGCTGGCTTTCCACTCTTCTTTCACTCTGACAAGGATTCTCCTACATATTATTCTCCTTCCCAGGAACAATAAGCCTCATAACTCAGTCTTACTGGTGGAAGGGTTGTCCATTTGCCTATTACATATAATATCCAAGAAGAATCACAGGACAACCTGGAAGTAGGAATTTCCAATATTAAAAAAATAATTGAATTAATATTTCAAAATACAACCTCATTACATGGATCTTAAAATTAAAAGGTTGTTTAATAACAAGTGTTGACAAGGAAGTAGAGTCTAATCCTTGTGCACTATTAATGGGAATATAAAATGATACAGCTGCTGTGGAAAACAGTATAGCAATTTTTCAAAAAAAAATAGAATTACCATATGATCCAGCAATTCCTCCTTTGGGTATATATCCAAAAGAATTGAAAGCAGGGTCTTAAGCTATATGTTCATGACAGCATTATGCACAATGGCTAAAATATGGATGCAACCCAGGTCTCCATCAATGGGTGAATAGATAAAGAAAATGTGGCATATATATACAATGGAATATTATTCAGCCTTAAAAGGAAGGAAATTCTGACACATGTTACATCATGGAAGAATTTTGAGGGCACTATGCTCAGTGAAATAAGCCAGTCACAGAAAAAACAAAACTATATAACTCCAATTTTGGAATACCTAGAGTAGTCAAAATCATAGAGACAGAAGAATGGTGGCTTCCAGGGACTGGAAGAGGAGAGAGTGGGGAGTCACTGTTTAATGAGTATAGAGTTTTAGATGTGCAAGATGAAAAGAGTTTAGAAGAGGATGGTGGTGATCATTGCACAACAAGATGAGTGCACTTAATATCACTGAACTGAACACCTCAAAATAGTTAAGATAGCAGGTTTTATGTTATGTATACCTTACCAAAGTTTTTAAAATTGAAAAAACAATTAAGAGATTGTTCAGAGTATCACAGCTGCTTTGGAAGCCTCTTCTCCTTAGGCTGTAACTCGAAACCATTTTAAAAATTAAATACCTCATTAGAAATTTAAGGGATCTTCATATTGCAAACATTACATTGACAGCTCTGTCACATTTTATGTTCAGCTATCAGCATTTCACTGACTGGCAATGGGAGTCCTTTCTGTGTCAAGTTCCTTCCTCTCCTGTACCCCTATCTGAGGAGAGGTTTCTTCCATTCTCATACTGGCCTCGATCAAATCAAGAAAAATTCCAAGCTACGAGGCTCAGAGAGAAAACCACACTCTCCATTTCTATGAACTAGAAATCTGAATTCTCCAAACTTTTATTACTTATACTAGAGGCCTGGTGCACAAAATTCGTGCACTGAGGGGGGTCCCTCAGCCCGGCCTGCACCATCTTACAGTCCAGGAGCCCTCAGGGGTGTCTGACTGATGGCTTAGGCCCACTCCCCATCAGTTGGACATCCTTAGTGCTGCCGCAGAGGCGGGAGAGGCTCCCACCACTGCCACTGTGCTCGCCAGCCGTGAGCCCAGCTCAGGTCTCCTGGCTGAGCGGTGCTCCCCCTGTGGGAGCGCACTGACAACCAGGGGGCAGCTCCTTCATTAAGCGTTTGCCCCCTGGTGGTCAGTGTGCATCATAGCAACCAGTCATTCTGCTGTTTGGTCAATTTGCATATTAGCCTTTTATTATATAGGATGTGTAAGCCTAATACTTACCCATCAGAGCCATTTAGAGTGTTTTCAGGAAGGGATGAGCCCTCTGTAAGTCAATTAACTGGATGACATAAGTATTGTGGCAGGCTTCCCTTCAGAAAAGGGAAGTACAAATGACTTATGACTCTAATTAACTTCAAACATAGGAACAGGAATACAATTTGGAACAGAATCCAAAGAGGAAATAGTCCATCCAAATTCAATTCTGGTGGCTGGAAGGCTGATTGGATTTCCTTCCTACCAGAGACACTCCTCACAAGGTAGAGAGTGTAGGGGTGGAGGGGGGTTCCTAGCAATGGGGTTTCCCTGTTCTATGAAGCTCTATGTCCCAAGCAGCCCCTTTAATGTATTGGAAATAAGTTCCAGGTATAGATACAATAGCCTCAATTTTCTCACCAGCCTTGTCAATCTTGTACAAGAACGTGGATAGTGGCCTAACCAACCATGGTGGGAAGTACACATGAAGATGTGCTGTGAGCCTGGGGGGCCAGTGGAGGGAGGCCACCTCTCCCCTATATGCTCCCTGATGCCCAAAATGGAAACAAAGTCTGGCATTCCACAATAGGAAAGAGATCTTTAAATGCTCTCAGTTAACTCTCCCTGAAGAAGGAACACAGGGTCGTAACTCATCCACATTGAGATCTGAATGGCTGATAGCAATTTCTTCTCAGAACACACATTTTTCACAAGTCATGAGAAAAGATTATGGTAAAAGGTTTATACCAAAGAATATATCTGTAATTGCAGAAAAAAATACCCTAAAAATTGAAATCAACCTAATATTCCAAGCTAGAGGTTTAAATAAAGTATAGGGTAACATCCATTCAAAACTGTCTTTAAAAAATGTTTTGTGACATGAGGTCATCATTATGTTAAACCAGTGGTCGGCAAACCGCAGCTCGCGAGCCACATGCGGCTCTTTGGCCCCTTGAGTGTGGCTCTTCCACAAAATACCACGTGCAGGCATGCACGTACAGTGCCATTGAAGGAGTACTCTAATTAAGTTAATAACAATGTACCTACCTATATAGTTTAAGTTTTAAAAATTTGGCTCTCAAAAGAAATTTCAATCGTTGTACTGTTGATATTTGGCTCTGTTGACTAATGAGTTTGCCGACCACTGTGTTAAACTTTTAAAGTAGGATGCAAATATTTTATATAGTATGTCTTTAGTTTTGAAAATATATATTTTATAAATGTGCAGAAAAAGATTTAGAAGATTATATAAAATGTTAACCATTATTTACCTCTGAGAACTCTTATTTAAGATGTTTTGCATTTTTTTCTTTATACTTTTCTGTTTTTTCAAGTGTTCTTCAAAACCTATTTTACTTTTATTTTCAAAAATAAAATGTTTTTAATCTTTATGTTCTTTAACATAAGAGCCTTTTTAAAAATTAGCCATGTTCTAAGTGGCAAACCAAGAAGACACCCTGGTGCCTCTCCCCAAACAATGACACAAATAACAGAAGCTGAAAATAATACGTATCAACTATAAAAGCAGTCCTACTGTACATATAGAAAATTTAAATTTTTAAAATCTGATTAAGAAATATTACAAACGAAGAGTCTGCAAACAATTTTTAGAAGTATAAAAATACAAACTATCTGATTAGTTTGAAAAAAAACTGAGTGGCATCACGGAAGATGGAGAACTGCCAAGTTTTAATACAAATCTTTGCAAAATTCATGGAGAAGAGTGACAGAAGAGTGTAATGACTGAGGAAGATAGTCAATGATGGACTTCTCCTATATGGTTCTGTGTATTCAGATGGCATAGCCTTTTTTAGCCAAAGCAGCTATTAAAACAAGTAGTAAAAATAATTAAACTAGTAATCAGACTTTTGAATGTTTGTCCTAGTATTAAATAATGAAGCAGGTTCAAACTCATTACCCTCCTTAAAATATTATCTATACTAATAAAAGCGTAATTAGACCATACAGCCAAACGACTTTCCGGACATCATTCCGAACGTTCTTCCGGATTAAGCCACGGTAGCAGGGGCTGAGGCAGAGGCAGTTAGGGGCAATCAGGCAGGCAGGGGAGCGGTTAGGGGCATCAGGCAGGCAGGCAGAGGCAGTTAGAGACGATCAGGCAGGCAGGCAGAGTCGTTAGGGGCATCAGGCAGGCAGAGGCAGTTGGGGGTGATCAGGCAGGCAGGCAGAGGCAGTTAGAGGCAATCAGGCAGGCAGGCAGAGTGGTTAGGGGCGATCAGGCAGGCAGGCAGAGTGGTTAGGGGCGATCAGGCAGGCAGGCAGAGTGGTTAGGGGCAATCAGGCAGGCAGGCAGGCAGAGTGATTACGGGCATCAGGCAGGCAGAGGCAGTTAGGGGCATCAGGCAGTCAGGCAGAGGCGGTTGGGGGCGATCAGGCAGGCAGGCAAGCAGTTAGGGGCATCAGGCAGGCAGAGGGGTTAGGGGCGACCAGGCAGTCAGGCAGAGGTGGTTTGGGGTGATCAGGCAGGCAGAGGGGTTAGGGGCGATGAGGCAGGCAGGCAGAGGTGGTTTGGGGTGATCAGGCAGGCAGAGGGGTTAGGGGTGACCAGGCAGTCAGGCAGAGGTGGTTTGGGGTAATCAGGCAGGCAGAGTGGTTAGGGGCATTAGGCAGGCAGGCAGAGGTGGTTTGGGGTGATCAGGCAGGCAGAAGGGTTAGGGGCAATCAGGCAGGCAGGTGAGTGGTTAGGGGTGATCAGGCAGGCAGGCGAGTGGTTAGGGGTGATCAGGCAGGCAGAGTGGTTAGAGGCAATCAGGCAGGCAGGCGAGTGGTTAGGGGTGATCAGGCAGGCAGGCAGGCAGGCCAGTGATCCCGGATTGTGAGAGGGTGCAGGCCCGGCTGAGGGACACCCCCGCCCATGCACGAATTTCGTGCACCAGGCCTCTAGTTACTACTATAAAGAGAAAAGGTAGTTTTTAAGATTAATAAATAATATGAAATAAATGTAAATGTTATTTCATTTTTCCATTCTCTTAATATTTTGGGTACATTTTATATTGTACATAATACATGAATACAGTTGTTCATCTATAGAGATAACTAAACATACATATGTACATCTAGCCCTAGCTGGTTTGGCTCAGTGAATAGAGTGTCGGCTTGCAGACTGAAGGGTCCCGGGTTTGATTATGGTCAAGGGCACATGCCCAGGTTGCAGACTCAATCCCCAGTAGGGGGCGTGCAGGAGACAGCGGATCAATGGTTCTCTCTCATCATTGATGTTTCTATCTCCCTCTCTTTTCCTCTCCGAAATCAATATATATACTGTATATATATACTAGTATATAGTATACATATATATATGCATATATAGAGAGATATATATACCCATATGTGTGTGTAACAAATAAACATACATATGTACATCTAGAGATAGAGGAGATAGTTATGAAAGTTTACAGAATGAAATTTTCTAATAAGATTTAATAGCAGAGATATGAAAAGTGCCCATAAATCCTGTACATAGAATTGTGAAGGAAAACACAAAAAGGGGAAAAAAGAACTCTGAGGTAGAACATGATCTGTTTATTTTGTAATAATTAAAGGGAAATAAATCATCTCCTAAAAATGTTGGTGTCCTAGAATTTAAACTATATCAGTGAGTGAAAGATAATAATGTGGAACTATATATATAGCTAAGAAAACGTATTAGAGGAATTATACAGGCGTGTAGTGGCATTTTCTGGCAAAGGCACATTCCAGTATCTTTCCTAATTTGAATCCATGAATATGATGAAATACTACTATGTTGCCAGAAAGTGCCCAGCCAGTTCTAGTGGGGGGTGGGGGAGGTAAGGCATAGAGGGAAATTAGAGGCATATTTATCACTTATTGTTATATTGCAATTGAAACGTTTTATTTTCTTCTCTCAAAGTCTGAGGAGCTTTTGTTTCCCTTTAACAGATTAGAAAATGGATGCATTTGAAGCTAATTTACTTGTGCCAAGATCTTCAATCACTGCAGAATGTTTACTCAATCTTCTTCACAAAGTTGCATCTCAAAAGCTGCTCCTTTTCAAGTCCTGAGATCCATTAATTGACCCTGGAGGTGAGGTGAGAAAATGTGGTGGCAACCAAATGAACTTTGATGGGACAAAGTAACCGGCTTACAAGAGACAATTGGAGGACTAGTAAATGGAATAACTATTCTCACCGTGGGTGGTAAACATGTGGAACTTGTTAACTCCAAGTGACAGTGCTAGCTGAAGCAGACATGGGTTCAGGAAGGGTTCAAATCATTTGTGGAGAATAACTCTACAGTTATTAAATAAAGGGTTATTAAATAAAATTAGGTTTGTCCAGGGAAAACTTCAGGCTTTGGAGAAGGACCTCAAGGACACGAATTCCACGCCTTCCTCCATCAGGGTCACCGCGGCTACCAGGCCGGACACAGAGCGAGCGAGGTTCTTTTGTTTTGTTTTTTATGAAATACATTCCCAGTCCTCAGCAGAGAAGTCTTTGATAACCTCCCAGGTCTTGGCACCGCCCACCCTCCTTGGGCCCAGAGGGAAAGTACATGACTAGGAAATCAGATCCCTGGCTCTCTCTTTTCCATACAGAAGCCAAATACATTTTTAAAAATAAAATCAAGGCCCTACCTACTTCTCTTCTAGGGGTTTTGTGGGATTGAAAGTAGCTCAGAAAGGCCTCCTGACTTAGAATGCTCTCTTACTTTCAAATTTTAAGCCAAAGCTGCTTAACTTCAAAAGGGCTCTGTACAAAAATCCTAACATTGTTTTCCTAAGAAGGCCTAACTGAATGATTGATATTTTGAGGGTTTTCCAGCCCAATGATTTTTTTTTTTTTTTTTTTTGGAAAACAGAGTTACTAATTTTGGCATTTGTTTGGAAACCAAACCCATGATCTGAACGCTGTCCATACCCGGCTTAACAACATTGGAAATTGTTGTGAAGCCGGTGACCACCGTGGCCCAGACCTAGCAGAATGTGTTCCCCAGGACTTACCTTTTGCATACAGATTATGATCTCTGTCATTCATTAGAACTTCAAAGCCTACCACAGTGTTTACTCCCTCTGGTAGCTAATTCCCCTTATTTCCTGAAAAGCCGTTTGTGTAGTAATGGAGAAAATGAGTCTACATTTCCTCTTTAAGGAGACAGAAATATTCAATAGCCCTCATACTATAGAGACTTTGCGCTCCCTTTATTTTCCAATTTTCCAACTGACTATAGATAAGAATTTAACCTACCACAAAACTAACATTTTCAGTTGGGAGAGTATGTTAAAAAATATTATGCTAATTTTGGATCTGTCCTTTCATTAAATGGCTTTCCATAGTAATTCATTCCACTTGCTTAGGGAATAAATTTCACTCAAAGGCTAGAGTAGTGGTGAATACTTCAGGCTTTACAGTCAGGCTACAAGGGTTATAATTCTGGCTACAGAACCTTAGGTAATTTCCTCAACCTCTGTGCCTCTGTTTTTTTTTTTTATCTGTAAAATGGGTATATGATAGCTCCTAACTCATGGAATTGTTAAAAATTAAATAAACAGCCCGGCTGGCATGGCTCAGCAGTTGAGCATCGACCTATGAACCAGGAGGTCACAGTTTGATTCCTGGTCAGGGCACATGCCCGGGTTTCAGGCTCAATCCCCAGGGGTAGTGGGGGGCATGCAGGAAGCAGCCAATCAATGATTCCCTCTCATCATTGATGTTTCTATCTCTCTCTCCCTCTCCCTTTCTCTCGGAAATCAATAAGAATCTATTTAAAAAAAAAATTAGATAAACAAATTCTTGTATGCTATTCTCTATATTTCTATTTTAAATTAAATGTATGCTTCTCTTTAATATCCTCTGAGAAAGATGCATGTTTTTGACATTTTCATTCTACTGTATTTTGTTAAACATAATTTAGTGTCATTTCATAAACTCCAAATGTGCTGTAGCAGTATGAGAACTGGTCTTGTCATTGGAAGACATGGGTTCAAATCTTGACCTTGATTCTCACTGGTTGTGTGGCCTTACTTCATCTCCCTGGGCCCCAGTCTCTTCATGTGGGAAAAAAAGGATGATACTGATGGCTGAATAGACTGAATGTTTGTGTGCTTCTCAAAATTCATATGTTGAAACTCTAATCCCCAAGGTGGTGGTATTTGGAGGTGGGCCTTCAGAAGGTAATAAGGTTTAGATAAGGTCATGAGGGTGAAGCCCCATGATAACATTTGTGTCCTATAAGAAGGACTAGATATCTTTCTCCTCCCTTCTCCATCCCCCACTCGCCCGCTCCGCCCGCAACCACCCACCCCCGTTGTCAGGACACAGCAACAAGGCAGCCATCTGCAAACCAGGAAGAGAGTTCTCACCAGTCACCAGATCTGCCAGCACCTTGATCTTGGACTTCCCAGCCTCCAGAACAGTGAGAGATAAATGTTTATTGTTTAAGCCACCCAGTCCATAGTATTTTGTTATAGCAGTCCAAACTGACTGAGACAGCTACACTCCTTGTAGAATTGTTAGAAGTTATGAGATAGGCTACAAGTTTCCCTGAAAATCCCTTCTCTTCTTCTTGCAGACTTAATCAAAAATTTACCTGGCACGAGGGCTGGCTTCATGAACATGCAACCTGTGTAGTTTCACAGGCCCTAAAAGCAGAAGGACCCCACATTGGGTTTCATTATCTACTGTCACCTTGAAATTTTTAAGAATTTTATCATCGAACTTGTGTGTTGCAAGTGAAGTATAATGGAACGATGGAGCATGCGTGTGAGCAGAGAAAATTCTCGTGCAATACACGTGCTCACCATTTCTTGACACTCTATTTGCATAGAGTATTCACAGTGCCTCATGAGCATAGAATTCTGGTGCATTCATGATGTGTGCGAGTTCAGCAAGGCTCTAAGCAAGTTCAAAGGTAAGTATGTGCTATGTCTATGATTGAGTGCTATGGACTGAATGTTTTTTACAACCACCCCCCCCCCAATTCATATGTTGAAATCCTAAGCCCTACACGTGATGGTATAAGGACATGGGCCTTTGGAAGTCAAGCCCTCATAAATGGGATTAATGCTTTTATAAAGGAGGCCTCACAGAGCTCCCTGCCCATTCCACCATGTGAGGACAACAGGAGAGTGTGCAAGGTGTGGACCAGGAAGAGGCCCTCACCAGGCAATCCATGCTGTTGCCTTGATCTTAGACTTCCAGACTTCAGAACTGCAAAAAGCAAAGATTTGCTGTTTATAGGCTGCCTAATCTATGGCATTTTGTTAGAGCAGCCCAAACAGACTAAGACACTGAGTAAGCAGGTGCACTGACAGTCCCAAGACCACACTAAACCATTCAAACCACAATTTGCTTCAAATACAAAAAGAAGGCAATTGAGTTCTAAGAAACATGAATGGCCCAGGACCCTATCATATCCTTGTGTAAATTTCCTGTTTAATAAACCACTTTACACTGAAAGTGATGACTTAGAAGGAAAGGGAAAGATAATGCAATTTATAGTTCCTTTTCATTTCCTTACTCATAAGTAGCTGAAGATAATGTTGGCAGAATGTGTACACATTGAGAAATAAAATAGAAAGCAATTGAGTTAGCCTTATTCAGTGTTTCCACTGTTCTAATAAGAAATAAATGCTAATACATGTAGGAGCTACCAAGTACAAATTGTGGAATTTTGGTTGTTTCCACATAAAAGTGAAACACTCTTTTATTTACATTTAAAGTAGGCATTGCATAGTATAAAGAACAATAAAATTATGCTAGTAATTTAAAACTTTAATTTTCTTTACTTAAAACATTTAATAGAAAAAAAAACACTATGACAAATCAAAAGAGAGCTCCACATTTTCATATTACACTGGCACCACCAATTATGTGGCAAGCCCTGATAAAGACTCTATTTCCCAGCATCTCTTGCAGCGAGGTGTGGCCATGTGACTTACTGCAAGCAGATTCCTGTGGCAGCTTCAGAGAGCCATCCCGGGAGATAGTGGACTTGGGCCTTTGATTCTTTTTCCACCTGCGATGTAGATTCTACCATTTTAGGCCTTGAGTTCAAGAGCCACCTTGTAGGGTTGGTGAAACAGTGAGTTGGAAGGTACCAGGGTTCCTGAGGGCTTTTTGAAGCAGAACCACCATAAAAGGCGAAGACTGTGGGAGGCCAAACTTTTACAGGCTGTGAAATGGAGTTCATAAAATGGCTCCTGTGATACCTATATTAGTAACTCGATAAAGCCTAGATTGTTGTTTTTATTGTTTGTTTTTTAATCTATTATGAAAAAAATATTCTTCATATTTTTCTTTAGAATAGTTCAACACACTCAAACCATCTAAAGTTCCCAGCATGGGGGTCACTGCTTCAAGTCTCCACTTTAGTCTGCTCACCCGGCCATGCTTTTTATGAGCATGTCGGTGCTAGCTGATTCAGCTGTTTCTATTGTACCTATCACAATACAAGATTATCTCTGTCAACTGGAGAGGGAGTTTTTAAATCATTTAGACAAGCAAAAGATTGATGCCTTCAAGTAAATTTCAGCCCTAAGAAAAAACAACATATTCCTCTGCAGAAAGTCTTAGTAGGACCTTGTACAGAGGCCTGGAGATGGCTCTTCTCTGCCAGTTCCTCACCGTCTTGTTCATGATTAAATCGATAGACTTTAGGGAGCTTAGAAATTGGCTGACTTTCAACACCTATTAAAAAGGTGCAAGCTTGCAAGAAAACCTAGTCAATTTTCCCTTTATACATTAAATATTCTGTAAACTCTTATCTTTAATCTGTGCAGTAACGAGCTTCTATTGGTATTTTATTTTCCCCTCTCGGTCAGGGTGTAACTTTCCAAAGTAGATTAAGGATGACAATGATAAGACGCTAATAGCACCATTATTCATGATATGCCTGACTACACCACTAGACTGTGTGAATTATTTGAGAGCTAGGACTGTCTTTGCGCTTCTTTTTTTATAGCTGGTGGCTGATGCATGGCTGGCACAAAGCAAATGCTCATTAAATGTTTGCTTAACTCATTAACAAATGAATCAAGGGATGAATATGTAAATGATACAATTTTAGCAGATGCTTATAAAGCCCATTTTAAGATGCCCAAAGTTTTAAGAGTTTGTTGGGGGTGGGGAGGAGTGGAGAACTGTGGTGGTGGTGAGGAGGGTGTCTATGAGTTTCAGTTAGGATAAACATTAGTGATGAAAAACCTTAGCCTTCTACCCTGCATAAATTTACCACAAATATAAGACTGTCTCAGGCTTGAGGTCTAAACCAAATGGTTCAAGTGACCCTCTATTAGGAGGAACTTTTTATTAAAAAGTGACAGTACCCCAGCTCAGACCAGCTTTGACCAAAAACGATGGTGCTGGCTCCAGGATCGCATAGAACTAGAGACCTGAATGTTGTTGGGCCCCTGCTATCCTTCTCTCTTTTCTTCCCTTTCTCTCCCTTCCTACAGAGAGGCTTCTTCACAAGGTGAACGACACCACGGATACTGGAAGCTCTCCTACCTGGAGAGAAAGGTCTCCTTCCTTCATTTCAGTTTGAAAAATGCCAGGAGAGAACTTTATTGAATCACTTGATTGGAACTGACTTGGATCACACATCCATTTTCTGGACCTTTCATTGTGGCAAAGGAGGAAGGTCATGACCCCAAAGGAAGTGGAGAAAACTGACATGGGCACCGTGGGACCTGTGTCTAGGCCACTGCCTAGTCAGACCTGATTTGGTTGTAACTGACAGAACTTGGTTAGGAAAAGAAAAGGAATGAGTGTGTAACCGAAGCGCATTTGTGAAGCTGGCCTCAGAAACAATGGAACCAGGCCCCCTTTCTCTTTCTCTTTTCTTTTTTTCGCCTCTACTTCCCTATGCATAGGGTCTCACTTTCCCAGACTCACCTTTTTCCGTGGGGCTGGAACCACGGAATGGCTTGAGGTCCTTGCTTAGACGCTCTGCAACGGATGCAAATCTGAGTTGTGCTCTAGTTTGGAAAAGGCCAAGGCAAGGGAGGAAGGCTTTGGTATAGCCCACGATGAAGGGAACAGAGGCACTCGCAGGTCTGATTGTGTGCTGGGAGGGTTCTGCTCTGCTCCTGGAAGCCAAAGCTGACCCACCAGGACCTGGCTACCCTGTCCAAGTGCTCTCTCATCTCCAGCAGTCCTGGGCCTCCTCATGCTTCTGAAAGGTCTCCTCTACGTGCATTTTTTCAGACCCTTAGTTGAAACATGCGTAAACAAGAGAACCCAGGTGACTCTTCCTTCTGGCTTAAGCACAGGATTATTGTCTAGAAGGCTTGGGGAAATGAGCAAGTGACTCCTTTTTTACCCAGCTTTGTCTTTGTCTCTATATATTATGTTTAATAGATTGGGGAGGAGGGGGACAAATAAAATAAAGAACAAGGATTTAGCTATCAATACTCCCAGAGTTTCACACTCCTAACCAGGGGCTGTTGGCATCAAGAGCGACCCCCAACACAAGGTCTCCTGGAGATAAATGCTCCTGTTTGGACTGAAGCAGAATTGTAATGAGGAGCAGGCTGAACTTCAAACCCCCAGCCTTCCCACTCCATACCTTTTCTCCTATCATAACTACTTTTGACATTTTTTCATAAACCATTTATTATAGCTATTTTTCTTTTTTAATCCTCACCTGAGGATATGTTTTTATTGGTTTTAGAGAGAGAGGAGGGAAGAAAGAGACAGAGGGAAACATGGACATGAGAGAGAAACTTCAATCAGTTGCTCCCCATATGTACCTTGACCCAGTATTGAACCCGAAACCTAGGTATGTGCCCTGACCAAGAATCAAACCTGCAACCTTTTTGGTGTATTGAACAATGCTCCAACCAACTGAGCCACCCAGCCAGGGCTCTGATAAGCATTTTCTTATATAATTCCATACCAACATTACTGAAATTTTAAATATTTCAAATAACTTTTAAAAAAACAACATATTAAATTGATATATTGCATTCTATTTTGGGGGAAGCCATAATAGAATGCAAGACAATAATAAACTGTTCTTAAAACACTTCTGGAATATGCAGTCCAGCAATTCCTTTCTAGGAATTTACCTTAAAGAGATCACCATGTGTATGTGCACAGATTTACCTATAAGGATGTTCATGGCAAAATTACTTAGAAAAAATGTAAAAGGGTATCAGGATAACCAAGATATTCTTGGGAACTCTTTGACTAAACCATGGTACATCCAAACAATGGAAGATTGTACCGTTATTAGAAATGTTGTTTTAGAAAAATAATTCAAGAGATAGAAAATGTTCTCTACATATTAAGATTTTTTTTATTTTTTTCAAATTTTTATTAAGGTATTATATGTGTACATATCTTACCATTGCCCCCCCACCCCACTCCCATACATGCCCCCCCCCAATGTTTTGCATCTGTTGGTTACTCTTATATGCATGCATACAAGTCCTTCAGTTGATCTCTTATTTCCCCCACCTCTCCCTAACCTTACCGCTGTAATTAGACACTCTGTTTGATGCTTTACTGCCTCTGTAACTATCTTTTGGTTCATCAGTTTATAATGTTTTTCATTATCACCAAATGAGTGAGATCATGTGGTATTTTTCTTTCATTGACTGGCTTATTTCACTTAGCATAATGTTCTCTAATATTAAGATTTTTTAAAGCAGGTTACAAAACTCTATGTAGAATGTGTTAGTGGTTTTGTTTTAAAATAAAATGATGACCAAGAATATATAAAAAAGAAATCACTCCAATGATGAAATGATGGGTACATTTTATTTTCATATTTGTATTTTTCTACAGTGTTCAAAAATCCCCTATTACTCCAGTTGTGAGGCTAGATCAACAGCATCAGCATCCCCTGAGAGCTGTCAGAAATGCAGAATCCCAGACCTGCTGGGTCAAAATGTGCATGTTAACAAGGTCCCCAGGTGATCTGTATGCACTTTCCAGTTTGAAAAGCAAAGCTGTATATCACTCAACATAAGAGAAATAACCGTTTTACTTAAAGAAAGCCCCAGACTGTGATAACTGATGCTCCTTGCTCTTTGGGAGGTAATTTGGATATGAAGCATAAGTGATGCTTACCTCGCACAACCCTCTAGAAGTGGCTTAACATTTCCACATTTTTCATTTCAACAATGGGGCACGGAGCAGTGACAGGTCCCTCCGTCTCCATTCCCTCCCCCAGCCACAGGGCCACAAAGCCTGAGCTCTCAGAGTCTGCGTTGAGGTAGAGAAATATAGATTCCTCAAGAGCTGCTATTCAAGCCACAAGCAGCATGTGCCAATGTTCCCCCCACAATCCGGGTTCAGTCTCCCTTCGGCTGCACATCTGGCCGTCACACACTCTTTTGTGGGGACATCTCAATGGCAGCACTGAGGCTGCTTCTCCCCGGGCCAGCCCCACAGTGGCCTCCCTGTCCTCCCAGCATGTGATGTCATGAGCACGAATGTCCTGCCAAACATTTAAGATGTTGCAGTTCACATTGTGTACAGTGTATAGAGAAACACTGACACGCAAGTTTGAAATTTAAAAAAACACACACACAGGGCAAGATACAACCAAACCTTGTTCTATTGTCATCCCACACCACCCATCCAGCACAAATATGTGACTTGTATTCTTCAGTACACAATCTTCTCCCTTTTTTGTTGCCGTCTTGTAACTAGCACCCCTAGATTCAGAGATTCCCTTGAAACATTCTTTTTCTAATTTGGTTTACATTAAATTCTTGGAAAGCAGGAGCTAATCTGGTCCATTTCAAACTGAGGATCCCCTGCATGTGGTTTTCCCAGAATAAGCCAGAGTGGAGGGAAGCTGGATGTGACTCTCAAAGTCATCTCCCTGCTGAGGACCAGCCAGGAGGGACAAAGAGGGGGAAGGCATGAGAAGAAGCCTGTCCCTCACTGCTTCTCCAAGTGTGGCATGGGGACCACCTCATCAGAATTAGAGGGCATGCAATAAAAATGCAGATTTGGGGGTTCCCACCCAGAGTTCATCTCTGGAGGTGAAGAGGGTGAATCTGCATTTTACCTGTCTTTATAGTAGTGATTCTTAAGTTGGCAAACTAGGGCTTTAGAGTTAGAATTACATTGAATTTTAAGTCTATAGAGTGGCTATCTGACCTTGACAAGCTAAACTCTCTAAATCTCATTTTCCTCACCTATTCAGCGGGGACTGTGGAATCCTTAAAGGTGTGAAGTTCCTGGCACTAACAGGTCTCAAGAACATGAATTCCCTTTTCCCTATTATTCAGGTAGAGCACTTTGGGTCTGCCATTTTACCTGCGATCAGAGTCATTGTCTTCCACCCGGTGACTATTATTGACACTGTTATTGCCAGATTCTAATGGAGCTCCAATAAGAGCAGATAAAATCATCAAGGCTGAATCCCTCTTCGTGGTTACTGAGGCAGACCTGTTGTTCTATACTGTGCTGTCCAATCCAATAGCCACAATCCCCATGGGGCCACTCAGCACTTAAGGAGTGACCAGTCCAATTGAGATGTGCTGTCAGGATCAGATATACACAAGAATCTAAAGGTTTCATACAAAAAGAAGGGTGTAAAATATCCCATTAATAATTGTTTACATATTAATATAATATTTTGGCTGTATTGGATTACATGCAATACATTAAAATTAATGTCACTTGTTTATTTTTAGTTTTCTTAAGATTGGCCCTAGAAAGTTTTAAATTACATATATGGCATATATATTTCTACTGAACAGATAGATATTTCTCTTTCTCACACTGGAGTTATGACCTACAAATGGAATTCCCTAGTTTGGTCAGCTAGGAGAGATCTGTGGTGTCTCTTCTGCTACAGGGAAAAGTGGGGCTCATGGAGCACACCCCTCCCATGAGAAAGCAAGCAGCAGCCTCAGGGAAGGAGGTGGTTGAGTTGGCACAACCATCTGTAAGAGAAAAGGAAAGAGACTCAACACTCTGATTCAAGCCGGTGGCTATAAGGAGGGGGGGTATGGGGCCAAAGCTTTACATGCCCTCCCCCTTCCCCAACACCTTTGCTCCATTCATGGTCACAATCATTATCACCTGATGAGTTTTTTAGTTAGGGAGGGTCCTCCATATAATCACATGACTTGTGTCCTTACAAAAATGATATCATAACGAGCAAATACTTTGATCAACATGAGGATTGTCTTTTCTGCATAAGTAATTGAGAAATAGTTTCCACCAGGTTATAGTCTCCTAATGTACACAAATATCTACAATAATGACAAGCCCAAGTGGATATTTCCAAAGAGGAAATGTTTGCCAATTATCAGGCTATCAGCTAATGAAATTAGTATTGTTGGAAAAATACTGCCAAAATAGGTTATACTCTGTGTTTTTGGAGCACAATCATAGCTTGACAGAGTTTCTGGAATAGAAAACAAACAAAAATCAACTCAATGTGTCTGTCTTTGTCCAAAATTTCCAAACATCTATGAACAAAATGTACTTAAGTATTATTACCTTAAGGTTCAATAAAAAAAATTTTTATACTTATTTATACCTACCCAATTCCTTTACTAAGGGTTCAAAGTAGATGTAAAAAGTTTAACTGTGTAATGCTTGACACTTGGTTTCTGATTGCTGCCCATTCATATGTGACTTAAAGATGCCACTAATTTCACGCCACTCACCTAAGAAACGAGCGCATCTAGGTTACAACTTTTATGACCACACATTACCACCGTGATACAGTGAGTAGAATATAACTTGTTAATTATTCAAGGCAGTGCAGAATGACTTGTTCTTGCATCACTGATCAGGTTCCCTATAAAGTACTAGAGACTAATGAAGTCAAGTTTTTAAGGCAACAACATGGGAGGAGGCTGTTAAGACCACAAAATGCCAGACAGGATGCTTTTCTAGACCTTTGGCTTTGGAGCCTGACAGAGGAATGGGCCTCCCCCTCTAGTTGTTTACAATCAATATGCGATACCTCTGGATACAACAGAATACTAAAGGCCAGTTTTGCAGACAGTCTGTTATTTTATTGCACAGATTTCATTTGAGGAACAAAATGCACCATGAGTGTTTGGAGAGTCTGGGGTCTCAGATACTGATTCGCCGTCAGTGTTTACACCCGTAAAGCCAAATTCGACAGTACAATTTATGTTAAACAGTAATCACTTCAAGATGGCTAACAGAATAAAAACAGAGACGGGGAAAATAGCTTTTAAAATGTGTTAAGTTGAAGTATATGCATGTGTAGAATTAAAAAGTACATCAGACAAACTAGAAATCAAAAACGTTTGTGGAATGCCAGTTAGAGTTATACTTACGTGTGCTGTTATTTATCATATAATGAAAGTCTATTTGGTTCATTTCCTTCATACTGAATTGAGAATTTCAGGAAAACCATGGTTATAAAAATGATCAATCTTGAAAAAATATGTACAGATAAATGTAAAATCACAAACTAAAAAAAAAAAAAAATTTCCCACCCTTTGCCCTCAACTTAAAAAAGGGAAACTTTCCCATGGAGGGAAAGTTCCACAACTCCCTTCCCTCCCCCACCCCATGTCCCCAATTCTATCTTTTTCTAGCTTATGACTAAGTGACCTCAGAGCTGAAGAGGAGGCAGGGAACAGAGAGGCATCTTTATGAGGCTCCCAGTGTCATCTGTAACAACAGTTTGAAAAATGTTTTTTATTTCTCTCCCCCATACCCAGCTCAGCAATGTTTGCAAGATATCTGAAATTTAAAGAGAGAGAGAGAAAATACATAGAGGTGTAATTTTTATGGGCAAAAAAGAATGCCCAAGAGCTAACAGTGGGCAAAACCATGAGAAAACCACGTGGGCATTATCTGAGCTAAAGATTTATTTTTTAAGGCAACAAAATGGGAGGGGGGTGTTAAGACTACAAAATGCCAGACAGAATGCTTTTCTAGACCTTTGGCTTCGGAGCCTGACAGAGGAATGGGCTTCTCCCATCTGTGGTGAGCAAACCTAGGGCCCTGGGCCCAGCATCTACAGCACCTCCGTGGGTAGGCCGGCAGCTCTCTTATACGTGGGCACTCTTGGCGTGAGTGGGGGAGCTCGAGCCCGAAGAGTAGTAGAAACGGTTTTCACCAAAGGCCTGCGCATCTCCAGAGCAGCAGAGGATGACACAGCCACCCACAAGGCAGAGAATGGCACCAATCCAGCCCGCGTACAGCGAGTAGCCAAAGCTCACGATGGTGGTCTCTTGGTGGGCGCACACAGGGAACCAGATGGTCGCAACAATGGCGCAGAGAGCTGGGGAGACATGGAGAAGGCTGTGAGTGGGCATACCCATCACACACCAAGCACAGTGGGCGGAATACACTTCACTCCACACACACATGCCGCTGGCTTCCAACCAGCTCCAGAAAACTCCATACACACAGCTCTGCCACCCCCTACAATCTGAACCTAAAGGTTTGCATCTGTAGAATAAGTTGACCAAAAGCTGGTGTCAAACTAATAAGTCCTTACTTTTTCAACAGGTGAGAGACAAGGAACTCCAATGTAAAAACCTAGTAATAAATCACTTAAGTCCAAAAATATGTATTTATATTTGTTTACATATCTTGACTTTATATATCTAGAGTTATAATTCTATTATTGCACTTAACTAATTGGGTTATATTTATCTCTTTACATGTCTATTTTCCATTCCAAGTACTGAGTTCCTTGACAGCAGGGAACATGTCTTATCTTTGTAAAATCAGTGTTTAGCTAGTCCGTATGAAGCCCATAGTATGTGCTCAGTGTATATCAGTGGAATGACTGGACGAACTGAGCTATCCAGAAATGAGAATCAAGATAATGCCCAATTCAATTTCCCACTCTATTTTTTTTTCAATTTAGTCAATCCACATTACAAAGACCTAAAAAAGCTAAGAAAATTCTCTTACTGTGGTGAATTATTGCTAGACATCTGTGGAGTCTCAGCTAAGAGTTTGCATTTGTGTTATGTTGTTCACAATCACAAAAATCTCAGCACACAAGTCAACAGTTCTTGGAGCAAAAGAATTTACCCATCCAAGGATTTTATGGTAATAATATTTGCTGTCATGGATCACAATGGTAGAAATGTATGGTCCTGCACCAACCAATCTAACTTTCAGATTTGGTTTAGATTTTAAAGAATAAATTAAGAAATCACCTCTATCTCATTTAGTTTTTCCCCTCCTCCTAAACAAAGTAGCAAAACAAGGGCAAGCAGGAGCCTATACAGACTTGAAACTCCTTTAAACCTCTAGGCCAGCACTGTCAAATAGGTTAGAAATGAGCTACCTGGGCTACTGACCATTTCTCATGAAGCTTATGATACTGAAAAAGCAAATTCTGAATTTTAATTCATTTAAATTTAAATGACCACATGTGGCTAGTGGCTACTATACTGAACAACACAGGTCTAGACAAAGTAACTCCATAACTTCCTTTGTTAACATCTAATTTTTCACAACTATAAGCAGGACAGAAATTTTAGTTAAAGCTTTAAGTTAGAATGGCATATTAAGGTTGACAGATCAAAATAATAATAACAATAATGAGGTTTCCAATGGTTAGCCATAAAGCCTTCAATAAATTCTAGAAAGGTATTTCAATGTTTGCTACCTGGGGTACCCTTGTCACTTTCAACTCAGCAAGCTTCTTCTGATTTCTACTCATACTGAGTGATTTTCTAACTTCCCTCTATACCCACAGAGAAGAAATATAATTTTTCTTTAACACAACACTCAAATCTAATAGCACCATATATTAGTTCTAAACTAAAGAAAAGCTTTACCCATTCTCAAAGACCTTTTAAACTATCACGTTTCCTTTTTTGTAGCTTGTAAGATAGGTTTTTGTTGAAAACAGGTTAAGTATATACCCACATAAGCTGGGTTTAGATACACCTAAATAGATGTGATTCCTATACTTAAAAAATATAGATCCCAAGAAGAAGTCAGAGGGAAAAGTAAATTTGGGTTTGAATGGCTCAGATTGGATAACAGCCTAAATTCACTCCATTAATTGTAAACTAGTCACATATTTCAGTTTATATAGACTACCTAAAAAGCTAAAATCTATCCATATTCTAATGGATGCCTTTTTCCTAAAGAGTGAGGCCAATCATGCCAGCTTTTGTAATATCCTAATAAAAGAGTAATATGCAAATTGACCATCACTCCAACACACAAGATGGCTGCCCCCATGTGGTCAAAGGTGGCTGCCCCCATGTGGACACAAGATGGCCACCACAAGATGGCCAGCAGGGGAGGGCAGTTGTGGGTGATCAGGCCAGCAGGGGAGGGGAGTTGGGAGAGACCAGGCCTGCAAGGGAAGGAAGCTGGGGGAGATCAAGCCTGCAGGGGAGGGCAGTTAGGGGTGATCAGGCCGGCAGAGGAGGGAAGTCGGAGGTGACTGGGCCTGCAGGGAAGGGCAGTTGGGGAGGACTCAGGCCTGCAGGGGAGGGCAGTTAGGGGTGACCAGACCTGCAGGAGAGGGCAGTTTAGGGGTGACCAGGCCCGCAGGGGAGGGCAGTTAGGGGCAATCAGGCTGGCAGGGGAGCAGTTAGGCATCAATTAGGCTGACAGGGGAGTGGTTAGGGGGTGAGCAGGCTGGCAGGCAGAAGCAGTTAGGGGCAATCAGGAAGGCAGGCAGGTGAGCAGTTGGGAACCAGCAGTCCTGGATTGTGAGAGGGATGTCTGACTGCCCGTTTAGGCCCGATCCTACCGGGATCAGGCCTAAACGGGCAGTCAGACATCCCTCGAGGGGTCCCAGATTGGAGAGGGTGCAGGCTGGGCTGAGGGACACACACCCCTGTGCACAAATTTCATGCACCAGGCCTCTAGTTTTTGTATAAGATACCATGAGATATATTTTCTTTCTGTGACTAGAAAGTTCTCAAGAAGACCAGTGTTAATCAAATCTCCCCTTTCCAGCCCAGGGCTTTTAACACCTGAGATACAGGGCAAAGTCTTTTTCTTTCTCTTTTTCTGGCCACAGATTCCAAATCCGGCACTCTTGAGAACTGCTTGGCTATTCTCATGGTCGTACTCTCAGGGAGGCATAGATAAAAGACTTTTTTCTTTATCAGAGCAAGGGACAGAAGTAAAAAACTTCTAGAGTGTTTTGGCCAGAGAGAACTGCTCTAGTCTTTGTATCAGTACACAATCCAGCTACAAACCCTTAGACCCCCAAGTGAGAATTCATCTGCTATGGGCAAAGACAGCAAAATAGGGACTTTCAAACACCCAAGCGTGATTAGAGGGAAAAGGAGGGGAGTGTGAAGCTGAATTCCATAGGACAAAATGATTTGATTCCCAAACAACTGATTTGGTTCACTCAAACCAATATTGCCTATAATAGTTAACTGGCTTCCAAACAACAGTGTATGCTTATGGTTAAATTAAGTTTGATATTTTTTTACTCTTTATATTTAAACATAACACACACATAAGCAATCCCCACATTTCATGTAAACCTAACCTAACTTTCAGATTTGGTTTAGATTTTGTAGAATAAGATTAGAAATTACCTCTCATTTTATTTAATTCTTCCCCTTTTCCTAAGCAAACTAAATACACAAGGTTATCTTCATATAGGGAAAGAATCAGGCTCAATAAATATTCCAAAAGTAATCATCAATCTTGATTTTGAGTGTTTTGAGGGTTTTGTTAGATTTTATTCCAATATAATTATTAGAAAAAGGAAAATGTCTAAACATTTAAATAATGAACCTATAGGACTGGATGAGTGAATGGGTGAATAAATGGACAGACAGACAGATGAATGAGAGGTGGTCTCATTTCAAGTCTACTTTCCACTTTGTTCACACCAAAACTGACTTCCAAAATCATTATACCTTACTCATGACTTACCTCATTAAAGATTGCCTTCTTTTATAACCCAGGCAAAACAAGGCAAATGCACACCAGCAGGTTCTTTACTTCCTAGCAGATAAATGAACTCTGGGTGGAATTCCTGTGGTTCTCAAAGATGAACCACATCAAAACCACTAAAAGATGACAGACCGCCACACAACATGAAAGGAAATGAGAGGTTCACTGGAAACAGTGACCTTCAATTGAACTCACAGTGAAGAATGTTTACAAACTAAAAAAGGAGAATTTAGTCAATTTCAGCTGTGGTTTGAAGGGAAAAGGGGATCTATTTTATTTAATAAAGTTAAAAATCCAAGTCATTACTCAACTAAAAGATGTGAACCAATAGAACTGGCAATAATTTTTAACTTTCTTAAAGACATATAAGACCTGAGAGAGAGAGAGAGAGAGAGAGAGAGAGAGAGAGAGAGAGAGATTGTAAGGTCCTCTTGTTACTTAAGAAAAACTCTGTAAATGTTTTTCTTTAAAAGTCACAGTTACTTATAAGGTAAAGAAAACTGAAGAAACATAAAAGGAATTTTCATTGCTTTTCTCTTATGTCAACAGAATGTGTTTTTAAATTAAGTCTCTAAAAACAGGACAAGGGAGTTTTAATACTGATTTTTCAATTTGTTTTCTTTTCTACCTTCAGCTAATGCAATAGTTAACTGTACCGGGGCGAAAAAATCTGCCTTTTGTGGGGAGAGTACAAGGTGAAAATTGGGGATATTCTTAGCTTCAAAAACAAAAGGAGAGAAGGGAGAAAAAAAGCTTCACTGTGTAGATATAGATTCACCTGGACTTGGTCCTCTACAAGTAAAAATCGTTGCTCTTCATTGAATAAAATTGTTTGACTCTCTTGATAAGTTTCAAATAATGTGATACAAAGGTGTTTTTTAATTAATAGAATACACCCTTATTAAAAGTTAGCAATGATCTTGATGTAGCCAAACACAGAAAATATTTGGAATAATATAATGAAATAATTTTAGAGCAGTATAATGAAATAATTTTAGTCCCTTTAGGAATTAGATGACAAATAAGTGTGATGAAATAAAATAAAATTGGTACAGTATGTTTGGAGGTAACAACAAAGAGAAAGCCACACCACAGATAGACAAACAGACTAACAGGTGCAGAAAGACAGAAGAACACCAGACTGATATTTCTTCCTCCAGCCATGAGCACCTCTGTTCTCAGGTTTTGTCACTTTCAATATGAAGCACTGGAAGGATTGAAAGCATCATTTCTAACAGAAAGCAATATTTTCATTAAAATCACTTAAATTAATCTGGCTTATATTAGTAATACTGAAAAAAATGTTCCTTGATATTATAGCTGAGATTTGCTTCCAAAAAAATCTGGGGACTGGAAGAAAAGGGGAAATACATGGCTGAAGCCAGTTGGCCATGACTTGATCAATTTTTAGAATAAGTTTGTGTGCACGGTGGTTTATTAGACTATTCTCTCTACTCTGTGTATGTTTGAAATTTTCCATAATAAAAACTTATTTAAATCCCCCTCCATTTAACATTTTACAATGTATTGAACATCATCTTCTACAATCCATAGTATTATTACATACAGTCTAAATAGCAATCAGCATCAGCTTTTCACAAAGAGGCCAGTTAACTCAAGGCAACAAGAGATTCTAATGAGCTGTTGGTTAGATTCATATTTATTAATTGTTTCCTTATAACTTGAATCTAGAAAAAAGTTTTCTCTCTTTTTCATTTATCATTCTCTAAATTTTGACTTAAGAAAACATAGCTGCCAAAAGGCATATTCCTCTTACGTAGACTTTTATGACTATCTAATTTTTACAACGATCATCAAGTCAATGGAATATATGAGTACATTATTTTCCTGGCCTGCTTTCAGCACTTTTCCCCCTTTATTTCTATTCCATACATCATTATCTTTTTTTTCCTATAACCTTTTTTAAAAGTCAGTCTCATGGTTACTTGTTCATTTTAATCACAGAATTTAGAAACACCAGGGACCTCACAAAGCAGTCAATTCCTCCAATTTTACTGATAAGATCATTTTAAGCCACAACCATACTAAGATGCCACATCCTGTCCATTATCCATATGAAATTTGATTTAAATTAGGGATTTGTCTGTATAAAACTAATGAGTTTAGAGGAAGACTTTTCTAACAATTCTCTTAAGACCCCACAATTAAGGGCAACACCCAAGAATTCCCATTCCCATAAGACTTCTGATTCTGCATGCATGACAAGCTCAATCTGTCGCACATTTGCACACACCATTTATTTTACTACAATTTCATTATTAACCTGTAAGTTCTCAGTTAAAACAACTTTTTTCCAATACAAATAGGATTCCTGGGACCATATTTTGAAAAAGGAGAGGAGATTAAATGATTCCATTAAAAAGGAAAATACATTTCCTTTCTTTCCATTCCTACCCCATCTCCCCAAGAAAGACCCAAATCAAGTACTTTCTAACTTATAGTGAGATGATCATTAGACTGAATCAGAACTGAGCCTGAGTGTTTTCAGCTGAGTAGCTTAATGTGGCTTTTTATAATGGGACTAGAGGCCCGATGCACGAAATTCGTGCAAGAGTATGCTTTCCTTCTTCTGGCTGCTGGCACTGGCTTCCCTCTAGCACCCGGGACCTGGGCTTCCCTCGCAGTCCCAGCTTCGTCCAGAAGGTCGTCCGGAAAGATGTCCGATCTAATTAGCATATTATGCTTTTATTATTATAGATAAGCAAAAAACTCCAGCTATTGATCTCTATACTCTGGACCTGGAAATTATTATGCTAAGTGAAATAAGCCAGTCAGAGAAAGACAAATACCATATGCTCTCATTTATATGTGGAATGTAATGAACAAAATAAAGTGACGAACAACATAGAAACAGAAGCCTGGATACATGAAACAGACTCACAGCTGTCAGAGGGGAGGGGATTTGGGGGGCTGGATGAAAAAAAGGTGAAGAGATTAAGCAAAAAACAACCTTATAAACCATAGGCACAGACCACAGTGTGGTGACAGCCAGAGGGCAAGGGGGTGGGGGATAGGTGGAGGTGGGCAAAGGGGAGATAAATGGGGAAGAAAAGAGACTTTGCTTTGGGCGATGGGTACACGATGCAGTGTGCAGATGATGTTTTGTAAGTGTAGTTTTCACTTAAAACCCATATGGTTTTATGGCCCTATGTCACCCCAATAAATTCATTCAAAAAAAAAAGAACTTACGTATGTCAATTCACTATTCTTACTAACCTCAGAGGAAGGCATTGCTGTGCTCATCTTATATAAAGGTTTATAAACACTAAGTAACTGCCCCAGTTCGCGTAGCCGAGATTCAGGTAGTTGGTCTGACTCCAAATGATAAGACAAAGTGCAGATAGGTGTCTCCTGCTTCAGCAGGGGCTTGTGAAAAACCCACATTCGGCTCGCCTCAGCTGTGTTCTGCTCTGAGGAGCCTGCAGCTCCCTGAGCTGCACTTTGGGTTAGGAAGCCAGCAGCACCAGACTCCTGTTCCTTCCCCCACAGCAGGAACCAAGTCCTCACATCATTGAACTTACTCTGCTCAGAAGATAAAGCTGTTGGACAACAGACAACATGTTTTAAGCTTTTGGAAAAATAATTAAAGATCCTCAGGGTCACAAAAAAACGGATTCTAATTAACAGTGTTTACAATTTCCATACCAAGATTAACTTTGACACTGTTTCCAGTTCCACCTGGCCCCCTTTGGTCAGCGACCACATCTCAGCTGGAGTGCCATGGGTGACCCTCAGAACCCAGCGTGAGCCCAGCACGGGCTTCTCCCGGCCAGGGAGAGCGACAGAAGCCAATCCAGAGCAGCACAAAGGGAGCCTTCACTCTCTCGCGCTCCTCCCACCCTCTGCCAACAGGGAAAACAAGGCACTTGGGCTCCGTGGAGAGAAAACCTAGAGGAGACCAGCAGGTGCCACACTTGAGACAATGAGCTTTACATTTCCAGAGCTAGCTCGTTCCAGTCCAAACAACAGCCAACCCAAAGGCTGGTGGACACGCCTGAGAAATAAATCCGGACGGGGCAATCAAAGAGGAAGCAGGTAACCCTGGAAATGCAAGGCTGCAAGAGGGTAAGGAGCGGTGGTACCCTCCCTCCAGTCCTAACAGTGAGGGGCCAGAGAGGGGCAGCCCCCCTGGGGTTCAGATCTCTCACCTCCTCCATCGGCAGCAAACAGACTGAGGAACTCACATCACTACTCAGCCTCACTTTGCTTTCCTTTCTATGATTCTGAATACATTCCTCACCCCATTTGTAAAAGGTAAAGAAAGTTTCAAACAACTGGTTGTTATATTTTCAAATAACCCTTCTTATTCAATGGGACAGTTCAGTTGCTTTTAGGGATTTTATAAATACCAAGGTGTCTATGTGTGCCTTGCTTTTCTGTCTTTATTTTCCACAGGGTTTGAGTTTGGTTGTGTGGGGTTTTTTTAATGTATTCCCTTACTTATGGATATTCTGTGACACTTACATGGAAGGCCAGGATTTCTAAAAGGAACCCCTAACACAACGGACCCAGCTTTGGCTCTGCATCCTCAGAGCCCAAGAGAGAGCCTTCCGGACCTCTGTGAGAATGAGGAAAGTCACAGACACAGGCAAATGTCTAGGATGAGAAGGGTTTCTTCTGGTTCTACACACCAGTTTACTTGTATAGCTTTCTGAGGTCTACCTGTCGGAAAGGGAATCCAGATACAAAGATCTGACTGTCAAAAAGTATCCCTGTGGTCCCGGTCAGTGTGACAGGCAGTTGAGCACAGTCCTATGCACTGAGAGGTCACCGTTTTTATTCCTGGTCAGGGCACATGCCCAGATGCCCAAGGTTTCAGACTGCATCCCCTGCGGTGGGGGTTGGGGGGTGCAGGAGGCAGCTGATCGATGTCTCTCTCTCTCTCTTTCTCTCTCCCTCTACCTTCCTCTCTCTCTAAATCAATAAAAACATATTTTTTAAAAGTACCCCTGTGAGTTAGACGAAGCACTTGGTGCTGATTGTATGTTTGATGTGTCACTCCCACACACATTCTTTGTGACTGCAACCAAAATGTCCATGCCCAGATTCTTTTCTGGAAATCACAGTGGTATTCTGGTCTTTTCCCTCCTGTTAACACACACACACACACACACACACACACACACACACACAACCCACTCCTCAGAATTCTCCGTGGCTTCAGAAGCCCTGAAAACCTCCATCCCTTTGCCATCTTGTAAAGAGGTGCTGCTACCTCTCATGTCCCCTCATCTTACTGGTGTCACTGTGGGTGACCATCACTAAGTGGCAATGACCCGGACAGAACCCTGTTCTCTCACCCATTTCCCTCAAGCACATAGTCTGATACCAGTTTGGGGACAGGCATTCCTTGTCCAAGGAGACCTTGACTGTATATCTAACCCATAAGCACACCAGTTTCTCCTCAATGATGTATCAGTCCACTTTACAACAAGAGTTCTTAAAATTCATGTCTTCTATTAGGATTTAGAATGTGTTAATGAAATTAGCATTCAAGGAAAAAATAGAGAGAAATGAAATCACTGAAGAGGATGGAGCTAGAAAGACCCTCCCTAGGTGCTTAAATCAAGCCCTCTGTGTGTGGGAGCAATCAGCAAAACTGAACAAGCACATGCCATTTCCTGGGCGAGGAGTGTCCCTCCCTCCAATCCATGACCACCTTCTCTCCAACTCTCAAAACCCATCGCTGCTGGCTTCCTCTGGTCTGGCTTAGGTGTCTTCCAATGTGTGTGCACAGTGTGTGCAGCTCTTTAAGATGAGCACATGCCACACTCTATCTAGATGTCTGGGTACTCTCAAAGCATAGACTGACATTGTTCCAATACGCCCCAGTGTCTACAGTGGTGCCTGGCACTCAGCAGGTGCTCAATGAATAAAAGACTGAATTATCACCTAGTGATCTAGCCCTCTCGACATCTTACTTTTCTTTTTCTTTTAAACATATTTTTATTGATTTCAGAGAGGAAGGAAAAGGGAGAGAAAGATAAAAACATCAATGATGAGAGAGAATCATTGATTGGCCGCCTCGTGCACACCCCCATTGGGGATCCAGCCTGCAACTCGGCCATGTGCCCTTGACCGGATTCGAATCCCAGACCCTTCAGTCCACAGGTCGACACTCTATTCACTGAGCCAAACCAGCTAGGGCAACATCTTACTTTTCTATCGCCCTCCTCTTTCTCTATTCTTTCATTATACATTAACTGGCTTTATACCCAGAAATTCTGACTCAATGAACCTGCCGTGGGACCTGGGCACAGGTATTTTCAAAAAGGAATTCCCTAGTGAAGTCTGACTGAAGGGCCACTGTGTAACCCTTTTCTGCCCTTCTGGTCTCTTCCTTAGGTATTTCCTACCCTCAAAATCCTTTTTTGCCTTTTGTTTGTTAACTTATGATCATGTTCAGTGACCTCTGCCTCTCCCCCTTCCCACCTCCACCATAGATAGGACTTATCCCCATGAAACATAAAGAGATACACATTGAGGGGGTTCCATTCCACAGAGGATTCCTTGGCTTGCTTTCATGCACCTCAAACTGGATAAAGCAACAGGAAGATCTGACATTCATCACGTTTTTCGGAGTTGGGTGCCATACAGAAAGCTGTCTTACCCAGCAGAATGAGCAGAACCCCAGCCAGCTGGGCCCGCCGGTACTTGGCCACACCAGGCTCATGGCCCATGCGGATGCAGGGGAGAACTGTCAGCAGCAGGAGAATGGCCGGCAGGCCCAGGACTGAGGCTGCAATCATCAGGGCTCGGCAGGCCTGCACGTAGCCTACAAGCAAGAGAGCAGACAGGGCGGGTTAGACCAAGGGATCCCTTGGGTCCTGAATCCTGCCTCTCGGGAAGTCGTTACCACTTGCCTTCCTCCCTCTTGCCCATTCCAGGACTTAAAAGGAGTTAAATGTTGTCCATGACCACGTCACATGTTCAACTTTTAAAGTGATTCTATGACAAAAAAAAAAAAAAAAAAAAGGAGGTTGAGGGCTGGAGAGACTGAATGGGGATCCGATCCCAGGTTTAGGCCACTTGTCCAAACTTCCAGGATGAAGGGGCCAAGAGTCCAATTATTCTATCACCTTGTGAACGATTCAGAATAAAACTCAGATCTTCTAAAAAGCCTTCTGTGAGGGATGGGCTATTGGTTCCAGTCTCTTGTTGATATACTCAACCTGTATGACCTTGGGCAAGTTACTGAACTGCTGTGTCCTCAATTAAAGAGTGAAATAATAATAGTACCTACATTTCTCTAAAAGAATTCAACTAAGATTAAATTAGTTAATTCATGCAGTGCTTAGAACAGTGCCTAGCACATGCTAAGTACACTAAAAAGGTTAGCTATGATTAATTGGTGTTATTATTCCATTATCATCACTTTAAAGGCATCCCTCCAGCCCCACTGATTCCTAGAGGGCAGACACCTGGAGTTAACACAGTGCTCACAATAGACGATGTAAACATACAGTTATAAATGAAAGAATACCTGAGTTGAATAATAAGAGAGGAGCAAAACTACCAGGGCTTTATACTGTCATATAAAATGCCAGGTAACAACTTTATTAAGAAACAGATTACAATCTGTGCAATATTTATGTAAAATAAGTCTGACAAGATACTGGAAGAAGCTGACAAACTTAAATACATTGTTTCTCATTAAGACACTCTCCCTCCTTAAAAAAAAAAAAAAAAAAAAAAAAAAAAAAAAAAAAAAAAAAAAAAAAAGGCTGTATTTATTACTCTCTCTTTTTGGCTCAGAGCAAACTGGAGCTAGTGGCATGGCCTCCAAGAGGCAGAGTTAATGACAAAGTCAAAAAGCGAGCCTCATTTGCCCAGACCCTCAGACCAAATCTGGCCAGCCTGCCCTGTGCCCCAAAATGCAATTGCAACACTGTCTCTTAGCAGGATATGCCCTGCCAGAATTCAGACTCCACAAGGGTATGCTTCGGACCATTGTCCATCCCAGCTTCTTATGAATTAAAGGTAACTAATCAACCAAATAGCTATTGACTTGAACATCCCAAGAGAGCACCCACAGGAAGTCTGAGGCAGGATCTCTGACCGCAGCCCTATGCCTCCCCCCCCCCCCTCCAGCTCCCCCAGCTTGTAGGAGAGCCAGGGCTGACACATGGTTGGCTAGAAACTGAGGTTCTGCAATTCATGATGCAGGCTGTCCATGTGCTATGTGTCAAGGCCATGTCTGGAAATCAAAGATGGAGACTGAGCTCTGTCCCTGTCCCCACCCAAAGTACAAGGAACAGGGAAAGCAGGAAGGATTAAGCCCTCCCTAAAATGCACTCCCCTCGGTCAGAGGGTCTATGTTCTTTGAAAATAAACCACTCAGCACTGACTGCTTAGTAAACTTAATTTCAAGGAAAGGAAGCAGGGAATCGTTTTATGCTTCAAAGGTTCCTACAAATATCTTGCCCAGCTTTTAACAAAAAATTATAGCTACCTTTTATAGAGCATCTACTATATCAGAAGAGTTTTACATTTCTCATCTCGTTTAATCCTCAAAGCAACCCTGAAAGATAGGGGGTTGGTTTGATTTTAATTTTTAAAAGAAGACAACTGGGATTCTCAGAGGTTAGTCACTTGTTCAAATCACCCAGACTGTGAGCACGGGATCCAGCACAGGATCAGAATATGACCACGGTCTGCCTACACCAGCATTAGGTGAAGCTGGGTCCACACGTGGGTTCCCGGAACTCTGTCATTCTAAAAGCCCAAGATGGATAGTGAATGGAGGCCTGGCGAGCATTGTTCACCCCTGCTGTGTGCCAGAGCAATGCTGGTTCCAGGAGGGGATGCAAGGGAAGTAGGAAGCCGCTTCTATCTTCAGGAATTCCAAATGCAGCAGGAGACGGGGACTTAGGAACATGAGCAAAAATCAAGTCAAAATGCGCAGGAATGGGTAAGAACCAAAACCAGAGCAGCAAGGAGGAAGTGGGGGTGGTGGTTGATTCCGACGACAAGGACTAATTAAGGGAGGCTTCAGGGGTCATCAGAAAGGCTCATCCAAGAGGAAACACACACACACACACACACACACACGCGCGCGCGCGCGCGCGCACGAATCGGCTCTCAGACGGGCGGCGTGGGCCGAGTTACTTCGCTTGTTAAGGAAATCGGGATATGCCTCATGCCTTTACGTGAGCAGGGGCCCTGCGGGACATCAGACAATCATGTTCTATTGGCCAGGGCCGATACACCCGCCGGGCAGGGCAGAGATTCAGAGCAAAACCCGGAAGGGGCACCCGCGACCTCGCCAATCACCCAGCTGGCTCGAGGTTTAAATCTGAATTGGAACCGTTGCCCAGACTTTGCCAACCAGGCTGCCAGTGGCGATGGGACCCCTGGGCGGCGTCACTCCCTCCTCTCCCCGTTCTGAGATACAGCTGGCCGGGAGGGGGCGACCCTGGGCGGTGGGCCTTTCCGGGAGGGAGCCCAGTGGCCCTCCAGGAGCGCCGGCTCTCACCTAGGCGCCGGGAGCGCGCGGGAGCGGTGCGGAGGCGGGAGGCTGAGCAGAGCAGGCAGATGCTCGCACGGCGGGGGCACGGGTGGGGAGGTAAGACGGGCTCCGGGGGCTGCGGGAAATGACCCAGCGAAGCCAGTGGGCCCTGACTTGCCAGAGCGTGTCGCCCGTCCCGCGAGGACAGGGAAACTCGCTGGAATGGTTGCGTTTCTCTCTCTCCATCTCGCCTCTGAGGATAGAATCTAACGGGAAGGCAGGGCACCTGGCGAGGAGGCCTGGCCGGGAAATGAAGTCCTTCTGCTCAGGCGACAGTGGGAGCGTGGGGCGGGCGAGGAGACGATCATTAACATGGACTGAGTTTCTGCTATGTGTCTACGTCTCAGGTCATTAACGTTCCAGGGTGCCTGGGCCAGTGGCCACCCCTCTCTTCCCGAATTCCGGATAAGAGAGCTGAGGCTGAGAGGTCAAGTTCGCCACTGCCTAATTCCACTACAGCAAGGTGGGACTCAGGTGTCAAAATAGGCCCAATAGGCGCCCTCAGAATGTTTTGTCTAGCGGCCCCCCTCCCAGCCTGCCCAGAGGATGAGGGTTTGGGGACAGCCCCTTGCAAGGCGGGGGTCCTTACCCGGCAGGATGAGGATGTCCACCAGGGGCTTGCAGTGGTACAGCCCCGTGGCCATGACGCAGTCAGCCCACAGCCCCTTGGAGCCCAGCTCATCCAGCTTGCGGCACGTCGGGATGGTGTAGCCGCAAGTCACCACCCAGTCATTGGTGGACGTGGTGACGATGATACCGATCCAACCCACGAAGCTCGTGACGAAGCCCACAACCTGCAGGCACGTGGCCACCATCGCAGCCACCCCGGCGTCCCCGCGCCTCGGCCCTCACTAGCTGTGCCCGCGCCCCGGGCTGGACGGCGCCCACCCTGGTCCTCCCTCTCCCGCGCTCGCGAGCCGCTGGCCCTCGACGGCCAGTTGCGGGACGCTGGAGGCGGTGTCAGGCCACGAGAGGGTGCGAGCCTAGCTCCGTCGGCGCGACGAGGGAGCGCACGGCTGGGACAGCGACCCGCGCGCAACGCGGACTGGAGTGCGGCTGGGCAGCGCGCCCCCGCCCCCCCTCTTTAAACCCCGTAGCCCGGGCCGGGAGCACCAATCGGTGACGGCCCTGGGTCGGGCCGGCCAATCGCCGGCCGGGGTCTGGTGTGGAGGGCAGCGGGATAGGGAGTTGGACAATCACACAGCCCGGCCCCGCGGGCGTCTTGCAGTCAGTGTTGGAAAGTAAAAGAATTCTACCCAAGTCCAAGACGTGCAGAGCGCCCAGAGGGCTCGCGCGTCAGGCGCAGGTTCTATGTTGCCGGGAATTATTTCTCCTCTTGTTGCCTCTCTCATCTCTGTCCTCGGGTGTCCGCTACGCTCCATCCCTCCTTAACTTCTTCCCACCGGAAAGCAGGGAAGGCAGTCCTCCCGAGGGCTCCCAGTACAGTCCCTCCGCTGAGTTCTACTAGTTACTGATGAGCTGGGAATTGCCCTGAGGAGCAGACGCAAAGCATTCAGTAAACCATAGTTAGTAGTAGAAAGAAAATGATACTTTCTCTAGCCCCAAATCATCAGAGCTGCCATGACCATAATAATAGTGATAACACAAGCGACTCACATTTATCCAGCTGTGTCGTGCACTTTTGTGCATGCATTTATATTTATGTATTATCTCGTAAAATATCTCATTAAATAATTCTCCTAAAACCCCTTTATGGTAGGCATAACTGTTGACACATAATAGGCATGAAGAATGGGCATGAGAGAGGATAAGTTGCACACTTCACACAGCTAGGAAGAAGTAGACTCCAAGGGCCCATCTCACCACCCACCCTCCCACTAACCATTCCTGGTTACCACTTCCTGAAAATTACTAAAGGGCTCACATATCCCATTTCTGACACATTAAAAGCTGGGCTGACTGCTCTGGGCTCACTGTAAATAAGTTAATATCTGCACTCTACAGAGAATACTGCCTGGCCCAGGGTGCTCTACAAATGTAAGCTATCATCATCAACATTAAACCACCTCCTCTCCAGGAATTCAAATAGGGCCCATTATATGCACCTTTTTATCATGTAGAGAAGTCCTCCTTAGGCTACATTTATATTAAACAGCTTTAACTCCCTTTGAAACAAAGTGCATATCTATAATAATAAAAGCATATGCCCTGACCAGTTTGGCTCAGTGGATAGAGCCTCTGCCTGAGGACTCAAGGGTCCCAGGTTTGATTCCAGTCAAGGGCATGTACCTTTGTTGCAGGCACATCGCCAGTGGGGGGCGTGCAGGAGGCGGCTGGTAGATGTTTCTCTCTCATCAATGTTTCTAACTCTCTCTCCCTCTCCCTTCCTCTCTGTAAAAAATCAATAAAATATATTTTTAAAATAATAATAATAAAAGCATAATATGCTAATTATACTGGATAGCCAAACAACCTTCTGGACATCTTTCCGGATGTCCTTTCCAATGAAGCTGTGGCGGGGAGGGGGGGACGAGGCAGAGGCGGTTAGGGGTGAACAGGCAGTCAGGCGAGTGGTTAGGGGCAATCAGACAGGTAGGCAGAGTGGTTAGGGGAGATCTGTCAGGCGAGCAGTTAGGTGCATCAGGAAGGCAGGCAGAGTTGGTTAGGGGTGATCAGGCAGGCAGGCAGAGGCAGTTAGGGGCGATGAGGCAGGCAGGTGAGCAGTTGGGAGTCAGCAGTCCTGGACTGTGAGAGGGATGTCCGACTGCCAGTTTAGGCCCAATCCTGCAGGGATCCCTGGCAGTTGGATGTCCCCCTGAGGGTCCCAGATTGCAAGAGGACACAGGCTGGGCTGAGGGACTCCACCCCCACCCCGAGTGTGCCATTTTTGTGCACCGGGCCTCTAGTCTTATTATATCTATCACCAATCATGAGATTTAAAGATGTGAAAGAGTTCATCAAGCACAAGAACTTCCTACTCAGCACTCTAAGACATGTGTCATAAATCATAGGTACTGAGCTTTCCTGTAGCTATCCCCAGTGCCGGGATCAGGGCAAATCACCATGTCTTCTACTTTTAGGGAAGACTGGCCTGAAGGAGACCCCAAAGAAGTCAAGTGCACAAAAAGAAAAGGTCTGTAATAGATGACAGAGTGACAAGTACAAGGGCCACCATAATCACTAAGGAGAGCACTGGGGTCAGAATGAAAGCTGGGGTGTCTGCGTTCAAACCCTGGCTCCACTTAACTAGCTATGGGACCAAGTTACTTCATCTTTTTGGGCCCCAATTTTCTCATTTGTAAAATGAAAATAAAAATAGTGCCTGCCTCATAGGTTTCTTGATGATTATGTGAGTTAGTATACATATAGAGCTTAATACAATGTTTGATACAAAGTAAGTGCTCAATAAACCTGGGCTAACATTATCCTATCTAATAAAGAGGGAATATGCTAATTTACCATCACTCTGTCACAAAGATGGCTGCACCCACAGCTGAGGCCAAGTTCCCATAAGGAGCCTTAACAAGCAATCAGCAGGGACCTCAGGCCATGCCCCACACCTGGCAGGGCTTGATAGGGGACCTCAAGGTGCGCTTCCTGTCCTGATGCTGGGCTAGGGGACCTCAGACTGCTCCCCCTGCCCCAGCGCCAGGACGGGGGACCTCAGGCCGTGCCCCCCACCAGGTGCGGCTTGACAGGGGACTTCAAGCCATGCCCCCCACCCCGGCACCAGGCCAGAGGACCTCAGGCCGTGCCCCCCACCCCAGCACCGGGCCAGGGGACCTGAGGCTACACCACCCTGCCTGGCGGGGCTTGATAGGGGACCTCAAGGTGTACCCCCAGTGCTGGGTCAGGGGAACTCAGGCCACGCCCCCCACCCAGCGGGGCTTGACAGGGGATCTCTGGCCATGTCCCCCACCTGGCAGGGCTTGATGGGGGACCTCAAGGCACGCCCCCCCATTCTGGCGCTGGGCCAAGGGACCTGAGGCTATGTCCCCTGCCTGGTGGGGCTTGACAAGGGTGGGACTGGCCGGGTCTGGATCTTGCCCAATTTGGGGGGACGGCCAAGTCTGGGTCTCACGCGATTTTGAGGTGGATGTGGGTGGGCGGGGACTTGACTCTGGGTCCCATGGTGCGCCCCAGACTGACAGGAGGAAGGTTTTCATATACATTTTACTAATTTTCTTTCATCTCTGACACTTCTATTATAGAGAAAGGGCAAATAGCAATATTAAATTATTTTCTCTAATTAATTCCCTTTTAATGTGCACGAATTTCGCTCACCAGGCCACTAGTTATAATATGATAATTTAAAACTCTTGCTGTGTTCTTCCTGTATTCCTACAAGTTTGATTGTGGAAACTATTTTATTAGTGATCTATTCATTGTGTTTAAGAGCATTTCATCACCAGGGTCTATTGACCTGAATGTTTTCAGATATTTCCTTACAACTTTAAAAAAATAGCTATTGTACTAAGTACAACATAAAATATAAAACCCAAGCAACATCATTTCATTGAAAGGGCAGTTATAAAATCTGCACTCTTGTGACTCCATCAGCATTTAACATTCTAATGATAAAAACTCAACCAGTGAGGGCGGCAGACACCATTGTGTGAGACACCATTGCGTCGGAGACCAAGGCACGGCAGGTGACTACTTTCTTTTCATAAACTTCATTTTCTTTTTACTAGCAAAAAGAGAGTCCTCTTTCCGTGCCTAGTGCAGCCATGGCTCGTGGTCCCAAGAAGTATCTGAAGCGTGTAGCAACTCCAAAGCATTGGCTGCTGGATAAACTGACCGGTGTTTTGCTCCTCGTCCATGTACCATTGCTCACAAGCTGAGAGAATGTCTCCCTCTCATCATTTTCCTAAGAAATAGACTTAAGTATGCCCTAAATAGGAGATGAGGTAAAGAAGATCTGCATGCAGCGGTTCATTAAGATTGATGGCAAGGTCCGAACCGATATAACCTACTCTGCTGGTTTTATGGATGTCATCAGCATTGATAAGAGAGAATTTCTGTCTGGTCTATGACACCAAGGGTCATTTTGCTGTTCATCGTATCACACCTGAGGAGGCCAAGTACAAGCTGTGCAAAGTGAGGAAGATCTTTGTGGGCACAAAGGGAATCCCTCATCTGGTGACCCAGGATGCTCGCACCATCTACTACCCTGATCCCCTCATCAAGGTGAACAACACCATTCAGATTGATTTGGAATCTGGCAAAATTACCAATTTCATCAAGTTTGACACCGGTAACCTGTGTATGATCACCGGAGGTGCCAATCTGGGAAGAATTGTTGTAATCACCAACAGAGAGAAACACCCTTGTTCTTTTGACCTAGTTCATGTCAAAGATGCCACTGGCAATAGCTTTGCTACACCACTCTCCAACATTTTTGTTATCGGCAAAGGCCACAAACCATGGATTTCCCTTCCCCATAGAAAGGGTATTCACCTCACCATCGCTGAAGAGAGAGACAAGAGACTGGCAGCCAAACAGCTGGTGAAATGAGCTGACGTGACATGATTAGGAGAGTCTTGTACTTAATTAAAGATAATGCATCGGCGGGGGAGGGGGGAAGAAGATGGAGGAAATGGACATGCCCATTAAGATGCTAATAATTCATAACCTAAATTTCATTCCCCTTTCCTATGGGACTTAACAGCTAAATGAATATGACAGTCCCTTACCCTAAAGTCATTCTCACTTCAGCCTCTTCCTTTTTTAATATACCTGAGTTCGTTCATTGTACTTTACACTTTGTAACCAGCCATCAGCCCTGAAAAGCTCTTATTTCATTTATTTGTTTATTCCCTTTTAGTCACATTTCTTACTTCCTATCTCATAGCTGCATAAGCAATTACTCTGATGTATTTTCAATGTATATTTGAGTTTGTAGGTTTCTAGCAAAATAAATAGTTTTGTTTTGACTGTTTATGTAATTGCAATTGAAATGCAAATATAGATTTTAGTTCATGATAATGTATTAATAATGGTTTATTAAATGTAACAAATACACCATACCACTGTAGGATGTTAGTAATTGGTGAAACTGATGCCAAGTATATGACAGCTCTGTACTATCTTAATTTTTCTGTAAGTGTAAAATTACTTTAAAAAATAAAGACTATTAAAACAAACAAACAAAAAAAATTCAACCAGTAAGAATTCAACAATGCCCAGATCACCCACAGGTCACACATACAGAGGTATTTGTAAAGCCAGACTTCAGCCCAGCCAGTGTGCTCAGTGGTTGAGCATCAACCCAGGAACCAAGAGGTCTCAGATTCAGCCCGATCCCCAGTAGGGGGCGTGCAAGAAGCAGCCAATAATCAATAATATTCCTCTCTCTCATCAATGTTTCTATCTCTCTATCCTTCTCCCTTCCTCTCTCTAAAACATAAAAATAATAATAATAAAGCCAGACTTCAGAACTCAGGCACTGAATGGCAGAAAGAGTTGTCTGTCAAGTGGTTAAGATCTTGGAATGGAACCTCCTGAGTTCATATTCTGACTTCATCACTTGGGCTGTCCCTTAACCTTTGCAACTCTCAGGTTCTTCATCTACACAGTGGGGACAGCAGATGCCCCTACAGTGTTATTGTAAGAATTAAGTGGGATAATTTACACAAAGTGCATAGCACAGTATCCAGCATTGATGGACACTAATAAATATTAACCATGCCCTAGCCGGTTTGGCTCAATGGATAGAGTGTCGCCCTGTGGACTAAAAGGTCCTGGGTTTGATTCCAGTCAAGGGCACATGCTAGGGTTGCAGGCTCGATCCCAAGTGGGGGACATACAGGAGGCAGCTGATCAATGATTCTCTCTCATCATTGATGTTTATATCTTTCTCTCCCTTTCCCTCTCCCTCTCCCTTCCTCTCTGAAATCAATAAAAATATATTAATTAATTAATTAATTAATTAATAGCCACAGTTAGTGTTATTCATAAGCAATATAGAGCAATTGAAAATGTGAGTTGCCTTTGATAGAAGCTAAAGCAAAAATAATTACCTATTAATGGGAGAGAAACCATAAAATGAATGTCTAAATGATCGCAGCACAGATATACAAATGGCCACTCAAAGGAGACCAGCAAAGCATAACCTTTTCAATGAATTAGCCATAAGGAGAGAGAGAGAACGTCCACTGAAAAGTAAGTGGGGCAGTCAGGGAAGCATAAGGAACTGGGAACCAATAGCAGACAGAGGCCATGAGAATCCTCTGCTATCCACAGGAGACCGTGTGGTGGCGAGGATGCGGTCCCTTTGGCAAGGCTCTGTGTATAGTGGGGAAGTCCCTCAAGCTATCTTAGCTGAGAGACTTTCCTTAAAATCACCCACATTCCTTGGCTGTGACTCTACTTCCCAACGCCTCCCTGTGATTAGAATCTGGCTTCCCACATGGCCTCGTTTAACCAACTGACATTCCAGGTCTGCCACCATCCCAAACACTCTGCTAATTGTCAGTCTCTCAGTGCTCAGAACTTTCAGAAAAAGGTCTTTCCAGTCATTTTCTCTCTTGTCTTCACATTTCTGCAGCATATAACAGAACTAGTTAGATATACCTGAGACATGACACTAGGTCTTCCGACCTTAGGTCCGATAGTCTTTCCATTATGAAAAAAATGTAAGCATCTTTCCTATGACTTGAGCATAAATTCCTTAATCTTACTCTTATTTGAAGATATTTAAAGGGAAGGCTTAGAGAGCCAGTCAATGCTCTAAACCCCAGATGTGTACTAAACAAAGGAAAACACCTGATTAAATGTTCTCCCATTTGCCTAAAAATTATCCAAAAATGGTCAAACTAATGTGTGATCATGTTGCACTGGCAAATGTGTTCGCTGCAAGCATGGCAAGCCCACGTTGAAAGCAAAGCTTGGGACAAAGGAGTGGGCTCACAGTGACTACTAGTGGTTGTCTTTTATCATTGCATGGCGGGTAAAGCATTTTCTGTGTAAAAGAAACAAGATTAATGGCAACTTCCCACATTTCACCTGTGCAATTATTAGACCCAAATGAAGTGTACATTTCTTTGTGAAAACTTTCTTCATATATAAAAAAAGATGCATCTCTTTAAGAAACCAAACATATGAAAACAGAGGACATGTATGAAATTATTTAGGTCAGATTATTCAGTGAAAAGTAAAGTGCTTTGAAAAAGACCTCCATTTGAAGGATAAATTCCTCTGGCTAATTTAATATTTGATAATATGAAAATCCCACATACATACACATTTTTAGGAACATTGTAGTACAAGTTCATAGTGTGTGCAAAGGTATCAAACACAGCTCTAAAAAATGAAATGCCCTGTGAGTCTTGGGGTTTTGTCTGTTTTTCTGATCACTGAAACCTGAGTGTGGCACAGTACCTAGAAAACATAAAAGTGCTCGATACACATCTGTGCAGTGGAGCTGACTGGAAGGGTTCAAAAAGAGAGAGATTGAATTTGTGAGCCTCGGAGTTTCACCAGGCTACTCTCTCAGCTGGTTCCGGCTGCAATAACAGAATACCACAGATCGGGTGGTTTAGAGACAACAGAAACTTATTTCTCACAGTTTGGGAGGCTGGAAATCCAAGATCAAGGCACCAACTGGCAGATTCAGTGTCTGGTGCGAGTCCTCCTCCTGATTCATTAACAAATCGTAATGTAATGTTCTCAACCTGTGGGTTGAGAACCGCTGCTGTAGAGCCTAAGACCATCGGAAAACACAGATATTTACATTACGATTCATTAACAGTAGCAAAATTACAGTTATAAAGTAGCAATGAAAATAATTTTACGGTTGGGGGTCACCACAACATGAGGAACTGTATTAAAGGGTCGCGGCATTACAAAGGTTGAGAACCACTGCTTTAGAGAGCATTTTATTCCAAATTTCCCCTCCTTCAGCTTGGAGATAAAGCAAAATAATATAAACCTTATACCTGGAATGTTAGTTTTGAGTCTTTTCCAGAATGTTTTCTCTCTTCTGCCTTCAAACAACCAATTATTTACCTGTTTCTCTACCAGAACTTTCAGAACACACTGGATGAAATCATGTCTAATTCAACCTATGAGGTCATACTTTTTGGGGAACAGTAAAAGTCCTTATTTTTAGCTTAAAGTGGAGAGCACATTTTCTAAAAATATAATAGTAATAAAGTATGTAAGTACTAAAAGGAAAAATAAGAAAATTAATTAGAAAGCCGCACCATTAAATTATCTTATAAATTAAGAGCAGCTGTTTCCATTCAGCTACCTAGAACATCAAAATACAGAGCAATTAGTCCAACTTTGTCTTTTACTGAAAATGTATGAATTATAAAGTGATCAAAACTATCATGTCCTCTCGTTATTCATTCAATACAAACTATAAAGTCATCAATTATGTTATCAACACTATACTGCTCCATTAAAAAATGGCTAGAAGCCTATGTCTCCATCATACCAACTGTTTTCTTTTATTTGCTTGTTTCTTACATAAATAAAAATTCTTCTTTATGAAATTATCCTGAATGAGAACATTCTTGGACACCAAGATCCAAGGGAGACATAAGAGCAGGGTGTTAGGGCACTGGGTTGGAATCCTGGCTCCACTACTTACTACTTGAGTTACCGTGGGCAAGTTATTTAACCTTTTTGTCAAGTAACTCTGTTTAGTAACTAATATTCTATTTCCTGCCAGTAAAATGATAATAAAAATAATTATTATTTCATAATAGCCATGTGAGTTGAATGCATTGTTATATGCAAAATTCTTGGACAAGGGCCTAACACATAGTAAGTCTCAATAAGTATTAGCTTTTATACCAAAAAATAATTAATCCATTGTTTGTAAACCTGTTTGAAACCATCACAATCTTATTCTTCCTGTTACACAGCAATGGAATTCAAGACATTTTATAATCTGGTAGCAGATGAACAAGAATTTGAAAGGAAAGCAACTGGTATCTCTTCTCTAACTACAGGATAAGGTATTTCTAGTCACTCCCCTCTTTTTGCCATTAAGATTTAGCAACTAGATACAATTCCTTTTTAATTTCACTGACAATATTTTTGCAGAAATTAGCTTGGCCACTGGAGGGCTCTCACAGCCTCTCATTAATGCTATGTAAAAATGATTTGCTAAGGTTGTAAGAATGAACTTTATAAAATACCGATAGCACAACTGATACACTCCTTTTCAAAAGTAATCAGAAACACATAGCAAAATAATTTAAAATATGTATATTCTTTGATCCAGCTTCTAAAAGTCTAAGAAAATTTATTATTAAAGTGTTCAGGTTTTCAATTTACATTTCAATTAAGTGTTCAATTAAAAAGTAGCTATGCTATAAAATAATGAATTTCAAAATACAAATTGCTAAATTTTATTTCAAAACAACTATACAATTGGAGACTGGTTTTAAAATATATATAAATATATTTGGAAAATATACACAGAAATGTTAATAAGCAGTTCCTTTGGGTAATGAGACTAAGGATTTTTTTCTTTTGTTCTTTAGGCATTTTCCAGTTTTCCATAATGAACATGAGTTCATTTTATAACTTAAAATTTTTAATGTTTTTTAATTTAAAATATTTTCCATATTTTAAAATATTTATTACTAGTGGCTCAGTGCACAAAATCCGTGCATGGGGGGGTGGGGGTGTTACTCAGCCCAGCCTGCACCCTCTCCAATCTGGGACCCCTCAAAGGATGTCCTACTGCCGGTTTACAGGTATCGGGCCTAAACCAGCAGTCAGACATCCCTCTCACAATCCAGGACTGCTGGCTCCAGCCACTCACCTGCCTGCCTGCCTGATTGCCCCTAACCACTCTGCCTGCCGGCCTGATCACCCCCAATTGCCCCCCTGCTGGCCTGCTTGCCCCCAACTGCCCCTGCTGCTGGCCTTCTCACCCCCACCTCCCCTCCCCACTGGCCTGCTCACCCCCAACTGCCCTCCTGCTGGCCTGCTCACTCCAAACTGCCCCCCCCCGCTGTCCTGATCACCTCCAATTGCCCCCCACTGACGGCCTGCTCACCCCCAACTGGCCCCCCTGCTGGTCTGCTTACCTCCAACAGCTCCTGCCATCCCATCCTGGCCTGATCACCCCCGGCGACCCAAGGTCCCAGCCCATCCTTTTTTTCTTTTCTTTTTTTTTTTTCCAGCGCCTCCTTGAGCGGAGGCCAGGGCCAGCAGGAAGCAAGTATCTAGGATTTATTTATCTTCTATAATTGAAACTTTGTAGCCTTGAGCAGAGGCCAGGGCTGGCCAGGGCAGGCAGGAAGCTTGGCTTCCTCCATCGCCAGGGGCAACTCAAGCCTCCTGCTTGCTCCAGCTCCATGGCTGCCGCCATTTTTGTTGGGATTTATTTACCTTCTATAATTGAAACTTTGTAGCCTTGAGCGGAGACCAGGGTCGGCCAGGAAGCTTGGCTTCCTCCATTGTCGGGGGCAACCCAAGCCTCCTGCTTGCTCCAGCTCCATGGCTGCTGCCATTTTTGTTGGGATTTATTTATCTTCTATAATTGAAACTTTGTAACCTTGAGCGGAGACCAGGGTCGGCCAGGAAGCTTGGCTTCTTCCATTGTCGGGGCAACCCAAGCCTCCTGCTTGCTCCAGCTCCATGGCTGGCCGCCATCTTGGTTGGGTTAATTTGCATACTCGTTCCTGATTGGCTGGTGGGCGTGGCTTGGCGTAGCAGAGTGATGGTTAATTTGCATGTTTCTCTTTTGTTAGTGTAGATTATAAGGGTCTATAAAAAGTACTCATGCCCTAGCCAGTTTAGCTCAGTGGATAGAGCATCAGCTTGCAGACTGAAGGTCCCGGGTTCAATTCTCATCAAGGGCACATGCCCAGATTGCGGGCATGATCCCCAATCCCAAGTAAGGGGCATGCAGGAAGCAGCCAATCAATAATTCTCTCTCATCATTGATGTTTCTATCTCTCCTTCTCCCTTCCTCTCTGAAATCAATAAAAAAAATATTTTTTAAAAACTGATAAAACAGAACAACTGATTTTTTAAAAAAGAGTACTCATGTCCCTATACACAGTAGGGCCATTCTGATTGTTATGTCACCATCTCATTGGCAGTCCTCTTCACCTTCAACATAGTTCACCCCTTTAGAATCCCAGATCATACAGACCTTTTATGACACAACTCTCACCACAACCCCTCCCCACCAATGTGCAGCCCCCTACCCTAAAGCAATGTCCCTAGCAGTCATAATGAACTTCTTGGTAATTCCTCATAGAAAAGCGTCACTCTTTCTCATTCCCTGTGCTTTCCACCTGCCCTTTATCCTGCAGGAAATGACTGTCTCCACCCAGCTACTTTCCAGTCACCCAAAATTAATTAGCCTGAGAACTTCCTATGACAGGATTTTCCTGTATCTTCCTACGAAGTTCTGAAGGGTTCCCACGGTGCCTTAGGCATGCTTTTCTCAAAACATGAATTACCCAAATTATGCTGTTTAGTTGCTCATTTAACTGGGTGAATTGTTTTCTTGGAAAGTATTATATTGCACTCATTACTTAGCCTCCAACCTATCCTTGTGCAGTTCCTTCTGCCTATAATGCTTTCCAATAATTTCCCCTCCGCACAGCTCAGATCTCTCAGAGTTCTGTTCTGGTGTCATTTAGAACAGGAGCACACTTTGCCCTCCAAGTTGAGCTAAATGGACTCTTCATATTCCCCTAGCTCTCTGTTAAAAAAAAAAACAAAAAAACAAAAAAACTTAGCCATGCTGCTTGAAATAATCTGTTCAGGTTTCTGGAGTTTTTCAAAGGCAGAAGCTGTGCCTGACATTCTGGTAAGTCCAGTTTCTAGCTGAGTGTCAGTGTCAGGCCAGGGCAAATAGTAATCATTGTTATTGGAGCTAAACACCTTCCCTTAAAGCTTGCCAAACTGAAGTTCTAGCTTTAAGGTCAAAAACTCTGGATCTGGTCTGGTGCAGAGCCACTGGTCCCTGGAAACAAGGGTGCAGCTGGGAAGGGAGCCGCCCCTCGCCGGTCATGCCACAGGTTCCTGGTGCTAAGCCATTCCTAGACGGCCTGCTTCTGGGTGGGGTAGCTAGACGGCCTGCTTCTGGGTGGGGTAGCTGCAGAGCAGCTCCCTCACTGCCAACTATTGAAAGTCAGTCCTCGACAAAAATGTTAAAAGAATCTTTTTAATAAAAATAAAAGAATAAGATAATAATAATAAATGATAAAAGAAAACAGTAAGAAAAAAGGAGAAAGAACAAAATTGACAAAACTTTAGTTAGATTGACTAACACAAAAGACTCAAATAAAAAATAAAAATAAGTAATTTCTACCTATTGTACAGAAATAAAAAGAACTTTAAGAGAATACTATAAACAAGTATGTGCCATCAAATTAAATAACTCTGATGAACAAATTCTTAGAAACACAGAATCCATCAGAAGCAACTTAGGAAGACAATCTGGATAACCCTATCACTAGTAAGGAGAGTACATCAATAAGCAAAAACCTCCCAACAAAGAAAAGCCTAGGACCAGATGGCTTCACTAATTAGTTCTACCAAATAAAGAATAATTAACACCATTTTTTCTCAAACTCTTCCAATAATCAAAGCAAAGAGAATACTTTCTAACTAATTCTATGAGGCCAGGAGTATTCCAATATCAAGACCAAAGACACTACAAACAGAAAAACTTGACAAAACTACAGACTAATATCCCTTATGACTATTGATGCAAAAAAACTCAACAAGAGGAGATCCAAGATGGCGGCGTAGGTAAACACCTAAACTGCTGCCTCGCACAACAATTTCAAAACTACAACTAAAAGACAAAACGTCTATCACCCAGAACCACGGGAAAGCTGGCTGAGTGGAAGTTCTACAACTAGAAGGAAAGAGCAAACAGCATTGAGGGGTGCACAAGCGCTGAAAAGCTGAGGTACGGAGACGCGCGAATCGGGCTGGTGACAGGTGACTGGGAGCGCTGCTGTTTTCAACCCGAAGGGAGATAAGCTCCCGATTACTCCGAACTCATTTCTGGGGAGACTTGGGGGACCCAAACTCCTACGGGGAGAAGCTGGACTGTCTGCCATGGGGTCGGAAAGTGAGGGAGGCTTGCTTGCAGGGCTGCGTGCAGGAATAATTGTTTATTGTGCTGGGGCGCAGGACGCGGGGACACGGTCAAAGACTCAAAGAGGCAGAGCCGCAGAGCCGGCTTACTGGCAGCCATCGCTGTTTGCCACGCCCTAGCCTAGTCACGCCCTGAGACCCCGCCCTGCACAATCTACGAACCCTCCCAAGCTCCAAGCAGTGGCTTTAGCATATGAATGGCCTGCCCTATGGCAGCTTAACCTAGCAAACTTGCAGCCCGGGTCAGACAGCTCCAAAACCTCCAAACCCCAAGCAAAGAGGAGAAAACTGTAGTTCTTGCTGTAGCTCCTGTTGGGTGGCCTCAGACAGTAGCTGACCTGCACCCCATTGGAGATCCAGAAGCCAGTGTACCTAGTGGTCAGTGTGAGACACCAGATTTCAACTCCTCACATCCATAAGTAATACATTCAAGAGGCAGACTCAGTGAGCACCAAAGCCCCACTGAAACAAGTCCTGCACCATAAGCGTGTCTCCAGCGCAGCAGTTCTTCCATTATAGACACAGAGGGTCCTCACAGCCAATTGGCCTGGAGGTCAATTCCTCCCAGTGTACCAACAGCAATCAAGGCTTAACTACACCAAGACTTTGCACTCAGCCCACAAAGGGGTGTACCAAAGGCGTCCACCTCAGGTGATTGGGGAGGCTGAGCTACTGGCCCCTATAGGTCACCTACCACACAAAGCCACTCCATCAACACAAGGAAGCAACAAAATGCGGAGACAAAGAAACATGTCACGAATGAAAGAAATGGAGGAAAGCAAACTACTGGACGACATAGAGTTCAGAACCACATTTATAAGGTTACTCAAGAATCTTCTAAAAACCGCTGAGGAACTTAGTGAGACCTTTAAGGATCTTAATGAGAATGCCAAAAAAATGGAAAAGGACCAGTCAGAAATTAAGCATACACTGTCTGAAATAAAGAATATACAGAAACTCAACTGTAGATCAACGTACCCCAAGAATCAAACCACAGATCTGAAATATGAGGAAACAAAAAACACCCAACCAGAAAAACAAGAAGAAAAAGAATCCAAAAATATGAAGATAGTGTAAGGAGCCTCTGGGACAACTTTAAGTGTACCAACATCCGAATTTTTGGGGTGCCAGAAGAAGAGAAAGAGCAAAATATTGAAAACCTATTAGAAGAAATAATGACAGAAAACTTTCCCTACCTGGTGAAAGAAATAGACTTAAAAGTTCAGGAAGTGCACAGAACCCCATACAAGAGGAATCCAAAGAGGACCACACCAAGACACATCATAATTAAAATGCCAAGGGCAAAAGACAAAGAGAGAATCTTGAAAGCAGCAAGAGAAAAACGGTTAGTTACCTACAAGGGAGCACCCATACGACTGTCAGCTGATTTCTCGGCAGAAACTATGCAGGCCAGAAGGGAGTGGCAAGAAATATTCAAAGTGATGAACAGCAAGAACCTACAACCAAGATTACTCTACCCAGCAAAGCTATCATTCAGAATTGAAGGTCAGATAAAGAGCTTCACAGAGAAGAATAAGCTAAAGGAGTTCATCACCACCAAACCAGGATTACATGAAATGCTGAAGGGTGTTCTTTAAGAAGAGGAAGAAGAAGAAAAAGGTAAAGATAAAAATTATGAACAACAAAATGACATCAAATACATACCTACCAACAAGTGAATCTAAAAATCAAGTGAATAAAAAATCTGAAGAACAGAATGGACTGGTGAATATAATAGAATCAGGGACATAGAAAGGGAGTGGACTGACTATTCTCAGGGGAGAGGAAGTGTGAGGGGTGCGGGAAGAGACTGGACAAAAAGCTTACACCTATGGATGAAGACAGTGGTGGGGGGGTAAGGGCATGGGGTGGGGTGGGGAATCAGGTGGAGGGGAGCTAGGGGGAAAAAAAGAGGAACACCTGTAATAATCTGAACAATAAAGATTTATTAAAAAAAAAAAACTCAACAAAAACCTAGCAACCCAAATTCAACAGCATATTATACGATATATAAATGTTATATGTCAAATATATTTCAATTAAATAAATAATAGCAATTGACAAAATTCAATACTCTTTAATGATAAAAATACTTCAACATGATAAATAGGCCACATATGAAAAACCAAGCTATGAATATGAGAGGTCTATTTATGTCTTCTTTAATTTCTTTCAGCAGTGTTTTATAGTTTTTAGTGTACAAATCTTTCTCCACCTTGGTCAAATTTATTTAAAACATATAGCTGATACCAGACTCACTGGTGAAAAGCCGAAAGCTTTCCCTCTAAGAGTAGAAAAAAAAAACCAAACAGACAGAATGTCTGCTTTCACCACTTCTATTAAACATAGTATTAGATGTTCTAGCTAGAGCAATTAGGCAAAAAAGAAATTAAAAGCATCCAAATTAAAAAGGAAGAAAATTATCTATTTGCAGATGATGTGATCTTATATGCAGAAAACCTTAAAGATTTCACACACACCAAAAAGAAACTGTCAGAACTAATAAATGAATTCAGCAAAGTTCCAGGACACAAAATCAACACATAAAAATCAATTGCATTTGCTATTTACTATCAATGAACAATCTAAAATGGAAATTAACAAAACAATTCCAGCCCAGCCTGTGTGGCTCAGTGGTTGAGCATTGAGCTATGAACCAGGAAGTCACAGTTCGATTCCTGGTCAGGGCACATGCCCAGGTTTTGGGGATCGATCCCCAGAAGAGGGCATGCAGAAGCAGCTGAACAATGATTCTCTCTCATCATTTTTGTTTCTATCTCGCTCCCTCTCCCTTCCTTTCACTAAAATAAAAACATTTTTTTTTAAAAAAAAGAACAACTCCATTCACAATACATCAAACAAAAAAATACTTAATAAATTCAACGAAGGTGGAGAAAGATTTGCAGACTAAAAACTACAAAATGCTGCTGAAATAAATTAAAGATGTAAATAAATAGACCTCTCATGCTTATAGGTTGGAACGCAATATTAAGATGACAATTCTAGGCCTGGCCGGTGTGGTTCATTGGTCAAAGCATCATCCTGTGCACCCTAAGGGGTCATGGGTTCGAGTCCACATTGGGGCACACATCCAGGTTGTGGGTTGGATCCCCAAACAGAGTGAGTGCAGGAGGCAGCCAATCGATCTCTCTCTCTCCCGCTCCCTCTCTCTTCCTGTCTAAAATCAATAAAAGCATATCTTTGGGTGAGGATTAAAAAAATAAAAGACAATTTTATACAGATTGATCCACAGATTAAAGGCAATCTCTATCAGAATCCCAATGGTGTTTTTTGTAAAAGTAGAAAAACCCGTAGTAAAATTTATATGGACTCTCAAGGGACCCCCCAAATAGCCAAAACAATCTTTAAAAAGAGCAAATTTGGAAGACTCACGTTTCATTTCAAAACTTATTACAAAGCTACCATAGTCAAAATAGTGTGGTACTGGCATAAGGATAGCAGACAGCCCAGAAAGCAGTCAGACACAAAATGAAAAATATTTTATGATTCCACTTATATAAGGCCTCTAGAATAGGCAAATTCAGGGGCAAAGAATAGAATTAGGGCTATTAAAAGCTGGGTCGTAAAGGTGAATCAGGGGTTATTTCAAGATAATGAAAAAGTTCTGGAAATGGTGGTGATAGTTACACAGCATTGTGAATGTACTTACTGCCACTGAATTATACACTTTATGTTTATTTTGCCACAGGAAAATGAAAATGGGAAGGTCTGGTAATCAGACTTTAAGATGGCCCGCAATGATCCCTAACTCCTGGAATTCATGCCCTTGTGTGAGTCCCTCCAATTGAGTATAGGCTGGACTTAATGACTCACTTCCAACAAATGAGATAAGGCAAAAGTAACAGTCTGTGACTTAAGGGTCTATGTCATCAAAGGTTGTGACATCACTTTCTCTCCTTTGTAACACTCATTTGGGGGAAGTCATCACCATGCTATGAAGAGCTCCATGGCCAGGTCCGCACAGTGAGGAACTAAGAGCCTGTCTATAGCCCTGAGTGTGAGCTTAGAAGCAGGTCCCCAGCTGTCCAGCACACCGATGACTTCAGCCAGGTAACATCATAACTGCACTCTTCCAAGAGCTCCTGAGCAATCACACTATCCTGCCCCTGGATTTCTGCCCCTCAGATAATATATGATACTTGTTTCAAGCTGCTAAATTCTGTTGTACAGTAATAAGTAACTAATACCAGAAGTAGGGGTAGAGGATATGGGGAAAACATTTAAGCAAGAGTCCAAGCATCATGAAAGAGGATAATCACTAAAAGCTAGTATGTTCATGTGCTTTATATATTTTTTTTAAAGTTTCTTAACTCAGTCACTTAGTGTGTAATGGATAATAGACTTTAAAGTAAAAAAAAAAAAAAGAAAGAAAATGTCGATTTTTAAGGGATAAGCTTGCACAGGATACTAAAATGGCTTGAAACAATTTTATTGGCATTAAAAATTTTTATTTGGAATTTAATCCACAATCTATACAAGTTATTTACAAGGCATGAAAATGGAAAACAGCACAAAATACAATTGAGGTATAAGCTAAGAGCACAGTATGTCATGTTTCAATAAATATAATTCAAAATTTGTAAACTAAGTGACCAGATAGATGAGTCTTGTTTTATAGTAAAACCATATAAAATATCTATTTCATGTGAGGTAGAGGACAGTTTTGTGTCATGTAATACAACCAACCACAGCAATTTTAACCATAAAACTGTACATCATTGGCAAAATTTTATATTGAATTATGGTTAATGTAGTCAATAATTTGTTTTAACAGTTGCAGAACAAGTATTTCATTTACTGCCTTCACAGATTTAAAATTCAGAAATAATTTAAGACTACGGTGTTGGCTTAATATTATCAGGATAAAGAAATACTTATTAACAGGATGGTTAAAAACAAGAATATTTTATTTCTCCCAAACTATAATCCCCCAAAAGGTGTCCTAGATTTAGTAATTTAGTAGGACGTTTTTACTAGAACTACTTTAAGTATGCTGTGCTTTATTTTCAAGTTGAGGTATCTATATTGAAGAAAATCTTATAAATTTTACATTCAACTAATTTAATACACTTTTGTTTTCTGGGCTTAACTTTTAAATTTCAGTTTTTACATTTGATCACTTTCTAATTCAAAAACAGTAGCACTATATAAGACATTTAATTATATTATTTAAAAAACAGGCCCCAATTGCATTATGTAGTTTAAAGCCATTTAAAATGGAAATATTTTACAAACAAAACAAAAAGACTGTCCTTTTAAACAAGATGCAATATAGAATACTATATAAATTTTCCCAATGGAAATGCACAAGTATTCTATACTAGAAAAAAATTAAGCTGTTTATTCAATCCCACAATATATAATACATCAGTAATGTGTCCCTTATTGCTGACAGCTTCAATTGAAAACTATTAACAAGTAGTTCCAAGCACAGAAATAGATGTACAGTCTGAGCACAGCTTTTCATTATTTTTTAATGTCCTGTCGTGCAGATTAAATGCATAAAACCAAATAAAAATGAGGATTGTTCCCTAAGCAATCACAACGTAAGTCTTTTCGTTGAGAAAATTTTAGAGCTGATCCAAAACCTTCAGCACCAGCTTTACAATTAATTTTAGGGAACTACCTTAAGCATGTTACTCATTTATCATTTTACTTTCCCTCAAACAGAGGCCACAGGTGTGCAAATAAATTGGTTGTTCTGTCATGACTTCAAATAAATGAATAATCTGCAAATATTGTACTCAGTCTATTTCACCTACTTTAGTAATTGGTTTTTAATTCAATATGTACAAATGATTTATATTCCAACTGGTAATATATTAAATGTACTATAAAATTAGTTCAAGAAGCATGAAACATCCTAATTCTCATGGACACAGAAATTCAAGCAAAAGAATATGCTTTACAAAAATAAAGCACAAGCCAAACTTACGTTGTCAGTCAAATCCTTTCATAGTGTTACAAGTTAATTTGTGGAATTAGGGTGGTTTCGAGCTTCCTCAATGACAGCAGATTTTACATTTACTACCTTTATAGATTTGGTACCTTTTCCTCATAGAGTACAGAAACTATTATCACCCAAATTAAACATCACCTATCACCCAGTAAGCTAATATTCTATGTTTCCTTCCTTCTAAAGATGCTTTAGCACTTTTGATAGGCTGTTCCTTTAATGCAGCTTTTTAAAGTAATAATTTTTATATTTTTCTTAAAGTTATTATAAAATCTGAGGGAAAATCTGCTTGCCTAATGAATTAGCACACAAAAACAACACCAAAACAAACTTTTAAGATAGCAATCAACACGCAAAATGAGCATGCAAAGAATAGAAGAATAAGTTTATATGGGTAAGATAAATTAGCAGAGGCCACTTTTAAAGTATTACAAAATCTCTGTATTTTCAAGCTAAGGGGTACAGTTTAACTTAAAATTACTTTTCACCAGAATAGGTATATTTACAATTGACTAAAAAACTACATTCAAGGAAGTTAGACAGAAACCTATGGCAACATCAATGTATCTTGGGGAAAATGAAGACTATACAGGTGACAAGTTTTTATTATGTGAAGGACCAGAAAAAAAATATTTCACTCAATTCTAAATTAAGAGTTTATGATAATTTAAAGGTATTTAAGCACTATTTAGAATTTTAAAGTAACATATTTCAAAGATTAAGCAACTTAGAAGTTTTGGGTTAAAACTTAAGCAAGCTTATCATTTACTAAGTAACATGAGCAGAAAGATTGAGTGAATTAGAATAAAAGGAAATTATAAGAGCTTAAGTTAAGTCACCCAAAAAGCTTAGCTGTGACACAACTGATTCACAACTAAAATGAAACTGTATCATAGAATCTCTGTGATTTTTCTTTCTCCAATTTAAATAAAAAGTATTAGGAGGGCATGTCCTTTTTAACATTGTTCTCGTATGTCATTTTTAAACATCTGTTCCTCCTTGAGGAGATTCCAAAAATCAACAAATTGCAGGATTAATACAACAAAATTTAAATGGTAAATAGAAAATACACGTTTAGTTCACACTAGTGAAAAAACTATACTTTGAGAATTATAAAATCCTTTTAGGATACATTAGTACCATTAAGTAAAATATGAAAATAACTGGTTAAATGATAACCTACTGATTTTTGAAGTTCTATACCATTAGAGTACCTATCATCTATGCTGGGAATAGTATATAACCCTAGCTAATTTATTTTAAAAATAGATTTAGCTCTTCAAGTAATTTCATTCAGTACCTTAGGCAAGAACATGAGAAACATAAAATTCATGGGATAATAATGTCAATTAATAGTAGCTTCAGGAAACTTCCTTTAAAAAAATGCATACTAAAAAATTTCACCTAATATCTCTTAAGCCAAGAATTAACTAATATGAACTTTGCCATTAAAGAATGACACTTTTCTGTGCAAAAAGGAAAAAAAAAAAGTGCAGATGTTGCCCCTCTCCTAAACTATGGGATTCCTATCTCCTAAACATTATCTAAAAATCCTTTAGCATAAACTTTCCTATATTAATCTATCAGTTGACTGTAAATTCCTGACTTTGATATTAAGTAGTAATTGAAATGGTCCATTTGTGCAAATTTGTATAAGACTTAACATTTAAACATACAAAAGTCCAAAGTAACCTTCAAGATATTTAATATTTTACAACTTAAAGGAAAACAAAGGCAGTAAGGAAAACAAATCCATTATATAAATTTCAGTAAGCCCATAACTACATATAAAAACTGTACAGGAAGATTATGGATTGTATAGAAACCGATGTACATCAATGGTATCAGTTTTTCTCAAGAACAGTAACATTTCAACACCACTATTTAACAACATAAACATTTAACAAAGTTCAGAAATTTTTACATTTTATTCCCTCTCCTGAAGTTGTTGCATTAAAAAGAAGTCTAAATGTAACCATACTTAAAGCAAAAAAAAAAAAAAATTACAACTGTTTCTTGCGTTTAGCAGCAGGATTATAACAAAGCATATTATCCTTCCCCATTATGGCCATGGGGTGTGCTATAACCTCAGCAATGAAATTCTTCTTTTGACAAAATGTCTCTCAGGAGACATTCAGAAGAGAAATGAAGAAAATTCATTCCATAATAAGAACAAAATAAAAGAAAATTTTGTATATAATAATGAGTATAGCATATCAACTTCGAAAGATTATATTAATGAAAAAAAGGAGATTCAACCCCTTGAGTATCTCCATATATTTGAAATATGACAACCACCATTGTATCTAAAATTGAGTCTTAAATATGGATCACAAAATTCACAACTATTTTTCATCACACAATGCAGCTTTTAAAAAGTATACAACTGTTAAATTTGCATTAGAAATATAGGCAGATTATCTAATAGTTGAAACCATAGAGTATTGTTACTGAGCTATTTGGAAAAAAAAGTACAAAGAAACATACATTTTCATTCATTTGGAAATGTAAAAATTTATGTACTAATATATAATCTCTCCACTTTCTCTGATCTACAAATGGATAGAATGCCTAGTTATCTTCATGCAAATAAGCAGTTCAGAATTCAATTAGCAAAGCAAACAAAAATAAACTCTGCAGGAACACACAGATGAATCTCTTTAAAGGTTTCTATACTTTAGCAGTCTTTGATTTCAAAATTTGCAGCTTTAGCTCTTTTATCATCATCTCTAACTTCTGTCTTGCCTCCCGTTCCTGTCTGAGTTCATCTTGGAGCTCTTGCCTATCAGCCTCGGCATGGTCCAATCTCTGTCTTAGTTCTGCCAACTGTGTGATTTAAAAGACTGTGTCAGTTTTCATTGTTTTGTTTCCATTTAATCCTCACATCATGGCAAAGATTGGCCTTCAAATTACTCTTTACAAAATGAACAATCTCATGCATATACAATACCTTGATTATCTAATACTATTGCTCTGACATTGACTGAGGGAAAAACAAAGGGTTAAGAGGACTGAACAGCCGAAACCGGTTTGGCTCAGTGGATAGAGCGTCAGCCTGCGGACTGGGGGGTCCCGGGTTCGATTCCGGTCAAGGGCATGTGCCTTAGTTGCGGGCGCATCCCCAGTGGGGGGTGTGAAGGAGGCAGCTGATCGATGTTTCTCTCTCATCGATGTTTCTAGCTCTCTATCCCTCTCCCTTCCTCTCTGTAAAATATCAATAAAATATATTTAAAAAAAAAAAAAAGAGGACTGAACACCTAGCGTACTTTCATTATGCCCTACACTTTAGCATACCTCTCATCATCACAGCCTGCCCATGTCACGTATTATTTGTTCATCTTCCCTAAGAGGTGAGCTACTATTCATTTTTGCTCCCGTGCTTTTGAACATAGTGGTCAATAGTTCATGTTTGTTAATTTTTTTATTTGAAAGCCAATATTTTAAAATAATGTAACACTTGATATTCAGATAGCTAGAAATTATCAATTTTGGCAACTACACTACAGAAATCCAATAAAAGTTTCAAGAAATAAATCAAGGTAAAAAAATCATCTTGGTTGATATCACATAAAGTTGTGTTTTTGAACAGAATTGTAAGTTTTGAAATCCCAATGAGCTTGACAAAAAAAAAAATTATTTAACAGAGAAGGGAACAGCTTCAATTTCCACATTGAAAGGGTAACATTATACAAACTGAGTAATTCTTACCTGTGCTGCATATTCAGCCTCGTTGTCTTTTTCTAAATTTGAGTCACAGGTACATTTTTGCTTCATTACCTGCTCTAATTTTTTCTCTAAGTCTTTCTGTTCAACATAAAATTCTTCCATTCTTTGAGCATGCTCATTCTGCAAAGATTCAAGCTCTTTCTGTAAATTCTGCTGTTCTTCAGTGAGTTCCTTCATTGCTTTTGAACTACTCAACATTTCAACTTCCTGTAATATACAGAATCACATTACAATTTGTACTTATTTCCATCCTGTTAAAAATTTCAATTCAAGAAAAAATACTACATAAAATATCTAAAATTCAGCTGTCATATCAATTCTATGTAAAGGTAATTATCTTGAAAAGCTTTTCTCTAAAAATTTAAAATTATATTAAAATTGCTTATGAGTGTAAAACAAAAATCTTAAATTTGCAGCATCTCATCTTGACTTTTTTTAAGAATATGCAAAAGTATCTTCATTAGGGCTATTAGTTAGATAACAATTTTACCATCTCAAGTTGTTGCTTCTTCTGCAAAATTGAGTTCAATTTTTCCTGTTGTTTTACATAAGTTCTCATTACTTCTTCCATGATTTTTCCTTTATCATCTTCACAAATGACATCTTTGACAAGAAGTGGAGATGAAGCTGCTGTATCATGGTCAATTCCCACCTTGCTTGTGTCTCTGATTATGTTACAAGTGGTAGACTCAGGTTTCTTTTTACTTACAGAGTTATTTGAGATTGATGGATCTTTAAGAGGCAAAAATAAAGTAACGAAGTATGAATATCATTCTGCTAAAAGTCAGTAGGACAATGCATAAATGAAATTAAGAAGAAAAAAATAATCCATTTACAAAAGAAATAAAAAAAGAATAAAATATCTAGGAATAACTTTAACAAAAGTAGTACAAGACTTGAACAACGAAAATGACAAAACATTGAAATTAAAGACCTAAATAAATAGGAAAGCATCCCATGTTAATGGATTGGAAGACTTAAAATTGTTAAGATGGTGTCAAGAACTGAATGTTAGTGACCCCCACCCCACTATCCCAGCATTCATATTGAAATCCTAACCCCTGATGTGATGTATTAGGAGATGGGGCCTTTGGGAGGTAATTATAAGGTCATAAGGGGAGAGCCACCATGATAGGATTTACGCCATCATAAGAGTCTCCAGAGAGCTCTCCCATTTCTTTCCACCATGTGAGAACCCAGTGAGAAGATGGCTATCTGTGAACCAGAAAGTAGGACCTTGCCAGGCACCAAATCTGCTAATTTCTGGACCTTAGACATTCCAGCCTCTAGAACCATGAAAAATACATGTTTGTGGTATAAGCCACCCAGCCTATGGTATTTTTATTATAGCAGCTCAAATGGACTAAGATAGCTGGTAATAACAAATTAATCATACTTATCAAAATCCCAGTAAAAATGGACAAGCTGATTCTAAAATTCATATGGAAATGCAAGGAATCCAAAGTATCTTTAAAAAGAGTATCAAAGTAAGAACTCACAATTCCCAATTTCAAAGCTTATTATAGAGCTATGGAAATCAAGATGGTAAAAGAGGCCAGACAACAAAAGGCCTCATGTTGTATCATCCTTTTTATATGAAATGTCCAGGATAGGCAAATCCATAAAGATAGGAAACAGATTAGTGGTTGACAGGGGAGAATGGAGAGTTAACTGCCAATGGATTATAGTTTCTTTAGGGGTGATGAAAATGTTCAAATTTAAATAGTTGTGATCATTGCACAACTTTGTGAATTCACTAAAAAGCCATTGAACTGTACATGTTAAAAGTGTAAATTTAAGGTAAATGAATTATATCTCAATAACTTTTTAACAGTCACTAGAATTCACTAATTTGGGAAATAAAATATAATGCAAATAGAGCATAATAGTACACTAGTAATTATGTACCATATTTAAATCCAAAAGAACCTAAGTTTTGAAATTCTCAAAATTAAAATACAGGACCCCCCCTAAAGAATCTCAATTATGTATGAAAAGTTAAATGACTACAGATTCTTCAATGGCTCCCACAAAGCTGAAATAACTGTCACATTTCCCTAAGCTATAAGCAAAGCTCTGCTGCTACATGGAGGGTAACGAGGCAGCATTTGAGTGAGCATATCATGTTTGGTCCAGTGTTATAAAAGGCACTGTAACTGGGCAGCTTTTTTTTACATGTCCAGCCAACATTCTGCATTTGTGCCATCTGCCTGGCTCCCACAGCTACAAGTTTTCAATCCTTCTTTATTCCATGACTAAGTTTCCCTGAGTCCTATACCTATATACACTTAGATATACTTCTTAGCATTATAAGTTAAACGGTTTCTCAGTTCACAGAAAAGTAAAAAGAAAAATAAGGACCTTTTGAAGAAATTTGACAGCAAAGAAAACGCAGGAAGGGGAAAAAAATAATCAGACAAAAATCACTTGCAAGCATGAAGCTATGTAACCTATATATCTATCTCATTAGCCTCTATAGCTATCACCATTCTAGAAAAGTACAGCAATTGATGTTCTAAGAAGTCACTCAACATTTTTTACAATAAAAACCTCAATTATCTGAAAAAGTCCCTTAACAGAAATCCTCTTTGAAAAATCAAATATCTAACACTTTTTTAATACTGAATTTAAATATAGGGATACTTACCTACATGTCTACATAATTCTCTACTTGTTTTTAAATCCATTTTCTCCTGTTCCTCCAGTGAGACGTCTGGATAAGACACTGTTTTTTGATGTTTTCCACTACTGTAAGGCTTCTCTGACTGTCTTGGTATGGATTTACCTGCCTCTGCCTTTGTGACCTCTTTAGACTGGGAAACAGCAGAAGTGAGTGACACATTTGGGGCAACCACTTTATCACACATGTATAAGTAGTAGCTGAAAACAAAGAAAGGCATAATAAGACACATTACATTTAGGTAAAAAGCAAAATGTGTTACATCTATTTCTATGATTAAAACATTTTTTTCCACCAAAACAGACAACATAACAACTAAGAAAATAAGCGTCACAGAAAAGAATTCTTGAAAAAGTCAGTATTTTAGGCAGTAAAAGCAGAATCATGGAGAGATTTTTGTTATTTTTCAAAAAATAATTTCTAAGCACTAAAAGGATACTCACTAGGAAAGAAAATCAGTTTCTTCTCCTTCCCTCAAAACCACCTGAGAACTAAAAGCATGAAGCACTTTAACAGAGCTGTTTACAGCCCCAAGTAGGTAAGGTTTATTCAGAAAGAAAACACTATATGCTACTTTGGAGGACTGTTTTCTTGCCCATCACTCCTCTAAAGCAACAAATCCCTGTTCTTTCTTATGGTGAGGCTGATTCAGCCCCAGACTACTTGGCTATGGACTGTTTCATCATAGGCCAATGGGGAGCTCCCAGGGCCCTTCCGTCTTAAAAAGCTTAAAAAGGGAGAGAACATGCATTCTGAATGTATCAAACGCCACAAAGCAATATTCCTAAAATACTTTTGTACTTCCTATGTATTTGATAAAACAGTAACAGTAAATTGTGCAAAACTAAGATCAAAGGGATATCTACCAATTTTGCTCGAAGTTCACATAAAATTGTTCAGTACATTATCTGAGAGACTCATGGAACAGACATGAGCAAGATATTTAAGTACCATATTATTAGCTACAATCTTTATGACCTTTAGCCAAAAGATGCAACCATTTAACTGACATAATACTTTATTCTCTAAACTAAGCATGTCAAACTCAAAGGCAACATGGGCCAAATAAATAAGGTGTAAGTTTATGTGGGCCGCAAAAAAACAAAAGCTTCAATTTTCAGAGAAATATAGGTTTATTTCGATAGAGACATGCTGAATACAAAGGGCTGAAATAAATGAGTAATTGTTAACATAAGATAATGACATTTTAATAAAAATTAATATTTTTTCTTGAACATTAACTTACCACACACTGAATAACTGCACAAATTAATAAGCATAAGCAAATAAACCTATTTTTCTTGTTCAAAAGCGAACATTTCCTGTTGCGCACACCAAACAAGTCAGTCCAAGACTAATGACGTGACAATCGGCTGCTAAAATATTCGCAGCTAGTATTAGTGGAGAAAAATGGTGCGCCTGCACGTAAGGCGCGTAAATGAAATGAATGCAATATGATTATAGCAATCAGTCATTAGCAAAAGTTGTAGTTTGTTATTAATAATTATGTATAACAGAATATTGTAAAAATTAAGTTATGAAATTTTTATTAAAACGCTTCTTACATACCATTATTTTGGCTGGGCTGCAAAAATATTCGTTGTGGACTGCATGCGGCCCGCGGGCCACAAGTTTGACATGCTTGCTCTAAATTCTAAATAATTTCTTACATCTCATTGTATAGGACACATCTATTTTGTTCTTTTTTTTTACCAATTACATTAATTCTGAGGATGAAAATTTAACATTCTGCTAAGAAAACTGACAGGTTTAATAATACCCAAAGATTTCAAACGCAGTAAGAACATAAAAATTGTGCAAATGTAAATAAGACTAAGATTCTACATCACCGTGCCTGTGGAGAATACTAGTATATATTTATAGTAGCAGATAAAACTTTAGGACTGAATAAATAAGAAGCATTTTTATTGAAAATATGAAAACTTTACTTTGAGGGATGCAGTTACTATGAAAGCGTCTAAGTTTCAAAAAGATTTCTTTTTAAAAATCAAAGTTGCACATCAAACTTTTGAAGAGTGATTTACCTCTTGAAGAGAGGTAAGGAAATTAAAAGAAAACTTTCGTTTTTACTTCAGGGCAAAAATGAAATGACCTATTTCTAGAAAAAACATAGAAACACAAGAAAGGTTATTTTGGACCCGGCTGGGTAACTCAGTTGCTTAGAACATCATCCTGATACATCAAGGTTGCAGGTTGAATCTCCAGTCAGGGCACATGCAAGAAGCAACCAATGAATGCACAAAAAGTGGAATAACACATCAATGTTTCTCTCTCTTTCTCTTCCCCTCACTAAAATCAGTAAGTAAAAATTTTTAAATTTTTTAAAGGTTATTGTAAATGTTCAACACAATTTACAATTCATTTCATTGATTAACAAGAAAGCCTAAAGCTATATCATGAATTCCCAGGGCCTAGAATAGTATCTGACATATTGAAGGAAGGAAGGAAGGAAGGAAGGAAGGAAGGAAGGAAGGAAGGAAGGAAGGAAGGAAGGGAGGAAGGGAGGAAGGGAGGGAGGGAGGATTAATGAGACAATACTCACTCACCTAGGGTGTAAAAATGAATGTGTCTGAGAAACATGATCACTTTCCTGCTTTATAACAGGATACCATGACGGTAATTCCATTCCTGATGGTGTATCTATCTGTAGAAAAATGTAGAAGGGAATATTATTGGGAGAAGGTGAGATGGTTAAAATTTTAAAGTGTCAACTTGACAGGGTCATAGCATGTCTCTGGAGAACCTTGCGAACGAAGAGTTACATTAAGAGTCATCGTCTAATAAAGCAATCTTTCCTTAAAGTACCATGCCTAGTCACTTGAAACTCAAAGAGACTGCTACATGATCTATCCCATTGCAAACAGTTTCAGTGTGCATGTTAACAGGAATTACCAGAAGTTATTTCATCCAATTGCATACTTACAACATCTATTTTTAAAATCCATTTTAGCCCTGGCCGGGTGGCTCAGTTGGTTAAAACACCATTCCATATACCAAAAGGTTCCGGGCTCCATCCCCAATAGGGTGAGTACAGAAGGCAACCAATCAATGTTTCTGTCTCTCTCTCTCTGTCCCTCTTCTTCTTTCTCCCTCTCTCCCTCCCTCCCTCCCTCAAATCAATAAACATAACCTTTGATGAAGACTTTTAAAACTTTAAAACCCATTTTAAATAACAGTACCCTGCAAATGTACAGAATTGGTAAGTTCTGATTCTTCTTCACTGCTACAACCAGCTAGAATATAACCCATCCATATACATACAGTATTTGTTAGTGTATAGATAACATTCTACAGTAATAAATACCTTGCCAAACTAAACGTGAAATTACTTTGTCTGCCAACAATTATCAGTAAACCATATTTCCTCATAAACTGTATCTGTAAATAAAGGAAAAGGAGACTATAACTGACTTATTGATATCTACCTGATAAGAAATCTATATATGCCTCCTGCTTAATTCCAACAAATACCTCATTAAGTAGACATTATTATCTCTATTTCACAGATTAGAAAACTGAGGTTCAGAAACTGAGACAGAAAAGAATAACCTGTGTTACTAATTTCTCTTATTCAGGTTTGCTTTGCAGTCTTCCCTGCCTATTTAATATTATAGTAATTACCCTGCTCTTTTGGGAAAAGGGTTCCTTGAAAGGGGGCAAGACTCACTAATGGAGAAGGGGAAAAAAAGCTGAAAGAAGCCCTGTTCAAGTGAGCAACAAAGATAGGAGGTTAACAGACAAACCTAGTGGAGTGATGGAGTAGGGAGCTGGGGATGAAATACAGAGGGAAGGATGAGACAAAAAGGAGAGCTGGATATTCTGACCCTGCCTAGTTAACTCTGCAACTAGGTAAGGTATGCGGAGAATGACACCCTCATTTGAGAATGCATAAACACAGCACTCAGGGGATAGCCACTAAATACCAAGAATTAGGAAAACTGTTTTGCCTGACGTCCTAATATTCCAGTTCAGAACCAAGAAACTAAGTAAGGAATGGAAACATCTCCAGATGCTAAGCAGTTGTGATTAAAGCATAACCAAATTCATAAATTGTCCATGGTTTGGTTAGGGAGATCCTACTAATGGAGGAAACTAAAGCAGATTGAAGAGACTCAGGAAAGGAAAGGCCTGACCAGTAACCCACTGCCCCAACACAACGAGCTCACAACAGAAAGGAAACCGCTTTTGGAGCACATATTATACAACTTGACCAATTAGAAGATGATTTAAGGCCAATTAAAAGCCAAAAACAAAAATACGGTGATTTGTATTGGTAGATCAACATTTTTGTTAAGAATTACTGGGCGAGCCCTGGCTGGTGTGGTTCAGTTGGTTGGGCATCATCCCATGCATAGAAAGGTTGCCGGTTTGATTCCCAGTCAGGGCACATGCCCAGGTTTAGGAATCCATCCCAGGTAGGAAGGTGGGGGGATGGGGGCATGGAGGAGGCACCTGATCGATGTTTCCCTCTCACCATCAACATTTATTTCTCTCTCTCTCCATCTCCCTTCCTCTCTCTCTAAAAATCAATTTTAAAATCTTAAAAAAAAATTACTGGGCAAGGAATATGAAAGACTAAGACCATAAGATCATAGGGAAAAGAATGATTATTTTGAAAGCATTTAAGAGTTACACATTCACTGGGGCCTCTAGACTCTATATAAGAGTAGAATTTTTTTTTAAACACACAATCCTGATCAAATATTCTAAAAAAGTTGAGAATCTGAGGCAAAATCAACTACTTATTAATAAAGTAAGCCAATCACTTCTTTACACAGTTTCTTGGCCTACAGCTTAGTTCTACTAGTAAGTCAGAAAGGGAACTGACTGCTGGCAACAGAAATACTAAATGATAGGTGACAGCTGACAGCCTAAAGAGATGAATTACAGAATGTAAACATAAAAACTATTCAAAAAGCAATGCAATTTGAGGGCTTTACCATAGGCCAGGGCAAATAATTTAATGTATCTCAATTGTCCCTTACCCTCATCACAACAGAGTATAGTAATTGATGTTTACGAAGTCTTGAGTCAACATGATATAGTTATTAATTTATATATTATATTATCTATATACACTGAGTGGCCAGATTATTATGATCTCTGAACGCATAATAATCTGGCCACTCAGTGTACTTCTCCTGAGTACCTCATTTAGTTGATATCAAAGATACTATAAATCGTGCACCTGATCAGTTTTCCCCTTTGCACTGGCTGATAGAAAAGCTCAGGGCAAATAGGTGGTTGATCTCCAGCAAAAGTCTAGAATACTTTTGGTACCCATTTGAGATACAAATACACTGAGTGGCCAGGTTATTATGTGTTCAGAGATCATAATAATCTGGACAATCCGTGTATATAAAAGCCTAAGCGACCGTTACGACTAAACAACCAGTCGACCAGTCGCTATGATGCACACTGACCACCACAGAGGAAGCGCTGCTCAGCTAGAAGCCAGGCTCACGGCTGGCGAGCGCAGCTGCAGTGGCAGGAGCCTCTTCCAATTCTGCGGCAGTGCTACTGAGCAAGCATACCAGGATGAGTGCGAGCGAGCAAGCGGCACGGTGCCAGCTTGGGCTCCTCCCTGGCCACCTGCCACTTGGCACACTGCTACATCCCCTGAGGGGTCCTGGATTGTGAGAGCGCGCAGACCAGGCTGAGGCTACTCTTCGCACCACCCCGCACGAATCCAAGCACCGGGCCTCTAGTACTATATATAAATAGCATACCACACACATATATAACATACCACTATTTGACATTTTAGAATTCTTCAATAAAGTTAAAGTTTTAAAAAACATGGTTAATGCTGAAAAAAGTAGTTTCATTACTTAGAACATTCACTTAGGGAGAACATTTGTCACCCCAACACTGTATAATAAAAGAGGCATTAATTAGCATGAATAGCTCGTGCTAACAAATCAATGAAATATAAGATCCACTTAAAATGAGAATTTTTTTAATATATATTTTTATTGATTTCAGAGAGGGAGAGGGAGAGAAAGAAAGAGAAACATTAATGAGAATCATTGATTAGCTGCCTCCTGCACACCCCCCACTGGGGATTGAGCCGACAACCTGGGCATGTGCCCTTGACCGGAATCGAACCCGGGACCCTTCAGTCCAGAGTCTGATGCTCTATCCACTGAGCCAAACCCACCAGGGCTAAATGAGAATTTCTTACCCTGGCAGGTTTGGCTCAGTGGATAGAGCAGCGTCCCGAGGACTGAAGGGTCCTGGGATTGATTCCAGTCAAGGGCACATACCTCAGTTGCAGGCTCGGGTGGAAGGCAACCAATTGATGCGAGACATCTCAAATTAAAGTTTCTCTATCTCTCTCCCTCCCTTCCACTCTCTAAATATCAATCCTATCCTATATAATAAAAGCCTAATATGTAAATTGTCCCCTGGACCAGGAGTTTGACTGGGAGTTTGACCAGTGGGTGGGGCCGACCAGCCAACTGCCCATGGCTCCTCCCCCCCCCCCCCCCGGCAGACCCCACCCTAGCTGGTGATGGCAGGAGGCAGCCGGGTGAAGGGAGGCCCCAGCTGGCAGCCAGCAGCCGGCAGCCGCTAGGGACCCTACCTGTGCACGAATTTCTTGCACTGGGCCTCTAGTGAAAAAATATCCTCAGGTATGGATTAACAAAAAAAAAAAGCGAGAGATTTTCTTCTCTAGAAGTCACTTGTTAAACTCATTATTTAGAAATATATATAATAAAGCAAGCTCTGCTCCACTTTTATATTTGAAACAATCTTGGATGTACTACTCAAGAAATCAATTGTTACCAGATTTTTTAAATTAAGATTACTAAAATTGATTTACATATTCAAAAATTTTCCTATTATGGATATCTGGAATCTCCAATCTTCAGAAAAGCAAATTCTAAACTTCTTCAGCCAAAGATCTTGACTTGAAACCTAACTCAATTTTGATCATTTCAAAACTCTACAGCTTGATTTGTATAAGTCTTACTTTTATTCATGACCCAAACTCAAGTTTATCTTTATTTCTATGATGTCTCTACACTTCAAATGCCACCTTAAGTAATTCTTTGTGCATTCATACAGTGTGGGGCAAATGTAGGTTTACAGTTGTTCATATGGAAAATACAAGAATAAATTTTCATATACTCACAACTATAAACCTACCTTTGCCCTACCCTGTATTTTTAAACATCCATCCCTCTCTAGTTTCTGTTCTTAGCCTCAAAGACTGTCTTATTTGATTTCCCATTCTCACACAATCCCACAAACTAGGGGTTCTAAAAAAAAAAAATCTTCCTTAAAGATCACCTAGTGCTGTGGTCGGCAAACTGCGGCTCGCGAGCCACATGCAGCTCTTTGGCCCCTTGTGTGTGGCTCTTCCACAAAATACCACGGCCTGGGCGAGTCTATTTTGAAGAAGTGGCGTTAGAAGAAGTTTAAAAAATTTGGCTCTCAAAAGAAATTTCAATCGTTGTACTGTTGATATTTGGCTCTGTTGACTAATGAGTTTGCCGACCACTGACCTAGTGCAGTCCCCCAGCCAATGTCTGAACTCCCTATGCAAAATCCGTGATATCCAGTCTCTGCTTGATCCAGTCCTTGAGGCCAAGGACTGTCTTATTTACTCTTATATTTCAGTACGTAGCACCATGCCTGGCATATAGTAGGGATTCAATAAATATTTGTTGAATGAATTCTGAATGACAACGTAGCTCATTAACTCCCAGGGTGGCCCTATATAAGGTTACTCTGCTACCAAGAAATTCACAAATAGTCCCTTTCACATTCTATATCCTACTCCATGAAGTACCAAAGAAGCCAAAGGTCTCTGGGATATATTTTTAGAGATCAGATCTACAAATTAAATAATATAAATTATGGAAAAATGGACATTAACCATAATAAAATGTTGGGAATTCATTTTCCCTAATATGCTATGATAAGCCATAAACACATTTATAACAAATTATCCTAACTGCACATTAAAAATAATTAAGAAAAGCACATATTATACAACTGAACATTCACAGTCATGCCAGACTTTTTTCATCTATTCTGCATTTGTTTCAACATACAAATTAGATCTTTAAAAAAAGAACAATATAATTAAATGGCACAGCAGTAATGCTACTACTAGTTAGCAATAAAAAATTAAGATACTAAGAGAGGAGCATCTACTGCCATTTATCTTACCTTTCAATATAGGAATAATTCATTCCTTTGTGTATTTAAACACTAAAATAGAATACATTACACTACTTGGCAAAGGAGAGATGTACATCATTTAGTGACTTAACTTGAAGCCGTAACAGTTTTAAATGCTTTTATCACCCAACTTCCCCACCATTATCTACCACAAAATGAACAGTTGTCATCCTTACCTGAAACACTAAGAAAAATTTCAGACAATTTATTTCATTTTCTCTAAGTCATAGAACAACCAATAGTATCTATGAAAGCAAAATTAAACAATCCCAAAATGTATGGAAGAGGTCATTTTAAATAAGTAAAAAATTAGGGGATGTTTAATGAAAGTTTCTCTAAGTTTCAACTTACTGTGTTATATATACATAACCCTTTGATAACCAGATATTCTAATAAAGAACCATTGTATTTTGATAGTACAATGCTTACTAACTCACAATGAAGTAATTTAGAGAACTTGATTTCATTTACAAAAAAAAAAAATCAATAGGCATTTTTGCCACCACTTTCTAGATACAAAAGCAATTCCACCCAGTCAGCACTATTCATATACAAACATTCAAATTTGTACTAAAAAAAAAAACACTTTAAAATTCCTAGACTTATCTTCAATAATAAACTTTTAGGTAGCACTCCAGTTTTTAATTATAGGAACAGGCTAATATTTATGACTTTTAATTGTATCTAATGACATACATTGATAAACTAAAGAAATCTAACAATACTTCTAAATATTGGTGGGATTTCCAGCCCCCCTTCCCCCACAAAATTTAATCAGAATTACATTTTTTAAATATGTGGAAAAAATATTTTTAAAAATATAAAAGATAAAGACTATACATTATGTGTATTTATAAGACAGTAAGCATATGAAGGACTAATCCCCCTAATGGTGTGATTACACAAGAAATAAAACATAATGTATATTAAATGCACATCACAACACACTGGTAAATCATTAACAACTTTACTAAACACATGACTGAATACACAGTTAAGCAACAACTCTTTAGGTATAAAGTGAATATAACCTGTCAGGGTCTTTTTTACTGTGTACGACAGTAGGACATTCAAGTGGTCAATAAATGATTTCAGAAAGACACTCTACCAGACTGCTGCCAACAACTCCTAGAGAAAGAAATTGAATCTTTCAGTACAGGATCAAGTTTCCTCAATACTTCCAACATATTGTGAATAAGTGTCTCAACAACTGAAATAGGAATAGTATTACAAGGTAGCAAGTAGCTATTTAAGAGATTGTAAGGCTTAGTCTTGTGCCTCATTTCATTGTAATTATTAGAATTTATCAACCTAATGCAAAACTGGAACAGTATGATCTAAGTATCTCCACTAACTTATCAGACAGATCTTCAGGAGTTACATCAATGTCTGCTGTTCCCGCACACTGAAAGATCGATCATACCACCTAACTCACACAGCCAGTTTTGGGTTTACATTGCTTAAAATTCTTATAATGTGCAACTCTTATCTTAAAACCTTCATGGAAAAAAGCCATGTGAAATCAGTAGTGCAATGTCACTCCCTTTACAATTTGAAAAAACAAACAAACCGATTTTTAAAATCCTGTTAACTCCTGGGACTTTTAAAAATGAATTCTTAACTTTTTTTGTTAACACTGTTACAGATGTCCCCGTTTCCCCCCCCCCCCCCCTTTGCCTGCCCTCATCCAGCTCCCACTGCCCCTTCCCTCTGGCCATCACCACTCTGTTGTCTGTATCTATGGGTTATGCATATACTGTATGTTCTTTGGCTAATCCCGTCACCTTCTTTCATCCATTCCCCCACCCACCTCCATCCTCCCTGACAGCTGTCAGTCTGTTCCATGTATCCATGCCTCTTCCTATTTTGTTCATCAGGCTATTAAAAATAAATTTTTGTACTGGAATTATGTGGTGCCCTATTCATTTAACATTGCAAATACCGGAAATCTCCATGTCATATATATCTTTCACTAAAGTATCTATTGTCAAGTTTCAATCTGTACAAATCAAAGGTTTTGCTATCCCACTTCAGCACATGTGCTTTTAAAAAATTATGATCTCCGATTATTTGGCCTTCAAATAATGTAAATTGACAATAGCAAAATGTAGATTAACTAATTTTACTATATTCAGTGTGCTCATTTTTTATTCTGTCATGTGGTTTTTTTAATAAATACTGATGATCCACTAAATTGATTTCATGACCCTTCTGGCCTTTGCTCAACAGGGGTTCTCAAGAGAATTAAGCCCAAATGCCCCCAATGAATACATTGTACACAATGAATTAACTACTCTCCAAAGCGTTTAGAATGGTACTATATACCATCCCTGGGAGAAATGACAAACCATCACTCTGGTCAAGTCATTTTCTACAGGACTTAATTCTCCCCTCAGGGAACCCCCGATGAGAAAGGCTGCATGGGTGACAAACTACAATTTGAAAAACACTGTTTTAAGCAAACTATCTTAAAATTGGTCCAAAAATATTACTGTTTCAACAACTAGTCCTGTATAAATAACATTTGTACTCTATAGATGCTTTTGCACTGACTTACAAAGCATTACATATATAAAGGAATAAATTCCAATATTGTCACTTCATTTTTAACATTAAATAAAAACCCTAGTATTACTTACCAAGTGATCTTTACTTTCTTAAACATTTTTTTTTATTCCTTGGCCCCATAAGATTAAAAAAAATATATGTACTTTCAATACTCTCTGAAATCTCAAAATTAATTCATTATCACAAATAAAAACAAAAGATTAGCTATGCTTTAAAACTAATCCCATTTTCCTTCTTGAAAATCACTGGTAAATTTATAATAGGACTACTAAGATTTTCTTCATTCAATTACCCAATCCTTTATTAAGTAAGCATTTACCACATTCTATATTCGAAAACTAGATGAATTTCTGCCTTAGGGCAACCTCCACGTAGTCTTTATGTACATATTTCTATGACCCACTTCTAAGTCTAGAAATCAAAATGACTTAAATTAATTGTATACCTTTCCTAATCATTCCTCTTTCTGCCTACCATGGGACTATAATACGTTATTTAGTGACTAAAGCAAACTACATCTTAAAAAAAAAGCTTATAGTTTAATTACATATTCTTTTTGTTTTTTGTAGTCTAATAATATCCTTAAATTATTTTAGGTATTTGAACCCTCAATAGACAGAAATTCTGTACATGGACAAAATACAGGTTTCAAGCCATTACTAAAGCTATTCCCAAACTAGTTTTCTCTCTTTACTTGAACAAATTGAGTTCTGACTCCACAATCACTTTCCATTCCCAGAATTCTATGGGGATTGAAATTAACCCAATTCTTGATTACTTCCTTATTCTCCCAGTGGCATATTATAATGTATGCACAGCTATGAGAACACCATTGGCTGACTACACACTGATTCTGGCCTATCCCTCTTTTGTTTCTTCCTTAAAGTTAATTTTTTCAAACCAAAAGAATCAATTTCTAAGTTTTTTTTTAATCATAGACCTTTTTTAAAACATCAACAATTTTAATGTCTTACCATTTTTTAATGATAAATGAATATAAACCTAGACTCTGTATTTCCAGACCATAAGGGGGCACTATTCCCAAAGCCATTCTAGAGATTTCATTGAAACGTTCTTCCTATAATATAATTCTCTCATAAACTGTTTTACACTTTCTTCTGGCACATTTTATTCTAATAACTAAACAAATATCCAACTAGTGTAATTACTGTGTACAAACAACTAAGAGGAGATACATTTGAACCCAATACTCAGTTATCATATGTCTTAGAAATAATCTTCATATAGTTCTAGATTAAATCAAGATGTTTTGGGAAAGGAAAAATCCCCAAATTCATAGTAGTAAATAGTTCAATAATAGTTTGAAGTACCATCCTGCATTTCTGGACTCTTAACATCCAAAATACTTCACATCCATTCTCTTATTTGATCAGTTATTCAACAGTTTATTCTCAAATTATATATGTGTTTATTAAAGATTAAAACATCATTTTTCCAGGAAATCCCAAACATTCTAAAATAAACTGTGGCAGTGGTATTTTTCAAAAATGTCTTCAGTTTAAAAAAAAAAAAATTTTTTTTTTCACTCAGTGCCTCTGATGTGCCATGCACTAAACTATATTCTAGGAAAACAGGAAAAAGACAGCCTCTAAAGTCAAAAAGATAATTATTAATTTTAGAAAGTTAGACAAAAATATTCACATTGGTCTCTCATATGAGCACAAATACTTTATAAGATTCTAACTTACCCCCAACTTTATCAAAATTTATACTAATAGCAAAATGCAAATAATACCACTAATAAAAGAAAATATCATCAAATCTACCACAACACATTTTGTCCCAACATTACCCTTTATCGTCGTTGCTCATTCTCTGTAGTATATTTCCTTACTTCTTAAATAAGGAAGTGTATTTTCTTCCTAAACAAAAGTATAGTAGCTTACAAGAGAGGGGAAAATTTCTGTACCATTATTACTATTCCAATGACCTCTGCAGAAATGAACTTAAAAATGTAAAATTAAAAATAGTGAAATATTTAATAAGCTTTAAGTGAAAAAAAATTTTTAAGTTTTTTAAGTTGGTATCTTTAGGTCATCTATTTGCATCACAGATAACCTATAGTTTTTTTCCCTAAGCAGAGTAAAAACTGTATCATTTCACTTACCTAATACGTGTTTAGACACTAGGAAGCTAAATTTTAATTTAAAAATATATATACTGATCATCCAAAAAAAACCCAAAAACAACAAAAAACAAACAAACAAAAATATATATACTGCCCAGCCGCTGTTGCTCAGTGGTTAAGCACTGACCTATGAACCAGCAGGTAAGGATTCGCTTCCCAGTCATGGCACATGCCTGGGTTGCAGGCTCTATCCCTAGTAGGAGGAATGCAGGAGGCTGCGGATCAATGATTCTCTCTCACCATTGATGTTTCTCTCTCTCTCTCTTTCCCTCTTCCATCCTCTCTGAAATCAATAAAAACATATTTTTTAAAAATAAATATAAACATATATACTTACAGATCATACACCATCTATAACTTAGTTAAGATTGTCATCTATGTGCTGTAACAGTCAAGAATCACCTATAATTATCTACCAATTGTTAGCTACATGCTGTAGCAGTAAAGAATTACCTATAATTACCTATCAACTGACTACAAATGGGCCTTTGTAATATGCTTGAAAATAATCGTAAGTAAATATCACCCTTCAAATATTATTTACAAATTATCAATTTGCTTAACAACCTTTTTCCATAGAGAGAAATGTAAGATTCAACAAAATTAGAATTAGATCAAATAAATAATACCTACTGAGGATTTAAAGAAAAATTAGGAATATAATTTTCTTGCATATCTTTGTTCACTTTTAAATACAATACTCTTCTAACAAAGTACAAAAAGCTCAAATGATATAAAGAGAAAAATAGTTTAATAACAGCATTTTGCAAAGTAACCGAGACAGATCTAAAATCAAGTATATTTCTTGTGGTGGTGACTTGAGTAAGAAAGTTTAAAATATAGCTTTAGTTTCTACATAGGATACAGTCAGTTCTTCACTTAGAACACTGACCTTATACCACTTACTTCTCCCATCTAAATATAGCTATTAGCTATGCAAATTAAACAAAGCTATTAGCTATGTAAATAGCTTGTTGATCATTACTAATATAATTTCCATCCTTAGAAATAATTTAACAGTCACTACATTTCAAAAACTTGCCTACTGAGTTTCAGGGGTTTTTTTTAATCCAAAAACAGTACTTAGACTACATAAACTACATAAATTACATAAACATATAAAATTACACTGGTATTCACACTAAACATAGAGTCCTTTATATAAGGTTAATATATTCGGTATATTCTTTTATTAAAAAAAAAAAAAGAAAAAGAAAAGCCTGCCAACTTTTTTAAATGAGCTTCTTCTAGGTCTGATTTGGTTTGTTTAGCAACCAGCTCACCGTCACAGAAGACAGTGAAAAATGTTCCCCAGTCAAGGACTCTCTCCTTGCCCCCTTAGGCCCTGTTAAATAGCTGAGTATATACAATACAGAGTTTACGAACCATTGTACAAAACTAAATTATTTAAGTTAATGTTTCTCAAAATTCAGTTTCTGCTACTAAATTAGGTGGGAAAGTTAAAATTACTAGACTTCAAGTCAGAAGACCTGCATTCAACTCTTGATTCTACCATCTACCAGTTATACAACCAAGAGCATGTGACCCATCTGGGACTGGTTCATCTGAGAAAACTTGTTCAACAGACCTTCAAAAAGAACCACTTCACAAAGTTTTGAGGAATAAATATTTAAAATACAAAGTGGCAAGCACAACAAAACAACCACTCAAGTATGCATTACACATGAACCCCCCATAACTTTTTTAAAAAGCTTTATATGCTGGAATTTTAAATTCCCTTAAGTAGCTTAAAATTCATATAAGCTTGGAAACAATGCCAAAATACACCAGTAGGAAATACTGCAAAAAATAATAACAGCAAAAAGATGAAAAAAAAACAAAACCTCACTTCTTCCAAAAATAAAAAATGAATTCAAATTATTAACTTCTGAGACAATAAAAGGCTACATCCAAATGAGGGATAATTTCAGTTTTAACCAAACCCTAGCACTAGCACATTCAGTTTCAGTTAAGTAAATTCATCATGTGGGGGGTTTTTTTAACATTCATCATGGTTCTCAGATATTTTTCTCACCAACACAGAGCAGGAATATTAGACAAAGTAGTTTAACCCAAAAATGCTGTCAGAGCAACAAAAACTGGAGCAAGAATATCTGGCAAATAATGTCATTACCTTATGACTGTAACGGTAGAGCCCCTAAATAGCAAGACATCATAAATACCAAAAGGAGTAATCCATATTTTGAGAATATAGAGAATCTCTAAGCAGCAGCCTTAGCATGGATGGGAGCAGTGCAGCTGTAAACAGGTCCAACAATTTGAGAACTGGCTTGAATTCAATCCTGCTTCAAAATAAGTTATAACTGCACCTGAACAATATGAATTTATCTACCCTGGCCGGGTAGCTCAGTTCGTTAGAGCATTGTCCCCATATGTTCAATCCTCCTGTCAGGTAACATACAAGAATCAACCAATGAATGCATAAATAAGTGGAACAAACAAATCAATGTCTCAACCAACCTCTCTTCCTCTCTCTCTTCCTGGCTCTCTAAAATCAATAAATACATTTTTTTAAATGAACTTTTCTTATAGCATCAGGCAAGGAATTTTGAAGGTGTGCTGACCCTTTGAAAGCAGCAAGTAGCAAACTTGAATCAGAGTTTAAAATTCTATTCATGGGTCTTCAGGAGCAAATCACTGTCTTCAAAGTACACTGCAATTAAATTTCCCTCAAAACCTTAACTGCACCATAATAAAGCACCAGACACCAAATCTTATATTCTAGCCCAAGTTCTTATGTTGCTGTGAATAACCTTGGCATTTAATATGCTTCATTCATTTCTTCTGTGAAGTAGAAAGGACAGAGATTGTTTCAAGTAATAAAAACTAATAGTGGAAAAACTAGATTCTTATAGTGAAACATGGCCAACCTTAAAATTACACATGTAAAACTGCTCAAGAACAATGCTTGCCATCTTAAACACCTAGTATTAGCTATTATGTTGATTTTAATCAAGTAGAAAAATATATTTAAAACCAGACCAACAAACTGAGTATTTAATAACCCAAATCTTGTCTATTACCCAGGCATTCAAACTCTTAGAATGAATATATTAGTTTAGCCTACCAGATAATGCAGTGGAAAAAATAAGCTTAAGCTCTCTTTGCTGATAGGTTTTTATGTTAACATTTACTCTAAAGTCTTTTATTTATTCAAGTTGTCACATTTTTTTAATTATTCCTTTCTTCATAAAAGAATCTTGGTTACTAGAGTCACAAATTCTTCAGACAAATCCTTCACTTCCATTTGTTTCCAATTATGATCAAGCTTAAATATCCAAGTATATTAACAATGTCAGAAATCCTAGGTGTACCATAGAAAAACACTGTTTCAAGCCCATCACCAGAACTGTTTTGACTAGCTATTACACCATTTGCAAATGGAGATAACACCAAAGTGTAAATTATCCTGAATCCTAGGAAAACAACAGATTTAGTCATCAAAAAGCAGGATGTGTGAAAGAGAGAAGTTAGGACTGGAGAAAAAAAAGCTCCAAATCCACTCCCTGGCTATATAATCTTGGGAAAGCCACTTGATCTCTGAGCCTCAGTCTCTATCTGTACAATGGGAATAATCTTACTCCTCTCACTAGGTTGTTTGGAAATGCAAGTGAGAACACACAGAGAAAAGCATTTTATAGCCTAAAATGTGTGATACAAACATATTACATACATCAGGATTTTTTGTTGTTGCATGAGCATAAACAGTTCCTTAACACACGTATTTAAATTAAACCATTATTGCTATTCAAAACTATTTTTTAAAAAACTTGCCTTAGATTGTGTTCTCTTTCCATTTCTCATACTAAACTTCTCCTTCATTTCTTCTAAAACTATCTTCAGTTTCTTTTCTTCAGGTGTCCCTAAGTATTTTTGGTTCACATGAAGATAGCAATGCCATTTGGCTGATTCAAAGCCCCAGTGGCAAGTCCTTTTGTCAGGTAATCTGTGAGAATGCATCACAAATGTCTGGGGTGCAAACATTCCACAGCACTCCAGACACTGAATACAGGGAGCATCAGGCTGAACATAAAACTGGGGTGCAAAGAGACCCTGACATTTGCCCAAGCATTCATGTTCCACTTCAAAGGCACTGCCAGTTTCCTTTAACTGAGCCAATGAGTTTTTAGCAGGAAGTATGCTACCATTTTGAGGAAAAGTGCGTGGTCTCAGTAAAGCATTACATAGTCTCTGTGCATCAGTTAATGTAATCAGCCCACAGGATGGGGCATTGAATGGAAGTATTCCCAGGACCTTTAAGATATGAAGTTGGTCTGAAGTACACCTTGAACAATAGATGTACAATTCGTCACATACTGTATTTATTTGCTGAAGTGAAAATTCTCGGAGAACAGAATTTAAGACTTGGGGCAAACATAGTCTCTTTTCTCCTCCAACCTGAAAACAAGAAATAGATTCCCCTTCCAACACAGTCTGGGTGAGTTCTGTGGAGCTATCCGAAGGGATGAGCAGTGGACCAGGAAGAACCTGAGGAGACGGAAGAGGCAGAAATACAGTAGGTGACATGCTTTCTTGGGAATACCGAGCGGAAAATGCTGCTGGTCCACCCAGAGAACTCTGACTACTTAAATGGAATTGTGCCAAAGTGTGTTTCAAACTGGGATTTAAATGCAAAGGTTCAGGCACCGAGGTACAGGTTCGTTTGACATGCTCTCCATCGGTTTCCATTGGTGCTTCATAGTCATCCAAGTGTTCCTTCTTAACTGTTGGCATCTTGTTTATCATCATTTTTCCATTTGCGTGAATGTCTGTCATCATTTTTTTCACTGGAGGGCTGCCATCATCTCCCATCCCATTCATTTTTTTATTTGAGCCCTGAACCAAGGAGAAATTTGTCTGTAGGTTTTCCATTGCTAAAAACTATTATATTAAATAAGTAAGTCTGACACTTGCATTGTTATTTAGCTGCTTATTTGGAGAAAATGTATACCAATACGTATGGTAACTTACATATGGTAAGTTATAAAAAATTTCTATGGTAACTCATAGAAAATTTAAGTTTCCAAAGAGAGATCTCCCTAAGTCACTCAATAGATTTTGCAACTGTTTTGATTCTGCTTATACTCTAGCATAATTTCACTGCAAGTGTTATAAAATTTGTCTCCAATAATAAAGAGTTTTAAGAGGCACACCTCTGAAAAAGCCTTTGCTTTTTTTTAAGTCTTCAGATATATGTATTAAAATAAAGTTGCCAATTCTCTCAATTCAAGATTTCCAGGTTCAATGCAATGGTTTGGTTGGTTTTAAGCAAAACAAATCAAATTTCTATTAAATTACTTGTGTTATAAAATCTAGACACAAACACAAGTCAAAATGATGCACCGAAATTTAATTTTTGGCACCAAGACACCAAAAAAGGAAAAAAAAGAAAAATGTCTTCTCTAAAAATGATGTTAGTCTATGTTGACAAACTGAAGACTTGTATAAATCCTCACACCAGTAATAAGAGCCTCTGACTTCACTTGAACGTCTACAATTAAAGATGATTTAAAGAAAAATTGCCCAGTTATCTTCAAGGACTGCTATTCATTCTTCTTTTAATTAATCTGGAAGAGAAGGGGGATGGGAGAGAGTTACATTTGAATTTGCTCCAGAGGCCAAAGGGTCAGTTTGAAACCAGTTTCTTAATCTTAAACTGAGTTCACTTTACCAAAGGTGACACCTGAGTGACTTCTATAACTGTAACACCATTTAACTAGAAGAACCTTCATTTAAATAGGAAAGCAATCTGGAGAATAGGTAAAGGGAAATATCATCCCTCAAAAGAGCAAGGGCTACTCTAACTCCGAATAGGAAAAACCTTAAACAGATCATCTCACCCAAAACTCAGTACCAGAGGCTTCACAATTATGCCATTTTAACTTAAGTAACCCATTACTGCATCTCATTATTTAAAAAAAGAAAAAGAAACAAAATTTCATCCAAAAATAAATAAATCAGATACAAGTTAACATATCTGCCACATGTAACGAAGTTACAATCTTAAATACATTAATTCATTTAGTCAGTGTGTGCTATTTTCCTGGAATGACTGTAGGCAAAAATTAACTTTCCTTTAATAGGTTAGTGAATTTGCTTAATGGGAGCCAAAAAGCTATGGCCTCCATGCCTGGGAACCTCCATCCTTGAACAAGTCTAATCCAGGACAAAAAGCACAAGGCAGACAGACCTCACAAAGAATGCAAATGGAGGAAAAGGGGAAAAGAAAAGATTCTTCTTCCACTTCTTTCCTGAGAGAAAACCCAAAAGCTATCCAATATATAGAAAAGTCTGTCTCCCAAACTCCCAGCAACGTACCGGAAAACAGAACCAAAGGGTTAAAAGACCAAGGCCACTAGCCAACGTACTGACTTTCGCCCACCACAGGAACACCTCAGCCAACGCAAACCAAGGAAGGGGGCAGGAGGCAAGACGTCGGACGGGGGAGTCCCCGAACCCTGAAATCCTCCGCCCACGCAGAGCCACCTACCCATCTCAAACCCGAGGAGGCGGTGGAGTGGAGGACAAGGCACCCAGAACGCCTTGGAGAGTGAAGGGGGTAAGGGGAAGTGGAGGAAAAGGAGTCCCTCGGAACCCCGACCCGCGGTCTCGGGACAACCCCAAGTGCCCTTCTAACACGGCCCCACTGCGGAGGCCGCGCGGAGGACTGTGGAAATCCCCCGCGCACCCTCTCCTCGGGAAGTTCTCGAGTGTCACCCCAGCACCCCTAAGGCTGTACCTACGCCCGCCCGGGGCCAGAGGGAGAAGGGTCGGCGAGCGGGTGGGGCGCCGAGCCGGGATCCTCACGGGGATCCTCACGCCGCCGGGTGCCAACCGGCCGGGTTGAGCCCGGGGCATCCCCACGGAGCGCAGACGGGAGGCGTGCGGAGGGGGGGCGGTGACGGGTGTCCGAGTCTCCGGGATTCCGACGGCTCGAGTCAAGTGCAGCGCCCTGGCTCTGCCCACGCCCACCGCCGGGGTCAGCGAGACACGATCCGCCGTAGGGCACCCGCCCCGCGCCCCCTTTGGCCCCCACCCCACCCGGCACCCGCGCATCCGGACCCCCGACTCCGGCCTCCATGCCCCGGGGAAGCTCGACGAGCTTCGTGAACTCCCCGCTCCCCCCGCCGTCGCCGTCGGCTCCCCGAGGGTCGGGTGCCCCTGCCTCCCGCTGCGTCCACCCCAGCGAGCCTGGCCGCACCTGTGCCCGCCGCCGCCGCCACCACCGCCGCCGCCGCCGCCGCCGCCGCTCGCCCGCTCCCTTCAGCTGTGCCGGCGCCGCTCCGAACCCCACACACATCGCTACACACAGCCCTCTGACGTCACCGAGCCCTCGGCCCGCCCACGTCACTGCGGAGACACACGGCTTCCCGCAGACGCCGCCGCCGTCTCCGGCCGCCCGGGGGAGAGCGAGGGCGGCGGGGGGGAGGGGAGGCAGGGGACCGAGCCAGCGGCGGCGCCGCGCGCGCGGGCCCGCAACCTCGCCGCCGCCTCGCGGCTCCCAGGCCCTCGGGGACGCGCACGCCGTCCGGCCTATGGTGGCTCCTCAGGGCTTCCCGCCCCGTCTTGCGCGCGCGCACCCCCTCCCCCCGGGCGCGCCCCCGCGCTCCTGGCCCCGCGCGCCGTCTGGGCGGCTGGCGCGCGACGCCGTCTGCGGTGCACCCGGCGCAGACAGGATGTTCCCTCCCCGCCCCACCCCCACCGCCGCCCGCCCTCCTTCCTTCCTCGAGTCGCCCAGCCGGCTGTCTGGGGCCGCCAGCGCCCCGCCCCCGCCCCACCCGCTGCTCTCTGGTGACGGGCCAGACCCGGGGGCGCCTGGGCCGCTCTGCCGCCGCGCGCAGGGAGCGAGGGGGCAGGGCGGCCCGCGGTGCACTGTGCGCGACCCCAGCAGCCGGCTGGGCGGAGGCCGGCCACTCCGGCTGAGCGCCGCTGCCCGAGGTCAGGCGCGGGCGACCCTCCCCCCGCCGGCCGCAGCTGGGCCGCCCCGCCCCGGAGGCAGCCGGGTGGCGGCGCCCCCTGTGTGGGCCCGGCTCCCCGGGGCGCGCCGGGCTGCTCCCCGCCCCCGCGGGGCCTCCCGCCGCCCCGCCAGCTGCCTGTGCTTCGCCCCTCCCCGCGGCCCCCGCCTGGCCCGGGCGGCCTCCGCCCAGACGCCTTCCCCGGCTGACCTCCCTACGCCACGGGTCCTGGCCGGAGTGCCGGCTCCGGCTCCGACGAAACCGGGGGGCGGCGCGGGCGGGGGAGAAACAGTTTTGCCCCTACTTTTCAGCCTCCCTCCCCACCGGCCTGTTCTCTCGGTTCCAAAACAGAGGTAGAAATTACATGTTTCCACCGTGTGTGCTGAAGGGGTTTTGTGTTTTGTTTTGGAGGGAAACTCGAGAGGAGACGTGGAAAGATACGACCTAAGAGCTTCCGGCCGTGACCCTCAGGGTGGTCTGGCCCGGGTTCCAGGGTTAGCGATTAGCATACAGAACTCTGCGAGCTGCCCCGCCAGGTTTCGAAACACCAAGAAATCCCCTGTTCTCCACCCCACCGCAAGATCAGGAACAGAAATAGTCCACCGAGTCGCAGTGCACAATTCAGAGGACTCGAGCTTTAACCCTTTTTTTCTTTCTGCCCATTTTTGAACAATTTCTCCTGGTGTTCCTGCTTCTGTGTGGCTCGTATGGGGTCCGCATGTGGAGGCAGCCGTAGATTTCACCTGCCCCCTCTTCTTCCCAAAGGCTCACAAGCCTCTCGTTCGCCCCACTCCCAAGTCCTTACGCCCCCATCGTGGTGCTCTCAGGTCGCGCCCCCTCTCCCACCCGCCACCTTCCCCTCCTTCTTGACTGCCTCCTTTCCTGAACATGAATAATTCCGCAGCACTTCCCATCTGTTATTGCCATAGAGACAGAAGCTCGGCAAAGATAATGATGTTCTGTGCCGAGCCAGTGGGGGGAGAACAGCATCTGTGAGTCTGGGGGATAGGTTTTCTAACCTCGAGAATATTCAGAAGGCTCCTCTGAAAATCTGATATGGAAGACTGGACAGTCCTGAGACTTGGCATCCGGTCAACTCGCGGCATCTGGCTTGTGTCTAGCAAGAAGAAACAATTTTTAGAAACCAAAATGACATTTGGAAAAAAAAAAAATGCCTGTTTCATACTCACTTTATCAGCCATAAAAAATAATTACTTGCTAACACGTCCAAAGGCCTAAGGACCAAAATAAATAGGCGTAAATAGACATTAAAGAATTCAAACACATTATCCCCTCCCTGCTCTTTTTCTTTGCTTTCCCCAGGAATCTGTTTTTTGAGGGAAGGATCCTTTGTGCCAGTGATTTTATGTACAGTGGTTTGAGAAATGACAGGCAAATGTGGCAAAAACTAATCAAGCTTTGAGGGCATTTTTTTTTCGTTATTCATCAATGTTCAAGATGTAGCAAGTTAAAATTCATTTTGCCCTTGAATTCCCAAAGTGTTGGCCTCAAAGGTACAAGTTTGAACTCAAGTAAAGCACGTTTCATTTGATACAGATCTGATGCAGATAGGGAGTCTCACACTAACCCACATTTGCAGGTCTACTTAAGCATTTTCAGAAATTATCAGTAAAATTGATTGTATAGTATGACTTGTAGAAACACCGAAACAAATGATAATGGTTCTTTATCTCAGAAACAATTGAACGGACACAGAGAATATAGGCCTTAGAAAAAAATAAGCACTGTGATGTAATGAATATTGTGATTCCTACACACTGATGGTCTTCATTGGTGGTTGAAAAGTCAACCTAAGTATTGGTTAGTAAGTACATCTTACCTTCTTGACTGCCTGCAGATACTGAGCAAGGCCACTGTGGATGGAGTGTGTGCCTGTGTGCATGTAGGAATCCCAAATGCGTGAGGGAGTGGGGCGACCCTACCCTTTGTCTCATCTTCCATCAAGCAGCAGAGTAGAAAGATCCAAATTAACTGGTACTAGGTAGTCTAAAATGTCTTCTTCGGTAGTTATGGCCATCTGGTAACAACAGAAGCCAAGAATTTGGAGGTTATAAATTCCAAGACCAGTTCTGCCCTGTAACCTGAAAATGGTTTGGGGCAAATGCTTTCCTCTTGTCCCTATTCACTGATCTATTGAAAATGACCTACTAATTTTTTTTTAATTTATTGGGGTGACATTGGTTCATAAAACTAGATAGATTTCAGATGTACAGTTCTATAACACATCATCTATATATTGGATTATGTGTTCACCACCCCAAGTCAAGTCTCCTTACATCACCATTTATCCTGCCCGCCCCCCATACCCTTTTCTACCTCCCCCCAACCTCCTTTCCCTCTGGTAATCACCATATTGTCCTCTGTGTCTATGAGGGTGTGTGTGTGGGGGGGGGGGGGGGGGTATTTAGGGTTGGTTTTTTTTTGGTTTTTTTTGCTTAATCCCTTCACCTTTTTCATCCAGTCCCACAACACCCCTCTCCTCTGATAGCTATCAGTCTGTTTTCTATCTGTGAATATGTTTCTATATTGTTTGTTCATTATTGTGTTCATTAGATTCCACATATGAGTGAAATCATACGGTATTTGTCTTTCTCTGACTGGCTTCTTTCACTTATGACCTACTAATATTAAATTATGAAGACTATGATAACTGAAAGGATAGGATAAAGTGCAAACATTCAATGTAAAGCATTTTTATGTTTATGAAGGAAGGGGAAGAAAAGTCCAATAAATGTTAATGGAGCATACAAACACTGGCCTGTGTTTTGTTTACACCTTCTGCTCTTTTCCAAGGAAGAGAAATCATTGTAGCTTGATGTACTTCCTTTCTCCCCTTCCTTGATCCTCAACCAAAAAAAAAAAATTCTTTTTACGTTTTTAGCAGCGAGTCAGATACAAAGTCCTTCAATTTCACAGAAGAATCTCAACTATTCCCTTTTTAATCTCATTTTTTCCTGTTTTCACTTATTTCTACTTGTCAGAATGATGATGATGCTCCTTAACTTTCTCACCACACTTGAGTCTTTTTCCTACCTGTCCTCTTCCCTGTGCGCTTTACTCCCGATGCCAGCTTCATACTACTGTCCTTGCCAGTGCAACGTTCCTCCCCTCCTTGGCCAGGCATTCTCCTCTGCCAACTCAATACTAGGTTTACAAGATCCAATTCCATTTTCATGCTTTCAATAAGATGAGAATGAGATGCTTAAAAACTATTAACTTCCTCTTCCTGAATAGTGTCACACAGCTTTTTTTCAGGTTTTAATTTGGGCTCTGTGAAATTGGAAGGGAAGTAAGAGGAAGAAAGCAAAATGGAATAGCCAGAAAGGGTAAAATAGAGAAAGAGCATGTTAGAAATCTTTGAATTTTCAGTGTTTAAATTGCAATAAAGTGTAAAATCAATGTAACCGACGCATTTAGCACATTTCATTGTCAATTCTAGGAATTTCATTAGTGTTTAGAAAGTTTGACACAGTTTGATTTATTGCAAATCAAAGACCTTTCCTCTGTAGGTCCACTCCTCCCCCCAAAAAATGGGAGGAGTCATAATTAGCTCTGATGTTACCAAGTTATAATTCAAAACCTGCAAGTTGAGAGGTGTTGCTTAATATGTAGTGCTAGACTATAAGTAGCTCAAAGTTGTTCACACTTTCCTGTGAGATATTAACAAGAAATTCCCTTTTAACAAAGAGAAGTCCAGGCAGAGTTTAGGTCATGTGCCAAACCACTTTGCTGTTCAGCAGCAGAACCAAATGCATTTGACCCACATCAGTGGAGTTTCTGTTCTTTATTTCCTCATTCCTCTTGGTGTTCATTCAAATAAGATATAAGGACTGATTCAGATTTGCCAAAACAGAGCAAATATTGAAACTTATAGGGTTGGTAACGCAATACTTAACACTCACTATGTGCAATGCTCTCTAATATTTTATTCTGCTGTATTCTGTCTCTTTGTATTTCAATTCACTAGTAGTGTGGTGCAACCTATACCTTAAGAAAATGCATAAAAGAATAAGAATGTTAACATTTATATAGTGTTTACTATTGTTAGGCTCTATTCTGAGCACTCCACATATAATAACTCATTTAGTCTTCACAACAATCCTGTGAAGTAGTGGGTATTATGACCCCATTTTATAGAGGAAGAAACTGGCATGGGGTTGTACTTAAGATCACATAGCTAGATAAAACCATCCACTTGGATTTTGAAAAAGGTTATACATGATTTTCAAATCTGAGTCCTATGTAAATTCAATCTGGATGTAAAAAACTGGGATTAAATTTCATGTTTTAATAGACTCCAATAGCCAAAAAAATTCTAAGAAAGAACAAAGCAGAAGGTATCATACTTCCCGATTATAAGCTATATTATAAAACTATAGTAATCAGAACAGTATGGTACTGGCATAAAAACAGACACATAGTCTAATGGAACAGAATGGATAGCCCAGAAATAAATATATAAGCATACAGTCAACTAAATTTGACAAGGGAGCCAAGAATAATGAAGAAAAGACAGTCTCTTCAATAAATGGTGTTGGAATAATTGTATATTCACATGTAAAAGAATGGAATTGGACCCATATCTTACACCACTCACAAAAATAGCTCAAAATGCATTAAATACTTAAGTGTAAGAACTGAAACCATGAAACTCCTAGAAGAAAACAGAGGAACAAAGCTCTTTGACATTAGTTTCGGTAATAAGTTTTGGGGTATGATGCCTCAAACATGACCCTCAAAATAAAAAATAAATACAAGTGGGGCTACATCAAAATAAAAGCTTCTGCACAGCAAAAGAAAGCACCAACAAAGCAAAATAAACAACCTACAGAATCAATAAAATATTTGCAAATCATATATCTGATAAGGGGTTAATCTCCAAAACATATGAAGAACTTATACGATTCAATAGCTATAAATAATCCAATTGAAAATGGGCAAAGGATCTGAATAGACATTTCTCCAAAGAAGATATACAAAAGGCCAACAGGTACATAAAAGAATGCTCAATATCACTATCATTAGGGAAATACAAATTAAAACCACAATGAGTTATCATCTCATGCCTATTTAGAATGGTTATCAAAACGATAAAAGATATATGAATGTAGAGAAAAGGGACCCCCTTATGCATTGTTGGTAGGAAAGTAAATTGGTGCAGCTACTATGAAAAACAGTATGGAAGATCCTTAAAAAAAAATCCATTAATATCCAAGTTAAACTAATAATGTATTACTTAGGGAATAAACATTTTTATTATTATTATTATTAATCTGTAAACCTTACAACATTGCTTCAAGTTAGGCAATATTATCTCCAAGTATTAGATGAGAAAACTGATATTCTGAGTTAATTTGAAATCTTTGCTACAGTTTGCTTTCTATACCAGATTAATTGGTCATCTAGCAGAACCCCATTGTAAACATACACAAGATAAGAAACTGATTAGAAATAGAGAATGTAGAAATAGAGTACATTCATTTATGACTCAGGGAAAGCTCAGGTAAAGGACCAAAGTGGGGTGTCCTCAGCCACCAAAAGGTAAAATGGGAATTGTAGTGACCTCCCATGGGGTTGATTGGCTGCCCAGCTCCGTGTCTTTTTCTGGCTCCGGTCCCACCATCTAAACCGCAATGGCCATGGCAGCAGGGCTTCATGTAGCTATGGCTGACCTTGCCCCCAGTCACAGCCAATTGGACCAGGAATGACACCTGAGCCAAGCAGGCCCATGAGCACCTTCCTAAAGATGTTTGCAATGAGCACTGAAAGAGTCTGCCTAGTGTATTGAATGGAAGAAATATAATCTCAGGAGCTATTCATGATTATATTTGCTGTTTCTTGGAGTGAAAAAGCATTGTAAGTCACTCTGCAGAGAGAAACCAAAATAAGGCAGATGCAAAGAGAGGAGCAGATAGAGTGCTGATAAGAATCAAGCCTTAGGTTCCAGTTTGTTCCCAGGCTGAGCTATATTCCTGTGCTTGGATGCTCCTGCAATCTTGAATCCTCTTTTTATTTATTTATTTATTTATTTATTTATTTATTTATTTATTTGAGCTAGTCAGAGTGGGATTCTGTTACTTGCAACCAAAAGAGTCAGGAAGAAATGGAAGGATGGGGTAGAAAGACTTACCCACTTTAGTTATATGTATCGTTGTGCTTAGTTATAACTGACAAATATCACTATCACAAATATCACAGTTTTAGACATCTCAACAACAACAAAATCAAACAAATACTCCAATTTTTTGCTTGTGGCATACAAACTATATAAGGATCCTCTCACTTCTTTTAAATGTAGGTAGGTGTCTCTAGGCCAGTGCTGTCCAATAGAACTTTCTGCAATGATGGATATGTTCTATGTCTATGTTATCCAATAGGGACCCCCTATATGTGGCTGTCAAGCACTTGAAATGTAGTTAGTGCAACTAAGAAACTGATTTTTTTATTTAATTTTAATAGATTTAAATTTAAATAGCCACCATATTGGCTAGTGGTATCATATTGGACAGTGCAGCTCTCTCACTTTTGAAAATAGATTTTCTTCTGTAACAAGATCCAAATAGTAAATTTGGTTTTCAACATAAAGACAAAAATCGCAAGAAAACTGGGAGTAGTGCGGAAACACTATGGGACAACTATGAAGTGCCTGACCCAATAATAGTAAACTACATCCCTACCTCCCACTCCACATAATAACTTGGGGAAAGGATATAAAGATGGATAAAGGATAATAAGAATTACCTGTAAAACAAACAAAAAGAGCTAGGCTGGTGTTGTTCAGTGGTTGAGTGTCAACCATGAACCAGGAGGTCAGGGTTGTGGGCTCAATCCCCAGTATGGGGCATGCAGGAGGCAGCTGATCGATGATGTTTTTCTCTCATTGATGTTTCTATCTCTCTATTCTTCTCCCTTCCTCTCTCTCTAAAAATCAATAAAAACATTTTTTTTTTTAAAAAAGAAAGGATCAAAGAAGGGAAGGAAGAAAGGAAGGAGGCAGAGAGAGGCAAAATCACGTTAAAGAGATGAAAACGTTCTCTGGTCAGAGTAAAATTTAACTGGTTACATTAACAAACCCACAAAATACATATATCTCTCAGAAGGCATAACTGGTCAGCTAGATTAGTGAGGCCATCTCCATTGTGAAGGTTGGAATGCAGCAGCTTCCAGGTATCCAGAAATCAAATTATGTATATAAACTCCCTTATTCTGAATTTTTACCCATGAAGCAAACTTCTGATTAAAATTGGGCTACCAAAACCACTCACATGTGGGGAGGTCTATGCCAGTGCAAATGTTACAGTTCATTTCTAGCTGAAAATAGATGCCTGGCATGCTGGTAGCATGCACCAGGCTCTTTGAGTTTGATTAGAGTGAGCCTGCTCACAGATCAGATCTGGTCTTGTTTGTTGACAAAAATAAAGTATCAGGACCTTCAAGGCTAAGAGCCAGGTTCTAACTAACTCAGATAACGTCAGCTAGTCAAAACTGGCAGACAGACAAATGACTTCCTTACACACTCCCTAACCTGTCCCAGGAATTTTTCTTCAAAATACTAATTCCTAAAGTAGGACCAGGAGAAACTCTAGGATCCTCAATGGATTTTGGCATGGCCCAATAAGAACAGGAGAACCTGGGGGGTTAGGAATGGAAGACTCTCAGACAGATGGAGTTAATTAAAAGGGATGGAACAGTAGGAAAAAGTTAGGAAACACAGCATTCTTGTCAGGAAGTATTAGAGAGATAGAGTTCAATATCCTCTTTAAGAAAGTTGCTTGATGACACCCAGAACTGACTTACAAAGAGTAGCATACACAAGTTGTTGTTTTTTTATTTTAAAAGGTGGTTTTTTTTAATAGAACACTTGTAATTTTTATTTCCTCCTATCCAAAAAGTACTCATGAAGTCCCCAAAGCAATTTTTCTCAAAGTGGGATTTACCAAGTACCTGCACCAGAGTTATCTGAAGATGTTGGTAAAAATATAGATTCTTGGGCCCCAGAACTACCAAATTAGAATCTCAGGAGTTGGAGTGCAGGAATCTGAACTTTGAGTAAACTCCAGAAGCTTCTCTGCCCTCATGCTGAAGCTCTACAGCAAGGGAAGTATAAAGAAAAAAGAACTCTGCCTGAGTGAAGCTAGGGACAACTATTGCATCAGGATCACTTAGACCAGCCTGTAGGGCAGGCCAGACAGAGTACAATGCAGACTTTCCTGAGGGAACAGCCAGGCCCGACTTTCCAAACTTCGTCAGCTGTTTCACCACCCTGAGGGCAGTTTATTTTTTAATGTTTTTATAAAATTAAGGGAAAAAGAGCACCTGGAATTTTATCTCTCTCTCTCCTGGATTCTAGCCTCCCTAACAGCAGTCAAATCCTAACCTTTTCTTGAAGTAAAAAAACATTCTAGAGATATGAATATTTCCCAAAATGATATTTCAATTATTTCATTAAAAGTTTAACAGAAAAACAACAGGTTGTAAGGTACAACTATTTTTGTGAGCTAATTACAGAAATGAAACTTTTTATTACTAGAGGTCTGGTGCAAGGATCCTTGCACATTGAAAGGAAATTAATTAGAAGAAATATTTTAATATCACTATTCGTCCTTTCTCTATAATAGAAGAGTCAACCAAATTCACGATCGATAATGACAGATCAAAACACACGCATGTGATTGGCACCAGCAAGAGTTTTATATGTATCGTGCATGTGTGACTCAACTTAGCCTTTTATATATTAGTATATAGAATAAACTTGCTTAATTAGACCTGCTTTCTGATTTAGCTAAACTTTTTCCAGTCCAGTGAAGCATCCCAACTTCTCTTTCAGGTAATTGTCAGCAACACAGGAGTAAATATCAACATGAAGCAGATTATTATTGTAGATCACACAGGGAGAACAAAGAGTAAAATATTTCACTGCAGCAGTGTTTGACTACATTCTCTGCACTAAGAAAACCTGAAGTCATTTTCAAGGTCCACCATTTCTTACTTCTTTTCAGTCGGGTCAAGTTTCTAAACTTTCTAAATCTCCGTTTTCTGGCTAATGAAAAGAAAATAGGATTCTACCAAGTCTCCTATCTACCTACTCCAGGACTTCTGTGAGAATCAAATGAGATGAGGCATGTGAAAACGCTTCACAAACATTTGCTTAAAGTGTAAAATGTTTGCACCTGGCTATAAAGCATGTCGTTTTCCTGGGCTGAAGAAACTCCGAGGAGGCTAGTCATCGCTAGGGAGAGGAAGCTGGGCGTTGCTACGTGACGTCATTACCCAGCACCCACAGTGACCATTTCCAGGCTGGGCTGGGCTGTGGGCCACATTTTGCACCATGGGGTCTTGACAGTTTTGGCTGCGATTTGGTGGGGTGTAGCTCCAGGGTGGTGGCGGGGCCTGTGTCCCACTTAGGAGAAGCTGAGTGTTGGTTTGTCGGCACCAGTTCTGCAGTGCCATTTCTTTTTAAATGGCCAGTGCACATCATGGCAGCTCCTGTGTTGAGCATCTGCCCCCTGGTGGTCATTGAGCATCATAGCTACTGGTCAGATGGTCGGGTGGACACTTAGGCTTTTATGTATACTAGTATAGATGCTTATACATATGAAGAGTGAGTAATATATTCTTGGTGTTTAGTAAGTGAAATATTACAGAGATTCAACAGCAGAGGATTCTGAAAATCAAATAAATGATTTGGAATATGAGAAGCAAAAAGGACCCAATCAGAAGAGCAAAAAGAAAAAATAATCCAAAAATATGAAGATAGTGTAAGAAGCCTCTGGGACAACTTCAAGTGTACCAACATTTGCATTATGGAAGTGCCAGAAGGAGAAGAGAGAGAACAAGATATTGAAAACCTATTTGAATAAATAATGACAGAAAACTTCCCTTATCTGGTGAAAGAAATAGACTTACAAGTCCAGGAATCACAGAGAGTCCCAAACAAGAGGAACCCAAAGAGGACTACACCAAGACACATCATAATTAAAATGCCAAAGGTTAAAGACAAACAGAGAATCTTAAAAGCAGCAAGAGAAAAACAGTTACCTACAAGGGAGCACCCATACAGCTATCAGCTGATTTCTCCACAGAAACTTTGCAGGCCAGAAGGTAGTGACAAGAAATATTCAAAGTAATAAATAGCAAGGACCTACAACCAATATTACTCTACCCAGTAAAGCTATTATTTAGAATTGAAGGTCAGATAAAGAGCTTCACAGACAAAAAAAGGCTAAAGGAGTTCATCACCACCAAACTAGTATATATGAAATGTTGAAGGATGTTCTATAAGAAGAGGAGGAGCCCTAGCCGGTTTGGCTCAGTGGATAGAGCGTCAGCCTGCGGACTGAAGGGTCCCAGGTTCGATTCCAGTCAAGGGCATGTACCTTGGTTGCGGGCACATCCCCAGTGGGAGGTGTGCAGGAGGCAGCTGATCGATGTTTCTCTCATTGATGTTTCTAACTCTCTATCCCTCTCCCTTCCTCTCTGTAAAAAATCAATAAAAAAAAAAAAAGAGGAGGAATAAGAAGGAGGTGGAGGAGAAGGAGGAAGCAAAGAAGAAGAGATCAAATATATGAACAATAAAATGGCAATAAACACATATCTATCAACTATTGAATCTAACAAACAAAATAAACTGTTGAATAAAGTTGAACCAGAGGCATGGAAACATGGAACAGACTGATGAATCTCAGAGGGAAGGGGGATGGAGGGTGGGGGGCGGGAAGAGATTAATCAAAGATCTTATATGCATATATGCATTACTTATGGACATAAACAATAGGGTGGTGAAAGCCTGGGGTGGAGCGGGAACTAAGTGGAGGTAGGCAATGGGAAGAAAAAAGGGGGACATCTGTAATACTCTCAACAATAAAGATTGTTTTTAAAAAAGAGACTAAGAAATGTAATGATAAAAATGTCAGTATAAGTAGCAAGATTAAATTTTTTCATACCCTTTGACTCAACAGTTACTCTTCTTGAAATTCATCCTTACAAAGTTAGCAGACAAATGTAAATATATATATAACAAGATTATATATCAGTGTTGTTTACAATACAGAAAGATTAGAACCTTCTAATATGAAACACATCAATCATGATGCATGAAACTCCTTCATCCTCTTCTAACAGAATCCACCCTGCTCACAGTCCCTTGCTGTGGCCTTAGACTATTCTTTGAGCAAAGGGTAGTCACAGAATGGATTGGGAATGGGGAACCGAACCATATGCTAGGCAACAACCCACACTGAGCCTGACCCAAAAAGCCTGGTCTAAGGGGATTGATACTAATTAATTAGACGAATGAGATTTTTCTTGTTTTGCAATTTAACAGAAAAATACAGAATTAGCCAATCGGAATTGATATATACATTTTTAAATAAATAAATTATAAAGTTATATTAAAACCTCAGGAGGTAAAAATGATTATTTGCAAATATGCCCAATATATGTATAAAAGTTATTTTCCTAAGAAAGATATTAACTACACTGTTGTTTTATCCATTACTGTCTCGACCATTTACCAGTTAAATTAGTTACAGTAGGTGGTCAACATAGTCTTTCAATCGACAGCATGGGAAATAAGTGTTGATAATAAAGCCTTATATTCACAAAGTTAAATATCTTGCAATTCAAAGCTCACTAGAATTGCCTTGTGTGGAATATGAATATTGGCTCTGTTACCAAAATCAGAGACTGTATTTCTAATGAATGGATTTTCTTTATACAGGTAATATAGATTTTAAAGAAACCACATGGGCTCATTAAAGGTTAATATAAATGTGAAATTACTGCCCTAAGGTTCCATTAGCCACTTTTTGTTGATTTTAAATAAATCAGCTTGTCAAATAAAGCTCTGTATAATACTTTCCTCATGTGCTTTAGTCATTTACTCCAGGATGGACAAGTGCCAAGCATTCAGTATGTTTTACACATTTAAAAATAAATAAAATAAACACTGCATCACCATAATTTTAGGAAAATGGAGAACAACTAGCCAATAAATGTTACAAAATCACTTAATTGTTAACAATCATCCATGTTGAAGTAGAAGACCTTCCATGAAACATGCATTGCAGAGATGATCATGGTGGGCCAAAATAAATAGGAAATGGAAGTCCAGTCTCGCTCAGCCTCTATAACTCCACCAGCAGCCCCACACCTGCTTGGATGTTCAGTTAAGATCTCTACCTAAACTGGGAGATTTGGTGACACCTCTCCTGGTTTGGCTCTTTGCTTCCAAAAAATTATGTCAGTCATTAATACCATTAACATCTGCTCCATTGATTATCCACGTATCAAAGTGTCAGAAATATGCTCCTGCTGTTAATCAGCTGTATCCAATTTCTGCCCTGCAGAATATAACCTCTCAGCTCTTTAATTCTTATCAAATCACAGTTATGAGGAATGCTATTCATCAAAGATTGCCTAGAGGGCTGGAAGGCAATTATTCTTCCCCCTTTTTCCTTGGATCCAATCAAATTATCAGTGGTGTGCCTGCTGCATCCCCACCTGTTACTGGTGGAAGTGGAATTCTTGGGGTGTCTGTGGAAAATAATTTACTGAGGCCCCGACAGGAAGATGTGGGAAGATGAGGTATTGTGGAAAGCTTTATTGATGATGTAAAATTAAGGGGATTCCCTTCCAAGTTTCTATCTCTCTCCATCTCACCTCAGAAAAGTCCAATGTTGTTTTCAGCAGGGCTAGGCTGAAAGCCATTGCCCAGAGTCTCTGCTCCATATCAAAACACAGTCCAGTCCTGCATCTGGCTAGCTTAGTGTAGCTTGTGTTCCCAGCTGCAGTCCATTGTGTGTCCTGCTTAAAGCCACAGGGTGGGCAAGTGTGGATCATGAAGCAAGAGAGTGCAAGGGAGCAGGAGCAAAGCAAGAGACAGAATTCCTTGTCTGGGGATTATAACCAGGAGCTTAACCAAGTAACCCTTCAGGATTTCATGTACTTGCAGTGGCTCCACCCCCTTAGCCAATGATCTTTTTCCCAAGGTAGATTGACAGACAAGTACCTTCCCTATGTCACCCTGATTTCACTTCCCAGGTGTCCACTTCCCCCTTTGTTTGATTACTTCCCCCAGTGATGTGCATGGGATGGAAGGGTGGTTCCCTGGGGAGCGTGAAGTGTAGCTTCCTGGTGAAGCTGCCCAGATGACAATGTTTATAAATGTCTGGCCTCCCCTTTGCTTCCTTCCTATATTAATTTAGCTAGGTAATTATGATGATAACAAAGCCATCAGAAATGTTTATGCTTAAAACAAGCAGAGTTCCCTTCCTTAGAAGGATTGGGCAGAATCTGCATAAGAGATTTTCTAAGGAAGGGCCACCTGTCATTTGTTGGTTAAGGATGACATGGTGTTCACTTTTTGAGAACCCACGTGAGAAATTTCTGTTGGGCCACAACTGCATTATTTCTGCCTTCCAAATACTAAAAAGGTTGTCATTAACTATGTTTTCCACCAGGTCCTTAGGAGCTCAGAATCTAATTTGTAGACTACCTCTGGCTACAGTTGTGTGTTGACTCTACACCTAGTTTGATTTTATTGCCCACATTTATCACTCATTGCTCTCATTACATCCATAACACAAGGAAGGAAGGAGGGAGGGAGAGAAGTTGGAGGTAAGAAAAAGAGAAACCAAAAGTTCTGGTTAACCTATGGCATTTGTTGATTACTCTCGCATATTAACGTAAGGGCAATGACCACCTTATAAACACTAAGATGACTTTCAAGGTATTTGTACAAAGAGAGTCTCAGAGCTAAGAGAGAGAAAAAAAAAAAAAAAAAAAAACCTGTTAACTATTCCCATTCATTGTGTCCATATAATTTAAGCAGTTCATTTGGTTAAGAAACAGATATCCACTTAATTTACTTCCAGTCACTTAAAGGTGGAGGATTACAAGGAGACCTGTTAATGAAATCAGGAAGTCCTCAAGCTCCTAGGTAACCTGGTACCACCTTCTTTTCTTCTTGCTTTGACTTACACATAGCATCCTTTCCCATGAGCTCTTTCCATGCCTCTGCATTTAAATTGTCAAGAAGTATACTCTCATAATCTCAGAATATCTTTCTAAGCCTGGCTGTGCTGGTCAAGCCACACCTGGGAGTGACAGTCCTGAGTCAGGTAACCACCTCTTGCCCAACCTGCTGGAACAGAGGGTCATAGATGTTAAAACATGACTCCTTAGAAGAGCCTTTGGGCAAGGTGGCTTTTTTGGAAGGAATACAGACAAGCAGACACTGAAAACATCTAGTACACCATTAAAGGATTAAATAGGAAGAAGGCTCTCTCTCCCCTCAACACCTACGGAAATTTGAGCCACCCTTCAAAGCTGGTCAGGTCCCAGATCTTCTGTGAGGCTGTGTCTGTCCATCTCAGCCTTTCCCAATCTTGCAATCATTTCCACTTATCACATTATGTCTTAGAATGTACTCTTAGGGTCTTACGATCTTCATCTATATTGTAAGATCTGGTAGGACAAGATCTTATTTGTGTCTGTATCCCCCACAGGGCTTGATATAGCTCCTAACATGGTACTGTCAGTAAGTATTTGTTCTTGACAATGCAGAAGTTGATACAGTCAGCCTTCCTGATAACCCACCAAATAAATTAATTATCCTGTCTGGTGAGTGAGATACTGAAATATACCAAAAGTCCTGTTTTGTTTTTCGTTGTTGTTTTGTAATAGTTTCCTAGCACATTCTGATATTTCCTCTAGTATTTAGGAATTCTGTTTAAACTGAATAAAAATCAACCAATCGAAAGGAGGACAGGAGAAGTAGGTTTCTAGCCTCTTTCTTAGGCCCTAAATATCCCACACCCTTTTAGTGTCCAGGAAAGTCTCTGATGACTGGCAAGTCTAGATATGCCCTTTGCCTGAATGTATAAAGGATGCCCTTTGGAGCCAATCGATGTGGCCACAGTTCTGACTGGGGCACTTCTGAGTCTCCAGCAGATTGGACTTCCTGTGCCGGCTGACACCCTTGGTGTACAGATTCTTATCATTAAATCAACATAGCCAGGCTCCCCAAGGGACTGCTTTTTTCCTGGTAGTGCATTTCCTACACATTCTTGCTTTGTCAGTTTGATAAGCATAATATTTTTAAATCCACTCTGACTAGGTGCTAAAGTTCTCTATTGACAAAGACATGGATATGGCCAAAAGTTGTACTACCAAGGAAAGTCAAGATTCAGCTTAAGTATGGGTTTAGGTCTACTGCAGAGGTCATGAATTTGGCTAAAGCAGTGGTCGGCAAACTCATTAGTCAACAGAGCCAAATATCAACAGTACAACGATTGAAATTTATTTTGAGAGCCACATTTTTTAAACTTAAACTTCTTCTAATGCCACTTCTTCAAAATAGACTTGCCCAGGCCGTGGTATTTTGTGGAACAGCCACACTCAAGGGGCCAAAGAGCCGCATGTGGCTCGCGAGCTGCAGTTTGCCGACCACTGGGCTAAAGGATATAGCCTGAGCTCTTAGTGTTCTCCACCACAGACATTGAATTTGAATGCCTTCAGATAGAGCAAGTGTGCTTTAATTTACCCTGGCCCCACCACTCCCTGTAGCTGGCCCTGGCACACATTTTCACAATCAGTGATTACAAGCATTCAGAGTGGCCAGCTACCCTGAATCTTCTTTGGCTTTGAAGACCTAGACTGACTCCAAGGTCCCACATAGAGTGGGCTCTGTGACAAGCCAGATGGGTCCTGGGCACCTACACTAGCTTTCCGCCTGTTGTAAAGAGAGCCAGCCCTGTGGCATAACAGTTTGTGGGACAAAGAAGGCAGGTGAACTAAGCCTCTCTTTACTTTGCAATGTATCTCTAAACAACAAGAAGTCCTGTTAAAACACAATCACAATACCAATGTCATGCCTTAAACAACTAACAATAATTCCTTGATAGTACCAAATGTTTAGTCAGTGTTCACATTTCCCTGGTTGTCCCATAAAGCATTGCTCATTTGTATAGTTGATGTGTTAGAATCAAGATCCACATTCTACATCTGAGTGTGGATTCTTGACTGTATTCGTCTGTAGCTACTCTTTTTTCCTTACAATTTATTTGTGACAGAAACTGTGTAATTTGTCCTGTAGAGTTTCCTATATTCTGATTTTTTATTATTTTATTTACTGCATCCCTATAGTGTCAATGCACCACGTGCCTGCTCCCTCTATTTGTTTTGAGTAAAACCTAGAGACTTGAATGGATCACATTCAAGTAATTTGTTGGCAAGAATATTTTATTGGCAATGTTGTATACTTCCTATTTACATCACATAATGTGTTTGTCTCTCCTTTTTGTAATATTAAGATTGATCAGTGTTTTCAGCCTGATTTATCTATCTATATATATAAAAAGGCAGTTACCATAACGACTGAAGGCTCCACCGAACACCGGAAGTCAGTCCTGCAGTCAGCGCTGCTGCCGCTGCTGGCGTGGCAACCCAGCATTGACTGCTGAGAGGGCTGCGGATCAGGCCCAGAGAGAGGCCTGGAGAGAGAAGCAGGGTCTGATCCGTAGCCTCCATGGCAGCTGTTGATCAGCCCTTGCCTCTCTCTTTCTCTCCAGGCCTGGCCAGCAGCATGCCTCTCTTTCTCTCCGTGCCTTCACGGGGGCTGCTGATCAGGCCCGGAGATAGGCCCAGAGACACTGACTGGCATAGAAACCGACCAATCAGAACCTAATCTGGGTGAACTGCAAAGGCAGAACCTAAGTTGGGGGCTGAGTAGGGGTTTTAAGGCCATTGGAGGTGATATCAGGCCAGTAGGGGAGGGCAGTTGGGAGTGATCAGGCAGGCAGAGGCAGTTGGGGGCAAGATCAGGCCAGCAGAGGAGAGCAGTTAGGGGCGATCAGGCAGGCAGAGAGGTTAGGGGTGATTGGGCAGACAGGCAGAGGTGTTAGGGGCAATCAGGCAGGTCGGCAGAGGGAGTTAGGGGCAACCAGGCAGGCAGGCAGGTAGCGGTTAGGAGCCAGCGGTCCCAGATTGCGAATCGGACATCCCCCAAGGGGTCCCCAATTGGAGAGGGTGCAGGCTGGGCTGAGGGAACCGCCCCCCCCATGCATGAATTTCATGCACCAGGCCACTAGTCTATTATAAAGTTCTTAGCAAATGATTTCAGTAGCCACTGATGATCATTCCCTAGATCCATTATTTCAGTAGGGGTTGTAATGTAATTTATTCCATCATCTTTTGGCAAGATGTTGATTCCCCCTCCCTCCCCTCCCCCCCCTTTTTTTTACCAGTTTTCAGAATAATGAGTATCCTCCAAAGATAACCAAGGAGGGGTTTTTTTGATATTTTTTTGGTATGTCCTGATGAGCCCCTGGATTTAAGCATATTTTACATATCTCAATCCATTATAGTTTGGTTTTGCTCAGAATGTTCCACTTTGGGCCACAGGAGTTGCTTTTGGTCTTGAAATGAATGACCCACAATCACATGTGTTTACTTTCTCATATGACTAAGAGCTACTTTCCAGAGTTTACAAAATGATTTGTTCTGAATTATTTAAATCTGGTATTTATAGAACAAAATCAGTGTGTTACTAGCATTTAAGAGGGCTACATTCTACCATGAAGTCCAAGTGCCACACAGATGGTCGGAGTCGGCTCCAGTGGGTAGAGGCATTTCCCTTCAGTTGTCCCTGGTGTTGCTCTGGTCATGGTTTGCCGATGCTGTGGTTTGTTTCTATGAGGCTGCTATGACTTTTACTCCACAAGACTGAGGTTGGAAAATGTCCTGTTCCCACCACCCAATAAGCAGCCCTCCTGAAAAAAAACAGTGTCCGTACCTTCCTTAACCCTCATAAAAAAGGAAGTAAATGAATAAAGTAATCATGAAACCACAAGAGCAAAAAAATTGCAAAAGATAAGGCCAAAGGGCAATGCGACACTGCTGGTAAGGGAAGCCCCAGGATGACGAGTTTATTCCAGCCCAGTGCAGGAGGACGAGAGATGCCAGAAAAGGGACCCATTTCCTAATGCGTGAACATGTGAGGGAGCCCTACTGTGGAGTGAGGAAGTTTGAAGATGAATGAGTGATTCATCAGTAAAATAGAAAACTAAGCAAAGGTTTTTAAGGTGCTTATTAATTCTAGAAAAAACAGCAAGTCATTCAAAAAAGGGAAACCATAATACATGATCTGGCTCTGCTGTGAATAACATTGGCATAGTTGTAGTAATGTACTCTGTTAATAACCAAAGTTATGAAATTGGGATATAACTAGGAGTGGGGTAAAGTGTGTGTGTGTAAGAGAGTTTCACTTTTGTCTCCCATAGTAAGAAGTCCTTAGATAATATATAAAACTAAAAATCTTCAGAAGCAGTAAGAATACCTTACTTAGAATTATGGAGGTAAATGCGAGAAAAAGCAGCTTAAAAAGTTGCAGGTTCCTGGGAAGTGGGAATCTGGAGTGTGGAGGTGGGATAAGGGACTTTTATTTTCATTTCTATTTGACGTTTTAAAAGATATAACTATGTACATTTATTAATTAAGAAATTTTTTATTAAAGCTTGTCACATTTCTATGATTCTCTAATTCAGATAATTCTACTGCCAGAAAATTAATATCAGTCATGGTATTCTCCCCCTCCCTAAGATCATGCAAGAGATGGTCTCATGTATTTTAAAATATATGGTGCAGGTCCTCTGGTTTCCAATGCATGTAAACCCCTATGCTCAAGCCACAATCTCTTAAATTCTTGGACCAAACTTGAGCAGAGGAGTCTTTCACTGCTGCCCTCAAATCTTAGCATCTTTCAACACCTCTCATCAAAAAAGTGTCATGACCTCTTGGGGCCCCATATCAAGTGGACTCCATGCCCCTGCTCATAGAATCTGAAAATGGGTAAGGGCTCCTTCTCCACTTCCTTATTTCTTGGCACTTTCCTTTCCCTCTCCTCGTATAAACGTTTAGAAACCCAGAGCCTGTCCCTCTTTACTGTCATGGGGGTTGGTGGTGAGTGAAGAAGGTACCAAAGAGCACCTAGGACATGCCTTAGTCCCACCCTTATAATCTTTGTTTCAAACAATTGCCATCTTCCTATCCTTCTGTAAAGTTCTATGAAAAGTTAGCTTCCGGACTAGATCTCACTGTCTCCCACTTGGCCCCTCCTCCACTTGCCCACCCTTCAATACAGTTCTGCAGCTGAAACTCAGGGGAGCCTATTGATAGCCTTTTATATATATTTTTTTAAACTTGTGTTGTTATATTTGTAATATTTTACTTTGGTTGTACTTGTATAATCTGAATATTGTTACAACTTTTCTGGTAATTTTGTTTCTCTCAAATTATAATCATCCAGTTCCCTTACTCCCCAAAGGAGAGTAGGAGTGTGATAAGTGGGTCCTTTCCCTCAAGAGCCACTTTTATTATTATTATTATTATTGACTTCAGAGAGGAAGGGAGAGGGAGAGAGAGATAGAAACATCAATGAAGAGAGAGAATCATTGATCGGCTGCCTCCTGCACGCCCCCCACACTGGGGATTGAGCCCGCATCCCAGGCATGTACCCTTGACTGGAATCAAACCTGGGACCCTTCAGTCCGCAGGCCGATGCTTTATCCACTGAACCAAAATGGCTAAGGCCAAGAGCCACTTCTAAGGTAGCAATTTCCAAAGGGGCATGTACACACCCTCGGGGTACATGTGGTGATCATTGGGGTATGGGAAGAAGATGTTAGAACCTCTATTCATATGTTTGTTTTCTAATGTACATAATGTGTACTTATAAACAAGAAAAATATGTATTTTGGGGGTGCATTCTCAAACTTTTTAAAAACTGACAAAGTGTGTGAGCCAAGATATTTGAGAGTCGTGTTCTAGGGCAACACCATCCAACAGAAACACAAATGTGAACCACAAATGTAAGCTCGGTATGTAACTTTAAGTCTCCCATTATCACATTTTAGAAAAGTAAAAAGAGGTAGAATTAATTTGAATATATTTCATTTAACCCAATATGTCTAAAGTATTCTCCTCGCAATATGTAATAAACATTAAAAATTTTAATAAAATATTTTAGACTCTTTTTCTTTTATTGATTTCAGAGAGAAAGGGGGAGGGACAGAGAGATAGAAACATCAATGATGAGAGAGAATCATTGACTGGCTGCCTCCCACATGCCCCCCACTGGGGATCCAGCCCACAACCTGGGCATGTACCCTGAACTGTGACCTCCTGCTTCATAGGTCCACGTTCAATCACTGAGCCACAAAGGCCAGGCTAAACTCTTTTTAAAAATGAAATCTTCAAAATCTGGTGAGCAGTTTACAGGGACAGCTCAGCTCAGACGAGCCACACTGCCAGTGCTCAATACCACATGCGGCTCATGGCCATCGTGTTGGACAGTGCCACCTGGGGCTAGTAGAGGGCATCTGGCATGCGTCCTGACCCCAGAACTGCTTCTAATGGTGGCAGACCTCCTGGGGTTGAGACAGAACTGTCCCTGCCCCATATTGGCAGCATGCCTGGGGCGGTCAGGAGAGAACGACAATCCACTGAGCATTTCCTCTGCACTGAAGCACTTCTGTGTTCATTTCATTTTCTAGCACCGGCTTTGAGAATCGCAGTCTTCTTCGCCCAGAGCCCTACACTGAAGACTCTTCTGAATGGCACTCCATCCCCTTTTCTCAAAGCTACTGACCACATCCCACTCACGGCGGTGTAATGCTGTTACCTGCTGAGACCTCTTTCCTAGAGCAGGTGAGCAAAGCCTGTGCAGTCGGATTACAGGCCAGTCACGATGCCCTCCCCCACCCTTGAAAGAACAAAAAATGGCCCATTGTACCACTGGCCATTCACTGCCTTCCTAGGCTCTCCAGCCGTGCCCTGTCCGACTTCCCAGCGTGGCACTTTCCAGGTTGGGGCTCCTCCATGGGAAGTCAATCTACAGTAGATTAATTAAACACTGCATTGATTTCCTATTCTCTGAGGTGCGTCTAAAAGGGTTATATCCTTGAAGCCTGTTCTCTGCGTTAGTACAACATTTCCCCTTTGCAAATGTGATACTTAGAACTTCATCTCCGTTCTCCCACCCAGACATCTCCCCACCACCATCACTCGGCATAAAATCTAACTTCCTGCCTTTCCAAAAAGACAGCCCTGGCAAGCAAAGGGGGAGGGAGCCCTGCTGGTTTTCAGGTCATGTTGATTTAACACTTCATGATTTATGCATCCTGGCTGCGTTGCTTGTAGGGTTTCATCTCTGCATCCTGCTAAAATACCTTGCAGGGCTGTGGTTCCTCTTAATTAGCTAATGTTTGTAAGGCATGTTACAGACGGAAGTGCTGTGTCAGTGCTAAATATGGACACCCCGCATCCTCAAGCTGTCCTTTGTCCGTCTACACAGGGGTTCTCAGTCTAGCACAAGTCCTGACAGGTCTGCCTTGGGGAAAAGCCTTGGGCATTCCCCCCTGAATTGTAGATTGTTAAAATATACATACTTGGGAATTAAGAGTGGCGATAAACACAGGGCATTTTATATTCACACAGGTTTCTGACTCTGATATAACAGTGCTTTCCCCCCATTTATTCCAAGTGCTATGATATTGGGGAGTGAAAAAAAAGAAACTTCCCTGTGAATTGTGCTGCCTTAGTGGTACACCCTTCACCTTTCTGATATGTAGCAAGAAATGTCTTTTTTTTGTTGTTGTTCGGTGAGTGGGCGATTGAACAACTTAGCTGCATTCCCAATGTGTCTGAGCAGGGAAAGAAAGATTCATTTAAAATTACAGCATGTTAAATTATGTGTTGAGTAATGTTTCACTAAGAAAAAATTTAAATAGCAGTTTCATTTTGCTTTCGTTAACAATTTCAGTAAACCTGAGTTTATCAAATTGCTAAATGTGTAGAGTCAGGCTAAGCATCCTTATTCAGGTGTTTATTTCGATGGCCCATCTTTGAACATAAGCAGGAAAGGTTTTCTTTTAGAAGAGCGAGTGGCTTTCTGGTCTTTGTTGTTTTCTAATCCTCTGCCTTTAAGCTAGGTTTATATTTTAAAATGAGAAAACCGCTCCACACATAGCAGAGAACATTTCAGTCTTCTCTTTTAACAGGTTTATGAAAAGTGTGACATTTTGGGTACCATCCATTTTTTTTTATAAACAAAAATTAAAATATAAACTTACAGTTTAAAACACTTTATATTTTCTCTCACGTCCACAAAATGGCTGTTACCTGCAAGTAACTTACTGTAATGTTAATAATGCTCTTTCTTGGGGCTGATCTACATGTCATTCGAAGACTATAGCAAATTAGCATTAATCTTTTCATTGCTTTTGAATGTAAGAAAATCCTAGGTTTATTTTTAATAATCAAAATTCCTAAATGGTCCAACAGGATCCTCAGTCAATGTAAATTTACATAATTCATCTTCCACTCAACTTGTCTTTCTATACTTAGTGCAGCCGTCTCCACGGAGCCACATTCCGGTGGGTAGGTAGCTATGGGTACAACAGTGCAGGCTGCAGTCAAACCTTTCGTTTGAAACCATCCTGTAAAGAAGAATTTGTTTCCTACCCAGTGGATCTTCCTTTTCAAATTTCGACTATCATTCCTTAACTTACCATTCCTTCTTCAGGTCTGCTTTGCCAAAAGATATAAATAAACGAGTCTCTAAAGAATTTCTTGGTCAGGCCAACTTTTAGCCTGCATACATGGTATTTCTCTTTATAGCTGCCATATTTCTCTATGAAGACAGATCCTCATTTCAAAATGTAGTTATAATGCTGTTAAAAACATGGCAAAGCCACATTATAGGTACAAGGACAAAGCAAGCTTCAGATCAGTATAGCAAATATCTAGCTTTACATTGTTCTAGTATGTGTAGCCTTTAAACCACCTTTCTCTTTTGGATATAACTTCCTCATTAGTGCTATGTATTCAGCCATTCTATCATTGCTTCATTTGTAATACTTAGTTTAAGGGTCGAGTAGCCAGCATTTTAAATCACCTAAATCTTCACTATAAAGAGAGTTTCCCTTAAAATAATAAGTGGATGAGGGAACAGCTAGTATTGATAGTGAGAGCTTCATTTGTGCTAGGTGCTGTGGAGTAGACAAAGAAGTATACACTGAGTGGCCAGATTATTATGATCTCTGAACACATAATTGGCCACTCAGTGTCTATCCTATATAATAAAAGGCTAATATGCAAATTGTCCCCTCGACCAGGAGTTCGACCAGCAGGCAGGCTGGCCAACCGCCCATGTCCCCTCCCCCTGGCCAGGCTGGCCAGACTCCACCCATGCACGAATTCATGCACCAGGCCTCATATATACACACACACTTCAGAGATCATAATAATCTGGCCACTCAGTGTATATGAGCCAGGATACTTAGGACATAATAAAATATTCATTAAATCTAGACCAAGGATTGTCAACTTAGATGGGGAAGGTGGTGGCAAATCACCTACATAAAACATTCTATTACAAGGCTGTTGACATACATTAAGTGACAAGTGAAGGATTCTTACTGAGTATATTTTATCTGTGTGCTTTCTGAATTGCCTGAGCCACAGAAGATTTCCGGGTTAGAGAGTTCCTCACAGGGAGGAGAAGGTGAGATCCAGAAAATGAGGCCTCAGGCCCTTAGCATAGATGCACTCTGGAGTTTGGGGAAGCAACCGGTAAGAGTCTTTGAGTATGAAAGGGACTGCTTCAGGAAAGCCAAACCAGCAGTCAGCCAGGAGGAAGGAAACATGGAGTTGAGAGAAACAGAAGAGGAGACCAACGTGCTAAAGCCAAGGGAAGGTTATAAAAGGCAGTGGCCTGGGCCTGGGGCGTCAGGATGGGGACTCCAAACCCCATGCTGTTGTCCACATGAGGAGGAACCAAAGAGAACTCACAAGACACATGAGCCAAAAGCGGAGGAGTCCAACAGGCAGCTGAATAAGGAACCAGGAAGCCTGCATGCAGATCCTGGTAGCAAGGATGGACCGTGGCCTGAGCAGGGTCATGCTGACTGGGTGCAGGGCACAGGAGGGAACAATGGAGGGAGCTGGAGTACAGCTGAGCCAGGAATCGGGGTGGGGGGGGATGTCAAAGCAGAAGATGGCAGTTGCAGCCCCCAAGAACCAAGAGGAGGGTGTGCTGGTGACTCTCTGAGTGTTGGCTCAAAACTTCCCACTGATCCATCTCAGCCTGAAACAGATGCTGATGCTCCTCCAATGGTCCCTCGGGGTTTCCCATCTGATTAGACTCAGTCTGAAGGAAACTGCCCACAGCACAGTGGAGGCAGCTGGTGGGCCACCACAATCTGCCTCTTCTTCCTGGGCGCACAGCGGGCTGACATTCATTCCTCAGCCTCTTCTGCTTTAGGAAAGGCCACAGGACTGAGTTCTAGCCAAACCACTGTGAGTCTAAGTGAGGCAATTTACTCCCATGCCCGGGCTGTAACACCTCCCACACAGCTAGGCCTCACAGCCTTTCCCCTTCCTGTGGTTTGAAGATGGTAGAGCCACCATCAGCCTGGGTCCCTCCCAACTCCGGACTCAGAGCATCTGTCCTGGACTGTTAGGAGAGGAAGCCAAAAAACCACCATCATCTTATAGGGCTGTTTGTTAGAGCAGTGTAGCCTACCCTAAGTAATACTTAGTGTGGCCAGAGATTTACCAAGGCCCCAAGAGGGTTATTATGTAGAGAATGCCCCAGGCCATCGCCTCTATGTGTGTGATGTGTATGACCACTCATGCATACGCATAGACACTGTTTCCATGGCAACACTAAGTCCACTGGTTTGCATATATGTCCTTTGTTTGGAACATAGAAGATATTTCTATAGATGTATCCACCTTTCATATAGATGGTGTTAGAAATGACAGTTAGGTCCTCACACCTAAAAATGCTTCACCTACAATACCAAAAGCAATAGTTAGCACACTCCACCATCATTTATAACATCTCTTTGCCTGATATCAGAGGGTGAAGAAAACAGGAAATTGGGAAGGAGAAATCAGACACAGGCTCTAACCAAACAAAATTAATAGAAGGGGACTTTGTAAGGTTTCAGAGGAGACAGATGTTCTCATAGGTCCCAAAGGCCCAAGAATCATGCTAGCAGGGAGAGTATGAATCTTAAATGCAGACCTGGAGATATAGCCATAGGATATTAACCCTCACAATGCAAGACGTCTGATTTTTTAAAAGAAATTTAGAAATAAACACATTAAAATAAAACAAACAGAAAACGAAAACAAGGCCTTATGATTCTTTCCTTCCTTCCTCTAACCCCAGAAGGCCTATGTTTCCTTTATCCATCTGAGCAGCAGAGATGGTGTGAGAGATTAAAATAGTAGTTATTCTTGTGGTAAAGGAGTTGAGCACGGATTAGGTGGGGAGAGAGGAAGAGGAGTCTGCTATCCTCCTTCCTCTCTCCCCACATGAGGACTCCCAAAGGCCTGGGGGGTGAGCACCTGCAGTCATGTGAGCTTCGAGGGCCAAGGATTCCAAACTAGATGTGCAACACCTCTCTTTTCATCGCCACTACTCCAACCCTATGAAATCCTCTCACGAGGACCTGGAGTACAGAACTCATTGATTATTCTTCTAGGTGCTTGGAAGAGCTTCAGAACTAGACCCTCCCCACCCCTGGTCCATAGCAATCACCTGAGTTACCTCAAGTGGGCTCAATGCAGAGACAAAGGGCCCAGCATAGGAATGATGGTGCTGGAGAAAAAAAAATATATATATGTTCTCTAGGTCTCTGGGTCATCTACCCTGAGAAGAACTAAAGTCTTCCTCTGTGGGCTAAAGAGAAGGAGCAAAACGTCCTGTTGACCTCCAGAAGTCATCACAAGAAGTCATCCTGTCAAAGGCTCCTCCATCAGGGGGTGGAGGATGGGGGATGAAAGTTCATAATTCCAGAAAAATGTTTCCCAGATTTGCCACCTACATTAAACTTGACTCTTAGTGGCTTTTAGGTATTTCTGAGAACCAAATCCATCTTCAAAGTATAAAATGTGCTGCCATTGAGGATTTTCAATAATGTTCACCTGGTTAAGGTGACAGAGGCAATGTAAGAATTGCCTTTGTCTTCAGGCAAATCTGCAATTCTCCTGTCCTAAATTCTCCTTACAAAACAGAAAACTAATAATCAACTAAACCAGTCTATGCTTTTCAGTCTCTATAATATTTCAGGAGGCTCCTTTCTCTTGCTTTACATTTATTACTTGAGTAACTGGGGACCTTCTCTAAAAGCTTCCCTTTGCATCAGTGCTGGGGAATCTCAGAAAACCCCAGGATGACTCACCTTCCTGACTGCAGCAAAAAGTTTCTCTGGCCTAGGCCAGCATTTAGTGTGTGGGTGAAGGCCTTTCCCTAGTGCCGTTTTCCAAATTTTATAAAAGCATGAGAATCATCTGCATGGTCTATTAAAAATCCTGGTTCCTTTGCCCCAATGCTACTGGAGCAGTGAAAATTTCCCTGCCAACCTCTACTCATGGAAATCACAAACCCATGGGAGCTTTCTTCCAAAGAACAGAGCCAATGGCCATTCATTCACTCATTTATTTATATCTGGAGGGTCTATGTGCCAAGCATTGCTCTAGAGGCTGGGACTGCAATAGTAAATGAAATCGACAGGTCCCCTGTCCTTATGGAACATACAGATTGGTGGAGGGGACAGATGATAACAAAACAAACCAGCCAATACAGCATTACACATTGTGAGAGATGCTGTGAAGAAAATAAATAAAGGGCAATGACAGAGAAAAGTGGAGTGACCCACCAGATCATGTGGCCTTGAGTTGTCCTCTCTGTGCAAGTGACACACATGCCTGCAGGATAGAAGCTGTCCACCCTGAGACCGGAGGACAAGGGGGGAGTACTACAGACTCGGGGACAGTGTGTGCTGAGGTCCTCAGGTGGAAACAACTGTGGCAGAAAAAAACTGATGAGAAAGAAGGGACAGGATTTGGTGCTTGATTGGATGTTAGATCCCTGGTACATGGAGACACTGACGTTGTCACAGATGGCAGGCCTTAGGGTAGTGCAGTGAGCTAGGTGCCACATCATCCTCAAATGACATGGAATAAGCAGGAGTATGGTGAGTGACAAAGAGGCCACGCCACATAGCATGGACCCTGAAGAAGCTGGGTTTGCATACCCAGGTGGAGTAACAGCAGTATGTGGAGGCATTCAGGAACCAGGAGGATGCTGAGTCCCAGGAACCACTAGGATAAAGTGCAGCCTGGACTTGAAAGGGTGCAGGAAAAGCAATGTCTTTAGGGTACAGTCAGAAGGGGAAGGAACGTGCAGTGAATAGGCTGACAACACCAATGATCACTTACCCAGGAAGGAGGTCCCAGTGAGCACAGGAAAGGTTGAGTTGGGGAAGGTGAGAGCAATGGAGAATGGGAATGGGAGTGCAGGGCAGGCTGCCTTACCGCAGTCACATCTGGATGATCACCAGCATCTGGGTATAACTAACTCCAAAGTGTCTAAAATAACTAACCCCAGCAGGCACCTAGTGAATTAGAGGTGTTTGTGCATGTTACGGAAGATATCCTAGTTTCCTGGAAATCAGCAGCATCCTGGACTTTTTGGGAGGGAGTCATAGTTAGGTGAGGAGGGCAGCCACAGGAGTATTTCATTGGGCAGCCTCCCACCAAATGCTGTGTGAGGACACAGGAACACCTTCTGATAGGCAGTTCTGAATGCTTGAAAGAAAGGGGCCCTGGACTGTCCACAGAAGTGTATTCCACAGATCTATGAGGGGGGGAGTTAATTAGCAAGACTGAGCTTATAAAACAGTGCATCAGTCGTAATTTTTCAGGAGACTGAGATTTTAAAGAAAACTTTATATAATCTGTCTTGAGAGGCAATAGACACCGAAGCCATATGGACCTTGTGTAAGTTACTTCACTCCCTTGCATCTTTTTTTTCCATTTGTTGGATGGTGATAATAGTACATATCAATACAGGTTAGCAGTTCTCAAAATTTAACTTGAGACCAGCCTGAGCTGCTGGTCTCAGGTCCCACCTACAAAGACTTCAGTTCAGCAGCTCTGGAGTGGGAGATTCTGCCAGAGGTTTGTTAGGATTAAATGAGACGTGCAAAATGTTCAGCACGTGCTGGCCTATGTAGGCTATTAAACTCCACACATGATATTTCTCTTGGGCTGGATCTACCATCGAGGTGCAACTTTTTTGGGAAACTTAACTTGCTTTGGCATCATTAAAAATCAAACAGAAGTAAAAACACCAGATCTCAGTTATAAGGTATAAGTTTCCCCCTCTATTTCAAAATACAAAAAGGAACTCTTGTATTTTAAAGAATACTTTGTAAGTGGACACATTTCATACTTCCTAGCTACTCTCACTACCAAGTCACAACGTGCAGATTATAAAGTGGTGTCGACAACACAACAAATCTAAAAAAGTTGTTGATGAAAAACCTGTGAAGGAGAAGGTGTGAGGTTTAATGAAACTTGCAGCATATTGTACAACCAGTTATTTTGGGCAATGAGGTAAATAATTGCCTGGAATTGAGGCATGGTGGAAATTTATTTTCAACAGGATTACCAAGAAAGTGTCTTTTCTTGGTAAACTGATTTTCAACTATTTACCTCCAGTACAAAAGTGAATGTGCAATAGCAATGTGGAGGCTAAAAAATATTAATACTTTTTCTCCCACCTTCTAAATTCCTCTATTCTGGGCTAATAACCAAATTAACAGAGACAGATTAACAGGAGAACATCAAAGTTTAATACATGAGCCTGGGAAATCCACATAGGCATGATAATTCCATGAAAAGTCCAAAGCCAGTGAGGCAACATTAGGAATACACTGAGTGGCCAGATTATTATGATCTCTGAACACATAATAATCTGGCCACTCAGTGTCTATCCTATATAATAAAAGGCTAATATGCAAATTGTCCCCTCGACCAGGAGTTCGACCAGCAGGCAGGCCGGCCAACCGCCCATGTCCCCTTCCCCTGGCCAGGCTGGCCGGACCCCACCCATGCACGAATTCATGCATCGGGCCTCTAAAATACATATATATATATATATATATATATACATATATATATATATATATATACCGAGTAGCACACTGAGTAGCCAGATTATTATGCATTCAGAGATCATAATAATCTGGCCACTCAGTGTATAAGAAATTTTGGACAAAGGAGAAAGGGAGGAACAGGGCATTAGATTTCATAAGTGAGACAGTCAATTTCCAGGTGGCTGAGGAAGAGCTGAACACACGTGGCAGGAAAATCCTTGCTAGGTGACTCAGAAACTGGGACAGAGGGGTTATCGAGGCTAACAGGCCCCTGCCTGAAGCCCTCTTGTTTAACAGACTGAATTCAAATTGGACTACTAGTAAAGTGAACATCCAAAGATCTCCTTCCTAAAGCAGGTTTCTCTCTCTGAATCTTTGGCCAGGAAAGGGTATGTTTGTCAAAGGCTCTTTCTGAGTCTTTGTTTTCTTAAGAAACAGTTTAAAATCACTATCCCAGAGAGCAGCTTCAGGGTGGTGGCAAAATTATGGTCCCTTCAGCAACATAGTCAAAACTCCTCTGAAATCGTATTTTTAATGGAGAGTCTGAGTGTCTACAAACATTCATGGATTCAACCTGTGAAGGACACTTTTTATTGCCATGCAATATTTAATATAGAAAGTCCCACAACTAAAGAATGTGGATAATTTCTTAGATTTTATTTTAGTCGAATTCCTCTGTATTAAAATGATCCATATCAGCCCAGGTTTTATTTGCAGCTGAAGGTATCCTTCAGAGATGGAAAACTGCCCAGACAGCATGAAATATGACATGACTAGACTCCTGCTTGTTATATTCCCACTGCAGGGCACACAGTAGGTCCTCATTTGTGTTTCATGAATATGGAAGGTCTAACACTCAGACAGTTAAAGAAGGCAAAGCAATTCTATGAGAACTTGCCACACTTGCAGATAACATATTTAATATTTCTCCTCCTTCAGAAGAGCAATTCAAATGGTACATTGGCTTTTAATAGTTTTGTAAAGTCAACAATATATTTTAATGAATACATTTTTAAATTTAAAAATAGTTCGGTAAAATCAAAACACAGATGATCAACTTTAGTAAAAATCTTAGAACCTCTTGGTAACTGGCTGGGTGTGAATACACTGCCTCCTAGAGGACTAGGTGCTGGCAACGTTGACCTTTATTACAGCAAGACTGGCCCCTGGTGGTGGTGAAGCAGATAGAATCCCCATTCTGACAGAAAACTAGATCCACTAGGCTCGCCTCCCGTTTCTATATTTTTCAGACCCCACTACTTGGGAGAGAATGTTAATTTTTATTTTATTTATTTATTTAAAATAACTATATATTTTTATTGATTTTAGAGTGGAAGGGAGAGGGAGAGATAGAAACATCAATGATGAGAATCATTGATTGGTTGCCTCCTGCACTCCCCCCCACTGGGGATCTAGTTCACAACCCAGGCATGTGTCCTGACAGGGAATCAATTGAACCTTGACCTCCTGGTTCATAGGTCAATGCTCAACCACTGAGCCACACCGATCGGGCAATTTTTATTTTAATCATTGGGTATATCCCCTTCCTACATGGGATAACATACACACAGACTTTTGTTTTTTAACTTAAGCCAACTTTCCAAGAATGATTTATTCCTTATAGCATAAAAAACTCCTTTCAATAAAACTTTTCTAAATCCCGCCAAATCAGTATAGTGCTAGACACATTATAAAGCCTCTGATAAATACATGAATTAAAAATTTAAACTTAAAGAATAATTTAGCAATATATCAAGTCTTTGGCACACTGATTCAGATTTCCTCATTAACATATTGTTTCAAACTGGGTAAACTTGAGTCAAACTGTTCAGAAATGCATATACCTTTCACAATCCTTAAGTTTTAAAATCTGACTTTAAAAACCTAGAGTTCCTAAAAAAAAAAAAAATGTACTTAGAGCCATAAAAGGTGTTAGAATTAGCCCTAGCTGGTTTGGCTCAGTGGATAGAGTGTCAGCCTGTGGACTGAAAGGTCCCAGGTTCGATTCCAGTCAAGGGCACATGCCCAGGTTGCGGGCTCGATCCCCAGTGGGGGGCGTGCAGGAGGCAGCCAATCAATGATTCTCTCATCATTGATGTTTCTATCTCTCTCTCTCCCTCTCCTTTCCTCTCTGAAATCAATAAAAATATATTAAAAAAAAAAGGTGTTAGAATTAGGCTCTCATACTTAATTACCTTTATATGATTGTACTCTTAATTATGTATAATGTAAAATGTCACCAAGGATAGTCACCCACATTGCAGATAGTTTATATCATGTAAGTTTTAAATCTCGTTACATGGCAGTTCCTCTAGAAACCCAGCACTTCCCTTTTATTGAAAAAACCAAAGCTAATTTTTTTTAGAGACTTTCAATGGACTTTCTTACACAAATAGCATTTGCTTCTGACTAAACTGTCAATGAAAATGAGTTACAGCTCTCTCGATTTCCGTGAATCCATCTGTCTTAAGTTATAACTTTCAGATATACTTTGAAAGGTCACACTAAATAGCCACTTAATTCTTAGATACTTGTAATTTCATTTTCTTCCATAATTGGAGTAAAAAAGACACTGTTATACCTGTAAGGCACAAATTGCTACATGGAGGTGAATTGTGCGGTCACATTTCACATCTGACAGTCACTCTCAAATTCTGAGCTGGATTCTTTTTAATTATAAATTTCAGAGATGGATTGTACAAAAACCTAATCCAAGCAGAAGCATTGGACAATTTTCTCTCCCATTTCCATGTAAAATCCATTCATATTTCTGAGCTCAAAAGCCAAAAATAATCATATATATTTAATCTATATATATGTAACCCTAATATGCAAATAGACTGAATGGTGGAACAACCAAACAACCGGTCACTGTGACATGCGCTGACCACAAGGGGGCTTGTGCAGAACATGGCAGGGGTCGGCAGCAGGCAGAAGAGTGTGGAACATGGCAAGGCATCAGCTGTGGTGGGATAGTGGAGCAGGTGAGCGGGGGTGCTAGACCAAGGCGGGGCGCCGGTCGCTGTCACCGGGATGAGCCTCTGGTGGTTACTGAAATTTCTATGCTCCCGCGTGCCATGGTCCCGCCCAGCACTGACACCTGCTCCTGGCGCTGGCCCTGCTCACACCCACTGCTGGTGCTGCTCCTTGCAACCACTGCCGGCGCCCGGCGCCAGCCCTGATCGCTCAGTACCATCAGTGGTGTGGGCGGTGACTGCCGGCCCTGATCACTCCTGAGGGCTTCTCCACCTCCCCGCTTGCACCTGCTGCTGGCATCAGCCCCAATCACTTCGTGCAGTCAGTGGGTGCGAGTGGGGTCAGTGCCGTCAGCGCGGCACGAGGGGCCAGGCGGGGGCACAGAGGATGGGCCAAGACCTGCCCCTGTACCCACCACAGCCTCGCAGCCCACAGTCCCATTCAAGGTGCACGAATTTGTGCACTGGGCCCCTAGTGTATATGTAATACATACGGGCATTTATTCTTATTACATATTTGAATTCTGAAAGCTTTGTGGAATGTACCATAAACCTAAAAAATTTCTAGCATGGGTCAATTACCTATGTCAAGTAAAACTCACAAGTTTTATTGGTGAAACTGATAAACTATCATGACCACATAGTCCATATTTTATTGCATTTATTTGGCTTTTATTACTGGACTATTTGTTGGGAAGATGAACATCTTCCTCAGTATGTTTTCCATCTCGAATGTCAAGGGTAGAGGTTCTGTCTTTTTATTAGCCTTATTTAACACCATGCATAGTAAATTCCAAGTGTATTCAGGAACAATAGATTCTGAGTACAAACTGCTCAGACAATCTCGGTTTTAACTAAAGTCCTAGAGCAGAGAAGGGTATTTCTACAGAGGGAGACTATCAAATACAGCAAATGGCTCACTGTTGGGTGTTGTCCAGAAACCAACCTGTTGCATTTTAAAGACAGGAGACTGACTTTACCTTTCAGGGAGAAACTGGTTGGCTCCCCAGTGAGTAAATGCCTAATACAAAATTTCCCTAAAGCGTCAAACTCCTCTTTGGACTCTGTTTTTGGACTTTTACTAATTCAAAGAAAAATATATTTATGATTTGGTACAGGGGATAGTCTGGATAGCACTTTAATAATACTTCCTTTAACTCCATGTTGAGAAAGAGTTGAACTTAAGATAAAATAACATCTGGGGTGCGCTGGGATCCAGGTAGAGAGGAGCAATGGGAGGCCAAAAGGGGGAACATCTATAATACTCTCAGCAATAAAGATTTTTTTAAAAAGATAAAATAACACTCATGAAATCAGTCTTTGGTGGTTTTATTACACAGGCCCTAGCTTTCTGACAAGTCAATTAAGAAAAAAAATAAAGGCACTTAAGATTTTATTATTTTTGTGAAGGGAAAGGAATGCACAAGTTGCTACAATAGAGTGGTAAATGTGGGACACGAGGCTCACACTTACTTACATACTAGAGGCCCAGTGCATGAAATTCGTGCACGGGTAGGGTCCCTAGGCCTGGCCGGTGATCAGGGCCAATCATGGCCCCCACTCGTACCCACCTTGGCCTGGCGCCACCCGCTCACCTGCTCCACCATCCTGCTGCAGTCCTGCTCTCATCGGGCCCATCCGGGCTGGCAGCATGTCCACTGCCTTCCACTGCCAGTGCTGCATTGCCAATGCCCACCATGTCCTGTGCCGCCCCCTGGTGGCCAACGTATGTCTAACTCCCGGTCAGTTGAACTCCCACCCGTGGGGACAATTTGCATATTAGCCTTTCATTATATAGGATGGACACTAAGCTACAACTGAGAAAGGAGAGGTTCTAGAACTTTACAATAGATCACTGTAGAACATAATTTGGGAATAATCTGTTCTGTTCAAATTTCCTTCAGTTTTAAAACTAGTTAAAATGCTCTATGTTCAGCTGAATCTGTTTTTACTAATTTGTTTTCAACAAAAGAGATACATATGGTAGATCGGCAAGTTTAAAAATATACTGACTATTTTATGAGTGAATGACTACAATATGGCACTAGCACTACCAGAATGCTTTTGGAAGTACAGCAAAATCCCAAACCCTAAAATTCTCATTTTCCTTTTAGAACAAATTTTGATATATCTTAAACAAGTTTCTGATATGTTACATAATTAAAAATGTTCCAATCTTGATGGGTATTAAACATTTTATTTAAAATTTTAAAGTAAAAAAAAAGAAGGTACACAAATACAGACTACGTTATGATGACCAAGGCAGTATTCTACATGGCAAAAGCAAAACAAAATTTTAAAAGTAAATGTATAAAGCAAAATACCTGATAGCCAATTCAGGCTGCATACACATAAAATGATTGGACCACATGCTTATACAAAATAAAATTTTTCTTAGAACACCAAAATTCCAACCATTCTGACTGTCAAATGCCTTTTCCCCCTGGTGAGTATTTTCAGAGAACTTTATATAATATAAAAAAGATTGACATGGCACTTAAAGACTACAAAATACAACACAATTAGAAACATATTTGTAATGCAATTCTGTATAAAATATACACAGTAAATCTTAGATTTTAAAAAAGGATTAAAAACTAAAGACCGCCCTGAATAATGGTTAAAACCTCATCACAGAAAAATGCTTATCGTTTGCAACATTGATAGAAAACTGATGGGATTTTTTTTTTGAGATGATATCTAACTTGAGGAAGTCATTCATTCAAAATGTACTTAAAATAGTAGGTAAAATAGAAACTCACTGCCTACCCCAAAATGTTTTGTCATGAGTACTCTTTCTAATATTTAACCACAGGACAAAAATAAAAGAATGACTCAAAAGTTTCCTCAAAATATGGTTCCAAAGACCCAACAGAATTCTAAGGTAGGTCCAGTAATGTGTTTTTAAACAAACTTATTCCATATTCTAAAATTTTAGAACTAATGCCCTAGGGGAAACAGCACCACTTAAAAGCAAGATCATAAACATATATCATAAGATGTCAGAATTTTCTGTAAGATTATGATTTGAAGTGAATACTGCTTTTTTTAAAAAACAAGTTTCAGGTATTAAGAGAAATATGTATACCTCTTAAATAAACATGTGGATATAAACATTTTTCCTTTGAGGTTTTCATTGCTTTCAGACATAATTATTTAAAGAAAAGACTACATGGCCAGGCAGGCCCTGGCCAGTGTGGCTCAGTTGGTTGGAGCATCGTCCTGTGCACCAAAAGGTGGTGGGCTCAATTCCCGGCAGGGCACATACCCAGCGTGTTCGATCCCCGGTCGGGGCACGTAAAGGGAAGTAACCGATCAGTGTTTCTCTCTCACACTGATGTTTGTGTAAGAGAGAGAGAAACTCTGTAGAATAATAATTAAAAAAAACCTTAAAATAAAAAGAGTACATGGTCCAAAACTTTGGAAAAATTATATTTCTAATGAAATGTAACATCCAAAAAAAGAAGATATTAAATGCCTACAAATTTTAAATAATTCTAAGCTGAAGACTCAACAGCTTTCCCCAAAATTAAATTTTACTAAGATTGGGGAATTATAAGTAATTTAGATGATTATGGTTACTTTTAGGTCCCTTTTCATAAAAAAAAAAAAAAAAATTAAAATAACAGAAGGATGCTATCTCTGGCATCCCTTTACATAATATGTTCCTAAACACTAATATTAATAAAACATAATCTGAAGAACTCTGCCTCTGAAATGTATTGTATTCTGTATTACATGTGCTACCTACTTGACAAAAACTTGCTTACGGGGTTGGGACTATGATGTGAGTGTATGAGTGGGTCCTGAACACTTATTCATGTTTATTATTTTTCATGGATTTCACTGCAGACTCCATAAACAGGGTCCAAAAGTGTGGATAATTTGTTTTAGGGTAGGAAATAAGCATGTTTAATACACTGTTTGGAAGATAAATTCTTTTCTTGTGTACTAAATTATAAGGGAAAATAGTATACATTCCGTCTCCATTGGATAAATGGAGTGTTTTTTACAAGTTTTGTAGTAAGTGCCTCCTTATTTAATCAAATCACAAAAGCAACTGTGAGATTTACTTTCCAATAAGAAATAAATATTACCATTGCACTTTTTTATATATCCTTTAAATTTCTATTTTTTCCTTCCTATATACTGAGAACTTTCCCATTCAGCTACATCATGGATCCTTTGAACTACATTTGTTAACATTCCAGTTAAAGTTCTGGCTAAAGGGACTAGCTCACAAAACTAACTCCTTAATATATTAAAGAACTCAAAAACAGCTAATGATTTGGAATCTGATTCTTAATAAAATGTGCCTAACTTTTTCCTCAAGAAGAATCTGTATTCCCCAATCCTAAGCAAGTAATACCTTTTATTACCGGTCAATTTAATAACTGCTGCCTTAAAAATCAGTAATTATCCAAGGCAATGATAAAATTTACAGCTGAATTTTTAAACACAAAGAATTCATAAAGTAACAGGTAATATAACAAGTTGCTATATTTTGAATTAACCTTTTTATTCCAAAATTAAATACTTAAAGGACGTATGACAAAAATCACAGGGAGGCTTATGATGTAATACCACCATGTGCCTTAATGCAACAGGTACTCTTTTTAAAAGCAGTGGTTAAGTAGTTTCTTCAAAGGAAAAAGACAACTTTGTTACTCATCAGTAGGCTGCTAGACTACCAGTATAACTGAATTTTGACACAATTGTCTGGAATCTAGTCTCATTTTTTTTATAGTTAAATTTACATGTAATAATTGACTCTTACAGTCAACAAATACAAGATATTGAGCGCTTCTTTGTAGTTGGCAAATATCAAATGGTTCATTATATCCAGGCTGGTAATGAGTTTTCCATGCATTAAATGGCAACACAAGCAAAATGCACAGTTGAGAAACGAGGATCAGACGCATTCTTCTGCAGACATCAAAAGAGGATTGATGTACTCAAAGCCTTCAAATTCAGACTGATCAATCTTCCTCACAATATCACTGTTGGGATAAAAATAAATTAATTTCCATAATCAATATTTCTTCAACTTAAATGGTAAAATAAGATTAAGAAACAAAAAATAAAGCTAATTTATGTAAATTATGGAAAGAAGTTTTACAAGTTTTTAGATTAATCCCAAAATATTTTCTAGAAGAATCAGGAGTCTTGGAAAAAAACAAAAAAGGCTAAAAGACTCGCAAGCAACTTTAGAATCAAAAGGTAGTCCAAACTGAAGGCTGAGATTTAAAAAGGCACAAGTTATCACTATTCTAGTTAATCTTAACTTTTGACCTGAACAACATTCATAGTTATAGGTAAACATCCAGGTCTGGATTAGGCATTCAATTTAGTAGTCACCTCAATAGCCAGATGGCATATATGGTGAAGAGAAGGCCCAGAAGACATTAACCAGAAGGAAAGGGCAATAGGAACAAGTACACTGAGAGACCTGGAATAAAGGGAGAATGCCACAGACAGGCAATGGGTCACAGGGAAGGGAGAGGTTGACATTCAGTTACACTGGGCTTCTAGTTAATATATGAGGAGTGAGTAGTACTATCGAATATTGTAATACTTCAATGTACACATCATACTGCAAAGCACAAAGTTACACAGGATATAGTTCCTGTCCTTCAAGGAGGGAAGGTACCTTATAGAACAGAAAGCTACAAGAGAAAGCAGTACCTGCTAAGTTTCATATAGGACAAGCTAAGTCCTGTTATAAAAACATTTCTAAAGAAAAGTGTGGTACTTGCTTTGGCAGCACATATACTAAAATCGGGAGGGTCCAGAGAAGATGAGCATGGCCTCTGTGTAAGGATGACATGCAAATTCTTGAAGCATTCACATTTTTTTTGAGAAGTACAGATTGGCAGTTATAGAACAGTCATGGGGATGTGGAGTAAGCAGGGAAATATGGTCAATAATATTGCGATAACTATGTATGGTGCTGGTTGTCTAGCCTTTGCTGTACACCTGAAACTGATATAAATGATACTGAATGTAAACTGTAATTTAAAAATTTTTTAAAAATCAAGAAAGCAAAACAAAATAAAAGGGTGACTTCTAGTTAGAGAAATAAAAAAAGCATTCATTTAACAAACACACTTATTGGATGAAATTATGAAAGATTATGCTAGGTCTGGGGAAATGCAAGTAATTTTGTTAGAGTTGGAGCACAGGAATAGAAGGGTATTAATGTGGCAGATGATTCTGGGAGGAAGGTAATGGCTAGCTCAGAGAACCTAGTGATGTTTACACTATGGAGTTTCACCTTGATCCATCCAAGACTGAGTTGCATGTGAGAAAGCTCTGAAAGATGGGGAAGATTTCAACAGATAAAAATTAAGGAAGAACATAGAGGAAATGGCAGGAGTAAAGGTTAGCAGCACACTATCAGGGAATGGTGAGTAAGAGACTAATCAGAACACAGCATTTGTGTTAAAGTATAGCAAGAGATATGGCTAGAAAGTTAGGCTGGAGCAGATGGTGGGAGGCCTTAAATGCTAGCCAAGAGGATAGATGTTATTTGCTAGGCAATGCGGGAGCTGTTAAAGGTTTCTGGAGTGGCACTTCATGAGGTGTACAGAATGGGATGCAAAGTGAAGGAGTCCAATTAGGAGGGTGGCATAATATTCTAGGTCTGATTTGAAAGAGATTTGAATTGGGTTTATGGCAATGCAAATGAAAAAGAAAGATGTGATGCAAATGATGAAGTAAAGGAAAAACAGACATGGACTTGGCGGATGAAGGTATTATATAGGTTTTTAATGAAAAGGAGGAATCAATGACCCTGATACTCTGAATCTGAGTGCAGGAATGCACAGTGTTGCAATGAGCAGAAAAAGGTAAATAAAAACAAGGAATCACTGAGAACAGAAAAAGAGACCATAAAGAGTCATTACTTTGATTTCAAACTTCATATGTTTGAGGTGCTTGTCTGACAAGCTAGGGAGGTGTTAAACAAGCGAATGGAAATGCAGCTCAGGAGAGATACCAGGGCGGTGGCTAGGTTTAGAAACCATCATTCATTTATTCTTCACAGCAACCTTGTGAGGTAGGCAATACAAGAAACAGGCTCAGAGAAGTTATGCAATTCACACCCAGGTTACCCAGCTGGTAAGAGTTGGTGTCTGAATTCAAATTCCGTCCTTTTGATTAAACCCAGTGCTCTTTCTAAAGCACGATGCTGTCTGAAATAATGACTTTGATACATATCTCTTTCCTTTAATAGACAGTAAGTTTTTTGCAAAATTGGCCTAAGTTTTGATCAGCTTTGAATGTCTAGTACTTAGCATAGTGCCTTTTACTCAATAATTGTTGGCCAAGTTAGCTGGGAGTCCTTTTTAATAGCTGGTATCCATGCTACGGGGCTGGCTGACATCCCCAAAATACAAACTGCATACAGCAAAGAGAAGGCTGGCATGAACAGAACCATGAAGCATCCTAGTCTCAAGGCGGGGACAAGGGAAGAAAAGATGACAAGTGGTCACAGAGGTGAAATAGAAACAGGATGGGTAGTTCCAACCAAAGCAAGGCCACGAGTGCCAAATGCTTTATAGACATCGGGGGACATTGGAACTGATCAAAACAGTTTAGAAAGTAAGAAGTCAATTCAACCTTCAAAAGCTGAAGGAACAGGTTAAATTGTGTTTGTTAAAGTGTTGGCAGTAAGAAAGTGCAATCAATTTTGACTATTATGAAGGCATTCGATAGAGATACTGCTTATTTTTCCTTTACCATGTGCATCTATTAACTATCTTGGAAAAAGCTTGCAGATGAAAAGAAAATAAGAAAAGAATGTGGTGGTTCAAAAAAGTGCTAAGATTCAGAAGAAAAAAATTAGGATATCTGAGCATGTTCACAGGCAGAGGGAAAGAAGCTGAAAAAAAGAAATTAAAGAAGGTGGAGTAATGGAGGCAACTGACAAAATAAGATCCTGGAGGAAAATAAGGGAACAGGTCTAGGAAAATAGGAGAGCACCCCTTGCAAAAGACAGATAGCTTTCCAAGAATGGGGAAGAAGAAAAAGGTTGAGAAGAGTTAAGAGAGCAATTCTGAGATGCAAGGCACCCTAATGACAGCTGAAAAGGGAGCAAGCTCACAACAGAGAGGCTTTGATCCTTGCAGTCAAGTTAAGGCAGGGTTAAGCCATTAAGTGATGGAGGTAGGGGTAAAATGTACAGACAGTTTGAAACAGCTGCAATGAGGAATGTGATAAGGATTAACAAGAAATAAATGTCTGCTGAGCTGTAAGATCCTCCTTGAGATGAGAGAATGAATCTGTAATGACAGGTAAAGGATCAAAACATCCCCAAATTATTCTAAAGCCTATTTTTACAATATGTAACATGAACACACAAAAATATGTGAGATCATTGCTGGCTGGACGTGATAAGTTGATGTAATTTTTTAAAAAAGCAATTTGGCAATACACATCAAGAGCTTTAAAATTTCATACCCCTTGACCTAATTCCCTTTCTAGGAATCTATCTTAAGGTAATACTCAGTAACTCGAAGATGGTCATCATCAAACGAAAAACAGTGCAGCGCTGTGGAAACAGCACAGGCCTTAGCCACTCATTATTTGGGTCTGAATCCTGGCTCTGCCCCCTCACATCTGTGTAACTTATGCTTAACCTCTCTGAGCCTCAGTTTCCTCATCTATAAAATGAGGATGACAATAACTAGGTTTACAAGGCTGTGAGAATTAGAGATAATGCATGTAAGTCAAAGTAGAAAATGGCCGTTATTGTCATAATTTATGATATAATAGATTCAAATACCCAGTAACTCAGTGGTTAGATAAATTATAGTATAATCTGATCACGAAACACTGTATAGCCACTAAAAGTAGGAATGTCAAAGAACTTTGACAATATTTCAGTCTATGGAATTACTTACTCATCATCTGGAGTGAGCTGGACAGGTTCATTAGTAAACTGAGAATCAAAGTTGTCCAAACCAAATTCCCCAGAAATATTTGGTTTAAAGGGAGGTACCACCTGCTTTTGCTCCATCTAGAAAGACAGATTGGATGACAGTTCAAGCCTGCATTCTTGGAAAAATCCCCCTCTACATTTCTCCTCTGCCCTCAGAGGTTTCCCAGTCTTATTAAAGCAAGTCCCTAGATAAAGTTCTACAACACTATTCACAGTGATGGAAGTAATTTACAAATCTGAGCAGTGATGCAGGTCTCAATATTACAATCTGTTCCACGTTACAGAGTGCTTTTAAGTAATTTAGGCTATGACACACTAGATTTTTAACATTCTTTCAAGGTAATAAAATTTGGCCCAAGATAATGATGAAACCTAATATAGAAAACAATCACAATTTACATACCATGTCCCAGTCAACATTTCGGAAGAATGGGTGTCCCTGAATATCAGCAAATCCTGTTTGAGGATGACAACCCAATCGTTCCTTTGGGTCCTATGGTGGAAAGAAATGTTTCAAAAATGGGTGAATATCATGCTTTAGAATACATCATCTTTGTGTCCTGTGTTTTGTGTCTACTATATGATACCTTTATTTCTGAAATCAGAATGGTCTACCTTTCCTTTCTAGAAGGTACAACACTAGATTCAAATGAGTTTCTGAAGCTTGTGACAAGTAAGATTTCCTCACGGCTCTTTTCCCAGCTGTCATGTAATTAAAGTGAAGCTGCAACCACCCCTTGCTAAAGAGAAATGGGAGGAAAAATAGAGCAGCAGAATAATTTGAGCAGCATCCAGCTATGTCTTTGCCATGGGTTACAGTGACAGTCAAATTTTGCAAACCCCCAAACTTCACAAGTTTGTTCTTAGCTCAATTTAGAAGCTCTATGCCCAATTACAGTAACAACCTATAATTTGTGTACAATAATGATACAACCTTTATCTGAACCACTGGATTGAGAAAGGGCCTGCAACTTAGCTTATTCATTACTGTGAAATGAAAACATGTTCCCATATCCCCCTCCCCCAATAAAAGGCATTTTATTTTGCATATTAACACCTCTGCCCTTCACTTTTCACTGTGTTCAAGTTTAGGTTTCTAGTTTAAAACTTTCCTCATATGAAGCACTCACCCTATATAATAAAAGGTTAATATGCAAATTGTCTCCTCGGGAGTTCGACCAACCAGGAGTTCAACCGCTCGCTATGACATGCGCTGACCACCAGGGGGTGGTGCCGAATGAAGGAAGGCCCCGACCAGCAGCCGGGGGAAGGAAGGCCCCTGATCGCCTAGGGACCCTACCCATGCACGAATTTCGTGCACTGGGCCTCTAGTTTAAAATAAGCTTTCAATTTCTTATTTTATTAAAAGTCATCATTATCTTATCCATTTATCTTAGAAGGTAAATGCACATTAACCTACCATTTGATTTGATTGCCAAGATCACTGTAATATAATAAAAAGTATATATTTGGTCTTTGTCCCTGGTTGGACCCAAAGTTTCTAAAACCCTTTTAACTTCCTGAGTGACAGGAGTGTCTTTTGTTATTCATAAGTCCTTTCAATAATTCCTGAGTTTACCCTAATAAGGTGACTCTTGGTGGGCCTCTAGATAGCTTCAGGATGGGGTCTGATTGCCAGAGGAACCAACCATGCGATTAAAGGGTTGGGACTTTCAGCCCAATTTCCACAGGGACTAGAAATTGAGTTTAATCACGAATGGCCAATGATATAATCAATCATGCTTATGTGAAAGAACCTCCATAAAAATCTCTATACCATGGGGGTCACAGAGCTTCTGGCTGGTGAACACATCTATGTGCCAGGAGGGTGGACACCCCAACTCCACAGGAACAGAAGCTCCTGTGCTCAGGACCCTTCTGGACCTCACCTCTTCATCTGGTTGTTCCTTTGTAATCTTTATAATACACCAGTGATAGTAAATAAGCGTTTTCCTGATTTTCTGTGAGCCATTCTAGCAAATTACTGAAACTAAAGTGTGGGGGAAAGAAGGGGGACCCCCAATTTTATAGCCAAATATAGTCAGACAGAAGTGGTACCCAATACTTGTGACTGGCCTCTGAAGTGAGGGCAGTCTTGTGGAATTGAGTCCTTACACCTGTGGAGTCTAATGCTAACTCCAGGTAGTGTCAGAAATGAACTGAAATATAGGACACATAGTTGGTATCTGGAGAGTTGGAGAATTGGTTGTTGGTGTGGAAAAAAACCTATACACTTGGTGTTATAAATGTTATAAGTAAAAACAGTTCAGAATCATAACTTTAGATAGATCCTAAAACTGTAGCCTACCATCTACAACAAACAACTGAATGCATTCAGGTTTGTTAAGAGCAAAGAAAATTCATTTCTTCTGAATGTTATCTAATCATAGGGTTTTTGACATGGGAATTTGTAGAGAACATGACTGCCCCAAGTGCTCAATAAGTAAAGAGACTGTATGAATATGAATCCAAAGAAAATTGAAAATAAGAGCAGAAAGTATAATTAAGACCATCCCCAAAGATGCAATTTTTCCTTAATTGAGTACACGGTATGTATCATTTACATTGAAAACAACATATGTAATATACAGCTGGGAGTAAGTTATATTGGCAAATGGGAAGGACAACTCATCTCAGTACCTAATGTTGTCAAATTACTCTTTGGTGAAGAGACAAATTCCAGATGTAACTGAATAAATTACATCCTCTGATAATTTGGAATTTTACATTGCTTGAACCTCTACTTACCAGTCTCATTTACATAGAGATAAACCAGTAAAGATTTTTTATACAGGATTTATACCTTGTTGAGAAAACTCTTCAGGACACTTGCAGCTTTTACAGACAGGGAACGTGGTATTCGAATTTGTTTTTCCAAAATAACTAGAAAGATAAAATAATGGCATTATATTTAACTTTTACATGGCTTTAATCTTTACATTTTTATTGTGAGATATTCAAGGCATTTTAGACTGCTTAAATATCTCTGTGTACTTTCCCAGCCCCATTCTTCTCCATTTTTAATCACTTACATGCCTGTTTTATTCTTTGACTACCTTACTATGCCTTAGTTTCCTCATCTGTAAAACTGGTAAAAATAATACCTGCTTCATAGGGTTGTTATGAGGTTTAAATGAGTTAATATCTGGAAAATGTGTGGCACGTATTACTATTTTGGATTTAACTGGACATTGCCAAATTATTCTTCAAAGATGTGTCAATTTCACTCCCACCAGCAGTCTATGAAGAGTTCCAGCTGCTCCACATCCTCACCAGCACTGGTATTAACAACACTTTAAATTTTTGCCAAATGTATGGGGTATGAAAGAGTAGTTCATTAATGTTTTAACATGCATATCCTAACCACTAGTGAGGTTGGACATCTTTCCACATTTTCCATGGCCATTTGGATTTGCTATTATATGAAATATTTATTCCTATTGTGTGAGTCCTTAATTATTAAATGTAGAATTTTATGGCAGTCTTCCCACTTCTTTGGACTGTGTGTTGGGGGTCTGTACTTATCTACTTGTTTCTGTTCTGTTCAACTCTGTATTCCCAATTGTGGGGCTTTTATCTTCACCTTTGGATACCTCTTATCTTCTTGGTACTCTACTTTTTCCCATATTGTTCTTGAACTTATGTACTCGGCCTTGGGTTCATGTGAAAAAACTGTCCTCTCTAGCCACAAGATTTCTTCCTCCAATCTCTGTTTGCAATATACAATCTGAAGGAAATTGTTTTTGAGTATGAGACGGTAACTGGCAAATGGAAATGGACACTTACAGAGGTAGAAAAGATGTATAAAAAAAGTCAAAGCCTCACATATTAAGGAATATATTGTCCAGATTATTTTATCCTTCCTTTTTTTAAAATTGATTTTTAGAGAGAGGAAGGGAAAGGGAGAGAGGGAGAGACATCGACGTGAGATCAAAACAACCATCAGCTGCCTCCTGCACAGCCCCTACTGGGGATCGAACTATCAACCCAGGTAATATGCGCTGTCCGGAAACAAACGGGCAACCTTTTGGTACACAGGACGACTCCTAACCAACTAAGTCACACCAGCCAGGGCTGTTTTCCTCTTTCTTACCTTGGAAGAGATAGTCCTCTGTGTTTTGATCAGGGTTATCAGAGCTCCCAACAATATCAAATGGAGACCTTCCTGCCATCATCTCAAACATTAGTACTCCAAGAGCCCACCAGTCAACACTGAAACCTTCAATAGAGAAATTTTAAATTATCCAATCAGCATTCTTGAACGTCATTAATTTGAGATTCACTTTATTACATAATAAAAAATAAACATAATGAGGAAGGCATAGAAGATTGCAAGCATATTTCACTTATCAACAAGGGGAGGTACCTGAGAGATAACTTTAAAAATAAACTATAAAAAAATAACACATTCAGTTTCTTTTCCTAAATAAATATGTAATTTCAGACTCATAGCCTGTATCTAATATTCTGTTCTGTTGACATAATTAAATTGCATTTAAGAATAACTTTCCTGGGTCTAAAACTTGATCTTTTGCTAGCTGATTAAAGATTCTTGAAGAGCCTTGGAATCAGATTATGAGCAGCTATCAGAAGTACCCATCCTCCTTTACATCTGCTGAAACAAGAGGACTAGACCCAAAGCAATCATGTTTTCTTAAGATAAAGCATGACTTAAAGATATTCCAGGAAATCTGAACAATCTTCCAGAGGCTGTTCTGAAGCCACATGGATGATGTTTAAATCCCTACTCTACCACTTCCCAGTTTTATGACCTTGAGGTTACTTAAATTTTCTATACATTAGTTTCCTCGTCTGTGAAATGGGAATTAACAGTGCTTACATCATATGATTGAGAGCATTAACTTGGGTAATATATAAACTGCTTAGAATAGTGCCTAGTACCCTTTAGTGCTTGTCACTAATAAAATATCATACAAATTTGTACCCCCAAATACTGTCCAAGTTCCACTGTCTCCAATTTCACAGTTTGGGCTTTAATGCAGATTTTAAGAGGATCAAGAAAGCTTATACTAATAAGATCAACATCAAAATACTATAGTGTACTATAATGCAATTTGTACCACATCTAACCACCCTTTTAACACATAGCTAAAATACCACCTATTGATTTATTACCATAGTCTTCTCCTCTTAAAATTTCAGGAGCAATGTAATTTGGAGTGCCACAGAAAGTGCTGGTTGTATCTCCTGGCCGTAATCCTTCCTTTTATAAAAAAGAAAAAAAGAGAAACAATAAGACCCAAAATTCTGTTTTAAATTCACCTCTTTTATTTCACCTATAGAAGCTCAGCATCTGTTAAGCTTAAATAAAATATCACTAGCACAGTTGCCTTTCACATTAAAATCATGGACTGAAATAGCTCAAAGAAAATCTGTCCTCATTAGATGTTGATAAAAAATCAGTTCAATTAGAGTAAAAGGAATCATATTTTATGAAGAAAAGAAGCACTTTAACCTTGCTTCCTAATATAACCACAGCTGCATTATGATGTTTCTCTCTGGTTGTTCCTAGGGCATAAGTTTTTTTGGTTTTGTATTTTAATAGCTGCAGGATGGAGAAAATTAAGACAAAACCCAGTAATCTGTATAAAAAGAGAAACTACACAATAACAAATGGAGCAATCACCAAGAAGCTGTAACAAACTATGTATGTACCTAACAACACAGCCTCAAAATACAAAGACTAAAAATAGACAAAAGTATTAGAATTTCACAATCCCTGCTATGGACTGAATGTATGTGTGCTTCCAAATTCATATGTGGAAGCCCTAATGTGATAGGGGAAGTGGAGCCTTTGGAAGGTAATTAGGTCATGAGTTTAGAGCCTCCAGGATGGGATTAGTGTCCTTATAAAAAGGGAAAGACAGCTAGCCCTGCTCCCCACTCCCATGGAGGATACACTAAGAAGACAGCCATCTGTAAATGATGAAGAGTGCTGGCATCTTGAACTTGGACTTCCCAGCCTCCAGAGCCATGAGAAACAAATGCTTGTTTTTGAAGCCACCTTGTTTTGAAGCAGCCCAAACTGATAATACAATCCCTAATCATGACAGGTGATTTTAACACATTTATTAAAAAAAAAACTAGAGGCCTGGTGCACGAAATTCGTGCACTCGGGGGTGGGGGGGGCGTCCCTCAGCCTGGCCTGCGCCCTCTTGCAGGGAGCAGGCCTAAGCTGTCAGTCAGACATCCTTAGCACTGCTGTGGAGATGGGAGAGGCTCCCACCATCGCTGCTGCGCTCACCAGCCGTGAGCCCGGATTCTAGCTGAGCAGTGCTGCCCCTGTGGGAGTGCATTGACCACCAGGGGGCAGCTCTTGCATTGAGCATCTGCGCCCCTGGTGGTCAGTTCACATCATAGCAACTGGTTGTTCCACCGCTGGGCCGAAACCAGCTCTCAGACATCCTCTGAGGCGTCCCAGATTGCAAGAAGGCACAGGCCAGGCTGAGGGACCCCATCAGTGCACGACTGGAGCTGGGGAGGGACGCAGGAGATTGGCCAGCTGGGGAGGGACTGCAGGAGGACTCCAGGGCGTTTCCGGCCTGGCTTGCTCAGTCCCGATCGGCCAGACCCCAAGAGCAAGCTAACCTACTGGTCGGAGCGTCTGTCCCCTGGTGGTCAGTGCACGTCAAAGCAACTGTTAACAGGCTGACTGTATGCCCCCCTGTGGTCAGTGCACATCATAGTGAGCAGTTGAGCAGCCTTAGCATATCATTAGCATATTACGTTTTGATTGGTTGAACGAACGACCGGATGACTAGACACTTAGCATATTAGGCTTTTATTATATAGGATAATAGATTACACACACAAAAAATTAGTAAGCACAGAAAGATTTGGACAAAAGCTAGAGCTGAAAAAATATATAAATTATGTATATACTAGTGGCCCAGTGCACAAAATTTGTGAACAGGGGCAGGGGGTTCCCTCAGCCCAGCCTGCACCCTCTCCAATCAGGGACTCCTTGGGGGATGTCCGACTGCCAGTTTCGGCCCGATCCCACTAATCCCTCTCCCAATCTAGGACCACTGGCTCCTAACTGTTCACCTGCCTGCCTGTCTCATCGCCCCTAACTGCCTCTGCCCGCCTGCCTGATTGCCCCTAACCCCTCTGCCTGCCTGACTGATTGCCCCCAACTGCCCTCCCCTGCCGGTCTGATCTCGCCCCCAACTGCCCTCCCCTGCTGGCCTGATTGCCCCTAACTGCCTCTGCCTCGGCCCCCACCACCATGTCTTTGTCCGTAAGGAAGTCGGACATCTGGAAGATGGCCGGTCGACGCGGTCTAATTAGCATATTACCTTTTATTAGTATAGATAGAATATGTCTACCTATGTTTCTGTGTGGAGAAAGGAAGAAGGAGGGAGAGAATGTGTGTGTGTGAGACTCCCTGCTTGAAAAATGGAGATTATATATCTTTTTTAAGTACACGTGAGATACTGACCAAATACTAAGTCATAAAGGAGGTCACGGTTTTATTCCTGGTTGAGGGCACATGCCCTGGTTGCAGGCTCGATCTCCAGTAGGGGGCATGTAGGAGGCAGCCAATCAATGAGTCTCTCTCATCATTGATGTTTCTAGCTCTCTCTCCCTTCCTCTCTGAAATCAATAAAAATATATAACAAATATATATATATATTTATGTAATAAAATAAAAACAAGCAAGATTTTTTAAAAATGAAATCAACAAGATAGTTAAATATACAATTAAGCATCTGCTTCTTTTACTTTATAACCATGTAATTCCCTATGTAATTACAGACTTCTTATTGTTAATGACTACATAAAATTCAACTGAATGTATGTACCTAGACTTTAACCATTTCCCTAAGTTAAATTATATGGTAAAAATTCCAAACAAAAAAAACAGGGGGGAGGGAGATATACATTGAAAAATCAAGACTTCTTTGCATTCCTGTCCCTGACACATCTTGCTCCAGCTCCCTAGAGGCAACCACTGTTATGAGGTTCTTGATGTGTCCCTCCTAAGATATTTTAGGCATAGTGTGTGTATTTTTCTTTAAATTTTACTCTATAAGCTATAACACTTCTATAAACATCTGGAAGAAATATTTAGTAATATGTTGTGACTCTAAAGATTATTTTGTGATCCCTCATAGGGATATGTAAGCTATTCTGTACATGTGGAAATATGACTGTGACTTAAGTTGTTTTGTACTATTGGCAATGACTTGACATATAATTTAATGATAAATGACATTCACTTTTAGGGCAAAAGTCAGAGGCAAGGGATGCAGTCTGTTAACCTGTAACAGAGCTATGCTAAATCATTCACTGTTGACTGAATTATCTAAATGTAGGCCCATCAGTTAAATTATCTAAAGCATAACAGAGATGTTACTATTAAAATTCCCCTGCTGATAAATCCTATATAATAAAAGGCTAATATGCAAATCGAGCAAATGGTGGAATCACCGGTTGCTATGATGTGCACTGACCACCAGGGGGCAGACGCTCAGTGCAGGAGCTGACCCCTGGTGGTCAGTGCGCTCCCACAGGGAGAACGCAGCTCAGCCAGAAGCAGGGCTCATGGCTGGTGAGCGCAGTGGCAATGGCAGGAGCCTCTCCTGCCTCCGCGGCAGCACTAAGGATGTCCGACTGTCAGCTTCCCTCTCCCCACAGGGCCTAAGCTGTCAGTTGGACATCCCCTGAGGGCTCCCAGACTGCGAGAGGACGCAGGCTGGGCTGAGGGACACCCCCCCACCGAGTGCACGAATATCGTGCACCAGACCTCTAGTAAATAAATAATTCATAAAATGGTTAAAGTTTTTCAGTGCATAATAATCAATGTTCACAAATATTTCAAACATAAGCCTAAAGCTATTAATTCAAGTTTTCATATGCCTCTAGTCATCACTATCCTAAGCACTCTTTATATAAAAGCATCTAGTGAGAAAGTGAAGAGATTGATTAAATTAATTAAACCTAAAGGAAGCATTTCTGTAGAAGCTACATAAAATTTTTTTAGTGTTTTAGATTTCCCAAGGAACTGTTACAAGGAAAAGAAATTCATCCAGTATTTGCCAGAGGTCTGACTTTTGGTAAGTTTAAATACTGACTCTTAAGTCATAAAATAAGAACATTCTATATCCTGGGGATTCATTTCGTATTTTGTGGAAAAAGATTGAACCCTTAAGCAAAACACTGTTACAAAAAGAATAAAACATCAAGAAATAAGGACGTGTCCTGAGAATGAACTATATTTTATGTCAGATATTTTAAAATTTAAATATAAAAAGAGATAAGTTTCCTAGGAAAATTTTAAATGCATTATTGAGAATTACAATTAAATGGCAAAAACTGGAAGATGATATGCAAGTAGTTGTGTTAAAGTTGAGGGACTGTAGATAATTTTTATCTTCAAAATTTTAATATCACAACTTTCAAAAAAAGGTTACAGAGCATACATAGAAATTAACTCATTGTAGGACATTTAACACTCACAGAAAATATGGAATTTTGTAAATGGTTAGAAAAAAAAGTACAGGGTGGGGCAAAAGTAGGTTTACAGTTGTGAATATGTAAAACAGTTTATTCTTTTATTTATTATTTTCCATACGAACAACTGTAAACTTACTTTTGCCCCACCCTGTGTACTTGTTTTTGTGCTACAATTCCAAAAAGTATCCTAAACAAAGTAGCAATCATTTCTCCATCTTTAAGTATGAAGTTATTTTACCAAAACAATCTTATGAGCATCTGAAAGCTTTCGAATAACTAGAATTTTCCCTCACCTTACACATGCCGTAGTCAGTGAGTTTAATGTGTCCTTCTGAGTCCAGCAATACATTGTCCAATTTCAAATCTCTATAAATTATCCCTCGTTCATGAAGGTAATTTAATGCTAGACTTATTTCTGCAGAGTAAAATCTAAAATAAAATGAAAAAACTCATTTGATTCAAGTTTTAAAACTGTAAATTTCTAGAGGAAGGTATTTAAGTCATACTCCTGTCTGCAAATTAAAACATCAAAATCATGTTAAAAGATTTTTTTCCTCTCAGTGTTTTTAGGAACAATAACAAACACAAATTAAAGTCCTACTTTAAAACATCTGAACCCAAAACATATTTATAAAAGATCCAGTATAAATCAAACTCATGAAGTTATTAATTTGCAAGTCTCAAACAGGGGTTCTTAATCTGGATGGGCCTCAGGCAGTCCATGCTCCCACAACTGGGGTAAAGTGTAAGTACCTGTGCACATGTATGCACATCTTCTACAGAGTTGCCATCACTTCTCTAAAGAACCAGTGACCTCACAAAATGTTAAGACCCACTGATTCATGTAGAATAGAAAGAACACTAAAAGTCTATCACTGAAACCATAAAATCCATACCAAAATTCCTAGAAAAGGAATTGAAAAAAATTATTCTGCAACCATAATATTTAATATTGAAGAAAGAAGTTTTAAAATTGTCACCAACTCATTGGTGATAACCAGAACTTTTGACCTGACTAATGAAAATGAAATACCAAGCTGGTTTATGGCTGCTTAGGTGAAGATGATCACAATCTTGTTTGGAGATACAGAATATATACCTCCTAGCTAGTTAATTCTATGAATAGGGAACTTGAGCCTTTAGTCTGTACTTTGGTTTCTAGAAAAGCAAAGATGGTAAAAAAACAAACAAAATTGGAACATTAATACAATAAAACTGGACTACTTTCCCCATGTCCCACTGAACAAACAAGGAACAAATACTGGCTATGTATTCACAAAATAAAATACCATCCGTGGCTTTGCTATTGAAGGGCCACCATTTGATAAAGCCTAAATAATAATAAACATGCAGTAAATAAAAGAAAGAACAGTTTGGCCCTGAGGTTAGTTGATATAATTTATAGCTTCTTACAAAATTGGAGGATATTATCTCTTTCTGACAAGAAAAATAATTAATGAACTAGCAAGGTTTTCACTAAATTATTAAAAAAAATAAAATCTCTAACCTTTGTTACCTATGTGTACAAACTCACAAGCTTCATTTTTTTAAATTACTTTTATGAAGCACAAAAGAGTGAGAATTACTGCTAATTATGAGTAAAAATCAAACCATGGCACTGATGAACTAAACTTCTTATCCAAGGCCATGATCCTTCCCACCTAACTCTTCCAATATAGAAACAATTTACAATCTTGTATAATAATATTAAAGATAGGGCACTAAACAAATAATATTTAATGCTCTTTGCTCTGATTCATCAACACATATGGAATCACAGGAAAAAAGCCAACATCAGACCAATTAAAAAATTATAATTACAAGAATAGTCAGGCATGTATAATAGCTTAAGAGAAACTGTTTTATTACTCTCAATTATATATATATATATATATATATATATATATATATATATATGGCAAATATGCTAAGTGTCTGACCTTTCAACCATTCCACCGGTAGCTATGATGCACCCTGACCACCAGGGGGCAGACGCTCAATGCACAGGCATGAAAACATGGAACAGACTGATGAATCTCAGAGGGAAGGGGAGAGGGGGGAGGGCAGGAATAGATTAACCGAAGATCTTATATGCATACTAGAGGCCCGTGCACAAATTCGTGCACCGGTGGGGTCCCTCGGCCTGGCCTGCAGGGATCAGGCCGAATCCATGCACTGGGCCTCCAACATCCCCTGAGGGGTCCCGGATTGCGAGAGGGTGCAGTCCAGGCCGAGGGACCCCACCAGTGCATGAATCCGTGCACTGGACCTCTAGTATGAATAATAATTGTCTAAAAAAAAACTGTCAGAGATCACTGCAAACCTGATAAGATTAGTATCTGTAAATTCAATTATTTCAGAAGCTGATGCTGAATAGACAAAATTTTTTAAAGTAATTTGGTTTAGTTGACTAAAGGTTTCCCCTCTAATACTGTTTATACTTTTTAAAAGCTTATAATTATATTATTACATACTATATAATGTTATATATTGTATTATATTATAATGCAAAATAACTTTTAGCTTAGCCTCCCACATGACTTACAAAGAATTAACCAGTATCGAAATAAATAATTTATCTACTGCCCTAACCGGTTTGGCTCAGTGGATAGAGTGTTGGCCTACGGACTGAAAGGTCCCAGGTTTGATTTTGGTCAAGGGCATGTACCTTGGTTGCAGTCACATCCCCAGTGGGGGGTGTGCAGGAGGCAGCTGATTGATGTTTCTCTCTCATTGATGTTTCTAACTTTCTATCACTCTCTCTTCCTCTCTGTAAAAAATCAATAAAATATATTTTTTAAAAAAATTATTTATCTACTGTTTTCAACCACTGGCACATAAAGTTCCACAGCTGCTCCCCAAAATCCCAACAGAAACAATAATCAAGAAATTTACCTGGCATGTTCTTCAGGAAGTTTTCTTTGTCTCTGCATATGAAACATTAGATCTCCTCCATTTACATACTCTATGACAAAGAACAATCTAAAACATAGGAGAGAACACATGAAACCAAGAAGGAAATGTAACTGTGCATTTTAAACATTGTAGAGACCAGTCACAACTTAAAGAACATTCTGTCTTTTACCCTGTACAAAAATCCCAGGAATTTGGTGGGAACAAAGGGTGGTTGTAGTAGAAAGCTGTTAATCACAGTAGATACAAGAAAGTAAACCAGCATGATAGTATTCTGTAACCTGCTACTTCTGTAGTACCAATTGCAATCCAGACCCTCCCACTTCCACCCCAATTCTAGCGTTTGCATGATAAGTCACTTCAACTATCCCTTAAAGTAAAGAAGTTAGGATTTCTCCTCCTAGTTAAACTCTGGAAAACTTTAAATCTAAAGCTAAAACCTTAGGGATATTTAAAAATATGAATTTCTATTGCCATATTTCGACCATATATATAAATTCATCTTTATGGTTGAAAGTATTACAGATGTTCCCTTTTTTTCCCCCCATTGTCTCCTTCTACCTGCCTTACCCCCCCGCCCCCCTGCCCTGCCCCTGACCAGGCTATATTTTTTAAGCAGATAATTTCTTCATGCTAATCCAAACAGATATCACTGATGGGAGTTTGTGTGTCAGGAAATCATAAGCATCATACTGTTGTGTCTGTCTCCATGACTTCTGCTTCAGGATTTATAGTATAAAGAGTTCTTATTGTGTAATATGTAAAGTATGTAAAGCCCAGTAATCACTCCATTATCTTCTGACCTTACCTGCTTTCTGTCTGAAAGCAAGAATGCAGCCCAACAAGAAAAGGATGATTGGATGCCTGCTCAAAAACATGCTTCTCTGTCTGTACCCAGTCAATATCCTATTTTAAAATAAGAAAGAAATATTTATCAAACTGAAATATCATCAAACTATAGTTGTTCTTGGCAATTCAATGATCACAAATGCAATTATTAACTAACTATGCTAAATATCAAAGAATGAATAATCATGCAACAACAATTTATATGCAAAGAGAAAAAAAACACTACCAGTAAATATTTCAATATTATGAAATAGTCTAAAAGACTTTTTCAAAGCTCAATCAAGTACTTTCCCTTGATCATAATATGGTTTGATTTTTATTTTTAAAAAACCTAATCATCAGATTTCTTTAAAAATATTTTACATAACCCATTTGAGGCATTATTTCGAAAAATAGACTGAAATAAGTCATAAACATTGAGGTTTTCTCTGAAATGGTACACTTAAGTCAATTTAACAGTTTAGAAGTAATAAAACATTGTGCTTACCTCATCATCATTGACAAGCTCTTTTTTCACAACTTTCATTGCATAGATACGATCTGTTTTTTTTAATCGTACCAACAGTACTTTGGCATAACTTCCTCTTCCTATTACCCGGAGCAAATCAAAATCCTGAAGACCTAGACTGGATGATGCTTTGCCACTTTCCCTGGTGTTCATTGCCTGTTGAGAACATTTATATCAGAGTTATAACTGGCCCTAGCAGGTTTGGCTTAGTGGTTATACAGCGTTGGCCCGAGGACTGAAGGGTCATGGGTTCAATTCCAGTTAAGGGCAGGTACCTCGGTTGCAGGCTTGATCCCCGGCCCCCAGTGAAGGCACATGTGTGAGGCAACCAATTGATGTTTCTCACTCCCCACTGCCCCCCACTTCCACTCTCTCTAAAAAAAAAAAATCAATAGAAAAAATATCCTTGCATGAGGATTAACAACTAAAAAAGAGTTATAACTGGAAGTATTTTGCATAAATATATTTCTAACACCTAGTTATACCTATGACTATTTAAAAAAATATTTTCTGATTTTAAGTTCTTAACAATTCTTTTCTAACATCATTCCAAATGATGCAATCTAACTACTCAAGAAGTGGGACAAATTCATGAGTTGAGGTCAGAGGGGTGGTGACAGCAATGGAGAGGGAGTTGAAACCTGAGAAATGCTAAAAGATGTCTTAGGAAGGATCTGGTAATCCCTAGCTGGTTTGGCTCAGTGAACAGAGTGTCAGCCTGTGGACTGGGGGGCCCGGGTTCGATTCCAGTCAAGGGCACATACCCAGGTTGCCAGCTGGATCCCCAGTAGGGGGGTGTGGGGGAGGCAGCCAATCAATGATTCTCTCATCATTGATGTTTCTATCTCTCTCTTCCTCTCTGAAATCAATTTTTTTAAAAAAAGGATCTGGTAAAACTTTGGGGTATAATGGAGATGCATGAATAAAAATGACACTAACCTTGGTGACTGGGAGAGTGGAGGTACACTGATAGAAAAATGTAAGTGTGAGCACGGGATAAGATAATGAGCTTGGTTTTCATTTTGTAGTTAGAAGTTATAATGGGACAGCAAGATGAACGAATCTGCTGGAAGTCTAATATGAAATCTGAGCTAATGAAAGGACACATTCAGAAACACTGGGAACAATAAGCAGAAAACAAGCATGAGGCAGTTCAGCTACTAGAAAACCTTCTTTTTCACACAACACCAAGGCTACCTTGGCATGACAATAACAGCCTTATAATTCATTCACAACTAGAAACGTGGGCTTCTAGTAATTTATAAAGAAGACTAAAGATAATCTTTTATTAGACAGCTGCAAAATTCTCAGCATACAATCAACAGATGTACCCATGAGAATTAAGTATGAATTTTCTGAAGTAAAGAGAATCAAGAAAAGCAAATAGTAAATTTTGAGAAAGATAAAGAAACAAGTAAACACTGTGTGTGTGTGTGTGTGTGTGTATACATTTATATATATACTAGAGGCCCAGTGCACAAAATTCGTGCACGGGGGGGGGGGGGGTGTCCCTCAGCCCAGCCTGCACGCTCTCCAATCTGGGACCCCTCGAGGGATGTCCGACTGCCCGTTTAGGCCCGATCCTACTAGGACATCCCCCTCACAATCCAGGACTGCTGGTTCCCAACTGCTCGCCTGTCTGCCTTCCTGTTTGCCCCTAACCGCTTCTGCCTGCCAGCCTGATTGATGCCTAACTGCCCTCCCCTGCAGGCCTGGTCACCCCTAACTGCTCTCCCCTGCAGGCCTGGTCACCCCTAACTGCCCTCCCCTGAAGGTCTGGTCCCCCCCAAAACTGCTCTCCCCTGCAGGCCTGGGTCCCCCCCAACTGCCCTTCCCTGCAGGCCTGGTTGCCCCCAACTTCCCTCCTCTGCCAGCCTGGTCACCCCTACCTGCCCTCCCCTGCAGGCTTGATCATCCCCAACTGCCCTCCCTTGCAGGCCTGGTCCCTCCCAACTGCCCTTCCCTGCTGGCCTGATCGCCCACAACTGCCCTCCCCTGCTGGCCACCTTGTGGTGGCCATCTTGCGTCCACATGGGTCAGGATCTTTGACCACATGGGGGCAGCCATCTTGTGTGTTGGAGTGACGGTCAATTTGCATATTACGCTTTTATTAGATAGGATATGTAATGAAAACTTTAAAAAAAGATTAAAAAGAAGGATTATACATCAAAATTTAGAATAATCTGAATTGGTAAAATGGATAAATAAAGAGGAGTGAAGAAAAACCAGACTAGGGCAGATTAAGAAAGCAGAGAATGGTTAGAAGTAAAGCAATGTACAGACTTATAGTAAACTATAAGAGAGTCAAATGGGACATAAGCACAAACTGAGAAGACTGAGTGAAGCTACAGAAACCAGAACACAAGAATATTACCTTCAAAGGGCCTAACCCCAACTCCTGCTAACCTACAACTTTCTATCCTGCAAAAATGCCTTCAAAAAAGAAGTGAAATAAAAACCTTTTCAGATGAACATTCAGAATATCTATCCATCACTAGTCAGCTCTCTCTAAAGGAAACACTGAATTCTTCAAGAAAGATGATCTCATATGAAAGAGAAGACATGCAGGAAGGAATGTAGAAAAAAGGAATAAAATATAGATAAACCTAAATAAGGATTGACTGCACACACACACACACACACACACACACACACACACACCATTTTTAAATGTGACAAAAATAGCACCAAAGGCAGAAAGGGAGAGTAAGTAAATTTAATGTGTTTTAAGGTCCTTGCATATGATGGGAAATGGGAAAAGTATAATTAGTAATTGTTATTGAATTAAATAAGTTAAGGATGTAAGATGCAATCCCTAGAACAACCAGTAATAGACTAGCAAAACAATGTCAAATGGGTTCTGGTCAGGATGGTGGCGTAGTTAAGCACTGTGCTCACCTCCTCCCACATCAAAATTATAACTAAAACACAGAGCAATCCACCTGGAGAACCACCTGAAGACTAGTTGAATGGAGCTGCTATGACTAAGGATATAAAGAAGAGGCCACATCAAGACCTGTAGGAGGGCCAGAGACTCGAAACAGGCTGGTCCCACACCCACATGTGGCAGCTGAGAATCAGGAGGGATATCCTAGCAGCAGAGGTCCCACTTAGGAGCGAGGGGTCCCAGGCCCACACCAGCTCCTATCCCAGGAATCCAGTGCCAGGAAGAGTAGTCCCTGCAACAGCTGGATGTGAAACCAGCAGCAATTCCGTCCCAGCAGAGTGAGATGGAGGGCAGCTGGAAGTCCAGGTGTCCTCTTGAAGGGCCCGTGCACAAACTCACTTGCTCACAGGCACTCACCCTGAGCTCCAGCAAAGGGTAAGCAGCTCAAAAGGCACCAGAGACATTCTGGGAAAGACTGAGTTGTGTGTCTTCAAGGCGAAAGCCCCAATGAGCCCTCCCCTCACAGAGCCTACAGGGGCAGGCAAGTGCCAAATCTGAATCTGCAGTAAACAGGTAAACACCACTCACCTATTCCCAGTGACTCATTGAGACCCCCACCCACACAACTCTGTGGGGATTCCTTCCAGGTCAGACAGAAGGCTGCTCAAAGTCCAACAGTCCTCTTAAAGGCCCCCACAGATACTCAATAGCTCACAGGCAGTCACCCTGAGCTTCCACAAAGGGCCAGCAGCTCAAAAGGCACAAAACATACGGGGAGAAAGTGAACTGTATGGCTTTGGGGTGAGAGCCACCACTGTCCCTGTGCTGAACCCTCCCCTAACACAGCCTTTAGGGGTAGGTGGGCACCAAATCTGAATCTGCATTAACCTGGTGAAGAATGCTTGCCCCATGGTGGTGACACCCTAAGACCCCACTCCACCCAACTCACACACTGCCTTAGCTGTTTCAGGGGCTGTGCCTCACAGGCAACCTCAGCTCCCACCAAGAGCTTTCTTAAAAACTCCCCCAAGGTCTGCAGGCCCCAGGCAGGTGGTAGTTACCCTTGGTATGCCCTGTGCCTTGGTAGCCAACCTCAGGTTACACCTTGCCTTCTTCCACAGACCTCTGGGCCCAACACACATAGCTGCCAACCTCGGATCACTTTGTAGCTCTACCAGGTGTCCTTGGGCTGGGCATAGGTAGCAGATGACCTCCACCTGCACCAAAGCCCCTTACAACAGGCCCCAGAACCAACATGCCCACTGGCCAGCCTAAGTCCACAACAGAGCACCAACCAATTAGTTCCAAAAATGGCACATACCAAGCGTGGTCTCAGCAGGCACCACAGCCCTACTGGGGCGAATATCGCTGTGGTTGTGGCCATTCCTCACAGCCACTCAGCCTGAGGGTCAGCCACACCCATTGACAAACAAACAGCAATCAAGGCTCAACTACAACGGGAAGGCATAGACAATCCACACAGGGATACTCCTGGAGCACCCAGCTCAGGTGGCCAGGAAGATTGTCACTGTGCCCCACAGGACACCTACTACAGAAGGCTATCCTGCTAAGTCTGGGAGACATGGCTGATCTATCTAATACCCAAAAATAAACACAGAGAGGCAGCCAAAATGAGGAGACAAAAAAACATACCCCAAATGAAAGTACAGGAGAAAATTCCAGAAAAATAACTAAATCAAATGCAAGCAAGAAATCTACCAGGTACAGAGTTCAAAACACCAGTTATAAGAAAGTTCAATGAACTTAGAGGAAGAGTAGATAAACTAAGTGAGAACTTCAACAAAGAGATAGTAAACATAAAAAAGGACATGGACACCATAAAAAAAAAATCACAAATGAAAAATCCAATACCTTAAATAAAGAATACGCTAGAACAGTGGTTCTCAACCTTTCTAATGCCGCGACCCTTTAATACAGTTCCTCATGTTGTGGTGACCCCCAACCATAAAATTATTTTTGTTGCTACTTCATAACTGTAATTTTGCTACTGTTATGAATCTTAATGAAAATATCTGTAAAATAAACATCTCTTGGGGGAGACCCACAGGTTGAGAACCGCTAGCAGGGTCGCCTAAGACCATCAGAAACCACAGATATTTACATTACGATTCATAACAGTAGCAAAATTACAGTTATGAAGTAGCAATGAAAATAATTTTATGGTTGGGGGTCACCACAACATGGGGAACTGTTTTAAAGGGTCACGGCATTAGAAAGGTTGAGAACCACTGCGCTAGAAGAATCAACAGATTAGATAAAGCAGAAGATCAAATCAGTGACTTGGAAGACAAGGTAGTGGAAAACACCCAATCAGAACAGGAAAAAGAGGAAAAGAATTTTTTAAAATGAGGTCAGTTTAAGAGACCTCTGGAACAACATCAAGTGTACCAACATTTGCATCATATCAAGTAACTAGAAGGAGAAGAGAGCGAGCAAGGATTGAAAACCGATTTGATAAAATAATGATTGGAAACTTCCTTAACCTGGTTAAAGAAATGGATACACAAGTCCAGGAAGCACAGAGACACAAACAAGATGAACCTCAAAAGGCCTACAACAAGACACATTATAATTAATACTCCAAAGCTTGAAGACAAAGAGAAACTATTAAAAGCAGCAAGAGAAAAGCAGTTAGTTACCTACAAGGAAGCTCCTGTAGACTGTCAGCTGATTTCTCAACAAAAACTTTATAGGTCAAAAGGAATTGGCATAAAATATTCAAAGCAATAAAAAACAAGGACCTACAATCAAGATTACTCTACCCAGCACAGCTATCATTTAAAAATCAAAGGAGAGATGAAGAGTTTCCCAGATAAGGAAAAACTCAAGGAATTCATCATCACCAAACCAGTATTTCAAGAAATGTTAAAGGGACTTCTTGAAGAAAAAAAGAAAAACAAATATAAATAACAAAATGACAGTAACTATATGTCTATCAACAATCACTTTAAATGTAAATAGATTAAATGCTCCAATCAAAGAACACAGGGTGGCTGAATGGATCAGAAACAAGACTCATACATATGTTGTCTACAAGAGACTCATTTCAGATCAAAAGCACACACAGATGGAATATAAAGGAATAGACAAAGATATTTCATGCAAATGGAAATAAACAAAAAAGCTGGGGTAACAATACTTCTATTAGACACAACAGACTTTAAAACAAAGGTTATAACAAGAGACAAAGAAGGACAATACATAATAATAAAGGGATCAACCCAGCAAGAAGATATAACCCTTGTAAACATTTACACACCCAATTAGGAGCACCTAAATTCATAAAGCAAATATTGATAGAGCTATAGGATCAGATCAACAGTAATTATTGGGGACTTTAACACCCAACTGGCATAAATGGATAGATCATCCAGACAAAATCAAGAAGGAAATAGCAACCTTCAATGACATATTAGACCGAATAGATAAAATTGATATTTTTAGAACATTTCACCCCAAAGCAGCAGAATATACATTCTTTTCAAGTACACAGAGAACATTTTCCAGGACAGACCACATGTTAGGTCACAAACAAGTCTTCATAAATTCGGAAGATTGAAATAATTTTAAGAATCTTTTCTGACTGTATGAAACTAGAAGTCAATTACAAGAAAATAACTGGACAGCACACAAAAACATGGAGACTAAACAATGAATGGGTTAACAACGAGATCAAGGAAGAAATCGAAAGATACCTGTGACAAATGAAATGAAAACACAACCCAAAAATCTATGGGACACAGTAAAAGCAGTCCTAAGAGGGAAATTCACAGAAATGCAAGCCTACCTCAAGAAACAAGAAAAGGCTCTCCCTCCCAGAAACACACCCATAGGTTTCCCTTTTCCTATCCCCTCCCGCTCCCTGCTCCAGGCATGTTACCACTAGCTTCCTCACTCCCAAGCTCCAACAGCCTTTCCTTTATTTCCATAACTTGTTTCCTAAGTCCATTTCTTCTAGGAATTACTTCTTCTACCTCTGTGATTTACCGAATAAATGTTCTCTTACAGTTTGGGTCTTCTTGGTTCTGAATTATTTCCTAACCAGAACCCAAGTACCAAAAAACTCAAGTTAAAAAAAAAAAAAGAAAAGAAAAATCTAAGCAAGTCAATTTGTGATATTTTTATATTGTCAAGTCTTATTAAAAGGGTAATGGTATGGCATAGCTAGTTTGGCTCAGTGGATAGAGCATCAGCCCACAAACTGATTCTATTCCAGTCTAGGACATATATCTCCGTTGCAGGCGCGATCCCCAGCCCTGGTCCGGGTGCATGAGGGAGGCAACCAATCGATGTTTCTCTCTCACATCAATGTTTCTCTCTCTCTCTCTCCCCATCCCTTCCACTCTCTCTAAAAATCAATGGTAAAATATCCTCGGTGAGGATTAAAAAGAAAAAAGCTCATGGCATAATGTACAATAAGACTAATTAACCTTCAATAAACCAACATGAACAATAATTTTAAACATTTTTATTAAAAAGCTACTTTTAAACATTTATTATTTTAAAAAAGACAAATTAACTTACCTCCTTTTCTTCACCAACTTGGTCCAAACTCTCATGACTTGAAGGATTATATGGAATTACTTAAAACCCAATCCCAAACATAAAAAAAAGAGAAAAACAGTATCCATTAGCTGAGTTTGACTTAAAATTTCTTCTTGATTTTATTATTTTAGTTTTTCTTTCTGGTCTTGATCATTTAACATTAAGTAGCTATCTTACTAATAACAAAGTGTATATAAATATGAATTAAATCTTAATCTTTAATGAGGTTAAAGGACAGCAAAAACCAATCAGTAACCAAGTACTGATTTTACCAAGTATTTTTGCTATTTTAAAAATATTTCCCTTCTTTACAAATTAATCAATTTCTCTATAAGGGTGACTCTATAAACCCTATTTGATTATTTTAGTATGAGTGAAGCATGGAAGTAGAGGGTCTCTGGTTTTCATTCCTTACTTCTTTCATACTCAAAATGCTCCTAACTACTGCGCCACGTAGGTGAAGTAAAGAACTGACAAGATTGTACTCTAGGTTTCTATTCCTTGAAGCCACTTGGATTACAAAAAAAAACAACAACAACAACAAAAAAAAAACAAGCCTGCATTTCATACAACCAGCTTCTGCTATGAACAAGAGACTATATTCTGTCCTTTCAGAAAAAGTCCTTGCTTTGCCCTCCTTGATTCATCCCCTATTAGGCTTCCTATCCCATTTAATTGCTCCTTAAATTTCCCAGATACACATTTGAGATTTGTATCTACTTGACATTTGAATTCACATGATCTTTTTTGAATTTTTACACTGCATCTCTATATCTTTTACATATTTTCTACTTCTGATAATAAAGCTTTTAATAAAAACAGGTCACTTTAACATAGTCAACATGGCCCACAAAATCAGTATGTTTTCGTTATTGAAAAAAAACTAGGTTTGCTGAATTTAAAGGGGTCTTAAACAAAATTAATTTAAATTAGAGAAAATAGTCATTTGTTGTAGTTTACATATTTGTCTTTTCAAAATGTCAAATATATGTTAAATATTGTGACAATATTACCACCATAAAATATGGTTACCTCACTTTTATGTGGGGAGAACAGAAATGTTTTTAAACTTAGGTGTAAGAGTCACTGAAAAAAGTCTTTCAACGATATTTTGTTAATGAACAATAATTCACGACAGCATCTTTTTTACCTGTTTGTGCATGGTCTGAGTGCATGGATGACTGATCCATGGTCATCATTGGTTCCTAGAAACATTTCCAAAGAAACAGCAACTTAGTGGAGTCTTTTTAAATCTCAATATCTCTATAAATTCTGGAGCATTATTTTAATGAGACACATCATATTAACACATAAATTTGACAAAATATAACTTATAATGAGAACTACATTACTATATTTAATTTGCTTTTAACTTTACTATATGACACCATATAATATTCCTGTAAATGAGGTAATGTCACATTTTACAGATAACGGAAGGAACACACAAAACTAATTTCAGGCCATCAAATAGAAATAAAAATTATTCTCTTCTATATTCTGATTTCTCTTATACACTACCTAATCTTCTTTCAAGCTCTATATACACTTTAAGTCTCTGTGAGGAGTCTCTAGTATTTGAGTTCTTTAGCTGAGGCCCAGAGATGGATTTCAAGATACCTATAAACATCTTGAAATTCCATGTAAAATTTTGTGGGAAGGTGTCAGTGAACCAAAAAGGAAAAGAAATACCCCCTAGAAATTGACTTAACCACTGTCACTAACCTAGGATAATACTAATTCAAACCAAAATGTTACTAATTCATTAATCTTGGACCCAGATTTAATGAATACCAGCAAGAAAAGGTGAAGCTGAGAAGGATCATTAATTATACAGTTACAATTTTAAGGCTGCCTTAAAGAAAGGGCTCATTAATTTCTTAATGCATTTAGCACCTATTCTAAATATAATCACTAACCCTGTCACTCTTTTTTTTTTTTTTTTTTCAATTTATAAATTCACACAGGTCATCCATTACCCAGGAATACACACACAAATATCAATAGTAACCTGGAGAAATTATGTTCATACTTTTTGGCCTTCTGTTTCTCCTTAAGATTGGATTTTTACTGCTGTAACTTGTACAAACCCACATCTAAGCTTATATGAACCAGCTAAATAATTCTAATACCAGAGACACCACTAATAATCTTTGTTCAAAAAAGGTACTATGAGTAAACATGGTATAATCATTCTAGAAGACAATTTAGAAGGAGGCATCCAGATCTTTTTAAATGCACATATTCTTTAACCCAATAATTCTTCTTCTTAAGATTTATTCACCATTAAGTTCATTATGATTTTCTTCATAGGAAAATTTAGAAAACAACTCAACTGTTCAATCGTAAAGAACAGGTTAAAAAAATTATGGTATAGACATATAACAAAATATTATGCTAAAAGGATATAGATAGTTAAATATAGAAAGATGACAAAATATATTATTCAGTAAAAAAAATGGGTTAGAAAACATTACCCATATGATTTCACTTTTGTTAAAAAGCATGTAAAAGAATGAGACATCCAAACATTATATGCCTTCTGATGGATAAACACTCCACCTTTGATAAAGTAGTCTCAAAAATAACCCACAAAAATAAAACCCAAGCCTGCTATCTAATCAAACCTCTAGATCCAACTATAATCCTACATAATAAAGAGGTAATATGCAAATTGACCCTCATGCCCTCGCATGAGATGCCGCCCCCATGTGATCAAAGATGGCCGGCAGGGGAGGGCAGTTGTGGGAAGCCAGGCCCGCAGGGGAGGGCAGTTAGGGGCAACCAGGCCGGCAGGGGAGGGCAGTTGGGGGCAACCGGCCGGCAGGGGAGGGCAGTTGGGGGTTACTGGGCCAGCAGGGGAGGGCAGTTGGGGGCAATCGAGCTGGCAGGGGAGCAGTTAGGTGTCGATCAGGCTGGCAGGGGAGTGGCTAGGGGGTGATCAGGTTGGCAGGTAGAAGCGGTTAGGGGCAATCAGGCAGGCAGGTAGGCAGGCGAGCAGCTGGGAACCAGCAGTCCCAAACTGTGAGAGGGATGTCCGACTGCCTGTGGGATCAGGCCTAAACCGGCAGTCGGACATCCTCCGAGGGGTCCCAGATTGGAGAGGGTGCAGGCTGGGCTGAGGGACAACCCTGCTAGCAGTTCTCAACCTGTGGGTCGCGACCCACAGGTTGAGAACCACTGCTGTAGAGCCTAAGACCATCAGAAAACACAGATATTTACATTATGATTCATTAACAGTAGCAAAATTACAGTTATGAAGTAGCAACGAAAATAATTTTATGGTTGGGGGTCACCACAACATGGGGAACTGTATTAAAGGGTCACGGCATTAGAAAGGTTGAGAACCACTGCTTTAGGTGGTAGATTTCATGGGGAATTTTTATTTAATTTTTCTTTATTCATCTGTATTCTCTATTTTTTCTATAGTGAACATGTTTTATTACATATTTTAAAAAGAAAGTGAAGCCCTAGCTGGTTTGGCTCAGTGGATAGAGTGTCAGCCAAAGGATCCCGGGTTCAATTCCAGTCAAAGGTTTGAGTCGGTTGCAGGCTCCTCCCTGGCCCATGCCCTGGTCAGGGCACATGCAGGAGGCAACCAATTGATGTTTCTCTCACATCTATATTTTTCTCTGCCTTTCCCTATCTCTTCCACTTTCTCTAAAATCAATGGAAAAATATCCTCGAGTGAGGATTTAAAAAAGAAAGTGAAAAATAGCCCTAGCCAGTTTGGCTCAGTGGATAGAGCATTGGCCTGTGGACTGAAGGGTCCTGGGTTTGATTCCGGTCAAGGGCACATGCCTGGGTTGCAGGCTCAATCCCCAGTAGGGCGCGTGCAGGAGGCAGCCGATCAATGATTCTCTCTCATCACTGATGTTTCTATCTCTCTCTCCTTCTCCCTTCCTCTCTGAAATAAATAAAAATATATTCAAAGAAACAAAAGAAAGTGAAAAATAAAAATTTTAAATGCAAAACTCTCCAGTTAATCAGATAGTTGAAATAGCAAACGTGAAGACTGTTCTTACCTGATCTGTGCTTAGTGTCCATGCTCGAGTAATGGGAGCTATCAACTAATGAGCTTAGCTTAAAGAAGAGAAAAAAATCTCTTAAATGCTTCTCCATATATCTTCCTACTTTAGACCAGAGGATTTTATATCAGGCTAAACAGAAAAGTTAACTACATCCTACAAACAAATTTGTAATGACAATTCCCAAATTCACAATATGTGAGCTGACTGTAAAATATTCCTACCCACATTCTATAACAACACTGTTGAGCTGGGATTCCTTAACAACCCCCACACACACGCACCACTTTAGACCTCTGTTCCAGTAACGTTATAAAAAATGCTCTATTAAAAATAAAGAAGACAACTGTGTCTTACCGGTGGTAAAGAATGTCGCCCACATTCAATTGTGACAAGTTTGTGGCACTTCTTATGAACCAGGAGTTTACAGTTGATGCATTTATATCCCTGGCGTCCAAGTCCCCATATCCGGTCAGTACAGATGGCACAGTGGGCACGCTGGAAAGAGTAATTCAAAAGAAGTCAGTAAAACAACAACAAAAAGGTCATAATCATTCCCCAACAGTTTGTTCATAAAATAGTGAAAATAAGTAGCTTTCTTTTCTAATTCAATTCTCTTCATCATACATAACTTTTTCAAAGCTATGATGGTCTGGGAAAAATAAACAGAAAAGAGAGCTTGTTTTAAAGAGACAGTGAGCCCTGGCCCAAGTGGCTCAATTGGTTGGGTGTTGTCCCATGCACTGAAGGGTTGCCTTTTCAATTCCAGATGAGGGCATATGCCTGGGCTACAGGCTTGCTCCCCAGTAGGGGGCATGCAAGAGACAGTAGGTGGATGTTTCATTCTCACATCAATGTTTCTCTCTCTCCTTTCCTCTCTCTCTAAAAATTAATAATAAAAAAATAGGTTTAAAGAGAGAGTGAACATTTATGGAATATAATGAACAACATAAAGTGATGAACAAAAATAGATCCAGAGACAGAGAAATATCGATCAGACCATTAAACCCCAGAGGGAAGGTAGGGGAGGGTGGGAGAAGGGGGAGAGATCAACCAAAGGACTTGTATGCATGCATATAAGCCTAACCAATGGACACAGACAACAGGGGGGTGAGGGCATGAGGTGGGGGGCGGGGAATGGGGGAATAAGGACACGTATGTAACTCCGTAATCAATAAAGAAATTTTTTAAAAAATAAAATAAAATAAAGAGAGAGTGAAATTTGCAACATGTTGTTTTCTGTTATAAGTCCAAGACTTTTCAGTCTTCATATAATTAGGTTGAGATTTATAAAAATAGGCCAGGGGATCCCAAGGCAGGTGCTGGGTGTGGAGGCCATGGGGGCATAGGCTACCAAGGAGACAGAACTGAACCTCACATCACCCTGCTTGGCCCCGGAGGATGACTGGTTAGCCAGAGATGGGTAAGATTCCTCAGGGAAGGAACAACCTAAGACAGGCACAGTCGCAGAGGGGCCATCAGGAGAGAACTTGGGGATCAACAGAGGTGGGGCACAGACCCTCACCCCCCCAACCTTGCAGGGGCCTGAACCCTCACCCCTCTGAGGGAGGTCTCCTGCCCCCACGGCTGCTTTGCTTCCCACACCCAGCTCAGATCGGGACACAGGTGACAGACAGTGACTTGGCCCAGCTCAGATTGGGACCCAGGTAACAGAGAGTTGGCTGACAGCAGCTGCCCTATATCTAAATCCAGCCTAGCACCAGGAATGCTCAGGGCCTACTCAAGAATGCAAATAATCCTTTCCACTAATATTTACAGGGTAAACTAAGATTGTTGGTAGAGTATTAAATTTGACAGTAAAATAATAATCAAGTTTTCAGATTAATTTAAATAGGCTAATTGAAATAAGTGAATATTCAAGAAAATTTAATTGTACTGGACAAAAAGCTGTTCCTGAAGTGGTAACTAACATTTCTATTGGTATTTCATCTCATGGTAAAATTCCTAAACATGCAATGAAACTAAAGCAGTGATATTTTTATGCAAAAAATTAAAATTTAAAGTTATCAAGACTGCATTATAAAATTTACAAAAGCCTCTATTAATCAAAAAAGGGGGGATAGTAGGGTAATATCATGTAAGGAAAAATATCCTATAAGTAAATTACATCTAGAAAATTTTTACTTTACAAAATTTTCATTTGTAATGCTAACAGCAAGACACCCATGAAAAACACACATGGTGTCTAAATAAGACAAAAGAAAATCGTTTGGGCAAAAATAAAAAGGATCCCAAATCAATTACATAGAAAAGATTCCTTTATTAACTTTTGGTCGAGAATATGTTTGTATATTTTCAGAAAACAACTCCAAGACCATGTGGATTCCTGCAACAGAGAGGAATTGACAGGTCTGCTCCAACCACGAAGACAAGAGGAGAAACAGTCCAGAGAGGGAAGACGCTGACAATGCCTTGCCACGCTAGCAGTCAGCAGCTGTGCGACGCAGCAGGTTGCCTAGGACCAAACCAGAGAGGGTCAGACCTGCATTGCCACCATGTGCCCACCATCCAGATATCATTGCTGACATGTACACATAAGGAACTGTTTGACATTGAAACGAGGACTCAGAACTGTTGGACATTGAAATTGGGACTCAAACATTTTTTGTTATTATATGTTTATTTCTAGTCTGCATAGGCAAGATTTTTGAAAGGAAAGAAATGGGGGAAAAAATAAATACAGAGGCAAAGAAGCATTGAACAGATTGTCAAACTACAGCGGGAAGGCAGGGGAGGTTGCGGGTGGGGGGGGCTGTAAGAGAGCAACTGAAGGACTTGTACGCATGCATATAAGCATAACCAATGGATACAAGACACTGGGGGGGGGGGGACAGGTAAAGGCATGTACTGGGGGGAAGGGGAGGCCGGGGGGAGGTCAAGGGGGGGAAAAAAAAGGAGACATATGTACTACTATTTGTAATACTTCAAACAATTAAAAAAAATAATAAAAAAAATAAAATTGTTAAAAAAAAATAGGAAAAGTGAGTAAACTTGTAAAACATATAGCACAAAATACGGTAAAAGGACTCTCAATCAAAAATAAACCTTCCAGACTGTTTAGAGGTCAAACCAAAGCCCTGCTCTCTTAAAGAGCAATACCTAAAGTGACTTCTCATTTTAAAGCTTTTTTCTGTTAATATGTTTTTATTGATCTTAGAGAGAGAGGAAGGGAGAGGGAGAAAAAGAGAGAGGAACATCAATCATACATACCCCAACACACAACCTGGGCACATGCCCTGATCAGGATCAAACCAACAACCTTTTGGTGCATAGAGCTAAGCTCAACCGAGTCAGATCAGCCAGGGTCAAAGCTTTTTAATTATCAGCGGTATCTTGGGTGGTAACTTCTATTTACATTAATGAATTCAGAACATGGCACCAGTTTTAAAATGGAAATGGGAGTCCATTGGTTTATAGTTATCAAGAATAGTTAAAAATGTGAACTTCTGGAGATAAATGCTTTCAAACCATGGCTCTGCAACTTACTAGCTTTCTCATCTTGGGCAAGTTATTTAAATGCCCCACCCCTCAGTTTCTTTATCTATAAAATGGAAATATATAGTACCTATCTCACAAGGTTGTGGTAATGATTAAATGAATTAGTATATGTCAAGCATTTGGAAAAATACCTGAGACATAGTAAAAGCTAGAGAAGTGTTTGCAATTATTATTTTCTAAACAGTAAAAATTAAAATTACAATATTAAATGATTTGCAAAATAAACCTTGTTTATTTTATGAGTATCTGGAGTTATATTAAAAAATACAACATTCTTATAGCTAGGGTAACCATATAATTAATCATCAAATCAGGAACATTTTTAAGAGTGACAGGAGAGTCTATTAAAAATTACATCAAGAAAACAGTTATACTACACAAACTGGGAATGTTAGGTAACGTTACTCCTTTAAATGGGAATAACAAGACTACCTTTCTTTCATAATAGAGAGAAAAAAAAATAGATTTCTCAAATTATCAACTTTCAACAAACTAAGGTTTACCCTGTTGAAACGTTTGGCTTGAAAAGTGTGGCCATTTGCACAATAAAGCTTTCTCCAGCGGCGAGCACCTCTCCGGTAGATGGACTCTGAAAAGAGATTGAGAGTTTAAAAAAGAGCAAGTATGGATAAAAATCATTATTATAATTAAGTCTGTTATTTTTTTTTTCATGATATTGATAGCAAGAAAATAATTTATATTGATAAAAACCTGAAAGTGAAAAAAATAAACCAGATTCATCAAGGGACTTGATGGAATGTAGCCCATGGAATATAAATGTTTCAGTAACTATTATTACTTTTCTATTTTTGCATTTTCCCCCAACTCCTAATTTTACAATAAACACCTGCATCCTTCACCAAGATTTACCAATTACTAACATTTTATTTTGACTCAGTATATGTACTACCTAAGCAAGCACTTGCTTTCCTCTCTATTTACACATACACTTTCTCCTGAATCACTTAAAGGTTGCAGATATCATTAACACTTCACCCTTAAACTCCCATTGCCTAAGATTAAGGACATTCCCCCTAATTCCACTTAAGCACAATACCATTACCATGTCTTAGAAAATTAGCATTAATTTAATATTACCAAATATGCAGTTCAGATGCAAATTTCGCTATTTGCCCTCAATGTGTCAGTCATAGCTTCTTTTTTCTCTCCAGGATCTAATCAAGATTCAGGCATTGCATTTGAATTTTCACTGTTTAGAAAATGATAATTGCAAGGATGCTATACCTTTTTTGTCTCTTTCATGTATGCTAAAACACTCAACTTTGTTGTTTTCCATAAAGTTGAGGATTTTTTTTGTATTTTAAGTCTAGGCAGTAGTCTTAGGTTCTACATTCTGGATTTATCTCTTTCCTCATTAGAGTTAATAATAAATATTTTGCCAAAAATAATACACAGGTGACACATCAAGAAATACACAAATGTCAAGAGTGTTGACTCTCACTACTGGTGCTCACTCTGTTGAAGGCAGTGATTGCTAGTTCTCTTCATTGTAAAGGTACATTTTCCTTTTTGTAAGTAGTCTAACAAATATCTAAGTGACATTTTGTAACCACAAGAATATTCTCTTCCCCAACAACCTTTCATCCAATTGTCTTTAAATTAATGCTTTTCCTAAACAAAGAACTACCACAAAATCATTCTAAACTACCTGTGAAATTTTGGTTTTAAGTCAATCACTATTATATATATTGTCTATTAGTCATTAATAAATATTCCATAATAATAGTTAATACTGTGGAAAGATTCCATTAGGTTTCTAAACTCATTTTAAAGCAAATGTAGCACTGGGTTTACTATTTAAAATTTAAATAGAAAAGACCAATTGAAATGCTCTGAATTAGAAATCTTGAGATAGTGTAATACATAACCTTAAATATAGATGTTTTATTTTTACTTAAATAAATTTTTATTGCTTTCAGAGAGGAAGGAAGAGGGAGAGAAACATCAATGATGAGAGAGAATCACTGATGGCTGCCTCCTGCTCGTCCCACACTGGGACCAAGCCTGCAACCAGGCAACGTGCGCTGGCAGGGAATCGAACCATGAGCTCCTGGTTCATAGGTTGACACTCAACTACTGAGCCACGCCTAGATATTTTATTTTTAATTATTTATACTGTTAGGAGTAACCAAAGTTGAAAGAACATTCTATTTCGGAAGCTTTCATGAACTACATCTTGATATATCTTAAATTTAAACATGTTACATGTTGGCTAGAAATTAAAAGAGCCAAGAGACCACATTAATGGTTATCAATTTCCCCCCATGCTCTAGTTTATTAATATTTATTATACTGTAGAAGGGGTAGTGTCAAAATCTCCACCAGCAAATTTTAAAGAGGGAAAGTGAGTGTGAAAAAGTTATGAAATATTTTATCTGTATGCTGCAGACCCATAATACAATGGCAGATGGAACTCTAAAACCAAGATCTGCCACAATGACAAGTCTTTTAAAACCTGACCTTGGGGAGAAACCAAGATGGCGGCATAGGTAAGCACCTAAACTGCTGCCTCGCACAACAATTTCAAAACTACAACTAAAAGACAGAACGGACACCATCCAGAACCACAGGAAAGCTGGCTGAGTGAAAATTCTACAACTAGAAGGAAAGAGAAAAGCTCACAGAGAATTGGAGGTACGGCAAAGGGTCTTTGTGCGCGCAGAGAGGAAGGGCGGCTGAGAGCCTGGCTGACTTTCTCTGGCGGAAGGGGGAAGGAAGCCCCCGACCGCACTGAACCCCAGTTCTGACTGCACTGAACCCCAGTCCCGGGCGAAACCCCGTGGACCCAGGATCATACAGGGGGAGTCTGGACTGTCAGGTAGAGAGAAAGGCACTCGGAGACCCGGGGGAGACCGGGGGAGCCCTGGCGGGCAGGGTTCTGGAGGCGCGTGCGCCAGTGTGCACAAAGGCTGTGGAGGTAGCCAGAGGCTTTCCCTAGCAGAAGGGAGTCCGAAGCTCTTGACTGCACTGAACCCCAATTCTGACTGCACTCAACCCCAGTTCCAGGCGAGCCCCTGGGGACCCGCGCTTTTGTGGGGGGAATCTGGACTCTCGGGCGGAGACTCGGGGGCCGGGGAAGGCAGAGGTCTGCAGGCGCGCGCGCAAGGGCAAGGCTGACAGGAAGCCAAGACTGTCTGCTCCGCCCTGAGACTCCACCCAATCCAAGCTGAGCACAGAGGCTATTGCAATTTGGCAAGTCTAATCCTATAAGGCTGTCTCCAGCACCGAACTTCTCCCAGCATAGACACAGCTGATCCTTACAGCCAACTGGCCTGGAGGTCAATTCCTCCCAGTGATACCAACAACAATCAAGACTTAACTACAACAAGGCTGGACACACAGTCCACAAAGGGGTGCACCAAGAGTGTCCACCTCAGGTTAACTGGGGAGGCCGACCCACTGGGCCATATAGGAAACCTAGCACACAAATCTACCCTACAAACTCAGGGGAGCAGTGAAAATGCGGCGTCAAAGAAACAGATCACAAACGAAAGAAATGGAGGAAAACAAACGACTGGATATAGAATTCAAAACCACGGTTATAAGGCTTTTCAAGAATATCCTAGAAAAGGCCGATAAATATAACGAGACCCTCGAAGATATGAAAAAGGACCAACTAGAAATTAAACATACACTGACTGAAATAAAAAATATTATACAGAGACCCAACAACAGACTAGAGGAACACAAGAATCAAGTCAAAGAATTGAAATACAAAGAAGCAAAAAACACTCAACCGAAAAAGCAAAAAGAAAAGAAAAAAATCCAAAAAGTTGAAGATAGTGTAAGAAGCCTCTGGGACAACTTCAAGCGTACCAACATCAGAATTATGGGGGTGCCAGAAGGAGAGAGAGAGCAAGATACTGAAAACCTATTTGAAGAAATAATGACCGAAAACTTCCCACACCTGGTGAAAGAAATAGACTTACAAGTCCAGGAAGCGCACAGAACTCCAAACAAAAGGAATCCAAAGAGGACCACACCAAGACACATGATAATTAAAATGCCAAGAGCAAAAGACAAAGAGAGAATATTAAAAGCAGCAAGAGAAAAACAGTTAATTACCTACAAGGGAGCACCCATACAACTGTCAGCTGATTTCTCAACAGAAACTATGCAGGCCAGACGGGAGTAGCAAGAAATTTTCAAAGTGATGAATAGCAAGAACCTACAACCAAGATTACTCTACCCAGCAAAGCTATCATTCAGAATTGAAGGGCAGATAAAGAGCTTCACAGATAAGAAAAAGCTAAAGGAGTTCATCACCACCAAACCAGTATTATATGAAATGCTGAAAGGTATTCTTAAAGAAGAGGAAGAAGAAAACAGTAAAGAGAAAAATTATGAACAACAAATACATATCTATCAACAAGTGAACCTAAAAATCAAGTGAATTAAAAACCTGAGGAACAGAATAATCTGGTGAATATAATAGAATCAGGGGCATAAAAAGGGAGTGGACTGATAATTCTCAGGGGGAAAGGGGTATGGGGAGGTTCAGGAAGAGACTGGACACAAATCATACACCCATGGATGAGGACAGTGGTGGGGAGGTAAGTGCAGAAGGTGGGGTGGGAACCGGGTGGAGGGGAGCTATGGGGGGAAAAAGGAGAAACAATTGTAATAATCTGAATAAAGATTTATTTTAAAAAAATAAAACCTGACCTTGGCCAGAGAGAATGGCCACTTGCTTCACAGCTCTGTGAAGGCAGCCTACGCTGGCTTTAATCCATCTGCCACTAGAAGTCCCGAGAACTATTCCTAGCTGAATCCAAACCTCCATTTTTCACTATTGCTCAGAGTTCTATCTATTTCTTATAGTTCACCATTTTCCTATGTAGTACATGGCCCCATTCGACTTTATATACGAACATCCATAGTTCTTTAATTTTTTTCTTCTTACCAAGTTGCATGGAGAGTCATAGAATTAAAAGTTAGAACTACTACCCTGGCCGGTGTGACCCAGTGGTTGGAATGTTGTCCTGTACACCAAAAGGTGGCAGGTTCGATTCCCATTCAGGGTACCAGATTGTGGGTTCACTCTCCAATTGGGGTGCATGTGGGAGGCAACAGATCAATTTTCCTCTCTCACATTGCTATTACTCTCTCTCCCTCTCTCTTCTCCCCCTTCCTCTCTCCACAAAAATAAAATAAAAAATCAATTAAAACATTTTGAAATTTTTTTAAAGTTAGAACTACTTCATTTAATTAAAAACAAAATATTTACCACAATTCCTTCTAAAGTCATGGATATGTGTAGAAACCACAAATGAAAATGAGTTGCCTAATATCCACAACTAATAAATTATACCATATAGCAAAAGCAATAAATTATGGTCATACATAAGTTTGCATATTTAAATTATATCAGGACAAATAGCTGTTTGACTCTTTCAATTCATCCATTAATGGCAATCACTAGCTTAGACATTCAAAAGAAAATCCTGTAACAACTCCTAAGGATGCATGCTGAAGTGTTTAGAGGTGAAGTGTTATGTCCGTTACTTACTTTCAAATGGTACAGCAAATATAAGTAAAAATAAAACAAGTGTTTCCTATGTATATACATGTATGCATATGTGTGCACACATACAGATACAGAGATAGAGCAAACACAATGTTAAAAACTGGTGAATCTAGGCAAAGGATATATGGGTATCTTGGTTTTCAATGTTGTTTCAACTTCTCCATAGGTTTGAAATTCTCCAAAATTAAAAACCCAGAAGAAATATGACTTAACTTTCCTTTCAAATGCAGAATAGATAATTATGTCAGTAAGTTATAACTAAGAACTGCCTTATTTTGATCTGGCAAAGTAGAATTTAGGCAGTTCCTAATACATTCTAGATTAGACTAAAGAATGGAAAAGAAACGAAAGGAATTAAAAGTTCTATTGCTGATTTCCTTTGACTTGTGCCATTGTGTCATAAAAAACTTTATTCAGTGGTATGAAGTATATAAACACTCACTATCTTCTCCTGGACAGGGCATTCCAGGACGTTCTGGTACACAAGGAAATACTGAAAAAAAAATAATACAACAAATTTAAAATATACAAATTACATCGGATTTTAAATTCAGACATCAAAACAATTGACCCAAATTTCAACCTGACCCTCTCTTGACACAGATACTTAGCATATAGTCAGCATTATTTGTTTAAAGAGATCTACTTTACCAAGGGTATCTAAAAAATAGTTTCAATGAAAGTAACCATCCATAAATAATGCATTAGAAGCTCAAATTACTCATTCCAGTCTCTGTTACATCACTGATTTTTTTTTTCTTTAGATAAATCATTAACTACTATTCCTTTAAATCCTTGTTGTAGTGACAAGTTTACTACAATGAAGATTAAATTATAAAAATGTATACAAATATGAACATAAACCATTACAGTTTTTAAAAGATGTATACTAAACTTAGGAATAAATTAACACCAGAAACAGTACCCAAATCCAAAAATGTAAGTTTTATGTTAGAAACTATGGATTTATAAACAAGCTAACTCAGATCATTTTTTGTAGAGAGATAGAATATAAGAAATATTATATGAACATTTAACCAACTATTTGTGGTCTGTGATGTACAAAAGAATCCTATATAAAAAAAGTCTAACATGCTAAGTGTCCAGTCGTCCATTCAACCAATCAAAGCGTAATATGCTAATGACATGCTAAGGACACTCAACCACTTGCTATAACATGCACTGACCATCAGAGGGCAGACAGTCAATTGGTCGACCAGTTGCTATGATGTGCACTGACCAACAGGGGGCAGACGCTCCGACTGGTAGGTTAGCTTGCTGCTGAGGTCTGGCCAATTGGGACTGAGCGAGATGGACCAGACACGCCCTGGAGCCCTCCTGTGTCACTCCCCGGCCCCAATCATGCACCGGTGGGGTCCTCAGCCTAGCCTGCACCCTCTTGCAATCTGGGACCCCTCAGGGGGGCACATTGACTGTCAGGTAGTTCCATCTATATAATAATAGCCTAAGTTCCATCTATATATATAAAGAGGTAATATGCAAATTAGCCGGGACGCCGTAACAGTCACGACTGGCTCAGGAGGAGGCTGCGCATGCAGCAAGGCGGAGCAGGGCCCCCAGAGAGCGGGGAGCAGAGCGGGTCTGCCTGCTTGCCGGGGCACGCCAGCAGTCCCGCCTCTGTACGTGAGCTGCAGAGGAAACACCTTTTCTGACCACTCATTGGCTAAACTCCCGGTACGCCACTCACAGTGTTCTTGGTAACTTGCATAATGAGAATCCAAGAAGGTTATCTAGGGTTTATCCACCTCACTCCTGGAGGAAAAAACCAAGGTCTGCTGCTGGAGGGGCTAAGAAATGTCATATCCTTCCCTAGCCAGTTTGGCTCAGTGGATAGAGCCTCGGCATGCCGACCACAGAGTCCGGGTTTGATTCTGGTCAAGGGCATGTACCTAGGTTGCAGGCTCCTCCCTGGCTGGGGCCCAGGTCAGGGCTCATGAAGGAGGCAACCAATTGAAGTGTCCCTCTCACATTGATGTTTCTCTCTGTCTTTCCCTCTCTTCCACACTCTCTAAAAATCAATGGAAAAATATCCTCAGGTGAGGATAAAAAAGAAAGAAAGAAAGAACTGTCATATTCTATGAGAAACATCTTGAAAATGCCTAAAGAAAGTTGTCATTTTTTTCATGGTGAAGGGACTGGACTCTGTGTTAATGAAAACACCTTGGCGGCTGTGGTGGCTGGCAGTGGCAGCAGCAGCGGGGTGATGGGGGCAGCGTCTTCCCCTGATCAGCCCGGTTGCCTCCTGCAGAGGGAGTCCAGACTACAGCTTAGGCTCCGTGGGGAACGGGCCTAAGCCATCAGTAGGACATCCCCTGAGGGCTCCCAGATTGCAGAGGGTGCAGGTCAGGCTGAGGGACCCTACCCCGTGCACGAATTTTGTGTACTGGGCCTCTAGTCTATATAATAAAAGCCTAAGTGGCTGTTATGGCAGAATAAGTGGAACGACCAGTCACTATGATGCACACTGACCAACAGGGGGCAGATGCGCAATGCAGGAGCTGCCCCCTGGTGGTCAGTGTGCTCCCACAGGGGGAGCGCCGCTCAGCCAGAAGCCGGGCTCACAGCTGGTGAGTGCAGCAGTGGTGGGGGGAACCTCTTCCACCTCCGCAGCAGCACTAAGGAGCAGCAAGCTGAGTGGTAAGGAGCAAGCAGGCAGGCAGTAAGGAGCAAGGGGTCCTGGTCTGCAAGAGGGATATCCGACTGCCAGCTTAGGCCCGACCCCCATGGGCAGACAAACATCCCCCAAGGGGTCCCAGACTGTGAGAGGGTGCAGGCCAGGCTGAGGGACCCCCCAGTGCACGAATGCACCAGGCCTCTAGTCTATATATATAAAGCCTAATGTGCTAAGTGTCCGACCGTTCAACCATTCGCTATTATGTGCACTGACCATCAGGGGGCAGAGCTCCAACCAGTACGTTAGCTTGCTGCTGGGGTCCAGCTGATCGGGACTGGGCGAGACTGGCCAGACCCTGGAGCCCTCCCGTGGTCCCTCCCCAGCCAGGTCAAGGGACCCCACTGGTGCATGAATCCGTGCACCGGGCCTCTAGTAGGTTTAATAAAGAGCACAGAGTATGAGAAGGGCAGTTCCTTATATATTTTTAAAAGTTGAAATATAAACTAATTTCTGAAAATAGATCTGTGATACAGTATTAAAACTTAAAATAAACTGTTTAATACTATTGACCATTCATTTCTTTAAACATTCATTGTAGTTTTATTATAAAAAGAGATGACTCTCAAAACATAAGACTTATAAAGTTCTGCAAGTATCTCAACAAATTAGATTATGTAGCCCTTAGGAGTCACTATGTCAAATTCTAACAGTAGAAAAAAGTCAAACTACTATTTGTCAAAAAACATACTGTATAGAAAAGTATAAGGGAATTACAACAAAGAATTGAAATGATTCATTATACTTAGGGGAGATTTATATCTACTTCAAGTTTTAAAGAGTTTCCTAGGTCTCCTAAAGCTCCCCAAAATGTTCCATAAAAAACTGCCAATGTATTGCAATTAAATGCAATACATTAAGTGGTTTCTACATGAGATAAAAAACTGAGAGGTAGCATGGGAGAATGAAAAGAACACAGATCTGGCCTGGCCAGTGTGGCTCAGCGGTTGAGCATTGACCCAGGAACCAAGAAGTCGCTGGTTCAATTTCCAGTCAGGGCACATGCCCAGGTTGTGGGCTCAATCCACACATGGCAGCCAATCGATGATGTTCCTCTCTCATGGGTGTTTCTATCTCTCTATCCCTTCTCTCTCCCTTCCTCTCTCTCAATAAAAATATATTTTTTAAAAAAAGAAGAATACAGATCTGGAATCAGAATACCTAGATTTACAACCCAGGTCTATATTGTACCAGTTACATGCTAGCTGAGTTTAGGCTTCTTCTATACCACTACCCACCTCTCAGGCTTGCTGACTTTTAACTATGTAATTACTATAAATAGTCTCATTGATAACCCTTAAACAAAAAAAAAAAGGACATTGACGATACCTTACCTTTAGAGATCACTGTTTGCATAAATTAAAAACTGCAAGTTCTATGCTACATTTTGTTGTGAAACACTGAGTTTTAATATCCAAGGAGGCATACATAAATAACAAATTTCTCAAGATTATAAAAGCTGATTTTGTCTTCTCTAGCAATTGAGCAACTACTAAGGATAACTATATAATGATGAGCAATAGAGATTAAGAAAATGACATCAGAATTTTTTTAATTTGGTCAAGAATATAGTCTTGGTGGTGTTTTGTTTTGTTTAATATTGCTCTAGAAGAATAAGAAATGACACCCCTTTACCATGAATCAAGAGTTCAGAATCCTTGTTTAGCTCATAAAGCCTAAAGGCTTCTTCTAACTCCAACTGAGATGATACTGTACACGGGTCTCCTGCAAAATATAAAAAGTAAAGGTAAGCTCACTTTTTAAATCCTCTAAATGTAATGATTAGAAAACAGTTCCTGTTACATAAAGTCTTGAGGGAAAAAACGACATACATACAGAGAAAAATATTTGACAAGAACAAATCTACGTATTTAGGTAATTCTGTTCTCTAAAGTAGTTAATACTCGAGGTTCATAGACACCAAATTTTATACAGATAAACAATTTAATTCTCAATAATGTACATATTCAAAATGTAGAAACAGAATCTACCACTGATCACATTTTAGATTGTCACTGCCATATGACTAATAGCCAGGGACAAGCTTTCTGTCACCTGTTTCTTTAAAAGAGGAAGTGAAAGTAGTTCCATTGAGGTCTCCATGTAATCATTTTGTCAAATTCTTCCTTCACCTGAGAGCCTGCTCAAGAGACTCACAGAAAGGAAGTGTGGCTAATAAAGTACTCTGGACTGAAGAGCAGTCCTATTTGAGCTTTTAAATGTAAATATATAGTTTCAGTAAACTTACACACAGAGAGGGGAAGGAAGAAACACCTCCCTTGATCAACCAGCCAAAAAAACTGAGTCATCCCTGGCAATCAATGAGATGACACATCTCCTCATAGGATGGCATTCCTCGATGAAAAAGTCATTCTGAACATATTTGGGGCCTGAGCTGGGTCCTCAACGCTGCCATTCTTTTGCTCATTCCTGTGGTTACACCAAGTGTTACCACACACTACATGCCACCAACCCCATCCAAACCTCAATCACTCTCGGCAGAAAACTTGGTCTAGTACTTGATAGAGAAAAATGAAGTCATCTCCTGTCCTGTTATGAGTATGCCTGTCCTGTCCTCTAACTTGGCCAATGAATCCCTACTTCCTTCTACCTTTTCTGGGTATTATCCCACTAGAGGTCCGGTGAACAAAAATGTGTGCACTCGGGGGAGGGGGGGGGTCCCCTCAGTCCTGCCTGCGCCCTCTCACAGGCCGGGATCCCTCAGGGGATGTCCACCTGCCAGCTTAGGCCTGCTCCCCGGGGGAATGGGCCTAAGCTGACAGTCAGACATCCCTCTAGCAGCCCGGGAGCCCTCAGGGGATGTCCACCTGATGGCTTAGGCCTGCTCCCTGTGGAGAGCGGGCCCAAGCCGCAGTCAGACATCCTTAGCACTGCCGCAGAGACGGGATAGGTGCCCGCCACCACCACTGTGCTCGCAGCATTCAGTGGCTTGTGGCTGAGCGGAGCTCCCCCTGTGGGAGTGCACTGACCACCAGGGGCAGCTCCTGTGTTGAGCGTCTGCCCCCGGTGGTCAGTGCACATCATAGCACCGGTCGTTCCCCCATTAGGGTCAATTTGCATATTACCCTTTTATTATATAGGATTAGTCTTCCTTAGTTCCATTTTTATTTTGGTTTTCCTTCCACTAGCTCTTCTCAGGAAAGCAAAGCATGTTGGAGTCTCCCTCTCAAAAATCTCTCTCCCACTCAAGAAGCATCGAAAATCTGTCTCAAAGAGGTGTCCTGCAGTACTTTGCATCCAGGCTCTCTCCCATGCTCCACATCCTGTCTCTCTGTGCAACTACAGCAAAATTACTTCTTGGAGTTTCAATTTTCTCCTATGTAAAAAGAGGGCTATTATCTATATTGCAATTATGATGGGAAAACTAAAGACCATATATTTAAAATGACTCATAGTATGCTTGATCCATTATAGGTGTGGCTTTTATTATTGAACTTTGATCAAAAGCCATAAATGGATTTAACTATTGTTAAAAGCATCATTATAAACATATTTTTAAAAATCAATTTTTCCTTTTTTGCTAGACATTGTCTTTTTGCCAAACCAGTGTAGTGTCTACTTGCTGTTGGAAGAAACCTAGGTCAGGCCAAGTAACCACTTTCAATGTGCACTTAGAGACTAATACTTTTGAATAAGCACAAGGAAGTGTGAAAATAAGAGTTAATAGCTGACATTATGTATATTCAAATCTATTTTATTTTTATTGGACTGAATATCTTTGGTTCAAGTATTACCTTTTCAGACCAACTATTTAATGCCTGATAAAGCAGGACACATTACTCAGAAGCAAAACATTCCATAGAGAGTCACCATGAAGCAAAGATGAAAGGAAAAGTTATTTCTTAAAGTCCACTCTATTACTAAAATCTGAATTTACATCCTAAAATGGCCATAGACCCAGAGTGAGATCTGCTTAAACAAATTTCAAGATAGTGAAATCTGTATATTATCCAGCAGAACTGGTATTTTTTCAGTAAATCTATATTTTCTTCTCAACTATAAAAAGAAAGAAGCAAATTAGAGCACTGGACCTCAAACTGTTTGGTAAATCTGCAAGAGCCAATTATTTATGAGATAACCTGATGCATTTATAACACTAGTTTCATATATATATATATATATATATATATATATATATATATATATGTGTGTGTGTGTGTGTGTGTGTATATATATATATATATATATATATATATATATATTCCAATATATGACTGAATTCAGTGCCCCACAGTTAAAAGAATCAATATAGCCTAAAACCAAAGTTGGCACCACTGCACTCCTCTCCCTGATATTTGAGTCTGCCACAGATTAAGTCTGTTCCCACCAGGATCTCCCCACTGCCTCTGGACATGGTCGATAGTGTTCTGAACCCTGTGTTCCTACTTAAAATATAGATTTGTAAAAACTTCCCAAGAATGCTATGGTGCTTAGGTGATAATTCCTTCAACATTGGGCCCTATTACAACACTAATGGATTTCTGGCTTCTTACTTCTTTTTTTCTGGGAGGTGGAAATTAGTGGTTACAGACGCACATGCTATCCTATCAAGCTGCCCATCCTCAACTTCCACTTCTGGAGAAGATGGGGTAATAGGAACTGGATTTAACCCTCCACATAAAACAACAACAAAAAACTATACAAAATACATTTTCAAATGGTTCAAGATACTGGAAATTAAGCAACAAAGAATTAACTGTTCCCAAGTAACTTAAATGCACTCCAGAACAAAGCTCAAAAATATTTATAAGAATACAAAGATATTCAACATCCAGTAAGACAAAAGTCACACTGTCCAGAATTTAATAAATATTATAATAACCAGGCATGTGAAGAAGCAGGAAAATGACCCTTAACAGGAGAAAAATCAATCAATTGAAATTGACCCCGAATTGACACATAACAAAGAATTGACAAAGAATTTGTAGACATGGACATTAAAAGAGTGATTATAATTATATCCAACATGTTCAAAAGCTAGAGGTATTCAGCATGTTAAGCAAAGTTGGAACCTATTTAAATAGACCCAACTGAACAGCTAGAAAAACTATGTCTGAAATAAAAAAATATACCAGGTAGGCTTAATGGCAGATTAGACATAGCAGAGAAAGATTAATGAACTTCAATTCACAACATTAACAGTATCCAAAATGAAATGCAGAGAAAGACTGAAAAAATTAACAGAGCATTACTGAGCTTTATGATAATTTCAAGAGGCCTAATACACACATAACTGGAGTCTATGAAGGAGGGGTGTGATGACAGAAAAAAAATTTTAAAGAGATAATAGCCAAAATTTTTCCACATTTGATAAAAAGTATAAACCCATGGATCCAAGAAGCTTAACAAATCTCAAGACAAGAAACACGAAGAACACTAAAGTAAGGTCCACCATTATCGAATTGCTTAAAACCAGTGATAAACAGAAAAAAATTTAAAGCAGCCAATGAGACACATTATATTCAGATGAACAAAGATAATGTTGACAGCAGATTTTGCATCAGAAGCAATGCAAGCTAGAAGATAATGTACAGAATGAAAAAAAAAAATAGTCAACCTAAAATTATTTACCAGGGAAAATTATCTTTCAAAATCAAAGATGACCTAGAGACAAATTCATAGAGAGAAATTCATAGAGACAATAAATATAGGAGAGGTTACCAGGAGCTAGATGATAAGTGATGAGGAGTTACTGTTTTATGGGTAGAGTTTTGTTTGGATGATGAATAAGTTTTGGAAATGGGTAGTGAGGATGGTTGCATAACAATGTAAATGTGCTTAATGACACTGATTTGTGCATTTAAAAAAGGTTCAAATGGTAAATTTTATGTTATGTATATTTTGCCACAATAAAAAAAAAAGAATTCTTAAAAGGGAATATAATTGTTCTCCTTCCACAAGAATGAAACTCAAGAGATAATGCCCAGTGGAGAAAGGAAAGTTTCAGAATTATGTGCTGAATAATGGCATTTATATTAATTTAAAAGCACATAAAACATTACACTTTGTTATTTATAAACAGAAAGCAGATCAGCGATTGCCTGGGATGAAGGGATGAGTGAGAGAAGAGTTTGGGAAGGAACACAATGCAATTGGAGATGGGATGCTAACAAGGACAGACTTTCCCCAAAACCAGAGCATAAGCTGCAGTCTGGGAGCACTGGTGCCCTAACAGGCTCCTATAGCCTCTCCTGCCGCACCTCTCAACTCAGCCCCACCCCACTACTGCAAGGGGTTTCTCCCAGGTGGGCCTTAGTCTGGTTCTTTTGCAGAGGCCAGAACTAAGAGAAGTACTTGGGGACTCTTCTAAGCCAGCTGTCTTCTGCGTGGGGTGCACTATGCCTGGGAAGGCAGGAAGACTTTCCAGGAATTACCAAACATAAACAGTTTTAAAAAGGTATCGATGTCCATCCAGATCCTTAACTTTCACATAAGCTCCTTTCTAAAAGGGTCGGACCTGCATTGCCACCATGTGCCCACCATCCAGATATCATTGCTGACATGTACACATAAGGAACTATTTGACATTGAAACGGGGACTCAGAACTCTTGGACATTGAAATTGGGACTCAAACATTTTTTGTTATTATATGTTTATTTCTGCAGAGGCAAGATTTTTTAAAGGAAACAAAGGGGGAAAAAATAGATACAGAGGCAAAGAAGCATTGAACAGATTGTCAAACTACAGTGGGAAGGCAGGGGAGGTTGGAGGGGGGTGCTGTAAGAGATCAACCGAAGGACTTGTACGCATGCATATAAGCATAACCACTGGATACAAGACACTGGGGGGAAGGCAGGTAAAGGTATGTACTGGGGGGTAGGGGAGGCCAGGGGAGAGGTCAATGGGGGCGAAAAAAAGGAGACATATGTACTACTATTTGTAATACTTTAAACAATAAAAATAAATAAATAAAAGCCATCTGCCTGCGAATGTGCCTGCAGTGCAATACCCCACCCTCATCTCTTTTTCAAAAATGTCTTTTCCTATTTTATAAAAAACAAGCATATATACCCAGCATATAACATAAAACATATATCCATACAAAAACTTGTAAATGATTGCCAAAACACTTTTATTTGTAATAGCCCAAAACTGGAAACAACTTCAATGTCCATTAACAGAAGAATAGATAAACAAATTGTGGTACATCAAGATGATGAAATACTACTCAGCAATAAAAAGAAGTAAACTAATACACACAACCCTAATACATTAATATTTATGCTGAGTGAAAGAAGCCAGACCAACCCCCTCACCCAAAAATCAGACATGCTGTATGATTTCATTCCTATAAAACTCTAGAAAATGCAAACTAATCTATAGCAATAGAAAGCAGATCAGTAGTAGCTGCCTGGGATGGAGGGGCAGGAGTAAGGAATTTCAAAGCCCAAGGAAACTTTTGAGGGTAATGGATATGTTCCATATCTTGCTTGTGGTGATGATTTTCTGGGTATTAAAACTCATCAAATTTTACACTTTTTTTTTTCAAAAGTATGTTTTTATTGATTTCAGAAAGAAGAAGGGAGAGGGAGAAATAGAAACATCAGTGATGAGAGAGAATCATCAATCAGCTGCCTCCTGCATGCCCCCTTACTGGGGATCGAGTCCACAACCCGGGCATGTGCCCTGACCAGGAATTGAACCGTGACCTCCCGGTTCATGAGTCGGTACTCAACCACTGAGCCACACCAGCCAGGTTCAAATTGTATACTTTTAAACATATAGTTTGTTGTATGTCAATTATACCTCAATAAAGCCATTTTATTTTTAATTAAAATTTACTGGGGTCACATTGGCTAATAAAAGGAACAATTGGAGAAAAGGGAAGACATCTGTAATACTCTCAACAATAAAGATAAATATTAAAAGGAGAAAAAATTATATAGGTTATACCAGTGGTCGGCAAACCGCGGCTCGCGAGCCACATGCGGCTCACGAGCCGCGGTTTGCCACTCTGTTGACTAATGAGTTTGCCGACCACTGGACTAGACTAAATGTTACCGTGTAGTTGGAAGCTGTGAGGATTAGGCAATTGTGGCATATTGTGTGCATAGAGGTAAAGGGTAGATAGATACGACAGTGGTCGGCAAACTCATTAGTCAACAGAGCGGCAAACCGCAGCTCGCGAGCCACATGTGGCTCATGAGCCGCGGTTTGCCGACCACTGCGTTATACAATTCTATGATATATCATCCTGATGTTGCATTGTGTGCCCACCACCCAAAAAAGCCATTTTTTAAAAAATATGAAATAAAGACATGAAAAGTTGAAAGAATTCATCACCAGCAAGCGTCCACTACAAGAAATGTTAAAGAAAGCAGGAGGAAAATAAGAGTTACAAAGAGATCTGCTCAAGGGTACTTAGATGCTTTTTCTTATTGATATTGATTTCATTTTTTAATTACCAAATTTGAAGCTATAATACTGCTATCAAAGTAACTGAAATAAGAATAACTAGACATTCAGTCAAAAAGTTTTCCTCACTGACATGACTGCCAAAGTTAGCATATAGTGTGGGGTGATAAAGAAAAAGTCTGAAGAACAATTTGCTATTTTAGTTCTCAGCACACCAGCTAAAATTACACCAGACTAAAGATGCTTGGAAAATATCACATAAAAGAAGTATGTTCCTTATTATCTTAAATTTGGTTTTGTTACACCTTGGCACTCAATTTTCTCCCCTAATAACACATGAGTTTTATAATTCAAGCCAGGAAGAAGTTTAAGCTCCCAGAATTCAGAAAAACTCCAAACTTTTATGCCAAAGAATGCTTATATTAATTTTATTTTTTTTATTAATAAATCTTTATTCAGATTATTACAATTTTCTCCTTTTTCACCCCATAGCTCCCCTCCACCCTACCTTCTGCCCCTACCTCCCCCCCCACTGTCCTCATCCATAGGTGTATGATTTTTGTCCAGACTCTTCCTGACCCCCCCATACCCCTTTCCCCCTGAGAATTATCAGTCCACTCCCTTTCTATGCCCCTGATTCTATTATATTCACCAGATTATTCTGTTCCACAGGTTTTCAAATCACTTGATTTTTAGGTTCACTTGTTGACAGATATGTATTTGTTGTTCATAATTTTTATCTTTACTTTTTTCTTCTTCCTCTTCTTTAAGAATACCTTTCAGCATTTCATATAATACTGGTTTGGTGGTGATGAACTCCATTAGCTTTTTCTTATCTGTGAAGCTCTTTATCTGCCCTTCAATTCTGAATGATAGCTTTGCTGGGTAGAGTAATCTTGGTTGTAGGTTCTTGCTATTCATCACATTGAAAATTTCTTGCCACTCCCGTCTGGCCTGCATAGTTTCTGTTGAGAAATCAGCTGACAATCGTATGGGTGCTCCCTTGTAGGTAATTAACTGTTTTTCTCTTGCTGCTTTTAATATTCTCTCTTTGTCTTTTGCTCTTGGCATTTTAATTATGATGTGTCTTGGTGTGGTCCTCTTTGGATTCCTTTTGTTTGGGGTTCTGTGCGCTTCCTGGACTTGTGAGTCTATTTCTTTCACCAGGTGGGGGAAGTTTTCGGTCATTATTTCTTCAAATAGGTTTTCAGTATCTTGCTCTCTCTCTTCTTCTGGCACCCCCATAATTCTGATGTTGGTACGCTTGAAGTTGTCCCAGAGGCTTCTTACACTATCTTCAACTTTTTGGATTTTTTTCTTTTCTTTTTGCTTTTTCGGTTGAGTGTTTTTTGCTTCTTTGTATTTCAATTCTTTGACTTGATTCTTGTGTTCCTCTAGTCTGTTGTTGGGTCTCTGTATAATATTTTTTATTTCAGTCAGTGTATGTTTAATTTCTAGTTGGTCCTTTTTCATATCTTCGAGGGTCTCGTTATATTTATCGGCCTTTTCTAGGATATTCTTGAAAAGCCTTATAACCGTGGTTTTGAATTCTATATCCAGTCGTTTGTTTTCCTCCATTTCTTTAATTTGTGATCTGTTTCTTTGACGCCGCATTTTCACTGCTTCCCTGAGTTTGTAGGGTAGATTTGTGTGCTAGGTTTCCTATATGGCCCAGTGGGTCGGCCTCCCCAGTTAACCTGAGGTGGACACTCTTGGTGCACCCCTTTGTGGACTGTGTGTACAGCTTTGTTGTAATTAAGTTTTGATTGTTGTTGGTATCACTGGGAGGAATTGACCTCCAGGCCAGTTGGCTGTAAGGATCAGCTGTGTCTATGCTGGGAGAAGTTCGGTGCTGGAGACAGCCTTATAGGATTAGACTTGCCAAATTGCAATAGCCTCTGTGCTCAGCTTAGATGGGGTGGAGTCTCAGGGCGGAGCAGACAGTCTTGGCTTCCAGTCAGCCTTGCCCTTGCGCGCACGCGCGCACCTTCAGTCCTCTGACTTCCCCGGCTCCTGAGTCTCCGCCCGAGAGTCTAGACTCCTCCCACAAGAGCGTGGGTCCCCAGGGGCTCGCCTGGAACTGGGGTTCAGTGCAGTCAGAACTGGGGCTCAGTGCAGTCAGGAGCCTCTGACTCCCTTCCACTAGGGAAAGCCTGTGGCAACCTCCGCAGCCTTTGTGCGCACTAGCGCGCGCTCTTCAGATTTCCACCTTCTCCGGCTCCCAAGTCTCCGCCCGAGAGTCCAGATTCCCCCCACAAGAGCGTGGGTCCCCAGGGGCTCGCCTGGAACTGGGGTTCAGTGCAGTCAGAACTGGGGCTCAGTGCAGTCAGGAGCCTCTGACTTCCTTCCACTAGGGAAAGCCTGTGGCAACCTCCGCAGCCTTTGTGCACACTGGCACGTGTGCGCCTTCAGTCCTCTGCCTTCCCCGGCTCCCGAGTCTCCGCCCGAGAGTCCAGATTCCCCCCACAAGAGCGTGGGTCCCCAGGGGCTCGCCTGGAACTGGGGTTCAGTGCAGTCAGAACTGGGGCTCCATGTAGTCAGGAGCCTCTGACTCCCTTCCACCTGGGAAAGCCTGTGGCAACCTCCGCAGCCTTTGTGCGCTCTAGCGCACGCGCGCCTTCAGATTTCCGCCTTCCCCAGCTCCTGAGTCTCCGCCCGAGAGTCCAGACTCCCCCTGTAAGAGCGTGGGTCCCCAGGGGCTCGCCCGGAACTGGGGTTCAGTGCAGTCAAAACTGGGGTTCGGTGCGGTCGGGGGCTTCCTTCCCCCTTCCGCCAGAGAAAGTCAGCCAGGCTCTCGGCCGCCCTTCCTCTCTGCGCGCACAAAGCCCCTTTGCCGTACCTCCAATTCTCTGTGAGCTTTTCTCTTTACTTCTAGTTGTAGAATTTTCACTCAGCCAGCTTTCCTGTGGTTCTGGATGGTGTCCGTTCTGTCTTTTAGTTGTAGTTTTGAAACTGTTGTGCGAGGCAGCAGTTTAGGTGCTTACCTATGCCGCCATCTTGGTTTCTCTTCACTTATATTCATTTTAAATTTCCATGAATCTAACTTATCTAAACCAATAGGACATGAATTTAAACAGCTATATCCAAATAATATCCTCTCCCACTCTCTGCAAATCATTTTCAGTTTTTCCCCTCACATAGTCTTTTATAGGGTATAAAAAAAAAAAAAGCATTCACATATGCTATTGGTGAAAGTATAACAAAGGTACAATATTTTTGGTAGTCAATTTAGTGCCATCTATCGTCAAGGACACATTCCATTTCAGGGAATTTACCCTAGAGATAATACAGTACAGATGCCCCCCCAAAATTTATGCACACACATATTCTTTGCACCAATATTTTTTATAATGAATTTATAAACAATCCAAATACCCATCAAAAGGGAATAGTTAAATAAATTAGGATACAACCATGTTATAATACCACACAACATTTTAAGAGGAACAAGATAAATCTCCATGCACTGATATGAAAAAATAGCCACAAGATGTTAAGTGAAAAAGCACATTAAATTATAGCTTGTACAATATCAGTCTTTTTGTAAAAAAGAAAAAAAAAAACTATTACCTTGTCCCTTCTAGTTGTATATTCACAGAAAAATACAACATCAATTTGTTTATAGCAACTACTTCTGGGGATCTGAGGATGCCCAGAGATAATTTTTCCTTCACACAAATCATGTTTTTATATGTTTTTTATTTTTAGAGAGAGGAAGGAAGAAACATCAACATCCTGCATGGCCCCTGCTGGGGATCAAGCCCACAGGTGCCCTGACCCAGAATTGAACCTATGACCCCATATCCTTAATAAAAACTTCAATAAGAAACAAAAATGTCCAAAGGTTACTTTCTAGTAAAAGAGATAGGACAGAAAGAAACATAGTGAAACTTAAACCAGGTAATCAAACCCTGAAGAAATTAGAAGGTTAGAAAATACTATTAGGTTGTAAATATAAAAAGTGCATCCTTAAGGAAAAATGGCCACAGTTAAAAAATGATGAATTAAAAAGTCACATTTATCATTCTCTGCTCCACCCACTCTCACAGTCTGAGAAAAGGAGGTATGATTATTACAAAATTTTACTATTCATTCTAAAGTCTTTAGTTCCATTAAACAAACCAGTTTTTCCACATGTACATCAAAACAAATCAGTAAAACTGGTTTTGAACACAAGGAAAAAGGGTGGTTGCCATAAATCTGTTTAAAGGAATGAAGTAAGCGTATAATCTTTATTTACTCTAATATAAAACCCCACAATTAAAAGTTTAGCTTCTAAAACAGTGTTTCTCATAAAGCAGAGAAATAAATTTATAGTTCTGTCTTCCACACATCCTAGAGAAAACTTTTTCTCCAGATAAGCATGTCCTAAATGCCTACGTGGCTAAAAACAAAGGTGACAAAATTACAACTGAAAAATAATTGCAAGGAACTCAAAAATAATTACTACTGGCTCTGTATGCCTACAATCAAGAAAAGATTGGTATCAGAAATTAACCAGGGCAAGAAGGGAATCAACAAACCTTAATGGAAAATTTAACTTTTTTATTTGAATGAGGCAAAGGCTACAGTTTTCTTGTTTTCCCCCAGAACATTAGGACACCTAATAGCTATTTAGAGAGAAAAACTATGAATCCTATCTAATAAAATGGTAATATGCAAATTAACCATCACTCAGTCACAAAGATGGCAGCACCCATTGCGGCAGGGGTGCTGGACGCTGGCGGCGTTGACCTGGCAATGGGCCCCAGCGTCCCACGTGCCCCAGCCCGTGGAGGGAGAGCAGGCAGGCCTCTGGCTAGAGGCCAGCCAGGGCATGGGACGCTGACCTCATTGCAGGCTGGGCTGAAGGACCCAACTCCCCCGCCACCCGCCCACTGTGCACCGGGCCTCTAGTTGTATTATAAAAGGATAAGACTATTTCATCAGATAATTAATTGAATTTACTCTGTGAATCTGTTACCTAAAATATGCTACTGTTAAGAAAAAAACAGAACACACCACAACTCCCAATGCTTAAATCTCCCATAATAAAACTACACTATGGAAAGACTTGATATTAACCTTTCATACAAGTCACAATTTATGTGTATACTATTACGGAGTACCGCCCTAGGTACTGGAATTCCACAGTGAAACATGATCTCTGCTCTCATGGCGCTTACATTCTACCATACAAATAAGATGCAAAGTGAATAGGGCTAAAAGGCTTCTTGGAGGACCTGACCTTTGAGTTAAGACTTGAATGACAAGAAAGAAAAAGCCATGTGACAATCTGGGAACAGAATTCTCCAAGCAAAGATAATATAAAATATAAGGGTACTATAAGATATTTTGAATTGTCTCTAAATGAATTGTCTCTAAATCAGTTTTTTAAAATATGTTTGTTGATTTCAGAGAGGAAGGGAGAGGCAGAGAAAGATAGAAACATCAATGATGAGAGAGAATCATTGATCAGCTGGCCTCCTGCACACCCCCCACTAGGGTTCAAGCCCACAACTGGGGAATATGCCCTGCCTGGGAATCAAACCTGTGACTTCCTGGTTCCTAGGCTGATGCTCAACCACTGAGCCACACCAGCTTGGAAAGATCTTTTGACTACACTTCAATGACATTCCATCATGCAAAATAAAGTCAAATGTGGCTTTCAAAGCCTTCAGGAATTCATGCAACTCAACTGTAGATCCTATTAAAATAAAGATTCTGATTCAGTGGTCTGTAATGGGGCCTGAGATTCCCTTTCTAGTAAGTTCTGCAGACCACACTTTGAGTAGCAAGGATCTAGCTCAAGTTCATACCTCACACCACTCCCACACAGTGAATTAATGCTCTTCCCCAAACACCATGTTCTTACCTCTGTGCCTTTTTATATCTTCACTGTATATGGTTTTTCCCTTACCTCCTCCACTTCAAAAACTTTTATTCTTTGTTACAGTTTAGTTCAAACATCACAGAGACTTCAGGCATATGTTGATTCTGCTTCCTTTGTATTCCAAGGCCCCTATGCATTCATGTTTAACTCACCACACTTCACACGTCTGTCCCCCCTGAGACTGTGAGTGTGGGGATAGAAAAATACTATCCTGGACACACAGATACTCAATAAATGCTTTTTGAGTACAAGTCACTAAGGTATGGCATTTCCGCCACAGTCTTTCAAATAATGTTTGTCAATCACTTTTATTCCATAACATTTTCTTTAAAGTAATATACAGTAAAAAATACTGTCAAATTATTAAAAGTCACTTAAAATATAAGACAATACAAATTCAAAATTAAAGTAAAATGTAATACTATTTGATGAGATATTTATCTTATTGCTGGAAAAAAAGTCACACTAATTTCACTTTATTTTAGGGTAAAAAGGGCAAAACAAAGATGGTACTCTTTGGTAGTCTTTCAATTTAAATACCTAAAGAAAAATAAGAATGGCATCAATTTGTAGTATACCTTTCCCCCCTTAAATTAATAAGGACTTTTATTATGTTTTAAAAATAAATGACAAGAATAGTATCTAAATCAAATGCTTACACTTGCAATCCTCTCTTTACCACTCACCTTCCTCATCGATCCATTTCATGGTAAAAAGCTGTTCATTGTCAAAAGAACACATGTCTCGAACCTCATTGCAAAGGCCCTCGAAGGAGATGGAAGGTTCAAAGTGTGTTATCATGATATCCCTGAAAAAGAAAGGAGTTTCGAGTTAGACGATGATTAAAATGAATAATGCTCTACACCAGGGGTCCTCAACTTTTTAAACAGGAGGCCAGTTCACTGTCCCTCAGACCGTTGGAGGGCCGGACTATAGTTTAAAAAAAAACCAAAACTATGAACAAATTCCTATGCGCACTGCGGGCCCGGGATGAGTCGGCTGCTAAGCAGGACAGGCAGCGGCACCCAGCAGGCCGGGTAAATGTCCTTAGCGGGCCGCATGTGGCCCGCGGGCTGTAGTTTGAGGACCCCTGCTAAACATTACTAAATGTCTGACGATTTGATGGACTTCAGCAGTTTTGTATGTGCATCAACATGTGTTGCTTCCAGTAAACTATCTGTGCAAAGTAAAAATTAAATTGGTAAGAAACCAAAGTAAAAATTAAATTGGTAAGATACTCAAAAAACATAAGAATAGACATAAATGTGTAAGCAATAATATATAAGTCCACCTAGCAGCCATTCATTATAAAACTTAAAATGTAACAAAAAGTAGATAAGTGGATAAAAAAGCTGTGGTACTCAGTGGTTGAGTGTGGACCTATGAACCAGGAGGTCACAGTTCAATTCCTGGTCAGGGCACATGCCCAGGTTGCAGGCTTGACCCCACTGGGGGTCGTGCAGGAGGCAGCAGATCAGTGATTCTCTCTTATCACTGATGTTTCTATCTCTCTCTCTCTTCCCCTCCCTTCCTCTCTGAAATCAATAAAAATGTATTAAAAAATAAAATAAAAAGCTGTGGTACATTTACACAATGGAATACTACTCTGCGTAAAAAGGAAGAAAATTTACCCTTTGCAACACCATGGATGAGCCTGGAGAAGTTTATGCTAAGTGAAATAAGCCAGTCAGAGAATGATAAGTACCATATAATTTCGCTCATATGTGGAATTTAATGAGCAAACTGAACTACCAAGCAAACTAGAGACAGACTCACAGAAAGAGAGCAGGCAGACAGCTGGGGGAGGAAAGGTTAGGGGTGGGGGAGAGATTGAGCAAAAAAGAAAAAAAAAAGAGAGAGAACTCATGGACATGGACAACAGTGTGGTGATTGTGGAGAAGAGGGGTGGGTGGAGGTGGAAGAGGGCATAGAGGAAATAAATGGTGATGGAAAAAATAAAATAAATAAAAAAGATGTTTTAAGCAGAAGCCTGGGGCTTCTTCCAAGGAGCCATGAGAAGCCTATGATTTAATCATATAGTAGTCAGCCAGTCATCCTTCCAAAGGTAAGTTAAACAGACAGAATGACTCTAAGGGAACACTTATATAACCATCTCTATGTGTCACACTCTGTTCTAAGGGTTTACAAAGTTAATGTAGCTCATGTGCTTCCTGTTTTAAACTCTTCAAATGCCTTTTGTCTCTTATGCAGAGTAAAATCCAAAGTCCTGGCGTCTACAACGCCCTCTGTGAACTGGCCCTGGCTACCTCTTCTACCACCAGACAGATAAACCAATGTTTGTAGTCCACCACCTACCCCAGCTACAATGTAAGCTCTTTATATTCCTAGTGGCCAACATAATGCCTAACACAGAATGGTTACTTGATAAATATTTTTGAAGAAACGAAGGAAATGACACTGTGTTAGGAACTGTGAATAAACCCGAGTATTTGGAGCATAGAGCAGGAAACAAGAGATTAAAAATTTCAGTCATCTGCAAAAAAAAGTTAAAACTGCAGTATTAGGGGCTATTAAAGGTAAGCAGAGAACTAAGCATAGAAATTGAATTGCCTTTTTCTGATAATCATTCTCTTCCTAAGTATCTCATGGTTTTCTGCCCCTTCTTCTAAGAACCCTCTTGCCTTGGCTTTCTTAACAGTATGCTACCCTGGCTCTCTTTCTACTATATTCTGAACACTTTTGTCTTCAATCACAAGATATTTACTCCTGCTCTATTATTCTTTCATTCATTCCCTGTCCCTCAAACCTACTTCATATTCAAAGTTTTAACTATTATCTCTATGTAGGGGCCTCCTAAATCTGTAATTCCAACTCTCTGTAGTATTTAAGACTCTTGATAATCTGGTTCTAATTTCTATTCTCAACTTGATCCCATCATTTCCAACACTAATTACTACAAATATCTGGTTTAACTCACAATCCTCAAACCTAAGACCTTGATGATCCAATCTTTAATCCCGACATTTCCTCAGTTTATGGAGGGAGGTGGGGATCAATCTTAACAGGTACTTCAACACCAACTTCGATTAAACCTTTTTCAACCAAACAAGTCCAATAGTCTATACTTCTAAACCTGTCCAACATGTATTTTATGTTCCACCTTTTGTTTTTTAACTCATCATATACTGATAACACATCCTCAACTAAATTGTAAACAACTGGAAGACAAAAATTTTGGACTTTTAAATATATTCACATAACCAGTGACATAATTAGGACTCAAATATTTCTTAACTAAGTATAGAAAAAATACTTTCTAGGAGAAATCCATCTTCCAGAAAATGTACTTATGACAAGGGAATATCACTCTGTTTCTTTTGCCTATAAACATTTATGGAATACTGAGTATGTTCCAGGCATTTAAACAAACTTTATCTTATATAATCTTCAAAATAACCATCAAACTAGACATACTAATCCTATTTTACCAATTTTAAAAGTAAAACACTTTCAACTCTAGAATATCTGCCAATGTCTCACAGGTAGAGAATAGAACATGAATTAAAATCCAAATCTTCTAATAACCTCATGGTGGATGCTTTAATCTGACCTTCCTCCTCCGCACTCCCCACCTCCAGGTTCACCCATTAGCAATGGAGCATTTATTATACCAGCTGCTGGAAGCATACCAGCAGACAATCCCCAGCTGTCAGCCTCCTTCAGAGATTTCACTCTTTGCATATGATCACACCCCCTTCCTAGAAACAGCCCACAACCAATGACTAATTCGATGTGGGGTATAAAAAGGCCCTAGATGTGACTCAGGAAAGCTCTGAAGTGTGAACTCCTCTTCAGAACTCACTCTCTGGAGAGTTAACTAAGGTTTCTGTTGAGATTTCAGAGCATCTTGATTCTTTCCTACCTAAGCTTGCTCCCTTCCCTTCCCTCTTCCTCCATAGCTATCGATTCCAAGAGTCCTCCTGTATAAATCTGCTTAATGCTAATCTGAGACACAACTTTCCACAATAGCTATTATCAGATGATATTGTTTTGACAAAAAATATAATGGATACAAACAGTCAATCACACCTTTAAGAGATTGACTAATGAAAAATGTAATCCTTGTTTTGGAAATTAGTCTACTTTAATACCTGAAGGTAATTAATTTTTTGATTCTTCAGAGAAAATACATTGCCAACATATATAAATTATACATATTTTAAGTCTCCTCCAACTAAATGTAAAATCCATGAAAGCAAGAACTCTATTTTGCTCATTGCTATATCACCAATACCTAAAGCAGTGTCTGACCAGAATGGATGCTCACTTAAAATATATGTTAAATGAATGGAGGTGTCACATGTTGTACTCTAAAGAAAGCAAGGGAAATGTAAAAATAAAAAGCATTCCAGAAAAGAGGAATGGCATATAAGAGGCAGCTTAATGGTTCAGACCATGAGAGCTAAAGCCAGGATGCTTGGGTTTGCATCAAGGCTCTATCATTTACCAGCTGTGTATCCTTACATGCGTTACTTAACTTCTCTGTGGCTCAACTTCATCATTTATAAAATAGGAATAATATCTCATATGGTATTATAAAGATTTAATGGATTAAGTGAATTAATTTTTATAATACTTAAAATAGTGCCTATAGCATACTCTATATGTATTTAATAAATTTTAAAAAATAGCCCAGCTGGTGTAATTCAGGGGTTGAGCATCGACCTATGAACCAGGAGGTCATGGTTTGATTCCTGGTCAGGTCACATGCCCCGGTTGTGGGCTTGGTAAAAAAAAAAAAAAAAAAAAAAAAATGTATTCATAGAATAATTTAAATAGAAGTGAGCCCTAACCAGTTTGGCTCAGTGGCTAGAGCGTCGGCCTGCGGACTGAAGGGTCCCAGGTTCGATTCCGGTCAAGGGCATGTACCTTGGTTGCGGGCACATCCCCAGTGGGGAGTGTGCAAGAGGCAGCTGATCGGTGTTTCTCTCGAATCGATGTTTCTCTCTCATCGATGTTTCTCACTCTCTATCCCTCTCCCTTCCTCTCTGTAAAAAATCAATAAAATATAATAAATAAATAAATAAAATAAATAGAAGTGAAACCTCATTAGAGAGATAAAAATAATCCAACCTTCTAAAAGCGAAACTCAGATGCTTCTGGTTTTATATGGTAGAGGGAACACACATCTATATCTTTTCATCCTAAGGGCCCACTGAAATGACATATTATCAAAGGCTTTGCAAACAAACAAAAAAAAGGCACAAACAGCATACCAGGAACTATGAGAAAGTCCTAGAGGATTGAAAACAGATGGGATAAAATTGACCCCAGAAACCATACCTGCCCCAAACAACAAGAGTTAAGAGAAACCTTAAAAAAGAGAAGTTTTATTGACACAAGATTACTTTTCCCTCCTCTAAGCATCTAATCACATCACCTGGAATCTTCAAGTGCATAACACTTACATAAGCATTCATTATAAATTCTTTTCTAAATCGCTTTAAAGAAAAAACTATGCTTTAAAGAGTAGGATGTTATAAACCTTTACAATGTAAAAATTACTAAGAAAAATCATGATATGAAAAAAATAAATGGAAGTATAAGTTCAAAAATGTTCCTTTCCTAGTGGAGAGTCAGTACCCTAGCTAAACTAGTAATACAAAAATGGGCAAAGAACTTGAACATATATTTCCTCAAGGAGAATATACAAATGGCCAACAAATTTATGAAAACATGTTCAACATCACTAATCATTGGGGAAATGCATATGGAAACCATAATGAAGTATCACTGCACACCCATTAGGGTGCTGACTATTTAAAAAACAAACAGAATAACAAGTGTTGACAAGGATGTGGAGAAAAATTGTTGCATTGTTGGTGGAAATGTAAAAATGAAATTTCCGTAGAATCCAGCAAGTCCACTTCTTGGTATCCAAAAGAACTGAAAGCAGATACTCCACCAGATATTTGGACGCCCATGTTCATGGCAGCATTATTCACAATAGCCAAAAGGTGGGAGCAATCCAAATGTCCATCGACAGATGAATAAATAAAATTGTGTGTCATATATATATGACTAAAGGACTATTCGTTTTGAAAAGTAAAGAAATTCTGACACATGATACAACATGGATAAACCTTGACTTGAAAAAGGCCAGTCACAAAAAGACAAATACTGTAATGATTGCACTTATATGAGGTATCTAGAGTAATCAAATTCATAGAAACAGAAAGTAGAATAGTAGTTGTCAGGTGTTGTGGAGAGGGGAAATGGGGAGTTGTTCACTAAGGACAGAGTTTCAGGTTTGCAAAACGCAAAATTCTGGAGATTGGTTGTGCTACAATATGAATGTAGTTAATACTACTGAAGTGTACACTTTAAAATGTTTTTTTTTTTCTTAAAAAGAAAAAGAAAAGCAGGAAAAGGTATATTATTTAAACTATAAATGTAACCACAAGAACGATTAAAAATAGTCAGATGAGAGGATAATGAAGAAGTGTTAAATTTGTCATCATTCATATTAATCAACAGATATATTAAAACAAAACAAAATTTTAAAAGTAATTAACTCTGGATAGTGGAGTTGGGGATTTGGCTGAGACTAGAGATGGAAAGAAGATGTACTTTGTACTTAGACCCTTCTGAATGGTACAAGTATTATTATTTTTAATTCTTTATTGTTCAAAGTATTATATATGTCCCCTTTTCCCACCATTGTCATCTCCCAGCCTGCCCCTGTGCCCTAGACCCAGTCTACACTTCCCTCATGCTTAATGGTATAATTATTAATTTTTCTACCATGTAAATGGATGATTATAAAACTTACTTTCTAATAAAATAAATATAAATAAAATATAAAACAAATTTTGAATAACTTCTATAATTATTGTTTTAAATATTTAAAAAATTTTAAATAGAAAACAGTTCCTACTTCTAACGACATTACAGAGAATCTGCTTACTTTAAAGCAACTTTTCTTTCAAAATATGCTCAAGGTTATTAGCATGAGAGAGTAAGGGTTGGCAGAAATGTATTTTAGAATTAAATCAGAAGAGAAGGAAAGGCTCCCATAAAATTTCTTTGGCAAAAACAAGTGTGACATTATCATTTTTTAATGCAAGGGGAAAATAATTAGTATGATCAGATATCTTCAACCTATCACTTCCTTATTCAGGTCCACATGGAGTTAAAAATTAACACAATAGGGACTTTTCAGAAAACTTATTTCTCTCAAGAGCTAAAAAATATTTATCAGAACATACAAATACTTTTTTAAAATCTGTGGAATCCTTAGAAAACATGAGTACATACTTCCTAAAGAGTCTCAGTGAAGGAGTCATGCTTTATCAACTGCCACTCCTTAAGTTCCAGGAACTAAAATATTTAAGGGAGTTTTATAAACACTTCTCTAAGTAATTGGGAAAACACCATGTTCATATACTCCATAATCACAAAATCCTTATCATAGTAGCAAAGCTAAAAATGAGCTGCAAAATAAAGATATTACATTTCAAAGGTATAAAACAAATTATGCATGAAAGATTTTTTTCTTGTTTTAACTTCAGTGTTAAATAAATTACCTCCTACCACTAGTCTTCAACAGAATATACTAGTAGTCTGCTTCACCACAAGGTTTCCCAAAATGACAAATTCAGATATAGTTTTAGCTAAATTTTTTAAAAAGGAAAAAAAATGCATTTTTTATTTTGCTACTGAGCTTCTGAAGACATTCACTATGTTCTAAAATATAGAATCTAAAGTTTTTCCTTAGGACTAATTGCTTTTAGAAATAAATAAAAAGAACCACATTCAGTCCTTTTGCTCTCTCAACATAAGCTTTTCTCCTTTAAATGTATAATTAAATGTATAATCAGAAACAAAAGTTTTATTTGGAATCACCAATATAATAGACTTAGGTAGAATTATCCATGGATGGTAAACCATGGGTGAAAGGTTTTGGAGGAATAGAATATTCATACAATCTCAAAGTATCACCCCTCAAGTTAATTGTTAATTGTAAAAAGTCATAAACCATTTTAAGTAATAAAGGAGATCGAAAATTGACTCCAAAAGAATAACTGTGAAATATGAATTTGACAATAAAACAAAAAAGTTACCTTAAAAAGCCCTACTAATATAGTAAAAGGGAAAAAAGAAATTTCTCTGTGGCTTATTCAGCTTCAATGTTAACATCCATAAAATGGAGATACTGATATATACTTCTGGATATGTGAAAATTAAATAAAAATAAGTGCAAAACACTATCATATTTCTTAGAACATGTGGGTACATCATGAAAGTTAGTTCCTATGCTCTTTAACATACTTCAAAGGCAAAAAATGAGACTGGGTATCTTTGAACATAATTTATTAAATTTTTCTAGATATTGATCATATTTCATTAAATAACTGATCATTGCTAAAAGTCAACACTGTCTGGAAAACCTAGCCATACGGTTAAGATAAGAAAAATAAATGAGATATATAGAAAAAAAGAGGCAAAACTGTTTTTTGCAAATGGCATTTTCTACCTCTAAATTCTAAGACAGTTAACTAAGAAATTATTAGAACTAATAAGGTGGCCAGTTTGATTTAAGCATAGAAAAATAAATGGCATATAATAAAATGGAATAAAAGCAACAGAAATTTATAAAAGCAATTTATAAAAGAACTACAGGTCCAATGCATGAAGATTCGTGCAAGAATGGGTCTTCCTTCCCCTGGCTGCCGGCACCGCCTTTGCTCTAGCCCAGCCATGGGCAAACTACAGCCCGCGGGCCGGATCCGGCCCATTCGGCTGTTCTATCCGGCCCGTGGAGCCAAAAGAGCGGAGGGTTCTCTTGCTCTCCCCTCCGCTCCTTTACTTTGAATTTATATTAGTTCACACAAACACTCCATCCATGCTTTTGTTCCGGCCCTCCGGTCCAGTTTAAGAACCCATTGTGGCCCTCGAGTCAAAAAGTTTGCCCACCCCTGCTCTAGCCGGAGCTGCCTTCCCACCTGCCCAGACGCCCCCAGAGGCTGGGGTTCTGAACGCCTGCGTCGTCACCATGGCAACCACACAAGCGTCCAGCCCCGCCCCCGGCAGCTCCATGCCTGTGCATGCAAATTAACCCGCCATCTTTGTTGGGTTAATTTGCATACTCACTCCTGATTGGCTGGTGGGTGTCGTGAAGGTATGGTCAATTAGCATGTTACTCTTTTATTAGTGTAGATGATAAAATATCTAAGAATAAACTTAACAGGAAATGTGTAAGACCTATGGGATGGGAACCTTACTGAAAAACATGAAAGAAATTAATAAATAGGTATTATACCATATACTTGTAAGACAGCTGAATATTATAAAACAGGCAGTTCTCAAATTAGTCTATAAATTCAATGCAATTCCAAATCAAAATGCCAGTAAGATTTTTTTTTTTTGGGGGGGGGGGACTATAAAAACCTTCAAAAATTAATCTGGAAGAGAAAATATACAAGAATAGCCAAGAAAATCTGGAAACAGAAAATTTATGAAATGGGTCTTTCCATAACATACTAGTACATCAAAATTAACTATAGTCCGGCTGGTGTGGATTGAGCGTCGTCCCATGGACCAAGAGATCCTGAATTCAATTCCTTGTCAGGGCACTTGCCTAGGTTGTGGGCTCGATCCCCAGTAGGGGGCGTGCAGAAATCAATAAAAAAATATATATATTAAAAAATAAAAATAAAAGCCTCAAACATTTAATCCTCTAGGAAGGCTTCCCTCACCCCAAACTCCTCTCCAGAATCCATCCCTGCAAATACCTTACACACACATTTACTGACTCTTCTATGTCTTTCCTCCTATAAGTTTCTTAGTTCCTCAAGGGCGGAGCCTTGTATTATCCTCTGTGTCCACCCTAGCACCACATGCCTAGCTTATAGTAGATGTTCAACAATATATATATTTATTTTTAATCCTCACTCGAGGATATGCTTTTCATTGATTCTAGAGAGGAAGAGGGAGAGGGAGAGGGGAGAGGGGAGAGGGGAGAGGGGAGAGGGGGAGGGGAGAGGGGAGAGGGAAAGGGGAGAGAGGGAGAGGGAGAGGGAGAGGGGAGAGGGGAGAGGGGAGAGGGAGAGGGGGAGAGGGAGAGAGGGAGAGGGAGAGGGAGAGGGAGAGGGAACCAAAACTGTGACCCTTTGGTGCACAGGACAACGCTCTAACCAACTGAGCCACACCATCCAGGGCCAACAAGTTTATTACATTGAATTCAAACACATTTAAGTAATATGTGAAATCATAAGCAAGACTAGAATTTTTAAAATTCATGTTTTAACAAGGTCCATTTCAATCATTAAAAAAAAACAACAACATTCAAGTTACCTTAAAAAGAGGTTTGGGAGTTGTATTAGAAAGCTATCCTGGAGCTCTAGGAAAATTTTTTTAAAATATGTATGTTTTTACAGATTTCAGAGAGGAAGGGAAAGGGAGAGAGAGATAGAAACATCAATGATGAGAGAGAAACTTCGATCAGCTGCCTCCTGCACACTCCTACAAGGGATTTGTGCCCTGACTGGGAATCGAACCATGACCTTGTTCATGGGTGAACGCTCAACTACTGAACCACATCGGCCCAGCAGGGAGAATTTTCCGTAGAGAACTGTTTCTTTCTCCTCTGCTTCATTAGATCTTGCACATGGTCGGTCCTGGGCTCACCAGCCTCTCCCTCAACTCTTCAGCTTTAGTCCTCACTGCTAACAAGCAACTTATCTCCATATCATCTAATTCAAATTTCTGAGAGGGTTGTTTTGGTTTTGGTTTTTGGCACCAGGCCACCATGTCCTTTCTCTCTCCCCAGTAAAGCTATGGATCAATTGCTCTATGGTTAGGTGCCAAGCAGAAGCTCTAGGATCAATAACTAACATTCCCCCAATTCTCAACTCCATACAGTATTTTTATTTCCTTAGAACCATTACTAAAGTCTATCACTAAAATTATGTTGCAATACTTTAAAAAACAAGTCTTGCCAAGACTTGTTAACAGTAAAAAAAAAAATCCTGCTGATTTCTTCACTGAACCAGCTATACATTCCAAATATGCAAGGAGTTAACAATCTTTTTATCTGTAGATGTGCTCACAAAGAATACTCTGGATTGTTGTAACTGCTCAACAGCAGTAGTTTAAAAAGCACTTTTTACAGAATTTCCTAAACACTTATAATGTAAAGAAATGAGTAGTCCAGACATTTCCTTGTTAAATTTGATCCCATAATAACAAGTAATTTCATATAAGGATAATCACATCCCATGGCAATCTATCACTAACCAACAAAACCTGTTTCTCTTCCTCCGAACTAATACCACTCGGGTAATGATTGAAGGAAGGCCACTCACTGACAAGCTACCGTGGCAAGGAAAGAGGGGTTCAGGCTGTGAGACAGGCACCCTTAGGTGTGCTCCAATAAAATCAGAGTCTCAGTGCTATTACTCTCCTGCTTAAAAACTAGAAAAAAATCTAATTAAATGTCTTATAGCTAGGAGACATCACATTTGTACTAAAAAGAAATTTAACAGAATGATAACATTATACACATCTTTGAAAGGAGAGGGCCATTTAATCACTACAAAATGCTGCTATTCCGAGATTCAACATTTACTGGATAGAAATATTGTTAGAAGGAAATAAGGGGAAAGCTCTTGGATAATAGCTATTCAGAAAATCTGAAATAAAAATACTTTTTTTCCAATGCAGATTGTCCTTACATTTCTTGACAAGAAGGATTTTTATTTTAAAATCAGGTAGGTGTTCTAGTTAGCCAACCTGTTTATTAACTATCCTCATTGGTGACTCATTTTAGTTTCATCTGCAGTAATGTGCAGGTGACTGTAATATCATAACCATCAATTTAGACTATTGTTAAAAACATATAATCTTAACAGATCTAATTTCAGAGGCAGAAATTGGTACAATTTAGAGTGCTGATGTTGTCTTTAAATGAGGCTTGAAATGAAGGCACTATTAGAAAGCTTTCATTGAATTAAAAGCACTAAAGGGCAAGAGATTCTTTCATTCCTTGGCAAAAATTCATAGGTATAAAATAAAACAAAGAAAATGTTAGCTTGAATGTCTTGGAGAAATTTTAGTCAAGCATTAAAAGGGTAATGAGCCAAGAAAATATGATAATACATTCCTAAAGTATAGCATACTTTGATTTCTTTCCAAAGGAGAAGCTTACAATGATTTTAATTTACTAATTAGGCATATGTACATTTGTCAAACTAATAAAAATGGGAACGAAGAAGCACCAGTTTCTTCATCTTCCATAGTTGGAATAACTGAAAACTACCCATATTTAATAAGTCAAGAATTTACATATTTAAAGTCATAAAGGTAAATCAGAAGACTAAAAACAATAGACTAACATTAAAAATTGAGAGGCACCAGGAGGAGAAAAAGCAAAAGGTAGTATGCATCCAATTTCTCATCTGAAAGATGAGTATCAAAAGATATTATCTAAAGTTGATAAATCACAAAACAGAACTATAACTTTTAAAATAATAAAGGCAACCTCCAGAAAAACCAGAAATCAACTGTCAACAGCAGTTACCTCTGGAGGTTGGGAAGGTGAGATAGGGAACACTTTATTTTACATCTGTACAATTTGCACTCTCCTACCATGTGTGTATATTCATTTTTTCATCTACCTTTTAAAGTACCAATAGTCAGATACCTTAAAAACAACAACCAGGTACTGTTTTTCATTCTCTGTACCTAACAACTCATGAACTGTAGACTTTATAAAATGGAACACACTCTAAAGTGAAATATCTATTAAATTAAAGGTAAAATAAAAGAAGCAAAGCTTTTTTCCCATAACGCAAAATTCATAGCTGACCATCCTCAAGTCAACTGTGACAACTACAAACCGTTTAACAATAAATAAATAAAAAAACCTACACACCATTCTTGGCATTGTTTTAAAATCAAGACCTCCTTGATCACCCTGGCTGCTGTTCGCAGTGAGCATCAGTCCCGCACGGAAGGGTTGTGGGTTCAATTCCTGGTCAAGGGCAGGTACATGGGGTATAGGCTCCATCCCTGACCCCAGTTGGGGTGCACTGGAGAGGCAACCAATCAATGTGTCTCTCTCACATTAATGTCTCTCTCTCTTCCCCCTCCCCGCCCTTTCACTCTCTCTAAAAATCAATGGGAAAAATATCCTTGGGAAAATTAACAAACAAAAGAACTCCTTGATCAATTTAAGCAAAAACACTGATATTGTTCAAAATACCTATGAACAACTTCTGAATACAGTCAAGCTGATACACACAGATCAGAGGCTTCATGGCAGAAAACAAAATAAACTAGTATGTCCTCACATCAATCAGTAACATTTAGGGGTTTATATTTTCTTTGAAATCAAAACGAGAGTTTTGCTTTGAAAGTTTGCTATCTTCACTGATCCTTTCAGGAATGTACAAGTATGCATTGCAGTTTCAACCTCCCAGTGCCTGAGTTTTTTAAAGCAATTTATTTCTGCTTGGACAAGCAGTTAAGACATGCCAAGATGGTTGGGTTTTCTGTTAACCCTTAGTTTCAAACCTTTGTTCTCACACTAACATTTCACCTTTCTAATTCTCCTAAATATAATTATATCAAAGAAATTTAAAAACCACAACTGAATCCAAGGGAATGGGGACACTTCAGGTCACTGATTATGGAATATGATTTAATACAACGATCTCAGGACTGGATTATTTCTGGTAACCACAGTAATTATAACTTAGATAATAATATGAATAAAGATCACAGATTTTCCAGCTGTGCCTAGCCTCCTCCTCTTCTCACCTTGCATTGTCTCACCCTATCGGAAGACCCATGAAGCAACAACATTTACAGAGAAGCATTCACAAAACTTTATGCATGCACACTCTAATCTTGGAGATAAAAATACCTAATGCACAACCCTAAAAACGCATCAACTCTACTCTTAAATAATAACTGCTATGTCTAATTTACTGGCAGCCGGACCATAGTCCAGATACTAGTACACTTGGTGAACTCTTCTAGGCAATCAAAGAAACCTGACTTAGAGAACCAGAGGCTTTAGGCCTGCTGGAAATCAAAAGGGCCAGCAAACTGGAACCCCCATCTTTTAAGCCCACAGCAAACTTAATTCACTGTGGCATCACTCGGAGTCAACTCTCAACTCCAAATAACACGTCCAGACTTAATGATCTCTAAACCCGTGTAAATTTCTCATTAGGCGAGTCTATCCAACCCATCAGGTGGACCTACTCGATTCCAAGGCTCCTCCCTCGGACCCTGCTCTGGACCCTCAGCCACGCGACTCCCAGACGCCCTGCACCACCCTTTGAGGGTGCTCCCACCCAGCGCCCCATGCTCCTCCCCCGACCACCCATCCCGAGTCCCCAGAGTCGCCCTCCCAGACCAACCTGCCACAACATGTCCAGTCCGCCACAACATGTCCAGCCCCCCACCCTGCCCTCCTCCAGGCCAAGTGGAGCTGGCCTTTCCCCTCCCTTCCCACCTCTATTCCGGGGCACTCACCCGCGGTAGTAGGCTTTCACCCGGACCTGGTGAGAATGGTCCCCGAAGCCGCCGCCTGCGATCGGGTGAGACATGGTAGTGCTGTCCCTCTGGGTCGGCATCTCCTAACTCCCTCGCCTCAACGCCGGAGGCCGAGGGTGCTGGGGGCGCGCCGGGGGACTCCGCTGCCCGAGCCTTCCCCGGAGCCACGGCTGTTCGCTCCTCTACCTGTTCTCCCGCCCGCGGCGCAGACCCAAGGGTCGCCTCGCCCGAGCAGCCGGAACCACGCGGCTCCTCCCACCGCCCGCGGCCGCCACCGCCTCTACCTCGGCGAGGACCCAGCACGCCTCCCCGCCTGGGTCCCTCCCACCTCGCGGGCTCCAAAAGCCCACATTCCGGGGGAGGGAGGGCGCAACCACCCAGCCAACTCCAGAAGCCTCAATGCCCGGCTGAACCATTCCGACGGAGGGCAAGGAAAAGGGGGAGAGAGTAAGGGAGGCGCTAACCATCCCATCAAATACCAAGAGAAGGCCTTTCGTGGAAGCCGTGTCGGAGAGAATGAGAAGGTTTTGATAACTGTAGTTCTATAAAAAGCCCTCTCCCTATAGGTAAGATGGTAAAGGGGAAATGCTGCGGCATCTCACCCCAGTTTCCTAACTTGGTGGCGTCCGTGGTCAGCCGACTTGGGATTCGGGTAGATTTCCTGAGCGGGTTTCTGGGATTTGGAGTCCCCGGGGGATTCTGGGACTTGAGGTCCCGTACGTGCAGAGCGCCCGACCTTCTTGCTGAGTGTCTCCAGCTTGCGCCCCAGGAACCGTCGAAGTGGAAATCCTGAATCCAGCTTGGGCGTCCCAAGTCACTGGAAATGACTGGGCTGCGTCACGATCTCGGCTTTTTTTCTGTGATGAATTCTCCCTTCCAGTTGCATTAATCATCCCAATTACACAGTGCCTTTTTGTAGGAACAAACGTTTGATTACCTGTTCAGCATAGCCTCTTTCATGGATAGAATTAAATAGTGTAGCCAATGTAATAATGAAAGTAATAAAGGAGGAAACTCAACTAAGAAAATACGATAGAAGACTGACTTTTCTTCCTTCTTGGCCCCCATATCTAGGCCCGTGTATATTGCATAGAACAAGTGTATGATGGATGTAGCCAATCCATCCTTCCATCCATCCATCCATCAGCATTTTTTTTTTCTGTTAACACTGGCTAACAAAGGATTAAAAGAATCTGTCCTTCCACTGGTCTTGGCTCTGTCACATACTGCAGTTAGAGGTAGCATGAATCCAGCCCCTGCATCAGTCCTGGTACCAACCCATGCTAAAATAGTTGGAATCATCGAAGAAATAACTTTTCTTACTATGAAAACATAGGGTTGGGGGGTTGACTCATCAGAGTTATTTGTGACGCTTAGTCTGGTATGTTCTGACACTTAGCCTGGTATGTTCTTGAACTGTTACAAACTTGGATTATATGCTTTTAATAAAAATCCCCATTGAAAGACTTGGTATCAGAGTTTATGGCAACTGGGGCCCTGCATCAACATGTTAAATATGAATCAACTAGAGGCCCAGTGCATGAAATTCGTGCACGGGGGGGGGGGGTGTCCCTCAGCCTAACCTGTACCCTCTCCAATCTGGGACCCCTCGAGGGATGTCCAACTGCCCGGTGGGATTGGGCCTAAATGGGCAGTTGGACATCCCTCTCACAATCCAGGATTGCTGGCTCCCAACCCCTCACCTGCCTGCCTGCCTGATTGCCCCTAACCACTTCTACCTGAATCCAGCCCCTGCATCAGTCCTGGTACCCTTCCCATCACAGGTCTTCCTGCAGTGGGCACAGTGGCAGGTCTTGGCCCATCCTCCATGTCCCCATCTGGACCCTCCCACTGTGGCCTCCAGTCCCCTGTCTGCCAGCAGCCCCGCTCCCACCGCCACTGCTCCCACACACTGATGGCGCCAGCCCTGCTTGCACCCGCTGATGGCGGGAAGCGATTAGGGCTGGCACCAGCAGCGGGTGCAAGTGGTGGCTGCTGCCCCAATCATCTCTCAGGAGCAGAGGGAGGTGGAGAAGCCCTAAGGGGCAATCGGGGCTGGCAGCAGCCATTTGCACCTGCTGACAGTGCTGAGCCATCAGGACCATGCTGGGTACTGGCAGCAGGTGCAAGCAGCAGCTCCGGTGCCGGCAACGGGTGCAAGCAGGGCCAGCACCAGCAGCAGGTGCGAGCACTGGACAGGACCGCTGTACACAGGAACAAAGAATTTTCAGTAACCACCAGAGGCTCGCCCTGATGACAGCAAACAACACCCTGCCTTGGTCTGGTGCTCCCACTCACCTTCTCCACCATCCCGCCATGTTCCACTCTCTGCTGCCTGCTGCTGATGCCTGCCATGTTCCCTGCGTGCCCCCTGTTGGTCAGCGCACATCATAGCGACCAGTTGTTTGGTTGTTTCACTGTTTAGTCTATTTGCATATTAGGGTTTTATATATATACTAGAGTCCCAGTGCACGAAATTCATGAGGTGGGTCCCCTCAGCCTAGCCTGCACCCTCTCCAATCCGGGACCCCTTGGGAGATGGCCAACTGTCAGCAGTCAGACATCTCTCTCACAATCCAGGACCACTGGCTCCTAACTGCTTACATGCCTGCCTGTCTGATCTCACCTAACTCCCCCCCTGCTGGCCTGGTCGCCCCCAACTGCCTGCCCTACAGGCATAGTTGCCCCCAACTGCCTCCCTCTGCTGGCCTGGTTGCCCCTCACTGCACCCCCGTGGGTCTGGTCACCCCCAACTGCCCCCCTGCTGGCCTTGTCGCCCCTCACTGCCTCCCCACCCCCCCGCTGGTCTGGTCACCCCCAACTGCCCCCCTGCCAGCCTTGTCGCCCCTCACTGCTCCCACCCCTGCCAGTCTGGTTGCCCCCAACTGCCCCCCTCTGCTGGCCTGGTCGCCCCTCACTGCCCCCCCTGCTGGTCTGGTCACTCCCAACTGCCCCCCTGCCAGCCTGGTCGCCCCTCACTGCCGCCCCCCCCCCCGCCGGTCTGGTCACCCCCAACTGCCCCCCCGTAAGCCTGGTAGCCCTATGCAGCCTGCTGCTCAGTCGTTTGGTCAACCCTCACTAACCCCCCTGCTGGCCTGGTCGCCCCACGCAGCCTGCTGCTCGGTTGTTTGGTTGCCCCTCACTAACCCCCCTGCCGGCCTGGTCGCCCCACACAGCCTGCTGCTTGGTCATTTGGTCACCCCTCACTAACCCCCCTGTCGCCCTGTCGGCCTGGTCGCCCCACACAGCCTTATCAGTCGTCCACTCGGTTGTTTCTGATGTGATGGTCACTTAACCTTTTATATATATAGACTAGTGGCCCGGTGCACGAAAATCATGCATGGGGGAGTTCCCTCAGCCCAGCCTGCACCCTCTTCAATCAGGGACCCCTTGGGAGATGTCCGACTGCTGGTTTAAGCTCGATCCCACAGGGATCCCTCTCGCAACCTGGGACCGCTGGCTCCTAACCGCTCACCTGCCTGCCTGCCCAATTGCCCCTAACTGCCTCTGCTTGCCTGCTTGATTGCCCCTAACCCCTCTGCCTGCCTGCCTGATCGCCCCTAACTGCCTCTGCCTGCTGCCCGATCCCCCTAACTGCCCTCCCCTGCCAGCCTGATTGCCCCTAACCACCTCTGCCTCGGCCCTGCCACCATGGCTTTGTCTGGAAGGACATCTGGAAGGTCTCCAGAAGGTCTCCTGGTCTAATTACCATATTTCTCTTTTATTTGTATAGACCAGCCGTGGGCAAACTATGGCCCGCGGGCTGGATCCGGCCCATTCAGCTGTTCTATCCAGCCCGCGGAGCCGAAAGAGCGGAGGGTTCTCTTGCTCTCCCCTCCGCTCCTTTACTTTGAATTTATATTAGTTCACACAAACACTCCATCCATGCTTTTGTTCCGGCCCTCCGGTCCAGTTTAAGAACCCATTGTGGCCCTCGAGTCAAAAAGTTTGCCCACGCCTGGTATAGACAGATTCTCAATTATATTCCATTGATCTATCTATCCATCCTTATGCAAGAATCACACTATTTTCATTACTATAGTTTTGTAGTAACATAAAACAGAGAAATTTGAGTCTTACAACTTTGTTTTCTTCAAAATTGTTTTGACTATTCTGCATCCCTTACATTTCTATCTATACTAATAAAAGGGTAATATGCAAATTGGTCATGATGCCCTCACAGTAAAAGCCGAACAGCAGGCTGCGTGGGGTGACAAGGCTGGCAGGGGAATTAGCAAGGGACGACCCAACGACTGACCAGCAGGCTGCATGGGGCAACCAGGCCAGCGGCGGGGGGGGGGGGGAGGGGGGAGGTGGGGATTACCAGGCCAGTGGGGGGGCAGTTGGGGGTGACCAGGCTAGTGGGGGGGGGGGGCAGTGAGGGGCGACCAGGTCGGCAGAGGGAGGCAGTGAGGGACAACTAGGCCGGGGGGGGGGTAGTTGGGGGCAACCAGGCTGTCAGAGGGGGGGCAGTTGGGGACAACCAGGCCAGCAGGGGGGGGCACTAAGGGGCGACCAGGCTGGCAGGGAGGGGCAGCTGGGGGCAACCAGGCCGGCGGCGGGGGCGGGGGGGGGGCAGTTAGGGGGATCAGGCCAGGAAGGGAGTGCAGATAGGCCGTGAGGGGGATCAGGACAGGAGGGGAGTGCAGATAGGCAGTGAGGGGGATCAGGCCAGGAGGGGAGTGCAGATAGGTAGTTAGGGTGATCAGGCAAGGAGAGGAGAGCAGTTAGGCAGCTAGGGCTATCAGGCCAGCAGGGGAGGGCAGTTAGGGGGATCAGGTTGGCAGGGGAGAGCAGTTAGGGCCATCAAGGCCAGCAGGGGAGCAGTTAGGGGCATCAGGCAGGCAGGCAGGTGAGTGGTTAGGAGCCAGTGGTTCTGGATTGGGAGAGGGATCCTGGATTGAAGAGGGTGCAGGCCAGGCTGAGGGGCCTCCCCCCTACCCCGCCCCCCGCCCCCATGCACGAATTTTGTGCACCGGGCCTCTAGTTGAGATATAAAAGACATATAACATTATATTAGTTTCAGGTGTACAACACAATGATTTGTATATTTTTCAAAATGATCCATCACCACATGGTTACAAATTTTATTTTATTTATTTTTATTTTTTTTTAAATATATTTTATTGATTTTTTACACAGAGGAAGGGAGAGGGATAGAGAGTCAGGAACATCGATGAGAGAGAAACATCGATCAGCTGCCTCCTGCACACCTCCTACTGGGGATGTGCCCGCAACCAAGTTACATGCCCTTGCCCGGAATCGAACCCGGGACCCTTCAGTCCGCAGGCTGATGCTCCATCCACTGAGCCAAACCAGCTTTGGCACAAATTTTATTTTTTGTGATGAGCACTTTTAATATTTACTTTCTTAGCCACTTTTAAATATAGGATCAACTATAGTCACCATGCTGAACATTACATTTCTAGTATTTATTTATTTTATATCTAGAAGTTTGTACCTTTTGACCACCTTCACTCATTTCTCCAACCCCCCCGCTCCAACCTATCCATCTGGTTTCTGTATTAATGAGGTTTTTATTGTTTTAAAGATTTCACATATAAGTGCAATCATCTGGTATTTACCTTTCTCTGTTTGACTTATTTCTCTTAGCATAAAACCCTCAAGGTCCATTCACATTGTTGCAAATGGCAGGATTTTTTTTCTTTTTTGTGGTTGAATAATATTCTGTTGTGTGTATATATTACATTTTCTTTATCCATTCATTCACCGATGGACACTCAGGTTGTATCCAGGTCTTGGCTATTATGAAATGGGATAGCTGGACCATGGTAATTCTATTCTTAAAAAATATATTTTTATTGATTTCAGAGAGGAAGGGAGACGGAGAGAGAGACAGAAACATCAATGATGAGAGAGAATCACTCAGGCTACCTCCTGCATGCCCCCCACTGGGAATTGAGTGCAACCCAGGCATGTGCCTTTGACTGGAATCGAACCCGACACTCTTCAGTCTGCAGGCCAACACTCTATCCACTGAGCCAAACTGTCTATGGCTGATAAATGTATTTTTAATTTTTTGAGGAACTTTCATACTATTTTCCATAGTGGCTATGTCAATTTACATCTCCATCTTAATTTCATTTGTATTATTCATTCTAGTGTATAAAAATACAATCGATTTTGCATGTACCTTGTATCCTACAAGCTTGTTGAACTTTTTTATTAGTGGTTTTGGTGGATTTCTTAGAATTTCCTGTAGTCCAGATTATGCCATTTTAGAATACAGGTTGATTTCCATCTTTCTTTTCAATCTGGATGCTTTTTATTTCTTTTTCTTAGCTGATTGCCTTAGCTGGAACCTGGTGAATAAAGAGAGGGTGAACATCCTTAACCTAGTTTCAATTTTACATGAATAGTTTTCAATCTTTTACCATTAAATGTGATGATTACTCTAGATTTTTTTTGTAGGTCCCCTTTAAAAGGTTGAGAACGTTCTATTCCATTTCTAGTTTGTTGACTGTTTTTATTAAGAAAAGATGTTGGGTTTTGTTTAGTGCTTTTTCTATGTCCATTGAGATAATCATGTGATTTAGCCCTTTATTCTATTAATACAGTATGTTACATTAATTGGTTTTTGGGTGTAAGCTATTCTTGCATTCCTGGGGCCAATTCCACTTGGTTATGATATGTAATCTCCTTTTTTATATATTGCTGATTTCGTTTGCTAACATTTTGTTGAGAAATTTTGAATCTATACTCACAAGCATGGTTTTCTTTAGTTTGTACATATTTATAATTGCTGCTTTGAAGCCTTTGACTGCTAAGCCCAACAGCAGTGTCTTCTCAAAGGCAGTTTCTGTGTATATGGGTCCCACTTGCCTGTTTCTTTGTATGTCTCATAATTTTTTGTTTGCAGACTATATATTTCCATTGCACCAACTCTGGAGACTGATCCTGACTGTCTCCAGGGCTTGTTGTCATAGTTGTTTGTTTATTTGTTTAGTGACTTGGCCAAACCAATTCGGTAAACTCTATTTCCCCCTCACTGTGCAGCCTCTGATGTCTTTCCTCATAGGATGTAGCTTTGGCATACACAATGTCACCTTGACTTCTCCCTCCCATGGGAATGTCAGTGGTTTTAGTCAGGTTCTCTCTCTCTCTCTCTCTCTCTCTCTCTCTCTCTCTCTCTCTCTCTCTTCTTCTTCTTCTTCTTTTTTTACTTCCCCCTCTTTACTTTTCAAATTTAATTGTAAGTATTTGGTGACAAATAATCTTTAGGAAATTCACAATGTAATGATTCTTATAAGATGTTGAATAATATAATACATTTAAGAAAAAATGGATGAAGAACCTGAAAGAACTAAGTGTTGGGAAGGAGACTATGAAAGAACATCGTGAGTGGAGCATTATTACAATGTCTCTCTTCTCTTTTAGACATTTTTTTACTATATTGAAGTATACTTTACAAATGTTAAAATTGGCCTGTTTCCAGTGTGTAATAGAGTGACTTTTAGAAAATTTGTTCAATTATGCATTCATCACCATAAATCAGTTCTAGAACATTAAAAATTTTTAAATTAATTTTTGGAGAGAGAGAGACATCGATTTATTGCTCCACTCATTTATGTATTCTTTGGGTGTTTCCTGTATATGCCCTGACCGAGGATCAAACTGCAACCTTGTTGTACTGGGACAACGCTCCAACCAACTGAGCTACCCATCTGGTCCTAAACATGTTTACTACCCCAGTAAGATCTGATATTCCCACTTACAATTAACTCAACTTACAACTCTAGCCCTAGCCAACCAGTAATCCATGTTCTGTCTCTATAGTTTGCCCTTTCTGGACATTTTAAATGTAATCATATAATATGTGGTTGGTTGTGTCTGGCTTCTTTCACTTAGCATGCTATTTTTGCATTAGTGCAGTAGTTCAAGTTAGAGTGTTGTTCTGATATTCCAAGGTTGCGAGGTGTTTTCGTTTTGTTTATCTTTGTTTATCCTCACCCAAGAGAGCGTGGAAGGGAGGGGAAGGAAAGAGACAGAGAAAACATTGATGGCAGAGAGATACATCAATTGGTTGCTTCCTGCACAAGCCCTGACCAGGGCCTGGGAATGATCCTGCAACCCAGGTATATGCCCTTGAGGGAGAATCGAACCCTCGACCTGCAGTGCGAGGACCCATGCACTAACCACTGAGCACACAGGGAAAGGATGCAGGTTTAATTCTCTGGTCAGGGCCCATACAAGAAGCAACCCATGAATGCAAAAATGTGAAACAACAAATCTCTCTCTCTCTCTCTCTCTCTCTCTCTCTCTCTCTCTCTCTCTCTCTCTCTCCCTCTTTCTCTTTCTCTCTCCTTCCCTCCCTAGTTAGGTTCCCTTTCCTTCACCTCCCTATCAAGCTTTTGGCTGGTTTACTGTTACAGATATCACTCCCAGCTGTTAGCCTCTACTAATTGGCAACTTATTGCTCCAATGTTTTTGACAATACCTTGAGGCATACATTGCCTCATTGTATGAGGCAATGGTTGGTTTTTTTTGTAATTTTGATCAGTGTGGTTGTTTCAATAAGGAGAGTATACCAGGAGCTCCTCATGTCTCCATTCTGGAAGTGCTCTGACATTAATTTTTAAAGTCAATAAGGCACAAACATTTATGTATATAGGATGATCAGGGCACAGAAATGATGTTACTTTTAGTAACAAAATACCAGAAACTATCTAGTCATCTCTTTGGCTAAAGAAAACCAGACTGTGTAAAAAGGTTTAAAAGAAACTTGGCATCACATTAATCACATATTTAGGAAAATTTGGCTTCCTTTCTAGAGATTGAGCTGCTCTAACAAGAAAATGACTGATCAGAATAGATAAAACTTTATATTCAGTTTTAATTAGCCTTATTAATGAGCCCCACAGCCAGGATCAAATATGAACATTTGTTTGCTATGTTCTTGATGTCATCAAATATATCCTGCTACTGGGTCTTCCATGCCTGTTTCTCAATTGAGAATCAAATGATTAAAATGGGAAGTCAAGTAGACACTGTGAACAAGTCTCTCAAAGCCCTTTATCTTTCGGTTGTACTTAAAATGGTGCTTACGAATACCTTCCATTTTGCATAAGCCTGTTGCCCTTAACCTAACATTCTTCAGTGGTTACACTGAACATGTGATAATGTCATTAAAAGGAGAGAAAAGTTTTTAAACTGCAAGTCCTAATCATTTACATGGACTTTTTGACCTGTGGCAATAAACAGTGGGCTCTGGGATGAATTATACTTGCCTTACTGCAATAACGTTAATAGGAAAATAATTAATTCTCCAATCCATAGGCTTAAGGGATTTAAAAATTTTTGGCTAACATTCTCCAATTTTGTCATTATCAGAGTGCTTGTCCAAGGTGGAGCAAAGAAATAACCTGCTTGGAGAATGGTGATGAAGGAGACAATAACTAGTGGACACAGGTCCTGTGTGATCATGTCTTCATATCACATTGTTTTACTTAACCTTCAAGAGCACAAGCCATGACCAAAACTCCTGATTAAAGTCCTGAGAGCTGAGATTACATGAGAGAGTTTAGTTTTTATTCTGTTGATTAACATAGCAAGCAATAACCCCAAGACTTTCCTTTACCCTTCTTTCTCCGACGCCCTCACACTGCCCCATTGACATCGGGCCAACTTTATCTCCAAGTGATCTGGATACTCCCTTTGCTCCAGCTGCACAAACTTATTTCCATTATATCTCCCAATCTCACTCCCACACTACACATAATGACAGAGCAGTTGGGGCCTTACTTTATTTTGCCTTTGAAATAAAAGATCTTTGAATTTAAAATAACTTTAAAATTCACTTCATGTGTTCCCTGATAATCACAGAAAAGGAAGCTTATTCATTGATGCCAATGACACATATTTCTGTCTTTGTATATATCATATCCTCTACTTAGTCTGAAATGCCCTCCCTAACTTAGTCCCTGCCACTCCTGGCCAAGTTCTACTCTCCTTCTCACCTCTGCTTCCCAGGCTGTTAGGTACCCATTCTCTTCATGTTTTCTCTTCTTCTGCACTCCTGCTCTACACTCTGTTAATATATCAATTACAGCCCGTATTGCACAGTCTCATACTTTATTTTCTTGCTGGCACATTCATACGGTTGGAGCTCTACTTTGTTCATCTCTGTATCCTTGCACCTAGCACATAATAGGTTCTCAGTGTCTGTTGACACTGAACAACACCACTTTGCTTCGTTTTTCTTATCTATTAGAAAAGGATAAGCATTCGCTTTATTTGATAAGGATTTCCTGAGGCTGGACTACATTTAATTCTTAAAATATAAAGTAGCAAGTTGTTAATACAAAAAAAAAAACACACAAAAAAAACACAAGACAGAAGAGGTTTGTTTTAATGAACCATCAATGGAGAATTCCGTTAAGCAGAAGAATCAGCAATAAAATTATAAAACATTTGCTTCAGGAAAGTAACTGAATATTAAAGAGGTCTAAGAAACCTCAACATAATTAGCTCCAATGGCGTTAATTGGTGCCAGGCACTAGGCTCTCTCCTTCTTTTCAAGAAAGTTACAATCTAGATAGAATGTCAGGACATACACCAATGAAGAGAAAAATAATGCAAAATAGCAAACTATGTGCCAGGAAATGACAAAGAGCAATTACAGCAGCTGCTGAGTACTACCTCAGGAACCAGAAGAACCATTTATATCTGACTAGACTGAAAGGCACAAGGTTGACTAGTGAAATGATGTTGAAAGAGCCTCTATTGAAACATAGAAACTTCATTTATTTATTTTTTAAATATTTTTATTGATTTCAGAGAGGAAGGAAGAAGGAGAGAGGGATGGAAACATCAATGATGAGAGAGAACCATTGATCGGCTGCCTCCTGAATGCCCACACTGGGAATCGAGTCCACAACCCAGGCATCTGCCTTGACCGGGAATCGAACTGTGAGCTCCTGGTTCATCGGTCGACGCTCAACCACTGAACCACACTGGCTGAGCTAGAAACTTCATTTAGAAGTGTCATTGTTTAATGACGTTTGCACACCAAGTGTGCTGTCACTAATAGCAATTGGCCATCAAATGTACGTTACCCTCCGATTTGAAATGGCAAACCTGTTCATGAGGATGGCATATTCAATTGAAAATGTGAACCTAATTTAATAATGTTCCCAGCTTCAGAAGTTCACCCACCCCAGATTACTGGTCTCCTTCAGTAATCTAGCTCTCTCGGCCTCTGGAGTGAGCTCCTAGAACTGCCCCACAAGATTGCCAACCTTTCTCCACCCCCCCCCACAGAGGACCAGCTCATTCCTCTACCACCTTCACCTACTTCCTACTAGACTCAAATATTTTCATATGGAATTTCTGCTGACCTTGAATTAAACCATATCCTATTTGGTGGTCGCACAGAAATCAGGAGAAAAAGCAGAGCTCAGAGTCTACAATGATTTCTGGCTGCTTGATCACATGCACAGTGTCAATGGGAACATCACTCCAGAGATGAAGTTGCCTGTTAGTCCACCAGCACATTGTGCTTATTGTCCTGAGACTTTAAGCATAAGGTATTTTAATGACTTGGTGTGGCTTCCTATTCTGGATAATAACAATTTATAAATCAGCCTGTAATTAAATCAGCAAAGAGCTCCAGACACTAAGACTTTCCAAGCAAAGCTACCATCTTCATTAGGTGCCTCAACAGTAGGAATCTTACCTTTTAAGAGTTTTTTGTGTGTGTTTTGGTGGCACTTAGAAAGTTGCAGGAATTAAAAAAATATTAAATTACTTAATATTTAAATAGGTTTACATTGGTTTATGTCCATTTAAATACTAAAATTAATCTTAGTGTGATAGGAAAGAAACCGGAGACATCAAACAAGCAGAGAAAGTCTTTATTTTCTTTGCCTTGTTAAAGCTGTGACCTGAAAGGTTAGTTCAACATGCTGAGCTATCTGTTTACTCAAGTCAAGCGTAACTCCTAAGGAAGTGACTCTCATGTTTCCTAACTTGGCATCTTTCAACTAGAATCACGGAATGGTAGCATTTACTAGCTGGAAGTTACATTATATCATTTAGGTCAGTCTTCTCAAACATGCATACAAATTAGGTTGGGATTTTCTGAAAATGAGGATTCTGATTTAGGAGATCTAGTTTGGGACCCAGATTTTCCATTTCAAACCAACTTTCACGTAATGCTGATGCTGTTGTTCCACTGATTACAATTTGAGGAGCAAAAAGTCTAGGCCTCATTTTACAAATGAAGTCCAGAGAAGTGAAATGAGAATGATTTTATCATTGATCCGATGTGTTTCATTCTCTAGCATAAATGTAAAATACCATGAATTTGAAACAGAGATTGAGTGATTTCTGGTAGATGAGGGAAAACATTAACTTCACAAAATTCTGAGGGGTTTTTTGTTTGTTTGTGTTGTCCATGACCTAACCATCTGCTAAAATGCTCTGTATTCAGTTATTAGAGAAGCACTTTAGCCCACACATAATTTGTCTTATCACAATCAATTAACAGGCTCACTGAATTCCCATAGAGGCATAATAGTCTACCGAGTATCATGTCATGGCATATTCTTTCTCATTTGACAACTTTTTATTTAGTCTTAATTTTATATTTTAACTCGGCTAAACAGTTTCAAAGATGCGGTTATGTTTTATAAAGCAATATGAGGCTAAGTTATTCCATCTCCTTCCTCCACCTCAAAACTAGAAAGAAAGCTTGAGATAAGAAGGAAAACAGGATGTTTTTCTCTACTTTCTGACTCCGTAATTTAAAACTACAACTCAGAGTTCCCTTGAGAGTTCATTTAATTTATTGAATTGTTGGGGGAATTCTGCCAAAGGTTTTTATGCTTTTAATAGAATTTTAATACGTTTGATAGTAATACTAAGAAATATTTAAATATATAGGGTATCCCCCCAAAATGTATACACACTTTAACAGCTGATAACTCACTTAATTTTGAAAATGAACTGCATGTTAACAAACACTGACTTATAATCATTCAAAGTGTCTATACATGTTTAGGGGACACCCCGTATATACTAATTATTAGGTCCCTGGTCTCTCTATTCCTGTAGAAAAGCTAGCAGAGGATCACTAGAAAGTGAGAGAAGGTGCTTTTTCCTTAAGCCTCTAACCCTGAGCTAAGACTGAGCTGCCTGATCTCTGAAAGGGAGGAAACAGGATGAAACTTAGGCCTAATAGTTTCTTATTTTAAACATGAATTATCTAAACACACTTATTACTTATTATCTAAGTAATATCAAGAAACATCTGCTCCATGTCCACTAGGTACAAAGCTCTACATTTCATACAATAAAGTGTAAAATCTAAAATTTTCCCAAGTCTAGTTGGAGTGGTCTACTTAGAAAGGCCACACATAAACCTGTGATAAATAATAATTCAAGATTATATAACATTTCATCGCAGTAGGGCAGTACAAAGAGATTGCTAATTTTGTGGAAGAGAAAGATAGAAATTCAGAGAAAGGAGTAATTATGTACAGCTAGGATGGAGATTTTTAAAAAATCTCTGATAGCAGTTATCTCAGAAGATAAGTATGCTATGAAACCGAAGCATTGTCTTTCATCTGGAAAGGGCTTTATCAAGGACTAAATGGAAAAAAAAAAAAAATGCTTTATCAAGGACTAACTGAAAAAATCCTTTGTTAACTTGTAATAGTTAGAATGTAAATTCAAAGAGACCTGGGACCCTCTGGTAAATTTACATAAGATAGGCCACAAGCTGCTATTTAGGCCTTCCAATGTCTGCATTTTCTTACTGGCAAGTGAGGGGGTCTATGATCTCAAAGACCCATTTCAGTCTAAACTGTAAGATTCTGGGACCCCTTGGAAACTTATGATTTGAAAAATTCACTAGACTGTGAGTTACATGTATGAAACTTCCCCAACACCTAGCAAAGTCTACCGCACTTGGTATTTGTTGGTTAACAAGAGGAATCTTCAATCAGCTTTTCATTCATTGAACGTGTTTGTTGAGGGTTTACTATGTCATAATCCCATGGAAGACACGGAGGTAGGAATACAAGAGTTTCCCTCAAGGAGCGCATAGTAGTAGCCATGTGCCAATGTTGATTTAAAAACTCATGGTAAGAGCCAAGATAATTCAATGTAAGAAATAATAAGGGTTTTGTTTGTTTGTTTGTTTGTTTGTTTTAGCAAATGATGCTGGAACAATTGGATATCCACATATAAAGGAATAAAGTTGGAGCTCTACCTAAACCATTTACAAAATTAACTTGAAATGGATCCAAGCCCAGCCTGCGTGGCTCAGTGATTGAGTGTCAACCTATGAACAGGAGGTTATGGTTGGATTCCCAGGCGTGGGTCAGGGAACATGCCTGAGTTGCGGCTAGATCCCTGGTATGGGGCGTAGAGGAGGCAGCCAATCAATGATTCTCTCTCATCATTGATGTTTCTATTTCTCTCTCTTCATTCCTCTCTGAAATCAATAAAAGAAAATATTTTTAAAAAACGGATCAAAGATCTAAATGTAAGAGCTAAAATTATAAAACTTAGAGAAAACATAGTAGTAAATCTTTGTAACCTTTTATTACGCAATGGTCTCTTAGACTGCACACCAAAAGCACAAATAACAAAAGAAAAAGATAAATTGGTGGGAATGTAAAGTAGTACAGCTGCATTGGAAAACAGTTCGATGACTCTTCAAGATGTTGTACACAGTTACTGTATGACCCAACAATTCTACTCCTGGTTATATAACTAAGAGAATTAAAAACATGTCTGCACAAAAACTAGTACATAAATGTTTACAGAAACATTGTTTGTTATAGCTTAAAAGTGAAATCAAACAAAATGTCCATTGTTTGTTTGTTTGTTTTAACAAATGATGCTGGAACAATTGGATATCCGTATATAAAGGAATAAAGTTGAAGGATAGATAAACAAAATGTGGTGTTTCCACAAAACGGAATAGTATTCATCTACAAAAAGGAATGAGGTACTGAAACATATTACAATGTGTATGAACCTTGAAAACATTAAGCTAAGTAAAAGAAGCCAGACAGAAAAGATCACATGTTGTGTAAATCTGTTTGTATGAAATGTCCACAATAGGCAAATCCATAGACACGAAAGCTGAGTAGTGGTTGCCAGGAAGGGGGAATGGGGTGATGAACATGTTCTGGAATTAGATAGTGGCGATGGTTATACAACATTGTGAATATACATTGAGCTGTACACTTCAAACAGATGAATTTTATATTATGTGTGAATTATATCTCAATCAAAAGCAAACATCTGGTAAGTACTGTTAGAGGAGTATACACAGAGTGGGTGGAGAGATTCAGCATATTACATAGACCAGAACTTGTGTTTTGGAGTTGGACTTTGGTTCCAAAGCTAGCTCTGCCACTTTGTGACCTTGGACAGGTTACTTAATGCCACAAAAATGAATATCATCATCAGCAAAATGGAAGATAAGAATACCTACTTCATGGGCTTGCTGTGCAAATTAGATAGGACACTGTGTAGAACACTCAGTAAGTATTCAACAAATATAGCCTTGTCTTTCTCTCTGCAACCTCTTCTTAATGCTATTTTAGGTGGAATTAATGTTGAGAGTAAAAGCAAAGCAGAGAAAAGGCCTAGCTGGTGTCTGAATGATGAGAAAGTCAATGAGGCATAAGTACAAAGGCAGTTGGAAGCAGGGGAAGGTATTTTAGAGTCAGAAAATAAAGACCCTGTAAGCCAAGGAAGGAGCTTTAGATTTAGACTTTTATTATGCAGCCCTAAATCAGCTGAAGTTTTAGGAAAAAGAGGAATGTGAAGATATTTGTTCTTTAGATGAGAACAGAGGAAAGGGTGGCCCAAAATAGCCAGGAACAGTAGCTCTGGGACCTCAGGAAAAGATGCAGATTCTTCACTTCATTAATATAGACTAAGGCCTGCATCTTAGAGGACTTGACGTGGTGTAATTGCTGAAAATGAGTTCCTAACGATTATTTGATGACAGATTTTCTATACTTAATTGCTTGCAACAGCAAGTTGGTTTTTTTAATCCTCACCTGAGGATATTTTTCCATTGATTTTTAGAGAGAGTGGAAGAAAGAGGGAAAGACAGAGAGAAACATTGATGTAAGAGAAACACATCAATTGGTTGCCTCCTGCACATGCCCCGACCAGGGCCCAGGCCAGGAAGAAGCCTGCAACCAAGGTATGTGCCTTTGACCAGAATCAAACCTGGGACCTTTTGGTCCACAGGCTGATGCTCTATCCACTGAGCCAAACAGGCTAGGGCCACCAGCAAGTATTTTGATAAAACCAAACCTTTGATGATTCCAGCAAAAGAAGGTAATTATTGTGGGAGCAGTGCAATATCCAGTCTGAGCACTGCGTGGCAAAATTGAAAGCCTTTGTTCTAATTTTGACTCAAGCAGGTTATGTAACTTGCTCTGTATTTATTTCTTTTTCAGAGAGCAAATGACAACTTTAATCTGACTTCAAAATGTTATGAAAATAAATAAACATTTGAAAGCTCTTTGAAGTTCAATGTTGGAAAATACCCTTTAAATCCAAAATTTCACTACATAAATAGACAGTAAATTATTATTCTTTTCCTGAATCAATTTTTAGTGTTCTCCCCCTCTGGTCTTGCCCTTGAACATTTCTACAATTACAAAAAACTTTCTGAATTCTTATTCTGAAAAAATGTCTCTACAGTATATTGCCGTAGGAATAAGCCCTAAATACATGCACATAGTGCATTGTGGTTATAAAACACATTGACAAATACAATCACATTTAGATTAATTGATTTCTCCCAAAAGTTCATCTGGTAAAAATTACTGTTATCTCTGCTTTAATGATAATCAACTTAGTATTCAGAGAGATTAAATGAATTGCCGAAGATCACTGGCTGGAAATGCACAGTACCAGTTCTTAAACTCAGCTTTTTAACTCCAAATTTCTAGCCTTGCCAATCTTCCTGCATTAAACTAGACAAAGATTTATACACACACACACACGCACACACACGCACACACACTTAATTACCTAAAAAATATTCCATACCTGTAACAGAGAATGGATTGCTTCTGAGCTCTTAAATATACCATATTGAGACAGAGGACATTTTTTTAATTTAATAAATCTTTATTGTTTAGATTATTACAATTGTTTCTCCTTCCCCCCCCCCCCATAGCTCCCCTCCAGCCAGTTCCCACCCCACCCTCTGCCCTTACCTGCCCGCCACTGTCCTCATTCATAGGTGTACGATTTTTGTCCAGTCTCTTGCTGCACCCCCCGTTCCTCTTTCCCCCTGAGAATTATCAGTCCACTCCCTTTCTATGCCCCTGATTCTATTATATTCACCAGTTTATTCTGTTCCTCAGATTTTTAATTCACTTGATTTTTAGGTTCACTTCTTGATAGATATGTATTTGTTGTTCATAATTTTTATATTTACCTTTTTCTTCTTCTTCCTCTTCTTAAAGAATACCTTTCAGCATTTCATATAATGCTGGTTTGGTGGTGATGAACTCCTTTAGCTTTTTCTTATCTGTGAAGCTCTTTATCTGCCCTTCAATTCTGAATGATAGCTTTGCTGGGTAGAGTAATCTTGGTTGTAGGTTATTGCTATTCATCACTTTGAATATTTCTTGCCACTCCCGTCTGGCCTGCATAGTTTCTGTTGAGAAATCAGCTGACAATTGTATGGGTGCTCCCTTGTAGGTACTTCACTGTTTTTCTCTTGCTGCTTTTAATATTCTCTCTTTCTCTTTTGCTCTTGGCATTTTAATTATGATGTGTCTTGGTGTGGTCCTCTTTGGATTCCTTTTGTTTGGGGTTCTGTGTGCTTCCTGGACTTAAAAGTCTATTTCTTTCACCATGTGGGGGAAGTTTTCAGTCATTATTTCTTCAAATAGATTTTCAGTATCTTGCTCTCTCTCTTCTTCTGGCACCCCCATAATTCTGATGTTGGTACGCTTGAAGTTGTCCCAGAGGCTTCTTACACTATCTTCAACTTTTTGGATTCTTTTTTCTTTTCCGGTTGAGTGTTTTTTGCTTCTTTGTATTTCAATTCTTTGACTTGATTCTTGTGTTCCTCTAGTCTGTTTTTGGGTCTCTGTATAATATTTTTTATTTCAGTCAGTGTATGTTTAATTTCTAGTTGGTCCTTTTTCATATCTTCGAGGGCCTCACTAAATTTATCAGCCTTTTCTAGGATATTCTTGAAAAGCCTTATAACCGTGGTTTTGAATTCTATATCCAGTCATTTGTTTTCCTCCATTTCTTTTGTTTGTGATCTGTTTCTTTGTCTCCACATTTTTGTTGCTTCCCTGAGTTGGTAGGGTAGCTTTGTGTGCTAGGTTTCCTATATGGCCCAGTGGGTCGGCCTCCCCAGTTAACCTGATGTGCACTCCTTTGTGGACTGTGTGTACAGCCTTGTTGTAGTTAAGTCTTGATTGTTGTTGGTATCACTGGGAGGAATTGACCTCCAGGCCAGTTGGCTGTGAGGATCAGCTAGCTGTGTCTATGCTGAGAGAAGTTCGGTGCTGGAGACAGCCTTATAGGATTAGACTTGCCAAATTGCAAAAGCCTCTGTGCTCAGCTTGGATGGGGTGGAGTCTCAGGGCGGAGCAGACATTCTTGGCTTCCTGTCAGCCTTGCCCTTGTGCTCGCACACCTCCAGACCCCTGCACACCATGGCTCCCCCAAGTCTCCGAGTCTCCGTGTGCCTTTCTCTCTACCTGACAGTCCAGACTCCCCCTGTATGAGCTTGGGCCCACAGGGTTTTGCCCAGAACTGGGGTTCAGTGCAGTCAGAACTGGGGTTCAGTGCAGTCGGAGGCTTCCTTCCCCCTCCCACCAGAGAAAGTCAGCAAGGCACTCAGCCGCCCTTCCTCTCTGCGTGCGTGTCTCTGTACCTCAGCCCTTTGACGATCCTCTGATTCTCTGTGAGCTTTTCTCTTTCCTTCTAGTTGTAGAATTTCCACTCAGCCAGCCTTCCTGTGGTTCTGGATGATGTCCATTCTGTCTTTTAGTTGTAGTTTTGAAATTGTTGTGCGAGGCAGCAGTTTAGGTGCTAACTTATGCCACCATCTTGGTTTCTGAGACAGAGGACATTTATTGTAACTTAAGATTTAATAGTATGGTATTAACTAAGAGAAAATTACAGCTTTTACATATTTTATTTCCATAAAACTACTTCAAATAAGTAACTCAAGCATTTCTAAAAAATATGTCAATGTTACAAAATTACTTGAATAAAGTTCTATATATGTTAAGTCATCCTAACAGAAATCATTTTTCAATCAATATATATTGTACTATGCTTAGTATAGTATATAGTGTATTTAAAATACCACATAGCAATAATAGTTTATCCTTCAGCTGAAGAATTTAATCAGGAAATAAACCTTCATAATACTTAAACTAGGTTAAAATGTATTAAATATGCTTTTAGGGATATATTTTATGATATTTTGGCATCTTGGTGGTATTACTGATAGAACAAAGACTGCCTCTCCTGGAGCTAACTGACCTCTAGAAATAGCAAATGACCCCTGTGATTGTGCTTTTCATATAAAAACCAACCAATCCAAAACTCATGTCCCCAACCACCTCCTTTAGGTAACTCTCATACATCAAGCCAATATTTTCTGCTGCCCTAAATCACCCCAGGGCACTTGACAACTAGATACCACCCCTATGGATCAGAGTCTGCCAACATTATTCAAAACATCCTATCCCAAATTTGCTCAAACATTCTTTTTTCCCCCTCTCTTTTTTCTTTATTTTTGTTTTTATCTATCTATCTATCTATCTATCTATCTATCTATCTATCTATCTTTATTTATTTATTATGTTTTAAAATCTTTATTGTTGCAAGTATTACAGATGTCCCTCCTTTTTCTTCCCATTGCCCCCCACTACCCAGTTCCTGCCCTGCCTCAGGCCTTTGCCACCCCCCTTCCCTCTGAGATTCGTCAGTTTGTTTTATGTTTCCATGCCTCTAATTCTATTTTATTCATCAGTTTATTTTGTTCATTAGATTTCTTGTTTATTTATTTTGATTTTTAGATTCAGTTGTTGATAGATATGTATTTATTGTTCGTATTTTTTTATTATCGTTTCTTCTTCTTCTTCTTCTTCTCCTTCTTCTTCTTCTTCTTCTTCTTCTTCTTCTTCTTCTCTTCTTCTTCTTCTTCTTCTTCTTTGTCGTCGTCGTCGTCGTCAAGAACATGCTTCAATTTTTCATGCAGTATTGGTTTGGTGGTGATGAACTCCTTTAGCTTCTTCTGACCTTCAATTCTAAATTATAGCTTTGCTGGGTAGAGTAATCTTGGTTGTAGGTCCTTGCTATTCATCACTTAGAATATTTCTTGCCACTCCCTTCTGGCCTGCAAAGTTTCTGTTGAAAAATCAGATGACAGTCATATAGGAGCTCCCTTGTAGGTAACTAACTGCTTTTCTCTTACTGCTTTTAAGATTCTCTCTTTGTCTTTTGCCCTTGGAATTTTAATTATGATGTGTCGTGGTGTGGTCCTCTTTGGGTTTCTCTTGTTTGGGACTTTCTGTGCGTCCTGGACTTGTAAGTCCATTTCTTTCACCAGGTAGGGAAAGTTTTCTATCATTATTTCTTCAAATAGGTTGTTAATATCTTGCTCTCTCTTCTCCTTTTGGAACCCCCATAATTAAAATGTTGGTACGCTTGAAGTTGTCTCAGAGGCTCCTTACACTATCTTCATATTTTTGGACTCTTGTTTCTTTTTGTTCTTCTGATTGAGTGTTTTTTGCTTCCTCATATTCCAAATCGTTGATTTGATTCTCAGAATTCTCTACTCTATTGTTGAATCACTGTAAGTTATTCTTTATTTCAGTTAGTGTATGTTTAATTTCTGACTGGTCTTTTCTTATGTCTTTGATATTCTCACTAAGATCCTTGGATATCTCACTAAGTCCCTTGAATCTCTCATTAAGGCCCTTGAAGCTCTCAGTAAGATTCTTGAGTAATCTTATAACCATTGTTTTGAACTCTGTATCTAGTAGCTTGCTTGTTCCCATTTTTTTCATTGTAACCTGTTTTTTGTCTCCACAGTTTGGCTTCCTGTGTTTATTTCTATGTATTAGCTAGAGCTGTTATGTCTCCTGGATTTGGTAGAGTGGCCTTGTGTAATAGGTATCCTGTAGGGCCCAGTAGCTCAGCCTCCCCAGTCACCTGAGCTGGGAACTCTAGGTGTGCCCCTTGTGTGCATAGTCTTGTTGTAGTTAAGCCTTTGATTGGTGTCACTGGGAGGAACTGGTGTCAATGGGAGGAATTGGTGTCAATGGGAGGAATTGGTCTCCAGGCCAATTGTCTGTGAGGACCAGCTGAGTCTAGAATGGAAGAGCTGCTAAGCATGAGACACTGCTAAGAAGTAGGACTTGCTTCAGTGGGGCTTTGGTGCTTACTGAGACTGCCCCTTGAGTGTGCTGCTTGTGGATGTATAGAATTGTAATTTGGTATGGTCTGAAGCTGTTCACTGGGCCACTGGCTCTGGGGCCTTCCCAGAGATGCAAAGTCAGCCACTGCCTGGGCCACCTGGCAGGAGCTACAGAGAGATCTGCAGATGGCTGCTATTTTTATTGGGCTAGGAAGTGTCCAGGTGAGGCCCAGCTCTGAGGCAAGGCAGGCTGGTGCTGGTTGTTGGACCTTTAATTGATACTGTTTGGGGCAGGGGTCCTCAAACTTTTTAAACAGGGGGCCAGTTCACTGTCCCTCAGACCGTTGGAGGGCCAGACTATAGTTTAAAAAAAACACTATGAACAAATTCCTATGCGCATTGCGGGCCCGGGACGAGTCGGCTGCTAAGCAGGACAGGCAGCGGCACCCGGCGGGCTGGATAAATGTCCTTGGCGGGCTGCATGTGGCCCACGGGCCGTAGTTTGGGGACCCCTGGTTTGGGGCATGCTGACTCCAGATGCTGCTTGTTTAAGAGATTTTAGCAAAGTTTGAAGCCTGTGCCAGCACAGGCCACTCATATGGAAAAGCAGCTGCAAACAGCTTGGTTGGGGCTGCAAATTGGATGGGGCAGAGTCTCAGAGAATCACCAGGGCATAACAGACAGTGTGGGCCATGCTGATGGAAACTCAGATATGGCTGCCAGTCAGCACTGCAATGAGGAAGGTCCCAGCACAGGAACAATGACCCTTGCAAGCACCCCTGTCTGAGAGAAAGCCACCCCCAAGTTCTTGCCTCAATGCCAAACAGTCCAGTTCTTCCCCTGGGTTCCCCCAAAGTCACTGCCTGGCACTGGAGCTCAGAGGAATTGGGACTGTGTATGTTTGTATGCAGGCCCTTTAAAAGGAACACCTGGGACTCCACACCCCCCGTGTCACTCAGCCACAATCTCTGCTGTTTTTTAATATATTTTTTATTGATTTCAGAGAGGAAGAGAGCAGGAGAGAAACATCAATGATGAGAGAGAATTATCAGTTGGCTGCCTCCTGCACACCCAACACTGGAGATGGAGCCCACAACCTGGGCATGTGCCCTTGATTGGAGTTGAACCCAGGACCCTTCAGTCCATAGGCTGATGCTCTATCCACTGAGCCAAACCAGTCAGAGCATCCCCACTGGTTTTTACAGCCCGATGTTATAGGGACTTCTCTTCCCAGCTCTGGAACCCTGGGCTGGGGGTCTGGTGTGGAGTTGGGACCTCCTACTTCTCATGGGAGGCCTTGGAGATATCCTTCCTGATTAAAGAAATGCCACACATGTGGTGATGGATTATTTTGCAAAATATACATATAGCGAATCATTATGTTGTACACCTGAAACTAATATAATATTACATGTCTTTTATATCTCAACTAGAGGCCTGGTGCACAAATTCATGCACGGGTGGGGTCCCTCAGACTGGCCGGCGATTGGGGCCATCTTGCCCAGTCCCAATCAGGGCCGATAAGGGCCAGCCGGTTGGGGGGAGGGACCACAGGAGGTTGGCTGTGGGAGCGCCCTGACCACCAGGGGGCAGCTTCTGCATTGAGGATCTGCTCCCTGGTGGTCAATGTGAGTCATAGCGACCGGTTGACCCGTCGTTTGGTCATTCGGTTGTTCGGTTGCTTAGGCTTTTATATATATAGATAGAAAGAAAGGAGGGAAGGAAGAAAGAAAGGAGGGAAAGAAGGAAGGAAATAAAGAAGAAAAGAAAGAAAGGAAGGAAGGAAGAAAGACAAAAAGATCCTGATGCCCAGGATGCCACCCTGAGGTTGTTTCAATTAGTATGGGATGCTCCCCTAACACCACCAAAATAGCTTATAAAAGCTCTCCAGGTGATTCACATGTGTAGTCAGAGTTAACTGCCACTGATGTCAGAACCATTTTTTCTACTTATAGGCTAAATCAAATTCGTTTTTTTGTTTGTTTGTTTGTTTGGTAAGGCAAATATCTTTACTCTTGCAGGAGGGTGTGCATGCACATGATCTGGAAGCACACGCACCTAAATCAAATTCTAAAACCTCATGAAACTAACTCACTTTTATGTAATTATTTTTCAAACATTTTAGGATTCCAGGAATATAAAACAGTAAAATGTTCATTTAGAATGACAGAATGCAAAAGTCAAAGAGAAAAAAATTAAGAGAACAATTCCACTTATAATAGCAACGAAAAGACTAAAATACTTAGGAATTAAAGGGAAACAAGGAACTATACTTGCAATGTATGGGAAAGAATATTTCAGAGTTTTATGGAAGGCCCTAAGGTAAGCAAAGTTTGGCATGTTTGAGGAATTGAAAGAAAACTATGACACTGACATGGAAAGATAATTAAGAGAAAAGGTTGCCAAAGGGTATGTATAGTCCAATACCATTTTGATAAAAGAGATACATACACTTATATGTATGTCAGTACATGGAAAATCAAGGAGGATTTGCAATGGGGTGTTAATAATTATTATTTTGGGGCATGGAAAGAGTGAGTGGATTGTAGTGGACTGTCACTTTCTACTTCGTATATGTTCTTGCATTATTTAAATTTTTGCACAAATTTGTATTTAGGATTGACTACAGCTAAATATTAAAATTAAATTCTGTATCTTTGTATCCCTCTGTTAAATAACTTTCTCAACTTTTCAGCCCTGTTCTAGCTTGCATGTTTCATAATGTATTTTGTTCTGCCTTCTGTTGTCTCAGGCATTTTATGTATTTTTGAGAGACTTATCTATCATAAATAGAACATTACAATTAAGATTTAATGTCAAACTGATATGACAGTTTATTTTTATACATTAGGAGCATACAGGGAAAAATCTGTTCCCTGATACTGAAACTAATATAATAAAAGGGTAATATGAAATAGACCGAACAGCAGAACAACTGAACAACCAATCAAAGTGTACTATACTAATGATATGCTAAGGCTGCTCAACCACTCACTATGACGTGCACTGACCACCAGGGGGTAGATGCTCTGACTGGTAGGTTAGCTTGCTGCTGGGGTCCGGCAGATTGGGACTGAACGAGATGGGCTGGACATGCCCTGGAGCCCTCCCACTGTCCCTCCCTGACCCCCTCCCTGCACCAGTTCGTGCACCAGTGGGGTCCCTTAGCCTGGCCTGCAACCCTCTTGCAATCTGGGACCCCTTGGGGGATGTCGGAGAGCCTGTTTCAGCCCAATCCGGCGGGCCACTCCCCTTGGGAGGGCGCCAGACGCAGGGCTCATGGCTGGTGAGCACTGCTGTGGTAGTGCGAGCCTCTCCTGATCGGAACTGATTGGGAGTGAGCCCATGGCAGGCATAGTGGGACCAAGATGAGTGGGAGCAGCAGGTAGGAGCTGCAGGCGGCATTGGACTGTGGGTTTCGTCCCAATCCCTGTAGGCCACCCAGAGGGACCCCACTGGGGCACGAATTCATGCACTAGGCCTCTAGTATATTTTATAATATAGCAAATGCAAGTTTAAAAAATGTATAATGCTAACTTGAAAAAGTAAGAACTGCCCTATAATTTAAAAAAAGCATAGCCTTTGGAAATAGGGTAGGAGGATTATTTTCCTTTACTTAAAGCATAATAATATGGGGCAAAATAACAACAAAAAGGGTGAGCATTTATTATGTTCTACTGTTTATATACATTATTTCAATTTGTATTTAACTTCAACAAAACTTTGTGGCAAATATTATCCCTATTTTTCAGATCAGAAACCTGGGGATTCTGATCTGATTTAGATTAGAGGTGCTAAGTAACTTCATTCATTCAAAGTCCATTTAATGAGCACTTAATTTTTTAAAAAAATATATCTTAATTTGATTTCAGAGAGGAAGGGAGAGAGAAAGAAAGATAGAAACATCAATGATGAGAGAGAATCATTGATTGGCTGCCTCTTACACATCCCCCACTGGGGATCAAGCTCGCAACCCAGGCATATACCTTTGACCGAAATTGATCAGGGACCCTTCAGTCCGCAGGCTGATGCTCTATCCACTGAGCCAAACCAGCTAGAGCAGCACTTAATGTTTTAAGAACTGGGAATACAGTGCACAAAATGCGGAGCTCACAACCTGGAGGTTGATGGGAGAACTTAATAAATCAATCAATACGTACATAACGTAATGTCTGGTGCATTGCAGTATTATGAAGAAAAGTGAAGTGGGATAGGGAAAGGAAGTGATGAGAAGGCCATATTAAGGTAGGTGGTGGGGAGTGCTCTCTGAGAAGGTATGTGAGCAGAGCCCTGAAAGAAGTGAGGAAGTGAGATCTGGGGAATAGTAGGAGCAAAAAAATAAAAAGAAAAAAAAAAAAAAGAAAAGAAAAAGCAAGGAGGCCAGTGTGGCTGAAGCAATGAGCAACGCAAAACTCGGCTCTCTGCTAAGCGTGATGGGAAGCCACTGGAGGATTTGAGCAGTGATGTGGTCAGATTTATAGTTTTAAAAGCTTACTTAGGCTGCTGACTGGAGAACAGACTATAAAGAAAAACAAGAGTAGAAGCAGGATGACCTGTCAGGAGCCGATTATAGTGGTCCAGGAGAGAGATGCCGGGCCTAGGCTGAAAACAGTGGAGGTGGTGAGAGGTGTCACCTTCAGTCTGTATTTTGATGATTTCATGCATGTTCATGGTAGTGTGGGCAGAGATAAGGTTATATTTTGAAGGGGGAGCAGACAGGATTGCAAAAGGTCACACAGCTAGGGAGTGGAAGAGCCAGGATTCATAGCTAAGAGTGTCTGATTCTAAAGCCTTGCTTATAACAACTCTTCTAGGCTGCCATAATGCTAAGCAAACATTAAGCATAAAAGCAGAGTGAAAGTGAAAGTACATAACGTCTCCAAGTGTTTATTGAGCACCTCCGCGCTTGAAGGCTTTACGGCACAAGGCAAAACACTCTGGACTGGGTGGATAGGAGATCAGAATCCAGATTCTTCTTTCGCCATAGATTCTTCCTCAGTGTGGGTCACATGATGTCTAAAGGCCCTTCCAGCTTTAATGTTCAGTGTTGCTACTATTCAGCACCTGGGGAAATACAGCTGACTGTGTACAGTGCCGCCCACAAGTATACAAGGAAGATAAGACTGATAAGCATATGATTAACCTCCTGAGAGGTGGCAGGCCTAGAGACTGTCTTTTCAGTTTCAATACTATTTGGTTTAGTAACAGCATTTTGTTTTGGTATTATTACTTTCAAGGAAAAGACAAAGTAAGTCTGTACATGATCTCATTCAATTTACAGGGTACACTAGAATTTCATGCAATATCCATCCAAATATTCAAGCATTATTCCCTCAACAAGCATTTAAAACCTATTGAGTATTAGGCATACTCAATAGCATTTATTGAGCAAATATAGGTGAAGGAAGACCGAGGACTTTACATGTTGCTTTCTAGGATTTTACAACAATCTTTAGGGTGTTGTTGTCCCCCTCCCCCGCTTTTTCCACATGATAAAACTAAACCTGGCTTGCACTTCCTCTTCGGAGGCCCACGCAACGCGGAGGACAGGGGCGTTCTGAGAGCGCAACCACCGCCCCCATGAGCCTTCTCAACAAGCCCAAGGGTGAGATGACCACGGAGGAGCTGCAGAAGCGGGAGGAGGAAGAGTTTAACTCGGACTCACTCTCCGTGCTCACGCAGTCAGTCAAGAACAACACCCAGGTGCTCATCAACTGTCGCAACAACAAGAAGCTCCTGGACCGGGTGAAGGCTTTTGACATGCACTGCCACATGGTGCTGGAGAATGTGACGGAGATGTGGCCCGAGGTCCCCAAGAGGGGCAAGAGCAAGAAGAAGTCCAAGCCAGTGAACAAGGACCGCTGCATCTCCAAGATGTTCCTTCGTGGGGACTGGGTCATTGTGGGCCTGCGGAACCCACTCATCGCTGGCAAGTAGGGGCTTGCTCCCTGCTTGGCACCAGGCCTCTTGGGCACCAGGACTGCCAGCTGTGTTTTGTAGGCATTACTCTGCAGTAGACAGGCTGATCAGTGACACAGAATAGAGGTCAGCAAACATTGTCTGTAAAGGGCCAGATAGTAAGTAGATCAATATAGTGTCTGTGGCAACTACTCCGTTCTGCCCTTGTAGCACAAAAGCAGCCAGTGACAATACATAAAAGAACAAACATGAATGTGTTCTAATAGACTTTATTTATGGATACTGAAATTTAAATTTCGCATAATTTCCACTTGTCACAAAATAGTATTCTTCTTTTGATTCCCCAATTATTAAGAAAATGTAAAAACCATTATTAGCTTGATTGCTGTACAAAAACAAGAAGCAGTCTGTATTTGGCCTGTGGGCTTGTGTTACTCAGTTTGGGCTTATGAGATTGTGATCCTATCTAATAAAAGAGTAATATAAAATTGACCGTAACTCCGCTACACCCACAAGCCACGCCCACCAGCCAATCAGGAGCAAGTATGCAAATTAACCCAACCAAGATGGCTGCGGCCATGGAGCTGCAGCAAGCAGGAGGCTTGGGTTTCCCCGGCAATGGAGGAAGCCAAGCTTCCCTTCCGCCCTGGCTGGCCCAGGCCTACACTCAAGGCTACAAAGTTTCAATTATAGAAGATAAATAAATCCCAACAAAAATGGCGGCAGCCATGGAGCTAGAGAGAGCAGGAGACTTGAGTTGCCCCCAGCGATGGAGGAAGCCAAGCTCCTGCAGCCCTGGCCTGCCTTGGCCTCCGCTACAAAGTTTCAATTATAGAAGATAAATACATCCCAACAAAAATGGCTGCGGCCACAGAGCAAGCAGGAGGCTTGGCTCCGCTCAAGGCTACAAAGTTTCAATTATAGAAGATAAATAAACCCCAGATACCAGGGCCTCCGCTTGGGTCACCAGGGGACGTGGCCGGCCTGCAAACCACCACAGGCCCCTCGCCCAGGCCACCCCACGCCCTAAGGGAACCCCCACCCTGATCCGGGACACCCTTCAGGGCAAACCAGCTGGCCCCCACCCATGCACCAGGCCTCCATCCTATCTCATAAAAGAGTAATATGCAAATTGACCATCACTCCAACACAAAAGATGGCTGCCAGCATGTGGTCAAAAATGGCTGCCCCCATGTGGACACAAGATGGCCACCACAAGATGGCCAGCAGGGGAGGGCAGTTGGGAGGGACCAGGTCTGCAAGGGAGGGCAGTTGTGGGCGATCAGGCCAGCAGGGGAGGGCAGTTGGGAGAGACCAGGCCTGCAAGGGAGGGCAGTTGCGGGCGATCAAGCCTGCAGAGGAGGGCAGTTAGGGGTGACCAGGCTGGCAGAGCAGGGAAGTTGGGGGCAACTGGGCCAGCAGGGAAGAGCAGTTAGGGGCAATCAGGCTGGCAGGGGAGCAGTTAGGCATCAATCAGGCTGGCAGGGGAGTGGTTAGGGGGTGATCAGGCTGGCAGGCAGAAGCGGTTAGGGGCAATCAGGAAGGCAAGCAGGCAAGCAGTTGGGAGCCAACAGTCCTGGATTGGGCCTAAATGGGCAGTCGGACATCCCTTGAGGGGTCCCAGATTGGAGAGGGTGCAGGCTGGGCTGAGGGACACACCCCCCGTGCACGAATTTCATGCACTTGGCCTCTAGTTTATAATAAGAAATATATATTAGGTCTTTGACCCCATTCCTGGCACAGAGTTCCTTAAACCCTTGTAATTCTCTCTTCTCAAGGGAGGGGAGAAGAACTGGAAGTTGAATCAATTACTACCAATAGCCAATGATTTACTCAATCATAATTATGCAATGGAGCCTTTTTAAACACTCAAAAGAGAGTTTATAGAGTTTCTGCGTCAGTGAACCCATGGGGGTGCTGGGAGAGTGAGGTGCCTGAAGAGGGTGCAGAGCTTGCCCAATGAGTCTCTTCCATCTGGCTGTGCTTGGCAGGAAGGGACTTTTCACACTCATCTTTATGTTTCATCCTGCCTCATCGGAGTTCCTATATATCTATATTTATATAATTTATTAATAAACCACATTAGCAAATTAGTGGCCACTCCTGCTTGTTCCCTGTGGTATTCTAATTTGCAACCCCCTACTAAGTGCTCAGCACATTCATGTGGAAGACATAGGATAATCAGGATGATTCCTTAACCACCCACCACACCAGCATCCTGAACACTATCTTTGAGATAGAGAAACTGCTGGTTCAGACCCCCAAACGCCAATTTGCCCTAGGAAACAAGCCTTGCAGCCACCAAGGCATTTCCTTTCCCTCTGAGACCTTAGCATCCGATCCTCCTGGTTTTGTTTTCATCTCACTCTGCAGTTTGCACAGGCTTTAGCATACTTTATATGTTCTTCAGATTTTTAATTTAACAGTTGGAAGCAGAACTTTTCTTATCTTAGTTACAGACCCCTCTCCAAGAGGAAGAAGACCCTAAGCAAGAGAAAGCCAGGAGTTGGAGAGGAGACACTTTAGTATTTAATTTGGGGAAACCTCGTCCATTCCCAGAGATAGCAGAGCCTGAGTTTGCAGAGGGGAGGGGTGTGTGTGTGGGGGGGCCGCTGGAAGCCGACGACCCCACGTGACCCTGGGGGCCCGGGGTTGGGTCGACCCCGCCCCTCTGCCTGCTGCCGCCGCCGGGGGGCGCATGCGCAGCCCGAGTTAGTGATGGAGGAGAGAAGATGGCGGAAGCGGAGTGAGTGACTCGCTGGTGACTGATGTCGTAACCGGGGGGCGAATGGGGGCAGCGACACGTCCTCCGAGGGGAAAGCTCAGGGCTCTTTCGCGGGCAGTGCGGGGAAAGGGAGACCCGAGGGCTTCCTCTTCGTGGAGGAGCCCGCTCGGCCCGTGTCCGGGGGGCGGAGGCGACCTGTAAGGGTCCAGTTGCCTCCAGGCGGAAGCGCCCCTTCCGCCAACTGGTCCTGGATCAGCGGGCCCCTGCACTCAGGGTCACCCCCGGGACCCCGGCCACTGGGATGAAGCCCTGTGGGCCTCTCAGGCGCTGTCATCCCTGCAAGTGGGCCCCGCGGGCAGTCTGGTGACCGTGCGTGCGCCGGGGCCCGCGGAGGCTGGGCAGGGCTGGGCGGGCACTGCCAGGCCTGCTTCGCGGTCCCCTCTTTCCCGCTCCCGCGCCACCCCACTCGGCTTCTGTGGGAAACCCCGAGACGTGGGGGTGCTCACCGCCCTCCCCCGGGAGGCGCGGAGGAGTTGTCCCAGCGCCGGCCTCATAGCGGCGGGGCTTCTTTGGGGCTGGCCAGGCTGAAAACCCCCTGGAAGGGAAGCTCTTCCCCTCGGTTCTCCGGCTGCAGGGCTGCTGCCTCCCTGGAGGACCACGTTCTCGTGTGGCGGTGTGGTGGTATGCTTAGTTAGAGACGCAAACTTAGTCTGTCCTGGGTAGGCCTCTTGGGCACCAGGACCGCCGGCTGTGTTTTGTAGGCATTATTCTGCAATAGACGGTGGAGTTAAAAAATTGTTCTTTTGTGCCAGGTCTGCAAATGCATTTCAGTGGTTTGGCCGGTTCCACTCACCGATGTGTAGAATTGTGCCTACAATTTGGATTCTCTGTGACCATGTTTGGTTAGTTACTGAACTGCTTGCCCCAGGGTTCGGGATTGAGGGTATGGTTGAGCGGAATAGCACTCTAAAGGGAGCAGAATTTAAGCTGTTTCTGCGCAGCACTAGTACGAGGTTCGGAAGTGGTATTGACAGCCAGTAATTTGGAAAAAGTTTACCTTATCGACCACAAAAATGTTACATTGTTGAACAGTTACCATAAGATGCTTTGATTTGTTTATTGGAATGCAGTGTGAAAAACTTAAAAAAGCCAACAGAGAAGCGTAAGGATGTAAGAGTCATTTACTAATCAGAAAAGTAAGTGTAGTCAGCTTTTTCCCATTCACTTTTCCTCTTATTAAATCGAGATTTTAAAAAAACATTTGATTCTTTGGAGAGCATATAAATATTATTTACATAAAGGATATAAAGGAGAAAGAAAACTTGTACATTAAAGGACATTATATGGGAATAGTGTATGGGTACACAATTAGTGCCAAATTCCTTTGTCTTTTCCTGAAGTAGAAAGTGTTCTTATTACATACATTCTTGTTAGTGCTGCTAATGTGAGGTCCGCCAGATTTTGTTTCTGGGAAGAAAAGATGGGAAATAAGGGCAGATAAAGCAAGTATACTCTCTGTGCTTTTCACCATTGTGGTGCATTTTTCACCGCACACAAAACCTACTTGAAGTTCTAGTTTCTAACAATATTGAGGCCCTTAGAATTGACTTAAAATGTTCGAATTTATTCAGATACAAATTCTGTATTTAGTAGAACTTTATACAACAGCGAAGTGAGTTCATAATATTAGAGGGGAAAAAATGAGAAAGTCTTGTATGTACTTTACTGTCCATACCTGAGGCAAGTGACATAATTATGCTCTTTTAAATTTTAGGACAATTCTTTGTGAAAAAGAGATTTTGGTAAGGAAGTGGGGGAATTGTTGTCAGCTCTTCTCTATCTGGTCAGAGTAATCTGCTTATAAGTATAACTCATTATACTTTTTAGATGTAGTAAGATTAATTAGGGAAAAAGCTAGTGTGATTTTTTATTAATTAACTTATTTTCTAAAAGAACTTATTTTTAAAGCAAGTATATATGGTAACCAAAAATTAAACTAATTAGCACAGGCCCTTAGGCACCCTATTTTAATGTATAGATAAGAATGATTTGACAAAAAAAAAAAAAAAAAAAGAGCAAGATTTGAACTTGTAGTTAGTATGGTCAGAAGAATGTAAATATATATTTTAAATTCCCTGATGTTGCTTTAGTTTTTATTTTCCTAGGTAGTTTAGTATTCACTCATCACCTGTTTTGGTTTCAGAATACTCATCTTCTTTCAATAATGAAAATAAATTTTCATTATTGAAAGAAGATGGCTTTATCTGTGTTACATATCCCGAATAATTTGAATTCAAATTTAGTTAGTATTAAGTATTAAATGTGCTATATATTTGTGAAGTATTTTTTCTTTCCAGGTGTTTATGGTGACTGTGTGCTATCTGTGTTTTGAGGACCTTCTTAGAAATTTAGACTTGATAATTTCTTTGGAATGATTAAATATTCTTTAAAACCCGTAAGATAATGCTTTTGCCAGTACAAACCCTTTGTGTTATCTGCCAGATTTAAGGACCATAGTACAGCTATGGATAGTGAACCAAACCCTGGAACATCTTCTGTGTCGACAACAACCAGTAGCACTACCACTACCACCATCACCACTTCCTCCTCTCGAATGCAGCAACCACAGATCTCAGTCTACAGTGGCTCAGACCGACATGCTGTACAGGTATTTCAGTTATAAAGATGGGTAGGCTAAGACTTAGGATGTCATTATTTTTGCTTATGCCAGATTTTGTTTCATATCCAATGAATTATATGATATCCTCTAAATAAGTACAGTTATAATTATTAATGTTCAAAACACTCAAAAAGTTATTTAATAATTATTCTGTTGAGAGGGCTTACATTTGTCAGAGTGTACCTTTTTTTAAAAAAAGCCTTTATTGTTGAAAGTATTACATAGGTTCTCTTTTGCCCCCCATTTAACCTCTTCCAGTCCGTCCCTATCCCCCGCAAACCCCCTCCCACCCCCGAGTGTAGCTTTTAAAATATGTAAGGAAAATTATAATTAGAAGGTGTCTAGCTGCTGCTGCAGTATGGAGATTTCAATCTAGAGCCCCAACATGCAGAATGGCTCTAGGTTTTTTTTGTTTGTTATTTTATATTTGAACCCATAATATAGACTTAGGGAGATCTATTCAGGTCTGTAGATGTGTTAAGAGGTTCATTTTAAACCTAAGAACCCTAAGGAGAAGGATTCATTCTAAAGCTCTTAGGGGCAGAGGTGGAAAGGAATATCTAAGGAGGAAAAATCTTGGGCTCTTCACTTAGTTGAGAAAGTTAAATTTACTTGGTTAACCTTTATAATAATGGAAGTTGAGGCAATATGGTATTGCATAAAAAGGACATGGGCATTGCAGTCTGACATGCTTTTTGTTTGAATTTTACTTTCTCATTAGTACTTATATAATCTTGGGTGAGAGGCATAATAGCCTCAGGAAACAGTAAAATGAGGATGAGACTATCACTTTATTAGTTATTATGAGGATTAAAGGAAGCATCTAGAACTGTGTGGGCACATTAGATGTACCCAGTACGTAATAATAGCTAACATTTATTGAACAGTTTCTATGGGCCAAGCATTTGATAAATGTTTTGCATGGATTATTAGATACTATTATTATCTCCGTTTTATAAATGGGAAAACTGATGTTTTATTAGTAAGTAGGCTAACTTTCCTAAACTCATAAAGCTAGTCGGTTCTCTGATTCTAGAGTTGCGCTCTTAACCACTCTTTGAGTTCTTATTTTTTTCCATTATACTTGCTTATTTTCTCTAGAATCCCCTAAATTGCATTCTATGTTGAAAATAACTTTGCAACATAGTCCTCTTCCTATTCATTTTTCTAGAGTGGATACCCCAGTATAATGACTATTTAACTATTGTATGGTTTAGGATTCTGAAGTTACCTTGGGTGGAATCAGAATTGTTGGAGACCCAGTCAGTTAAAAAATTCAAACTGGAATGCAGAATGTGTTTTTAATGTTCTTCATCTTTCTCTGAGGCAAGGGATCTTTGAACATACAGATGATGTGATATTTTAATATGCCATTTTGTTCTCTAGTTTTTACCTGAGCTGGATGTGTTAATAAAAAATAGTGTTATGTATAGCATAGGGAATATAGTCAATATTACCATAATAACTTTGTATAGTGTGATCACCTCATAAGGTATATAGATGTTGAATCACTGTGTTGTACACCTGGAAGTATTATATTAATACTTTAATAAAAATTTTTAAAGTGTTACTGGAGATATATAGATATAGATATATCTCACAAATAGCACTAACACTAGTTTGCATGATATTCTAGAATTGCTTCCCCTAAAATACCATCAAATCAATATTTATTGAACTACCTAAGTAGTTCTTTAATACGTTCAGCTTTCTTTTTTCAGTCCTTTGAATGTTCTTTATCATCCTTATTCCTTTAGAGCAGGGGTGTGGAACCTTTTTCTGCCAAGGGCCATTTGGATATTTATAACATCACTAGAGGCCCGGTGCACGAAATTCATGCACTCACGGGGGGGGGGGGGGGTGTGGTGGTGTCCCTCAGCTCGGCCTGCGCCCTCTCACAGTCAGACATCCCCCGAGGGCTCCCGGACTGCAAGAGGGCACAGGTCAGGCTGAGAGGACCCCTCCCCCCCCCTTCCAGTGCAGGAATTTCATGCCCTGGGCCTCTAGTACTGTTATAATCCTAAATTACTTGATGCTGGGCTATAGTCCTCTGCAACTAGCGGTCAAAAGACTACATTGTTATTGTAACAGAAGTCTGTAGAAGGTTTAGCAATCTGGAGTTGGAGAAATGAGATATGAACAAGTGAAAGTAAACAACACAAGGAAATATGCTTTCTTGGAATTTTGTGGTTCAGGGTGTCCTGACTCATACCCTAAAGCTGAAGGATATGGCTCTATTACTCCCTTATCTCTCTGGTTTGATGCTGCTGTTAGAGTTAGTTCTATGCTGTTCAGAGTCACAGTGGGCATGATGTGACTTTGGGATGTGGTTGCAGAGGACTGCCATAGTCTGACTTACTGGTTTGGGCAGATAAAGAATTTTTCTCTGTTAATAGAATGTTTGTCTTTTCTGTGTTTATCTATTTATGAAGTTTCAGGCTCAGATTTTATATTATACTAATAAATATTTTCAGTAACACTTTTATAGGAATTATTTTAGTAAGAATAGTTTTATTCTATTGTTGAAACCATCGAAACATGGAATCTAACATTTAAAAAACATTTATAAATGTTTGAAAAATTACATTTGAAAGGTAATTAGTAATTTTCTAAAAAGTAAATTGCTTTATAATTTTATGATTATGAATATAATACTACTCATTCTAAGTTTTTTCAGTCATTTAAAGAAAAATAGAGCCTTAACTGGTTTGGCTCAGTGGATAGAGCATCAGCCTGTGGACTGAAGAGTCCCAGGTTCGATTATTGTCAAGGGCACATGTGGGCTCCAGTAAAGGGCATACAGGAGGCAGTTGATCCATGATTTTTCTCTCGTCATTGATGTTTCTATCTCTCTTCCCTCTCCCTTCCTCTCTGAAATCAATAATAATATATTAAAAAAAGAAAAAAAAAAAAGTACAAACGAGAAAGTAAAAATCACCTTTAATCCAGTTTGGTAGTGTTTTAACATTTCCTGAATATTCTTTCAAAACTTTTATAGCCATAGCTGGTTTGGTTCAGTGGACAGAGCATCGGCCTGTGGACTGAAGGGTCCCGGGTTTGATTCTGGTTTGGGGCGCATGCCCGGGTTGTGGGCTCGATCCCCAGTGTGGGGAGTGCAGGAGGCAGCCGATCAGTGATTCTCTCTCATCCATTGATGTTTCTATCTCTCTCTCCCTCTCCCTCTCTCTCTGAAATCAATAAAAAAGTTTTTTTAAAAAGTATTATAAAAAAACACAAACTTTTAATATAAAAAGGCATTTTACTCTATACACTATTTAGTAGCCTGCTTTTTTCACCTTATGATGTATTTGGGAATTCTTTTTGTTAATTAATGTAGATATACTAGTATGTGCTGTGTCGTACAGTAGCTACTAGCTTATGTGGCTATTTATATTTAAATTAAAATGAAGTAAAATTAAAAACTCAATTCCTTAGTTGCACTGGTCACGTTGTAAGTGCTCAGGAGACACATGTGGCTAGTGGCTACTATATTGGGCAGCAGGAGACACATGTGGTTAGTGGCTACTATATTGGGCAGCACTGCTTTGCATTACTATTTGTAATGGCTGCAGGGTTATACATATTCTTTCCTATACCCAAGCCCTGAATTCTACCAATTTTTATTCAAAATGCTTATACCAATTTACATTTTTATGATCATTTATGAGAGTACCTGTTTCCTCAGTTAGTAGTATTCTTTTAAATCTTTATCCATCTGAAAGTTGGAAAATAATATCCTGTTTTAATTTGTAATTTTTGTCTGCTAATGGGATTGAAGATCTTTTCAAATGGTTGTTTGGATCTTTTTTCTTTTGTGAATTGACTATACGGGGTAGTTTTAATTTGTACGGATTTAATTTGTGCAATCCTAGTGATGTGTAATTAGGAGAGAACTGTGTTAATAAGCTTATGACATTGAATATTCAAGTAGTAAAATTTTAAACTGTCACTTTTTTAATACTTTATTTTATGGTTAAGATTATGGTTTGACATTGGTTCAATTGACTTATCACAGGTAATTCAACAGGCATTGCATCGCCCCTCCAGCTCAGCTGCTCAGTACCTTCAGCAAATGTATGCAGCTCAACAGCAGCACTTAATGCTGCACACTGCAGCTCTTCAGCAGCAGCACTTAAGCAGCTCCCAGCTTCAGAGCCTTGCTGCCGTTCAGGTGAGAGTGGAATAAATGAAAAATTATGAGGCCTAAGTTGACATTATTTGCAGAAAATAAATGAATTGGGTATTATTTCAGAGTTCTCAGATGTTTTGTGATAATTTTTTATTAGGGAATTATAATAGGCTGCCAAATGGAAGTTAATTTAAAAAAATAATGGATATGTTTTATATATTACTTTGTTGCTAACTTTTTGTTCCACTGCTTTTTATCTACATTGCAGGATTGCTACACTAGTGTCATGATTTTGCATGTAAAATTTTAGGTATAACAATGAATACTTAGGATTACGTGAATTATATTTACAATTTAACAAAAAAAGTTTTTTTTCCAGTATGCAAGTAATTCACACTATTGAGAAAAATCAAACGGTATAAAATTGTTTATAAGAGTTAAAGTAGAAGTATTCCTTTACTACACCCACTTTTGTTTTCCACTCTTCAGAGTTGGCCACTGTACCAGTTAATATGTAACCCTCCAGAAATTTTCTGTATAAAGATATGCATATGTACTTTCTAAAATCTGATCACACTATTCCTACTAATAACGGGATGATTTTATGATTAAATGCTTGTGTTTTAAAAAATATTTTCATTATTATTCTGTTTATTTAAATAAAACAACATGTGAGATTTAATCTTAAATCTTACTAGAGGAGGATCTCAGTTGACTGAACCTGAAAAAGGTTTATATCTACTGTAATCACATCCCCAGCTGTTTCGTTTTCTTGGTAGTGTAATTTTAAGTACCATCATGTTTGTGATATGAGTTAGGAAACTGAAACCCACTGGCACTTGATGTAGCTTCAATTTCTTTTTTGTAATGTTGGAGTGGTGATTCCCCTAAAGAAGATAGAAGCCTGTAGAGTAAAACTGACAATGAGTGCAGCTATTAAAATCATATTACCCTTTGAGTCCTGTTTGCACCATTCAGCTTTTTTGTTTTTTCTTAATCTGTTTGGCCAAAGCTTAATCCATGTTCACTGTAAAATGAATAGCCTCATATATAGACATTTTTACTTTTCTTATGTTTTTGTGGTATCCTGGTACCAGAAAGATTTTAACTTTAGGTTTTTATAGACATATTATAAAGATCTTATTATTTTAGGCAAGTTTGTCCAGTGGAAGACCATCTACATCCCCCACAGGAAGTGTCACACAACAGTCAAGTATGTCCCAGACATCTGTAAGTGCCCTAAACTTTTTCCTGGATTTAAAAATTTTAATTATTGCTTTCCAAAAGTAAACCATTAATCTTTGCAAAGCTGTTAATTGTGTATTTGTTTAAATACTATTTAAGTAACAAGTACTTAGAAGTAAGAATGATAAGGTTCAAGAATTCAGAACTAATGTTAAACTTCTGAAAATCTGAGTCTAAAAATATTTGTTTTGCTTCTTATACATTGTTTTCCATGGAGTGTATTCAGATCTTTTGGTGGTTCTAAATGATTGCAGTTTTCAGTATGTATTGAAAGCCTGAAATATACAATGCACGGGTATTAGGCCATGCATTTACTGTGATATATTACAGAATGTCATATCGTTGGTAGACATCTAAATGTTTCTAGCTTTTTCTCTGAAATTCACATTTTAGAAATTATACATTTCAGCTTATGCTTACTTGAGTTATCTGGGTCAAATTTACAATTAGTCCACTCAAGATAGTATAACTTATTTTGAAAAAGGAGTAAAAAAAAACTGGTTTGCTCTCTTGCATATATTCTGGGAAATTGTGCAAACTTTCCTAGTTAAAAGAAATTTATAGGCATGGTAATACTTGTTTAACTTTTTATTTTGATATAATTTCAAATTGCAAGAATAATAAAAAGATTTACCAGTTGTTAGCATTTTGGTTCATTGCTTTGTCATTTTTTCTCTCTACATATTTACGTATCGTTTTTTTTCGGAATAATTTATGAGTAAGTTGAGATATGTTTCTTTAGTCCTAAATATTTTGATATATATTTACTGGAAACAAAGTCATTCCTTTACGAAACCACACGAAAATTATCAAATTCAGTAAACTTAACATTGCTGCAATGTAGTGTATATTAAAATTTCATCAGTTGTCCTAGGTTTATCAGTCTCATCACTATAGATGTTTTGGACCAGATAATTCTTTTTTTCTTTTTTTAAATTTTTATTTATTGATTTTAGAGAGAAAGGAAAGAGACAGAGAGAGAAACATTGGTTCGTTGTTCTACTTAATTTATGCACTCATTGGTTGATTCTTGTATGAACCCACAACCTTGGCATATCGGGACAATGCTCTAACCAACTGAGCTAAGCAGCCAGAGATGGACCAGATAATTCTTTGTTTTGGGGGCTGTCTTGTGTATTATAGAATGTTTAGCAACAACCTTAGCTTCTATACACTTAGATACCAGTACATTGTGGCCCGCCCCCTTCCTCCATTGTGACCTCCAATGTGCCAAATGTCTCTAGGCACATTTTTGCCTAATATTTTCTGGGGACAAAATTGCCCCTTGTTGAGAACTATTGAGTTAACCCTATAATGTTCTTCCTAGCTACTTTTTCTTGATCCGATGTGGTAATACGTTGATGCTTGGTAAAATTAACTCCAACAGAATATAGTTTGTAGATTGCTAAGAAATTGAAGGTGAACTTGTGCTGTCCTTCTTTAGCTAAGGGAAGTATCCTAGAATATAAATAGAATTAGTTAAAAACAAAATTACTTATGCCTTGAAAATGTTAGACTGAAGAAAATGAAAAATCTAAGTAATGTAATATGGCCCTACGTATTGATACTAAACATTTTGTGGACTGGTTAAAAACCTTATAGACCAATTCTTTATTCCATGAAATACTGGAGTAACTTTTGAGAACATAGGGATGTGTTTTTAAAATTTTTTCTCTTCACATTATTACAAGGTATCTTTTTAAACTATTTTCTCTCTCATTACGATTTTATGAATGTGACTTTCATAGAAATTATAATTCCAGTGATTGTGCTTAATTTTTATGACATTGTTAGTGCTACTTGTCATAAATTAGGCAGATTGTGTAATGAAATATGCCAGGGCCTGTGAATGTCTGCTGGGGAAAAAGAAGTAAGTAGAGAGAATGGATATCCAGAAAAAAAAAGAAATAATATATTGCATTTGTTTTCTTTTAAAAATATATATATTTTTATTGATATAGAGGAAGGGAGAGGGAGAGAGAGAGATAGAAATATCAATGAGTGGAGAGAATCGTTGATCGGCTGCCTCCTGCATGTCCCCTACTGGGGATTGAGCCCCCAATCCAAGCATGTGCCCTTGACCAGAATCGAACTTGGGACCCTTCAGTCCACAGACCGACACTCTATCCACTGAGCCAAACTGGCTAGGGCCATTTGTTTTATTTTCCATCCCAATTGAGCAATAGCTCAAGTAAGTTGACCAGCATTTCAAATTATGATACCCAAGAATGCTTAATAAATGTAGGTCAAGCTCTGAAACAGGGGCAGAGCATGGTAACAGAACTCTTTAGGTAGTAACTATAATGATCTGTCAGGTGGCAGATGAGTAGTTTGGTTACTTTGAGGTAGGTTTTCAGATAACAGTGAAAGTCATGGGAATTAGTCCAGCCTCCAGTAGAAAAAGGGGCTACAAGTTAGTTTGTCAAATTAACAGCCAAATAGGTTGGGGTTTAGAGTAGGAGTGGGATTCCAGTGGGGAAATGGAATATTGTGTTTTTAAAAAATGGAGTAAAAATCCAGTGATACCACTTGGGAAATTATATATGTGGAGAAATTTATTCTTAATATAATGTATAGGTAATTAGTGGGTGCCAGTATCCTCTTCCCCTCATTAGAACAGAAAGACTAATTCTAGATACTTATCAGTAGTGAGTGTTGATTTTATGATTGATTAGCTCTAAAACTAGTTGGAACTGAGCCTTTAGATGTCTTTGTACTTCAACTAAATGAGACTAAGATTTAGTTAAACTTGATTTCCTAAAATGAAATCTAAACCAATTAAAAACTCTTCTGCAAAAAAAAAAAAAAAAAGAAAAAAAAGAAAAGGCATCAGCAAAGTTAAAAGACAACAAAATGGTTGAAAATATATTTAAACCATATTTATTAGCCAGCTTATGTTTGTGAAATACTAACAGCTTTTTTATATCAGTAAGATAAACAGTGAGAATTCACAAAATACCTGCATTGGTAATTTTCAAAAGAAAGACTATTTTTAGCTTTTAAACACATGAAAATATATTTATCATATTAGTAATAAAGAAATGTATGTAAAAATAACGACAGACTATTTTCACTTCTCAAATTAGAAAACAAGGAAAAACATTGAAACAGTACCCATTGTTGGCAAAGACAGAGAAAGTAGGCAGACTCATTGCTAATGGGAATGTAATTGGTATAGTTTTTCTAGACAGTTATTTGGCAATGTGTATGAAAATTTAAACTGTGCATGCCCTTTCACATGGCACTCTCATTTTTAGTGGTGTCATTTACTAAAAAGGACAGGTAATTATGCAGAAATGATATAGAAAATTATGCAAATATGCATGGTTTATAGTAGTGAGAAATTATAAACAATATACATGTCCTTTAATTGAGGATTAATTTTACAGAGAGACTTAGATTTTCATTAGGTATTAAGTTGAAAAATGGCAAGAATGTATAGTATGATCTCATTTACTTTATCTATTTAGGTTATTCTATTCTTTCAGTTATAAACTTGCCATTTGGTTCTTTATATCTTCTGTTTCTTTGCTGAGAGTATATTTTTCACTTGATTCAGTCAGGCTCATAACTGCTTATTCAAAGATGATTGCTTTAAAATCTTTCTCAGATAATTATATATTGTCTTGGTGTTGGCATTTATTTATTGACTAGAGGCCTGGTGCATGAAATTCGTGCACGGGGGTGGGGGTGTCCCTCAGCCCAGCCTGCACCCTCTCCAATCTGGGACCCTCTCACAATCCAGGACTGCTGGCTCCCAACTGCTCACCTGCCTGCCTTCCTGATTGCTCCTAACCGCTTCTGCCTGCCAGCCTGATCACCCCCTAATCACTCCCCTGCCAGCCTGATTGATGCCTAACTGCTCCCCTGCCAACCTGATTGCCCCTAACTGCCCTTCCCTGCAGGCCTGGTCACCCCTAACTGCCCTCCCCTGCAGTCCTGGTCACCCCTAACTGCCCTCCCCTGCAGGCCTGGTTCCCCCCCCCCCGCAACTGCTGTCCCCTGCAGGCCTGGGTCCCCCCAACTGCCCTTCCCTGCAGGCCCGGTTGCCCCCAACTTCCCTCCTCTGCCAGCCTGGTCACCCTTAACTGCCCTCCCCTGCTGGCCTGATCACCCCCAACTGCCCTCCCTTGCAGGCCTGGTCCCTCCCAACTGCCCTTCCCTGCTGGCCATCTTGTGGTGGCCATCTTGTGTCCACATGGGGGCAGGATCTTTGACCACATGGGGGCAGCCATCTTGGAGTCATGGTCAATTTGCATATTTCTCTTTTATTAGATAAGATTGTCTTTCATTCAGCTTGAGAGTTCTTTCTAGTTCTTTAATACAGTGAGTGATTTTTTATTAAAACTTGGACATTTTCAGTGTTATGTTATGAGACAGGTTCCCCATTTGGTCTCCATTGATACCCAAGGGGGTGCTCCTCGTAATTGCTGAGTTGGGGGTGAGAGTTCTGGCTCCTCACTAGGCCCCCACTGATGCTTTCCTGGCTGGCAGAGATGCTTCCCATATGGTCTCCACTGATTCTGCAGGGAACAGGTGGGTTTGTGGTGGTGGTCTGTTACTGCCTAGCTGGGATTAAAGTCCTGGCTCTCTACCTGGCCTTCTGACACTAACTCTTTGGAGGGAATAGGGGGGTTGGGGTGCCTTATTATAGCCTGGTGAGGTCCTTGCTGGTGTGGGTGTGGGGAGTGGGCACAATGTTTTCTGTGAAGTAGAGCATTTAAAAAAACAAAGTTGGTAGGCTGTCTCTTTCCTGGTCCTTTGGCTAGAAATAGCAGGCTTCTGTTGGGGCTCCTTCTTGTCTGTGCCCATTGATGTTTTAGTGTTACAGTATTCTTTAGCTCAGGGGTGGGCAAACTTTTTGACTCGAGGGCCACAATGGGTTCTTAAACTGGACCGGAGGGCCAGAACAAAAGCATGGATGGAGTGTTTGTGTGAACTAATATAAATTCAAAGTAAAGGAGCGGAGGGGAGAGCAAGAGAACCCTCTGCTCTTTCTGCTCCGCGGGCCGGATAGAACAGCCGAATGGGCCGGATCCAGCCCGCAGGCCGTAGTTTGCCCACGGCTGCTTTAGCTCCAAGTTTGGGTTATATGAGACAAAAAGAAATCCCAGGGAGCTCATACCCACATTGTTTACTGGGTCCTGAGGTCTCTAGCCAGTCTGCTTTTCCCACCTTTGGGATTATCTTATGTTTATCTAGGGTTTTTAGTAATAATTAAGAAGAGGAATAGGGAAAAGTATGTCTATTCCATCTTTCTGGAAACAGAATTCCTGTCATTTAACTTGCTATTTTTTTAAAAATTGATTTCAGAGAGAGGAGGGGAGAGGGAGAGAGAGATAGAAACATCAATGATGAGAGAATCATTGATCAGCTGCCTCCTGCATGCCCCCAACTGGGGATTGAGTATGAAACCTGGACATGTGCCCTGACCAGGAATTGAACCGTGATCTCCTGGTTCATGGGTCGACACTCAACCACTGAGCTACACTGGCTTGGCTTAACTTATTTTTTTTTTTTAATATTTTTATTGATTTCAGAAAGGAAGGGAGAGGGAAAGAGACAGAAACATCAATGATAAGAGAGAATCACTGACCGGCTATCTCCTGCATGCCCCCACCAGGGTTTGAGCCCGCAACCCAGGCATGTGCCCCCGACCAGAACAGAACCAGAGACCATCCAGTTCCGCAGGCCAACACTCCACCCACCAAGCCAAACTGGCCAGGGCTTAACTTATTTTTTAAAAGTTACATCTATATATCTGATTATGCAGGAAGAAAATCTGTAATACACAACAATCTGTTAATCAGTGGTTATTTCTGATTGAAGAACTTCATTGTTTTTTATATTGCCTCAATAAAATGTGATACACTCTCATTGCCTAAATGACAGACAATACAAATGTATAGAGTGCTTCAATACTTTGACAGTTGATCTGGTAGCTTTGACTGCTATTAAGTGACTAATGGGCAGGTAGTGTATACAGTGTGTATATGCTGGACAAAGGGATGATTCATGTCCCATGTGGGATGGAGCATGATGGTATAAGATTTCATCATGCTACTCAGAATGACATGCAATTTAAAACTTGTGAATTGTTTATTTATTTAATTTTTTACTTAATATTTTTGGACTACTTTGTGAAAAGCAAAACCACGGATAAGGGGGACCACTATGCATTATTGTTTGTATATACAGTGCAGTCACTTGTCTCTTAACATGTTCTTCTCATATGTGATTTACTTCAGTCAGTGTATGTTTAATTTCTAGTTGGTCCTTTTTCATATCCTCGAGGGTCTCGCTAAATTTATCGGCCTTTTCTAGGAAATTCTTGAAAAACCTTATAACTGTGGTTTTGAACTCTATCCAGTCGTTTGATTTCCTCCATTTCTTTTGTTTGTGGCCTGTTTTTTTGTCTCTGCATTTTCGTTGCTTCCCTGAGTTGGTAGAGTAGCTTTGTGTGCTAGGTGTTGTATATGGCCCAGTGGCTCAGCCTCCCCAGTTACCTGAGGTGGACACTCTTGGTGCACCCCTTTGTGGACTGTCTGCACAACCTTGTTGTAGTTAAGTCTTGATTGTTGTTGGTATCACTGGGAGGAATTGACCTCCAGGCCAATTGGCTGTGAGGATCAGCTGTGACTATGCCAGGAGAACTTCTGTGCTGGAGACAGCCTTATGAGACAAGACTTGCAAAATTGCAAAAGCCTCTGTGCTCAGCTTGAATGGGGCGGAGTCTCAGGGCTGAGCAGACAGCCTTGGCTTCCCGTCATCCCTGCCCTATGAGGCCCCTGGGTCTCAGTGTCCCTCGGTAATCACTGCAAGCACCTCTGAGAGAAAGCCGCCCTCGAGTTTCGCCCATTGCCAGACAGTCCAGTTTCTCCCCCAATGAATCTGGATTCCCAGATTCTTGCTCAGAACTGGAGTTCAGCGCAGTCGGGAGCTTCCGTCTTCCTCCCGCTAGAGAAAGCCAGCAGCACACTCAGCAGTCAGTCCTCTCTGCGCTCACTTGTGCGCGCACCTCCAGACCTCTGCCTTTCACGGCTCCCCTGAGTTTCCATGCGCTCCTCTCTTTTCCCGACAGTCCAGACTCCCCCCCATATGAGTCTGGGACCCCAGGGTCTCGCCCAGAACTGGGGTTCATTTCAGTCGGAACTGGAGTTCAGCGCAGTCGGGAGTTTCCGCCTTCCTCCGCTAGAGAAAGCCAGCGGCACACTCAGCAGTCAGTCTTCTCTTTATGCACTTGCGTGCATGCCTCCAGACCTCTGCTTTTCGTGGCTCCTCAGAGTTTCTATGTGCTCCTCTCTTTTCCCGACAGTCCAGACTCCCCCTTTATGAGTCTGGGACCCCAGGGTCTCGCCCAGAACTGGGGTTCAGTGCCATCGGAACTGGGGTTCAGTGCAGTTGGGAGCTTCTGTCTCTCTCTCGCTAGAGAAAGCTAGCCAGGCACTCAGCTGCCTGTCCTCTCCGCGCGCGTCTCTGTACCTCAGCATTTGCAGCTCCTCTGAGTCTTTGTGTGCCCCTCTCTTTCCTTCTAGTTGTAGAATTTCCACTCAGCCAGCTTTCCTGTGGTTCTGGATGATGTCCGTTCTGTCTTTTAGCTATAGTTTTGAAATTGTTGTGCGAGGCAGCACTCTAGGTCTTCACCTGTGCCGCCATCTTGGTTTCTTCTCTCTCAGATGTGATTTACACACACACACACACACACACACACACATACAGACATTTGTATGTAATTATATAAGTAAGATTATACTACATGTAATTCTGTAGTATTTTTCTCTTAACTTTGGGTCATTAAGATATTTTCATTCCATATAATATAGGTATACATTATTTTTTTTATGTCTGTGTACTGTTTCTACCTATAGATAATAGTCAGTTGATTCTGATCAGTCAATTGTCAGCAGTGGCTCTCAAATGGGCTTTGGCTCTAGAGAGTACTCTGGGCCAGAGACCCTGTGTAACCTCCTTTTGGGGACCCCAAGAGGTGGTTGGGAGTTAAATGACTTTTCTTAGCAGACTTGGTTTTCTCTGGTGACTTTTGGAATCAGTGCTAGTGGGAAGAGATTCCAGTAATAGGACTGAAGCAATAAGTTCCCTTTTAAAGTGTGGGGCCAGGATTGGCCAAGGCTTTAAAGTGAAAGGGACTTAGGAGTGTTGTGATGTAATTGAGAGAGAACTGTTAAGGGCATCTGGTTCAGGTCAGTGGAACAAAGCAGGAATTAGAGGACAACCTTATCAGTTGTGGGAAGGAATGAAAGTTTCTTTTAGGCTAGCAGGTGGAGATGACTTCTTGCAGAGGTGAGGACTAATCTACGTACTCTCATGGGTTGGGCATTCATTAGTAGACACTGCCTGACGTGTTATTTGCTATATGGAAGTTAAAAATAAACATGGTATTTGTTCTTTGATGTCACTACTTAGACAAAGTGAAATGCAATTCAGGTGGTTAGGAAGTAACTATTTTGTTTTCTCACTTCCTTTTTTTCTTTTTAAAGACCAAGAAAAGCATTCTGTCTGTACTTTGTGTTCTATTTCCTTAAAGAGTACTCAGGCATTTTAGTTAACAGCCAGTCATTTTTTAAAAAGACTTTTATTATGTTTTTGTTTAAAGAGTGTGTGGTTTGTGCCTCTTCCTCCCCCACCCCATCACTGACTGAAAAAAAGTTCCAAGGCATTATTACTGCAGACTGACCCAGATTATTGATCGAGCTTTCAAGGTATAGGAAAGCCCCCTAATGCCAAAATACATGAGTTGGAAAACCTGGGTTCAGTTTTACACTGCTAAGTGATTTAATTTTTGGAGCAAGGCTTTATCCAAAATGTGTATGTGTGGAGTGATATAGAAAAAGATATTTTGGGGGGTTTATTAATAATTTATTATATAGCACATAAAATTTATTATATAGCACATCTCTACATTTTTACTCTGCTTTGTTAAAGGCTATACCAAAATTATTGTTTCTCTCTGTATCTGTCTCTTTCATATACACACACTCATGTTCTTTGTGATGGACTTATATATTACATTAAAACTCTGAAATATGCCTTTGAATGAAGGCACTTTTACAGATATTGGATATATGAAGATGAATAACACATGGTCCCCACCCTTAAAGAAATAAATTATTGTTTAGAAGGGTAGAAGTATATGCCACAGTATCTGGAAGAATAATAAAGAGGGAATATGCTAATTGACCATCACTCCATCACAAAGATGGCTGCACCCACAGCTGAGGCCAAGTTCCCATAAAGAGCCTTAACGAGCAATCAGCAGGGACCTGAGGCTACACCCTCCCCCGCCCCTGTGGGCTTGACAGGGGACCTCAGGCCGCACCCCCCCACCTTGGCATCAGGCTGGGGAAACCTCAGACAGTGCCCCCTGCCCTGGCGCCAGGCCAGGGGACCTGAGGACATGCCCCCCGCCCGATGGGGCTTGACAGGGGACTTCAGGCCGCATCCCCCACCCCGGCACCAGGCCAGGGGACCTGAGGCTGCTCCCCCCTGCCTGGCTGGGCTTGACAGGGGACCTCAGGCTGTGCCCCCCACCCAGCGGGCCTTGACAGGGGACCTCAGGCCATGCCCCCTACCCAGCGGGGCTTGACAGGGGACCTCAAGGTGCACCCGCAGTGCTGTGTTGGGGGAACTCAGGCCGTGCCCCCAGCCCAGTGGGGCTTGACAAGGGACCTGAGGCTGCACCCCCCTCCCGGTGCTGGGCTGGGGGCCCTGAGACTGTGCCCCCTGCCTGGCAGGGCTTGATGGTGGACCTCAGGCCATGTACCCCACCCAGCAGGGCTTGACAGGGGACCTCAAGGCATGCCCCTCGCCCCAGTCTTGGCTGGGGGACCTCAGGCCATGCCCCCCATCCTGACACTAGGCCAGGGGACCTAAGGCTACGCCCTCTGCCTGGCGGGGCTTGACAAGGGTAGGACTGGGTGGGTCTTGATCTAGCCCAATGGGTGTGTGTGTGGGGGCGGGGGGCGGCCGGGTCTGGATCTCACGTGATTTTGAGGCACATGTGGGTGGGTGGGGATTTGACTCTGGGTCCCATGGTGCACCCCAGACTCTGACAGGAGGAAGGTTTTCATATACATTTTACTAATTTTCTTTCATCTCTGACACTTCTATTATAGAGAAAGGGCAAGTAGCAATATTAAATTATTTCCTCTAATTAATCCCCTTTTAATGTGCATGAATTTCGTGCACCTGGCCACTAGTCTGGAAGATAACGGACAAAAAGAAGGTAAAATGGTTTTACTATGGGATGTAGGGATGCCTGAAAAAGCTTATTAGAGCTGAAGATTTTTGAGAGGGAGTTGTTCACTGTACACTAGTAGGTGGAGAGGGGGCAGGGCTTGGGGGCATTCAATCCAGTCCAGAACATTATTATCAGGGCCATAGAGGCCGGAGAAATGATATTGCAAATAGCTTCATATGGCTAATGTGAAGGGTATTGTATAGAAGAGTAGGAGGAGCCCTGACCGGTTTGGCTCAGTGGATAGAGTGTCGGCCTGCAGACTGAAGGGTCCCAGGTTTGATTCCGGTCGAGGGCATGTACCTTGGTTGCGGGCACATCATCAATGTTTCTAACTCTCTATCCCTCTCCCTTCCTCTCTGTAAAAAAAAGAAGAAGAGTGGGAGGACATGGTGCTAGTGAGTCAGGAGAGGTTGAATGTTATCCAGAAGGCTTTTAAATGGTTAATTAATATTAATAAAATCAGGGAAAGATTATCTGGCAAGAAGGGGGAGGCAAGATTCCAGGTGGGGGATCAGTTTGCAAAGAAATCTAGATGGAAGTGCCATGGGCCTAGACTCTTAAACTAAGTGATTAAAAATCAAAATGAGAATGAGGAGCATAAAGGTGGAGAATCAATAAGATACATGTATGGTAAAGGAGAGGGAAGAATCAGTATGACTCCCAGATAATCTGTTTTGGGGGATTTTAAAAGATGCTGGTGGCCATTTGAGAAGAAGCTGGCTTAAGAAGGAATAATAATAAGTTTGGTGTTTGAGACATCCAGTAAGATGTCTTTGGTAAGTAATTGGATCTGGAGCTCAGAATAAGAGTTTGTCTTCAAGGATTAAGAGTAATCATGGCCCTAACTGGTTTGGCTCAATGGATAGAGTGTTGGCCTGCAGACTGAAGGATCCCAGGTTCGATTCCAGTCACGGGCATGTACCTTGGTTGCGGGTACATCCCCAGTAGGGGGTGTGCAGGAGGAAGCTTATCAATGTTTCTCTCTCATCGATGTTTCTAACTCTCTATCCCTCTATCTTCCTCTCTGTAAAAAATCAATAAAATATATTTAATAAAAAAAAAGAGTAATCATGATTGAATTTTTTGAAACTATGGGAATAGATGTGATAATTTAGGAATTTAAGAAGAGAAGTATTAAAGATAAAGCATGAACATTTTGGACATGGGTCAGAAGGTTGAGAAGGAATAGTCTGAAAAAAATTCACTGAATGTTGGCTAGAGAGCACTGGTTATTGCTAATGGGACTTTTAGTAGTATGCTAGGAGTAAAAGCCAGATTGCAGACTAATTCTGTATATTATGTTTACTGAATTACAGGTTTAATTATTTCATTAAAATTAAGAAATACTTAAAAGATACCGCTAAATTTAGAGAATTAATTAACCAACTCTTCTATACCCTCTGTAAAGTTTTTTAAAGCTTTTTATTTTAAAATAATTGTAGACTCAGGAAATTACAAAAATAGTACAGAGACATCCTCCTTTATAACCTTTACTCAGCTTTCCTCCATTCACTTGTGTTTTCCATAGGGAGAGGGAGAGAGAGAGAGAAACATCGATATGAGAGAGACACATCAATTAGTTGCCTCCATGCCTCGGCTGGGTACGTGCCCTTGACCAGAATTGAACCCGAGACCCTTCAATTGGAGGACGGATAATCTAACCACTCAGCAAGATTGGCTAGGACCACCTGCTCATTTTAACAAATGTCCTGAACTAGTGCAAATGCTAATGTTTGGGATGGGTTGTGGAACTATACAGGTAGTGTGGATCTGTGTTCTGTACCTCCGCATGGTGCAAATCTGGAGTTATGATTTTCATAGGAGCCTCACTCCCCACACTGGGAGCAGGGCAGATGGCAAGCTGCCTTGCTGTTTCTCAGCGCATATGGGTGGAGCTTCTCCAGCTCCCTTTTCACGTATTGAGCAGACCTTTGAGGATCTTGGCTCAAAATAGGGGTTTTACTTCCAGCTTTCCCTGAAATAGACTTAAAATTAGGTCTTCTATGTCTGTAGGCCAGTGTCCCCTGAGACTACGTTGGTGTCAGCTGGGACTTTAGGTCTTTGAGTTTCTTCTTTTCTGGCACCTAGAAATCCTCCCCTCCCCCTCTTTTTTTATCCTCACTGGAGGATATGTTTATTGATTTTACAGAGGAAAGGAGGGAGGGAAGGAGAGAGAGACCAAGAAACAGAAACGTGGATTGGCTGCCTCCTGTATGTGCCTCGACCAGGGATGAACGTGCAACCTTTTGGTGTATGGGACAACACTCCAACCAAGCCACCTGGCCAGGGCTCCCCCTTTTCAAATTCAGCTATACTAATTTTTCATGTTGATTTAGCATTTTAGTGAGTGTATTTGGGCACATGTATATAAGAGTCCAGTCTGCCTTATTGCTTGAATCAAAAGTCTAATAAATGTTTTCTTAATTTCTTATTTCTTAATTTTATTCTCTGCTTTGTCCACAAAAAGGATTTGAAGTCAGATTACATTACTCTCATTAAAAATATTATTTAGCCCTTTCTGGGTGGTTCAGTTGGTTGGAGCATCGTCCTGTATACCAAAAGATTGCAGGTTTGATCCCAAGGTTGGGTGTGTATAGGAGGCAACTGATATATGTTTCTCTCTCTCTCTTTCTCTCTCTCTCTCTCTCTTCCTCCCTCCCTCCCTTCCTCTCTTTTTAGAATCAATAATAATAGTAAAAACATACCCTCGGGTGAGGATTAAAATATTTGTATATATTATTTATTTTTTAAATGGATGATACATGAATGTTGTATGAAATTGGAAAGATAAAAAAGGGTATAAAGGTCTCCCTTTGCCCTGTTCCCTACTTCACCCATTTTGCCTTCACAGGTACAACTAGATACTAGTCTCTTACATATCCTAGAAATAGACTGTGAACTAGTTTTTGTTGTTGTTTTTTAATATATTTTTATTTATTTATGGAGGGAGAGGAAGGAAGAGGGAGATAGAAACATCAATGAGAGAGAAACATTGATCACCTGCCTCCTGCATGCCCCCTAATGGGGATAGAGCCCGTAACCTGGGTATGTATCCTGACCAGAATTGAACCAGCAATCTCTTTGTGCATGGGTCAATGCTCAACCACTGAGCAACACTGGAGGGGCACTTTAAAGTAGTGTGTATAATTTAATTTTGTAACCAGTGTTTAGAATTTTTTTATCTGTTTGACAAGTAGCAATGGTAGTTTTTTCTTTCCTGAGAGCTTTTGAGAGAGAATGCTAACCCTAATTATATGTTATATGTATGTTTTTATGTATATGAATGGATTATTTGTGTTTTAATTTTTGTTCACTTCAAAAATCCCTCAGAATCTGAAAAAATAGTGTACACTGTTGGTTTGAATGTTTTAAGTTATGTGGAATATTAAAATAATGAAACATTAATGTTACTTTTTGGGAGGTAGTAAAAATGGTATTTTAAGATACTAGAATCTTATTGAAACACATTGAGGATATCTTTCAAAATTGTTCTAATTACTAACCAGTAAATGCTATTGTTTGCATATGTGCAAATAATTGCCCAAAGAAGTGAGGGGATCTGTCAAAGTTGAAGTCCTCCTTTTTAGGTTCCTTTGCCACTGTATATACTATTGATTGCCTAAGTGCAGCTTGGTGAAATTCAGTGTCATGGAAGCCTATGATCTAATATGTTTTCTTCCTTAGATCAACCTCTCCACTTCTCCTACACCTGCACAGTTAATAAGCCGTTCCCAGGCTTCCAGTTCTACCAGCGGCAGTATTACCCAACAGACTATGTTACTAGGGAGTACCTCCCCTACCCTAACTGCAAGCCAAGCTCAAATGTATCTCCGAGCTCAAATGGTAAGATGTGAGCTACCAAATTTTTTTAGTGTTTAAGGACTTGAGAGAGATCAAAATATTTCTTGATTTGGTGCAATAAGAGACATTTTAAATATTTAAGATATGTTTAACAAATTTTTATGTGCGTGTGCTCAGCTCTTATACATTTATGTCATGAAAAATTCTTTTAATTGGTAGGCCTTCTTGGTGTTTCAAATAGTAACATGCGAAGCTGACAAATCTGTAACAGAGGAATGATTATTTTTTAATATCAGATTTCATTGATTTCAAACCTTTTTTCACATTTTAACATCTGAAACTGAGATGCATTTTATAATTGATAGTGTCGTACATTTATAATTATACCTATAGTGATACATAAAATCATTGTATATCATTGACATCTTAGATTTGAAGAAGATTTGATGAAATTGTTAGAAATGTTAAAAACTTGGTTGTTAACTATAAGTTAGAGTTTATATTATGGCATCTTCTGAAATCAGGATTGAAGTTTCTGGTAATTTACCAGATGATTCTGAGCTTTAGTTATTCCCATCTCAAATTTTGCAAGGTAATTTGTGTTCTTAAACTCACTTTGATCTTTTATTAATACAGGAAGGTTAATTTGGCTATTCTGATTTCTTGATTTAACTGTTGAGCTTCTTTAAGAAATGTAGAAATTGGCTGACATTTATTTTATTTGATGTCTTTGCATGTAGTTAGATAAAAACTTTGGCCCTAGCATATATGTATTTACTTTTTTTTTTTTGTCCAGTGAACTGAATATATATCTGGATTCCCCAGGTCTGCACTAAAATTGCAAATAAATTTCCCCATCATATTTCTAATAGGAAACAATGATATGACCCATCTACAGATTGTTCAGTAGGCATTGGCATTTTCCCGCCATGAGCTCTTATTTAATTAATAATATGCTTCAGAATTAAGCTGCATGAACCATTTGAAATGGTTGTAATTTGACTGTTTTTGACCCCTTGGCAGTTTCATATGGTTCAAGTTAAATAGAACATCTTCTCTTTAGGTTTAGTGCTTTCAGTTGTTTGTACTGGAAATTAACTTCTTGTGAATGTTATATTTTTTTTTGTTTAATTCACTTAAATTTACCAGTAATATACTATAAAGAACTGAAATATAAAAGATTCCTTAATTGATAATTTTAATTTAAACAGGAATGGTTTTTGAGGAACTGAATAACTCGATGCAATTTTGAAATAGAGTATTTACACATTCTTGGAAATAACTGTCATAATTTGCTAAGTTGGATTGAATAATCTCTGAATGGATTGTATTACCTTTTTAAATTAATGGCATTCTGTTTCAGTATTGAAAAAAACAGTTGAAAAGAGATGGCGATTATTAGTAAATAAATCAAGTATGTCTTTCCTTCCTTCATTATTATTTTTTATGTAAAGCTGTTTTTGCAAACTGTTATTGAATTTTGACATGTTCTGGTATTTACATTTAGAATGAATTTTTCTTTACAGATGATTTTTAAATCAAGAGCAACTTAGATTTGTACTATAGATCCTATGTAGCTGAGTGAAATATTGTAGTGTATTATATGGCATAGTTAGCTGTTATGGTAAAGAGGACTGAAAAGACTTTTGGGGGTTTCTTTATGTGTTTCTTTAATTTGCATTCAAGAGTAGTGACTATGGTTGTTTGTTGTAATCTAAGTTTTAGGAATCCTACCATGGTAGTTTTGAGTTGGGAGAAATTTAAGTATAATAGCTTATTCGGGGCAAAATTTGGTATGAGGATTTCATATTACCGAAATACATATTCCTTTTTGAACACTGATTATTTTTCTACTCACCAGAATCATGAACTGTTTCAAAAATGTTTATGATTTTTTTTTAGTTCTCTATATCAGAAACTTCTCTTTGTCATGTAAAACCTTTTTTTGCTTAAGAGGAAATCCTAAATTGCATTGTCTTTCTGTCATGAATTTCAGTCTCCCTTGCCCTGCTATACATTGTGTGTGAGACATGTTCTTTTGTCTTAGAGTATTTTTTTTTTTGGTTTTTCTGTCTGTACAGCTGATTTTCACACCTGCTACCACTGTGGCTGCTGTACAGTCTGACATTCCTGTTGTCTCGTCGTCATCGTCATCTTCCTGTCAGTCTGCAGCTACTCAGGTGAGCTTGTCTAGCTTCATAACGTGGTACTTGAGGTCTGGATCTTCAGGTTAAAGATAAACATACATTGGAGTTTAAGTTACTGATCATTTTAGTGCTCTTTGTCATACATTTCAGATTGAAATTTAATATAACACTATAAGAACTTGAAGAAAATTGTTTTTCTTCTGTAGAAATTATAATACCATTAAATATGGATATTTAGGTTATTTGACATAAATGAAAATGAGTTTTCGATATGACATTGTGTCTAGTTCTATTGTATAGCAGATTTATTTTTTGTTATGTGAGATGCATTCTTTTGTGTAGATTTCTTTGCAAGCAGCTATGTAATAACTAAGTCAAGATGGATCTTAATATTAAAAATGAATTAAATTGGGTAAATTTTAAATTCAAAAAAATAGAATAGAATATTACTTTGTTTAGTACTATGGAAAAAGTGAGCCTTAACTTTTTCCTCATGTAAATTACAAAATTAAATAGAAGTAGAATATAGACCTAAAGGTAACAGCTGAAAGTATAAAACCTGTAGAAGAAGATACAGGAAATATCTTCACAACTAGGATGGAGAAAGCTTCCTTAGGTCACAAAAAGCACTAACCATAAAAGAAAATAGAGTTTATCAAAATTAAAAATTGTTCTCAAAAAACATTGTTACAAAAATGAAGAAGCAAGTCACAGACTAAGGGAAAATGTTCACAATACATATATCTGACAAAGGACTTATATTCAGAAAATGCAAAGTATGCTTACAACTCAGTAATAATATGAGCAATTTAATTAAAATTGGGGGAAAGATTTGAACACTTCACAAAAGAAGATATACAAAAGGTCGACAAGCACATGAAAAAAAGCTCAACATCATTAATCATTATAGAAATGCAAATCAAAACCACAATGAGTATCACCACACATTCACTAGAATGGCTGAAATGGAGACTGATTCTGGAGAATGTGGAGCAGCCATATTCTCAAAACATTGCTGGTGAGGATGCAAAGTGGTACAACCACTTTGGAAAACAGTTTGTCATTTCATTATAAAGTTAAACATATGCTTAACATGTGACCCAGCAATTGTACTTCTAGATGTTTACTGTGAGAGATTTGAAAACATATATCCACAGAAAGATATGTAAACAAATGTTCACAGCAGCTCTATTCAGCCCCAAACTGGAAACAACCAATGTTCTTTAACTGGTGAATGTATAAACAAATTGTGGAATATTACTTGGAAATTAAAAAATACAAAAACAAAAAACTAATGCATCTCAGAAACATGATAATTTGCCTGGCCTGTGTGGTTCCGTGGTTAAGCATTGACCCGTGAACCAGGAGGTCACAGTTCAATTCTCGGTCAGGGCACATGCCCAGGTTGCAGGCTCAATTCCCAGTAGGAGGTGAGCAGGAGGCAGCTGATCCATGATTCTCTCTCATCATTAATGTCTCTATCTCTCTCTCCCTCTCCTTTTCTTTCTCCGAAATCAATTAAAAAAACATTGAACAATAAATATTATAATTCACAAAAGAGGCTAGACACCAGAGTGTCCATACTCTAATTTATTTAAATGAAATTTCAGAACAGGCAAAACTAATCTATAGTGAAAGAAATTGGATTGGTGGTACCAGGGGCAGAAGGTAAGGGAGACTGATGTGGAAGGGGCATGAGGGAACTTTCTGGGTGATGGAAATGTTCTATATCTTGATGGGAGTGGTGGTAATATGTTGTATACATATGTCAAAATTCACTGAATTGGTTCATTCATTTTATTGAATGTAAGTTACACCTCAGTAAAGTTGGTAAAAATGAATGAGTAAATTTTAAATTAAAACAATTGAGTAGAATATTACTTTTTCCGTAGAAATTAGTATATCTTAGGATCATTCTTAGCTTCTTATTTTTAATTTAATAGTTTCAGTCTTCTGGTAAAAAGCAAAAAATGAGATAGTAATATTCTTTGTTACTTTTCATATATGTCTTTACATTATATTTTATTTAATAATAAAGGCCAATTTTAATATATTAATATATAAAGATGCTGACCAATTAAATTAACGGCTCTGTGATCCTCCACAATTCCTGAACTTCGTTGGACTTTAGTTTCCATGTTTATAAAATGAGACCTTTATTTTTGTTAACTTTAAGATTTTTTTCAGCTCTAAACTTTTTTTTATAAATGTCTCTTCGTGAAATGGATTTGTTGAAGTAATGATTTTGCTGTTTGTTTTTTTAATATATTTTTATTGATTTCAGAGAGGAAGGAAGGAGAGAGGTAGAAATATCAGTGATGAGAGAAAATCATTACTCAGCTGCCTCCTACACGCACCCCTACTGGGGATTGAGCCGGCAACCTGGGGCATGTGTCCTGACCAGGAATCAAACTGTGACCTCCTGGTTCATAGGTTGATGTTCAACCACTTAGCCACACCAGCTTGGCTATTTTTTTTTTTTTTTTAAAAAACCTAATAGAGCTAGACCATTATCAACTTCCAGAATATTTTGTTTTATTTTTTATTTATATTTTGTTCCAACTGAAATTTTAATTGATTTATAAGATGTACACAATAAAACAAGATAAAATAAATATAAAGCCTGCCAGGAAAAAGTCACAAATAAAGGAAAGTGGCATGGAGGTAGGAGTGAGGAGGCTATTCAGATTATATGCATGGACTTAATTTCAACTCTGACTTCAGTTACTTAATAGTTGTGTGGCTTTAGACAAGTTACTAAACATCTCTAATAGTCATACATACTTCCAGGGTGGGTTGAAGAATGAATAATATGTATGTTTAGTGTCTAGAACATTATGGGCACTCGTTAGTACCTTTTTTTGCAAGTGGGGGAACAGGAAGACCTGTTCAAATTCTGACTTCAGCAACAGTTGCCAGCTTTGTCACTTGCTAGTTGATTGATTTTGGACAAGGTCATAGTATAGCACAGTGTATAGTTTGGACTCTGAAGCTAGATTCTCTGGGTTCAAATACATGTTCTACCATTTATTGGATATCCTTAATTTCTTGCTTCAGCTTCAACAATATAAAATAAAATAAATATTTACAAAATAATTATAATGCTTATTTTATAGGTTTGTAGTGAGGATTAAATATGTTAATAAATGAAAAACAACAATGTTTCATACATAGTTAGCACTCACTAAACAACTTTTATTATTACCTTTACAAGGCCTCAGTTTCTTCACTGTAAACTAGAAATGATAGCTCAGAGTTGTTATAAGGAATACATGAGACAATAATTATAAAGTACTTAGTATTCTGCCTGGCACATTCATTAGATATCACATGCCACTAATTACTATTTTTGTTATATATTGTCTAAAGACGAGTCACAAATTTGGTACTTAGCTTTGAAGTAGCTAATAGTGAAGAGAGAAACACAATCGTCTAAAAGATTTACAGTTTCCAAGGTAAAATAAATGAGTTAGGAAAATATAACTAACATGCTCTCTAGAGCACAATCTGTCTTGTGTGTTCTCATGGAGAAAACATATTACAGTGTCTTCAATGGTATAATGAACATAGTAATTTACAAAAGTGGCTTCAGTTTGATGTGACACAGGTATGAGGCTTTGTGATAATATGACTTAATTGAAAGGTAGACTTTGAGGAGCCTTTAGAAATTTCGCTGCAAATGTTTTTCTCGTCTGTGCTTTTGAAATGGCAGTGAGGGAGACTGGAAGTGGTAAGTGATGCTAATACTTTGAATATTCCAGTGGTGACTTTCCTCAAGTTCAGGGCTCTTAGTTTTGAAAAATTTGTGCTTCACTTTGTTAATTTTAAAACTTATATTTTCAGTTTTTAAAATAGTGTGTAATTGAGAACTACCAAATTTGAAATTTTATTTTAGTACTCTTTTTAAGTGATAGAAGTCAGCATAATAGTTCATTTTTCCTTAGTATTAAAATTTATTTATAGAATACTAAGAAAAAAATAAGAAATTCAGAGTATTTTACTCTTATTTACTATTTTAAATGTTCTATTCCTTCTCCCCACCTTTTTTTTTTTCAGAAAATTTTTTTCAGAAAGGTATCATAGAACTAAAAATATGTTTGTGGAAAAGTAAGAAATCTTACTTACCATGGTTATCTGGGGAATGCTGTGAGAATTGAGAAGAAAACAGCCCTTTGGATTTAAAATCTAGAAACTCAGCTCTGTTGCCGCCAATGTGATATTAACTCTTAGTTTCCTCATCTGCAAAGAAGGGATGCTGCTGTAATTCTCAAAATATTTCTTAGATTCAAATAGAACAATTGGTGTGAGAGTATTTAGGTAATCCACTATAAAAATGTAAGGTGTGAAATTAGCAAAAATACTTCACATGAAATTTAGAATTTTTCAAGTCAGAAAAGTTTCCATAATTTGATCATAGTTTTCGTTTAGATGAAATAAAAGTTGAACTTCAGAGTACACTGATATTCTTTATTTAGAAAGGGTGTGTTTTCTGCAAAAGTGAGGCTCTGTCAAGGAAATCTGAATATGTGATCTTCCTATTAATAGCTAAATTAACTTTGTAATATAATTTAGAAGTATAGTTTAAAGTTTGAAATGTAATATTTAAGCCAAAATGACCACAGATAGGTATTATAGCCATAGTCTAAAATTTATCTATTCATATAAATAATAAAGAAGGAATATGCTAATTGACCCTCATGCCATCACAAAGATGGTGCCGCCCACAGCCAGTAAGGAGGGAATATGCTAATTGACCGCCACGCCCTCAAAGATGGCAGTGCCCACAGCCACAAGATGGTGGCGCCCAGTCCCCTCAGCCCTAGTGGGGCGGCAGGCATGCGGCAAGGCCAGGCCCGCCCCCACGCAGGCCCGGCTGCTCCGCGCACCTGCCTTTGGAGTCCCCCAGTCCCCTTAGCCCCCAGCCGCCCAGGGCTGGCCCGAGGCGCAGGCAAGCTTTGGATGGCAGCTGCCCTGCTGCCCAGGGCTGGCCCGAGGCACAGGCAAGCCTCAGATGGCGGCTGCCCAGCCGACACCCGAGGTGCAGGCAAGCCTCAGATGTCGGCTGCCTAGCCACCCAGGGCCGGCCCAAGGCGCAGGCAAGCCTCGGATGGTGGCTGCCCAGCTGCTCAGGGCTGCCCGAGGCTCAGGTAACCAGGGCTGGCTGAGGCTTGTGCTGCCGGCAGTGGCAGCAGGAGAGGTGTGATGGGGCGTTGCCTTCCCCTGATCACCAGGTCACCCCCTGCCCCTGAGGGCTCCCGGACTGTGAGAGGGGGCAGGCAGGGCTGAGGGACCCTCCCCTCCAGTGCATGAATTTTCATGCACCGGGCCTCTAGTAATATATAATATATAAAATGCACATTTTATTTTTTGCATTAAATTTCAGTATTCCAGAAAACAAAAGAAAAGTTAGAAGAAAAGAGTGTATTATTTTATAGAAATGGACTGCTTCAGGTTTTAGGATTCATTGAGTCAAATCTTCATTTACATTGTAAATATATATACTTTTCATTTGAAGGAAATTTTTCAAATTTTCAAGTTTTTAAAATAAATATCACTAGATATTTGTTGAGGTTTTTTTTTTAAGTAAAATATGAACAGGTTTTAATGTTAGCCTAAGAAAACCATGAATAGAACTAAAAGAAAAAATGTAATATATATGAAATATATATGTGTAATATATATTTCAGAATCAGATACAGAAAAATACTTCCAACTGGTGGAGCTTCTATCATGTTTGCAATACAGAACTGTGGGAGTACAAACATGAATGTCAGAGATGGGAGCCTGCCAATCAGAGCCTCCATATTTCACAGACACAGACATGAGTAATTCTAAAATGAGCTAGACATTAGGCAGTGCTGTAGGCCAATATGACCCAAATTCCATGAGAAAAGCATTAGATAGGAGAGGAGAAATTATTTCTAATCAGGGGCTTTAAGGAGGATTCTTTGGGATTTTTACTGGGCCTTGAAGGAGCATTGAGGAAGAATGGCATTTGAGGCAAGAGGAGCTTGAGCAAGGACTATAAATGAAGGAAGTGCAAGGTAGTTTGGAAAAGGGCAAGTAGAACAGTATGGCTAGAATATGAGTATGATGGACTGGAATAGTGGAAAATGGGACTTGAAGTGATTTGGGCCTTAACTTGGAGAAACCTGGATTTTAGCACTTTTTATTTTTTGCATTACATTTCAATAATAAAGTAGTTTTAGTCCACTTATATTGTATGAAATATTTGACAAAAATCAAAGAAGATGCTCCATATGGACTCACTTAGAAGATTCTTTCAATAGCTTAGAATAGAACTGATGAAAACCTCAACTGCCCTGAAACATTTGTTTAGCACCTGCTATTGGCTGATCACTGCATTTGACACCTGGATCTAAGATAATGTATAGCCTTTGGGCATCAGTTAATAATATAGTTGTAGAGATAGAACACACATGAAACTGAAGAATATTTATGAAGCGCAATATATCATTTGCTTTGTCACTTTATAATCTCTTTTACTTTAGTTTCCCTCCCAGGGCTAGTGCTAGCATAAATGTATTTGATGCATTCATTCCAGATAGGCAAAAACTTTGGCAGCTATTGGAGAGGCATATTCTGCCTGGCTATTTAGAAATGTTATAAACTTCATGTGACTGTAATTGGATTATCCTTGCCACCATGCAGACTGGCAGTATGTTTAGAATAGCACTTGGTATAGATAAGAGCTGTCACAGAAACCATTTCAAGGCCATACACAATCTTTTCAGTTCATGAGATCTGGTTCTCCAAGGCAAGTGAGTGTTCCATACAATAGCAACAACATATAACTAACGTCTTTAAAAAGGAGTTAATGGGAAATGATTTTCATAATTATCATAGTGGGGTAAATGATTTGATGAATTTGTTTTCTTACTAGTACAAGATTAGCGTTCCCTTATAATCTCTATAGAGCTGATAACTTTTTTGTTATCTTTCTTATACTTATTAAGACAGCAGTATTGTATCCACACTCTATAATTATGTAAGTTTATGAGGTACTTGTAACCTTAAAATGTTCACAGTCCTGGCATGGTACAGCCAGTCTGAGGTTGAAGGAATTGCTCATTGCTCCCTACTCACCTTGGGCTCCCCGACCTCTACATCTTTGCTCAAGTATTCCCCTTTACTTGGAATCACCTTCCTCAAAAATGTAGTATGTTGCAGAGTAATTTACTCATAGTTCAAAGTTCATATATATATTCTATTTTTATTGAGTTCTTAATGATTTTTTCCCTTAATGTCTTTTTTTTTTTAATTCACTTAGTGCTTAAGATTTGATTATTTATAATAATAACTCCCCTTTCTTACAGGATTAATCAGTTGTTTCAAGTGCTTGGAGCTTTATGAAAAACATAATATAAATGTATTGTCATTATTAGTATAATGTAATGATTACCACGTGAATTAATACCACCTGTTTCATCCCTATTTTTTGTTATGTGGTTCTTTAGGTTCAGAATTTAACATTACGCAGCCAGAAGTTGGGTGTGTTATCTAGCTCACAGAACGGTCCACCAAAAAGCACTGGTCAAACTCAGTCATTGACAATTTGTCATAACAAAACAACAGTAACCAGTTCTAAAATCAGCCAACGAGATCCTTCTCCAGAAAGTGTTAGAAAAGGAGAAAGTCCAAGTCTGGAATCACGAAGCACAGCTGTCACCCGGACATCAAGTATTCACCAGTTAATAGCACCAGGTGGGATAAAACTTTTGTTGAAAATAGTTGCATTATTCATTTTCTTAGCAGGCAGAGAAAAACAAAAGATGTCCATTACTTTAATAAGAATCATAATTTTAAAACATTTTATAATGTGAATTTCATAAGTAAAAAAAAAACAAAACATTTCAATATTGTAGCTTGAAAAAAGAGAAATCAAAAGAGCCCAATAGCTAAAACAAATCCTATCTAATAAAAGAGTAATATGCAGATTGACCATCACTCCAACACACAAGATGGCTGCCCCCATGTGGTCAAAGATCCTGCCCCCATGTGGACACAAGATGGCTGCCACAATATGGCCAGTAGGGGAGGGTAGTTGGGAGGGACCAGGCCTGCAAGGGAGGGCAGTTGGGGGCGATCAAGCCTTCAGGGGAGGGCAGTTAGGGGTGACCAGGCTGGCAGAGGAGGGAAGTTGGGGGTGACCGGGCCTGCAGGGAAGGGCAGTTGGGGGTGACCATGCCTGCAATGAGGGCAGTTAGGGGCAATCAGGCTGGCAGGGGAGCAGTTAGGCATCAATCAGGCTGGCAGGGGAGTGGTTAGGGGGTGATCAGGCTGGCAGGCAGAAGCGGTTAGGGGCAATCAGGAAGGCAGGCCTGTGAGCAGTTGGGAGCCAGAAGTCCTGGATTGTGATAGGGATGTCCGACTGCCCGTTTAGGCCCGATCCACCAGGACATCCCTTGGGCCTAAACGGACAGTCGGACATCCCTCGAGGGGTCCCAGATAGGAGAGGGTGCAGGCTGTGCTGAGGGACACACCCCCCGTGCACGAATTTCGTGCACTGGGCCTCTAGTTGTACTAATAAAATGGATTTTTGGGGGTGAGTTGACATTTGATTAACATCTTCATTATGCGTTAGTTTCCTACCATAGCAATAAAACCTTTTAGCTTTAGAAACAAGATTTGTGTGTCGTTCATTTAATATGCTTTAGTGCAGTGGTCGGCAAACTCATTAGTCAACAGAGCGGCAAACCGCGGCTTGCGAGCCGCATGTGGCTCGCGAGCCGCAGTTTGCTGACCACTGCTTTAGTGGAACAAAATTAAAAGCCTTTTAAAAAAGTATTTATTGTTTTTGTTTAAAATTGTCATTAGTGGGAGGAATTTATCACTTTCCAAAAATAAGATTATACACAATTATTTTCTTTACCACGTTGCTTTTTTCCATCTTGGATTTCATCTTTAAGAGGAAAATTTCAGGGAGTCAACTAAGTTATTTTCATTCTCATCAAACTTTGAATCCCATGTGCACTCCTGCTCTCTACAGATAATCTTGCTTTACGGTTCTCATGATGAAAATGTTGGGGCCATCTCGAGTGAGTTTTTTTTACCATCTCTTCTACTCATCTCAGAATTTGTCAATGTTGAGCTTTCTTCACTTCTAATAAGATAAGGAATTATCTGCTTTCCTCTTTAAAGTTAGCACTATTTGTGTGTGTCATTGATTGCATTGTTTTTACCGGCTCCTGACCTTCTGTCATAGATATTGCATTTTTTGTCTTTCTCATGCTGGATATTTTTCCTTTGCTTCTCCAGCATACTTAGGTCTCCCTAACCTTAATGTATATGCATATGTTTTTATACCAGTATAATTATTATTTATTGAAAGTGTGTGTGGCGGGGGTGGGGGAGAGGTACTGGGTTAGACACCTCACATGTTTTATTTTTTTAAAAATTCTTTTATCCAACCTCATCAGGCAAGCAACTTCTTTCTATCCTTTTATAACTGCGCTGCTTTCTAAAGATTTATTTTACACTACTGAATCTGCATTTATTCCACCTAAACCTATTTCTCTTTTTAAGTTTCCTCTGTGCCACGTTCTCTAAATCACCCAATCTCAAACTGTTGGAATTATTTGATTCCTTTTGTTAGAAATCTCTCATTACTTTGAATTTGTATAGCAGTTTTATGCTTTTTTTATGGCACTTTTTCTTTTATACTAGGTGGTAAGCCCTTTGAAGGTAGGATAATAATATTGAGCACTTTTGTTTCAGGCACTTTACATTTATTGTTTCTTTTAATCCTTTTTGCAGATTCACCTTTTCATCCTTTTATCATATACTAGAGGCCCAGTGCATGAAATTCGTGCACGGGTGTGGTCCCTAGGCCTGGCCAGCAATCAGGGCTGATCAGGTTCCCTGCTTCCTCCTCCCCTCCCCGCTTGCACACTGCCACTGCGTGGTTCCCTGCCTCTTCCCCTCCTCCTTCCTTTGCTGCCCGTGTTTGCCACCACCCACCCCCGGTTCCCTGTCCCAGACCGGGGCCCAGCCCTGATCGGGTGATCAGGACCTGCTGACCAGGGGAGGGACCGGGAGGTTGGCTGGCAGCGGGGAGGGGCCAACCGCCACTGTGGCGGGCAGGCAGCTGGCCAGGGGGAGTGATGGGGGGAGGGACCCAGGAGGTTGGCCGCCGGCCCCAAGGAGGGAGCTGGCCCTCAGCCCCTCTGGAAAGGGGCCGTGTCCACTGCCACCCACCCCCGGTTCCCTATCCCAGCCCGGGGGCCTGCTGGTGCAGGGGAGGGACTGGGAAGTTGGCCAGCAGGCCCCATCAGAAATTGGGGCCTGCGGCTGGGGGCAGCTCCTGTGTTGAGCATCTGCCCCCTCGTGGTCAGTGCGTGTCATAGTGACTGGTCGCTCCATCTTAATGGTCGCTTAGGCTTTTATATATATAAATATTTCTCTGCAATAGATGGACAGTAAATATTTGTTGGATTAATAGCTGATATTTTTCCCATTTCAATCGTGGACATTATAGCAATTTTTTCCATTTATATTAGTTAGGTATCACTGCTTGGAATTCTTAAATCTAAATCTTTAGATAAGTACAGGCTTTGTTATAATGTATAAATTAATAAGTTTATTCATAGTATAGTTAGATGTGAATTGTTTTTTATAAACATCTGTGTGACAGGTTCTGCTCTCTTTATGGATTGATATCAGGATTTTTATATTGTACTAGAGGCCTGGTGCACAACATTTGTGCACTGAGGGGGGTGGTCCCTCAGCCTGGCCTATGCCCTAAGCCAGCAGATGGACATCCCCCGAGGGGTCCTTAGTGCTGCTGTGGAGGTGGGAGAGGCTCCCACCACTGCTGTGCTCACCAGCTGTGAGCTTGGCTTCTGGCTGAGCTGTGCTCCCCCTGTGGGAGCGCACTGACCACCATGGGGCAGCTCCTGCATTAAGCGGCTGCCCCCTGGTGGTCAGTGCACGTCATAGTGACTGGTCGTTCCTCCGTTCGGTTGATTTGCATAGTAGCCTTTTATTATATAGGATTATTATATAGGACTAGTGGCCTGGTGCATGAAATTCATGCATGGGGGGTTGTCCCTCAGCCCGGCCTGCATCCCTCTCACAATCCGGGACCACTGGCTCCTAATCCCTCACCTGCCTGCCTGCCTGATTGCCCCTAACCACTGCTGCCTGCCAGCCTGATCGCCCCTAACTGCTCCCTTGCTGGCTTGATCTCCCCTAACCACCTTTGCCTTGGTCCTGCACCCAGAACCCAGGATTCCTTCCTCCAGCTGGCCGCAAACACCCGGGACCCAGGCTTTCCTCCCTCTGGCCAGCCACAGGCACCTGGACCTGGGCTGGCTTTGCCTGGGCCGGCTGCAGCTGCAGGGGACGGTGGGCAGGTGGCTTTGCCCAGGCCGCAGGCGCTGGTACCCGGGACCGTGGGGTGGGCGGCTTCTCCCGCTGGCTGCAGCACAAGACCATGGGCGGGCGGCTTCTCTGTCTCCCAGGCCGCAGCCAGCTGCAGGTGTTGGCGCCCGGGACTGCGGGGATGGTGGCTTCTCTGTCTCCCAGGCTGCAGCCAGCCTCAGGCGTTGGCGCCCATACCTCGGGCGGGAGGCTTCTCCGTTTCCCCCGGGACCACAGGGCAGGCAGCTTCTTCGTCTCCCTGGCCACAGCCAGCCACAGGCGCTGGCGCTTGGGACTGCTGCCAGGCAGCTTCACCCAGCTGGCTTTGTCAGGAAGGATGTCCGAATGGTTGTCCGGAAGGTCTCCGGGTCTAATTAGCGTGCTACTCTTTTATTAGTAAGATTGTCCAGAGATTCTCAGCTTCAAACCAGCCTCTCTGGCCAGTGTTGATAAGAGTCAGTGAGGAGCAGCAGTGACCCACTGTACTTGGAATGACTGCTTAGGATAATTTCTAGTAATTCCCACAGTTTTGATAGATTATACTGGAAGGTAGGTTATTTCCCTCCCAAAGAGACTGTTACCTTCAGAGAAAGCTAGGAACTTTTTCAGGGTTAGTTCAAGCAGGGAGCTCTACTTTTAGATTTTCAGTCTCCCCTGAACTCCCTGTTTCTAAGTTGACACTTATTCTTCCCCCTTTCACTGGTAGTTCAATAATATCCTTGTAGTTGTCTTCCTCTGATGGCCAATATTTTATGTAGGTGTGGAGGAGACTGGTAAGCTAAAACCGTCAGTCTTGGGAGAATTGCAATTCCAAATTCAGGTGCTATGTGTATTAACCTAGTATTCTAAGATGTTGTCGATTAGAAACAAAACCAAATGGAACATCCTAACTCATATAAACTTTTGCAGCTACCAAATTATAAGTTTGTTAAAATTTATTCAAGCCTTATACTGTGGTTATTCAAAGCAATTAATATCTTCTGACGAAAGCTGTATTTTCCAGCCTGTTAGTTTTCCTACTCTTGCTAGTGGGAAGTTAGTCTGAAGCTAAGCTTTATTTTGGGAGATTCTTGGATTGGTAATTTATCCTTTTCCTCAATTAGTAAAATGCTTGTTCCTACAGGTAACTTTCAAATACTAAAAGAATCTGTGTTCAGTGTAGTATAGTTTAATAATTATTATAATGGACAAGGTTATTGCTTCCTTGTATGTATTTTTAGGGTGCTAAAATTTGGTTTTCTTCATTTCTTCTTGAAGGGGGAGTTTCCACTTGATAGTTAATAATTCTATGTTTATTATATAAAATAAGGCAAATGTCTGGAAATTAACCTTAACAATATTAGAGCTCAAGTTTTTTATAGCAGTTTTTAGAGCTTTTATGAAATTAGTCTAGTTGGAAAAATATATATATACCCTTTTTTTTGTTTATTTGTTTAAAATATTACCTATAGTATTACATATGTCTCCTTTTGCCCCCATTGACTTCCCCCCGTATACCCTTTTTTTGCAGACATTAATTCAGTGTGTGATGAAAAGCCTTTGTTAGTCTGTCCAGGCTGCCCCCCCCCCCCCAAAAAAAATACCATAGACTGGGTGTTTTAAACAACAGTTCTAGAGGCTGGAAAGCCCAAGATCAAGATCTGGCAGTGTTTAGTTTTTGGTGAGAGCTCTTCCTGGCTTGCAGATGGCTGCCTTCTAGCTGCATTCTCACATGGCCTTTCATCTGAGCGCTAGTAGAGAGGATAGTGAGCCCTCTAGGGTCTTTTCTTACAAGGGCACTAATTGTCTTAGGTCAGGGTCCCACTTTTTTGACCTTATTTAACCTTAATTACTTCCTTAGTGGCCCCATCACCAAATTGTCATATTAGGGTTAGGGCTTTAACACATGAATTTTGTGGGACACAAACATTCAGTCCATAACAGGAACCCAGACTTAGTTAGAAATATGGGTCCTTGGTGATTTCAGGCAAGTCACTTAATGCTCAGAGTTTCTTCACCCTGTAACATATTGGATTAGTGTAGTACCCTATCTACCTCATGGGGTTGTTGTAACTATTGGGGTGGGGGGGAGGTGTTCATAACTATTGAATAAAATAATGTACTTAGTAATTTACAGTAATACATTATTTATAGTAGAGTTCTACTACATAAGTGAGAGATGATACCAATCATAAATTCTCCAAGTATAATGCCACCCTGACAATAAAGTGTTTATTAAAACCAGAAAAAAACAAGCATTATATGATTTTCCAGAGCACTAGTGCTTTTCTTGCACAGAAGTATTATTTCAGATATCCTCATAATTATTCTGTAATAGATGTGCTTGTCAGTTGGACTTATGGACAATATAATAGACTCACTTTGATTTCTGATCAAAGAAAAATTTAACCTAGGTCAGTGGTCGGCAAACTCACTAGTCAACAGAGCCAAATATCAACAGTACAATGATTGAAATTTCTTTTGAGAGCCAAATTTTTTAAACTTAAACTTCTTCTAACGCCACTTCTTCAAAATAGACTCGCCCAGGCCGTGGTATTTTGTGGAAGAGCCACACTCAAGGGGCCAAAGAGCCACATGTGGCTCGCGAGCCGCAGTTTGCCAACCACGGAGCTAGGTGAAAGGATAGACTATTAATCTGTTGAATTATCAACTCTAGAATATAAAAAAAAATTGTTTCTAGAGCACAGAAGGAATTTTTATTTCTGTGAACATAATATCCATTATTCTTAAAGAATATGCTAAATTTTAATTATAACTTAAAATTGAATTAAAATGGGCCTTTGCTGTTATACTTGCAAACACTCTGTTTTTTAATCTGTAAAAAGGGAATAATACCTATCTACTTCATAGGCACTTATTTTTAGTACGAGCAATGTGTAAATACCTTGAGCCCCTTGGAAGAAAGGCACTCTATAGGTATCCAAAATTTTATTGAATACTCATAGAGTCTTTATCAGTACATTTATAAAGTGCTGACAATTTTTAGTCTTAGTTTGAAATGCCAGTCTAGTTAGATGAAAATTATTTTGTTAGATGAATTTTAATTTCCATTAAAAAATTCACGGATATTTGTTGGACCCTCTAAATATCTTTTTGAGATGTTAATTTTCTTAAAGGATCTCGAAAAATTTAAAAAACCCACCAAATGCAGAAATGTTTAAAAAGAAAAGTTGTTAGAAGTTTTTATAAGGCTTTTGTCACAAATGTGGCTGAGTATAAAAATAGATGCAAGATGTTTCTTTATCTTCACATTCTGAAATTAAGAAAAAATTTTTGCCCTATCTTTAGATCTGTTTTAATTTTTACATGATATTAATATTAAGCCACCTTTTCAGTTTATCTTCTAGTGAACCCAGTTTCTTTTTTTACACTTATTTTCAATTACAGTATTATATTAGTTCCAGCTTTGAAACATAATGATTATATGTTTATATATAGTGAACCCAGTTTCCATTCTTATTTAGATAGAGTGGATTTCACCAACAGCTCCCTCTTTGTAAACATAAACACCAGTATGCAAAAGAGGCATAATGATGGGGATACTTGATTTTGTTAATTCTTTATCTGTATTGTCGCTGTTTTGAGTGGCTCCTCTGTGGAGAAAACTAGTACTGTCATTTATAGATTACTGTAGGGTTTGTGTGTGTGTGTGTGTGTGTGTGTGTGTGTGTATTTGCTTGGTTTTTTTTTGGGGGGGGTGGCAGAGAAGTAAAACAAGATCCTTTATTTAGACAGTATGAATTTTTTTATTGCCTCATTTTCTCTACAAGTAAAACTAGTGCTCTCCTAGATTTGGAAGGGCCCCTGGAATTTAATTTCTTTTACAATGATTATTTGACTGTGCTCTAGGAGTTACACATCTGTTTTGCTTAATTGAATTATCTTTTCCTACAAAACATTTTCTCTTTCTTGGTCAAATAATACCAACTCTTTCATCTTGGCTCAATCTGGTAACTTATTTGGGAAGCTTTATAAGTGATTACATTGGTGATTAGTTGGAAGAATGTTTAGACACAGATTAGAAAGGATGATACTTTTATTTTATGGATTTTAATATTGCATTTTTATGATGTTGAGGTTATTTTTATATATATTATACTTATTCAGTGATACTCCTCTTCTCCCCAAAGAAGGAATTTAAGTGGATAATGTTGTTAAAAGTTAACATAGATTTTCTGGGGACCTATATAATTTAATAAGAATAAATCATGTATAGATTCAGATTTATAAATTACTTGTTTTAGGCAGTTTTATCACAGTGCAGCTTATTTTATGAAATTTATAGTTTTTCAAGGAGAAGTTGTTTGTCATTACATTTTGCAGTCACTCTTATCTGGAAGACTTTTAGTAGCCTTCTGATGTAAAAATTTTCCTTCTTTAAATTTATTTAAAATTTCAATGATATTTTAAAAATAAATACTAATTGTTTCTTTTTTTCTCTCTCACAGCTTCATATCCTCCAATTCAGCCTCATCCTCTAATAAAGCATCAACAGATTCCTCTTCATTCACCACCTCCCAAGGTTTCCCATCATCAGCTGATATTACAACAGCAGCAGCAGCAAATGCAGCCAATTACACTCCAAAATCCAACTCAAGATCCACCCCCATCCCAGCACTGTATACCACTCCAAAACCATGGCCTTCCTCCAGCTCCCAGTAATGCCCAGTCACAGCATTGTTCACCAATTCAGAGTCATCCCCCTCCTTTAACAATGTCTCCTAGCCAGTCACAGTCAGCACAGCAGTCAGTAGTGGTGTCTCCTCCACCACCTCATTCACCAAGTCAGTCTCCTACCATAATTATTCATCCACAAGCACTTATTCAGCCACACCCTCTTATGTCATCAGCTCTCCAGCCAGGGACAAACTTGCAACAGTCCACAGCTAATCAGGTGCAGCCAACAGCACAGCTGAATCTTCCATCCCATCTTCCACTTTCAGCTTCCCCTGTTGTACACATTGGCCCCGTTCAGCAGTCTGCCTTGGTGTCCCCAGGTCAGCAGATTGTGTCTCCAGCATCACACCAGCAATATTCAGCCCTGCAGTCCTCTCCAATCCCAATTGCAACCCCTCCGCAGATGTCAACATCTCCTCCAGCTCAGATTCCACCACTACCCTTACAGTCTATGCAGTCTTTACAAGTGCAGCCTGAAATTCTATCCCAGGGCCAGGTTTTGGTACAGAATGCTTTGGTATCAGAAGAGGAGCTTCCAGCTGCAGAAGCTTTGGTCCAGTTGCCATTTCAGACTCTTCCTCCTCCACAAACTGTTGCGGTAAACCTACAAGTACAACCACCAGCACCTGTTGATCCACCAGTGGTAAGCCCTTGGAAGCTATTTGACTTTCTTGCTGAACTGAAAGTAAAAACAATTTTCTCCTACATTATATTTATTGCTAGAGCTACATGCCTGTGAGTTTTAAAAGCTGGAAATTTACATCTGTCAATTTCTGATAAACATGATGTATGGGCAAAAAAAAAAGGCAATTTGTTGTATGGTTGCATGCTTGATAATTTGTGATGGTTATTAAAGTCCCTTGTTAATTTTATTACTATTTAAACAAATCCATCTGCTATCTTTACAGAGTTGATTTTTTTTCCCCAAGGGAATACATTTGAACCAGTGTCATCTGCACAAAGTTTTTTCTCTTAAGGTGATTATCCTTCATAGATCCCTTCTGTTGGCTTGTATGTTCTTAAACGTATGGCTTATGTAGCTAACCTTTTTGGTTGTATGCATTCTGAAGTCCTGGGCCTTTCTTTAGAAGCTTTTGTTTCAAGATGGAGTATGCTTGTATGATACAATTTTTTTGTAAAATTATATATTGTAATTAAAAATTGTAAAAACATTTATTCTAGGAAAGAATTTAACTTTACAAAAAAATTAACTGTAGACTATCAGAATTATTAAACTTCTGATTTTTAAATTTCTACTAAGGGAAAATATATAATTAAAATATTTCTCATTTAAAACCTTGGAAAAATGTCAGTGGATAAATTGAATACTGAGGATGAAATAAATCCATTCGGGGGAGTAAAAATTTTGAGTAATTGAGATTGTGGTGAAATTTATCAGACTAAACGTCTAAAAATGGTACATGTTGTCTAGAAAGGAAAATTGTCTTGAAAAGTGTTTTTCTTTAAAAATTTTCTAAAGGATTTTTTAATTTTATAAAATAATTTACAGTAAAAATTGAATAAGGTCGTAAAATTTTTAGGCAGAGTGATCAAATTCATAATTAATTTATAACTGAAAAAAATGGTCTTCCCAAAAGGAGGTTTATATCTTTACATAAAGACCTCACTGAAGGGACTTTGTCACTTAAAGACCTGTAACCATTTGCTCAGAAAGGAAGGGAGTTTCAAAGTCTGTTCCTTAATGGGAAACATTTTGGTCCTCAGGATGCTAATTTATAGATTCTTTATTGTCATTAAGACTGACATAATAGGCATAAAGAAATTGAATTCCATTTCCTGTTCACTTTTATTAAGAACTAGAGGCCTGGTGCACAAATTTGTGCACTGGTGGGGTCCCTCAGCCTAGTCTGCTCCTTCTTGCACTCTGGGACCCCTTGGGGGATGTCGGACTGCCTGGAGGGGTGTAGTAGTGGGGCCGGGCACTGCGCCGCTCCCGCTCATCCTGGCCCCGCTGTGCCTGCCGCCACTGCCACTTTGGTAGCACGCTGCAGAAGCGGGAGAGGCTTGCACCACCGCAGCTGTGCTCGCAAGCCGTGAGCCTGGCGTCTGGCGCCTGTCAGTCAGCTGAGTGGCGCTCCCACTGTGGGAGCACACTGACCACCAGCGCACGTCATAGCCACTGGTCAACCAGTCATTCAGTCGTTCGGTTGCTTAGGCTTTTATATATATATAGATAGAACTTGACAGAAACAACAATGGTCATCTAGAAATAAGTTTGCCATTCAATTATCATGTCTATATTTTCTTTTAATGGAATTTTGGAGAGTTTACAATGGATATTGTAACAAAAATACAGGTTTCAAAGTGTGTAGTATCTTCAAAGAAATCAAATTTAAATTTATATTTTTACTTTCTAGTTCAGTGAATTTGTTTTTAACAAGTAGAAAATAAGATTTCTTTATATACTTTACACCTTTCTAATTGTTTTTGTTAGGGTAAACTTTGGAGGAATATATTTGGGATAGAAATATGAAAAACATAACACTTAAAGCTAAAAATATTTATGCTCTTAATTTGTTATTTCCTAATCTCTTTTCAAAATATTTGTTTTAAATTTATGTTATCTCATTTTTGGAAGGATGTGTGTGTGTGTCTGTGTGTGTGTGAAAATGTTAACTTTCTCTGCTATCACTGGTATGCTCATACTATCGATATTTCCCTATTATCTTTCATACACTTTACTGTGAGTACCATAGCCTATTTATTAAATTGCTGTATGTTTCTTTTATTATCTTTGATCAAATATTTTTTTCCTTAAATATTTCTTCACGCCCTGGCTGGTTTGGCTCAGTGGATAGAGCATCAGCCTGCAGACTGAAGGGTCCCAGGTTCGATTCCAGTCAAGGGCACATGCCTGGGTTGCGGGCTTGATCCCCATTGGGGGACGTGCAGGAGGCAGCCAATCAATGATTCTCTCTCATCATTGATGTTTCTAACTCTCTTTCCCTCTCCCTTCCTCTCTGAAATCAATAAAGATATATTTTAAAAAAATATTTCTTCACGAATTACACCTGTCTTCATAATTTCCCAATGGTTTCGAATATTTAAAGGTACAGAGCTATATTTACTTCTTAGAAGATTTCAAATTTTGCAAGTGTGAATTATCCAAGTAAAGTCAGTATGTTTTTTTAAAAAAATATATTTTTATTGATTTCAGAGAGGAAAAGAGAGGGAGAGATAGAAACATCAGTGATGAGAGAGAATTATTGATTGGCTGGCTGCCTCCTTCACACCCCACACAGGGAATTGAGCCCACAACCCAGGCATATGCCCTAACCGGGAACCAAACCCTGACCTCCTGGTTCATAGGTCGACGTTCCACCATTGAGCTACGCTGGCCGGTCAAGTCAGTATTTTTTTTAAAGAGATATATTTGTAAAGTTTTTTCATGTGGTGAGAATAGACAATTTAGGGCTAATCAGTAGTCCATAGTTTTGCTAGGAAAGGAAGACAGATGGCACTAATGCACTTTATTGAGGTAAGTTTGGCAGGCGTTGCTAGTTTTAGAATAGTTATGAGCTAAACAGAAATTATGATGTGCAGTTTCCTAATGATCTTATCAGCAAAACCTCCATTTCTTTGCTTTATTCAATATTTCAGTTGTTGCCTTTATGTATTGTTTTATGCTGATGGTGCCAGATGTCTGTGACAGATGTGCTTTTATCTACTTCTCTTATTCATTAACTTATTTTGCCTTTACATGGGCAATTTGGAAGAATACATATTTAGGCTGACCTATAAGGAATGAAAAAGTATTTTATAGTATTCTTCGATGGATTATTTCAGAAAATGTTATTTGTGGTATGCCTCTTTTTATCCTTTACAACTCTCACTTTTTAAAAATCCGAGTTCTATACATGATCAAACTTTGATTCCTTAAAAGGTATTGTAGTAGGTGTTTGAAAAACTTGTTATAGCATTAATATTAAAGAGAGTTTAGCATTTAAAAAAAAGATAATGACCTTTGGGGGAAAAGTAATAGCTAAGAAAGGAATGCTACACAGATAAAATTGAACTGGTAAATAAATCAATATTTGTTTAATTACTTCGGAATCAACATCCCCACCACTCCATCAAATTAAGGTAATCACAACTGCAGCAGATACCCCTCACTAGACGGTTTTGTTGTTTTCTTTCCTTTAACTCCAGGACTTTTTTTTTTTTTTTGGATGACTTCCCTTGTATTGGATATTATTATCATTAAAAAAATATATCATGTATAGATATTAGCAGCTATCATTATTGCACACTGTATTATACTGAACAACTACTTTCACTTCTGAGGATCCAGACATGAGGCAAGGTATCTGTTGGTGAAACAGGTTTCTGTTTGCAGAGTTGTGAGCAAATACTTGAAAGATGTTGCCTACTTAGTAGCTGATTCAGATCATAGTCCTGGATATAATATTTGATATAAATTTATTAGTAACAATAGGATTTTTAAAAATTTAAGGCAAAAGATTTCTTAGTAGAGTCTTGGAAAGTTAGTTTAAGAGAAATACAGAAAACTATATCTGTTGTTAAATATGCCTTTGTGGATGAAACTTTATAGTCCTTTTTATGACATCTGGCTTATTCTAGTTTCAGAAATCTTCATCATTTTTACATTTAATTTTATGTACTTAAAATCAAACTTTATCAATAGTTTGATTAAAAATATGTACAATATTAGATATCACTTACAATTTTTTGTTAATGTTGAAAGGTTTTTGTTTTAACATTTATTAGAAATTTTAATCAGTTTTGTTAAATAATCTTAAAAACTCACAACCTTTGTAAACTTACTAGTAAGTAATAAGCTTTATACATAAAAGAGGGAGATGAACTGCTTTGTGGCTTTTTAAAAAAAATCCATAGTCTTTTACAATGATTAAATAAATAATGCTGACAAATTAAAGCACCTGTGTTAATCTCTAGAAGTGGACTTTGAAAATTCAGTATTAAAGTTATTGAAATTAATAAGATATATATTTTGTTATATGAACGGTTCCTTCTCTGAGTGCTTTGAATCCATGTTTAAGTATAATCTTTACCATTGAATAACAAGGAAGTTAATAACTTAAAAACTTTCCTCTGGCTCTAGCTGGGTTGGCTCAGTGGATAGTGCGTCAGCCTGTGGACTGAAGGGTCACAGGTTCGATTCCAATCAAGGGCACATGCCCGGGTTGTGGACTCGATCCCCAGTAGGGGGCATGCAGGAAGCAGGCAACCAATGATTCTCTCTCATCATTGATGTTTCTATCTCTCTCTCCTCCCTTCCTCTCTGAAATCAATAAAAATATAAAAAAGTAATAATAAAATAACTTTCCTCTGTAATTATAGAATAATATTAAATAACTAAAATTAATGTCTCAAATGGGTTAGGATGGTATATGTGTGTATGCTATTTCAGGACAGATACTTTTCTGTTTACCTGATATCCTATATAATAAAAGCCTAATATGCTAACTGTCCAGTCGTCCAGTCAGCCATTCAACCAATCAAAGCATAATATGCTAATGATATGCTAAGGCCACTCAATTGCTCGCTATGATGTGCACTGACGACCAGGGGGCAGATGCTCCGACCGGTAGGTGAGCTTGCTGCTGGGGTCTGGCTGATTGGGACTGAGCGAGATGAGGGTTCCCTCCCTGGCTGGCCAACCTCCCACATTCCTCCCTGGCCCTGATCATGCACCAGTGGGGTCCCTCGGCCTGGCCTGCACCCTCTCGCAATCTGGAACCCCTCAGGGGGATGTTGGGAGTCAGTTTCGGCCTGATTCTGCAGGCCAGGCTGAGGGACCCCACTGGTGCACGAATTCATGCATCAGGCCTCTAGTTTGCTTATAAAAAAAATCATTAGAATCCTGAGTAGATCAGAAGATTAAAGACAGATGTAATTGCATGCATACCTTTTTGTGGTACTCAGATATTTTTATAATTTAATCTTTGACATAAATATAATAAAGAGCCTGGGATGTAGTCCTTTGGCAGTACATTTCCTGTTATATGTCATTTTGGAGACTTACTTAGTGTGCTTGTGAAAAATAGTATTTATTTTGATTTATCATAATTACAAGTTAACAGAAACAATAGTAAGTTACCAAAATAGACTATAGAATATCAAAACATTTCTTTTAATTCTCAAAATTAAAAACATGTCCTGACTTGCCTGTTACCTTTTTGAAAACCTTATTCATTTGTAACATAGATACTGATCCACAACTTGCTTTTAGTGATATATTTACAAAATATTTAGTCAAGCATTTCCAAATCTTTATTTTTAAAGTTTTCTTTTCAAGCTAATAGTCATTTTCCTTGTTTTTAAATTCAAAGTACTTGGAATTTATTTTGTTAAAATTAAATTAGGAACACCTTATTAAAAGTATTTTTAGCAACCTTTTAAGACAGTGTGGTTTGTTTTTGCAGGTTTACCAAGTGGAAGATATGTGTGAAGAAGAAATGCCAGAAGAGTCAGATGAATGTGTCCGCATGGACAGAACCCCACCACCACCCACATTGTCTCCAGCAGCTATAACTGTGGGGAGAGGGGAAGATTTGACTTCTGACCATCCTTTGTTAGGTAAGGAAATATCTCAATTGGGATTTTCTATTAGATTAATGTTAGTAATGGGAAAGTTGTTTTTTTCACTACAGATGGTATTAAACTAATTTGTGTAATTAATTGCAGTAAAACAGATAAGAATTAAGTTGTTTTTTTTAAAGAGAAACAATGAAAACAACTGATAAGGAGCCACTCAAATTAAAAACACATTGTAGCTTTCTAATTTTTATTGGTTTGTACAGATGTGTTTCATATGATCATTCAGATTCATTTGTCAAGCTATTTCTATCTTAAAAATTGGAATAAATCAAAGTTCTATCAAAAGATTTAAATTATACTTTCCCTAAATTACAAAGCATTCTAAGTAGTATCTGGCATCCTCATAATTGCTTGTGATTTAGACTGAATAAATCTTTTAAAAGTGTTCTTTCCCATACAGTACTTAAATTAAGCCTCACTAATTCTTAGTAGAGATGGATTAAAAAATTATTGAGTTTAAGCATTCAAATTCTTATTCACTATGTCACTACTACTTTTAAGTTAAAGTAAATCTTATGTATGTTCCTCTTCACAATATCAAAGTGACTGTGAATTCTAGATGTTTTACTAAAACATTAGTATGATCTGTTGCCCCGTGTCTAGAGCAGCCGTGGGCAAACTACGGCCCGCGGGCCGGATCTGGCCCTTTCGGCTGTTCCTTCCGGCCCGCGGAGCCGAAAGAGCGGAGGGTTCTCTTGCTCTCCCCTCCGCTCCTTTACTTTGAATTTATATTAGTTCACACAAACACTCCATCCATGCCTTTTGTTCCGGCCCTCCGGTCCAGTTTAAGAACCCATTGTGGCCCTCAAGTTAAAAACTTTGCCCACCCCTGGTCTAGAGCCTAAAAAAGATACATTCTGTTAGGGTGTTTTTTGTTAATTTATGAATATTTTACTTAGGTTAGGGGTTCGCAAACTAGCTCATGCTTCAAATCTTTCCTGCTGTCTTTATATGACCCATGAAATAAGGACAGTTTTAAATTTTTAAAATGGTTGAAAAAAATTAAAAGAAGAATATTTCATGTTATGTGAAATATAAATTACATTGTTCTTTACTACAAGTTCTCTGCAATACAGCCATATTCATTTGTTCAAATATTATCTACTAGAGGCCCGGTGCACAAAATTTATGCATGGGGGGTTGGTCCCTCAGCCCAACCTGCACCCTCTCCAATTCGGGAGCCCTCAGGGGATGTCCTACTGATGGCTTAGGTTCGCTCCCCCGGGGGAGCGGGCCTAAGCCGCAGTCTGGCTTCCCTCTGTAGGACGTGATCGGGCTAATCAGGGGAGGGTGCTGCCCCCATCACCCAGCTGCTGCTGCCACTGCTGACCGCCGCAGCCGCCAAGGTGTTTTCATCAACACGGAGTCCAGTCCCTTCACCATTCTATATAATAAAAGTGTAATATGCAAATAGACCAAACGGCAGAACGACCAGTCGCTATGATGCGCACTGACCACCAGGGGGCAGATGCTAAATGCAGGAGCTGCCCCCTGGTGGTCAGTGCACTCCCATAGGGGGAGTGTCACTCAGCCAGAAGCCAGGCTCAAGGCTGGCAAGTGCAGTGACGGTGGCGGGAGCCTCTTCTACTTCCACTGCAGGTGGGTGGTTAAGAGCAAGGGGTCCTGGACTGTAAGAGCCCCAGACTGCGAGAGGGATGTCCGACTGCCGGCGGGGAGCGTGCCTAAGCCGGCAGTCGGACATCCCCCAAGGGCTCCCGGACTGCGAGAGGGCACAGGCCGGGCTGAGGGACCCCCCGAGTGCATGAATTTCATGCACCGGGCCTCTAGTGAAAAAATGACAACTTTCTTTAGGCATTTTCAAGATGTCTCTTTCATAGGATATGACATTTCTTTATTTCTTTTTATCCTCACCTGAGGATATTTTCCCATTGATTTTTAGAGAGCGTGGAAGAGAGAGGGAAAGACAGAGAGAAACATCAATGTGAGAGGGACACTTTGAGTAGTTGCCTCCTGCATGAGCCCTGACCTGGGCCCCGGCCAGGGAGGAGCCTTCAACCTAGGTACATGCCCTTGACCAGAATCGAACTTGGACCCTGTGGTCGGCAGGCCGAGGCTCTATACACTGAGCCAAACTGGCTAGGGCAGGATATGACATTTCTTAGCCCCTCTAGCAGCAGACCTTCATTTTTTCCTCCAGGAGTGAGGTGGGAAAACCCTAGATCACCTTCTTGGATTCTTATTACACAAGTTACCAAGAACACTGCGAGTGGCTTACCAGGAGCTTAGCTAATGAGTGGTCAGAAAAGCTGTTTCCTCTGCAGCTCATGCACAGAGGTGGGACTGCTGGCGTGCCCTGGCTGGCAGTCCCTGTTCTCTGTGGGCCTCCTCTCTGCCGCAGCTGCTGGCAGGCACTGTTCTCTGCGGGCCTGCTTGCCACCATAGCGGCTGGCAGGCAGGCCCTGTTCTCTGCGGGCAGGCCCTGTTCTCTGCTTTCTGCAGGCCTGTCTGCTCGCCGCTGCTGTGGCTGGCAGGCAGGCCCTGCTCCCTGCTCTCTGTGGGCCTGCTTCACCCTGCTCTGTCTGGGCCTGCTCGCCGTGGCGGCAGCTGGCAGGCCCTGCTCCGCCCTGCTCTCTCTGGGCCTGCGCCCTCCGTGGCTTGCCTCACTGCACAGCAGTCCCCTCCCACCCACCTCTGCGCGCAGCCTCCTCCTGAGCGGTCGTGACTGTAATGGCTTCCTGGCTAATTTGCATATTACCTCTTTATGTATATAGATGGCTACTGTTGTGTTACTGCAGCAAAGATGAGTAGTTGCAAAACCCATATTGTCCTTTATAGAAAGTTCATTTACCTCTGACCCAGATAATACAAATGTTGGTTCAGGCTTCGTTGGAGGTATTCTGTTCTATTGATTATCTCTTGGTCCTCGTGATCATTTCAGGTAAGAAGAACCACTGTATCAGGCATGGAAATGAATTGTAATGGGACACTGGTTTTGCTCCCACAGTAACCCTTGCCCTCTCTTTTCTTCAACATGCCACATTTCTAATCCTTCTGTTCTTTCCAGCTTTTATTCCCTTATTACAGAAGTGAATCTCTGGAAAGTTTAGGAAGGGGAAAATCAGTTTTGTTCCAATTTTTCTCTCTTCTTAAAAATAGAAAACATTTAGTCACTAAAATTATATAAAATATTTAATAAAACAGTTTAATATTATTGCCTTTGTACATGTGCCCTTGACCAGAATCGAACCTGGGACCTTTCAGTTCACAGGCCAATGCTCTACCCACTGAGCAAAACCAGCTAGGACGGGACTATCTTATTGTGGTCTTCAAGAGTTTGAAAGGGAGGAATTACAGTGATCCAGGCCAGCATTTTGCAATTGCCTGATAGTACAGTATTCCTCAAAGTGACATAGATGTTGCCAGTGACAAGTTTAAAACACACACAATAAAATAGAGAACATTTGTGCATGCATTTGAGTTAGCCTTACTGCTTGAAATAAAGGTGATGTAACCTGTATAGTTCACTAAAATCTTTACTTATTCTATGGATTTCATGATCCATTTTTATTTAAGCACTAGAGGCCCGGTGCATGAATTCGTGCACCAGTGGGGTCCCTCGGCCTGGCCTGTGGGATTAGGCTGAAACCAGCTCTCCGACATCCCCCAATGGGTCCCAGATTGTGAGAGGGCGCAGGCCAAGCCAAGGGACCCTACTGGTGCACGATGAGGACCGGGGAGGGACGCAGGAGGTTGGCCAGCTTGGGAGGGACCACAGGAGGGATCCAGGGTGTGTCCGGTCCATCTCGCTCAGCAGCAAGCTCACCTACTGGTCAGAGCGTCTGTCCCCTGGTGGTCAGTGCACATCATAGCGACTGGTCGACCAGTCGACTGTCTGCCCCCTGGTGGTCAGTGCACATCATAGCGAGCGGTTGAGCGGCCTTAGCATATCATTAGCATATTACACTTTGATTGGTTGAACGGCCAACCGGCCGACTGGACACTTAGCATATTAGGCTTTTATTATATAGACCAGTGGCCCAGTGCACGAAATTCGTGCACGGAGGGGGAGGTTCCCTCAGCCCAGTCTGCACCCTCTAATTGGGGACCCCTTGAGCGATGTCCGACTGCAGGTTTAGGCCCGATCCCTGTGGGACATCCCTCTCGCAATCTGGGACCCGCAGTCAGACATCCCTCTCTTAATCTGAGACCTGCAGTCGGACATCCCTCTCGCAATCTGGGACCGCTGGTTCCTAACCGCTCACCTGCTTGCCTGCCTGATCACCCCTAACTGCCTCTGCCTGCCTGCCTGATTGCCCCTAACTGCCCTCCCCTGCCAGCCTGATCTGCCCCTCCCCTGCCGGCCTGATCTCGCCCCCAACGGCCCTCCCCTGCCAGCCTGATCTCATCCCTAACTGCCCTCCCCTTGCCGGCCTGGTCGCCCCCAATTTCCCTCCCCTGCCAGCCTGATCTCGCCCCCAATGGCCCTCTCCTGCAGGTCTGATCTCGCCCCCAACTGACCTCCTCTGCCGGCCAATTTGGTTCTGATTGGTCAGTTTCTATGCCAGTGTCAAAAGCTCTGCCTCCTAGGCAGCCATTGGCTCCTCACAGTTGACCCAGATTTGGTTCTGATTGGTCAGTTTCTATGCCAGTCAGTATCAAAAGCTCCGCCTCCTAGGCAGCCTTTGGTTCCTCACACTTCACCCAGATTTGATTCTGCTTGGTCGGTTTCTATGCCAGTCAGCGTCTCTGGGCCTATCAACGGGGTCTGATCAGAAAGATGGGGCTGATTAGCAGCCACGGTGGAGGCCTGGAGAGAAATGGAGGTGTGGCTGCTGGCCAGACTGGGAGAGAAAGAGAGAGGCAAGTCCTGATCAAAAGCTGCCACAGAGGCAACAGATCAGTCCCTGCTTCTCTCTTTAGGCCTCTTTCTGGCCCTGATTCGCAGCCCTCTCAGCAGTCAGTTTTGGGGCACCATGCCTGCAGCAGAAGCAGTCAGTGCTGGGCTGCCATGGCAACCCAGCGCTGATTACAGGACTGAGTTCCGGTTGGTCGAGCCTTGGTTGTTACTGGATGTTACGACCCAGGGTTTTTATATATTAGGATACTTTCAAAGTGCTTTTATTCCCTCATATCATTTGGAATATATAAATAGTAACAAAGAAAATTCAGTATCTATGCAGCTTAAAAATTTTTTGAAAAAGTAATCTATGTAGCTTAAATTTTTTTTGAAAAAGCAACAATTTCAGTAATTATTCTTAATTTGACATTCTAAAACATACTCATGTCTCATGGGACAGTTTTTTTTTAACCATGGTTGGAATGATAACTGAGCAAGTAACCCCCTTCTTCTGTAAAATGGGGCTCATAGTAGTTTCTATCTCATAAGGTTATTGTGCAGATTAAATGAGGTAATAAACATAAAGTTTTTAGCCCAGCCAGTGTTGCTCAGTGGTTAAGCATCGACCCATGAACAGGAGGTCATAGTTCAATTCTATTCTTGGTCAGGGTACATGCCCAGGTTGCAGTCTCAGTACCCAGTAGGGGGAGTGCAGGAAGCAGCCGGTAAATGATTCTCTCTCATTATTGATGTTTCTCTCTCTCCCTCTCCCTTCCTCTCTAAAATCAATTAAAATATAAAAAATAATAAATAAATTGTTAGAATGGCTTTTTAAGCAGATATTAGCTATTATTGTTATTTGTGATTATTTTTAAATTATCTTTCATATTTGCTGGGCAGAATGCTAAACATTAAAAAAATAATTTTGTTTTTCAGAGGAAGTGGAATTACCTGCTGTGGCATCAGTCAGCGCTTCAGTAATTAAATCTCCTTCAGATCCTTCACATGTTTCTGTTCCTCCTCCTCCACTCTTACTTCCAGCTGCTACCACAAGGAATAATATTACATCTATGCCCAATAGCATCCCCAATATAGAAAACAAACTTCCACAGGCCATTGTTAAACCACAGATCTTGACCCATGTTATTGAAGGCTTTGTAATTCAAGAGGGATTGGAGCCATTTCCTGTAAGTAACAAGCAAGTTTTTTTTTTAAATAATTCATGTAATAATATTTTAAAATTTAGTCTGTTTTTCTCTAGTAAAAAGCTTGTAATTTTATTTCAAAAAAGTTGTCACTCTTATATCTAGAATTTATCTTTCTATAATATCATGTATATACTCTAAATATACTTCTAGAATTTTATGCTAGCTATGTAGATGTATAAACTAAGGATATACATATATCGATTTTATAATTTTTAGAGAAAGATAGTTGGAAGTTTATTCCAATGAAATAAATTTTTCTATTTTTTTCTTTTTAAGGGGACTGAAATGACACCTAAAGTGTATTTTTTTAAAAATTGTGTTTCTTATATAATGTGATACTTGATGAACTTTAACTTGAGTACAGAAAATAATAACTTCCCAATGATTTAATCCTTCTGAAATTACCCAGTAGATGTTTATAATTAGCAAATATATATTCTCATCATTCTTAAATCTCAGCCTTCAATCAGATTTTTTAAATGCTTTAAAATGCTCACCTCAAAGTATCACTAAAAGTCTTATAATTTGAGACTAGTTATACAGTATATCCCTTATATGCTGCTCTCTAGAGATGAATATTTTCCCTTAGAAAATAAATTAAAAAATGAGTAGGCAAAATAAAACAAAATAGTTTACTTTGAATGATCTGATTTTTGAGATACATGGGTAGCATTACGATAGTTGGTTGCCTATTTATCAGTATTACTAGTGAGTTACAACTTTCCACTACAAAAAAAGGTAAATTTGGGAAAAGTACAGAAAAATCCCCACTAATACCAGTGTGTACATCTACACTAATAAAAGAGAAACATGCAAATTGACCATACCTCCACTACGCCCACAAGCCATGCCCACCAGCCAATCAGGAGCGAGTATGCAAATTAACCCAACCAAGATGGCTGTGGCCATGGAACGAGCAGGAGGCTTGCATTTCCCCGGCGATGGAGGAAGCCAAGCTTCCTGCCCACTCTGGCTGTCCTTGGCCTCTGCTCAAGGCTACAAAGTTTCAATTATAGAAGATAAATAAATCCCAACAAAAATGGCGGCAGCCATGGAGCTGGAGAGAGCAGGAGGCTTGGGTTGCCCCCGGCAATGGAGGAAGCCAAGCTTCCTGGCTGGCCCTGGCCTCCGCTCAAGGCTACAAAGTTTCAATTATAGAAGATAAATAAACCCCAGATACCAGGGCCTCCACTTGGGTCACCGGGGGGCGTGGCCTGCCTGCAAACCACCACAGGCCCCTCGCCCAGGCAACCCCACGCCCCAAGGGAACCCCCACCCTGATCTGGGACACCCTTCAGGGCAAACCAGCCGGCCCCACCCATGCACCAGGCCTCTATCCTATCTAATAAAAGAGTAATATGCAAATTGACTGTCACTGCAACACACAAGATGGCTGCCTCCATGTGGTCAAAGATGTCTGCCCCCATGTGGACACAAGATGGCTGCCACAGGATGACCAGCAGGGGAAGGCAGTTGGGAGGGACCAGGCCAGCAGAGGAGGGAAGTTGGGGGCGACTGGGCCTGCAGGGAAGGGCAGTTGGGAGGGGGCCAGGCCTGCAGGGGAGGGCAGTTAGGGGTGACCAGGCCTGCAGGGGAGGGCAGTTAGGGGCAATCAGGCTGGCAGGGGAATGGTTAGGGGATGATCAGGCTGGCAGGCAGAAGTGGTTATGGGCAATCAGGAAGGCAGGCAGGCGAGCAGTTGGGAGCCAGCAGTCCTGGATTGTGAGAGGGATCGTAGGTTGGAGAGAGTGCAGGCTGGGCTGAGGGACTCCCCGCCCCCCCATGCATGAATTTTGTGCACTGGGCCTCTAGTTTATATATATATATTTTTATATGATCAAGATGATTATTATATATATTGTTTTGCTTCTTTCACTTAGTATATCTTGAGCACTTACCTATAATAAAAGTGTAATATGCTAATTAGACCGGACACCCTTCCAGACAAAGCTGCGGCGGGCGGGGGCCGAGGCAGAGACAGCGGTGGCGGGGGCCAAGGCCCTTGCACGAATTTCGTGCATTGGGCTTCTAGTTTTCTCATATGATTAATAGTACTTTGGAAACATTTTGAAAGGTTACATTATATTCTACTTTATATACAACCAAAATTTATGTAATCCTTCCATTATTGTTGGACATTTAAGTTTCCATTTTTTCACTATTCAAATAGTCTGAAAGGAATATTTTTGTATATAAATTATCCACATTTTAAATAATTTCTTTAGCATAAATTCCTTAGAAGTACTGGCATGCATTTATATTTACATGTATATTTGTAAGATTCTATATATATTACTAAATTATTTTCTGGAAATATTATTTAAATTTATTAGCACACCGTAAGTATATAACCTTAGCAGCACTGAATATTATAGTTTTTTACAGCAATAATTTTTATAAATTTTACATGAGGCATATTAAATATACTAACTGAAATGAACACAGTTTAAAAGTATATGGATGATTATTTTCTAAAATTAAATATATAAACTTTTAATAAGCTATTTTTGACCAAGTGTGGCTGGCAGACATTGGAGAATTAACCCTCATTCTTAAATAGAAGAAGAGATTCTGTTTTTTCAGATTAGCTCAGGGTTCACTAGCAAATCAGTAATTATTTTTGATCTGGACTGTTTTTGCTGAAAACAGTTCTAAAATAAGTATTATTCATGACCTAAGTATACTGATCATACTTTAATTTTTTGTTAATTTTAATGTTAATATTTGTGGCTTTTTCCCATTTCTTTTTGTGATTATAGTAGATTTGGTTGCTGAATTAAGAATCAGGAGACTTGCGTTCTAGTCGTTCTTTCTTTTGTAAAGAAATCACCTAAACACTGAACAGTAGTTCCCTTATCTCTATTTTAATTGTAATTGGTATACAATATTATATTAGTTTCAGGTATTTAATATAGTGATTTGACATTTATATACCTTACAATGTGTTCATTACACTAAGTCTCATTGTGGTTTTAATTTGCATTTCCCTGATGATTAATGATATTGACCATATTTTCATACGTCTCTTAGCCATCTGTATGTCATCTTTAGAGAAATGTCTTCATGTGCTTTCCCCATTTTTTTGCCATTACTGTATCTGTATAATACACATAAAAATGATCTATCCTGAGGAGATAACCCTACAAATACTGGTAAAAAGTTTTATACATGAAAAATCTTAAAAGTTGTTACAGAAAAAAATGAAAGGAACTGGCAAATAAGAACATATTACTGATTTTTTAAAGAAGACTTTTTCTTAACTACTTGCCTAAACTAGGATGCTAAGTTCCATTTGACAGAGACTTTGAAGCATTTATATTGCTGATGACTTGTGTTTATGTCCAGATAGCCTATACTTTTCTCAAGGAAAAAGCACTTAATGACTGTATCAGATCAATTGGACAAGCAAATGATCACTGATACCATTTTTTCAAGAGTTTTTTTAAAATTGATGTCAGCCGAAACTGGTGTGGCTCAGTGGATAGAGCGTCGGCCTGCGGACTCAAGGGTCCCGGGTTCGATTCTGGTCAAGGGCATGTACCTTGGTTGCGGGCACATCCCCAGTGGGAGGTGTGCAGGAGGCAGCTGATCGATGTTTCTCTCTCATCGATGTTTCTAACTCTCTATCCCTCTCCCTTCCTCTCTGTAAAATATCAATAAAATATATAAAAATAAATAAATAAATAAATAAATAAATAAATAAATAAAATTGATGTCAGAGAGAGAGAAAGAGATAGAAACATCAATGATGAGAAAGAATCATTTGTCGGCTGCCTCCTGCACACCCCCACTGGGGATCATGCACACAACCTGGGCATATGCCCTGAGCGGGAATTGAATCCGACCTCCTGGTTCATTGGTCTACGCTCAACCACTGAGCCATTCCAGCTGGGCTTCAAGAGTTTTTTTAACCAACTTATTTCTAAAAGTCTTTAAAAACATTATTTCATTTTATCCTCTCTCTGTTTTAAAGGTGAGTCGTTCATCTTTGCTAATAGAACAGCCTGTGAAAAAAAGACCTCTCTTGGATAATCAGGTGATAAATTCTGTGTGTGTTCAGCCAGAGCTACAGAATAATACAAAGCATGCAGATAATTCATCTGACACAGAGTTGGAAGACATGATTGCTGAAGGTCTGTGGATTTTACTTAAGATACCCTTAATTAACTTTGACTTTCACTGCTTGAAACAGATATGGATTTTTATTCCACACAGATTTTTACTTGGAAGTATTTACTTTTTTTCTCAAGAATGCATTATTTGATTAAAATAATGGGAAAGGTAACCAGACTCTTAATAGCCAATTAATAAAAATAAGACTGGTTAATTTACATACTATCAGTTAATTTGACTTTTGAAAGAATGTAGGTGGGAAAAATTTCATTATACATGAAAGTAATTAAAAATTTTAGCATCAAAACAACCAACTTTTTGTATTTTTTTCCAAGCAGACTTAAATAAATGACTGTTTTATTGAGTTTCCTTAAATAGTTAGAGCTTCTGAGTTGTTTGGCTTTAGACTTTCCTTATTCTGATGTTTGATATCTAAGTAATTATCTTCAATATATTAGCATTTTCATCTGAAATTAATTCATTCATTTTTGAAAATTTTTTGTAATCTTTACCTGAGGATGTGCTATATATCTCCATGGCACAATGTACTAAAATTCATATCCTACAAGGTGCTTTTTGAAAGTGTTCCTCCTGCAGGGTAGTGGCTTTGTCTTATCTTCATTTCTCTTACAGTGCTTAATAAAGTTATTTGCATGTTTTAGACATATTGCATTCTTAGCAAAATGAAGCTTTAAAATGTATTGCCTATGTATAGAGTAAACTCCATAAAATTTTTATGCAGTGCAGGACAAGGAGGGAATTTATGGAGGTGGTTGGTTTTGGGGGCTTTGCCCTGCCAAAGTGGCTGTGGATTGAAAAATTCAAAGATCAAAAAAGAAAGAAAGAAAAGAAAAATTCGAAGATCATTCCTTTAAGTTTCCTGGAAGGTCTGAACTAGCAGCATCCCACCAAAATAGAGGCTAAATGAAAATTTGCCACAATTAAATTTTTGTGAGGTTTTTTCTTTGTTTCCTTCTTTTTTAGAGACATTAGAAGAAATGGACAGCGAGTTGCTGAAGTGTGAATTCTGTGGGAAGATGGGATATGCTAATGAATTTCTGCGGTCAAAACGATTCTGCACTATGTCATGTGCCAAAAGGTATTTCTATTTTGAATTTCCTAAAGCACAAACCCACCACTGTAACAAAACCAAAAAACTTGTAGAGTTTACCAGTAGTCAAAACTAGATATTACAATATAGAGGAATACTATCAAGTAGATGTTATATGGAGCTACTTTGGTAGTTATTAAATTTTGCTCTTTGAAAGTTATATAGTCATAACACTTACAGTTAGTTTTTCAGCATAATCTAATATCGAAGTAGCAATCTCCTGGTGGTAAGAATATATGCTTAGGAGAATCTCTCCTGTGAATAGACTACTAGTCTTCAAGATATTCAAACAGTTTTTGTTTTATCATCTGATTTTTGTTTGTTAATATTAAAATACCTGGATTTACTTTGTTTTGTTTTAAAATGTTTTCTTTTGTTTTAATGTATCCTATTAATTTTAGGTTTCTAAATAGGACAGCTATCCATGTTCCCTACATAGTTATATTGTCAGTAAAATAACTATCTTTTCTAAATATGTATTTGCAATAGTAATATTACAGGTAAATAGTATTGATAACAGAATATCTTCATTTAGTCTCAAGTTTAGTTTACATTAAAAAAAAAAAACCAACCGAGAAACCAAGATGGCGGCATAGGTAAACACCTAAACTGCTGCCTCGCACAACAATTTCAAAACTACAACTAAAAGACAGAACGGACACCATCCAGAACCACAGGAAAGCTGGCTGAGTGAAAATTCTACAATTAGAAGGAAATAGAAAAGCTCACATAGAATTGGAGGTACAGCAAAGGGTCTTTGTGCGCGCAGAGAGGAAGGGCGGCTGAGAGCCTGGCTGACTTTCTCTGGCGGAAGGGGGAAAGAAGCCCCCGACCACACTGAACCCCAGTTCTGACTGCACTGAACCCCAGTTCCAGGCGAGCCCCTGGGGACCCACGCTCTTATGGGGGGAGTCTGGACTCTCGGGCGGAGACTCGGGAGCCGGGGAAGGCGGAGGACTGAAAGCGCGCACACGCCAGTGCGCACAAAGGCTGCAGAGGTTGCCACAGGCTTTCCCTAGTGGAAGGGAGTCAGAGGCTCCTGAATGCCCTGAGCCCCAGTTCTATCTGCAGTGAACCCCAGTTCCAGGCGAGCCCCTGGGGACCCACGCTCTTGTGGGGGGAGTCTGGACTCTCGGGCGGAGACTCGGGAGCCGGGAAGGGAGAGGTCTGAAGGCACGCACGTGCGCGCAAGGGCAAGGCTGACGGGAAGCCAAGACTGAGACTCCACCCCATCCAAGCTGAGCACAGAGGCTATTGCAATTTGGCAAGTCTAATCCTATAAGGCTGTCTCCAGCACCGAACTTCTCCCAGCATAGACACAGCTGATCCTTACAGCCAACTGGCCTGGAGGTCAATTCCTCCCAGTGATACCAACAACAATCAAGACTTAACTACAACAAGGCTGTACACACAGTCCACAAAGGGGTGCACCAAGAGTGTCCACCTCAGGTTAACTGGGGAGGCAGACCCACTGGGCCATATTGGAAACCTAGCACACAAATCTACCTTACCAACTCAGGGAAGCAGTGAAAATGCGGCGTCAAAGAATCAGATCACAAACGAAAGAAATGGAGGAAAACAAACGACTGGATATAGAATTCAAAACCACGGTTATAAGACTTTTTAAGAATATCCTAGAAAAGGCCGATAAATATAATGAGACCCTCGAAGATATGAAAAAGGACCAACTAGAAATTAAACATACACTGACTAAAATAAAAAATATTATACAGAGACCCAAAAACAGACAAGAGGAACACAAAAATCAAGTCAAAGAATTGAATTACAAAGAAGCAAAAAACACTCAACCGAAAAAGCAAAAAGCAAAAAAAAAAAATCCAAAAAGTTGAAGATAATGTAAGAAGACTCTGGGACAACTTCAAGCGTACCAACATCAGAATTATGGGGGTGCCAGAAGAAGAGAGAGAGCAAGATACTGAAAACCTATTTGAAGAAATAATGACCGAAAACTTCCCCCACATGGTGAAAGAAATAGACTTACAAGTCCAGGAAGCCCACAGAACCCCAAACAAAAGGAATCCAAAGAGGACCACACCAAGACACATCATAATTAAAATGCCAAGAGCAAAAGACAAAGAGAATATTAAAAGCAGCAAGAGAAAAACAGTTAGTTACCTACAAGGGAGCACCCATACGACTGTCAGCTGACTTTTCAACAGAAACTATGCAGGCCAGACGGGAGTGGCAAGAAATTTTCAATGTGATGAATAGCAAGAACCTACAACCAAGATTACTCTACCCAGCAAAGCTATCATTCAGAATTGAAGGGCAGATAAAGAGTTTCACAGACAAGAAAAAGCTAAAGGAGTTCATCACCACCAAACCAGTATTATATGAAATGCTGAAAGGTATTCCTAAAGAAGAGGAAGAAGAAAAAAGTAAAGATAAAAATTATGAACAACAAATACATATCTATCAACAAGCGAACCTAAAAATCAAGTGAATTAAAAACCTGAGGGACAGAATAATCTGGTGAATATAATAAAATCAGGGGCACAGAAAGGGAGTGGACTGATAATTCTCAGGGGGAAAGGAGTATGGGGGGTTCATGAAGAGACTGGACAAAAATCATACACCTATGGATGAGGACAGTGGGGGGGAGGTAAGGGCAGAAGGTGGGGTGGGAAATGGGTGGAGGGGAGCTATGGGGGGAAAAAGGAGGAATAATTGTAATAATCTGAATAAAGATTTATTTAAAAAAAAAAAAAACCAAGCACCTCTGATTCTGATAGTGCTAAAAATTCATTAACAGGAACCTCATTTAAAGTGGAGAGGCCAGAAGGGGGAGCTCTCATGACCAATGATGATCACAAGGCACAATAAGGAAACTTTGTAATACTCTTCCTAACTTACTTTACCCCTATATATTAGCATTTCCTCTCCTTCATTGAGGAAATAGAATAGAAAAATAGAAGAGCAGAAGGGAAGTGTTTGACTCTTCGTATTTTACCACGGTTGCATATACTGGGTTGTAATTCCTTGTTCTTGAATAAATCCACTCTGCTGGAGAGATATCTGGCTGACTTTTTGTTTACAGTCAACATAATAAATCCTAATGTTGGTATTTACCATGAAAGGTGAAATGTATGTACAGGTTGATTAATTTGAAATTTGTTCTCTATTTGAAAAAGAGTTTAGGATCTTAATTTTATACATCTAGGGAATTTCTTGCTTGAACATATTATTTAGTGTGGTGCCACTAAAATATACTTAGTAAAACTTAGGGTAAGTTTTGTACTAATGAATAAGTAATTGAAGTATTTTCCTCCCAAAATGGCTTCATTGGTTTCTTAGTTGTCAATCCGTTACTCAGATATCCTTTTATGTTATTGATAATCCTAATAAAATTATGTAACTCCTGTTTAACTTGGGAGTTTTCCAATTTGTGTACACCACAGGAAAGAATAGTGGCTCTATGGTTCTAAATGATTAAAAACTCTGAGGGGAAGGACTACTGTTTTTCAGAATATTTTAAATTTCTTGACTTTTTAGAAACATTTCAAGTGTTTTAATGCTACCATTATTCTTCTCAAAGAGATGATTGCTGAGTTGTCACATATTATACCTTTAGGTGAAACTCTTAGAAGATTAGGGGTCCTAACATAGGGAAATGCAGATGAGAAAGCAAAGGGGAGAAGATAAATTAGGTCAGGGAGGAATAGCTGCTGTTTACGACTGTCCTGGAGATCTAAATATTTAGGGACTAAATAGCAAGTGTAAAGATAGTCTCTCTTTTCTGATCTTTAGTCAGTGGGGAAAGAAATTTTGTCAATTGATAAGAATGGAAATCAGAAGCAGACAGAGCTGAGCCCATAGAAGAGCATAATGAACATAGCAGGAGCTTGTTAAATTGTTTAGGGTAAAATGAGGTAGCCATCAGGACACCTTTTTGTTTTTTATATTTTTAGGGGGTGGGGGGGGGAAAGCCTGTTCATTCTCATAGTGCCCCTTACTTTCACTTCCTGATATTTTTATAAAACGTACGTGAGAAAAATTTATTTCAGCATCTGTATATTGATCCTAGAACAGTTACCAATAGCAAAGTTAATTGGGATTTATTCTTGTCATTTTTCTGCAAAATCTTAGAGCAAAAGAGTTTTGAAAACATGAAATTACAATGGCAGTGGTATATGTGTAAAAAAAGAGGAACTGCATATATTTTCCTTAGCCTTTCTGAGTTTTTCTGAAATTTGTTTCTTAGATTATTTCTTTTCACTCTTCTTTCTAGGAATAGGGTAGGCAAGCTGTGCCCAGACAGAGTCATTCCTGTAGCCTATATTTGTATGATCCCTGAGCTAAGGATGGTTTTTAAATTTAGGAATAGTTGAAAAAAAAATCAAAAGAATCATATTTTGTGACACATGAAAATTATGGGAAATTCAAATTTTAGTGTTTCTAAATAAATGTTTATTGGAACACAGCCATGCTCATTCATTATTGTGTATGGCTGCTCTCATGTCATAATTGCAGAGTTGACTAGTTGTAACAGATACTTGAATGGCCCACAAAGCCTAAAACATTTACTATCTGGCCCTTTATAGAAAAAGTACCCAGTCTCCTGTTCTAGGGCCTTGGAACCCAATAAATGGCATAGAACTCTTTTAAGCTGTTACTATGCCATATAAAGGTCTATTAAAAAATATTAGATAGTCTATCAATTTCAAAGAATTCTGTATTTTTAAATTTCCTGAAGAGAGCTATGAATTCCTTGTATAATTTTGAAATCTCACCTTTACATTTTTACTCTTTGATTCAGTAATATATTTGAAAAATCTTTTACTAGCCATTTGAGATTTTGTCTTTCTCTACTGTATTAAGCTATTTTTATTAATCCATTTTCAGATATTATTACTTGGGAAAATACCAGGTTTGATGAACATTTAAATAGTTAATTTATAACTTCTTTTTCTCCTGGAACCTTGAATTACTTTGCTGCTGTAAAAATCAGTTGCCCTTTCTATTTTACAGAAAGTTTCTCACTATCATGCTGTTATTAGGAGAAAATATTAATACCTATCCAGTATTAAATTGAGAGCTATGTATTTTATAGATATATACAGAGGCCAATTTTTGTCTATTAGCATAAGTAAATCCATTGAACACTATGGTTTACTTTCTGAGGTATTATAGTTCTTAATAAAGTATATGCCACTTACTGATTCACAAATTCACTTTAAAGTCATAATTAACTACTAAATAGCGTGTCCCATATATCATTTAATATTTTTTCTTACTTGAATTTCTTAGGTACAATGTTAGCTGTTCTAAAAAATTTGCACTTAGTCGTTGGAATCGTAAACCTGATAATCAAAGTCTTGGGCATCGTGGCCGTCGTCCAAGTGGCCCTGATGGGGCAGCAAGAGAACATATCCTTAGGCAGGTCTGTAGAAACCTTGCTTCAATGTACAATACCCTTTTCAGTAATGCAAGGAAAGTGCAATGCTGTATTTTACTTGTACTACATTTTCCAGCTTCCAATTACTTATCCATCTGCAGAAGAAGACTTGGCTTCTCATGAAGATCCTGTGCCATCTGCTATGACAACACGTCTGCGCAGGCAGAGCGAGCGGGAAAGAGAGCGTGAGCTGCGAGAAGTGAGAATTAGGAAAATGCCTGAGAACAGTGACTTGCTACCAGTTGCACAAACAGAGCCCTCTATATGGACGGTTGATGATGTCTGGGCCTTCATTCATTCTTTGCCTGGTATGTAATTCAGCATTTTGGCCTTAATGTTTTTCTTGTGCATTCACACACAGGAATGATGTTAGATCCATCTGCACCTATTGCATGAAAGGGTTCGAGAAGTACTTATGTATATATATATTAGTTAAATAGCATTTGCTATTGAAATATGATCTGTTTCCTCTTGCTTATTCCCTCAGCACAACTGGGTATTTTCTCATACCCTCAAGTCGATAAAAACTGACTAGTCCTGCTTCAGCTGTGACACCTCAGCCGGTGAAGGTATTAAAGGTGCTCTCTTCTCTTCAGTCTGATTTCTCTCAAGAGGTCAGTAGAGAGATTGAGTCAGACACTTCTTCCCTCTGCTCCTCTATTTTTCCATTTGGTTTCCTCCTTATTTCCTAATTTAACATTTAACCTTTTTTTAAAATAAGAGAGACTATAATTTTTTTTACATTTTTGAAAGCTAATCAAGACCTTTTAGACTATGATTAAATTTTGGTTTCTTTTAAAGGAAGCTGCATTCTTTGATTCTTGCAAAAAGTAGATATCAAGAACAGTTCCAAAATTTGATTTTTTAAGTAGACAGCTAACACTCAGTTATGATATTCTATCCCAATAGAATAGGGTAACTTTCTTATGTTTTTCTGCTCTCTCATTTTTGGATTCTTTCCATCAGCTTAATCTTTATGTTCTTTATCTTTTCTTCTTTAATGTGACAATAATCTTTATGTCCACTTTCTCCAAGGGGCTGGCTACTAAAGACATTTGCACCTTTGCTCATGATGAAACCTACACACTGGTTACATATGTTAAGATGAAACATATTTTTTAAATCAACAAATCTTATCATTCACTTTGGCTTTATGAATATGGAACACAAGGAAATTTTTAAATGTTTGTTCCATTTTGGTTTTATTCTGAATCATACCATTTATCTTGACATAAGCATTCCAGAAAAATACATCTCTTTTACAGTTGTCTGCAAGCTTATTAAGATTAACCCAGCTAGTTTTGCTAATTAATCTTTCTATGAAGGCCACTGTCTCAGAACTAAACTTACAGCTAATGTGCTGTGAGAGTGAAGAAAGTATATTTAGCAGTATTATTGCTTTAAAAAAATTTGTCAGCCATTTTACCATATATAAAGAACTCTATGAGATTTTATTAAATTCTTTTTTCTTTTAAAATATATTTTTATTGATTTCAGAGAGAAAGGGAGAGGGAGAGAGAAATAGAAGCACCAATGATGAGAGAGAATCATTGATCGGCTGCCTTCTGCATGCCTCAAATTAGGAATTGAACCATGACCTCCTGGTTCATAGGTTGATGCTCAACCACTGAGCCACACCCACTGGGCTAAATTATTTTTTCAATACCTTGTTTTAGAAATGCTAAATAAGTTTTGTGGTTTTCCTTTTTTTTTTTTAAAGAAAAACAAGATATAGTCTTTTTAAAGAAAGAAGAAATAGTTTTAAGAGGGATACATTTTCCATCGGAAGATTTTTAAGCACACACCTAAGAAAACTTAGGTGTGAGTTGTGTTGACCATGTAGGTTTAGAATCTGCATTAAAACTGATGTATCAGAGGATGGTGAGTCTTTATTATTTGTGGTTTTAATACTTAATGAAATAACTTTTAGATTTTAGACTAGTTTATATATCTTGAGATTTAACCCTAAAGTGTATACTGATCTCCTGGGCTAGACTTTGATTCTGTTATCTTCAGAAGTAGTCTCAGTGTTCCAAATGGGGCGTGTGAGCTGTTTGTTAGCTGGGGTTCTCATTTGGTGGAAAGTATTTCTTTTCCTTTGGGGATGAAGGGTAGTTCATATCCTGAAGAAAGTAGGTTGGCAAGCAAATAAATAATTGGTAGTAGTGAGTCCTCTGTCATTTCATATGCTTTTTTAGGACTAATTTTCTAATTTTTCCCACATCCATTTGCCATGAGGCTACTCTTGACTGCTTTTATTGGAAGAAAGGCTAACTCCTTTGTCTCATTCTTGCTTCATTTGAGTTAAAAAAATGATTATTGCTTATAACTTTAGATGCTTGTCTTATTGAGTTTATCAAGACACTTAATTTTATTGCCAGTGTTTATTTTTTTACTTTTTAATAAATCTTTATTGTTCAGATTATTACAGGTGTTCTTCTTTTTCCCCCTCTACCTGATTCCCCACCCCACCCCATGCCCTTACCCCCCCACCACTGTCTTCATCCATAGGGTAAGATTTTTGTCCAATCTCTTCCCGCACCCCTCACACCCCCTTCCCCCTGAGAATTGTCAGTCCACTCCCTTTCTATGTTCCTAATTCTATTATATTCACCAGTCCATTCTGTTCTTCAGATTTTTTATCACTTGATTTTTAGATTCACTTGTTGGTAGGTATGTATTTGATGTCATTTTGTTGTTCATAATTTTTATCTTTACCTTTTTCTTCTTCTTCCTCTTCTTAAAGAACACCCTTCAGCATTTCATATAATCCTGGTTTGGTGGTGAAGAACTCCTTTAGCTTTTTCTTGTCTGTGAAGCTCTTTATCTGACCTTCAACTCTGAATGATAGCTTTGCTGGGTAGAGTAATCTTGGTTGTAGGTTCTTGCTGTTCATCACTTTGAATATTTCTTGCCACTCCCTTCTGGCCTGCATAGTTTCTGCCGAGAAATCAGCTGACAGTCGTGTGGGTACTCCCTTGTAGGTAACTAACAGTTTTTCTCTTGCTGCTTTCAAGATTCTCTCTTTGTCTTTTGCCCTTGGCATTTTAATTATGATGTGTCTTGGTGTGGTCCTCTTTGGATTCCTCTTGTATGGGGTTCTGTGCACTTCCTGAACTTGTAAGTCTATTTCTTTCACCAGGTAGGGAAAGTTTTCTGTCATTATTTCTTCTAATAGGTTTTCAATATTTTGCTCTCTCTCTTCTTCTGGCACCCCAAAAATTCAGATGTTGGTACGCTTAAAGTTGTCCCAGAGGCTCCTTACACTATCTTCATATTTTTGGATTCTTTTTTCTTTTTGTTTTTCTGGTTGGGTGTTTTTTGTTTCCTCATATTTCAGATCTTTGTTTTGATTCTTGGGGTACATTGATCTACAGTTGAGTTTCTGTATATTCTTTATTTTAGACAGTGTATGCTTAATTTCTGACTGGTCCTTTTCCATTTTTTTGGCATTCTCATTAAGATCCTTAAAGGTCTCATTAAGTTCCTCAGAGGTTTTTAGAAGATTCTTGAGTAACCTTATAAATGTGGTTCTGAACTCTATGTCGTCCAGTAGTTTGCTTTCCTCCATTTCTTTCATTCGTGACATGTTTCTTTGTCTCCACATTTTGGCTGCTTCCCTGTGTTGATGGAGTGGCTTTGTGTGGTAGGTGACCTATAGGGGCCAGTAGCTTAGCCTCCCCAAACACTTGAGGTGGACACTCTTGGTACACCCCTTTGTGGGCTGAGTGCAAAGTCTTGGTGTAGTTAAGTTAAGCCTTGATTGCTGTTGGTACACTGGGAGGAATTGACCTCCAGGCAATTGGCTGTGAGGACCCGCTGTGTCTATAATGGAAGAATTGCTGCGCTGGAGACACGCTTATGGTGCAGGACTTGTTTCAATGGGGCTTTGGTGCTCACTGAGTCTTCCTCTTGAATGTGTCACTTATGGATGTGAGGAGTTGAAATCTGGTGTCTCACACTGACCACTAGGTACACTGGCTTCTGGATCTCCAATGGGGTGCAGGTCAGCTACTGTCTAAGGCCACCCAGCAGGAGCTACAGCGAGAACTACAGTTTTCTCCTCTTTGCTTGTGGTTTGGAGGTTTTGGAGCTGTGTGAGCCGGGCTGCAAGTTTGCTAGGTTAAGCTGCGATAGGGCAGGCCATTCATATGCTAAAGCCGCTGCTTGGAGCTTGGGTGGGTTTGTAGGTTGTACTGGGTGGGGTCTCAGGGCGTCACTAGGCTAGGGCGTGGCAAACAGCAATGGCTGCCAGTTAGCCGCTCTGCATCTCCGACCACGTCCCCACGTCCCGCGCCCCAGCATAGTAAACAATTATTCCTGCGCGCAGCTCTGCAAGCAAGCCACCCTCATTTTCCAACCCGATGGCAGACAGTCCACCTTCTCCCTGTAGGAGTTTGGGTCCCCTGCGTCTCCCCAGAAACTGGATTTTAGAGTAATCGGGGTTGAAAAAAGCAACGCCTGCCGCCAGCCTGGATCGTGCACCTCCGTACCTCAGCTTTTCAGCGCTTGTGCACGTCTCAATGCTCCTTTCTCTTTCCTTCTAATTGTAGAACTTCCACTCAGCCAGCTTTCCCATGGTTCTGGGTGATAGACATTTTGTCTTTTAGTTGTAGTTTTGAAATTGTTGTGCGAGGCAGCAGTTTGGGTGTTTACCTACGCCGCCATCTTGGATCCTCTCCTTATTGCCAGTGTTTAGAGAACATTTTATGTCACTAAAAGGAGACTGCTTTATAATTAAGAATTGCTTGGGTCTGCTTAAAATAACTCTGCTTTTCTTTCACTGATTAAATGGGAGTATTTCCAAACTTTTATAGGTTAAATAACAAGCTTATTTGTATGACCCTTATATCTTCTTTTTCAAAGTTTTTCTCTCTGAAATGCCTGTAGTTTAAGGTAACTTTCATACCAGAAAAAGCGTTTATCTTCATTTCTCTATGTTCCTCTGGTCTCTGTAAACTTACTTTTGAGCCTCTTTGAGCTCATTCAGGGCTTTTTGTTTGTTTGTTTGTTTGTTTGTTTCCCTGAGTAGTTTACTCCCAAGTTTTTTTCCTAGAATGAACAAGCTTGTAAATTTTGTAAGCCTTTGCATTTTCCTTCTAGTTGAGGATAGGCTTCCCTCTTTTATCTGGGCACCTACATTTACCCCTAGAGTTTTCTCTTTGTGTAATGTCATCTTGTGCACCATTCTGGTGGGATCATATAGAGCTGGTATGCAGTACACCCAAATCTCTGAGCTGTTAGCAGAAAGAAAAATTATTTTCATATAAAGTTTTGTGCATTAAACCATTCTGTCTGTTTTCAGTTAATTGCAGTTATCTTCTTCAACTCTTCCTTGAAACAGTTACATTGCAAAGATCAACTTATTCTGGATTTATTGATCTTTGAATCTGCAGTAAATTAGGTTTCTTTGTAGGCTTATAAAGTATAGGAATTATATACAATATGACTATTTACTGGTTTTCATAATACTAACATTGGGACTTGATTTTTCTGTAGTATTGAATGGCAGGTCATAGCTTTTCACCAACCTTATTGAGGCCATTTTTTGTGCAGGGTGAGTTTATTTTGGGTTTCTCTGGAAAAGTGACTGGATGCTTGGGACCCATGTCCATGTGTTCACGTCTGTGCACACCCTGATAGCTGCTTTTGGTGATGTAAAGCCACCTACGCTGACTGGTTACTACAGTTGGGATATATTTTGTACATATCCCTAGGATGCAGCCGCTTTACAAAGGGAGATTTTAATGTCAGAAACTCATAGAACTTTAGCTCAGTACACCCTGAGCATCTAGAATTTTTTTAAAATTCATTTTTCTCGATTTTCTAGAAGCATATTTGCTTCTATTTTTTTCTTTTTTAAGTCACTTTATTTTTTAACTTCTGTACTAATGTAGAGTATAATTCCCCCACCCCCTTTTTTTGGGTTTGCTTAAGAAAGTTGTGATCTAAAATTCTGAAGATAATGCATTCATATTTGATCATGCTGTTTCCCAAACTTTTTGTTCATTATTATTTTGCTAATACATTTATTGTCCACCTGCAAGAAGACATTTGAAGAGGGATCTCATAATGCATAGGAACAAGAACATGCTATATATTTTCCTCATGGAGAGCTCCTTGTTTCTATTCCCACATGTAGCTCTTATAGTCCTCATTACTTCTCATGGCTCCTGTTTTCTGAATCTAAGTAAGTCCTACCCTATCTTTCTCTCTCTTCTTTTCTTCCCTGTGCTCTTGTAAGTAAGACTGAAGAGAGAAGAACATTAGTTCTTTCATATAAAGAAGGAAGAAGTCACAACTAGACGCAAGATTAGTCAGTTTTGTCTGCCCAGTTTTGAGAGCTACCTCTGGGAAAAGAAAAGGGGCTTTTCTGTGGTGAGTAATTCCTTTTAACTATATAATTTATTTTATATGGTAAATGGGCAAAATCATAAAAATTCTGCAGAGGGTACTTTTGAAATGTCAATTTTTAGAAGTTTGAGAAATTATTAAGATACTAGAGAAATTGATAAGCTGGCTGCAATATAGGAAACAAGAAAGATACAACCAACAAAGAAGCCAAAAAAAATCCAAGAGAAAAGATGGCCACACAGCAAAATACAGAAAAAGTGTTTGTATTACTCTTACAGATGGCTCCTCTCTAGCAGATCCTATTTTTTGTTCATTACTTGTTTATTCACTCATTTAGTCCTTCACTTAATATCCTATCTAATAAAAGAGTAATATGCAAATTAACCATCGCTCCGCTACACCCACAAGCCACGCCCACAAGCCAATCAGGAGCGAATATGCAAATAAACCCAACCAAGATGGCTACGGCCACAGAGAGCAGGAGGGAGGCTTGGGTTTCCCCAGTAATGGAGGAAGCCAAGCTTTCCGCCTGCCCTTGCTGGCCTAGGCCTCCACTCAAGGCTACAAAGTTTCAATGATAGAAGATACATAAAACCCAATAGAAATGCTGCTGCCAAGGAGCAAGCAGAAGGCTTGGCTCCACTCCAGGATACTAAGTTTCAATTGTAGAAGAGAAATAAACCCCAGATACCAGGGCCTCCACTTGGGTCGCCAGGGGGCATGGCTGGCCTGCAAACCACCACAAGCCCCTCGCCTAGGCCGCCCCACGCCCCAAGGAACCCCCACCCTGATCCAGGACACCCTTCAGGGCAAACCAGCTGGCCCCCACCTGTGCACCAGACCTCTGTCCTATCTAATAAAAGAATAATATGCAGATTGACCATCACTCCAACACACAAGATGGCTGCCCCCATGTGGTCAAAGATCCTGCCCCCATGTGGACACAAGATGGCCAACAGGGAAGGGCAGTTGGGAGGGACCAGGCCTGCAAGGGAGGGCAGTTGTGGGCGATCAGGCCAGCAGGGAGGGCAGATGGGAGGGACCAGGCCTGCAAGGGAGGGCAGTTGGGGGCGATCAAGCCTGCAGGGGAGGGCAGTTAGGGGTGACCAAGCCGGCAGAGGAGGGAAGTTGGGGGCGACCAGGCCTGCAGGGAAAGGCAGTTGGGAGGGACCCAGGCCTGCAGGAGAGAGCAGTTGGGAGGGACCAGGCCTGCAGGGGAGGGCAGTTAGGGGCAAACAGGCTGGCAGGGGAGCAGTTAGGCATCAATCAGGCTGGCAGGGGAGTGGTTAGGGGGTGATCAGGCTGGCAGGCAGAAGAGGTTAGGGGCAATCAGGAAGGCAGGCAGGCGAGCAGTTGGGAGCCAGCAGTCCTGGATTGTGATAGGGATGTCCGACTGCCCGTTTAGGCCCGATCCCACAGGGATCGGGCCTAAACGGGCAGTCGGACATCCCTCGAGGGGTTCCAGATTGGAGAGGGTGCAGGCTGGGCTGAGGGACACATACCCCCATGCACGAATTTTGTGCACTGGGCCTCTAGTATATATTTAGCACTTACAGTGCTTTGTGTTTGGTGCTGGGGTTATAGAAGATGACATCATTATCTATATAAACAAGAGAATGATACGTTTGCAAGAGGAGGATAATCATTTCTGCAAAGTTGTGGTAGCCAAAGATGTAATGTAACAATTTCCATTTTTTTGTGTTTTCCCTGAGAATACTGATTTGAATAAAATAGACTTTAAGCTGTTAGTATTTCTTTTTTATTTATTTTGTTTTTCTATTGATTTTTAGAGAGAGTGGAAGGGGGGAGGGAGGGGAAAAGAGAGAGAAATGTTGATGTTAGACACACACCGATTGCCTCCTGCATGCACCCCAACTGAAGCGGGGATCAAACCTGCAACACAGGTACATGTCTTTGACCGGGAATCAAACCTGAGACCCTTTTGTGTGCAGGCCAATGCTCTAACACTGAACAATACTGGCTAAGGCATTAGTATTTATTCTTAAATTTAATTTTATAATTTTACTGTCTAAGGAAGCTTCTACATTTTGCATTCTCTTCTCTCTTGGTTCCTTAATTCATTAACTTCGTGCTAGTTTCCTTATCCTTAGTGGAGAAGTTTATTGAGTAACCTGACTGCAAAATTTGGTAGATAATAAGAACATTTGGGGTTCAAGTAGATGCTACCTGATAAAGCACCTGGTTTAGTCTGAGAGCTGAAATGTTGTTTTTTGGCAAGAGGTTAGTTAGCTAGTCCCTAATTTCAATGAGAATTTATGTTTCAAAAGTGGAGATGAGTTCAATGATACTAAGATTTGAAGTTGAAATTACAAGTTGAGCAGTATAATACATTTTAGCAATATTGCAATAGAGCAGTGGTCGGCAAACTGTGGCTCTGTTGACTAATGAGTTTACCGACCACTGCGTAAGGCATTACCCTTACCCAGAAGTTTTGACTTCAGGTTAAAGACATTAGTACATTATTAAAGTGTTTTTGAAGTGTTTTTCCCTAAGGCAGTAGTTGGCAAACTCATTAGTCAGCAGAGCGGCAAACCGCGGCTCGCGAGCCGCATGTGGCTTGCGAAGCCTCAGTTTGCCGACCACTGCAGTAGAGCAATACTATAATCTTGATGGATTGGTTGTGTCCTTAGTGAACAATAAAAATGTTTTAGATGTGCTGGCCAATTGGAGGTTGTAAATTAAAAGTTATAAGAAATAATAAAAGTGGTATTCTGGTACATAAGAAAATATTTCTAGCCCAGCCGGGTGTGGCTCAGCGGTTGAGCGTCGACCCAGGAACCAGGAGGTCTCTGGTTCGATTCCTGGTCAGGGCATGTGCCCAGGTTGCGGGCTCGATCCCCAGTGGGGGGCGTGCAGGAAGCAGCCGATCAATGATTCTCTCTCATCATTGATGTTTCTATCTCTCCCTCTCCCTTCCTCTCTGAAATCAATAAAAATATATTTTAAAAAAAAGAAAATATTTCTAAATTATTTAAATGGCAGAACATTATATTTTATTCCTTTGTATACATATATGTGAATATATTATAGGAAGATAAGTTCATGAAGTATAACAACTAATTAATCTAAACTTGTTACATGTGTGGCACGCTTTGAGATGACACCATTATCCTCTTTGTGAAGATAAGCTATATCTAGACTGATCAATCCTTACATTTTATCTGATGCTTACTAATTATTTCTATACTAGAGGCCCGGTGCACGAAATTTGTGCATGGGGGGGTCCCCTCAGCCCAGCCTGCACCCTCTCCAATCTGGGACCCCTTGGGGGATGTCCGACTGTCGGACATCCCTCTCACAATCCAGGACCACTGGCTCCTAACTGCTCACCTGCCTGCCTGCCTGATCGCCCCTAACTGCCCCCCCCCCCCCCGCTGGCCTGGTCACCCCCAACTGCCCCCCCAACTGGTCTGGTCGCCCCTAACTGCCCCCCTTGCTGGCCTGGTCGCCCCACGCAGCTTGCTGCTCAGTCGTTTGGTCGCCCCTCACTAACCCCCCTGCCAGCCTGGTTGCCCCACGCAGCCTGCTGCTCAGTCGTTGGGTCGCCCCTCACAAACCTCCCTGCTGGCCTGGTCGCCCCACGTAGCCTGTTCAGTCGTCCGTTAGGTTGCGATGGTCGCTTAGACTTTTATATATATAGATTATTTTTAGAACAAGAATTACCAAGTAAGTTGCTTTACCTGATTTTGATTAATTTTTATTTTTAGACTATCAAATACTCTCTTCTTCAGGAGTGAACCCAAGACTAACATAAATAAATTTCATTTGTTTCTCAGCCTGTATTTCACATACTCAGACCCAGTGAGAGCACAACTGTGACTATTAGGAGTAATGTCTAATTGTTGTGTATTAATTCTAACTTCCTTCCTCTGATCAAATTCCAGGCTGCCAGGATATCGCAGATGAGTTCAGAGCACAGGAGATTGATGGACAGGCCCTTCTCTTGCTAAAAGAAGACCATCTTATGAGTGCAATGAATATCAAGCTTGGCCCTGCCCTGAAGATCTGTGCACGCATCAACTCTCTGAAGGAATCTTAACAAGATCATGAGGCTTTGAGATAACAGCAGTTTTATTCTTCTTAAACAAACTTGTAAGGTAAAGGCTCAGGTTGGCCTAGAATATTATCATTTATTGTGGTGGACAGCCAAGAACATTGGGATCTCCACATGAAAAGCTGACATTTCTTTTACAGATTTAATAATTCATCATACATTTTCATAATTAGCCAACATTGGTGAAATTAATTTTACAGGTTACATACAACGTTGAAAGACTTGTTATAGAGGGCCATGATATTTTTCAAAAAAAACGTATTATAGTACTTTTTTAAAAAGTAATGTTTATCATTAATATAAAGAATCCTTTTAAAACTAATTTAATGATTTACATTTCTCTTTTAATCCAGTTTTGTTATACATTTTTCTAGCCTATAAGTTTCCCATAGGTTGTCATTAGAGGTAATTTAAAAATAATTTAGGAGTCCAGTGACTGGAATTGTATGCAATATCATTGTGCATTTTTAAAAAATGTCTGTTAGAAAGTTGTTTTGTCTATAAAAAAGGATGCATTCTAGCAAGAATAACACTGATCTGGGAGTCAGTGTTATTCTAAACTTGACCATGAATTTGGTGTAGCTGAGAACATTTTCCTCTTAGTTTTTGTACATATAGACCAATGGTTTTCCTGGAGATGAGTTTTGCTGCCCTGGGGACATTTTGGTTGTTATAGCTGAGGGGGCTGAGGGAGGGAAGCTATCGGTTTCCTAACACATGGAGGACAGGGATTATATATATCCTACAATGCACAGGACAGCCCTCCACAACAGTTATGTGGTCCAAAGTGTCAGTAGTACCAAGGCTGAGAAACTCTAATGTAGGAGTGATGATTCTCTTTTTCACCCAGAGGGATACATTATACAATGGAAATATTTCAGGTAGCATCAGTGTTCTGCTGAAGTATTTTTCCCAGTGTATGCACACTGAAAAAAAGGGGAGCAATCCATGAAATTGGCCGATAAAATAAGGACTAGCATACAAATAATTTGACTCTCAAAAGATATTGATTCATATTATCTTTTCTCTCTGCTCCTCTGTACTGATAAAAGGCATAATCTGATTATACCTTATGAACCAATGTACATATAACCTTTGCCACAAGGCAACAGTTTGTAGCAGATATATGTATTTGGTCTTTGGCATTTTTCTAATGTTGAACATGTTGGTCTAGCTAGAAAGCATATTCCTTTTTCCTGACTAAACCCTTGCATGCTTTCGGCAAATCACTTACCAAGTGATATCTCTTGGATGGTGAGGTCTAATTTTGTATGTACATGTTTTAGGGGGGAAATTTTTAAGTAAAACCTTTCACTAAACAGTTAGTGATCTGCTAGAATTGTGACACCAAAACAAAACTGTTGTGGGAGCATTGAGAGCTTTATAGTCCTGGACATCAAAAATTTGTTTAATTTTTTTTTATCTTCTATCATACAATAAAAATGGTTTAATAATTGAAGGAACATACATAGATATTTGTCAAAAGTGGGAAAGAGTCTATGGGTTTCAGTCATTATCACTGCTCTTTTCAAAAAGATTGTGTTGACCTAGTAGAAGACTAAAGATGTCATTAAAGACATCACAGATATTTATCTTTTGGCTTTGTGTACATTAGAGAATGTTGATTATTTTTATACAAAAATACAGCGGGTAATTTTTTTAATCTTTAGATGCCTCTTGTTTGAATGTATGCTTTGTGGAATTCTTTAGTGTAGTAATGTTTTAAAAAATGATGTTTACTGATAGTTGTGTATAGGATTAGAATGTGTAATATAGTGTAAGGCTCATGTTCCAGACCTACATAGCTTGTAGTCCATGTTACATATTTCTTTATATCACATTTTTAATCATTGGATTAAAGTTTCAAGGAAAGGTAGGTAATCTCTAGTAAACATTTATTTATTAGCATTTAATCATTGTGACAAGAGTTGTCATATGCTTGACTTTTCCCCTCGTGTTGCAATTTCAGAACTTAAATACAGGCTAAGCACTAGTGGAAGATGTTTCACTGTATGCGGGGGCGGGGGAAAGTCAAGAAAAATCTCCCCTGGAATTAAAACCTTAGCATAGAGAATCCACAAACAATTAATATAAAATTATGTGGGGATAAATTCCCCTTGCAATGATGATTGCTTCCCGTAACTACATATAACCTTTAAGGTGTTAGCTTTGAACTGTGTGAATAGGTTCACCTTTATTGACACCCTCTTGTAATAGCAGTCATTAATGTAGTATTTACTAAAAGCCCCTGTGCCTGGCACTGTGTTAAGAAAGCTACAAGAAGGGTATCCATTTGAGAGTACCTTATAATCTTAAGTCTTATAAATAATAATCTTAAGAGTAGTACAGATCTTCTGTTGTCTCCACTCAAAACATACCAGAAAATATACTTGTTTTCAAGTGAGTTGTTTTATTTAGAAATGGCTCATTTGCTTTCAACTGGTCACTCTCACCTTTGAAGCAGTTATTTCTTTCAAGATGATTAAACCATGTTAATATCAGTTACATATAATGGATATAGACGATGACACTGGGTGTGCACCTCTCTCCTGAGCTTTAAGCACAGTTTTAGTATGATATAGGTTGGAAGAGGGCTATTATTTTTATTTATATAATTGTTTTAGGATTTTGATTGAGGGAATGACAAGCAGAAAGAGAAGTTCTTCCTATTTTTGCTACTTGTTTGTATTTTCTGACTTGTTTAAACTTATGCACTCTTTTTCCATTGAGGGAGGGGAAACCTACAAGTTTGAAATTTTATTTGCTTTAAGCCATGTGTTCCTAAGAAAGTAAACAAGCTGAGAGAGCTGGCTTGTAAAAATTATTTTTCACATGACGTGGATTTTCATCAAGTCTCATGCAGGGATGTGTCTGACACAGCTATGCAGCTTTGATGAAATCAGTATAGTATGAGACAGACTTGTCACTTTTTAAGTGGCATTTATTTCCAAGATGGTACTTTTAATTTGCTGTGGCATCATCTAAACAGACACTTTTGAGGGCTGACCTAGAAGCAGAGAAGGTGGAATGGGAGGGAAAAATGTTAGTGAAGAAACTTGTTAGTGAAGAGGCCTGCCACTTGTTAGTTTATCCCACTTCAACACTGAACAAATTTCTGCACTTTTGAAGTTAATATTCATGTTTTACCTAGTTTTAAACAGAAGTAATTTTAAGTAGCCCTCTTAGAACTGTATGTAATATGTATTGTTATGCCCATGCCTTTGAATAATTTTTTAGTTAATCTTCATATAGCCATTGTGAAATTATAGTCAGACATTTATTCAGATACCAGTATTAGATTGAAATCTGTCATAGTGCCCCATATCACTGACATGTCCAATTAAATGTGATTAAGCCCCATTATTTGCATTTGCAGGGTGTTGGTACACTATGGCACAAGTGTCGTAGGGAGGCAATATATAGATTGTATATATAGTCTTAGGTTGTCAAAAACTCAAAGATTAGTTTTAAATTATCAGAATTGAGTATTCACTTTCAGATGCCACAGCTGAATCAAAGAAAAGCATTTTTAAGGTTGTATTTTATTTGCTAGGTTGTCTCAGTCTAAGAATTGGATGACTACGAGCTGTTTCTCTTTATCAGTGTGGATTTCAATGAACACAAGCCTACCTCTATTTTTTGATGCACAGTAGTGTGGATCATGAAATAAATAGTTTCACCAATATTGGTATTTTATGAATCTATTTAAAACATTTGATTTCATTTTAAAGATTGTGATTCAATTTAGATAAGCACAAATACAGTATTAGGGAAAGTAAATATGCAGTTTTAGCAAAATTTAATTTCAACCTATTAAGAGCTGTATATCTTTAAAAGAATTCTTTGGGAAGATATTCCTCTTTTGTTATAAGTTCAGAAAATGTATCACTATATGATTTCCTTTATAGCAGCAGTACAAGCCATTACATCAGTAAAGAGTTAAAAATTATACTATCTTTGGAAAAAGTTTCCTAAATTTTTAAGAATTCTAAAGTTTTACATATCATTTTTTAGAGCTTAATCTAGCTTAAAATACTATGAGAAAGCTTTTTTTGAAAGTTGTAAAGTACTAATATGATGGTAATTATTGCCGTCATATTCCAGAGCAAAACATTTGGCTTTTCCAGAACTGTCACTTTAGTATACACATATTAAAAGTGGCCTCCCTCCTTTTCAGATCTGAAGCCCAGCTTCTCTAATGAAAATTGTCCCATTCTACTCTTAACACATGAACCTTTTAAATGCTATGTTTACGGAACCTTTTGGGAAATGTTTCCCATGAATGTTTCTTGTTTTCCCTTTTTATAGCTTATGAACACTTAATTTTATTTAAAGATGACCGTTTTAATCTCAGATATTAGGGGGTAGACTAGAAAGATATTTTTTCTACCGTCTTTAAAAAGTACAACTGCTCTCAGTGATACTGGTGGCATAAATATGAATCCATAGAAAGAAAACCTGTGCAAAGGTTTTTAAATGTATTGTCTAAAAGAAAGTATAGAATGATTCTTAATTTGGAAAAAATAAATCAATATGAATTTAAAACACTGTTATGTTAACATGGCATGGTTTTAAATTTAAGAGTAATATAGTAAGTCCTTTTAGACCACCTATTTAAATGGACTCCAGTAATCTTAAGGATTGATAGTAGCCATCATTATTGGCTTAAAAATTACAGTGTTAAATCCATGTTTTTTGGAGCTTTCATTGATAGAGGTGAAAAGGTTGGTGCTTGTGAGGGTGGTGGAGCTGGTGGTGAAGTAAATATCAACCTACTTTAGAAAGAAGGAACTTTACAGTCTTGCCTCAAGCAAACCAGAAATATCCATTGCTTACAATCTTCGTTTAGAATGGTTGAAAAGTCATAATTCTTTTTGTGTTAGGTGGTACTAAATACTGTAATAGTTAATAGATCTACGTAATCATTAAATTACTATGATGAATGACTGGGGTTTTACATCCAGTTCAAACAGCTGTGTGTGACACCCTCGGCAGTTACTTACCTTTAAACCTGTTTCCTCTTCTATGTATACAGCGTGGAGCTTATACTAAAAATGTTGATTTTGATTTAAATCACCTGAGGTTCCTCCCAGCTCTAAAACTATGATTCTGGGCCACATAATTGGTGTTTTAAGTTGCTTCTACTTAATTCTCTTTCCCTTTTCAACAGTTCCTTTCATACTTCAGAGCAATTGCTAAAAGATAATTATTTATTAAGCAATATTCCCTGGGTCACCTAGTCTTCGTTGTCCCAAGGAACAAGGCAGAAAATTGAAACAGAGAAGCAAATGAGGACATTTTTCTAAATGCTTCTTGCTAGCTAACCATGGAATATATGAACACACTAGAGGCCCAGTGCACGACATTTGTGCACTCTGGGGGGTCCCTCAGCCCAGCCTGTGCCCTCTCGCAGTCTGGGCGCCCTCGGGCGATATCCGACTGCCACTGCACTCCACTGCACTCGCCAGCCGTGAGCCTGGCTTCTGGCTTGAGCGGGCTCCCCCTGTGGGAGTGCACTGACCATCAGGGGGCAGCTCCTGTGTTGAGCATCTGCCTCCTGGTGGTCAGTGTGCGTCATAGCAGCCAGTCGTTATGCTGTTCAGTAGATTTGCATATTAGCCTTTTATTATATGAATATGTACATTATCACTCAGGCATTTATCCATTCATTTAGCAGACTGTTTGAACACTTACTATGTGCAGCATGTGGTATACATGACGTAAGGAACTAGTGATAAGTAAACAAAATCTTCCCAAACATAATTTTGATTGCAGTTTAAACAGATATGGACATAATTATTATTACTTAATGTACTGAATATAAAGTTGGAACTGAGGGAATTTTTTTATGCATTGGGATAGGGATTAGGCAAGATAAGTGGTTGGCAAACTCATTAGTCAACAGAGCCAAATATCAACAGTACAACGATTGAAATTTCTTCTAATGCCACTTCTTCAAAATAGACTCATCCAGGCCGTGGTATTTTGTGGAAGAGCCACACTCAAGGGGCCAAAGAGCCGCATGTGGTTCGCGAGCCGCAGTTTGCCGACCACGGGGCTAGATGACAGATAAGGGGTCTGAGTAAATCACATCAATTTCTGTAGCATTTCACCTACTAACATCAGTCATAAACCTGATTAGGTTATGAAATTAAGGGTACTAACAGTAAGGATTTATATTTTGTGACAGCCCATATTTCTAAGAATTGTTTTGACACTTGAATCTATTCCAGAGGTGTTGCTATGCAGGGGGTGTGACAGAACAATACAAAGAAGCTGGTGCTGACTTACTACACATTTTTAACTACAAAAGCTTTATACCCAGTATTGACAGTGAAGCATATCTAAAACTGGGAAATTTCAAAGGAAATCGCTGAACAGGTTTGTTTTGTACTTTTGTTTTTAAAGCAAGGAAGACTACATAAAATAAATTTTATTACAAATATCTACTTTTTAGAAAGCACACATTACAAAGTAAAAGGGTTTTACTTTAAAATACAGAACTAATAAACATAAAAGTTCTATGTTTAAATTGACAAGTATTTGGGGAGTAAGCATTGAATGGGATTAGTTATTAACTGGGTAGAGATTCTTTACCACTTGAGGATTCTGTGACTTACATTGTAACTCCTATTGACACAACTTTACATATTAACATTGCTTGATACTAACATTCTCTATAAAGATAAAAAAATGAAAGTATCTCATTTTTATTGATTTCAGAGAGGGAGAGGGAGAAGTAGAAATATCAATGATGAGAGAGAATCATTGATAGGCTGCCTCCTGCATGCCCCACACTGGGGACCGAGCCCCAACCTGGATATGTGCCCTGAGAATCAAACCTTGACCTCCTGGTTATAGGTTGATGCTCAACCACTTAGCCACACCAGCTGGGCAGTCACAGCTTCTTAAAGCAGGAAAATGTCCAAATACATGTCGGATTAGAATCTTTAACAAATTGATTTAAAAAGGAACACGAACATTCCAAGTAAAACAAATTTTTTTCCCATGGCATTGTTTAAAATTTAAAATGTTTTGCTTACCGAATTTTAAAAATATTTACCCATATTTTATGATGTTAATATATATATTGCCTAAGTACTTTTATATATGTATTCTTAAAACTTAAAAAGTCAATGGAGCCCTGACTGGTGTTGCTCAGTGGTTAGAGCATCGGCTCCTGAACCGAAGGGTTGCATGTTCAATTCCCAGTCAAGGGCATGTACCTGGGTTGTGGGTTCCCTCTCTGCCTCAGTTGGGTGCATACAGGAGGCAACCAGTCAATGTGTCTCTCTTGCATTGATGTTTCTCTCTCTCTTCCTCCCTCCCTTCCATGCTCTCTCTAAAAAGCAATGGGAAAAACATCTCCAGGTGAGGATTTAAAAAAATAAAGTCAACAGAGTGTGCAAGGATGTCTAACTTTGGATGTATAATTTTGAATGTCTAACTTCCGAGACATTTACCCAAGATTCCTAGTCACCTTAATAAAAAACTTTTTTTTTTTTCTGTAGGGAAAAAAAGTCAAAGTAGGTTCTAGAAACTATGCTTCGATTCAGGAGTGAGCTTGTGCTGAGGGTTGGAGTTGTAGGCAGCAGTGTGCAGGATGGATGCCGACACAGATGGCAGGCATTTCAGGCCTCTGCTGAATTAATGCTTTTGTCTTGCTTGTTAACTTTTTGTTGTTGATTTAAACAAAGGCAAATTTTTGTGATATATTAGTTTTTAAAAAAAATACTCCTTTTTGATTCTTCAAGTACATGTTAATTGACTTTTTCTATTCCTACGTTTGATTCCTCACATTGTTCTAAAATAGGACTTTCAAATGATTAAAACCTCAAAAAAGTTGATCCACCCAGGATGAACAAAGCATCACCAAGGGGAAAAAGCATTTTTTATCTTTATAGAAAACAAATGTTAAGATTATATATAGATGTATTCTTTACATTGGATATTGTATTAGAGTCCTCTTTACAGGAAATTAAATAGTTTTAGCACTCTTAGCATTAGTGTTCCTAGATTGGTGTCTGTAGCTAGTTTTCAATTGTATAACCTGAAAATGAAGTTAATTTTGCATTATAAGAGCACACCACGATCTATGTAAAAAGTCTTTCCATTTGGTATATTTTTTTTAAAAAAGAGAAGGCACTTTCATATTAACAAGTAGCATGTGTATTAATTTTAGATTTTCATATTTGTTGTGTCTGTATTCAGTGAAGTAAAATTAAGCATTCAAATGTTTGTTGATGGCAACGTTAACTGTTAAATTAAAGCACCTTATATTCTGCTGCTTAAACTTACTTGTAATTGCACCTTTGTTACCTGCATATTTTCACATAGAATATTGTTGTAACATTGCTTCATGTGGGTCTGGATGAAGGTTAAGTGGGCCTACAGGATCATTTATTTATATTGTTTATAATTCAATAATATATTGTAGACCAGCTGTTAAGTTCATTTCTTTACTAATAAAAGCCTCTCCCATTTGGCTGGTCTATTGCATTTCTTTTTTTCTTTAAGCTTATAAGGCTGGGGGCTTTCTAAGTGAACAACAACAAAAAAGCTTACTAAGGGATTTGAAATAGTTATAAACTTTCCTGAATTAAAATCTGCAGGGTTTTATTAAATACAAAACATTTTAAATATCATAGTGCCGTGTTATGGCCAATTAGCAATACATTCAGAGGAAAAGGAACAGAGAAGTGAGAGGGCCAGGTTTAGACATTGACAGATTAGACACTTCTATGTAGTTCAATTGAATTCACAAAGTGACTTCAGATTATTTGCCATTCAGATTCCTTTATTCCTGTAGTTCTCAGCCGGGGGCGATTTTGCCCCCCATGGGAGGTTTGGCAATGTCTGGAGACATTTTGATTATCAAGACTGGGGAAGAGAGTGCTATTGGTGGTATCTAGTGGATAGAGGGGTAGGGATGCTACTAAATATCTCACAATGCACAGGGCCTTCTCCCCAAAGAATCACCTAACCCAAAATACCAATAGTGCTGAGGATAAGAAACCCTACTTTACTTTTACAATGTAGTTATGATTTGATATTGCAAATGACATTTAAATTATAACTGAAAAGGAATCTGGTATGTCATGGAGAGAGACCTAGTCAGTCACTACCAGTTCTGTAAGGTAAGCAACCGAAACTTAGCTTGCAGAAATATTTACATTAAGAACAAATATTTTTAAAATTAGCTAATCTTCCCCTATGTTAAATAATATTTATACCAAATCATTTTAAGAAGACGATCTTGATTTTATTGCTGTGAATTAAATAAAAATGTTTAAGTTTGTATAAAAGTTGGCAGCGAATCTCAGATTTACATAACAGTTTGCATCCAGTAGTTCTTTGGATAACAGAAACATCAGTATGGCCAAATGTTAACTCATTTCACTTCTATGTTAATATTTGTAACATGCAATTTTCCTGAACAGATATAACATTTTTTCTTGGAATTATTTTTTTAAAAAACAAACAAAAAGACAAATAATATCATAGCCCCACAATACACACCGAGGCAGTTGAGGGAGGCTTCAGTTCAGTTCAGTTCAGTCTTGGTATGCCCCGAGTTATTTTTTCTCCTTTGAAAATACCACAGTTGTAAGTTTTAACACAGCAACATGTTAACAAGTTATAATTGATGTAGGCTTTTCATTTTGCTCAGGATCATGAATTGCAAGTGCAGTGAAGCAGCATTTCCAGTTGACAAATGGATCCACAGGTAATGCAATGTCTCTTAAATTAAACCTGTGACATTTAAACCAGTAAACTGTAGCAATGAGAAAACTATTGACAAAGTACAACCATGGAATGTTCATCTCAATGTATGCTGGAATCTGTACTTTAAATAAAAGGATAATTACTTGAAGTAGTACAAATGGTAACCAGGTACCGAGAAAACAGACAATGAACTTGGGCAGGAGTGTTTTTTTAGAGTTCACAGTACAACTACAATGGGATGAAAAGGGGAAATATAGGACAGTCTCATTCATGTAGGAAGTTATCCTAATAGCCTGTACCAAGGTAATAACTTCTGACCAAGAAGTTATGAAAGCCATAAATAAAATCATCACCATGGAAAATGACAGCCAGTAACTCTGAATGCTGATGTAGAAAGGACATTGATAAGGATAAACATTCTGTGTCTTCAGGTTTTGGTAGATATCTGGATCTCCCAAAACATAAGCAAACACTAAAATCCAAATTAAAATTACTGTAAAGAAATAACATAATTTCTGACACTTAAATGGAAGGTTGGTTTTAGGAAAATTCAGATAATAATCTATCCAAGCTATCAGGAAAACTGGATAATGCAAAAAGCCGTAAGTAAAAGAAATAATTTGAGTAAACAAGCAGATGTGGTATTTAGTAAACCTAATGTCTAAAAGTACAAAATCCCTGAAATAGGATATAATGGAAATGTTTACCAAGAGTAAAAGGTCCATGAATGCTAGTGAAATGCAAAAATATTCCATAAAATTATGACAGGTATTTTTTCTTCTCATTCCCAGTGTGAGGATATTTAATAATATTTTTCCAAGTATAATCAAGATTAGCAGACAGTTACCATCCAGGGGCTGACTTGTTTGATGTAACTCGTACTGAGAAGAGCAGTTCTCTGAAGAAAGCACAGTCATATTTTTAGTTAAACTTCAGAAGGCCTGCTGAAATATAGACGATAAAATACTGCTTTGCTTTATTTTCCATCCCTGCAAAGAAAAGTGAAAAAGTCTTGATGCTATCTTGATTCTATCTCTATTTTAAGACTTTACAGAACAAGCACTAGGATTCCCCAAATCTAATTTAATCCAATCATTTCCACAAATAATTATATGTATAAATAGGAATTTATATTTCTTACAAAACTTATAGAATACAGACGAAGAATTAATATGCATACTTGGGTCATTTTTTGAGACCCAGGTCGTTCAGAACTCTCAGATCTATAACCAAAATGTTACATATAAATTACTAAAACTTTCATATAAGTACAACTTTTAATAATAAGTAAAAAGATAAAATACTTTTTCCTACTGGAGTGAAAACACAGGCTTAAAATAGCAGCCTGCAGGTGACACTCAGAACAATCACTGATAGTTGTTAACCGAGTCTCACTCTGACTCAAGATGTTACCTCACCTGTCTTCCCTTTGGTCTCTTCGTCAGTGAGGTATAGGTAATGTTTAAGGGGCCCTCTAGTCCAGCAGTTTTCAAACTGTTTTAACTGCAGGATCATAATTCATATTAAGTCTCTGAAGCTCAAAGATATGGGACAGACTATTCAGCTGAAAATAATAGGAACATTGGTAAAGGAAAGAAAGATTTATCTTCCGGGCATGATCTTTCAGGTGTGGCACCTGGAGAGACGAGAGAATACAGGGAAGGAATAGGGACCGAGTATGGATACCTGAGAACATTAGGAAGTGCTAGGTAAAGGCAAAGGAATAGGAGTTGAAGCTTGAGTGATAAATGCACTTGGAGGCAGCAAAAAAGATAAGATGAAGGAGAAAGGTCAGAGAGGAAGAAATCAGGAAAGGATGAAAGGAAGGAAATTAGAGAAATTTATCCTGAAAACATGACCCAAAGATGTTTCTGCAAAACTGTTCAACCAAGTATTTCTGAGTAGCAAAATAAAACCAAACCCAAACAGTAACAGATCCATCACAAATGTCAACAACTGGAGAGGGTTAAAATGATACACATTCCTTCCCTACAATGTACTATGCTGCAGCCATTAAAAATGTTAGCAGGAAGACTGTTTTCACTCCACCTTTTCTATACTTATTCAATGTTTAGCCTTATGAATATGTTACATGTTTAAAAATAATATAAATTTCCATAATATGTTTAATTAAATGAATTGCAGATTACAAAAGTATGTCATTACTTGTTAAGACATTATACATGCATAGAAAAACTTAAAAGGTACACATAGACTTAATACTACGTAGTATTATAGGTCTTTCTGAATTTCTCAAACTTTAAGGAAATAAGTTAGGGAGTGTCAAGACTAAAAAGTGAAAAACTGAATTTGCTGAAAAGCAGATAACTGATTACATTATTTCAAAGGAGTAACGAGGATATTGTCTGAGGAGAAAAAATTCAGTGTGGGAGAAAGCTATTAGTTCTATTAACTTGACAGAGTCCTAATTGAGAAGAGAGGCCCTGACATTTGACTTCTGTGTTCATCTTATCACAGTCCAATTTTAGCAAGAATCCTGCTAAGTCAGGTTAGCCAGCATGTCTCATCCTCAATATCTGATCTCCCTTGCTATCTGATCAGGTTCCTCATCTCTCACCATGCCCCAGGTGATGTCCAATCACCCTGACCTTCCTTCAGCAAGAATCCTGTTAGGGTTTAGCCAGAATCCCCTTGCTCCTGATGTTTCCTTGGTAATATTTCATCTACTGACGCCCACACCTTGCTTCTTGGCTATAAATTCCCACTTGTATTTGGAGTGAAGCCCAGTCTCTTCCTGTCACTGCAGAACCTCATCATTGTGGTCCCTACACCTATTACAATGGTTCTGAATAAGGTCTGCCTTGCCATTCTTCAACAAGGGTCATGAATAATTTTTTCTTCAATATATTCTCATGGCCATAATACACCAATGTCATAAACTCACCTATCTATTTATACACACACGTATGTGTATATATCAAAGAAGTTTAAAAAATCATTCAATACCCATATTCATAACTATAGGTTTAAAAGAATCAATGAAAGAAGTTCTCTTGTACAGTCAAATTATTTTCTATACTCAAATATATCGTGTAATTTAACTTGACCCTCTCCCGGAAAAGCTCCATTCCAGATTTGGTATATGATAAATAATTGCACGGAATCATGGTTAAGCACCTTGACAAATGCCACTGGCTTTGTGAGTGGTGGTGCTTGGATAAGGAAGCATAGTTGGAATGATAAGACCCCTTGAAGCCCTCCAGTGTCAAGAAAAAAACAAGCTGTTTTAAACAGCAAATGTTGGTTTGGAATGGAGGTGAGGAAGGAAAACAGTGTGGGTTCATATTTATGACCCTCCCCCCTTTTTTAAAGGTATCTTTACTATAAAATTTAAAAAGAATTATCTGTATAAAATGATTTTATCCTTAATAACTGCAATGCAAAATTAAATAAGCAAAGCTAAGGAATCCATGTTTAAATAGGCAACATCCAAGGGGTGTTTCCCAAGTTCCCATTGCATTACTGACTCACCGTGGGGCCCAGGGGAAGGCAAAAAGCAGGCTACTCCCTGGAGGAGCGTCTGGGGGGCTATGGAAGGTCAGCAAAGGGCAGGAAGTGGAGGAGGAGGATCAGTTCCAGTCACCAAGGCAGTTCTCGGAAGTTCCTTAGAAGGGGACTGGAAGAAAGAAGACAAAACAAATCTGAGATGGAATATATAAGAGAACCATAAAGCTGGAAGGAACTTTAGAGATGAGGGAAGATTCGCAACTTGAGACAATAAAAAGCAATCAAGAGAAGTTTTGGCTGTTTTATAATGGTTCCTGAATGTTATAATTATGGGAACTAAAACTTTCTGAGGTGATACCAACTTATACTCTATGTCCTCGATAAAGCACTAAAATTATTCAATATTCCAACATTTTGTTCTTTAAACAACCCCTCCAGGATAAGACAAAAATCCTTTGTTAGGCTACCTGTCCTGAATTTTCCCTTGAAAAAGGTTCACATTAACTCCAAGGATTCAGTGATTTATAAGATATGGTTCTTTTCTTGAAAAAAAAAAAAATGTTTTAACTACTTATGAATCAACTCATATTGCTTCATATACAACTTAAAAAGTTAACATGGAAGTCCATCTTCGGGTTTACATTGTGATCTGACTGACTCAGAAGTATTAGTAGGCCTGAAGGAAACAAACCATGATTTCTTTTTTGCTTTTCTAGTTATTAACAACCCAAATCTTTTATTTTTATTTTTTAATTTTTTTTATTAAGGTATTATATGTATACATATCTTACCATTGCCCCCCCCCACCCCACTCCCATACATGCCCTCACCCCCCAATGTTTTGCATCCGTTGGTTACTCTTATATGCGTGCATATCAGTCCTTCAGTTGATCTCTTATTTCCCCCACCTCTCCCTAACCTTCCTGCTGTAACTTGACAGTCTGTTTGATGCTTTACTGCCTCTGTATCTATCTTTTGGTTCATCAGTTTATAATGTTTTTTATTATCCCCAAATGAGTGAGATCATGTGGCATTTTTCTTTCATTGACTGGCTTATTTCACTTAGCATAATGTTCTCCAATTCCATTCAGGTTGCTACAAATGGTAAGAATTCCTTCTTTTTTATGGCAGCATAGTATTCCATTGTGTAGATGTACCATAGTTTTCTGATCCAGTCATCTGCTGACGGGCACCTAGGCTGTTTCCAAATCTTAGCTATGGTGAATTGTGCTGCTATGAACATAGGGGTGCATATATCCTTTCTGATTGGTGTTTCTAGTTGCTTAGGATATATTCCTAGGAGTGGGATTACTGGGTCAAATGGGAGTTCCATTTTCAGTTTTTTTGAGGAAACTCCATACTGTTCTCCACAGTGGCTGCACCAGTCTGCATTCCCACCAGCAATGCACGAGGGTTCCTTTTTCTCCGCATCCTCGCCAACACTTGTTGTTTGAACAACCCAAATCTTAACAACACACCATACTTACCCTGCTTTCTCCAGGAGGTCTTTCTCAGCTGATGATCTTCCTAGTTTATTTCAGTTTTGTGCCTTCAATTATCTTACTTTGGGTTCCTGGCATACCAAAATGCCACATGAATAAGCTATGTGTGAAAGATAGGAAAAAAAACAAAACCATCATTAATAGCTACCTTGGTAACTGGAGTTCAATATAACTGGCTCCAGATCTCTACTTAGAAAAACTATAACTTGCACCCTAGCTGGTCTAGCTCAGAGGATAGAGTGTCGACCTGGGTTCGTTTCTGGTCAAGGGCACATGCCCAGGTTGTGGGCCTCGATCCCCAGTAGGGGGCGTGCAGGCAGCCGGTCAATGATTCTCTCTCACTGATGTTTCTATCTCTCCCTCTCCATTCCTCTCTGACATCAATAAAAATATAAAAAAAAGAAAAGAAAAGAAAACTATAACTTGCTGTGGGATTAACTGCTTATCTTTTTTCCAGCAAAAGGAAGGGAATACTTATGTTGAAAGTCCACCAAAGACCGGAGATGTGGGTGCATATAACAGGGCATCTATTTACAGAAATCTTGCTTACATTGTGATTTTCACCCACAGGCTTCGGAGTCTAACCTCACAGTTCTCATAGTGTGATTACAGGACCTTTTGACACTTGTTGCATGTTAACGTAATTTCTTAAAATGAAAATTTACTGTTTTCCCAAACCAAAAAACTGAGTGAGTAAAGTGGCATTGATTGTTTCACGTCTCACAAATTGCTTGTGTCTGGCTCAATAGCAGATAGCTGAATCTTCAACCTATATTAAATCAGGTGCAGTATCACATTTCCTGTAGCTTTTGGAAAGTCCTCTGTACATTCGAGTTTGAGAGGAAAAAAATATAACTTTTTAAAAAGAGGTAACAAATTAAACTCAATAACTTCATAGTAGTATTATAATGAAATAGTTCTATGCAACCTCAGAAAAGTTTAACAAAAAACCCATGGGCATGAAATAGTAGGATGGGCAGATGAACACAGTTAACATTCTGGTCAACTACTGTACAGACAAAAAATTAGAACAGTAGCTGGATTTGCTGATCCTGAATGGAGAAGCCTGTGGGAGAAATAATATATTAAGTTTTATCCAGGGGTTTTACATACCTTTCATCTTAATCCTTACGGCAATCATGAAAGGTATGTATTATTTTCCCCAGGAGGAAAAGGGTTTGGTGTTAATTAGCACATTTCCTGAGGTTGCATGACTGATAAGTGCTGGAGCTGAAGTGCAGTCTCAGGTCTAATTTCAAAGATAGTCATTTTTCAGTAAGCCTCAATTATGGCTCCACTCAGGACGGAATGTAGAAAGGGACCAAGGCATGGATGTGAAAGAGCTTTCCCGAAACGGTGCTATCCAATTGAGAGTGACTATGTTGGTTCCTGGTACTCAAAGGACCACTATCCTATCTGGATAATGTAATTGTATTCCTCCAAAAGGTAAATATAACTTTTTTTTTTAAATGTGGTCTTTACTTGATAATTTGTCAAAATTCAGTGAAAAAATAAAGTAAAATGGTGTTTAATTGCCTGGCAACTTTTAAAGAAATAGATGTTTTTCATTCATTTACATCATCTAGATGCAATATAGAAAATTAAGAAAATATAAGAAAAGTTTTCAAGTTTTAAAAAATAGGTAATATTAATTTACATAGTCTAAAACTCAAGTTACAGGAAGTATATACAGTGAAAATAACTCATCCTACCCACTCTTCAACACCCCTCAGCCTCACTCACCACTATCTAGTCCCTCCCTAGGTAAAACCACTGTTACCAGTTACTTGTGCAGTTTTCAGAGATTCTAAAGCAAGCTTTTAAAAAGAAAATCAGTTACCACTTACTTGTTATTAAAGCAACTAGCAAGGGATTCTTGATTTGCCCTTTCCTAGGTCTCATATACATATTGATAGCATGAGATAAGGTAGAACACAACAAAATGTGAACCAGTGATCTGTCAGACCATGGGAGTAATTTCCACCAATCCAAACAAGGCTGGCCATCAGGAAGGTCACTGGGACCAGGCAGAAAGGGAACTAGGGGTTATCTCAGAGTTAGCAGATAGGGGTTCCCACCCCCAGGGTACAGAATTACTGTGCTCACCCATACCCACTGCTCCTCAGCTTCTAAGCCCACAGGAAGATTTCAGTTCCTTAACCCTTACAAGTAGGTGGGGCCAATGGGCTATGAGGCCAAAGCATTTACTTTCAGAAGAGAGCCCCCTCAGTGTTCTCTTCCCAGCCCAGGGAATAAAGAGGCCATGTGTTCTAGATAGTACAGCTCAAGATGGCAGAGCCTCTGTCAACCTGGGTCCTTGAGTGACTATGGAGCAAAGCCCCAGATGCGTAGACTAAGAAATAAGTTTGTTGTATTAAGCTGCAAGAATTTTGTGATTATTTTTTTATGTCCTATTCTGCCTAATACAATTCTTTATAATTCTCTGTACCCTTTGAAAATTTTTAATAGCTAGCACATAGTACTTATATTATCAGAATTTTAAAAAGCTGTAGTAGAGCATTGGCTGGGTAGCTCAGTTGGTTGGAGTGTCATTCCCATACACCAAGGTTTGGGGTTCGATTGCCAGTCAAGGCACATACAAGAATCAACCAGTTAATGCATAAATAAGTGGAACAACAAATCAATGTTTCCTTCTCAAATCAATAATAAAAAATTGTTCTATTTAAAAAAAGCTATAGTAGAAAAATAAACTTTGAAAAGCAACAATGCAAGTATTAGGATATTGGTAAAATCAAAACGCAATTTTAATTTCCAGTACATCTTTTGCACTGTTTTATTCTGATCTTATTTGCCTAAAATGGAAAAGAAGGTTTCGATTCAGTAAACTCAGTTTACACCTTAAGGGAAAGAAGGGTGAATTAAACCCAAAGTAATAGAAGGATATAATAAAGAGTAGAAAACAATGAAAATTTTAAAACAACAGAAAAATCAATGAGCCAAAAGCTGGTTCTTTAAAACAAAAAAACAATAAAATTGATAAACCTCCAGTCGAACTAAGAAAGTACTTACTAAAATTAGGAAAGATAGGACCTTACTACAGATCTCATAAACACTACAAAGATACTAACTTTATTCCAATAAATGAGACAAACTGTGATGAAACAAATTCTGAAAAGACACTACAACTCATTCAAAAAGATCCCTAAAAATCCCTATTATTGATTTTGAACTTAAACACCTTCCCACAAAGAAAACTCTAGGTTCAGATATCTTCATTGATGAATTCTACCAAACATTTAAGAAAGAAATACCAAACTGAAAGAGAACAGAAGAGGATATAAAGAGACAATTCACACACAAAAAAGAACAAATGGGCTATTATACATATGAAAAGGTCAGCATCACTCATAAAAAATTTTAAAAACCCAGAAATTTATACTGTACTGTTTGCCTTTCAAGAGACCGGGTAGTGGATGTTGCCACTGCTGACCACCTGCTGGGTGATCAGCCCAAAGGAGAAGGGGAGATGTTCATTTAGCATGTTCAGCAGTGTGGCGTCACGGCTCCCCTTTGTCTCCAGTCTTAATCAGCTGCATGTCACTCGGGATTTCAGCAATGTTCCTGGAGGCTGTCGTGGTGATGACTAAAACCTCAAGGAGGGGGTCTTCTCGGGCCCCAGACCAGTGTTCTGGGCAGGCACAGTGACTTTACATGAGGCCACGATACGAGCACAGGCAACAGCTGACACCTTATTGGCCAGCAGCATATCGCTGATCTCAGTGAGGGAGGTCCTCCTAAAAGTGCCCACCCAAAAGACTTACTACTAGAACAAAGAAGGCAAAGCCCACCTTCCCCCGGGTGGGAGACAACAGTTTCTCCAGAGCTGGGCGGTTTTCCAGATGCCCCCGAATGGCCTTGCTCCATGGTGTCCTGTCCATCTGCCCCACAGCCTTCCCAGGAGAGGCATGCAGGTCTGCTGCATCCTCTCGGAGCCCACATTGTCTGCTCCCACAATGAGGCATGTTGGATAATCATCCAGAAGCTGGATGAGCCTAAGGAAGTTGTTGGACTTCCAGGTCACCCGGTCTTCCCTGGGCAGCATGGCAGTGCGTCAGGGATTGCCATGCAGGGTTTAAAGATGATGCCACTCTTATGAGGACGCCTAGCGAGAGCGACACACTGACATTATCAAACATTCTAGTCCAGTCATCTTGTAGAATATTGCACGATCTGGATTTGTCCATGTAATTGTTGCCTCATATTAGAATATTATCTCAATTATGCATCCTGTTATGTCAGTTTGTCTCATTACTAGTCACATGAAGTTAGATCACCTAATTAAGGAGTTGTCTGCCATATATCCCTGTATGGTACCTTTTGTAATCAATAAATAAGCTCCAGGGTAATACCATGAGACAGACTATGCTCTTCCACAACAAAGTTTCACCTAATAGTTTTACCATCCATTTATCACCCTTGCCTGAATCAATTACCATCTTGGGAATTACAAAACAGTGATTTTCTAATTCTATGATTCCTTCTGCTTTTACAAGCTAGCAATTTTCCCCTTGGAAATATATTATGGATTCATGGACTTATTTTTTTAAAAAAATATATTTTATTGATTTTTTACAGAGAGGAAGGGAGAGGGATAGAGAGCTAGAAACATCGATGAGAGAGAAACATCGATCAGCTGCCTCTTGCACACCCCCCACTGGGGATGTGCCCGCAACCAAGGTACATGCCCTTGACTGGAATCGAACCTGGGACCCTTCAGTTCGCAGGCCGACGCTCTATCCACTGAGCCAAACCAGCCAGGGCGACATGGACTTATTTTTAATCACTGCCACCCTTATTCTTTTGAATGCCTATTTCCAAACTCATCCTGTAAGAGTTCCTTCAAGCTGGTTCCTGGGTCCTCTTGACATTTTCCAGTCTTTAAACGCGTTTGCAGAGCCATCAGGGATCTGATATATGCATCCCAGACTGTTACATCAGAGAAATAAACTTGTACTGGATTTGAACCATTACATTTTTGGTTTGTTTTTACAGCATTTTAGCCCACCCTCCTTAATACAAAATACTTCTAATTGTTCTTTTTCATAGCCCTCCGCTCTTCTATTGTAACATTTTTAGTCACTGTGAGCCTTCACTGTGTCTTTTGCCTACTCTCAGTATCCTATCAGTATTCTTAATCAGACCCCTGACTTAAGGCATGTGGTATTCTGCATATAGAGTATTATAGTTATCGATGGCTTGTGATTTACCATGGCCCAGAGGCCTTTTCTGCCAGGAACAGGCACAAAGCCAATCATTTCCATTTTGAACTTCCTACTTACAAAATTAATTAGAGCCTTCATTTGACTTTATCCAATTTGTAAGTACCCAATTTATCCAGGTTATTTTGATTTTTATACCTAGAATCTCTGGCACACAAACATACACAATACATCACTGGTCATGGCTTAAAATTGATTAAATAGAACTGGGCCCCAGGCTGATCTCTGTAAGGTTAACAGCTGTCCCACACCAACACTCTGTAAAAATATATATCTTTTACAATGCCTTTGTATGACCTTTCCACCATCTAACTATGGTATCATCTGAGCTAAACTGTGTTTCCCTGGGGCACAGGTGATTATATATCCTTAATTACATCAATGCATGAGAACGTCAAGATATATGTGCCCTGCTTCCTCCAGATCCTTACAGACTTCTTGAAAAAATTAGGTTACATTGATATGATTCTGTTTTCCATTCACTACCATTAATTTTTACCCATGCCCTATGTCTGCTTGCAAATTAATATTCTGGTGATGTATATTTTCATACAGCCCTCCCTCACAATGTAACAATACCTTCTTACTACTGCAAATTGTATATATCCTATCTAATAAAAGAGTAATATGCAAATTGACCATACATCCGCTACACCCACAAGCCACACCCACCAGCCAATCAGGAGCATGCATGCAAATTAACCAAAACCAAGATGGCGGTTAATTTGCATATCCAGGAATAGAGCGGAGACTGAAGACAGCATAGAAGAAAGCCAAGCGTTGCAGAAGGGAGTGAAGCTGCGGAGAAGCAAGCAAGTGGGGCTGTGGAGAAGGGAGTGAAGCAGGCAGGGCGGAGGAGAAGGGAGGGAAGCAGGCGGGGCGGGGGAGAAGGGAGGGAAGCAGACCTCCGCAGGAAGCCCTATTGCAGGAATCTTCCTGCAACGGGCCTCTAGTATATATATATTCACTTCATCATTTTGGTGGGAACAGATCATTAGTATAAGTACAATGTTCAGAATGAAGAAGAAAAGCATCCCATACCTTGTACTAATCATTCAGATTTTGCTACCAAATTTTAAGACATCAATAATAGGAATATTCCTAAATAAGTCAATAAGTATGGGAAAAGGGTTCATAAGAAAAATAAAGAGTTATAAGAATGGTAGTTGTTCAAAAGTAGAATGTGCAGTAGCTTGGGAGCTAGTGTTTGCACCACCACCAGAAATATCCAAAGACATATGCTTAACAAACATGCTCATAAAAGGACATAATCTTCAAAGGACATTTGAACTAGAGATTGCTTCCTAGTTCTCAATGATTATCATCAACTTTAGTCTTGCACTTAAGTAAAGGAAGGGGTTTAGCATACAGTGACTTAGAAAGTACCAATCAGAAATTGGCTCAATAGTTCCTGGGATCTCACTCGCAGTCCCAACCCACTGAACACCACTCCTGGAATGACTCAACAACCAGAGATAACAACACTGCTCAAGTTCATTTGTTTGTAGTTTCCAAAACCATGGCTCTGTTTGTCATTTCTGAGAAGGTGAACCATACAAAATACCTGAAGAAGATCCTTTTTGGAAAATATAACCTATATGTCTCCTCAGATCTATTTCCTTAAAGCATGAGACTAATGATAGCATTTTCAAAGATTATGTTTTGGGAGACAGGTAGGCATGCCACTTAATAAGTCAAACAATTCTACTTAAACATGCGGTGCTTTTTCGTTTATAAAATGTTTCATGGTTAAGTATTAGCACTAAGGAATAAAGGCCTTTTCCCAAATTGGAGGTGAGGAGAAAGTGCTGGTAGATGAAAAAGAGACATAGTCATATGAACAAAATAAAGGAAAACAAACCATAGGTCATCTTGAGAGCTGCAGAAAAAGCTTTTGACAAAATTCAAAGCCCAATCATGATACAAACTCCCCAGTAAAGTAGAAATCGAGGGAAATTACCTTAGCCTGATAAAGAACCTCTGAAAAATCTCCAGCGAGTATCATACTTAATTATGAAATACTGACAACTTTCACACAAAAACTGGGAACAAGACAAGGAATCTGCTCTGATCACTTCTATTCAACATTGTAGGATGTCATAGCCAGTTCAGAAAGGTAAGAGGAAAGGGCACAGAGATTAGGAAGGATAAAGTAAAACTATTTATAGATGGTATTTTTATATACAAAAAATTCTAAGGCACCTACCAAAAATTTACTGGAATTAATAAGTTAATTTAAAAAGGTTGTAGGTCAATTTTTAAAATGCCTTTATATGCTCTAACCGGTTGGGCTCAGTGGATAGAGCGTCGGCCTGCGGACTCAAGGACCCAGGTTCAATTCTGGTCAAGGGCATGTACCTTGGTTGCAGGCACATCCCCACTGAGGGGTGTGCAGTAGGCAGCTGATTGATGTTTATCTCTCATCGATGTTTCTAACTCTCTCCCTCTCCCTTTTCTCTCTGTAAAAAATCAATAAAATATATTAAAACAAAAGCCTATATACATACATAAACAAAACTGTCAATACTCCCTGGATTGATAGATTCAGTGTAGCCCTGATCAAAATCCAACCTGGCTTATTTGTAAAAATTAATAAACCGATTCTAAAATGTATATGGAAATGCAAAGAGCAAGGACAGCAAAAAAAATTCTGAAAGAGAACAAAGTTGGAGGACCTATATTACTAGATTTCGATACTGTTTTACAGAACCCAAGACAGGTGGTACTGGCTTAAGAACAAACAAACAGAACAGAGTACTGTAGAGCATTCTAACAGTCCACTTGATCTACAAGAAAGTACCAGTGCAATTCAGTGGAGGAAAGCCTTTTCAATAAATGGTGCTGGGCGAACTGGTAGCTGTGTGAAAAAGAAGGACCTCGATCCCACCTCACACCATACACACAAATTCATTCAGGACGGATCACAGGCCTAAACATAAAAGACTAAACACCACTCCTGGAATGACTCAACAACCAGAGATAATGACACTGCTCAAGTTTAGTTGTTTGTCAAGCTTCTAGAAGGACAACAGTATCTTTGTAACCTTGAGGCAGGTAAAGAATTCTTAAACAAAACACAAAAGCACCAACCATAAAAGAAAAAAAGATAAAGTGGCCTTCTTAAACTCTTCTCATAAGAAAATGAAAAGGCAAGAAACACGCTGGGAGAAAATATTTAGAGTACATATATTGAACAAAGGATTTATGCTCATACTACAAGACAACATATATATAAATAGTGCCTATAAGTCAATAGTAAAAGGACAATTCAAAACAAAAATGGGCAAAATATTTGAAAAGACACTTGTAAAAGAAAACATACAAATGGTCACTAGCACACAAAAAGCTTAACATCATCAGTCATCAGGAAAAAGCTAATCAAAAGACCAATACCAAGAATTAGAAAAGATATAAGAATGTAAAATGGTACAACCTTTGGAAAACAGTTTGACACAAACATACACCTATCCTATGATCCAGCAATTCCACTCCTAGGCATTTTACCCAGGAGAAATTAAAATACATGTCTGCAAGAAAACTTGTATGACAATACCAAAATGCTGGCAAAGATGCAAGAAAACTTGTATGACAATACCAAAATGCTGGCAAGGATGTGAACAACAGAAACTCTCACTACTATTAGGAATATGAAATAGTATAGCCACTTTGGGAGACAGTATGGCAGTTTCTTACAAAATTAAACGTATTCTTATCATACAATCCAGTGATCACACTTCCTTGGTAGCGATGAAAACCATGTCCACACAAAGGTTTATAGCAGCATTATTCATAATTGCCAAAAGCTGGAACCAACCAAATATCCTTCAGGAAGTAACTAAATAAACTGTGATTATTCAGTTTATTCCCCATCTCCTTCCCCCAAGCATGTTTTCTCTGCCTTTCTTTCTCCTAAGCTCCAGGAGCCCTTCTTTTGAGAAGGTCCAACATCTGGTGCTGTTCGCCATTAACACAAGGAGAATGGATGAATAAATTGTGGTATGATCAAAGAATGGAATATTAGCTACTAATAAGGAACTACTGAAACAGACAACAAGCATCTCAAAAACATTATGTTGACAAAATAAGCCACTTCTGTTCTGTTGTATACTGTATTCCATTTATAAAAGCCTACTGCTTTGTATTATTGTGTTGTATTCCATTTATAGGAAGTTAAGTACAGGCAAAGCTCACTTGTGCTAGAAATCAGAACAGCAGTCGCCTCTGAGTAGGGAGATTGACTACAAAGGGGCACAGGAGAGCTTTCTGGAGCATGGCAGTGTTCTGTACCTTGTCAGGGATATTGTTTACATGGTGCATATATTTATCAAAATGCAACAATTAAGATCTGTGCATTTTACTATATGTAACTCAATAAATTTTTGCGTGATTAAAAGTGCCCACCCAAAAGACTTACTACTAGACAAAATACAAATCAATCAATCATACTTGTTTCCAGAAGGTATAGTTTGTGTGTGTATATTTTGGAAATTATAACATGTCAAATAGTTAATAAAATACTCATTTTTAAACATTTTAATTATATCATATGATACACACATATGTTTAAATATATGCATATTATAAAACTAAAATTTATTTTTCTTTGTATATTCATTTACTCATTTACTCCAAAAATATTTATGGAAGCCATCCAAGGTCACACTGTGACTCAATCACAATATAATGCTGCTATTTCACCTTTTCTCTAGGGCAGAATCTGAGTGCACCTTACAGAATAAAGTTTACCTAAAAGGAGTGTTCTGGTCTGCATGGGGGAGGAAAAGTGTTGGATAACCAAACAGACCCAGACTTACAAAATAAAAACAAGTTTGGCACCAATTAGGTCTAGCAGATTCCTCCTTTCACGCCTCCACTGACTAAATGCAGGCCCATCAGCTCCACTCCTGACCCTGCAGCCGCTGGAGGGTGTGTGAACACACCCGTCAAGGAAGCAGCTGCCTGGCCAGTGGCATCTATGACAGCTCAGTACCCAGGCCTGGAGGAAGGAAACACCTCGACCACAGGCAGCTACCCACCCTTCTGGTAACTTCCCTTCCATGCCCCCAGTCTCCCTTAGGGTACACCTTAGAGATTGCTCTAAGCCAGGTTTGGAGGTGTGATGACTAACAGATAAAACCACTGCTCCCCAGACACCGTCTCCATAGCCCACACTACCCAGTGCCAGGGAAAGTACAGAGTAGGGCATTTCCTGCACTCCTGCATTTTAAAGACTGTTTAAAATGTTGACGCCTTTTGACTCCAATAATTTGTCATAAGGAAATCATCAAGGTTAAAGAAATTAATGACTGCATGAGCAGCTCACTTCAGCATACTTATAACAGCCTACAGAACATGCTCACCCCAAAAGAATCAAAACAACTTTAACGCCTAATGATAGGGAAGTAGTCCAATGAATTCTGATAGTCATGAGATGGACTACTGGTCTGCAGCCATGAAAAAAAAAGCTTCTCAGAAAAATCAAAGAACTGGAAAATGCTGACATATAATGTTAACTGATATAAGCAAGATAAAAGTTGTATATATCAGGGCTTCGCAGGGAGATGTAATGGAATTCCTGTCTCCTAGAGATGCTGCTGATCCCGGAATCAGTGACACTGAGGGGATGTGCTTGTCCTCAGACAGTCTTACCCAGTGGTCGGCAAACTGCGGCTCGCGAGCTGCGGTTTGCCGCTGTTGACTAATGAGTTTGCCGACCACTGGTCTGACACAATGAGGGATGGGAGGTTGAACACCATGGTACAGAATGAGCTGCCCCCAAAGTACCACTCTGGATGCAGATTATTTCAGCTGAAACAATAGCGCCTAGAAGGCTTGGAAGAACTTTTGATCTTATCTCTTACTGCCTCAAGGAATTCAGACAAACAGACTTGAAGCTACCATCATAAAATGACTATATTTTAATATGAACTAGGTGTGGCTAACAGGGAGGAACTGAGCATTTGATCCAAGTCCTCTCTCTGTGCGCCTCTGTGTCAAGATGATCCAATCTACACTTGTTTACTAAACAGTAACTCATCTCCCTGTCAATTTCCTTCCATCTCCCTCCTTAGTTCCAAATGACACACATACCTCATTTTGCCTTAGTCTTTGGAATTTCCATGCTAAATGAATTTCCTGAGCCAATGTATTAAAACTTGATTTTCTCCTGTTAATCTGCTGTATGTATTTGAATTATTTGACCAGTCAGAAAAACATTAAGGGAAAAGAGGGAGATTTCCCCATTCCCCATAGAGTATCATCCTAATATTAGGTAAATAGGAAAAAAAATATATGTATATACACATATCAGAGGTAATTAATGCCAGGCCACCTGGTAGGTAAGGTGACTGGTAAGGTCATGGCCCTATAGACCAATAGTTCCCCAACCTGAATGCAGATCTTGTTAAAAGGCGGATCCTGACTGACTACATCTGGAGTGAGCCTAAGATTCTGCATTTCTAACAAGTTCCCAGGTGACGCCCATGTTGCCAGTCCATGGACCACAGGGAAAGGCAAGGCTGCAGGTGGCACACACCCTGGAGAGAGAGAGAGAGTCACGCTGAGTTCACAGTGACTGATTGGTGAGAGTAAGGGTGTGGACTTTCTTTGCACACACACCTATGTTTACCAGATTTTCCACAATGAAAATGTACTGCTTTTATAATCAGAAAGAAAACTCTACTCTTCCAAATCCTTTGATTCAGTAATTATTAGTAAGGAATCCATCCCAAGTAATGTGAAATGGAATCAAAAGGTAAAACACTGTCTCTACCCAAATCACTTCTACACCAAGCAATTCTAACACTATGCAGAGTTCAGGCAGACCCCATGGAGGCTCACTCTCACAAGAGACTTTATGTACATTCAATCAGAAGGTTTATGTACATTCCATTTAGAATGACTTACAATATCAAATGAAGTGCTACCACTTCAGATGCCAGTCACAAGTCCCAGGTGGTCAAGCAACTGTAAATTAGGGATTCCCATGACCCCCTCCTCAGGTTTGATAATTTGCTTTAATGGCTCACAGAACTCAGGGAAACACTTTACTTACGTGGACCGTGAGAAGAAAGACTCATTTGATGTGAACCCAGAGAAGAAATTTATCAGCTCACATGGACTCCCCATGGGGGACTGAGGGTCCAAATTTTATAAGTAATGAAAGTCTAGCAGCCATCAGCTGACAGGGCTTCTCACGTACTCAGTAGACCAGGAAAAACCTCAGACTGAACTCTTGGCTTCCTGCACTGTGTGTGCCCTGCTCCTTTACACTGAGTCAGCTATTACAAGGAGTTCTGGTTTTGTCCGAGACCTGACCCATCCAATCAGAACTGCACAATTATAGCCTCAGGTGCACTTAAACCAATCAATCAGAACTGCACCATAATGACCAATCAGGACTTCATTCTCTCTCCTTTACAGCAGATTCACATCAGTCAGGACCTTATGGACACCTCATTTACATCAAACACACCTGCTTGGCAGCTTCCTCTATAAAAGGTGGCCTTCCCTTTGTCTCCTCAGCGTACACTTTCAGTTTCTGCCTCAGGCTTGCACCTCCCTGGTTTGCAATCTGTTCACAGGAATCAAGTCTCTCCATTTTCTCATATTCTTCTTGGCAATTTTTGTTTGACACTATTACTGACTTATTATAAAGGATACAACTTGGGAAGAGCCAAATGGAAGAGATGTATAGGGCAAGGTATGGGGAAAGGTGCAGAGCTGCCACACCCTCTTTTTTTTTTTTTTTTTTTTTTTTTTTTTTTTTAAATATATTTTATTGATATTTTACAGAGAGGAAGGGAGAGGGATAGAGAGCTAGAAACATCGATGAGGGAGAAACATCGATCAGCCGCCTCCTGCACACCTCCCACTGGGGATGTGCCCGCAACCAAGGTACATGCCCTTGACCGGAATCGAACCCGGGACCCTTCAGTCCGCAGGCCGACGCTCTATCCACTGAGCCAAACCGGTTTTGGCGTGCCACACCCTCTTGGGCACACCACCCTCCCAGCACCTTGATGTGCCCACCAACTCCAGTGTTTGGGGTTTTTATAGAGGCTTCATTATGTAGGCATGAATGATTAAATCACTGGCTGCTGGTGACTGAATTCAATCTCCAGTTCCTTTTCTCTCTCCCTGGTGGTCAGGGTGTGGGACTGAAAGTTCCAACCCACTAATCACAGGGCTGGTTCCCCAGACAACCATGCCCCATCCACCAAGAAATACCTCATTAGCATAAACTCAGGTAAGGCTGGAAGGGACTTTCTGTACCAGGAACTAGAGATAAAGACTAAATATATCACAGAATCAAGATTTTATGTACATTCAATTTAGAATGATTTACAGTATCAAAAAAGAACCACCACTTAGTCCCCTAATATTAAGAGAAGGGCTGGCTCTAGCTGGTTTGGCTCAGTGGATAGAGCACAGACCAAAGGGTCCCTGGTTCAATTCCAATCAAGGGCATGTACTTTGGTTGCAGGCTCCTCCCTGTCCCGGGGCCTGGTGGCTCATGCAGGAGGCAACCAATCAATGTGTTTCTCTCACACAGATGTTTCTGTCTTTCCCTCTTCCACTCTCCCTAAAAATCAATGGGGAAATATTTTTGGTAAGGATTAACCGAGAGAGAGAGAGAGAGAGAGAGAGAGAGAGGAGAGGAGGAAAGAGAGAGAAAGAGAGCGCTAAAAGAAAAGGCTGAAATAGCACACAATTACAAATGATTTTTGTAAAAGACTGGAAAAATGCTATGATAAATTTTAATCACAGTATGACAAGTTTGTTAAAATGAGAATATACAATGAGTTACATTTATGTAAAATGAAAGCAAATCAAAGCAAAAGTGAAAGGAAATATGCCAAAATGTTAATGTCTTTGGATGTTTGGATGGTGGGGTCAGAGTTCTTCTTTTCCCTTCAACTTCCAAGAACAAAATAAATGGAAGGAGGGGAGACAACCAAGATGGCGGCATAGGTAAACACCTGTACTTGCTGCCTCTCACAACCACATCAAAACTACAACTAAAAGACAAAACAAATATCATCCAGAACCACGGGAAAGCTGGCTGAGTGGAAGTTCTACAACTAGAAGGGAAGAAAGAAGTGCACTGAGACTGGTAGGAGGTGCGGCTGTGCGGAGGTACGGAGGCATGTGCGACACGGGCTGGCAACCGAGTGCGCTGTTGTTTTTTTCAATTGGGAGGGAAATACAAGCTCCCAATTGCTCTGAACTCCGGTTCTGGGCGAGACCCTGGGGACCCAGACACATATGGGGAGAAACTGGACTGTCTAGCATCAGTCTGGAAGACGAACGAGTACGGCTTTCTCTCAGAGGTGCTGGCAGTGATCATTGTTCCTGCACGGGGCCGCGGGACAGAGACCCGGGGACCTCTCCGGGGCAGGGCTGACTCACAACCATTGCTGTTTGTTCCGCCCTGTTGGTTCCCTGAGGCCCCACCCCACCCCATCCAATTTACAACCCCACCCAAGCTGTGTGCAGAGGCTTTTGCATATGAATGGCCTGTCCTCTTGCAGCCTAAAACCTAACAAACTGCAGCTGGGTCAGAGAGCTCCAAAGCTTCCAAAAAAAGGCCCAAGGCCCAGCAGCAGCAGCCAGCATTGCTTCACATCTGGACACTTCCAAACCCCGAACAAAGAGGAGGAATCTGCAGATCTCTCTGTAGTTCCTGCTGGGTGGCCTCTCTCCTTGGAGATCCAAGAGTGAGTGCACCCAGTGCTCAGAGAGAGACCATCCAGACTACAACTCCTCAGATCCATAAGGGACACACTAGGGGGCAGATTCAGTGAGCACCAAAGCCCCACTGAAGCAAGTCCTGCCCCATAAGGTGTCTCCAGCACAGCAGCTCCCCGATTCTAGTCAAAGCTAGTCCTCACAGCCAATTGGCCTGGAGGTCAATTCCTTCCAGTGACACCAACAGCAATCAAGGCTTAACAACAACAAGATTGTGCACACAGCCCACAAAGGGGTGCACCAAGAGTGTCCACCTCAGATAATTAGGGAGGCTGAGCCACTGGGCCCTATAGGACACCTAGCACACAAGGCCACTCTACAAACACAGGGAAGAAGCCAAAATGCGGAGACAAAGAAACAAGTCATAAATGAAAGAAATGGAGGAAATCAAACTACTGGATATAGAGTTCAAAACCACAGTTATAAGGTTAATCAAGAATCTTCTAGAAACCTCCGAGAAATTTAGTGAGACCCTCAAGGATATGAAAAAGGACCAATTAGAAATTAAGCATACATTGACTGAAATAAAGAATAGTATACAGAGATCCAACAGCAGACTAGAGGATCCCAAGAATCAAGTCAAAGATTTGAAATATGAAGAAGCAAAAAATACCCAACCGGAAAAGCAAAAAGAAAAAAGAATCCAAAAATATGAAGATAGTGTAAGGAGCCTCTGGGACAACTTCAAGCGTACCAACATCCGAATTATGGGGGTGCCAGAAGAAGAGAGAGAGCAAAATATTGAAAACCTATTTGAAGAAATAATGACAGAAAACTTCCCCCACCTGGTGAAAGAAATAGACTTACAAGTCCAGAAAGCACAGAGAACCCCAAACAAGAGGAATCTAAAGCGGACCACACCAAGACACATCATAATTAAAATGCCAAGGGCAAAAGACAAAGAGAGAATCTTAAAAGCAGCAAGAGAAAAACAGTTAGTTACCTACAAGGGAGCACCCATACGACTGTCAGCTGATTTCTCAACAGAAACTATGCAGGCCAGAAGGGAGTGGCAAGAAATATTCAAAGTGATGAACAGCAAGAACCTATAACCAAGATTACTCTACCCAACAAAGCTATCATTTAGAACTGAAGGTCAGATAAAGAGCTTCACAGACAAGAAAAAGCTAAAGGGCCCTGACCGGTTTGGCTCAGTGGATAGAGCGTCGGCCTGCGGACTGAAGGGTCCCGGGTTCGATTCCGGTTAAGGGCATGTACCTGGGTTGCAGGCACATCCCCAATGGGAGGTGTGCAGGAGGCAGCTGATTGATGTTTCTCTCTCATCGATGTTTCTAACTATCTATCCTCTCCCTTTCCTCTCTGTAAGAAATAAATAAAATATATTTAAAAAAGAAAAAAAAAGAAAAAGAAAAAGCTAAAGGAGTTCATCACCACCAAACCAGTATTATATGAAGTGCTGAAGGGTATTCTTTAAGAAGAGGAAGAAGAAGAAAAAGGTAAAGATAAAAATTATGAACAACAAAGTGACAACAAATACATATCTATCAACAAGTGAATCTAAAAATCAAGTGAATAAAAAATCTGATGTACAGAATAAACTGGTGAATATAATAGAATCAGGGGCATAGAAAGGGAGTAGACTGACAATGCTGGGGTGGGGGCGACGGTGCGTGGGGTGCAGAAAGAGATTGTATAAAAATCTTACACCTATGGGGGAGGACAGTGGGGGAATAAGGGCATGGGGTGGGGGTGGGAACTGGGTGGAGGGGAGCTATGGGGGGAAAAAAGAGGAACAACTGTAATAATCTGAACAATAAAGATTTATTAAAAAAATAAAAATAAAAAATAAATGGAAGGAGGGAGGAAGGAAGTGATGCAGTGGGAGGTGATGGAGGCCAGGACACCGATGGAAAATGGCAGGGGCAGTGGAGAGAAATTGATTTAAGGGCTAGAAGGGAGCAGGCATGGGGGCATATTAGCTGGGGATGGGGTAGGGGTATGGAGCTGTTTGATACAGAATACTTACTTGGTTGTGAGTGGAAGAGGAGAAAGGCAATGGTTTAGTGAAGGTCTGGACCTGAGGCAGGAGGAGGAAGTCCAACAGCCCACGGCCTCTCCTCCTTCCTGCCCCCAGCTGGCACATCCGGCATATAAATGGGTCTGGGAAGAAGCTGTTCATAGGGGTGACCTCCGCCTTGGCTGCTTAGAGGAGACTGGCTGCCCCTCCATTCTGCTTCCCTGGACACAACAGAGGCTTCCAGCTTCCTGGGAACACCTCAGCTATCAACATCTCCCTTTCCCTCCCTGGTGTCACCACTCCCTATGCCTCCTGAAGAGCATAAGAAACACACTCATGTTGCCTTCTCTCATCAAGTAAAATGAATAACCCATTTCTATGTGCCTATCTTATCTCTGGGCTCATTTCTGGCCTGAACATCAGTTCACTTTTGTACTTCCCCTTACAAGCAGAAAAGGCAGGAGAAACAAATGTAAACAAATAAAGCTGCACCCCTGGCTAAAGGTCAAATTATATAGGTCTTTTCAAACTATAAAAAAATGCTATGTAAATAGCGGTTATCAGCATCTTTAAACCTGCCAGTGTACCTGTTGCATGATTTCACCAATACAGAGCAAGTCGAACACACTTCTTCCCTGTGCCTGTGTCAGGATTTCATAAAACGTTTAGCCCTTCACAACGTTTCCATGGGGTGTGCTTATCCACAGCTGACAGAGGAGACTGAGGGCGCATGGTGGACTCAGCCGGCTGAGCCCTCACCAAGCAGTGGCAGCGTGGGGCTAGGGCTCCAGTGTCTGCCCCAATTCCACGCTGTCATCAGCCTGCTCTTCCACAGCAGGGTGGAGTCTGCACCCACACAGAATGCTGGGGGTTTCCATCTCTTTTCCAGAGTCATTGTGAATTTTAATCCCCAAACAACAGAGCCAAAGCCTGGGTTCAAAGCCAGGGCTCCAGCCCAGTTCTCTCACCAACCAAAGTGGCTGAGGCTCCCAACTCCCCGAGAGCATTTGTCATGGAGAACAGTTCCCTAAGGCCATGAGGCAGGGCAGCCTGAGGTTCACCCTCAGCCAGGAAGCATTTGTATCCTGTGGCTTTCCTCCTAAAATTATTGGGGGTAGGGGGAGGAATACCTCAAATAAAGGCTAATGTGAAGGAGGCAGGACTCTAACAACAGCAATACCTAAACAACGGGTTGATGTGCCATTTAATCCTCCCGGCCCTATGAGGTGGGTATTATTTATTAGAACTTCCATTTCATGCAAGAGAAACTCAGGCGCAGAGAGGATATAAAAAGAGTCAAGGTTACACAGGTAGGTGGTGAGAGAACCAATGATCTGGCTGGAGTCCACACTCAGGACTGCTCCCTCACCTGTTTGCTCTGGCAGATAATCAATTGGCCCACTTTTCCTCACCACCTGCCTATGTGACCAGGGAGTTAGCAGAGGGAACATGCACCCACACATCTGAATCTGAGAGTGCTCCCTGAAAGGATCCAATCAACCAATAACCAGGCATTTACAAAACACCCTGTCTCTAAAATTCCTTCCTTCAACCAAACAAGGCATTGCACTTATAGCCCTCCTCTGTTCTAGTTTTCTTATCACCCTGGGGTACAGGGAAGGGGTTCGGAATCAGTCGCCTCGTGGTGTGCCACTTTGGCACAGGAATTATTTTCAGCTGAAGGTAACTGAGACCCTTTCACCTCTCCTTGTAAGATTTTAAATTGGGGGCCTTGCCCATATAATAAGAGTTAGTATCAGAAACTAGAGGCCCGGTGCATGAATTCTTGCGCCAGTGGGGACCCTCAGCCTGGCCTGGGGGATCAGGCTGAAACCAGCTCTCCAATATCCCCCGAGGGGTCCCAGATTGTGAGAGGGCACAGGCCAGGCTGAGGGACCCCACCATGCACGACTGAGGTGGGGAGAGACGCGGGAAACTGGCTAGCTGGGGAGGGACCACGGGAGGACTCCAGGGCGTGTCCAGCCCGTCAGTCCCAATTGGCTGGACCCCAATAGCAAATTAACCTACCAGTCGGAGCGTCTGCCCCCTGGTGGTCAGTGCACGTCACAGTGACTAGTCGACCAGTCGACTGCCCCCTGGTGGTCAGTGCATGTCGTAGGAGCGGTTAAGCGGCCTTAGCATATCATTAGTATATTCCGCTTTGATTGGTTGAACGGCTGACCAGTTGACCGGACACTTAGCATAGTAGGCTTTTATTACATAGCAGTGGTTCTCAACCTTTCTAATGCCGCGACCCTTTAATACAGTTCCACGTGTTGTGGTGACCCCCAACCATAAAATTATTTTCGTTGCTACTTCATAACTGTAATTTTGCTACTGTTAATGAATCGTAATGTAAATATCTGTGTTTTCCGATGGTCTTAGGCGACTCTGCTAGTGGTTCTCGACCCTGCTAGTTGTTCTCAACCTGTAGGTCACGACAGGTTGAGAACCGCTAGCAGGGTCGCCTAAAACCATCAGAAAACACAGATATTTACATTACGATTCATTAACAGTAGCAAAATTACAGTTATGAAGTAGCAACGAAAATAATTTTATGGTTGGGGGTCACCACAACACGTGGAACTGTATTAAAGGGTCGCGGCATTAGAAAGGTTGAGAACCACTGTTATATAGAATAACATTTTATGAGCTATCTATAGGGCAGCTGGAACTTCTAATTACTGAACATCAGTTCTTATCATCCTGTTAATGGCCTTTCTCCCCCCTCTCAAGCCCCAAAGAGCCTTACCTCATTCTTCGCTAAGGATTCCATTTATACCTCATTTTCCCTTCCTGTCTGAACCACTCATGTATGTGGGGTTCCTGTATTTATGTATGTAATTAAATTTGGTTATTTTTCTCTGATAATCTGACTCATATAGATTTAATTATTAGATCAGCTGAAAGAACCTTGAAGGATAGAGGAAAGTTTCTTTCTCTACCACAAGGTGCATACCACAAGGTACATACATGACAGTTCCAGTGACCAATTCCCCAAAACAGCCCGTGACATTTCCTCAAAACCACTCCACAAGGTTCCATCTGTGGTGTTTCCTCTTCCCTTTCTCTAAGAAAAGACCATCTTCTTTTGAGGGAATATGGGCAAGATATTCCCAGCTGTGAGCACTTAGATTCAGGGGAAGGAAACAAAAATATAAACAGAAGCTTCAATGGTAATGAAATTCCAGATACACACAGATGTGAGAACATCTGTCCCATGACTCAACCAAAAGTTTCAAAATGAGAAAATTAGGCCACCCTTGAACTTGAATCACAGAAAGGTCTCAAAGGCCAGACTATGGGCACCTCCGTTCCTCCATCCCTGAAGAGTGTTCAGACAGGACTATGGCTAAGCAGTGCGTAAGAGCAGAGCTGTCATTACCTAGAGAGGGGTGGGCAGAGAAGGGAGAGAGAGGAGCACCTTCCCAAGTCCTGGGAACCCTCAAAGCAGTTACAGAGAGCCAAGGTACAAGCTCAGGATCCATTTGGATCCAGTATCAGGCTGCTTAAAGAAAGAGGGCTCCTTCCCCCCCGCCCCCCACCTCAAGACACCCTGGGGAAGCCCATATGTGCACAAGGGTCCTCTTCCCACTCACAAAGTCAGTTTGGGACTTTGGAGGCATTCCTTTTCTCTACTGCAGCTGGCCCACACATGCTCTCCATGTTTGTTGTGTTGCAGGGTTAGTAACTCTGAAGTCTAGAGTAAATGAAGTCCTGAGTAAAGCTAGTGGGGTGTGAGGAAAATGATGACATACCTTGTTATTTTTCTGACATGGAAGCTATGCAGAGTAAACACAGGACTCCTCATTCCAGCAAAGGAATATGGTCTTTCCCATTTTTCTTGGGACAAGAGCCTCTCATTCTATCTTCTGTAATTCCACTTTGGATAGACACACATGTAGAGAGCTCTCTTACTGTTAAGAGAAACAACAGTTTACATGCCATTGTCCTCCGCCTCGAGGATGGGGAGAGGACACTTTAGGGAGTGGTGGAGACAGAGGACCTGGCGTGCAATGCCCTTCTCTAGAGAGAAGGCTGCTCAGTACTGCTTTCAGGAATTCTTAAGGGCAGATTGTTTGAAACTTACCAGTTTTCAATGTTGGTTCAGTTTCCAGATTATGGGCAGAGTTCTGTGCGGGCCTGATAAGACATTTCTATTGGATGGATGTGGCCCATGTCTCCACTTTGTAACCAGGGCAGTCGAATGTGATAAAAAGACAGCTTGCCTCAACTAACTAACCAAGTCTTGGTTGTGTAGCTTCACTGTCTGCTGAAGGTAGTATGGCTAGAAACTCTAAGATCCCACAGGTTTGAATTTAAACCCTGGCTCTATTTCCACTAGCACTAAGATTTCTAGTGAATTATTAGCCTCTCTTAGCTACAATTACATCTGCAAAACGGGCTGATAATACCCAACTTTGAGATATTTGTGAGAATTAAAAACGTGTGTGTGAAGATGACTATGATAAATTTCCTTCCCCCATTAAAGAAGCGACTTGGCAAGTCTTACTTAGTGTCTGTAGATTTCTCTTTTCTCATCTGTTAAAAACTAAAATAACCCTCCTGGGATGGGATGAAACGACGTAGATGACAGCAGTGTTTATCTATTAGAAGAGGTGTTGACTTGATTGCTAACACCCCTTCCGCTCATTTCTAAACCAACAAAGCAGTAATCTGCCCTTGGAATATGTTTACACTGAGTGGCCAGATTATTATGATCTCTGAACGCATAATAATCTGGCGGCTGGCCAGGGGTAGGGTTCATGAGTGGTTGGCCAGCCTACCTGCTGGTGGAACTCCTGGTCGAGGGGACAATTTGCATATTAGCCTTTTATTATATAGGATATACACTGAGTGGCCAGATTATTATGTGTTCAGAGATCATAATAATCTGGTCACTCAGTGTATACTCTTAAACAACTGGATGGAGAAGACGGTGTCACATGTGTGGTAATTCCTTAAAAGGGTAACCAGCAATCTACTCTCCCGTGCCCAATTCCACCACCTCACACAGAGGATGGTAAACATTGTTAGGACACCACCTGGTCACTTAAGGGCCAGGACAGTTTATTTTCTCTCTCCATGCTCTTGTTTTGGAGAACTGACGTAGAAAATAAAGTCCCTTAACAGCTTCATCTTCCTTTTTAGTCACACAAAGAAAACGAAACCACAAGCCAATTTCACTTACGTACTATTATGAATTCACTATGACATTTTCCAACTGTAAGGGGCCTATTGTTGACTCTCATTTCCCCATACATTGCAAGGAAACTGGGACACTTTGGCATTTCCTCCACTGAATTCTTAAAGCATCTTAACAACTTCTTTAACACTAGCAAATCTGCACGAGGCAAGGTATAGGCTGAGGGGATTCATCTAACTTCAACTTTCAACTATCACAGACAACATTTACTTGGCTTGTTTTCTCTTAAAAACAGAGGCATTAAAATCAGTTCCACTGAAACTACTAAGAAATGTGGGTTATTTTTGAGGAGTATGTCGCCCCTCCCTCAACTGAACTCAGTATCTCCCTCCCTCCAACAATCATCACTTTGTCAAATTACTAATGAGCCATGACAGAATGAGGAGAAATTACATGATAAATCCAGCGGGGGGCGGAAAAACAAGAAAGTTGGATGGGTATAATACAGATATTACTCCCCACATCCCTCTTCTTCAAAGCAGGGTTCCTGGAAAGGAAATGAATCTCACAGAGTATTTTAGGAGTCAGTTCTTTCCTAATAGTTACACATCACAATGCCTGAAGCAAACAAGATCAGGGCATTAAAAAGACAACACACACAGATAAGATCTCTTTCAGGTAATAAGATCCACTTACCTTGTGATTTGTTTTATAATGCACACTTCTAACTAATGTATACAATGCTTCCAGAAGTGTACACAGATTCTAGTGTATCTGGGTGTGTTCACTACTCTGAGCTGTTTTTGATGTGCATAACTTGGGAAGAACTTGGGCAGTTCGGAAAAATTGCTAACACATTTTATCCAACCTGTCCCTTTGCAGACAACTCAAGCCCCAGGCTTGCTAATACCCTTTGTATAAAAAAAGCTGAAGCAGCATCCACCTGCATCACCTTGATCCGCTCTGCTCTGTCACACTCAGCAAACACCCTATGCCTTCTCAACAAAATAAAGCAGCACCCAGGAGAGAGAAAAAGACTAGCTATGAGTCTACAGAGGCAGCCGCTACACCCAGCTTACAAAAAGTGAGGGTCTGTGGAAGGCCTGGAATCTAGAATCACTAGCGGTTAACTTCCAAACCTAGTTTCTGTACAAAAAGCTTCACCTGTGGTGGAGGCGATGGCAGTGGTGGTGGTGATGATGGTAGTGGTGGTACTTACTTTTAAAGGAAAATGCCAAACATAAAAGTAGACACACCATTGTAAAGAATCCCATACCCCGATCCCCTCATCCAGCCTTTCATCTCCTTCCCCCTCACGTCTCCACTAGCAGTGCTCCTCAAAACTGGGTTATTTTGAAGCAAATAAATATTCCAATGTCAATATTTATTTCTAAAAGACAAGGATATTTAAAAGAAACATAATTATGATACCATTACCTAAAGTAACTAAACAAAACTAATATCCTTTAATGCTACCAAATAACAAGTACAAATGTCCTCTATTGGCTCAATTTTTTTTTTTAATATATTTTATTGCTCTTTCACAGAGAGGAAGGGAGAGGGACAGAGAGTTAGAAACATCAATGAGAGAGAAACATCGATCAGCTGCCTCCTGCACACCTCCCACTGGGGATGTGCCCGCAATCAAGGTACATGCCCTTGACTGGAATCGAACCTGGGACCCTTCAGTCCGCAGGCCGACGCTCTATCCACTGAGCCAAACCAGCCAGGGCAGGCTCAATTTTTAAAAACGTTCTTTAACAGACTGTCAAACTACAGCGGGAAGGCAGGGGCGGTTGTGGGGGGGCTGTAAGAGATCAACCGAAAGACTTGTACACATGCATATAAGCATAACCAATGGATACAAGACACTGTGGGGGGGCAGGTAAAGGCATGTACTGGGGGGTAGGGGAGGCCGGGGGGAGGTCAATGGGGGGAAAAAAAAGGAGACATATGTACTACTATTGGTAATACTTCAAACAATAAAAAAAAGTTAAAAAAATAAAAAAGTAAAATGAAGACAAAAAATAAAAATAAAATAAAAACACTCAAAAAAAAAGTTCTTTAAAAAAAAAAAATCAAACCAGGATCCAAGTCTCACACATTGCATTGCCGTGTTATGTCCCTTACTTTTTACCAACAGGTTCCCCACCCCTGTGCTTTTCAGAGCAGCCAGGCTGATCCCCCACTGGCAAGTCTCAATAACTATACTAGCCGTTTTCCTAATTCGAGAAGTTTCCAAAGAAAACCATCTAAAACCACAACCGAAACAGTTTGACCTGAAGCAACTAGCAGTTGTGAGAACCAAGCACCCACTCACACGTCTTTTGCGATTGTGATCTGGGTGGATTTCTCTCTCGGTGTCAGCAACCACCCCGCGGCTTACCCGGTCACCCGCACAGGCAGGGCCAAGCGAGCGCGTTCCCTCCCGGCCGCACTGCCTCCGCGCCGGGTCCTCGCGGGCGCCTCGGAGAGCGGGGCGGACCCTGCCGCCACCTACCGACGCCGCCGGCCCAGGTGGGACAAGGAGCTTCAGCCGACGACTTCCGGAGGGAGGTCCCTGGTAATCTGGAGAGACATTTACAACCAGTCCACGGAGGAAGCCACCGGGCGCCACTATCTCCAACAACGAACAGCCCCGCAAACCCCGGGGGCTCCAGGCCACGCCGTGGTCCCCTCGCCCCAAGGCCAGGAGGAGGCGCCACGTCCGCCCCAACGCATCCACGTGCGCGTGTGTACGTAACGGTACATACCCCTCCGATGCCAGGAGGGAGAGTGACAATGACACACCCCTATTTCTACCACCTCACCCGTGTTCATACGGTTTAAAAGCTGTCTTCTTCAGGAACAGAGGGTGCGACCAGGTCCAGCCGCGGCCTCCCGGGTCCCCAATCCCCCGACAGCGCCAGGCGCCAAGGCCACGCGAACCCCCCGCCGAGGCGGCCTGGCCCGGGTCCGTGGCTCTCAGCCAAGGCGGAACCCACAGCGGGACCCTAAGTACGAGCGAAGCCCCAGCTCTGAGCCCTGGAAAGGACATTTCCCTCCCCGTCGCGCAGGGCGCCCGTTGGGAAGCCGCGAGCGGCGCGGGGGCTTCCTCCCTCCCGGACCCGGCAGGGGAAGCAGAGGGCGCCGGCCCCGCACTCACCGGAGGCTCCCGCTCCGCGTCCCGGCGCCGGGCGCACGACCCGACGCGCGACGAGACCGCCTCGCCACCTGCCGCGCTTCGTCCCAGGTGACCCCGAAGGAGAGACTGGGGCCGGCGGGCCCCACCCGCGCGCTCCCGAAAGGAGGGGTGACAGTGGCGAGACCGGCGCCCCGGACCCCGCTGCGACCCCTGCCGCTGCGCGGCCGCTCCGACCAGGAAGTCGGGTTGGGCGCGGGCGCGGGCGCGGGCGCCGGGAACCTTCGGGCGCGCACGCCCCGTCGCGACCCCGGCGGGAGGTCGGCCGGAGGGCGCCGCCTGCCGGCGGGGCGGCGAGAACCCACGAGAGCCGCCTGTGCGGGCCCACGGAGAGGAGCCGGGGTGGAGGCTGCTGAAGGAACACCCCGCGGGCATCCCCGGCGCTCAGGGAGACCCGTTCTCCAGCAGCCTTGAGGCCCCAGCCCAAGGAGCCCCGTCTCCCAGCTGGGCGGGCAGGGCGGGCAGGGCGGGCAGGGCGGTCACGGGCAGTTGTCTCCAGGTGGAGGTAGGTATAAAAAGGGTAACAGAACTTGACGCATGTATGCCACTAAGCAACCGCCTGTAGTGCTCTATGAATTCCGATTTTTAAATAAAAATCTGCAAATAGTACTTTTACAAATAGCACACTTACACTGCATTGTCTTTTGGCGCCAACAGTGCTAATTTGATATTTAACAAAATGCTTGTTGAGCACCTAGGACTTGCCATTTAAACTTTTAAAATATCCCTAGCCCGTTTTGCTCAGTGGTTAAAGTGTCAGCTCTCAGACTGAAGGGTCCTGAAGGGTCGGTGCTTCCATTCTGGCCAAGGGCTGGGTCTATCCCGCCCCATTCCCTGTCTGGGCACGTGTGGGAGGCAACCAATTGATATGTCTCTCACATGGATGTATCTCTCCCCCTCCCTGCCACTCTCTCTAAAAATCAATGGAGCCCGGCTGGCATAGCTCAGTGATTGAGCATCTACCTATGATCCAGGAGACCATGGTTCGATTCTAGTCAAGAGCACATGCCCAGGTTGTGGGCTCTATCCCCAGTCTGGGGTGTGCAGGAGGCAGCCTATCAATGATGCTCTCTCGTCATTGATGTTTCTATCTCTCTCCCTCTCCCTTTCTCTCTAAAATCAATAAAAATATATTAAAAAATAATAAAAATCAAGGGGGGAAAACTCCTCAGGTGAGGATTAACAAACAAAGAAAAGTAGTAAACATTTAAAACAGGGCAATTGCCTCCTCCTCTTTTATCTATAGAGCTTTGAACAAGGAGAGTGGCCTGGGCCTTCCTTAGCCACCCAGAGAGCCAGGACTGACTGGCTTGCAAGGAACTTGGTGAAGGCTTACGGAGGAGTGAGAACTGAAACCGAAGTGTGGGCTGCGAGGGTAACTGAGATAGGGCTTGACTCGACCTGGAGAGGTCAGAGAGGAATTATAGGAGAAGGGGAGAGGTGAGGGGAAGGACTTGCAGGATTCACCAGGATGTGAGGTGTTTCTGCCAAGAGTGCACCTTGTGGGCAAAGCAGAAGCAGAAAGCTGGGCAGAGAATGCACGTTCTGACAGCAGAAGGGCAAGTGAGTGAGTCTAGCTGAAGAGAGGACGTGAGCTGGGTTAGAGCAGGGCCATAGGGGCCAGATCTCACTCCTGTCAAAAATAACAGCTGCCATCTATGGAATGTCTAGTGTACGGCAGGAGATGGACATGCCTCACTCCAACCTCGGCTCATACCAACCCTACAAGGTAGGGTTATTACTCCTCTTACAGAAAAGGAAAACAAGGACTAGAAAGCTGAGGTGCCTGCTAGTGACAGCACTGGGGCGAGGTGTCTCAGAAGGAACATGGGTTTATACGGTTTAAAAACTGTCTCTCTTAAGGCCTCTTTCCAGGCCAATCCAGGAGGCTGAATTGGTCTTCAGATATTCCCAGCATCCCCAGGTATCTCCAAATGCCTCTCTCTCCCTCCCCCATTACCAAAGCCCGTGTCACCAATTGTCCTCACACCTCTCCTATCTAGAAAAGTATATGGCTGTGCACCCACACTCCTTCCCAAGGGGAACCCTGTCTCGGGGGCTGGTGGAGGAACTGGGGCCGAACCCCTGGTTGTTCCTCAATATCCATTCTCTCCTTCCATAATAATAGAATTGAAGCTGAGCCCAGGGCTGCTTAGGACAAAGGCTACATTTCCCTGACTCTCTTGCAGCAAAATTCATCAACAGTGGTGCCCATTGTCCCTGGACACCACTTACTCCAGAAGTGCTTTTGAGGCAGCTGCTCCTTCCCCACATCCTCCATCTGTCAGATATTTCTCGTGGGACAGACATCGCTTATCACCACCTCAATAGCCATTCTGCCTTCTTCTTTTGTAAGAGACTTTGTTCAGGAAGGCAATGTGCAACACTAAAATGCTTACCTTCTCAAAGGTCCTGTGGGGAAGTCACATGACTCAATTCTGGCCAGTGAGATTTAGCGGAAAGTGGCCTAGAGGATCCTGAGAAGGTTTTTGCAGAGGCTACCACTCCTCTCTTTCTTTTCTTTTCTTTTTCTTTTTTTTTTTTTTTTTTTTTTTTGGATGCCTTCCGGAAGTGCGGTTGCTGTGAGGTTGGAGGGGGAGTGGCCGTTTTGTGACCACAGTGCAACCCTAAAGAGAAAAGGAGGAACAACGCCTACTGCAAACTTCCTAGCTTTAGACTAATTACTACCTGAGAAAACCAACCTCTTTACTTGTTTAAAGCACTCTTGGTTAGGGTGTGTTATAAGCAATTGAATGCAATCCTAAAGGATACGCTATTCTTTCCAAAGAAAGGCCTCAAAAATCAATCTAGCCAACCTTACCCAATACAGAGTGTTAGAGCAGAAAGAGGGTGGGTTTTGGTGTGAGACAATCCAAGGAAGAGTTTCAGCTCTTCCATTTTTTTTTTTTTAAGCTAATTACCTTGGGCAAATTTGTGAAATTAGATTATGTATTATAAAATTAAAAAGTTGTCATAAAAACACAGGGCACAGTGCCTGGTATGTGCGGAGTAATTAAGAAATGATCATTGAGATCATTCTCATCTAACAGTGTTTGGCCTCTGCCAAACGGATACCTGGCCAATATGTAGATTCAGAATCATATATCACTTCCCAGTTTCACCCCTTAGACAAACCTTTCTGCCTGTTCAGATCTTAGATGCTTTGTAACAGCAAAGTCAACTTTAAAGTTTCACTAAAATCACCACTCACCTAGGGTCTTGTTTCCCCATTCCTAGATTATATCTGCTCTACCAAAAGTGTTTGTAGTGACCAATCATAAATTACTGACACACTAGTTTACAGAGACAGGTGCATATTTCTGTTTGACTCTGTTTTTTTAAATAAGAAACTCTAATTTCAATGCTGTTAGGTTTGTATTTTTAACCAAATAAGATGATCTAAAAACATGCTTGTTTTGAAACTACAACATATCCCTCTATGCTGAAATTGAATAGCATTAAAAATTAATGTTATTTGCTTAGATTTTTAAAAATACATTTTTATTGATTTCAGAGAGCAAGGAGAGGGAGATAGAAACATCAGTGATGAGAGAGAATCATTGATTGGCTGCCTCCTGCATGTCCCTTACTGGGGATCGAGCCTGCAACCCAGGCATGTGCCTTTGACCAGAATCGAACCCGGGATCCTTCAGTCTGCAGGCCAGTGCTCTATCCACTGAGCCAAACCGGCTAGGGCTAGATTTCTAATTTTAATAAAGAATACATGCTTTCAATCATTACAGGCGTTTTTAAGTTAAAAAAAAATGCTGTAATTTATTTAACCTGCTTTCTATTGATGGACATTTAGGTTATTTCTAGTTTCTCTCAATTACAAACCATATGCTTTGAACATCTTTGTCTCCATAGTCTTGTCCATTCGTGTAAGCTGACCACTTCTCCCGACTCCCCTGCTCCCCACTTGCTGTCTCCTCTTCTTGAAACTCTCTTATTCCAAATAGCACATGACTTAGTTCTTCACTTCCTTCATGTCTTACTCACATAAAAGTCTTCCCTGACCACTAATATCAAATTACAAAGTGCCAAATACATCCTGGTCCCCTTCCATGCTTTCTCCTTCCCCCTTAGCCTTTTCATCTTCCAGCATACTGTGTTTACCTTTGTTACTGTCTGTTTTCCACCTACCCGATCACCCCAGAATGTGAACTCCAAAAGAGTAAATGTTTTTTTAGAGTAGAGATTTTTGCTTGTTTTGGTTAACGCAGTATCTCCAGCAGCTAGCACAGTGTGCAGTAAACACTTGGTGAATGAATGAAAGTATGTTTAAATATGTACGTTCCTATAAGTACAATTTCTGGGTCACAGGGATTTATGTTTAAAATTTTAACTAACTGCCAAATTGCTCTTTTAAAAGGTTGAAACATTCCTACCATCGTGTATGGGCATCAGTTTCCCCTCACACTCACATACGTGGTCTTTCTTAAATTTTATTTGAATGGTTTCTTAGTCAGAGTCTCGAAGACAAACAATGGAATCCACTGTGGCTAATTTAAGCAAAAATAAATAAATAAATAAAAAAGTAAAGGGATGATCACAGACTCTCTGGCAGACCAGAGAGCCAGGTGCACTTCTGCAGACAGGAACAGTGCCCCAAACACAGCACGGTGGCTGCTGCAAGGAATGCCCACTGCTGGTGCCGCTGGGCCCAGATGCCTCGCTTGCCCTCCTAAACCACCTGATTAGCTGTTTACATTGACAGTGTCAACCCTGCAACTCATTCTGCTCTGTAATGATCAGTCTTGCCATTGTTTACCTTAGTGTGATATTTATTTATTTTTTTTTATTTATTTTTTTTAAATAGAATGAACCATTCTTTTTTTTTTTTTAATATATATTTTATTGATTTTTTACAGAGAGGAAGGGAGAGGGATAGAGAGTTAGAAACATTGATGAGAGAGAAACATCGATCAGCTGCCTCCTGCACACCTCTCACTGGGGATGTGCCCGCAACCAAGTTACGTGCCCTTGACCGGAATCGAACCTGGGACCTTTCAGTCCGCAGGCTGACGCTCTATCCACTGAGCCAAACCGGTTTTGACCCTTAGTGTGATATTTATTTTTTTTTTTTTTTTTTTTTTTTTTTTTTTTTGCTTTTTAAATTACATTTATTGGGGTGACACCTATTAGAAAGATTATATAGGTTTCAAGTGTACATTCTGATACATGATCTGTATCAGAAATGTTTTTTATTTTATTTTTTTTTTAAATAAATCTTTATTCAGATTATTACAATTATTTCTCCTTTTTCCCCCCATAGCTCCCCTCCACCCCTTTCCCACCCCACCTTCTGCCCTTACCTCCCCCCCACTGTCCTCATCCATAGGTGTATGATTTTTGTCCAGTCTCTTCATGAACCCCCCCATACCCCTTTCCCCCTGAGAATTATCAGCCCACTCCCTTTCTATGCCCCTGATTCTATTATATTCACCAGATTATTCTGCTCCTCAGGTTTTTAATTCACTTGATTTTTAGGTTGGCTTGTTGATAGATATGTATTTGTTGTTCATAATTTTTTCTCTTTACTTTTTTCTTCTTCCTCTTCTTTAAGAATACCTTTCAGCATTTCATATAGTACTGGTTTGGTGGTGATGAACTCCTTCAGCTTTTTCTTATCTGTGAAGCTCTTTATCTGCCCTTCAATTCTGAATGATAGCTTTGCTGGGTAGAGTAATCTTGGTTGTAGGTTCTTGCTATTCATCACATTGAAAATTTCTTGCCACTCCCGTCTGGCCTGCATAGTTTCTGTTGAGAAGTCAGCTGACAGTCGTATGGGTGCTCCCTTGTAGGTAATTAACTGTTTTTCTCTTGCTGCTTTTAATATTCTCTCTTTGTCTTTTGCTCTTGGCATTTTAATTATGATGTGTCTTGGTGTGGTCCTCTTTGGATTCCTCTTGTATGGGGTTCTGTGGGCTTCCTGGACTTGTAAGTCTATTTCTTTCACCAGGTGGGGGAAGTTTTCGGTCATTATTTCTTCAAATAGGTTTTCAGTATCTTGCTCTCTCTCTTCTTCTGGCAACCCCATAATTCTGATGTTGGTACGCTTGAAGTTGTCCCAGAGTCTTCTTACATTATCTTCAACTTTTTGGATTTTTTTTTTTTCTTTTTGCTTTTTCGGTTGAGTGTTTTTTGCTTCTTTGTATTTCAATTCTTTGACTTGATTCTTGTGTTCCTCTATTCTGTTTCTGGGTCTCTGTATAATATTTTTTATTTCAGTCAGTGTATGTTTAATTTCTAGTTGGTCCTTTTTCATCTCTTCGAGGGTCTCGTTATATTTATCGGCCTTTTCTAGGATATTCTTAAAAAGTCTTATAACGGTGGTTTTGAATTCTATATCCAGTCGTTTGTTTTCCTCCATTTCTTTCGTTTGTGATCTGATTCTTTGACCCCGCATTTTCACTGAATCCCTGAGTTGGTAAGGTAGATATTTGTGCTAGGTTTCCAATATGGCCCAGTGGGTCTGCTTCCCCAGTTAACCTGAGGTGGACACTCTTGGTGCACCCCTTTGTGGACTGTGTGTACAGCCTTGTTGTAATTAAGTCTTTATTGTTGTTGGTATCACTGGGAAGAATTGACCTCCGGGCCAGTTGGCTGTAAGGATCAGCTGTGTCTATGCTGGGAGAAGCCCGGTGCTGGAGACAGCCTTATAGGATTAGACTTGCCAAATTGCAATAGCCTCTGTGCTCAGCTTGGATGGGGTGGAGTCTCAGTCTTGGCTTCCTGTCAGCCCCGCCCCTGCGCGCATGTGCGCTTTCAGTCCTCCGCCTTCCCCAGCTCGAGTCTCTGCCTGAGAGTCCAGACTCCCCCCACAAGAGCGTGGGTCCCCAGGGGCTCGCCTGGAACTGGGGTTCACTGCAGTCAGAACTGGGTCTCGGTGCAGTCAGAATCCTCTGACTCCCCTCCACTAGGGAAAGCCTGTGGCAACCCCCGCAGCCTTTGTGTGCACCGGCGCAGCGCGTGTGCGCACTTTCAGTCCTCCGCCTTCCCCGGCTCCTGAGTCTCCGCCCGAGAGTCCAGACTCCCCCTACAAGAGCGTGGGTCCCCAGGGGCTCGCCTGGAACCGGGGTTCACTGCAGTCAGAACTGGGGCTCAGTCAGGATCCTCTGACTCCCTTTCACTAGGGAAAGCCTATGGCTACCTCCGCAGCCTTTGTGCGCACTGGCCCGTGTGCGCCTTCAGACTTCTGCCTTTCCCAGCTCGCGGTCCGAGGCTTCCTTCCCCCTTCCGCCAGAGGAAGTCAGCCAAGCTCTCAGCCGCCCTTCCTCTCTGCGCGCACAAAGCCCCTTTGCCGTACCTCCAATTCTCTGTGAGCTTTTCTCCTTCCTTCTAGTTGTAGAATTTTCACTCAGCCTGCTTTCCTGTGGTTCTGGATGGTGTCCGTTCTGTCTTTTAGTTGTAGTTTTGAAATTGTTGTGCGAGGCAGCAGTTTAGGTGTTTACCTATGCCGCCATCTTGGTTTTCTCCCCTTAGTGTGATATTTAAATGGACACTGCTCACCCACAATCAATCTAGGCAATGTCTTTCCCATTCTTCTTTATCCTGAACTGTCTTTTGATTGTCTAGATTTTGCTAGCAACTTTTCCGAGGGTTGGTGGGTAGCCTATTTTCTGAGTCATCTCTCCTCCTAGCTATCATCTGTGATCATTGACTTGTCTTTTCTTACCTCTGCCTTCTGCTTTTTCTCAAGCCCCTCTTCCAAGTCATTGATTCTTTTTGCAGACATATTTATACTTCTTCCTGGTTGATGCCATTTTACTTTATCTTCCTCTCTGATTTCTCATATCTCCTTCTGAAGCTTATTAGCAATGAATCACAGGTTCTTGTTAAATTCTTTGAGAATGAAGTATTTTTCTTAAATATTCTTCTATATTTGTCTCTCTTTTTTTAGTCGTGCTATGCATATGATTTAAGTTGCATTGTTTTTGTATTTGGTCTCTGTATGTAAACTGTTTCGGGGTCTGCCTTTAGTTCAAAATCAATCGGGAGAGGGTCAGCGGAGTGAGCTGGCAAAGTTTACAATTTCAAAATGAAAATGCTGCCTCAGCATGCTCTTTCCAATTATTGATGTTCTTTTTCTGAGGGGGGTAATTTCCGTCCAGGTGAGCAGGGTGCCCAAGTAGGAGGTTGTTGTGGGCAACTGCAATGAGTCACAAACAGGTGTTTTGTCTCCTGATTTTGTGTTTAACTGTGCTTAATGGTCTCTGGTGAGCACCTGCAAAGCCAGTTTTGGTTTCCTTTCTTCTCCCTCCCACCTCTAAGCAACTTCATTGAGCTAGAAGCCAGACCCCAGAGGAACAAAAATAGCTTATGAATTCAGTTTTATCATCACTCTTCTCAGTTCCCACATTCCTTTCTGTCTGCCCACAATTCCGTTGTGGTTGGGTTTGTTTTTAATAGTTAACACTTATGGAGAGGTTAATATGGGCCATGTTAACATGAGCTCTAAGTGTTTGGTATGTTTTACTTCACTTAATCCTTACAACCAGACCCTCATTTTATTTTATTTTACTTTTTAAATATATTTTATTGATTTTTTGCAGAGAGGAAGGGAGAGGGATAGTGAGCCAGAAACATTGATGAGAGAGAGACATCAGCTGGCTCCTGCACACTCCCTACTGGGTATGTGTCCGAAACCAAGGTACATGCCCTTGATCAGAATCGAACTTGGGACCCTTGAGTCCGCAGGCCGACGCTCTATCCACTGAGCCAAACCAGTTAGAAGACCCTCATTTTAAATATGAGGAACCAAAGGCAAAGAGAGATGGAATTACTGGCCCAAGCTACACAGTTTGTGAAGAACAGAAGCAGAAGTTGAGTCCCCAGAGCCACCGAGCTGTTGTAAGTCAGGAACAGCTAAAACACTTTCTATTCACTATAACCTTGCTCAAGATCTGAAGAGCCACATTTCTTTATTGCCCGGGTTTTGGAGTTTGTAGTTATTTCCTTGTTTGTAGATGGACTTGTCTAATCCTTTTATTGTTGTTGTTTCTCTTGTTCATTTCAGTACTTATATTTCTTGGAGAATACCAGAATATACACATTGTACTTCAACTTTTACCAAAAATCTTCAGTACCATTATTTTCAAGTAAATTGCAATGTAGCTGTTGACTTCCCTACCATGGGATCTGTAAGGTTGCTTGGTCCAATACAGTAGCCCCTAGTCATATGGCTATTAAGCCCTTAAAATATTTGCTAGTCCAAATTGAGATATGCTGTAAAATACACACTGCATTTCAAAGACTTACTTAATACAAAAGAAAATGTAAAGTATCTCAATAACAATTTTTTATTGGAATGATATTTTGAATATACTAATTAAACAAAATATAATATTAACATTAATTTCACTTGTTTCTTCTTACTTTTTACAATGTATCTACTAAAAATGTAAAATTACACAGGAAAAGAAACCATCAAGAAAACAAAAAGAGAGCCCACTGTATGGGAGAACATATTTGGCAATGATACATCTGATAAAGAGTTAATATCCAAAATATATAAGGAATTCATACAACTTAACAAAAGGAAGAAAAACAATCCAATTAAAAAACGGGTAAAGGACCTAAATAGACACTTCTCCAAAGAGGACATACAGATGGCCAAGAGACATATGAAAAAATGTTCAAAGTCACTAATCATCCGAGAGATGCAAATCAAAACGACAATGAGGTACCATCTCACACCTGTCAAAATGGCTACTATCAACAAATCAACAAACAACAAGTGCTGGTAAGGATGTGGAGAAAAAGGAACCCTCGTGCACTGCTGGTGGGAATGCAGACTGGTGCAGCCACTGTGAAAAACAGTATGGAGTTTCCTCAAAAACTAAAAGTAGAACTCCCATTTGACTCAGTAATCCCACTGCTAGGAATATATCCCAAGAAACTAGAAACACCAATCAGAAAGGGTATATGCACCCCTATGTTCATAGCAGCTCCATTTACAATAGCTAAGATCTGGAAACAACCCAAGTGGATTGAGTGGATAAAAAAGGTGTGGAACATTTATTCCAGGAATACTATGCAGCAGTAAAAAAGGAGAATCTCTTACCCTTTGAGACAGCATGGAGGGACCTGGAGAGTATTATGCTAAGTGAAATAAGTCAGAGAAAGACAAGAATCACAAGATTGCACTCATATGGGGAATCTAATTAACAAAATGAACTGATGAAGGTAGTGGATCCAGAGACATGGAAGCATGGAACAGAGTGCAGAATCTCAGAGGGGAGGTGGGGGAGGGTGGGTGGGTGGGAGGTGATCAATCACAGACCTTGTATGCATATATGCCTAACCCATGGACACAGACAATAGGGTGCTGAGGCCTGGGGCGGGAGTCGGGGGGCTTGGAGGGGGTCAATGGGGAAAAAAGGCAACATATGTAATACTTTCAACAATAAAGAATTATTTTAATAAATACATAAATAAATGATTTTCTCTCTAAAAAAAGTAAAATTACACATGTGCCTCATATTATATTTGGATTGCACAGAGTTCCTCTAGGGTTTTTTGTTTGTTTGTATGTTTGTTTTGTTAATCCTCAGCCGGGATATTTTTCCATTGATTTTTAAAGAGAGTTGAAGGGAGGGGGAGAGACACAGAGAGAAAAACATGCATGTGAGAGAGCCCCAGCCAGGGCTGGGGATGGAGCCTGCAACTGAGGTACATGCCCTTGACTGGAATCGAACCCAGGACCTTTCAGTCTGCAGGCTAATGCTCTATCCTCTGAGCCAAACTGCCTAGAGCCTAGGGATTTTTGTAGGTGCAGCAATGGTTTAGGCAAGACGGTAAGGGGGTGTGTGGAGTGGGATGCCATTGTGGGGGACAAAATGGGTCCTCATACAAGTGAGTTAAATACATTGGTGGTAAACATGTCATGTGGTGAAGACGAAAGGAGGGGATTGGAAAGCAAAAGGCAGAGATGGCATGCTCAAGACACTTGACAGGTAGACCCACCACCTTCCCTTGTCTGCAATCAAAACTTTCCACTCACAGTGTGTTAATATCTGCCTGTGCAGATGCTCCCAATATTCCATGCCAGTCCTCTGCCTTTTCTGTGATCAAAACCACACAGCCTATTCCTGTCTTGTCCCTGTTTTCCCAAATATCTTGCTGACCAAGTCATGTTTATTTATACTATTGATTCGATACATTCTACATTTCACCAACAGAACATAGCATTCAAAATATTTTCAACTATATATGCTTCACAATAAAACAAGAGGGGGAGAATTGAAGGCAATAGCTAAGAAACAGATTGGCTATGAGTGGATCATTGCTGAAGCAGGGTGATGGGTATTTGGAGGGTTATTATACTACTAGAGGCCTGGTGCACAAAATTCATGCACTGTGGGGGGGGGGTGGTCCCCTCAGTCTGGCCTATGCCCTCTTGCAGTCCGGGAGCCGTCAGCCACTGCTGCTACCCTTGCCAACCGTGAGCCCAGCTTCTGGCTGAGCAGCGCTCCCCCTGTAGTAGCGCACTGACCACCAGGGGGCAGCTCCTGCATTGAGCGTCTGCCCCCTGGTGGTTAGTGTGCATCACAGCAACCAGTTGTTCTGCCATTGGGTTGATTTGCATATTGGCCTTTTATTATATAGAATTCAGTCTACTTTTGTATACGATTGAAATTTTCCTTAATAAAAATTTAAAAATAGATTCCCAGGTATATATAATTAATACAAAATCTGTTTTCAAGGCCCATCCATATAATTTAGCTTAACAATTTCTCCCTTTTAAAATAGAATAAATTTCCTCTTGGTCAGTGCCTATCTGTAGAAGGTAAGCAGGCAAGATACATGTGCGATGATAAAACAACGCAGAGTTTTCAGTTTGGCCGAGGAGACAGGCCGAGTCCACGGCAGGGAATTGCTTCACAACTTGAGAGTTTCTAGCATTTTCTCTTACAGGAAACTGTGGAGAGTGGCTACAGTGTTTGGACAGGTTCAAGCCTCCGACCAATGAGAGGGCACAGTCCTCTCATGGCCACGTGCAAGTCCCAGCTTGGAGGGCAGAGCCCTCCCAGCACAATTATAGCCAACAGCTATAGTTGTGAGCTTGAACCTATGGTCCGAGCACGTGGTCCCACATGCCTGAGTGATGTGGGCTTGATAGAGTTCAGGTGCATGCAATTGATTAGGATCAAAACCCATGGGAACGTTGTAACCACGCCCTTACTTTGCCTCGTGGAATCTGCTATAAAATAAAGACACGGCTTGTAGTCCATGGCACTGTTGCTAGCTCTCCGTCAGAGAGGACAGCGTCCCACCCAGACCCAGCTTTCATTCTCTTGTCTGTCTTTTCTCAATCCTTCACCGCCCCTTCCCAGGCTCACCGAACCTGGCTGAGCTGGCTCGGCACAGGAAACATCTGGTGCTAAGTCCAAATTCAATGGTAGTGCCTTGGGCCCACGGGAACCTGGCCTTATCAGTAAGAGGTTTTCCACAGCTGCTGTTTTCCTATGAAAGCGTGTACACGTAGCTCTGAAACCAGGACACCAAGTGGAAAGCACTGATGAATTGGAAAGCGCCCTTTGTTCTCTTCTGTCTTGCAGCAGTACTCATAGATTATCTGTCAGCTCCAGCATAAAGATTAGGGGTGCTCTCAAGTCCCAGGTGACCTGGAGTTATCCATGTTTGTTATGCCTTCTATTAAATCTGAAAAATGGGAATAATAAGGCATATCTGAAAGGGTAGTGTGAGGATTAAGTGAAATCATGTGTGAAATATGCTTTGTACTATACCTGGCTCAAAGGAAGGACCTAGTTAATGTTAGCTGTTGTTTTGTTTTTATGGGTTTTTTTTTTTAAATATATTTTTATTGATTTTTTACAGAGAGGAAGGAAGAGGGATAGATAGTCAGAAACATCGATGAGAGAGAAACATCGATCAGTTGCCTCTTGCACACCTCCCACTGGGGATGTGCCCGCAACCAAGTTACATGCCCTTGACCGGAATCGAACCTGGGACCTTTCAGTCCGCAGGCTGACGCTCTATCCACTGAGCCAAACCGGTTTTGGCTTTATGGGGTTTTTTGTTAATCCTCACCCAAGGATATTTTCCCACTGATTTTTTAAAGAGAGTGGAATGGAGGGGGAGAGACACAGAGAGAGAAACAGTGATGTGAGAGAGACACATCAAAATTGGTTGCCTCCCACGTGAGCCCCAACCAGGGCCAGGAATTAAGCCTGCAACTGAGGTATGTGCCCTTGACTGGAATTGAACCTGTTACAGCAAACTCCTGTTTATTCTCTGGCTAATTAAATATTCTAACCTCTCTATATGATATGTGAAAAATTACCAATTTTCAAATAATTAGATGACTGTCTTTTCCATGAGACTCTGTGAGGAAGGATCTGTGTATTATGTCAGTATCTACCACAATGCAGCTCATACCCTTTTTGAATGAAACAAAATACTCTTAATTTAAAGGTCTGAACATTGTTCTGGTGGTTATAAAAGACTGAGGACACTGTCTATCTGCAGTTTATAACATGCAACAGATGTGACTTCTAAGTTTACCTTTCTTGGGGACCTCATTCAACAGATATTTATTATTTTTTAAATATATTTTATTGATTTCAGAGAGGAAGGGAGAGAGAGAGAGAAACATCAATGATGAGAGAGAATCATTGATCGGCTGCCTCCTGCTTGCTCCCCACAGGGGATCGAGCCCGCAACCCGGGCATGTGCCCTTGACTGGAATCGAACCTGGAACCCTTCAGTCTGCAGGCCGACGCTCTATCCACTGAGCCAAACCAGCTAGGGCAACAGATATTTATTAAGTGCCTCCTGTAAGGAAGGTATTGAACTGTGTGCTGGGTGCCTCATCAGGGAGTAAGACAAACACAGTTCTTATGCCCACAGAGTTTAATTTTAACAGGGGAGACTACTTGCATGACTACTTACAAAATCATGTGCGTGCAATTGGAGGAAAAGTGCAGGGTACAGAGAGACCTGTGTTAGGGGCCTCTGGAGCCATGGTGTGCAGGGTGACAGCAGAAGCAGGAGTAGCTGAAGCTGAGCGAGGAGAGTGAAAGAGGTTAAAGGTCAGGCTTTCTAGGCACTAGACATAGTTCAGCCTGAAGGCCTCCATAAGGAGACAACATACAATGATGGAGGAACTGAGAGATGGCTGCTTTGACTGGGTCTGCACAGGGGTGAAAGCCAGTTTTGATCTGTAGTTGGAGAAGTCAACAGGGATTAGATCATGGCAAGCCGTGTGAAGCATTTAGAATTTTATTCCGAATGCATGAAAATGAAGCATCCATCTTATATAAAAACTGCTGTTTGAAATTTTAACCCTGCTATTTGGTTTCTGTAAATGCTTGCTTGCTTAAATAATAAGGAAAATGAGACTACTCCCACTTCAGAGAGGCCATTAAACCTTCCCCGGACGAAATTATCAGTGCTGGCACCAGGCCAGGCCTTTGGTTGAGGTCTCAAGGCCCCAGCACATAGGGGCTCTTTAAGAACTTGCAAAGGGGGCCGGAAACACCCCATATTTGGGAGACAAAGAAGGTAAAAACATATAAATAGGGAAAGTTCCTCCATGTTGGGGCCCAGAATTTGAGAGACATTTTCCTCTGGACCTGCGCGTAATAAATGTACCTCCATCTCTCTAAGTGTTGCTTGGTTCTTCTCCGGTTTTCTGTAACAAAAAGATCCCCTGGAAAGCTATGACTTCTGGAATTTGCTTCAAATAATCTGAGAACCTAGGAGAAAGCGGGTGGGGTACACATGAAACTAAATTGGTCAATCATTGATCATTGTTGAAGCTGTGTAATGGGTACATGGAAGTTTTATACTTTTTGTTTTTGTGAGTATTTAAAATTTCTCATAATTGAAAAAAGAGAAAAAGTAAAAATCATTTGGGCTACAATGTAGAGAAAGGATTACAGAGAAGTAAGAACATATGCGAGGAGACCTAACTTGGCTATAGACCAAATGAAAGAGTAGGTAGTTTTGAACTAAGGGGGTAGCAGTAGGATTTGAGGAAACTGAATAGACAGACTTTGGTGACTGATTAGATGTGATGCGGAGAAAGAGGTGATGTCACGAATGGGATTTGTTTTCTGGTTTGAGCAGTTAGCTAGAGAATCTCTCATGAGGAAGAGTGAACTACAAAGGGGAGGATTATGGTATAATCTTAATACTTCCACTAACTCCATCTACCATCTCAAGGTTGAATGTAAGTCAACAAACATTTGTTGCATCCTTTCTATGTGTAGGCACTATACTGGGAGATATGGAGTGGGGTAAAGAGGCATATGCAATTATAAATACAACAAGCTACCATTAATTGTCTGTGATGGAAGAGGCATTTTGCATACAGTACCCATAATCTTCATCACACCCCCGCAAAGTAGATATTTTTAGACCCATTTTATAGATGAGGAAACTGAGATTATGTGTCTTGCCCAAAGTTACACAGCAGCTGACTAAGAGAGAACTCAAGTTTTTTGGCTGCAAAGGCTGTGGTCTTTCTGCTACATAATACTGCCTCCCAGGGGTGCAGAAAGAGCAGGTGAAGGCCATCCAAAGAAAATTCTATCCATTTCACAGTCGTTTTTCTCAGATTTGTACTGAGGTTGAAAACCAGAGTTTTATGATCCAAAGGGATTTGAATGCTAATATGCTGCCTGGAAATTAGTGTATGAAAATTTTGATAGAGGTCAAGCCAGTTCATCACCTCCATCATACAGAACCACAATTATCTCTTAATCAAGTTAAACTCTCTTTTTCCAGATGATATCTTTAGCCCTTTGAATCCAATTACTGGAATAGTGTGCCTGTGTTCCTGTGTTTCCTCCCTGGAGGACTGTACCGTTGCTGTTTCGAGGTGAGCAGCAGGCAAGCCATCTAGCACTGTCTCTTCCCTGCTGTGACCCCAGCGACGACAGAGAATGACTGTTCTGTCACAGATTTGCATGCCTGCATGTATTTATGTTTAAAATCTAGGCAATTATTAAACAGCAAAGTATACTACATGTTAAGTTGGCTTCAGTGACATCAGGTGAAATATGGGACCCTTCTTTCCCAAAACCTCTTGTTTTTATTTTAAATATGCAAGAACAAATAGAAATAAATAGAAGAGTAAATAACAAACCCCAATGTTCCCATCACCCAGCTTCAACAATTACTAACGCATGGCCAGGCTAGTTTCACCTGCACCCACCCACCTCCTCCCACATGTTTTGTTCAGAAGTAAATCCCAGACTCTGTGTCATTTCATCCGTACATATTTCAGTACGTATCTCTAAGAGATCAGGACGCTGGGGCCGAGTGCTTTGACAGGCATTTCCTGAGACTGGTTTGTGGGAACATTTGCCAAGAAATGGCTCAGATGTCTTCCAGAAAGCTGCACTGGAGAGGCAGGGCGAGAGGTCAGAGATGATGGCTGGGCTGGGTGAGTGTGTGAGGGGCCATGGCAGCACCAGCGCCCGCTCAGGAAAAGACGGTCCCACAGTTGGTGTAAACCACGCCTTCAGACCTTGGCTCCTGCTCTGCCTTATTAGCTCTCTCCTTTTTCTGGTGCATCTGTTGAGGCTTAGATGGTGTTCTGCTGACCCCAGCGGTAGAGTCAGCCGAGGTGGCAATGTGGTGATGACTGCCTTTTGGGGCAGCTGCCTCCTTTGCAGGGTCCTTGCACAACAGCTGGCTCCCTGTAGTTGGACCAGTAACAAGGCTCCCCAGGAAAGGGGACAGTCGATCCTGAAGATAGAGTCTGGAAACATATCTGTCTCCCTATCATGCCTGGCAGAGTGCTTAGCATGTGGCATAGTCTTTGCGTAGAAAATGGTTGATGAATAAAGGAAGAAGGAAGGAATTATCAACAAGCGGAAAAAAATGCTAGAGCTTTAGAAATGATTACATGTGACAATAAGGAAAGTAACAAGGAAATAAAAATCTATGAAGAGTGTGGTAGGCAGAATAATGGCCCCCTCAAAGCGGGGGGGGGGGGGGATATCCCCACCACCTGTGACTATGTTGCTTTAAGCAGCAAAAGGGGTGGTGCAGATGTGAAAAAGTTAAGAATCTGGCCCAGCAGGCGTGGCTCAGTGGTTGAGCGTCAAGCCATGAACCAGGAGGTCACAGTTCAATTCTTGGTCAGGCACATGTCTGGGCTGCGGGCTCAGTCCCCAGTGTCGGGTGTGCAGGAGGCAGCCGATCAATGATTCTCTCTCATCACTGATGTTTCTATCTCTCTCTCCCTCTCCCTTTCTCTCTGAAATCAATTAAAAAATATATATATATATTTTTAAAAGTTAAGGATCTGGAGGTGGGGAGGTTACCTTGGATTATCCGAGTGGCCCAGTGTAGTCACCGGGGTCTGTGTAAGTGAAAGAGGGAGGCGGGAGACCCAGGGAAGGAGATGGTGAGGACAGAAACAGAAGCAGGAGTGATGGGAGTGCTGGCTTTGAAGGTGGAGCGATACAGGCAGCCTCTTAGCTGGAAAAAGCAAGAGCTTCCAGAAACCAACCCTGCTGACACCTGACTTCAGCTCCCCCTTACCTCCCCCACCCCATCAACTTCAAACTTCACCTCCAGAGCAGTAAGAGGATACATTTCTATCCTCTGTAACTAAATGGGAGGTGCTTTGTTACAGCGGCCTGAGGAGGCTAATAAATTTGGAAACTCTCGGCCTCAGTTCCTTTGCAAGGTAAGAGATGAAGCCATTGCAACTCAAGGCACAGAAGACTCTAGGGCAGGGGTGGGCAAACTTTTTGACTCGAGGGCCACAGTGGGTTCTTAAACTGGACCGGAGGGCCGGAACAAAAGCATGGATGGAGTGTTTGTGTGAACTAATATAAATTCTAAGTAAAGGAGCGGAGGGGAGAGCAAGAGAACCTTCCGCTCTTTTGGCTCCGCAGGCCGGATAGAACAGCCAAAGGGGCCGGATCCGGCCTGCGGGCTGTAGTTTGCCCATGGCTGCTCTAGGGAAAGTGTTCTGTGCTCCTAAGGCAGGCAGTCCTGTGGTCCCTGCATTAAACCCATATCCTGACCTGCCTCCTCCCTGTCCCCACGCTGTCCTCTGATGCACGCGCACTCCTCTCTCCTGCCTTCAGCCACGCTCAGCTGCTGGGCCTTTCCACAGAGCACCGGACTCCTCTGCTCCAAGCCTCCCCTCCTCCCCCGCACACAAAGGCCTTGGTGCTCTGACCCTGTGGGCCCCCCTCACTCACGAGGCCCCGCCTGAGGGCCTTGGCACTCTCTGTCCCCTGCCCGTGGGCCATTTCCCGGGATCTTTGTGTGACTGGACCCTTCTTCTCCACCGGGCATCCGTTTAAATGTCACCTCCTCTCAGAGGCCTCCCTGAGGCCTGATCCACGGTACTGGCCTCACCCTTCCCTTGCTCTCTGGGCCACTTAAATGTGTTCAAGAACACACCACTCTCTGAAATGACCTTGTTTGTACACCTGTTTATTGTCTGTTTCACCTCGTTGGAAAGTAGGCGTGCAGAGGCCTGGGGGCCTCGCCTGTCTTGTACCAGCTGAATCCTCAGTTCTCAGAACTGCCTGCCTCGTTTATATTGATCAGCGATTTATATTTACTGAGCAGTGAACGGATGGGTGGGTGGATGCATGACTGGCTAATAGTGCTGAAGCTGGGCCACAAATGGGTCATTGCTTCCACTCCTTAGCCTCCTGGGGGTCCCAATGATCGAGGAGTGCACCTGTGGCGAGCCGGCCCGGCCATGGCATAGTCAGCCCCAGGGCGCCTTATGTGCCACGCCAGCTCAGCCAGGTTCAGTGACCCTGAGAGGGGGCGGTGAAGGATTGAGAAAAGACAGACAAGAGAATGAAAGCTGGGTCTGGGTGGGACGCTGCTTCTCTGATGGAGAGACAGCAGCACGGACTACAAGCCGTGTCTTTATTTTATAGCCAGATGCCACGAGGCAAAGTAAAGGCGTGGTCGAGATGTTCACACCATTCTCATGAGTTTTGATCCTACTCAATTACACGCACCTGAATTCTATCGAGCCCACATCACTCAGGCACCTGGGGCCACGTGTTCGGACCATAGGTTCAAGCTTACAGCTATAGCTGTTGGCTGTAATGGTCCCTCCAAGCTGGGACTTGCACGTGGCCAGGAGAGGACTGTGCCCTCTCATTAGTCCGAGGCTTGAACCTGTCCAAACACTGTAGCTGCTCTCCATAGTCACCCACACAATACCTGACGGGCACCGGTGTGCTGGGATAGGGCCGTGTGCATCCCTGGTGGTGCTGCTCACCTCACCTTCCGGCCCAACCCACCAGGTGCCTGGCGTCACATGCCTGGAAGAGAGGGAGCTGCTTCATGAGACAGAGTCTGTCAGTGACAACTGATGGGCCCAGAGAGCAGGAGGCGCCGAGGGGCAGAGCAGAGACTGCTGGAGCCAGGCAGAGGGTGGCTAGGACAAGACAACACCGAGTGGGCAATGACAGGGACAGCAGCTGTGGTGGGAAGGGAGACTGCAGCACAGCAGGGAGGGGTGGGTGTAGAGAGCAGGGGTTCCTGAGAGGGCGAGGGGCCGTCACAGAAGGACCATTGTGGCTGCTGGGGAGCATTTGAGCCATCCCTGGGACTTCTTGAACAAAACGGAGGGATTCGGGGGTTGGCGTCCAGGTTATTTTGGTGATTGAGTCTGTATCAGACCACCTTGTCCCTCCCTATCGACACAGTGATTGTATTCTAGCCCTGGAATGAAGAACGGAGTGGAAGAGGGGTCCAAAGCCCAGTAGGAAGCCTTTGGTAGTGGGGCTGCGTGTCATGACAGAGTGCGGTCTGGTTCTGAATGCCTGGCTTCCGCGGTGGATGCTGTGGTTCTGAGTCAGGCCTTTATATCAGGAGCACTGTGACCTCCTGTGGCTCAGAGAGAGAGGGTGACTTCAAAACAACAAACCCATCAACACAGCACATGTCATAGCTGTTTTCCATATGAACACCCAAACTCTTAAAGGTGGTTATGTGATTTCCCCCCAAAAAGACAGGACAGTTACTATTTCAGAGCAAGAAACCCGGCCCTTTAAATCTCCTAGCTCTGCAGAAATTCAATAAAATACAGTGGCTTAGGGCCGTGGTCGGCAAACTGCGGCTCGCGAGCCACATGCGGCTCTTTGGCCCCTGGAGTGTGGCTCTTCCACAAAATACCACGGCGTGGGTGAGTCTGTTTTGAAGAAGTGGTGTTAGAAGAAGTTTAAGTTTAAAACATTTGGCTCTCAAAAGAAATTTCAATCGTTGTACTGTTGATATTTGGCTCTGTTGACTAATGAGTTTGCCGACCACTGGCTTAGGGCAACACCAGTTAATGCAGGTCACACGTAGGATGCTTGTTCTTCTGGCAGCAACCCTGGAGGAATCGCCTCTGACTTGCAAGAAACCAGTTTCCTTGAGATCTGAGCTGCGAAGGCATGAAGGGGGCTGGTGCAGACCTACTAAGCTCAGGAGTCCTGTAACTGGGAGGCTCCTCAAACCCTTCTCGTCCTTGCAGAGAGGCCCCACAGCCGTGCTCTCGGGCCTGAGGTGAGCGCAGGCCTGTGGGGGATCCGTCATTTCTTCATTAACTGGGCTCTTCCTATGTGCTGGGCAGTGTGCTGGATGCCTGGGGGTAGAAACAGCACCGGGTGGGAGCTGGGAGGCCTGGGTTTTATCCCTCCGGCTCCACCATAAGCTGCAGCAGGACCTTGGCAATGCCCTTGAACCTGTCTCGGCAAATGTTTCTTCATCTGTAAAACACGAGGGGCAGACTCTGTATGTTTAAAATCTCCTCAAGGTCAAAGTTCTAGATTCTAAGAAGTAAAAAAATCTTATCTAGAGATGTTTTAAATTGAACATCCCCTGTAAGCTCAAGACACGGTAACGATGTTAGATTCCCCAAGGTCCTTGGCTAAAACATTAGGAGATCTATGTCTGCGGTTATAATAGAAAAGGAACGTTGAATTATGAGGCTAATTAACAAAGTGCTCTACCCAGAAAAGACTTGGCAGAGGAGGTCAGGTTTGGTGTCATTCTGGGACCCCGGCTGAGGTGAGGAGGAGGGCTGCCCTGGAAGTTGTGTCTCATGGACGATCCAGTCTTCGATCTCTAGATTCATTTTCAAAAAGCAATAACCAATTGAAATTGAGTTACATAAAAAAGCGAAATCTGTTGGTACAGGACACTGAAGTGACAAGGGATTGGCAGGGTTTGGCATAGTGTGATCAGGGAACTCAATGATGTCCCCAGTCCTGGGCTTCTCTCCACCTCTCCTGTCTGCTCATCTCCACGTGAACTTCATCTCAGGCTCCATCTGGTGGCAAGATAGCTGCCAGGAGCTGCCGGCCTCCAGCCCTGTCTGGACTGATGGCTTCCCTACAGGTCTTGGAGTTTACTCTGATTAGATTAAGTTGGGAATCACTTAAAATAACAGCATCCATACTCCATCTCCATGGTTTTCAAAAAAATATTTTTATTGATTTCAGAGATGAATGAAGAGCAAGCGAGAGAGAAACATCAATGATGAGAAAGAATCTTCGGTTGGCTGCCTCCTGCACACCCCACACTGGGGATCGAGCCCAAACCTGGGCATGTGCCCTGACTGGGAATTGAACCGTACCTCCGGCTTCATAGGTCGATGCTCAACCACTGAGCCCTGCCAGCTGGGCCAATCTCCATGATTTTGATAAAAACCTTTCCTTCTACTCTACCTACCTCATTTGATGTGAGTTTAAAATATCATCAAATATACTACAAAAGCTTGATCGACAGAGTCTCCCACCCTTAGAATTACCAACTTATATTAAATTCTTAGGAAAAGCAGCCAAGGACTTAATATCTCCAGTCCAAGCCCTTGGTCCTCTCAGCGAGGGTGAATGTCACTGGGAGTGTCTACCCTGTGGGAAGGGGTGAGTGGAGGACCTGGGAGTGATGTGTGCTTTTAACCTAGTCAGGTCCTGCTTGCTTGCCTCTCCTGGCTCTGGCCGCCCGGGGAGCAGGCCCTGAGGTAGGATTTGGTGCATGTTATGGATTGGGCAGTGATCTCAGGAAACGTTAATTGGGGAACAGGAAAGTGAAACAAGGAAGATGTTATGGGTTGAACTGTGTCCCCTGCCCACCACCAAATCCATATGTTGAATTCCTAACCCTCAGTACCTCAACATGTGTCCTTATTTGGGGATAGGATATTGCACATGCAATTAGTTAAGTGAGAATGAGGTCATAGGGAGAAGGGGGGGCCCTGACCAATACAACTGATGGCTGTCAAAACGGGGAAATTTGGACACCGACTTGAACACCATGTGAACATGAAGGCAGCGATCTGAGTGGGTGCTTCTACCAAAGATTTCAAATAAGCCACCAGAAGTGAGGTTAGAGGGATAAAACAGGTATTTTTTTCTCACAGCCTTCTGAAGGAACCAACAATGTTGCTGACATCTTCATCTTGAACTTTTAGCCTCCAGACTTAGGAGAAAATGAATCTCTGTCATTTAAGCCACCCAGTCGGTGGGACTTTGTTACAGCAGTCCTAGCAAACTAATACAGAAGGGAAGGGGCCACTAAGGCACATACTATCAAGCAAGTTGCCAGTGTGACCAAAAGGACCTTTATCCCCAGCGGAGAATTCTGTAGACAGTGTAGAACAAGCATGTCAAACTCAAAGGCTGCAAAAAAACAAAAGCTTCAATTTTCGCCCTAGCAGGTTTGGCTCAGTGGATAGAGCGTCGGCCTGTGGACTGAAGGGTCCCGGGTTCAATTCTGGCCTGAGGCCAACTTCCAGGAGGCCGGTGGTGCCGTTGGAATTGTGCCAGGGGCGCAGGTCTGTCAGTGCCTGGCCCATTCTCCGGAGATTGGACCTGCAGAACTACAGAGGTAGTGAGTGGCGGCCGCCCGGCTGGTGGGCCACTGGGACAGGCTGGTCTGCTGAGTGGTGCTCTCGCTGTGGGAGCGCACTGACCACCAGGGGGCAGCACCTGCATTGAGCGTCTGCCCCCTGGCGGTCAGTGCGCGTCATAGTGACAGGTCGACTGGTCATTCAGTCGTTTGGTTGCTTAGGCTTTTAATATATAAAGAAGCGAAGGTATTTAAAGTCTGAGTGGCTCTGAGACTTATTGGAGAAGCTGGAGACCTGGGCCCCAACCCTGGGCTGGCACAGGAGAAGCCACACTGCCAGAGCTGAAGCCAGAGTCACAGCACTTTCGCGTCCAAAACAAGCACCTTCAGAGTGCAGGCTTGCAGTGGGTGAGCTTCCACACAGCCATTTCTAGACAGAGGCGGGGCCAGGCGGGATTCTGAGTCCAGGGCTGCCTGAATCCAAAGTCCACATCCTTTCTTCTGCAAGTTTGCAATTTCCTTCTAGTTAACATGGATACCTGGTGGCAGAAAGGTAACCATGAATGATAATGCCACCAGGAACGTGGGTGGTGTCTCTGCGTGCCCGATGCAGTTTCAGTGGTATTATTCTCAAATGCAGCCATACTCTGCAATCATATCTGTGTCTCACACCATCGCTGACGTTGCCAGGCAATTACACTTGCCAGGCACAACTGGTCCACAGTGAGCAGGTAAATGATTTACACCCCTGAGTCAATCTCCTCAAAGCTTTTGCCCCTCCTCCATTTTGTATAAACCTCCAGATTAAGATACTGTGGTCTTATTCTCTCTGCTTCCATTTCTAAAGCCCTGCCTTCGTCTTTTAAAAAATTTAACCACATGGCTCTGTGTCACATACCGTCCTTATTCTAGTCATCCATGTCCAAGGCATTTAAATGTTGAGCTGCTCCAAATGGCAGCTGTCGCACTGTCTGGTCTCAGGACTCCTTAAAGAGTCTTACAAATTATGGAGGATGCTGAAAAGCTTCTGTTTCTGTGGATTATTATTATTATTTATTTATTTTATTAAGGTATTATATGTGTACATATCTGATTATTATTATTTTTAAAAAATATATCTTATTGATTTTTTACAGAGAGGAAGGGAGAGGGATAGAGAGAAACATCGATGAGAGAGAAACATTGATCAGCTGCCTCCTGCGCACCTCCTACTGGGGATGTGCCCACAACCAAGCAAGGTACATGCCCTTGACCAGAATCAAACCTGGGACCCTTCAGTCCACAGGCTGACACTCTATCCACTGAGCCAAACCGGTTAGGGCTGTTTCTGTGGATTATTGCTATCAGTATTTATTGCATTAGAAATTTTTTAAAGTCGAAAAATTTTAAATATTTATTAATTTTTAAAATAACAATGATAGAAATTACTGGTTACCATAAATAACATGATTTTATGAAAAATATATTTTGAAAACAAAAAAATTATCAGAAGAGCAGCACTGTTTTTCTTTTTAAAAAGAATTGATTTCAGAGAGAGCAAGGGAGAGGGAGAGAGGGATAGAAACGTCAATGATGAGAGACAATCTCTGATCGGCTGCCTCCTGCACGCCCCACACTGGGGATGGAGCCTGCAGCCCGGGCATGTGCCCTGACCAGGAATTGAACTGTGACCTCCTGGTTCATAGGTTGATGCTCAACCACTGAGCCATACTTGCTGGGCTGTTTTACATTTTTAACCAATCTCTTCAATGTCTGGCTTAATAGAAGAAAGCTAGATCCTCAGATCTTCCCCTGCACTGATCCCGCTGCCATGTCATGCTGGAAAACTCCACTGCACGTGTGAGAGAATGAGCATGGTAAGGCAGTACCATCTTAGCATTATCACGGAAGTAATTTGCCCTTGCAGATCTCCTGGAAGGGGACGGCGGCGTTCCCAGACCATGAGTTGAGCACTGCTGCCATTTTTTGGCGCAATTCCTTCCTTTGTGTAGATCCATACTTCCACTTGGCATCTTTCTCCTCCTGTGTGGATAATTTTCTATTACTTTTTTTGCAATGTGGGTCTATTGGAAATGAATTATTTCAGCTTTTGTATGGTTGAAAAGTCTTTATTTTTGAAAGATATTTTCATTGGGATAGTAGAATTCTAGGTTGACAGAGTTTTATTTTAGTATTTTAGAGTGTAGCTCCGCTGTCTTTTTACTTGTATTGTGTGTTTACATACGTGAAACCTGAGAAAGAATATGGTGGTGAATATTTATCAAGGGTAAAGACAGAAGAATAATGTGTTTATTGACCACTTACCAGAGCGGATACCTAAAAAGAGAATGTCTCTGTGGGTTAGAATTGGAATTATTGGTTCCAATTCTTCATGCCTCCTTCTATCTATGCCCTTTGTCATGTGATTCTGGACTCCCTCCACTAGAGATAGTGAATACTTCCCACCCCTTCACTTTGGCCAGTGGGATTTCAGTGGATGTGGCCTGACCTGAACTTGAATGCCTGGGCTTCCTCTCTTGTGCTTTTGCCATCATCCTGAGAAGAATCACCCCTACATGGTCGCTACCCCTTAGGCCTGGGCCCCAGAATGAGCATATGTTGAATAGACCTGAGTTCAACCCACAGTAAGAAGTCAAGCCCAGCCAGGCTCACAGCTTGAAACAAAGCTACCTAGCCTAGTCCAGCCTGCATCAGCCAATCCACAGCTGACCCACAGACATACAGACTGTACCATGTCTCATTCCTACCATCTCATCTCAAACCTTCATACCACCACCCTCATCCAGGCCTGAGGTCATAAAGGCTTGAGCTAAGTGGGAAGCAGAATGGCAGAGTCAAGAGACTTCAAATACTTCAGTAAGTAAAGGGACATTTTTGAAGAGTAGAATGAATAGAATTGGGTGACTGGTTACACATGGGGACCAGGGATGACTGAATTTCTAGTTGGGCTGGCTGTTACTTGAGGTCACTAAGGGCCTCAGCCCCACAGGGATGGAAAGTCAAGTTCCATTTGGGGCATGATGATATCAAAGTGCCTGTGGGACTTAGGCCCAGAATGGTATGATGATCAAGGCTGAAGCAAAAGATTTGGGGTCACATTTGGGGCCAAGAAAATAAATGTAATCTCTGGAGAGAATGTATGTAGTGAGCATGGACCAAGGAAGGAATTTTTAGAGTCCCCATCTTTAAGATGCAGAAGGGGAGGCCAGAAATAGAAAAGAACCAGGAAGGAGCCATACTATAGATGCTGAGGGAGGAGAGAAGTTTAAGAGGGTGAGAGGCAAAGGACTGGTAGCTTTTGGTGACGGATGATGCAGAGATAAAGTGGAATGAAGGTTAGAAAGAGGCTATTTGGCTTAGCATTTGGGAAAGGTTATACTTATCCAAACACCTTACTATTTGGGGGTCTAAGCACATTTGTAGGCTGAAGGGCAGAACCCAGGGGAAGAAGCCACTGGAATGAAGTCCTCTCTGACTTGACATTTAAGGTGTCCTTCAGTATGATTCCCACCTGGCTTTCTATCCCCAACATTCCCTGTGATTAAGGCAATCAGGCCACTTAATATTCTCCACATAATGTCCCATTGTCTATCTTTGGTTTTGTTTGTTTATTTATTGGTTTTCACTCAGAATATATAGCCTTGGCCTGGAATATCTCCATAGATCATCCTATTTTTTAAAATATATTTTTATTGTTCATAGTATTTACAGATATCTCCCATTCCCCCACCCCCTTCCTTCCAGCCCAGATCATCCTATTGATTTCACATCCTATTGACCCTCCAAAGCTCAAACACCATCTCAAAGCCTTCTTCTGATCCCACAAATGAGTGATTTCCTGACTTAAAATTCCCAGAAGCACCTTATATCTCCCTTATCATCTCTAGTCAGAATATGCCCTTGAATGAGAGTTGTCTGGGAACTAGTCTCATTGCTCCTTTTCAGTGCAAGCTTCATGGCTGGGATTGTTCTCTCTGTAGCGCTCACCCAGCACAAGGATTTACACATAGGAAGTGCTCAGCAAACACTAGTTGAATTCACAATGAAGGGAACAGAAAAGTGTTTAAGGGATCGAGGTACAGTGGTCAGGGAGTTCTCAGGAGAGACTGTTCTAACCATGAATCCATTCTCAGTGGAGAATGGCAGTTCTGTTTGTTCAATGTTAGGCTGGGGAGATAAGGACATGGAGCTAACTGCACTTAGAGTCCCAGTTTAAGGGAAACCTCACACTCATCTGTGTTAGTTCTCTCTCCCATCCAGATGTTATTAATCATCTGTGCAAAGAAAATGAAGGAAATGCTGCTACATACCATATGGATCCCACAATGTTGAAAAGTCCAACGCAAAAGAGTACATAAGATGATTCCATTTGCAGGAAGTTAAAAACAGGCAAAACTAACCTACGGTATCTAAAGTGACCCTGGTGAAGAGGAGAGGAGTCAGGTGGCTGAGAGGAGCACGGACCTCTAGGTGCTGGTGTTCTGCTTCTTGGTCTGACTGAGGTTGCATGAATGTGTTCACCTTGTGGTAATTCAGAGCCATACACTTAGGATGTGCACTTTTCTTTAGGTATGTTACATTTTATTTTGAAATATTTGTTGTGCATTTGTAAGTTAATTATCCAATTAAGCTGTTCTCGTAACAGGATAGAGGACAGCAGCAAGTTGATCACACACAACATCAAAGCAAGCAAGCCACCTTCTCTAAATGCACAGTTCTTGGCCACCTTGATGTGTGTGTGTGTGTGTGTGTGTGTGTGTGTGTGTGTGTGTGTGATCTTATGTTGCTTCAGGAGGGATGGAATTTTATAGCACAAATCTGTTGGAAAAAATTTCTATAATTACTTGTATCAAGAAAAAAACAGCCAACAGGAAGGAAATGGAATTGTTCTCAGGTGCACAGAACAATGTCTTGGGTGGCTTCCTCTTTGTAATGTGGCGGGGTGGGGGGGGGGTTGGGGTAAACAGAAATGAGCATCTTGATGGATCTTATTTTAAGCAGGTTTAACTTGAACTAGGATAAACACAAGATACTTATGACATAGTGTCCCCGATGTGAAGGCTGTGCTGGAAGCCTCTGTCCCAAAGAGGAGCAAGATGTTCTTTTGTTCCCTTCCTTTCTACTCCAACAGTTGGCTTTGTAAACTCCGGCAGGGCAATATTCCCAATTCTGGAATTTATTTGTTGATGGTAAAAAGGAAACAGGGAGGAGTGATGGCAGCTGTGAAATCCCTGCTTGTTGGTGAGTGCTCTCTCTCTCTTCTCACCTCCCCAGTCTTTTTGATGTGGAATTTTTGGACTAGAACCTGGATTCTTTGTCTGCCGGAGTCAAAGAATGAACCACGGACAGAAGGTGGTATAGTAAAGGTGGAAATTTATTGAAGAACAAGTATAGACTGCCACGTGGGGAGAGGGAAAGATTCTCATGGCATAGACTCCCACATGGGGAGGGGGAAAGGGTCCCACCGACTTCCTGTTCCACGGTTTATAAAGGCTGCAGTTCCTGTGTCCTGACATCCCCTCTGATTGGTCAATATTCCCTTTCGAATTGGTTACTATAGTGATTCCTGAGGCCCTCCTCCCTCATTGTCCTCCTATTCTTTCTGAACTTTATTCCTTCTTCTTTATTTTGTAAATATAGACCTTTTTGGGCTACTTCCAGTTCCCTTGTCTTTTTTTTTTTTTTAAATAAATCTTTATTCAGATTATTACAATTATTTCTCCTTTTTCCCCCCATAGCTCCCCTCCACCCCTTTCCCACCCCACCTTCTGCCCTTACCTCCCCCCCACTGTCCTCATCCATAGGTGTATGATTTTTGTCCATTCTCTTCATGAACCCCCCATACTCCTTTCCCCCTGAGAATTATCAGTCCACACCCTTTCTATGCCCCTGATTCTATTATATTCACCAGATTATTCTGCTCCTCAGGTTTTTAATTCGCTTGATTTTTAGGTTCGCTTGTTGATAGATATGTATTTGTTGTTCATAATTTTTATATTTACCTTTTTCTTCTTCTTCCTCTTCTTAAAGAATACCTTTCAGCATTTCATATAATGCTGGTTTGGTGGTGATGAACTCCTTTAGCTTTTTCTTATCTGTGAAGCTCTTTATCTGCCCTTCAATTCTGAATGATAGCTTTGCTGGGTAGAGTAATCTTGGTTGTAGGTTATTGCTATTCATCACTTTGAATATTTCTTGCCACTCCCGTCTGGCCTGCATAGTTTCTGTTGAGAAGTCAGCTGACAGTCGTATGGGTGCTCCCTTGTAGGTAATTAACTGTTTTTCTCTTGCTGCTTTTAAGATTCTCTCTTTGTCTTTTGCTCTTGGCATTTTAATTATGATGTGTCTTGGTGTGGTCCTCTTTGGATTCCTTTTGTTTGGGGTTCTGTGGGCTTCCTGGACTTGTAAGTCTATTTCTTTCACCAGGTGGGGGAAGTTTTCGGTCATTATTTCTTCAAATAGGTTTTCAGTATCTTGCTCTCTCTCTTCTTCTGGCACCCCCATAATTCTGATGTTGGTACACTTGAAGTTGTCCCAGAGTCTTCTTACATTATCTTCAACTTTTTGGATTTTTTTTTTTGCTTTTTGCTTTTTCGGTTGAGTGTTTTTTGCTTCTTTGTATTTCAATTCTTTGACTTGATTCTTGTGTTCCTCTATTCTGTTTCTGGGTCTCTGTATAATATTTTTTATTTCAGTCAGTGTATGTTTAATTTCTAGTTGGTCCTTTTTCATATCTTCGAGGGTCTCGTTATATTTATCGGCCTTTTCTAGGATATTCTTAAAAAGTCTTATAACGGTGGTTTTGAATTCTATATCCAGTCGTTTGTTTTCCTCCATTTCTTTCGTTTGTGATCTGATTCTTTGACCCCGCATTTTCATTGATTCCCTGAGTTGGTAAGGTAGATATTTGTGCTAGGTTTCCAATATGGCCCAGTGGGTCTGCTTCCCCAGTTAACCTGAGGTGGACACTCTTGGTGCACCCCTTTGTGGACTGTGTGTACAGCCTTGTTGTAATTAAGTCTTTATTGTTGTTGGTATCACTGGGAAGAATTGACCTCCGGGTCAGCTGGCTGTAAGGATCAGCTGTGTCTACGCTGGGAGAAGCCCGGTGCTGGAGACAGCCCTATAGGATTAGACTTGCCAAATTGCAATAGCCTCTGTGCTCAGCTTGGATGGGGTGGAGCCTCAGTCTTGGCTTCCTGTCAGCCCCGCCCCTGCGCGCACCTGCGCTTTCAGTCCTCCGCCTTCCTCAGCTCGAGTCTCCGCCTGAGAGTCCAGACTCCCCCCACAAGAGCGTGGGTCCCCAGGGGCTCGCCTGGAACCGGGGTTCACTGCAGTCAGAACTGGGGCACAGTGCCGTCAGGAGCCTCTGACTCCCCTCCACCAGGGAAAGCCCGCGGCAACCTCCACAGCCCTTGTGTGCACCAGCGCAGGCGCGCTTTCAGTCCGTCTTCCCTGGCTCCCGAGTCTCCGCCCGAGAGTCCAGACTCCCCCCACAAGAGCGTGGGTCCCCAGGGGCTCGCCTGGAACTGGGGTTCACTGCAGTCAGAACTGGGGCTCAGTGCAGTCAGAATCCTCTGACTCCCCTCCACTAGGGAAAGCCTGTGGCAACCCCCGCAGCCTTTGTGCGCACCGGTGCTCGCGCGCGCGTGTGCACTTTCAGTCCTCCGCCTTCCCCGGCTCCCGAGTCTCCGCCCGAGAGTCCAGACTCCCCCCACAAGAGCGTGGGTCCCCAGGGGTTCGCCCGGAACTGGAGTTCAGTGCAGTCAGAACTGGGGTTCAGTGCGGTCGGAGGCTTCCTTCCCCCTTCCGCCAGAGGAAGTCAGCCAGGCTCTCAGCCGCCCTTCTTCTCTGCGCGCACAAAGACCCTTTGCCGTACCTCCAATTCTCTGTGAGCTTTTCTCCTTCCTTCTAGTTGTAGAATTTTCACTCAGCCAGCTTTCCTGTGGTTCTGGATGGTGTCCGTTCTGTCTTTTAGTTGTAGTTTTGAAATTGTTGTGCGAGGCAGCAGTTTAGGTGTTTACCTATGCCGCCATCTTGGTTTCTCCAGTTCCCTTGTCTTATGGAAATATACCTGTTGCTACTCCCTTGTCTTATGGAAATGTAACTGCACCTGGCTTCCTTGTGTTTTGGAAATGTACCTTCTCCCAGTCTGTAGCCCTGTGTTTGTTTTTTATTATTCCCATGGACCCCAAATCTAAAAATTCCCTAAACCTGCCTATATTCCCCTAAAATTCCTGTTTCATCTCCCTCATGATCTCTCTCAAAGTCCCACAGCACCAAAGTTTTGTCTCTATGGCACACAGGGTTCCTCTTTGTAGTTGCCGTATTCCCGCCAGGCTGGAAGCCTACAGGTGGCAGAGACTATAGCTCTTGGGGTAATGGATCTCCTTCTGCATCATGTTTTTTCTTGTGTGGGAAGAGCTGGCTGTTTGCTCCTTCCCAGGACTGTGAGCGGCTTGGGGCAAGGAGGACTGATTGCTCATGTTTGTATTTCATTGTTTTGTGCACAGTAGGGACTCAGGTAGTGTTGGCTGAATGAAGAAAAGAAGGGATGGTGGGTCAAATCTCCCAGTTTCAAGATTCTTCAGATGACCTGCCTCCTGAGTGCTGCGGAAAACTGTAGTTGCCTTTTGAAAAATCAATCTGTGTTCTATATTGTGAATGTAAATGGCATTCCTTTTGCCCCTACTGATCACCACATTCCTCTCAATATGTATGGGGGTGGGGTGGGTGAGTGGGGGTGAGGTAGCAATGGGCTGAAAAATTGAGCTTATTTTACAGGAGTTGGTTCCCCTGTTAGGGAAATTATGTGTTTATAATTGTGGCTCAGCATTGATGGAAACTTTAAAACAAACATTCCATGCTCCCCTCCAGTACTGTTATTTAATAAGTCACTTTGGTTACAGACAGAGGGAAGCACTAGACATCTTCAGAGTCCTTGCAATATGCTGTTTTAGGAAATCAAATTTGCAATCCACCCTTTGGAAAGAGACTAAATTGGGGGTAGGTAGGATGGAAGGGGAGGTAGAAGAAAGTGTATAAGGATTTGAGAAGTGGAGAACTCCGAGGCTTCTTTTATTAAAAGTCCATCTTGTAAATCTTGCGGAGTACATGCAGCTAGAGAATAGGGATGGAGAGGTGATGTGTTACTTTGTGCAGCTTCCGACAGCTCTTACAGCCGTGAAGTGTGACAGGTATTACAGAGACTCTATAAATGCAGACCAGCTTCTACACACTCATTGCTCTTTTCCTCAGCTGTAGACTAATTTGCTTGTCAGTGATTTTTCCTTTGCAGTGGGAAGTGCCACTATTGTAAGAGGTTGAAGGTGTATATTTGAAGATATGGGGATGTTAATAATAAAATCTTCCTTTTCTAACCCCTCTTCTGTTGATCATCAAACACACTGTAATGTGAAATCTCTGTAACATGCATTTGGCATATTCTTAGTCTAGAGCTAATGTAACATCAATTTACATTTCAAAGCTTGAAGTTGATGAGCAGAAATACAATCCTATATAATAGAAGTCCAGCAACTGACATGGCAGAATGGCCAGAATGACCAGTACAACCAGAATGACTGCAGCCCCTCGCCTCTGCTGGCCCTGCCCCCCACAGCGGGGACCCCACCCTGATCGGTGGCTTCCATCAGGGCAGGCTGGTTGGCCCCCACCCATGCATCAGGCCTCTATCCTATATAATAAAAGGCTAATATGCAAATCGACTGAATGGCGGAATGACTGGTTGCTATGATGCACACTGACCACCAGAGGGCAGTTGCTCAATGCAGGAGCTGCCCCCTAGTGGTCAGTGAGCTCCCCCATGGGAAGTGCCATTCAGCCAGAAGCCGGGCTCACGGCTGGCGAGCACAGCAGCAGTGTCAGGAGCCTCTCCTGCCTCCGTGGCAGTGCTAAAGATGTCCCACTGCTGGCTTAGGCCCACTCCCCTAAGCCATCAGTCAGACCATCTCCCAAGGGCTCCCGGACTGTAAGAGGGTGCAGGCTGGGCTGAGGGGACCCCCCCTCCCGAGTGTACGAATTTCATGCACCGGGCCTCTAGTCTATATATGTAAAAGCCGAAGTGACTGTTCGACTGGTCGCTATGACGTGCACTGACCAACAGGGGGCAGACGCTCAACACATAGGACTGGGCTCCCTCCTGTCTGGATTGGGCCTGTAAGGATTGGGCCAAAACCAGTTCTCTGACATCCCGAGGGGTCCTGGATTGCTAGAAGGCGCAGGCCAGGCTGAGGGACTCCCCACTGTGCACGAATCTGCACTGGGCCTCCAGTTTAATATAATAAGCTGGTCAATGATTTATTTTGCAAAATGTTTATACTATGGTTTCAAAGAGAATGTTCTTTTTCCATATCATCAATTCTTTATATTCCAAGTGCAAGGTACATGTGGTATGATCCCACTTACTTAATACTTTTCCCACCTCACTGAATGCACAGTCACACATGTAAGGGTTTAGAAGGACATATATATATATATATATATATATATATATATATATATATATATATATATATATATATATATATATAATGTTTTGACAGAGGTTGTTCCTGAAGGGTAGGTTTGGGGGTTTTCTGTTTCCTTATTTTTGCTTTTAAGTATTTTGAGTTGTCTGTAATAAGAAAAAAATTAAAATTATTTGAAAACAAGAGGGGAGTTGTGGTTAGAATATGTAAATCTAAGAACAATCAGAAATAGTCAGAGAATTTGATGGCCACTACATCATTCTTCTTCCCTCTACACTTGCTCCTCATTTTAATGTGGTTAGCATAGTCAAAGATGCAAATTTGATTATGGCACTTCCCTGCTTTGAGTCAATTCCCTCTAAAGGTACCTCAGTGTCACTGTTTATACTTATATTGTGTAAATCAGTCATATTTCAGTTCCAAATGACAGAAATCTCACTGAAAATTTTATCTGGATGGAAAAACCATGGGATTTAAGTTCAAAGGGTCTCTGGGCTATGTTGTAAGAGCGGACCTACTCAGAAACTCCCAACTAAATGCCACAGACATTGGCTTAAGGGCTTATCAAAGAAGACAAATTAATTTTTGTGTAGTTATCTGCATAGATATGCACTAGAGCGGGATTTTGGCTATCAAAACCTTTAGGACATGCTCTGTAATGAAGGTGGTAAGACCCTTTCTAGCAGATTTTGGTGATAAGACCCGTCAAAGAGAGAAACTCATTGGAATTCCTGTTTTTTGGTTTATTGGCCTTGGTTCTAACAGGAAACAGATGGTTCTTACATTAAGATACTTTGAGGAGACACAAACAAAGATGTGGGGTAGGGGAGCCACAGGGGCAGTCACAGTAGCTTCAGCAACTCCATGCTAGTAGCAGCAGAGCTGGCATCATCCCCAGGCCAGAAGGGAAGAGAACAGGAAGAGGTGAAGGGAAGTTTGGAAGTAGTGACCTCTGACTGCTGACGCAGCCCCACTGGGTGAGAGGCCAAAGAATAAATACCCTGATCATCCTCAGAGGTCATCCCTTGGCTAAACCCACCCAGAGGTCAGGAGGCAAAGGAGCTGTGGTCCTTTCATCAGCCTCATGGGACAGGGCACAGAGAGGAGCTGGAGATTTTTTTTTTTAATATATTTTATCGACTTTTCATAGAGAGGAAGGGAGAGGGATTGAGAGTTAGAAACATCGATGGGAGAGAAACATCGATCAGCTGTCTCCTGCACACCCCCTACTGGGGACGTGCCCGCAACCAAGGTACATGCCCCTGACCAGAATCAAACCTGGGACCCTTCAGTCCACAGGCCGACGCTCTATCCACTGAGCCAAACCGGTTTCGGCAAGGAGGAGCTGGAGATTTAGAGATACCCAGCACGTTTGGCAAATCCCCACCATAGCGCTTACTACACTCTTTGATGGTCTAAAAGGGCAGAACCATATTTTTTATTCATGGCCATGTCTAGTAAAATTCTGGCACATGGTAAGTGCTCAGTATTACTGAATAAATGAAACAAAGAACTGAAATATTGTTGAAAAAGTAAAAGCAAACTACCACACACAATTAGGAACTAAGTATTTACTTTCAGAGCGGATATTTAAAATGTTCCAGAAATACTGGAGCATGATTGAGCAATAAATTCTATTCTGTAGATATGCCACAGCTTTATAATAAAGTACAGTCAATTCTCATTATTCGTGGATTCTGATTTGCACGTTTGCCCCCTCTTTAAAATGTTTTGTGTGCTTTCATGGTCATGTGTAGTGGTGAAAAACTTGACTTGCCCAATGCCTATGTTCCCAAGTTGAGGTTGACAAGGTGACATACCCTTTTCTTGTTCCAGCTCTCATAATTTTAACAATGTCCTTAGCTCTATTTAGTGCTGGTGTTTCTGTTTTTTTGTTTGTTTTCATTTTTGATGATCTTGCTGTTTAAAATGGCCCTTCAATGTAGTGCTAAAGTGCTGTCTAGTATTTCTAATGAATGAAGGCTGTGATATGCCTTATGCAGAAAACACACGAGTTACATAAGCTTTGTTCAGGCATGAAGTTATAGTGCTATTGACCATGAGTTCAACATTAATAAATCAACAGAACAGAAAGACACCTCAAACAAGTTTATGTATTATTGGCTAATGAAAATGTGACCAGATGCTCACAGAACAATAGCCTGCGGAAGTATTTGTTAATTGCATTTTGGTGGTGACTTTACAGAACTAAACCACCACTAATAATGACAATCAACTGTACTTATTATTTTCCAGTTCCTAATAAAGATTTAAAAAAAGAAAATTCAATTTACAAAAGATAGAAGATGATTTTTCTATAGTTGGCAGCTAATTGGTACTTATTATATAAAACCAGAAAGGGGGGAAACATTAAAAACCATCACCACTGCAAACTAAAGAAAGCAATAGAGGTAAAAAGAAAAACAATCTATTTAATACATTGATTTTAACAAGTCACAAATGCACTATTCTTACGTGGACTCAGTTGGTGAAGTCAATCCTGCTTAGTCGGGCCTATTTACACTCACTCCACAATAAATCAATCCTACATGATCCCAAAGCTGCACGCTTATACTTTTCAGTAGTATGGCAAACCTAAAGTTTTGTTTTTTTTTTTAAATCACCATTTCATTGGCTAATGTAAACAGTTCTCCATGCTCTGGCATAAGAATATTTATTATTAGCCAACAAAGACAGTCACCTACTTTGAGGGTATAACAGTGGCAGCCTTTTGATTTTTATGTTTGTTTCAAGTACACAACCTTAAATAGTAAGACACTAAGCTGAAATTTCTAACTCCCTTTCTAACAAAGAATGACATTTCCCCCAGGGACCACCAGATATTTATAAAAATTTGTACTAACATTTTGTAAGAACACATAAACATTATTAAGAAGCTGACTTTCCTGCCATGCAACAAAGGTTTTTAAGAGGAGATATAATACATATATTATAAAGAGCTTTAAGATAAATATTATTGTTATAGTAGTAAAGGTTATTTTTATTTCTGAAAAACACTTTTGGTACCATTACCATAACCCAAAATAGGTATTAATGCTACTGGTGGTTAAGAAGCTCAGAAGCTATAATTATGCATCTCTTACTGCGGAAATTATGCAGGAGAGCTCTGAAAATGTGAGGAGAAAACGCCCTACACTTAAATCAATAAATATTTACTAGGAGAAAACTTTTAAAATGACTGCAGCCTTGATAGAGTTACATTAATACCAACCAGCCACACTTCTGTCCACTTACAAGAAGTATTATTAAGAAGCTAAAAAAAATTAAAGCTATGTGTAATAAAATGTGTCAGTGCACAGAAAGTATAGTTTTTCACAATAAAAAAATTTAGTATCTTTAAACACTTAGATGGGAAACAGCCTAAAGAAAAATCAAGACCTACATATTCCACCTATTTCAACTACAAAACAAAATGCTCTCACTGTGACTAAAAGAAAATAATTTAATATTCATTATCAGTTTATAAGAGTGTAACACCAAGGAATGATTATGCTTAAAATAAATTCAAGATTTTTCCAAAGATTTGTAACTAATATATGCAAGATAAAAAAATCAAACTGCAAAACTAGTTCAAAGCAATTAGAGTCCAATGGTTTTCTTATGTTTTCTTGTATGCTCTTTATTTTAAATTGATATTTTAGAACAGTGAATTATCTTTCATAGCAGTGCCTCCAGGTCTGATAATACAGTACCCACTTCAGAATGTATAGATTTAAGATAAATCAAAATGAACATTAAGGCGTACAAACAGCTAATTTAAGTCTGTTCTTATTTAATAAGGATTGTTTTAACTCATTCAAATACATGGAATGTTGGCACAAAACTTGAAGCTGCTGTAGAAAGATCACAGATGTTCTGTGGGTTATTGGAACTTCCATTTCTCTAAAAACATACCCTTAAATGGTCTTAATTTTACAAATTTAAGTGTTAGGAAAATGTCTAAATAATAAGTAACAATTAAAATAAAATGTTTATTTGTAAATTATATACAGAATACATTTTACTTTACGACAAGGAAATGGGGAGAAGAGCCATCACCTCCCACCCAGCGCTGCTTGCTTTCTCTGTTGGAGATGACCACCCCTCTCTGAATCCGATGTACAAACCAGTTTGGATTTCCTAAGCTGGAAAAGGAGAATTTGTAGCTAAACTGCAAGTGCTGTTTCAGTATACTAGTTGGCTTGTTTCCACAGAATGCTTTTGAACCCTGTTAACTCAGAATCTTAGAAATTTCCTGATGTAATTTTATAATCAACAAAAGTTAACTGTCAAAAACAGTGAGTTTAAGCATTTCATCTCAATGAAACTGTGAAGTGGCTACATAACTGCACATAATCTGAAATTGTTGTTTATTTTTTACCCATTTAATTATTTTGATTAGTCTAACAGTAAAAAGCCATACAACTATCAAAAATGCCATTAATCTAAATGTCATTGTGGAAAGTGCACCTTTGACAACTATCCAAATTAATGAGACCTATGTACTGTAAAATTATAAAAAAGATAGAACTTATAAATGGCTTTTGACTGTACCAATAATAGTATTCTATGAAATGAAGGACTGAATAGTCCCTGGATGTCAAATACATTTCAGTAAGTGGACTTAAAGAATGCTACAAATATCTGGTATGCATTATGATGATCAGCCAACATAGAAAATCCAATCTCTTGCACTTTTTTAGTCCCCAAATTAGGCAGATTATGATTTTTCATGTAAAGATTTAGTTGTTTCTCCATCATTGTCATCCTCTTCCTCCTCTTCACAATCACCATCTGTTTGTTGTTCCAATTCCTCTTTTGTGATCATTTCAAAATCATTCCCATTTCCACTACTGTGTTGGGATCGGTCATCTTCCCTCCTGTCACTGTCTGTGTCAGAATGCCGTTCTCCACCTGAGCCTTCTGTTCCATGATTTCCTGGTCCTACTTTCCCCTCCTCATCTTCCTTTTTCTCACTGTCTGACTTTTCCTCACTGTCGGACTTCTGCTGTTTTTTGGTTTCAGACTTTTCATCTTTCTTTAAGTCTGCTTTTGGTCCTTTATATTCATGTGTATACAGAGGCCTGAAGGAGTCAATGAAGCCCACATCAGCAGTCAGATTTGGCAAGAACCAAAAGTGGTGCCTTCCTCCAGTTATGAGCCAAATGATGAGAAATAGAATGCAACGAGCTGTGGGAGAAAAATTTCTCTAATTAAATAATTCAAACATTGACTCTGACAGCAGGGAAAAGTTATTAAGAAAAAACTGAGAAGACAATCAGAGTGTTATTATTTGCACATTACATGCACCCTAAATTAAATTAAACAATTAAATTCTGATTAGTTAAGCAGCTATCACAGTATTCTAGGCACAGAACATTCTGTTCTGAACTTGAGGGCATAATGCTACAATGCTATTCAAAAAGTTACTTCTATGTCTTTTTCAGCTGGGTGCTGTTTCATAGATAGATACTTATGGTTTATGCAATTTGCTCTGTTATAGTTCAAGAAGCACAGCCATCAGTTGCACATTAAGTATGGCTAAGACCACGGTATAAGAAAAAGAAAATAAATGCGAGTAAGGAATGAAGGTATCTTAAGAAGTCTCTAAAAAGGAAAAAGCAGGGCTGCACAATGACTTCCCTAGACCTTAAGTACTTCAGCAATTCTCCATAAAAAAATTAAAAATTATACTTTTATGACCAGATTGGCATAAATACAAACATAATACTGCATAGATTCATTACTATATACATGTATACATATTATTACTTCTGATTATTTAAAAAATGAAAATGAAAATATTGGGTCCAAGGCCACCTGCCTACTCTGTCTACAGGATAAGTCTTCTAAGTGAGAACTTTTGAACAATAAGAGAACATTTTCCTACAAGTTATACTTTTAAAAAATTAAAAAATTTTGCTTTTTTAAAGGACAAAAACCCTCTCCCAATATTAGGAAATAATATAATGCTAATGAAAGCCAGATCACTTAAACAAATAGGGTTTGTGGTTACCTCCAGAGCAATATATGACAAAACTGTGGTTAGTTAATAGAAGAATTAGAGAATTTTAAAGTTTATCATGAGTTATCACAAACAAATTTAGTTTCATCTTAATTTACCAATTACATAGAGCTGAGTGATTTTCCAATTTTTTTTAAAAAGTCATAATGATTACATGAATGTTACAGACTAGTCAATTATGTTAGGTTTTTTTGTTTTCTTTACAGACAATTATATCACTATTTTCATCTAAGGCCTAAAAGAAGCTCATGTATGCTTCTTCCATTATTTTGCTTTGGATAAATAAAAGGAAATGGTTTTAGCTACCTTGACTTTTATGCAGTGGTAATTTCTTTTCTTTTCTTTTTTAATATATTTTTATTGATTTCAGATAGAAAGAAGAGGGAGAGAGAGATAGAAACATCAATGATGAGGGGGAATCATTGTTCAGCTGCCTCCTGCACACCCCCCTACTGGGGATCGAGCCTGTAACCCAAGCATGTGCCCTTGACTGGAAACCTGGGATCCTTCAGTCTGCAGGCTGATGCTCCATCCACTGAGCCAAACCAGCTAGGCAGTAATTTCTATTTTCACAAAAGAATATAAATATTCTAAAAGACTGTACTACAAACAGAAAAGGCAAATATGTTGGAAATTATGATTTAAGAATAAATTCCACTAATAAAAAATAATGAACATCTTTTAAGGAGGCTGTACAATTTTTTCTCCAAATATAATTATGATGCTATGATAGGCTTTATAGGGTTTTAAGACAGATGGTTCACAGTATGAAATTTTCCCTCAAATCCAAGAAAAAGCAATATAGAATAATGGCACAAATAAAATCTAAGTTCTCACCATATCTAAACTGGGCATAGCAGAATTCTAACATGTTTTATGGTTTTTTCTCTATGTGACCTTAAATTACCAGGGTCAAAAGGGGAAGACTAATGGAAAAATCAATGGACTAATGGAAAAATCACTGTGACATATATTGTCATACTGTTTCTAACACTAAGAGTGACACATTTAGAAAATTGCAAAAGGTCTTATTTTAAATGGCGATATTAACAATACATATTCAAAGTAGCACCAAATATAATTTTGACCAATATATAATAGTTCATAGAATAATATAAATGAAATATCCAGTTTATAAGTGGGCTACAGATCAAAATTGTTTGAAGTAGGTTTGGAATTGTATTTTCTAACAAAAACAACAAATGTTGGGTTTATTTTCTGGTTTAATTCACAAGATTATTTAATACACAATGCTATTTAAATCCATAGTATATTTAAAATAAAAAATTATACAAAATACACTGAAGAACCATTATTTTATAATCTCTTTTTAAAAAATACGTTTTTACTGATTTTAGAGAGAATATGGGAGAGGGAGAGAGATAGAAGCATCAATGATGAGAGAGAATCATTGATCGGCTGCCTCCTGCACGTCCCCTACTAGGGATTGAGCCCACAACCAAGGCATGTGCCCTAACTGGGAATTGAACTGTGACCTCCTGGTTCATAGGTAGACACTTAACCAATGAGCCACACCAGTCAGGCAAGAAACAGTATTTTAAAATGCAAAACAATATAATAACTATAAATTATTGTGAATAGTGGTTTAAGTAAAAGATAAGCAAGTGGCCCTGGCCAGTGTGCCTCAAGCAGGCATCCTCAAATTACGGCCCACGGGCCACATGCGGCCCGCTGAGGACATTTATCCGGTCCACTGGGTGCCGCTGCCTGTCCTGCTTAGCAGCCGACTTGTCCCGGGCCCGCAGTGCGCATAGGAATTTGTTCATAGTTTTTTTTTTAAACTATAGTCCGGCCCTCCAACGGTCTGAGGGACAGTGAACTGGCCCCCTGTTTAAAAAGTTTGAGGACCCCTGGGTTAGAGCATCGTCCCATGCACCCAAGAGTCGCCGGTTCAATTCTTGGTCAGGGTATGTACCCAGGTTGCAGTTTTGGGGGCTCATACGGGAGGCAACCGATCAATGTTTCTCTCTCACATTGATATTTTTCTTTTCTTTTTTCCTTTCTCTCTCTTCCCCCCCCCCGTCCCGCTCCCTTCCTCTCTCTCTCTAAAACAAACAAACAAACAAACAAACAAACATATCCTCCTGTGAGGATTAAAAAAATAAAATGATAAGCAAGTGGGTTAATTTCATTCAGTGGAGTTAAACCTTTGCTGAAAATTTTCAAAGGGCTTCTCAATTTTCAAGGTTTTGAGAATGGTGCCAGAAGACACCATTTGATTATATCTAATGTCAGATTAAAGTTATGGCTTCTCATTCTTGATACACTACCACTATTTACCTGCTTCACAGTATGTCTTGGCCTACAAATGTGCTGTGTTACATGCAAAGCATCAGGGGATTTTCTCAAGGTGACTAACTAGAGGAAGGAAAAAAATGAAAGGCGGGTGGAAAGGCTTCACACAGTCAGATCTGATAGAAAAAAGAGGCCTGTAAACCCACTTGAGTGAAAACACTAGCTGAGCTCCTGGGCCCACAGATGGAGGCACCAACTCAGAACATACCTTGATGTCTAGGATGAAGGCATATACAGAAGAAAATTGCTTAGGGCTGTAGAAGTAATGCTTTATAAACGTAAGAGTCTATAATTATCATAGAACCTCAAAATAACTTGCACTCACTTCAGATACTCTTGGTCAAATTATGTCCTCTAACAATAGGTACTAGGTCAATAATGTGGGTGTTGTTTTTAATTTTTATACAGAAGTACTCCTACATTCTTGGTGGAAAAGTTGATTTATCAGTTGGAAAAAATAATCAGAAATCTGTACCACTTGCTAACATAAACTCAAGCATGTCAAACTCCGTTTATTTGTACCATGTTAGCCTTTGAGTTTGACATGCTTGCTTTCAAGGAATTTTATATAAGTAAAAAAATCACTAGACAACTTTGGATAAGCTAAGAAAAATTCCTTTCCCAAAGCGAAAAATTAAATTAGACCTGCCCACCCAATGTCAGAAAATCTTCAAAGACTAGGATTTTAAGTGAAATAATATTTGTTGAATTTTTTCATGGTAAGTAACATGCTCATTGTAAATAATACAGACAAGTGTAAAAATACCATTAAAACCATTCATAACTATCACCACTATTTATATTGATGTACATTTCCTTCCAGTCAAACCCTTCTTGGCATTGAGTGCTTCCATTTCAAAAAAATCTTCCTAATTAAATAGACAAACCCTACTTCATTATTTTATTATTGTTTGATTACTAGTGATGAGCATTTTTCATGTATTTATTAATCACTTATTTTTAATATCCTCTTTTAAACTGGGTTTTTATATTGTTTTGTTTTTAGCTATGAAAGACATCCAGAAATATTAAAAAAAAGTTACTTATGTGTTCTTGTTTGATTTTTAAAAAACATTTTAAAACTCCTTAATGTATCTAGAACTTATTTTGGCACATGGATACAAATTGATTTTTCCTAATGGTAAATCAATTGTTTAAAATCATTTATTAAATATATAAAAGAATTTAAATATTTAATATGTTTCATTTGCCTTAAGTCAAAATATAAAAATGTTTTACTGAAAATATTATGTCTAACAAAAAACAATATGGTAAAAATATTAACATCCTTGTGGTAGCTAATTTTTAAAGCTTATCAATGTGCACATTAAGCCACATTAAATCTTTTTCTTCAGAATAGACCAAATCTAATCAAGCATATATACTACTCCTTCAAGTCTGAGTCAGATTTGGGATATGACCCAAAAAGTAAGTGCATACACTTTTTTATTTACCAATTTAAATTATGCTGTTAATTACTGTTGTTCCAGACTACAGTTCTAAATACTCAATATCTACCTGATTGAAGTCAGTTTTACTAGTAACAATACTTACCAATAGCAAGGAGAAGAATGCTGGCTACAAAACAGCCTGCACCCACACTGAGGTAATAAACACCCACTCTCATTTCTGCTGGCCAAAGAGGGAAAAGGGTGGCTGCTATCACTGCAATCACTGGAATAAGAAATGACAAAGTTACATAGATAACTTTTTGATTAAAATTCTAAATGGCATGGATGATATAACAGTGAATATATTCCTAGGGGGGGAAGCTGAAACATAAATATATAAAAACTAGAGGCCTGGTGCACAAAATTCATACACTTGGGGGGGGGGGTTCTTCCTCAGCCCGGACTGTGCCCTCTTGCAGTCCAGGAACCCTCAGGGGATGTCCGACTGCTGACTTAGGCCCGCTCCCCTCCAACAGTTGGACATCCTTAATGCTGCCATGGAGGTGGGAGAGGCTCCCGCCACCGGCGCTGTGCTTGCCAGCTGTGAACCTGGCTTCTGCCTGAGCGGCGCTCCCTGCCGTGGGAGTGCACAGACCACCAGGGGGCAGCTCCTGCATTGAGCATCTGCCTCCTGGTGGTCAGTGCACATCATAGCAACCGGTCATTCCTCCATTCGGTCGATTTGCATATTAGCCTTTTATTATATAGGCTATATTAAAAATTGCCATTTTTGTAGGTGAAATATGGTCAATTATCAACCATTTCCCATAATTCTGTTTAACATTTTAACTACTGTTCCTAAATTAGGTTAAGATTTTTCTAGAATTACATATAGTTAGAAAAAAAGTGCTGTCAAAAAATGTGAAATTGTTAGCTCCTTAAATGATCAATTGCTACTGTTCTCCAGCAATGTCTACTTTATTTTTTGACTAAGATATCTGTCTACTGAGCAGGGGAGCTTAAAGAAACAACAACCCAACAACAAAACTAACAACAACAACAAAAGATTCAATAGATCCTCTCTAGAGATTCTGATTCTGGGGTGGAGCGCTGACAGATACAAATTGAAAAGGTCACCTTGTGGTGACCTTTTTGGATAAGCTAAGAAAAATTCCTACTTCTTTCTCAAAGTGAAAAATTATATTAGACCTGTCCATCCTATGTGGAAAAATCTTTAGAGACTAAGATTTTAGGTTAAACAATATTTATTGGATTTTTTTCATGGTAACATATATGCGTATTGTAAAAAAATATAGACAAGTGTAAAAAATAACATACAAATCATAACTATCACCACTATTTATATTTAGGTGCATTCAGGTGGTGATACAGATGGTTTTTGGTAGTTAGGGAAACTGTATACAAATATCTCCAGTTTTTTTTCTAAGTACAGTGGGACCACACTGAATAATTGTAAGAAATTAGAAGTCTGGTTATTAGGTCTTTAGAGCAAAAAAGATCAGGATTCAAATTCTAGCTATATCATTTATAAGCTAAGTAACCCTGGGCAAGTTATTTAACCCTGTTGAAGCTAGATTACTTTATATTTAATATGTGTCTGTTCCTATTTTTTAAGGGTTGCTGTAAGGATGAAATGAAATAATGCATATAAAATATTTAGCAACATTACTAGTACTTAGTAGGTGATCAACAGCTATCAGATATTTGGGTTAGAATTATATGAGTTTCAACTTTTTGAATGGGATCCTATGATAACTTATTGATCAAGCTTGTTTAACTGTTTTTTTTTACTTGTTAAATCATTCTCTCCCTGCCCACCCATGCCCCCCACCCTGAATAACACATACCCATGGTCAAATTCCACACAAATAAAAACAAAGCAAAAGGTATAAAGGGAGGTCTTCATCCAATTCTTGGTTCATTCCCCAGAAGTTAATTAGTAGAGACTGCCTATATAAAATTAAATTTGCTACATAGAATTTTTTTCTACATAAATAACCTTATACTAGTCTTACTCTTTTGCAATTTCTTTTTCATTTAATCAGTTCTACATATCTATCAGTACATTCTACCTAATTCTTTAAAAGCTGTATTGTATTCTAGTGGGCAGTTTCACCATTTTCCTTCAGAGTAATTTCCTACTGAAGAATATGAATTATTACCAGTTTTATCCTATTATACACAACAGTTCAACAAATACCAAACTACATGTACATTTGTGCAACTGATTACAGCACAAGAGAAATTAGTTGAGGTGTAATTGTTAGGTCAAAAGGTAAAGGTATTTAAAATTTGAAAGATAGTTGCTAATTATCCTCCTAAATATAATCTGAGGGATTTGGATTAGAATAGATAACAGTATCAATGCACACTTCTGAATAGACTCTTTGTGCAACTGTATTAAGAACAGCCATGGCCCCTGGCTGAGTGGCTTAGTTGCTTGAAGCATTGTCACATACACCAAAAGGTTGTGGGTTTGATCCTTGGTCAGGATGTATATGGTAGACAACTGACTGATGTCTCTCTCTTTCACATCAATGTTTCTTTCACTCTCTGTCTCTCTCCCTAAAAAATCAATAAAAATACATCCTCGGATGAGGAGAAAAAAAAAAGAACAGCCATGGGATAAATTTTGAGAAGTAGAATAGCTGGGTCAGTGTATATATATTTAAAATCTGAAAAGGTATTATCAATTGTTGGAGGGTGTTGGTGCTAGCCCTGAAGTTAGACTAACTTCATTAAGACTAGATATTATCAAACTCTGAAATTCTTTTAATCACTGTTGCTTTACTTTGTATTTATTATGAGTGTGATTAATTATCATTCATGATTATTGGTCACGTATTTCTTTATCTATGAGCTATCTTTACCATTTTTCTACCAGGTTGTTAATCTCTTAAATATCTTTGCTTTAATGTGTTGCAAATACTCTCTTCATTTTATCATTTAGCTTCTGACTTTAAAGTATATTTTTAAAAAATAACTATTTTATATTAAATATTTTTCTTTATGGCATCTGCATTTTTATTTTCCTTTCTAAATTTTAGAGACTGTACTTACCAAGAATTAGTCCCATGACAAAGGTTTTAAAGTGAACTGGGTCATAGATCCACACGAATACCTAGAGGAATCAAGAAACCACAGTGCTTTAAGTTTTAAGGTCACATTAGAAAGTTAAGCTTAATTCTGTTTTAGGTCTACAAGAGTAACTTCCAACCTCTTAACATGTGAGAACTGCTTTTTAAGGTAAACAAATTTCAAAGACCTTTCCTTCAGTAGTATTTTGTTTTGTTTTAGTCTCCAGTTAGAAAATTGTTTAAAAAAACTATAAATTCTGTAATGCACTTAAGTAAATTTCTACGTACTTACATGCTTTTAACAATTTGTTCATGTGTGTAAACTATTACTTATTCAACCTGAAGACCAAAAATTTACAACCTTTTTTTCTTTAATATAATTATGTACACTGGCATGAGCAGAATAGTCTGGGTTAAGAGCACAGTTAAATAGATTCCAGCCAGGCTCTATTACAGATCTGGCAGCTCTCAACCCCACCCTGTTCTTTCCCATGGATGAGATAGAAAAAACCATTATTAAAATATCATGCTTAGTGAACATAAAGATGCTATGACCCCCTGTAATAATTTCATTGCCTACTTCCCCAAATCAAACTCTGCATAATCATCATCCACAAAACTCCTAGATTTATCTCTTAATTTCTATAAATAACAATACTCCTTCCATTTCCTGGTTCTATTTTGACCAGAACTCTTTGGTACTGTCTTTTGATTTGGTTCTATTTTTAACACTGGGGGTTCCATCCTTTTTCTTTTTTCTTTTTTTTTTTTTAAATATATTTTATTGATATTTTACAGAGAGGAAGGGAAAGGGATAGAGAGCTAGAAACATCGATGAGAGAGAAACATCGATCAGCTGCCTCCTGCACACCTCCCACTGGGGATGTGCCCGCAACCAAGGTACATGCCCTTGACCGGAATCGAACCCGGGACCCTTGAGTCCGCAGGCCGACGCTCTATCCACTGAGCCAAACCGGTTTCGGCCCATCCTTTTTCTTTAACTCTGCACATTTCCCCTGGAAATCAGATCCACAGACATCACTTCTGCCAGTTAGCATTCTAAAAAAACAACTTTTAGACATTTCCCACCTCTACGTTTGAAAGCATGATTCTTTGCTACATCTTCCTACAGAATAAAATCTAGCCTTTTCAGGAATGCAAGCACCCATGGTTTTGCTCAAACTACTTCATTTGCCTAACAGGTCTATAACACCTTCCTGGTGCACCTGGTAATGTGCTAATCATCCTTCAAGGCTCAGCTCAAGTGTTTAGGATCTTCAGAACTGCCTTATCCTCTTGATTACATTAACTATCTCTAATCTGTATTCTCACATCATTACACTTAACACACTGTAACACAGTACCATATTTAAAAGTTTGTACATTTGCTAGACAATAAGAGCATCTAAGAAGAGAATATGTATCATGCTATTCCTAGAATCTATAAAAATATTTTGGCATAAAGCCAATGCTTGATGTGTGGTCTTCAATTATGTGGCTCTTAAGCATGGGTTCACATCAGAATCACCCTGGGACACATTACAGAACCAGTCACACACACACGTTCTCATGCAATTGTGTCCGAAATGAGCCTAGGGCACGTATTTTCTGAAAAGCTTTCCTAGAATTTCAAACTCATAGCTCCCAGAATCACTACTTCTACTTTACATATACTATTTTTGTATTAGGTATAGGAAGAAGAGATAGATCTTGAAATTCATAACAATTCAATGGCCAGTATATAACTAATACTTTTGTATTAGTTTAATGACTAAATTAATCATTCTGCTCTTTTTCCTTTGATAGCAATGGAAATCCTGCATGTTTGGCTGGGCAAATGACCACCCAGTACAAAAAGCATATTTCTTAAGATTTTACTGCAGGTAGGCATGACCATGTGACTAGGTTCTCAGGGGTCCTCAAACTTTTTAAACAGGGGGCCAGTTCACTGTCCCCCAGACCATTGGAGGGCCGGACTATAGTTTAAAAAAAAACAACCTATGAACAAATTCCTATGCGCACTGCGGGCCCAGGATGAGTTGGCTGCTAAGCAGGACAGGCAGCGGCACCCGGCGGGCCAGATAAATGTCCTCCGCGGGCCGCATGTGGCCCGCGGGCCGTAGTTTGAGGACCCCTGTTCTGGATAATGGAATCCAAGAAAGGAAACTGCCAGCTTCCTGGAAGGTGTCCTTACAGAGGACGCAGGTCCCTCATTTTCCTTCCCTCCTTTGGATGCAGATACAAGGTTGGCAGTCATTTGGGACCATGAGGGAATTATCCTTCACACGGAAGGGAGAGTTCAGATCTACCATTATCTGTAGTGCTTATCCTTCAGATTTCCTTGATGACAGAGAAATAAGCATTTATTTTAAGTAACTGTCATTTCAGGTTTCCTATCACTCATACACAGCTGAACCTAATTCTGACTGATTTTTCATAAATTTTATGTCTTAATTCAGAGAAATTATGGATTTTTAAAATGTTTTTTATTGATTTTAGAGAGGGGGGGAGGAAGGAAAGGAAAGAAAGAGTGAGAAAGAGAGAAACATCGACCAGTTGCCTCCTGTACGTGCCCTGACTGGTGACTGAACCCGCCAGCCTTTGGTATATGGATGATGCTCCAACACACTGAGCCACACTGGCCAGGGCCAGATAAACTATAGATTTTTAAAAAGAGTAAATTTTATATCTACATGGTTAGATTTATCTAAATTATTTTCTTAGCGAAAGCATTAAAGATAATTCTAAATTTTCCTATGGAAAACTGGATTTCTACCTATCAACTAGATACTCTCACCTCATTTCCATCCAGAAAAACTTGATCATCATGTGGCTCGAGCTTGAATTTTTTCTTAGTTTCCTTCTTTTTGGGAGTTCCTGGAGCTTCCTCCTATTAAAACACAAGTTAAATAGAAGAAAAAGCACTATGGCATTCACATAGTAAAAAAATCTTAATCTTTAAGATACAGAAGTAAAAATTCTCAACCATGGTATTTAGAAAAACCTGAATATGCTTATCTTAAATGGTTGTTACATAGTATTTCAAGATTGCTCATATGCCAGTAATCCTGTGCACATAATGACTTTTGATTTTTACTTAAATGAAATGACCTTTTTGGATTCTTCCTTTTCACCATCTTTTTTTTTCTCTTTTTCCTTTTTGGTCTTTTCATCCTTTAGATTTTCTTTCTTGCTCTTTTTATCTTCTTCTTTTCCACTTTCAGCTTTTCCTTTTTCTTTTTCTTTTTTAATGTCTTTATCATACTTCATTTTCATTACTTTTAGTGCTCGATGAAAAAACTGTTTCTTTAAAAGCCTTTAGAAAAAAAGGTATGACAATTATAAGATACAGACTGAAAAGCAAAAATATCAAGACCTGAATAAAATGAGCAAGGGAAGACATACACTGGCAACTCACAGAGAAATTACAATTAGTAAGCCACGGGAAATAAAATCCAACCCCACCTCTAATAAAATAAAAAAAAAACACTATATAGCCAATCTGAGTATATAAAAGTTGTCAATCTAATTTTCTTTTTTTTAACTATATAATTTAGGTAGGAGATTATATAGGTTTGGAATTATCCTTGTGAAATTTTCTCTACATTCATTAAGAGTAACCAAGACTGCTTTATTTAATGTTAAGTCTCAAATTTCTAACCTTATAATCCTACTGAAAAATCCTTACATTTGTCACCTAAAAGCCATCTTTTCAAATCTTATGTTCCAGTTTCAGAGTTTCTGATTTGTGTCTTCATTTCTGCCTAATAAAGTGCAATCACCGAAACACAACTCACTGCCACCATCTGTGCCTATTGGTGATTACCCCCTTCCTACCCCTACCGGGGCCTGCTCAAGCACATCATACCACTTGTTAACTAGATGCCCCTCTCCTGCCAAATGATCGCTTATTTCTGGTCATTATGTTCTGCCCTCCAGAGCATTGGTTTTTACCTGGCTGGCTGGGCTTCTTTCTGCTGCCCAATTAGTACACCCATGCACATCGCCACAAAGCTAACTTCTAGGTGTCCTCACCTGGCCTTCTACTTGTTCAGAAGATCTATACAGCAAGTAATGTGCAACTGTCTGAAATATCCCCAAAGACTCCACCATTAATATCTGCTACACATATACATATGTATGTAAACCAACAAAAAATTGAAATGAGTCCCTTAATAATTAACTACTTATGAGTAGAAAGTGAGATTTAGGAGTAGTGGTAGGTATTTGAATATGAAGGAGGATTTAAAATTTTTATTGTACTTCAGAATTTCTTATAAAAATTTATAATGAATATATTTTAATTTTATTTACTTCTGTACTTATGTGATTTCCAGATTTTCTATCAGGAATATTCATTACAACTTAATATGAAAACAAAAATACATCCTATTCACTGTATGTTACAAACCAGCATTTCATATTACAGTTCATATTATGGATTTCCACATATGAAGAGTACATATATATACACATAGATACTTGAGTACACATTCTCAAATGGTAATGTGTTTTATATAACTAATTTGGATTTTCTTCTATGCCATTTTAAGTGGAAAAATTTATTCTTAATAAAGTAATAATTTAAAAAATCAAACAATTTTAAGAGAAAAAAATCTTTCCCTTAGTGAGTAGACACAGAAGTGCACAGAGCCAGTAGGAAAATCAGCTCAGTCATCACTCCTGCACAGTTGCCCCACCCCCATAAAAGAAAAATAGACTATAATCCATCAAATTGTTGAAAAGTTCACATTCAGCCCTGCTGGTGTGGCTCAGTGGTTGACATCAACTCATCAACCAGGAGGTCATATTTGATTCCTGGTCAGGGCACATGCCTGGGTTGCAGGCTCGAACCCCAGTAGGGAGCATGCAGCTGATTGATCAACTATTCTCTCTCATCACTGATGTTTCTTTCTCCTTCTCCTTTCCTCTCTCTAAAATAAATAAAAAAACACACATAAAAATATTTTTTAAAAATGTGGTAGCTATTTCATAGGGGTTTCTAGGACTAAATGAGAAACATGGTGCCTGACATATATGTACTCAATGTTAGCCATTACTGCTATAACAAAACCTTGAATTTCTTTAATAGTTATGGAATACACATACACAAACACATTTGGTCTCACGAATCACTAATTTTAACATCATTCCATTCTGTAATAAGTAATACTAGTAATAAGTAGAATCATTTACTTATTCCTTGATAGATTTTCAGAGAACTTTTAATGCCTCAAAGTGAGATGACATTTACTATTGTAATAATATCAGGGCCTCCATTAATTAAGCTTTAAGTACATCATATAGTACAAATCATTACACAAAGCTCTCTGACACTTTCACAGAACTATTCATACTTCCCTATCTTACTTCCCCATACTTCCCTGTTCTGTGCCCTTTGCCAGGAACAAATGTCCTTTCTCCTATCGTTTGCTGGGTAATCAGCTATCTATGTTTCAAAATTTGAAAAGACAGATTTTTCCTGTGAAGCCATTCTTGAAGTTTCCCCATCTCTGTCTTCCTTATGGAACACACTGCACTGTAGTAGTCATGAATCTTCTTTAACAGACTAGATTAGGTGCTTTGGAGGCAGGAACCAAGTCACAGTCATCTTTGTATTTCCGGGGCCTGGCATATAATAGATATTTGTTGAATAAATAAATTGATTAAAGGCAGCAAGTTATTAAATTGCTTTCCTCACCTTTTAATTTTTTAAAAAATTTTTCTTTAGGTTTAACAAACATTTATAGATGCCAGATATGTGTTCAGGACTTTCATCTATGTGACAATGGTGAGGTTTCATTAAATGCCCACATTGTGCTATGGAGTAACAATAAAGTATAAAAGAGTCCTACAATTGCCTTCAGATTTAGCTGCCAATTAGTTAAAAAAAAAAACTAACATATACAACAATTCTAAAATAGTTAAGGGCTAAACTATATGATAGCAGCTTTATAAATACTGTAGAACTTTTAGATACAAAGATTAATGTGGGTTGGAGGACCTGAGGAATATCACATGGTGGAGATGGAACTTGAGAGATATTTATATTGAAAAGCAGACAGGAGAGAGGGAGAGAACCATTTGGGAAAAGTGGCAGGTTATGATTAAGTAAAGACCAGAAGAGAGAATGAGGGTGGCATATGAACAGGAGTCGGAAGGACATTATTGGACTGGGGTTGGCGATGCAGGCATTGGGAGAGTTAGGATGGTGCTAGATTAAAGGCTGAAGAGTTCGTACTTGAAATAGGACATAAAGAAGCACTAGGCCATGCCAAAACCGGTTTGGCTCAGAGGATAGAGCGTCGGCCTGAGGACTGAAGGGTCCCGGGTTCGATTCCGATCAAGGGCATGTACCTTGGTTGCGGGCACATCCCCAGTGGGAGGTGTGCAGGAGGCAGCTGATCAATGTTTCTCTCTCATCGATGTTTCTAGCTCTCTATCCCTCTCCCTTCCTCTCTGTAAAATATCAATAAAATATATTAAAAAAAAAAAAAGAAGCACTAGGCCATATTAGATAAGTTTGTTCTGTGTATTATCCTACACTTTCTTGTTCTGTCTGTCTTCAGACTCCCTCAAGCCCATTTAGCAGCTTCAGAAAATGAGACTGGAAAAGTGTACTTTTGTCTATAGCCAAGCAGGAATCCAAGAGGGCTGGCCATCATGAGACCTCCATGGTTGTATTGGAAGTGGCTCTGAAGAATTTAAGTAGTTATGCATCCCCATTTTAGTGCAGAAAGGACAAACAACCTGACATGAATGGGAATAACATACACAATGAAAAATGAGTGTATCTCCAGGACATTTTCTGTACTCAGGTCTTTTGGGCTTTTCATATAACAAGGTACCAATACTCCTAAAAGGCCAACAGATGTGGATTAAAGCTGGCTGCTCTCCTCAGAGATTTGCGCTTATAGATTTAATATTCAAATAGTTCTATTTTCCCTGCTATTTGAAAGCAAAAGAGTTCCTAGGAAACCTTTTGTGAGCTGAAAGGGAGCGAAATAAGGGTATCTCTTGCTTTTCAAAAATTTGTTTTGTGTCAGTTCACTTTAGTACCTATTTTTGTTAACCTAAAGAAATCTAAAGAGGATTTTTGCTTTTACAAATAAAGCTGTTACCATAATAATGTAGGTCTTGCCCTAGCCGGTTTGGCTCAGTGGATAGAGCATCGGCCTTCAGATTGAAGAGTCCCAGGTTCAATTCTGGTCAAAGGCACATGCCCAGTTTGTGGGCTTGATCCCCAGTAGGGGGGTGTGAAGGACACAGCCAATCAATGATTCTCTCTCATCACTGATGTTTCTATCTCTCTCTCCTTCACCCTTACTCTCTGAAATCATTAAAAATATATTTAAAAAAATTAATGTAGGTCTTTTGCGAACTTTTAGGAAGCAGAGGATACCTGCATTAACAGGTGAATCCTTCATCTTAATTTTTGCTTCATTAAACACATCATCATTTTGTTGGAGGAGACAGTATAGCATGCAGTGGTTAAGAGCATGAACTGTACCCAAGCTGGTGCAGTTCAGTGGTTGAGCATTGACCTATGAACCAGGAGGTCACAGTTCAATTCCCGGTCAGGGCACATGCCAGGATTACAGGCTCGATCTTCAATGGCAGGGGCGTGAGGAGGCAGCTGATCAACGATTCTCTCTCATCATTGATGTTTCTCTCTCTCTCCTTCTCTCTTCCTCTCTGGAGCAAGACTGAAGGATTTAGAATTCTGGTTCTAATAATTAGCTGTGTGACCTTGGGTAATTTACATAACATTCTCTGTTTTTGTGTTTATTACATCACTTAGTTTTTATATCACATATAAAAAATAAATCTATTTTGAGGCAAGGCAGGGAAATTTGTACTTTGGAGTGCTAAACATACAAATGGCTATACAGAAAAATACCAACTATACCACTGTTAGCTCATCCCTGCTCCAACAATGAAAATTTTATTGCTTCTGAAAGGTCCATTTGTGACTCTAGTTTTTAACAACAAAAACTACAAATTTTAAGAAAAAAATTTTTTTAAACATGTCTTTATTGATTTCAGAGAGGAGAGAGAGGGAGAGAGAGATAGAAACATCAATGATAAGAGAGGATCACTGATTGGTTGCTTCTTGCACGCCTGCAAACTGGGCATGTGCCCTTGACCAGAATCGAAACCGGGACCCTTCAGTCCACAGTCCAATGCTCTACCCACTGAGCCAAATCGGCTAGGGTAATTTTAAGAAATTTTTCATAATTCCTTAACTTTATAGCTTTAGAAACAAGGTTGTAAAGTAATGTTTTTTTAGAGGAGCCTCATGTGGCTGATACTTTAAATCTCTTTAGACAATATACTAATAAATTGCTATGTGTACCTCCCTACCATCCATATAAAATAATCTAAAATGTCAAATTTCCACCTACTATAAACTATAGTGTCATAAAAAAAAAACTTGGTTCATCAACAGCTTAATAAATATGCATAACTATTTAAACCAATGGGAAAAAAATGAAAAGAAATAACAGTGTACTTATTTCCAAGAGGAAACTGATTTTTGTATACCACTCACCATCAAAAGTTTTTCCCAAAGGAGTACTTATTATGAAAAACATGAATATATTACTGAACTGTCTATTCTTCATTTTGGAGTCAAGAAAATAGATGTTGCAGATGCCTTGATTTTACAAGGAATAAGTTAGCCATCACTAAACAAAATATGGAAGGGTACTGGCTAATACGCAGTGTGTAGGCACTCTAAGAACAAGCAAGCAAACAAAAACCCCAAGAACAGCAGGTCTATTAGGAATCCCTGCCAAAATTTTAGAAAAGACTCCCCAACCATTTGCTCTAGAAAAGAAAGACTTTTTTTTGTACAATGTAGGCACTGTTGTATGATTTTTATTGCTGACCTCTTTGGTTTAGTCAGCCTGGCAAATGTACAAATGTTAATAGAACACAAATAAAAATCATAAAAATATGATAGTCTAACACCAAATCAATGTATTTCTAGAGGTATGAAGAAATCCAGTTTGCATGTAAAAGCTATGTTTGAGCTGTTTTAATATCACTAGGTTTATTGATGAAAATGGGTAAGAAGCTTCAGAACTATGGAAATATTACTAAGTTACTATTTAGTTATCCTTCACTAAGAAATAAACACTACCTGTTGCAGTAGTCAACCACAGACTCCCTTGTTGTAAATAAAGCTTCCTCTCCTTTCTTGGCTTTTGCCCACTTTGAATCCAAAAGGCAATCCACTGCTTTTGAAGCTAAAGAAGAAATTTATTATTTTAAATTTAGTATACATAGAAATTTATGCCTACCTAAATAATATTTTCTAAGGCAAATTTCAACATATTGGCATCAGAAAATAAAACCAAATTCAATAGAAAATTTAAGTCTGACATGATCATGATAAACAGTTCCTCAAAACCTCAATCTGTGAAGCATATCAGTAAGCATCTTTTTAAAGTAATGCTGGGAAATAAATTATTTTAAAACATTAACTAAAGCAAGATAAATTAATAGGAAAATATTCTAAACAAAAAATTCAAAATAAATATAAATATCACTCATCGAATAATTACAATTAAATGTAGGCTAAAGAAACCAAAAATCTTCCTCTCCCCCAGTAACAAATTCTGTCCTTATGCTTTTAACTTGTAACTCACTGAGGAATAAGTTCTGAACAAGCTACTGCTAGAAGCAGCTAAATATATTAGTTCTGAAGCGAACAGCACATCAATTTTTTTAAACTCTTAATGAATATAAAAATTAATCATTATATTAAAGAAAGGCAAGTAAATTTCTTTTCTATAATGGCAATTCAATCTTAATGGATCAAAGAGGCAAACTCAATTACTGTTTACAAGCTATGGGACTATGTTATAGAGAACATTAGCTTATAATAAGGGCGTTGGATTATGTGAAGATCCAAAGCTCCTAAATCGGTTCCAACAGGATTTGCTTCACTGAATTCTACTCCAGAATTTTACAAAAGGATTATCTTTAAGTACATGTACTATCTGAACAAAAGGTAGTATTAATACTGAAAATAAATTCTATTTTAAAAATTTCCAAGAAATGTTATTACAAAGTACATTCTTTTATCTTCTTCTTATTCATAGTTTCAATCATAAAAGGAAAGAAAAGGACAATCAATTGTCATCACCCAGCTTCCCTAATCATACTTGGAAAACACTTTTAAAACATCTACATATCCCAAATTTAGGTATCTTCATAAGATATATACACTAATATATACACTCATATAATCCTACCAATAAAATAATCAACCCGATGACCCATCATATTGGTAGACTTTGTTGGACAGTTGAATCGAAGATACTTGGCTACAGCCTTCTCTTCTTTAGATGGCTCACCAACTTCCTGCAAAGTAAGAATATTAATTTAATGTAATCATTTACTTGAGAAATTCATGTACTAAAGAATAATTTACAGATATGTTCTGCAAATCTTTTTAAGTGGAACATAGGGCTTTCTTTCAAACTTTCTCTGGAGCAGACGTGGTAATCTATACAAAAGACAGGATGGAGAATTTTTAAAATTACATGTCTTTCAAATACAAATTGATAAAGCCAAAACCTGACAGCCTCTTGGCCTTAGCCTCAGGTAATTATTTTGAGTTGTTTTTCCAGTATGGTAACTACATTGTACCAGTTCACCTTCACTCTTGCCTGGTCTCTTTTTATAAGCCACAAAGCAATAATTCAAAAGGTTAAGCGGATGCTAATAGTGAGTGCCCAAATGTCAAAGTAAGAAGAAACAGATGGCATAAATACATATTAAATAACAACCAAAGCCATGTACTCTGAACAATGAACAACAGACCTTAGGAGCAGTTCTCAGATTAACCAAAGATAGCTGCCCCAGTGTGGTAGCCATAAGAATTATCTGAGGTCTGAGATGCTGAAGATTTGTACTCCCTTCCCTTTCCTCTTGTGATTCCAAATCCCAGATAACTGTCTGGGACTCCTTTCTCACCTTGTCTTGCTTCTTTTTTTCCCTTTTAGGGGTAATGCAAAAATAAAAATGCAATAGATAAATTACACTCTTATTTGAAGAACTGTACATGGAAATACTTGGAGAGTATTGGAAAGGTTGCTTTAATCCTTCCCTCTTTTCTTTCTTCCATTTCTTCCTCTAAATTTTCTCTTACTTTCTTCATTGTTTATCATTCTCCATCTTCTGTTTATTTCCTTACATTCTAAACTACTTCTTTGATAATTCCTTCTGTGTACTTATTCTCTCCACCCATATACTGAAGAAAATGAAGGCAGTCTACATTTGTATCATATATATATATATATATATACTAGAGGCCCGGTGCACAAAATTTGTGCAGGGGGGGGGGAGGGGAGAGGTCCCTCAGCGAATGTCCTTCTGACGGCTTAGGCCCACTCCCCATGGGTGCTGCCTGTGGGCCTGCTTGCCTGCTCACAGGTCACTGCAGCTACAGCCAAGCAGGCCCTGCTGTCAAGCTGCGCAGTCGCCCTTGCCTCCCGGGGCCAGCGATGGTCCCGGGAGCCTGCAGACGTGGCTTGGCGCAGCCACCCTTGCCTCCTGGGGCGGTGATGGTCCCGGGAGGCTGCGGGCTTAGCGCCCATCTCTGGAACCCAGGCCATATGGCGCTGCCCCGCCCCCGGACGCTTGGTGCCTACATATGCAAATTAACCCGCCATCTTTTTTGGGTTAATTTGCATACTCACCCCTGACTGGCTGGTGGACATTACGGAGGTACGGTCAATTTGCATTTCTCTTTTATTAGTGTATATGTGTGTGTGTGTGTGTGTGTGTATGTGTGTGTGTATATATATATATATATATATATATATATATATATATATAAAACTTTGAGAAGTTGTCTTATTGCTGTAAGCTATTGAAACAAAAGTACTATCTTTAATTACATGTTTAAGCATAATACATAAAACACACAAACAATATTTCTAGCAATATATAATCTAAATGTGACTAATTTTAGAAAAGTCTGTTTCTAAATGAATAAAGAGCCAAATAATAGTAAAGAATTATTTGCTAAAAATCTAGGATGTTGAGAACAATTAATGATAAAGATACCTACATTTCAGGCAAGACATTCTACTAACATGAAACAGAAAACAATAAGCTACACCATCTGTTTTTTGAGTCAGTTTTCCCACATATTACAGATAAGACTTAATTCAGCTATGTTTGATGATGCTAAGGAACAAGTAACAAACCACGGTTTCAGCTTTAATTTTATCCTGGAAAGGGGTGATTTGTTAGATTAAGTAAAAGCCTGTGCTTTAGTTGAGTCACCTGGCAGCTACCTCTCATATTTCTTCCTTTGAATTTTCCAGCTCTACTTCCAATAGCCCAACTGACGGTGTATGATTCTTATACTCTGCTACTACCCCATTTGTGGGTTATAATTTGTGTCAATAAAAATTAAAAGCCCAAACCATTCAATACAAATGAAGACTATAGTAAAACACAAATATTTATATAATTACAAAACCTTTAGCTTTATATATAAAAACTAGAGGCCTGGTGCACAAAATTCATGCATGGAGGGGGGGATGTCCCTCAGCCTGGCCTGCACCCTCTCCAATCCAGGATCCCTCTCACAATCTGGAACCACTGGCTCCTAACTGCTCATCTGCCCGCTTGCCTGATGCCCCTAACTGCTCTCCCCTCCTGGCCTGATCGCCCTAACTGCCTATCTGCGCTCCCCTCCTGACCCGATCCCCCTAACTGCCTAAATGCTCTCACTTCCTCTCTGCGCCCTTCGGACCCCTGGCGCAGGCGTGCTGAGAGCTCTCCACCGCAGCCCCGCCCCCATCCTGTTTGGTCATTAACGTGACGGTGTCCCGGCCAATTTGCATATTCCTCTATTATTAGTATAGATATGTATCACAGAAAAATAAAATCTTAAAATATTTCAAATTCAAAATCTAACACTCCAAGCTCACTAATAACTATAAGGTTCATAATGATTTGGTTTGGAGCCTAGTCACAAAATACATTTCTGACATGCTAAATGGTGAAAATTCTATACTTCAATTTTTGAAATCACAGTAAAATATACTAACATATGTTAGTTTCATATGTTAAATGATACTTAATTATGCCTGTGTAATACACTGCAATTCCAGAAGTCTCATGGATTAGTAATTAATATCCTGTATATTTGTGATAAAATCAAAAAAGTATTATTATAAATAGTTGAAAATAATAAGATACTATAATTGGCTTATAAAAAATTCTATTTTATAATCATATCCATATATGTTCATTTCCCCCCTAATTTGACATATCTGTCGCAAATTTAAAGGTTTATCTAATTAACTGGTAAGTTGTTACAAGGATATGGTTCATTAAAAATTATTGTGGGTGAGAAGTCTCAATAAACAAAAATCATTCAAATACATACTTACTGAGTGTTTACCCTATATTATCTTTGGGTGCTACACTTAATGCCAAAATTCTGTAAAGCATGATACCTATACTTTGTTACAACTATCCAAAACAGCAATTATTATTTTTCAAAATAAGCGGTAGGAAAAAGATATTTTAGGAGTAGGATTATCAAGTGGATGAAAATATCTATGAAAGACCGCTTGGAAGAGGGAGCTTGATTTTGAAAAAAGAGTAAGTTTGGGGTAAGTTGAACAGACAACATAAACATTATGGCTGAGAATGAAAACAAACTCTGGCTCCAAACAGAAACAAGTTAGGAAGCATTGTGAGGCTAAGTAAGTTAGTAAGCAGAACAGGGCTAAAGATTCTTCCTGACAGTTTGAGAAATTTCAACTAATTAGTATTCAAGTAAAACACGATGTCATACTGGACTAGGAATGAGAAGAATTGTGGACATTTGAAACATTTCAAATGTAGAGCAGATAGGACTCTATGATAAAGGATGAATGAAATGGCTGAATCAAAGATGTCAGACCTCTAATGTGATCAACTGAAAGTATAGTTTTCCAATAACAGAAATTTGGGAGGAAGGTGATTCTGGGGGGAAAAAATCATATCAACTTTAGGCATGACAAGTCTACACTCCTGCTAACACTCATTTACTGAGCACAAGCATAAATGCATTAATCAACTGATTGTTGATGGAGGCATCAACATGTAAAATCTCATATTAAGATACACAAGAAACTGAAAAGTCCATTCTAGTTTTATACAACAGGGCAGTGGTAGGCAAACTGCGGCTCGCGAGCCACGGTTTGCCGCTTTGTTGACTAATGAGTTTGCCGACCACTGACCTAGACTCTCAATTCCAATAATTACAGGCTGTTGTTGATCCTTGTGATTAAGCCCCTATCCCAGTGGTCGGGATAAAAGTTCACCGAAGTCATTCCCACACTGCAAAACAGATTTAAGTACAGTTGACCCTTGAATAATGCCAGGGTTAGGGTAGCAAAACTCCTGTGCAGTTGAAAATCCGTATATAATTTTTGACTACCCCAAAACTTTACAGTTGTCCCATGGCATCCATGGGGGATTGGTTCCAGAAAACCCAACGGATACCAAAATCCCTGGATGCTCAAGTTCTATATATTAAATGGCACAGATCAATAAATGCATATAGTCAAAACTATGGATCCACTTTGGTTGAATCCACACATGTGAAATCCAGGGAAACATATTTATTGAAAAAGATTTGCGTATAAGTGGACTCACACAATTCAAATCCATGTTGTTTAAGAGTCAACTGTAATCTATTTTCATTCCTTCCCACTCCTTAATAAAGCAACTACGAACTACTAAGCAACAATGAACAGAACAGACCCAGAAAACATGGGTTTGGATAATCTCTCCCAACTAGACACAGTTACTTATCCATTTATACTTAAAGTATCAGTATCTTCCCTTGAAACTGTAACTAGTGAATTCTATCAAGATATTGGTTTAACAGAACTGACACCTTCCTTGCTCCTTGAAGTTCAAATCCTAAAAAAGTTTCTATTTTTCTTTGTGAATTATGAAATAAATGTTCATTATACCACATATAAGTTATAGGTATTGTAGGCTGTCTTTAATGAAAGTATAGAATCTGTGCCACCTGCTGAGGCTTTGAAGCCAGAAAGACTGAGTGCTATATAAGAGTGCCAAGGGAACATGACCATGGGGACATGACCATGGGAAGCTGGTAATACAGAAGATCCTGCCATGGAGACTTCACTCTCACTGCTCCCCTACTGCAGCCTGAAGAGCATAAAAGTCTTACCCTCTTCCTGCTTATGTATAGACTACAGCATGTCTCTTTTCACTCCCTTTTGATGTGAACAAATCCTCAGAAAATTTCATAACTTTTCTAGAAATCTAACAAAAAGTGAAGGTCTTTTGAGAATGGCAGGACCCACTAATAGGAGAAACCAACTCATCAACCCTCAAATGAAAAGAACTTTATATAATAGCTCAATGAATGAGCTCAAATGTCTTAGAATGAGGAAGGGAAGAACCAATGTTTTGAGGCTGGACTACCATCTTTGCACTCAAATACCAAGATGCTAGCTGTTGCAACTCACAATCCAAAATTATATAAACCGAAAGTTTGGTTAGAACACTCTCAAGTTATTTAATAAATACTATTTTTACTTTGTTCCATTTTCTTTTCTAAATTTTATTTTTTCCCATCACCATTTATTCCCTCTATGCCCTTCTCTACCCCCCCTTACCTCCCACCACCCCTGCAGTCACCACACTGTTGTCATGTCCATAAGTTCTCCCACTTTTTTCTTTTTGCTCATTCCCTCCACCTCCCCAGCCCCAGCCCCAGAGCTGCATTCCATGTTTCACCCATGTCTTCTTTGAGAGCCAAGGAGGTTGGCAGTCTGCTCCCATGGCTATTTTTACTTTGGACTATATCAACACTCAAATACTATAATGAGGTAGGAATTACCTTTTCTATATATACTAGAGGCCCGGCGCACAGGTACGTGCACAGGTATGTCCCTAGGCCTGGCCTGCAATCAGGGCCATCTTCCCAACTGCCCACAGCCGGCCCCACCCCCCGCCACCGCCCACCCCCAGTTCCCCATTCGCTATCAGGTGATCAGTGCCTGACAGCCAGGGGAAGGAACCAAGAGGTGGTTGGTGTGCCTTATAGTGACTGGTCCAACGGTCGTTCTGCCGTTAGGGTCAATTTGCATATTACCCTTTTATTATATAGGAGAGAGGCCTAGTGCACGGGTGGCCGGCTGGACTGCCCTGAAGGGGGCCCCGGATCAGAGTGGGGGGGTCCCCACTTGGGGGTGGGGCCGGCCAGGGTAAGGGGCCACGGGTGGTTTGCAGGCCAGCCACGCCCCCGGCTTTGTCCAGAATGACATCCGGTCTATCTGGTCTAATTAGCATGTTACCCTTGTATTAATATAGATAGCCAGTATTTAAGAACTTAAGGTAATCTTTTTGAGAAAAAAAATATTAGATCAAGTCAGTAAGCCTTAGGCTTCATTCAATCTTGCAGAAGTTTTAATTTAGAAGAATTTTAAAAATTGCTAGTCAATAGAAATCAACTGAATTGAATTTTCGAGTGAATTGAGCAAAAAAGAAAAAGGTTAGTTCACAAACTGAATTTGTATCTTCACACAAGTACTATAAAAATATTGGTGAAAATGCAAATAGGGTTAACAGAATAAAATCTGAAAGCTCGAGGGGACCTTACATAAATCATTTGCTTAAAGTCACACAGCACATTACTAATAAAGTTTGGCAAGTCTCTGTATCTTAACTCTGACAGTGCCCTTCTGCAATACCCTCTTTGCTTCACTCCTATTGTAAGCCCTCCATTAAACTTCTGGGGATAGTTCTCACTTAGGACCTGCTTCCTGGGTTTCTTCTTTCTTCAGAAGGCCCCAGGGAGCCAGACTGTATAGTCCTAAACTTTGTCTTTTCTGAAATTAAGCCTATTGGCCTGAGATAAGGCAGAATTTTATTGCCAGGGGACAGCTGGGTGCAACCAAATTAACTGAGATGCAGGTGATAAAAGTTCTAGGAATTAGTAAGCCATTTAATTTTCCAAAACTCAATTAGATATTTCCATAAGCACAATATTAATTGGGATAATTCTCTCATTAGCATGAGCAAGTCATGTTAAGTAGGTTATACAATTTAATATAAAGATTTCAGGATTAAAGTATTTCAGAACAATTCATTCTTATTTTATCGATGGTGAGGTGGAAAGAATATTCAACTGAGAATTAAAAGAGTTGGTCTAAATCTGGTTTTACTATCTTGATGAGTGATCCTGGGTCAAGTCACATAACTTCCCTGAATCTCAGTTTATCTGTAAAATAAGTGTAATGGTTTAGAGCAGTAAGTTGTATACCTAGTAATATTTTTTTGATTGAGGTCCTAAAAATAGCTTAAAGGACAATGGGATGTAGGGGTGACAGTAGTGAGATACTTAAGTGATAGGGCTTTGGGGCCTCCACTCTACTTTTATATAAGAACCACATTTGTGCAAGAGGATTCCAAACAAACCCTACTATTTGAAAATTCTTTTGAACTCTAAAATTTCATGGTACTGTACTAGGATTCTAAATCAACCTTTCTAGTAAGCGGCACTTTCTGTTAACCTATATGCACTTACTGTATGTCCTTAAAAATTTACGTAATTGCATTAAGTAACAAAATTATTTTTAAATGTTTCATCAATTTAAATTGAGATCACTTTAATTTGAGAATCTCAATCATTAAAAATTTTCCAGTATAATGTCAATGAATATATGTAGTTTATTTCTGGTGTTCAGTGACCTGTGAAGTGAGTCCAAGAAGAAAATGTGACAAAACAGTCCTCTTGCTTCCAACTTTGATGTGATACAGAATCTGAAATTACGCTACACTAGAAAAAAGTAAATGAATTAGCTACTTTTTAAAAACCCTGAACTTATCTATATCAATCATTACCCCCAATGTACAAATTACAATTCACCACTGAATCTATTAAACATAAGAATCTTTTCTAAACAGAAAACATCAAGTAACAAACAACAGGACACTCAGTGGATATTACAGACCTTTTTGCCCAAAAGTTTTACAATAGAATCTTTTCTGTAACTTAAACTCTGAACTTTGTCACTACATTTGATCTTTTTGTCTAAAGTGATGCTAACAGTATAGTTTCTGAGTCTCTGGGATAAATAAGAAATTGTTTAAGACATTGTCTATTCTAATTTGTTAAGACTGTACAATAGTCTTCCAAGTAGCACTCCCAAGATCTTCACAACATCCTAGCAAACTAGATCTAGAAAACTATAATGAAAACAATTAGTTTGATTTAGCAGCATGCCAAGCTGATTTTTAACAATCAGATCCTCACATATTTATCTGATCTTCAAATACACAACAGGAAGTAAAAACCTATACATTATACTCACAGTCTAATGGTTTACTTAATGAATCCACAGGAGTTAATCTTTCTTCAGCATATCAGATTACTTAACAAAAATCAAAACAAGCCATCATAAATTCTTCATACTTGGGAAGAGGGGAAAGGAAGGAGTTCTGTGCCAAGCACTCTTTTAATGTATTTTTTCACAACCACCCTATGAGGTTCCTTTTTTTTAAGGTACATATTCCTTTTTACAGGTTTGGAAATTGAGGTAAAAAGTTAAGTAACTTGCCCAAAGTTACACAGCTAACAGTTTGTGAAATGGGCAGTCTGGCTCAAGTTTTAATTCCTTGCCACTAACCACTACAACACAGCTTCTTAATCTACCTTTCTATTTAATATAAAAATCACAACTGAAATAGAGCAGCTATTCAAAAAGTGAATTAAGAACTTTTACAATAGCTGACACAGTAAAAACAGTGTTTACGAAAAGGCATAAAATGCTGTATATGTGTAAATATAAGGAGCCTAGTATGCACAAATTTGACAAATTCGAGACAAATGCTAATAAAAATCTTACATATTTATACCTGATCAATAACACTCAATTCTGAAAGACTACAAATAATATAATTAGAAACTTCTTCCATAACCTTAAGTCTTGATTTTTATGACCTGCCTGCACTCGGGAGAACTGTTTATGACCCCCCCCCCTTCTGCATTTCTGCCCAACTCCAAAATTCCAAAGTTTTCAGGAGAATTTTAACTTGCAAAAGGCTCAAGTCACCTGTGATGTAGGCCAATGAAGTGGTCGTTTATTTTTTAAATGGGGGAATAAAAGATTAGACAGAAAAAGTCATTCTAAGCAATGCAACAGTAAGGAACAGAAAGACCGTAAGTGTAACAACTTGTGATTAGTACATTCACAATTTACAACACATACTATCCATTTATGATGACATATGAAGGTTTCTAGGCACTTGAGCTGATGAGACAAGGAACATCCCGAGTCTGAGAGGTGCCATATATCTAATCCTCTTGGTAAAGAGCAATAATAACAGGAAGGGGGGTGGGGGGGCCCGCAGGGATGAAATGCCCAGATGACACACGTGTGGAACGAGGGAGGGATGTTATGTAGGTTATGAGGATGACACACTGAAAGGTTTCTGGGCGCGACCAGCTCGTTGCAGTACCAACAGGGTTGTGTTTATTTACACTGTGTCGCTGAAAGAAAGCCGGAGAGCTACAACTGGACTACCAAATGGACACCACAGAGAAGAAAAGGGAGGGTATACGCCACTGAACAGCTGGGTAGGCAGATCGGCGCCCGGGCCCGCGGGGCAGCTGCCCAAACCCAGACGACTCCCCTCCCACAGTCCTGTTTGCGCACAAAGAACCGGCTGCTTTGGGTCCATCTCCGCCGGCTTCTACCCTCATGACCGTGGCCTTCATTTCGAGGTGGCTAAGGCGAGAGGCTGGGGTGGAGAAGGGAGGAGGCTGCACTCCAGGCGCGGCGCCTGCTGCCTTCCGCGCTGCCCCAGCACCTCAGCCTCGCTCTCCGCCGTCGCCAACACCACCTTCCCCCCCAGGCCCCTCACAACAACGCAGCGCGCAGCCGGCGGCCGGGAGGCAGGACCCCGCCCCGCCTAGCCGCCCGCTCAGCTCGCCCTTCCAGGAGGCTTCCCCCGCTTCTTCCACTCTCCAGCGCCCGGAAGCCCCCTGCCCCAAGACTCGGCTTTGCTACCTGAATCCGCTTCTTGTGTCGCCTGCGTTCCGCCATGTTGGCCGCTCCGCCCGGTTCCCTCTGACGTGGAGCGAGGAGGGGGCGGTGGAAACCTCGCGAGAGCCCTTCGCGGGGCCCGTTATGTAACCCGCGGGCCGGGGCCCCGCCAGGGGGGAGGCGGGCGAGGGGCCGGGACCGAGCGGCCCTGTGGGCCTGGCGGCGCCCTCTCTCCCCTCTTCCCTCGGCTCCTTTGGTTGCGGGAACGGGAAGTCGCAGGGACCAGGAGGAGGAGGAGAGGGGACCAGAACAGGAGGGCTGTCAAACCTGTCTGAGCGTCTGAATCACCTGGGAAGCTGCTCAAATACAGATTCCCGGGCCCCACCCCCTCGGAGTCAGGGCGTTTGCAGCGGAGCCTGTCCCGGAGCGATTTACTGAGACCTGCGGCACTAACTCTCTTCCCGACTGCCCTGCCCCACGCATTCCCCCCCGCCCCGCCCCAGCAAATCCTCCTGACTCCATTTTAAAGATGGGAAAACCGAGGCCGAGGGGCGGCGATCTGAAGGGATGTCTCTAATGCTCCACAATTGGTACTTGGCGGAGCGGAGACCTAAGCCAGCTCTTTTCCTTAGGACAGACGGGGTCGTCGGCTCATCTGAAACAAACCTCGGATTCTCCATTCTATTTTCCGTGTTGCTCTTTAACACTCACCTGTAGAATGCAAGATTCAGAGAGAACCTAGAGCAGCAGAAACAACTAGTAAGATGGATAGGAGAAAGAAGTGGCGAGTGAAGAAGACAGGGTTCTTCACGGCTGGTGAATTACTGTTGTAAATAGTTATTATTATTTTTTTAGACACAAAGAGAATGGGCTTAGATTGCTAGTAAGTGTTTAGAAATTCCCATGACTTTATGGAGATTTTTTTAAAAAAATACATTTTATTGATTTTTTACAGATGGGAAGGGAGCGCGACAGAGTTAGAAACATCAATGAGAGAGAAACATCAATTCTGCTGCCTCCTGCACGCCCCCCACTGGGGATGCGCCTGCAACCAAAGTATATGCCCCTGACCAGAATCGAACCTGGGACCCTTCCGTCCACAGGCCCACGCTCCATCCACTGAGCCAAACCCGTCAGGGCCTTTATGGAGATTTTAAGGCATTTTTAATTATAGAAAATTGAGAAAACACAGAAAAGTAAGATGGAGAAAACAAAAATCCCAAATTCTGCCGCTCAAAGAGATGATTATTTTAGTTTGTTTTCTTTAGTATTTATTCCTACTTTGTGTATTTGTTTTTATATTTATACATTTTCCTCTTTCCCCTGTATATGTAATATGGTAGCCTTTTTTTTCCACTTTATGTTCTTTTGCAAGCATTTATTATGTCATTACAAACTTCTTCAAGTTTCCCACATTAAATATGTAACCTAATAAAAATTAAATGTGTAACTAAGGCAAATAGCAGCATCTTTTTACAAAGTAAGGTAGCTAAAGTTCTGTTTTGGACTATGCACTGCTGCTCTCGGGAGGGGACCAGCCAGCCACTAGTTCCTTTCCCCTCAGTAATCTACAGTTAGAGTGTGTGTGGTCAGGGAGGGGGAGAAAAAGTGATGATTCTTACCAATGAACCCAAAACATAATATAGATTATGAAATGTCTGTTTCTTTCAGGCCCTCTTCCCATCCAAAATGATGGATCTGTTTTGTACATCGGAGAGCTGGTTTATAAATGAAAATGCTGTGTTTAATAGATAGTGCCTAGAACTATGATGGGGAACAAAAGTCCTTTGTAGACAATTACTGCCTCTCAAGCTACTACCCTACCACCTTTTTCTTCTGAAGAGCTTTAATTTACTATCCCCATGTTCTAATTGACATTTACTTCTTAGACTACAACAATTTGGTTTCTACCTCCACCATCTATAATAATAAAAGGGTAATATGCTGATTAGACCGGACAGCTGAACGACTTTCCAGATGTCCTTCCGGACAAAGCTGCCATGGTGGGGGCTGAGGCAGAGGTGGTTAGGGGCAATCAGGCAGGCGAGAGGTTAGGGGTGATCAGGCAGGTAGACGAGTGGTTAGGGGCGAACAGGCAGGCAGGCAGGCAGGCAAGCATTTAGGAGCCAGCGGTCCCGGATTGTGAGAGGGATGTCCCCTACAGAATTGGGCCTAAACCAGCAGTTGGACATCCCCCGAGGGGTCCTGGATTGCGAGAGGGTGCAGGATGGGCTGAGGCCCCACCCCCGTGCACAAATTTTGTGCACTGAGCCTCTAGTTCATTAATAATTCTCATCAAATCCAATAGCTTCTTTTTTACTAGCATCTTAGTAAGCATTTGACAGCATTGACTATTCATTTCTTGACTTATTCTTCTTCCTTGGCATTTATATCAAGTTCTTCCCTCCTGTTTGTTTCTTTTGGGCTCCTCTCTCTTTACCCAGCTCTTACCATGCTTCCTTGCTCAGCTTCTTCCCTTCTCTTTTCTCTATGCATTCTGGGAATTCTCATTCATGCTTACAGCTTAATTCCAAAATACTGCATATATGTTTATTTCCAGCTGTGTTCTGGATCTCACCTAAATGTCCAACTAGAGATCACCATTTTCCCCACAAGACCTTCCCCTTTTATTTTAAAACTCTGATAACTGCATCATTGTTCACTCAGTTACTCATGATTAGAAACTTTGGAGGTATCTCAATCATGCTTCTCTGTCAAGGAGTCACCAGTCCTATTGATTTTACAATTGAGATGTTTGGCATTCTAACCTTCTTCGTCACTCCTACTGCCATTGCTTTGATCAGGTCTTTATCAGTACCTACCTGAACTATTATTACAAGAGCCTCATAATCATTCTTCCCAACTCTACACTTTAGATTACCTTCCATCCCCTTGTTTAACCACTGCCCCCACCCACTGTTACTCCCCAGTTGTGTACAGCAGCATTAAGGATGGCTAATGTTCTCACCCAAGTGTCAAATTTCTGGATCCTCCTTCCATTTAATCCTATATAATAAAAGCCCAGCGACTGAAATGATGAAACAACCAGAACGACCAGAGATGAGAATGACCACGGCCCCTAGCCCCAGCCAGCCCCCACCCAGGCACCAGGCCTCTATCCTATATAATAAAAGGGTAATATGCAAATTGACCCTAATGGCAGAACAACCAGAATGACTGCTGGACCAGTCACTATGAGGTGCACTGACCACCTCTCGGTCCCTTTCCCTGGCCAGCAAGCTCCAATTGCCCGATGGCAAATGGGGAACTGGGGTGAATGGCAGCTGGGGGGGGGGCAGGGAGCAGGCAGAATGGCCAACCTATTGGTCCCTTCCCCCCCCACCCCCGCCATCAGGTTCCAATCGCCTGATGGCGAATGGGGAACCGAGGGTGGGTGGTGGGGGGAGGCAGGGCTGGCTGCAGGCAGCCAGAGAAGATGGCCCTGATCACAGGCCAGGACTAGGGACCATATCTGTGCATGAATTTTGTGCGCCGGGCCTCTAGTATTTATATAACATAATTCAAATACTCTTGACAGAGCCCCATTTACTAGTGTATCTTTGATGGTGGTGGTGGAGAGTTTCTTCTAGCCCAGGGGTGGGCAAACTTTTTGACTCGAGGGCCACAATGGGTTCTTAAACTGGACCAGAGGGCCGGAACAAAAGCATGGATGGAGTGTTTGTGTGAACTAATATAAATTCAAAGTAAAGGAGTGGAGGGGAGAGCAAGAGAACCCTCCGCTCTTTCGGCTCCGTGGGCCAGAAAGAACAGCCGAACGGGCCGAATCCGGCCCGCGGGCCGTAGTTTGCCCACGGCTGTTCTAGCCACTTCTTGCTCTGATTTTCCTTTGAATTTGAATATCATTCCTGTCATCTGACTTTTATTTCTTTTCTGAACAAGGAGTATTGCCCCTCTTTCTTTTTCCAAAGCAAAACCAGGGCTTCTAGATTTGGATATGGACATGGGAGAAAAATCCTAATATTTTTCCTTCTTACATGGGCCTCAAATAAATTTCAGACAGCTTTTGTTCTCAAGTGCTAGTTCAATAATGCTGATTTCTCTGAAATAAAAAGAACAATAGGACAGTAGATTTTATGGAGTGAGTATTTTAACTTTTAGGTAATTAAGTAATTTGGTAGAGGTGATGGTAATTATGGGTTAACCCCCAATTTAAAGCTACTAGTTATTCAATTATTTTTTCTTGTATATCTCTTTAAGAAATTACTAAAATACTGTATAACATTTTATATTCTTATGCGACATGTAAAATGTTCTGCTTCCCGTGGCTCCAATTATTTTTCAACATGTTGCTTCTGAGTTATGCAGGATTTCTTCATTGACCCTGGAAATGAACTCACTGCATTTGAAGTGATATATATTTTCAGACCAAACAGGGAAAAGTACTAGATTCCTTCCCTAACCTATACTTCCTAAGGAAAGGGATTTGGGTGTCTTGATTTTTAATCTGTCAAATGGAAAACTTTTCTCTTCCACCTGCCTTCCACCCAGGAATTGCTGGTCTGAAAGGCCATTGTATTTAGTGTTTGTCATAATAAAACAGCTCCCAGCAGAGGTCTATAAATTTTGTTACAGAACAGACCAGGATCACCTAAATATTTTCACATACAATTACTATTCTGACCTTCAACTTTCGGTAATAAAATAAATGCTGAGAGCTTAGAATGTGCTTTTAAGAAATGCTTGAATAATCCAGCACATGACTAATCAAAGGCAAGTTTTGCTTGTCTAATATTAACTTCAAGAGTAAAGATATTTCTTTTATTAATATTTATTTTTTTACTCTGCCCACAAACCAATATTGTAATAAGTAAATTTTGCTCAGCCATAGCAAAATTTATTTTTAATTTTCTTCAACTACTAATTTTGACATACTTTCAGTTATGAGAGAGTTGCAACAAAATAGTATAAAGAGTTCCTATATAGTATTCTTCACCCAGTTTCTACAAATGTTATCTTCTATTACCATTGCACCATTTTCAAAATAGGAAATTAATTTGAAAAAGTAATCTCCAGACCTTATTCAAATTTTATCATGTCCTACTAATATACTTTTTCTGCTCAGGATCCAATCCAAGATCTTGCATTGTAAGTAATTTTCATTAATTTTTTTTAATCTACCTTAGAGAGAGGAAGGGAGGGAGAGGAGAGAGAGAGAAGAGTGAGAGAGAGAAAGGGGGGGAAGAGAAATATATATATGAGAGAGAAATATCAATTGGTTGCCTCCCAAACACACCCTGACTGGGAATTGGACCTGACACCTTTTGTTGTACAGGGATGATGCTCCAACCAACCAACCAAACCAACCAAATGAGCCACACTGGCCAAGGCTGGTTAATTAGTCTTTTAAAAAAATTTATCTTTATTGTTGAAAATATTACAGATGCTCTCTTCTTTCCCCCACTGACCCCTTCCACCCCCCCACCTTCACCACACTATTGTCAGTGTCCGTGGGTTATGCCTATATGCATATGTTTTTTGATTAATCTCTTCCCTAGCTCCATCCCCACCTCCTTCCCTCTGAGATTCATCAGTCTGTTCCTTGATACCATGTCTCTGGATCCATTTTGTTCATCAGTTTATTTTGTTCATCAGATTTCACATATGAATGAGATCATGTGATACTTGTGTTTTTCTCTGACTGGCTTATTTTGCTCAGCATAATACTCTCTAGGTCCCTCCATGCTGTCTCAAAGGGTAAGAGATCCTTTTTGGTTCATTAGTCTTTAATCTGTGATCAGTCCTCAGTTTTTCTTTGTCTTTGACTTTTTGAAGAGTACTGGGCAGGTTTTTTGTTGTTGGGTGTGGGGTCTTGTGTGTGTGTGTGTGTGTGTGTGTGTGTGTGTGTGTGTGTGTGTTGTAGAATGTTGCTCAATTTGGGTTTGTCTGATATTTCCTCATGATTACATTTAGGTTACTCATTTTTGGCAAGAACATTTCAATGCTTCCTATCAGGAGGAACGGAGTCAGTGTGTTCCATCACCAGTGATGCTTATTTTGATCACTTAGTTAAGGTGGCATCTGCCAGGTTTAATCACTGTAAAGTTACTGTTCTCTTTAAAATCAGTAAGTATCTAATCAGGGGAGCCTTTGAAATTATGTAAATGTTCTGCTTTGCATCATACTTTTGCCTACTCCTTTTAGTGTACATTAATTGCCTCTCCCTGAAATAATTATTACTGTTGTGTCTGCCAAATGATTATTTTCTATTTTTCGTCATTCCTTCTACATGTATTAATTGGGATAATGCTGTAGAAAAGAGGTGTTTTTTTAATTAATTTATTTGTTTATTTATTAAGTTGGCTTGCCTTTCTAGAGGCCATCATTTAGGAATGGTTTCTGAATGAGACTTAACATGATAACCTTCAGGTACTGTACTCACTGCTCCCTTTGAGGATATCTGTGTAACTGAAGTTTTTGAAATGGGGGAGTGGTCTGGAACATAGCTCATGTGGTTTTTTGGAAAGGGCCTAGGGAACATCTCTCACTATGAATCTGTTTGCATCCACTGATGTATAACAGGACCCAATATCTTTCCCAGGAAAAGATTCTGGACTCTGTAAAGACACGCACAACATGTGTGATGGACTGGCCTCACAAGGGCCAGAATTTTGAAAGAACAATGTGAGGCATGAGAACAATAGGACCTCCTTGTAAGAGAAAAAGGAGCCTGATCCAGCAGGTCAGACCCAGAAATGGAGCACGTCCTTCAGAGGGGTGTTGACTTTAGATCACTGCGATAGAAGTTACCTCCACAGAGGCCTCTGCCAGTAGGTATGGCCCTTGGTAAAAGTTGCATAGTGTATTATTTAAAATAACTGTGAGACTAAATGTTCTAATACTTCGGGTCCATACAACCTTATTGTGGAACCCCGTGGAACCTGAGTGTAACCCAGAAGGAGTATTCTCTTTCTTCTCCTTCGTACGTTGTAAGATCAATGTTTGGACCTCTAACCCCCTGGGCATCATTACAGGTCCAACTCCACCACACCAGCTAGCTGCCTGGCTCTAGCTCAATGACACTAGATATAGCTGTAGGTATTGTTGAGTTCCTGCCCTCCTAGTCCTCAGGGACAGCCATGCACAGGAGCAGTTTCAGTTCTGTGTGATACTTCTATGGAACCATCAGCCCCTAGTTCATCTTACCAGATTAGAAAATAATGACTATGACGGACTCAGGGGCACATATAAGATCCCTGATAATTCTAGCAAATTTCCAGAAACACGGGCACTGTTAAAAATTAGATTTCTTAATACAGTTGAGCAAGTGGAAGTGAGGTACTATTGACAGTTAGATATATATCAATGGGGCTTCATTTGCACCCATTGTCTTAAAATAGTGAAACACTAGGATTCTAGACTTAAAACAGTAATTTGCCTTAGCCTACTTAGTTTCTAGAACACACACATTAGCTATTTTCAACCTGTAAAACAAAAAGTTCTTCATGAAACATTATCTGCTAGTTGCAAGTGAATTATAACAATTGCCTCTACTTTATTCAGGTATTTTCCCCCCATATAACTCTGTGCTAATCTAAGATCCATATGCTCAGCTTTTAAAACTTTACAAGTAACCCAGAGGCAGTATGGCTACTGTGCCGCTGAGTGTCCATCTACTAGAAAAATATTACATGAGGGGAAGCATGGACTGTCATGACTGCAAGCCTTAGACCCATCAGCCTTTGACTTCCAGGAGCTTGGAAAATTCAAGAGGCAAAGTGAGTCTGAGGGAACAAGTTCCAAAGGAACTTGGATTTGCCATTTATGTGTGTGCTGGGTTTCTTCTGTTTGCTCTTCCAGCTTCCCTCCCTGCCCTTCTCCATTACTTTGTGACTCAGTGGCTACATCAGTGATCTCCCTCCCACTCTGGCTTCTGGTGATGTTCAGCCAATGGAAAGCATCATCAGGAGGACGTGGGAGGAGAGGTCAAGTTGTTTAGTCTGCTGGTTCACCTCTCTGCTGGGAGGCAGTGGTCTGGCTGTGACCTTGGTTGAAGGTCACAGTTCTTGCTGGTGATCCTTCCCATTCAGATCTCTCAGCTGGGCTTCTGGAAACATTTCCCTACCCTTGGCCCTGCAGGCTTAGGCTCCAGCTGCTATGAGCCTGAGAAGGGGACACAGACCAAAAGCTTTCTAGAAAGAAGAGTATCAGCAGAAGCTGGCAAGGGTATGCAGTCACAGGTAGTTACTCAGAGTTTATAGAGATTGCCAGCCAAATCCCAGGACGGGGGAGCTGCATGCCATTGGCTCAAGGACTCCTGCTCAGAGGGAAGGACCAGGAGCTCAGGCAATGCTGGATGCCCCTGGTGGGACTGGCTTGATGAAGGAAACATTCGGGGTCAGTTCTCTCTTCTTTCAGAGGTAGAGAATGAACAGGTAATGCCAGCAGGCATTTTTTTTGCTACTTCTTATGGTGAAGTATTACAAATTACAACTCTACTGGTATTTTTCACCTATCAGACGAACAAAGATCAAAAGTTTTGATAAAACTGTGTTGGTGAGAGCTGGTCCAACAGACCCTCACTCATTGCTGGGGACAGTGTTATTTCTTTGTTACATAAAACACACACACACACACACACACACACACACACACACACACACACACACCCCTCCCAAATGTAGTATGTTAACATTTGCAAAGAAAGGGTAAAAAGAATAGTTGTTCATTTTTACTTATTACAGGAGGGCAATTAGTGGCTGGAGGACAGGAGGTTTATCACTGCATGCCCTCTTGAGCCATGAGACCATAGGCACTAATTTTTTTTAAACTGTAAAACGTAAATTTAAAAAAGCAAAAGAAGTAAGGGGGAGCAGCAGCAGCGACTGTGGCTAAAGACAGAGGACTGCTCTATTAGCAAGGTAAGCAGCAGTGGCTCCCACCACTGCAGGAACTGGAGGGCCCAGCTGTTAAGTTAAGCACACATCCCACTTGACCACAGCAGTGGTGGCTGGGACAGCAAGGCCTGGCCTCGGCCCCAGGAATCAATGACAACACTTCCAGGCCGGCCTGGCACCAGGTGCTATAAGCACAGGGGCCATGTGTCCCGATCTAGAGGAAATTAATAAAAATTGAGTGCATTTCACCCATCATGGGAAGGTACAAGCCTGTTCTGATTGATTATTTGGAAAAAGCAGACACTCCGGAAGCGGTGAGTTCCAAAGCCACAGCGCACTTGAGTGAACAAACTTCTAGGAGCAAGGTTTTCCAAGTGTGGTTCCCTCTCCAATGTTTAACCTACACTCGGCTGAGATAGGGTGAAGAGACATATGCAGGGAGGAGACCTCGGCGTAACCCAGATCATGCTGGAAGCATCTCACTTCGGAAATGCTCTCAAGGAATGGGTATGGTGTTTTGTAATGGCTCTGAGCTTGATGGGAAGGAATGGATAGGTGGTGATAATTCATAATCCCTTTCCTCCCAGACACTTGAGTTACTAATCATTTTCCTGTCTCAACCTGTTTTGATATTAGGGTTTCTGTTCCTTCGATTGTTAAGTTTTTCAGAGAGCCAAGTGGGGCTGTGCTTAGGTTTTCTTAAGCCCGAGGCCAAGGCACCCTGGGTGGTCTCCAGTTTCTCCCAGAGCTGAGGCTCAGTGAGAGCATGGGCAAGGACGGGCTTGTTCCTCTATTTGCATGGCCTGTCTTACCCCATCTTCCACCTCTTGGGCAACAAGTGCTTTGCACTATGTCTTATGGCCACTTTACTCTCTTGCTTGTTATACCTGGCTGTGCTTAATAAGAGATAAATTGCTGTCCTTGGTATACCATGGGACAACAGAGACACACTCACTGTTTACCTAAAGGAGAGAGTCAAAAACATTTTAAAAATATTTTTCTAACTTAGAAAGTGTAAAAGATTAAAAAAAATTTTTTTGATAGGTCAGCTGTGTTATATCTCATACAAGTATTTCAGAAGTTTAATGGGAGCAATTGTCCATTGTTCCGCAGGGAAAAACAAAGTGCTTGGAACAATGAGACGCTTTTGAGCACATTCACATTATCTTGTTTTTTAACTTCGACGTTACAGTGTTATTAGAAACATTGTGCCCACAGTGAAAGTCTTTTCATTTGAAAAAATCAGAACCGGTGTATATTTTGCTGTCTTTGGTTACAATAAATACATCATTTACTGATAGTGCCCTTGGTCTCCCTCAGACTCTCCATTATATGAAACTGGCAGGAGGAACCAATAAATGTTTGGGAACAGAGAGGTATACCATCTCCAGCATCACATGAAAGAAAATACTTAGTTTGGACTTTCCATTATTCATCAATTTACTGAACACCTACCCTGTAGGGACCATGTTAGATACTGGGAATCAAAGATGAAAACAATTAATAATGTGCAAAGATGTAAATGATGAACCAATTATTTATTTCCCCTTTAGGTTCTGTATATTTCAGTGGAGTTAGTTTTTGCTTTTGGCCTCTGAAAGTTCTCATATATTAATTTCAAATATTTAGAGTGCTAAGATCGAATTCAGAAACAACCAGTAAACAACTTGTCTCATTTAAAGTGTTCTTAACAGCAAAATGGAGCAAGAAAACTTTTTCTCACTTCTCCTGCACACAGATTTATTATATTATAATTAAGGCAACAATCTGATTAATGAAGTCCCTCCCAGTTCTCATAACCTTGATGTCATCATTTGGGCGGGGTTAATGGAAGCCAACAAAAACTAATGGAACCTTCCTGTTGCTAGGCCTGAAATGACAAGGGAAGAGGCTGGCTTCCCAGAGTCCAGAGTTTGGGAAGAGCCATAGCTGTAGTTGCTAGAGGGGGCTGCCTGTCAGGAGTTATGGCCTTCCTGCGGAAAGCAGCCTTGCAGGGAAGGGACCTAAGAAATAAATACTCTGACCTCTTTTTTCTCCTATTCCCTTTCCTTCTTCTATTGGTATTTCCTATTGGCCAAACCCAAGTGAAAGTCGGAGCGAAAGAAGGCCATTTGATGAAGTCCAATCAACCCCACGTCTTGGGGCACTGAGCATGGTGGAGAGAGATGGACAGAGAACCTGGAAGGGCCATGGAAAACCTTCATCATCTTATGATTCTAATATTTCTTTACAATGTATTTTGGGATTCTAGAGAACAGTTAATCAAAAGAAAATAGTATTGCCCTAACCGGTTTGGCTAAGTGGATAGAGCGTCGGACTGTGGACTGAAGGGTCCCAGGTTCGGTTCTGGTCAAGGGCATGTACCTTGGTTGTGGGCACATCCCCAGTAGGGAGTGTGCAGGAAGCAGCTGAATCAATGTTTCTTTCTCATTGATGTTTCTAATTCTCTATCCCTCTCCCTTCCTCTCTGTAAAAAATCAATAAAATATATTTTTTTAAAAAGTACTTCTCTATTAAAAAAATTAGTATTATGAGCATCACATCATATAACTTAATCCCGTTTGCTGACCATTTGTTGTTGGTGGTAGTTTGAAATAATGCAGGAATTTAGAAGTCATAGTTGCTGCTCTCAATGGGCTAATAGCCAAAAGGGTGAGATGAGTTATCACAAATAAAAAACAAAATTAAGGGTCTACACACAAACATAAAAATTCAGACTTCAGGCATGAACTGGTCAGTGTATCCAGCCCTTCTAGCCACAGGGCTTGAGCCCAGAAGCCAAAGAAACCATGAGACTGAGGACTCCCAGGATGTTGTGTCTATTAGAAGAGACATATGTTTTTCCTTCTACCCTAGGATTTGAGAATGTTGGGTCTGGACAACTGCAGGCCTTTTACTAGCAGGAGAGGAGGCCCCGAGCTGCTCAAGACCATGTTAATAGAACCTAAAGATGAAGTCAAAGGAGAAACTGGATCCTTGGTGGCATCATTTGAACTACTAGAAAAGCCTTACCTGAAGCCAGAAATCTAGACTTTTTGGTTTAAAAAGTTTCCTTTCTAGTTTAAGCCAGTTTGAATTAGGTTTCCTGTAATTTACATTATAGATCATCCATCTTAAAACAAGATAATTAAAACAAAATATTATTTTAAATAAAATATTTTAATGTTCACAAAAAGTGTTTGGTTCTTCACAAGAATTCTTGTATTTTATTATTATCCTTTTTTTTTTTTTTTTAAATTCTCACCCTAGGATATTTTCCCATTGATTTTTTAGAAAGAGGAAAGGCAGAGAGAACTATTGATGTGAGAGAAACACATTGATTGGTTGCCTCCTGCATGCATCTTGTCCAGGGCCTGGGCCGGGAGGAGCCTGCAACCGAGTTATGTGCTCTTGACCAGAATCGAACCCGGAATCCTTCCATCCACAGGCCAAACTGGCTTGGGCAATTGTTATACTGTAATCTTAAATTTTAAAATAAAACTCTGATTTTTGAATTAACAAATATTTCAGTGATAGTAATCATAGGAAGTAACCCAATCTGATCATTCATTTTGAAAAGATCTCTATAAGGGAAGTAGTACTTAGAAACTATTTTGTGGATGTCATTTGCCTAATGTTGGTGAGTGCAAACAAAGGCTGGTGAATTATGATTTTTTTTTTATGTTTCTGGTATGGAACAGTCACCAGGCCTGAAATAAAGACTTTTGTTCATATCCTACAAGAATAAAAAATGTTGCTTTTTATAGATTTCTCTTTGAAGTTGCTGATATCCCTCTCATGTACAGCCTATGCAATCAGACACCTGATTCTTTCTGATTCCTGTGCTGTGAATCTTTACTTCTTTGTTTGCTCAGTTAAATGAGTGGTTTTAGTGGCAAACCATTGGGGTTAATACAAAGTGCATAGAGCCAAGATAATAATTTAGGAAAAGCTGAGTGTTAAAGGATTCTAAACCCACTGTAATAGTAATCTCATAAAACAATGAACTACCTGTTTATCACTAACTTTATTTAAAAAAAAAAAAAACACCACACACACCAGAAAACAAAAAATAACAATCTACAAAGTTCCTTTCTGCTATTTTGAATGAAGTTGTTTTTATTTACTCAGTGTCTGGAGATCTAAATGTGTGTCTGAAAAGAAAATGTTGTCATAGTAGAGGTCTATAATGAAGTCTTGAAAATATCAGGGAACAGTTTTCAACTATTATTAATCAAATTGTACCAATGCTTTTTGTACTTGAAATTTCTGCCTTTTAAGTGAAAGAGAACTGCAGCAGAGTTCTCTTATCAAAGCAAAGCACAGTGCTGCATTAGACATAACTCTAGTAAATATTGTGCTGCCTTCACAGAATTGGTTGGATTAGTTATTTAAATGCAAAACAACAGGTTGACAGTTTAGTAAATTATCTGCCGACCCATATAGAAAGCACTGAAATTTCTAGTTTCTACAGAATTCTTTGCAGTGTCAGAGAGCATTTTTAGTCTATTATGTCATATGCATCCAAACTTTGCCTTATAGATACTGCATAATGAGTCTTGTTAAATTCATTAAATATCTCTATGACTGTATCAATAAAGATGTAGAAACGCTTAAAACAGAATTTATGGACCCAGATGAGTCAGAGAGAAGAAGCAGAATGGATTGCAGTCACAGAAGAAAGGCTATTTAAATTTCACATGTAAATACAGCTCATCAATTGTGCATCCTAGTGTATATGTGTGTCTGAAGAGGCATGTGCCCTTGAGCAAAGGGGAGACTATCACCAGGTTTCCCAGGATTCATTTGTGTATTTTCCCAGGACATTGGGGCAGTGAATGGGAGACTGGTTGAGATAATCACTATAGGAGAATCAAATAATTTAGAGGAAAGAATGGATGGCTTACTACTACAGGAAGTGCTTAGGAAGTAAGGAAGTGTGAATTTAGAGTGGCTGGGTTGGTGGCCAAAGGAATTCAGAGTCAAGAGTAAGAACAAAGGATGTAGATATATCCACTGTCAAGCTGGTCCCTAGGACAGGGAGAACCATCCATCCACAGAGTGAGATGGGTGAGACTTGTGAGAAATGAAAGATTCTCACAGTGGGTAAAACTCTCTGGGTTTGCTTATATGGAAAAGGCAGAACGAGAACTCAGAGCCCTAATTTAGGAGACCTGTGAGATGATTTCAACAAGAGGAAGTGGTTGGGAAAGAGGAGGGGCCATGAACAAAAGATGGATGACCATCTGCCAGTGTGACTAGAAAGAGTGAATCCAAAGCACAGTTTGTGGTGTACCTTCTCCTCTACCTGGAACATAATAATAATCATCATCATCATCATCATCATCTATATCCTAAAAGCCCAGTGGCCCTAACGCCAAAACGACCAAAGACCGGTCACCAGGAGGCTGCGTGCACAGTGAGGCACATGTGGGTGGGCGGGGACTTGACTCTGGGTCCCGCTGCATGGTGGGACTTGACTCTGGGTCCCACGGTGGGGCGGGACTTGATTCTGGATCTAGCGGCGGTGGGACTCGAGGGAGTCCTGTGGCACAGCAGGGTCTAGGGTCCCAGGTCTCACGTGATTTCCTGGGGTCTGGGTCTGGTGCCATTTCACGTGCTGGGTCACTAGTAGTAATAATAATAATAATAATAAGCTTTCCTCTTTTCTTATGAGTCAAAGTAGAGGGTCTTGTCAAGAATGGACTACATGAGTGAGGGGTGAGTCAGTGTTGTTTTTTCCTTTGGTGGCTGGGAAATTGGCTTTAAAAAATAGGTGCTTAGGCTATTGGGTCACAATTTTCCTAGCTTTATTGCTTATGCACCTGATAACCTTAAGAAATGAGGTAATATCTCCTCACTCCTCCACACTTCATCTCCACCCCTGGAAAAAGAGCATGCTTGTTTACTGCTTGCTATAAAATTAGTGGGTTCCCCAAGCTCAGTGGCTGTGAAGCAATCCACTGCACGGGCAGGCAACCCACTTCATGTGTCATCTGTGTTGCCCCCATGACACTTGAGGACAAAAGGAAATATGCTGACCTTCATGATGTTTATTGTGTCATGTGTAATAAAGTCCTTTGTCTCTGACCAAGATTCTTGAATATTCTGCCAACCTCCAAAAAATGATATTAGTGAGTGGTAAATTTATTATGTTGTTGGTAAGGTAATCCCAGATCCAGCATATATTATTTTATCTGTACATATTTTAGTATACATTCCAAAGATAAGAACTCTTTTAAAAAACTTAAGATGTCATAAAAAACTTAAGATGAATAAGTTCTAGAGAATTACTGTACAACATTGTTCCTACAGTTAACACTATTTTATTGTGCACTTAAAATTGTTAAGAGGAAAAATTTCATGTTAAAGTTCTTACCAAAATAAAAAAAAAATCCTCCAAAATACTAATATCACATTTAAAAAATACAATAATTCTTTAATAAAACTGAATATTTCTAATTGTGTTCAAATTTCTCCAATTGCTTCATTTTTTATAGTATATTCAATAGGCATCCAAATATTTATATTGAGTGACTTGAATCTTCAAAATGTTTTATTGTAGTAAATACCTATATCTACATATATATCATAAAATTTGTCATTTTAACTATTATCAAGTGTATAATTCAGTGGCATTAATTACATCGACAATGTTGTGCAACCATTATCACTCCTATTTCTAACACTTACCTCTGGGTGGTTTGAATTTTTAGTATATCTTTTAATCTACTGGTTTTCCTTTTCCCTCTCTCTGTTTTTCCTTGCAATTTATTTGTTGAAGGAAATCAGGTAATTTTTATTATTACCTGATTTTCCCAGAGTTTGGATTTTTCTATTTCATAATTGTTCCATCAGGAGGCATATAATGTCTGGTTGTTTCTCTTTTTGTGATGTCAGCAACCATTTATGATTCTAGATCCTTTATTTTTTAAAGGTGCAAAATGGTGATATTTGAATTCTATTACTGCTTTTTACTAGCTCTAATACTTCCATAGAAGAAACAGGCATATTGTTATACACACACACACATATTTATTCAATCTGTCTAAACAGAATATTTTATAAGTCAGAAGACCATATTTAGCAAACACAGTTTATTGTGTTTGGTTTTCAAATATGAGAGAGATTTTTGTTGTTGGCATTGCTGTTGTTTAATTCTCAAAGGGGTATAGAGTATGTTCAGGACTAAAGTAGCATTTGTGGAAAAGTTAAAGACTACTTTCATATGAGTGAAATTTTCACCCTCCAAAATCATTTCTGTTACTAAGGTGGGACTTTTGTTGAAAGATATCTTATAGTCATTAACCTGGAAAGAAAGCAATCTTAGTGTGACAAGCCATTTCAATCTCCCTTTCTTCCAAAGAAGAGTGCTGAGAGCTGGGGAGAGCCTCCTTTGCATGTGTCCCTAGCCCTTTTTTATGCAGGACCTAAAATTAATCACAGTGCTTTTTTTGGTGATGGTACATGCCAGGATGGCATATCAGAATATTTTCTTAGAGCAATAAGGAGACACATCTGTTCAAGTGAATCAGTTACCAGCTCAATTGACTCATTTAGCAGGAATACCAAATTCAAAAGCCATCATATGGACTGAACCACATGACTTCTTTGCCTCTAAAAATATGAATTAAGCTTCTCTTTTTATCCACACCATAGCATCTGTTAACTTACATTTGGTATACAGCAGTTTCTTGTGAAACTTCTAACTGCTGGGAATTACAGCAGTTGAAAGGTCATGTGACAAAACTTCTTAGAATTTTAAAATTTGGAGGGATTCTGTATGTGTGTGTGTGTGCGCACGGGCGTGCATGTGTGTCTCCAGAGAGAGTAAACAAGCAAGTCAAATGCATATTTGATAGTATAATATAATATAAGAGCAGGGAAAAACCTGCTTTTTTATATTAAAAATAAAGGAAAGAAAAGCTCAAACAAATTAAGATTGATTTGTAGCGGAATGACTTCAAGAACCCACTCTTCAAATCAGAGAAAAAAGCCCACACTCTGCGAAAGCCTGATTTCTTCCAATGTGGACAAGCATGTTATATATGTTTATCGGTGCAATTTGTTTGTTTTAGTTATCTATTGCTATGAAACAAATTACTCCAAAACTTAGTGGTTGAAAACAACACAGGTTTATTATCTCACAGTTCCTATGTGTCAGGAATCCGGGAGCAGCTCAGCTGGGGGCCTCTGGCTCAGGGCTGCCATTCAAGCTGTGGGCAGGAGCCACATAGTCATCCCAAAGCTTGATTCTGGGAAGAGCCACCTTCAAGCTCCCTCCTGTGGCTGTTGTCAGCCCTCGGAAGATCCATTTCCAAGTTCAATCACATGGGCCTCTCTATGGGACTGCCTAGAGGCTACTTCAAGAGAAAATATTCCAGAGAGTGAGAGGGAGCACCCCAGACAGAACCCCCCAGAGTGACATCCCATCATGCCTTTCATATTCCATTCATTAGAAAAGAGTCAAGTCCAGCCCACTCAAAAGAGGAGGGGATTGCATAAGGACATGAATATCAGAAAGCAGAGATCATTGGGGGCCACCCTAGAGGCTGCTTACTAGTTTCTTTATTTTAAATGTAAATTTTAAAAAATAGAAAACACATTGCCATAGTTAGAAATTCAAAATGTATAAGAGGGTAAGAAGTAAGCCTCCCTCAGGACTAAAGTCACCGAGTCCCCCACGCCCTGCCTTGAGCAAACTTGTGTCAGTTTCTTGTGTATCCTTTCAGAGGGTCTCTGCTGGGTGTGAAGTTGAAAGAGTGGAACTCCACAGGGTGCACGCAGAAAGCCACTTTAATCTTCTCCCCTCCATCCTGCCGGTTCAACCTGCTTTGCAGGGATAACTCCACTCCACCCCTTGGCTGAAATCTGAGGTGGGCATTATGCCTTTTTCATGGCCCTCTCAGATAAGGAGGAGCCTGCCTGTTATTTTTAGTCATAACATAGTTTTACGGCAGATAGAAAGAAAATGCTGACTAATAGCTGACTCGAACTTTGAGGTTGAAATGTCTGCCCTTTCCTACCTTAAAGCAGAGGCTTTAAGCCTGGAAGGCTGCATTGGGAAACGGTGGAAGCCTTGTGGTCAGCTTCTCTGTTTCTCTACTTTGTACTTCGCTTTCTTTTCTGCCTCCTTCTGTCTTTGTCTCTTTCTGGGAAATGGGAGATGGGAAATGAGTGAAGAGAGGTTAAGGGCTCCTCCTACCCCTCAACCCCCAGTATCAGCTGTTTTGGCTTCTTCGGAGTTTTCCTTAAGCAAACATCCACCTGTAGCTTTTATTAGTGTTTGCTCATTCTCTCCTGCATTTAGCTTGGGCTTTCAGGGATTTGCCTTCAGTCACTTTGTGCTGAGGTCACCTCCGGAAGCCTCTTGGGCAAGGCCTCCTCCAAGACAACTTCGGGAGGACTGGCTTTCTCTCCCTCGCAGCCTCCACCTGGTCCCAGGAAGCCCTCACACACCCTTCAGAATATCCTAGACTTTGGAAAACTAAGACTGTTCTTGCTTCTTGAGGGTTTTAATTTTTCATACTATCTCGCTCGATTCCTTTAGGAATTATTATATTCTGCGAACAGGTCCTGTCCAATGTGTCACCCCAGGAATTAAAATCCAGAAGAGGGGATGTGTCTGCAGGTTGATCAAATGCTTGTTTTGTGTGGGTAGGAAGTGAAAAACCTTTCTTGTAGAACGTACTTTCCATATGCTGAGATACCTTTGAAGACAAAATAATTATAGTAATTAAGCCTATGAATTCTTTCAATAAACCAGCATACTCTGATTGGCCACAGAGGGCAGGGAGGTTGGGGTAATTTCAGGCATAGGCATCTGTATAGTTGTGAGAGACATGATTCTCTAGGATACATTCTCTCAGATTCATCCAGTGGCCACTGCTGTAAAACTGGCTATCAAGGTGGTAACAACTTCGCAATTCCCATTCCTAGTTCTGCTGTGGCTCATCTGCACACATAATTATTTCACTTTGAGTTCACTCCACCTCTCCCTTTTCAATGGTCTCACAAGAGGTCCCACAGGCAACCCCCTCCACCTTCCCCAAAACCCAGCTGGTCCTTCTCCTGGCTAAAGGCTGGAATTTTTTGGACAATCTCAGCACACAACTTAATGTTGAGACAGAAATGGAGCTGTTATGACAGTTAGTGTCCCATACTAACCATTGGGCTCCTACACAAACCTGATCCTAAATGGGACCCAGGAGATTCTATATTGTTCACAGTGTCACAGCTCAAAACCAGCATCCTCCATGCTAATAATATTTGAGTTCTCAAATACCAGTAATTCTTTTTTCCTCCTACCCCTTTCATGCTCAGTTCAGGTCCACCTTCTAAGCCTCTATTCTGGAGAAAGGGTTTCCTTCTTAGCAGGCTCTCTATAATGGAATATTGCCTTTGATTCCCATTTTGGAGATTGAGACTTTATCTTATCCATGAAGATATCTTGTCTGAGGAACTCCTGCCTGCTCACCTTCTAGGTCTTCCAGGGGTTACTCAGAATCTTCCAATTCTGCTGCTTCAGTTGGACTCCTGGACATTCCCAATCCCAAGGACTCTACAACCATTCTGTTTGGTTGAATGTCTAGGATCAGCTGGACCTCCACTCCCCAACCTTCCTACCAGCTTCTGTGGAAGCCCTGTCCTGTTATGCTGGCAGATGGCTCTAACAGCTCAGCTGCGCTTCATGGAAGCACTTACACATAGTGGATCCAAGCACAGCCTCCTGAAAATGTATAGGGGGCAATGCTAACAGCAAGTGAGGAGAAGATTAAAAATGATTTGGAGTTGGCCACATTGTAAGGTCAAAAAAAAATTCCAAAGAAATAGATCAAAGCCAAAGTAAAAACCATGTAGTGTCATTTAAGTTTGCCAAGAGATATAGCATCCTCACCAAAAAGGAAATCACTTAAACGTGAATACCATATTGTACCACTGTTAATTTCTTAATTTTGACAAATGTGCTACATTATGTAAGATTTTAACATTAGGAAAAGCTGAGTGAACTCTGTACTATCTTTGCATCTTTTCTGTATCTAAAATCATTCCAAAAAAGGCATTTAAAAAAAGAATAACAATGGAAATATGAAAGTATTTGCATTATAAATAACAAAATTCTTTACCTTAAAATTTTTAGGCAGATAAAAATGGCTTTTGAAGAACATTTGAAATCTCAGCTCCTGGCGTAAACATGCAGTATAAAAAGATGCCCTATAATGCAGTATAAGTTCTGGGAAGAATTAGTTGATGCTTCATGGAAACCCCTTCTTTCAACAAATAATTTCCTACCTGTTACAGAGCTTGCATATTCTAAGGATACATGAGCCAACAAAACAAATAAAGATCTCGGCTCTCACTGGATTCCTGCATTAGCCTTCAAACAATTCTAGTGGGGGCAGAAGGAAATCAACAACGAACATTAACATAACCAATAAATAAATTATATTGTATGATTGAAGGTGATAGGTGCTATGAGAAAAAAAAAGAACAGAAAAAAGGGATAGTAGTATGCATGAGCTGGGCTGTGTGCAATTTTAAGTAGGGTGATCAGAGCAAGCCTCACTGAGAAGGTAGAGGAAGCAAAGCGTGAGTCTATCAGAGGGAAGAGCATCCCAGGTAGAGAGAATGGCCCTACGGTGGAGCCTGCCTAGATGCTGAAGTAGCCAGAGGTGTGTGAGCAGAAGCAGTAATGGTGGGGGAGAAAAGTATATGAATGAGGAAGGTGAGGGTGGTGGTGGGTGGGGAGGAGTGCAAATAAATAGGACTTTGGCTTGTACTCTGAAGGAGATGGGGAGATATTGCAAACTTCTGAGCAGAAGAATAACATGGTCTGTCTTAGGCACTGCATAACGAAAGGTTTCAGTCAGTATTAAACCACATATACAATGGTAGTCCCATAAGATTATAATGGAGCTGAAAAATTTCTTTTGCCTAGTGATGTCATAGCCATTGTCATGTTGCATTACTCATTTGTTTGTGGTGATGCTGGTGTAAACCTACTGCGCTGCCAATTGTATAAAATTATAGCACATACAATTATGTAAAGTACGTAATATTTGATAATGATAATACATGACTGTGTTACTGGTTTTGTATTTACTATATTTTTGTCGTTATTTTTTAAATGTTTATTGATTGATTGACTGGAGAGAGAGAGAGAGAGAGAGAGAGAGAGAGAGAGAGAGAGAGAGAGAGAAAGAGGAAAAAAAACCCCATTGATTTGTTGTTCCACTTATTTATGCATTCATTGGTTGAGTCTTATATGTGCCCTGACCGGGGATTGAACCCACAAGATTGGCATTATTTTAGAGTGTACTATTTCTACTTAGAGAAAAAAGTTTCCTATAAAGCTGTATGCCCGTGTAATGGTGGCAGCAACCTCATGCATCTCGTATTTACCAAGTTTCCTGATTGTACCACTTCCTCATGTGATTGATTTAATCCCATGTTTTGTGCAATGACATGCTGCACAGGCTTGTAGCCTAGGAGGAATAGGCTATGCCATATAATCTAGGTGTGTAGTAGGCTATACCATCTCCTTTTCTGTAGGGCACTCTGTGGTATTCGCACAGTGAAATTGCCTGAGGACACATTTCTCAGAAGTATCCCCATTGTTAGCTGTGCATGACTGTACTAGAAGAATAATCCTTTACTGCTTTGTGACTAGGCTCTGGCTGGGAGAGGGCAGAGCAGGGAGAACAGTGAGAAGGTGAGTGCAGGAACCCAGTGAAAGACGATGGTGCCTTAGACCCGAATGAACGTTGGAGATGGTGAGAAGTGGCGCACTGGAGCTGGCTTGTTCCAGTCCTGAGAGTCAACTGTTACATCTTTAGGGAATTTGCAAGCCAGTTGTTAAATATGCCATTGTTAAAAATTAAATTTTATAAACTTACAAGTAAATACATTATGTTATAATATTGCATGTAGACTGCAATAAAAAATTAAATTATATAAATTTACAATGTAAAATTCTATATTGGAAACTAAAGTAATAAATACCTAAAACTCATCACTTCTTAACTGTCTTTACCTAATTCTCTTATCACTCATTATTACCTCTGCTGCTGAGGCTACTTGTGTCTATTCTCGTCACGTGGCACTCTAAAATGGGACGCTGCTGTGCATCTCTTCCCAATTCTGTATCCAGAGACATTACATTAAGAGCCTGTCAGCCATGGTGTGAATATTTACACTACAGAAATTGACAGATGCTGCAAATCTGGGTTCATTTTGTTTCTAAAGCAAGCTGGTTGTTAAACATTTGCTAGCACACCACTGCGTTGTGCCTTCCCAACTACACATGGGAATGTGTGCTACTACCCCATTCCAAAGCTTTCAGGTTCCCTCACTTCTGCTATGCTCCCACCCAAAGAGGGGAAGGGGGTTAAATAGGTATTAGGAATATTACAACAGGATGAAAGTAACATATTTCTCCTAAGCTTCATACCATTAATGGATATCTAGCTATGAAAAATCGCCATACCTGCAATTGGATCTTTAGTGCTGGCCCTAGCTTTAGCCCCATAGTGCTTCGAAGATGCTCCTCTGTGAGTAATGGCAAAGTTTCTCCATCAATTGCATGATCTTTAAATACCTTAGAAAACACAAAAGGTATTAACTTTGTCTCAGTGTCTTTTTTAAAGTTCTTGTTTTATGTGCAGGTAGTTTAGTATTGGAGGAAACATTAAGATTGCCGGGGAATGACACAACATTTTATAAAATTTCTTGTTTCAGTTACTCTCTCTTCTGTGCCCCGGTAGCACAGTGTTTACGCTCTTCAATAACTCTTTGTGGCACTGTTTCTTTGTCCATCCTTGTATGTTAGAGTCCCTGAGGCATCTGACCCAGGTCCCCTTTGTTGTTCCTGATTCATCTCTGTCTCTCTCTGGGCTTCAGTGAGTGTCTCTCTACGCTGCGGGCTCTCTAATGTATATCTAACTAAGAGGCTAATGATGGCAATTCTGCCTCTTAGATGGCGTATTTATTGGCCAGCCCCATTGTTTCAACCTTGAATCAAATTTCACTGTTGCTCATCTGAGGAGGCTCTCCCACTAGTCTGGCCACCTTCAACCTATTTCATAAAAGTAACTTGAGTGACCCTTCTGAAATAAAGCTAATCACACCACTTCTTAAAACCTCAACTGTCTCTGGGATAAAGTCCATCGCTGAGTCTTCAAGGCACTTTAGGACCCGGCCCCTTTTCCCACTCCTGTCTCCTGTCTTGCCATTCTCTCCTCTCTCACCTTGGCCCTGGCCCTCTCTGGACCACTAGAAACTGCTCTCAAAATCCCAACTATTTACTTCTCTACATTCTCTCTGGCTCCCAGTCCTTCCTGGAAATTCCTTATTTGCCTCTCTGCTGCCTCACTTCCTTCCTCAGCTGGTCAGCTCATTGACAGGTCTCACTTTTGATGCCTCTTCCTGCAGGAAGCCATGAGGCGCTCCTGGGTGTTCCTACCATGCACGTACCTGCCCTCTCCCAGCACGTCTCACCCTGACGTGAACCCCTTACTAGTGTCCCTCTTCTGGGTTACAAGCTCCCAGGGAGAGGGACCATGTTTGTCTCGTTTCCGCTGTGTGTTCAGGCCTTGGCTGGATGCCACAGGATCAACTAAAAACTGGAATCTGCTTGGGAAGCTTCCGTGCCAGGAACTTTGTGTGCTAACATATTGTAGCTATTTACAAAATATGTTTATTAAGTAATTGTTTATCTTCCTATTTTAATTAAGCAAATCATAGAATGGCTAATATAAATTAACTTAATTTGGGCCAAAGAAAGAAAATTGGCAGTTTAGGTTAGTCTTGTAGCCTTCTCTTGGGAAAATGGATGATCTCCCTTAAGTTTTCTGAAATATAAAGAATAACTTAAGGGTCTCTTACCACTTTGAGAACTCCTAGGGGCTCTTGACTAGAAACCATCTAGCTCAATGCAGAATAATTATAATGGAAAGAGCTAGATTTGTAGTCACACATTTTTCAAGTACTTATTCTTTTAGCCACCTTGATGTCAATCTTATTTAACTGAAAAATAGGGCTAATATCTTCTTTGCAAAATTATGCTATAGACTAAATTTAAAAGCTAATCTGTAAATGATGTGCCTAGGATAGTGCCTTGCATATAGTCAACCCAATAAAGTATAGGCATTATTATTCTTTATTATTACTATTATTATTTTAATAAACGAGAGCGCAATGTAGAGAAGGTTAGGGAGTTGCCTAAGAAGCACAGCTTGCCAGTTAGAGAACTTACAAAACAGCATATAGTTTATGATTCTGAGCCAGGATTTTCCCTGCTTAATTCCATGGCCATTCAGGAAAAGGAGTGCTGACGAAAATAGTGAAGTGTATTGATGGTGGAAATTTTGCTTATTTCTTTTTCCTTGGTAGGAATTCCAGTGAGCAGTTAGGGACTATCAGAAAGCACCAAAAAAAAAAAGAGAAACCACAGGGGTAAATTTTCAGAGGCAGTGTGGCAGTCAGGGCCTGAAATGCGTGAGGCCTGAACCCTCAGCCTTGGCAGATGAACCCTGGGCCTGAGGCAAAGACACAGAACAGGCCACTGTCTCTCAGAAGATGTCCCATTCTCATTCTCCTGAGAGCAGCTTAGGCCTAAAGCACCACATAAATGTGCACATAGTTTTACTAATTTCTGTTATTTTTAGGGAGAGAATATTGTATCTGCTGAGTTCATTCCAGGGGTCCTCAAACTCTTTAAACAGGGGCCAGTTCACTGTCCCTCAGACCGTTGGAGGGCCAGACTATAGTTTAAAAAAAAAACTATGAATAAATTCCTATGCGCACTGTGGCCCAGGACGAGTCGGCTGCTAAGCAGGACAGGCAGCGGCACCCAGCGGGCTGGGTAAATGTCCTCGGTGGGCCGCATGTGGCCCGCGGGCTGTAGTTTGAGGACCCCTGAGTGTTGCCGGGTCTCCTGGATGTCCCTTAAACAGTTGAGCCACCAACCCTTTCTCTACACCTATTTAAAGGGGTTCATTTGAAAGAGAAAAATAAATAAAGGGGTTCATTTGCATTGGGGCTTGGGTTTTAGTTGTGGTTATGTTTTTTTCTGAATTTCCTTTTCTACCTGCAGGAGGCAGGTGGAGGGAGGTTGCTGAGTAGATACCTAAGGCAGAGGTGAGGAAGAAGAGGGTGGGGGACAGTGTGTGTAACCCCGACAAGTCCCTGGGCTGGGAGTAAAAACCTAAGGCACGTTTAGACAATGGTACTTGTGAAAGTTGTGCACAGGCAGTGCTGCTTAGGAGTTTGTTGCAACCAGACTGCACCCAGTCTTCTGCCTCCAGGAGAATCCTCCCATTTCTGTACAGAACACAGTCACTCACCGTGCTGGGGCCGGACCCAGGAGAGCAGCAGTGCTCTTGTAACTTATCTCACCAGTAGTTCTGGGAGGGAACGGGCTTTAATGAGGAAACAAGAGCAGGACTTGATCCTAAACACATTTGAGAAACACCTAGAAATAATCATTTCTGCTTCTTGGGGTGGGGAAGGGAGAACTGACATCCTGTTGGTGAGAGATAATGAGTCAGCAAAGTTTGGGTATTGGTGTCTATGTAACTTCCAAGAGAACATTTGGGATGATAAAGTTTGAAATGTAACGTTATTTTTTACAAGAGTGGTTTTTATAAACTGCACTTTTAAAAAATATTTTTTATATTGATTTCAGAGAAGAAGGGAGAGGGAGAGATAGATAGAAACATCAATGATGGGAGAGAATCATTGATCAGCTGCCTCCTGCACATCTCCCACTGGGGATTGAGCCCTTAGCCTGGCCATGTGCCCTGACAGGGAATTGAACTGTGACTTCCTGTTTCATTGGTTGACATTCAACCACTGAGCCACACCAGCTGGACATAAACTAAACTTTTTTGATTGGATCACTGACTGATTAATAATAATGAGAGTTCAAACAGATTCAATCCATCAGAAGTCAGCCATAAAAATAAAGTCAGCAATCACATGTACATTACATAGGAGGTTGCTTGTTTCTGGCTGATATAATGATGAAATTATCACTTATTCAGTATTGACAAAGTGCCAGGCACTCTTTACTGTTTACAACATTCCTTGAGAGTATATTATACTATCCCCATTTACAGATGAAAAAACTGAGACACAGAAAAGAGACAAAAATTATCTTAGATCACATGTCCAGAAAGTGGAAAAGCCAGGATTTGAACTTACACTTTCTGGTTTCATAAGTACACTCTTAATTACCACTCCATATAACTTTTTCGTAAGTCTCATAAACAAAACAAAAAAAAAGAAAAATACTTAACAGCATTACATGAAGAAAAATATTCTCACCCCAAGATCTGAAACACAATGATCTCTAACATCAGTTAATTATGATGTTGTTAAATCATAATGTCCTTTTCTTGCTTTTTTCCTTTAATACATAAACATATATATTAAGACAATGATACATGATTTAATAGGCACATTGTTGCTTGAAATTGTGTTACTAAATCACTTGAAAAAGTAAACCATATGCATGAAAATGTAGCATTGACATAAACTTCAAAAACTTGCCAACCCATGATTTTTGTCACCAATTTTCCCATGTGAATGAAAGTACTCTTCATTCCACCTATCCTGACATTAAGGGAATTTTTAAGAAGGTAGTATTTATCTGTGCAGTTTTGTATATTGTCCTAGCATGAATATCGAATTTAAGAACAGTTAATAATCTCCAGTTTTTCAGATCTGTTGCCGTCTTGTCCTTTTTATTTTATCTTTTATATTTTTACTGATTTCAGAGAGGGAGAGGGAGAGAGAGATAGAAACATCAATGATGAGAGAGAATCATTGATGGGCTGCCTCCTGCATGCCCCCACACTGGGGATGGAGCCCGCAACCCAGGCATGTGTCCCCAACCAGAATAGAACCTGGGACCCTTCAGTCCGCAGGCTGACACTCTATCCACTGAGCCAAACCAGCCAGGGCTGTCTTGTCCTTTTTAAAATGAAGTATATATTTCCGTTTCCTATTATGAGTAGCCTAAAACTTCTGGTACAGAAGTATGTGTCCCTAAGACATTTGTTTATGGAGGAGTAGGGAAGATACTAGACATTTCTCATTCTTTTTCGATCTTTGGTCTCTGAATCTCCTAATTTGGGGAGAATTCCCACCTCTCAGGAGTCTTGATAGAACAGAAACTAAAGCCAGACATGGGCTTTGCCAGCTGGGGTGTGGGCATGGGACCATCCCTCCACCAAACAGAAGCTCCTGTGCCAAAATAGCCAATGCCCCAAACGGGGGGAGATTATTAGGAATCCTCTCTGGGGGCAAAGTGCAAGTTTGACTGAACTCATTATAAAGGAAACATATTTCAAAGTATCTTACGTACTTCTATGAAAATACTTAAATTCAGGTCACCTGAGCATAGTCTGAACAACCCGGAAGGCCACGGATGAAGCTGTGCACATCACTCACGGTCCACTTCTGAATATCGTCATCCAAAGACACAGTCTCCCCTCTTGTAACCAGTACATGTGTTCCTTTAAAATGGAAAGACAATTATTGGGTGGTATAAAATTTCCAGGGGAAAGGAGGACACTAAGAGCATTGTTTTATGTACAGTTACATTAATTTCCTCATATTTTAGTACCACGAAGTGGTCCTTTTATAGAGATCTACATGTAAACTCCTCCAAGAAGATTAAGAGTTATTGAGAGGTGTTTTCTAAAAAGCTTAGCTGCCTCTTTTCTTTTCTTCCTCTGAACAGGGATGGGGAATATCCAGCCCGAGGGCCATATAAGGCCCACGAAATCATTTGGTCTGGCCCTGCCAAGGCATTAGCAGTGAGGTGGGCGGGCTAGAAGAGGTCGATGGGGGACAAGGGGGGACATGTGTAATACTTTCAACAATAAAGATTAGAAAAAAAGTTTGACCAAATATAGCAGGCTAATTTTTAAGTGGATAATTTTGCATGGCCCTCAAATAATGTTATAAATATCAAAATGACCTTGGCAGAAAGAAGGTTCCCCACCCCTGCAAAAAGCTCTTTAATGACTACATATCTTAAGTAAACAAAGACGTTCCAGAGCGGCTTCCCTCAGATTCCAATAGAAATGCCCTGTGGCCTTTTTACCAAGATGGGGCCGAAAGCTAAGAAGGAAGCCCCTGCCCCTCCCAAAGCCGAAGCCAAAGCAAAGGCTTTGAAGGCAAAGAAAGCAGTGTTGAAAGGCGTCCACAGCCACACAAAAAAGATCCGCATGTCACCCACCTTCCGACGGCCAAAGACACTAAGGCTCCAAGGCAGCCTGAATATCCTCGGAAGAGCGCACCCAGGAGAAATAAGCTTGACCACTATGCCATCATCCATTCCCCCTGACTACCGAGTCAGCCATGAAGAAGACAGAAGACAATAATACACTTGTGTTCACTGTGGATGTCAAGGCCAACAAGCACCAGATCAAACAGGCTGTGAAGAAGCTCTATGACACTGATGTGGCCAAGGTCAACACCCTGATCAGGCCTGATAGAGAGAAGGTATATGTTTGACTGGCTCCCAACTATAATGCTTTGGATGTTGCCAACAAAATTGGAATCATCTAAACTGAGTCCAGCTGCCTAATTCTAAATATAAAAATTTTACACAGTAAAAAAAGAAAAAGAAAAAGAAAAAGAAAAAGAAAAAGAAATGCCCTGTGGATTTCATTCTGGAGGTTAACACCACCATGTCCTATGACGTTTTGCCATTTATCATGCTCTCTAGGCAATGTAGGGATTTAGTCGCATCTTCATCAAAACAGCAAATTCACACTTTGTAAGGAAGCACTTGGTCTGGTGGCTAGATCATGACCCCCTCCAATGCCTGTATTTTAAAATATTTTTATCTAAAGAAGTTCTAGAAAACTAGAACTTCAGTGTTTGGAGGGAAAAGTGCATTTATATTTTTAGGTCAGAAGGTTATCATTAATAGTAATGGGCACTGAAGGTTAATGCTTCTGTTTGTCTATTGTTTTACACTTAAATACAGATAGAATTCATACTTTTAAGCAAGAAACCCCTCTATTTTGTGTTGAAGAAACAGCAAATTAAATTAAATTTTTAATGAAAAATTCTGGTAGGTTGCCCCATCTTCCTCATACTTGCCTACCTAACCTTTGCTGTAAATTCTCTACTTAGCTATATAAAGAGAGATTAGTTTCACCGATATGGCTTCTTAGAACTAATGTAATAAAATGACTTCAAAAAGAGGTCATTCTAAACGGGATTAAAAAAATAAAGGATAAAAAGAAGCATGATGGCTTTAATTCACTATGTAATTACTTAAGGACTTGAGGATCTGTGGTTCATGAGAATCTGCCATTGACCTTGCTCCCTGGATACCCACCTGGCAATGGTTGAGGAACTGGAGGGTAAACCCCATTCTTTTCACCACAGGCTGCAAAAACCTGCTGTGAAACCTCTCTCCCACCATCCCAGGCCTTTGCTTCCATGGGAGCATCTTGAGTTCCCCAGGGTTCTCTATGGGTGGGCTCCAACTCTCCGCAGGTATTGGCGAGAACTGCAGTTGGCTTTTCGTTGACTTCGCTTGACTTCTGGTTGTTGGGAGCTTCCGTTTCTGGGTCTTTTGCATACTCATCCTCTTCATAGGGAATCACGTGAACCTGGCCTATGCGTTTTTCTTCTGCCTGACTTTTGGAACTCTCAGTATCACTGTCTAGAACTTTCTGATTCCCCGTACCTCTCCTGAGACGACGACATTTCTGCCCCCAGCCCTCTAGATAGCGTGGACCAGTTGCCACTAGCATGGGGTTTCCGTGAAGACTTCTCAGGGAGCGTCTGTGCAAATGCAGGTCACCGGCAGGGAGCATGCTCCTGCCATGGCAGGTGGCTGGGCCACTGGGGATACTGGAACTATAGGGGAATGGTACCCCCAGGCCTGCAAATCCTGTGGGATTCATTTTGTCTATTCTCCTTTGCTGGTAAATGGCATGCATTTCCATTTCCAACCTAAAACAAAACAATGTATTTTATACAACCCAAGAAAACCATTAGAAATAGAATTTTATGGTGATGGAAGGAGACTTGACTTTGGGTGGTGAACACACAATACAATATACAGATCATGTATTATATGGAATTGAAACCTTGACACCTATATAATTTTATTAACCAGTGTCACCCCAACAAATTTTAAAAAATTTAAATAAATATAATTCACCTTCCCCTGATTGCCAGATCGCCTCCCTCCCCTGAGGGTCCTCAGACTGTGAGAGGGGACAGGCCGGACTGAGGGACCCAACCCCTCCAGTGCATGAATTTTCATGCACCAGGCCTCTAGTATATATATACTAGAGGGCAGCCTGGGAGCCCTCGGGGGATCTCTGACTGAAGGCTTAGGCCTGCTCCATGTGAGGAGCAGGCCTAAGCCAGCAATCGGACATCCTTAAGTGCTGCTACAGAGGTGGAAGTGCCACTGCTCTTACCAGCTGTGAGCCCAGTTCAGGGCTTTTGGCTGAGCGGCGTTCCCCCTGTAGGAGTGCACTGACCACCAGGGTGCAGCTCCTGTGTTGAGTGTCTGCCCCCTGGTGGTCAATGCACGTCATAGCAACTGGTCGTTCCACCGTTCGGTCAATTTGCATATTAGCCTTTTATTATACAGGATATATTTTTTTGTAATATTCTTGAAGTATTTTTCTAGGTAACCATAATTAATCAAGAGTGTGTGTGTATATATATACATATACAGATGTATACATACATATATACATATATTCATTCAGAATGTATATATATGCACATATAACAACATACACAAATACAACAATATACAAATATAATAAATGAATGAATATGTACCATATATAAAAGTATATATAACTATATCTATTTACCTATATAAAACAAATGAATAAACAAACAAGTGAATGAATAGAAAATAAATAAAGCAACACTGTTACGTTACCTGGCAGTATGCTGCCTTTGAATCATTTCATTCTTCCTGGCCATTGCCTTTAAGGATTCAGGTGGTAAAATGCCCCAACCTTAAGAAAGAAAATCAACACCCCACCCCACAAACAAATTAACAACATTCATTTGAGAATAATAAAATAAAACATAATGATTAAAATAGTATTTGCAAAACCATTAGTTGAGCACAATGTTGGAAACAGTATCATTGCTAGTCAGCACCTTAGAGTCATATTGGTGAGGGCATCATGATAACACTAGATATTTTTTCTTTAAGGTTGGTCCATAATTGGTGACATTTCCTGCCATCAAAAGGAAAAACATAAAATGAACTGTGGATCTCTTGATCTCTTGCTTTTGAAGTAAAAATTGATAGCTTTCCCCCTGCCCCCTTTGGTACAAAAGGAATTAGTTGACCTTTAAAAAAATGTAACTAAGTGTTTCCTTGATGCACTGAAATCCCTGGAAATAAATGCATGAGCTAAGAGGATAAAATATATAGTTCTGTATCTGGACATTTTGGTGCATCTGAGGAAAATACTTTTTCCTAAACAATTTCAATGGAGTGGGGTAGCAATTGTATTCCTTGTGTCAACCTACTAAAATGTCTTGAAATAATGACAGCATAATCAGAATTCAAGGCTCTATTCTTGACTAGTAACATAACACTATATTGATTTTTTCTTTATCTGCACTCCCAATGCACCTAGCATCTATATTGGTGCTTCTCAAACCATCTACGGTGAGATAATTCTTTTCTTTTTAAATTTCCAATCCATCATGGACCAATCCTTTTTAAAAATACAATAAAATGATGTTTTAAAAAATGGAAATAAAGATAAGAATAAATACAAGCAAAAAATTTTTAAATCATTAGATTAATAGACATAAAATTACCCTTCAAATTGCCATGAAATTTCTAAGCCCTTACTCTCCATTTATACATTTATTTGTACCAACACTTCACAAACCAGCACAGATTAATAACAACCTACCTTGAGATAAAGCACACTGTATCTTTTTTGTCATTTTTAAAAATCAGAGGTTAGATGAGATGACCTCTAAAAATCCCTTTAACTCTAAATCCCTATATTTTTATAGTTGAGTGTCTTCACGATATTCTCCATTAGCTGGCTGACATGCACGAGAGTGCCAGCTCATGGTGTACTGCCCAAGGATGCAGAGAAAGTCCATGTGAGAAGTCCAGAGTAGAGAGCACAATTCTAATAACCTACATGTTAGGACCTTTTGAAATCTGGACTCATCAAACCTATTCCACATTTATTTCTCTTTCCCAAATAAGTGACCTCAAACTTGGTGCTAGTCTAGCTGCAGTAAGTCACTCCCTAACTAACATCTTTATTTTTGAAATAGACCCCTGTCTTAATTTCTATTTTGCTAACTGACTTAGAAGCTCAGTTTCTATAGGATGGAGGGCCTACTTTGCCTGTGCTTATTTTCCCAAACATCAGCCCCTTGAGGTGGGGACCTGACCTATGGCCTTGGGACAAATGATCAACCGGCCTGTTTGTATCCAGATATTGGCAGTTTCTGAATTCTTCATCTCTAAGAAGGACTCTCTGAGTCTGTGGTCTATTTATCTGTTGCCTGTAACCATGGCTTTATTATTTATTGGGTTCTTGCTGCCAGATGGGACTTCCATCCAGAATCAGCTGTCTTATTTGGTCCTTGGGCCACTCCACTGTGGGTGTCTAGTTTCATATCTGGTCCTTGTTCAGACACTCAGTCTCATTGCAGTGGACCCATGAATTGTGGTAGCTCAAATCCAGGCAGGCCGGTGTCTGCACTGGCCCTGGTATCAATCATATTTCTTTTTTTGGGTTGGGCTTTTCACTCCATTGTATCTATTAAGACTTGTTGGAGTTGGGGGGCAGGGACAACCAGAAACTCATGAATATAGTTTTGGGGAGATAAGATGTATCAGTTTGATCTTCAATATGGTGAGGAAATCCTCATCTCCTAGTCTTTCTTGCCCCTACCAGTCATGTTTTCACTGCTACCACACTACTAAAATAGCTCTTATCAAGATAACCAATGACCTCCACATAGCCAAATCTAATCATATAGTCTTAGTTTTCCTCTACTTGATCTATGAGTGGCATACTTGACACAGTTGCTCAATTTCTCCTTAAAAAATTTATTCCCTTGTCTTCCAGGCTTCCATACTCTCGTGGGTTTCTTCCCACTCACTGCTTGCTCCTTTTATATCTCTCTTGCTTGTATCTCCACAGCTTTTCAACCCTCTTGGTATGTCCCAGGGATCATTCTTTTAATGTCTATCCACATTCACATTTGGATGATGATCTCATCTACACTTATGTATCCTGATAACTTCCAAAATTATATTGCTGGTGTCTCCAGAAGTCTTCCCTGGACTTTGGCTGCCTTCCTGACATCTCTCATTGATTGTCTATTAGGGATCTCAATTGCAATATGAACAAAACTAAGCTTATGATATCTCTTCTGCTCTAAGAACTCTTCCTCTCATAGTATTCCTCAAATCAGTATATAACAACTTCACCTTTCTGGTTACTCAGACTAAAATTATTTATGTCATCCCTAACACTCCTTCTTTCTCACCTCTCATATCTAAACTATGAGAAAATCCTGCTGTTTACCTTCAAAATAATTACAGAATCCAACCACTTCTTACCATTCCTACTGTCACCACCTGGGGCCAATCCATCATAATATTTCAACTATTCTAATAACCCATTTACTCCCATCTATTTATTCCCAGAACTTTGTCCTGTTAAGTTTGACCCCAAACAGCAGCCAGAGTGGTCCTGCTAAAATGTAAGTCAGACCATGTCACAACCTTGTTCAAACTCATCAAAAGTTACCCCCTCTTACTCAGAATAAAAGGCAAGTCCTCTGCCCTAACTGGTTTGGCTCAGTGAATGGAGCATTGGTCTGCGGACTGAGGGGTCCCAGGTTCGATTCCGGTCAAGGGCATGTGCCTTTGTTGCAGGCACATCCCAGGGAGTGGGCAGGAGGCAGCTGATTGATGTTTCTCTCTCATCGATGTTTCTAACTCTCTATCCCTCTCCCTTTCTCTCTGTAAAAAAATCCATAAAATTTATTTTTTAAAAAAAGGCAAGTCCTCACTATGCCTATTAGACCACATATAAACTTCCCTAAGCCCCTTTAACTCTCAGATCTCCTCTCCTCATGACCTCATCAGTTCCTTATATGTAAGACAGACAGTAATATTGCAGATTTTCATGTTATTCATCAGTAAATTGATAGTTGGAGAAGTGAAGCAATTTCCACTTGGTCACACAGTGGTGGAACCATAATTTAAACCTAAGTACTAACGGCAGAAACTACAAGTATAACTGCTATATCCTTCAGCCTCCAGTTCACAGTGGCTCCACAGATGAGAGCCATCGATTGTTCATACCTGAGTAGACACGATTGGACATCATGTTTGGCATATTTGCATTTGGTTGAACAGAGGATCCAAATCGGTATGGAACACAAAACTGTCTTGGGTCAGTTGGAGCCACAGTGGAAGGCAATGCAACTCTAGGGAAAAAAAAAGATATGAAATAGATAAAATGAGAATGTAACTGTACAAAATTTCCATTGCATAGGCAACGAGATTTTGTTTTATTGCCATATTGGATTCTATCATCTCTTCCCAAAATGAAGTACAGAAGTCCTGCACTCTCTATTGGTTTAAATAGAAATAGGGTAAGGAAGATTGGAGGAAGGACTCTACTAAGGAAGGATTGACCCAACTGACAACAACAGAGAAAATAGGAAAGAAAAGTTTTAGGGATGTCTGAAAGAAAAGATCTGATTTTCCATGACCAACATAATATTCCTTTTTAAAAAAATCTTTAACAATCTCTGAACTTTTTAATTGCCCCCCCTCAAGGAGTTCCCTCAAGGAGTTCCCTGCTTCTGCTGCCTTAACACCTCAAAACTTTGGTGTCATTGGTCTCAGATATCACTTAGCCACCCACAATCCTGCAGGTGATGGTCTTTTGGATGGATTGTGTGAAGTTGCTGCTGTCCAGGGTGTTATCAGAATCAAAGTCCTTCCCTTCTTCCAGCAAGAGGGTGGTAGATGGCTATCTCAGCTTCCAGCTTGACCTTGATGTTCAGTAGTGTCTTATACTCTTAGCGCTGAGCTGCCCCCCTGTCCTAGTATGGGCCAGCTCTGACTCCAGCTGTAGCAGAATCCTACTGAGTTTTTCCATTTGCATGGCATAGCGTGTCTCTACTTCCCTCAGGCTGTTCTCCAAGGTGGCCTTCAAATTTCTCATTAAGTCCAAGGACTGGATCGTATGTCTTAGCTCCATGAGTGTCATCTCAGGAACTCCTATCTCAGTGGTCTGCAAGGTGACCACTGTGGTGCTCTCTTCAATCTGCTGGGACCAGTACTTGTCTAGATCTCTTGGTTCTTCTGAACCATCTGGTAATAGTGGGCCCAGATGTCCACCATGATCTTACTGAGGTCCTGAGATATGGGAGCATCCAACTCCACAGTCACCCCAGAGTTGATAATCTGGTTTCATAGACCAGCTTCCTCCCAGTGTTCCTTCTTCAGAAAGAGCAGCTACTCCTTGAGAGAGAGTCTCGATCTCTATCTTGTCTCCAGCTGCAGCCAAGTGATAATGATATCAGTGACCTTCTGAAGCCCATTGATGTCATTTTTCCACAGACTGGTACATGGCCAGCTCTGTCTCATACTTGACTCTGAAGTCATTAGCAGCAAGACTGGCATTGTCAATCTGCAGAAAAAGGCGGGCATTGTCCACAGAAGTTGCAAAGATCTGAGCCCACACGTCCTAGATAGTCTCTAAGCCAGGGTCCCTTTTTCTCCAAATGTTCCTGGATTTTGCTCTCTAGCCTCCAATTATCAACTTCCAGGATCCTCATCCTTTCCAGATAGGAGGCCAGGTGGTCATTCAGGCATTGCATTATCTCCTTCTTGCTCTGGATGCCCCCTATGCCCATCAGGTCCCCGACCCCCAGCTACCCTGCATGCTCATGGAGAGGGACACAGAGATCCAGGAACCCAAGTCCCCAGGGCCTGCATAGATGCCAGCCATGCTGCTGGCCAGCCTTGTTAGTGGTTGGGTGACTGCAGGGAGCCCAGGACCCGGTAGTTTGTGGAGAAACTTGAGTGGTGCTGAGCTAATGTTGTCTGGGAGGACGATGAGAGGCCATGTCTTGGGTTTGAGCCACCCAACCTACTGTTCTGACCACAACATTCTTTTCTCATTTGGGTTTTGACATCTGGAACCAAAGTTTGACTTCCTGGATAAATAATTTATTTATTTTGCCAAACTTCAGTGCTCTCTAGAAGTCAAATTTATTGTTCCTACTTCATGAACAGGAATAAATAATAGATGTTTACTCTTTCCTCAGAATGTCAAAATATTCTAAAGAAGGTAAAATAAGAAACTGCCAAAGTGTGCAACATAAATATTGATACTGTCACTTTTATTGAAAAGAAAGAATTGTTCTATCACAGGAAATCCAGGGTATTCAATTATTATGGACTAAATTATGTCCCCTAAATTCATATGTTGAAGTCCTACTCCACAATGTGACTGTATTTAGAGGTAAAGCTTTTAATGGGGTAATTAAAGTTTAAATGAGGGCAAAAGTGTGGAGCCCTAATCTAACAGGACTGCTGTCCTTATGAGAAGAGGAAGAGATGCCAGGAGTGCACAAGTACAGAGAAAAATGTCATGTGAGGAAATGGCAAGAAGGCAGCTGTCTGCAGGCCAAAGGAGAGAGGTCTCACCACAAATCAACGCTGCCGCCACCTTGATATAGGCTTTCAGCTTCTAGAACCGGGAGAAATAAATTTCTGTTGTTGAAACCACCTAGTCTGTGATATTTTGTTATAGCAGCTCTCATAGACTCTACCAATGTTCGTACCTGCACAATGCCTGTCACATGGTAAAAGTGCTTGTTAGCTATTTGCTGAGTATGTCAAGGCCTCAAAGGGGAAATGATGGGACGTGTGTTGAAGGTAGTCAGCATAGTATCTTGACGTGAATTATTACACCACTGTTCACTGAAATAACATTAGACCATAAAACAACACTGAGATTAAAATCATCCAAAAACTTAATGATTATCCATGTTTTCCTTTGACCATAATATTATGTTGGAAATAAATACCTATCCACAGGCAGAGGTTCAAATGGTGAGGGAACCAGTGGGATCCTTTGCTGCCCTGATACTGTCAATAAAGGGTTCCTGGCCATCGTGGGATTTATCATCAATACCTCTCGCCACTGATGGAATTCTAAAAAGAACCAGATAGATATGTTAATAAATAACTCTACTTTTTGAGAACTATTTGAATTCTTCTTAACACAATGAACACCTTTTGTATTTTCCCAACACTTGGGAAAACTAGAAGCACCAAGCTTTCAGTTACACAAAAACCCCTCCATTGTCAGCACCCAGATACAACTGTAGAACTCAGTGTTTGATCCATGTGCCCTTGAAACTTGTTGCAGAGTCCACAAGTAATAGCACAGCACACTACAAGCAATAACAAAATTAAACCAGCCCTGCAAGATTCCAGAAATACCAGCTTCCACTCTTACAGCTTAATTGGATTTGTGTGTTTCTAGAGGTAAAAATGCATATATTCAATCTTTGGAAAAAATATTCCTAGTAGTTGATAGGATTAAAACAAAAAAAGAAAGGGGAAATCTTCTTAATGGCTAACAATGTATCTAATTAGAAAGAATACAGGCTGAAAGCATGAGACTGTATTTAATTAATACAAGTGACCAAGTTATATTCAAACATATATAAGCACAAGGATTCCTAACTTTCTCTTCAGAGCCTAGTGATCAGAAAAAGAGACCCTTGTTAAGGGGATAATATTTTGCCTTACATTTTCTTGTTAATTATTAATGTCCTTTGGATAATTTTAAATTTTAAACAAGTATAGGTCAAACAGGTTATTTTAGCTTCTCCTGCATCTTCAGTTGTACTCAAAATAAACAAACAAACCAATACACTTACAACTATGTTTGGGAAAAAAACAGAAATTAGGAAGAAAAATTCTGCTTTTCATAGTAGTGATCTTTCATTCTTTCTTCCTTTCTTGTGTGTACATTTGATTTAAATTTTAAATAGTTAATACAATCATATGATTCAATAACTAAAAATATAATGGTATTTAAATAAGCAATCACTTCTTTAGCTTCTTTACCAGACAAACCTACTGACAAAATTGTAAATTCAAGTCCATGGGTCACTTAACATTTGCTTTCACCATCTATAATAATAAAAGGGTATTATGCTAATTAGACCGGATATCTTCCGGATGTCATTCCAGACATCCTTCCTAAGGAAGCCTGGCCCGGAGGGAAGCAGCCCAGGTCCCAGGTGCCTGCCAGCGGCCGGGGGAGGGAAGCCGGCGTCCTGGGAGCCAGAGGGAAGCCGGTGCTGGCAGCCGGGGGAAGGAAAGGCTTACTCTTGCATGGATTTTCATGCATCGGGCCTCTAGTATATCTATAAATGTTTTAATGTTTTTTGTATTGATTTATTTTCACTGTATTTATGTCAGGATTAGAATAAAAATATCTACTAGGTGCCTACCAGCCATGGTGAGAATGCCAACAAAGAATGTGGGCTGGGCATATGTCAGACATGGCTTGCGGTTCTGGCAGGGACACTGCCATGTGGCTTGAAATCGCAGGTCCTCCACATGAAATTTTGTGCACAGCCATGTTCTTCCCTTTAGTCCAGTACACAACAGAATGATGTGGGGTACAACCTAGTGGTTCATTCTGAAACATTATGAACTTTGATTTCTGTCACAAGTTGTCTTTTGAAAAAGTTTGAATTTACCAATGAATGAGATAGAATCTTTGAAATTATAAACTGTAGTGCTCATCTTGCATTTTATGGGATGCCTGAGATAAATCAGGAGGAAGGGGAAGGAAGACAGGGAGCGGTGCAGAATTCCTCTGGAGCAAGGATTGCCTAGAGTCGACCTTGACCACCCCCCTTCCTCACACATGCCAACTTAGGGAAATGCCATGGAGATTAGTCAACAAAAGTAGATGAGACTGTTTTATTTGGGATTCCCCTTAAGCAGGCTTTGAGACAAGAGATTGAGTGCAGGTAGTTATTTGAGAGGCGATCCCAAGAAGCCCCCATAAAGGAGTGGGAAAGTAAAATGAGGAAGGGAAAAGCCAATAAAGAGTTATGTATGAGTTACTACTGTGGGCAACTGGCGCTGGGGACCTTCTAAGAATCCATGTGGCACACACCTCAGAAATGTCCCAGTGAAAGACAAAGAGTTGGCTAATTACCCAGCAATTTCTGTCAGGACACTTCTCCCTCGCATCTGGGTTATGCCTGAGCCTGATCCAGCAAAGTCCTATGGTGCAGAAGAAAGCCTTCAGACTGAGAAGTTGAGCAATGCAGGTGCTCGAGATGGAAAATGACCTCCATGGTTGCAGGTGAACTCAGAAGTGGACCAAGGGGATATGGGATAGGGCAGCAACAGTGTCTAGTGCAGTTGAGACAAAGTGGTTACCTTCTAGTGTCATTCCACTAGATAATCGGCACAGATACCTTTCTTCTGGACTGCCAGGTTCTCCGGGCACAGGCATATTTCTACGAGGCTCTGAAGGATCCATTGTCTGCAAAAACACAGCAGGATTTTTTCCCCCCTGTTAGTCACATATTCAGTGAGATAAGTGGGGGACACAAGGCTATCAGGCTAATGGAGATAAAGAAATGAGGCACCAGAGACAAGTCTCACCTAATTTAAATATAATTTAAAGCCCTTCTTGATACCATATCTGTTCTGGGTTCTATGGTTCTTGGGTCTGGCTTTTTCTCTTTATGTGATGCTATGGAAAGTGAATGTAATCTATAAAATGTTGTTACACTTTTGATATGGTAGTTTATTATTTTTTAATCAATTCAATCCACCAAGTTTTTACTTAAAATGTAATTTATTTCCAATTTCTAGGGAAATATCCTTATATCATGGAGGTCTCTGGAGAGAACAATGAGTCACTGGCACTTGCTACATCTAAGTGTTATGATTCTGGGCTCCATTTGGCTTTCCTAGTTTCTTTGGTGAGAGAGTGTTTCTTTACTTACCACTATCATATCTATTGCTGCCCCAATTTTCTTTAAAAAACAACATTGCCTGGTATTATAGACTGAATGTTTATGTCCCCCTTCCCCTCCCCAAATTCCTATATTGTAACCTAATCCCCAATGTGATGGTGTTGGAGGTGGAGTCTTTTGGTGGTGATTAGGTCATGAAGGTAGAGCCCTCATGAATGAGATTAGTGTCCTTAGAAATGAGATCACAGAGATCTCCCTGAGCCCTCTGCCACATGAGGACACAACAAGAAGATGCCCATCTATGAACCAGGAAGAAGATCCTCACCAGACACTGAATCTGCTGGCACCTTCATCTTGGACTTCCTACCTCCACAGATTTTCTGTGTTTATAAGCCACCCAGACTACAGTATTCTGTTACAGCAGCCTGAATGGACTAAGATCCTTTGTTTTTTCAGGTTATGCCTGTTTTCTTTTATTTTCCAAAATTATACATATATCTATATATATAAAAGGCTAAGCGACCGTCCAACCATCCAACTGGTAGCTATGGTGTGCACTGACCACCAGGGGGCAGACGCTCAATGCAGGAGCTGCCGAGCTGTGGTGACTTGGCAGCTGTGGTTCTCAGGGGATGCACCCCGGGGAGGAGGGAGACCGATTCAGGGGTGCATCACTCAAGAACCACCCTCTTACAATCTGGGACCCCTCAGGGGGTGTCGGAGAGCCAATTTCGGCCTGATTCTCACAGGCCAGGCTGAGGGACCCCACCTGCTAGAGTGACCCTGCTCACTCCACCCCAGGTACGGCTGGCCGGGGAGGGACTGAGGGAGGTTGGCTCCAGCGGGTGTCCAGCCCATCTCACCCAGTCCTACCCTGCCAGCCACCTTCTAATTAATTTACTTTCAATGTGCATGAATCTGTGCACCAGGGCACTAGTATATATATAAATAATAACTTTATATTTTTAGGTTCATAACAAAATTGCACATTTTAAGATAGCACAGAGAATTTGCCATATACCTCTCCCCCACCCATTTATAGCCTTCCCTAGAGTGGTGCATTTGTTACAATTGATGACTCTACATCGACACATCACTTCCACCCAAAGTCCACAGTTTACCTTAGAGTTCATGCTTAGTGTTGTACATTCTGTGGGTTTTGACAAGTGTATAATGACATGTATTCACCGAAATACAGAACAGTTTCACTCCCCTGAACCAAGTTATATTTTAAAGCAAATACTATCAGGACACTTCCAAGGAAATATTCTGGGACTGGCTATATCTTTCCTTTCATCAGCCAGATAGACACGTGAAGCTCCAAATCTAAGTTTCTGCATATGCACCATTTTGGAGATACTGCGTCATGAGTCTTTAAATACTAATTTCCACATTTTCCAGGTATCCTCTTTATAAAGAGACACACACACGTAGACAAACTGTGAACCAAGGTCACTTTGCTATGGCAGATGAAATGCTCTTGATTCAAAGTGCAGACTGGGCTATCCGTTTTAAATGTGGAGCGTGTCTGGTAATCCCCAATGCGGGAGTGCCCTGTGCTTAGGTCTGCATGCAGCTGGATTTCTCTGACCCAGGGCTCTAATCCGGGATGCCCAGCACTTTAGGGGGATGAGGACTCCTTAATCTCTGTCTTCAGACTCTTACCCTCAACAAACTCCTTCAGGCAGCACAAAGGCGACTTAGCTAGTGCTAATTCTGTCTCAACTGATTAGGGCAGTAGTAGTAAGACATGAACTTCATGGACTGAAGCCCTTGCCAAGTCAGCAGATATTTGCTGAACGCTTGCCTGGTGCACAGTAGCCAGCTGCAAATTTGATTCTATTTCATTTTCTCACTGAAATAGAATGACATAGAATGAAATGACTATTCATTAAAGTCAGTGCAATTTGAGTTTGGCCAAATCTGATTTTGAGCAGTTATATAGAAAATATTTGTTGCATGTATGATGCTTGAATTCTAGGATATATTCATTCTAAATAAGTGCATTTTAAAATAACTGCTGTATTTGGTAAGTTTTTACATTAAAAAGGAAGATTAGGAGGATCAAGTGTTTCTACATTTCTTGAAAAAATAAACATAAATTCTTAAATTAAAATTAGAAGGAGATATCCTTAGAAGTGTTTTGTTTAAGGTATAAAACAATCCTCACATAGTCCTAAGTGTCCTATATTAATGTGAATTCTTAAAAGCGTGTTAATGCTAAAGCATATTTCACACTTCCTTCGGTATATTTTAGTTTTTAAAAATAATGCATGGGAAAACATTTTTAAAACTAGGAAGGCCAAAATAGCTGCCTCAAAGCATTTCATTATCAAATACTTCTAACAGAAAAATTAGCTGTGATAAGAGACATCATGCTATTTTCTCATAGCTATAGCTAGAAGTGTGAAAAACCTATTTTTATATCCAATACAAGAAAAGTTTTAGAGTAATTACATAAAATATTATGTTAAATACAATAAAATATAAATTATCATATCAATATTTAAAATACATTTGTTAATTAAAATAAAGTTGAAGGTGAGACTAGATAAATAAATTGGCATAAAATATTTGATTGTTCTAATTCTAGAATCACATATTTCTTGAGAAGATTACAAGGGAATTCTAAAATTATCCAAGCACTCATTTCAAGTGGAAGAAATAGTTTAAAATATCTCCATCCCAAATGTGCACCACAGTAATTTATAACAGGACAAATGATATTGCTCCTTAAAATTGGAGTGACTGATATCACCTTCAGCCCCCATCCCATATTCTCCACAAGGCTTCTACCCATTCCCAGGGACTTCATCTCTGTGGGCACTCTGTCTAAACAGCTTTGCTCTTGTGGGGCTCCGAGTCTACCCCATGCCTCACTGACTCAGAATGCAGTCCATTTCTCTCAATATCCACATAAAACCACTCTCAGTGTGCAGCCAACTTTACTGAGGTTTTGGCCATTTGGGGTGGGGTGTGTGTGTGTCAAAAACAACTTAAAAGTGAACCTGACTTCTCCATTCCTCTTTTGACAAGTCAGGCTCTGGTTTCTTGTTCTTTTCTTTGATCTTCTTTCAATTGGTACCCCAACAGCTCCAAACCAATTCTTCCCAGTTTGTTTTTCAGAGGCCTCTCTAGACCCTCTCCCACACTCTGTTCTGAGCCTCTACTCAATGGGCCCTCCACTCTGGGTCACTACTTACTCCCTTCCTTCCCATCTTTACCAAAGATAGGAAATTTAGGGAGTTCTTGTCTACTAGTTTGAATTAAGCCACTAACATCCCACTTTAGAAGGCAGCTAGACTCAATTTTGGTTTTAAATAACAATAAGCACCTTTTCTGTTATTCTAGCACAGTATAAACAAAAATGAGTTATCACTGTAGTATTGCCAGCAAAGACGCTTAATACAGAAGTATTTGGCAGTGACCGTAAAATATATTTCGCTTTTACTAGAGGCATGTGCTTTAGCACTTTCTAAACACAGCACATCACAGTGAGTATAGCCTGGAGGTGTCGTTGAAGGCAAATGGTATGTGCATGGTTCCCTCACCACTTATTTCTTTTCATTCTGTTTTGTTTTGTTTTAAAATATATTTTATTGATTTTTTTTACAGAGAGGAAGGAAGAGGGATAGTTAGAAACATCGATGAGAGAGAAACATTGATCAGCTGCCTCCTGCACACCTCCTACTGGGGATGTGCCCGCAACCAAGGTACATGCCCTTGACTGGAATCGAACCTGGGACCCTTCAGTCATAGGCCGATGCTCTACCCACTGAGCCAAACCAGTTAGGGCTATTTCTTTTCATTCTGGAAGCTCATTGTCAGTAGATCCATCCAACCTTCCTAAAATGTAAAGTAAGTTCTAGGCACATTTGCAGATATTGTGACACAAGGGATAAACCTTTGACATCATTAAGCAAGTAGAAATTATGTAATACCTTTTCTACTTGAATTTAACATAAGTTATGTGCTATTACAGCTTGTATAAATTATGTTCACTTCCTTCAAAAGGTTGTGAACCAAAATCTATTATATATAAATTTGTACATAGACTAAAGAAATTCTAGCAGCCCTAGCCAGTTTGGCTCGGTAGATAGAGTGTCGGCCTGCAGACTGAAGGGTCCCAGGTTCGATTCCAGTCAAGGGCATGTACCTTGGTTGCAGGCACATCCCCAGTAGGGGGTGTGCAGGAGGCAGCTGATCGATGTTTCTCTCTCATCGATGTTTCTAACTCTCTATCCCTCTCCCTTCCTCTCTGTAAAAAAAAAAAAAATCAATAAAATATATTTTTAAAAAAAAGAAATTCTAGCAATACTTATATAGTTGAACTGAATTTCAGGTATTTTAGATAGTTGCAGAGAATGAGTTAAGAAATAGTAACATAAAAGATATTATTTTCATGATTATAATTGCTTATTCCTCAATGGTTTTTTTTCCTGAAATTATCTACTTTGACACTTCATAGTCTATATATTATGACAATTTTTGGAATACAGTTACCTGCAGTAATGGGAGGAAAGCCATTAAAATAATAATTATAGTAAATATGTAGCAATAACACACAGAGGCAGGTATTTAATATATTTGAAGATGACAAAACACTTAAATTTGTATCTAATTTTAAACTGACTTTATCTTTTAAAACTTACTTTTGCCTTCTGGAGGAAAAAATGAAGTTTTATTTTTTTTTTAAATAAAAAAAATTAAGGCAAGGTAGTATTTATTTCTTTACTTGGCAGGAGCAGTATATTATCTTTACTTGTTAGTAACTTCAGCCAAATAAGAATTTATTAGCTACCATACTGCTTGTAACGGAGCCAATAACATTTATAGATAAAACTTTATATAAATTTATGTTTCCAAAGTGTACTGTGTTTTATTTTTATATATATATTTCTTACATTGTACCTACCAGTGGTTATGGGAGGAATGCTGTTGATGATACTTATACAAGATTATTTTCTTACTTCTCCGTTTTTCATTAGGCTCCTATAGAACTATATTCCTTTTAAGATCAAATTGTCCTTCTATTTTACACATGCAAACATTTTTGGTAAAAGTGACTAGCCTCGGTCTGGACTAACCAGTGTGTGGATTTGTGTACTCACATCCTCTGGGAAGACGTCTTGGTGTTGACATTGCTCATGGAAAAGCCATCTGAAGACTTTCTGCCTTTACATTGCAGACGCTTCTCTGCCTGCAGGTTGAAAAGCACATCTGACCACTGCAGTAGACACTGTCTCGGTTACTTCACCTGGCCTTAAATACGAACTCAGCTAATAAGGTGATTAGTCCTATTTCATGACAGATACGGTGCCCTCCGGTGTCCTCGACAGCCAGGAGAAAAGATGCTAAGCCCTAGGAAAGTGCACTGCAGGGAACATAAACCTGCCTCAGGGTTTAGCCTTCCGTGTAATCCTTCTTTAGCCTCTAAGGTGCTTTGTGGGCATTCACTTAATGCTGCCCTTCGACACAAAGGGAAAATACTATACAAATGAGTAATAAGCTCTTCTTTGGTGGAAATAAAACCTATTTCATATTCCCAGCAGGTGTTAGTGGAAAAGTTCCTTTTGCAAGTAGGACAAAGAACAAAGCTGCTTTCCACAGAGCTTCAAGATTAAACAAAAGATGGCAGACTATTTAAGAAAGAATCTTCTAGCATTGACAAGTGTACTTGACTTCTCATAGGCAGTGAGAAAACCCTTCAGAGTCTGTGGGAGAGCTACAACCTACATAAAAGAGAAAACATGGAACTTTGAAAATTCAACTTGTTTTATTTACTAGAGAAATAGAGAATTTGTAGCCTTGAAAAATAACCTTTTTTTATTCCTACTAATTCACTAAGAATGGAAAGTATAAAATTTAATATAAAAAAATTAAAGTGTTACAAGTCATGCTTTAGGCTTCCTGTTTGAAGATAATTTGCTCCTTTTTTGACACACGTTTTTGTCATTGGCTATTGAGGCCATTAAAAGAAACACCAGAAAGTACTGGCTGGGAGGGAATAATGGCGGCGGAATAGACAGACGTGTTCCGAGCCTTGTCCCTGAGCAGAAAGAAAGAACAGCTGAGGGTCGCGCAAGGAGTGTTTGTTGGCTGGTTGGGAGACAGCTGAATTCCAGAAGGAGGTGGGGGACTGCTGAACGGGGTTCCCCTGACCTGGCAGCACGAACTGCGGCTGGGTCCCCTCCCGGAGCTGCGGGCTTGGACGCAGAGTCTGCGCCATCTTGATCCGGAAAGTGGAGCTTATCTGAAGCCTGAGAATCCACAACGGCGGCACCCCAGGAACAGCTGCGAGCCCCAGAACAACGCTCCCCAACTGGCGCAAGCACACGGGTTCAGAGAAGCTCTACACTCCACCACGGAAAGGTCAGATTTCGCCTGGGATAAGGTGAGGTCTCTGGTCCCGGCGGGAGAGAGGAACGCGCGTTTTGCGGGAGCTGGAGGACCAGGGAAGTCTGTGCCTAGAAAAATCCGTGGCTGTAGGGGCTGGCGTGATCTGTGACTGTGGAAAGGGGTCCTCAGAGCTGCTAAGAGAAGGGCACTCTAAAAAGCAACCCATTTTGATCTGAAGTGCAGGGACACCCTAAGAATTTCAGGCAGTCCAGACTTACGTGCAGCCCGTGCGCTCCCTGGGTGCCTGGGCTTACTCGCAGTCCCGGAATTCGCACACTTGGGCTTTTTCCTCTTCAAATCCTTGCATCTGATTACTAAGCCCAATACATAGGATCACCCAGTTGGGGACACCCTGGGAGACTGCAGGGGAAGGTTGTTTTTCTGGAACCTGGGGATCGGAGCGGGGAGTGACCATCAGAGAGCCAGCTCTGAGGCAGCCCATTCCCACAGGCCTGTGGCGAGTGCCACAGGGAAAGAAGGCTCTAACACTGCCTAGAGAGGCCATAGATAGACCCGGAAGTCAATCCAGAAACACTGCCACCCAGGGGCTGAATCACAAATTGACTCTTGTGTAATCAAAAATAAAGGAATACGAGAAATTAAGACACACCGCCTGCTTAAAATCAGGACTGGCTTACAACACCGAAGAGCAGTGGATCGCAGGGAACTGCAATACTGTCTGGACTGAGAAACAGGCGTGCCAAACAGAAAAACAGAGGAAGTGAATGACCTTCACTACTCCACATTTTATTTTTACCTTTTATTTTTTTTATTTTTTTATTTTTTTAAAATTTTCATTTTTTGCATCTTTTAATCAAGAAACTTTTTTTTCTTTTTTCATCACTTGATTTTACCTTTTTAATGATTACATTTTTATTTTCAATCCGTATTATTACTACTGCTATTTTATCTTTTTTTTTTTTTTTTAAGTGTCATTTTATTTTCTCTTCATTTTATTTTGGGATTAGGGTTCTACATTCTATTTTTTATCTTTCCTTTAGCATCGTTTTACTCTATCTCAACTCTACCTTTAGGCCATCACTCTCTTCCTAACCTCCCCCTTTTCAGTGTCCTGTTTGTCTTACCCTTTTACTGCTTTAGATTTTCCCTATTCTTTCTGTTTACCCCTTGTTAAAATTTCACCCTACTTACATATCTAATCTCCAATCCCCTGCTCCAAGTCCACATACACCTTTCCCTTCGCTGTCTGAGTTATCCATAAACTTGTCCTTATCTCTGTCCTTTTGTTGTTGTTTGCTTGAATGTAGATTATATCCAATTTTTATGCTTTTTTTGTGAGATTGTTTTGCTTATTCTTCTTTTATTTATTTTTTTGTTTGTTTTGTGCTTCAGCTTTCCCTTGCCTCACTCCATATTAGTTGGTGTTGTAGTTTGTACTAATCCCCAGGCACTTGTTGCTGGCATTTGCTGGGATTAGTGATTGTTCTATTGGAGTTTTATCCCCAATATATATAGTCTGTTCCCCTTTCTCTCTTAGTCAATTTCTTGTCTCTCTTACTTTTTTTTTTTTCTCTTTACTTTCCCTTTTCCCAATTTCATTTTCACACTCCTTTTTTCTTTTTTTTTTTCTTTCTTTCTTTTTTCCTCTTCTTCTTTCTCTTCTATCACCTAATTTGCCTTTCTCTGGTGGTCACCTTTATTGGAGGTTATTAATATCGTGAATACATTCCTGTTCAGTGCCTTGTGAGTTGTACCTGGTAGTGCTGTATTTTGTGCCTTTAAATCAACCCAGGAGAGAGAGAACTACATAACCAGACACCCAGAGAAGAGAGACCATGGGGAGACAAAGAAGCAGCCCGCATATGAAAGAAAAGCAGGCATCACCAGAAAAGGAAGTAAACGAAATGGAGGCAAGCAACCTTCCAGAAAAAGAATTCAGAGAAATGGTCATAAGGTGGCTGAAAAGAATGGAAGACAAATTCGACAATATGAGCAAGAACCAAGAGGAAATGAAGAAGAACCAAGAAGAAATGAAAAATGACATCGCTGCTGTAAAGAACTCAATAGAAAGCATCAAGAGTAGACTAGAAGAAGCAGAGGACCGCATCAGTGAGCTAGAAGACAAGATGGAAAAAAATACCCAAGAAAAGCAACTTCTAGAAAAAAAAATTAAAAGGCAGGAGGAGAGTCTAAGGGAACTTTGGGACAACACGAAACAAAACAACATCCGCATAATAGGGGTTCCAGAAGGAAAGGAAGCTGAGCAAGGAGTAGAAAACCTCTTTGAAGAAATAATGACAGAAAATTTCCCAGATATAGGGAAGAAAAAACCCACACAAATCCAAGAAGCTCACAGAGTCCCAAGCAAAATGAACCCCAAAAGACCGACGCCAAGGCACATTATAATTAAATTGGCAAACACCAACGACAAAGTAAGAATCTTAAAAGCAGCAAGAGAGAGACAGAAAGTTACATACAAAGGAACCCCCATCAGACTAGCAACTGATTTCTCAACAGAAACTCATCAGGCCAGAAGGGAATGGAATGAAATATACAAAGTCATGCAAAGGAAGGGGCTGAATCCAAGAATACTGTACCCAGCAAGGCTGTCAATCAAAATTGAAGGTGAAATCAGGAGCTTCACAGACAAAAAAGGACTAAGGGAATTTATTACCACCAAACCAGCAATGCAAGAAATGCTAAAGGGTCTACTGTAAAAAAAGAAAAAAAAAAGAAAGAAAGAAAGAAAGAAACAGGAAGCGAAGAAGTAACACAGGGGTAAAGAATAGGAATGGCGACAAATAAGTACCTATCAATAATAACTTTAAATGTAAATGGATTAAATGCCCCAATCAAAAGACATAGGGTAACAGATTGGATAAGAAAACACGACCCATATATCTGCTGTCTACAAGAAACCCACCTCAGAAAAAAAGACGCACACAGACTGAGGGTGAAGGGATGGAAAAAGGTTTTCCAGGCAAATGGAACTGAAAAAAAAGCTGGGGTAGCAATACTTATTTCTGACAAATTAGATCTCAAACTGAAGGACATAACAAGAGATAAGGAAGGCCATTTCATAATACTAAAGGGAGCAATCCAACAAGAAGAAATAACTCTGGTAAACATATATGCACCCAATACAGGAGCACCCAAATACATAAAAAAACTCCTGGAAGATATCAAGGGAGACATTGACAGCAATACAATCATAGTAGGAGACTTTAATACCCCACTATCACCATTGGACAAATCCTCTAAACAAAACATCAGCAAAGAAACATCAATCCTAAATGACTCACTAGACCAGATGGAATTAATTGACATCTTCAGAACATTTCACCCCAAAGCCACAGAATATACATTCTTCTCAAGCGCACATGGGTCATTTTCAAAGATAGACCATATGTTGGGACATAGGCAAAGTCTCTTCAAATTCAAGAAGATAGAAATCATATCAAGCATCTTCTCAGACCACAGTGGCATAAAACTGGAAATCAACTACAATAAAAACAACCCAAAGAAATCAAACACATGGAGACTAAACAGCATGCTATTAAACCATGACTGGGTTACCAGAGAGATCAAAGAAGAAATAAAAAACATCATGACAACAAATGACAATGAAAACACTACAATCCAAAATCTATGGGACACAGCGAAAGCAGTCTTGAGAGGGAAGTTCATAGCTCTACAAGCCTACTGCAAAAAACAAGAAACAGGGGTAATAAATTACCTAACCCAACAACTCAAAGAGTTAGAAAAAGAGCAACAAGAAAAGCCCAGTGTAAGCAGAAGGAAGGAAATAATAAAGATCAGAGCACAGATAAACGACATAGAGACCAAAGAAACAATACAAAAGATCAACAAAACCAAGAGCTGGTTCTTTGAAAGGATAAACAAGATTGATGAACCTCTAGCCAGGCTCACCAAGAAGCAAAGAGAGAGGACCCAAATAAACAAGATCAGAAATGAAAGAGGTGAAATAACAACAGATCCCGCCGAAATACAAAGGATTGTTAAAAAATACTACGAACAACTCTATTCCAACAAACTGGACAACCTGGAGGAAATGGACATATTCCTAGAAAAATATAACCTTCCAAAACTCAATCAGGAAGAATCTAAACAGCTCAACATGCCAGTAACTATGGAAGAAATTGAAGCAGTCATCAAAGAGCTTCCGGCAAACAAAAGCCCGGGGCCAGACGGCTTCACAGGAGAGTTCTACCAAACATTCAAGGAAGAACTAAAATCTATCCTCCTCAGACTATTCCAAAAAATTCAAGAGGAAGGAACACTTCCAAGCTCCTTCTATGAAGCCAGCATCACCCTAATACCAAAACCAGATAAAGACAACACAATGAAAGAGAATTATAGGCCAATATCCCTCATGAATGTAGATGCCAAAATCCTCAACAAAATTCTAGCAAATAGGATCCAGCAGTACATCAGAAAGATCATACACCATGACCAAGTAGGGTTTATCCCAGGAATGCAAGGATGGTTCAATATCCGCAAATCAATAAATGTGATACATCACATAAACAAATTGAGAGATAAAAATCACATAGTCATATCAATTGATGCAGAAAAAGCATTTGACAAAATCCAACACCCTTTCTTGATAAAAACTCTCAACAAGGTGGGAATAGAAGGATCATACCTCAACATCATAAAAGCTATATATGATAAACCCACAGCTAACATCATACTCAATGGGCAAAAACTAAAACCATTTCCCCTAAGAACAGGAACAAGACAGGGATGCCCACTCTCACCACTCCTGTTTGACATAGTACTGGAAGTATTAGCCACTGCAATTAGACAAGAAGAAGAAATAAAAGGCATCCAAATTGGAAAAGAAGAAGTAAAGCTGTCCTTATTTGCAGATGACATGATATTGTACATAAAAAACCCGAAAGACTCCATCAAAAAACTAACAGACTTAATAAATGAATTCGGCAATGTAGCAGGATACAAAATTAACACCAAGAAATCTATGGCATTTCTATACACCAACAATGAACTTACAGAAAGAGAGACTAAAAAAGCAATCCCATTTTCCATCGCACCAAAAAAATTAAGATACTTAGGAATAAACCTAACCAAGGAGGTAAAAGACCTATATGCGGAAAACTACAGGACACTGAAAAAAGAGATAGAGGAAGATGTAAACAGATGGAAGAACATACCATGTTCATGGATTGGTAGAATCAACATCATTAAAATGTCCATACTACCCAAAGCAATCTATAGATTCAATGCACTCCCCATTAAAATACCAACGGCGTATTTCACAGACCTAGAAAGAACTCTCCAAAAATTCATCTGGAATAAAAAAAGACCCCGAATAGCCACAGCAATCCTGAGAAAGAAGAATAAAGTAGGAGGGATCTCAATACCAGATTTCAAGCTGTATTACAAAGCCACTGTCATCAAAACAGCCTGGTACTGGCACAAGAACAGACATATAGATCAATGGAACAGAATAGAGAATCCAGATATCGACCCAAACCAATATGCGCATTTAATATTTGACAAAGGAGGCATGAGCATACAATGGAGTCAAGCCAGTCTCTTTAATAAATGGTGTTGGGAAAATTGGACAGATACATGCAAAAAAAATGAAACTAGATCACCAACTTACACCATACACAAAAATAAACTCAAAATGGGTACAGGACTTAAATATAAGACGGGAAACCATAAAAATACTAGAGGAATCCACAGGCAGCAAAATCTCAGACATATGCCAAAAGAACTTTTTCAGTGATACTGCCCCTAGGGCAATGGAAGCCAAACAGAAAATAAACAAATGGGACTACATCAAAATAAAAAGCTTTTGCACAGCAAAAGAAACCATCAACAAAACAACAAGAAACCCCACTGTATGGGAGAACATATTTGCAAATGGTATCACTGATAAAGGCTTAATTTCCAACATCTACAGGCAGCTTATACAACTTAATAAAAGGAAGATAAATGATCCAATAAAAAAATAGGCAACGGACCTAAATAGAAGCTTTTCGAAAGAAGACAGAAGGAAGGCCAAGAGACACATGAAAACATGCTCAAAGTCACTAATTATCCGAGAGATGCAAATCAAAACAACAATGCGATACCATCTCACACCTGTCAGAATGGCTATCATCAACAAATCAACAAACGACAAGTGTTGGCGAGGATGCGGAGAAAAAGGAACCCTCGTGCACTGCTGGTGGGAATGCAGACTGGTGCAGCCACTGTGGAGAACAGTATGGAGTTTCCTCAAAAAACTGAAAATGGAACTCCCATTTGACCCAGTAATCCCACTCCTAGGAATATATCCTAAGAAACCAGAAACACCAATCAGAAAGGATATATGCACCCCTATGTTCATAGCAGCACAATTTACAATAGCTAAGATTTGGAAACAGCCTAGGTGCCCATCAGCAGATGACTGGATCAGAAAACTATGGTACATCTACACAATGGAATACTATGCTGCCGTAAAAAAGAAGGAATTACTACCATTTGTAGGCACTTGGATGGAATTAGAGAACATTATGCTAAGTGAAATAAGCCAGTCAATGAAAGAAAAATACCACATGATCCCACTCATTTGGGGATAATGAAAAACATTATAAACTGATGAACAAAAAGATAGTTACAGAGGCAGTAAAACATCAAACAGACTGTCAAATTACAGTGGTAAGGTTAGGGAGAGGTGGGGGAAATAAGAGATCAACTGAAGGACTTATATGCATGTATATAAGAGTAAACAACGGATGCAAAACATTGGGGGGTGAGGGCATGTATGGGAGTGGGTTGGGGGTGGGGGGCAATGGTAAGATATGTACACATATAATACCTTAATAAAAATTTGAAAAAATAAAAAAAAAAAAAGAAAGTACTGGCTGATGTCACCCTAGGGTTACTGTTCATAACACAGCTCACAACAGCAGGGACTTCAGTGACCAACAGACCCAGTCAAGTCCCAGGCCCACCATTTCTGAGCTGCACGGCCTGGCCAACTTGTTGAACTTCCCTGAGCCACCTTTTCCTCACCCCAGAAGAGCCTCAGAGAGTGTTTTTGAGATGTGAAGGCAACAATGAGACAAGTACTTGTATAGTCCCCACTAAGTGTTAGCTATGATGTTAGGTAACAACATTACATGGAGTCCTCGGTTGAGGATCCATGGGAGAAATTTTTCTCAGCCTGCAGGACTAGGCATAATTGGGCATTTTCCGGAGAAATCAGGCCAAATCTCAGGAATTACGTAACCAGTGAATTTTTCTTTCCGTTGGCTAGCAGTAAGCTCCACTTGTCTTTAGGCATGCATTTTAAAACCAGAAACTATCTATGGCTTCAGCGTGTTTTTTCTAACATTAGTGTCCCTTTGTCTTAATTTCTTTATTGAACTGTGTTTCTCATGGTATTATATGTATATTTTGATGTTTCTGCTAATCTATAATAATAAAAGATTAATATGCGAATTAGACCGAAAGACCTTCCTGACGACCACACTATGACACCTACTGGCGCCAGGCCAGGCCAGCCAAGGTGGGTGCGATGCGATTGGTTGGGGGCTCAGCCATCACTCCATGATCGCCCCCTCAGAGGGAGGCCCAGGCCACCGACCAGTGGGCTGTGGGGGTGGGCGGGGCCTCCCTCTGCGAGGGAAGCCCAGGTCCCAGGTGCCAGAGGGAAGCCAGTGCCGGCAGCTGGGGGAAGGAAGGCCTACTCTTGCACAAATTTTGTGCATTGGGCCTCTAGTGAATAATAAACGAATAGAGATTTCATCACTCTGATAGTACCCAAATTAGAAGAGCTTGTGTCTGAGAGGCTTGTTGATACATTGCTCAATGGGAACTTGTAAATGCATTGTTTTTATACAAGCAACATCCTAAAGTGTAATTAGATTCCTGGCAACCCATATGAACCTATCTAGCGGTGTAACAGCAGTCCTCATTTCAATGTGAATCTACCATTTATAATTCTGTTCTGGAAATGTGCTCAGCGTGCCAGTGGGTTCATGAATGACAAGGTTTCTCCCGATTCAACACTGGATGAGTTTCCAGACCCCCACTTGTAGTTGTTACTTCTCCTTACTCCCCTATACCAGCTCCTGCTATGAGGTTGGGGCTGAGACTATGGGAGGGAAGGAAGAAAGGAAGGAAGGAAGGAAGGAAGGAAGGAAGGAAGGAAGGAAGGAAGGAAGGAAGGAAGGAAGGAAGGAGGGAGGGAGGGAGGGAGGGAGGGAGGGAGGGAGGGAGGGAGGGAGGGAGGGAGGGAGGGAGGGAGGAAGGAAGGAAGGAAGGAAGGAAGGAAGGAAGGAAGGAAGGAAGGAAGGAAGGAAGGTCAAGAGCCTTGGCATGGAGGGAGTAAGAGAAATAGTGGGCTTCTGGAGAGTCTGGGCTCTGATTGGAAGATGGAGAGAAGACATAGAAGCTTCTGGTATCCAGTTAATACATACCAGTCTGGCTGTGCTGACTGTTAAAATATTGAAATTCTCCCCTAGTGGTTGGAAAGTAGTCACTGCCCTGAGCACCAAAGTGCTCTCCTGAGCGGTTGCTCCTCTTCTCCCCTGAGACACCCACACACAGTACAGCATCTGAAGGGTAGTTCCTAACACAGCATGGGCCTGCAGCTTCCTGCTCTAGCACCTCAACTGCAGTCCAATCGGATTGGTCTATATTGGGGGTGACTGTTGCTGAATGAGAGCGAAAGATCACAGTGCCAAAGACTGGGTTCTCTGACAGTGTGATGCCGGAGGAGGGGGAATGGCGGGCTCAGAGGGCCCTGGCTATTTTGAGAATGGTTGGAAGAAGCTCCACAGGAAGAGAGGAGCAGATGAGGATGAGAGGCTAGCAGTGGCCTTGGGGGTGGTTTGTTGTAAGTTTGTACCCTACACTCAGTCAAAGAAAAGCCTTTTTATTTTCCTGCATCTGATCTAGTCTCCTCCCAACGTCCTACTCTCTGGATAAGATGTGAGAAACTATGCTTAGTGCAATCTGGTAAATTAAACATACCCAGTAATATAAAGAATCAGTGTTTTTCAGGTAACACAAGATTAAATTATCTCCCTTGGACTTCTTCTCCATTTCCTTTTCTTCATTGAGCTGACACCTGGTTTGAGGGGTGGACAGCGTGCAGTGCCTTTGCAGTGAAGGAGTAGGGAGGGGATCTCAGAGAGAGTTGAGGGACCATATTCTTCCCTTCTGCTCTCCTGGTGCTCCCTCAGGCTCAGGGCCCTGCTGGCTTCCCAGTGCAGCATCACTGCACAGTCTGCAAATGCATTACTGCCTGCTGCCTCAGCATCTGACACTGCGGATTGGCCATTCATCTCCAGTAGCCCCTGACCACAGAGTTATTTTTGCATAGCACTGGAGACCAGCTCTAACAAGCTTCCCAGACTGAGTCTCTACTACTCCTTTATCACCCAAGGGGACGCAGGCACTTGGAGGGCCTTCCATTCATGCCACTCAGGGTCACTCAGAGAAGCTAATTCAGGCTCTCTCTGCCTGGCCTCTTGGCAATCCTGGATTGCTCCAGGGCACCTAGCTGAGAAGTGTTCCTCTAGGAAACCACATGAGACGTGTAGCAAAAGTACTCTGTGCTCACCTAACACAGCACTCCTCTCCTGGACTCCAGAATGCCCAGTGCATCTGGAATCAAGGGTAGGTCACCTTCTTCCTGACTTCCTGGGACTTTCCTGATATACAACTGTGAGAAGCCCTCTAGTCCCAGCCCTTGATATGCTAACCAATGGGGATGATCTGGAATTAAGTTATCCATTTTTTCTGTACAAAGCCTAGTTTTAAGTACAAATGTCTCAACTAAGTAAATGAAAAAAGAAAGTGTGGGACTCAAAGCCAGTCTACCCCAGCCTCTTTGTTGATGAAAGTTCTCACCCCCTCCCTTCCTGTGGCAATAAACCTCATGGCCCCACCTCTGAGCCATCTTAAGAAGTGGCTTCTGCCTTTGTAGCTTCACATCTTTGTATCATCCCCATCTATTTAAATAACATAGAGTTATCTTCAAATTCTGTTCTTGCTAAGTCTTACTGACTTAACATCAATGACTTTTCTGGGTGCAGTGAGGATACACTGAAAAATAAAAATTGTTTTTGAACTATTTTAAATCATCATTTGTTTTGATGCTGACACATTTCTGATCCACCAAGCCCTTGAAATTATTTTCTCCTGTAGTGTTGACAGCTCTATTTCTGGAAATTAATCATGTAAGTATAGAAATGGAGTGTAATAGGATTTATTCCAAGAACACTTTTTTTTTTCATGTAACAAGACTTCCAAAGGAAGAATAGGAAATATCCCTTCTTTATCTGTTCTCCCTTTCTTTGTCCAAAATACAGATGCCCCGGTGCGCCTGGAATCAAAGGGTAGGTCACCTTCCTCCTGACTCTGGGACTTTCCTGATGTACAACTGTAAGCATGATTTAAGAAAACTAAAAAATTGTGATTTCTAGCTTAATGATATTGTGATTCATTTGTTAAAAATATGGTGGCAGCATTAAATACATTCTTCTGAAATTGTTAGATCCTATTTTATAATGCTTCTAACAATTATCAAGCCTTGTACAAGGGAAAATATTTACTATAACATACATTACATCAATTTGCACATATTCATATCTATGAAGTATATTACTGTATTGTTATGAAGGCAATGCCATTGAATCAGTGAACTTTGATTCATCTCTTGCTCAGGCAGGATGGGTTAAAAATAGGTTTACAGTTGTGAGTACATGAAACACAGTTTATTCTTGTTTTATTATTTATTAATTATTGCATTATTTTCCATACAAACAACTATAAGCCTACGTTTGCCCTACCCTGTATATATTGCACAAGTGGACAACAGTTTGGAAATAGTAAGATAAGAAAGACAATCAAAAAAGGTTTTTGTTTCTTTAGATACTAGTTTTAACAGTTATTTTTCTTAATTTCCTTAATTTTAAAAGTCTCACTTTCCTTAATATCTCCATTAAAATAAAAGATTACTTATTAACTTGTTTTATAACTTAAAATCTTACTAAGATTTAGAAAGCCATGAACCTTGAAAAAAATAATACTAAAAGATTATATCCCGCATAGCAAAGTGCTTTTAAAATATCATTTGATTTTAATGGCCATAAAATGCTGAGCACCATGAGAACTATATGCCAAAGACACGGTTCTTGCTTACAATTTATCAAAAAATGTTTTGCAAATGACTTTTGTTTCTTCTACATGACTCCCCTGATCCTCTCTCTTCACCACTGATATAGCGTAAGTAACCAAGCAGGAAAAATAATTGACAAGATATAGAAAAGAAAGTAGACTAGGCAACATGAAGAAATGCCATTTTATCTTCAAACAGGAAAATCAATTCAAACAATTGCACTTGGAAATTGCTTATTGATGGTGGTTTTTGTGTTGTTGTTGTTTTTTGGTTTGGGTTGTTTTTTTTTTGGGGGGGGGGGGTGGTGGTGGAACCAAGATCACAGTATAAAAACTCTTCCAGGGACTTGAATCTAGACTACTTGGCCAACCACAAAAACTTCTAAAATTGTACACATTTTTGTTATGTGGGTATTAATTGTAATGGAATTTGATTTTTTCAAATTATTTGTATATCTCCAAATAATAGAAAGACTCCCAACAAAGGATGGATCTTGGAAAATGGGAGCTACAGTTACCATGCTCTTGTGGTAAAATGTTGAGCTGTTCTGCCGAGTGTCATGATGATTCATGGGTAACATTTTTTCTGCCATTAGAACACTTGCAAAAGTAAGCTAGAATTACCTCAGTTGACTGCTATTAGCCAAAGCTCCAGGACCTGGTGCCAAAAATAAGTTCTTGTAATGATAGATTTCAACAGTTGTACAAAGCAGACTTTTAAAGATTGGTTTCAGGAAACTAAATATTACTTGCTGTGACAAAGGGTCTATCATTAATAGATATTTAGCCCTGACCAGTTAAAATGAACAGAATTCCTTTGAACAGTGTAACAATGTTTACAGAAGTAGCATAATCATGCTAATGATATATTTTTTTTCTTTACTTAAAGTCTTCTTTTTGGTAAAGAACCTCTGCGGTTTTATAAACATTACCTCACCCATACCTAAAACACCTACTTTTTTTTAGAAGGCAGTAATAGCATTTGATCAAGTCCTCAAAAGGTTCAATAACTGCATTTCACACGTTGTGGATCATGAAGTCAGAAAGGAGTGGCCTCAGGTTTCCTCACCCCCAGTGTAGTGCTCTGATTCCTGGTGTGAGCAGTATCCTGTTTCAAAGCAACCTCAAGTGTCAACATTTTATACATAAAAAATGAGTCACTTTTATGAGTACCACATGGCATGAAATATCTTTTTTCAACTATTATAAAATACACATAACATAAAATTTACCATCTTAACCATTTATAAGTGTGCAGTTTGTGTAACCAATCTCCAGAACTTTTTTCATCTTGCAAAACTAAAGTTCTACACCCATTAAATAACTCTCCATTCTCCAACTCCTGGCAACCACATTCTTCTTTCTGGTTCCATGATTTTGACTATTCTGTGTAACTCATGTAAGTGGAATTACAGAGTATTTATTCTTTTGGGACTGGTTTATTTCACCTACCATAATGTCCTCGAGCTTCATCCATGTAGCGTGTGTCAAAATTTCCTCCCTTTATAAGGCTGAATAAAATTCCATTTTATGTACACACCACCTTTTGTTTATTCATTCACTCATTAATAGACATTTGGGTGGCTTCTGTCTCCTAGCTATTGTGAATAAAGCAGCTGTGAAAATATCTCTTTAAGACCCTGCTTTTAATTCTTTTAGGTGTATATCTGGAAGTGGAATTTCTGGATCATACGGTAATTCTATTTTGTTGTTGTTGTTAATCCTCACTCAAAGATATTTTTCCCATTGATTTTTAAAGAAGGTGGAAAGGAGGTAGGGAGGGGAGAGAGACAACATCGATTGGTTGCCTCCCACATGAGGCCTAAGTTAGGAATTGAGCCTGCAACCCAGGTATTGTGCCCTTGACCAGAATTGAACCTGAGACTCTTCAGTCCAAGGCCAACGCTCTAACCACTGAGAACACCAGCCAGGGCTGGTAATTCTATTTTTAATATTTTGAGGGGCTGCCATACTGTTTTCCACAGCAGTTGCACCATTTTAGATTCCTATCAGCAGTGCACAAGGGTTCCAATTTCTCCACATCCTCGCCAACACTTGTTATTTTCTGGGTTTGTTGTTTTGTTGCTATTTTTTTATAATGGTGATCCTATTGGACATGAGGTGGTTTTGATTTGCATTTCCCTCCTAATGATTACTGAAGTGGAGCATCTTTTCATGTGATTGATCATTGACTCTTAGTTTATCTCTTTTGGAGAAATGTCTATTCAAGTCCTTTGCTCATTTTTTAATTAGATTGCTTGTTTGTTTGTTTTTTTGTTTTTGTTAAGTTGTAGTTCTTTATATATTCTGGATATTAACCAGGTATATAATTTACAAGTATTTTTCCCCCTAGAGAATGATATCAGTTATATGTAGAATCTTAAAGAAGTCAAGCTCATAGAAATAGGTAGAAAAGTGATTACCAGGGGCTGGGAATAGGGGAAATAGAGAGAAGTTGGTACAATGGTACAAACCTTAATCTATGAGATGAATAAGGTTTGAGGATATAATATAAAGCATGGTGACTATAGCTGATTATGCTCTGTTGTATAATTGAAATTTCCTAAGAGAGTAGAACTTAAATATTTTTACCAAACAAACAAAAGACAAATATTGCAACAGCATGGGTGGTCCTAGAGAGTATTTTGCTGAGTGAAATAAGTCAGTCAGAGAAAAACAAGTATCATATGATTTCACTTATATGTGGAATCTAATGAACAAAATAAAGAAACAAAATAGAAACAGACTCATATACAGAAAACAGACTGGCAGCTGTTACAGGGAAGGGAGGTTGGGGGGCTGGATGAAAAGGTGAAGGGATTAAGAAAAAACACACCCTCACAGACACATGCTGGGACTGACCAGCAGACCCTGAGCGATGGATGAATGGATTACTCTGACACGTTTGCTGTGAAAGAGAGGGCTAAGGGACTGCCTGGCTAAAGGAACCAGACAGCCTCGATTGCCTGCCTCATTAGGCTAAATTGTAGCAGCAGTTTGAAATAAAGTTTATCTTTAAGATACAATCAGTAGGGTAAGTAATATTGGGAGGACACATGTGTTCTTAATGTCCTTTAAGCAAGGACACCCAAAGAGTAAGTATAAGGATTCCAATAAATACCCAAGGGTCTGCACGTGCACAGACTTGTCTGGAAAGGTCAAGGAATAATTAGGGCACCGCCTTTGGCACTCCCCTAAGTCAGAATTCCGATAAACAGGGCAGGCGGCCTTCTGCACGTTTCCCTTTTCTCTGAATGTCCTCCTTACAAACGTTCCAACCAAGTCTTGTGTGCTCCCCAACAGACACAGACAACAGTTTGGTGAATACAAGAGGGAAAGGAGGTGTGGGAGGTAGTGGAGAGTAAAGGGGGGAAAATGGTGATGGAGGGAAACTTGATTTGGGGAGGTGAACACACAATACAATATATAAGTGATGTATTATAGAATTGTGCACCTGAAAACTATATATTGTATTAACCAATGTCACACCAATTGATTTAATAAAAAATTAAAACAAGGACAACAAAAAAAGGCAAATATTTGAGATGAGGGATATGTTAATTAAGTTGATGGGAGAATACTTTCACTATATATATATATATATATATATATATATATATATATCATATAATCATGTTGTACACTTTAAATACCTTATAACATTGTTAATTATACCTCAATAAAGCTAAAGGATTTCTAAATACTGGAAAAAATGATTTCCTCAATTATTTTGTGGTATGCTCTAAGCAACAGTCCTTAGAGACATGACACAGTTTTAAAGTTTTCATCAAGATTCTTAACATTTTCTCTGTCACCTTCTTAAGTCTACAGTCAACAAAACAATCAATCAAGCTGTGATGTGTAGCATTTTCTGATTTCTGTAGTGTTCATACTCCCTCCTCGGCTGATTTTAAGCGGCACAACATTCTGCATCATTTCTACCATTCTGGTAAGTACTGGTAAATAACCTCAAAAGCATAGAAATAGTGAAATGTGGTAAAATAATTAGGAAGTGATGAGTTTTGAGTATGTACTACCTTCATTTTAATAGAATTTATTTCATTCTGCCTATATAGCTTGATTTTTAATAATGGCTGTGTTTACCAACCAACTAACAAAATTCCTGAAAATGTAATAATCACCTCTTGTAAGTGAGTACAAACTGGCCTCAGCACGTTACTGCTCAGACCACTTCTGCCCTCAGCCATCCACATTCCTTCCATTCCCCAACAATGTCAGCATTTGGCTTGGGTTTCTAAAATAGTGTACAACTTTAAAATCTTCCTTTAAAATCTTTCGGGTAAGTCTTAACTCATTGGTATTCACAGTCCTTCTAAATCTGGCCCCTGCACACCTAGTCACGGTGTTTCCACACCTCATTAATGTGAACCTTGTTGCACTTCCAGTGCAGCCAGGTGCCTCCCTGCCCTGCTCTTCACTCAGACCTTGCACATTCTTGACTCTGGGCCCAGCATCCTCTCTGTTTCTCTGGGAAGCCTTCCCCCTTTCTCACCCAAGTTCAACCCTTCCTTCAGGGCCCGCTCCAATTCCACTGACTCTACTAAACCTTCTCTTGGCACCTCAGCAATTTCTCTTAGCACTTTATTACGCTTACAGCTTCTACCATAAGATCCACCCCTTAATGAAGTATTACATTGTACTGATCGTTAATTGTTGTTACATCTTGTTCTTAGTTTCTCAAGTAGGATGCTGGAAATGTATAATATCTCCAATTAGAATGCAAGGAAAAGACTCATGTTTATTTATACTTTTTGAGCATCCTCCCTATGCATATTCATACATTCAAAAATATTTACTGAGCACCTAGTATATATCAGGAGCTGTGCTAAGCATTAGGGATAAATCTGTGAAAGTCTTTGTAAAGGAATAAGACACAAGTTTATCTTTGCCTGCCTCAACGACAAGGAACACACCAGGCATTCAATATAATTAATTACATTAAGTTTGGGGATGAAGTATATAAACAGAACCACTAAACTTCAGAGGCAAGCAGGGATCCTAGGCCAGGGATTCTCGGTGGGGACAATGGTTCCTCCTTGGGGACATTTTGGGACCCTGTGGAGGGTTTTGGTTGTTTGCCTGTTATTTATTTATTTATTTATTTATTTATTTATTTATTTTAATACATATATTTTTAAAAACATATTTCTTCATTGATTTCAGAGAGGAAGGGAGAAAGAGAGAGAGATAGAAACATCAATGATGAGAGAGAATCACTGATCGGCTGCTTCTTTCATGCCCCCTACTGGGAATCGAGCCCGCAAGCCGGGCATGTGCCCTGATCAGGAATCGAACTGTGACCTCCTGGTTGACACTCAACCACTGAGCCACGCCAGTTGGGCTATTTGCCTGTTTAGATGCTGTTAGGAGATTTTGCATGGTTACAGGGATAGGGGACATCCTGCAATGTATGGACAGTCCTTCTCAACAAAGAAGTGCATTGCCTCACATACAATTTTAAAGTATTTTGTTGGGAATTTATGAAGACAAATTATAATGGGTAGAGTTTAAAGCTGAACTTTACAAAGCGTTCTCTTGCATGGCTGTTGACATACACTGAATTTTTCAGTTATTCAACTATGATATAAGTTGAAGGAAAATGTCTTCCTGGTGTGCCAGCTTTATTAAGTGCTTGTTCATCATAACAAAAGTGATCACATCATAGATGGCAAAGCCATTCACAGTATTTGAGTCACCAAATCAACACATTGTATTTTTCTGCATTCTTAGTCATTATCTACATGTATTTATTTATCTATCTATATAAAACCTCACAATATGTATGATATACTAATTTAGTCCTGATTTCAAAATGTCAAATAGTTTTAAAGTAAAAAAAGACCATTGGAAATAAATAACAACACATTATTATATTAAATACCCTTTAAATATTTTGATACATAATAAATGAAATATCAAATACAGTAATATAAACACATAAAAATTAGGTAAGATATTTTCAATGTAGTGGGTACAAGCAGCTGACTTTTCATATGTCTCAGTGTAGCTGTGCTGGAGTATTTACATGTTAAAATACATATGACCTATTAGATTACTTTACCTGCTTTTCTCTTTTATATTCCAGTTAGGGCATGATATTGATTTTCTGGAAGTGTGTAGGCAGGTTGTATTATCTATGAATTCCACTTCAGGATATTAAGGGCATGTTTCAAAATGTTTGTTGTAAGAAGGGGCTTTGGGTCTAATGAGAATGACCATCGCTCTGCAGGACCAAGGAAACCTGAAATCACGAGGGTTTCTATGTCTGCTACGACCTTGTTTCATTGCTCACCCTCCTGCCCTCCTTGAGAGCATTGGTTCCCCTGGGACAGGGACCGTGTTCTTTTGAATCTCAGGGCGCTGGTACTCTGAGTAACTCATGATGACATGGATGCTAAAATAATGGAGACTGCAAAAGTGCAATAGGATATTGGGCAAACAAAGGGAGAGCTTGCCTTCCGTGTCACTCACAACTCATAAGGGTGGTATGTGGAAAAGAAACAAGGTCTTCGGTGGTAGGAGCTGTCCTAATTACTGGAGTTCAGACCCCAGGGGAATTAAGCTAAATTTTAGTGTCTCCTGTCCTTTCCCCCTCATGTCAAAGTTATGTTTCCTAGAGCAGAATGGAGGTTTTAACACTCATCAGCGAAAGATGGGTTCTAAATACCTTGTTGTTTTGAGTCAAGCTTTAGGAAACCAGGAAAGGCAAAATGCTTGAAAATGTATCTGGGACACTTTGAAAGAAAAACAGCCTGGCAATTATTACTCAGCGAGCACACCCCACCTCAGCCTCCCTGTCCCCTCAATCCCCACCCCCCAACAACACGCACAAACACTGAAACACATCAGTCACCACTTTACATGTTTTGTTTTCATTTCTTTGTAGTGTCATCCTCTTGGGTCAAAACTGCAGCTGAGCCCAGCTGGCGTAGCTCAGTGGTAGAGTGTCAACCTATGAACTAGGTGGTCATGGTTCAATTCCCAGTCAGCTGGCTGAGTCGTGGGCTCGATCCTCAGTTTGGGGCATGCAGAAGGCAGCTAATCAATGATTCTCTCTCATCATTGATGTTTCTATCTCTCCTCTGCCTTCCTCTCTGAAATCAATTATATATATATTATGATCTCTGAACACATAATAATCTGGCCACTCAGTGTGTGTATATATATATATATATATTAGAGGCCCGGTGCATGAATTTGTGCATGGGTGGGGTCCAACCAGCCTGGCCAGGGACATGGGCAGTTGGCCGGCCTGCCTGCTGGTTGGACTCCTGGTTGAGGGGACAGTTTGCATATTAGCCTTTTATTATATAGGATATACACTGACTGAGTGGCCAGATTATTATGCATTCAGAGATCATAATAATCTGGCCACTCAGTGTATATTTTTACATATATATATATATATATATATATACACACTAAAACTGCAGCTGAGATTCACAAAAGGTTGATAACTAAGTATCCCCACTATTAGCTAACCTACCTAAATGAATTCATCCTTGACGTAACAGGGACAAACCCTGATCAAAGATTTATGCTTAGTGCCACACCCTGGGGCTATAAACCTGGGCTCCCTCAACTGGAAGAGCGAACACCCTTCACAGGGAAACAGGCTGAGGCTGGTCACAATGCTGATTAACCAAGGTGCACGGTTCACCCACCAGTTCACCCACGTAGGGAGCACCCATGAAGGGAGTCTGGGACCTGGGGCGTGAGCCAAAACCAGTCAGTCAGGGAGAGAGGTTAATGGCAAATACAATCAACTGCCAGCATGTCAAGTGATTTTCTGGTAGGAATGATGAATTATTTAGGTATAAGAGAAAAATAAGTAATTTTCTCTTTTGTCCCTAGGGTAAATGCATTTGTTTTTCTTCTCACTAGTATATCCTCTTTCCTCTTCATCTGCTGTTGCCCTTCTAAAGACACACTAAGAGAAACAGGGTGATCGCTTATCTTTTCCATCTATTAGTGCAAAAATGGAATTTCTGCCTCTGCTCCTGCCTCAGAAACCATGGCAACGGCCTTTTGACCTGGGTGGCTGCAGCTAGAGTTTCAGGCTTGTGACTTGCAAGGAAAAGGCTGCATTGTCAGCACCTGTAATCAGAGAGAGGTTGGGATCAGGGTCCTTCCAGCCGTGCCTTCCGGGACACAATTCCACTTTTGTGGATGTTTGTTTTATTTGGTGATAATGATGAGCTATCCATCTTCTGTTGAGTTTGTAGGAGGTGTGAAGAGAGGGTGATGATGAAATGTAATATTGGGAAACGAGCCTCCGTCTTACAAAACGCCAAAGGAATTCAGCAGCTCTGCCCCAGCCGTGGGGAGAAAGGTGCCAGCTTGTGTTTCATAGGATCACACTGACTGGAAGGGGCTCGTTTGAGTTTAGAGAGAGGGAATTCTTTGTCCATAAACACAGCATCCAAGGCCAAAGCAGTTACCTTTGTTTCTTCTCCAGAACAGAGCCTCGGGACACGAGGGCACCTCAGACTTAATACAACAACAGTGATGACATTTATTGAGCACTAGGAGCCCAGCGTGCGATTCGAAATCACACGGCGCCGCCCACCCTCAAGTCGCCAGTCTGGCCCTGCCTCGCTCCCCTGGTCCGGCCCTGCCACGGCCACTGCCGGTCCGGCCCTGCCTCCCTCTCCGGCCCTGCCTCCCTCTCCGGCCCTTAAAGCAGCCCCGGCTGCAGCTGATCAGGCCCTCCGGCTGCAGCTGATCAGGCCCTCCGCCAGCTCAGGTGCGCGCAGGCCCCTGCCACCCCGCTCCCGACGCTGCACACACAACCTCCTCCTGTCAGGCTGACCCATTATGGCATCCTGGTTAATTAGCATATTTCTCTGTCTTATATATAGATATCCTCTGTACTAAACCCTATGCTGTGTACTTCTTACACATCCTCCGGTGCATTCATTACAGACCTGTCAGGCAGGTGTTCTTATTACTTTCATGTTACAGACTAGGAGGCTGAAGCAAAGCTACCATTAGGCTTGCATTGCTAGTAAGAGATGGCATGTGGGATTTGAACCCAAGCCTGTATGGCTTTAGAAGCTTCTCACCCTCACACACTGCTTTAGATTGGAGTTGAGTGAACCAAAACCAAACTTGCTTCCTTGCACACCGCATCCCAGGGATGTGCCATTGGGATTTCTGGATCTTCTCTTGGTTCTCCTGCTCCTGGTCCTGTCTCCGCAGGTGACTCACTTTTTCTTGCAGTTGAGGGCTCAGCATGCAGTTATTACTATTGTCTGGTGACCGGCCCTGGGAAATCTTGAGTATGACAGCAGGCTACTAGGATGTCTATTTGCATGAGAGCCCCTCAGGGTCTTGGAAAAATGAGGTTGTGAATTTTGGAAAGTTACAAACTCCTAGAGAACCAGATGAAGGCTGCCCTTAACTTAGGGGATTCGGGGTGTCCTGAGAAGCAGAGAATGATCTATGTCTTGAATGAGGGAAGGAAAATCGACCCCTGGGAAAAGTTCAAGGACAATAGGGGAGAAATACTCTCTTATCTGCCAACATTTCTCTAGATCTGGGGACTGTATCCCAAGTTCCTCCAAAAGGAGCAGGCTACTTTTCAAAGGGGGGGGGGCGGGTCAAAGCATCTAATAGTAGTGTAAGGCCAGGCCACTGGAAGTTTAGCAAAAAAAAAAAAAAAAAAAAAAAAAAAAAGCTGTTTGCTGGCAGAGCGGAACGCCTCTTCAGCTGTAAGGAGTAGTGTGGTGAAAGAAAAAGAGCCAAGAGCCATATTCCAGTGATAGGGAAGTAACAGCCCTTAAGCCAGGCCACCAAGAGACAGACCAGGCAACACGAACAACAGCTGTGTTGAGAAAGCTCCAGGAGCAAGACCAGGAGGGCTGCCTCCGAGCCAACAGGAAACGGAGGGAGCCTAGTTTCTAGGGCAGGGGTGGGCAAACTTTTTGACTCGAGGGCCACAATGGGTTCTTAAACTGGACCGGAGGGCCAGAACAAAAGCATGGATGGAATGTTTGTGTGAACTAATATAAATTCAAAGTAAACATCATTACATAAAAGGGTACGGTCTTTTTTTTTTATTTCAATAGTTTTATTCATTTCAAACATTTTAACAAGAAGAATGTAAACACTAATTATTATAATTTGAAACTTCAAAAAATGGAGGAATCATAGCACAATAACATACCTTATATTGAAGATGGCAAAGGCAAAATAAAATTGCCTAACAAAGGAAAGGTACAAAAGCCTTTCAAATTAAACTTAAATATAATAAAATAACTTAAAACTAAAACAAATAGAAAAGAACAAAATGTGTAAACAGTAAATTAAACATTTTCTTTAGTGCAACTTCCAAATTATGCCCGGGACGTAGATGTAGATGGCAATGTAGACTGGGTTGAAAGGTTTTTGGTCTTTAAAACATCAACTTCAGTGGGAACAGTGTTGTTGGTCTCCTTTTTAGCTAATGCTCTGATACTGTGCTCTCCAGGGGCATGTCTCCCTACATCACCACGATAACGTGTCTACGCATTCCCAGGGTGATGTCGGGGGACGTGTCCATGGGCATTACAAGGAGCCTCTGGAAGATTGAGAGGTTGTTCCTTCTACTGAATGGGCGGATATAAATCCGCCCACTCAGAAGAAGGAGCTGCGGCCGTGTTTCCCGACGTTGCCATGTTAACACTGCTGCTGGTGAAGGAGCGGAGGGGAGAGCAAGAGAACCCTCCGCTCTTTCGGCTCCGCAGGCCGGATACAATAGCCGAACGGGCCGGATCCGGCCTGCGGGCTCTAGTTTGCCCACGGCTGTTCTAGGGCCTCCTAGCCCAGTGACTTCCTTGGAAAACTCAGGGTCTGAGCTGAGTTTTAGACTCCTTCCCCACACTGGAGTACAGTTGTCCCCAAGGACAGGGAGGTCTGGAGAAACAAAGGCCATGCAATGTTATGGGTTGAATTGTGTTCCCTCGGAATTTATACGTTGATGTCCTACTCCAGTACCTCAGAATGTGACCTTATTTGGAGAGAGGCCCTTTATGTAAATAATCAAGTTAAAATGAGATAATTAGGGTAGGCCCTAAGCCAAGGACAGGAGTCCTTATAAAAAGGAATTTTTAAAATATATTTTTATTGATTTCAGAGAGGAAGCGAGAAAGAGAGAGAGATAGAAATATCAATGATGACAGAGAATAATTGATTGGCTGCGTCCTGCATGCCCCACACTGGGGATTGAGTCCACAACCCAGGCATGTGCCCTGACCAGGAATTGAACCACTGAGCCACACCAGCCAGGCTAAAAGGGAATTTTGACACAGATATGCATACAGGGAGAACACCATCCTATATAATAAAAGGCTAATATGCAAATAGACCAAACAGCAGAACAACCAGTTGCTATGATGTGCACTGACCACCAGAGTGTGTGTGCGGAACATGGTGGGCGTTGGTCATGGCGGGATGGTGGAGCAGGTGAGTGGGGGTGCCAGAGCAAGGCAGAGCACCGATTGCTGTCATTGGGGAGAGCCTCTGGTAGTTACTGAAAATTCTTTGCTCCTGCACGCCGTGGTCCCATCCGGCGCTTGCACCTGCTGCCAGCACCGGTCCCGCTCACACCTGCAGCTGGCACTGGAGCTGCTGCTCACACCTGTTGCCGGCACCCGGCACCGGCCCCAATCGCTCAGTGCAGTCAGCAGGTGCAAGTGGTGGCTGCCAGCCCCGATCGCCCCTCAGGGCTTCTCCACCTCCCCCTGCTCCTGAGGGACGATTGGGGCTGGCAGCTGCCTCTCACACCCACTGCTGGCAATGGCCCTGCTTGCACCCACTGCTGGCACCAGTTCTGGTCGCTTGGCACAGTCAGCGGGTGCGAGCGGGGCCCATACCATCCGTGTGTGGGAGCGGCGGCAGCGGGAGCGGGGCTGCAGGCAGACAGGGGACCAGGGGTGGCCACAGGAGGGGCTGGGTGAGGGCATGGAGGATGGGCCAAGACCCGCCCCTGTGCCCACCGCAGCTTCGCGGCCCATAGTTCCTTTCAAGGTGCACGAATTCGTGCACTGGGCTCCTAGTATGTACCTAAAGGAGGCAATCAGAATGATGCTCATATGAGCCAAAGTATGGTACAGCTTGTCAGCAAATCCCCACAAGCTAGGAGAGAGCCAAGGAACTGATCCTTCCTTACAGCCCTCTGAATAAACCAACCTGCTGACACCTTGATCTCCACTGCCAGATTCCAGAACTGTGAGATGATGAATTTCTGTTGTTGAAGCCGTTCAGTTTGTGATACTTTGTTATGGCAGCAAAGCCCTCAGAGCACCAGGTATTGGGACATTTCAGTCATAATATCCGGGATTGAAGGTTTGGTAGCTCCCATGGGGTTATGCCCCATAAATTGTATTCTCTGTCCAGGCCACGTGCTGGTGAATGCTAGAGAGAATATCCTTTCTCCTAAAGCACAAGTGTAAATCCTATAAAACACTATATGCACAAATATTCATTCAACGAACACTTACTTTCTGGGCAACTACTATATGCCCAGAAACCTTTAAGATTTAAAACATATGACAAATGAAATTGGATTAAACAGTCATCTTTTAAAAATATTTTAATGAACAGACCCACTGAAACTCATCTCCAGCATTGCTGTCCAGACCAGTCCTCCAGAAGCAGGGTGGGGTGGAGAGGGGGACTGAGCACATCTGAGCATAACACAAGGTTTCATTTGTTTCAACAACACTTTAGGGTTCCTAAAATTTAATCGAGAGCACTCACCCTACAAGATTTCTCTTTTTAGAGTGGAAGTGCTATATGGCCTCTCCTTTTGGCTTTTGCTTAGAAGTGAGATTGGAACAGAAATTCATTGGTCCATCCAACCTAATTTTGTTGGATTCCATAAGCATTTGACATTCTTGTTTTTGAGGAACATTTTCTCTGGTATGTGCTTTAGGAATACAAAGGAGGATCATGGTTGGACATTAGCTTTTTTAAAAAACAACAAAAAAACTCCTCTTTATTATAGATAATTTCAAACATATGCTAAAGGAGACAGACTAGAACAGTAAACCTGAATGTACCAATTATGCAGCTATTATAATTACAAACTCATGCATACTCTTGTTTCATTTTTGCTTTCTTCGTCTCCTTCCCCACACTGTAGTATATAAAGCAAATGCCAGCTTGATACCATCTCATCCACAAATATTTTAGTATGTATCTTTAAAAGAAAAAGACCTTTTGAAGAATTACCATAAAACTGTGACCATACCACCGAAAACACTGACAATTCTAAATGTCATCTATTGTCCAGTTAGTGTCCAAGTTTTCCTGATTGTCTCATAGTTTGTTTTTCTTAAGTTTGCTTGAAAAAGAATCTAAAAAACATTCACATGCTACATTTGGTTTATGTGCCTTGAGTGTCTGTAAAGCAAGCATGTCAAACTCAAAGGCTAACATGGGCCAAATAAATGAGGCATGCGGCCTGCGGGCTGCAAGTTTGACATGCTTGCTGTAAAGCTATAGGCTCCCCTTCACTTTCTTATTCCTTGAAATATATTTGTTTAAGAAAACAGGTTATCCTTCCCATCACATCTCCCACAGTCTGGTTTTGCTTATTGCATTCCCCTGGTGCCTCTGTATTTCCTAAATATTAGATTTAGTTGCTCAATCTGACTCAGGTTTAATATTTTTCCAGGACCCCTTATTTTTAAAAAAATATATTTTATTGATTTTTTACAGAGAGGAAGGAAGAGGAATAGAGAGTTAGAAACATCGATGAAAGAGAAACATCCATCAGCTGCCTCCTGCACACTCCCTACTGGGGATGTGCCCGCAACCAAAGTACATGCCCTTGACCGGAATCGAACCTGGGACCCTTCAGTCCGCAGGCCGACGCTCTATCCACTGAGCCAAACCGGATAGGGCAGAACCCCTTATTTTTTAAAATCCTCACCTGAGGATATATTTTTGTGCTTTTTGTTTTTTTTTTATTTTAGAAAGAGAGAGAGAAAAACATCAATGCACTCAGACTGATGAACTGGCAGCCTGGGTATGTGCCCTGACCGGAAATCAAACTGGCCACCTTTTGGTATATGGGAATGCGCTCCAATGAAATCACGCTGGCCAGGGCTTGCCAGGGTCATTTTATATAAAGATGGTGTTGGATTTTCCACCAGGAGACTTACCATGTTCATTTCTCTCTCTTCCTCTGATATTAGTTATTGATGGTCACAGCCTAGATCTTATTTCACTTGAGATTTGCCAAATAATATTCAAATGCCATTATTGCTTAAGAGGGAGGGTACAGCTCACATGCCAGTAGGAAAGGCAGGCCCAATGCATGATTCATTTAAGAACAATTGGCTCACTGACAGCCTCCAAAAGTGACCAACGCGTTGATTTTTAAAAGATCGTTATGAAGTCATGACATTTTAATTTATTTCACATGTTTTGATCCATGGCTTGTATTAATGCTCCAGTTGGCCCATCATTGGCCATTTGGAGCTGTTGCAAGTTGGTTCTTGAGTCTTGGACATAAACTCTGAAACTATCCTTGGGAGAAGGTCATAGAGACCCTTTCTAGAACTTTCACTCATAGAGCAGTGGTGTCCAAACCTTTTAGTTGTGAACGCCCATAGAAAATATCTTTAAGCATGACTCCCCTCTATAGGCTCACTTATAAATTATACACATGAACAATTATTTAATAGACTATCCTATATAATAAAAGCCTAATATGCAAATTGTCCCCTCAGGCTGTTGTTCAACTGGGAGTTTGACCTAGAGACCGGGAGTTTGACCTCTCACTATGATGTGCGCTGACCACCAGGGGGCGGCACGGAACATGGCGGGTGTCGGCAACACGGCGCTGGCAGCGGGCAGCAGTGGAGGCGCTGCTGGCCCCGATGGGCCCGACGAGAGCGGGACTGTGATGGGATTGGTGGAGCAGGCGAGAGGGTAGTGCCAGGGCAAGGCAAGTGCGAGTGGGGGGCCCGATCGCCCGGCCAATAGCAATGCAGTGGCTGCGGGGGGAGGGGGGTGCCCCAATCAATCGGCCCACAGGCGGGATGGTGGAGCAGGTGAGGGGGCGGCCCAGGCCATGGTGGGGTGCCAGGTGGGGCTGTGGGGCTACAGGGCTGCAAGGCTGGGGGCAGGAGCTGGGGCTGCGAGCCTGGGGGTGCAAGCTGGGGCTCGATCCCTGCAGGCCACCCTGAGGGACCCCACCCATGCACGAATTCGTGCACTGGGCCTCTAGTGTACATAATAAAATACCTCCAAATAGAAATTGTAAATGATCAGATCAACTTGAATGTCTTAAAAATGATAGCCACCTAGGAAGTCACTGGATATAGCTCCCTTAGCCAGCGCAACAGGGAGTGGGGGGAAATCGCAGCCATGGCAGAGACTCCACCTTTGCCGGCCAGAAGCCAGGCATCTTTAAAGAGACCAGGCTGCTGGCCCCCAGCTCTGGGGCCTGGAGAGCTCAGCCCTGTTTCCTGCCAAGAGTTTGTCCATGAGCTCGGCAGAGATTCCTCAAGTGTCCTGGCACCCCACCAGTCTTTTTCCGTGTCCAACAATCTGGTCAGCTGGCCCGAGTCGGTAAATGTGCAAGAGAGGAGACATGAGGCTGGATTCATAGATGTGGAAACAGAATCATATATCTGTCTTCTCTTGAGAAGGAAAAATCTGAAGTTAGTAAAGTGGGACTTCCTTTGAAAAGGGAATCGACTTTACTGAAAAAGAAATGATCAAGCAAATTACTGTAAAATTACTTCGTCGTTGCCACTCTATGCTGATAAATGAAAGCAAAGCATAAACATACCATTTGTGACTCCGGCTGCTCCACCAAGGACTTCCGTAACCTGCTTGAGACAAACTCTCCAGTAAAGTGTAGGCCCGGTTGCCTTTTCATGATATTCAGTTTAAAACGTGAGGGCTCTCTTACTGCCAAAGGGTTTTGATACCCACCTAAACTGCAAACCTTTGTGTTTCTCAATAACTCTGAAACGTGTTTTGAAAATTATAAAACATCAGAAAGAAAGGCTGGTGTTGGAAGTAATGGTGCTCTCTGCAAGAAACCTGTTGTTATTCCTTCAGTGTATCTGAACACAAAATCAGCTCCGACGTTCCCAACGAAAAGCCAAACCTTTGTTCTCCAAAACAATCAAAAAGTCAGAACAGTATCTGGCTTTGAAATGGTAGCCCCAATTCCCTGCCTCTCTTTTCTAAAAAGTTTCAAAGCAAATTTGAATACAATAAAATTTCTCTTCTGACAGTTTCTGAATTTAAACATGAAACTGTGCTCATTGTGTGCAGTTCTAGCAAAGAAAGTCAAGAGCTGCAAGCACCTGAGAGAGTGAGATCATCTTTAAAGGGAAATAGAAACTTCCAAATAGTTTGTCATCCGAAATTTTTCTCTGAGGTAGTCATCCCGGGGAGTCCAAGGATGGCGGACCCTACAGGATGCAGTATGCCTGGGAAGCAGGGCGCCGTCGTGCTGCTAACAGTGTGTGTGAGTGAGCTGTGTTTCCTATGGATTGGAGGGACCCAGGCAGAGCCACTTTGTAACTTGTGGGTGAAAGCCTCTTCCAATGACGGGACTTTTCTGATTTATTTTTTCTATGGGAGCCTTGAAGGCCTGTTTTAGTAATGCCACCCATAATTACTGAAAAATAAAATTTCACCCATTGTAGGAACTATTTTTAAAGCTGTATCCCCAAAGTTCAGTTCTCAAAACTGAAAACAAAAGGCCAGCGCTGAAACCGGAAGAGCCCCTGTTTTATCACAATGACCTTCACCTGCAAGGAGGGCTGTCTGGCTCTTCAATTATGTGACATTAACCTACCACCCTTACTGCTTCACTGATAAAACACCTTGGGATGCTCAATAATGTTTCTACAAATGCTCAGCATCACCAACCTATCCAAAAAAAGGGCACCAACAGATCATTACATCATCATGGAACATTTTCCCATTCCCTTTGAGTTCCCAGCTGGATTAGGTTGTAGACCCTGGCAGGGCCTTGAAAAGGTGACAGGGCCCTTGCCATTATGTTAACAAGTAAAAACTTTCAAATGATAAAACTCTTGCAGAGAATCCAACAAAATGATTTCTATTTCCTGTGATGACTACTTCAATATTTTCAAATTTAAATTTTTTTCAAGAAAGGGTTTTTGGGCCCTGGCTGGTATGGTTTAGTTGGTTGAGTGTCGTCCCATGCACCAAAAGGTCACCAGTTCAGTTCCCGGTCAGGGCACATGCCCAGGTTTAGGGTTCGTTCCCCTGTCCAGGTATGTAGGGAGGTAACCAATCAACGTTTCTTTCTTCTCCCTCTCTCTCTCTCTCTCTCTCTCTCTCTCACTTTTTCTCTCAAAAATCAATTTTAAAAGGTTTTTGGTTCTTCTTTTTATTCTGATCAGCTTGTGCCTTTGTTCCCCCTAGGTTGACCCAATCCCACATGTTTTCATAACAAAAGACAACTTGCTACAGAAAGTGGGCTCAGGGCCAGGATTTCAGTCCCTTAGGAACAGGTTTATCAGTTAATGAACAGATTATTGCTAAGCATTTATTAATGTCCAGTACTCTGCTAAACACTGCAGGGAACTCCACTAATAAAAGAGAAACATGCAAATTACCGTCACTCCACTATGCCCAACAGCCAATCAGAGTGAGTATGCAAATTAAGCTGAAAAGATGGCAGCAGCCCCGCCCCCCCAGCCACTCCAGGCCTGTGGGAGTTAGAGAAGTCCGGCACCAAAGCCTGAGGCTGGCTGTAGCCAGGGAGACCAAGAAGCCGCCTGCCCCATGATCCCAGGCCGCAGCCAGCCACAGAAGCTGCCCCACGTCCTGGGGGAGACAGAGAAACCTCCCGCCCCATGTCCTGGGGGAGATGGAGAAACCGGGCCGGGTCTCCCCCAGGACATGGGGCAGGCGGACGTGAGGCTTCTGCTGCTGGCTGCAGCCTGGGATCATGGGACAGGCGGCTTCTTTGTCTTCCAGGCTGCAGCCAGCCTCAGACGCTGGGGCCGGGTCACCCCCAACTGCCTCTCCTGCAGGCCTGGTCCCCCCCCCAACTGTCCTCCCTCCCCTGTAGGCCCGGTTGCCTCCAACTGCCTTCCCCTGCTGGCCAGTCACCCCCAAAGGCCCTCGACTGTTGGCCTGGTCGCCCCTAATTGCCCTCCCCTGCTGGCCATCTTGTGGAGGCCATCTTGTGACCACATGGGGCGGCCATATTGTGTGAGGGCATGATGGTCAATTTGCATACTATATATATGTACACACACATATATATATATGATTTGCTATTTTTAAAAAAATATATTTTATTGATTTTTTATAGAGAGGAAAGGAGAGGGATAGAGAGCTAGAAACACTGATGAGAGAGAAACACTGATCAACTGCCTCCTGCACACTCCCTACTGGGGATGTACCAGCAGCCACAGGTACATGCCCTTGACCAGAATCCAACCTGGGACCCTTCAGTCCACAGGCCCACGCTCTATCCACTGAGCCAAACCGGTTAGGGCAGGATTTGCTATTTTTAGTAAATAATATATTCCCAAGGTTCAACATTCTAAAGATTTTCTTTTCTCCCCTTTCCTTCAACTCCAACTTCCTTCCACACTGGCAGTCAATGTTACTGCAGTTTGGTGTATTTTTTTAAAGACATATTATACACATTTAAATAAATGTGAATAGATATTTCCTTCCCCTTTGGTAGCTGCTCTGTGCCTTGACACATAGAGCCGGAGTATTGTAGAGCTCTTAACAGCTGAGGCTCTGGAGCCTGTGTTCCAGTCTTGACTGTCATTTATTACAGGTGTGACCATGGACACACATCAATGAGGCTGTTTCCTGACCCCTGAAATGGAGGAAAATATGAGTACCTGCCTCTAAAGTTGGTATAAGGATTAAATGAGCTAATCTATATTAAATGCTTAGAACAGTGCTTGGCCTTTATAAAGCACTGTAAAATATAGACATTATTATTTTCACTTAATATATCTTAGAGAGTTTCCTTATCAGCACAAATAGAGGGCTCATTTAGTTATTTACAAATGCTTAATATTTCATTGAGGGACCATATTGTGCTTGGTCTCAAATGATAAATAATATTTAGAAAATTAGAAAAACAGTGATATTATAGGGCTGTCAGAAGGTAGAGAAAAAGTACAGGTTATCACTACATACTTTTCATTGGCTAAAACTTAACACCATACTGAGTGTTAGCAAGGATGTGGAACAGTTGGAACTCTCTCACACACTGCTGGTAGGAATGTGAAATGGTGTGATCATTTTGGAGAACAGTTTGGCAATTTGACAATTTCTTATGAAGTTAAACACACACCTGCCATGTGATTGAATTGAAATAAAAACATGTATTCACACCGAGTTGTACACAAATATACATAGGTTTATTTGCAATAGTCAAAACCTGAAAACAATCCAGTGTCCATCAACAAGTGAATAAATAAACAAGTTTTGGTAAATCTATACAATAGACTTCTACTCAGCAATAAACTAAAAGCAAATGCAAAATAAATAAATTTCAAAAGTAATTTTGCAAGAGTACATACTTTTATATAAAACTCTAGAAAATGCAAACAATTGCAAACAGAAAGCAGATTAATGAAGTGGAGGGTGAATTACAAAAGGGCATGAGGAAACTTTTGGGGGGATGATAAATATGTTTGTTATCTTTTTTTTTTTAATAAATCTTTATTATTCAGATTATTACAATTATTTCTCCTTTTTCCCCCCATAGCTCCCCTCCACCCATTTCCCACCCCACCTTCTGCCCTTACCTCCCCCCCACTGTCCTCATCCATAGGTGTATGATTTTTGTCCAGTCTCTTCATGAACCCCCCATACCCCTTTCCCCCTGAGAATTATCAGTCCACTCCCTTTCTATGCCCCTGATTCTATTATATTCACCAGATTATTCTGTCCCTCAGGTTTTTAATTCACTTGATTTTTAGGTTCACTTGTTGATAGATATGTATTTGTTGTTCATAATTTTTATCTTTACTTTTTTCTTCTTCCTCTTCTTTAAGAATACCTTTCAGCATTTCATATAATACTGGTTTGGTGGTGATGAACTCCTTTAGCTTTTTCTTATCTGTGAAGCTCTTTATTTGCCCTTCAATTCTGAATGATAGCTTTGCTGGGTAGAGTAACCTTGGTTGTAGGTTCTTGCTATTCATCACATTGAAAATTTCTTGCCACTCCCGTCTGGCCTGCATAGTTTCTGTTGAGAAGTCAGCTGACAGTCGTATGGGTGCTCCCTTGTAGGTAACTAACTGTTTTTCTCTTGCTGCTTTTAATATTCTCTCTTTGTCTTTTGCTCTTGGCATTTTAATTATGATGTGTCTTGGTGTGGTCCTCTTTGGATTCCTTTTGTTTGGGGTTCTGTGGGCTTCCTGGACTTGTAAGTCTATTTCTTTCACCAGGTGGGGGAAGTTTTCGGTCATTATTTCTTCAAATAGGTTTTCAGTATCTTGCTCTCTCTCTTCTTCTGGCACCCCCATAATTCTGATGTTGGTACGCTTGAAGTTGTCCCAGAGTCTTCTTACATTATCTTCAACTTTTTGGATTTTTTTTTTTTCTTTTTGCTTTTTCGGTTGAGTGTTTTTTGCTTCTTTGTATTTCAATTCTTTGACTTGATTTTTGTGTTCTTCTTGTCTGTTTTTGGGTCTCTGTATAATATTTTTTATTTCAGTGAGTGTATGTTTAATTTCTAGTTGGTCCTTTTTCATTTCTTCGAGGGTCTCGTTATATTTATTGGCCTTTTCTAGGATATTCTTGAAAAGCCTTATAACCGTGGTTTTGAATTCTATATCCAGTCGTTTGTTTTCCTCCATTTCTTTCGTTTGTGATCTGATTCTTTGACGCCGCATTTTCACTGCTTCCCTGAGTTGGTAAGGTAGATTTGTGTGCTAGGTTTCCAATATGGCCCAGTGGGTCGGCCTCCCCAGTTAACCTGAGGTGGACACTCTTGGTGCACCCCTTTGTGGGCTGTGTGTACAGCCTTGTTGTAATTAAGTCTTTATTGTTGTTGGTATCACTGGGAAGAATTGACCTCCAGGCCAGTTGGCTGTAAGGATCAGCTGTGTCTATGCTGGGAGAAGTTCGATGCTGGAGACAGCCTTATAGGATTAGACTTGCCAAATTGCAATAGCCTCTGTGCTCAGCTTGGATGGGGTGGAGTCTCAGTCTTGGCTTCCCGTCAGCCTTGCCCTTGCGCGCACGTGCGTGCCTTCAGTCCTCCACCTTCCCCGGCTCCCAAGTCTCCACCCGAGAGTCCAGACTCCCCCCACAAGAGCGTGGGTCCCCAGGGGCTCGCCCGGAACTGGGGTTCAGTGCAGTCAGAACTGGGGTTCAGTGCGGTCGGGGGCTTCCTTCCCCCTTCCGTCAGAGAAAGCAGGCCAGGCTCTCAGCCGCCCTTCCTCTCTGCGCGCACAAAGACCCTTTGCCATACCTCCAATTCTCTGTGAGCTTTTCTCTTTCCTTCTAGTTGTAGAATTTTCACTCAGCCAGCTTTCCTGTGGTTCTGGATGGTGTCCATTCTGTCTTTTAGTTGTAGTTTTGAAATTGTTGTGCGAGGCAGCAGTTTAGGTGTTTACCTATGCCTCCATCTTGGTTTCTCTTGTTTGTTATCTTTTGATAGTGTTGCAGGTATATGTGTGTGTGTGTGTGTGTGTGTGTAAAATCATCAAACAATGCATTCTAAATACATGCAGTTTTTTTATAATAAAATATACCTTAATAAAATTGGAAAAAAATGAAAATAATTATATATATTCAAAACTAAGCTAATAGAAAACTGAAATTTTTGAATGTCCAAATACAGTTAATTTGAGTATGCTTGTAAACATAACATAACACCAAAATAATCTAAAAGTCATTTGCATTTAGTTGTTATTTTGGGTGTTTCCTTCCTTGCTCCCATATTCAAACTAAGTATGTTTATAGGAGAGGAAAATATCTTTCTTTCTACCCTTCTATATTCAGCTGGGATTCCTTTAATAAAGACATATTAATAAAAGAAAAACGCACAGAAGTTTGTTAACATGAAGATCTCATCCAAGCATGTCAGAGGCTCAGGGAAAGAGAAAGAATAACTAGAAAAGGTGTTATAGAACTTCTGCTTATAGAACACTAGAGGCCCGGTGCATGAAATTTGTGCACTGGAGGGGTGTCTCTCAGCCCAGCCTGCACCCTCTCCAATCTGGGACCCCTCCAGGACTACTGGCTCCTAACCACTCACCTGCCGGGCTGCCTGATTGACCCCTAACTGCTCCCCTGCCGGCCTGATTGACACCTAACTGCTCCCCTGCCAGCCCGATTGCCTGCTACTGCCCTTCCCTGCAGGCCTGGTTGTCCCCAACTGCCCTCCCCTGCTGGCCATCTTGTGACAATGTGGGGGCAGCCATCTTGTGATGTGAGGGTCAATTTGCATATTACCTCTTTATTATATAGGCTTTTCAACAAAGAACAATCTATCTGTAGAGAAGTGGCAGGTGAAGGTTTCCAGTGGCAGCAAACTATGGAAAGATAAATATGCAGGAGGCAACTAATAAAGTGAGGTTTGTTTGCAAATTCCTCTGGTGCCATCTCTTGGCTGATAAGAGTCTAGAATCTCCAGTAAAGGAGAATTTATGTCCTGCTTTTATGCAGAAAAAGCAAAGTGTAAAGAGAGCTTTTCCTGTGTTTATTGTGTCTCACTTGCCTTCAGCTCAAAATAATTTTATGTCAAAGAAGCATATTTCGGGGTGACATGTTCTAGTTTCTTCCATCTTCATTATTCAGTTGGAGAATTTTTTTCTTTTAGTTGCTTTGTTTAGTCACTTAATATTTACTTATTGAATTAAACTGTTTTTTTTTCATTAGGTAGGAGATAAAAGGGAGTTTGATTGATGTGTGTGTGTGTGTGTGCGTGCACGCTCTTTGAAAGAAGATGTGTGGAGAGGAGGCTAGTAGTGGTAAGGATGTCTCAATTCAAAGTCATTGCTGTCCCCCCTTACACCAGCAATTCTCAAATTCTTTTGGTCTCAGGTTCCATTTTGCCCTAAAAATGTATTGAGTGCCTTAAAAAACTTGTATATATCAACATTTAATATATTAGAAATTAAAACCCAGAATGAACTCATTGCATGTTAATATACATAACGTATTTTTAAGAAGAATATATTTAAAAAAATTTTTTTAGTGAGAATGGCATTGTTTTCCATTTTTGCCAATCTCTGAAGTACCTGACTTAAGACAGCTGGATTCTCCTACCTGCTTCTTCTTCTTTTTAAAATATTGTATTGATTTTAGAGAAGAAGGAGAGGGAGAGAGAGATAGAAACATCAATGATGAGAGAGAATCATTGATCGGCTGCCTCCTGCACGCCCCCCACTGGGGATCGAGCCCGCAACCCAGGCATGTGCCCTTGGCCAGAATCGAACCTGGGACCCTTCAGTCCACAGGCAGACGCTCTATCCACTGAGCCAAACCAGCTAGGACATCCTACCTGCTTCTTCATTTAATCTGTTGTGACACCAGATGTCACATAGCCTCTGAAGAACTCCACTATACAGTGATGAGGATATGAGAGTGAATGAAATGAGTAAAATCTTAGTATTGCTATGAAATTGTTTTCACGTCAGGGACCTCAGGGAAAGGGGTTTTGTTGGCCCAATCTCTTCTCTGGGGGAGACCTTGAGCCACCTGAGCAAGATCCCGATGGCAAAATCCCTCCTTTCTCACAGTCCCGGAGTTCTTTCAGATTGTCTGTTTCCATTCAACCCTGTGTAGTCGGTCCTGTCAGTGTGGTGCAGAGACAGGTGGTTTATATCTGAGGGCTTTCCTGGGACTAGAGGGACAGAACTTTGGATCTAAAGAATTCAGCCCATTGCAGGCAAGGACTCCTTTTGCTCTCGAGCAAATTGATGATTGTTCCCATGGTGTGTGATTAAAATAACTTTCTCAGGAAAGAAATTGCACAGTAATAATTATATGTGTCCCTATAAAAATCTAATGAAATTGATTAAATTTTTGGTATTGTGTAGTAAAGAATCTAACCTTTACTACCAAAAGAGTTCTGGCCTTTGTCCTTGGCTTCCTGAAAGGAGGGTTTCCGTTTGCTTGGGGTCTTGGGCCAGTCAGATAGTGACATTGTGACATAGGTTCTGGGTTTTTAGTTACATGGTATCAGTTGATCTCCTGAGGGCTGGGACCTGAGATGACCTCCTAGATGAGGCCCCAGTAAAGCTCTGGACCCCAAGGAGTGGGTAAACTTCCTTAGTTGGTGACACTCAATGCACATTGTCCCACTTCAATGCCAAAAAAGTGGCAGTGTATGACTCCAATAGGGATGTCAGATGGGACATGAAGATGGCTAACATGGAGAGTGGAATTCTGATATTAATCCAAATGCTAGACTTCCTAGAAGATGTAAAATTTCTGTAACCCCAGGTACAATTGTGACCTGGGGGGAGACTTGGAAGTCCGACTGAGATGACTAGACCTGGGGCATGCGTGATCTGCTTTCCATAGTTCTCCCACCACGCTGGCAGATACTTCCCAAATCCATCGATGCTCTCTCTCCTCCATCACTGTTGCTGATCTTGCTCCTCTCTCAGGCACTCCCTAGAAATGCGCAGGCCTAGAAGGGAGATCCATACTCCACTCCCTGACACCCACCACCATCCAAGCCCAGCTCACCCTCCACATTCTTCAAAGACCCTGACTACACGACCTCTTATGTTGAGCTTTCTTGCCTCTGAAATTATTTTATTGCCTGACCACCAGTGTTGTATGGAAACATACATGGTAATATTTGGTAGGTTTACATATTGTTTCCTCAGCTGGAAGGTTATTTTCTTGAGGACAAGAGCCAAGAGTTGCATTTCTTTGCGCTTCTCAATACCTGGTAAAGGAATGATCGGTAACAGATGTTGAGTAAGTGTGTGGTTGGTGACTGATGCAGGCCCCACTCTGCATAGCTCCAAGAGCAGCTAATTTCAAGGCAAATGAATGAGAGCGACAGCAAACCCATAGTTCACGTGTAACAAAGGGACTCAATCTGCTTGTCCTCGTTAAGGCACTGAATAGATGATGAGCCAGTTTGAGTAAGCAAATTCTGTTATTGACCTCAAGTTCCTTTTCACAGGGACATTTCTGGTAAAGCCCTGAGCTTAGGACTGCCAAGGTAAGAATGCACATTAGCCAGCAGAGAACATCAGAATAAAAATGAAAAGGGGAAAAATATGCCTCAGAGCAAAGAATACAATGCACTTGCTTTAGTAATTAAAATTTAAGTCACTAGTTATGGGATCATCAATGCTTACTCTTAACCCAGGGGTGGGCAAACGTTTTGACTCGAGGGCCACAATGGGTTCTTAAACTGGACCGGAGGGCTGGAACAAAAGCATGGATGGAGTGTTTGTGTGAACTAATATAAATTCAAAGTAAACATCATTACATAAAAGGGTACGGTCTTTTTTTTTAATTTCAATAGTTTTATTCATATCAAACATTTTAACAAGAAGAATGTAAACACTAATTATTATAATTTGAAACTTCAAAAAATGGAGGAATCATAGCACAATAACATACCTTATATTGAAGATGGCAAAGGCAAAATAAAATTGCCTAACAAAGGAAAGGTACAAAAGCCTTTCAAATTAAACTTAAATATAAAATAATTTAAAACTAAAACAAATAGAAAAGAACAAAATGTGTAAACAGTAAATTAAACATTTTCTTTAGTGCAACTTCCAAATTATGCCCGGGACGTAGATGTAGATGGCAATGTAGACTGGGTTGAAAGGTTTTTGGTCTTAAAACATCAACTTCAGTGGGAACAGTGTTGTTGGTCTCCTTTTTTAGCTAATGCATCAAAGTCTGGAGTTAGTTTTGTTGTGGCTATTCTCAGGATAGATCTGAGGTGTTCGTCAGTTAAGCTGGATCTGTGAGGGGCTTTGTTGATGTGCATGACGCTAAATGTCTGCTCACAAACATAGGTTGACCCAAACAGCACCAGTATCTTCTGTGCCATCCTCCGGATGTTTGGAAAAGTGGCTTCATTAAGTGAAGCATAAAAGTCTCTTAGTTCAAGAGAGCTGAATTTCTCCTTTAGGACAAAGTCAGACTGAAGATCGATGAGTTCCAGTTGCACCTCTTTTGGTGCTTTTTCAGGGTTTTGTGACAAAGGACAGGCCACCAGTTGAAGTGACTAAAAGCTGAAAGTCTTTGTTGTTTTATTAACAAGTCATTGTGATGTACAGAATGTGGGAACAGGAAAAAATTGTGTTTGAGTAGAGCTCTTAATCTTACCTCAGAAAGGCTCTGATACTGTGCCTCCATGGGCGTGTCTCCCTACATCACCACGATAACGTGTCTACGCATTCCCAGGGTGATATCGGGGGACGCGTCCGCGGGCATTACAAGGAGCCTCTGGAAGATTGAGAGGTTGTTCCTTCTACTGAATGGGTGGATATAAATCCGCCCACTCAGAAGAAGGAGCTGCGGCTGTGTTTCCCAACGTTGCCATGTTAACACTGCTGCTGGTGCAGGAGCGGAGGGGAGAGCAAGAGAACCCTCCGCTCTTTCGGCTTCGTGGGCCCGATAGAACAGCTGAACGGGCCAGATCCGGCCCGCGGGCCATAGTTTGCCCACGGCTGCCTTAACCCAACATGAATGTTTTGGTCAGCTTCTTGTGGTAGGGGGCTGCAGCAGACCAGTGTTCAAAGTTCTCTTCCCCTTCCTGGATCTCCCTTTGAATGTAGGTGGCTTCGTGACTTGCTTTGGTCAACAAAATGTTAGTGGAAATGATGCATGTTACTCCCAAGCAGAAGCATTTAAGAACCGGTGGCCAGTTCTCCAAACTGTCTTCCCTTGCAGAAACAATCATGGAAACAGGTATTCAGAGAGAGATGCAACCAATTTGGGGCAGGAAGATGGAGTGCATGCACTAGCCACCAACTTACTGGCCACCAACCATGCTTTATTAAGTTCCTCTATAAGGTAGTTTGCTCCAGACGGTTTAAAAGGGCACATAAGTAATGCAACTGGAATTAGCTGCATGAAGCATCTGGCTTAAGGACCAGAGGAGGGTAGATATAGTAAACCTCTCTGGGCCTATATTACTTTCTGTGACTAACTGGGCAGTACATTCAAAACTCTAATTGTCTTTACGTTTCCTTTCTCTTGAGCTGCTTTCCTGATCAGGATGAGGGAACTTCGATTCTCAGGATTTTGTGTGAGATTTGATGTTCCGCAGATGCTAGGCATAGGGGACGTGACATCCAGGGTAGGAAAATGTTGAGAGCATCTAACGCATTTGCTGACTTTTTTGAGCTCAAATGGATATGTTTCTCGTGTTACAACTTCTCGATAAGGAGACGGTTCACTGCACGAAACAACTGAGGCCCAGCGTACGAAAACAGGATTGAGGACCCCACGGGCAGGTTTGTTATTACGTCCTCCGTGATGACTCACTGCGTAAGAAGGGATGCTTGGCTGTGTGAAGATGTCAGGGACGAAATGGCAGGGAAACCAGGAGGGCATTGCCTGCACCTAAGATCCTGCACTAAACACTGGCCTCTGTCCTCTGTCTGTTACCTTGGGATCCCAGACAGACCTTCAAGCATACATAGAATTTGGCATTATATTGGGAGCTCTGTGCGCATATATGCAGGACTTCCTTTAGTCAAGGGACTCTCAGCAGTTATCATCTGTAGGCCTTTTCTCTTAGGCTGCTCAGTTTCCCTAGTCGTGGCCTCCCACAAACCTGTATTGGGTGGTGGAAGAGGGTGCTTACGCTTAGTGGCCATTGTGTTCTTAGAGGAATCAAAAGGGGAATGAGAAAGGGTCTCATGGTTCAATATGTAGACTTTACCTGACCTCCCTTTCCAATAAGGGACTCAAAACATGACCAGATCCTGTATGTTTCAACCTGTCCTGAAAAGAAACTTTCTGTCTTTTGCCAGGATAGGGAAAAGGCAGTCTCCTGGCTTCCCCGGCGTGAGAAACCGAATTTAATAGTTTAACTTCTTACAAATTTTAAACTAATCATCCTGTTTCAGTTCCATCCATACTTACCTCCTTCCGAGTTGCCTGGTATAATCATTGGTTCAATTACTGAGCCTTTTGGGGTTCTGAAGTTTGAAAAATTTGTTCCCCCAACCAAAGCAGGCATTTTAGTGTCAAGTCCATTTAACTCACCCTCATGCTGTAGATTCCAAAATTATGTTGGCATCTATCTAGTTCTCTTTATCTTTACAGGTTAATGAAGTGTTTTTTAATCCCTTAATCATTGTTTGAGTAGATTCAAAAGGAGTGGGCACATTCACCTGTGTTGTCCCTTTAATAGAAGTTCTGTTATCCTTTTAATAAATTCCCTTTCCGGCTTAACTTAACTGAGGATAATAGTATCAATGGAAATACTAGGACTAGATCTACAATAATGCATTTTCAAGGCAACAGTTCTGGATAGGGCTGAACCAAGCCCACCAGACGTGTAACTTGAGACACTGAATGCCCATGGACACAGACAATAGTGCGGTGAAGGTTGGGGGGAAGGTAGAGGGGGTCAATGGGGGAATGGGACATCTGTAATACTTTCAACAATAAAGATACATTTTTTAAAAAGACACTGAATGCCACCAGGTGCTTTAGAACGAAGTGACTGCATTAAGTCGTTTCTATTACCTAGGAGTTTTATACGTATTAAAACCTACTTAGACATATTTAAGCATGGATTTTTTTAAAACCACACTTGTGTATACATGAAAAGAAAATTAAAAGCAGAAACTGATTAAGGTATTCCTAAAACTCCTTTGCATTTAGAGCCCTGGTCCTCTGAATCACTTTATATGCTTTTACATATGTGTTTTTATGTGGTGTTTTTTTAAAAAAGGCATAAAAATTTTACCACCTTAACCATTTTTTAAATGCACAGTTCTTAATCATCTTTAAGTGTACATTCACATTATTTTGCAACAAATCTCCAGAACTTTTTCATCTAGTGAAACTGAAACTGTGTACCCATTAAACAATTTACCCTGCTCCTCCCCCCACCCCCACCCCCACCCCCAGCCCCTGGCAACCACCATCCTACTTTCTGTTTCCATGAATTTGACTATGTTAGATACCTCCTAGAAATGGGATCATACAGTATTTGTCCTTTTGTGACTGGCTTATTTCACTTAGTATAATGTCCTCAAGGTTCATTCATGCAGTGTGTGCAGGACTTTCTTCCTTTTTAATGACATTTTGTGGGGAAAGCAAAGGCATTTCCCTTTCACAAACATCACTGAAAATACGATTCACTCTGAAAGAGGATCAACATTTTTAAGTATATGTTAAGCCCAAACCTAAGGTTGGAAAAGAAAGGAAAGGTAGCCTCACTTTTGCAAAAATCAATAAATAAAAACCACTTAAGTGCAAGAAATATTTTATTGTCCTTGGCATTTCATGACAAATAACCTTACCTACTGATAATACTGTAAATATTGAAAGTAATTGTTCAACTAACATTGTGAAGTTGAATTGAAATGCCAGCCACTCGTTTTCCCGAAGGGCTCTTGAGCAAATGCTTCTGATCCTGGGGGAAGAGACAAAACCCCAGTATCTAGCTGCTGTCGTCTGGTGGTTATGTTGTGATCTGCAAATCCCCCCAAATTCAGTTTTCAGGGCTTACCTTCACAAAGGGGAAGAGAAGAGGTTTGTGTGTGAGCTAATCTTAAAGCTTGACTTAGTATGGGAAGCCTGAGTACTTGTTGAAGTTTGTATACAAAGAGCAATCTCCTAAACATATTTCGGAAACAATATTTTTTTTGTAAGTGTGAGCATGGTGCCCTCCTATACTGAATACTAAGAAATGTGCTGATGCGCTCACCCCTGTGCTCACACACCTGCCTTCCTCATCCCTGCTCCTTTCCTAACTCCCTCTCAGCCTCTCTGTGTTTCTCTCCTTTCTGCCTCCCCCGTTTGCCCACCGTCCTTTGGTTTCCTCTTCTGACCCCTGGAATCCTGGGCAGTTTCTTGCCTTCCCTGGCGGCCCTGCTGTGGACTGTGTGCCTCACAGCTGGGTGGGGTTTCACCTGGGTAAATTACCACATCCTGGAGCACTGTCCAGCAGTGTTTCCTTAAACGTAGGAGTTAGAGGCAGTGCATTTAGGGGGTGAGGGTGGGCGGAGTGAAACCATTTCCTGGGATGGCTCTCCGGAGAACGGCTGTGTATGTCTCCAAAAGGTGAAATTGAGTGAAGATGACCCTGGAGGTAAGTCTTGGGTTGGGGCAAAAGGAGAAGGGCCTGTAGGGTGATGGTGGAATCGCAATGGGGCAGCTGGGGCTGCAGGTTGTAGCTGGATTCATGAGCTGAAGGTTTTTTTCCTTCCTCCCTCCCTCCCTCCCTCCCTCCCTCCCTCCCTCCCTCCCTCCCTCCCTCCCTCCCTCCCTCCCTCCCTCCCTCCCTTCCTTCCTTCCTTCCTTCCTTCCTTCCTTCCTTCCTTCCTTCCTTCCCCCTGAGGCTCTGGTCAGCTGTGGGGCAACTTTCCAACCTATTGCTGTGTCCTCCTGGGTAAACCTGGGAGGAGTGGACCCTGATCTAATTTGGAAAGAAAATGTAAAAAGAAACGGATGCCCATTTGTGACTTCTAAAGTAGTACTATGGAACATCCATCCCCCAGATGTGAAGGTGGGTTCTGCAAGGTCTTTCTCAGGAGTCCCTGTGTAAAACGTTTCTTGAACCATTCTGAAATATAATCTTACAGAAATACCTCCCGTATAGAAAGAAAGTCATGAACATTTGAAGAATGTAAGACTATTGGGCCCTGGCCCAAGAACAGGATTGAAATTCTATTAACAGAATTTGAAATTCCATTTACAGGCTTATCTCTTTAGTTTAAGACTTTAACCTTCCTTTAAAATGCAAGCAAATCCCAGGAGGGGGTAACAGAGTGACCCTCATGAATCTTCAGCCTTACATTACACCAGACCCTCGGCTTACCTCCTACATATCTTGCTCCCTTAAAACCAGAATTCACTCCTGGAGCCAACCACTAGACTGCATGTCTATAAGCAGGTGAGCCTGCTGTTTGTTTGTTTGTTTTTCTGCCTAGGATACTTTGCCTTCTCTTTTCTTTTCAGCTAATTCCTAGTTCTTAAAACCCAGGCAATGTCACTCACTGCCCCAAGTCTGTTCTCCAAAGCAGGCTTAGTCCAACTGTGGGGTCTCTGACTATTTGGGTCTCTCCTTGCTGATGGTCCTTCTCCCAGTGTCATCATTGGCACATAGGTCTATCTTCCCACCAGGTCACACGTGAGCTGTGTCTTGTTCTTCATTGAATCTCTTATAATATCTGGCCCATAGTAGGTTCTGTTTAGGGGATGGATGAATTCTTTACTGCCAAGGTGTTTTTAATGGCTGGAGTAGAGAAAGTAAAAATGCCAAGTGAAAGAGAAGCGGTGTGTAAGGAGAGGAGGCTGGGGACACCGAAGGCCAACTAACTCCTCTGGGTGACAGTTTTGTGAAGGTCCAGGCAGCTTAATGGCATGCGACATCGTCCTTCACTAACTTTCTTAGAAGGTAACGCTAACTGACTGTTGAACTTTAAAATCTATTGACACATTTGATGCACTTGCCAAAGTGGTGTTCAATGACCCACATTTCACACAATAAAACAGGGCAATGTTGAAAACTCTGGATTGACATCTGCTACCATCTGCTGGTTCCCGGATCCTGGGTTACATCATTCTTATTTTTAGGTTAAACATTACCAGTAATAAAAACAGAAGGAAAAGGAGAAATAAAAGCCTGTATAGGGAAGTTCTGATTACACCCAGACTTGACAGTCCTATTTTCTTCTCAGAAATCCTAAAAAACAGAAAACAAGATGATGTCTTGTTGAGAAAGACCTCCTTCAACTTGACCATGAGTCAAACGAGGAAGAAAAGTTCCTCAGATGGAGAAACCAAACCCCGGACTTCATTTGTCAACAAATTCCTCAGGGGCTCAAAACTCAGGTCCTCCAAAGCAGAAAGCAGAAACGAGAGCAATGACCTTAAAACAGCTGATTCCCAGCCCAGCGATGAGCCAGAGAGGACTGCCACCTTAGACACCGGTAAACTGCTGACTGCTGTCTGTTCTTTGTTTCTTTGAATAATGTCTTCCCCTGGAGATCATTGGGTGAAATTAAACCTAATATGAGTCTCTGTCTAAACATTTATTACGAGAGGCCCAGTGCACAAAATTCATGCATGGGTAGGGTCCCTAGGCCTGGCCGGCGATCAGGGCCATTTAGGGGCCTTCTGGCTGCCAGCCAGGGCCTCCCTTTATTTCTCACCACCCCCTGGTGGTCAGTGCACATCATAGTGAGCGGTCGGTCTTCCAGTTGAACACCCACAGGGACAATTTGCATATTAGGCATATATATATATATATATATATATATATATATATATATATATATATGTTACTTAAATACTTTAAATACTTTGCTAATCTTACTTTTAAATTATCAAAAGTATTATAATGCTACAGAAAGGACCTGATTTCCTTTCATTTTCACACAAATGATCATTTTTTTCAAGATTCTTTTCAGTCTTTTGTTCATGTGCATGCATTTATGGTCAGTCAGAAACCATTCATTGAGTTCCTACTATGTGCCTGCCACTATATTTTGAAAGTGCTCAAAATACAGCCATGAAAAGCAGGACCTTATGTAAACAAGGAACCAAATGCAGATACAATTTCAGTGCTGATAAGTGATATGAAGAAAAGCAAAGCAGGCTAAGTAGAGAATGTTGGAATGGAAGTGCTCTTTTAGACAGGATAGGAGGAAAGGAGTCTCTCACTTGGTGGCACTGTAGCAGAGATCTAAATAAAGTCAGGTGTGTAGAATGAATGAGTAAAACTAGCCACATAGATAAATGTGGGAATAGCTTTCTAGGCAAAGGGAACTGTAAATGCAAAGGCCCAAGGTGGGACTGAGCCCGGAGTGTTTGAGAGAGAGCCAGGAAGTCCGGGATGCTGACACAGGGTGAGAGATGGGGAGAGGGAGAGGAGTAGAGACAAGTCAATGAGGTAGCTGGGGGCTAGAACAGGTATCTCTTGCAGTTATAATAGCCTACAAATTTCTCTTGAGTTGAATGAAGCAGTGATCCTACTTCTGAAACATATTATTATACTGCTCAATTCCTACATTGCTTCATAATGTTCCTATACATAGTTTTAACAGCTGCATAATATTACATTACATTCATATGCTATAATTACTTAATAAATTTTTTTTTACCCTTCAGTGATTATCTTTGGCTTTCCCTCTCCCATATTCCCTGCTTCATGGAATTTCAGCTTTTTTAAAAAGTATAAATTCCAAGAACCAAAATTATATATTCAAGGGTTATGAAAATAAATATTGCCAACCCTCTCTCCAAAGTCAGAATCATAGTATTTATTTGGCAATATGATGGCATATACATGCCACCAATTTATTATCCATTAGGTTAAATGAATTTTAAAAACATTTTAAACTTTTTATGCAAACATATACAAAAGTAGAGAGAACAGTATGAGTCTCCATGATCACCTCTCTAACAATTATCAGCTCATGGCCAATCTTGTTTCATTTATTCCTATCCTCACTTCCAATTATTAATATTAAATACCTAAAATAATATCATCTTATTTATAAGTAGGTTAAATGTATTTTAAATATACTTTGGTAACTAGGAAGTGAAAGTCTACTTCTAAAGGAAGACAACCTCTACCAGAAAATTGTTGGCATTTGTTTTAAAGTATTGTTCGGAGCTCCAGGAACATGGTTAATGAGTATGTGAAACCATGAATAAATCAACAGTGCAAGACCAGGCAGCTGGCAAACACCAGCTGCTCAAGCCATTCATGGCTTCTCTATTTCCATTATCTCAAAATTCAATGGCTCCTGGAGTCACCTTAATTCTGCCTCCCAAATGACTCTTGGGTCTGGATCCTCCTCTCCACTGCTATTCTGGTTCTCATTTCTTGCCCGGACCACTGTGCCAGCTTCATAACTGGTTTCTCTCTCTCTAGTCTTAACTCTCTTGCCAACCTGCCCTCCATACTGCCACAGGATGTCCTCTTAAACCACGGATAATATGGTGTCTCTCAGCTGCTTAAAACCCTTTCCTGATCCCTCACGCTTTGAAGAGAAAATCTGTACTCCCAAGAAAGGTCTTCAAGGTATTGGCCATCAGTTGGCTATCTCTTCATGACCTCTGCCTTCCCCCAGCCTCACATTCATCCTCTACTCCTGACATTCTGATTTACTTGCAGTTTCCTAAACTGGCCATATTCACCCAAGTTGGATGACTAAAAAGACCTTCCCTTGCATCACCATCTTGCCTCTTCACCCCTTTCCTGTTATCTCTTCCTCACTTCCACCCACCTGGATGGCTCACATTGGTCCTTTCAGGTGCAAACCATGCATCACTTTCTCTTGGAAGCTTGCCAAGACCCACCCACCAGACCAGAGGTTCTTGCTGTCACCCTCTGCACGCCTCCACCATTGCACTTCTCTGTGTTGTGATCATGGCTTTCTTGTGTGTCTCCTCCATCAGACAGGTAGCTCTTTGAAAACAGGAATTTGTTTTGTTACAAATGTAATAATGTTTTTATGAAAACATTGGGATTCTTGAACAGAAACCGACCCTCACAGATTTAAGTTGGAAAAGGACTCAATGAGAAGATACTGTTTAGCTCACAGAATCACCTGGATGGAGACGCCAGAGTTCAGGTCAGCGGGAAAGCAGCCGGAAAAGGCCCCAAATCACTCGACAGACTGCTCATGCGTGATCACTTTGTCCCCTCCACAGAGTGCCAGCCCTCCCACCTCAGCCGACCTGCAGCAGCTCTGGCTCATCAGTTTTGTATGTTGAGCTGTGACACCGATAGTCTTCAAAGAAAGGGTTTCATAGTTAAAAAGAAATACACGGTCTGTGACAAGATGTCTAGGGGTGTCATAAGTTGATATTCATATTTATATGTAGGTATTTTGAGAAAGATTTATCATGTTGATTTATTTTGGTAATTAAGAAACTGTAAAGCTAATATTCATTCACTCACTTATTCATTCATTCATTCATTCATCCAATCAATTATTTGTTCGTTCAACAAATATTCACCAAGTATGTCTCACGTAAGACTCTGCAGAGTCCCATCTCCCTGGAAGACGCTCGTAAATTTAAGTCACTATACTCCCGAGAAAGGAACCGGGCAGGACTTATAGTCTTCCTTTTATAGATGCGTAAACCAAGGCTCAGAGAAGTTGTGACTTGTTCACCCATTGGATCCATGATTTCAACAAGATCGTCCAACTGTGCTGTCTTAGACTTGCCAATCATATCAACCATTACAGAGTACCCAGGTTCGATGTGGTCTGAGAAGAGATTTCTGAATCTATCCATTGGTAGGTCATTGCTGGTGACTTTTGAGAAACAATTTATTTGAATAGGTGAGTGTGGCAACCAGATGTAGCAGGTTAATTGGTAAATGTGCTGAAGAAGTGGGGGGAGCAAGTACAAACCACTCTTTCCAAACTTTTGATAGTAAAGGAAATGATTGACATGGCAGTGGCTTGAGGAGAAAACAAAGAAAAAGAATTGGTGGGGCTGGTTGTAGGTTGAGCCTATGAGTTAAAAAAAGCAATAGGATACCATGTGCAGAAATTTTATAAACACAAAAAAATTTTAAACACACAGAATGGGCTTTGGAGCAGACTGTTCTGGGTTCAAATTCTGACTCTGCTACTTAGTAATTAACAGAGTCTCAGTTACCAAATCTATGAAATGGTATAACTGTGACTATTTCTTTTAAGTTTAAACAAAATGTTCTGTGCTCACTGGCATGTAAGAGGCAGTCCCTCCCCATCTTTCATCCACAGCTCTCCTTTCTGCCACCCAAAATTAGGGTTGCCATGTAAAATAAGTGCAATATTTGGGACATCTTTTACTAAATGATCCTGTTTCCTTGAAGTCAAAATTTAATTGGACATGCTGCTTTTGTTTTCCTAAATCTGGCAACCCTACCCAAAATACCTTGTATCCAAGTGCCATGATAAAAATTAAAGGCCTGAGTAAAGAGGTAAAATGGTGGAAGGTGCTGCCCCCTACTGGTGGAATGTGGCAACAGCGACCATGCCAGCAATGCTGTATACCCTACAGGTGGCTTTCTTTAAAATAGCCAAGTCAGTTTATTTTGTTCATTAGATTCCACATATAAGTGAGATCATGTGACACTTGTCTTTCTCTGACTGACTTACTGTGGACACAGACAATAACGTAGTGAAGGCCTGGGGGAGCGGGAGCAGAGTAGAGGGGGTCAATGGGGATATCTGTAATACTTTCAACAATAAAGATACATATTTTAAAAAGCAAAAACAAAACAAACAAAAAAAACACACTGACAACTAGCATTGGACAGGAAAATAGAGCCATAGGAACATAGAAATCTTTTAAATAAAATAAATACATAAAAATAGCAAGTCACAAGACACCATGTGGAAGAGAGATGAAGTTTTCATTATCCTTGCTAACATTTTAGCCTAATTTTATTATTACTGTAATCCTACTATCTTTTAATTTTCACTGGTACCAATATATGTGTATATATAGTATTCAGCTATGTTGTTCTATACTTTTTTTGTCAGGGTTAGTAGAATATTCCTGCACATTCATAACTTATGTCTTCTTATTGGATTCCAGTCTACTTTGTGTGTGTATGTGTGTTTTAAAATCTATTTTTATTGATTTCAGAGAGGAAAGGAAAGGGAGAGATAGAAACCTCAATGATGAGAGAGAATCATTCATCAGCTGCCTCCTGCACACCCCACACTGGGAATCAAGCCACAATCTGGACATGTGCCCTGACCAGATATTGAACTGTGTGACCTCCAGGTTCATAGGTTGATGCTCAACCACTGAGCCACAGTGGCCGGGCTCTTTGTGCATGTTTTAAGTTGTACATTGCCACTGACAAACCTCTTTAAAGTCACTGTCAGTACATGCATATTTATTTTCCCTTACAAAAGTATAATGTGTTTTTACATATATTTTAAATGCTGGCACATGCAATAAGTGAAGCACTGGTACATAATAGGTGCTCAATAAAATTATAGTATTTTTTATTACTTTGGTGAGATCACATTAGCATTCTATATAATAAAAGGCTAATATGCAAATTGACCGAATGGCGGAACGAGTGGTCGCTATGACATGCACTGACCACCAGGGGGAAGACGCTCAATGCAGTAGCTGCCCCCTGGTGGTCAGTGCACTCCCACAGGGGGAGCGCCACTCAGCCAGAAGCCAGGCTCAAGGCTGGCGAGTGCAGCAGTGGTGGCGGGATCCTCTCCCGCCTCTGCAGCAGCACTAAGGATGTCCAACTGCTGGCTTAGGCCTGCTCCCCCTAAGCCAGTGGTCAGCAAACTCATTAGTCAACAGAGCAGCAAACCGCGGCTCGTGAGCTGCATGTGGCTCTCAAGCCACAGTTTGCCGACCACTGCCCTAAGCCATCAATCAGACATCCCCCGAGGGCTCCTGGACTGCGGGAGGGTGCAGGCCAGGCTGAGGGGACCCCCCTCCAGTGCATGAATTTCGTGCACCGGGCCTCTAGTAGTGTTATAACAGAGGAATTTGGTGAGGTGCCTCATAAATAGTTCCTAATAACAAGAAGGACAAATGAGGCTTTCTGAATGTGTTCTCCAGCAGGAGCTCAGAGTATACAAAAGCTTCCCCAGGCACTAGCTCTCAGGCTTCCTCAGTTGAATGGTGGAGGAAATGAGCAGCAGCTGTTTCTTTCACTCCCGCCCTGTAGCCATCTGAAACTCACCAGTGGTGACTGCAAGGCCTCCCCTTCTTCACCTGCTTGGTTAGGAGGCAAACACCTGTGCTTGGCCCAGCAGTTGCATTCGCCAAAGCTATCTGTCATGGTTCCAGCACTGCTCGCTCGCCTACAGATGTGCTAACAAGCTTACCTCGTCTTCAGGAACACAGCTCTGTCTCTACGCTGAGAAGCCCAGGTCAGACCATGAAAGAAAAGCCACCAAGGCAGGAACGGAGAATTTCTTCCTGGTAAATGCTTCAGGTTTCACCAGGGACCAGTTCAGGATTATTGTCCGCCTTTTCACTTGTTTTATCGTGATCATTATGCATCTTTAATACTATCTGTCATTAACAGCAAATTCTTCGTTATTCTTATAATGTAGCCACGCCTCTCACTTCAGAAATGGAAGTGGGATGCAGAGTGGAGCAGTTCCTGCAGAAGCTGGGCAAAAAGGCTGAGGACACGTGTCTAGATCTGAATAACTGCGGGCTAACGACAGCGGACGTGAGGGAGATGGGTCTGTATGCCGTTGACTTTGCACTGCCGGGAACATGGGGCCTGTAGGTTGAAATGAGCAGGCAAGTGCTCGCTTCGGCAGCACACACACTAAAATCGGAACGAAACAGAGAAGATTAGCATGGCCCCTGCACAAGGATGACAGGCAAATTCCTGAAGCGTTCCATATTTTTATAGAATCAGGGGCATAGAAAGGGAGTGGACTGACAATTCTCGGGGGGAAAGGGGTGGGGGGGGGGTGTGGGAAGAGACTGGACAAAAATCATACACCTATGGATGAGGACAGTGGGGGGGGGGGGGGTAAGGGCAGAAGGTGGGGTGGAAACCAGGTGGAGGGGAGCTGTGGGGGGAAAAAAGAGGAACAACTGTAATAATCTGAACAATAAAGATCTATTTAAAAAGAAAAAAAGAAATGAGCAGGCAAAATACACTCATTATTTACTTGGTAACCCAAGGTCTGAGGGTGGCCCCAGACTACTCAGAAACAGCAGCTGCACTGCTAATTTAAAGAAAAAAAAAAGTTAATTTATCCTTTCTCAAGCTTCAAAGATTTGAGTGGAGGAAGTTCATTTGTTTGTTTTTCCTGAGCATTTTTACCTCCCTACTGATTGCCTCTGGCCCCCTGCAAAACATCTGTTCTTATATAAGGATATAAACCCATGAAATTCAGCCTAAAACCGAGCCTTCTTGGGAACTTAAAGGGGTACTGTGCTGTTTGGTTATCTGTGGAATGAAAAGTACAACTGCCAGCAATTATTGTCTAAAGTTTTACATATGTCTCCTTTGCTTATATTTTTTGTACACAAAAGTATCACTACCCTTTGTTATACCTAAGCAGGAGTGTAATTGTGAAGAACCCTGTGCCCACACCACCATCACCACCTTCCCCCCCTCTTTTTCTCAGATACCTTAAATTAAGCCTTTAATCAAATTAGATGTGTCTAACAACAGAGATGCATCAAAAAACTGTTTTGAATGAGGAGTCCTTGACTATTTTAATTAAAATCCATGCCATTATAATTTGGACAGTACTCTGAAAGGGAACTCTAACCATGCCCATGGGTGTCATACGCCCGCGTGTCAAGATCACTTGTGGAGCCTGTAGAAATGCAGGCATTTGAATTCAACCCCAACCCACTGAATGGCAATCTCTGGTTTTATTTTTTTTTTCCATCCTAATATGTTCAATAGACTTATGCTTTATAAATTTAGGATCATCGTGAACATGCTTTTTGAAAAAAATATTTTTTTATTGATTTCAGAGAGAAGAGAGAGGAAGAAAGAGATAGAAACATCAATGGTGATAGTAAATCATTGATTGGCTGCCTCCTGCATGCCCCACACCAGGGATTGAATCCACTACCCGGGCATGTGCCCTGACCTGGAATCAAACCGTGACCTCCTGGTTCATAGGTCAATGCTCAACCACTGAACCATGCCAGCCATGCTTTCAATGTTGGTGAAAGGAAAACAATTTTCTGCTCGAAGCGTGGCCTCAGCATTTCAGAAGGCTGGGGTTGCTGTGCCTGTAACACAGAAGCTCAGCCTGCTGTTTCCGACTGCTGCCACCACTTTAACATTCAAGACAGACGTTTAAAAGCAAAGATGCTTTACCGCCTCTGTGTTGGCATTTCCCCTCAAAAGTCTTGTTGTTGCTTCAGGAGATACAATGGCCTTGGAGGGTCCTTTTCCCAGAGAGCAACTTCACTTTTAATGAGCAGTATCAGAAACCCAGAGAACATTCCCATCAGGCTGTGTGCTAGTCTAAGTCTCCATACGTTAGTCCGTTTTTAAGTATTACTGCAGCTTTTTAAGGTGGTGATGCCCAGGTAATCAAGATAAAAAAGAAAAGGTAAGAGGCACCTGCAACCTCAGCAATCCTACCCCAGAGAGCAGGCCCTAGGCCACCAGCCTGAGGAACCAATAGGATGACTGGCTGATGGATGTCAGAGAGTTTTGCAAAATACAAGGACCAGTGCACACTTCACAGTGGTGGCAACAGTAGAATTACCTTTTCCTCCGCAGTAAAGAAGATCCTATGAAATCTTATAGAGACACCACTGTACTTTCTTTTTAAAAAATATTTTTATTGATTTCAGAGAGGAAGGAAGAGGGGAGAGGGGAGAGGGAGAGATAGAAACATCGAAGATGAGTGAGAATCATTGATCGGCTGCCTCATGCATGGCCCCTACTGGGGATCCAGCCCACAAGCCGGGCACGTGCCCTGATCGGGAATCGAACTATGATCTCCTGGTTCATAGATGGATGCTCAACCACTGAGCCACGCTGGCTGGGCACCACTGCATTTTCAGAGTGAAATTATTTGGCGAAAATAGAAAACATCCCAAGAAATAGAAAATGTAAACGTCATAATCTCTCTAATGGCACAGCTGAGAGACCTCTGAGAGAGCCACATGCCCTCGTCCCCTTATTCTCTTACAGTACCAAACTATGTTCTGTGCGTACAGGCAATGGATCCTACTTACTGCACATCACAACTTACTTATGCAAATCTGTATGTTCTTTTGTTCACGTCTAGTTGCTTTGCTGCCTTTTCTCCCGGACCTAGAAACACTGGACATTTCCTGGAATGATTTTGTGGGTGGAACCCTCCATTCAATCTCTGAGCAAATGCATCTTGTCAGCAAGTTAAAAAGCCTGAGGCTGGGGAGTTGCAGACTTACCACAGATGATGTTCGAGCACTGGGTATGATGAATGCTTCTCGTAGAAGACTTCACTTACACACCTTGGTAGCCCGGCCCTCAAGGGCGAATTATCTGGGTGCTCATGGAAAGTGTACTGCGCCTGAGGCGATGTACATGATGCATGTGGTGTTGAGCACGAGCATAACTTCTAAAGAGCCATGTAACCTTACCTAGCATTGTGCTAATTTCCGGGATAGAGAAGGAAACAAGGCTGAGCGAGTACCCATTCTCATGGAGTTAAATGCAGATCATTGTAAAACCGGCTCACTCTGGGTCTTTTACCTCATCTGTAAAATAGAGTTGAGTAGATAATGATTAGATTCTTCTCCAACTCCAAAATAATCTCTTCTATTTTTCCACCTCCATTTTTTAAAAATTGATCAAAACAAGGTATTTCAACTAAAAGAAATGCTTTAAATCAGCCGTCACCAACGGGTGATCCGTGGACCACTGGTGGTACGTGAGGTCCGAAGGGTTGGCGACCGCTGGTTTAAACAGCAGGAGAACCTCCATTAAGCTAGTTCATATGCTGAACAGAGAACAAAGAACACAGGATAACATTTGTCATGCTACTAAGCCAACTGCCTTACGAAAATGCTTGCTGGTTTTAGATGACATTAATATTTTTAAATTTTCTTTTGGTCTGAAGTTTCTTATTTCAGTTATGTATTTTGATCATTTACATCGCTGCAAAGATTTCTGTAAAAATAATACAGTTCATGCCAAGGTATTCTCTCCAATCTCTCCCAAGAAAATGGGGGCCAGCTGATGACTCCTGGCCCCACTCCTGCCTATAGCTGAGGAAAAATGTCACACATCTCAGAACTGGCCAGATCCCAGTTCAAATCCTAGTCCCACTTCTGCCTAGCTTGTGATCATGGACAAACTAACCTTTCTGAGCCTCGGTTTCTCATCTCTGAAAAGGGGGTGATATCCACCTCAAAAAATGACTGTGAGGATTAGGTAAGTAAATTTCTGTGAAGTGCCTACTACATACTGGGCACATAACAGATGTTCAGTGATCGGTAGTTCCTCTTTTCCCTATTCCCTCATCCAAATGTCCCTTCTATGGTTTTACATGAGGAATTTAGCCCCACCGTTTAGCAGCTGGTTATCGTGTAGAAGGATCACAAATTTAACACACTGTTACTCAGACATGAAAAGGAAATGGAGTTTCTGTCTTTTCTTTGATTAACCTAATCTTTTTCAAGATCCTCCATTTCCTTAAGAGACCAGAACATGGAATTTTGGCCCTGGGGCCCACTCCAAACTTACTGGGTGCAGGAGGGAGTGCATCTTTGTCTCTCTGATATCTTGTCCCTCTCCCGGAGTCTCTCTCCTCTCTAGAAGGACTTCTGCATCCTCTCCCAGCAGATAGGCCTTCTGCAGTCTTAATGCAGATAGGGAGAATAAATGGTGGGCTGGTAAGCTAACATAAGTCAGGAGCCATTCCCACATCGTTACACCTGTTACAACTGCGTAGTGCAAGATGGCCAGTGCTGGCCATCCAGTCCTGTGAGCACAGCAGATAGCTAATCAATCTTATACGCTTTCTCCCTGATCCCGAGCTTCAGGGCTATAGAAAGCCACCCCCAATTGACTGGCAATGACATACAAGGTGACACTTGTGCAGGAAGAATATGCCTGTTAACACGGGGCTCCAGACTCCTGAATCTTTAATCCAGCACAGTGACTAACCAATGCGAGGTCCACGCCCAGCAGGGGAGGTGGAAGAGGCTCCGGACATGGGGCTTTCCAGCTCTTGATTGTTTAGGATTGAGACCAAGGCTGCATGCTGAGAAGTGCATTTTCCCTGTGTGGCTCCCACCCTTCTCCCCAGGTCAGTGAAAAGCATCCTAAGGATCCCTCCGGTCACTTTCCCTGATCTCTCCCAGCCTCCACGCTGTAGCCCGAGGGAGCTTCCGTGTGTGAAGTGGTTTCAGAAATGTCATTGCACCCCTTTCTCAAGCACCCTCCTCTGCCCCAAACGCGGAGTAATCTTGTGAGCTGTTAGTGCGTGATGCTTTATTATTGATTCTTCTCTGCCGTGGTCAGTTCAGTTGTATGTGACTCTGCTGATGTCAATGTGAGCTTTACCCTGTGGGGGCCAGAGCCTGGCTTTGTCTCCCTTCTACCTCCGGCCAAGCGTCTCAGCATTGCTGCTCCCAGAGAGAGTGGGTGAGAGAAAGTAATGGACTAGTACAAATGTTTACTACCACAAAAAATCTCAGTAAGAAATACCTTATGAATAGGTGGATTTTAAAAAAGCAATCTGTGCTCATAAGCAGGGCTTCAGAACTTTGGAGGGAGTGGTAGACTGTGCCTGCATATATAGAAGCTCCCCCTGCTGGGAGTGGGCAGGAACTGCGTCCTCTTCTCTGTTACCGGGCACCTAACCAGTCAGACCTGGCTTGGCTTCCATAACCATAAATAATGGTTGGGCCGATTTTGAAGTGCATTCTCTGCTTTGCAGACTAGTGATCAATCTTCGGGCCCCTCTGTGACAGGAGCAGCACTTAAAGCGATACCTGACCTTGAGGAGCTGACTTTGTCCTGGAACAGTAAAGTAGGAGGAAACTTGCCTCTGATCCTCCAGAAGTTCCAAGCCGGGAGCAAGATCCGAACGTTGGAGCTGGTGGATTGCGCCCTCACATCAGAAGACGGGGCATTTGTGGGTAAGTGGAGTTTGGAAGAGTTCTTTCCAAAAATTAAAATTAAAATGTGAAGACACCCATGATTGGATAGCTTGGGAGTCAAAGTTGGCTGTTTTCTCTTTACCCTGAATTGCAAGAGTGCTCACTCCATCCCTGGGTCCCATGAGGCTGCATTCCACGCCTGCCCACCCCAACTCCCACACCTGCATGTTCACTGAGTTGCCCTTTTTGTTCGGATTTCCTTCCTTCCAGGTCAGTTGCTACCTATGCTGCCAAGTCTTGAACTACTTGATCTTTCCATTAACAGAAACATCGGCGGCAGTCTAAACAGTATCGCTCAGGGGTTAAAAAGTGCTTCAAATCTGAAAGTACTGAAGTTACATTCATGTGGGTTATCACAAAAGAGTGTCAAACTATTGGGTAAGTAAGCAGTGGCTGAAGTTCACATACATAATTTTATGTTTTTATGTGTGTATATCATTTTATTTTGTATTTAATTTTTTAAACTATTAGGAAAAATAAAATGTAAACAGTGGCTATGTTGAGGAATATGGTTATGTGTAATTTAAATCTTAATGTTTTATGTACTTTCTTTTACAGCAAGAATATACTTTCATGATTACAAAAATAACCTTTTAAAATGGCTGAATCTGAAAAAGCCAGTCTATTTTAGGTTTGAGATAGATACAGGGCAAAATAAAAGTTTCTGTGCTATTAAAGCACTTCATTTTCTCTTACTTTTGAAACTGCCAGCATTATTTTATGCTCAGTAGTAAGAAGGAATTGGTACTGATAAAAAGAACGGCTTCAGTGGTATCCATAGTTAAAAGTCATTTCCCTGTTTAGAGCATCCACAATAAAGGAGAATGTGAAATGAAATTGTGTTTCCCCTTCAACTTAAAATGCTTATAATATCCTTCTCACTGGCAGTTTGAGTAAATCTAGAACTCTCTGAAAACACCAAAGCTCAATTGTAGTAGGAAAACCATTAATGGCAGAACCATTGTGTTTGAGGTTGTTGTCAAATCTGAAGAGGGCTAGATGGTAGGGAGTCTACAGTCTGCAGTTATTCCCCTGTTTTGGCATTTTTCTGGGTGTATTTTCTCAGTCTCCTGTGCCTTCCCCTGCTCCATGCCTGCCTACCAACTTGTAATATGTCAGATCGAGATTTTGACTTTCTCTGTAGATGCTGCTTTTAGATACTTGAGTGAGCTGAGGAAACTCGACCTTTCCTGCAACAAGGAGCTGGGTGGAGGTTTTGAAGACTCGCCAGCTCAGATGGCCACGCTGGAGCATCTGGAAGTCCTGGACCTGCACCAGTGCTCACTGACAGCAGGCGACGTGGTGTCGCTGAGTAAGTGTGTGGGATAGAGCCACGGACATTGGAGCCTTGGCATATGTTTAGAAATGTGACAAAGTTGAGATATACCCTTAAACTTTTACTACTGATGAAGCTCCTGGGAGGCTCAAATCATAAAAGTTCTGTGACTTCCCCAATATAGTATTTATTAAGTGCCCAGTAAGTGTTAGTGAGTCTAAAGTCCTCCTATACACGTCAGTAAATGATAGCGATGGCACTTGAAGGAGAACACTTCGGGTTTATGTTGCTGTTTAGAAATAAACCTGTTCATTAGATTCTGCATATGAGTGAGATCATGTGATACTTATCTTTCTCTGACGGGCTTATCACATGATCTCACTCATATGCGGAATCTAATGAACAAAATAAACAGATGAACAAAATAGATCCAGAGACATAGAAGCATGGAACAGATTGTTCAATCTTAGGGAGAGGGCAAGAAGGTAGGTAGGAAGAGATCAACCAAAGAGCGTAACCCATGGACACAGACAATAGGGTGGTGAAGGCCTGGGGCAGGAGACGGGGGCGGGGGAGGCAGGGCTGGGCCAGAAGGGGTCAATGGGGAATAAAAGGGGACATCTGTAATACTTTCAACAATAAAGATTTTTCAAAAATAAAATAAGTAAGTGGAACAACAAAAAGAAACAAATATGTTGGTGTCACCTAGCTTATTACAGAGAGGGCTGTAGAGAGAAAGCCAAAATGAAGGGTGTTGAGGCTTTCAGACTAACAAGTAAGTTAAGTCACTTAGATACAAACGAAGGTAGAGAAAATGTCAGGGGGTGGTGCATAACAGGTGTACATTACACATAGGTACTACACTTACTGTCTACCCCAGACATAGTCCTATTATTACTACAACTTGTAATGTATGTATGCAGTTTCCCATAACAAACAGCAAGCACAGCCTTGAGAGTACATGTTCTATTCCATCTGTAACCACAATAAACCTTCAAAATACATCCAGAATCTGATCATGGTTCACCATCTAGACCTCTACCACCTTGCTTTAGCTCATCTCACGAATCCAAATGGTCACCCTCTTCCTCTGTCACTGCCTTCTTTCTCTCCCCCTCCCCCTCACTGACCCTATTCCAGCCACACCTTCATGCTGCTCCTCACGCCCACCAGCCATGCTCCATCCCGGGCCTTTGCCCTTGAGCTCTCCTCAGGTCATGGGCTCCTCCGGGGTAGGGGTGCATCTCCTTCAGCATCTCTCCTTTGCTCACACCCAGGGGCTGGCACATAGTTGGCACCAGTAAATGTTTGTTGAATATGTGATTGAATAAATGAACGACTCAATGAACAGGAATAAAAAGAACTTTGTAATTGTTTTTTTAGTACCATTTGGAGAGGAAAACAGTAAAATAGGTTTTGAGGTCTAACATCTACCTTTTAGAACTGCTTGGTTATTTCTTAGGCTCTTATCCCTCAATTTTGGAAAATGAGAAGAGGTCAAGGCTTGGAGATTTTAAAGTAACAAAACAACCCCTTTTTGGGCTGCAGGTAGAGCTTTATGAGGTATAACCATCCCTCTGTTGATGAGTGTCATACCTGAGAGAGATACTCCCAGTTAGCAGTCCATCAGATTCTAAATAATACATTTCCCTTAGTATACTGAATAACACAAATATCACATCTCAGCTTGTTGCCCCGAGGAAGATTAAACTGCTAGACAACCTGAATTGTTACCACTAACGTAACAGAGAGACAAGCCTGTCTTATCTAGATTTACAGCCACCAACAGGCCTTGGAAAGCTAATGATTATTGAAAAGCTGTAGCGAATTGCACTGTTCTCCTTCTGCTTAATTTTGAAAAGAGGGAAATGAAAATACATCCTGTTGATGTATTATGTACTAAAAACATAATACCTTATGATGTTAAATAATTATTTTTTTAATATTAAGCATTCTTTTATCTGCTCATTCTAGACAGCTCCAAAGAAATGGAATTATAGATCATTTAGCCAACAACTATTGGTTAACCATCTAATTGTATCTGGCACTGTGTTGTGGGCTTAGGACAATTTACAGTCCGGGAGCTTCAGTCTGGAAGGGCAGTAGCAAACCAGTAAATATCTAAATTGCACAGTGAACTACGAAGTGCTGTGGGGATTCAACGAGGGAGTGATTGTTACATCTGTTGGGATCACAAGTGCTTGCCTTCCCTTCACCTTTCCTTCTCTTATTCTCCTCCCCTCCTTACACAGTTTAGAATTCTGTACTTATTTGTAGGTTCGTGCCTCCATGTTCCAGATTCGGATACTGTTCCTACACACAGAACTCACCTTCAGTGAGGGAGGACAGAAGGCAAACACACACACAAATGAAAAATGACATAATGGGGGTGCTGTGAGGAAAATGAAACGGGGCGATGTGATACTGACCAAGGGGTTACTGTGACCAGGCTCCAGTGGCTGGGAGCCTGGGGTGAGCCAGCCCACAGAGACCCCATGCATCTCAGGGGCCCTCAGGACCCAATCCAGTGCTGTCACCAACAGATGTCTGTCCTGTTTGCTTGATCTCACTGCCTTCCTAGCACTTATATTCTGAGAAAAGAATGATAATATCAAACATTAATGGAGCAGTTGATGTGTGCTGAGCACTTTACATACACCAAGTCGTTTTATCTCCTCACTGGCCCTGTGAAGTAGAATTGCTACGACTGTTATTGGGAAAACTGAAGTTCAGAGATGTTAAGCAACGTGTCCAAAATCACACAGTTCTTTAGTAGCAGAGCTGGGATTAGAGCCCAGTTCTCTGTCTCCAAAATCTTTGGAAAGAGGCTTGGAAGTGGCAGAGCCCAGGCTGCACACTGGGAAGAGTGGCTGGTTCCTGTGGTGTGTAAGTGTGTAAGTGTGTAAGTGTGTAAGGGAAGGCAGGGCTTGCCAATCAAGAAGACTGTGGGAACCAAACACCCAGAAGACTCTTTGTGGGACGGTGCCTAAATCGTGTCACTGTTGCTATTTGAACAGCCCAGGTTATCCCTTTGCTCTCGAGTCTTCATGCGTTGGATTTATCTGCCAACAAAGAGATGGGCAGCTCTTCTGAAAACCTACTCAGCAGGCTCCGATTTTTACCAGCACTGAAGTCACTGCTCATCAATAGCTGTGCTTTGCAAAGGGAGACTTTTACTGCCCTTGGTAAGAAAATTCCCCAGGAAGCACGGTATTAATAACACTTGTGTGTTGGGGGGAGGGGTGGGGTGGGCTCCCTTTCCCTACGCATGAATTTCATTATTCCAAGACTCAGCCATAAGCAAAAGTGTGACATTGTCTTCTTTTCAGGAACTATGCTTTCTTAAAAGTGACCTTCTGAAGGGCACATGAATGACTCTGGCATTTGCACATTTAACCTTTAAAATTTAAAGTCTGTATAACCAACTCTGGAGGTCCATGTCCACAGTAACTTGTCATTTCAATGAGGTGCCAATATAAACTGGGAGTGCTGTCTGATAGGGAAAGGAAAGCAATTACTAGCCTCTCAGCCTAGCTGACTGTCTGGCCTCCCTGTTCCCTGGAATTGCCTTACCCCCCCCCCCATTCTTTTCTGGGGAGCTCTGACTTCAGGTCTCAGTGGAAACATCCCCTTCTAAGACAGCCCCACTCAATCTACATTAGAAGCCCCTGAATCTTCTTTGTGGACTTTATCAGAATTAATCATTATATATTTAGTTGTTTGGTTTTTTAATGTCCACATTTCTCTCAGATTTTAAAATTGAGGGCAAGATTTGTGTTTATTCTTTGCTGCATACCAAAAGCACATTTTAGACATTTCTACATATTAAGTAAGTAGATAGACAGACAGATCAATTTAAGGGCTCCATAATCCCCCCAATGGTTAGGTAAGACCGAGTGTGCATACACACACACCACATTTCACTGTTCAGACCAATGTTCACGTAGAAAAGTTCCACAAAAAATAAATTTCGGTACAACATGATGTTTCAAAAATATACTTCCTAAATATACTTCAGATTCAAAATTTGTTGAAATTTTTTATATTTTGTTTTTAATTATGTGTCTTCTGTAGAAGACACAGCTCTTTCCAATTATAGCTACAAAATCAATGGATCATAATCAAGTAGATACCTCAATAAACTATCTCATCTAACATAAATCTATCATTCAATCTTAAATTCGATCTGAATTAAGAAGTACATCAAGTAGTATATATTTCTCTGCATCACATTTAGAAGAAAAAAGTTCCATTTCTTATTGAGAGGTCTCTGTACCATATGACTGGGAGGGGTTTTCTTATTTGATATTATAAAAGAATGTATATTTTCCCCTTGAATATATTTTATTTTTTAGAAAGAAGGCAGAAGGAAAGAAGTTCAAAGTATAATTAACAACTTACCTTAAAAATTAGTTGTTCTGGTTGATTTTAATGTTAGGGAAAATTGAGAATTAAACAGAAAGTTCTTTTAATTTCCTTTAAAAATCTTTCCTAATACATCACTTTCCTTCGTTGTCTCTGTAACTACAGTTAAGCAAGCACAAATACATTTTGGAGTTGCAGAGTCCTAGGGAGGTTTGGCCCTGTCTCAGGATTTCAGCAGTGACTGCACGGTTGGTGGGATATGTAAGCCCAGCACACACTTTGGAAATCTTGACCAGCCTGTGAGCCTACCTCTCTGCCTCTTTCTTCATCTCTCTTGATGTTGTTAATCCTCACACAAGGATATTTTTTCCATTAATTTTTAGAGAGAGTGGAAGGGAGAGAGGAGGAGAGAGTGAGAAACACCAATGTGAGAGAGACACATCGATTGGTTGCCTCCCACACTCAGTCATCTGGGGCCTGTGAACAAACCTGCAACCCTGGCATGCCCTTGACTGGGAATGGGTGCGTGGGCCAATGCTCTACCAGTGAGCCACACCAGCCAGGGCTATTTCTTCTTCTTAAATGTGAAGGAAATTCCAGGTAATAGTGAATTCCATTTAATTAAGTTTTACTTTTTTACAGTTTCCAACATTTCTCCCCAATAAAAATAGACAACATAAATTGAGGCCATGAATTTCAGGCAGGAGTGAGCAATCTCTACAACTTTTTGAACCTTGGTTATGTTCATACTAGAGGCCCGTTGCACAAAGAGATTCATGCAATAGGCCTTCCTTCCCCTGGCTGCCAGCACCGGTTTTCCTCTGGCACCCGGGACCCAGGCCTTTGCTCTGGCCACCGCCTTCAGTCTTCGCTCCGGGTGGAGCACTGCTCCTGTAGCTCCCTCCACCCCCCCTGCCCTCCCCCTCATAGCAGGTGTCCCGCCCCGCCCAGCCACTCCAGGCCTGCAAGCATGCTGCCCAGAGGCCCGGAGTGGTTGGGGGGGTGGGGCCACTTCCATCTTTGTTGGGTTAATTTGCATACTCACTCCTGATTGGCTGGTGGGCCTGGCGAAGTGATGGTCAATTTGCATGTTTCTCTTTCATTAGTGTAGATGTTGCCCTAGCCTCGGTTCCTCAAAGTGAAGACTTATGACCCCTAAAGAAGCCTAAATTATTGCTCTTCTTATTGCTCTCGTTTAGCTGAAGCCTCCATTCACCTCCCTGCCCTGGAAGTACTCAGCCTTTCTTGGAATAAGTGTGTCGGTGGCAACCTGAAGCTGCTTCTGGAAACACTAAAGCTTTCCACATCCCTTCAAGTGCTGAGGCTGAGCAGCTGTTCCCTGGTGACAGAGGATGTGGCTCTCCTGGGTTTGTATCTCTGGGTTCCGAAGCAGTCCTGGCAGGCAGAGCCCAACGTGCCCGCCCAGCAAGGGCAGGGGGAGGGAGGCGCAGAAGGCAGCGAGGCCTGGGGCCCCCTTTGCAACTTCCCTTCTCCTGACACCTGCTCAGGAGGGAACTGTTTAAAACAAATAAGAGAGATTCAAAAACCAAAAGAAACAGTGGAGGGAAATTTAATATTTGGGATCTGATGAGCTGGTAACTCAGGAGGGTGTTTCCTAAAAGAAGATAGACATAGAAGTGGTGGTGGGAGGTTCCTGCCAGGTGACGAGCTCCACATCTCGCCACACATGAGCACCTTGGTGTTCTTAACCAGTTCCATGTTAACTGAACTTGAGTCATCTACATTCTACCTTTACAGATTTAGCCCTAGCCACATGGTACCTGCGCTATGACTTAATTTTTTCTTTATGTTGACTCTTTAACTTAAAAGCTTTTATTTAAACAGGAAACTGATCATCATAACTGAAATACAGGTATCATTTCTCATTGATAGACATCACTAGACTGTTGCCAGCTGAAGTAGGAGACTAGATGAGATAAGTTAGGTGTAATGAACATAACTGTTCAGGCTAAATGATGGGGGCATGGGTTCACTCTCCTGTCAACTTTTTGTATGTTTTAAAAAAATTTCCATAATAGGAAATATTCTGAAGAGAAAAAGCATGCACATTGTGTCTTACTTAGGCCTTGAGAATATGCTGAGTAATAGGCTGAAAGACTGAAAAAAAGAACACACATGGACATCTAGGGACTGAGTGCAGCTGTTTAGTGTATGGAATGCTAAATTCTTAAGGCCACTCTGGAATCAAACTTGTCGCAAATGAAAGTAATGGGAATGGAGCATCCGGCTGGGTCTGGAAGCCATAACGTATAAGAAATGATTGAAAAAAACCAAGGCACGTTTAGTCCTAAAGGAGGAAAATTTGAGGGGACCTGACTGTTGTCCAACGTGGCAGGGCTAACACAAGGAAGGAGCTGGGGTTTCAGGCAGGCTAAGGCGGGCAATGGAGGAATCACCAGGAGGTAGATCAGGGTCCCAAAGGAAGGGCATCCTCCTGCTGACAGCTGCGTCACCCTCTTGGGGCGACCTGTAAGGGTGCTGCAGGCAGACTCGGGCTGGTCACCAGAGAAGCTGGGAAAGGGGTCCTTCGCCGATCATTGATCTGGAGGTTGAATCCTTGAGGAGACCTCCAAGGTCCCTGTAACTCCGAGATTTTACACCACTCATCTCATCTCTATAATCCATTTTGACTTTTGACTAAAAAGGAAAGCATGTACTATTAGCCTTGGGTGTCTCCCCTACCTTTTCTTACAGAAGTTGTTATCTTCTCTTAGCTTCATCATTATTATTTATTAAGTGCCCTTGTAGGTAGTACTGTGATATGTGCTACTCAAAGACAAAATTGTTCTGTGATTAGACATCTCTCAGTTGGATTAGAAATTATCCAGGTATATGTTGCACATGGAAAGTGCTCAGTTAAATAATTGTTGACTGAAGAATGAATGAGAAATGAACAACTAAATAGTATTAAACAGCAAGAAGATTATTTACTAATAGTCCTCAGTTCAAGCCAATGATCCATTGTTCCTCACATTTAATTAGAGAAAGTCTGCAGGAAGAGCTGGGACCCCAGTGAAGTAAAGAGCAGGAATTTGACAAATATATATATTCTTTGGGTAGGGATGTGAAAAGAGAAAAAAAAATCCATTTTCAAGTTGTACTTGGGATTCACAGAGAGGAAATTCATTACTAAAGTAATTTCAGATGCCCTAAATAAAATGCTAAAGTAATTTCAGATGCCCTAAATAAAATGCTAATAACAAAGCATTACTAATGATCAATCTTGTCATTACCAGTCTGGAGCTATCGCATTGTGTTATTGGAAGTGGGAAACAGCCATGACAGAAAGTATTCTTGTAATTTGGCAATTAAAGTGATTTTGTTTTTCAGCATCGGTAATACACACAGGTCATCTGACCAGGCTGCGGAAGCTCGACCTGAGCTATAATGACAGCATCTGTGATGCAGGATGGGCCATCTTCTGCCAAAACCTGTGGCTCCTCAAAGAGTTAACGGAGCTGGATATTAGCCTTCGGCCATCAACTTTTCGGGATTGTGGACAATGGTTTAGACACTTGTTATGTGCTGTGACCAGACTTCCGGAGATCACTGAAATAGGAATGAAAAGATGGATCCTCCCACCTTCACTGGAGGAAGAACTAAAATGTTTGGACCAAGACCGCAGCAGCAGCATTCACTTTGACCATGGCGAGTGTCAGTAAACTGGTTTCCCAAGGTCACATATATGATTCCATGTATATAACATTCTTGAAATAACAAAATTATACAGAGAACAGCTCAGAGATTGAGAGAAGGTAGGTGGTAGATGTGACTAAAAGGAATAATACAGTAAAGACCTGTGGTGATGGAACAATTTTGTATCTTGATTGTGGTGGTGGCTACATGAAGCTACATGAGACAAAACTGCATTGACCCCTCCCCCCCCCCCCCCACACACACAAATGAGTGTATGTGTAACTGATGGAATCTGAATAAGTTCTCTTGATGGTACCAATGTAGATTTTCTGGTTTTATTATTGTATTCTAGTTATGCAAGATGTCAACAGTAAGGGAGGGTAAAGGGTACATGGGCCTCTCTGTACATTTCTTTGGAACTTCCTATACTATATAATAAAAGCCTAATATGCTAAATGTCCGTTCTTCCGTTCAACCAATCAAAGCACAATATGCTAATGATATGCTAAGGCCGCTCAACTACTTGCTATGATGTGCACTGACCACCAGGGGGCAGATGTTCCAACTGATAGGTTAGCTTGCTGCTGGGGTCTGGCTGATCGGGACTGAGCAAGACAGGCCAGACACGCCCTGGAGCCCTCCCACAGTCCCTCCCTGGCTGGCCAACCTCCCATGTCCCTCCCCAGCCCCAATCAGGCACCAATGGGGTCCCTTGGCCAGGTCTCTCGCAATCCAGGCTGAGGAACCCCCCACCCCAAGTGCACAAATTTCATGCACCGGGCCTCTAGTGAATATGTAATTATTTAAAAACTAAAAGTTTGTTACAGAATACTATAACAAACCTCCATGTAACTATCAGATATTTCTGCAGTTATCAGCTTATGTCCAATCTTGTTTCATTTGGATCCCCCACACTTACCTGATATTATTCTGAAGCAATTTCTGGGCTTCATATCATTTTCTCATAAATATTTCAGTAAAATTAAGAATATTTACTTTTATACATAACCATAATTTAATGAATAATTTTAGTGTGGTGGGCATCTAATTCCTATATATTTTTGCCTTCTTAATCCATCAGGGTTCATTACCTCAAGTCAGTGGTCGGCAAGCTGTGGCTCGTGAGCCACATGTGGCCCACGAGTCGTGGTTTGCCGCTCTGTTGACTGATGAGTTTGCCAACCACTGGGATAGGGGCTTAATCACAAGGAACAACAACAGCCTGTAATTATTGGAATCAAGAGTCTAGGTCAGTGGTCGGCAAACTCATTAGTCAACAGAGCCGCAATTTGCCAACCACTGCCTCAAGTCATTAATATACGAAATTATTTCTTCTTTTCCTTTGCAGGTTTTCCTTTTCCACCCTTCTTTCCTGACTTAGATTTTAGAGAATTCTTTCCTTTCTTTCGCAATTTTAACAGTTCAGCAAATCTCCCAACTCCTTTCAGTACCATCATTGCACGCCACCAGGACTGAATCTGAAAACAGATAAACCCAAACAGTATTAGCTGGTATCATTGGGGTTGGTTACAACTGACATGTGGTTTTAAAGATGTGAAGAATGGAATGTGATGAGAACTCTAAGCCTTATTTTCTCTCTTTTTCAATTGGCCAGTCATCCAGGAATTTTTTTAAAGTATTGAGTGCTTTTATGCACCAAGCCCTGTTTCAAACCTTTGGGAAACAGCAGTTAAATACTATTGTCACTGACTTTGTGGAGCTCACATTCCAATGAAGGGAAGAGTCAATAAACAATAAACACAGCCTATATAATAAAGAGGTAATATGCAAATTGACTGTCACACCATCACAAGATGGCAGTGCCCACAGAGGGCAGGGCTGGCTGCGCCACGCGCCTGCAGCTGGAGTCCCCTCAGCCCCGCTGGGGGCCTCAGGTCCTCCTGCACCCCCTGCTCCCCCACTGACTGACAGCTCGCCCAGGCTTCTCCAATGAGCTGCCCATCCCTCTCTTCCTCCCTCCCCCGAAGCTGAAGCCTGACTGTGGTGTCCAACAAATTGGAAGTTATAATTCATGTCATTGAGAGTATCCTCCATTCCTCAGCCAGGGCCGGCTGCTCTGCACACCTGCCGCCAGAGTCCCCTCAGCCCTGCCAGGGGCCTTGGGTCCTCCTGCACCCCCCACTGACTGAGGCGCAGGCAAGCAGGGCCGGCCGAGGCGCAGGAAAGCCTTGGATGGTGGCTGCCCAGCCTCCCAGGGCTGGCCCAAGACACAGGCAAGCCTCGGATGGTGGCTGCCCAGCCACCCAGGGCCGCCCGAGGCTCAGGTAACCAGGGCCGGCCGAGGTTTGCACTGCTGGCAGTGACAGCAGCAGAGGTGTGATGGGGGCGTCACCTTTCCCTGATCGCCGGGTCACCTCCCACCCCTGAGGGCTCCTGGACTCTGAGAGGGGGCAGGCTGGGATGAGGGACCCCCCCACTCCAGTGCATGAATTTTCATGTACCAGGCCTCTAGTAAATGTATAATTAGATGGTGTTTGGTGGCCTGGAGATGGCAGCGCACAGTAAGGGGAATCGGGTGTGCCTCTACCCTGCCTTCCTTCTTGTTACTAGTCTTCCTGTGCCCCTGCCTACCTACAGCCAGCCCACCCTTGTTGCCTCACTCAGTCCTATTGCCTCGCACCTACTCAGAAACATCCCTCCTCTAGAAGTAAACTCTTTCAACCTTTAGCATCCAGAACCAGAACTGTGAGAAAATACATTTCTGTTGTCTAAGCATCCTAGTCTATGGTCTGTTGTTAGAGTAACCTGAGGCAGTCATTTTTCCAGTGAAGCCTACCATGACTATCTCATTTAAATTGAAATTCCACAACACACACACAACTTCTGGTAATCACAGTTCCCCTTAGCTTGAACTTTTTTTTCCAATACCACTTATCACTTTATAACACAGTATATAATTTTATATTATACTAGAGGCCCGGTGCATGAAATTCATGCACGGGGAGGGGGAGGTGTCCCTCAGCCCAGCCTGCACCCTCTCCAATCTGGGACCCCTCAAGGGATGTCCGACTGCCCTCTCACAATCCAGGACTGCTGGCTCCCAACTGCTCGCCTGCCTGCCTTCCTGATTGCCCCTAATTGCTTCTGCCTGCCAGCCTGATCACCCCCTAATCACTCCCCTGCCAGCCTGATTGATGCCTAACTGCTCCCCTGCCGGCCTGTTTGCCCCTAACTGCCCTCCTCTGCCGGCCTAGTCACCCCTAACTGCCCTCCCCTGCAGGCCTAGTCCCCCCCAACTGCTCTCCCCTGCAGGCCTGGGTCCCTCCCAACTGACTTTCCCTGCAGCCTGCAGGCCTGGTTGCCCCCAACTTCCCTCCTCTGCTGGCTTGGTCACCCCTAACTGCCCTCCCTTGCTGGCCATCTTGTGGTGGCCATCTTGTTTCCACATGAAGGCAGGATCTTTGACCACATGGGGGCAGCCATCTTGTGTGTTGGAGTGATGGTCAATCTGCGTATTATTCTTTTATTAGATAGGATAGAGGCCTGTTGCACGGGTGGGGGCCAGCTGGTTTGCCCTGAAGGGTGTCCCAGATCAGGGTGGGGGTTCCCTTGGGGCTTGAGGCGGCCTGGGCAAGGGGCCTGTGGTGGTTTGCAGGCCGGCCACGTCCCCTGGCGACCCAAGCAGAGGCCCTGGTATCTGGGATTTATTTATCTTCTACAATTGAAACTTTGTAGCCTGGAGTGGAGCCAAGCCTTCTGCTTGCTCTGTGGTGGCAGCCATTTTTTGGGGGATTTATGTATCTTCCATAATTGAAACTTTGTAGCCTTAAGCAGAGGCCTGGGCCGGCCAGGGTGTGTGGAAAGCTTGGCTTCCTCCATCACCAGGGGCAACCCTAGCCTCCTGCTCTCTCCAGCTCCATGGCTGCCGCCATTTCTGTTTGGTTTTATGTATCTTCTATCATTGAAACTTTGTAGCCTTGAGTGGAGGCCTAGGCCGGCAAGGGCAGGCGGAAAGCTTGGCTTCCTCCATTGCCAGGGAAACCCAAGCCTCCCTCCTGCTCTCTGTGGCCGTAGCCATCTTGGTTGGGTTTATTTGCATATTCGCTCCTGATTGGCTTGTGGGCATGGCTTGTGGGTATAGCGGAGTGATGGTTAATTTGCATAATACTCTTTTATTAGATAGGATATTTATGTTTTATTCCCATCACACTAGACTTTAAGCAATATGAGGACATATTATGTTTTGTTCAAACTGATGTATTTCCAGTGCCTAGAACAATGCCTGGCACATAGTAGAAGCTCAATAAATATTTGTTGGATGAATGAAAAAGTTAGGTGGGGGTATGCTGTTTTATATAAGATGGACTAAGGGCAGGTATGAGGATATTTGAGCAGAGACTCAACTAAGTGAAGGCAGAGTTTTGTCCACACCAGGGGAATTATCTCTGGCAGAAAGAGCCAGTGCTAAGATCCTGAAGCAGGAGCATGCTTGGACCTTAGGAACATACCAAGGATTCCATTTGTGACTCAAGTAAAGTAGAAAAGGGAAAGATGAGATGGGGAGTGAAAGCAGCAGATCAGTTAATTAGGGTGGTGATTTTCTCGGGGACAGTACTGCCCTCTAGAGGCATTCTGAAAATGTGCAGGGCTTTTTGTTGTGAAGGTCTTCAATCCTGTGACATGCACCCTGGTCCGCAAAGACTTTCCAAGGATGTGCAGGCTTGGACAGTTTGGAAGCAATCCGTTTCCAAAATTTCAACTTCCACGCGTACTCTTTTCTAAAATGTACCTGCCTAGGAACACAGCTGCCCCTCTGGCACCCCTCTCACCCACCTGAATCTGACTAGGGTGTGTTGCCCTGGACTTCAGAAACCTCTGGGACACCAAATAATCCTATCTAATAAAAGAGTAATATGCAGATTAATCATCACTCCACTACACTCACAAGTCACGCCCACCAGCCACACCCAGCAGCCAATCAGGAGCAAGTATTCAAATTAACCCAACCAAGATGGCTGCAGCCACAGAGAGAGCAGGAGGGAGGCTTGGGTTTCCCCGGTGATGAAGGAAGCCAAGCTTCTGCAGCCCTGGCAGGCCCAGGCCTCCGCTTAAGGCTACAAAGTTTCAATTATAGAAGATACATAAATCCCAACAGAAATGGCTGCCGCCACGGAGAAAGCAGAAGATAAATAAATCCCAGATACCAGGGCCTCTGCTTGGGTCACCGGGGGGTGTGGTCAGCCTGCAAACCACCACAGGCCCCTCGCCCAGGCCTCCCCACACCCCAAGGGAGCCCCCACCCTGATCCGGGACACCCTTCAGGGCAAACCAGCTGGCCCCCACCCATGCACCAGGACTCTATCCTATCTAATAAAAGAGTAATATGCAGATTGACCATCACTCTAACACACAAGATGGCTGCCCCCATGTGGTCAAAGATGGCTGCCCCCATGTGGACACAAGATGGCCACCACAAGATGGCCAGCAGGGGAGGGCAGTTGGGAGGGACCAGGCCTGCAAGGGAGGGCAGTTGGGGGCAATCAAGCCTGCAGGGGAGGGCAATTAGGGGTGACCAGGCTGGCAGAGGAGGGAAGTTGGGGGCAAACTGGCTGGCAGGGGAGCAGTTAAACATCAATCAGGCTGGCAGGGGAGTGGTGAGGGGGTGATCAGGCTGGCAGGCAGAAGCGGTTAGGGGCAATCAGGAAGGCAGGCAGGCAAGCAGTTGGGAGCCAGCAGTCCTGGATTGTGAGAGGGATGTCAGACTGCCCGTTTAGGCCCGATACCCAGTGGGATCGGGCCTAAACAGGCAATCAGACATCCCTCGAGGGGTCCCAGATTGGAGAGGGTACAGGCTGGGCTGAGGGACACCCCCCCCCCCCCCCCCCGTGCATGAATTTTGTGCACCGGGCCTCTAGTAGTAGTAGTAGTAGTAGTAGTAGTAGTAATAATAATAATAATAATAATAATAATAATAATACTGATGTTGGCTCTAAGGACAGAGTAACCAATCTTTTTGCCTTCCAGCTCTTTGCCTTCAAGAAAATTGAAGGTAGAACAGTCGATTTGTCTGCTAAGAGCCTGCTATCTGATTTGGGGTATAAATCTGGGGAAAGTTCAAGAGATGTTTAAGGCATTGTCATTTAAAACAAAATGTGGCAAAGAAAAAAACTTCTTATCACCTTATTTATGGGACAATGTTTCTCAGCACTTCATTTGTAAAATGAAAAAAGGGCATAGAACTGATGCCAAGCCCTGTCTCATTCTAGCCATAAGTAATATTGATGCAAGGATACATAAACCATGTGGAAAAATTTCTCTCATTTGTATATGTATTTCCCCCCAAATCCTATAGGTCAAATAATTAAACATCAAAATTCATAATAGATGTTATGTTGTTATGGTCAATTTTATACTACCAATAATTGTAATATGACTAATAAAATGTAATAATCTAGAACATAAAACCCTATGGTCACAGAAAAAAATAATTTTAAATTTTAAATTGCATAAATATTTTTGTTACCTATAAATATGAGAGGTGATCTATAAATGACTTTAAATTTTATATATATAACTAATAAAATGATATGTACAGGGTGTTCCCCCAAAATGTATACACACCTTAACAGCTGATAGCGCAATTTTGAAAATGAAGTGTATTTTAATAAACACTGCTTTTATAATTATTCAAAGTATGTGGATACATTTTTTGGGACACACTATATATCACATAAAACATTAAGATCAATTCTAAGGCAGAAATAGAATGAAAATAGATGCTCAAGAAGAAAATATAACAAAATGTCTGCCTGTAAAATAAAAACTTGTTCAAGTATTTTGTAAATTGATGTTGACTGACATATCAAATAAAAATAATATTTAGATTCCAATGGGTACATTTAAAATATTGATCTAAGAGCTCTATTTTAAAATGTCGATATTTAAAATTCACTGAAAAATAAAAGCTTTGCAATGATTTAAATGTAGTGACAAAAAAATTTAAACACCAATTTTGAAAATGTGGAAGAGGGTATATGGTTTTTCAAAATGCTCTTAGGAAGACTCCAAAAAGTATTTTTATTCTTCCAAAGTAATCATTCCTGAATATATACATATTAAAATAAATATTTTAATATAAATAACTGTCCTTATCTTTCCCTTTATGTTGTAGCTCAGGCATTACTTCGGTTTATTAAAAGTATGTGGTTTTGGTAGGTAATATTATCTATGAGTTTAATTTCCAGGAAATGAAAAATGGTCGATTTCAGCAGAGGAGAGCTGATCAACCTATGTTTTGACAGCATCCGTGTGACTGCTGAGTGAAAGGTATATTTTCGAGGGAGCAGGAGTGGAAGTAGGAGTGTGAGAAGATGGGGACTTGGAACAGTTGAATGAAGAGCACTGACTAGTGACTGAAGTGAACACATTCCTGGTCTGTCTGGGGTATCCTTATGTCTCCATGAGCTTCTTGGGCAAGACTGGGCTCTTAGGTCTTTGATCCTAGTTAGTGGCAGAGAAGAACTCTGGTCGCTAGACCTCTGCACCATAAATGCTTTCATTTCTAATTTTTCAGCCTTATCTTACTGACTGTTAATATCAGCTTTTCATCCCAGTGAATACTCTTAAGAATTTTAGATTGTTTTAAGATTTGAAATTTTCGTTTCTTTTGCCTGATTGTTGGCTTCTTATTTGACAAGGAGACAAGGAACAAAAATGCTAGGATGATGTTCAAAATTCTCTCGCTTGGCCCTGGGTAAGTAAATAAGAGTCTCTACTCTCAAGGACAAGGTATAGATGTGTAAAGAGCAGCCCCATTGGCTAATCAAATGTGTTTAACACTAACCCCTCTCCAAAGCATCTGTGAGTATATTATCCAGAAATTTTGCTAATTTACCTTTGTTGCTATTCTTTTCAAATTTCTTTTCTCCTCGAGGTATGTGAATATAGCCTCTTTGCCTTCAGCGCACACTTCTTTTGGGGGATCTTCCATAGGATTGTCCGTCAGCGTCAGAATATTGAGATTCACTAGACTATCTAAATTCTCTGGAAGTTGGGTGAGCAAGTTTTTCTCAAGCAGTAATTCTCTCAAAGCTGAAACAATATTTTAAAATGATGAATTTATCTTAAAAACAGGCAAGAATTAAAATGTGAATTCTTTAGTCCAGTCATTTTGAAAGGTTTGTTTCCTACTGTGCCATGTCACAGAAAACATCAGATTTGATGAGGCAAACCGAAGTTCTCTTCTTTAAAACAACTCAAAGTTGTTGGAGTTCGTGTAAATAAGTATTAGAGACAAGAAATTAATAAACACTAAAAGATTTTGAGAATGTTACATTCCTCCAGAGACCAAGGAAAGGATAAAAATGTACAGTCAGGAGCATTACTAAGGAGTACTGTATACCCATGCCAGCCTCTAATCTTTGGATGTCTTGTGGTTAGGTAACAGCTTGCACTCGTATTTCTTCATCCTCCTTTCACTAAAGAATAGTCAGTTTGAAAACATATCTATAAACCTGAAGATTCAGTACACTATGGGGAAATTTTTTTTTTAATCTGGCCCCAGTAGGAATTCAGCAAAAAGCTTAAGCGAATGGATATGTTTGAGTGTTTAAATATGAATCATATATGACTTTTCATGTCAATCATGTAGCTTCAAAAGCCCGCCCCTTGCTGATTTCACCACTGGGAGTCAGTATTTTTCTTTTTCTTCAAGTGACTTAGTGACCTAATGTGAATTTACTACAGGGCCCCCAACTCCCAATTCCAACATGTAGTAGGTATTCAGTACATTTTTGTTGGTGGTGTAATGACTATCTTAGCAGTTGCTACTTGCTTTTCTTTTTAAATTCCCAATAAATAATCTACCTTTGTGAGGCTCTGAGCTGTACTAGTCAGGCACCTGACCTTCCCAGTGAGCCAAGCAAGGAGGTAATGAAGTAGGGCCAAGCTCTCTAAACACTGAGATTGGTCTTTAGAAAAGCAAAGACGCTTTTATCAAGGGAAATGCTGGCCTCAAACTCTACGAGGCTATGGGCCTCCTGAGATTCCCCACCTTGTGCTTGGCAGATGGCATCTGGAAGCTGCTTAAGCAGATTGTGGCGGCAATCAAGAATTTCCAGGTTAGGCATTGATCCCAAGGCCACTGGCAAGTACTCCAGATGGTTGTCTTCTATATGCAGCTCTTTAAGAACCTGAAATAATATCACAGTATACCATAATGATCCTTACATGGAAAAATGAATTATAGTAACTAGAATCACCTGCGAGTTCCCATGCTACTTCAGTGAGGGTTGTTATGCATGGGAATAAAGGGGAAAAACGTTTAAAGGACCATCATCACGAAGTTATTTTTTAAACTATTAGAAATGGTTCCCATTTATGTAGGGGAAATAGAACATGGGAATCTAGTATTTCTTTGTTTCACAAGAACTTTATGAGGAAATAATTTGGATCATTTACCTACACACATCATTTGCTCCCTTTCAATGGCTAATTATCTGGGGCAGTTGCCTCAGAAGTATAATTTCCCCAAATATCAATCCAACATTGCCCAAGTGGAAGTAGCCAAGTTAACTATGTTCAAATTCGCTGGGCAAAACTTTGTATTTCACCCTAAGATTTTGGAGAGTGTGACATGATGTACAAGGAGCAAGAAGATAGACAGAGTTCTATGAACACAGCATAAAGGAATGGAGAATTCGGAATAGAAACCCTGTGTCATATGTGCGTATCTGTGCTGTACATACCATTGACCATTGCTCAGTGCCGTGACCAGGGATAAGGTAGTGGCCCATACCTGCTTTATCAGTACTAAGGGTGCAGTACCAGAAGCATGAAAATATAACAGTTCCTTAAAGTATGCATGTAGATAAAGACACACTGGTATGGCTACCAGTTAATGAAGTGAACGTGTTGCTCTGCTAGGATTTAACGCAGTGCCATGGGCCCATCTTCAGTGAACCTGGTGCAACAGTGAAATAGATCACGATTTACATTCCACCACGTAGAGTGGGAGGTCTGTTGCCCCATACAAACTGCAGCTCCCAGCATTTCACCTGTATGATACTTTCACTTTAAAATAGTACAGCTTTCAAGGGTAACTTATGAAAAATAGGAATGAAATGAAAAGCAGTGTGGCTCAACTTTTGCAAATAAAACTTTCCAAACCACATAGTGGAAAGGAGTGTGGCATGACATACCCACTAGCAATCACAATAAATTGTTCTTTAGGTATAAACCTGGAGGTTGGTCAGGAAGACAGTGGAAGGCTCAAAGTATAATAGTGACTGTTGCTAAGAGCTGAAAATCTGGTATGGTTGATTCCACACACAGCCTGTGGAAACAGGGCCATGTTTCCCCAATATCAGCCAACTTAAGTAATCAGTCGGTGTGTACTTCTTTGCCTGCTCATGTGGGGAGGCTTACCTGTAGTTTCCCAATGTCCTCTGGTATATAGGTGAGCTTGGTTCCCTGATCTTGCCCAATGTATAATTTCTCTAAAGACTCTAAAGAAAAGATTTCTTCTGGAAATGAAGTAAACTGATTCCCACTTAGTCCAAGTATCTTCAGTTTTGAAAGTGTACCGAAGTCTGAAGGTAACTAGAAGTATTCCAAAAAGATAAGTTTCAAGTCAAGATTCTCTTTTTAATCCTCACATGAGGATATGTTTATTGATTTTAGAGAGGGTTGAGGAGGAGAGAGAGAGAGAGAGAGAGAGAAATTGATGTGAGAAACAACATCGGTCAGCTGCCTCCCCCCCGTGCTTCGATCAGGATGGAACCCACAACCTAGGTATGTGCCCTGACCAGGAATCGAACCTGCAAACTTAATAGAGATTAAATTCTAGATTCTCTTCCTAAATCTTAGAGTTACTATCAAAACATTTACTTGTTGAAAGGCAGTTTTGAAAGTCTATGGCAATTAGGAAAACAAAAGACCTACCCAAGGTTTTGAAAATTGAGTAAAAGAATTTTTTTAAAGAAACTCAGACCTTGCCTGGCATGTGTCCCTCAATGGTTGAGCCTCGACCTATGAACCAGGAAGTCTAGGTTAGATTCCCTGTCAGGGCAGATGCCCTGGTTACAGGCTCATTTCCCTGTAGGGGGCGTGTAGGAGGCAGCCAATCAATGATTCTCTCTCATCATTGATGTATCTATGACTCTCTCTCCCTCTCCCTTCCTTTCTGAAATCAATAAAAAAATATATTTTTTCAAAACCCACACCTTTTTGGCCTAGGATTTTTATAATGTCTGGGGAACACATGAGACTGGTGTCGATGGCCAGGAAACACAGACCTATTATTTGGTTAGAAATTGAATTCCGAGTATCCCTTTTTCTCCCTCTATAGTTGTCTTTTGCTTTTCAAATAAATATTTTTTTTAATTTTAAATATTAAACAAAAGAAACAAATACAAGTATACCCAAATCTTTTGTTAATAAATACAATAAAATACTGCAATTAAAGTTGAGTTTTTCTACAATACCCTCATTTGCTTGACTACCTCCCTCTTCCCAGAAACAGCCACTGTTAGGAATGTAGTTTTTTCCAGTCCATATTTTTATACTCTTACTAGAGGCCCAGTGCATGAAATTCGTGCACAGGGTGGAGGGGGGTGTCCCTCAGCCCAGCCTGCACCCTCTCCAATCTGGGACCCCATGAGGGATGTCCAGTGGGATTGTGCCTAAACGGGCAGTCGGATATCCCTCTCACAATCCAGGACTACTGGCTCCCAATTGCTCGCCTGCCTGCCTTCCAGATTGCCCCTAACCGCTTCTGCCTGCCAGCCTGATCACCCCCTAACCACTCCCCTGAAAGCCTGATTGATGCCTAACTGCTCCCCTGCCAGCCTTTTTGCCCCTAACAGCTCTGCCCTGCAGGCCTGGTCACCCCTAACTGCCCTCCCCTGCTGGCCTGGTCCCTCCCAACTGCCCTCCCTTGTAGGCCTGGTCACCCCTAACTGCCCTCCCCTGCTGGCCTGATCACCCCCAACTGCCCTCCCTTGCAGGCCTGGTCCCTCCCAACAGCCCTCCCCTGCTGGCCATCTTGTGGTGGCCATCCTGTGTCCACATGGGGGCAGCCATCTTTGACCACATGCTGGCAGCCATCTTGTGTGTTGGAGTGATGGTCAATCTGCATATTACTCTTTTATTAGATAGGATAGAGGCCTGGTGCATGGGTGGGGGCCAGCTGGTTTGCCCTGAAGGGTGTTTCAGATCAGGGTAGGGGTTCCTTGGGGCGTGGGGCGGCCTGGACAAGGGGCCTGAGGTGGTTTGCAGGCCGGCCACGCCCCCTGGTGACCAAAGCGGAGGCCCTGGTATCTGGGATTTATTTATCTTCTACAATTGAAACTTTGTAGCTTGGAGCAGAGCCAAGCCTTCTGCTCGCTCCATGGCGGCAGCCATTTCTGTTGGGATTTATGTATCTTCTATAATTGAAACTTTGTAGCCTTAAGCGGAGGCCAAAGCAGGCCAGGGCTGCAGAAGCTTGGCTTCCTCCATTGCCACGGGCAACCCTAGCCTCCTGCTCTCTCCAGCTCCGTGGCTGCTGCCATTTCTGTTGGGCTTTATTTATCTTCTATGATTGAAACTTTGTAGCATTGAGTGGAGGCCTGGGCTGGCAAGGGCAGGGGGAAAGCTTGGCTTCCTCCATCGCCAGGGAAACCCAAGCCTCCCTCCTGCTCTCTCTGTGGCCTCAGCCATCTTGGTTGGGTTTATTTGCATATTCCCTCCTGATTGGCTGGTGGGCGTGGCTTTTGGGTGTAGCGGAGGTACGGTCAATTTGCATATTACTCCTTTATTAGATAGAATGCCATCTAATGATGCCATCTAATAAAAGGATGCCATTCCTTTTATTAGAAAGGAACCCCCACCCTGATCCAGAACACCCTTCAGGGCAAACCAGCTGGCCCCCACCCATGCACCAGGCCTCTATCCTATCTAATAAAAGAGTAATATGCAGATTGACCATCACTCCAACACACAAGATGGCTGCCAGCATGTGGTCAAAGATGGCTGCCCCCATGTGGACACAGGATGGCCACCACAAGATGGCCAGCAGGGGAGGGCTGTTGGGAGGGACCAGGCCTGCAAGGGAGGGCAGTTGGGGGTGATCAGGCCAGCAGGGGAGGGCAGTTAGGGGTGACCAGGCCTACAAGGGAGGGCAGTTGGGGGTAATCAAGCCTGCAGGGGAGGGCAGTTAGGGGTGACCAGGCCCACAGAGGAAGGAAGTTGGGGGTGACCGGGCCTGCAGGGAAGGGCAGTTAGGGGAGACCCAGGTCTGCAGGGGAGGGCAGTTAGGGGTGACCAGGCCTGCAGGGGAGGGCAATTAGGGGTGACCAGGCCTGCAGGGGAGGGCAGTTAGGGGCAAGCAGGCTGGCAGGGGAGCAGTTAGGCATCAATCAGGCTGGCAGGGAAGTGGTTAGGGGGTGATCAGGCTGGCAGGCAGAAGCGGTTAGGGGCAATCAGGAAGGCAGGCAGGCGAGCAGTTGGGAGCCAGCAGTCCTGGATTGTGAGAGGGATGTCCGACTGCCCGTTTAGGCCCGATACCCAGTGGGATCGGGCCTAAATGGGCAGTCGGACATCCCTCGTGGGGTCCAGATTGGAGAGGGTGCAGGCTGGGCTGAGATCCGCCTGTGCATGAATTTCGTGCACCGGGCCTCTAGTATATAAATATCCATAAAATGTGTTGTGTGTATATGTATTTTTGTGTGATGTAAAAAAATTTATAAGTGGCATCATTAGGTTCTGCAATTTGGTGCTTTACTTTTTAACAAACATTAGAATTTTTGGATTTCTCCACATTGCTACCTATAGCTCCCATTCACTTAAATTATTGCATAGCATTCCATTTTACAAATATACCACCATTTACTTGCTCATTCCTCTACTGACTGACATTTAGATTGTCTTCCATTACTTCATGATTACCAACAATGCTATGATGAACATTTCTGAACAGGCCACCCTGTACACATGGGAAAGTTTCTCTAAAGCTGTTTTTGCAGTTCCCCATGAATGGAACATTAAGATCTAAGGTTGTATGTGTCCGAAAAATCTGCTCTTTAAGGAAATCCTGTTAGGAGGTGGTCTTTATTAAGAATAGGGACCTTGGAGTCCAGCAGCTCTGGGTGGGAATCCTGTCTTCATCACTTACAGGTGTGTGGCCTTGACAAGTTAATTAAGCTCCCTGCGCCTCATTTTCCTCATATGCCATTGAGGATAATATTACCTACATCAAAAATACTTGTGAGTTTCTAGCCGGTTTGTCTCAGTGGATAGAGCATGGGCCTGTGGACTGAAGGACCCCCGGTTTGATTCCGGTCAAGGGCACATGCCCTGGTTGCGGGCTCTATCCTTGATAGGGGACATGTAGGAGGCAGCCAATGGATTATTCTCTCTTATCATTGATGTTTCTGTCTCTCTCTCCCTCTCCTTTCCTCTCTGAAATCAATAAAAAAAAATGTATTTTAAAAAAGATACTTGAGAAGATTAAATGAGATCATCCTTGTAAAAAACATTTTGCCCAGTGACTGACATACATATTGTAAATAAACAGAAGCTACTAATTGCGATTGATATTGTTCTTGGAGGGTAGGGGGGTCATAGAAATGATCGCCGTGTTAGCTATACACTGAGTGGCCAGATTATTATGATCTCTGAACGCATAATAATCTGGCCACTCAGTGTATATCCTATATAATAAAAGGCTACTATGCAAATTGTCCCCTCAACCAGGAGTTCGACCAGCAGGCAGGCCGGCTGCCCATGTCCCCTCCCCCTGGCCAGGCTGGCCGGACCCCACCCATGCACGAATTCATGCACTGGGCCACCCATGCACGAATTCATGCACTGGGCCTCTAACACACACACACACACACACACACACACACACACACACACACACACTGAGTGGCCAGATTATTATGTGTTCAGAGATCATAATAATCTGCCCATTCAGTGTATTTGTGAACCCTGGATGTTTGCCCATAAAGTCAGTTAGAAGTCGCTGATCTTTAGACACAGAACCGCACCAACTCAGGGCAGGAAGGGCCCTGGATGAGGGCATAGCGACAGCCAGGAAGGGAATCAGTACCTTCCCTATCTTATTATCATCCAGCGCCAGGATCTCCAGGTTCTTCAGCGAACAGATCTGCAAGGGGAAGCCTTCCATGTGGTTCTGGCTGAGGTCCAGGAAGCGCAGGTTGACCAGGCGGCGGAAGGAGCGGCGCAGCGCGCGCAGGCCGGTGTTGCGCAGGTAGAGTAGGTGCAGCGAGGTCCACTTGCAGACCAGGCGCGGCACCTTCTCCAGCGGGTTCCCGCTCAGCCCCACCTCCGTCATTTCCAAGAGGCTCTCCATGGTGTGTGGGATGGAGTGGAGGCGGTTGTAGGATATATCCAGCACCGACAGTTTGTCACACTGACACAGGGACTCGGGGAGCGAGTGCAGGCTGTTGTGAGCCACAAAGAACTTCTGCAGCCTGGTCAGGTTCCCAATCTCCTCTGGGAGGGCCGTTAGCCTGTTCTCATCCAGGTCAATGATCACCAGGTTGTAGAGGACGCAGAGCTCTGGCGGGAAAACTTCAAATTGGTTTTGCTTCAGGTAGAGCTCTCTCAGTTTGGTCTGGTTCACAATTTCCGTGGGCAGAGATTTCAGGCGATTTCCGGACAGTCCCAGCAGCTCGAGATGGTGGAGGTGTTTGCAGATTTCGGTGGGGATCCCGCCCACGTGGGTGCGGTAGAGGCGGAGCTGGCGCAGGGAGCGGATGCTGCTGAGCACCGGGATCCAGAAGGGGAGGATGGGGTTGTCGCTCAGGTCCAGGCCCTCCAGGTTGCTCAGCTTTCCCAGCTGGTGGCACAGCTTGCTGAGCTTGTTACTGTTCAGGTAGAGGATTTTGAGATTCTTTAAGGACTGAATATCCTGGGGGATTTCTTCAATGTGGTTATTTTCCAGGTGCAGTTCTTCTAATTCTTTTAATGCTAAGATCCCCGGTGGAATAGTAGCCAAGTTCTGATTAGAAGCATCGAGGAAAAATGTTCTTCCAGATGTGCTGTGGATCATATTTTGATGTACTTTAGATGACTGTTCTACTGATTCTGTGATGCCATTTGATATTATTTTGATGGACAATTCAAATATTCAAAATCTGAAATATTGTGAAAAGAAAAAAAAATCAGAGTTTACCTGCCAGCAGGTTTGGTATCCTTGAAGAGAGATAAAATTAAAATTTAGTTGATTAAATGTAGTGCTTGACATTATGCCACAACATAAAATAAAGGTTTTTGTGATTTGTGGTGGGAGAAGAATTAAAGTGTAGACTCCTCTTTCTCCTACAGGTTAACTAATATTTTTAAAAATAGTCTAAATTCAGTTTTTTTTAAAAAATTCCCATCTTGATTCTATTTCCAGGTAGGCTGTAGAAAGTTGCAAAAGATCATTGGTCCTACAATAAACACTGAGAGAACACTAGAAAAAATTTAATATTTTAAAATATTTTTTTTCCTTAAAACTATTAGAGAGTTGTGGATGCAAAGGTCAAGAGAATTAAATTTGAGAGATGGACTAGTCCTCCCTAAATAAGTAGAGACAAGTGGGCGCTTTCATGCCTGTGGCATTTTCAAGTTTGGTGACTGACCGGGGGAGAACAAGCCATCCTCTAGGCAAAGGTAAGGAGAAACCAGCCCAACTTTTTTGTTGTTGTTAATCTTCACCCAAGGACATTTCCCCATTGATTTTTAGAGAGTGGAATGGAGGGGGAGAGATAGAGAAAGAGAAACATCGATGTGAGAGAGACACATCTATTGGTTGCCTCCTGCATACACCCTGACCAGGGCCAGGGATGGAGCCTGCAACCGAGGTATGTGCTCTTGACTGGAATCAAAACCGGGACCCTTTAGTCTGAGGACCGAAGCTCTTATCCACTGAGCCAAACCAGCTAGGGCTTGACTAAAAACTCTTGTTCGCATTTTAATGGGCTTTGACGTGCACAGGCAAATGGGCCCCGTAGCCCAGTAACACCAGGACACTTATGTGCTCTAGGTTTTACTTACATTAACCTATTTAATCCCCAACAGAACCCTAACAAGGAGGCACCATTATAATTCCTGTTTTACAGATAAACTAAGTAACTAAAAGGGCTCTTCTCGGGATAGAATAGGACGTGGGAGCAGAACCAGAGAAGTTGACTCAACCTCACATAGGTTTTTAGCATCATTTATTCACGGGAAGCCTGGTTTTTATTAGAATAATTCTTGGGTGTGAGGTTTCAGGCTTGATTTTTCTTTCTCAGCCTTCCAAGTCATCTGGGGGAAATGTGTGTGGACTAGCCATCCTGATTAGAATGAACACTGTGTGTCTGGGCTTCCAGACACATGAAAGAACTTATTTCTCCTAAACTTCATCTTGCTCCATGATGAATCCTGACTAGAATGTCTAAATGTGTGTGTATATCTATTATCTCACCTTAATCAGATATCACATACGTGTTTGGAACCAATTTGATGGCCCTCTGAAAGCTATATATATATATATATATATATATATATATATATATATATAATCATTAGTGGATTTAATAAAAGGAGTTTGTGGGGAACACTTTGTAAAGTATTGTCTAACCATTATGCTATAACCTAAAACTAATACAAAATAATATTTAAAATAAATAAGTAAATAAACAAATACTGGTTGTAAAGCCTGGATTTGCAACAGCTTTGCTAGTAATTCAGCTACAGTAAATAAGAATGGGGGAAGATTGATTCCTTATTGGCTATTTTTCCCCCTAGAAATTGCTACCTGAACATGGTCAAATTAACTTATTACAATCCAATGTTACTGTGGTGTTTCTAAGTGGAATCACTTGTTGCATCATCATTTTAAAGAGTCAAGGTTGAACAATTTAATAATTAGCCCTTCTTTATGTAACTTTAATGTCCAAGAAAACCATTTAGGAAAATGATCGGCCCTCTCAAATTTACATCAAACATTGATACTTATGTTTCCATGTGTAATTACACACATACTGGATGAATAAAATTAGGTCCCTGAGGTTAATATGGTAAGTGACTGACTCTCTCTGATTACATTTCTAGTTAAAATCATTTCAAGATTTGGCCTAAAACTTCACCTGGGAGCTCTTTTTCCTTTAATACAGACAAGCTAAAAGTAGCCTTAATTACCTAGGACTAGAAAATCATGTAACAGTAACACTACTTTTGCTTTGATGAAAATTTCTTGGAAGCTATAAAATCCCTTGAAAAAATGTTGTCTCCTTTCAGCTAATACTGAACTGAAAGTTCCATATAGATTTCAGACATCAATGGAAAACTTTTTACAAGCAAGCAACTTGAAGGTGTGCTTCCATCCCCACTGTCACCAAGTTATTTATCTGAAATAGCTTCTCACATTTGCTTTCTTTAAATAGACTCAAAAGTTGCATCTTATCCATTTTACAAAAGCGTTCACCCTCAGTCCCTTCCCCCTACCATCAAACTATAGATCTAGTAACTCATTGAGCAAGCCTTTCTTTTTCTTTTTCTTCTGTTTTTAAATTTGGGTTTTTCAAAATGTTATTTGTATCATGAGCAGGAAAGTTTGGGGCACTATTTCCCTATGAATCACTGACATATTTTCTCATCTCATCAGAAAACAAGAATGTAAAACTTTTCATGCTACATACTCTTTTATCCATGGGCCAAAATTATTTTAAAATAACAAAACACTCATTCTCCATCTGCATATTCAGTACCTAAACATTCATGCATGAACAACACCAGAAGTCAGTACTTCAGATACTTGTCAGAAAATCGAACCAGGCATTTATTCTGTTCCAGCGCTTGCTGGCACTTCAGTTAGGCCATCTGATAGCTGTGAAAATAGCTAAAGAATATGTTAAATATTCCCCCAGATCCTTTGAGTTCTATCTCCATATTATCAGGAAACACCATGCCTAGACCCTATTACCATAATTAAATACCATGCCGTTGGCTTTCTAAATAGAATTACAATAAAAGAAACAATCATCTGAAAAAAATATTTCTGGATCGTCTACAAAATTATAGTCAAAAACATGTGCATTAAGTTACTTATATAAAGATATACCTATAAATTCTCCTACTAGAGGGTACCAGAGAAACGTAAATGCTGCCTTTTATTGAAGCCAGAACTCCACACCCTCATATATTCCCTTTGGTTCTAACTTCTAGAAAGCTCAGATTCGAGTTAGACCTATACTCTGGGTTCTTGACACATAAGTACCCAATGAATCCACTTAGGTTTCCTTCAAGCTAGCTCAGCAACATCTCCCCCACCTCCCTACCCCTCAGTGCTTCTCAAGGGGAGGTCTTTGTCTCTCCCCTCCCCCCCCCCACCTACATCCCTCCTTTATCTGGAAATCATTTCATGAGGGGTAATGAGAAATATACGGATGGAACTAGGTTGTATATGTGATCAGTGTCTTTTTGACCATCTGTTTAGTATGCATTTTGACACTGCAGGCTGTATTTTTGTGTAAATACTGTTTTTGTTTTGCGGAGGCAGCTAGCTAAGGAGAATAGTGCTGTAGGTTCTGTTCGGTTAAAGCAGCCCTTTTCTGTTTATTCTGTTCTGACCCTGTTTATTAGTTCCTCTCTAAAACAAGAATCCAATTCTGCATTTCTTACTCCCATGGAAGAACATCCCTCTCTCCCCAGTGGAGCAGCAATTAATTAATCCTCCACCTCTCTTTTCTTTCCTTTATCTTCTTAACTCAAAACACTTTAAGGGAGGCATAGGGAAAGGCAGGTGCTAGATTGTACCTGCACTTGTAAATACACTTTGGTATTTCAAGCCACCTGTCAACTTTGTTGGTAGCACATAGGGTAAGTGAACACATAATTGTCTGTTTTCTATCATCATCATGGCTAACCTGAAGAAATTCTATTTCAGGTGATGTTTAGATTCTGTGGGCACAGGGCTTCAAGAGACCCCTGCCTTGTCCGGCACAACAATGTCTTGGCAGCGGAGCACTGGTTGGATTTGCCTGGTGGGACAGCATGAGGGAGAGAGGATCCAGGCTTTTTGTTTTTCACCTTTGAACTGTGCTTATAAACAGCCTGGTTTCACTTGGAAGGTCTCTGTCTGGCTCCAGGGTCCTGGTCAGGGCCTTGGACTTCCTTCTCTTGAGTCCATAGCAACCCCAAACAGAAGGCCTCCCCTTCCCTCCTTCCTCTTCTCCCTTGGATGCCCCAAAACTAAATTCTGATTATGTCACCCTGTAACTATTTCTGGGATTTGTCCCTTTCTTCTCATTCCCCCCAAGTCCAGTCTTAGCTGAGGCCTTATTATTTCTCCTGGGTTACTGCAGCTGCTTCAGACCTCATTTCCCCTGCGATGGGTCAGATCCATTCTCCAACAGCTGTGCTTCTGAGGATGCACAGGACTCCACGCAGATCCGTTCTGCCTGTCCCCTTACTCTGTACTCTTCTAGGCAACCCCAAGTACCTGCACGCCTCCGGCACACACCACGCAGTTCCGCCCTCTAGCAGGTTCACTCCACCAGGCAGGGCATTACCTCCTCCAGGAAGCCCTCCCAGATTCTCCCCAACTCTCAAAGACTGATCTACAATGTCCCTTTATGCTCCCTTAGCTCCGCGCCCTATCCGTGCTGCTGCTACCATCTCCTTCTGCACTTGGCCTCCGCAGGTGTGTGCACACTTTGGGGAGGCGACTGTGTCATAATCATCTTTGTAGTCCCGACCCAGCCCAACAGCAGTGCCTCCTAAACCTGGAAAACTTGCCCCTGCAAAGTTGCCGGGAGCCCAACCTTGGTGTAACATTAATCCCTGGGCGGAGAAGGGCGTGACCTGGTGACCATGGAGCCTGCATGGCATGGGCAGTCACTGCCTGTCCAGTCAGGCCCCCTGGCCCATGTGAGTAATGGCAGGGGATCCCCGGGGCGGGTGCGCTCAGGGTCCTGGGGCCTCTCCCAGCACGCGCTCCCGATCCCCGCACCACGCAGCACGCCGTGACCAGGGCGCATGCGTGCGGTCGTCATGGCAACGTCGCCGCTGCAGCCCGCCGGGAGAGAGGAGCATGAAGCCGGGCTCGGAGAAGCCCCCCTGGCCCGGGAACCCCTACCCAGCTCCGCCCCCCACTCAGATCACTACTCCTATTTGGGGCCGGGCCCAGGCCTTCGGTAGCAATAAGAAATAGGGTGTCCTTTGTCGCCCCAAACTTGCAAGGAGCGTGGGAGCCGGGGCTGCGGGGTGGCACCTGCCGATTACGCCTAGCAGGCTCCGCGGTGGGGGTAGGGGGTGGGGAATGGGGTGGGGAATGGGGTGGGAGGGTGGGGAAGAGGGTGTGTGTGTTGCGGGGGGGGGGGGGGGTTGGCGTGGCGGGAGCGTGCCCCGGGAGCCCCAGCGGTGGCGGGAGCTTTGGGGCACCACCAAACGCGGGCGGGAGGGGACCCCAAGTCTCTGCGGCGCGTCTGCCCTTCGCGTGGTAGGTTGTCCTGAAGGCAGGTGTTCCTGTGGGTCTGTGGCTTTGCTTTTACGGTCTCCGGGAGGGTGACTGGGTGCTCTTCTCGGGCCCCATTTTGTGGGAGCTCCAAGGCAGGGGTCGTGAAGAGCTTCTTTCTGTGATTCTGGCCTCAACTCAGTGTTAGGAAGAAGCAGTAGAGCTGTGTTCCAAGAGGCCATCAACTTGCCTGGTGTATGGAGAGGGCATCGGAGCAGCTTAAGGGACTTGGTGATAGCTCAGATCCCTTTTGAATGTAGATTCTCTGTTGAAACTGTCTTTAGATGAAGCCATTATAAGAAACCTAGAGTTGCCTTAACCCAGTGTCGCAGGGTAGAAAAGAAACTTTGTAATCAGTTTGATTCTGTACTTTGCCCTTATTAACTGCATGAGTTTGGACAAAATATTTAATTTCTCTGGCATTATTTTCCTCAGCTTCCAGGCCTGGTACATATAGAGGTTAGTTCTCCTTTTATGTCACTTCCAAGTTAGTGTCTGCCCACCCTCGTTGGGTGCTTCTGTGGACCTCGTTCTCCAAACAGCATTTTTATTCTCTCTGGTTCCTAACTTCTGTTTCTCTCCTCTTTATCTGTTAATTCTGTCTCCTTTTCTTCCCCACCTGACTCTCTATACACACACGTTCATATCTTTGGAAGAAGTGCAATTTTGGGAGAGGGAGGGGCTCTGGAGTAATTAATGCGTGATGAAGGGTAATGATAATGCATTTATTTCTCAAAAGCTCCAGAACCTATTATCAGCCTCCGGGAACTTTATAACAATCTATGTATAGAAAATTCACAGAAAGTTAATGATTTTATATTGCATAAACTCAAAGGAGTGGATGAAGAAATCCAAAAGGGGTAAGGAAGAAAAATACTTGATTATATCAATAATGTTCTGTGATATTCGTTCTGTGTGAAAATCCTGGAATACTGAGTGATTTCAAAGCCACTTGCAAGTGCTTGGTAAAATGGACATATCTTCTGATTCAGAGTAGCTGATTGTCACTGTTAGTAGGTCTTGGAGGTAGTGGAGTATCCTGGGAAGGGCACTAGACCAGCAATCTCCAACTCTGGGTCTCCAGGTTTGTCCTTAACTCCTATTTGCTGGTAGTTGTACAAATCATTGAAGTCTTCAATGTTATTATCTACCAAGTGGGGATACTTTTGTGTGAGAGAGAGAGAAAAATTAGGTTATACAGTATATATTAAAGTGCTTAGCAAAATCTGTAGAATATTTAGTAGTTTTAAGTGACTTGATGTAAATCTATATTGCTGTACATATTTGGTTCCGATAAATGCTATCCATGATGTTATTGTTTACACATGAAGAATAAAATCCTCTTATTTCGTTACTGACTTTATTTGTATTTTAACAGATCAGAAGGAATCACATTAAACCTCGCTGGTAACAATCGCTTAATGCCAGTGGAAAGACTAACAAATGAAGATTTTTTAAGTCTTTCTAAAACCTTAGAGAAGAATCCATATATTAATGGTATGGTCCATATTTTTACTAATAAAAGGGTAATATGCTAATTAGACTGGACATCTAACTTCTTCCGAACAAAGCCATGGTGGTGGGGCCCCAGGCAGGGGCAGTTAGGGGCAATCAGGCCGGCAGGGGAGAGCAGTTAAGGGTGAGATCAGGCTGGCAGGGGGTTAAGGTTGATCAGGCCGGCAGGGGAGGGCCGTTGGGGGCATTAGGCAGGCAGGCAGGTGAGTGATTAGGAGCCAGGGTTCCTGGATTGCGAGAGGGATGTCTGACTGCCAGTGTAGGCCAATTCTGCAGGGCATAAACTGGCAGTTGGACATTCCCCAAGGGGTGTCGGATTGGAGAGGGTGCAGGCTGGGCTGAGGGACACCCCCCATATGCACTAATTTTGTGACTGGACCTCTAGTATTAATATAATTATGGTCTCCTTAAGAATCTTTGCCCCTGCTTTTTAAAATTTTTTAAACAAAACAAAAATTTTAAACAAATTTTCAAGACAGAGCTTTATTTTTTTGTGTGTGATTTCTTTATTTTATTTATTTTTTTAAATTTCTTTATTGATTAAGGTATTACATATGTGTCCTTATTCCCCCATTACCCCCCACCTCCCATTCATGCCCCCACCCCCCTGTTGTCTGTGTCCATTGATTAGGCTTACATGCATGCATATAAGTCCTTTGGTTGATCTCTCCCCCTTACCCCCACCCTCCCCTACCTTCCCTGAGATTTGACATTCTGATTGATGTTTCTCTGTCTCTGGATCTATTTTTGTTCATCAGTTTATGTTGTACATTATATTCCACAAATGAGTGAGATCATGTGATATTTATCTTTCTCTGCCTGGCTTATTTCAGTTAGCATAATGTTCTCCATCTCCATCCATGTTGTTGCAAATGGTAAGAACTCCTGCTTTTTTACCGCAGCGTAGTATTCCATTGTGTAGATATACCACAGTTTTTTAATCCACTCATCTGCTGATGGGCACTTAGGCTGTTTCCAAATCTTAGCTATGGTGAATTGTGCTGCTATGAACATAGGGGTGCATATATCCTTTCTGATTGGTGTTTCTAGTTTCTTGGGATATATTCCTAGAAGTGGGATCACTGGGTCAAATGGGAGTTCCATTTTTAGTTTTTTGAGGAAACTCCATACTGTTCTCCACAGTGGCTGCACCAGTCTGCATTCCCACCAGCAGTGCACGAGGGTTCCTTTTTCTCCACATCCTCGCCAGCACTTGTCATTTGTTGATTTGTTGATAAAAGCCATTCTGACAGGTGTGAGATGGTACCGCATTGTTGTTTTGATTTGCATCTCTCTGATGATTAGTGACTTTGAGCAGGTTTTCATATGTCTCTTGGCCTTCCTTCTGTCTTCTTTCGAAAAGTGTCTATTTAGATCAGTTGCCCATTTTTTGATTGGGTTGTTTATCTTCTTTTTGTTAAGCTGCATGAGTTCCCTGTAAATGTTGGAGATTAAACCCTTATCGTTGATATCATTAGCAAATATGTTCTCCCATGCAGTGGGCTTTCTTGTTGTTTTATTGGTGGTCTCCTTTGCTGTGCAAAAGCTTTTTATTTTGATGTAGTCCCATTTGTTTATTTTCTCTTTAGTTTCCATTGCCCTAGGAGCAGTATAAGTGAAGAAATTGCTTCAGCATATGTCAGAGATTTTTCTGCCTGTGGATTCCTCTAGTATTTTTATGGTTTCCCATCTTATGTTTAAGTCCTGTATCCATTTTGAGTTTATTTTTGTGTATGGTGTAAGTTGGTGGTCTAGTTTCATTTTTTTGCATGTATCTGTCCAATTTTCCCAACACCATTTATTGAAGAGACTTTCTTGACTCCATTGTATGTTCATGCCTCCTTTGTCAAATATTAATTGAGCGTAGTGATTTGGGTCGATTTCTGGGTTCTCTATCCTATTCCATTGATCTATATGTCTGTTCTTGTGCCAGTACCAGGCAGTTTTGAGAACAGTGGCTTTGTAATACAGCTTGAAATCTGGTATTGAGATCCCACCTACTTTGTTCTTCTTTCTCAGGATTGCTGTGGCTATTCGGGGTCTTTTTTTATTCCAGATGAATTTTTGGAGAGTTCTTTCTAGGTCTGTGAAATATGCCGTTGGTATTTTAATGGGGAGTGCATTGAATCTATAGATTGCTTTGGGTAGTATGGATATTTTAATGATGTTGATTCTCCCAATCCATGAACATGGTATGTTCTTCCATCTGTTTATGTCTTCCTCTATCTCTTTTTTCAGTGTCCTGTAGTTTTTCAGAGCTTTATTTTTTTAAATATATTTGTATTGATTTAAGAGAGGGAGAGAGAGAGAAATATCAATGATAAGAGAGAATCATTGATTGGCTGCCTCCTGCACTCCCCCTACTGGGGATCGAGCCAGCAACCGTGGGCATGTGCCCTTGACCAGAATTGAACCTGGGACCCTTCTGTCCACAAGTCAACTCTCTATCCACTGAGCCAAACCGGTTAGGTTGCCCCTGCTTTTATTTTCCTGCTTTAAGTATCCATTATAAGGAACATCAGCTTCTATTCCTCTGTGTTCTTCAGGTTTGGATGTTAGATATAACCTCATAAGTGATGCTGGTGCATACTATGCTGCTAAACTGCTTCAGGTATTATTTTACTACAAAATATTTTGTCTTTTTTTTTTTCTCCAGGGGTCAGTTAAGAACCTGTCCTTTCTTTGGAATGTGCAGGGTTTGAGCATGCTAAGCCTTCTAAGTTAACCCTTTATTGCAGATTCACTTTGGAGACACCCAAACTGAATTGCTGCATTATGGTTGCATTTTATGTAAGAAAGTGTGGTCCACTAATCAGAGAAGTTGTACTTAAAGAAAAGGCTTTGTTTCAGCCTCAGAAGACCAGCAAATAGGCGCTTGTCTGTATTGTCAGTTAAAATAAACTGTTTAAAGCTGTATATATCTTTTTTTTTATTTCTCCCTTATATTGGCTTTTTAATTTTATAACTACTTATCCCAACCTCATCTTCTAAAAGCACTTTTAATGAGTTTAAAATGATCTTAAAATTCTCAGACCCATGTAATGGTGCACAATGTAAGCGCAGAGGTGAAGATTAAAAAGTGAAGAAACAAAAAAAAAATTAAAAATAAATAAATAAATTAAAAAATGAAGAAACCATGTTATTCTCAGCAATCACAAATAAAAATGCAACAAAATCTTCAAGACATTCTCAGTTCTATTTATAGTGAAACCGCTAAGCCTAATGGCACACCCATAAAACACTAGTTTTGCAAAATGTCAAGTCCTGACTGTGATATATTTACAACACTTGAAATGTATTGAAAATCCATTTGTGCATTTGGTTTCAGTAGAGCTGTTAACTAGAGTTGCTGAGTCATCTTTTGCAAACTTGTACACTATGATTAAATATACAAAGCACATTCATACTTTGAATCATTGGTCAAAACTGAAGATAGTCCTTTTCTTTCATCTATGTTGCAATTATACCGTATTTATGTTTAAATGAGAATAGTGATTTTTTCCCCCCTTAATCGTAGTTTCTTTTGCTAGACCAGTGGTCGGCAAACTGCGGCTCGCGAGCCACATGCGGCTCGCGAGCGCGGTTTGCCGCTCTGTTGACTAATGAGTTTGCCGACCACTGTGCTAGACTTTCAGATTTTCTGGTTTATAAAGATTTTCTGTTTTATAAACAGTTACTTAAATAAAGCAGCTCATATAGTATTGATTTTTAATAATACATGTTTAATAGCTTCTTTTCCTTATTATAGAAACAACACAATCTAATTTACTTAAACCTTATGTTTAACGATATTGGGCCCAAAGGCGGAGAACTGATTGCTAAAGCACTGCATGTAAGTGACATTGTATTTGGGAATTTTAACTTCTGATATCTTGTAACTAACAGAATCAAATGTTAATGTGAATTTATATTATTTTAATATTGTGGGGATGTATATTTTTATTACACTTCAATTTATTAAAATATGAACATTATATGAGCACTTTTGAACTCATTTTTAAAAGTAGCTTAAAATATAATTCACATACATAAAATGTACCCTTTTAAAGTGTTCAGTTTAGTGGTTTTTTAAATATAGTCACAGAGTTGTGCAACCATCACCATTATTAGTGCTTTCATAGCATTTTCATCCCCCAAAAGAAGGCCTGTACCCATTAGGAACCCCTCTCCGTGCTTCTCTCCCCACTCACCAGCCACTAACCCACTTTCCATCTATACCAGTAGATGGCCTATTCTGGACCTTTCATGGATACGGAATCATTCAATATGTGGCCTTTTGTGATTGACGTAATGTTTTCAAGGTTCATCCTTTTTATTGCCAAATAATATTCCATTGTATCGGTATATCACATTTTGTTCATCCATCTGTTAATAAACATTTGGGTTTCCACTTTTTGTCTCTAATGAATAATGTTACTATGATTACTTACACATGTTTTTGTGAGCACATAAGTTTTTATTTTTCATGGGTATATACCTAGGAGTGGAATTTGTGGATCATTTGGTAACTGTTTAATATTTTGAGGAACTGTCAAACTGTTTTCTAAAGTGGCTGTCCCTTCTTACAATTTCAATAACAATAAATGAGTTTCCCAATTTCTCATATCCTCACCAGCATTTAGTACTTTTTTTTTTTTTATTTTAGCCATCCTAGTGAGTATAGAGAAGTTTTGTGGTTGTTTTGATTTGCATTTCTCTAGTAAATAGTGATGTGGAACATCTGTACATGTGCTTTTTAGCCATTTACATATATTCTTTGGAGAAATATCTTCAAATTCTTTGCTCATTTTAAAATGGGATTATTTGTCCTTTTGAATTATAAGAGTGTTTTTATATATTCTGGATACAAGTCCTTTATCAAATGTGTATTTTGCAACTATTTTCTCATTCTGCAGGCTGCATTTCATTTCCTTATGTCCTTTGATGCACAACATTTTAAAATTTTAATAAAGTTAAGTTTATCTATTTTTTGTCTTCTTGTTTGTGCTTTTGGTATTATATCTAAGAAGGCTTTGCCTAACCCAGTCATGAAGATTTACACTTATTTTCTTCTAACAGTTTTATGTTTTAGCTTTTCATTTAGCTCTTTGATCCAGTTTGAGTTAATTTTTGTATGTGATTTGGGCTAGAAGTCTAACTTTATTCTTTTACCTGTGGGGTGTATACAGTTGTCCCAATGCCATTTGTTAAGACTATTCTTCCCCCTTTTAATTTTCTTGACACCCTTGTTGAAAATCAGTTGACTATAAATGTGAGGGTTTATTTTTGTACTCTCCACTCTATTCTTTGAATCTATATATGCCTGTCCTTGTGCCAGTCCTGCACTATCACAGCTACTGTAGTGTTATAGTAAGTTTTGAAGTCAAGAAGGGTGAGTCCTTGGTTCTTTTTTCAAGATCATGTTGGCTCTTCTGGGTTCCTTGTATTTCCCTATGAATTTTAAGGTCAGTTCATCAATTTCTGCAAGAAAAGCACCTAGGATTTTGAGAAGAATTGTTTTAAATCTTAAAATCAATTTGGGGAGTATTGCCATCTTAATGATATTAAGTCTTCTGGTCTATGAATATGGGGATGTTTCCGTTTATTTAGGTCCTTGATTTCTCTCAGCAATGCTTTATAGTTTCTAATGCACAAGTTTTGACCTTCTTTTGTTAAATGTATTCCTAATGTTTTATACTTTTTGATATTATTGTAAATGGAATTTTCTTAATTACATTTTTTGACTTGTCATTGCTCATATATAGAAATACAATTGATTTTTTATATATTGACCTTGTGTCCTGCAGTCTTGCTGACCTTGTTTATTAGTTCTAACAGGTTTTTCCTTTTTGTGTGGCTTAAGATTTTCTACATATAAGATTATGTCATATGCAAACGGAGATGGTTTTACTTACTTCTTTTCCAATTTGGATGCCTTTTTGGTTTTTTCTTGCCTGATGGCCCTGTGTAGAACCTTCAGTACAATCCTATATAATAAAACCCTAATATGCAAATCGAGCAAATGGTGGAACTACCGGTCACTATGATGTGCACTGACCACCAGGGGACACATGCTCAACGTAGGAGCTGCCCCCTGATGGTCAGAGTGCTCCCACAGGGGGAGCTTTGCTCAGCCAGAAGCTGGGCTCATGGTTGGCGAGTGCAGCGGTGGCAGGAGAGCGGTAAGGAGCGAGGTGTCCCGGACTGCGAGAGCCCCGGACTGCGAGAGGACACAGGCCAGGCTGAGGGGACCGCCCCCCCCACCCCCGGCAGTGCATGAATTTCGTGCACTGGGCCTCTAGTCTATACATATAAAACCCTAAGCAACCGTTCGTCCATTCAACCGGTTGCTATGATGCACACTGACCACCAGGGGGCAGATGCTCAACACAGGAGCTGCCCCCTGATGGTCAGTGCACTCCCACAGCGGGAGCTCCGCTCAACTGATCAACGGGCACCAGACGCCAGGCTCACGGCTGGCGAGCTCAGCGGCAGTGGTGCGAGCCTCTCTCACCTCTGGCAGTGCTACTGTAGCAGGGCGGGATGAGCGGTAACCAGCCTGAGCTTGGGCTCCTCCCCACCACCTGCTGCTTTGCGCACTACTACATCCCTTGGGGGATCCCTCGAGGGATGTCAGACTGCCAGTTTGGGCCCGATCCCAGCAGTCTGACATCCCCCGAGGGGTCCCGGATTGTGAGAGGGCACAGGCCAGGCTGAGGGACCCCACTGGTGCACGAATCCATGCACTGGGTGGGCCTCTAGTGTTAAATGTGGTGAGTTTGAATTAGTTTTAAAGACAATTATTTGCACTTAATATTTTCATTAGGACAATGAAATGTCTGTAACTTTCTTTGTGAAAATTATCCAAAAAGTGGAATGAGAGAAGGAATTAAACTTTGAGAATGTTTGAGAACTAGATCTTTAAAAGCGAACTGATTGCTTTATGGGCACGGGGTCTCCTTTGGGGGTGACAAAAATGTTTGGCAACCAACTAGAGGTGATGACTGTGAATATACTAAAAATCAGTGAATTGTACACTTTTAAATGGTTAATTTTGTGTTACGTAAATTTCACCTCAATAAAAAATGGTATAATATTCTTAGAAGATAAATTTATAGATTTTTCCAAGGAAAAGAAAGTTTATTAAAAGTCTGCTTTATATAGTGGTTATTGTTTGGCATTTGTTTCCTGGGTATTCTTTCTACTGAGCTACTATTAATCTAGATTTTATCTATTATGGGAAATTGAATGTCACCCTTAAAGACTATATCCAATTCTATCTCCATGAATAATTGATGAGCCTACAAATAGTAAAATAGTCACCTAATTCATACTTTGAAGAAAATTCTGTGGGTTAAAAATTTAACCAAGGTTTGACTGTTTTCCTTTTCAGAAGAATACAACTCTGAAATACCTAAGAATGACTGGAAACAAGGTTGAAAATAAAGGTGGAATGTGTTTTGCTGCAATGCTACAAATGAATTCATCCTTAGAGAAGTTAGATCTGGGTGACACTGATCTGGTGAGTAAATTGCTTATGAGAAAATCACTAATAATGGATCATTTTCCCTGGAAACCAGCACAGAGACCAGCTAATGACAGCATTATGAATGATTAGACTTGCCCCTAATGTCTAATATCGGAGAAAAGGCTGCTTTAAAAAACAAACAAACAAACAAAAAAACTAGGCATAATAGTGCTTACTTAATAAATCAGATTGTTGTAAATGACATTATAAAAGAATTTCCAGTATAATAAAAATCTTCCTAAATTTCCATCCATAACCTTTCTTAACCTGTGTGGGATTTTAAAAGAAAAAGACTGCATTCATTTTAATTAAACAAATACTACTTCATTAGTATGATACAAATTTTTTTACGTTTGAAAACATTTTGAAGTGAGTAGTTGTAGCATAAAAACTTAAAATGATGCCAAAAACTGCTCTGGGCCTTCCACTGGCCTGATGAGGTGTGTGGGTTTTGCATGTTTTCAAATTCCAGGCTTCATTTTCTGAACATGCTTTCAGACCTGGAGGCCTAATGTTGGGAACCTGTTGTACAGATTAATGAAAATTACTGGGACACTAAAACAATAATATGGGCCAGGAGGCTCCTAGGAATAATAGGTTCTGCAGCTTTAAAATGTAGTAGATGCCAGTATGGCTCTGGGAGAAGCGTTAATTCAATATATACCCTGTATACATAACAGTCACAATCCTAGATTCCAAGGATACAAGAGTGCACCGAATGTGGTCTCTGCCTTCTTTCCTAAAGCCTATATTTAGTTGGGACAGTACCAATGAACAAATAGAGAAAGGTGCTGTGAAGATGGCCAAGTACTGTTTATAATGGGGAGGAGGTAATTCGCATGATAGACGGTTGCCTAAGACCTGAGGAAGTAATATTTAGGAGTCATGAAAGATGAGAAAAAACTGCCTTGGAGAGGTCTATGACAGAACATTTCAGGTGAGGGGTCCAATATATATAGACTCTGCTAGTGCTTCTCCATGTGTGGTGGAGGCAGTATTACTGCTACAGGTTGAGGCAATTTTAATCCTTATGTACATGTTTTGCAGATGCTTTCTATTTATTTCAAGGGATTATGGTTTTCCATTTACAGTAGTGATACAAAGGAGTGTTTTTTAAATATATTTTTATTGATATCATTGAGGAAGGAAGAGGGAGAGAGTTAGAAACATCAATGATGAGAGAATCATTGATTGGCTCACACCCCCTACTGGGGATCAAGCCCACAACCTAGGCATGTGCTCTGACCAGGAATTGAACCAGTGAACTCCTGGTTCATAGGTGGACACTCAACCACTGAGCCACCTCAGCTGGGCATGATACAGAGTTTTAAAATAAAGTGAAAGAGTTGACTTAATGGAAAAATATTAGGTAAATAGTAAAACTGCCCAGACGCCAATAAATAAATAAATGAATGAATGAATGAATGACAGTGGCTGGACAGGAGTTAAAAGAGTGCCTCACAGTGAAGGTGGAGAGGTTTACTAGTATAGGGGCCAGTTTCAACAAAGGTTGTGTGGGTTGTGGATGTGGGTCATGGGAAGCAGAGGGGATTTTATTATAAATGCAAGTCATGGAAAGACCTTAAGTTGAGGGGTGACATGATCTGATTGGTGCTTTCAAAAGATCATTCTGGTTTCTCTGTGAAGAATGAGAGGGTGGCAAGAGGAAACTCAGTGACCACATAGGAAGTTACTGCAGTCATCCACATGGGCGATGAGGACTGGGGGTAGGGAAGTGGCCACAGAGGTTCCCTAATCTGAGACATTTTTTAGAGGTAGGATCTGTAAGACTTACTGATTAGCTGGATGGAAGGGTAAGAGGCCTGGTGGAGTGAAAGGAAGCACAGGTTTTATGGCAACATAGCTGGGTGTGTGTGGCCCACCCAGCTATGATGGGGGAGGGTTAGGCCCACCCAATGAGGTAGAGAGGGAGGCCTGTGGGAGCGGTGGAAATGTGAACAGTAACCCTTTCCTGCCATGGACACTTAAAGTTTGACTATGAAAGAATGCTGGCACAGGATAGGTGTCCTCAGTCGTACAGAGCCCTAGCTGGGATTCACATGAATCTGAGGGCTTAGGAACAAACCTAGAGGCAAATACTCTAGCAGATTCTCAGATACTGAAACTCCCCGTGCATGTTATCAAGAGGTGTCAGGGCAGGGAGAAAAGAGCGTAACAGTTCATTTCTGAATTTGGTCAATCTATAATTCAAGGAGCAGGAAATGCTTAAACATTTTTAAGCCACAATTTTGATTTATCAGATTCCAGATTACCAATCTTGAAATATTTATTTATAGGGAGGTTTATTTATATACTTTGTCAGTTTCCTTAATGAATTTACCTGTTTTTAGGGAATGCAAAGTGTGATAGCATTTGCTACAGTCCTAACTCAGAACCAGACAATTAAAGGAATAAACCTAAACCGACCTATACTGTATGGTGAGCAGGTATGTATCCCGAGTAACAGTAGTTATTACCACATGTGAATAAAATGAAGGTACTGCTTACTGAATGTTATGTCAAGGTTCACAAATGCATTGTATTTCTAGAATGTAAACTACTATTTATAAAAAAATATTTTAAAGGAAAATTATTACTTCTTGATACGAGTCTTAAATATGTTTTAGATGTTGCTTATTTCGGCAGCAAACACATAATTTTTTTCTTCTCAGAAACTCAAATTCTCAGTGAGTAAACCTGTGACAGGCAAAGTAGTTACAATCCTATCTAATAAAGAGGGGATATGCAAATTGACCATCGTGCTGTCACAAAGATGGCGGTGCCCACAGCCACAAGATGGCAGCACCTAGTCCCCTCAGCCCTGCCAGAGTCCCACAGTCCTTTCAGCCCAGCCGGGGGGCAGCAGGCGCATGGTGCAGCCGGACCCGTCCTCAGCCCCCCAGCTGCCCAGGGCCGGCCCAAAGCGCAGGCAAGCTTCGGATGTCAGCTGTCCAGCCAATGCCTGAGGCACAGGCAAGCCTCGGATGTCGGCTGCCCAGCTGCCTAGGGCCAGCCCAAGGTGCAGGCAAGCCTCAGATGTCGACTGCCCAGCTGATGCCCGAGGGGCAGGCAAGCCTCGGATGGCAGCTGCCCAGCCACCCAGGGCTTCCAGAGGCTCAGGTAACCAGGGCCGGCTGAGGCTTGTGCTGCCGGCAGTGGCAGCAGCAGAGGTGTGATGGGGCATCGCCTTCCCCTGATCGCCAGGTTGACTCTCGCCCCTGAGGGCTCCTGAACTGTGAGAGGGGGCAGGCCAGGCTGAGGGATCCCCACTCCAGTGCATGAATTTTCATGCACCAGGCCTCTAGTGAAAGAATAAAAGATTAAAGTTTTAAAGGCTAGATTATAAGGCGGGTGTGAACAGTTTTACTGTTTGTTTTTATTATATTGTGGTTACTGAACCATTACATATTTGAAATCATTAGTAATCATGGCAGAATGTGTGTGCCTAATATTCTGGGAAGTCTGGACTTGCTCCTTTAGGTAAGCTGCATGCTGGAAACAGACAGATAAAAATGTGGTTCCTACTTTCAAGGCTTCTTGCTCCTTAACATTCTTTTAGGTAGTTTTCCTTTCTTGTCAGTTGTAAAAAGCTAGTGAACAAGAAGTCATTTTATTATTGATCTAAACAAAAACAGAATATCTACTAAAACATTTTTCGAAGTACTTTGTCTAGTCTTTAAATTATCTATGTCATTGTTCCCCATTAGTATGAGTCATTGAGAATTAACTAGATATTTAAAAAATATATTTTTATTGATTTCAAAGAGGAAGGGAGATGGAGAGATAGAAACATCAATGATTAGAGAAAATCATTGATCAGCTGCCTCCAGCATGCCCCACACTGGGGATCAAGCCCTCAACCCAGACATATGCCCTGACTGGGAATCGAACTGTGACCTCCTGGTTCATAGGTTGACACTCAACCACTGAGCCACGCTGGCTGGGTGAGAATTAACTATATTCTTAAAGTATTTTTAATATTCGTGTTTTGCATTCTTTGCATAGATCTCTCCCTTTGAATCATTTCTGCACTTTCCTGTATCGAAATTTTTGGAATTTTACATGTTAATTGCTTCACGTACATAAATCTAATCTGTTCAACAAATACAGAATCCTCAAATACAAGCACCCTTCTTTAAAAGACCAGCAAAGTACCTGACTCAAAGTAAGCATTCAGTGAACTGCTTCACTGGCAATTCATTCATTTATAAACATTTGCTGGGCTGGTGTCCTCAGTGGTTGAGCATCGACCTATGAACCAGGAGGAGGTCACAGTTGGATTCCCAGTTGGATCACATGCCTGGGTTGTGGGATCCATCCCCAGTAGGAGGCATGCAGGAGGCAGCTGGTCAATTATTTTCTCATCATTGATGTTTTTATCTCTCTCCCTCTCCCTCTCTGAAATCAATATAAATATATTTTAAAGTCACCTTTAAAAATAAACATTCGAATGCAACCCTAAACCAGACACAATGCTGGGTGCTAGACTAAGAAGTCAAACATACACTCAGCCCTTGTCTTCAAGGAGCCTTCCGTCTACATGGGATGAGATCAACAAGTTTGGAGGGTGATATAGTTAGGGGATCTTGGGAGCATGAGGAAGGGCAACAAAATCAATACAGAGGGATAAGAGGTAGCTGGGAAGATTCTCAGATTGAGGGCATGACAGATCTGAAGGCTAAAAATTTTCTGGATTAAAGGTCCCAAGGAAATAAATGTTAAACTCTATGAAATCATATGTTGAGTGGCTTCATTACTCCCCAATCCACCCCAAAATAGTAATTAAAAACCCAGGCCCTTACTCTCAGTCTGGAGCTTCTGGGCAGTGAGCTACACTCTGCTTTCTCTTCCTCTTCAAGACAGTCCCCACCCTCCCTGAGTACTGCTCTCCTCTTAAATGGCCTGTGGGCCTCATACTTTGCAGTTCTGAAATGTGAACCTGCAAACTTACTCCACTTAAGGATTTTACTGTTCACTATCTGGGGAGAATAGACAAATATCAATGCCAGGTGCCACCCTAGGCAAATTAAGTCACAAACTTAGTGAATGGGGCTAAAAAAAACCCTTTACTGTTTCTACGTGACACTAGTCCTCTCTTTCAAACTTCTTGACCTAAAAATGCAATCAAGATGCACAACACAAATACGTTTTTAGTATGTCCTCCATTCCAGGCAGCACACACAGCAACAGTGGACTCCCTAGGGCTGTGATCGGCAAACTGCGGCTCGCGAGCTACATGCGGCTCTTTGGCCCCTTGAGGGTGGCTCTTCCACAAAATACCACGGCCTGGGTGAGTCTATTTTGAAGAAGTGGCATTAGAAGAAGTTTAAGTTTAAAAAATTTGGCTCTCAAAAGTAATTTCAATCGTTGTACTGTTGATATTTGGCTCTGTTGACTAATGAGTTTGCTGACCACTGCCCTAGGGCAGCAGTCACCAACCGCCAACCGGTGGTCCATGAGGTCCGAAAGGTTAGCCTAGGGCCGTGGTCGGCAAACCGCAGCTCGCGAGCCACATGCGGCTCTTTGGCCCCTTGAGTGTGGCTCTTCCACAAAATACCATGTGCGGGCGCACACGTACAGTGCGATTGAAACTTCGTGGCCCATGCGCCGAAGTCGTTTTTCGGCCTGGGTGAGTCTATTTTGAAGAAGTGGCGTTAGAAGAAGTTTAAGTTTAAAAAATTTGGCTCTCAAAAGAAATTTCAATTGTTGTACTGTTGATATTTGGCTCTGTTGACTGATGAGTTTGCTGACCACTGGCCTAGGGGTTCAGTTTGCATTTCTTAGGTTGGTAACTACAGCTTCCCCTTGGGTATGTCTTTTCATTGTCAAAGCAATAATATAAGCAAACCAGATACAGGATTATAGAATATTGAAGGAATAAATGCTTTGCGGTTTTCTCTAGAATTTACTTTGTGCAGGTACTTTATTTAATTCTGGTGGGAAGTATAATTTCACCTATTTAACAGGAAAGGAAACAGACTCAGATGAAATAATTTGCCCAGTCATATAGCTAGTAAAAGGTAAAGCTAGCATTTGGACAGTTTTATTATAAAGCTCATGTACTATTGCTGTGTGGTTTCATTTAACTTTTAAAGTTTTTCTTAATGTACATTTACATAATTAAAGCATATATAGTTATTGCATTTATGGTCAGCATTTTAGTGACTATAAAACTTACTACGAATACAACAATCATTCAAGAGGACCAGAAAATACTTGGGCCCATTCTTTTTTTTTTTTTTTTTTAATATATTTTATTGATTTTTTTACAGAGAGGAAGAGAGATGGATAGAGAGTTAGAAACATCGATCAGCTGCCTCCTGCACATTCCCTACTGGGTATGTGCCCGCAACCAAGGTACATGCCCTTGACCGGAATCGAACCTGGGACCCTTGAGTCTGCAGGCCGATGCTCTATCCACTGAGCCAAACCGGTTAGGGCGGGCCCATTCATTTTAAGACACATTTTGATTCTGTTAAAAATTTGAAATGCTTGGTATTCAAATCCTCATTGAGGTTATATACCTTTTGCCTGGGAAGAGCTATATTTTGGAATTTAAAAAAAGTCTTCCAGCCTGGCTGATGTGGTTGAGCCTTGACCTATGAACCAAGAGGTCACGGTTTGATTCCCGGTCAGGGCACATGCCCAGGTTGCAGGCTCTGTCCCCAGTGGGGGATGTACAGGAGGTAGCCAATCAATAATTCTCTCTCATCATTGATGTTTCTATCTCTCCCTCTCCCTCTTCCTTCCTCTCTGAAATCAATAAAATACATTTTTTAAAAACTTCCAGTGACAAGAAAACAAGATAAAAGATATACCATATTTATTAACATGGGATGATTATAAAAGGAGAAATTGAATATATCAGTCAGTTAAAATGAGTGTATTTTAAAAATAGATTGGAGACTAAGAAATGTCTTTGTATCTTGTCTGCTATTAAGAGGAGATCAAGAACAAAGTTTAGGAATATATGGAGGGTCAGGAATGGTTTGCAGGGGTGGGCAAACTTTTTGACTCGAGGGCCACAATGGGTTCTTAAACTGGACCGGAGGGCCGGAACAAAAGCATGGATGGAGTGTTTGTGTGAACTAATATAAATTCAAAGTAAAGGAGCAGAGGGGAGAGCAAGAGAACCGGATAGAACAGCCGGATCCGGCCCGCGGGCCGTAGTTTGCCCACGGCTGGTTTAGAGACTTGAGTGCATGGCAGTAAGGGAGTTAATATGCTCACTACATCATAAGACCAGTTGGTTTGATTTTTTCCTTCTGGAATGATTCTTTTTCTTAATAATAATTATTATGGTTTTTTTAACTAGCCTCTTTTACACCATTTAGTTACTGCATTTTGCAAGTGCCTGCTGCCTGTTTCTAAGACAGTAAAGATATCATTTGTGGCAAAGAAGGTAAAGAGGATCATTTATGGCAAAAAAAAAAAAAAATGATTATTTTTAGTATATGTCCAGAACAAACATCCACTACTTCAAAATTATACTTTAGAAAAACGATTTTATCTATTTTTTAGGAAGAGTCCACAGTTCATCTAGGCCACATGTTAAAGGAAAATCACAGCCTTGTTACACTACACATGAGTAAGCATAATGTGAAAAATTCTGGCCTAAAACAGTTATGTGATGCACTATATCTGAACAGAAGCCTGCGCTACCTTGATGTCAGCTGGTAGGTGATAATTTATACAGTAAGTAATTCAAGTCTGGGAATAATCGGTCAATATTCATAGTATATAATACATTTTGTTAGACACTAATTACAAAGATTAGAAAACATAACCACTGTTGTCAACTTTTTATCCTAAGCCTTAGAATTTATTTAGTTTATACTGATATTAATCACCTAATAACTTGAGTGAGCAATTTAATTATGAACACCAGAATGGAAGCAACATTTTATGGCAAATATTCATTAACTGTTTTGGAAATTGAGTAAAATAAATATTTAATGAAATAGAAAGTACTGTTTATCACTCTAAGTTTTTAAGTATGTTCTCTCTATGAATAATATTTCAGCCCTAGTCGGTTTGGCTCAGTGGATAGAGCGTCGGCCTGCGGACTGAAGGGTTATGGGTTCGATTCCAGTTAAGGGCACATGCCTGGGTTATGGGCTCAACTCCCAGTAGGAGGCATGCAGGGGGCAACTGATCAATGATTCTCTCTCATCATTGATGTATCTCTCTCTCCCTCTCCCTTCCTCTCTGAAATCAATATAAATATATTTTAAAAAATAATACTTCATATTTTCAAATATCCTATCTAATAAAAGAGTAATATGCAAATGAACCATCACTCCGCTACACCCACCAGCCATGCCCACCAGCCAATCAGGAGCAAGTATGCAAATTAACCCAACCAAGATGGCTACAGCCACAGAGAGAAGGAGGGAGGCTTGGGTTTCCCCGGCGATGGAGGAAGCCAAGCTTTCCGCACACTCTGGCTGGCCCAGGCCTCCGCTTAAGGCTACAAAGTTTCAATTATAGAAGACAAATTAATCCCAACAAAAATAGCGGCAGCCACAGAGCTGGAGAGAGCAGGAGGCTAAGGCTGCCCCCGGTGGTGGGGGAAACCAAGTTTCCGCAGCCCTGGCCTGTTTTGGCCACTGCTTAAGGCTACAAAGTTTCAATTATAGAAGATAAATAAATCCCAACAGAAATGGCTGCTGCCATGGAGTGAGCAGAAGGCTTGGCTCCGCTCCAGGCTACCAAGTTTCAATTGTAGAAGATAAATAAATCCCAGATACCAGGGCCTCCGCTTGGGTCACTGGGGGGCGTGGCTGGCCTGCAAACCACCACAGGCTCCTTGCCCAGGCCACCCCATGCCCCAAGGGAACCCCCACCCTGATCCGGGACACCCTTCAGGGCAAACCAGCTGGCCCCCACCCATGCACCAGGCCTCTATCCTATCTAATAAGAGAGTAATATGCAGATATGCAGATTGACCATCACTCCAACACACAAGATGGCTGCCCTCATGAGGTCAAAGATCCTGCCCCCATGTGGACACAAGATGACCACCACAAGATGGCCATCAGGGGAGGGCAGTTGGGAGGGACCAGGCCTGCAAGGGAGGGCAGTTGTGGGCAATCAGGCCAGCAGGTGAGGGCAGTTGGGAGGGACCAGGCCTGCAAGGGAGGGCAGTTGGGGGCGATCAAGCCTGCAGGGGAGGGCAGTTAGGAGTGACCAGGCTGGCAGAGGAGGGAAGTTGGGGGCAAACAGGCTGGCAGGGGAGCAGTTAGACATCAATCAGGCTGGCAGGGGAGTGGTTAGGGGGTAATCAGGCTAGCAGGCAGAAGCAGTTAGGGGCAATCCAGAAGGCAGGCAGGCGAGCAGTTGGGAGCCAGCAGTCCTGGATTGTGAGAGGGATGTCCGACTGCCCGTTTAGGCCCGATCCCACCGGGATCGGGTCTAAACGGGCAGTCGGACATCCCTCAAGGGGTCCCAGATTGCAGAGGGTGCAGGCTGGGCTGAGGGACACCCCCCTGTGCATGAATTTTGTGCACCGGGCCTCTAGTCTATATATAAAAGGCTAATATGCTAAGTGTCCAACCATCCAACCAGTCACTATAATGTACACTGACCACCAGGGGGCAGACGCTCAATGCAGGAGCTGCCATGATGTACAGTGGCCATTTACAGAGAAATGGCACCGTGGACCCCGGAGCAACAGCCCACCAAATCACAGCCGATGCTGCCAAGACCCCATGGCGCAAAATGCGGCTCACAGCCCAGCCCAGCCCAGCCTGGAAACGGCTATGGGCGCTGGGTAATGATGTCATGTAGCAATGCCTGGCTTCCTGTCCCTAACAGGCCATTTAACAATAAACAGCACTATGGATCTGGCACCCACAAACTAACACTCAGCTTCCCCTAAGTGGGACACAGGCTCCACCACCACCCCAGGGCAACACCCCACCAAATTGCAGCTGACGCTGCTGAGACCCCATGGCACAAATGCAGCCCACAGCCCAGCCCTGAAACGGTTGCTGTGGGCACCGGGTAATGACATCACGTAGCATCGCCTGGCTTCCTCACCCTGGCAACTAGCCTCCTTGAAGTTTCTTCAACCCAGGAACACAACTTGCTTTATAGCCAGGTGCAAACATTTTACACTTGAACCAAATGTCTGTGAAGCATTTTCCCGTGCCTCTTCTCATTTGATCCTCACAGAAGTCCTGGAGTAGGCAGCTAGGAGACTCTTTTCATTAGCTGGAAAACGGAGATTTAGAAAGTTTAAAAACTTGACTGAAAAGAAAGAAATGGACCTTGAAAATGACTTCAAGGTTTTTTCACTGTGCAGAATATAGTCAAACACTGCTGCAGTTAAATATTTTACCCTTTGTTCTCCCTGCGTGATCTACAATAATAATGTGTTTCATGTTGATATTTACTGCTGTGTTGCTGACAATTACCTGAAAGAGAAGTTGGGCTGGAAAAAGTTTAGCTACATCAGAAAGCAGGTCTAATTAAGCAAGTTTATTCTACACTTGAGGCCCAGTGAACGAAATTCATGCATTTGGGGGGAGGGGGTCCCTCAGCCCTGATTGCGAGGGCACAGCCCAGGCCAAGGGACCCCACCAGTGCATGATCGGGGCCAGGGAGGGACGTGGGAAGACTCCAGGGTGTGTCCAGTCCATCTTGCTCAGTCCCGATCAGCTGGACCCCAACATCTAGCTAATCTACCAGTCAGAGCATCTGCCCTCTGGTGATCAGCGCACGCACAGCAACTGGTCGACCGATTGCCCCCTGGTGATCAGTGCACATCACAGAGAGCAGTTGAGTGACCATAGCATGTCATTAGCATATTATGCTTTGATTAGTTGAATGGACGACCGACGACCAGACACTTAGCATATTCGGCTTTTATTATATAGGATATAAAAGGCTAAGTTGGTTCATGCATGTGTTATACATATAAAGCTATTGCTAGCACCAGTTGCACGCATGTGTTTCGATCTGTCATTGTATATCGTGAATTTGGTTGACACTTCTATTATAGAGAAAGGGCGAATAGCGATATTAAAGTATTTCTTCTAGTTAGTTTCAATGTGCACAAATTTGTGGACCAGGCCACTCACTATAACTACATATTTTTCCTTTCCCAGCAATAAAATAACTCATGATGGAATGGTGTTTTTGGCTGATGTACTGAAAAGCAACACTACCCTGGAAGTAATAGATCTTTCTTTTAACAGAATAGAAAATGCAGGAGCAAAGAATCTCAGTGAAACTCTTGCTTCACACAACAGGAGCCTTAAAGCGTTAGTATGGTTTTGTATTTTATAACAGAAAAACTTAAATGTAACATCAAACCACTTACCTCTTAAGATTCATGATAAACTCATTTTCTAAACTGTCATAATATTGAGTGTACAGTAAACATTTCTTCTAATTTTCAAAAGTACTTTTAAAAATTAGATTGATTCTAGTTATGATTCTTTGAAATTAATAAGAATATTCTTATTGCTTACACTGTTTAACCTGAATTCTAAAAATGAAGAATGAATCCAAGAAAATATTATTGCCCTTGCTGGTGTTTCTCAGTGGTTAGTGTGTCAGACTATGCACCAAAGGATTTTGGATTCAATTCCTGCCCCGGTGAGGGCGAGTGCAGTGTGGGAGACAAACAATCAGTGTGTCTTTCTTACATCAGTGTCTCTCTCTCCCCGCCTCCCTCCCCTCCCTTTGCACTCTCTCTACTAGTAAAAGGGAAAACAAAAAAATCAATAGAAAAAAAGAAAGTATTACTTGGAGGACTTTTATATTGAAAAATATGTCTGTAATCCACCCCCAAACATTTACTGGATAATATAAAACAATTTCCACAATGTAGGTAACTCTACTAGGGGCATGAAGCATAAAAGCAGAAAACTAAGTTTCTCAGATCTGAGAAAATACATAGTCATTATTTTGACTACTACATTAAACGTATTTAAGAATAATGCTGAGACTATAAAATAACCTGTATGTAATAAATGTTGCTAACTTAGGCATTGTCTTTTTGTGGAAATACTAGTTTCCAAGGTTACTTTTTGTTTTTCCACAGGTTGTCAGTAGTCAGCAACAACATAAAGGGAGAAGGACTTGTTGCACTTTCAGAGTCAATGAAAACAAATGCCACACTCTCTAATATCTACATTTGGGGAAACAAATTTGATGAGGCTACATGTGTGGTAAGTTTTTTTCTTTACTGAAGATATTTTCTAGGGTCTTCTCTATGACATCAGATATTATTTATTTATAATTATCTACATTGTTTACAAGTGCATTAGGAATGATTACAGAGTAGAGCGAGACACTAGTTTTGATAAATTTTAACATTAAGTCCTAAAAATTAGCTACTGGAACGTTTTTTGATTGAAATAGCAAAATATATCAAGTGCTATACACACACACACACACACACACATATGTATATATGTATATACATACACACACACACACACATATGTATATATGTATATACATACACACACACACACACACCTATAAAGAGGTAATATGCAAATTGTCTGGGACGCCGTAACATCATGACTGCTCAGGAGGAGGCTGCACGTGCAGGTGGGCGGGAGGGGACTGCATGCACACTGAGGCAAGCCACGGGTGGCGCAGGCCTGGAGAGAAGAGGGCCTGCCAGCTGCCACGGCTGCGGGGAGGCCGAGAGGAGGGCCTGCCAACTGTGGTGCGCCAGCAGTCCCGCCTGTGTGTGTGTGCTGCAGAGGAAACACCTTTTCTGACCGCTCATTGGCTAAGCTCCTGGTACACCACTCACAGTGTTCTTGGTAACTTGCGTAATGAGAATCCAAGAAGGTGATCTAGGGTTTTTCCACCACACTCCTGGAGGAAAAAAACCAAGGTCTGCTGCTGGAGGGGCTAAGAAATGTCATATCCTGCCCTAGCCAGTTTGGCTCAGTGGATAGAGCCTCGGCCTGTGGACCACAGGGTCCAGGTTTGATTCTGGTCAAGGGCATGTACCTAGGTTGCAGGTTCCTCCCTGGCTGGGGCCCAGGTCAGGGCTCATGCAGGAGGCAACCAATCGAAGTGTCCCTCTCACATTGATGTTGCTCTCTTTCGCTCTCTCTTCCACGCTCTCTAAAAATCAATAGAAAAATATCCTCAGGTAAGGATAAAAAAAGAAAGAAAGAAAGAAAGAAATGTCATATCCTATTAAAGAGACATCTTGAAAATGCCTAAAGAAAGTTGTCATTTTTTCGTGGTGAAGGGACTGGACTCTGTGTTAATGAAAACACCTTGGCGGCTGTGGTGGCTGGCAGTGGCAGCAGCAGCAGGATGATGGGGGCGGCGCCTTCCCCTGATCAGCCTGGTTGCCTCCTGCAGAGGGAGGCCAGACTGCGGCTTAGTAGGATATCCCCTGAGGGCTCCTGGACTGTGAGAGGGGGCAGGCTGGGCACATATTTTCATGCACTGGGCCTCTAGTATGAATATAAAGATCACATACTAGAAGCTGTTTTTACAACTAATGACAAGCTAAAGCAAAAAGCAGCTAGACTTTAAAATCTTTTACTGTCTAAATTTTTGCCTTTCTCTATAATTGCAACCTTACTGACAAACCAGTTTAACTCGCTTGTATGACAACCTTACACAGATACCAATGATTGATAAACGATATGCAAAGTAATTTCTACAATGAAGATATAATTAGGCAGCCAGCCTGGCCAGCATCTAATACTATGGGGATTATCTCTCTTACCCTAAACCTGTAGATTAGCTTCAGCAAGTTCATGAACTTCAAACTCCATATAGTTATATGACAAAATCTATGCTTCTTTAATTTTCTGAGAAATGGATCCCTGGTTATCATCAGATCTTCAAGGACATGTACAATAGCCCTCCTCCTTCATTTAAGAACCTCTGTGGGACTTGACATTTTTGACCATGGGACTTTTCAGTCCACAAAAGTGGTGTACAGAGAATTGGTAACTTTGGGAGTTATAAAAAATAAAAGCACCTAATATATTAGAAATACGTTTTACAAAATTTTAATTTCATTGTGTGAAATTAAATGAAAACCTAACTACAATACCTGGAAAGTATAAAAATTCAGCAATGTTATTCAGAATATTTTATTATAAACTGCAAATTAGCACAGCCAATTTGTTTTTTAAGTATTGTAAAATGAATCAATTATTTTCTGAATGACATAGTTTTTCTTTTCTTAAAAATATTAGGCATATTCAAACTTAATTGAAATGGGCCGCCTAAAACCAGACGATACAGATGTGCAGCCATATGTGGTGGATGGACGTGTGTATCTTTCAGAAGTCTCCAATGGCCTTAAAAGGCACTATTACTGGACACCAACTTATGGAGAAGCTTTCAGCCACTCATCTAATGCAGGTTTCAGTCTTGTACCAGTAGGCCAACAGCTATGACAAAAAGCTCTAAAATAATTTTCACACATTTGACTTATTATGTTTCCAGAAATGAACATTTTATTGCCTATTTCATAAATTAGGACAAGTTACTTTTATCAAATATGTAAAAGATATGGCTATATTAAACTGTGTAATTATCCATTATGAAAAAACTGAGTACTGCAATTTTTAAAAGGAAACTTTACAAAATAGAGACTACAATTTTTATACCCTGGAGAAAGAAATCAAGGAACTTTTTATAAAGAAAATATAACCAAGTAGTAAAATAGCATTCAAGAAAAGGTCATTATAGGTATGCTAACTAAGTTGTCATGAAGTAGTAAAAAGGTTTCAGGTGGCAGATTCTCAGGGAATTCCAAGGGGTTTAGGGGTTGAAAAACATTTTATATGTCTTATTTAGGTATTACAGATGGGTGTTGATACAATCTCACAGATATAGGCAAATAGGTATAAATATACACATATACAAGTACATATAAAAGTATACTTTCCAAACAAGCCAGTGCTACCAGTGAGCTTTTTAAGACAGTTCTCTCTTTTGGAGTTCTATCTTTCTCTCTTTAAGATAGTTCTCTCTTTTGTCAGTAACATTTTAATGATTTGATGGCAAATACTGACTGTTGCTGGTAGTCGATCTTGTTGTCAAATTAAGATTACTATGAAGAGGCAACTGACACTAGGATCCTTCAATTAGAGGCCTATATTCACAAACTTATGAATCCACACATACCAAAAAGAGACTGCTTAGTTTGAATGATTTATTACTGCTCAAGCCAGGCAAAGTGAGAAAAAAGTGAGAACAGATTTTAAAAGGTACTTTAAATTAAGCTGAGGTTCTGCAGTCTAAAAGAAAATAATAGTCTATCTCTAAATGTTGAGAAAGGATTAGAATAAAAGGTAGTGGTCAACTTTACAGTTGTCTAAGTATTGACATTCACTTAAAGTATTGTGAATTCCTCAAATCACAGCTATACTCTAAAAATTTAACATTATAAAAACAGAGCCCTTGCCAGTGTGGTTCAGTGGATAGAGCGTCGGCCCATAAACTGAAGGGTCCTGGGTTCAATTCTGGCCAAGGACGTGTACCTTGGTTGCAGGCTCTATCACCAGTCCAGATCAGGGCCCGTGTGGGAGGCAACCAATCGATGTCTCTCTCTCTCTCTTTCCCCCTCCCTTCCACTCTCTCTAAAAATCAATGGAAAAATATCTCAGGTGAGGATTAACAAAAACAAAACAAGAAAACCCAGACATATCAACCACTGCCCATTTCTTCATTAAATTAAACAAGATAAATATCCCATACAAACTATTTCATTACTGTCTTTCCTTATATACAGCACCTAATACCATCTTTCCATACTCCCTGGGAAGGGGAGGGGAGGGCAACAGAAGGGATGAAAATGGTGGTGGTTGTTATAAAATGGAAGAACATTTAAACAAATTGTATCAGGCATTATTTTCATGTAATGTTACAGTCATTGAGGAGAAAAGACTTAAATGCCTTAAGAAATTCATTCTCATGCTTTCAGAGAGATGAATTTGAATCATCCAGGACAGATGGTTGCTATTGGGTTGCTGAGAAACAAAATCTTAAAACATCTGGAATTGGTTGATACACACTCAATAGTTTCTGTTAGTAACAAAATGTCTGAAATTGATTTCTAGGTTTTATTTTAATTTTTGGTCAATCCTCACCTGAGGATATTTTTTCCATTGATTTTTTTTTTTAAGCGACTGGAAAAGAGGAGGGGAGAGGGAGAGAGAGAAACATCGATGTAAGAGAGATACATTGATTGGGTGCCTCCTTGCACTCGCCCCAACCAGGGCCAGAGATCAAACCTGCAACCTAGGTATGTGCCCTTGACTGGGAATCTAACCTACAACCACTGAGCCACGCCTGCCAGGACAAGGTGTTTTTTTTAAAGGTAAATATTGTTTATAGGTTATATTTAAGAAAACGACGTCTGGTAATGGAATTTTAGATATGACCTCCATTGGTGCAGAAACATTTATTGAACATTTGCTGTCAACAAATGTTTAAAATGGAATAAGTAAAACTATATAGACCACAGAATATATCTGGACACTTACACTGACTGATTTTACTAGTTACTGATTTTACTCTTGGTTATTAAATTTTATCAAAGTTTGTGTGGCAAAGTTCTTCTCTACATGTTTCAAAACTTTTCTTTCCATTTTAATATCTCTCTTCTGCAGATATAAAAACTAATTGGCCTTACAAAGTTCTTTTACATTATTACATGCTGAATAGATCCAGAATTAAATATCTGTATCTAAAAAGCTGTATGTCCCAGGAAAGTCAAAGTGGTTCTATAATAATTTAAAAATGCAATAGGAAGTTGAATAAAATTGTTTTTTAATCATATTTGAAAAACTACAGAATTCAGTAAGTACAATAAAATCATGCTATAGGAAAAAAAATGCAAACATTTTAAACTGTTATACATTTGGAAAACATTAAGTTCGTGAGGAAATACTACTCCTATAAAGATCCAATAAACTCAAGCTTGAATGACAATTAATATAACAAACTTCTGCCCTACCCAGTTTGGCTCAGTGGATAGTGTTGGCCTGCAGAAATAAAGGTCCTGAGTTGTGGGCTCGATCCTCAGCAGGGGGCCTGCAGGAGGCAGCCAATCAATGATTCTCTCTCATCATTGATGTTTCTATCTCTCCCTCTCCCTTCCTCTCTGGAAATCAATAAAAATATATTTAAAAACTTAGTTGAACATCTGTCCAGAGAGTGATCACAGTTTGTCAAACTACAGATACTAAATCAGCATTTTTTTAAATGTAACATCAGTCACCTGGACAAATGTTTAAAATACAGATTAAAATACAGATTCTCAGAGTCAGACCTACTGAATCAACATTTCTAGGCAGCCTGTAGAGTCTGCATTTTACAATCCAGGTCACCTTTCACCTCTTTACAGTTTAAAAACCAATGTTCTGGTTTTCTCATTCTTCAAATTAAAAGAAAAAATTATGTATCTTTTAAATGGACGTAGAGCAATCATACAGAGATGAATGAACACAAAGTTACCCACCTATGTTAACTATGACACAGATAAAGAGTAAATCACAAGCTTCCCTCAAATGCCTCCAAACCTCTTCCAATAGACAACCTCTATCCTGACTTCTAACACCAGAGTAATTTTGCCTGTTTAATAATTTTAAATAAATGGCATCAAACAGTGTATACGTTTTGTATCTGACTTCTTTTGGTCAACATTTTATTACTGTGATTCATTTATGTTGTTTAATGTAGCAGTAGCCCATCTCTTATTGCGTTGAAATATTCCAGAATGTGCTGGGCAATAGATGAGTCTACAGCATTCTGGAAAGACAGCCTCTAAGGCTAGGACATAGTCAGGTAAACCTTAGCACTAATGCTTTTCCAGGCCTCTTCCTGTTCTTGTGTGCTATGGAGATGTCCCACTAAGTTCCCACATTCTCCCAAGAGGAGACTCAGAAGGTAACTGATTGGGAAGCAAGTAGGTTTACCTGGAGCCCACAGAGAGGTAAACCTGCACCCAGACTGCTTGAGAATTGCAGAAGTCTCGGAGTTCTCCATACCTAAGAAAACCTAGATGAGGTCAGTGCAGCCAAGAACTACTGAGGCTCCGACCAGGCTCAGGAAAACCTGATCACACAATTTACAAGCTGTTGCTCAGGGCACCAGAGGCCAGCAAGATGCCCAGAGAATGGAAGAGCTGAGACACTGGCTTCCTTGATGTCACTGTGTCAAATAAAGCTCCCTCCTCCATATATCTGGATCCCATTTAAGAGAAACAACGAGCAGAAATAAGATCGCAATATTCCATGAGTTTACTTTAAGATATTATAAATTATATATCCCCTTTATAAGGCTAGATTTTAAAGGGGTTAAGACTAAAAATTATTTTTTTCCAGACTTCCCACTGGTGGGAGCTCAAGCGGGAGGAGGACATGGAAGTTCTATAGGAAAACTCCACTTCCTCTGCACATGTGAACTGTAATGAGTAAATCTGCAACCATACATGTGTCTAAAGTTTCCTTCCATTTTCCTCCTAGCAATCTTTTGAAGATCCAGCTTAGATACAGCCTTGTATTACAGTGCTGCGAATTATATTATGCTTAGTTTACAATGTTTAAAATTTGAAATAAAAAAAGGAACCAAGTGATTTATACTTTAGATATTTGGTAAAATAATGATCTTGTTTGTGCCATACACTCTGCTTTTCAAACTAAATAGTATTCATTATGTCTTATCTACTACTCAAACTACATCCACCTGGCGCCTACTCCCAATTACCCTACCCAATGTTGTTTTTGACTGACATCCTATTTAATTTCTCTTTACCATGTGACCAGCTTGAACCACCATTTTTTTTCCTTGTTACTACTTTCCATCTCCTTTTATCCTTGGCTCATTCTTTAAATGCATTTTCCCAATATTTTGTCCTCATCTTTTGTTCTTCTGTACCATCTCCCAGAGCTGCCTTAATCACTTCTATCACAATAATTATTAGTTGTATGCTGCAAGATCTGTCTCTCCAGTTTTACCTCTCCTGGGTTTCAGGCCCCATTTCCAACTACTGCTAGACAGTTTCACGTGGATATCTCACCTCCAGTCAAACTCAATATATCCACAATAAGAGTTTTCTCTTTCATATATGTTCTTGGTATCACCACCCTAGTCACTAAGGATCAAAACGTAGGTGTCTTAAGCTGTCTAACTGCAAGGAACTGAAACTGACTCAAGCCTGTTTAAGAAAAAGGGGAATTATGCCCAGCTGGTGCTGCTCACTGGTTCCACATCAACCTATGAACCATGAGGTCACATGATTCCATTCCCTGTCACAGCACATGCCCAGGTTGTGGGCTCGATCCCCAGTAGGGAGCATGCAGGAGGCAGCCAATCAATGCTTCTCTCTCATCATTGATGTTTCTCTTTCCCTCTCTATGAAATCAATAAAAATGTACTTAAAATTTTGAAAGAAAAGAAAAAGGGGATTTACTAAGGATATATCAGGCAAAAGTCACTGAAATCCAAGGATAAGAAAATGAAGCATAGTTGTGTCCCAGGAATGGACCTGAAAAGCTAGAAACCCAGGCCACTCCTCTCTCACGGGGCCTCAGTTGGTTCTGCAAACCAGTTTCATCCCCTTGCTTTTGCTCTACAAATCAGCTTTCTCTGCTTATTGAGTTTCTTTTGGCTTGCTTCACCGACCATGAGCCAGTTATCAATGACGGTTTTATTTACACGTGCACATAATGGTCTCGGAATTTCACAGTTCAAATTATGAGAAAGAACCTAACCAACCTGCCCAGCCAATGGATGAGCGTCGGTCTCTGAACCAGGAGGTCACGGTTCAATTCCCAGTCAGCACATACACCTGGGTTTAGGGCTCCATCCCCCATAGGGGCATGCAGGAGGCAGCCAATCAATGATTCTCTCTCATCACTGACATTTCTAACTCTCTCTCCCTTATCCTTCCTCTCTGAAATCAATAAAAATATATTGAACCTAAGTATACCGGCTGGTGTGACTCAGTGGTTAAGCACCAACCCATGAACAAAGAGGTCCTCCAATTTGATTCCCAATCAGGGAACATGCCTGGGTTGTGGGCTTGATCCTCACTATGTGTGCAGAGGGGGCGGAAGAACACGCAGGAGGCAGCCAATCAATATGTCTTTCTCACCAGTATTTCTATTGGTCTATCCCTCTCCCTTTCTCTCCCTCTAAAATCAGTAAAAACATATTTTTAAAAGAACCTAATTAGCTCAGTCTGGCCTAAGAGTTGTTTCTCGCTGGTAAGGTTTTCAATCAGCTGTGGTCACGGTATGGAATCATGTGTTACAAATGTGGCTGTCTAACCCCTGCCCTTCAGCAGTCAACTGTGGTTTTCATGTGTAAGAGCATGGATTATAAACCAGGCTACCCAATCCCATTCCTTCTGCACAGGCTAAGGGTAGAGGACTATTGCAAGGAAGATGGTATAGGTACAGCTAAGCCTAGCCCGTTTGCTCAGTGGTTAGAGGACTGGTCTGCAGACTGAAGGGTCTTGGGTTTGATTCCAGTTAAGGGTGTGTACTTTGGTTGCAGGCTGGATCCCCAGCCTCGGCTGTGGTGCGTGCAGAAGGCAACCAATCAATGTTCCTCTCTCTGTCTCTCCCCCTCCCTTCCACTGTCTCTAAATTTCAATGGAAAAAATACCCTAGCATGACGACTAACAACAAAAAAGATGGTATAACAAAAAAGATGTTATATGTATAGAGCTGGACATGTTGGACTTCTCATTCCCATTTCATACTCTCTCCATTCTGCCTATCTTAGTCAGCTGCGTGCAAAGGGCTCCCATCAGCCATTTCTTCTTGTTTTCAGAAGTAGGGGAGCAACAAGCCCTTTCTTTGTCCATTCAACTCCCTCTGACTGCTCAACATTTCCTTTCTTGCTTTCCTCCCCTGCAGTACTCGACATTCTGACTTATTTTATTGCTAGTTATATTCAGGCTTGTCTTTCCCATTTGACTGTAAACTTAAGGGTGGAATTTACCTTATTTATCTTTGTAGCTTTATATATTCTGATTTTGATACATTGTCATTAGCTAGTTATTAATAGAAAAAGAACAAAAGGGAGGCCAGACATTATAGGCATGTCACCTGGGTAGCGCCACCAGGAAGCTACAATTTCACACTCCCCAGGGAACCACTGGCCCATCCCCTGCAGGTTACTGGGGGAAGGGAATAGACAAAAGGGAGGATGGACACAAATGCAGTGAAGTTGGGGTGACCAAGGGAAGATATCTGTCAATCAAATCTGAGAACAGAAATCATTGGCTATAAGAGGTGGAGCCAACTGCGCCCATGAAAATTTGGGGGATACATAAACCCCCAAAGGAGTTCACTTATTTGACTCTCTCGTTCCTTTGATTTTGCACCTGCCCGTATTCCGTCCATAGACACATGGCCCATGGCCATGCTGACCCCACATAAAATAGACTGATGGACTGCAGCTGGGAATACAAACTAAACTAGCCTGATGCAAGATTGGACTATGCCCTAATATGGAACAGAGACTCTGGATACTGGCTTTTATGTTAGCCCTACTGAAGCCACAGCTACACTTCTTCCTGAAGGGACAAAGGGAAATGGGACCTTGGAAACTCAGGGGTGTAATGCCACAGAAATAAAGCTTTCTACAATATTTCATCCTCCCATGTGAGTCTCAGAAAATTCTTTTTCTCGGAATATCACAAGAATTCCATTCCCATGAGCAACAGGTGGGGATGAGGAACTCACCCCCTCCCCTGTAACAATTTTGTTAATTTTCCAGTATTTGAAATACTAGTCAAATATTTTAATCCAAATATCTGTTCACAACCACGGTGTTTATTTTAGTCCATTCTTCTTGAAATTGAATATCCTATTTCTGTCTGATAATTTATATAAGTATTTAATTCCTTAAATACACCAAATCTCTCTTGAATGAAAGGGGGCAGGGACTGCAGAAGACAGAAGAGTAAACCATATTATTGTCTCAAGAAATTAATGCTACACCCGACCAGTGTGGTTCAGTGGTTGAACATCAATCTATGAACCAGGTCACAGTTTGATTCCCAGTCGGGGCACATGCCTGGGTTTTGGGCTCAATCCCGTGTGTGTGTGTGTGTGTGTGTGTGTGTGTGTGTGTGTGTGTGTGCGCGCGCGCGCGCGCGCACAGGAGGGGCGTTGATTGAGGATTCTCATCATTGATGTTTCTCTCCCTCTCTCCCTCTTCCTTCCTCTCTGAAATAAAAATATTTTTTAAAAAGAAATTAATGCTACAATAAGTAAATCTCAATATAGTTCATAAATAATGAGTAAAAACGTAGAATTTACAGGTATTGCATTAAAATATAATTTCTTTTTACTTGGTGGTATTTCTAGCTAAGTTCTACAGACTCAAAATCTCTGAGTAAAAGATGGAAAGTTATATCAAGAGCTTCATTTATAAATGCTTCCCAAAGGAAGGACGTTAAAAATATTTAGGATAATAGTTCTCAATGTGTAGTATACATTAAGATAAACTGTGAGGCTTTGCAAGCACAGATATGTTCCAAAGATTGTTTGATTCAGTAGGCGTAAGGTGAGGTGGGGCTTGGGTATCATTATTCTATAAATGTTTCTGATATGTATCAAATGTTAGAACTATTATTTTTGGATATTTAAAAACATGAATATATGTATATTGTCTTTATATGAGCACATTTCAACTACTCATTTGCACAATTTCTGTAGAATTAAAACATATAGAAAAGTGGTAAACTATTATTGCATTAAAACTGATAGAACCCTTTTTGAAAAAACAATAAAACAATTTTCTATAATTTGTCTATCAAAATCCTCCTATGAAATTAAACATAAAACAAGTATCATTTAAAAACAGCAAGAAGTCCTTTATATATAATCTATGGTTTCTTTTTAAAAAGTCTAACCTCTAACAATACAGTAGGAAAAGTCTCATACAAACATAAAACAAAACTTAAAAAATAATTAGTTTCCCAGTAAGATCTTCAGCATCCTAAACACTTTTTAAAAAACTTAGTAATACTTAAATAATTAAGAACAGATCTTTCTCAAAACACTGCATTATGATAGACATATTTAAAGATGAACTTAAAATGACACATTTGAGTATCAGAATGATAGCAAATACAACTAAAATATATGTATATTATGATAAAGAATAGGATGGCATGAGAAGAATGACAAGACAGGAAATTCAGTTTTCAATCTTTCTTTACCTGTCAATTCTGGAAGAGCATCAAGCCAATCCAATTTAAAATAAAATTATTTAAAAGGCAGATGTGATTTAAAAAAAAAAAAAAAGCACAGTAAATCAACTATAACCACTCCAATCCAATAATACTAAAAATAATAAATCTGAAGGCTAATCTATGCAAAGGCAAAGTGCCAACGATCATATTAGAGGAAATTTGGTAACTACTGCCCTCATAGAATTATGACATCATTGTAGTGCTTTTAAAAAGAAATTTTGTTCATTAGAAGCTTGAATTAATGAAGATATGAGTTAAATATAACCTCTCCATTTCAGCAGACTTCTTAAAGAGGCTGAGTCTTTTAATTTTCTTTAAAATCTTCACATTCCAATAAATTCCTATTGAATTTAAGCCAGAATAGATTAGTTGAACATTTTATAACTCTATAAATTGTATTTAAGCCCAGTATATTAAGTTAATACACATGCATAACTAGATTTCTTAGATAACTAAATACTATGTTTGATGGAAATATAAGGTATATTTCAAACTCAATTCAGTTATGTGAATCCTACTGGTGGTAATTTACTGAAAAATGCTGAGTGTGCTGTGAAATGGTGATGATTTTTACAGTTCACAAGAATGAAGTAGTTTTATTATGTACTCTAGATGGTTCCTATGACCAAGACCCCAAAGGAAATACAATTAAAGAATCAATACCAATAGAAAACACATTAACTTTATTATAGGTGTAGTTTAAAACCAAAACAAGCCACAACTAATGTATGGCAGAAATAAAATATAATGTCACCAAGGTGTTCGATTAGCGGTATAGGAACTGACTCTGATAATGTTCAAAGATCAGGCAGTAAAATAAATCAATATGTGGGAAAAGTAGAATGGGGAAGAGTGGTAGCGAATATCAGAATAATACTGATTTTCTATGTTCATTAGGAAGGAAAAGGGCTACTGCGAAGCTACAAACCACCAGCAAATGTTGTGGTTTATTATAAAATTTTAAACTCAAAACTTATAGAACACTCAAATATAAAATGTTTAATAAACTGGCTTTCTGATAACTCAAGTGTTTACTTATAATTGAAGTTAAATTTCTTAAATCTATGTAATATAGATTCAGAAACCAAGAGATTTATAGTATGCATTGTTTATATTTAGAAAATTCTTTTTAGAATTTTCTATTTTAAAAGTGCACAACAGGTATAAGAGAAACTTATTAAAAATTTTAAAAACTCAGTATATTTTCCTCATCTTCAATAATCTAGAAACCTATTAAAACATAACCTGAATCAAATTTTGAAACTGTCTTGTAACAAAGTAAAAATACCAAATAGTTATATAAAGTTATTTTGAAAATGTAATCTCAGGTAACTCAAATCAAAAGTACTGACCATTGGTTTTCTCCAGAATACTGAGTTCTAAAATAAACAAGAATTTATATACAGTTTTTCCAGCTTTTAAGAGAAATACTTTTTTGTTTCATTAAAAAAGTTATTTCCAATGGAATATATTAATAGAGAAGTAGCACAATTCTTATTCAGTATCTAAATTTTCTTAGACATAAATATGAAATTTTATTTTTTCCCTCATAGTTTATGTATTGGCCTATGGAGCTTAGTAACAGCAATACTCTTGTGCTGATACCATCATGGATTTTACTTTAATTTTGAGGGGAAGAAAAATTTTAAATCCCATAGGTCAAAACTGAATCATATAAACTGACAGATTCCACTTCAATAAATGAAAGGCAAATCTAAAATGCAAAATAAAAATGGAATTTTGGCTGCTCTAAAAGAAAAGGAAACTTAACCACCCAAAATAGTGCTACTGACATAAAAGCCAAAACTCAAAACAAGCATTGCAGTTATGAGATATAGCATCAGGTGCCTTTACTTCAGTGAATGAATAATAGCCACAACGCAAATGAATGGTAATTTAAGATGAATATACGCACCTTACCAGAGATGTTTATGTTTACTACCAGAGATGTTTTAGCAATTCCATAATCCTCACAAAGTCAGTATAATTGTTGTAAAAAAATCAATTGTGGTTCTGAATACCCATTCACAGTTGACCTCAACAATGTATCTGATGTCAGAGACTGATTATCTGTGACAGGCAGAAGCATGTGGTGGTCCTCAGTCCCAAGTGGAAGGGCTAGTGGCAAAGTCATATCAGAAGGCTTCACATCCAAAGTTTCTGATAAAGGGCTTTTTTGTATGGAATCTTGTTCACTTAACGGATGATCCTCTATACTAGTATCTAGAATTTTATCTGCCCCTGAAATGGAAGGGGAAAAAAATTATACAATCTTTAAAGACAAAACAAAACCCTTACCATTCCCAGAACTTGCATTCCAACCACCACACCTTTACTCAGGCTACTTCTCTTTTGTTGAATATCCCTCGTTATCTATACAAGTTCAACACAGGCTTCGAGACTAGGTTCAAACATCAACTCCACAATAAAAATGAACTTAATTGCCCTAGCCAGTTTGGCTCAGTAGACAGAGCATAGGCCTGCTGAGTGAAGGGTCCAGGGTTCGATTCTGGCAAGGGCACAAGCCCGGGTTGTGGGCTCAATCCCCAGTGGGGGGCATGCAGGAGGCAGCCGATCAATGATTCTCTCTGATCATTGATGTTTCTCTCTCTCCTTCTCCTTTCCTCTCTGAAATCAATAAGGAAATATATTTAAAAGTTGAATAAAAATGGACTTAATTATTCTAGTCCTGCTGAGTTGCTTCTTACCTATTTTACCACTCATTTGTGTTTCATATACTGCCTTGTGACATGCTTCCTTTGTAATAAAAGGGTATTATGCAAATCGACCTAACTGTGGAACAACCGGTCGCTATAACGTGCACTGACAACCAGGCGGCAGATGCTCAATGCAGTAGCTGCCCCCTGGTGGTCAGTGCCATCCCACAGGAGGAGCGCTGCTCAGCCACAAGCTGGGCTGAAGGCTGGTGAGCACAGCGGCGGAGCTAAGGATGTCTGACTGTGGCTTAGGGAGCCCGCTCCTTGTATGGGACACCCCTTGAGGGCTCCCGGACTGATAAAGGGCAAGGGCGCATGCCAGGCTGAGGGCCCAGGCCTCTAGTTTCTCTTATCATTATTTAAGACTCAACTTAGGTATGCTTTGAATCCTCAACTAAAGTACCTAATAGAGCAATATAATAAAAACTCTACAGTATTTGTTCACTGACTGTATTAACGAGTTGTTCATACTAGTCTGTAAATTCAAGTTGAGGTAAGGCACTTTCATATATTTTCAGAGGTAGGAAATTCTGCTCTACTCAAGTGAATAGTTATCATACTGACTAAAGATACAATTTGCCTTCAAATTTTCCACCAGCTTTACCATGCTCCTGACAATCCAAAGTATTGACATGATTACAATCTCACTATTATTGTTAGACAAAACTGTGTATTTGCTTGTATAAAAATGTAACTCAGTAACTCAGTCTTGCAGAATACTCTTCAGTTCAATCAAGAATATGGCTTCCAATTTCCTGTCCCAGTGATTCTCTCTACAATGTTGCCTAGAATGAACGCTTCCTTTCCTATTTCCATCCTCTTAACTCTTCTCTGTCCTGCAAGTTCCCCAGGATTAGATCTTTCCAATACCTCAGAAGTAATTTCTCTCTTCTTCAGCACTTAGTGTCTCTATTATAGCCTACATTTTGTCTTGTAATCATATTGATTTAGATTTCTGGTCTCCCACACCAGATTGCAAGTTCTTTGAAGGTTAGACTACGCCTTGTTCAACTTCATATACCCTGAAGTTATGTGTACATTAGAAGTACTTAATAAATTTTTGTGGAATTAATGACTCAATGCAGTCTTCAGAGGTTACTAATTAAATCCTTATGTTTCCTATCAAAGACTCACTAGCATTTCTATACACCGAAGAAGCTTGGTGTTTTGTTTTGTTTCTAATTACGACAGAAGAAAATGGTAAGCACAGTGAAACTTTTTCATGGAATTCATTTTAAGCAATACACTTAAAATGTTGTACTCTGGCTCTCTTATTTTTATATACTACTAGTATAGTAGTCTGGGGCTTTCCATTTCCTTATTTCCACATACGTATGTATATCTGGATTTGTGTTCATGGTGGCCCTCTCTTCATATAACTACAGTAAACTCTAGACAACCCAGACTCTAGTAATGGGAATGTGGTACATCGTTTACTTATATATGCCTTCTTTTTGAAACTGTTCATAAATCAGATTTTTGAATGGAGAAAATAGTTAAATATTTTTTATTAGAAGATCAATATGGAAAGAAATTCAGAGTGAACTTATGTACAAATTATAAAGCTACTTTTCTCAAATATATCTAGTTAAAAAAAATCTAAGCTGCCCTAACTGGTTTGGCTCAGTGATAGAGCGTCGGCCTGTGGACTGAAGGGTTCCAGGTTCGATTCCGGTCAAGGGCATGTACCTTGGTTGCAGGCACATCCCCACTAGGGAGTGTGCAGGAGGCAACTGAATTGATGTTTCTCTCTCATCGATGTTTCTAACTCTCTATCCCTCTCCCTCTGCCTTCCTCTCTGTAAAAAGTCAATAAAATATATTTAATATAAAAAAAATCTAAGCTGTTATAATCAATAATGAGGGCACCAAATTTTTAAAACATAAGCCTTTACCAGAATGAACTTTTGTTTTGTGCTTCTTTAAATTTTTAATATCCGTGTAAGAATTTCCACATAATTCGCAGATAAACGGTCTTTCTCCTGAAAAATAAGTTAAAAGCTTAAAACCTCAATATTTTAGAAGCTAAGCTAACTAAGACAAAAATATCAATGCTCATGAACACAAGGCAAACATTACTACACTGTTTAAATTTAGTTTCAAATTACCATTTTAATCACCTGGTTCTAATATAGTGAAATAACAACTTCTATACACATAGGCACTCCTTTACTTTATGTAAAGCATCCCCATTTTAGGGAAAATTGAGCATTTTCATTAACAGAAATTTTAAATTAAAACAAAAACAAAAAACTTACTCTTTTATTTCTATCAGACATTTAGTAGGTGCAATTAAATACCAGACCTTGGCTAAGAGACAGAGTGGAGGGAAAAAGCATAATTATGGTTTCTGTTCTAAAGTAGTTTACAAATTAGAAAATCCTTTAAAAACCTGACAATAAAATGCTACAAAATTGTAATTCTCTTGAAATAAGAACTGTCTGATGCTTTAAGTTGACAACAAATTTATTAAATGTTTCCTAGGTGTTCACACTATTCTAGACAGAAATTATGAGGGGTAATTTTTAAAAAGAAAAAGAACAGCACATTTTCAAAGTGGCCTTTTCCTTTAATACTTTTTTTACATTTAATATTTTCTTCATACAACTTACAATAACAACTTACTACCTTTTATAATAAACATGCCAATATTAAAATTTATTCCTAAAACTTGCTGAACACTGTTTAATAAGAAAATATTATCTTATTACTGATTCCTTTTCATTTATTGATATATCTGTGCAATTAAATCCAAATCACTTAAAAAACTATTATCTGGCATACCTCTTAGAAAATCTACACAATTCTCGACCAAATTTATTTCACACTTCAAACTAAAAAAATAAGCAAATGAAAAGGTGATATTTATGCATTAAAATATTACTGAAAAGTACAACTCTATATTATATAGTCCATAATGGCTTAAAAGTCAAGGTTTACATAAAAAGAAATTAGAGAGAACAAAAAATAATACATTCTCCCTAAACACAGACCTGTATGGGATCGAAAGTGTTTGTTGAGCTCTCCTGAGGAAATAAAACTTTTCCCACAAATACCACATATGTATGGTTTTTCACCTAGATGGAAAATAAAAGATAGCGAAGTGGTGTACTATACCAACATAATATATATTAATTACAATAATCTAAAGTAAGCTGTTTTAAAATATTAAAATTAAAACCTCTTTATAATATATTTTAGAGGTATTTTCAGTGTAATCCAACTGAAATGAATTATTAGTAATTATGTTATACTATTCATGTAACCTGATGCTTTTGATCTAATAAAACTTTATTTCTGCAAATGTCCTTCTAGTAGCTAGAATCAGACAAGAAATTAGATTTTTATATGATTAAAAACATGTCAATTCATCAATCCATATTTCAATTCTTGCTATGTACTATATTATTAAAGAGGAATAAAATTTAGAAAAAATGTTTTAAAAATATAGCCTATAAAAAATGAAAACCTTTGAATAAGATTTGTTTCAAAACTGATACTTCACATTTAAAGTATCTGTTTAATTTGCAAATATTAGAATGTCTGTATAATAAAAGTGCTAAGAAGTTATAAAATCAATGTTCTACCCAAACCCACCACTACCCCTTAATTTCACTTTATAGGTTTATCCAAGGGAAATGAAACTTCAAGAGGCTAAGGAGTTTTTCTAAGGTCACAAAATATGTCTCAATTCAAGTTTATATATTGTTAAAATTATCTGATTTTAATATGTTATATGATAAAAATGTCACCATTTATTATTCTAGAAAATAAGTGTTTTTATATCTAATAGCTATCTAAAAATCATAAGCATAAAAAGTTTCAAAAAGCACAAACACACAGATATATAACTACAAAGTCTGTAATCTACTTTCTGTAAAGGCTCAGCTTCCCCTTTTATTTACAACTTTCATTATTTTAAACAGTCTCTCCACATCAAATTCTTACCTGTATGTTTTCGAGAATGAGTGATAAGAGAACTAGAGACAGCAAATGCCTTCCCACAAGTATCACACACATAAGGCTTTTCTCCAGTATGCCTACGAACATGATAGGTCAGTGTGCTGGCTTGGGCAAATCTCTGTCCACACCTATCACAGACATATGGCTTCTCTCCACTATGCTTCCTATTAGTAAATAAATATAAAGTTATATGCTAATAAGTAAAACAATTTGGAGCATTTTTCATATAGTATTTTAGTTCATTTCATCTTAACAGACCAATTACATCAACTTTAAACCAATAGGTTCAGTGGTTTGGTTGTTATCAAAATATCAGTTCTGAGACCAGGTCAAAAGTTTTGCCATATCTTTACATGGTTGTCAAGTGCGCCCCTAATTCTGCAGGCAATTATTTTTCCTTGTCCATTCACTCACTCTTCAAAACTCTTTCCTCAAACCTTCAGCACCTCCTCACCATCTTCACTCTTAGCTGATTTGCTTCCTTTTTAAGCAATCATAAATTTTCCACTATCACATCTCTCTACCTATAGAGATCTGTACCTATACAGTTTGCTTTCCTTTTTGTTAACTCTGAGGGTGATAGTTCATCTGAATCCCACTACTCCCATTTGTATAATTAAGATACTACCCCCTGCATTTTCCTTCATGTTACATCATCCATTTTTCCTACCCCATTGGATTGTAGCATAAATATACTGATGTCTCCCATCTTAAAAAAGACCCTTGACCTTCCTTGCTCCTCCACTTCTCTCACACTTACCAAAAACTTGAGTTTCCAACTGTTCTTTCATTTCTTCCCTACTAATCTCTTCTCTGCTAGCCTCTACTAACACACTGCTTTCGTCAGAAGCACTGACTGCTGACCTCTCACTTTCCTAAGTCCAAGTCAATTCTGTCTTCATCTCCCTATCATCACAATATGACAAAGCCAATCATTCCCCTCTGGAATAATTTTCTTCACCTGGATTCTGGGGCAACCCACTCTTCTGGTTTTTCTCTTATATTGGCTGTTCCCTCCTAGTCACCTTTGCTAGTTCTTGTCCATCTCCCAGAACTCTCAGTGTGTCTCACAACTTCAGTCCTTTGATCCCTTGTGTATACACATTCATTCTCTTGGTGATTTCACCCAGTGTTATGGCGTTAAATACTATCTATATGTTGATGACTCTCAAATTTTATCTTCAGATCAAACCCTGAATTCCAGACTTAGATAACCAACTGTTTTGTATAGCTCCATTCAGATGTCTAATCCATCTAAAATTTAACATGTTCAGAATTCTACTCTAACAACTCCTGTACTCCTGCTTAAATCCTCTATCCACAAATTTTCTCTCTCTCAGTTAATGGGAATTCCATCTTTTCAGGTGGTCAGGCTCAAAATGTCAAAATCATCTTTGATCTTCCTTCCTTCCTTCTTCTCTCCCCTCCTCCCAACTTTCCTTCCTTCCTTTCATGCCCCACATCCAATCTTCAGCAAATTCTGTTTGTCTTACATTTATAAATATATCCAGAATCTGACTACTACTTATCTCTCCCACTGCTACCACTCTAGCTGACCAACATCATTCTCACTTGGGTTTTACCTAAAGCATCCTAACTGGTAAATTTGCTTCTACTCTTGCAATCAATCCTATAATCATTTCCAAATATAGCAGCCAGAATGATCCTCTTAAAAGGCAAGAACATCACATCACTTACTTCACAATCTTAAGAATAAAAGCTTTATAATGGCCCTAACCGGTTTGGCTCAGTGGATAGAGCGTCAGCCTACGGACTCAAGGGTCCCAGGTTCGATTCTGGTCAAGGGCATGTACCTTGGTTGCAGGCACATCCCCAGTGGGGAGTGTGCAGGAGGCAGCTGATCGATGTTTCTCTCTCATCAATGTTTCTGACTCTCTATCCCTCTCCCTTCCTCTCTGTAAAAAATCAATAAAATACATTTTTTAAAAAAAGCTTTATAATGGCCTATAAAACTGTACACCATCTGGACACCTTAATAACATTCTGATCTTATTTCCCTCCAGTCACCACAGCTTCCTTGTGGTTCCTTGACTGTGTTAAGGATACTGTATGGTGGAACCACATTTAGAACTGTCCTGAATTCTAATACAGCAGTCAACTCATAAGACTATGGTGAATGACAGACTCAAAGATCAAATGTTTTTTGGTTTTGTTTTTTACCTTGCATGAATCTTGAGATTGCTAGAAGTTGCAAATTGTAAATTGCATACATCACATTTATAGGGTTTTTCCTCACCATGATGCATGCGACTATGGAAGACTAGCTGGCATTTCTGAGCAAATCCTTTATCACACAATTCACATTTGTATGGCTTCTCACCTAAAAGAAGAAGTAAATAAAATCTATATTTAGAAAGAAATACTCTTTTAGTTGCTTAAATCATAAACTTTCAAAAGAGTCCAACAGAACTAGTTTCAGTATTCAGAAAATGTTAAATTGTTATAAGTAAAAAGCAAATAGGATCTCTACTTCCAGATTTATTGAAAACAACAGGAGAGTTAAAAGAAATTAGTGTTTCTTAATTCATAATAGTGAAAGGTGATCAATGAAAGAAATACACATTGCATCTCAAAAACTACAAATCTAAGTGTACCTATAAAGGAAAATGTAGATGCTGAGGAAGAAATATTGTGTAATGCTAATATTATGTTCAGAAGTTGACAAAGTCTAGGAAGCAGGTGGTGAGATGTGTTAGCAAAATCTGAGAATTGGCCTGAGTTGTAATTACTTTTTTCTCTTTATCAGTTTTTAAATCTTTGTGTTAATACTTAGTAAGCTAAACCCTGAGGGAAAATGGTATAAAGAGCTCATGTATTAAGACTAACTCTGAGGGAAAATGGTATAAAGAGCTCATGTATTAAGACTAAAGAACCAGTTACAATAAAATAAATAGCGATTAAACACTTGCTCACAATTACAAAGAAATTTTCAAAACTTTAACATCCTAAATACTTTTGTGAATACAAGTATATATCAAATTTTAATCAGTCAACACTGTATATTAATAACTTCTCTATTAAAAGTATCATTTCAGTTACAGTATACAAACAATTATATCTCCCATAAATCATCCTTACCTGTATGAGTCCTTACATGTGTTTTCAGCTGGTTACACTGGGTAAATGCCTTTCCACACAAGTGGCAAACATAAGGTTTGACTCCTTTATGTATTCTCATGTGCCTTCTCAAGCTGCTGGCTTCTGAAAACACTTTCCCACATGTGTTACACATTGGCTTGGCCTTGGAATACCTCTGATCCAGCTCTTCCCCAGAGCTCTCCAGCTCATAAGAGTTCTTGACACTAGCTATATTGGACATAGAGTGTTCTTTCAGAGCACAGTTTGGCTGTGATTTTCCACGTTTCCGTTTCACTGAAACAGTTTGCACAATATCTTGTGCTGGAAAAGTATTCTCCACAACTGATGTCAACTCAAGTTCTGAATTATCATTTCTTTGTGCAACCTGTTCCATTACAGGTGTGGACAATTTATTTGCATCTAGAAATAATTCAACAGATGTATTCTCTAAAATGTTGCTGGGATATTGCACTATTTTACTCTGCCCTGTTTTCTGGGAGTTGAAGGACTTCTTCTTCTTTTTAGTTTGAGATGACTTCTTTGCTAAAGCCCCTTGTTTAGGATTTGTCTGAACTAAATCTGTAGACACTTCTGATTTCTCCCGACTGTTATAATCTCGTAGAGTAAGAAGACAAGTCTGTTGATTCAATTCAATGTTTCCAGTAATACTAGATATCTCTGTAGAAGAGGGATTAGCAATAAAAGCAAAATCTTCCATCTTTATTTTACATTTAGTGACCACCTCTTCCACTTTGAGATAGTCAGCAGCCTGATGAATTTCTTTAACATTCCAACTGTAAGGAAACAAGGCTAAATGACAACATTCTGATCAAAGAAAAACTTTTTTTAAAAGAAAAACTGTTTTTGAAACAGAGCTGTGCATATATTTCAATGTCTTTAAAGCCCTAATGAAGCAGAATGATGAGAAAGGCATAACTAAGAATAAATCTACAAAATTCATTCATTCACTCAGAGTAATGTTTAGGCAAAAATATCCAGCTTTACAGAACTGGAAAAGATGAAAAATAATAGTTATTCATAGCTACCTATGTACCACTGCAGAAAAATAAAATGTTAAAATGTCTGTTTTAGAAATGTTTTCATTGATTTTAGAGAGAGGAAGGAAGAGGGAGATAAAGAAGCATCAAATTGGCTGCCTCCTGCACACCCCCTAGTGGGGATGGAGCCTGCAACCTTGGAATCAAACTATGCACAGGATGACAACCAACCAACTGAGCCACACCGGCCAGGGCAAAATTTCTACCTACTTTGGAACATAAAAGTAGCTGTTGGCAACTTCCTCCTCTCATTCATCCTGAGCCCTTTCCAGATAGCAACCAACTTTCCGGGACTGAAAATAGGAAGAGGCTAAAAAAAATTGTTTTCTATTAATCTTCCTCTGCTCTCCTCCTTCTGTGAGGGACTTGAACGGTGCTTTTCAAATTTTCCTATGCATGTGAACCACCAAGGGATCATTCAGATTCAGTGCGTCTGTGGGGGGCCTGAGTGTCTGCATTTCCTTTTTTTTTTTTTTTTTTAAGAGAGACACATTGATTGGTTGTCTCCCGCACGTGGCGGGGCAGAGGATCAAACCTGCAACCGAGGTAGCACATGTCTTTGACCGGAAATCGAACCCACGACCCTTTGGTAAGTGAGCTGATGCTCTAACCACTGAGCAACTGGCCAGAGCATGAGTGTATGCATTTCCAACACACTCTCTGATGATGCCAATGCTGCTGGTCATCCATCACACTTGGATAAACATGTTTTAGAATGTGCTCCCCCTTGTAAACTGTCCACTTGTGTGTGTGTGTGTGTGTGTGTGTGTGTGTGTGTGTGTGTGAGAGAGAGAGAGAGAGAGAGAGAGATTATCAACCCAAGTTAGCAAGTTTGTCATATTAGAATTATATAGAAAAACTTAAGTCACTTTGTTCATCATTCCAGTCAATATTTACTTAGCACCCACCATGTGTGGTACTAAGAGGGATATGAAGAAACAGTCCCTGCCCTCCAGAAGTTTACAATGTAGTGAAAGGTCTGATTACTCTAGCACTGGCTCTGAAATTACTAGTTGAATTAATTATGGTAAGTTAGTATCTTTGGGTGCTTCAATTTTCTCAGCTGTAAAATCAGAGATGAATTGGTATTAACACTAAAAATTATTTGAGGACATGGACACATACATACACACACGTCCTTCAAGTAACATTCCTACTTGCCATTTTCCCCAAATATTATTTACTTATACAAGAAAAAATAACTTTTTCCTATTAGGTGTGAGCCAGAAAAAGGTTTTAGTTATAGCTAATAATATAAATATAGCACTATTAATACATCTTTCTTTTTTTAAAAAAAAAATAAGGGGGGGGGGATAAAATTTGAAACGAAATAAAAATAACTAGTATGATGAACCTCTCAGTTCACTGAAAGTATACATACTACAGTATCTACAAATCTCTATCCATTTTCTCATAATCTAATTAAACATGCTTTTCTTCAAGTGCCACCTGTATGTTTGCTCTTTAAATTTAGCATTGCAATAGTTTTTAAAATTGTCTTTTATTACACACATAATCATTTTCAGCTGAATATCGACTAGATTTATAGGCTAGTTTGGAAACCCAGTCAACAATTTAAGGAACATTTTATTCTCTAAGAAAATCCATCCCAAGTTCCTAAACATACTACAAATACACTTTTGGAACATAATCTGTTTGCATATTAAGTCTTTCCCCTAAATAAGAAAGTGTAGTCTTTTTTTTATAGTCCTTGGCTATAATTTTGGAATATATATATATATATATATACACACACAATATATATATATATATATATACACACACACATACATACACATATATATAAAATCAATGATATTTGAAATCAAGTTAATACTCTATTTGCAATGATACAGCACAAATGCCCCAGATATAATCATTGTCTTTTATAGAAAATTTTTTTTCCATGTATATAGCATTTTCATTTTCTAAAAACACTGTTTCTCCTTATGTATTTTTACTGATTATGGTATATAATCTATTATTAAATTACAATAAATGGGAGACACCATTAGAATGAAAGCCAAATTTACTTTATCATTTTTTACTTTGGTCTTATAATTGTGTTTAGTGCTCCATAAAATGAACCATCAAACAGATAACAAGGTGAGGTCATCTTTAAGACCAATATGAACTACCACTGTGTCACTCAGTAAAACTTAATTCATACAAATTATTTCATAGTCTATAATCTCATTACAGTTAAGAGAACCAATCAACAATTGTTTATGTCAATAACTGATGTGCTTTTGTTTACAAGCATGAAGTTACAGTGCTTGAAAATCTGCTTTCACCTTTTGAACTGTCATTGAAAGTCATTTAACTACATATGGCAGGTATCTGGCTAAATGCTTTATATGAATAATTCATTTAATCCTCAGGACATACCTATGAAATCCTATATAAAAAAAGGGTAATATGCAAATAGACCGAATGGCAGAACCAACCAACCAATCAAAGTGTATTATGCTAATGATATGCTAAGGCTGCTCAACTTCTCGCTATGACATGCACTGACCACCAGGGGGGCAGATGGTCCACCGGCAGGTTAGCTTGCTGCTGGGGTCTGGCCAATCGGGACTGAGCGATTGGGACTGAGCGAGATGGGCCGGACATGCCCTGGAGCCCTCCCGTGGCCCCTCCTGGGCCTGATCATGCACTGGTGGGGTCCCTCAGCCTGGCCTGCACCCTCTCGCAATCCGAGACCCCTCGGGGATGTCGGATAGCTGGTTTCAGCCCAATCCCACAGGCCACTCCCCTTGGGAGGGTGCCAGATGCAGGGCTCATGGCTGGTGAGCGCTCCTCCACCAGGCAGCGTGAGCCTCTCCCAATCGGCACTGATTGGGCGAGAGCCCGAGGCACAGTGGGGCCGGGATGAGCGGGAGCAGCAGGTAGGAGCTGCAGGTGGTGTTTCAGCCCGATCCCTGCAGGCCGCCCAGAGGGACCCCACCCATGCACAAATTCATGCACTGGGCCTCTAGTCTATTATAATACCCATTTTACATACAAATGAAGGGTCAAAGGTTCAAAGAAATTAAGTAATTTTTCCAAGATAACAGTGTTAGAACTAAAATTTGACCAAGGTAATCTGGGTCCTGAGTCCACTTAATTCTCTACTACTCTGTTTTCTCTCTTTCTTTGTGTTTAACGTTATTTTCTTTCTTTCTTAATTTATTTTTTAAATTAATAACTAGCATTCTAGGTCTTAATTTAAAGGGAGGAGAGGAGAGGGGAAGGGAAAAAGAGAGGGGGAAGGGGAGGTGAACAGGGAGGGATGGGGAGGGAAAGAGGGAGAGGGGGAGAGGGGAAGAGGGAGACAGACAGACAGACATCAGTCGCCTCCCGAAACCTGGGAATGTGCCCTGACCAGTACCTGAACCTACCACCTCTTGGCGTATAGGCTGATGCTCCCACTAACAGATCCACACTGGTCAGTGCTATCTGTTTTCTTAATCACTAAATTACATAGACTTTCTATTTTTGGTAAAGTCGTCTCTTACATTTATGGGTGGGTTCAAACAATTAGCTCCTCAGGAAAGATATGTACCAAAATAAGATTGACCAAACATCTGGCTTTTGTTTATGAAAGCGCAAAGTCAGATGCTCTTCAGTGTGTTCAGATCAACTCAGTATTTTCCTGGCTAAGTTCACTGAGAAAGGGAAAACACTAAATTAAAGAGCAACCAAAAGGCACTGGTTTTGTGGTTATTTTATATTACATATTCTGAATTTTTAATCAGAGGCACTTCTGTAGTCAACTTCTCAATAAATTCAAATAATTTATCATGAGATTAATCTATTACACTGCTGTTCCTTTATTCAACTCATACGGAACTGACTCAATACACCATTTAAAAAATAATTCCAAAACTGCATGAATGTTTCTTTTTCAAAAGTATTAACGAACATCATGGTTCTAGCTTTTTAAAGAGATGCATTTCCATGATAACGTGCAATATAAAAGAGAGGGAAGAATTTTGTTTAATGTGCATGTGCTTATCTCCACAAAATCATCTGGAAAAGAAAGAATATTTTTCAAAATGTTAATGGTTATCAGTAGGTGGCAGAATTTCAGGTATTTCATTTTTTTCTTCTTCTAATTGTTCTCCTAATTTTTTTTCTTCTAATTGTTCTTCTAATTGTTTTAGAGATGGAAAACTGAGGCCCAGACAGATTGCATCTTGCTCAAAGAGACATAGTGACTGACAAGCAAGATCTAATTCTAAAGCCCATAATCTTTCTATGTCAGAAGATTATGATCTATTCATGTTCACACTTTCATAAGAGATGGAGGAAAGACAAGAGTAATCTGTATTCTCCTTCTTTTAATCCGCTCCACCGTTTCCTCCACAAACTAATAAGTGCATTGATACTAAGCTAATTATACAGATCATTATATATCAAGACACACAGTGCCTTCGTTATCAAAGTCCTCAGTACCTGTTCTCTTGTTAGTGTAGTGACAGCATTAAGCATATTAGAGAACCATTGGAGCACCTTGGACCTAACTTAAACATTAGTATTGATAACTTTACAAAGATAACAGCGGTCACTGCCACTGAAGTTATTTTCCTGAATCAAGATCAGGAAGAGATCCTGCACACTGCTATTTATAGTTGGAAATGGGAGTAACTATTAAATGAACACAGTGGTTCTTCCTTCTTTCTCCAATCTATACTCCTTCAGCTCAAACAACTTAAGAGGTAGGGGGAAAGTGAGGGAGAGAGAAGACCAGAGGAACATAAAGACCAAAGAGCAAGGGGAAACTCGAATTCACTGTGTTTAATCTTCAAATCTACATAACTGAAATCACTGGCTTTGTTTCAGTAGGTAAATCAAATATGCCAGAAACAAGGCTTTTAATCACATTCACATCTGTGCTTAAAAAAAAATGTGGTCCGTTCATCAAAATCAGTGATATTGACTTATTTAAAAAACAAACAGAAAACAACAACATTGTGCACATCAATATTTGAAGACTCCAAGTTCAGAGACTGAATGTAACAAATACAAATCTACTTCTGTTCTTAAGACTATTGATTAGCTTTTATAAGTGAAAAAAAAAAAAAGACGTGTACTTTACCTGTCAAGGTTTAAAGTTCCTGTGTATATAAACTCCAACAGTTTCTTGAATCCATCTGCCTTCACCTGACTCTGATCAAGAAAGACATTGTTCTCAGAAGTGCTTCTGTAGATCGCACCGAAATACTCACTAAACGAGGCCAGCACATTCCTATGAGCTTTAAACTGGAATTCCCCAATCACTATGGTGCAGTCACAGAGAAAACCTGCTTCCCGTTGTTTGTTCAGTCTCTCTAAAAGGTGCTCACAGTGGTGCGAATACTGCATTTTGGTATCAGAATGGATATTTACCCTTGTTCTAAAAGACAAAAAAGAAATAGTAAGTCAGTAATCCTAAGTTTTCATCAAACGTGTCACCCAAGCAATTGGTAAGGGGAGAAGGGACGTAGGACATAACATGAACGGGAATAATGTCAGTTCTCATTTTATTCCCCCCCCCCAACACCACCAGAAAATTCTTATCAAACAGATATGGTCAAGATGCTCAAGGGATAAGTCCTTTCCACCTCTGTTTCACCTTGGCCAGCTAACACAATCCTTTGAACACGTCAATAAATGACAATGGTGGAAAACACTTCCACAAGCTGAAAAAGAAGCACCGCAAAATTTCTCGCCTTTGCACCGGCTGAACCTTCAAACTTTTAAGCTCAGTAGGCAATACATTATTTTAAGAAGAAAACTAACCAGTGAGAAACGATTCCTTGGGACAGATGAGGAAAAGACCGGTAGGAGTTCTTTATAACTGCTCTCACATCACCGAAACCTGTGAGCTTCCGCGGTGCGCACAGCTGCTCCAAAACGCGAGTCGGGCGCCCAGGGGGTGGAGAACCAGCAGGACCAAGAGTTGTCAAAGGTTCAGTCCCGATCCGGGAAGAGGCCACGCCCCCTCACTTCCCCCTTCTCCACTCAAAGTGGTTTCGAGTGACCACCAAAGCCCGTCTCTCCCGGCTTCTGCCACCCTGCCCTTTGCCCAGCTCCCACTCCCCCAAATTCCCACAGCAGCGGTTGTAGCCAAGGCCAACAGCGGGCTGCCTCGACCAAGCTTTCCACGTTAATAACTTCGTCCCGCCTTGCGCTCGAACTCCAAGGTGCCTGCTCCCGCTCGTGCCCCACAAGTGGCCCAGGGTCTGGAAAGAGCGGGGATAGTGGGCTGGGGTGAGGACAGAACTCACCTATAACCACCCAACCGGGGACACCGTTTCTTCACTCTCTCCCCGCCATCTTGGGAGGACGTCACCACGCCAGCTCCGCCTTTCCCTTCTTCCTCCACGACGATGTCACATCCGGGTCCGGGAGTCCCTTGCAACACTGGAGGCTTTAGGACCTTGGAGGTCCAACACCATCCAGGGCTGACCTGGCTGGTCCACACACCCCCTTCACACCAATACCTTACATGCCAGGGCCCCCCGCTCCCCAAAATAGCGAGCGTCAAAGATAGGAGACCTCAGGGATCGCTCGGAGCGCCCCGCCTGTATTCCTCACTCTCAGCGTTCTGGTCGGCCAACAGTCCACGTCTCGCGCTCGCGCTCGCTTCGCAGGCCTCTTTCCTGGAGCCAAAGTGCGCACTGCATGCTGGGGCTTGTAGTTGCTTGTCTTCTCCCAGCATCCTTTCCTTCCTCGGGAAAAACTGCTTTGTGTACTGGGCTCTCGGCCATGGGGAGTTTTTGAGCTGAGACTGATGACCCCTTTTCAGTGTACATACCCGAAAGCTCTTGGGACCTCCTGGGTTTTGTTTGCATCAGCCAACTGTAGCCCACTTTCCACGATACCCTTACCAGGGGACAGAAGTCTGACGCGTGAAAGCCGAGCAAAGATGTAGGGCACACTGGGCATGCGCAACATTGGAGGAAGGTGGGCGTTATACCGGAAAAGGTTCTGAGTCTGGGCTAAAAATATTTTAATGCAATTATTTACGTCGAATTCAAATTTTGTATGGTGAAGGAAAGGGATGCCAGTTTGCATAATATACAAGAAGCGCAGAAACATTAAGATAAATCATGTTGTGTTATGGTGGATTCTTTCCTAGTAGCCGCAGACATCATAAGTCTCAGGAAACCAAAACTTCCAACATTTTTTATTGTTAAAAGTTGTGTCAGGACCATAGGAAATTCACTCGCAACTTTATTTTAAAGGGCAGTCTCAACTGAACTTATTCGTTTCTTCTCTCTGAAGATTTTTCCAACCAGATTCTGTTTACTATTTTTATAACTTCCGTCTACTCAGTAAGAAGTCTATTTGTGCATAAAAATACAGCCATTATGTTTATAAAGAAAAAGGTTGAGGCTGGTTCTTTCTTGATTTTGTCACTAAACTCAAGGGTTTCGCTGCTTGGGGTGCTGTATTAAAAAAACAAGAGGTGATTGTTGCAAGGTAGTTTTATTTACTTGCAGCAAGTAAAGGACATGGGGATTCATGGCCAAAGCTGTCTCCCAGAAGAGTCAAGTACACACTGATTTCTTCTTTACAGTTGGCTACATTTATCTACTCTACTTCCTGTCGAGCTCATCCTGTTTACAGTTGGTATGTAAAATACTGTGCTACATTTTAACATTTAGCAAGAATAACATCTAGTAAGAATAACCCAGACCTTGAGACCCTTGTCCTAACAATTTTATCTTTCTGAGTATACTTTTTCTTATTTCACTTTTTTGTCGGAACACTTTTTGATGATTTATTAATTCAGAAATATTTATGAGTCTCTCCTAGGTGCCAAGCATGACACTAGTAAAAAGAATAAGAATAAAGCATGGTCTCTGGGGAAAATTAATGGAAAACCTAATGACATAATACTAAGTAGAGTGTTCAGAAGACCACAGGGCTAAGAGTTTTCACACTGATCTTCCCTGCTAGGCTGTACATTACATTATTTCCCAGTATCAGGTTGTGTGTTGAAGTAAAACAAACAAACAACAAAAAAACCCTTAATCAATAAAGAAAAAAATAAAATTAAGTCTGGAGCCCTTCTTGCACATGGCACGCCATGAATAAAAACATTTGGTAAACAAATGAAATAATACCCAAACCGAAAGTTGAATCTCCTAAGGGTGTACAAGTTACTGTCTTTAAAAAAAAAAAAAAAAAAAAAAAAAAAGTTAATTTTAGGAAAAGGTTGTTTCCGCCCGGTTTCGAACCGGGGACCTTTCGCGTGTTAGGCGAACGTGATAACCACTACACTACGGAAACCTGGGTGTTGATGGGGCCTCAGAAAGTCCTAGATATAGATATTGTAATTTGCTGTTCACTTACTCTTAAAGTTAGCTAAGATTAATGTAACTTTTAACTGAAAGAAGAAAATAAAACCAGAAAGAGGAAAATAACTATGTTGAACAATACTATTAGTTAAAAAAATTGGAATTTGGTGCACTTTTTTTTTTAAAGCTCCCTCCCCCGCGGTACCCGCTAGTTGCCCTTCTTTTGGGTACACTTTCTTCTATGAGAAAGAAGTGTTTACTATGCATCTTTTCCCAGAGTGGCGTTGCTGAGAGTGCCAGGCGAGTTTTTGGGCTTCGCTGGCCTGGAAGTGCGCGTCCTCGCGGATCCCAGAGTCCCTGATCCCGAAGCGGCGCGCCTCACCAACCCCAACGCAGGGATTTAGCCAGTGAGAAAGCAACTCTTCCAAGCCCCTTGTGGAAGGACGTGTAATAGCGTTTGAATTTCCTCCCTTGCTTTTGTACACCAGAGCTTCTAAATTGCGTACTTACAGGTGTGCAAAATTGGGGGTGGGACTCAGATACCAAGATGCACTTTTTTGGCACGCAAGGTACTTAAATGCTTCTAAGCCTGAGTGAGCTTCATCTGACTGAAGGAATATCACTTTTCCTGCAAAGAGACAGGCACACCCTTAGGCCTAAAAATCCAGACTTTTTCAGAATAAGAATTAGCTTCCATATTACCCGGGGAGATAACCTGATGATATTGCATTAATTAATTAATTAATGTGAGATTCTACCATTTTGGTTTTGAGTGCATTATGCTTACAAACCACACAAAAGAAACACAACCATTGCCCAGTATATAGAAACAGTAATAAAAGTTTAAAAAAACCACTTCGTTTTTATTCCTTTTCTTTTTTGCTCAATTCCTCCACCCCTTCCCCAGCTCCCTCCTGACAGCTATCAGACTGCTCCTCTATGAATGAGTCTGTCTCTATTTTGCTTGTTAGTTCTTTCTGTTCATTAGATTCCACATGTGAGTGAAATTATATGTTAAAACCCACTTTAAATTTTTATTGACTTGAGAGAGGGCGAGGGGACATAGATTTATTGTTCCATTTACTTATGTATTCGTTGGTTGATTTTTGTACTAGTATGTGTCCGGACCTGGAATCGAACCCGCTACCTTGGAGTATCTAACCAACGGAGAGCTACCCAGCCAGGGCTTGCTAAAACCCACTTTAAATCCTAGCATTTTTCCTCCTCTTTTCAGAAGCTGATTTGGTTTCAAAAGTAGGGACCCTGCCTCCCCTGCTGGACAACTTTCCCGTCTAATCTCTCCACCTTTTCCCATAGCTTTCCCCAAGGCCCTGGACGGACATTTATTAACTAGAATTCAATGGTTTGGAGGAAATAAAACGTTTTCTAGCTATTCGAGGTATTAGATAAAACCAAGGGTTAGATTGTATTTTCGGGGAGGAAAATTGGATTTTCCTGATAATGGTGTTCCGGGATTCCAGGAGTTAGGGAGAGAAGCCGCGGTGACAGCGGTAATTTGGAGCTCTCTGTGCGTCCGGAGAGTCTATGGGTCCGGGGATGTCCCTGCTCGGACGCTGCGGGACCTTGCGGGCCTCAGGCTCTGCGGGACCTTGCGGGGGCTTTTGTGACGCGGCGTTCCAGGCCTTCCGCTCGCACGCATCACTGGAAGCTGGTAAGGAGGGCAGGGGCTGCGCCCCGCACCTTCGGTCCTCCTGGCTGCGAGGGACCGGCCAGGAGACCCGAGGCGGTGGCGGCGTCGGCAGCATGAGCAACTACCAGCTACCGGTGGTGATCGACAACGGCTCGGGAGTGATCAAGGCGGGCCTGGCTGGGTCCCGGGAGCCCCAGTTCATGTACCCGAACATTATCGGCCGTGTCAAAGGCCAGAGCTGGGCGGCCCAGGGCGTGCAGGAGCTGTGCGTGGGTGACCAAGCGCAGAACCAGAGAAGCTCGCTGTCCATCAGGTACCGCCTTCTCCTGGCGGGCAGGACCCGCGGGGTGGGGGAGGAGGGAGAGCCCAGATGAGGTGCGCGAGGGTGAGAGAAAAGGTGAGGAAGCCAGGAGAGCCTCAGCTAGCCGGCGTTATTGGAAATGCATGGGCCACAGCCCTCCGAGGATGCCAAGCATCTAATGAGTGAATATTACTTGCTCTCTGTACAAATGTACTCAAACATATAAATGTATCACTCATAAAATGCAAGTTCATGTAAGAATGTTACTTAATTCATGGTACCTTGGTCGTTTGGGTTGCTGTCTCAAATTAATAGGTAGTAAAATTGTACTGTTATGTGAACATCCCCCTCGCCCAATTTTTTTTTTTTTTTTAACTCACAAAGGGTTTTCCAAAGTGGATGTGGGGAATGGAAAGCAACAGAAATTGCAGAGGAAAGTAGCTGTTCTACTTTTGCTGGTAGTTACCTTCTCTGAGAAACTCTGGCAGTCACTGCCCATACAGGGACACTAGTGATAAATATGGGAATTAACCCAGGTTTGAAGGGTAGAAACTGCCATTGATGCTATTGTTCTTTTTACAGCTACCCAGTGGAGCGTGGTCTCATTACTTCCTGGGGGGACATGGAGGTCATGTGGAAGCATGTCTATGACCATAACCTGAAGCTGAAGTCCTTTGATCGCCCGGTTTTGATTACTGAGCCAGCACTGAACCCACTAGCCAACCGACAACAGATCACTGAAATATTTTTTGAGCATTTGGGGGTTCCTGCCTTCTATATGTCCATCCAGGGGGTGCTGGCTCTCTTTGCTGCTGGCTTCACCACTGGCTTTGTGATGAATTCAGGGGCTGGGGTTACTCAGTGTGTGCCCATTTTTGAAGGTTACTGTTTGCCTCATGGTGTCCAGCAGCTACATCTGGCTGGCTTTGACCTCACCAACTACCTCATGAGTCTGTTGAAGGACCATGGCATCATACTGCTTAGTGCTACAGACAGAAGGATTGTCACAGAAATTAAGGAAACCTCTTGTTATGTGGCAATGAACTATGAAGAGGAAATGGCCAAGAAATGTAGTAGTATGGAGAAAGTTTACCAACTACCTGACGGGAAGGTGATCAAGCTCTACGACCAGCTCTTTAAATGTCCAGAGGTCCTTTTTTGCCCATCTCTCATGAACCTGGAGACTATGGGCATTGATAAGATGTGCTTCAGCAGCATAATGAAATGCGATAAAGATGTGAGGAATTCCCTTTTCTCCAATATTATCCTTGCTGGGGGATCAACCTTGTTCCCTGATTTAGACAAGCGGCTAGTTAAAGATATAGCAAATGTGGCCCCTCCCAACACCCCTGTGCAGGTTAGAGCTCCCCCAGAAAGGAAAATATCGGTGTGGATGGGAGGCTCTATTCTTGCGTCCCTGTCTGCCTTCCAGGATGTGTGGATCACTGCTGCAGAATTTAAAGAAGTAGGTCCCAACATAGTACACCAAAGATGCTTCTGAATCTAGATAAAATGCTTACAAGAAAATGTTTCAAGTGTGTGGGACAGAAAACTTTGGATATTATGTTTCTGGGAGAACAGAAAATATTTCAATTATAGGACTGTCCATGTCTCTGTTGCATTTCTATAATGGGGGAAAATAATGGTGAAGCAGTAAAACAACCTGTTTATTGAGTAAGACGAAATTAAATGCTACAGGAAACATTATTTTTGACTTTGGAGATCTTACATTTCCCTTGGAGAAAGAACAACTTGTGGTGCAACATGTTATGTGCCAAATGAGTGATATAGATTTAAGTTCGATGAAGTTTAAGGAACAAAAGGTTGCTATGAGGAAAGATTTCATAGCAAAAGTATGCCATCATAGATGGAATGGCATTAGGATGGATAGGGGGAAAGGGACAGAGGGCAGATATTCAGAAAAGCATAAAGGAAATGAACAAGGGGTTAGAGATGAAAATAAACTAAGCATATTCAAGGCATGTTCAGTGAATGGTTTTGTTAAAATGAAGAAAAAACTCATATGGAGCAGACTAAGAGCAACACTAGGAAGGTAAATTAAGGCCAGAGGCTGGAAGGCTTTGTGTTAAATGCCATATAAGCAAAGGGGAACAATTGAAGATTCAAAAGCAGAAGACATAAGGGAATTGAGATGAATGTGGCAATAATTTGGAGGATAAATTGGGGAGGCTCTGGAGATTTGATGTTCAGTTAAAAACTAGACATAATATAGTTGAGTCTTGGTCCAGCCGATGTGGCTCATTGGTTTAGTGTTAACCTATGAACCAGGAGGTCACAGTTTGATTCCTGGTCAGGGCACATGCCCGGGTTGCAGGCTGTATCATTGGTAGGGGGCATAGCCGATCAATGATTCTCTCTCATCATTGATGTTTCTATCTCTCCCTCTCCCTCTCCCTCTCCCTTCCTCTCTGAAATAAATAAAAATACTTTAAAAAATAGTTAAAGTCTTGTATTCAAGATCATAGGCAATAGGACTTAAAAACAGATTATGAAAAACAGACAAGTCTTGGTGCCTAATTAGATAGATGTGAAGGGGGAAAAAAAGGTACAAAATGACCTGGGTATCAGAAAGAATGATGGCAGTATTGACATAACTCAAAGTATTTACAGTATCCACTCTATGCTAGTGGTCAGCAAACTGCGGCTCGCGAGCCACGGCTTGCCGCTCTGTTGACTAATGAGTTTGCCAACCACTGGACTAGACTAAATGTTACCGTGTAGTTGGAAGCTGTGAGGATTAGGCAATTGTGGCATATTGTGTGCAAAGAGGTAAAGGGTAGTATATGACAGTGGTCGGCAAACTCATTAGTCAACAGAGCGGCAAACCACGGCTCGCGAGCCGCATGTGGCTCGCGAGCCGCGGTTTGCCGACTACTGCTCTATGCAAATCACTACACTAAATCAGAAGTCAGATCCAAGGAAGCCAGCAGTCTAGTACCGTGGTCGGCAAACTGCAGCTCACGAGCCACAGGTGGCTCTTTGGCCCCTTGAGTGTGGCTCTTCCACAAAATACCACGGCCTGGGCGAGTCTATTTGGAAGAAGTGGCGTTAGAAGAAGTTTAAGTTTAAAAAATTTGGCTCTCAAAAGAAATGTCCATCGTTGTCCTGTTGATATTTGGCTCTGTGGACTAATGAGTTTGCCGACCACTGGTCTGGTATAAGGAGAATCCATACCTTAATTATCATAATACAAGGTAGAAGGTGATTTGGTATCCTAAGTGACGTATAAAATGCTCTGGGGTTTAAAAGGAGGGAAAATACCTTAAGGATTCAAGGAAGACTTTCTGGTAGATTTAGCTCTGGGACTGGGCTGGAGGGACTGCTAGAATTTACTTCCCTTTGAATTCAGGGGCAGCATATGTGGGTTGGGGCTTAAGCCCTGCCACCTTCCAGCTGTCTGTTTAAGCAAATTGCTTAAACACCTTGAAGATCGAGTTCCTCATCCATAAGGTGGGGTTGCTAATCCCAATCTGTCTCACAGGGTCATTGTGAGGTTCAAATGAGATAATGTCCCCAAAGGAACTTTTGCTCATAGAATTAGAAAATGTATAGGTCTAGTTCAGATGCTACTTCCTCCATGGAGTCTAAATTGACTATGTCCTCCAGCACATCATATCACACACACATCTATTGACCATTTTATTTATACACTAGAGGCCCCTCAGCCTGGCCTGCGGGGATCAGGCTGCAACTGGCTCTCCAACATCCCTGAGGGGTCCCGGATTGTGAGAGGAAGCAGGCCAGGCTGGGGAAATCCCACTAGTGCACGATCGGGGCCGGGGAGGGACTGCAGGAGGGCTCCAGGGCATGTCTGGCCCATCTCGCCCAGTCACGATTAGCTGGACCCCAGCAGCAAGCTAACCTACTGGCCGGAGCGTCTCCCCCCTGGTGGTCAGTGCGCATCATAGCAACTGGTCAAACGGTCGAACGAACAGACACTTAGCATATTAGGCTTTTATTCTATAGGATTCTTATCCTTTGGTTTACTTGTCTTCCTCACTTTATAATTCTTAAAGTGCTTTTTTTTCCTAAAGAAAATAGGGCTAATTATACATTTACCTAATTTAAACATCAACATCCCGGAGAGAAAACGACTATTCCCATTTTACAAATTAAGAAATTGAGATTTAAACACGTTAAGAGATTTAAGTTTAAAGTGATCCTGAAATAACTCTCCAGGTTAGGTGGGCACACAGTCCTTATCCTGGTGTTAATGTAAAAACATTCAAACCTATAAAGAATTTTTGTGAGTTTATTTGAGCCAAGCTGTTGACAATTGCTGGGAAGCAGAACCTCAACATTGACATAATGCTCCGAAGAATGGCGGGTTTTCCTCTATTTTTATACACTGCAATCAAAGGAGGGACATAGGTGGGTTATATGAAATCCATTGGTGATAGACTAGAGAGGCAGGAGAAAGCAAACGAGGCAGGGGAACCTCTGGGATTGGATAAAAAGTAAAATGATAGACACATACTTAGGTGGGTGCAGGAACAACCTATATATATAAAAGGCTAATATGCTAAGTGTCCCTCTGACCATCTGACCAGTTGCTATGATGCACACTGACCACCAGGGGACAGACACTCAACGAAGGAGCTGCTGTGACACGCACTGGCCATTTACAAAGAAATGGCACTTCAGACCTGGTGCCGACAAAGCAACACCCGGCTTCCCCCAAGTGGGACGCAGGCCCCGCCACCACCCCAGAGCAACACCCCACCAAATCACAGCCAATGCTGCCAAGACCCCATGGCACAAAATGTGGCCCACAGCGCAGCCCAGACAGGAAATGGTGGCTATGGGCCCTGGGTAATGACATCACATAGCAATGGCTGGCTTCCTCCCCCTAGCAACGACTAGCCTTCTTGCAGTTTCTTCAGCCCAGGAACAGGACTTGCTTTATAGCTAGGTGGAAACATTTACACTTTAACCAAATGTCTATGAAGCGTTTTACCATGCCTCATCTCATTTGATCCTCACAGAAGTACTGGAGTAGGTAGATAGGAGACTCAGTAGAATCCTATTTTCTTTTCATTAGCTGGAAAACGGAGACTTATGGTAGAAAGTTTAGAAACTTGACCCGACTGAAAAGAAGTAAGAAATGGTGGACCTTGAAAATGACTTCAGGTTTTCTCACTGCGCAGAATATAGTCAAACACTGCTGCAGTTAAATATTTTACCCTTTGTTCTCCCTGTATGATCTACAATAATAATCTGCTTCATGTTGATATTTACTGCTGTGTTGCTGACAATTACCTGAAAGAGAAGTTGGGGTGCTTCACTGGACTGGAAAAAGTTTTGCTACATCAGAAAGCAGGTCTAACTAAGCAAGTTTATTCTATATCTATAAAAGGCTAAGTTGACTGGCACATGCGCGATACATATAAAGCTCTTGCTGGCATCAATCGCATGTGCACTGGACCCCTAGTTAACATGGTAACAATGAAGGAATTTGTTGTATCTGTCCTAGAGCCCAGGCACATTAGCCCAAGGGGTCCGGAAAAAGGGAAGTTACAAGTTACACAGACATTATTATAGATGCAAAAAGACAGAGAGGCTCAGTTAAGGTAAAGGTTGACCTTGTCAGTGAAGATACTGGCCTAGGACGTAACTACTCACCATAACTGCTTTTAGTTAAAGTTTAATTTTAGACCATCCTTTGTTGTTACTGTAGGTCTCTGAGTTTGCAAGTCCACCATGAAGGCCTTCCCTGAGCTTGTCAGGTTAGCATGTGGCCCCTTTCATCCACACTGGTCTCCTAGGTAGTTAACCCAATAGCCTGCTTGGAATATTCTGTAGAATATTCAGCCTCTAACATGAGGTCATAAATGATCCTTATCAGGTAATCTAGGAATAGGGAATAAAATGTGAAAACTCCATTTATATTTTTCCTGCCCTTACAATCATTTGGAACCGACACACCTAACATTTTACCTTTTTCTCAGATTGAGGCACTGGTAGCAACTCCATGGAATTCACCCAGTGAACACGAGTTCAATTAAGATAAACTAGTTACAATAAAATAAAATAAAATAAAATAAAATAAAATAAAATAAAATAAAATAAAATAAAATAAAATAAAATAAATAAATAAATGTATTTTAAGAAGTCAGACAGTTACATGTAAAACATTATTATATTAGCTATTATAAAACCCTTGCTGCTATCTATGGTGGATTGTTCCTTTTCAACCTAATCACGACACATTAAAAAGAGCTTCCGCCTGTGGACTGAAGGGTCTCAGGTTCCATTCCAGTAAAGGGCACTTGCCCTGGGTTGCAGGCTTGATCCCCAGTGGGGGGCAAGCGGGGGAGGGGGGCAGCGGATCAGTGGTTCTCTCTCATCGTTGATGTTTCTATCTCTCCCTCCCTCACCGAAATCAATAAAAATATGTATTAAAAAAAAAACAAAACCAATGCTTGAAAGCCCTTCCTAACAAATGGTAGATTCAGTAAGAATCACTGTTCTTGTGTCTCCTGCCTTCAACTTTTTCTGTGAGTTGTGATTTTTTTTTTTTTAATCCTCACAAGAACTTATTTTTTTCCATCTGTTTTCAGAGTGGAAAAGGAGGAGGGCGGGGAGAAAGAAAGGGGGTGCAAGAGACTGAAAGACACCACGTTGGTTGCCTCCCCAACCCGCCCGGAAAGCGGGGGGGGAGTGAGGGGACAGGGATCCAACCTGTAACCCAGGTAATACGGAATCGAACTCATGACCCTTCAGTACTCTAATCTCTGAGCAATGCTCTGAATTTTATTTTTTTTTTAAGCTAAGTTAATGCACTGAATTTTAGGTCAGCTCTGAATTTTATTTTATTTTTTCAGCTAAGTTAATGCACTGCGCCTGGTCCGCAGCGGACTGAAAACGGCACTCTGATGAACAACTTAATTCTCACTTTTAAAGCAAATCTTCACCGAAAGGGGCGTGGGGGAAGGACGGAGATTGACCTCATGGCCGGAAATACAACTTCAGGGAGGAAAAAGTTTTGCGAGGCCGGATCTCGCGACAGCTGCGGCGGCGGCCTCGGCCAATCGGCGCGGGCGTAGGCCGCTCCTTTATAAGGAGGTGCGGCCCGCCGCGCGGCGGGTTGCGGAGGGTGGCCCGGGCCGGGTGATGGCCGCATTTTATCTAACCCTATTTGGGTTGGGCGTAGGCGCGGCGCTTTTGTTCCCCGCGCGCTGTTTTTCTCGCTGGCTTTCAGCGGGCGGAAAAGCCTCGGCCTACTGCCGTCCACCATCCAGTTTAGAGAAAAAAAAAAAAGGCCAGCGGCTGGTTATCACCCCTCCCGGGAGCCTGCGCTGCTCGCCCGCTTCGCCCCCGCGCCCCGCCTGGAGGCCGCGGTCGGCCTGGGGCTTCTCCGGAGGTGCCCATTGCCGCCGCGAAGAGTTGGGCTCTGTCAGCCGCGGGTGTCCCGGGGGCCAAGGGCTAGGCTCTTCACGCAGGGAGAGTAACGGAGCGGGTCCCCGCGCGCGGTGCACCTCCCTGAGCTGTGGGACTTGCATCCGGGACTGGGCTCCGACACGTGCACCCTGCTGTGGGGTAGTGGCGCGGTCTGCCCTCCCACTGCAAGGGAGGCTTTGATTGTGCGCGTCCGTCTCCCTCAGTCGTGCATGGCGGGCCTGGGACCTCCAGACCTGCTGATTGGGCCTGGATGGTGGGTAAAGGACACGGGGAGGCACCTCCAAAAGTGGCCCAAATGAATGGGCAGTGAGCTGAGTAGCCAGCCAGCCTGCGTGGGGCGTTTTTCCCCCTAACCCTCTTCCTGGTTTTGTTGCTCTTGATCATTGTAGCACAAGGCAGTTCCTGCTTGAGGATTTTGTTGAGGTTTTTGCTGCCCCCAAAGTAGGTCTTGGCCAGTCCCCTCAATTGGTTGTGGAAGAGCAGTGATTTTGTGTGCGTGTGTGTGAAATTATTAAGGTTTTCGTAAATATTTGTTAACTAGGAGAGCTAGTTATGGTCATTCTCAAAACAATGAAAACTGTGTTCCTAATGGTTGTTGCTTTTCATCTTTGCTTCTGCCTTTGGATGCAAAATATTAAGTGGTGTCAGAAAATCAAGTTTACAAGGAAATAAATAGCCCCATTCCCCAAAGAATTGGGTTTGGTTTCCTTTCAAAAAATAAGATAAGCTGATGGCCCTCTGGGTTTAAATGAAACAACCCGCAGGCCATTCTGCTCATTCATCCCCCAAACCTCACTCTAGGCTTATGTGGGCATTCATTCCAAGTCCCCGGCTTCACGTCCTTAAAGGCAGCTATTCCGGAGGCAGTTGCTGAGGGATAGTAGCCAGTGGCCTGTATTAGAAAGGCAAATAACCCAGCCTGAATCCTGAGCTGATGGTCCAAAGGCTAGTCAGGAGTGCCATGTCAGTAAATTTATCAAATAGATCCCTAAGTGTTGTCTAATACAGTTATACGGTTAAGAAATGGGAGAAAACTGGAATGCACTGTTGCTGGTAATGTTCTCTTAAGTAAGGAGGGGAAAGAATTTTCCTCAAGGTTTTGTGGAAATAACTCAGGATAAGTAACTAAATCAAGCTCTAGTTTTGATGTTCTAGATTTTAAAAATATTTTTATTGATTTCAGAGAGGAAGGGAGAGGAAGAGAGAGAGAAACATCAATGATGAGAGTGAATCATTGATCAGCTGCCTCCTGCACACCCCTTACTGGAGATTGAACCCACAACCTGGGCTTGTGCCCTTGATCAGAATCAAACCCGGGACCCTTCAGTCTACAGGCTGACGCTCTATCCACTGAGCCAAACCAGCTAGGGCTGATTATCTATCAGGCGTCCTCAAACTACGGCCCACGGGCCACATGCGGCCCGCTGAGGACATTTATCCAGCCCGCCCGGTGCCGCTGCCTGTCCTGCTTAGCAGCCGACTCGTCCGGGGCCCGCAGTGCGCATAGGAATTTGTTCATAGTTTGTTTTTTTTAAACTATAGTCCGGCCCTCCAACCGTCTGAGGGACAGTGAACTGGCCCCCTGTTTAAAAAGTTTGAGGACCCCTGAGATTCTTGAAAGTAACTCAGTTAGCTTCACTAAGCTTTCTCTTCTCAGAGGATGATCTTTTAAGATCTCTTCAAGACTGCCAGGGTTCCCTGAACTACACGTAAATAGATGTCTTTTGTTCCTGCTCCATCTAGTGGTACTTGCGCTTCTTCACATTTACAAAGTTGGTGGTGATGTTGGGCCTGAGGCAAAGGACAGCCATCTACTGGGAATGCATTTTTCTTTATCATTTAAGAAAGGAAAACACTGATTTAAAAAAATACAGTTCAAAAATGAGTCCACAGCTGTTTCTGGTTCTTATATTTGAAACCCACCCTCTGTCTTGAATACATTACAAGGGAAAATTTTTAGTGTTAGACACGAGCAGAGCAAGGACGATGGGCCAGACACAAGGTCACCAGGGTGGAAAGCCCCAGGCGCCCAGCAAAGGACAATTGCAGGGTGGACCTCACCCTGAGAGGAACTTTTCCTCCCCTAGCATATTGCCGGTCATGAGGTTTGGACCCCCTGACCTGTCCTTCCTAGAGATAACATCTATGCCTCAGTTGTATTTCAGCTCCAGGTTCAGGTAAACAACAAAACTAGTGGCAGCTGATGACTGACGTCAGGACCAGCTGCATTGAATAATGATCCCCTGTCCTGGCGCCGACCAACTGAGCAGGGAGAACACAACCCTGAGAGGACACACTTGGAAAACTGCTAAACATCCTACTGAGAGATTTCCCTGGGACCTCCCCTAAAATCTCTAACCTTAAAACCCTTAGGACAGAGGAGCCTGTGTGCTCCCCTCCCGGAGCACTCTGCCATCTTTCCCTTTCCCCTCCCTGCCCCAGGCACTTTCCCATTTGCTTTCTCACTCCCAAGCTCCAAGGGCCCTTTCTTTATCTCCTAAGCCCATTTCTTCTAGGAGTTACTTCTTCTACCTCTGTGATTTATCAAATACACATGTTCTCTTACAATTTGGGTCTTGGCTCTGAATTGTTTCTTAGCCAGAACCCAAGGGCTGAGGTTGCTGAACCCAGGTTTGGTCTGACCGCACCGGTCAGACACCTGGTGCCGTTCCTGCCACCTGCAACAATATTATAAACATTTAATATATTTTTTTCTGTTCTGGCAAAACGATTCTCTTATGTTACATACTCTGGAATGAGAAAGGGCCATCAAGGTCACCTAATGGGATAATTTACATGACAACCTTTTGCAGATAAACATGGCAATGTGACTTCTTTAAAAAATTTTATTAGGAAGGGAGAAGGAGAGAGAGATAGAAACATCAATGATGAGAGAAAAATCATCAATCAGCTGCCTCCTGCACGCCCCCTACTGGGGATCGAGCCCACAATCCGGATATGTGCCCTGGACTGGAATCAAACCTGGGACCCTTCAGTCCATAGGCCGATGCTCTATCCACTGAGCCAAACCAACTAGGGCTAAATGTGACTTCTTATTGCTGCAAGATTTAAATCCTAGCAGATGAAGATATTGCTGCATAGAGGGTTTAAATTACTTACCCAAGTTAATTATTTGCAGAAATGGGACCAGCAGTAAGGCCTTCCAACTTTAAGTCCAGTGTTTATTATGTGGCACCTTAAGGCTGCTTTGGTTTGCCTGGGGTAGATAACATTAACTCCACCATCACTTTCTGGTTTAAAATAACATCCTTAATGGTTTCTTGCCTATAGCCTAGTTTCAATCTTCCACACCTCCCTCTTACCTCCACACCCTTCTTTGGTGTGATTTTGTGCTGGAAAGTCCAACGTATGTTTCATTGTTTTACAAGGACAGTTGATCTTTGTTATTTTGTTGTAGTTATGTATATTAATAAAAGGGTAATATGCTAATTAGACCGGGTCGACTGGACATCTTCCTGTCGTCCTGCCTTCATTCCGGACAAAGCCACAGGCAGAGGCAGTTAGGGGTGATCAGGCTGGCATGGGAGGGCAGTTAGGGGCAATCAGGCCAGCAGGGGAGTGCAGTTACAAGTGATCAGGCTGGCAGGGGAGGGCAGTTAGGGGCGATCAGGCAGGCAGGCAAAGGGGTTAGGGATGATCAGACAGGCAGGCAGGTGAGCAGTTAGGAGCCAGCAGTCCCAGATTGCAAGAGGGATGTCCTAAACTGGCAGTCAGACATCACCCAAGGGGTCCTGGATTGGAGAGGGTACAGGCCGGGCTGAGATACCACCCCCCCAACCTGTGCACAAATTTTGTGCACTGGGCCTCTAGTGTTTTATAAAGTCACCACACTGAATTAGTGAATACCAAACAATTTCTCCTAGGGCAGTGGTCGGCAAACTGCGGTTTGCCGCTCTGTTGACGAATGAGTTTGCCGACCACTGTCCTAGGGGAAATATAGAAGGAGGTTCCTGTGAGCCTCTGGTCACAACATTTTCATTAACTGATCGATTCATAATCTTGTATTATTTGTGTTTCTGTTTAAAGACACTTTATTTAATATATATATTTTACTAGTGACCCGGTGCATGAAATTCATGCACATTAAAAGGGAATTAGAGGAAATATTTTAATACTGCTATTTGCCCTTTCTCTATAATAGAAGTGTCAGAGATGAAAGAAAATTAGTAAAGTGTATATGAAAATCTTCCTCCTATCAGAGTCTGGGGTGCGCCATAGGAACCAGAGTCAAGTCCTCGCCCACCCACATGTGCCTCAGAATCGTGTGAGACCCAGACCCGGTTGGCCCCACCCCCATCACACCCTGCTGGGTGGGGGGGCAAGGCCTCAGGTCACCTGGCCCGGGCCAGTGGGCACAGCCTGAGGTCCCCCGTCAAGCTCAACCAGGCAGGGGGTGCAGCCTCAGGTCCCCCAGCCTGGTGCCGGGGCGGGGTGCGTGGCTTGAGATCCCCTGCCCCATCCCAGTGCCACACAGCCTCAGGTCCCTGCTGATTGCTCGTTTAGGCTCGTTACGGGAACTCGGCCTCCACTGTGGGTGCAGCCATCTTATGTTATGGAATCCCTGCCTCCGCTGTGGGTGCAGCCATTTTGTTACGGTGTGATGGTCAATTTGCATATTCCTTCTTAGTAGATAGGATTGATTCATTAACAATGAACTGATCTCCCAAAACACTAACCCATGCCTGTACAAAGCTTATCTAACACAAGTATTTTCTCTGAAGATGTATCAGCCTTCAACACTATGGGGGCCATTTTAAACAGCAAAATCACCAACAAAAAGCACACACAAAGTGTCACTAAATACACTGAAAAAAGGGCACTTGTTTACAGTGTTGTTTTTGGAACAAGAGGGTAGAATGTCACCTTGTTTGACCTTACTAGTAGCTGGGAACCTTTGTATTAGGTGACTCAAATTTTTCACTGCTCTGCGCACACAAAAAAGAATGGTTGGAAACATTGCAGATACTGATTTTGGGGTTACAAATAAGTTTTAGTGAGTAGATGAATTCACAAATATGGAATCCATGAATAATAAGGATCTACTGTACTTCAAGGTCTATGCGACACCTGTGCCTGAAAGTGTCTATTAGTGTCCACATTGTCCCTGAAGTACTTGGGCTTCATTCATGCAAAAAGATGCAATCAAAATATCTTATACTAGAGGCCCGATGCACAAAATTCATGCAAGAGTAGGCCTTCCCCCAGCTGCCGACCCCCACTTCCCTCTGGCACCCAGGACCCGGGCTTCCCTCGCAGGCCCGGCTTTGTGTGGAAGGTCGTCCAGAGAAGCATGTCCAGTCTCAGCATATTACACTTTTATTATTATAGATAATAAAAGCCTAATATGTAAATTGTCCCCTCGACCAGGAGTTTGGCCACTCGCTATGATGTGCACTGACCACCAGGGGGCGGTGCAGAACATGGAGGGCGTCGGCACGCTGGCAGTGGGCGGCAGTGGGTGGCAGTGGAGGCACTGCCGGCCCCGATGGGCCCGATGAGAGGGGGACCATGGCGGGATAGTGGAGCAGGTGAGCAGGAGGTGCTGCCTGGCTCCCAGGTGTTGAGGGTGCTGGGTGGGGGGCCTGGCCCCAACTGATTGCCCTACAGATGATGGCCCCACAGACGGCGACCAGCGGCCTGCATGCCCTGATTGCTGGATCAGAGCTGGGCCCCGGGCTGGGATGGGGAACTGGGGGTGGGTGATGGCAACCAATCTCCCATGGCGCCTGGGCGGGGGGCGGGGGGGGCTGTGACCTCTCACCAGGTACCTAGGGGTGGAGGTGACAGGGACGATGGTACAGTGAGAATGTGGGGTGTCTGCTGAGCTTGCTCTCACTACCTCTGCTACCCTCTCCCTGGACACCAGGGCTCATGTGACGGGGAAGCCCTCGCGCTCAGGTGCCCGGTGCCTGCGAGGCCTCTTGGCCTCTTCCCGGTGAGCCTGGCCACAGCTGCTGGGATCGCAGGAGCCGGTCTGCGAGGCCGGCCAGGAGAGAGCGTGCTGCCCGCCCGGCTTCTGTGCAGTGCTGCTGGGTGGCCCAGAGGCCCACACTGCACCCCGGCCCGCGGTGTCAGGCCATGCTCACCGCATCTCTGAGTGGGGACTCGGGCGCTGTGACTCGGGGAGGAGGGCGTGCGGGGTCCCCGGGGGCCCAGGTGCTGCCCAGGGCCCAGAGGTCAGCTGGGACCTGCCCTTCCACACCATACATTTGCGCTTCAGTTGCCAGCCAGGCCTAGGGACTGCACCCATGCGTGAATTTCATGCACTGGGCCTCTAGTATTAAAAATAAAAAATAAAGTGCTGTTGTCTGTACTTCCTGACTCTGAATATGACATGAGCTTTTTAATTCCGCTTGTCCTGCTTCTGCAGTCAAAAATTCCAGATTAGTCTGGCTCTAGACTTCAGAGACAAATACATGGCACAAGCATACCTATATGCCCACATGCACCCCCCACTCACATAGAGTAGAGGAAGAGGGGTTTTAAGCTAAAATGAGATCGAGATGATCAAAGGTAATTGTCACTCTTTCCCCATTTATTCTTTTAAGGCAATAATGTGTGATGAAAGTAAAAGCAGCAAAATTATCCAAGATTTGGGCCAGAATTTGTAAATTTAAAGGTCTGCAATAGACATGAAGGAAACAAAGGAGTGAATCATTCCAAGAATACGGAAATAGAGACTATGGAGATGGTGGGAGAATGAGGGAAACAGCCTTGTGGGAATGGAGACCCCAAATTGCCAATACTTCAGTGGAGGACAAAAAAAATTTAGATTTTTATGTAAACACTGATTTTCTAAAGTTTATTTTCTTTAAAAAATTTTTTAAAATATATTTTTTTATTGATTTCAGAGAGGAAGGGAGAGAGAGATGGAAACATCAATGAGAGAGAATCATTGATCAATTGCCTCCTGCACGCCCCCTACTGGGGATTGAGCCCGCAACCTGGGCATGTGCCCTTGACTGGGCCGATGCTCTATCCACTGAGCAAAACCAGCTAGAACTAAAATTCATTTTCAATTAGCAATAATCACTCCTTGGAGAAACCTCATTGGCTACAATACTGCCACTGGGAAAAGTTAAACACTGATTTAAAAAAATATATTGATTTCAGAGAGGAAGGAAGAGAGAGAGAAAGAAACATCAATGATGAGAGAGAATTATTGATTGGCTGCATCCTGCACACCCCACACTGGGGATCGAGCCCACAATCCAGGCATGTGCTCTGATTGGGAATCAAACCATGACCTCCTGGTTCATAGTTGACAGTCAACCACTGAGCCATGCTGGCCAGGCACACTGATTTTTAAAATGTTAGTAGTTTGTATAATAAAGAATTTGGCTGGCCTTTGTTCCTGAGTCCTGGGAAGTAGTCCCTAGTCTACTCCCTTGGGATTTCCCAAGTGGTAGGTGTTCCTTTCATGTTCATGGTGAACCCCTTGGACTATACCTAATAGTTTATGAGACCACTCAATGGGGCTGGTCATGCCAGAAAGACCAAACATGGAAGTATCAGTCTGACCTTCTGGAGGGGAAGGGGCCTAAGACTGAGTGAATGATTCAACCAATCATGCCAGTGTAATGAAGCCCTAATAAAAATTCTAGACACAGTGACACTTGGATGAGCTTCCCTGGCTGGCAATATTCTGTACTGTCACATAGCAATTCATTGGGAGGATAATGTGTCCCTGAGGACGCAAGAGAGAACAATGAAAGCTTCACATTTGAGACCTTCCCAGAGCTCACCCTATGCATCTCATTCTGGCTGGTTCTGATATCAATCCTTTTTCTATAATAAAACTGTAATCCTCAATATTACACTTTCCCGAGTTATTTGAGTAATTCTAGCAAATTATCAAACCTGAGAGGGTCTTGGCCAAGTAGCTCAGTTGGTTAGAGCATCAACCAGATATGCCAAGGTAGCAGGTTCGATTCCTGGTCAGAGCACATACAAAAATCAACAATTGGCCCTGGCTGGTATGGCTCAGTGGCTGAGCATCGACCTATGAACCAGGAGGTCATGGTTTGATACCTGGTCTGGGCACAAACCTGGGTTGCGGGCTTGATCCCTAGTGTGGGGCATGCAAGAGGCAGCTGATCAATGATTCTTTCTCATCATTGATGTTACTATCTCTCCCTTTCCCTTCCTCTCTGAAATTAAAAAAAATAAGATTTTTTAAAAAAGAATCAACCAATGAATGCATAAATAAGTGGAACAACAAATCAATGTTTCTCCCTTTCTCCCTTCCTATCTCTCTCTAAAAAATCAATCTATATATATATAAAAGCCTAAGCGAGCATCGTGACCGAACAGATGAATGAACAGGCTGCATGGGGTGACTAGACTGGCAGGAGGGTCAGTGAGGGGTGACCAAACGACCGAGCAGCAGGCTGCGTGGGGCAACCAGGCTGGCGGGGGGGGGCAGTAAGGGGCGACCAGGCCGGCAGGGAGGGCAGTAAGGGGCGACCAGGCTGGTGGGAGGGGCAGTTGGGGGTGATTAGGCCAGCAAGGGGGGGTGCAGTTAGGGGTATCAGGCAGGCAGGTGAGCAGATAGGAGACAGTGGTCCTGGATTGTGAGAGGGATGTCCAATTGCTGGTTTAGGCCCGATTCTGACTGCCGGTTTAGGCCTGATCCCCAGGATCGGGCCTAAACCGGCAATCGGACATCCCCCAAGGGGTCCCGGATTGGAGAGGGTGCAGACTGGGCTGAGGGGACTCCTCCCCGTGCACAAATTTTGTGCACTGGGCCTCTAGTCAATAATAATAATAATAATAAAACACCTGAGGGGATAGTGGAAACCTCTGAATTTGTATCCAGCTAGTCAGAAGCAAAGGTGGCCTGCGGGCCCCTGAACTTGTAACTGAACTTGTCTGAAGTAAGGGCAGTCTTGTGAAGGATTGTGCTCCTAACCTGTGAAATTTGGCCTACCTGGGTTTGTTGGTGTCACAGTCAAAAACCTTTTGAGATAAAATCTGGCCAATTATAGGCTGCTAATTTATGACTTATGGCCCAGGCAAATTCAATGATATCAGAAGTCAGGAACGCCTTCCCAGAAGTTTGGGAAGTTTGGGCCATTCCACCAGTTCAAGATAATTGTACTTGAGAAGGGGCTATGCTGTTGGAATCTTTTCTAGGCCCGTGGGAGTATCACTAAAGACACACATTTCAAAATTAAACTTTAGTAATATTCTGAAGTAGTAGTGCTACTCCTTCCCCACACATAGGACCTAGGAAATTTGTCCCAGTGGTTCTGCCTGAGGGATAAGCCTGTCCTTCAGTGTCCATTCTATCAGATCCTAGTGGGCCTGTAAGGAGGCTCCTACCATCACTTAGTGGAACTGAGACCAGGACCCCACTGGCCTTCCTCTATCCTGGTTTAGTCTTCCCTCCTAGAAAATCATCAGAGTGTGCGGTGTTTTCATTTGTGTTGCCTCCATTTTCATTTCTTCCTTGAGAGAAAAAGGGAAACGGGAAGAAATGGGAATGAGAGTATCCCTGCGGGCAGACCCTTTTAGCCTATGTTCTGACCTAGCGGGGATCAAGTGTAAGCCACCCAACTTCAAATTCCACATCTGTCAATGGATATCCTAAGACTTACCTGGAAGGGTGTTATTAGAGAGAAGAGAGGTAGGTCTTATTCTCTTACTTTGCAAGGAAGGCTTTTACAGCACTCTGATGGGAGTATTGTGGCTGCTCCAGAGTTTTAACGTGTGTGTGGTCTACTGTATAGATAAGGGATGTGTGGATGAGGATGGAAGTGCTAAAGGTTTGTGAGTTTTTTATATAACACTAATTATGAACTTGATTCATATCTGCAATAAGAAATGTTCTAGATGATGTTGGCTACTTTGTATTTTGTCTTGAGAGTTGTCGATGTTTACTTTAGTGATATTTATTTATTTATTTATTTATCCTCACCCAAGGATATGCTTATTGATTTTAGAGAAAGGGGAAGGGGAAGGGGGAGAGCAAGCATGAGAGGGAGAGAGAGAGAGGAAGGGAGAGAGGGAGAGAGGGAGAGAGAGGAACATTGATGTTAAAAAGAACATCGATTGGTTGCCTTCTGTTCATGTCCCAACTTGGTGTCGAACCTGCAACCTAGGTATGTGTCCTGACTGGGAATTGAACTTGAAACCTTTAGGTATATGGGACAATGCTCCAATCAACTGAGCCACGCAGCCAAGGCTACTTTGGTGATATTTATATGTTTACCACGGCTGTCTATATCAGAAATGTTAAAATGTTAAAATGCATATTATAGCTATTAAAAGCAATTTTAGGGAAACCCATCAGAAAAATACCCCAATGAAGAAATTAAAATATTGAATTTTTATATCAATTTTTAAATGAGGTTATAGTTGAAATGAAAAACATTATTTATACATATCACTTGCAGAAAATAGTTGTATTTACCTCACAATCATTTTTTTTTTTTAGACTGCAAGTAGCTTACTAACACAAATCAAGTGACTTATTTTCAACCTTAGAAGAAAAACTCAATTAAAGCAGCAATTGAACTGTAATGGCACCAAGGAGTTCAACTTGACCTCATATGCCAGATGATAATCATCTTTCAAGTGTACAAACAAGGAAGCATAGTTATCAAAGACTGAGAAATACATTTGTTCAAAGACCATTTACTGTTTTAACAAGAGGTGAAAGCTTGCCAGCAATGTATAAACACCTAACTAACATGGTGCTACTCACAGACTTAACATGTTCAAAGACTTGGGGGGCAATTTAAAAATATCTTTGAAGTTGGGGGTATTCATCATCATATCTAATAATGCTTACTTTCTAGAGTCCCTCTTCAAGGAGGGCAAAGCAATTTATCTGACTTATTTTCATGACATTCTTATGAGATAAGGCAACTACCATTATCTCCCTTTTGCAAATGGAGAAACTGAAACACTGGGAGGTAAAATCACTTGAACAAGGTCAGTAGCAGGCCCAAGGATTTAAACACACACATTAAGGCTTTTAACTTCCATTTTAGTTTAACTGCAGAAAACTAAACAAACAAAGAATAAAAAAAAAATAAAGAATCTCATACCTTTTCTTTTTCCTTTTAAGTTAAAGAATAATTAATGGTCAATCAAGTTTTCCTTGTCTGCCTTGGTAACTGCCTGAAATCAGGCTTTTCACAGTAACTAAAATCTTATTACATGGAAATGAAAGAAATGTTTGCAAAGCTGTGATATTCATTTAACAAACACTAAATGTCTAGTCTGTAATGTGCATTGCTCAGGATGTTAAGACTTCAGAGGTGAAAAACATACTTCTGATGGATTCCTTAAAGGTCTTCCTGGAGAGAAGGATTATATAAATAAACTATATATTGCAGTTCAATGCAATTTAAATTTAACTGAATTCATCACTTTATCCTCCAAATCTATTTCTTCCTTACTTTTCCCATCTCTAGAAATGTCACTGCCATACACCCAATTACTCAAACCAGTAATCTGGGCATCGTTCTTGACTCACTCTCCCCTCACCCCTCCCTATCGTCTGGACTATCTTGAAAAATACCCTGAAACCTTTTAGTCTAATTCATCTCCATTGCCACCACCCTAATCCAGTTCACTATCTCTTGCAAAGACCTTCTGACTGGTCTTATTCTTATTTTGTCCCCTACTCACCACCAAATCATTCTCACAGTGCAGCCTGAGTGATCCCATTAAAATGCAAACTGAAGAGTGTTTCTTCTCTGTATAACTCCTCCATGGTTTCACGTTGCACTTCGAAAAAAATATCGAGGTTTTGTCTGAGCTGGTCCCTGCCTACCTCTCCAACCCCATTTTAACCCCCTTCTCGGGCATCGTGCTCCAGCCACATGGCCCCCTTTTGGTTCCTAGGACTTGCCAGCTCTTTCCCACCGCAGGATCCTCTGCTTCAATTGCTCTGTCCTGGCACTTGCAGTTCATGGCACCTTCTCATTCTCATCTCAACTTAAATACCACCTGCTCAAAAGTTTCTCTGACTCCCTTTGAAAATAGGTTCCCCCTCCTATTATGCTATTGTGTTGGTTACCTTCACACCATGTTTTCCTGATTTGTAATCAGTTATTTCTCATATTGCCTGCCTTCTTCACTGGGCTGTAAGGATAGGGACAGGGACCAAATCACTTACCTTGTCGATACATCTCTGGTGTCTAGTACATAATAGGTGCTCAATAATTGTTGAATAAATGAGTGCTGCTGGGACAGAGGACAGACTACCTAATTGTAACTGTTGTTTTACCAGCACAGAGGCAAACTGCTAAGTAGACATCTGCCAATTAACAGTCCTTTCTCATTTTTTCAGTTATAAAACTAATGTAACAGTAGCACAGAATAAGTGGAGAAGTTGAAAACAAACACATTTCAGTAAAACTCAAATATCACTTGGCATATTTCTTTTTACATGTATATTTTACATAATTATGTCTGATATGTACATTTTTCATAATTATTTTTCAAGTTGTTTTTTTTCACTTAGTAGTAAATCATAAGCATTATTTTGTGATATTACAGAACCTTCAGAACCATTATTTAATACTAGAGGCCCAGTGCATGAAATTCCTTTCACGGGGGTGTGTGTCCCTCAGCCCAGCCTGCACCCTCTCCAATTTGGGACCCAACCGGGATCGGGCCTAAACGGGCAGTCGGCCATCCCTTTCACAATTCAGGACTGCTGGCTCCCAACCGCTTGCCTGCCTGCCTGCTTGAGTGCCCCTAACAGCTTCTGCCTGCCAGCCTGATCACCCCCTAACCACTCCCCTGCCAGCCTGATTGATGCCTAACTGCTCCCCTGCTGGCCTGATTGCCCCTAACTGCCCTCCCCTGCTGGCCTAGTTGCCCCCAACTGCCCTCCCCTACCAGCCTGATTGCCCCTAACTGCCCTCCCCTGCCGGCCTGGTCACCTCTAACTATCCGCCCCTACCAACCTGGTTGCCCCTAACTGCCCTCGCCTGCTGGCCTGGTCACCCCCAACTGCCCTCCCCTGCTGGCCTGGTTGCTGCCAACTGCCCTCCCCTGCAGGCCTGGTCCCCCTCAACTGCCCTCCCCTGCTGACCCAATTGCCCATAACTACCCTCCCCTGCAGGCCTGGTCCCCACCAACTGTCCTCCCCTGCAGACCTGGGTCCCCCTCAAGTGCCCTCCCCTGCAGGCCTGGTCACCCCTAACTGCCCTCCCCTGCCGGCCATCTTGTGGTGGCCATCTTTGACCACATGGGGGCGGCCATCTTGTTTGTTGGAGTGATGGTTAATTTGCATATTATCTCTTTATTATATAAGATTATTGCCTAATGTTCCATTGAATCAACATAATACTTTGCCTACTGATGGATACTTAGGTTGTTTTCAGTTTTTACCTGGTGATTATGAATAATTATTATGCTCAACATTTACCATAATTTAATTACTTAATTACTAAGAGTTCATGACTGGCACAAGGGGTAGTACAGTCATTCTTCAGTGTCTTTGAGGGATTGGTTCCTTGGGGATATGGTATTCCTCAGATACCAAAACCCTGAGATGCTCAAGTCCCTTATATAAAATGGTGTAGTATTTACGTATAACCTGTATTTGCATATAAGCTACAGCAGGGTATGCCTATACATCACTTCATTCCTGTGGATTCAGCATAGTGGTTGGCATGTGGCAAATTCAAGTTTTGTATTTTGAAACTTTCTGGAATTTGTTTTGAATATCTATTTTCAATTTTATCTTTTGTTGTTGAAGATTTAAAAAAAAATGCTCACCAGAGGATATTTTTTCTTCCATTGATTTTTAGAGAGAATGGGAGGAAGGGAGGAGGGGGAGAGAGAGAGAGAGAAAGAGAAAGAGAAAAACATCGACGTGAGAGAGACACATCGATTAGCTGCCTCCCACCCTTGCCCCACCAGGACTGGGGATTGAATTTGCAACCAAGATAGTGCCCTTGACCAGTAATCGAACTCGAGACCCTTCGGTCCACAGGATGATGCTCTAACCACTGAGCAACCTGTCCAGGGCTTGAATATATATATTTTTTTATCTGTTTGTGGTCAGTTGAATCTACGGATGTGAAACCCATAGATATAGAGGGCCAACTGTAGTTGGTTTGAATAATTGTCTAGACTTGTATCAACCTATTTTGGGTAATCAACCTATTTTGCTTTCTCTTCTAAAATTTCCCCAAATAGAATTTTTTTTTTATCACCACATACATCTACTTATCTAAAGCACTAGGTCTGGCTACAGCTGCAGACCTTGTAGATTGAATCACTGAATATTTCCCAGAGTCCTCTTAAAACGAAAGACATTGTATCTTTTCTGCCTTATCTTTCCGCATTCTCCTACCTTGCTTTCACTGCCAATCAGTTTTGACAAAGCAGGAGGTAAAGATGGCAGGGGGAGAGAGAGAATGGGGGGGGGAAGAGAGAGAGAGAGAGAAAGAGAGAGAGAGAGAGAGAGAGAGAGAGAGAGAGAGAGAGAGAGAGAGAGAGAGAGAAGGAGGATCAGGAGAAAAGGAGGAGGAGAAAGGGAGAGAGAAATAATGGCTAAAAACACTGAGTGTATTTCTCATCTTTGTGCTTCTACGTCTTTGTGGTGCCTCTGCTACATCACACCCTTCTACATTCAGTTGCAGCTGTGCACTGTAGGTGGGATGGATGACCTTTGCCACTATCCAGGATGGTTCTAATCTCCCTTGCCATCATGATCTGTTCTGAGGTCATTCAATTGAAACAAGTCTAGCACTTCAGGTTAATGGTTGAGTGAAGAGGGAATGAAGAAGCAAGAAGCCCATGTTGCTGCTGTAATAAACTAAAAAGGAAGCCAGTCTGAGGACAGAGTCAACACATAAAAAAGGGCAGAATCCAGAGAAACAAAGAGGGGTGGAGCCCTCAATAGACCATACTCAAAAGCTTTCTCTACTCTGAACTTTTTAATACATGAACTCTTAAATTACCTTGATTGCTTAAGCCAATTGGAGATGGGGTTTTTGTTGCCTCCACTCGAAAGTACCTTAACTGATGCAGGAGGATTGGCATGATGACAATATGTTTACTATCTTGCCAAGTAATCAATCGTATTGTGACCCAGTCCTAGAAGAGAGGTTAAGGTGGCTTTTGTCCTAGAAGGAAATGTTCTCTACAACACAGGAGGCCTGTCTCAGAGACTTCTGGGATCTCCTCTTCTCCCACTTTGTATTCCCAGGCCTCGGGCACAATGATAGGTGGCACTGCCATTTCTAAAATCAGGACTTGCACCTTTCAGATATTCACAAGTCAATTTTCTCCTATTAGAGATGTTTGGTAACTGCAAATACCACGGATCTAGTTTGTGGTTATTTATAATGTCATATAGGAGAGGAATAGAAATTGAGATTTGAGGCAGAACCAATCTTGACAACAGCATTGTGCTTTTCAGGGATATAAGCCCAAAGTCTAGGAAGTTGGAACCACTTCTTTGGAATGTTTATCCTTAGAGGTGAAAGACTCTTCTCTTCCGTGTTTGTGTCAGTGTGTAGCTTTTCCATGATGAGGCATACAACAATGGAAACTGCCAGTTCTCCCACCTTCTCCATCTCCCACTCCCATTTTTTCCCCTTTTCCAGCACTAGCTCTCAACTTACTTGTTTGGTTGTTTATTTCAGAGAGATTTTTTTTTCTTTTTCTTTTTTTTTAAATATTATTTTACTGATTTCAGAGAGCAAGGGAGAGCGAGAGAGAGATAAAAATATCAATGATGAGAGGGAATCATTGATTGGCTGCCTCTTGCATGCCCCCTACTGGGGATTGAGCCCCAAACCCTAGCATGTGCCCTTGATCAGAATCGAACCCAAGACCCTTCAGTCCTCAGGCCTATTCATTGAGCCAAACCGGCTAGGGCTATTTCAGAGAGATTTATACAGATGATGTTATACTGAAGTGAGAAATCTCTGTAGTTTACTTTTTGTCTTAAAGTTAATGTTTAAAAAAGTTAATACTTTTGGATGTTGGATGGCTGTCCAACATGTTATTCCTGTTATGGAATAAGTCTTCCTTTGGTATTCATTGCAACCACCTGATTCTGGCTAAAAATAGCACTGTTGATGATAATGCTGCTGAATCCTTTCTTCCATATTAACAGGTCTCCCCTTCCTATCAGTAAGAAGGTGTTCCTATGGAAGCTAAAAAAAAAAAAAAAAAAAAAAAAAAATTAATGCTTTTACTTCTACCTTTTAAGCTTTTGCTGGGTTGATAATCAAGTTAACAGAGACAGATTAACAGGAGAAAAATCAAATTTTGATACATGCACATGGGAATTCACATATGCATGAAAATTCCCAAAGACAGTGAGGCAATATTGGGTATCTATGATATTTTGGACAAAGGGGGAAAAAGTGGGTATCGTGGGTCTTAGATTTCAGAAGTGAGAATGGGGTATTTACAGGTAGTTGAGGGAGAGTGGAACACACAAGACAGGCAAATTCTTGCTAGGCAACCCAGAAACAATGGGACACAAGGATTTTCTAGCTAACAGCCCCTGCCTAAAGCTCCCTATTTACCACAGTTAATTAAAATTAGGCTCGGGTAACATCCTAAAATTCTCTTTCTGCAGTAGGCCTTTCCATCCGAATCCCTTAGGTAGGAATGAGGAGGGTTGAAGTTCTTTCTGAGTCTTAATAAACAGCTTAAATTCAATATCCCAAACGACAGCTTCAGGGTGGCAAAACTTTGGTCCCCTTAACTCCTTCACCAGGAAGATGGTTTTTTATCAGTTTGTTAATTTTCTCTACTAGTGCAAGATTGGAATTAAAACAGTTACCCAGAGAGCAAATGAGAAGAATAGAGGAAATGCTTTGAATTCACCAGTTTTCCACTCTTCTCCACATGTGTCTTCATTCTTGCCTTTTCCCAGCATTACCTCTGACCTTACTTCATTGTTAGATCTTTGTCTCAGAGATTCAGATGCTGGTATTTAATAGGGCCACAAAGGCCCAACTATTTTATTATCAGTTTCACACTATTTATACTGTATTTCCCAAAGCTGTTCTGCAGGATGTTTGCTTATTTTTTTCATCTGTTTAGTCATGTATTCATTCATCCAATACATATTGATTGAGTATAACTGTATGTGGCAATTGAGTATGACATAATGGCAATTATGCTGGGTACTGGGAATGCCAGGCACTGGATGACCAAACCTAGAAAAGACATACAGTGACATGCAAACTAGCAAATATATAATTACTGTCAAGGTAAGAAATGTCCAGCCCAGCTGGTGTGGCTCAGTGGTTGAGTGTCAACCTATGAACCAGGAGGTTACGGTTCTATTCCTGATCAGGGCACATCCCCGGGCTGCAGGCTCAATCCCCAGTGTGGGGTGTGCAGGAGGCAGCCAATCAATTATTCTCTCTCATCATTGATATTTCTACTTCTCCCTCCCTTCCCCTTCCTCTTTGAAGTCAATACAAAATATTTTTTAAAAACTAAGAAATATCCAAACCTATAAGAGAATGTTATGAGTTTATTTGAGCCAAATTGACATGTGCCAGGGAACAAGATCTCAAATGCTCCTCAGAGTAACAGTTTTGCAGTTTCTTTTAAGCATTTGAAATTAAGGAGGGAACATAAGATGATAGGAAGGTGGGAGAAAGCAAGGCAGGGATTGGATTACAGGACAGTTCACAAGATTATGTGTTCTCCTGAAGGTGGTTGGAAGCTGGGGTAGGCATTTTGAAGGTGTGTTAACCTAGATGCACAGAAACAATGGACAGGGATTGCTTAAGACAAAGATAAGCTTTTCACTAAAATGTTATATGGCTGGGGTGTGACTGGCCACCATGACCTGCCCAGTTAGGAATTTGAGATTTGTTGCAGCACCCCCTTTTTGTCCACATTACAGAGTGTAAAGAAAGTGAAGAGAGTGCGATGAGTGGGGGAGAAGGACTTAGGTAGTAAGTGGAGGAGAGAAGTATATATATTTGGATTAAACTTTGTAGATAGTTCTATGATAGAGATTTTACAAAATGGATGTGAGAGAGTGGAATTGGGCACGATTCCTATATTTCTGATTTGAGCAAATGGGATGAATATAGATGGGATTTAATAATGTGAGCAAGAACAGATTTTATAGAAAAATCTATGATTTGGTGTTTTTATGTTGAGTGAGATTCAAAACATCCCAGTGGAAATATTGATGCAGTTGCCATAAGTCCCAGTTTATATATAGGATGGGCCCTGTTTGTATCTGTCACTTCAGTATAATCGTTAATTATGTTCTCTTTCATTCTCAAAAAATCTTGGTTTTACAATACATTGCATGGTCATCCTGTGTATTGGTTAGAGTAGTTTTGGTGGATTGAGGAAGTGTGATATTATTTATAACAAGAAATATATATTTGGTGTTCCTCCCTGTTTCTGGCACAGAGCTCCTAAAATCCTTAGAATTTCCTAAGTGATAAAAGTTATAAAGATGTCTTGATATTCATAACAAACCCCTTTGAGCCACACAGGAGTTTCTATTAACAAGGGGATTTCGGAAAACATCTAAGAATGGGGGCTGGTTTAGGGCTTTGGGACTTTTATCCCCATCCACCCCCATATGAAGTTAGAACCTAGGTCATGTATGTGCAAGGATTCTTTCATTCTTCTAATCTATATACATAAAAACCTAAGCGATTGTCGCAACCAAAACAACCGAATGGATGACCGCAGCAGGCTGTGTGGGGTGACCAGGCTGGCAGGGAGGTTAGTGAGGGATGACCACACAACTGAGCAGCAGTGAGGGGTGACCAGGCCAGGGGGGGGGGGGAAGCAGTGAGGGGTGACCTGGCCGGCAGAGGGGGGCAGTGAGAGGTGACCAGGCTGGTGGAGGGAGCAGTTGGGGGCAACCAGGCTGGCGGGGGGGGGGGGGCAGTAAGGGGCGACCAGGCCACTGGGGAGGCAGTTAGGGGTGATCGGGCAGGCAGGCAGGTGAGTAGTTAGGAGCCAATGGTCCCAGATTGTGAGAGGAATGTCCTAAACTGGCAGTCAGACATCCCCCGAGGGGTCCTGGATTGGAGAGGGTGCAGACTGGGCTGAGGAGGCCTCTAGTACTCAAATAACCCTCTGCTGAATATTTTAAAAGTGATCATCTTATTTTACTAGTACAAAAATAGTGTTTTATAGCTACTATTATCTGAACAAGGTCTGTGATCCCCTCCCTCAAGTACTGCTGCCTCTGTACTTCCAATCTACCCTTACTCAACTTTTTTCCTTTCCACTCTTTTGTGGGTGGAATGGAAGGGGATGAAAGGTAGTCATCTTTCCATTGCACTGAAATTTAGAATATTAGCTTGCATGTCTGACCCGATTCTTCCTTGGGGGCCCTCCCACAGCTTTGATTATAGTGCTTGTATATTCTTAATATAAAAACCAACTCTTGGGTTCCAACAATTATGATTGTAGTAATGGGAGACTGACTGTACATGTGAAATCTGGACTTAAGCCAGAGAAGTCAGACTTGTCCTTGAAAGTAGAAAGAACACTGAACTGAGAGATAAACTATCTGGGATTAAATTTTGCCATGTAGTTTCTCAGTGACCTTGGGAAATTCACTTAAACTTGTGCCTGTTTCCTCATCTCAAAATGAGGTTATTAATATCTGCTTTTTCTAACTCACGAAGATTTATAAGGATTAGATTAGACAAGTCATGTGAAAGTGCACTGCTGTGCAAATTTAAGTATACAACTTCCTTCTTTAAAAGTTTGAGCCACCTTTCCGTGTCCTGAGAACGAGAATACAGAAGATTCCTCTAAACCCATGAAAGTGGCCTGATCCTGATGTCAGAGAGAAATATTGGGCAAGGTATAAAATACAAAGAAGGATCTAAAGAAGAATTTCAATCAGCTGGAATTCAATGAACTGAAGCCTTTAATTGGGATTAATTTTTAAATTTTCTGATTCTAAACCTCAGTCTAAAAGAAATTTCTTGGATTTATCCTGGGATTAGCACATTGTTCACCCATCTACATTTTGTGGCCACAAGGGGTAAGTGTGAAGATGATGGCAGAGGAAACATCGAGTGGATGGAGTCCTTTATAACATTGTTGTGCTGCTGTTTTGACTTGTTCTGGAATCTCCTGCCCTTACACTCAGTTATAATTTTCTTCATTGTTTGAGGCTCCTTCACTTGGGTTTAACTGTTATTTGCAAACAAAAACATCCTAATATATTCACCTCTACTAATCTTACATGAGGTAGTTTCAACCCTTTATTCTCATCAAAAATAGGCAAGACTTTGATCTCTTCCTGGTTAGAACTAATGCCCAAAGGCACAGGGCACACAGCAGAAAACAAATAAAAAGCAAAAGTTTATGTTCTAGAGTCAGAAATAGATTCATTCCACTTCCTTCATCTATTCTGATGCACTCCTGATAGTTGACTCTGGTTGCCTGGACTTGGGTATGTTTTCTGCCTTTTATTGCCTCTGCTGGCCTCCTTGAACTTGACCATACATCGTCTAAACCTCTTCTTTCATTCAACCTTTCCTGCTTACCTAGACTTTCATCTAGAACTGGCTTCTCTTTTTTTTTTTTAAATATATTTTATTGATATTTCACAGAGAGGAAGGGAGAGGGATAGAGAGATAGAAACATCGATGAGAGAGAAACATCAATCAGCTGCCTCCTGCACACCTCCCACTGAGGATGTGCCCGCAACCAAGGTACATGCCCTTGACCGGAATCGAACCCGGGACCTTTCAGTCCGCAGGCTGACGCTCTATCCACTGAGCCAAACCGGTTTCAGCAAGAACTGGCTTCTCTTAAAACACCTGTAATGCTATTCCCATCCAACATGACACACCGTTATTATTATTAGTTTTTACCAACAAGGTTAGCTTTTTTTTTTTTTAGAATAGTTTATTGATTTTTAGAAAGAGAAAAACATCGATGTGAGAGTGTAACATTGGTCAGCTGCCTCCTGCACGCCCCCTCCTGGGGATCGAGCACCATAACACAGGCATGTGCCCTGACCAGAGCTGAACTGGCAACCTTTTGGTGCACGGGGCAATGCCCAATCAACTGAGCCACACCAGCGAGGGGGGTAAACCGTTATTTTTGAGCTTAAAACCACATATGAGCATGAGTCATAATATTTGCTGACTTGATCATACAAATGTTTTATCTTTCCTCTGCTTCCACCCTGAATCTCTCATACCACCTGTAGCTTGGAAAACCACCAGCAAGCAGAACCGTGCTAGACTGAGAGTCTTCTTATCAAATCACACATCCCCCTCTCCTTTTTGTTCCTCTGTGAGCTTTAGGACTGGCTTATTCTAGGTTTTCCTTCAGCTGCCCAGTTATAAACCTTCATGAATTCCTCCAGTACTGGTATACTCCCTGCCCATCTTAACCTAAGTATAAACTGTCTCATCATTGACATTCTCAGTTCTATTCAGCCCAGCTTCTCTTTTCCTTACTCGATAACTATAATTATACATCTCATACCTAGGAATAATTATACATTTCATACTTAGGAGTCCTACCTTTCCTGTATTCAAGAAAAGCAATAAATTATCATTCTGGTGCTATTGTAATGCCATTGACAGATTACAGAAATTTACACATGAGGAAAAATGACATATAAGTAAAGCAAGGTTAATTAATTCACCAAGTCTCACAGTTGATGATGGCAGTGCCTGATTCAAACCCAAGTCTATTTATCTACGAAGCCTGGGCTGCTAATCACCATGCTTCTCATTCTTACTTTCAAAACAGAAATAAAATCTTACTTAACTTGAAATATAAGCCTTATTCAATTTCTAAACATACCTGAAACTAAACATACACTTACCATATGGCCCAGCAATCATACTCCTGGACATTTATCCCAGAGAAATCAAGCTTATGTTTTTACAACAACCTGTACACAAGTATGCCCTGCAACTTTACGTTTATTAAAAAAAATCCTCACCTGAGGATATGTTTTTCATTGATTTTTAGAAAGAGGAAGGGGGAGAGAGAAACATTGATGTGAGAGAGAAACATATGTTCTACCTCCCATATGTGCCCTGACAGGGAATCGAACCCAACCTTTAAAAAATATATATATATTTATTGATTTCAGAGAGAAAGGGGGAGGGAGAGGGATAGGAACATCTATGATGAGAATCATTGATCGGCTGCCTCCTGCATGCCCCTTACTGGGGGTGAAGCCTTCAACCCAGGCATGTTCCCTGACTGGAATAGAAACGTGACCTCCTGGTTCATAGATTGATGCTCAACCACGGAGCCACACTGGCTGGTCCCCACAACCTTTTTTGGTATATGGGACCATGCTCTAACCAACTGAGCCACCTAGCCAGAGCAGTGGCTTTATTTTTGTTTTTAATATATTTTATTGATATTTCACAGAGAGGAAGGGAGAGGGATAGAGAGCTAGAAATATTGATGAGAGAGAAACATCAATCAGCTGCCTCCTGCACACCTCCCGCTGGGGATGTGCCCACAACCAATGTACGTGCCCTTGACCGGAATCGAACCTGGGACCCCTCAGTCCGCAGGCTGACGCTCTATCCACTGAGCCAAACCGGTTTCGGCAAAGGTTTTTTTTTTTTTTTTTTTAAATATATTTTATTGATTTTTTACAGAGAGGAAGGAAGAGGGATAGATAGTCAGAAACATCGATGAGAGAGAAACATCGATCAGTTGCCTCTTGCACACCTCCTACTGGGGATGTGCCCGCAACCAAGTTACATGCCCTTGACCGGAATCGAACCTGGGACCTTTCAGTCCGCAGGCTGACGCTCTATCCACTGAGCCAAATCGGTTTTGGCCAGTGGCTTTATTTTTAATAGACAAAAGCTGCAAACAACCAAAATGTCCTTCAGTGGGTGAATGGGTAAACAAACTGGTACACTCATATCATGGAATACTACTCAGCAATAAAAAGGAACAAACTATTGATACATGTAACAACTTGGATGCATCTCAGACATTATGCTTAGTGAAACAAGCCAATCTCCCAAGGTCCTATACTGTAAGATTCCATTTACATAACATTCTCTAAATGACAAAATTATGGAGACGAAGAACAGATTAGTGGCTGCCAGGAATAGGGACAGTGAAGGGAAGAGGAAGGTGGATGTATCTATAAAGCATGAGGGAGATCTTTGTTCCCATGTCTAGATTGCCTTGGTGGCTACACAAATCATATTTAATAAAATGACAAAGAACTATACACATATATTGTACCAATGTCATTTTTTTTTTTTTTTTGGTTTTGATGTGTTATAGCTGTGTAAGATAATCCCATTAGGGAAAACTGGGTGAGAGGCAAATGGGATATCTATCTGTACTATATTTACAACTTGTGAATCTGTAATCATTTAATCAGATTTGTATGGAACCACAAAAGACCCTGAATGGCCAAAGCAATCCTAAGAGAAAAAAGAACAAAGCCAGACTACTTGACTTTAAATTATACTACAGAGCTATGATAATCAAAACAGCGTGGCAGAAAAACAGACACACAGACCAATGGAACAGAATTCACAGCTCAGAAATAAAACCACATGTATATGGACAAATAATTTTTGACAAAGGAGCCAAAAACACACAATGGGGAAAAGAAAGCTTCTTCAGTAAATGGTGCTGCGAAAACTGGAAAGCCACATGCAAAAGAATGAAACTAGAGCCCTAACTGGTTTGGCTCAGTGGATAGAGCGTCAGCCTGCGGACTAAAGGGTCCCAGGTTCGATTCCGGTCAAGAGCATGTACCTCGGTTGCGGGCACATCCCCAGTAGGGGGCGTGCAGGAGGCAGCTGATCGATGTCTCTCTCTCATCGATGTTTCTAACTCTCTATCTCTCTCCCTTCCTCTCTGTAAAAAATCAATAAAATATATTAAAAAAAAAAGAATGAAACTAGATTACAGTTTGGCCCCAGGTACAAAAATTAATTCAAAATGGATCAAAGACCTAAATATAAGACCTGAAATAATGAGTGACATAGAAGAAAACATAGGTACTAAACATATGGACCTTGGTCATAGAGAACAGTTTATGAATTTGACCCCAAAGGCAAGGGAAGTAAAGGCAAAGATAAACGAATGGGATTATATTTAACTAAAAAGCTTCTGCACAGCAAAAGAAACTGACAGCAAAATAAAGAGGCAGCCAAGATAATGGGAGATGATATTTGCAAACAACAGCTCTGACAAAGGATTAACATCCAAAATATATAAAGAACTCATAAAATGCAACACCAAACAAACACGTAAAAAAATGGGCAGAGGACCTGGACAGATAACACTCCCAAGAAGACATACAAATGTCTAACAGATAAATAAAAAGGTGTTCAACTTCACTAGCTATTAGGGAAATGCAAATCAAAACTACAATGAGATACCACCTCACACTGCAGTTTTTAAGGTCTCTTTCCTTCCTCTTCTTAAACGTTCCCTTTGGGGCTTGCTCTGCACCATCCACACCTCACACTTCACATCCATTTCTCTGGACTGCAAGATAGCTGTTGATAGAGTTAAATAAATATTCTTTAAAGGGGCAAATGCTTTTTTTTTTTTTTTTTATGTGCACAAACCACTGATTTTGGTCACCAAATCATTTCCTCCAGCTCAGCACCAGCCACCAGGATAAAAACAGGTTGATGGATCTGGAGGCACCGAACTCTGTCTCCCCTTTCTAGCAGGAGAGTTTTACAGTGGCTGGATTCTCTGACTCAGATGCACTGCTCTTGTGGTAATTTTTTGCCTTACATGGACTTTCTCTAAATTTGAGCTTACGTATGTCCTATTAGAGGCCTAAAGAAGGCTACACTATTTTTTGAAAGAAAATGTATTTATAACTAAATCTAAAATTAAAACTGACTTTGTCTTATGCATTTCTAGTGGCTTTGTGAGAAAGCAAAGAAAATAAATTAATCCATATCTTAAGTTTAATTTTGAAATGATGTTAAGATAATTAAAAAAGGATAATTTATATTTCTTCTTCATTGTAGTATCTAAAATGGTGGGCCAAAAGGTAACTGATAAAACAATGATTTGCTTTCAACCTTTAATCAAAAGTAAGAATAATTATACATAGCAATTTTTCTGATTTTAGGGAAGAAAATTTCTTGATTTGTTATATTTTTTATTCTCTTTAGTTAAGAAACTATTGTATGGATACTAAATATCTGTATAAGTGAGGAGAAACTGACTACTTTCATAAAGCCATTTTTTCCCATTTTGAATTTATCATGTCAAAACCTTAATAAGGCTGAAAACTTTTGCTTTAACCATTTTCTTTTTTCTCAACAGTAGATGGCAATATCTGTTCATCTGTAGCAAAACCCTCAATCACAGTAATAACTATAGACTTAGGTTTTTCTCTTTCACCCTGTAGAGTGAAATCAGTCTATTTAAAATTGTAAAATTGAAGGCAGACCAGTTTGCATGTCAGTAAACCTTACTTTTAAAATGTTGGTGGAAGGGGTACAACAGTACATGCGCAGACGAAAACTGCCTTCTCTCACTGCGGGCAAGAGGGGCTGGTGGCTCTAGAAAAGGCTGCTGGCTGCCGTGAACAAAGAGAACTTAGAGGTAGACAGTCTGAGGTTAGGATGAGTGAGGTTAAGCTAACAATTTTTAGCTAATTCTGTTAAACTGTATGCTCAGATTTTGCTACATATCCAGAGAGGTTTGGTTTTTTTTTTTGCTTTTTTATTTTTTTAAATTCCAAGGTGTATTTTGCCTAGAAATTTTAAACTTCACACATTTTTATTTTTGAGAAATGAAATAATAAATAAATAAATAAATAAATAAATAAATAAATAAATAAATAAAACAATGCCAGTTTTGCACCCAAGGCTCTAGTTTACTCTTTCCTTCTCAAGGAGGTAAGGGGATGGGGTCTAGACTCAGATTTGGGATCCTTCTGCTCCCCTCAACTAGAGCAGTTATGCTTCTTATAAAGAGGATTCCTAGTGTCTGTTTGAAGAAACAGCCCCAAGGTTTCAAAAATGTCAAAAATCATAGCTTATAGTCTAAAAAAGTAGTTGCTGTACAGGTGAAACAGCTTTATTTCTGTGATAAACCAATAAACAAGCTTTATTTTTTGAAGAAAAAAAGGATAATATAGAGTAGTACCCCCCTTAATATCTAACATCATCTATACCTTCAAAGACACTCATGTCTACTGTTGTGCACTGTGATGAGAGAAACATATTGACAGACTGCAACTCTCTAGCTTTTAGGAATTTCCATGAGTGTCATCTTCATTAAAATCTATCTTTAAGATGTAACTTTTGGTACTGATTTGATTGCTTATTGGCTATAAACTTCGGTTTTGTACTTTAAAACAAATCATCCTTTTGTCAAAATAGTTCCACTGATTATTTGCTCTTTGGCGGACTGGATGGAAAAACAGCTGTTTTCAGACAGAACTGCTGGGAAGCAGGAAAGAGTCTGCTACCGCATCACCAAGCATCAAGTCCCATACGAAATACAAAGGAAAAAGAAAAAGTGAGTTACACCTTGTAGTATCAAGTAGCTCTAGCTTCCACGACATCATACTGATCAAGATTTCAAATATATATTCCTGGCCCACATTAATATAGGGCATTTTCATTAAAAAAAAAATAATTGTTGCCCGGCCCAGGTGGCTCAGTTGGTTGAGCATCGGCCCATGCACCAGGGGTGGCTATTAGATTCCGGTCAGGGTAAATGCCCGGGTTTTGGCTCGGTCTCCGGTAGGAGGCATGTAGGAGGCAGTCAATTGACGTTTCTCTCTCATTGATGTTTCCATTTCTCTTTTCTGCTCCCTTTCTCTCTGTCTAAACTAAATAAACAACATATTAATAAATTAATTGTAAAAAATCACTGTTTCCTTGTTTCTGTAGTTGATGATCAAGTTCTCCGAATCAATAAATCTGATTATAATCTTTTGGGTTCTTTAAAAAATTGTTTTTTATTGAGAAAGAGAGAGAGAGAGAGAGAGAGAGAGAGAGAGAGAGAGAGAGAAAGAGATATTTGTTGTTCCACTTATTTATGCACTCATTGGTTGTTTCTTGTATGTGCCCTGACCAAGGATCGAACCCACAGCCTTGGTATATCAGAATGACATTCTAACTAACTGAGCTACCTGGCCAGGGCTGGGTTCTTTTAGAATTCACTTTAAGTAGCTAGATTTTAAAAACAAATGTTTGAAGACACCAAGGAGGAATAAGATATAATCTAATTTTAGCTCAGTCTGTGTTGGTGGCTATTGAGTTCAGTAGACAATTCCTTAGAATTCTGGAGATTTACTTGAATTCCTGTTAAAGAACAGGTCCCAAGGCAGTCTGTCTGTGTCTCTCCCATTATTTAAGAAGGCTCTGGCATGTGTGGTTGACTGAACACAGTTACTACATAAAGTAACCACATTCCATGAAGTTTTGATGGGTTTATGGTCAAATGAAGGAAATTATCTTGGCTATTTCTTGGTGGATCTTTTCCATAGAATGTGGCTGTGTTTCTCTCATTATTCCCTAGGAAGTGATAGGTTTCACAGCAGAAACTTACCTATTTTCAGGACCACTGGACATCTGGCCAGTTTTACTATTTATCACTAGTCTTCCTTCAGGCAAAGAATCAAATTTCATCATTTCTTTTATCATATTAATATGTCTGTAAACTACTGCACTGTAGGGACAACTATCCTTAGCTGAGGCATATCTGCAGTATATATGTATTTTCATCATAGGAAGCAGCTTGAATTTCTTTGTAACAAATGGAACTGTCATTTATCTTGTTTCACAGCAGCCTTTTGCCATTCACCTGGTTTTATGGTCCGTGCTATGTACAAAGACAAGTATGAACCTAAGAACCAACAGCCTTATGATTGTAAGCTCCCCCACATCAGGATACATCAAAGGTTCAATTAAATATTACGCATTTGTAGGCAGCTTTGAACAAACAGAGCACGGTGGTTTTGCGTGTGAACTGGTAAAGCCTGCTAATTTCTCTTCCTTTCCATTCACTCTTATCTTAAATTCTCCAAGGTGGGGCTTTTATCTACATGTTTCCAAGAAGGTGTTCAATTAATAACAGAGAAGAATTAAGGCTGATATGATCACTTCATGTCTTAATTTAACTCCTTTAAACAGAGTGCGGGGAAGAAAACGTGCCATTAAAAAAAATTCTTTATTGTTTAAAGTATTACTTATAGTATTACATATGTCTCCTTTTCCCCCCATTGATCTCTCTCCAGCCACCCCACCCCTTAAAAACGTGCCATTTTCATGTGTTGTTTTTTTTTTAATTTAATTCCAGTTTTTTTTTTCCATTTTGTCATGCAACACGTTTAATATTTTACTTTCAGTAACTTATCACAGGTATTTTGGTATTTGATTGCTTACCCACATAGCATATATCAAATTTAACTTTAGGTGAATAATATTTAAAATTTTAACTGTGCAGGGCTTGCACAAGCCACGGGCGGTCCTCTCTATTCAGAACAACTATCTCCGATGAAGGTGTCCCCATTTGATGCCCCTTATGGATCATTCCTCCCAAGCTTTCTCCTCTAAATTGTATTTCCCTTCTTCTGTCAGCCCTGGGTTCTAGGCCCTGGGGGTCCTTCGCGCTTTTCCCCAGCTGTTTGAGAGCTGGGATGCAAGAGAGCTATGCAACCAACACGCAGCCGGGTTACTCTATCCTTTGAGACTTAATGCAATGGAATGAACCCTTCATCCCATATGTGGTGGGCAGGAGGCATCCCTTGCCCCCACCCCATTCTGATTGTGTCTGAGGATTCTTGGGGAACCTATGGTCCAGACCAAGGCCCTTTGGTGCTGCCTTTCTGCTTCTGGAAGGCTTCTCCACTGTGCATTGGATCCTCCTCTCCGTGTTGCAGCTTGCTTGGCATGTGTCTCCTTGGCCATCACTCCATTTCCTTCATTGCCCTCAGTCCTGATCTCAGGGCCATGGAGCCGTGCACACCACTTACAATTGAATTTCAGGTATTTCTGTTCCCAGAAGCCCCTGGCCATTCTTGCCACTGGATGGAGGACCCAGAGCACCTTTTCTCCCCACTTCAGTCTATTCTTTTCCTCTGAGGAGGTTTGCTTCCAACCCCCACAAATCTCTGTTCCTTTCTTGTGCATAATAGTTTTGCTGCCTTTGTCTAATTACTGCCCCATTTAAGCAGTGTCCCAAGGACTCTTTGCATAGCTGAAATGGCACATCAGGATTCTGTATCTCCCCAGATACTATTCTGCAAGATAAATCCTGCTACTAGCTATTAGAGTAACATTTGTTTAATGTGCTTTGTTAAATATTAATAGTTAATAGAGTAATCTCCTTCTAGAGATATTTGCATGTCCTAAGGGGATTAGCCAGAGGCCTGACTGCTTAAATAGTTTCCGGACTACTTGTGGGCCTCTGATGAGATGTGTCTGATTAGGAGAGCCTTTTTCACACCCCACAAATTGTATCACTGAGGTCACTGATTTCTCCATTTTTCTACCTGTTTTGTGTTCCTTTTATTTTTTTCTCTCTCTGCAAGCATATATATCTACAGGAACAGAGGGTCCATAAAGGAGATAGAGTTTAAGTAGAAGTTTGTGCTAAACTATTTATATACATTCTTTTATTTAATAAACAACCCTATGAGGAATCTACTGTGTGATAAGAAACAGTTCCCTATGAAGAAACTCAACCAAGGTCACCTAGGCACTGGATTCAATCTAGATGGGTCTTACTCCAAAATCCTGTGCCCTTCACCACTATGCACCATGGAGCTTTTCTCCACAGATAAGTTCATTACATTTCTTCAAGGGCGAAGTCCATTGGCTTCAATGTGATATTATTTTTTCTAGTCAGTGACCATAACATTGTTTAAACATACACCATTTCTCTATTTGTGAACAAGAATCAATTTGTTGTGGGATATATTGGTTGTGTGACAAGTTTAAACCAATGATAAGGGATTGAGATAGTGCTATATTGTCCAAAAATTAACCTCAGTTCCTTTGTAAATATGCCTGGGTTGTGGGCTCAATACACTGGGGCCTGCAAGAGGCAGCCAATCAATGATTCTGTCTCATCATTGATGTTTCTATCTCTCTTTCCCTCTCCCTTCCTCTCTGAAATCAATAAAGATATATTTTAAAAAGTTTTCCCTTGGATTAACATAGACTGTAAAATATAATAATTTTAATGAAATCAAAATTTCCTCCAAGAATCACATTTCTAAAAGGTCTATCCCTCATTCAAAGAAATGTAAGCCTTACATTTATTCAACATACCAGCTCTTTTGGACAGCAAAAACCTATACTAAGTTCTGTGCACTGAGACATTCTCTATTCTTAGAACAAGTATAAAAAACATGACATTTAGACCTTTAATGGGTCAGATGATGACAGTGAAGGCAATTTCTTATTCCCTGTGAATTCCTATGCATTAAAAACATAAAACAACCACACATCTCGGGGGAACATCTCAACTCCTTTGTATATGACAAGTTCTTATATTTGTTAGTACCTACTTACCCTAATTTATCAATCCATTACATACAACATTTATTTTTATGTAATAGCTATGGATTTTTAACGATATGCCATGTCTTTTAGCTTATATTAAACTAGAGGCCTGGTGCATGAAAATTCATGCACTCGGGGGGGGGGGGGGGGGGTGTCCCCTCAGCCTGGCCTGCACCCTCTCACAATCCGGGACCCCTCGGGTAGGGTCCCTAGGCCTGGCCTGAGATCAGGGTCTATTGGGGCTTTCCTTCCCTGGGCTGCCGGCAGCTGGGCCCACCCCTGCCACTGCCATTGCCACTGCTTGCCATCTGTGCAGTGCTGCCCCCCCTCCCCTGCCACAGGTGGCCTCCCTCTCTAGGCGACAGGCTGGGGTGCAATGGCTTGGCTGGCCTGGGCCTCCCTCTTTCTTTGCTGGGGGGCGGGGCCAGCCCTGTGAGGGGCCGTCTGCCTACCTGATCACCCCTAACCACTCTGCCTGCCTGCCTGATTGCCCCTAACCGCTTGCTTGGGGGCGGGGCCAGCCTGGCAAGGGGCCGTCTGCCTACCTGATCACCCCTAACTGCTGGCCTGCCTACTTGATCTCCCCTAACCCCTCTGCCTGCCTGCCTGATTGCCCCTTACCTCTTGCTTGGGGGTGGGGCCAGCACTGATTTCTGGTTGGTCAGCTTCAGGTCGTTACTGGTTGTTACGACCCAGGGTTTTTTTTTGTTTTGTTTTGTTTTTTAAATATATTTTTATTGATTTTTTACAGAGAGGAAGGAAGAGGAATAGAGAGTTAGAAACAGCGATGAGAGAGAAACATCGATCAGCTGCCTCCTGCACGCCCCCTCCTGGGGATGTGCCCACAACCAAGCTACATGCCCTTGACCGGAATCGAACCTGGGACCCTTGAGTCCGCAGGCTGACGCTCTATCCACTGAGCCAAACCGGTTTTGGCAACGACCCAGGGTTTTTATATATTAGGATAGTATTTTCCAAAAAACACCTTTATTTTAAAAAGCACCTTGATAATGTGAATTATGAATAAGTTGTCCCTTTATTGTTACTCTTTCCTTTTTCATTTGAAATTCTTTACACTGGGGTTTTGCAATCTAACTCAGCTTTTCATGTGGTCTTTGGGTATGCCCCTTTGCTCTCTATGTTGAGACCGTGCTTTTCTGCAAGTGAACAATCTGGTGGCAAGGAAGTGGCTGGCGTCTGTGCTTCAGAACATGGTAGCTGGTTTAGCGATTTATCGGATGGGAAATTTTCTCTGGAGGAGCAATGTTGATGATGCCCCCCTAATTCAACTACCTCTGCTTCATTGAACACAGCTAAACCAGATCTGAAAGCAAATGGGAGACAATGTGGTAAACCACAGGCAGAAAGAGAGCTCTTGAGTATTCCTGACCAAATAAAGGCCTGACAAAGAAGAATATGTGTTGACAGCATTTCTTAGGACATGCTTCAAGGATCACATTAAAACATTTCCACAGGGTACAGGCTTCAATCAGCAGAAGATGTTCTTGTATCCCAGTACCACAGGGTCGAGTTTTCTAATGACCCCAGTACCGCAGCCAATATAGGGGCTGCTGGAGTAATTAAACAGATTTCATTGTCAGCAAAAGCTCGTGGCCAGCGATTAGACCAAGTTTTATGCATTATTAATGTCAGGTCCTTCCAAAAACATCCAGGCTAATCTAAATGCAGTAAAGATACATTTATTAATAGGGAAAATTTGTTCTTCTGCCTTAGGTGACAATGTTTTAAGAAATCCTTCTGCTTTATTCAACTTACAAAATATATAATTGGCTGGGATAAATTCTCACAAGGACACTTCTTAGAGAGATGCATACACTCTCTTCTAGAAGTTTCACTGACTTTGGGTTCATATTCACCTCATGTTAATTATTAACTATGTTAGGCATTGATTTTAACAAAATGTAACATAGCTATTGTTCTTCCAATTGTTTATGAGCTATTATCTATCAAAATTTAGCCCTTCTATATCATTACAATTATACACATTCCTACTTCTAATGCTTCTTCCCAGGGCCCCACAAGTTTTGAAAGGAGAATAAAAGCCCCCGAGAAATACTGTAAGCTAATGGTGACAGCTCAAATATCCTATCTTGTCTTTGGGGAAATGCTTCATATTCAAGTTGTTCCCATGTTTCCCACACAGGTGACATCAATGAGAAAATGTATAGGGAGCAGACTGCAACAGGAAAATAACTTTATTGTTCTACGAACCAATTCTTAGTAAGTATGATTAACATAAACATTTTTCACACCAAATAGAATGAAGCTTCACTAATGAGATTAGACATCTGCTGTAATACCAACTGCTTTTAAAAAATATGTAATAAAGTGATGTAAGAAGAGAATATAATTAGCTTGCATGATTCAACAGTGTCTAGGACAAAATCTAGCACATGTTAGGCAGGCACTACATACTTGGTTAATGAAAGAATCCAACATAAATTCATTTGTTGCCCACAGAAGGGATAGAAAGGCAAGAAGGCTCTTTGCAAAAGTGAGATAAATTGAGACTAAGGGGGAAAATTGGTTTAAAATTAGACTAAAGTGGGGGAAAGAATGCCCTTCAGCTGTATTGGCTTTGGTATTAAAAAAACAAAAATTTTAAACAAAATTTCTTTTAACAACAGTGAGAAGAAAATCAATTTTAGTAGTTTTGTGATTAAAATATAAATCACTATTAAGTTGACAGGGCAGGAGAGTAACAACAAATGGCATAAGGAACAGTAATGGGAAAAAATATGTATGACTGTATTATAACATCCATATAATACTTGGACTTGATGGAAGGAAATGCCATTTTGGCTTATGCCTCAAGCTTGAACTTTCTATGCACAAGAAAGGTCCAAAGTTGCATAATAAAGGTATTGAAAAGTGATCTATGACATAAATTAGTGCACAATTTTGAGACTAATCCCCAAGAAGCACATGTGTGATATAGAACAAAGCAGCATAGCAAAAGATTGGAAAACAAAACTGACAATGAAACTAAATGACCAAAGAAGGAGAGACAGAACTTAAAGTTGGAATTTAACCATGTCATTTGCCTGTTAAAAAATCAACAGGAGATTTTAATAGACCCTGGAGTTTCACAATGTAATATATATTCAAAATGTCCAGAATACAATTCAAAATTATTCAACATACAAAGGAGCAAGAAAATATGACCAATTCACAAGTGAAAATATACTCAACAGATGCCAACCTTGAGATGATCCAGATGTTGGAATTATTAGACAGGCTTTAAAGCAGTTATTATAACCATCCTATATGAAGTGAAAGTGAACACATTTGAAATAAATGAAAGATAAAAATTTTGATGAGAGAAATAGAAATTATAAATGAAAGAGCCAAATGGAGATTTTAGAAATGAAAAATACAATGTGTGAAACAAACAAAAAAAAATTTCTTTCACTGGATGGGCTTAATAGCAGAACTGAGATGATGAAGAAAGGAGTCAGTGAATTTGGAGATTGATCAATATAAATTGTTTAATGTAAAGAACTGAGAGAGAATATAATAATAATAATGTCTGTCATTGCGGTTCCAGAAAGAGAAGGAAAGAATTTGATACAGAAAAATAATATTTGAAGAAATAATGGCTGAAAACTTTCTAATTTAGTGAAACACATAAGGTTACAAGATAAATTCAGAGAAAACTACACCAGACTTATTATAAACAAACTGCTGAAAATCAAAAGTAAAGAAAAAAAATCTTGAAAGCGGCAGGAAAAAAAATAAAACATTATATAGAGCCTAGAAGACAGTGCAAAAACATCTTTACAGTGTTTCAAAAAAAGGACTATTAAGTGAGAATTCAACATCCTTCTGGAATGATGGAGAAATAAAGATATGCTCACAGAAAGAAAGTAAGACAATTTATTGCCAGCAGACCTGCTCTAAAGCAAATGACAAAGGAAGTTCTTTACGCTAGAGGGAAATGATACAAGAGGGAAAATGGGAACTCTAGGAATGAAGGAAGAACAGACACATGTTTGGGTAAATGTAATAAGTAATTGCAAGGCTTTTACATTTTACTTGAAGTGCTAATATTAACTCTAAATAGATGAGTATAGGTTATGTCGATATTTTGTACTCTCTAGAAACTGTACATCAAAAAGAGTAAATTCTACTCTATATAGATTAGAAAGCTGCCAGAGCACTTTATAGATGTTTATAAATAACTAGAGGCCTGGTGCATGAATTCGTGCATGGGTGGTGTCCAGCCAGCCCACCCCTATGGAGGCGGATCGGGCTGGGCTGGTGGGGGGAGGGCATGGGAAGTTGGCAGGCCGACTTTGCCCCCTATTGGGGTTAGAGGCTGATTGGGGGTGGGGCCAGCTGGGGGAAGGGACCACGGGTGGTTGGGGGGGCCCCAATTGGGCCGGTTGGCCACTGCATTGTGCATCATAGCGACCAGTTGTTCTGTCGTTCTGGTCGCTTTGCTTTTATATATATAGATTAGATTTGAAAGAAAGAAAAAAAAAGAGAAGATTAACTTCTTGAAGTTTTGTAGCCTTTGTTGAGAAAGGGAAGCTTCATCAACTTGAGCATGAGGATTACATAAGTTCTCACTCTGAAATTAATGATTTATCTTTATATTCTTCCCATTGTCTGCATGGTTTCAATGTTCCTCAAATTCAGCTCAATAAGAGTGTCTGACAGTTGGCACTGCATACTGCTGGCAAGATAATTAACCAGTGTTACTTCCCATTATCACAGGCTTGAGAAAACCTTCAATTAAGCAATTTATAATAATATTTTTTTAAACCTTGATTTCTGGTGACTTAGTGCAAGAAAATAAAAAAAAATGATAGGTTCCTTTATAAATATTGAATGGGAAAAACCTTTCTGTTTATGATTCAAAATTCAGAAGCCATAAAAAAAAGATTTGACAAATTCAACTACATTTATGAAAAATTTCTTTGTAGCAAAAACAATATAAGAAGTCAAAAGATAGTGAAAAAGTGGAAAATTTATTTGTTGCTCATATCACAGAAAAAGGGTTAAACTCCCTAAGAACTTCTGGAAATCAAGAGAAATCAAACAAGTTATAGAAAAACAGGCAAAGAACACAAACAAACAATTAGTAGGAAAAGCAATACAGATTTCCCATAAACTTATGTTAAGTTGCTTATCCTCACTCATAAAAAGATAATCACAAATTAAATTTATACTGGGATAGCTTGAAGAAAGGGGAGCAACATGGTATCATCTCTGTATAGGGAGATTTGGCAATATCTAGCCAAATTTTTTTTGACCAAAAAAAAAAAAAAAAAAAAAAAAAAGACTACACAAAGCTATTTGTTGCATCACTATTTGTAACAGCAAAAGAAATACTGGAAACAACACAAATGGCCATCAGTTAGAGAATGGCTGAATAACATATGGTATATACGCAAAATGAAGTACCAAACTGTTGACAAAGAATGAGGACTATCTCTAGATACTGTTATGAAATGAGCTCCAGATAATACTATTAAGTGCAAAAAACAAGATAGAGAAATGTATATATTATATGTCACTGATTATCTGAGGGAGACATGTGGATGTGTGCATGTGCATGCATTTTTGCTTTGCTTATATAAAAAATAAACCCCAACAGCAATGAAAGTTGTGGTAGGGAGAATTCTAGGATGGCTCCTAACATTCTCTCCTTCTAATATATATGCCTTGTATTATGTTCTCTTGATTGTAGTGGGATCCGTCAATATGATGCGCTCCTGGTGGCTTGGAGGAAAGAAAAACGCCATGTTGTGAATTGCATATGAGGGAACCACGTTGCTTGGATTTGAGGGAGGCCTTTAGGAAATGAGAGTAACCCCAGGCAATAGCTGCAAGAAAACAGGGATCTCAGTCCTACAACCATAGGAACTGAAAGAGATTGGAAGATAATTCTGAGCTCTAGATGAGAGTGCAATCCTGGCTGACACCTTAATTTTAGCTTTGTGATGTCTTGAACAGAAAACTCTGTTATACCCTGCTCAGACTTCTGACCCACAGACACAATGAAAGAATAAATATGCTTTGTTTTACATCACTAAGTTTGCGGTAATTTGTTAGAAAATAAATACAGAAGCATAAATCAAGATTCAGGAAACTTGATGGAAAAGGTGGAGGGGTTGGGAATAAAACTTTTATACTTATATTTGTCTTTTTTCTTTTAGTTTTGAATTTTAGATAATGTACATATATTTATCTAAGATAAAATTAAATAAAAATGAAAAAAAACACCACAGAAAAACCACCCAACATCTGAGCACTGAAGTGATTTTGAGCACAATTAAGGACTGTTGATAAACACAGTTCTACTCCATCCTCTTAAGTTTTCTGAACTCTTGAGGAATCTATTACACAGAATGTGATACAGCTCATATTTTGCTCACCTTTATGAGCTACAAAACAACCCCTCAGCAAGAACAGGGTGTGCCCACTGCTAGAGAAAGGGTAAATGTGGAGCCAAGACCTCAGCATCCTTGAGGAACATTCAAAAGAGGACATGGAGATATAGAGATTATACCATTGAGGAAATGTTTTCCTTCATTCTTTGGAATGACCACCCCCCTCCTACCTGCATGTTCAGAAATGCCTTTTGAAATAGTTTGGTAATATTTATTCAGCTAATACCTGTTATGAATAAGGACAATTGGAAAGAAGGCAACGGAGAAAGAGAAAGTGATAAAACAGGGACCCAAAGAAAAATATGGCATAGACGGAAAATTAAACAAACAAGAATGATACCTTTGTCAGAGAGAGATGAAGTCAGATAGGTGGACATAAAACAAATCTGGAGATCTAGAGAAGGCTATATGTCAAGACTATTGGTTGCAAGGGATCATATAATTGAAAAGTCCTGAGGTATGATGACTTGAAGTTAGGTGGGTCTAGGAGCTCTAGGATGCTATCAGGAACAGATCTGCTTTTCTGGGCCTTTTTCTTAGGCAGACTTTTCCCTTGTGGGGCATGATGGGAGTTTTCAGTACATGGCTTATTTCTTTGTAGATTAGTAATCCCCAAAGCAAAAGAGATATTTCCCTCTAAAATAGTTCAAACAAAGATTTCATTGGTCTGGCTTGGTTCCCATGCCCATCCCTGATTCATTTGCTAGGCACTGGTGCTGAATCATACACCCTGTTTTGGAGGAGATGGGAGCCAGCCCACTGGAACTGCATGGACTAGGGATGAGGGTGGGGGTCATTTCTTCAAGGAAGTTGGAGTGAATGGATCTGGGTAAGTAAAAGCAACAGATGCCCACTCTAAGGGGAAAGTTCAGGGACTACAAATCTGCTTAATATGAAAATAAGAAGGTTAAAATTTTATCCTTAGGGTTAGAGGAGAAATTAGGAAAAGGAATGTTAGGAAGGAAAGAGAAGAAAACATTGGGCATCAATACAGTGCGAGTCTACAGAGATTATTAGTAAAATAATCACCGAGCAGCCCCTGAGGGCACAATTAAAGTTAGATAACGTGGATTTGTCATTAACGCATTAAACTCAGTTTTCTGGACGTTTTTACTGTAGCTTTCCCAGCACTGGGGATTGGCCTCAGGGTGGGGAGAAATCAGGTGCTAACAAAGTCATGGTTAAGGTGGGGTCTAGCTGAGGTGTGACAAAAGGGAAACTAGAGCCCTAACCGGTTTGGCTCAGGCAGGGGTCCTCAAACTTTTTAAACAGGGGGCCAGTTCACTGTCCCTCAGACCGTTGGAGGGCCGGACTATAGTTTAAAAAAAAAACTATGAACAAATTCCTGTGCGCACTGCGGGCCCGGGACGAGTCGGCTGCTAAGCAGGACAGGCAGCGGCACCCGGCGGGCCGGATAAATGTCCTCAGCGGGCCGCATGTGGCCCACGGGCCTTAGTTTGAGGACACCAGGATAGAGCGTCAGCCTGTGGAATGAAGGGTCCCAGGTTCGATTCCGGTCAAGGGCATGTGCCTTGGTTGCGGGCACATCCCCAGTGGGGGGTGTGCAGGAGGCAGCTGATTGATGTTTCTCTCTCATTGATGTTTCTGACTATCCCTCTCCCTTCCTCTCTGTAAAAAATCAATAAAAAAAAAAAAGGGAAACTAGAGGATGGTGGGTGGACTAAGAATGGGAGGTCAAAGGGCTGAAGGTCATAGGCTTACGAAAAGCAGTTTTAGCAGGAGAGGTGGTGCGTAGATGATGAAAGACAGGTTCTCCGGCAGTGTAAGATTTGTGGGTAGAGACAGCTAACCATCAGGGCGCAGTTGCAGGCTGGCTTCTCTGGGGAGCAGGTCCTGAAATAGTCAGGAGTGCAAAAGGCTTACTGAGGGGTAACACCAGTGAAAAGAAATGGGGAAGAAGTAGGATTGGCCAGGGGGAACCATCAGACCATGATGCTGGCTTGACAAACTCTTTTTATCTTCCCGACCAAGAGCTCAAGGACAAGGAATACCTTTTAGAGCGGTCCTGTGTGGAGTGCGAACAGCTAGGTCCTTGAACCACCGCCTTGCTTCATCTTTGGCTGGGGCTGTGCAGAAAAGAGCATGAGCACCTCTTGAAAACTGAGGCAGACTCTGAAGAAGCTAACGGCTGGAGGCTGTCAGCTAATTGTACTCCTCACAGCTGACAGACAGCCAGTCCTTTCCTGAGGGGAATCTGAGCATGCCCACCACAAGTACCTTTGTGCCAATTAGAAAAAGGCATGTCCTCTGAGAGTTTTCAGTCCTATGGATACAAGGTTTGCTGAACATAAGGAGACTGATCATATTTGGAGACGAACGAAGGCACCTCTGCCTCTGGGCAGACACAGCTCTGCACCAGCGTGTGCAGCTTGGTGAGCAGAGCGGCCCTCATTCACGCTTTCATCTGGGCCCCTTGGATAGGCATAAACTACAAAACTGTACGCAGTGACCCTGATGGGTGACCTGGGAAGTCAGTAGTTATAGCAGTCATTCCCCTTCCATCTCAGTGGAGCCCAGAAGATGTCCTCCCTCCTCCAGTGCAGAGGAAAGTGACCTCCCAGGTGGTGAATAATCCAACCCCATCAAGACAATCCCATCCTCTTTGCTAGGGATTGGCTCTTGAATTTGGGTTTACACAAATCACCTTTTGCCTTTCCCTTTTATTGGTCCACGGGTGGGCATATGCCCTAAATTTGTCCAATCAGACATGATTGGAGGATAGTTCCAACCCCACCTCTCACTCACACTGGGACAACAGCAAGGAGCGTGTGGTGCCAGTTGCTTCAGCTGCTAAGGGAAGCCAGCCTTTGGGTTAAGTTTACAGAGGGCAGGCAGAAAGAACCTTGGTCCTTAGATCCTTGATGGCATTGTCAAGCCATTCAATCACAGAGCCCTGAAATCTGATCTAAACAATTCCTATCATGTAAGATCAATATCTCTATTAGTTAAGCCAGCCAGGGTTGGGGGTTTAGATTCTTGCAGCCCAAAGTATCCTAAAATTGACACAGGGTATTAGAGGAGCTATGTGGGCAATCAACCTGGGAGGCTCCCCAAAGTGCTGGCAGAGGAAAAGGTGAGAGGTGGCTTTTGGTTAACATCATGCGGTAAGATGGCACACTTTCCTTGAAGTTGGTAGATAATAGCGATCTGGACATGGGGTAAAGAGAGGGCAAGGCATTTTTAAAAAGCATTGCTGTTAGGGGTTCAGAAACAATATTCAGTGTGATTGAAAACATGGGCTCTGGGTTCAGAATGCTTAAGTTCACATTCTGACTCTACCGTTTAACAGCCACAGCACCTCTGGCAGCTGGATCTCTCTGGATCACAATTTTTCATCCTATGGCTGTAAGGACCAAAAAGGATAATATGTATCAGGCATCAAGTACATAGTAAAGCTCAATACTTATTACTTTATTTTTATTATTTTTTGAATGTAAATAAAAACAATCATTTTATTATTTATTTATTTATTTATTTATTTGACGTATTTACAACACAATATATTTTCAATGTATACTTAAAACCGTAAAGAGGTAAGTCACACAAAAAATGTAAATAATCAATAAATACATAAAAATATACTTAACTTCATTATTTTTTAATTTTTTAAATAAATCTTTATTGTTCAGATTATTACAGGTGTTCCTCTCCCCCCCCCCATAGCTCCCTTCCACCTGATTCCCCACCCCAACCCATGCCCTTACCCCCCGCCACTGTTTTCATCCATAGGTGTAAGATTTTTGTCCAATCTCTTCCCGCACCCCTCACACCCCCTTTCCCCTGAGAATTGTCAGTCCCCTCCTTTCTATGTCCCTGATTCTATTATATTCACCCGTCCATTCTGTTCTTCAGATTTTTTATTCACTTGATTTTTAGATTCACTTGTTGGTAGGTATGTATTTGATGTCATTTTATTGTTCATAATTTTTATCTTTACCTTTTTCTTCTTCTTCCTCTTATTAAAGAATACCCTTCAGCATTTCATGTAATCCTGGTTTGGTGGTGATGAACTCCTTTAGCTTTTTCTTGTCTGTGAAGCTCTTTATCTGACCTTCAACTCTGAATGATAGCTTTGCTGGGTAGAGTAATCTTGGTTGTAGGTTCTTGCTGTTCATCACTTTGAATATTTATTGCCACTCCCTTCTGGCCTGCATAGTTTCTGTCGAGAAATCAGCTGACAGTCGTATGGGTGCTCCCTTGTAGGTAACTAACCATTTTTCTCTTGCTGCTTTCAAGATTCTCTCTTTGTCTTTTGCCCTTGGCATTTTAATTATGATGTGTCTTGGTGTGGTCCTCTTTGGATTCTTCTTGTATGGGGTTCTGTGTGCTTCCTGAACTTGTAAGTCTATTTCTTTCACCAGGTAGTGCAAGTTTTCTGTCATTATTTCTTCTAATAGGTTTTCAATATTTTGCTCTCTCTCTTCTTCTGGCACCCCAAAAATTCGGATGTTGGTATACTTAAAGTTGTCCCAGAGGCTCCTTACACTATCTTCATATTTTTGGATTCTTTTTTCTTTTTGTTTTTCCGGTTGGGTGTTTTTTGTTTCCTCATATTTCAGATCTTTGGTTTGATTCTTGGGGTACGTTGATCTACAGTTGAGTTTCTGTATATTCTTTATTTCAGACAGTGTATGCTTAATTTCTGACTGGTCCTTTTCCATTTTTTTGGCATTCTCATTAAGATCCTTAAAGGTCTCACTAAGTTCCTCAGTGGTTTTTAGAAGATTCTTGAATAACCTTATAAATGTGGTTCTGAACTCTATGTCATCCAGTAGTTTGCTTTCCTCCATTTCTCTCATTCGTGACATGTTTCTTTGTCTCCGCATTTTGCTGCTTCCCTGTGTTGATGGAGTGGCTTTGTGTGGTAGGTGACCTATAGGGGCCAGTAGCTCAGCCTCCCCAATCACCTGAGGTGGACGCTCTTGGTACACCCCTTTGTGGGCTGAGTGCAAAGTCTTGGTGTAGTTAAGCCTTGATTGCTGTTGGTACACTGGGAGGAATTGACCTCCAGGCCAATTGGCTGTGAGGACCCACTGTGTCTATAATGGAAGAACTGCTGCGCTGGAGACATACTTATGGTGCAGGCCTTGTTTCAGTGGGGCTTTGGTGCTCACTGAGTCTGCCTCTTGAATGTGTCACTTATGGATGTGAGGAGTTGAAATCTGATGTCTCACACTGACCACTAGGTACACTGGCTTCTGGATCTCCAATGGGGTGCAGGTCAGCTATTGTCTGAGGCCACCCAGCAGGAGCTACAGCGAGAACTACAGTTTTCTCCTCTTTGCTTGGGGTTTGGAGGTTTTGGAGCTGTGTGAGCCGGGCTGCAAGTTTGCTAGGTTAAGCTGCGATAGGGCAGGCCATTCATATGCTAAAGCCCCTGCTTGGAGCTTGGGTGGGTTTGTAGGTTGTGTGGGGTGGGGATCTCAGGGCATCACTAGGCTAGGGCGTGGCAAACAGCGATGGCTGCCAGTAAGCCGGCTCTGCGTCTCCAACCACGTCCCCGCGTCCCGCACCCCAGCGCAGTAAACAATTATTCCTGCGCGCAGCCCTGCAAGCAAGCCACCCTCACTTTGCGACCCGATGGCAGACAGTCCAGTTTCTCCCCGTAGGAGTTTGGGTCCCCTGCATCTCCCCAGAAACTGGAGTTCAGAGTAATCCGGAGCTTGTCTCCCTTCGGGTTGAAAAGTACCCAGTTGCCTGCCGCTAGCCCGATTTGCGCGCCTCCATACCTCAGCTTTTCAATGCTTGTGCACGCCTGTCTCAATGCTCTTTTCTCTTTCCTTCTAGTTGTAGAACTTCCACTCAGCCAGCTTTCCCATGGTTCTGGGTGATAGACGTTTTGTTTTTTAGTTGTAGTTTTGAAATTGTTGTGCGAGGCAGCAGTTTAGGTGTTTACCTATGCCGCCATCAATACTTATTACTTTAAAACTATCAGATGAATGGAGACTGTTTCTCAACTAAAATCATACTGTTGACCTAAAACTCTAAACTATCTGTTTTGTGTCCAGGAAAAAGGCAGAGGGAATGGAACAGAACAGCTGGAAATGTTGCTCCTGGGGAGGTGAGAGCTGAGAAGAAGCGAATTTATGGGGTTTGATTGGTCTCTCCTGTCTGTGGATTGGAAGTTGAGAAACACCAGCTGAGAGCAGCCCTGGGTTCTGGGTGCCATAGGAGCAGACCCCTTCCTTTGAGTACAGGAGGGGGTGGAATTGACATGAGGTGCATGAGTGTGGAGCATGGGCGGGGTGGGGGGGGGCAGTGGAGGGGAAGGGCTGCTGCAACCTTGCAAGAGGATCCTGCAAATGGAGACAGAGGGTGGGCTGCTACTCCTGGAGCCTGAGTCGTGGAAGACTTTATAGACTGTCTACATCCAGAGTTCCATAGAGGTCAAAATGACAGCCAGGGCCCTGGCTCAGCCACTGGTGGAGGACACCCACCCTCATGTTAGGGGCCAGCAATGACTTAAAGAAGGGGACCACATCTGCCTGTGACGGGAAGGCATTTTGATTTTCTAATTTTGCTCAGGCTGTGCTGATTTGCATCTGAAGTAGGCTGACTCCAGGGTGTCCACCTCCAGAATCTGCGAGGCCCTGGGGTCGGCTACCAGGATAAGAAGGCTGGCTCTCCTTTCTCCTCACGGGGCCTGTGGTTAATGTGCTGCCAGGTCACTAGCAGTTTGTAATCATGTTTGTGTCCACTGTGGTGAGTTCCCGAGGGAGATACTGGGGATTGGAAGACAGTGTTGCTGCCGAGCTGTGTGTGTCCAAAGGTCACCCCGCTGCTCTGCTTGGGGTCAGAGAAATAGGGAGAAGAGTCAGGGGGACATGGAGTGCCGGCACAGGAGCATTTGCCAAGATCAGAATGTTCCCCATCGCTGTGATGAGATGAGATCTTGGAACCTGGAATTGCACAGTCCCAGCTCCAGCAGGGCCTCTGGCAGCAGCCCCAGTGTCTTCAGCTACAGACACCACCTCTGTGAGTGCCAAGAAAAGCAAACACAGGCCCCAGATCTCCTGTTGCACCAACTGGAAAGGAGCCCACAGTAGAGGAGCTGAGCTGTGAGGACAGTCTTCCCATAGCTCTTGATTTTCTGCCATCCTTCCCCGACCCGGATTGAACAAACAAACAACCTACTTGTAATAAAATTTGCAGGTGTGGCTGGTTTATATTCTGGGATTCTCTTTTGATCAAATTCCCTATAGGATACTGGGATAAAATGGTGAATAAAGCTGGATAATGCAATTCAGACGTTTGAGACTGAATAGGAGTGGGGGAATCCTGAAAAAGCAGAGATTCTATTCTGCCCCTGGGAGCTGGTTCTTTTTAGTGGCCTGGTATGGTGTCACTCAATACATTTCTCAGAATACGTTTCTTCAGCCAGCCCTTGAGAAACGTATTCTGAGGTTGTCTCCTTAGGGATAGGGGGCAGGGGGAGGGGTTGTTCTGTAAAGCTTAAAGAGCAAGGCATTTGATCCCACTTCTAGGAATATATCCTAAGAAACCAGAAACACCAATCAGAAAAAAATATATGCACCCATATGTTCATAACAGCACAATTTACAATAGCTAAGATCTGGAAACAGCCCAAGTGCCCATCAGTAGATGAATGGGTAAAAAAGCTGTGGTGCATTTACACCATGGAATACAATGCAGCAGTAAAAAAGAAACAGCATCGAGAGACCTGCAGAGTATTATGCTGAGCAAAATAAGCCAGTCAGAGAAAGACAAGTATCACATGACCTCACTCATATGTGGAATCTAATGAACAAATTAGATCCAGAGACATAGACGCATGGAACAGACTGTCGAATCTCAGAAGGAAGGTGGGGAGGGTGGGTGGGAAGAGATCAACCAAAGAACTTGTATGCATATATGCATAACCCATGGACACAGAATAGTGTGAAGGCCTGGGAGACTGGGACAGGCTAGAAGAGGTCAATGGTGGTAAAAAAGGGGACACATGTAATACTTTCAACAATAAAGTTTTTTTTAAAAAAGAAGGAAAAAAAAAAGAGCAAGGCAATAAAGTGGTATCTTAGAATCCTGGGCCATCCAAGATTGGTGATGGGATCAGAAGTCCATTGGGGGGAAAGAGCTTTAGGAGAAAAAAAGTAGAATGAATAACATCAAGTGTGACATTAGCTATCAAGGTGAGGAGAATATCCGCAGTTTACCAATGGAAATGGTGAACCCACTGGTGGCACACCGGTGAGTGAGGAATCTGAGATCTGAGGATTTGAATTTCTAGAAAACAAACTGGGGCTGTTGGTGACTCAAGTCTTCAGATATTCCTAAAGCTTTAGTTTTCTGATTAAACAAAGTTTACTCATTTTTCCAGTCAGTTGCCAGGTTTCTAGATTGAGAGTGATCCACAAAGGAGTGTTGGTCATATTTAATATGCAAGGCATTGGGCTTCCTTTGGCTTATCCCTACGAGTTGGTCCTCCTCTGTTAGTGTTTCCAGGAGCCCTGGATACCCTCCTGCATTGCCTCTCCCCTCTTCTAATTCATCCTTCATACCCCATCATACTTTCCAAAATACTTTTACTTTATAATTAGGGAGATTTTCAAACATACAAAAATATAAAGAAAAGGTCACCCATCACCTTTCAGCTTCAACAACTATCAACATTTTGTGAATCTTCTTCAATTTTATCCCGTATTTCAAAGCAAACCCCAGACATTACATCCTTCTCACCCTTGAACATAATTTCTACTTTACTTCACTTCGAAAACCATGTTTCTCTGTTTGTCATAAAACTTTTATTGTGAAATATATATACCGAAGATTGTTTAAAATGTATAGAAATGCTTAAAATAAAACAAAACGTAAAACAAACAAACATGAAGCTACTCAGCTTAAGAAAGAGAACACTGATCCTTTTTTCAAAAAACAAAGATGGCATTTGACTTGCAGTTTCTATCATGACGGTAAACTAGCATGGATTCTTGGTCCCTTCCCCTAATGTTGACCTGGCAGGAATTATAGAACTGAGGACCTCCCTGCTGCTGCCATCACCCCCAGAAACCCTGGACTCTCAATTATGCCACATCCACTCAGAATAATCAGATTGCCCTTGCCTCTGCATCATCCCCTCATGGGTCCGGGCATCTGATTGGTCAAGCATAAGTCACATGACTGTGTCCTGGCTGCTTAAGAGAGAGGCCAGGAAAGCTGCTCCCCTGCTGATTACTCTGGTTGAAGGAGGGTGTCCTGCCTCCATTCTTTTTATGTTGTTCCCCTGTAGGAAGGTGATTCAGACACTGAGCACAAAAATGACAAAAGTCTACAGTACCAAGTGTATATCCCCTCTTTAGGCCAGTCTTCTGAGCTCCAGCTGGTACATCAGCATCCTTCTTCTTCCCTTCACTTGGCTATTCCTCAGGTGTCTCAGACTGAGCATATTCAACTCTGAGTTTATCGTCTTTCCCCCAAATCATCCTTCTCCTCTATTCCTGTATTTGGTGAATGGCATTGCCATCCCCAACTGCTCACATCAGAAACTTGGAGACCATCCTGGAATTCTTTAATATTTTCCATATGTAATGTTAACATCTTTTGAATGTATAGCCAACCCATTTCCTTTGTCTCTAACTCTTTGTCCCCTGCTTGAATCAGCCCCAGAGTGAGGTGTGCCAGCCCGCAGTCCCTGTTTGAGGGTATGCCTGGAGCAAGCCTGCCATAGGCATCAAAGTGGGCTCCAGCAGCAAAAGAAAATGGTCAGGTGCTGAAATGCAGGTGCTGGCAGTTGGAGGACTGGTGGTGTGCAGCAAAGGCCCAACGGGGAGACACTGGCCGCCTATCTTCCTTGTGTATATTGTACCCTTCTGCTAAACCAATTGTCTACTTTTTGGCCCAAGTAGTGTTCTAAAATTGCAATTTGATCATCATGTCATGGCCCTGCTGATATTCCTTTTAAAGTTTTCCATAGCTTTCTATGTGAGATCAAAATCATGTAGCCAGGTGTACAAGGCCTTTCCTCTTTCCTCCATTATTTGCCTCTTTCTTACTTCTTCAGTCTGATTTCTTACTACCTCCTTTCTCTATCCCCTCACAAATACTATGTTTCATTCTTGTCAAACCACTTGTAGTTCCCAGAATGTGCAGTTCCCATTCTTTCATGCTTCTGTATTTCTGCTGACACTGGCTCCCTCCTTGGAATGCTTTCCCGGGGTCCTCCACCTGATTCCTTCCAGACGGTGGAGTAGCCGAGCAGGTAGGGCTCTGGGTAGACTACCAGAGTTTCAATCAGAGTGGAGAGAGGGGGTGGGGGGAGCAGAGGTATCTATATACCTACATATCCATGTGGGTGTTTCTTGTAAAATTTTATCCTGAAAATGTGTTCTGCTGCTATTAAAATAGAAATTGAAAAATGACTGAATTAAACAATCAAAATCCAGTGACCTCAAACATTTGAATCACACAGATAATTTCCTTAGTTCAAATTCCTCACTGCTCGCCAAACAACCTTCTGGGTATAATATGATTTAAATGTTAACTGTCTAGAGGGGAAGTACAGGCCATACCATTTTGAACATTGTATGTTGTCATATTTCTTACTTAAATGAATACGTTCATTATGATTGACGTAATAGTCCCCTGTGTGTTTGGTTGTCAGGTAGCAGTCTCCTTGAGTACTCAGGTGCACTATGGAAATCAAATTTTTGAATCTGTAAATCCAAGGACCTTGCATACCTTTGATTGTTGTGATATCATTCAGGTAACACCTACCTGTCAGGTAACCAGCCAGCTGATTTTCTTTTTTTATTTTTTATTAAGGTATTATATGTGTACATATCTTACCATTGCCCCTCCCACCCCACTCCCATACATGCCCTCACCCCCCAATGTTTTGCATCTGTTGGTTACTCTTATATGCATGAATACAAGTCCTTCAGTTGATCTCTTATTTCCCCCACCTCTCCCTAACCTTACCGCTGTAATTTGATAGTCTATTTGATGCTTTACTGCCTCTGTATCTATCTTTTTGTTCATCAGTTTATAATGTTTTTCATTATCCCCAAATAAGTGAGATCATGTAGTATTTTTCTTTCATTGACTGGCTTATTTCACTTAGCATAATGTTCTCTAATTCCATCCAGGTGCCTACAAATGGTAATAATTCCTTCTTTTTTATGGCAGCATAGTATTCCATTGTGTAGATGTACCATAGTTTTCTGATCCAGTCATCTGCTGACGGGCACTTAGGCTGTTTCCAAATCTTAGCTATTGTAAATTGTGCTGCTATGAACATAGGGGTGCATATATCCTTTCTGATTGGTGTTTCTAGTTTCTTAGGATATATTCCTAAGAGTGGGATTACTGGGTCAAATGGGAGTTCCATTTTCAGTTTTTTGAGGAAACTCCATACTGTTCTCCACAGAGGCTGCACCAGTCTGCATTCCCACCAGCAGTGCACGAGGGTTCCTTTTTCTCCACATCCTCGCCAACACTTGTCGTTTGTTGATTTGTTGATGATAGCCATTCTGACAGGTGTGAGATGGTACTGCATTGTCGTTTTGATTTGCATCTCTCGGATAATTAGTGACTTTGAGCATGTTTTCATGTGTCTCTTGGCCTTCCTTCTGTCTTCTTTCGAAAAGATTCTATTTAGGTCCGTTGCCCATTTTTTTGTTGGATCATTTATCTTCCTTTTATTAAGTTGTATAAGCTGCCTGTAGATGTTGGAGATTAAACCTTTATCAGTGATAACATTAGCAAATATGTTCTCCCATACAGTGGGGTTTCTTGTTGTTTTGTTGATGATTTCTTTTGCTGTGCAAAAGCTTTTTATTTTGATGTAGTCCAATTTGTTTATTTTCTCTTTCAGCCAGCTGATTTTCTTATGGCAACACCCCCTTTTCTCCTTCTTTTTAAGGTGCAACGATTCAGGCCCAACTAATTGTTGTTGCTTTATTGATTTCTGAAGCCATGTTTTTAACATACCACCATCTGTATCCGAAGATGTTGCCAGTAACTGTCAGGACATTTTTTTTTTTTTTTGGTGTGTTACTTATTTTTCTGTGAGTGGTTACATGTGGAACTAAGCCATGAACATCCTCTCATTCAGTTCCCCCTTTGACCTACATAATTTTGAGACTGTTGACTGGACAGGTTGCACCTTTAAAAAAATTTATCTTTGGGCAATATGCAAACTGGGTGACTCACATACACTGACTCTGGCCTTACCTAATAAGTCAGCCTAGATGAGATGATTGAATCCTCAATTTAAGGATGAAAAGGCTCAATTTATTTTTCCCCAGAAAAATCTCGTGTAGGAGAGAATGTTGTAGGGGAAGATTAACCTTCTATGATTAAATGGTTCCATAAGGATGTTAAACTAATAAATATCAAAACTGAGGAACACTTTTTAATCCCCCCCCCAAAAAAAATTAGTTGAATAATTGTTTTCAGGTAGTAATATGTCATTCTAGTCACTCATTTTGTGCAAGTTGGAGAATGTCTAAATAAAATGTCATCCATAAACAGTTTAATTTTAGTTCCTCGTTATGTTATTAGCTCTAAATATAAGCTCTGAGAAGTTTTGTGCTCTTAAACATATTAATACCCACTAAACTCAATTTAGGAGGCAATTCTAGACAGATCATCACTTCTCCTGATTATATGTGGAACAGAAAACATGTTGATGCAAACATTTGATGTGCAACAACCAATTTGCTCTTCTTTATATTGGTTTACCAAACAAAAGGGTGATTCAGAATTTGATCTGTGGAGCATTGCCACCTTTCAGGAGAGAAAACATTGAGCAAATAAAACCTTCCCATTCATGCTCCTCTTTGCTTTTTCCTTTTCTTCGAGCTGAATGCAGATAATGACAATCTATACTAATAAAAGGGTAATATGCTAATTAGACTGGGAGACCTTCCAGGAGACCTTCTGGACGTTCTTCTGGACAAAGCCATGGTGGCGGGGCCGAGGTAGAGGTGGTTAGAGGCCAAGAGGGGAGGGCAGTTGTGGGTGATGAGGCCAGGATGGTACTGCAGTTGTGGGTGATCAGACCACCAGGGGCGGGGCAGTTGGAGATGAGCAGACCAGCAGGGGGGCCAGTTGGGGGTGAGCAGGACAGTGGGGGGGGCAGTTTGGAGTGAGCAGGCCAGCAGGGGAGCAGTTGGGGGCGAGCACACTGGCACGGAGGGGCAGTTGGTGGTGAGCAGGCTGGCAGGCAGAGTGGTTAGGGGCAATCAGGCAGGCAGGCAGGTGAGCGGTTAGGAGCCAGCAGTCTTGGATTGCGAGAGGGATGTCCGACTACCGGTTTAGGCCTGATCCCTGTAAACTGGCAGTTGGACATCCTGGAGGGGTCCCAGATTGGAGAGGGTGCAGGCTGGGCTGAGGGATACCCCGCCCCCCTGTGCACGAATTTTGTGCACTGGGCCACTAGTGTCTTAAATAATGACAGATTCACAATATAGAAGAAACTTGGGTCCCTGAATTACCACGTGGAGGAGAGCCAATGCAACCGTCTACCAGGACTGTTTCAAGAGCAAGAACAAATATTCTGTTTTTGGAGCCATTACATGCATTGGTCTATTTGTCATGTCAATTAGTTCACCTTAACTGATATATTATGAGAAATACAACAGGTGAAACTGGGGACACGTAAAGTCACCTGAACACTGTGATGAACTTCAGAATGTTCCAATGTTACAAAAGTGAGTTTGGCCAAAGAGAATTAAGGTTTTGGTAAACGTAAACTATACATACACCATTCCTGGTTAAGCTGGTAATTGATGCCCATCTCATGTTATTATGAGAACAAAAACATAAAAATGAAGTAAACAGACATTACAGGTCTAGCATGCATTTGTTCTAGCTAGATTTACCAGGAGAAAAAGTCGAGGGTAGAGTCTAGGGGGAGAAGGTGCTGAGACAAAAAATGGGGTAAAATGAGAGAAGTTGAGGGATATGAAAGGGGTTAAACTGAGCCTGCATGTGTGAAATCTTAGGAGTACCAAGGATTTGTTTTGCAATAGACTTCGGTCAAAGTCAGTGACGATAATCAACCATACAGTGCCATGTCCACCTGGTCATCATGATTTACACTGCTGCTAGGAAGGAACCGTGGGCTAAAGTGGTGGCTCTCCTGGTGATTAGTGTAAGTTGGCTGGAGATTGTGGCATTTGTGGCAGCTACTGCTTAGATGGCAATCTGTGCTAATTGGAGAATCAGGCCCATCGAGAGGTAGTGGAAGTAGAGCAGGGAGTCAACAGTATGTTTTACTAGAAATAATTTATCCACTCTCCTATTCAGGGACATTTACATGAACAACCCCTAGACATTACTATATCTCTCTGCATGGGACATGAGTGTCTCTGAAGAATGTAAATTCCTAGAAATAAAATGTATTTTGTTCTTTTTTATCATGTCACTTTTTGTTATTATTTTCCTTAACCTCTCAATATTATAATAGTTTAAAAAAACAATGAAGTTGTGTATCAGGATCCTTTGGCCACAGTTACAAAAAATTCACCTACAACTGTTAAAAGAAAAAAAAGGAAATGTTATGCCTGGCAGGCATGGCTCAGTGTTTGAGCATTGACCTATAAACCAGAAGGTCATGGTTAGATTCTTGATTAGGGCACATGTCTGGGTTGTGGGCTGGGAGGCAGCCAATCAATGATTCTCATCATTAATGTTTCTATCTCTCTCTCTCCCTCCCTTCCTCCCTGAAATCAATAAAAAAAAAATATATATATTTAAAAAGGTAATATTATCCTATATAATAAAGAGGTAATATGCAAATTGACCCTCACGCTGTCACAAGATGGCTGCGCCCACAGCGGAGGCGGGCTTCCCGTAATGAGCCATAATGAGCCGTAATGAGCAATCAGTGGGGACCTGAGGCTGTGTGGCACCGGGCCAGGGCAGGGGACCTGAGGCTGTGCCCCCCACCCAGGGGGGCTTGACTGGGGACCTCAGGCTGTGCCCCCCCCCACCCCGGTGCTGGGCTGGGGGGCCTCAGGCCATGCCCTTTGCCCTGAGCCAGGGGACCTGAGGCTGTGCCCCTTGCCCCGGCGCCCGGCCAGGGAACCTCAGGCCATGTCCCCCACCTGGCGGGGCTTGACAGGGAACCCTAGGATGTGCACCCTGCCTGGCGGGGCTTGACAGGGGACCTCAAGGAGTGCCCCCCCTGTCCCGGTGCCGGGGGACCCGAGGGTGCCTCCCCCTGCCCCGGCACTGGGCCAGGGGACCTGAGGGTGCTCTGGGGGACCTGAGGCTGTGCCCCCACTTGGTGTGTGCCGGGGGACCTGAGGCTGCACCCTTCGCCTGGCAGGGCTTGAAGTGGGACCTGAGGCTGTGCCCCCAGCCTAACACTGGGCTGGGGGATCTGAGGTTGCACCCCTGCCCGGTGGGGCTTGACAGGGGGACCTGAGGCTGTGCCCCCAGCCTGACGCTGGGCTGGGGGATCTGAGGTTGCACCCCCTGCCAGGTGGGGCTTGACAGGGGTGGGGCCGGCTGGGTCTGGATCTCACCCAATGGGGGTGGGGCCAGCCTGGTCTGGGTCTCGTGTGATTTTGAGGTGCAAGTGGGTGGGCGGGGACTTGACTCTGGGTCCTGTGGCATGCCCCAGGCTCTGACAGGAGGAAGATTTTCATATAAATTTTACTAATTTTCTTTCATCTCTAACACTTCTATTATAGAGAAAGGGCAAATAGCAATATTAAAATATTTCCTCTAATTAATTCCCTTTTTTTATTGTTTAAAGTATTACATATATTAGTACATATATCTCCCTTTTTTTTCCCCATTGACCTTCCCCCAGCCTCCCCTACCCCCTGTCACATGCCCTCATCCCACCCCCCAGTGTCTTGTGTCCATTGGTTGTGCTTATATGCATGCATACAAGTCCTTTGGTTGATCTATTTCCCTCCTTCCCCAACACTCCCCAGGCTTCCCGCTGTAATTTGAGTCTGTTGGGTGCTTTACTGCCTCTGTATCTATCTTTTTATTCATCAGGTTATAATGTTCTTTATTTTCCATAAATGAGTGAGATCATGTGGTATTTTTCTTTCATTGCCTGGCTTATTTTACTTAACATAATGCTCTACAGGTCCATCCATGCTGCTGCAAATGGTAAGAATTCCTTCTTTTTATAGCAGTGTAGTATTCCATTGTGTAGATGTACCATAGTTTTCTAATCCACTCATCTGCTGATGGGCATTTAGGCTGTTTCCAAATCTTAGCCATGGTGAATTGTGCTGCTATGAACATAGGGGTGCATATATCCTTTCTGATTGGTGTTTCTAGTTTCTTGGGATATATTCCTAGAAGTGTGATTACTGGGTCAAATGGGAGCTCAATTATTGGTTTTTTGAGAAAACTCCATACTCTTCTCCACAGTGGCTGCACCAGTCTGCATTCCCACCAGCAGTGCACGAGGGTTCCTTTTTCTCCGCATCCTCGCCAACATTTGTTCTTTGTTGATTTGTTGATGATTGCCATTCTGACAGGTGTGAGATGGTACCGCATTGTCGTTTTGATTTGCATCTCTCGGATAATTAGTGACTTTGAGCATGTTTTCATATGTCTCTTGGCCTTCCTTCTGTCTTCTTTTGAAAAGATTCTATTTAGGTCCGTTGCCCATTGTTTTTATTGGATCATTTATCTTCCTTTTATTAAGTTTTATAAGTTCCCGGTAGATGTTGGAGATTAAACCTTTATCAGTGATAACATTAGCAAATATGTTCTCCCATACAGTGGGGTTTCTTGTTGTTTTGTTGATGGTTTCTTTTGCTGTGCAAAAGCTTTTTATTTTGATGTAGTCCAATTTGTTTATTTTCTCTTTAGTTTCCATTGCCCTAGGAGCAGTATCAGTGAAGAAATTGCTTCGGCATATGTTTGAGATTTCTCTGCCTGTGGATTCCTCTAGTATTTTTATGGTTTCCCATCTTATGTTTAAGTCCTGTATCCATTTTGAGTTTATTTTTGTGTATGGTGTAAGTTGGTGGTCTAGTTTCATTTTTTTGTATGTATCTATCCAATTTTCCCAACACCATTTATTGAAGAGACTGTCTTGACTATATTGTATGTTCATGCCTCCTTTGTCAAATATTAATTTTTTTAAATATATTTTATTGATTTTTTACAAAGAGGAAGGGAGAGGGATAGAGAGTTAGAAACATCGATGAGAGAGAAACATCAATCAGCTGCCTCCTGCACGCCCCCTACTGGGGATGTGCCTGCAACCAAGGTACATGCCCTTGACCAGAATCGAACCTGGGACCCTTGAGTCTGCAGGCCGACGCTCTATCCACTGAGCCACACCAGTTAGAGCATCAAATATTAATTGAGCATAGTGGTTTGGGTCGATATCTGGATTCTCTATTCTATTTCATTGGTCTATATGTCTGTTCTTGTGTCATTACCAGGCTGTTTTGAAGACAGTGGCTTTGTAATACAGCTTGAAATCTGGTATTGAGATCCCACCTACTTTGTTCTTCTTTCTCAGAAGTGCTGTGGCTATTCGGGGTCTTTTTTTATTCCAGATGAATTTTTGGAGAGTTCTTTCTAGGTCTTTGAAATATGCCATTGGTATTTTAATGGGGAGTGCATTGAATCTATAGATTGCTTTGGGTAGTATGGACATTTTAATGATGTTGATTCTACCAATCCATGAACATGGTATGTTCTTCCATCTGTTTACGTCTTCCCCTATCTTTTTTTTTTTAGTGTCCTGTAGTTTTCCACGTATAGGACTTTTACCTCCTTAGTTAAGTTTATTCCTAGGTATCTTAATTTTTTTGGTGCGATGAAAAATGGGATTGCTTTTTTAGTCTCTCTTTCTGTAAGTTCACTATTGGTGTATAGAAATGTCATAGATTTCTTGGCATTAATTTTGTATCCTGTTACCTTGCCGAATTCATTTATTAAGTCTAATAGTTTTTTGATGGAGTCTTTCGGTTTTTTTTTATGTACAATATCATGTCATCTGCAAATAAGGACAGCTTTACTTCTTCTTTTCCAATTTGGATGCCTTTTATTTCTTCTTCTTGTCTAATTGCAATGGCTAATACTTCCAGTACTATGTTGAACAGGAGTGGTGAGAGTGGGCATCCCTGTCTTGTTCTTGTTCTTAGGGGAAATGGTTTTAGTTTTTGCCCATTGAGTATGATGTTGGCTGTGGGTTTTTCATATGTGGTTTTTATTATGTTGAGGTATGATCCTTCTATTTCGCACCTTGTTGAGAGTTTTTATCAAGAAAGGGTATTGGATTTTGTCAAATGCTTTTTCTGCATCAATTGATATGACTATGTGATTTTTCTCCCTCAATTTGCTTATGTGATGTATCACGTTTATTGATTTGCGGATATTGTACCATCCTTGCATTCCTGAGATAAATCCTACTTGGTCATGGTATATGATCTTTCTGATGTACTGCTGGATCCGATTTGCTAGAATTTTGTTGAGGATTTTGGCATCTATGTTCATGAGGGATATTGGTCTGTAATTCTCTTTCATTGTGTTGTCTTTATCTGGTTTTGGTATTAGGGTGATGCTGGCTTCATAGAAGGAGCTTGGAAGTATTCCTTCCTCTTGAATTTTTTGGAATAGTCTGAGGAGGATGGGTTTTAGTTCTTCCTTGAATGTTTGGTAAAACTCCCCTGTGAAGCCATCTGGCCCCAGGCTTTTGTTTGCTGGAAACTTTTCAATTTCTTCCATAGTTATTGGCCTATTGAGATGTTTAGATTCTTCCTGATTGAGTTTTGGAAGGTTATATTTTTCTAGGAATATGTCCATTTCCTCCAGGTTGTCCAGTTTGTTGGACTAGAGTTGTTCATAGTATTTTTTAACAATCCTTTGTATTTTGGTGGGGTCTGTTGTTATTTTTCCTCTTTCATTTCTGATTTTGTTTATTTGGGTCCTCTCTCTTTGCTTCTTGGTGAGCCTGGCTAGAGGTTCATCAATCTTGTTTATCCTTTCAAAGAACCAGCTCTTGATTTTGTTGATCTTTTGTATTGTTTTTTGGTCTCTATGTCATTTATCTCCACTCTGATCTTTATTATTTCCTTCCTTCTGCTTACACTGGGCTTTTCTTGTTGCTCTCTTTCTAACTCTTTGAGTTGTAGGGTTAGGTAATTTATTACCATTGTTTCTTGTTTTTTTTTTTTTTTTTTTTTTTTTTTTTTTTTTTTTTTTTTTGCAGTAGACTTGTAGAGCTATGAACTTTCCTCTCAAGTCTGCTTTCGCTGTGTCCCAAAGATTTTGTGTTTTCATTGTTGTTTGTTGCCATGATGTTTTTTATTTCTTCTTTGATCTCTCTGATAACCCAGTCATTGTTTAATAGCATGCTGTTTATTCTCCATGTGTTTGATTTTTTTGGATTGTTTTTATTGTAGTTGATTTCCAGTTTTGTGCCACTGTGATCTGAGAAGATGCTTGATATGATCTTCTTGAATTTGAAGAGACTTTGCCTATGTCCCAATATATGGTCTATCTTTGAAAATGACCCATGAGCACTTGAGAAGAATGTATATTCTGTGGCTTATGGGTGAAATGTTCTGAAGATGTCAATTAATTCCATATGGTCTAGTGAGTCATTTAGGATTGATGTTTCTTTGCTGATTTTTTGTTTAAGAGGATTTGTCCAATGGTGATAGTGGGGTATTAAAGTCTCCTACTATGATTGTATTGCTGTCAATCTCTCCCTTGATATCCTCCAGGAGTTTTTTTTTTATGTGTTTGGGTGCTCCTGTATTGAGTGTGTATATGTTTACCAGAATTATTTCTTCTTGTTGGATTGCTCCCTTTAGTATTATGAAGTGGCCTTCCTTATCTCTTGTTATGTCCTTCACTTTGAGATCTAATTTGTCAGATATAAGTATTTCTACCCCAGCTTTTTTTTTTCATTTACATTTGCCTGAAAAACCTTTTTCCATCCCTTCACCCTCAGTCTTTGTGCGTCTTTTTTTCTGAGCTGGGTTTCTTGTAGGCAGCAGATATATGGGTCGTGTTTTCTTTTTTTTTTAAATATATTTTATTGATTTTTTACAGAGAGGAAGAGAGAGGGATAGAGAGTCAGAAACATCGATGAGAGAGAAACATCGATCAGCTGCCTCCTGCACACCCCCCACTGGGGATGTGCCCGCAACCAAGGTACATGCCCTTGACCGGAATCGAACCTGGGACCTTTCAGTCTGCAGGCCGACGTTCTATCCACTGAGCCAAACCGGTTTCGGCTGGGTCGCTTTTTCTTATCCAGTTCGTTACCCTATGTCTTTTGATTGGGGCATTTAATCCATTTACATTTAAAGTTATTATTGATAGGTACTTATTTGTCACTATTTTTATTCTTTACCCCTGTGTTTCTTCTTCGCTTCCTATTTCTTATTTTTACAGCAGACCCTTTAGCATTTCTTGCATTGCTGGTTTGATGGTAATAAATTCCCTTAGTCCTTTTTTGTCTGTGAAGCTCCTGATTTCACCTTCAGTTTTGATTGATAGCCTTGCTGGGTACAGTATTCTTGGATTCAGACCCTTCCTTTGCATGACTCTGTATATTTCATTCCATTCCCTTCTGGCCTGATGAGTTTTTGTTGAGAAATCAGTCACTAATCTGATGGGGGTTCCTTTGTATGTAACTTTCTATCTCTCTCTGGCCGCTTTTAAGATTCTTACTTTGTTGTTGGTGTTTGCCAATTTAATTATAATGTGCCTTGGTGTCAGTGTTTTAGGGTTCATTTTGCTTGGGACTCTGTGAGCTTCTTGGATTTGTGAGCTTGTTGGATTTGTGTGGGTTTTTTCTTCCCTATATCAGGGAAGTTTTCTGTCATTATTTCTTCAAACCGATTTTCAATTCCTTGCTCAGTTTCCTCTCCTTCTGGAAGCTCTATTATGCGATGTTGTTTAGTTTCATGTTGTCCCAAAGTTCCCTTAGGCTCTCCTCCTGCTTTTTAATTTTTTTTTTTCTAGAAGCTGCTCTACTTGGATATTTTTTCCTACCTTGTCTTCTAGCTCACTGATCCCCAGGTTCCAGAAAAACAACTTTCCCCTGCAGTCTCTTAGGGTGTCCCCATTTGGGTGATCCTATGTATTGGGCTTAGTAATCAGAAGCAAGGATTTAAAGAGGAAAAAGAAAAAAGAAAAACAAAAGAGCCAGTGTAAGTGTGCGAACTCCGGGGCTGCGCGTAAGTCTGTGCAGTCTTTTTTCACCCCCCTTGGGTCTAAGCAGCCGGCACACTTCAAAAATGTTTAGGCTGTCCTTTTGCGTCACATCAAAATGGGTTGCTTTTTAGAGTTCCCTTCTGTTAGCAGCTCTGAGGACCTTCTTCCACATTCACTGATCATGCCAGCCCCAATAGCCACGGATTTTTCTAGGTGCAGACTTCCCCCAGTCCTCCAGCTCCCACAGTGTGCGCGTTTCTCTCTCCCGCCAGGACCAGAGACCTCACCTTATCCCAGGCGAAATCTGACCTTTCCGTGGTGGAGTGTAGAGCTCCTGTGAATCTGCGTGTTTGCACGAATTGGGCACCGGTGTTCTGGGGTTCGCAGCTGTTCAGTGGGTGCCATAGTTGTTGATTTTCAGGCTTCCGATAACATCCACTTTCCCCTTCAAGATTGTGCGGTCTCCATGTCCTAGCCGGTCGCTCCGGGAGGAAACCCAACAGCAGTGGGGGCTGCCCGGTCAGGGGAGCCCCGTCCAGCAGTCCCCAACCTTTTCCTGGAGTATAGCTGTCCCTTAACTCACCAACAAACACTCCCCGTGCGACCCTCAGCTGTTCTTTCTATCTGCTCCAGGACAAGGCTCGGGACATGTCTGTCTATTCTGCTGCCATTTTTTCGATCCTAATTAATTCCCTTTTAATGTGCACCAATTTTGTGCACTGGGCTACTAGTTTTACATAAAAGTTACATAAAAGTCTCCCACTCTAATGACTTCAGGACTGATTTATTCAGTGGCTCAGCATCAACCAGGACTGAGGTTCTCTCCTTCTTTCCATTGTGCCCTTCTCAGTATGTGGGCTGCCTTCAGGCTAGCTCACCTCTAGGCAGCAAGGTGGTTATGGGAGATAAGAGCTGGTCTTTCCCTTGTGGCTCTCTTTAAGAGTGAAGAAATTCATTCCAGTTCCTTTCCAGCAAACTTCCCCTAAAAATCACACAAACAAATGTCTGGATCAATAATTGTGAGGGGAATGAGAACATCATGATGGTCTTAGACCAATTGGGATTCACCCTCTGAGATGGAAGCAGGACCAACCTTCCCTGATGCTAAGGCCAGGGAGGGAAAGCACAAACCTATAAGCAACCAAGGTTCTATAAGAAAAGAGAAGAGGGAGGAGAATGGTTGTTGGCTAGACATCTAACAATGTCTATTACAGAGCATGTATGTTCTGTCTTCTTTCAGAGTAATCTGAAATTAACATGCAGTAAATTGAATTTCTTATCTATTTTTAGAAATATTTTTATCAATATGTAACAGTGGCAGTATTGACTTGCTGACAACCATGTATACCCTCAGAGATATATTCAAAATAAAGTTATTTCCAGTTTAAGGGATTAATACACCTAATGTAGATTTAAGAGATATTTTAAAAAATTGTTCTTGTTCTTTTGAAACCAGGCCACTAAATCTCTGTTATAATGATCACAGCTAAAAGAAAGACCAAATTTATGTACGAGAAATGTTGTTTAAAGTTTGTAAATCTTTAACTATGTTGTTTCAAAATAGAAATAGCATTTTAATTTGCTTGTGTGCTAACTCATATTGCATTGGCCAACTCATATTTTAAAATAGTAATTTGGCTTTGAAGATTTATTCATACACTTTTGGAGTAGACAAATGTGGTACTTTAATTAAACCTGACTTAGGGACAACATATTGGCTTCATGTAGGTTCAAAAATTTAGATGCTATTTTTTATTATGGCTGCAGGTTCCAATCACTATTCATCTCAAACTTGCAATTTAATCCCTTGTTTTGGTGTTTTAAAGATATTGCTTATCTAAGAGAAAGAGGAAAGGAGACATTAGAGAATTGAAAGTATAATCAAGATAACTGAGGTAGGGTGTGTTTAGAAAAATTTCAAAATCATAGTGCTTTGCATATTAAAGTAAATACTTCTTTAAATGCCTATATAAACAAAGGTGGGACTAAAGAATTTTTAAAAATCTGTATCTCCAGTCCAGTAGTCTGTTCTAAATGTTAGAACTATATTTTCTGTTACTTGCTGCTGTTTCTTTTCTCTTGGCTTGCCAGGGAGTGTAGTTGTATTATATTATTATTATTAATTATTATTATTATTACTATTATTATTATTATTATTATCTCCAACCTGCTCAGCCCCCCTCTCATTCCCTACTTGGTTCTCCATGTACACAGTCAACAGCTTGGTTATTGCCAACATCATACCCAGATACTCAAGCCTGAATTCCAGTGTTATGCCAGAGTCCTCCTTGCCCCTCCCCCAAATTAGCCAATTGTTTCCCTATGTCTCATGATTACACTTAAATATCACTAAAATAATTTTATTCTCATGTGCTACTTTGGTCTGCTTTATTTACTCATAGTTTTCCTTTGGAGAAGCTTCTTTCACACTCTTAGTTCAAGTGGTCTGGTGAGGGCTGCAGAGGTGGAAATGGAATTCAGCCTTGCACAACCAGCATATCCCATTCCTGTACACAGTGATGGGGGAGAGTGATGGACACATGTCCCAAGTTCTTCCAATAAGATGCATAGTCAGAATTTTTTAAAATAAATCTTTATTGTTCAGATTATTATAATTGTTCCTCTTTCCCCCCCCCCCCATAGCTCCCCTCCACCCGGTTCCCACCCCACCCTCTGCCCTTACCTCCCTCCCACTGTCCTCATCCATAGGTGTACGATTTTTGTCCAGTCTCTTTCCGCACCCCCACACCCCTTTCTCCCTGAGAATTGTCAGTCCACTCCCTTTCTATGCCCATGATTCTATTATATTCACCAGTTTATTCTGTTCATCAGATTTTTTATTCACTTGATTTTTAGATTCACTTGTTGGTAGGTATGTATTTGTAGTTCATAATTTTTATCTTTACCTTTTCCTTCTTCTTCCTCTTCTTAAAGAGTACCTTTCAGCATTTCATATAATACTGGTTTGGTGTTGATGAACTCCTTTAGCTTTTTCTTATCTGTGAAGCTCTTTATCTGACCTTCAATTCTGAATGATAGCTTTGCTGGGTAGAGTAATCTTGGTTGTAGGTTCTCGCTATTCATCACTTTGAATATTTCTTACCACTCCCTCTGGCCTGCATAGTTTCTGTTGAGAAATCAGCTGACAATCATATGGGTGCTCCCTTGTAGGTAATTAACTGTTTTTCTCTTGCTGCTTTTAATATTCTCTCTTTGTCTTTTGCCCTTGGCATTTTAATTATGATGTGTCTTGGTGTGGTCCTCTTTGGATTCCTTTTGTTTGGGGTTCTCTGAGCTTCCTGGACTTGTAAGTCTATTTCTTTCACCAGGTGGGGGAAGTTTTCGGTCACTATTTTTTCAAATAGGTTTTCAGTATCTTTCTCTCTCTCTTCTTCTGGCACCCCCATAATTCTGATGTTGGTACGCTTAAAGTTGTCCCAGAGGCTCCTTACACTATCTTCAAATTTTTTGGATTCTTTTTTCTTTTTGCTTTTCTGGTTGAGTGTTTTTTGCTTCTTTGTATTTCAAATCTTTGACTTGATTCTTGCGTTCCTCTAGTCTGCTGTTAGGTCTCTTGATTGTTGATTATAATATTTTTTATTTCAGTCAGTGTATGTTTAATTTCTAGTTGGTCCTTTTTCATATCCTTGAAGGTCTCACTAATTTTTTTTTAATATATTTTATTGACTTTTTACAGAGAGTTAGAAACATCGATGAGAGAGAAACATTGATCAGCTGCCTCCGGCACACTCCCTACTGGGGATGTGCCCGCAACCAAGGTATATGCCCTTGACCGGAATCGAACCTGGGACCCTGGAGTCCGCAGGCTGACGCTCTATCCACTGAGCCAAACCGGTTAGGGCGGGTCTCACTAATTTTATCGACCTTTTCTAGGAAATTCTTGAAAAACCTTATACTGTGGTTTTGAACTCTATCCAGTCGTTTGCTTTCCTCCATTTCTTTCGTTTGTGATCTGTTTCTTTGTCTCCTCATTTTCGCTGCTTCCCTGAGTTGGTAGAGTAGCTTTGTGTGTTAGGTGTCCTATATGGCGCAGTGGCTCAGCCTCCCCAGTTACCTGAAGTGGACACTCTTGGTGCACCCCTTTGTGGACTGTGTGTACAGCCTTATTGTAGTTAAGTCTTGATTGTTGTTGGTATCACTGGGAGGAATTGACCTCCGGGCCATTTGGCTGTGAGGATCAGCTCTGTCTATGCCGGGAGAACTTCTGTGCTGGAGACAGCCTTATGAGACAAGTCTTGCAAAATTGCAAAAGCCTTTGTGCTCATTTTGGATGGGGCGGAGTCTCAGGGCTGAGCAGACAGCCTTGGCTTTCAGTCAGCCCTGCCCTATGAGGCCCCTGGGTCTCAGTGTCCCTCGGTAATCACTGTAAGCACCTCTGAGAGAAAGTTGCCCTCGAGTTTCGCCTGCTGCCAGATAGTCCAGTTTCTCCCCCAATGAATCTGGATTCCCAGATTCTCATCCAGAACTGGAGTTCAGCGCAGTGAGGAGCTTCCGTCTTCCTCCCGCTAGAGAAAGCCAGCAGCACACTCAGCAGTCAGTCCTCTCTGCGCGCACTTGCATGTGTGCCTCCAGACCTCTGCTTTTCACGGCTCCCCTGAGTTTCCGTGCACTCCTCTCTTTTCCTGACAGTCCAGACTCCCCCCGTATGAGGCTGGGACCCCAGGGTCTTGCCTGGAACTGGGGTTCAGTGCAGTCGGAACTGGGGTTCAGTGCAGTCAGGAGCTTCCAATCTCCCTCCTGCTAGAGAGAGCTAGCCAGACACTCACCACCCGTCCTCTCTGTGCACATGTCTCCATACCTCAGCCTTTTGCAGCTCCTCTGAGTCTCCGTGTGCCCCTCTCTTTCTTTCTAGTTGTAGAATTTCCACTCAGCCAGCTTTCCTGTGGTTCTGGATGATGTTCGTTCTGTCTTTTAGCTATAGTTTTGAAATTGTTGTGCAAGGCAGCAGTTTAGGTGTTCATCTATGTCGCCATTTTGCTTTCTCCCAGAATTTTTTTAAAAAATATTTTTTAAATTAAATCATTGGTCAACTGTCTCCTGCACTTCCCACACTGGAGATAGAGCCCACAACCAAGACATGTGCCCTTACCGGGAATGGAACTGTGACCTCCTGATTCATAGGTCGATGCTCAACCTCTGAGCCATGCAGGCTGGACCATACTCAAAACTTTATTGGAACTTCTGAAGCTGCTGATAGCCTGGAGCTGCTTACGGGCTGCTGAATCAAAGAGAAGAAAGAGAGATATATCAGGATGACACCCTAACTAACTGAGCTACCTGAACAGGACCAGGATTGTTTTGTTTGAATTGCATCTTAACTGATAGTCTTATTCAAGACTATTATATCTTTAAAGATAGATCCCAAGCCCTTATTTCTGAACCCTGAATACACCTCATGCTTGATACATAGTAAAGGTTCACCTTAATGTTAAAAATGGGATTCAAGCCTCAGATTCATTTCAATTCTGAGATTTTATGGTTTTACTAGTGGCCAGGTACACAAAATTTGTGAAGGGGGTGTGTCCCTCAGCCCGGCCTGCACCCTCTCCAATCTGGAACCCCTCGGGGGATATCCGAATGCCAGTTTAGATCGCACCTAAACCAGCAGTCAGACATCCCTCTCTCAATCCAGGACCGCTGGCTCCTAACCACTCATCTGCCTGCCTGCCTGATTGCCCCTAACCACTCTGCCTGCCAGCCTGATCAACCCCAACTGTCCCCCCACTTCCTCCCTGATCACCCTAACTGCCCACCTCTGCTAGACTGATTGCCCCCAACTGCCCCTCCCAAATGCCCCCCGCTGCTGGCCTGCTCCCCCCCATTTGCGCTGCCCTGCCCTGCCAGCCTGCTTGCATCCCAACTGCTCCCTCGTGCTGGCCAGCTCACTCCCAACTCCCCCCGACCCCCGCTGGCCAGCTCACCCCCAACTGCCCCCCTGCCAGTTTTCTCACCCCCAACTGCCCCCCCAAACCAACCTGCTTGTCCCCAACTGCCCCCCCCTTGCCAGCCTGCTCGCCCCCAACTGCCATCCCCCACTGGCCAGCTTGCCCCCAACTGCCCCCCCTGCTGGCCTACTCGCCCCAACCTGCCCCACCACCATGGCTTTGTCTGGAAGGTCTCCCGGTCTAATTAGCATATTACTCTTTTATTAGTATAGATTCTGTAAACCATGATGCCTGATCTTATTCCAGCATCTACCCACCACCACCAGTCATTCTCTTGCATGTTATTTTAAATGGCACCCCAAACCAGGAAGTGGAGGTTGGTCTCCATTTCTCTGAAATATATATTGCTGTTGATATTACCTTCCTTGCTTAATAAATTTCTAATCATTTATCTACATTTGTTCTGTTTCCATTTCATACATAGAACCCGTAAAGATTTTTCAACATGAGAATGAAATTTCAGATTCCTTCGAAAATGGTTTCACTCAGAAAACACTTAAAACAATAATTCTGACTTAGGAATTCAATATATTAACTGTTGCCTGTGGCAGTCATCAAACTTGGCTCCTTGAGAGGCTGCTCTGGATCTCAGGTAAAATTTTTCATCATCTTAGATAAAAATGCATTACTTTAGGTCCTGACTTATGCCCCATAGGACTGATCAAGCTGATGGTGATAATTATTACAATTACTATTGGCTGAACACTGATTCCTGATTTTGTGAATTAACCCCTCCTTCAACACCTCTATTATTATAGTAGAGATGAGAACTTTATTTTATAATGCACTAGAAGCCTGATGCACGAAGATTCGTGCAAGAATGGGCCTTGCTTCCCCTGGCTGCCAGCATTGCCTTCACTCTGGCCAGAGTTGCCTTTCTGCTCCAGCCCAGAGCTGCCTTTCCACCTTCCACACTGCCCAGAGGCTCGGAGTGGCTGGGGTAGTGCTGAATGCCTGCATCATCACCATGGCAATGACGCAAGCATCCGACCCCGCTCCTGGCCACTTGGCGCCTGTGTATGCAAATTAATCTGCTATCCTTGATGGGTTAACTTGCATACTCACTCATGATTGGCTGGTGGGCATCACGGAGGTACATTCAATTAGCATCTTTCTCTTTTATTAGGTAGATGTGCTGTTTGATACCCATTAGCAGTAAAGGAAAATTATCCATGTATATTTCTCATTTGTCAGTGGTATCAAGAATTCAAAATGGATATTTCCCAATTAGCTCCTCAAAGTGGCTTGTGGTGTTATCACTTGGAAAGAGGCAAAATTAGTTTTTTGAACTTCTTTATTGAAAGGAAGTTTAGTGGAAAAATAACCACTTCTTAAATTAACCATGGAAGGGCTTTTACTCTATGAGAAGTAAAGACCAGAGTTCTTAGATAATCACTAAACTTGTTCCAAGCCAGATACTGATAGTTTAAACATTGGCAAGAAAGAAGAAAGAAGTCCCCTGAGTTGGTGGCTTCTTGCTGAGATAGAGGAACATAAAGCATATGATCCAAAATTCTTTTGGGCATGCACCTTAGTCAAAGAATCTGGATGTTAGAGCTAGAGCTAAAATACTGATTATACCCACCAAAATTCAAATCTTTCAGAAGGACATTCGAGGAAGTCAATAATACTTACCTGTGCAACCCAGGCACTGCCCTTAATGACAAGGTATTGTTTTCAGACTTCCTCAGGGTTTATCTCACCCAAAGGCTTTTCCTTATTAAATAAATCCCTGGAGAATATCTTTAAAACTAGCTTTATCTGCTCTTGAGATGTCAACTAAAATCACTTAATTTGTTGAACAAGTGCCATGAAAAAAAAAAAAAAAGAAGTAACATAATAAAAAGTGATGGGTTATAAAAATAAAAAGTAACATAATAAAAAGTGGTGACTGCTTAGAATGAATGGTCAGGGAGAGAAAGTGACTGTTGAGCTGAGATAAGGAGCTGGACAACAGAAGGTCTGGAAAGCAAGCGTTTTATTTTATTTTATTTTATTATTATTTTAAAAAATCTTAATGCTTTTCAATGCTATAATCTTTTAAAAAAATATGTTTTTATTGATTTCAGAGAGACGAAGGGAGAGAAAGAGAGAGATAGAAGCATCAATGATGAGAGAGAATCATTGATCAGCCAAGGCAGGCAAGCATTTTAGGAGACCCAGCAGGAGTGAAGGTGTTGGGATTTTCTGGAGTAACTGAAAAACATACATGTTGGAGCTAAGGTGGGAGTAGGTATCTAAGATGAGGTTTGATGAGAAGGCAATAGCCAGGTCCATCAGGCCTGAAGAATGTTTGGATTTATTCTAAGTGTAATGGCAAGTTGTTGGACATGATCTCATCTGTTTTTAAACACACACATGTTGCTGTGTAGAAAATGAACATTGTGAGGTAAGAGTGGAGATGGGAGGAGGCTGTTGGATAAGTCCAAATGAAGAATGATGGTGATTGATTGGAGTGATAGGAAATGGAGAGAAGTGAATGGATTCAGGATATATTCTGGAAGAACAGCCAATAAAACATTTTGATGAATTGCATATGGGGTGTGAGAAAAAGAGATGGATCAAGGCTTGAACTAATTGGATGAGGTGCGATTGAGTTAAATGGAAAGACTGGCAAAGGACCAGATTATTTTTTGGAGTTAAAAAAAAGAAATTGTTTGTGGACATATTAAGTCTAGGTTCCTTTAAGATATCCAAGAAAAGTTGTTTGGAAGACAACCTTGATAATATTGTTTTCACTGAAATATTGAGGAAGTGGGGAGTGACACTCAAAACAACTCTTTAAAAAAGTTTTAAAGTGAAGAGAAGCAGTGATATGGTGTGACAGCCAAGGTGGATGTAGAGTTAAGGAACATGTGTTTTGTTTTAAGATGGAAGATACTGAAGCATATTTGTAAAAATGGAAGAACTTGACAATGCATTGCTATGAAGGGAAGGATGAAGTCCCTCAAAAGACAGAAGGAGAAGAGATCAAGAGCAGAAATGGGAGGTTGGTATCTGATAGAAATAGGAACATTTTATCCATAGCTAGTAGGTGGAGGGCAGAGAGTCTGGATACAGATGTTTTGTAGATTTGGAGCTAGGAAGATGAGGAATTCGGTCTGATATCTGTATTTTTCCCAATGAATTATGAGGCATTTGCCAAGATTGGTGGGGAGAAGAAGAGAATATAGGAGATTTGGGGAAGAAAATAGAAGACATGTATGAAGTGAACATCTGAAAGCATTAATAGGGGTTTTGAACTGTGCTGTGGGCCCAACTGAGATTTGTGTTGGTTTTAAAGTTAAAACAGCCAACATGGTTGGTTATATGTTTTTCTATAAACATATGAAATCTTTGGGAGATCTGGTCCAGGCCTGGAGTATTGTAACAGTGAGTTTAATGGTGTTAGGGGAGTTTACTAGGGAAATGTTACAGTGGGGAGACATAGAATGTTTGCCTATGATTATAATTACAGACTATGGTAATCTGTATATCATAACACAAGAAAGTGATGAATGGTGAAAAAGGCAATTGGGCCAATGGATCAAAGATCTCTATGAGATCAAAGACATTGCAGGGAGAGTACTTAAGTGGAAATCTTCAGGGGAGCTATTAACACATAATGTTGTTCATGCCCCACCACCAAAAGTGCTGATTCAGTTGGTTTTGCATGGAGCCTCAGCGTCAGTGTTTTAATAGAGCTTTGTAGGTGATTATAGATGCAACTCACTATAAAACCCACGATGTAACAGCAGATGGACAATCAATTCACACTTGAGGACCAGTGATTATCTAGGAGCAGGGCCACGGAACAACTGATGTTTATATGGTGGCCTGGGAGTGACCTGGGAATGAGCAAGGGTTTCTTCCTTCCCTGATCAAACAGTGTTCAAAAAGGTAATCTGAATGTAACTATAGTAAATATTAACTGGGACCATAATTCCAACTGTTTACAGAAGGACATTTCCATTGCTACGAACATTGCTGTGGTGTGGCAGTCTGGGAAAGGGAAGGACAAGCTCAGCAGCATGGCAAGGCTCTGTGAGGGCCCTCTCAAAGCTCACAAGTCCTGGGTCATTCATGGGGCCTCTCTCCTCTGTGTGGAGGAATACACATCACCCTTGTGTGTATATGATCAAAAGTAATCAAAGAAAACCTTAGCAAAGCAACCCAAAGTGCAAATTCCCTATCATCCTCCTCCATTTATTCTACAGATTAAAAACATGAGCAAGTGTCACATATTGGCTTAATGAGATAAAATTAATTTTTTTAAAATTTTCTTTTAAAAAATTTTTATTGATTTTTTTACAGAGAGAAAGGGAGAAGGATAGAGAGTTGGAAACATCGATCAGCTGCCTCCTGCACACCCCGCACTGGGGATGTGCCCGCAACCAAGGTACATGCTTTTGACCGGAATCGAACCTGGGACCCTCCAGTCCGCAGGTCGATGCTCTATCCACTGAGCAAAACCGGCTAGGGCAAAATGAATTTTCTTTATGTTAATCAACAAAAATATTATTACAGAATAATTTCAGAAGTCCTTTAAATAACAAAGTATGTTTGTGATACATAACACTCGATCGTAGTCTTGCTGAATTCTGCACCTAGGCGCAGTCAGAGTCACCCAGGAGCCAGCAGAAGGTTAGCTTCATGTGAGGTCATATCTGGATGGGCCTTTCTGCACTGGCTCCCTCTAGGCACAGGGAACAGGTAATCTCCCAGGCTATAAAGTCAACTTTGGGCCTCTTACCTGCCTGGCCACAAAGTAACCAAGTGGCAGAAAGCAGATGTAAAATCAAAGAGGAATCAGAAAAAAGCCATGTAGTGTTCAGCCATGACTTGGTCCGAGCGTTATGAGCACCAAGAAGAGTCGAATGTGGCTGCAAAACTTACAGAACTTTCTCAGACAGAGCTTTCGTTGCTTACTCCCTCCACTGCACAGGCAGCAGAGAAGCAGCAGTTTAAAAAAAAAAGCATAAACATTTTAAAAGAAAATAAAATTCAAGGCTTTTAAAATGTCAAAGGATGCTTTCTGCTGGTTTGAATCTAAAATGGAATTTATCAATAAGAGATGAAAATGATCAAACAGTGTCCAAAAGAGTAAGTTAAAGGGTAAATTTGAATGTAACTACAGTAAATATTCACTTGGGACGATAACCCTAACTGTTAACATGACTACATTTCCATTGTTACAAACATTTGGTTTAACTTAATCCCCAGCATATATTACTGCCAAAAGGAATCTCATTGACAAGAGCTAATGCATTGGTTACTCTTAAAACTATCCCCTTTTAACTGTTGACTTACTGGTAGTGTTGGTCATGGAAATGACTATTTTTATTACCATTGTCATCAATCTCAGTGAAGTTCAGCGATATTTGCTTGTAGTCACTATAGTTTATTCCTTTGCTGGTTAGAATCCACATGTGTGAACAAGAGCTCAGAGGTTCGGGTGATGCTACATTTCTATCGGATGACAGCGTGACTGCGATTGGATCTGTTGAAAATGTTTGGCTGAGCTTCCAATCCAGATTCTTTCGACTAAAGCCAACAGGCAAGAAGAAGCAGAAACAAAATACATGGTGAACTCATTAAAAATGTTTTTTTGTAGGATCAACCTTGCTTGGAAATACTGAGGGTTGGGTAGTGGGTAGGGGCTCTCCAACACTTCCCTCCAGCTTCTCAGACACTCCCCAGACTCAGACTGGCAAACACCTCTCAACATCTCAGAACACAAAGGAAAAGAGCATCACCAGACTAGCATTTCAGTGAAATAATGTAATAGCATGGAAAGAACTCTGGCCAAAAAGTGATTCAGAAAATGAAGGTTGAGCCCCAGTTCAGTCATCAAATAGAAAAGTCATCTTGGCTAAGTCCTTTACTTTTTGGGCCTCAGTTTCCTAACCTGCAAAGTGAGAGAGGTCTAGAGTATCAGCGGTTTGCAAATAGCACTGCTCTGGACCTTTCAGGAAAATAGCAGAGGAGGGACCCTACCAAATATATTGTTTGTTTTAGGTAATGGGGCTTTCTTTGAAGAAAGATTTCTACCATCAAACATTTTTACAAACTACTAGATTAGATGTTCTGTAAAGTCTCTTTAAGAACGAATACTTTGAATTTACAGCAGAGGTTTCCAAATTTTTTTTGGTCATGCATACTATTCAGTATTTTTTTCATGTATTTCCAGAATGCTCATAAATTACATATGTGTATTATTGTGAACTCTTTTAAACCTCCCCCCAAAGTAGAAATGCCAAAAGGGAGATGAAAATAAAAATTTTAAAGTAAACCATAAATTTGCTTTTTAACAGCGAAAGCCTTTTATTATCAATAATACATTTATTATGTCTGGTCATTGTTTTTAACATTACTGAATGGTACTTGTTAATGTTCTACTAGTACAGTAGAGCTCATGATAATCTTCAGTATTAATAGTACTATCTGTCAGGATCTATGAACAAGAATTAAATAAACAGTCTATGGCTGTAGGATTTTCTGAATGATTCAAAGATCACAACATGTTGGAAGATGGTAAATTCAGTGCTCTTAATTCCAGACAAAATAATCCATTCTGGCTAGTTTAAGCAGACACTAGGCCAGATCACTTCCTTTTCTAGTCCTCGAGGACCCCGCACCTGCCGGTACTTCTGCTCCATCCCTCGCGTGGAAAGCGACAGCAGTCACAGCAGAGTTTGAGCAGATGAGAGTGAACGTGGACAAGTTGCTCAAGGACACAGTTCTGAGAACCTGGCCTCCTTGGAGCACTATGTAGAGACACAGACCAAGGAGAATGCCTATGATCTGGAAGCCAGCCTGGTTGTCCTGAAGTGGTAGCAGTTCTATCCAGTCTTCTTTCAGGCCATGATCACCGCCCAGATCCTGCTAAAGGCTCTCACCACGCGGCCTGCCTCACAGTAACTTCACGATTGACCAGGCCCATCAAGAAGAATGGCCCAGATTTTGTACCTCTGAGAACTGCCACTTCCAGGCCTTCTGGCAAGCCCTGGATGAAAACATGTAACTTTTGGAAGATATAACTGGTTTTGAAGATTCTGCCCAGAAATTTATCTAATTTATCTGCCATGTTGTGGATATTACTTATCAGCACATCATCGTTGGCTGCTGGTGGAGATGCTTGGAGACCTGACCCGGACAGTCAGCTAAAATAGAGGTGTGGTGAGCAAGTAAGCTGGAGGGCTGATGAATGGGGCTGGATCTTCATGTGTAGCCCAAGAACATCATGGAGAAGATGGACTTTGACAGTGTGCTCAGCATCATGGCCTCCTCCTAGTAACTTTGCAGGTGTTTAATAAAGATCTGTTGCCTTAAAAAAAAAAGTAGGCCCTTTACAGATCTCTGGGAGAACCAGAGACCCAGGCTTGGAAGTTTTACATAACAACTAGGAGAAATGCCCTCCCATTGCACAGGACCGATCTAGCAAAACATGGTGGCTGTGCCTGCCTGCTTTTCAACATGATGCTTGGGACTGGATGCCAGAAACTCCATCACAGTGGTCCTAAGAGTTCTGGCTGTCTCTTCCTCTCAGCTTGCCTGGAGACCCACTTGCCCCACCTTGCTTACACCGCCTCACATTGCTTACTCTGCCTCCTTATCTCTGCAGGAGTATCTGCTGTTAGAAGAAACCTTGCTAAGGAGAAGGAACATATTGGGTAGGATGGCTGGGAGTGAAGAAAGAGCTGTTTGCTTCTAAGGAGGGGCCAGAGTCCAAATTACCAAGTCCATGAAGGCAAAGCTTGGCTGGCAGCCTGGATTAGAATAGATCTTTGAGTGGTCCTGAACAAGAGGGTAGAATGGGAACCAGGGCTTCCGGTCCACTTCTGGTGATGCCGTGGCTGCTGTAGGTTCAGTGGACCTGTCAGTCAGTATGAGGGATGGCAGGGGCAAGGTCCAGCCCTAAGAAAGGGCAGTGACAATAATGAGTTGGGAGGTCACTGCTGTCAGCCAACCAGATTGGATTCAGTCCTTGGCCAGGATAGCATGTCAGTAGGACAGACTCAGCACACAGGGTGAGAGCCAAATGTTCAAAACATGTCCAGAAGCTGAAATCCACTTGAAGCACGTTTTTGATTCTGGATATGGTAATAGCCACCCACCCTCAGGCCCTTTTCTTTTTGTTTTTAAATATATTTTATTGATTTTTTACAGAGAGGAAGGGAGAGGGACAGAGAGTTAGAAACATGGATCAGCTGCCTCCTGCACACCTCCTACTGGGGATGTGCCCACAAGCAAGGTACATGCCCTTGACCGGAATCGAACCTGGGACCTTTCAGTCCGCAGGCCGACGCTCTATCCACTGAGCCAAACCGGTTAGGGCCAGGTCCTTTTCTTTAGGGAAAAGGAGTTTAGTCAGTGCTCTTATACTACCAGCCCAACCTGTGGAGGGTTCAGAGCTGACCAGGCTATAACTGACAGGACAGATGAAGGCAATGCTTTAGTTGTTTTACTGCTGCACAACAAACTATCCCAAATGTAGTGGTGTAAAGCAATAATTATGTTATTATGTTCACAGGAATTCAGATGGGACAGAAAAAGATGGCTTGTCTCTGCTCCACAATATCTGGGACCTTAGCTGGCGAGACTCAAATGATCAGAGGAGACTCAAACAGCTGAGAGCTGGAACCATCCATGACTTCTTCACTCACCTGCCTGGTACGTGGGCTAGGATAACTCAAAGCATGGGCTCTGTGGGGCCAGTTGGCTGGAGAACCTGCATGAGGTCTTTCCGTGTGGTTTGGGCTTCTCACAATGTGGTCACTGCATTCTGAGATAGAGGACACATGGTAGCATTCAGAGAACAAATGTTCCAAGACACTTAGGCAGAAGCTGCATGGGCTTTTATGGCCCAGCCTTGGAATGTGTACACCATCACTCCTATTCTCCTCTATTGATCGAAGCAGTCACACGTCTGCCTAGATTCATGGAAAGGAGACATAGACACTACTTCTTGATGGGGAAAATGCCAAAGACCTTGAGACCTTTTAAAACTTCCACCAAGAGACAATGAGACAAAGACAATCTCAGAAGCATATCAACTACACATAAATATTAACCAATACTTGAATAACCTACTTTATTTAAAAAAAATTATTGAAGACTTATGTACCGTGCTATGTGCTGGGGATACGAAGCTAAGGCACAATCATCTAAGAGTTTACAGACCACTGGAGAAGATAGATGAACATACATTATTATAACTGAAGGTCAAATGAGGAAAGTTAGTCAAGACAGATGGTGTAAAAGTGCTGAAGTAGCCTATAAAAAGGATTAATTAGTATAGTAGAGAGGCTGTTATTGAGGGGAAAGCATATGAAATTACAAAAAATATGAATTTGATTCCCCCTTCACTATTTCTTAGATTGAACTATGTGACTTTTGTGGGGATGGGTAAAAATCAGTCAAGTATCAGCAATTTAATATGGTTCAACCTATTACTAGCTAGGTCACCCTGAACAAGTCACTTAATTTCTAGGAACATTAGTTTCTTCCCCTCAACAATGAGGCTAAAAATGTCGTGAGGTTACTTAGAAAATAAGGTAGTGCTTATCAGAGTAATTACTTAAGAAATGATTGTTATTTTGTAATTATTATTACTATAATTAAGGAAAGTATTAGAGAGAAGTCTGAATCTGAGATGATATTTGAAAGCTGAACGTAATATTGATGGCTAGATAAGGGAGGTGGGATGAGAGATTTTAGACTAACCAGAAACATGTGATTCTACTCAAAAGTGACATTTGGTTCTACATTTATTTTGGGACCTAGGAATTTCTTTTGAATAAAAAAATCAAGAAAAGATATTGAAACTGAAACTTACTAACAGCAAACCACCACAGATATTTTCAAATCTAGATACTCCAGTGTTTTTATGGACTAAATAATCTACAACCCCTCCTTTCTCAAATCACTGAAGCATTCTGCTTAATAACTAATACATGTTCTTGAAAGAAAGAAAGTTCTTGGGGCTGATCACAGAAGGGATAAAAATCCTGGCAGCTTGTAGTTAGAGAATGTGGAGCTAATAGCTTTGAGAACTCAGAGCTTAAGTGTGAAAACTTTCATGGAATCAGGCCATAGAGTTCTGGTCCAACATGCATTGGGCAGTGAGAACAGGTACACTTGCATGAAACTGGGTCTCAAAGAGTTGCACCATTGGTCTAGAAAATTATCAGCTTACCATAAAAAGAGATAACAAGGAAGATTCTTTCTCATCTGGCCTCTGGATTAGAAAGAAAGAAGTCTCCCCTGACAATTCTTCCCAACAGGCCCATTATTACTCATGTCTGGGGTTCTACTTACACTTCTTCTACGGTTAAAAAATCCGAGACTGATACATAAATTTAAAAAATGATGATAACCCTAGGATATGGAATTAAAAACAAGTGTAAAACCACTCTGGAAAAATAAGTCTTTAAGTAATTTTAAACATGATCCCCCAGATAATATCTTGCTAAAGGTGAACTAACAATTTAAATTCAAAAATAAGGAAAAACAATTTATCTGAGCAATGGTCAGTAGATACAACAAATAGCAGGATTAAATCTCTAGAAACTTCAGATAATAGAACTGTCATGTAAAAGAAATATGCTTACAATGTTTAAAAACAATGTTGAGGTTGAAAATAAGGTAACAAGGCAGTGTGGAAAAATAATGGACATATAAAAATATATAATAAAAGTAAAAAATGTATAAATGACAGAAATGAAAAAAATCATAATTAAGATAAAATATTAACAGGTTAAATAGCTGATTAGACAGAGCTAAAGAGAGAATTAGAGAACTTAATATTTTTTAAAAATATATATTTTTATTGATTTCAGAGAAGAAGAAAGAAGGAGAGAGAGATAGAAATATCAATGATGAGAGAGAATCATCAATCGGCTGCCTCATGAATGCCCCCTACTGGGGATCAAGCCTGCAACTCAGGCATATGCTCTTGACCCGAATTGAACTCGGGACCCTTCAGTCTGCAGGCTGAAGGTCTATTCACTGAGCCAAACCAGCTAGGGCAAAGAACTTAAATATTGATTTGAAGAAATTTATTCAGAATTAAATACAGAGATAAAGAGATAGAATTTATGAGAGGCCAAGAAACATGGAAGATAGCACAATAGGATTCTCCATATGTCTAATCAGAGAGCAAGAAAGAGTGAATTGAGAGGCTGAAGGAGAGGCACTATTAAAAAAGATAATTGCTGAGCATGTTCTAACATTGTTGAAAAAATAGAAATCCTTCTTTAGAAAGAGCTACTAGTTCTTAGCACAATGTGCTTTAGCACTGGAGGACAAGAAGAGGTGGATACAAATAACCTTCAAGAAATTTGCAGTGTATTAAGAGAGACCATAGATACACACAACCAACGTGTAAAGAAGAGATGCCACCCGGGTGGTGTTGGGGACATTGCTTCCAGTTGAGAGAAGCATATCAAAAGTTTACTGGAGGAGGTGATGTTTGTCTTGGATCTCAAACGATGGGTGGACTGAACATGTGAGAGGAAGTGTAATCCATTTTGTACACCACTGCCTGCTTAATCTTCCTAAGGCACAATTCTGATAATGCCTCCCAGCCCCATTCAAAATCTTCAAGCTCTCTCAATTATTCTCAAGATAAAGCCCCAAATATTTGCCTTTCATTCAAAGTCTCCCGTGGCATGTGCCCAACCTATCTTTACAAACCCTTTTCCCATAACATCTCTTCTTGAATCCCATAACCCAGGCAGCCTGGGGTTCTTCACACTTCTGTTGCAGACCTCATGCTTTCCCACCTTTCTTGCTTTTTCCCCTCCCCCTCCCCCTATATCTAGAATGCCTTTGAATAAAAGGTGAAATTTGGGGTGTTTATCTTGAAAATAGCTAAGGGATCTTGAAGATTCTGAGTAGGAGAATGATATTATCAGAAGTGTGTTTTAAGGAGATATGTTGTACCACTCTGGGAGGCACAAGGAGCATCAGATTGCCCATTTAGTGTGATGAGGAAACTTGCACAAGTGTTGATTCTGTAGAGATTTTGGACACACATGTTGTGGAAAGCTTAGCATAAAATTAACACAACAGAAAAAGATACATGAAAATAGTATTCACTATTTTGGTTTCTCTGCATTGGCGCTTCCACTGAGGGCAGAAGGGAAGCCGTCTCCTGCAGCCCCCGAGAATGCCAATGTCCTGATGAGTCCAGTATATGCAATTTTAGTTTCAGTTCAATGCCAATAGCTAAGTGAAAACCTGGATATGGGCTGGATTTTTGCCCATAGACTATTACTTCTAAATGGGTATAAGCCGAGAGCAATTTTAGAATTATTCTTCAGTTTTTCTATGCACAGAAAATTCTTCAGTTTTTTTCTTCTTTTTTTAAAAAATAAATCTTTATTGTTCAGATTATTACAGGTGTTCCTCTTTTTCCCCCATAGCTCCCTTCCACCTGATTCCCCACCCCAACCCATGCCCTTACCCCCCCGCCACTGTCTTCATCCATAGATGTAAGATTTTTGTCCAATCTCTTCCCACACCCCTTACACCCCCTCCCCCCTGAGAATTGTCAGTCCACTCCCTTTCTATGTCCCTGATTCTATTATATTCATCAGTCCATTCTGTTCATCAGATTTTTTATTCACTTGATTTTTAGATTCACTTGTTGGTAGGTATGTATTTGTTGTCATTTTGTTGTTCATAATTTTTATCTTTACCTTTTTCTTCTTCTTCCTCTTCTTAAAGAATACCCTTCAGCAGTTCATATAATACTGGTTTGGTGGTGATGAACTCCTTTAGCTTTTTCTTGTCTGAGAAGCTCTTTATCTGACCTTCAATTCTGAATGATAGCTTTGCTGGGTAGAGTAATCTTGGTTGTAGGTTCTTGCTGTTCATCACTTTGAATATTTATTGCCACTCCCTTCTGGCCTGCATAGTTTCTGTTGAGAAATCAGCTGACAGTCGTATGGGTACTCCCTTGAAGGTAACTAACTGTTTTTCTCTTGCTGCTTTCAAGATTCTCTCTTTGTCTTTTGCCCTTGGCATTTTAATTATGATGTGTCTTGGTGTGGTCCTCTTTGGATTCCTCTTATTTGGGGTTCTCTGTGCTTCCTGGACTTGTAAGTCTATTTCTTTCTCCAGGTAGGGAAAGTTTTCTGTCATTATTTCTTCTAATAGGTTTTCAATATTTTGCTCTCTCTCTTCTTCTGGCACCCCAAAAATTCGGATGTTGGTATACTTAAAGTTGTCCCAGAGGCTCCTTACACTATCTTCGTATTTTTGGATTCTTTTTTCTTTTTGTTTTTCCGGTTGGGTGTTTTTTTGTTTCCTCATATTTCAGATCTTTGGTTTGATTCTTGGGGCACGTTGATCTACAGTTGAATTTCTGTGTATTCTTTATTTCAGACAGTGTATGCTTAATTTCTGACTGGTCCTTTTCCATTTTTTTTGGCATTCTCATTAAGATCCTTAAAGGTCTCACTAAGTTTCTCAGAGGTTTTTAGAAGATTCTTGAGTAACCTTATAAATGTGGTTTTGAACTCTATGTCCAGTAGGTTGCTTTCCTCCATTTCTTTCATTCGTGACATGTTTCTTTTTCTCCGTATTTTGGCTGCTTCCCTGTGTTGATTGAGTGGTTTTCTGTGGTAGGTTACCAGTGGTTCAGCCTATCACCTGAGGTGGACACTCTTGGTGCACCCCTTTGTGCACTGAGTGCAAAGTCTTGGTGTAGTTAAGCCTTGATTGCTGTTGGTACACTGGGAGGAACTGACCTCCAGGCCAATTGGCTGTGAGGACCCGCTGTGTCTATAATGGAAGAACTGCTGTGCTGGAGACATGCTTATGGTGCAGGCCTTGCTTCAGTGGGGCTTTGGTGCTCACTGAGTCTGCCTCTTGAATGTGTCACTTATGGATGTGAGGAGTTGAAATCTGGTGTCATCTCACACTGACCACTAAATACACTAGCTTCTTGATCTCCAATGGGGTGCAGGTCAGCTACTGTCTGAGGCCACCCAGCAGGAGCTACAGCGAGAACTACAGTTTTCTCCTCTTTGCTTGGGGTTTGGAGGTTTTGGAGCTGTCTGACCAGAGCTGCAGTTTGTTAGGTTAAGCTGCAATAGGGCAGACCATTTATATGCAAAAGCCACTGCGTGAAGCTTGGGTGGGTTTGTAGATTGTGCGGGGCACAGTCTCAGGGAGTCACTTGGCTAGGGCGTGGCAAACAGCGATGGCTGCCAGTCAGCCGTCTCTGCGACTCCACGTTTCCAAGTCCCTGCGTCCTGTGCCCCAGCACAGTAAACAATGATTGCTGCGTGCACCTCTACAAGAAAGCCACCCTCACTTTCCGACCCAATGGCAGACAGTACAGCTTCTCCCCGTAGGAGTTTGGGTCCCCAGCGTCTCCCCAGAAACTGGAGTTCAGAGTAATTGGGAGATTGTCTCCCTTAGGGTTGAAAAAAGCAGCGCACCCAGTCACCCGCCGCCAGCCCGATTTGCACGCCTCTGTACCTCAGCTTTTCAGCGCTTATGCACGTCTCAATGCTCTTTTCTCTTTCCTTCTAGTTGTAGAACTTCCACTCAGCCAGCTTTCCCGTGGTTCTGGGTGATAGACGTTTTGTCTTTTAGTTGTAGTTTTGAAATTGTTGTGCGAGGCAGCAGTTTAGGTGTTTACATATGTCACCATCTTGGTTCGCCTCTCCAATTCTTCAGTTTTGAAGAGTATTTTTCAAGAGTGTTTATAGAGTTGATTTGGATTTTTTTTGTGTTATAACACAGTACAATTGTATTTTCTGAAACATTTGAAGTCCAAATCCTAACATAAGTCAGGCTTCGACGTGAGTCTCAAAGTAGATAATTCAGCAGATTGGTTCCTAGTTTCTTCTCTGCACAATTGATTCTCTGTACAGAAGTTGTTTCTCTCCCAGTCTTAGAACTATGCTTCCTTGTCTTAACCTTTGAAAATGGACTGCTTATAAAACATTTGCTAAGGGACATATGTCACGATTTAAAAAAATAGAGCTTTACCTCTGTAGGTATGTTTCTGGGTAAGGTGTGTATAAATCAAGTTTTTGTAAGTCAAATCATATTTTAAATGTCCCAGGGGAACTCATTATTTAATAAAATAGCATGGAGCGAATAATCACATTGTGATGTGGCTTTTCATAAAGCAGGGCACACCTGTATCACACTCTGTCATAGCTATGGGACTTCACTCTATAGTAAGTTTGAGGGTAGCCAGGTCTGCCTTGGACCCAAGTCAAGGGAATTAAGTTACTGAGCATGGACGATCTTGTTACAAAGGCAGTCTCCTTTATAAACTGTCTCAGCATGGGTCCTGTAGTTTGTGCTTAAAAAAGATACGGGAAATCTGCCATATTTATAAGTTTAAAAGTACATTAAGCAAATTAATTTGCTTTGGTAATCTATATATTTTCTTAAGTCAACTGTAATCATTTGTTTGATTAAATAATTTTAAAGTACTACACGTGTAAATTTCACAAATCTTTTATTTCCTGGCTGGGATCTAAACTCAACCAATGTTATGTATTGAAAGTAAGGTTACCAACTACATTAATGAAAAGCAAATTTTAAAAACACTATACAACAAGCAAAAAAGTCATGTAAGCAATATAGATATAAATACATATTTAAAAGAAAGAGTGCTTACTGATCCAATTAAAAACTACTCCCCCAGCCAATATTGCTAAGTGGTTAGAGCTCTCACATTGAAGGGTATTGGGTTCGATTCCTGGCCCTCGTTGGGGTGCATGCAGAGATAACTAATCAATGTGGCAATGTCTCTCTCTCTCTCTCTCTCTCTTTCTCTCTCTCTCTCTCAATCCCTCTTTCTCTTTCTCTCTCTTCCCTCTCCCTCCCTCCCTTCTACAAATCAATGGAAAAGATATGCTCGGGTGGACATTAAAAAACAAACAAATAAAAGCCTGCTTTCTCTTTGAACTGTTTCTGTGGTTTTCCCAGGGAGAATATGCTAACATGGATACATTAGACATCATCACATTATAACTTTGTATATATTACCCAGAAAGATAACATTCAGATGGCCAGGGGAAGAGCAATGTTTCTGTCAGCTTCTCAGGGGCCCTCAGCATGTGGCTCAGGTCCTGTTGCCTCATGTGGGAAGGTGGTCAGGACCCTGCCTGCATGGAATGAGGTGGGTATGACCTCGACTCATGCTGAGAATAGGCACCAGCACACAAGAATCCCTTAAAAATATGTAACTAAAATTCAGTCATAAACACACATTGGTGCCCATTCAAACTGCAATGTTGTTTTTGTTGTTTTTATATTTTTATTGATTTCAGAGAGGAAGGGAGAGGGAGAGAGGTAGAAAAATCAATGATGAGAGAGAATCATTGAGTGGCCCCTACTGGGGATCGAGCCCACAACCTGGGCATGTGCTCTTGGCCAGAATCGAACCCAGAGCCTTTCAGTCCACAAGCCAACACACTACCCACTAAGCCAAACCAGCTAGGGCTCAAATTGCAATGTTAAGATCTAGTTGCACAAGCCACTTTTATATCTATACTAGAGGCCCGGTGCATGAAAATTCATGCACTGGAGGGGAAGTCCCTCAGCCCGGCCTTCCCCCTCTCACAGTCTGGGAGCCCTCAGGGGCAGGAGGTGACCTGGCAATGAAGGGAAGGCTGCTGCCACTGCAAGCCTCAGCTGGCCCTGGTTACCTGAGTCTCAGGTGGCCCTGGGTGGCTAGGCAGCTGCCGTCTGAGGCTTGCCTGCACCTTGGGCCAGCCCTGGGAGGCTGGAGGTCTGAGGGGACAGGGGGACTCTGGAGGCAGGCGTGCTGGTGGGGCTGAGGGGACTGGGCTCTGCCATCTTGTGGCTGTGGGTGCCACCATCTTTGAGGGCGGAGCAGTCAATTAACATATTCCCTCCTTATTGGCTGTGGGTGCTGCCATCTTTGTGATGGTGTGAGGGCCAATTAGCATATTCCCTCTTTATTAGATAGGATATGGTGTCCCAAAAATGTATATACACACTTTGTTTTCTGCTTTGAAACTTTCTTTTTTTTAAAAAAAATCTTTATTGCTGAAAGTATTACAGATGTCTCCTTTGTTTGTTTCAGTGTTTTTTGTTTTTTTTTCCATTGACCCGCTCCACCCTGTACCCTCCCTCCCAGGCCTTCACCACTCTATTATCTGTGTCCATGGGTTATGCATATATGCATATAAGTTCCCAGGTTAAAATAATTATAAAGGCAGTGTTTATTAAAATACATTTGATTTTCAAAATTGAGCTATCAGCTATTAAAGTGTGTATACATTTTTGGGGAATATATATATATATATATATATATACACGTATATATACATATATATACATATATACATATATATATATATATATATATATATATATATATATATATATATTCTCAAAGGCCTCAGGCTTCAGTTCTTTGAATGGACAGTGTGCTGAATAAGGGAAAAAGTATATACAATGAGAGTGGAAAGGGCAGTGTCTATGACCCCTCATTACCACCCACTCCACATACAATATAAGCCTTTTCATTGTGCCAAATTACAGAATGTTAGAGCTTGGAGCTCTAAATAGTTTTATTTATTAAATTTCTACTAATGTAGCAGGCACCACTTATGAAGCATTTTGTACATATTATCTGTAATCTTCACAACAATTCTTCAAGATATACATAATCATTTTCATCATACAGAGGAGAAAATGGGGGCTCAGAGACATTCAGTAACTTGTCTAAAGTTACATAGCTGGTAAAAGGCAGTACTGGAATTTGAACTCCAAAGGTCTGACTCTTAAGGTCTTTCAATTCCATCTTGCTGTCCTAGAGTTTAGCTAATGTATAAAGGTCCTAAAATCTGAATACTGCCACTTTTTCCTAGGTCTGGCAATCAAGGCTACAGGACCTTCCATGGTATTGTCCTTTTTGCAGAACCCGAAAAGGGCTCACTTAATTTTAGTTTACAAAAGCTAGCCTTTAACTCTTGAGGACACCAACTTTCAGTTACAGACCCCTTAGAATGCGGACAGTCTCCAGGCTTCAGGACCAACTCTTTGAGTCATAAAATTAGAATATGCAGATGTCAAATAGCCCCCTGAATCCCAGACTAAGAACCCCTTCCTTATAGAGTTATACAGAGGAGAAAACTAGGCCCTAACCTTTCATACAAAGAGCTTTACATTTGACTGTGTTCCAGATCCAGAATATCCGGTGTGTAATGAATTCAGAACTGTTCAGAGAGAGACAACATAGTAGGTGCCTAGTGATATAAAGCATTGTGCTAGCCTGGGAGGGGGAGGTTGAGGGATGAGAAAAAAAGGTAACTTCAGCTTTACAGCTCACAAAGCATTTTATTTATTTATTTATTTATTTATTTATTTATTTATTTATTTATTTATTTATTATGTTAATCCTCATCCAAGAATATGTTTATTGATTTTAGAGAGAGGGGAGGGGGTAAAGAGAGAGAGAAACATTGGTGATGTGAGAGAGAAACATCGATCTGTTGCCTCCAGTATGTGCCCTGACTCGGGATTGAACCTGCAACCTATGTATGTGTTTAGACCGGGATTTGAACTGGAAGCATGTTGGTATACAGGACAATGCTCCAACCAGCTGAGTCACACCAGCCAGGGCCAACAAGCATTTTTAATACATTAATCCCTTGGGGGAAGGAATGACTATGCTACAGTGAAAAAACAAAGCTTAGAGAAGATAAGGTGTGGTTTCTTTCCAGAAGCCTACAGTTGAGAGGGGAAGGAAGATGTGGAAACAAGGAAGTCCAATGTAAGGAGGGAAAAATAAGTGTCACAGACTTGACAGCAAAATATTGTGAGGGGGGGGGTGAGAGGGAACAGTGTGTGTGGTGGGGTTGTCATCCAGGAAGGCCTCACTGGTGGCATTTGGCTTCTGTGTCCCGCAGTCAGTGGAAGAAGGGGGAAGGAGTTTCTGCTAGGGGCCAGAGGAGTCGCAGCTTTTAAATGGATAGGTTTATGGACTCCACCCTCTCCTGTGACCAAGGAAGAAAGCAGGATTTGAAATGAGGTTCAATCAGGGAGGTATCCTGATCTAAGACAGAATAAAGAAAATCTGGCCAGGCATATTCTAAAAATTTTAAATTTATTTATTGATGAGAGAGAGAGAGAGAGAGAGAGAGAGAGAGAGAGAGAGAGAGAGAAAGAGAGAGAGAAGAGAGAGAAGAGAGAGAGAGAGAGCTGTTGTTTCACTTATGCATTCATTGGTTGATTGTTGCATGTGCCCGATCGGATGGAGTGTTGGAACAACGCTCTAACCAAGTGAGCTACCCGGCCAGGGCGCCAGGCATATGTGAGAGCAGTGCCTCTCCAACTTAAATGTTCAAGAATCACCTGTTAACATGCCAATTTTGATTTAGTCCGTCTGGGTTGGGACTTGAGATTCTGTATTTCTAACAAAGTATTGGTAATGCTTGATGTTGCTGGTCCGCTAGCCACACTTTGAGGAGCCCCCGCTTTACGTGTGAGCGTGTTAGAAATATAGAATCCGCATTTGAAACAAGAGCCCCAGCGGGGTTCACATACACATTTAACTTTGAGAAGCACTTCCCTAGTGTATTTGTTCCGCAGCAGGGACCCAAGGAGGTCCAAACTGCTCTGGGCATCGCACATCAGCAGTCTGGTTTCTCTCCGGAGCTCCCGTTCCTGGCAGAGAGTTTGTGCCCCGTGAAGCTGTACCTCCGATCCCAAGCCAGTAGCAACTCCGGGAGTTGATCGCCTCGTAATCCTCCTAGCTGGGTTCCTTTCCACCCCAACCCGCGCTTCCCCGGGGCGCTCCAGCTGTTTCCCACCCCCACGCCCAGGCGGCTACTGTGCACAGCTGGAGCCCTGTGCAGCGGGAGCGCCGGGAGCTGCTGCGGCGGGGGAAGCCAGGCGGGGGCGCCGCAGACTAGGCTGTGCGGGAAGACGCCTTTCCGAGGCGGGAGAGGGCAGCCGGAGCGGCGGGCCGCAGGCAGGCGCGAGCTCCGCATCTGGTGCCAAGCAGCGCGGCCCTGGCGCGGCCCCACATTCCCACACCGCGGGAGCGGCGGCTCGCTACCTGGGAGGCGGCGCGCATCACCCAACCTGCGTTTCATAAACCCGTGGTGAAATAGTTCCCAGCCTCCAGGGCCAGTAATCAGCCCGACCTTCTCCCGAAAGAGCTGCTGATTATAATCCCCGAGCTGGGCAAGGGCCTCGGGGGGGCCTAGATTTTAAGTCGACTATTTAATATCATTATCATTATTATTAAAAGCCAGCTCCCCCCGCCCCCCTTCCCCTATATACACTTATGAGGTTGGGCGGGGGGTGTGGAACGACCAGAGGGTGGGAACAGGATTGTAAAACCTAACGATTTGCTAAGAAATCCGGGACCCAAAACGCAATTTAGAAAACAGGGAGTTTTTTACAAGGTAGAGAAGGCAACTGGGCAGAAAACACGCGGCCGCCAGCCCCCCGCCGCGCGTTCTCGCCGGAGCAGGCTGGTCTCCAGTGCGCCTCTCTCGGGCCGCGCGCGGCGGAGGCAGCGCGAGGATTTCGTAGGAAGAGGAGGCTGGCTGCCTGGGTACCACGGACCCCAGCGCCCGCGCGCCGCCAAGAGGGGCACCCGCGCTGCCAGCGCCCCCTGCGGCGGGCGACGCTCCTTCCCCCGCGCCTCCCGCAGAAGAGCCAGCCCCGCGCACTCTCCTCGCCCGTGTTTGAAGCGCGAATTTCACCGCCCGTTTCCCTTTCAGAGCAAAGCACGTTTTAAAGTTAACACCTTCACGCAGCCACTGCTGCGGGGATGTGGGCACTTCCCCTCTGCGTAGGCGCATGAATATGTGTTTTTCCAAGAATGTCAGACTAAACGGACAGTCTTAACATTTATTAAAGCCTACGTGTCTGTCTGGAGGCTTATCGGGTTTGTCCAAACTTTTGCGTGTGTGTGTGTGTGTGTGTGTGTGTGTGTATGTGCGTGTGTGCGCGCGCCTGTCTGCACCCTCCTCTCGCCTGCCCAACCCCGCCCGTGCAGGGCGAAGTAGTCCTATATAGCGATGATAAATATCCCTGTTGATCACTTGATTGATTACCTCCCTGAAAGGTCACGCGGGCTCGCAGTAATTTCCTTTTGCCTAAGGCTCCCTTTTCACTTTTACTCCAGCACGACAGCTCCGAGTACACGGGATCTTTAGTTTGTATTTTAACCCCTCAGTGCAACCCCTCCCGAAAACAATGCAGACAAGAAAAATCGAATAAAATCAACTCGAGACCTTTTAGCTCACTCGCAGCCGCCCTCCCCATCTCGCCCCTTTCTTTCTTTTGGCCCCTGCCCCCTCCTACTCCGGCTCCCTCTCCCCAACTCAAATGTATTCTGGACACTATTTAATAGATGAGGGTCTTGCAAGTAAATGCAGGCGTCCCTTGGGTCTGCATTTCATGTCTGTGGCGCTCTCTCTTTCTTTCCCGTGGACTAAAAATTCGGATTTAAACCACTAGACAAGCTATTAATTTAGCTAGACTACCCAGGGTCCTGAACCCAATTAATTTCTAATAATTATAGCCCAAGGGGGCTAGATAGATCTCCCTGCCTCTTTCTTTTATTGCCACTCCACGCCACCGAGGTCAGCGTATAATAATAAAGTGTATATTTTGAAAGCGATCTGAGAACAGTGAGTTATTGCAATGAATGAAAATTGTTTCCATTTTGGCTAATTGAGCTGGTGGCCGAAAGCTAGAGCTCGGAGACTGAATAAAGAAGACTGTTTCATTTCAACATGAAGAAACCCCTGCTTAGCTCTGGTCACCCAGCGAGAGTTTAATTTCTTAACAGCCAACCTGAAACCCAGCGTTGGGTAAACAGCACTAATAATTGCATTACAATGATTAAATTAATCTTGCTGGTAGCCAGGAGAATATAGGTTTGCGATTGAATAGCAAGATGTAAAAGTTCACTGCACAAAGACAATAGGCCAAGAAATACCTCCATAAAGAATTCAAACTTTCTTCCAAAGACACTGTGGGGTTGGTTCAATTATAATGCAAGGAAAGGGAAATTTCCTGTTGCGTGCAAGGTACTGAAAAGTCGGTTCTTTGTCGTTTGTAGCCTTCATTCAAGACCCGTCGTTGGGGAGGGGGTGAAGTTGTCCTGTCTCTTCTTCAATGACTCATCTTCCTTCCAACTCCCACCTCGATTTCCCTGCTCTTGCCCAACAACAACAAACCCCCCTCAAAAACCAGAAAGCAAAAAAAAAAAAAGATGCCAGTCATAAAACAAGCAAATCCACACAGCCCCTAAGCTCATCCACGTTCTAAGGGGCAGTGCTTCCCGGATGCCCGCTTCCGTGGAAGGAAACGCAATTAGACTGTAGGACCCACGCTACTGCCCGTCCAGGAAACGAATTTCAGGAGGAGAGGGAAAGGCGGGCAGTGGGGGGCGGGCGGCTCAGCCAAACTTGTTGGAGGCCTCCTTTTCTCTTGGGCCAGCGACAGCTTAGACGTCCGGTCGTCGGAGGGTGTCGGGAACCCCAGGGGCCGCTGAACAGAAAGTCACCTGCTTGGGTCTCACGGCTGAGACGTGGGACAGGTGGAACTGACGGGGGCCAGGCACATGGGCGTGGGGACCCGCCGCGGTTGGCACGCTGGGACCGCCGGGCTGCAGAGGCGAGCGCAGTCCACAGCTGCTGGGCGTTTGCTCCATCAGGTTAAACACACTTGAACTAGCAACTTAGCTCTTTTATTAACACTCGCTTAGGGGAGAGAGCAAATGATAAAGAAAGAGAACGGGAGAAAAAAAAGGAAAAGAAACCCAGCTTTTAGGTTTGAAAATAAGAGTGATCAGATGGTGAATATTTTATTTAAACAACAACAAAAAGAAGAATGCCTTGTCTTTTCACAATGGCTTGGCCCGAGGGCACAGAGAAGTTTGTGTTTGTTATTTCAGTGAGAAGAGGCTGGATTCACTCTTGTCCGGAAACTCTCGCAAAGACCAGGCAAAAGACCTGAAGTGACCGCCACGCCAGGGGCTTTAGGAACCCGGGCGAGGAGGGTGCATCAGTTGCGCCCCACTCCCTGCACCCCAACCTCACCTCCCTGCCCTCCAGAAAAGTTGATTTTTCTATCTGAGGACTCAGATTTACTTCGCTTTAGCCTTTCACAGCCCACCCAACCCTTTCATAGCCCCCACCCCACCCCTAGCCTGTCACGTGGGTTATAATTCCTCAGCAGAAGCAACTACTGCAGCTTCCCATGTGGACTCTGTATTTAATCTTGGGTTTGGTTCCATGGTACCTTCGTTTCCTAGCAAATGCCCAGGAACTCCTCTTAACCCCCTTTCTGCAAGGGGACCCAGATATAGACTCCCCGTGGGATGAGATGAAAGGAATTAAGGAGAGCAGTGGAGAGACCGGGGAGGTTGGTAGTGCCTTCTTTTTTATTTTTTATTTTTAAAGCTCCCCGGGTGAGAAAGTGAAATGTAATGTCCCAGCCAGATTCTCCTCCTGTCCAGGGCACGCTTCGGTTTCTAGTGGACTCCACCTTCTCTCCTAGGAGCCAAGGCCCTCCAGGGTCTGACAGCTGTGAGGGGCCTGCTCTCCTGCCTGACCCTGTCCGCTGGCCTAGGTGAGGGTCCCCAGAGAGCCCCTTCCAATGACCAGAAGCAGTTTCTACCAACTTCCTACCGATTAGCATAGTGTGCTTCTCTCCCTAGAGATTTTCCTTCCTTTCTGCGGATCTCATCTCCCCCCCACACACACACCCTAATTTCTCCTTTTCCCCTAAGGACACTCACTGGTCAGAGGGAAGATACTCCTGCATCTAAACGGAGAGGAGTCAGCACATGCGCAGATCCCTGGGCGCCCACAGGCAGAATGTTAAAGTGGCTGGTGCTGCTGCACCCACCGATGTACCTGTATGCACAGGGTGACAGGGACTATAGGAGGGCTGGCGGGGGTGGGGAACCCCACCTGCCTCTTTAGTGCAGAAGGAATGACAGAGCTCTCCTGTGCCCGTGTGTGGACACCAGAGACGTCTCCTGTGGAAGCTGTTTTACTCCTGCTTGTGTCATTCCTTCCTCTTCCTTTCCTCGAATTCCAATATCACTCCTCTGTCTCCCTTGGGACCCCTCCCTTGGTTCTCCAGGAAACTGTATCTTACAGCCAAACGCCCCCGGAGTTACACAGCTCTGGAGAAAGAGAAATGGTGGGCACTCTTCGCCGTGGCACATCCTTTGAATTTTGGTTTTCTTGAAGAAAGTTATCTGTGAGCCATGGATGGATGCCCTTCAGGGTGGAACCTTGCTGTTTGCTCATTTACAACCCAAGTCCTAGTTTTGACAATAAATAACAGGTACAACTGGGCATTCTCAATGATCTTCCCTCCCCTCCCCTGACTTCGCCAAACTCACGACTCAGGACCTGTTTTTTCTTTTCCCGTTTCTTTAACTTGAACATCAAGGATGTATTGTTGTAGAACAGAGACTGAAAAGATTGTAATTTTCTTTTATGGTGTCTGGCCGGATTTGCAACAGATATTAATGGGGGACATAAATAGCTCATGGAAGGTACTGAACAAAACTGTTTAACGCAAGGAGGTTGTACCAAGAGAAAAATCTATACGTAGCTGGAATTAGTCTACCATGAACATTTCTGCTACCCACTTCCTTGGCAAATCCTGTAATAAAAGCAAATTTCAACAATGTATTTTTTGAGGGTGGGAGATAGATTTCTCCACCTCCTTCTTCTTACGACCCTGGAGGTTGTGGGTTTAAGCGAATGAGTGAAAATGGCAGGCAGGCTGAGCTGCAGCGCGAGGCACGGGGGCAGCGGCGAGGGAGGCCGGAAGGTGACAGCCGACCTCAGTCAGGGAAGGCAGGAGGTCTTGGATATCAAATGCCCGAGCCTGCCCGGACCTGGGATTCAAAGGAGAAAATTATACTTGGTGAGAATAGGCCACTAAAATGGTCTAAGGGTGACGACAAGCATTGCTATTATACCTAAAATCGAGAAGAAACAGTTATTTATTCTGTTTTCAACTCTGAAAGCAGAAGCCTCAATAGCTCCAGTAGCAGGAGCGGCGGCAGCATCTGATTTCCCGAAGTTCAGGATGAATCTCACTTTCTCCCGGATCATTCTTCGAGAGCCCAGTCCTGCTAGCTCCTCAGTATGGGAAAGATTCAAAAAGTCCTCCTCCACCCGCCTTCTTGGTATGGACGGTATAGAAAATATCCTGCAATTTATGGTGGGAAAAACAGGAATAATAATGATAGAGGCTTATTGGTCATTCCAACACGAAATCAATACTCTGCCTGAGTTTTTTTCATTCCTTTCTTGGGGGGTGGAGGGGCGAAGTGTCTGCTCCCCTCCGGCTCCCCGCGCTCGCTCCCCGCCCCCCGCCGCCCTCCCCGTGGCTCCCTTTCTCCGCCTCCTCGGCGATTGCCATCTGACAAGATCTCCAAATCAAAGTGATAAATCGCTCCAAACTTTTTTTGGCGGCGCTGAGATGTTGGAGGGGCGTCTAGCGCGCATGTGCGAAGGTGTCCAAACTGACAATGCAGGAGAGATAGCGAGTGTGGATTGAGAGAAAGGGAGAGAGGGAGGGAGAGAGTGAAAGAGGGAAAGACCGAGTGTGTGTGTGTGTGTGTGTGTGTGTGTGTGTAAGAGAGAGAGAGAGAGTGTGTGTGTGTGTGTGAGAGAGAGAGAGAGAGAGAGTGAGAGAGAGAGAGAAGAGGGAGGGAGAGGGAGAGCAAAAGAAGGAAAAGATCCAAGAAAAAAAAACCCCAACCACACACCAGCGGCTGCAGGACTGGGCACAGCATGAGATCCAAAGGCAGGGCAAGGAAACTGGCCACAAGTAGGTGCAATATCCCTTTTCTATTGGCTTTTCCCCTCCTCTGCCATCTTGCATATCTGTCTCCAGCGCTCCGGGAGTGAGCGCGGGGCTGCCGCTCGCTCCGGGGCCCCGGGTGGAGGGCGGGCGCAGCGCAGCCTCAGCAACCTGCCGGTCCCAGCCTCCGCGCCCCGCCGCCCGCGCTCTCGCTCTTGGTTTGGGCGCCAGAGGAGCCCGGCAGCCCTCAGACTCGCGCACGGACCAGCTGTGGCAACCCCGGGGTGGAGGTGGGGGTGGGGGCAGCAAGGACTGGGGTGGGAGGGAGGAGAGTGCGCGAGAGCGAGCGGGAAGGGGTGGGGTGGCGGTGGTGGTGGGGGGAGAAGAGATGAGAGAGTCTCCCCCTCCCCTTCCCCCAGGCGGAGGAGAGTTGCCTCTGGCCAACCAGCTAGTCCCGGGTGTGGGAGGGGGAGCGGAGGAGGAGGGGGGGAAGTAGGGAAGGGAGAATTTTTGGTTCTCGGTTTGTTTCTGGGGTTTGGGGTGGTGGCAGGCTCCGAGGGAGCCGCAGTGGTGGCGGCGGCAGGCTGCGGTGGTGGAGTTGGGAAAAGTTGCGAGGCGGCCGCTGGAAGTTGCGCGGGCTGGCGGGCTGCGCCGAAGTGCGGTTGCGGTAGTGGGCGCTGTGCGCTCGGCTGTGCTCTACGGCGTGGTGGGAGGACTGGGGTGGGGAGTGGGGGAGACGAGGGTGGGGGCTGTAGTCGCGGGGTGTGTGTGGGCGCACAGGCAGAGTAGAGTTACCCGCTCCGCCGAGCCGTGGGCAGGTGGGGAGAGAAGAGGCCCCGCAAGCGCGTGGAAAGCGGGGAGTGGAGGGCGCGCAGCCAGCGGCGGCAGCCGCCGAGAAGAAGGGGGCCGAAAGGGCGCGCTCCGCGGCCCTTGAGCTTAAAGCTGGCGGGGCGCCGAGTGACCCCCAGGGGGCGGGCTGCCGGGACTTTGGGCCGCGGAGAAGGCGCGGCAGAGCCTCCCGCTCTCCTGGATGCAGCCGGGCTCCCGGCTCACTAACCCTCCCCGGCGCCCCCTGCCTGCTCGGCGTGGAGCGGCCTGGGACGCGCGGGGTGAGGGCCACGGGGTTCCGAGCGGGGGCGGCGGGACCCCTTCCCCCCCCCCCACTCTTCTCGCAAAAGTGTTGGGTGACTTTGTCTGGCTTTGCCCGAGGAGCCCACACTGTCTCATATGGCACGAGCGTCAACAGGGACTGTAGGTATCAGGACTGGGCTTCTTTAAATGTTTCTACCTCGAGTCTAAGGGGACTCGGCGGTACCAAGACCCGGAGCAATCCGGAGCGGTCCAAAGTGCTCCTCCGAGAGGTGTCAGCACGTGGGGCTTGGAGCAGCCTCGGGAGAGGACAGGCCGCCGTTCGCTTTCCCACTCGCAGAAAACAGAACTCTAATTGTTCTGCCCGTAGCCTAGAAAGAGCAGAGGTGGGGAGGGGGTGGGATGCTTCTCCCCAGGGAAATCCCTCGTCTCCCCCTCTCCCCTCCCTTGCATATTAAAATCAAGTACGGCCCAAACCCGGCAGCCTCGGGTGTCCCCGCAGCAGCCGCGTTTCGAAAGGAAGCCTCGGGTTCCGGCTCGGCCGGCTGGGTTTCTGTGGCGGTGCGAGCGCGCGGTCTAGCCCCGAGAGATGCTGTCACTGTAGGCGCTTGTCCAGTGCTCCATCCAGTCCTCACCCAAGCATCCCCTCACTCCCCAGCACGGTTCCCTTCGCCCTGGTCTCAGGGATCAACCTAAACATAAGGCGGTTTGGGTCATCAGCCCATCTGTTTCTCTTTTGGATATTGTTCATTTCACTTAGCTGCGCCAGTGTCAAAGCGCGCCGGTGGAACTCCTGCTTTTCCTGTTTGCTTTTAAATGAGGCCGATGTCTTTATTTTCATGTGAGGAGGAATAAATGTACATATGCTTGCAGGCCTGGGGACTTCAATTGCGACTAAAGGTTAGAAGTGTGTGTGTGCGCGCGCGTGTGTGTGTGATTGGGGCGGGGGGGGGGGGGGAGAGTCTGTTCCAACCAAGTGTAAATTGTGAAATGAAAGCCGAAGGCTTCGCGCGCCTCATGCCGGGTATCCGCTGAAGTGAAAGCAGAACGCAAAACCCTTCGAATTTTTTTGAGCAACTTTTTCAACTGTTTTAATTGCCAGGCTGTATGCTGTCGTATTAAAATATTCCCGCACGCACAGCCCACGCAACATCCAGAAAACAAGCCTCTTCTCTGGTCTGGTGATAGTTGTCATCCATCCAGTGGGGAGGGCCGTTTATTTTGAGTCTAGTGCCTCTAAGGATGCCGCTGCCGCTTTCTGCGAACTAGATGGGAACTCGACAAACTTTTCTTGCTAAGCCTCAGGTCCCCCCTCGCGCGGTTCCAGCTGTTGTCACCACAGCTGCCTTTCTCAGACAGAAGTACTGCTTTATGCAGCTCAGTCACAATCTGGGCAATAAAGGAAATCATATTAAAACGATGCAATTTTTTTTGGTGTGTTATGAAGCGCTGGTAACTCTCTCCCCCCCCTCCCCCGCGTAATGCGTGAGTTTCCAAGCACATGGTGGTGACCCCTGCCGCGCAATCCAACGAAGACTTTGCCGCTCTGTCTGCGCCGGTTTCTTTCTTTTTCTGGCTTAGGAAGAGGCTGAGTGACCAGCATACTTTAAAAAGCAAACCCACCTTGCTCGCTGCGGGAAATGAACATTGCAATGGAAGCAAATCACCTAGAAACAGTTGTTTTCTCCATTGCTTGTTATTCTTTCTGCTTTTTGTAAATTTCTTTGGTGGCCAAGTCCTGCCAGGCTTCCATACAGGATCCCATGGACCTAGACCAGGGACCACAGACCCTGAAAGTCCCCACTGAACTTAAACCCAGAATGAATGCACAACCCATTTTCCCATTTTTATATGGCTTTTAAAAAACACAATAGTTTAAACCTATAAATTCGTTGCAATCATTTGGGAGGAATAAACCGTTTAATTAAAAAATAAAGAAGGGAAAAGCAAGAAGATTGACATGTGTACTGCCTCAAGCCCTGGGCTTTCATTCCCATCTTCAAGAAAAGGAAAATAAAAGCCAAGCCCAGGATTGCAGTTCCGAGCGTCTCCCAGCGTTTTCCTGGACAGTGAGGATGGCACCTGGGCGGTGCTAGAAATGCCAGTTGCATCTGTTTTTCTCCTGATGATGGGAAAGAAGCGAGGCTGGGTCTGCTTAGCTTGTCCAGAGCTTGAAACAGTGAAGGAACCCCCACCCCATTTCCCTAAAGTGATACCCGCAGGGTTTCAATTACAGCAATGAACGCATTGCAGTGAGTCACCCCCCCTTAGCTACCAGCACCTCAGAAGTCTCGTAAAGACACAGAAGGTGACAGGGGCACTTGTTACTTGTACACTTGATCTCTGTTTAAAAAGAGGTTTTTGAAGTAGGTAAGGTAGATGACGGCCGTTTTAGCAGCCCAATACCTCAGAGAAAAAAAGGAAACACTCACCCAAGTTCCAGCCTGCACTCCTCCTATGCCTACCTACATAGATTTTCCCTCATTTTAAAACAAACAAACAACAAACAAACAAACAAAAACCAGCCCTGCAGATGAAAACACAGAGCTTTGTTAAAAAACCCATCTTAGTTGCTTACTTCATACTGCTTTTGAGGAGGAAAAACACTGGCCTGATGGAGGCAGCGGCCCCTTCGAGGAAGGCGGTTTACTTGCCATCACTTGACCATTACCTTGGCTTAGGGCTTCTTTATTGCATTTGGCACTTGGAGTGTAGTCTTTCTGCAGCATTTCTATGTTTCGCCAAAAAAAAAAAAAAAAAAATCTGTGTTTAAGGGAAGGTTAATAACGCTTTTCATTCCCCCTCATCCTCAACCCTGTGGAAGGGGACGGTTCGTTAGCAGCAGAGGCAGGCAGGGTGGAAAGAAAAGCTCCTTTTTCGGGTTTCTATTTGTGGGGGCTGAAGCGTCGCAGGTCTTGGCCGTGGGGTGGGTGCCCGCGAGTGTGCCTTTGGCGGGGTGGCTCGGCTCTCAGGGCTCTCTGAGCGGAGGCCTCTCCCTGCCACCGGGGCCTCCTCTGCCGACCACATTCAACACGTAGGTCTCTTATCAAACAGAACTGAACACGCCATTCCACGATATTTTTGCTTCCTTCTTTTTTTTGGTAAAAGTCGAAGGTGGTAACTCTATCAGCAGTTTCCCTTTAAACATCTGTCGTTTGGAATTTATTTTATTTCAGTTTGGGAAGTTGGGGCCAGGTAATCCGAGGCTGCAGAGGAGGCTGCAGATGTGGCCTGATGCAGGGAGGCCACAGCTGGGGACACCTGGCTCCATTGTCCCGGGGCAAGGAGAGGGCAAGGAGGGCAAGAGAGCGCCCGCCCAGCTCAGTGCCCACTGTCCCTGCACCCCCTCCTCTTTGTCGCTGCTGGAAGCCGGCCCTGAAGTGGAGAAACTTGACTTGTCAGCTCCTGGCCAAGGGCTCTTACTCTGTTCCCAAGGTACTCAGTGCCTGGCAGAGCCCTGTTCCCAAGAGCTGGGCACACCCTCCCACCCCTCATCTAAAGCCGCCTGGTTCGGAGGAAGTGGGCCCTGATGGGGAGTGGCGGTAGAACTGGGGAGGCCCTAGTGCCTAGGGAGGCAGAGCCTCCTCCAGCTGCCCAGCTCCTGGCTCCCAAGCTGGGGCCAGAACTCTTCTTCCCTCTCCACTCTCAGAGGTGCTGCGTGCCTGGCAAGCTGCTTCCCTCAGAGCGGTTTGCCTGGACGGTGTACACACACACACACACACACACACACACACTCACACATCCAGGGTTCAGAAACCCACTCAAGTGAGGAGGGCGGGCACACCTCATGGATTCACTGTCCCCAGCAGGGCAGCCCCCCCCCCCCGCCCCCTCACAGTCTTGTTTGGCAAGGGGTGAGAGGCTGGGGAAAAGATGGAGAGACAGCCACACTATGAGGATGTCACGCACATTTTTCCAGGGTGGTGGTGAACCCGTCCTCGGCTCCAAGCTGCCGTTCTAGGCACTTTCCAAAAAGGTCTGTGGGGTCTGCTTTTCTTTTCCGCTGGACTGCCTAGTATGAGCCATTAGTTCCCTCCCCACGCCATTTGCTACGGTCTTCTTTCTAAAATTAGATCCTCTCCCCCCCCCCCCCTACTCTTCTGGCCTTCGGAATTTACCAGGGAATTCTCAAGGAAATTGGCTGTGTAGTGAGAACAAGTGTGAGGAAGAGGATAAAAAGAGATAAACGGCACAGAAAACAAGAGAGGGAGAAAGGAAGAGGCAAACTGTGCTTCTCTGAGATCCCCGGCTCGCACACAGATTGGTATTATTTTCCCCCCCTCAGTAAATGAAAAAAGTATAATCCTTGTTAATTACCTTTGCTTACATGCCATACAAGAAACTTCAGAGTTGTTTCTACATAAGGAAGAAACTGTTTACAAAACTCTTTCAAAAGTGTGACATATTGCTCTAGTTCAGCACTAAAAAGCTAAACACACTTGCCCTCCTTTGAAGTGCCCTGGCTAGGGCAGCTTATTTGAGTGCGGTTCAGATATTGCTGTGGGTATAACTAATGGCCTCTACCTATTTAGCTCAAGTGGGAGGAGAGAAAGGCCTGAATTCCTTGTCCAATGGGTCCCTCTGGAGACTGAGTTCTGGCTCCTGGCCAGTTCTGTACAATGTCAACATTGAATATTTGAATTCCCAGACTCTCTTTAACAAGTTTCTAAATAAATAAACTCATTGTGTGTCTGTGTTTAAAATTATTTCACCTTTCATAAAAGCTACAGCATCTTATTACATTGGCCTTGCAAGTTGATTTTTTTAAAAAAATAAACAAACAAACAGAGCTTAAAGCATTTTAGTAGGCAAACCTTTACAATATGTGTGCTTTGCAAAAACATTCTCTCCTGTGACTGGGTTGGTGCTATTTGGAGAAATCTTGGGCTAGTCTGTGTGATGGGAGAGTGAGTTATAATAAAAACCAAGTTAAATTCAGAAAGTCAGTGAAATATTAATCACATCTAAAGGGAGGCCTGATTGTGGAACTGTAGTGCCTTAGGTCATGTGACAGTTTTGCCTGCCATGTCCTATAGGGGACAGAGAGCTTCACTGATGTGTCTTAAGTGGATATCTATAGACTCCCCCAGTCCATAGGTATTGGTAGAGGTAGCCTTCTGTCCAGATTGAGTTTTGTTTCGGGCATTTTTTTCTTTATCTGTGTCTGTCTTTGTAAGTTGGAAGGGGTAGCTACACAGATGTTATTCTCATATTTCAGTTTGGTTTTGAAAAGGACCACATGAATCCTGTTTTTACTAATCTCTCAGCATTTGAACATCCACGGCATTTTAATGCAGATAGGAACATACTTGTTCTAAGAAGTACACACAATTTAAAAAAAAAAAGGCAAATTCTAGTCCTCTTGAAAGTGTGGACCCCATCTGGAGTTGTTAGGAAAGAAAGTGGAATTCACTCTAATTTATGTGTATAAAGTACAACATTATTAAAAAGAATGGGATTTGAAAGGGTACATAGCAAAACCCATAATGTTTAGCTGGTAATGTGGAGAGCTCAAAGCCAAGAAAAAAAATACCACCAACCCATGCAAACCCTAAAATAGATTACAATGACCTCAGCCATTTTCATTTTCAAAAATAATAGCCATGATTAAAATGGGGGAGTGTTTTACTTGGAACCATACTCTTCTGCATTATTATAAAAGCTGTTTTGTGGTTAAAGAACTGTTTCATTATAGAAAAAAAGCAATTGAATTTTTAATCAAATTCCTTACTCTTCAAAAGCTTTCATTCTTGAATTACTTCTTATTTTGATTTTAATTATTATTCTTATTCATTAGCTAACTTTTTTTGGCTTGTATATCAGCCAAATCCTTGACTACTAACTTTTATAACAATGATAAAGGAGAGATTTGATTTGGAAAAGAGATTTTACTAATTCCCTTAGCAGACACCTGCTTAGGGGTCACTAACTATATAACCTTAACTCTCAACCTGTTTAAGAACAAGGCTAAAGGAATTAATTTTGTATGTTGGGCTTGTTCAGGTTATGGCATTTATGCAAGTCCTTGTACATACCACTGTTCTTGGGCTGCTCTGAGGGTTAAACAGGGTAAATGTATGCAAAGTATTTAAGATACAAGTGAACACCCAATAAATTTTAGTCACTTATCTTCTGATATATCAGTTTTTCTGTAGAGAAATCTTTTAGACATTATTATCCTTCCTGTATTGTTTTTACCCAGTTCATTTTTAGAAGTATTTGCATGCATAGAGTAAGCATTTTGCATGTCTTCTCAATGAATCTTGCCCTTACAGGCGTCCTCAAACTACCGCCCGCGGGCCACATGCGGCCCGCCGAGGACATTTATCCAGCCCGCTGGGTGCCGCTGCCTGTCCTGCTTAGCAGCCGACTCATCCCGGGCCCGCAGTGCACATAGGAATTTGTTCATAGTTTTGTTTTTAAACTATAGTCTGGCCCTCCAACGGTCTCAGGGACAGTGAACTGGCCCCCTGTTTAAAAGTTTGAGGACCACTGGTTAAGATAAAGGGAAGCCATATCTAAAATTTGGGTTCATAAAAACGGTCTACCAAACCAAAATAGGCAATACATTTGTTCTGCAAACTTGAGAATCTTGGGGTGAGTGGGCACTGTATATGTAAAGTGATTGAGATTTCAACTTTGCTCCACAGACACTGTAGGCACACAGCCTAAAGTTAGTGGTGCATACTCTCCAGTTGTCACTAGATCATGATCCATTGTGTATGGAAATTTTACTTTTAATGGAATGAGTTTTGTAAGTCACTTTACTACCCTAGCTGAGTTGCTTTTCTCTAAAAGAGGGAACTGAACTGGAGTAGAGCTTGTAAACTCAAAAGCTTACAGGAACTGGCAGGTACAATGTATGATTAGGCAAGGTGGGTATAAGCACTAAACTCTTATTTTTTTTAAACATCTTTTAAAAAACTGTTTTTATTGATTTCAGAGAGAGGAAGGGGGGGGGGAGAGAGAGAGAGAGAGAGAGAGAGAGAGAAACACCAGTGATGAGAAAGAATCATTGACTGGCGCCTCCTGCACGCCCCCTACTGGGATCGAGCCCACAACCTGGGCATCTGACCTGACCAGGAACCTAACAGTGACATCCTGGTTTATTGGTCCATGCTCAACCACTGAGTCACACTGGCTGGGCTAAACTCTTATTTTTATTAAAAATTTTGTCATCCAGCCTTTGTATTTCAGAACAAGAGGGAGTAGTGGGGATTGGCAGACTGTGAGTTTAAGACTTCTCTAAAAGTCACAGCTGCTTCTCAGGCCCGGTTCACTGCTACCATTTGGGCAAGGGGGCCCAGGGCTGCTAGGTCTTCCACTTTTTATCTGGATTGTTCTGTGTATTTTTTCTACTTTAAAATGTTGGCGCAGTTTAAAAGACAACAATGACAACACACGACATTCTGCAGGCCTAACCGAACACCTCTGTCTGTCATGTGTAGTTCGTGGACCCTGGGTTTGAACTGTCTAGATTAGATGACATCCAAGCGTCCTTTAAAGTCCCAACATTTTACGATAGCCACAAGCCTTCCTGAATACTACCTTGTATTTTTAAGATCTATATCTTCCTCCTCTACCTCAAAGTTTGTGTGTGTGTGTGTGCGTGTGTGTGTGTGTTTTGATAGGTGGAAGTACTTATTACAGAATCTGATATCTAGCCATTTAGTTGGAAAAAAAGTCTTTCACGGCCATGTTTTGTCTTTCTTTCCTTCCATGCCGCTTCATCATTAATTGGTTTAAGAAAATAAACTGAAACACTCACTCCCCCTTCACATAGCCACTGGACACCATTCTTTCTTATTTGTTATTCAACCCCATTCTTTGATTTGTGGGCTGGGGGTTGGCAGTAAATCATGAGGAGACAGTTTTCTGTGGTTTTCCACAGTGGGAGAAGAAGTCGTTTGGCTACTGTGGGTATAACAGAGGAAGAGTTTGTCCCTACCACCTAGGAGGGTCCAAATGTCCTGTCCTGTACATCTGTAACTGAAGAACTCAACTGATTTTTAAGACATAAATCTAGGATGGAGAAAGTAGTTTTTAAGGGATAAGTATATTAATTGACAAAAAGGACTTTCCTTGCAACAGGGTTATATATGTTCAGGGAACATTTGAATATAAACATACATTGTTCTGTTTACTATCATGAGTTTTATTTCTAGCAGAAATGGTAGGTGAATAACAGGAAAAATTAAGTCCTGAAGACTAAAAGGGCAGGGTATGGTGACGGAATACCAATACAATGCACACTTCCAATAAAGTTTGAAATCAGAGCTTTGAAATATCTAAATCAGTGCTATAGTCAAGGGATTGGTCAATAAATACTTGTTACTATTGGTTAACATTGTTGGAAAAATCATCAGATCATTCAATGCTTGTAGAGGAGGATTTAGAGTAGTGATGAGCCATGCTTATAAGGGTTATCGATGGGTTATCAGACAGCTAGCTTGCAATATTTACACCGGATGTTGAAGCCCAAATTCCTTAGCTTGGTCTTTGGGGGCCTCCTACTCTTGAATTAGAAAAATGTGGTGATTCTGAGCTCAGGTTATGAGTTGAATTTGCTTGGGTTTGAATCCTGGCTCCACCAATTACTAGCTGGGTGAAAGGAATACAAGCCACTTAATCTTTCTATGCCTCAGTTTTCTTACTAATAGACTGAAGATACTTACCTCATGTGAGCATTTGATAAACTAGTGTCTTAAATATAGTAAGAGTTGAACGCATGCCCATTATTTTGTTTCTGTCTTTCAACTTTTGGCCACAATATTGTCATAGTCTGTAGCTATACCCATCCTGTACTTTGACCATCAACATCTAACTCCTTTAAGATGTAGTTGAAACCCTTCCTTTTTCATGGGGTTCATCCTCATTACTCTTGGATTCATGGTTTCTCTGTCTTTTCATTTCAATAGCGTGGAATAATTTTTACCTACCATCATATTGGCATTTTATTATAAGTTCCTTGAATATCTATCTATCTATCTATCTATCTATCTATCTATCTATCTATTATCTATCTATCTATCTATCTATCTATCTATCTATCTACCTATCTATCTATCTAATTTTTCTAGCTAAACTGTAAAACTCCCGGAGAGCCCAGTTTTATATAGTGCCTGGTTCTATGCTTTGCATATGGCAGATACCAGTACAATTAGGTGGTGGTGGTTATTGATGGGCTTAGGTGGATTATGTGAATTCTTTCAATTCTCTGCCTGTAAAACCTGTGACGTCAGGTAATGTCAGCACTAGAACTCTGGGATACCTGACACTTTCATTGCATACGAAATCCACAAACTGGCCTATTTTGACAGTGATAAACCACTGGGAAAGCACATTTGGGAAGTAGAGTATCGTTCCTTATTTTTACCAGTAATGTTCCTCATTTTGCCAGTACAGATATAACCCATGGCTTCTCCCTTAAATTGTAAATTGTTATTGATCTACACTTGATCTTAAGGTTTATGGAAACTGGGACCTGACTCTGCAGATTGTCGGTGGAGTCGAGGTAGAGATGGTGGAACAGTTGGTGCATTCAAGTAATTCCTAGGAATTTGGGATTAGTCAGCTTCACAAAAGTCATCAGAAGCCAAGGTTTACATAAATTTGAAGCCCACTTTAGGCCATATTAATATATCATAGCAACAATAATTTTGCTGTATGTTTTAAAGTACATTGATAATGAAAGGCCATTTTAAACAATTTAAGGCTGACATATAATGATGCTGCATTGAATCTTGTTTCACTGATTAAATGAACTCTACTTACATAACAGGGACACCCTAATTCAAATGCAACTATGACTTCTTCCTCCCTTCACATCTCCACACCCCATTCCTCACTCCATAACCCCCACTCCACCCCACCTCACCCATTTCATAAATCTCTCATCATTTTGGAGAAAACAGGGCTATTTGTACCTTGGATAACTGTTCTCAAGCCCTGAACGACTGCAGGGTTTCATTGCCCATTAAGAGTTTTCTTCCCCCACGACCAGCCTGGTGTGACTTTTTATCCTGCTCTTAAGGCATTGGGAACCTCTTTACATGAGGGCAGACTAACAGCCACAGCTTTTATACTTTGGTGTTGATTATAGACTTTGCCTTTGGCAGGAACTATGAAATTAAGTAGTAATAAAATGTTTCATGATAAAATAGTAACAAAAATGAATGGAAGGATGGAACAACTATCTTGGTTTGTGACCTTCTTTTGGGTCTCAGACACCTGCAAGAATCTGATGAAAAATAGGGAGCCCCTGTCCAAGAAATGCAAATATGCATAAAAATTTTCATGCAGTTTCAGTGGTTCATGGACTGAATTCCAGCATTGGTATTACAGGCATTCACACGTGTGCTCAGCCTTGATTCACCCTCATATATTATCTATATAATGTCTTAAAGTCTTTATCAGTCTTTTTCATTATCTTAGAAACATGATTTTTTTCTCATTACAAAATTTATACACACTTGTTCTAACAATTTAAAGACTGCAAGAATTATCACATAGAAAACAAAAGTTCTTTGCAGTCCATCCTCTTTCTTTTGTCGCACACTGCCTGCAGATGATCACAATTCATCGTTTAATTAAAGTCCTGCAGATTTCCCCTATGCACCTATTATTTAAAAATATATATTTTTATTGATTTCAGAGATGGAAAGGGAGAGAGAGATAGAAATATCAATGATGAGAGAGAATCATTGATTGGCTGCTACTGCACTAGCCCGCAACCCCGGCATGTGCCCTGACCAGGACTCTAACTGTGAGCTCCTGGTTCATGGGTTGACGCTCAACCACTGAGTCACACAGGCCAGGCCCCATGCATCTATTAGCACATACATATATATAGCTTTATATCGTTTCTCAGCTACTTGCTTTTTTCTTTTTTAAAAAGCTAATAATATACCTCAGACAATGCCCCCAACCAGTACAAAACAATCTTACCCATTCTTTTAAAAAAGGCAGTAAGTTTTCCATTGTTTGGATGTAACATCTTATTGAAGCATCCCCTATGCATGACATTTGGGTCCTTTCCAGTTTTCAGAACAGAACAGATGGAGAAGTTCCCCAAACCAGGATGCTAAAGGAAAATGAAAGTAAAGTGTACAATTAAAGGAAGCTCATAGTTCAGGTGGAAGTATGCTGGCCTCTGAGCAGCGGGCACAGCAGGGCTTGGGGAAGGTCAGAGAGGGTTGCCTCACCCTGTCAGGACAGATCAGATTTCCAAGCATCTTTCCCCCTGAAAGACCAAGAGTTGAAGTCCAGAGCTAAGGTACATCTTTGTAAGATCCACTGTGATGTATCTGTGGTCTTTCAAGCTTACGGGATTGTTCTGGCCTTCATATTTATGCCCCATTTTCATTTTCTCCTGCTGCTCAAAACAGGCAGTTGCTGAAATCAATCCATATAGCTCTAACTGGATCAGGATAAGGAAGTTGTCAGGGTTTCAAGTCTCCAGTTTGTTTTTTAATTGTGATTTGTTTGCATGGTACATTCTCATCACACTACTCAATCCTCTATATACACCTTAAAACAACTGACGTGACTAGATAAATGCAGACAGTTTCCTGAACCAATCAAACATTTCTGATGTTTTTATTTTTGAAGAAATTACCCACAATAATTTCTAACCTATGAATTGGAAATACCATTTTTATAGGAAAATGTTTTTCACTGGGTAACCAGGCTATGGGAAAATTTTTATAATGGAAACTATCTTGTACTTTTAACTATAGCATCAAAAAATATGACAGTATAATGTTACACGCTTAAGCCCATCAGATGCAAAATTCCAGTTTTTGATTATAAGTTATAAACCAGGATAGAAAAACTTCTGGAAAGTGGTTTTCTTTGGCAATAATGTTGTTGATTAACTATAAAAAAGTTCAGAAAAAAATTAATTCAGCCCATTCCTTTACACAGAAGGTTACAAAAATGGAGTAGCTGGGTTTGGTTCTAGTGGGAACAACTTTGCTTATTAAAGCTCACTGGATTATATTAGATTAAAAACACTAGACATTTTAGATTGGATTTTAAAAAGTACTATCCAAGGAATTAAAAATTTAGACACATAAGTCTTTTAAAGAATTAACTTACTTTGTGATTTTGACTCCTTAGAGTATAGCATTTGTTCCAAATCCATATTTTTGTGTGTGTGTGTGTGCGTGTGGATGCATAATGATTGTTCCATGGAGCATTGCTCTTGTTAACATTTTCAAAGTATATTTTAAATGAAATCAATCAAATCGAGTCAACAAATAGTTATTGAGTGCCTAGTATATATAAGGAATGATGAACAAAATCCTAGAAACACTCACTTTCCTAAAAACATTGAGCGCCTGAATTTGACAGACACCCGTATACTCCTGACAATGAATGGTTTATTAAAGGAGATGAAGCTCCCCATGTGCCCGTTGCTGGCTGTCAGTACCTACAGAGTGGTTTTGTGAACTTGGAATATGGAACCCTATGCCTGACTCTTCTTCAAATAATTTGTTACCATTGTGAAGCCACACACCCAATGAGCTGCAGTGCCATTCCAAGTGTTTGGGGTCTTTCACCTGAAAAGAATGCCGTATTTCATTTCTCTTAATGTCAGATGTGGAGGTCATTGCCTGCCTCACTAAATGTGTGTTAATGCTGATATGGTTTTCATTCAAGATGCTTGAAAATAAAACTAAGCCCTTTATAAATACTTATTTGGTGACTACCACAGATTCATTCAACAGCTATTTATCTAGTGGCTACAATTCTAGGTGAAGGAAAGGTGGTAGCACACACACAGTTAAGGCCCCTGCCTACAGGGAGCTCCCATTTCGTGGGAAATAAATGTACATAGTCACATTCAGATGTTGATGAAGAAGATTAAGCAGTGTAACTTGCTAGAGAGCACCCAGGGGCCTCCTTTTAGAAGGGTGGTCAGAGAAGACCTCTCTGAGAAGGCGACATTGGAGCAGAGAGCGAAATGAGGAGAACAGTTATTAAGTGTTTGAAGTATGGTGCATTGAAACAGGTCATAACAGGCATATTCAACTTGTACCATTCTTTAACCTAGGGCAGAAGCAGAAAAAGTGTGCAAGTATTGTATTTGATTTTACTTGTTGAATCCATTTATAGATACCACATGGGCATTTAGCTAGCTGACTCCACAACCTGGGAGCCAGCACAGAGGCGTTTGTGTATCTTCCTTTAAAGATGGAAGTTTTGTGTTTGATCTGTAAACACTAGGTTATTGGCAGCATCAGAGGTGCATATTAGGTTTCCGGACCCATAATTCAGTCCAGTTATTCAATATTTATTGAATATATATTCAACAGCCTAAGCCAAGCACTGTGTTGGGCACTGAGTACAGAAAGACAAACAAAATGTTTCCTGCCCTTGAGGAACTGATAGTCTATTGGGAGAGACAGACATGTGAGCAGAGGGTTTCAGTACAGTGGGGTAAGTGCAAGAGCGAGGGTAACAGGTCTACTGTTGAATCACTATGATCTGGACAGAAGGATGTGACCAAGAGGATGCCTTCGTTTCACATCTATTCTTGCAAGCAATTATTTGACCTATATCCCTCTAAGCTCAGAAGAATTTGAGGGTTAAAATTTGAGGGTTTAATGCCCTTTAAGGCACCTTTCTAAATTTATTTTTTGTGCCTTCAAATGTGTAGTATAAAGGGAATTTATATATCGGATGGGCAATTCAATGTTTCCTGAAAGGTCCCACCATCATATTGGTCTGTGGTTAGAGAAATGCCGATCGCAATGACTAAGATGCAGGATGTCCTTGAGGTGTATGCCCCATAGCCTTGGGTTTGTGGATGGGCAAATTACTCTTCCCAGGGTCACCAGTTATAGTGTATTTTATCCCAGTGCAGTAGAGCAACCTAACCTTTGCCATCACAGTTCAAGGAAAAGTTCTTTTTTTTCGGAGGGTCTCCAAGAGTTTCCTCCAACTCCTTCTCACTTGTAGCTCTGAGAGTAAATATCTGATCAAAATGCCCAAACTCAAGTCACCATGGTTTTGAAAGCCACATCTTGCTTTTAGGCACAGTTTTTATCCAGCAGAAGGAAGTACTGTCCGTGGGTTTGTAGCTCTGGCTGGCATGTGATTTTGTTATTTGTAAAACAGAAATAAGAATAAAAAGCACTGCCCTCTCTTCCAGTTCTCTTTGCCAACCATCTTGCTGTGCTATGCGTATGTGTCTAAGCCAATGTTCCAGCCACTAGGCTTGGCACAGAAATCCGTGCATTCGACATCGTTACTGCTGGGTACAGTCTGCAATACGGGAACAAACTCCCCATTTGCCTAAATGTGTATAAGATGCTAGTGATTTAGGCATTTTGTTGATCATGTTACAATATTAAAACACCAGCATAGATGTGGTTTGACCCACAAAGCTACGTTGTATCTGCATTTATTTGACCTAAAAACACTGGGTAGGTGGATCTGAAGAGGATGGGAAATGTCAAGGTAAAAAACATTATGCAAGGGCCTCATGATCTGTATATCAGATCTCTCTTCCTGCCCTTGAGTGATAGAAATCTCAGTCGCCAAGGTTTTTACCCTCAAGAAAAGAAAATACTCTGATACCTAATAGAATGAGCTGCACCTCAGGAAACTGTCCAAGTGAGTCTGTGGCATTGGCCAGGACTTGCAGACAGCCTCCAGGGTGTATGGAATGTCACCATTTGCTTCCTTCCACCATTCTTGGTGTGATTTGCTTGATCACATCATGAGATCTCATTATGTAGACTGGACAATTACTAATAACTTTCGGAAAATGCTCTTTGCAGTGATTTAAGCCCTCTATCTACCTTGATGATAGGCTTTTGTTCCCCCCACACCCCTGCCCCTTAGGGGTGATAAAAAATGCAGTATATGTTGGATGCCATGTTTTCTGGTGGATACTGCTGCATGGAAAGTTGGTTCAAAGTTTGAGTTCCAACTTTGCTACTTATCAACCTGGTGTCCTTGGGCAGGCCACTAACCCTCTGAGCAAAACGTCCTCAAGAATAAGATATGAACAATAAACACTTTCCTCCAGACTCGTATTATTAAAATAAGATGACATGTGTACCCTTTTACAAGCTGTAAAGAGCTGTGTAAATTTAATGTACTGTTAAAAGTTCTAGAAATTATAGAATATTAAAAATGGTAGGGAGCGGTTAAGAGTGTAATCTGGAGCCACATTATTTAGGTGGAAGTCTAGGCGCTGCTGCTACCTAGCTGTGTGGCCAGGTACAAGCAACTTAGCCTCTCTGTGCCTCAGTTTCTTCATCTGTAAGATGGAGATAGCATATAACAACAACAATAAGTAATAGTGCTAATCAAGATTATTTAGTGTTCATGCATTATTGAGGTTAGTTCTCACACCTCTGTGAGGTGGGTGGTATTATTATATATATTTTTAGAGATGAGGGCACTGGTGACGTTAGTTAATTGCCCCAGGCCTCTCAGTTCCAAGGGCAGAGCTAGGATCCAGCCTGAATCTGCTTTACTCTGAAGCCCAAGCACTCCATCTGAACACTCCACTGCCTAATTTTTTTCATCCAGCAGTAAAAGTGGAACAGTACATTGCCCGAGTATTCCAGAACTCGTAAAGGGTAATATGGTTTTGGATACAGGTAATCTTAATTGAAATAAATGATTTCATACAACTCTTAGTGAAGAAGGGTTTTGCTGCAGCTTTAACGGGCAATTTTCTCTTTATGATGAGGGCTGGCCTTCTCTTTGTCTTTCATTTTCTTCCCAGAGTTATCTGCAGGGTGGTGATTTCTAGTACTTGATGATTTTAGTTTTATTTAGGGAGCTCGACACATCTTTGTTGAATGAATGGCTTAGCAGAGACTTTATTACTTCATTGCCTGAAATCACAAGCTACTTATACCTTACAGCTTACCCGTGGATGGTGCTGGATTCCAATCTGATTTTCTAAACAATGCACTATGACCATGAACTTGCCTGAGGTCGCCAGCATATTGTTAAGGCAAGGAAAGCTGGCCACGACTTTCTGAATCTTTCCTCCCTACATAACATCTGAAACGGAGTCGCGTTTGCCCATTCTCAACTTTGTTTTGATATCTAAGTCACTTGGGCCTTGCAGCCAAGTCTTTGGCTAGTTGCATAATTAAATAATCTGTGGGATTTAAGTAAGGGAGGGCTAATGATTCTCAGATCTACTCCTTTTTATGTTTGTTTTTATTTTTTATTTTTGGACAGAGGGCAGTGGACAAGTTAAGAGTGGATACAGAGACCCAAATATGGTTGCATAGTATCACTTGGAGAGCTTAAATATATCATTCAATGTTTGGGCTCTGCCCCAAATCAATTAAATCAGAATCTCTAGCGGTGGGGGGTGGGTGAGTGGGGGGGTGGGGGGGTGGGGTGGGGAAGGGCTCAGGCAGTGGGGAGCAATGAGTCCTGGAGATAAGAAACTGGGAAGAAGGAAGTCATTTGAATTAAAGAATCAGAAAGATAGCAGAGATAGCAAGGTGGCTCCAAATGCCACCTTTGGGGGTGATTTCAGGGTTACATACTTTTGAATATAAGGCTCCTTTTTAGTTTTTACATTACATGGTTGGAAGTTGGAAATATTTTGTTAGCACTTAGCTCCATGAACTTGTTTTCTGCCTGTGATTTCTGGCCTTTGTAGCAGTAACAGGTGAGAGATTTTCAGTGTGAAAGGTCATTGTTGGGGAGACTTCATCAGAGAGTGGATGATCTTTGGAGAGTCCAGGAGCTCTGTCATCTTTTTTGACATTTTTGTCCTGGGGCCATTTTTAAGGGAACAATAATTTTTTTTTTCAGATTAAAAAACTACTCCAGCCCAGCTGGCATGACTCAGTGGTTGAATGTTGACCCACGAACCATGAGGTCACAGTTCAATTCCTGGTCAGGGCACATGCCTGGGTTGCGGGTTCGATCCCCAGTGTGATGTGTGCAGGAGGCAGCTGATCAATGATTCTCATCATTGATGTTTCTATCTCTCACTCCCTTTCCCTTCCTCTCTGAAATCAATAATAATATTTAAAAAAAAAACTATACCAAACACAACCCAAACAAACACAGAATCAGTAGCTGTTAGGTGAGAGAGCATTTCAGTATTTTCCTGTTGCTTTTGCCTCTTAGTTTTAGAATCCCAGACACAAATTCTTCTGTCAACGTTCCCATGCAAAGGGAGTGCTGGAAATTCTAGAGAAGGCATGTGGGGAAAACAGAAAACGGATTGTGAAAAAATATGTTGCTACCCAGAAATGTTGAAAAGCAGAAGCGTAGGTTTTCAGGTTGGGCTGTGCTTATTTTAGGAAGTTTGGATGTTGAATGCCAATGACCCTTATGCTTGGCTGGTTCTAATGCCATCAGTCACTGACTTCCATACACACGAAGGTTCATTAAATAAACGCGTTCCATGTTGGATGTTTAGTTGCACCTGACTGCACTTGCTCAATGTGCCCAGTGGTTCTAGAGGTTTCGTTGAGCTCAGTGGGATGGACACCCACACACACCATGTGAAAGAACACAGACGTGTATGTGCATTGATGGTGAAGGAGAATGGCTTTACTGAAAGGCAGAAATTAAACCAGTAAAGAGGCACAGAGTTTGTATTTTGTAAAATGTGAGCTTGTGTATATCTTTGGACACTTGAAGGGCCCCCCTTCAGTTTCAGCTTAAGTTGTATGTTTCACAATTATTAACCGTGTTGCACAAATCCTCTGAGGAATTTCATTTGGATTCTGCAGCTTATTTCAATGGTGATTAATCTAATTGCCCCTTTGTTTTTTTTTTCTTTCAAAATGATCACTTGCATTTTATAATTTTCAGAATTTTTCTTTGAAACAAGTATAAAACGGTAAGGGGGTTCAATTGTTTAAAAGGAGACTAAAGCCATGTTTTCCTATGAGCTTTTGAATATTTACTCTGATTATAATGCTGGTGTAAAATGAATATAAAACATAAAATGCCAGGAACCCAGAGTATAATTTTTTAGCTTCAGAACTGGGGTTATAGAATCACATATTTGAGATAATCTGTGTATTTTAAGAGCATTATAAGCTGCAGAGCAAGCGGGAATTTGCAGCAAGCTATATGGTCAGCTAGAGAAAATGGAATGATTCTTTTCTGCAGCTGAGGCTTGAAATAAGGAAGGTAACTTTTTCCAGGCCACCCATATGAGAGGGGCAGAACTGGTATGAGATTTCTTAGCTACCAGACTGCATGCAGTTATTGCTATCAAGGATGTTCTGGAACTTATTTATGGGAATGGATTCTCTCTTGTCAAGGGGCATCTTTTTCACTATGCAGAAATGACTCCTTCTCATTGTGGTAAATATTGTATTTTCTATAGGGCTCTTTACATGCTATCGAGATCAAATAGGATGCTGTGTCCTCTAAAGATAGGTCCAGTGCTCAGTACCCACTGCAGGTGAAGGCCCGAGGCCAGGCCAGAGTTGTCATGGTGCCCTCAGTTTTGTTTTGTTTTTTAAAATTGATTTCAGAGAGGAAGGGAGAGGGAGAGAGAGATAGAAACATCAATGATGAGAGAGAGAATCATTGATCAGTTGCCTCTGTACGCCCCACACTGGGGATTGAGCTTGCAAACCAGGCACGTGCCCTGACTGGGAATCAAACTGTGACCTCCTGATTCATTGGTCGATGCTAAACCACTGAGCCACACTGGTGGAGTGTGCCCTCATTTTTTTTTGTTAAGTTTAATCATTTTATTAACCCAATATATCCCAAATATTATCTCAACATGTGATTAGCATAAAATATAAATGAAATGTTTTGCATTCTTTAAAAAAATTCTTTGTCTTTGAAATGCATTGAGTATTTGCTGCTAAATAAGGTGACCAACCCCCTGGTTTAACCTGGGACTGTCCAGGTTTTAGTCCTGGAAGTCACTCATCCCGGAAAGCCTTTCAGTCCTGGGCAAACTGAGGCAGTTTGTTACCCCACCCTTAGAACATATCTTTTTTATTTTTATTTTTCAATTACTGTTGACATTCAATATTATTTTATATCCGTTTCAGGTGTACAGCATAATGGTTAGACATTTATGTAATTTATGAAGCGATTCCCTCCAGGAAGTCTCGTAGCCACCTTCATGATGCCCCCAGTTAGTGTTTATGAAGCTTCCATTTGGTGAATGATTTTGGATGAAGGATTCTCTTGGTAATTTTATATGTGACCTATTTTTCCCTTATACAGCTTCTGTTTTGAGAGTAAGCAGAAGGAAATGGTAGTAATAACAAAATGGATTTTTGCTCATTCACACTTTTCTGCCATTTGGATTATGGGAGTAGTGAGGTGGGAGACTGGATGGCAGGGGCAAGGATGTGGAAGGAAAACAGAGGGGTGTGGGAGAGAGAGGATGTGCCAGTGGGAGAAAACTGGGATGTGCTTACAAGAGGGTTTGTTTAGAAAACACAGTGCTAATAGTTCATATTTAAACATTCATATTTGGGGATTCACACATCTCTATTAGTAGTTCTGTGAAAAGGAAGTTTAGCAAAATCAGATTGTTGACTGATGTAATTTAATTAGACTCTGGCTTCATAAATATGCAGTGTTATTGAATGAGAGGTTAAGTCCTTAGATTTCCTGAGAAAAAATGGCAATTTGGTTTGCTTCGGGGTTGGCTGTAGACAGTTCCACCCTGGTATATAAGAGGCTACAATAATTTGGTAATTTAAAAATTAGAAGAAAAGCTAAATTTGACCAATTGCAGTAGCCGTTTGCAGATATTTCTTGCTCTTCCTGGCAGCAGCTCTGCCTCTCTCTTCCAGCCTGGTGACTGCAGGTAGTATTTCTGTCTTGAACCATGCTCTCTGGAATAGCTTTGAAAGATGCTGTTTGGTTTATGGCCCCTGGTAATTTCACACTGCCCTAAACCCTTTGCATGGTGGCTTTACTAGCACATCCAGAACAAACTGTTTTGTGTTTTTTTTAAAAAAAATTAATTTATTTTTATTATTTTATTTTTAAAATTTCTTTATTGATTAAGGTATTACATATGTGTTGTTATGGTTTTATAATGATATTAAAATCAATCAGTTGACCAGAGAGACTTACTGATTTTTTATTTTTATTTTTGATGGAGTAGGAGAAGGGAGTGTGAGAGTACTTTCTTTCTTTTTTCTTTTTTTAAAGCCAACCACCTTTGTTTTGAATAAAATCCTGGCCAGGGAAAATACCTGAGACTGTGAATAGGTAGGCTCACTCTCCGAGGTAATTTGGCAACCTGCACGGAGCTGGAGCCCTCTTCATAACCATGGTGACTCCCCCAGCAGGCAGCCTTTTTGTCTTTTGTCAGCTACTCTTTACTTCTGGCCAAGATTCTTTCCTTTTCACTCCTTTTTTTTTTTGGCTCAAGAGCATACCTTAGAGTCCATGAATTTGCAGTTTTCTTAACATTTCATCAGTTACCCGACTATTTTAAAATCCCATTTGCAAATATTTTCCTTCTCCCTCGTCTTCCCTTCATGTTTAAAATGGATAAAGCAGAAGTTTTATTTTTCATGCCTACCTTCTCAGTCACCATCTGCTCCATCCCCGGATTCTCTTTAAGCCATTCTGGTAGACTCTGTGCTGAAATGAAATATACGATTAATAAACGGGAAGGCCCTTACTCGTGATTGATAACTACTTTTAGGAACACTGTCATTTGCAATTCATTAAATGCCTTATTTGCCATTTATATTTACTGAAAATTGATACTCTATGTATTAGTTCTTTCCCAATGACAGATCACTGGTAAATGTATAATTAAAAGAGAGCTTAATTCCAATTTGTCTTCATTTCTCCTTGAAATAATTTTGCAGCTGTCATATGGGCCTTCTTCTCCATTCCAATGCATTCTTCTTCGCCTGTTCCCACCATTGCTCTCTCTTATTTCTGAACTTCTTTCCTCAGGGCAATGTCATATTGTCAGAAGAGCCAAATTCAAATTCTGTCTCTTCCACTTGTTGTGAGGCTGGACAAATTGTTAATTGCCATCAACCTCAGTTTTTTTCTCCTATAAAGTGGGAGTGTGAGTTCTCCTTTTGCAGAGTGGCCAAGAGGTGCAAATGAGATAATATATTGGAAAGTGCTCTGTTCGCTGAAAAAATGGTGTGCACATTGGTATTGAATTAGTTGACATGGTGATCCAGCTTCCCTGAATAAAACACCTGTGATAATGCCCCACCATTGCAGGTTACAGATACATCACATGGAATAATTCGCAGGAGAAATGAAAGACGGGCAACAGACATGTAGGGAAAGCTTTAATGAACAATGCCAAGTCTCCCCACTGCACGGGAGCACAGAAGGTGCAGCCTTATCAGGAAGGAGTTGGCTCGATGGGGTTAAAGTCACTCAGAAGTGCTAACTCACCCAGATCTGTGCCCTATGCAAATAAAAAGCAGTCGGTACACTGATGAAATTTCTTTCAGTCCACCATGCCCTGAGATAACACCACCGAGTGCTTTCCTGCTTTTTGTCACTGCCATGACTTGAGCCCATCCCCTTAGACCTCAGCCTCTGGCCTTCTGAATCCTTATCTTGCTCTGGTCTGGGTTTTCACCAGATGAGGCTTTCTTGATCACTGAACAGATTTCCTTCCATTTTCCTCACTTCCCATCTTAGGGTGGCCTTTAGTGTTACAGGTGGCAAGGCTCCTATGCTCATTGCAGCTTCTTTCGGCTGACCTGTGAAGACCTGGGATGTCACTATTAGGGCTGCAGGCCCTAAAAGCTTCATGGCCTCTGTAGAGTGATACATTGAGCTTTATCTCCCAGGGCGTGTCTGAACTCTTTCTGACGGTTTGCATTGGTTGGAAGCTAGGAACTGCTTCTTCATAGTTTTGGTGAGGTCACATCTTGTCTCTTAGCTAGCAAACCTTGACTCATGAGAGGTGTAGATTTTGGGGTTTTATAGTAGCCCTGCTTCCTTGGACATCGACTTCACCGCTTAGGACAGAGATAAGACCACTTATAGGGGTGTGATGTCTCAATGAGGTCATATTTGTACTGTGCCTGGTACTTTGAAATCCTCAGTAAAATTCTCCTCTTTCGTACTACACCCTCTGTAAAGCTGCTCCTGTCACCACCTCCCTTTATAGATAAAAGGCCCCAATAGTTAAATAAAATATTAGAACAGTGCAGAGAGATGGACATACTCTTGAGGATAGGTTTCTCCTCAAATTCCATTAAGGCATCCATATTTTTTTTCTGGTTCTGCCCTCTACTGACTGATGCCTCAATAATAATCAACATTTTATAACAGTAAAAGATAATGTTTTGTAGAAGACTTTTCAAAATTATTTATTGGTAGTCTGATGTTTTCTTTCTATCTTGAATGAAGTTATCTTCAGATTCTGACCTTTGGGCCAAAGAATGGATAGGTTGGGTCCTGATTATTCTTTAGGGTTCTAAGTATTCTTTTAATAGGTAGTGTATGGTTTATTAGCTTTAGGTACTGTGGCAAATATTAAAATAAAATATTTGAATAATTTTTTGAATTAAAAGTTTGAATAAAATATTTGACTATTGTTCACTGTAAATATTCACTATCTCTTCCTGGGGGAGAATTATACTTCCCTATCTTTTGATCCCAATCTATGTGAACAGACAGAAATTTTTAGGTTCAGCATGTGGCTCACCCTGTTTTTTCTTATCTCTCTGTCATGAGAGCTGGCATGTTCCAGACAGAGGTTATTTTAGCAGCCTAAGGCCTGGAGATGGAGCTGAGCAAAGTTGGCCCAGAATAAGACACATAGTATAAAATTAGCAAGAAATAAACTTTTACTATAAGTCACTGAGATTTTGGGGTTATTTGTTACTTTAGCATAACCCAGGCTATTTTAACCCATAAAGGTTTAAATATTTGTGAATTTTGATTAATATTCTATTGAAGTACCAATTATATATCCTATATGTGTTATATGTATATATTCTATGAGTACTTGGGGTTTTGTGAGCTCTGAATTATATTTAGTACTAAATTTACTTTGATTAATTTTTCCTGCATTGATTTTTACACAGTCAAGTTTATATGAAAGATATTAGTTGTTAATAAAAACAAATTTAAACTGCCTTGAAAAAAATTATTAGCTTGTGAAACTGGAAAACCTATACATAGATCATGTTAGCTATGGCTTAATTGGCTATCTGGTTTCATGTTTTTCACTTACCTCCTCTTTTCTCTGTATGTTAGCTTCATCATCAGATTGTTGCAAAATGTTTTACTACATGCTTTCTTATTCATATTTCAGAGGAGAGAGAAGGCTTCTTTTAGAAAACAAATAACTTTTTATTTAATTGGACTGACTTAGGCAATATGCCAGTTTCTGAAGAAACTTCTGTGGCTGGAGGGACACTGTGCACTCACTGATTGACTCAGATCTGAGATATATGTCCTTCCCTGATCTAAATCAGAATCCATCCCTGGAGCTTGGAGGGATATTGTATTAATATGGGAAAGGTAGCTGCTATAGCAGACGAAACCCAAATTCTCTCTGGTTTATATAATGAATAGTTATTTCTCAGTCATAGACTAATATAAATGTTCCTAATCCTCATGATTAGTTCATCTCCAAGAGGTTACTCAGGGATGTTAGTATCTTAGGGTTTCTCTATCATCATCACAGAGCTCCCAAAGTTGCTGTAAAGGAAAAGAAACATTGGGGAAGACACATTCACTTCTTAACTGCATTAGCCCAGAAGTGACACACATCACTTCTGTTTACATTCCATTGGTGAGAACTAATCATATGGGCCCTCTTAGGTCAAGAGAAGTGTGAAATGTGGTTCTTGGTTGGGCATCTGCTTCCCAGCATGCACTCCATTCTGTGGAAGGGAGCATGACTCTTTGGTGTCAGTTAGCCAACTCTGCCACAGATGTTAATCCCACCCATGTGGCACAAAGGAAGAGTAATGGAGTGAATGTTGGGGATGCAACTGACCATGTCAATCACACCAGGGAACCTGGTCTTGATGTCATGCAGGCGTTGATTTGTGCTGAAGCAGATGTGTGAGCCCTCTATTGCCTATTAGACTAACTGATGTGATCAAAGGGCCATATATTACTTAAAAGTAACTTCAGATCTTTTAAGCTAGTAAATAAATGATTTCTTGTAAGATGGCAGGTTCTTCTCTCTTGAGGAACAGATGAGGGCCAAGACTCAGGTAGTGTGAGAAGTAGGGTGCTCTTTCTCAGCCATGGTGTGAGGTGGCAGGTGTCATTCATGTGCAGGACGTCACTGGGGATGAAGTCAGGAGAATGTGTGCTTGAGGGTCAGGGCTGTGTGCAGAGTGAGAACTAAATTATGAAGTCTGCATTGGGAGAGTCTTGAGGAATAAGACAAAGCAGACAAGTAAGAGGAAGGGGAGTAGTTAGGTGGAAGGAGGCTTTAAGACATTCCAGAAATGAGTCCAAATGCCAGTAGACATTTATGTGTGTTGAGAGTATAGGCAAACCAATGAAAGAAATACAGCTAACTCTAATATCTATTACATAAGAGTTTTGACTATCAAGTCCTTTAATCTATAAGTTCTTTGGGGGCTTTTTTTAATCCTCAGGTGTCAGATTAAATATTTTCTCCAGAGAGACTTACCTTGGTCAGAATGTCCTCTACACCTGCCATCGATTCTTTATTACTGTATTCCACACTGAAGTTATAATCAATTGTTTACTTGTTTAGAGACTATCTTTCATACTGGATTGCAAGCTCTATAGGAGCAGAGGCCATGTCTCCTTTGGCCCCAATTGCATACCCATTACTTTGCAGTGTATGTGGAATAATTTTGAATGAATGGCATGTTTAATATTTTATGAACCCTTGGTTGTAACTATCTATTGATTTTTTTTAATTTGAAGAGGAGCTCCTCCAATCCAATTAAGACCACAAAAGTTAGAGAAATACATTATTTTAAACTTTTAAAATGTAATGATCACATATAATTAATTTGTGATTTGTTATCATTCCAGTTGAGTGTATTTGAAGTTAAGTAAGATTTTGCTATTGTGTGATGTTCTCCAGCAGTCTCTAGGTCACAGTACTGGAGAGTTCAGTTCTTCTGGTTGATCTTTATTTCAGAGTTTGGAGTCAATCATAGCCATCCAATATCTGAAGCCCATGGCAACTTGGCTGTCAGTTCTTGGGACCCCCAGGTCATTTTTGGCATTTCCAGGCCTCAAAAAAAGTAGATTTTAATAGCCACAGTCTTCATCTTGGGTCTTATTATAGTTATCTATTTCTGTGTAACAAAACTTAGTGGCTTAAAACAAGTTTATTATTACTTCTTGCAGTTCTGGGAGATTATCACTTGGGGTCTCATGTGGTTTCAGTCAGATATTGGCGGGGACTGCAGTTATTAGAAGATTACTGAACTGGACTTTCAAGGTGGCCCAATCCAAAGGTTGTTGCTACTGGCTGTCAGAGCTCAGCTGTGGATCTAGACTGGAGTAGCTCAATAGAATAAATTCAGTAGAATACATATTCTGGACTAGTTGGGATTCCTGGGCTTTTTCCTACCATGAATTATGAGGCTTTTCTCAGAGGACTTCTCCATTTTGGCTTGGACTTCTCACAGCCCAGTAGCTGGATTAGTGGAGGACCATTCTAAGACATGAGGCTATTTATAGTATAGCATTGAAGTCATGTTGTGTCACTTCCACTGTTTTCTATTGGTGAAATACAAATCACAGGGCTAGCCCAGATTCAAGGGAAGGGGACTACACAGGGCCTGGATATCAGAGCTCATGGTCCAGAGCATATTTAGAGACTAGTTACTATAATCTAGAAATGAGCGAATCATAGTCTAGAATGTTAGGCCAGGTCTCGTCACACAAGACTGTTTGTTCTATTCAGAGGCTGTCCATGTTTGTTCGGGATCATAGTGGGGATGGGGAAATGCCCCTGTCAGTGGATCAAATCTCAAGGGAGGAATCTGGAATTGTTTGTGACTAAGGATTTTCTAAAATATCAGGCGACTGAGACAAGGAGAGCTTAATTCTTCCAAGTCTGTTGCACCTTATATAATCTGGGAGGCCAACCAGGGGTAGGAATAAGAACCTTTGAAAGTCTAAAGGTTCCAGGGGGTGTGCTCTCCTAGTTGGCAGTTATAAACTGCTAAGGAGTGGCTGCACTGTATGCAGAAGTTTGCCTGACCCTTAAATTCAATAGAATTAATATCCTAGACTAGCTGGGATTTCTGGGCATCTTCCCATCCCTGAATTATGAGGCTTTTCTCATAATTTGTATTTGAAGTTAAGTAAGATTTTGCTATTGTGTGATGTTCTCCAACAATCTCTAGGACACAGTGCCAGAGAGTTCAATTCTTCTGGTTGATCTTTATTTTAGAGTTTGTTTAGCGTTTGGAGTCAATCATAGCCCTCCAATATCTGAAGCCCAAGCCTAAGTATTTCTTTTTCATATTCCATGAAAAATGTACCCATGCATTGTTTTGGTGCATTATAAGAGTAGTAATTGCTGGGAGTTAACATATGTTTGTCACAGCAAAATGCTCCCTTACTCTTAAAAAAAAAAAGAAAGAAAGATTCTTGCTAAGGGAATGGTATAGACATTGCAAACCTTGGGTTCAGGGAAGCATTTTATAAAGTCTCTTTATGTCTTTGCGGATAAGGTCATAAATGTAGGCTGGGTGAGTTAGACAGCTGATGAAATAACCATATCTCAAGGTCTGTGGATCTGTCAAGCTGGGGAGACTCTTTAGCTGAGGGCTGCAATAATCTGTCCTTGTTCCTACATTATTTCACATCATTATCTATGACGCAGATAGAATGCTTTTCAGATGACTTCACTGGGAGATATAGCCAATGCAAAAGATAACAAAGTTTGCTCCAAATTATTTTGTCAAATTGGAACTCTGCCCTGCAGCCTGCAAGGTGCCACTCAATAGACACAGATGTAAAATCGTTCATTAAGTTTTTAAAAACCAGTGGCATAATTATGGGAAGGCTTGAGAGCAGATTCAAGGGAAGGCCATTCAGTTGAACAGAAGCTGTATATCAGTTAGGCTATCATGCAGCTTCTAAAATGCTGGCATTATTATTAGGGTGCAATAAAGACATTAATTATGATAATGACCTGCTCCTTTATACTCTGGATGAGTCAGAGCATATTCAGAGAATGGCATACAGTGTTGGTTGCTACTTTTGAAGAAGGACATTGACAGCCAGAGTTAATGCGGAAGAGGGTATAATAGGTTATAGAGAGGCTGGAAGCCATGTTCTAGAGAAAGTATAGAACTAACTAGGGACATTACATTTTACACATTCAATGACTATTATTTTAAACTTTTAAGCTAGGAGAATGTGCAGTATTTGAGAGTGGTCTTGAAAGATGGATCCACTTCTGGTAGTCAGAAATGTGGAGGTACAATGTAGAGAAAATTGTGTGAGCTGAGTCAAGGAATTGTGAGCTTTGTCTAGGCCAGTGGTCGGCAAACGGCGGCTCGCGAGCTGCCGTTTGCTGCTCTGTTGACTAATGAGTTTGCCGACCACTGGGATAGGGGCTTAATCACAAGGAACAACAACAGCCTGTAATTATTGGAATCCAGAGACTAGGTCAGTGGTCGGCAAACTCATTAGTCAACAGAGCGGCAAACTACGGCTCGTGAGCCACAGTTTGCCAACCACTGGTCTAGGCAATGATGAACAGTCTCTTTTGTTTTAAACACAATGGCCCAAGGCAGGTAGCAGTGGGAGATGAGGCTGAAAAAGTAGTTTGGGGGCAGATGGTTCAAATCTTGGATGCCACACCATAGGGTGAGTATTTACTTTGGTTGTCAAGGGGGCGTAGTCCGTGGTTTATAAACTAAGAATAATTATACTAATAATAATACTGTAAGCTAATGAACAGTGTTCTAAGCTCTTATATGTATTAGCTCATTTAATTTTTACAATAGCTCTATGAATTACACATTGTTATGGTTCTCATTTTTTATCTTATGTTTTTTTCAATCCTCACCTGAGGATATGTTTTTATTGATTTTAGAGAGAGGAGGGGGGGAGAGAAACCTTGATGTGAGAGAGGAACATTGGTCTGTTGCCTCCCCTACATGCCCTGACTGGCGTTCAAACCTGTACCCTGACGGAATTGAACCTGCAACCTTTTGGACAATGCTCCAACCAACTGAGCCACCTGGCCAGTGCTGGTTCTTATTTTATAGATGAGAAAACAGAGGCACAGAGGTCACACCATTCATAAATGGTGGAGCAGCAGCCTGGCCCCCATGTGAGATGCATTCCCAGAGCACTGGATGACCCCTGAGCCCACGTGGGATGATCTGCCTGCTGAGCTACTTCTCAGTGCCTGTGCAACCCCGAGAACACCCTCCAGTGTTCTCCACACAGCCCGTCCTGGACTAGCATTTCACTTCTGACTTCTACTTGGAACTATTCAACAGAACAACAAGATGCTGGAGATAGAGGAAGCAGATGATTAAAAAAAATGATTTAAGAAGCAGTGTTTACTTTTAGGATTTTGAGGCCTTTCAAGTTGCAGGTTTGAACAGTGAGTCCTGGGCGGTGCATCCCGTCTCTGGTTCACTGCCAAGAGTTGGGTGTGTCCAACACAGAGGAGTGATTTAAGAGTAATTTAAGCCTAAGTACTCCCAAATGAACATTACCCCAGTAGCATAAGGTTAAATTCTGGGTTTGCAAGGCCCCAAGCAGACATTTAAAAAAGAGACCCTTTGGCCCTTTGTTCAAATCCCACTGATGTCTGGCTGCCTTGCAATTCTGGTGCTACTTGGGTGGCATTGATCTCTTAAAGAGAGGAAAAGACTGACTGGAACTAGGGCCTTCTATCCTCCACTGTTTTCTCTCCTGTATCCTTACCAGTGAAGCCCGGTTAACATCATCAAGTTAGAGAGTTTAGCTATTTAAGGGAAGCTTCGGGAGGGGAGGGGGTACTAAGACAGGGAGTGTGGGCTTAACAGTGACTTTGATAAACTTAGTTGTTATGCTCTTATATACACACCAGAGGCCCGGTGCATGAATTCATGCATGGGTGGGGTCTGGCTGGCCCGCCCCTCGGCCTATTGGGGCGGGGCCAGCTGGGGGGAGGGGATGTGGGAGGTTGGCCAGCCGGCCCCACCCCCAATTAGGGTGGGGGGAGGCCAATCGGGGCCAGGCTGGCAGTGGGGGGGTGGGGGAAGGAAGGGCCATAGGAGGTTGGCCAGCTGGCCCTGCCCTGGATCGGGCCTGTTGGCTAGCCGCAGTGCACGTCATAGGGACTGGTCATTCTGGTCATTCCGGTTGCTTGGTTTTTATACATATAGATTAGCTTAAAAAACTTGCTGGAGCATGATCTCAAAAATTGTAAATGAGGGATAAAACCCATCCTACTAACACTAATCAAGTTTATCTTGTTGCCAGCCAAGGTGTGTGTGTGTGTGTGTGTGTGTGTGTGTGTGTGTGGTGAGTTAGAGTCTTGGGAATATTTATATTTAGCCTAATGACTATTTGTTTTGGGAGGACCTAAAGTTAGTCCAGCCAATAATGCAATTTTTCTCTTCCATGATAATGCTTAAAGAGTAAGCATCTCAGTGTTTTCCTTCCTACTGCCCTCATCCTTGCCACTGGTGGTGCCATTCAGGTCTACCAATGGCCCCATTCTGTGTGGTGGATTCTCTAGCTAACAGCAAGACTGCCGTGTAAATGCTTAGGTACACCTTTTCCCAACCCCTTTTCTGTGTGTCCAGTTTCACAACTAGTTACTTCCCTTTATCTTCTTCCTTTATCGGTCTTACCTTGTTTCCTCTTTGACGGTTCACCTTCCTCCTGTCTGTTTCTGTTTCTTCATTTTAATTTTACCCCTTCACCTTGACCCTCAACCTTACTCATTTCTTCCTGAGCTGGCTGACATGAAAAATGGTCACTTTACCCGAGACACACTGAGATCAGATAATGGGACAAGGCAAATGAAGCTCCCCACATTGGATGTTGGGGTATTTTGGGGACTATCTTCCCAGTGGTTCATATATACAGGATGAGTGTGTGAGGATTTATTCTGTGCTTTGCTTAGAGAACAGGCAGTGCCCAACCCTCGGCAGGAATATAACCCATGTATGATGATGCCCCACTCTCCAAGCACCTTCTGTTCCTTGAATCCCACTTCTGTGGGTTGATATTTGAGCAAGAGTAGGCATTCTTCGTTCTAATTCATTTAACACACACACCCATCTATCTGCTGCTAAGATGTACGCACAGGAGATAAATGGGAACATGAGGATCGTTTTGTACTTGAATTATATCATTGCTGACTTCCTGAGAAGCCTGTTCAAATGACCAGAGGATGTTAAGCAAATTGACAATGTGTTTCTCTGAGGTAAAGTGAGCAAAACATCTGCTTTTATAATAGTCTGCTAGCCTCGATAGGCATGGGCTGTTTTGTTGTTCCAGAAGACTTTCAAGCAAATATACTGGTGAGTTTCAATGGCTTGGAACTTCCTGTTTTGTGATTTTTTTTTTAAATATGCCTTTGGAGAGTCGGTAACATTTACAGAATTCTGTGTTGCTTTAAATGTCTTCTCAGTCCCCAGGTTATCACAGGAGAAGATTGATTAGGAAGCTACATGGGGTAGAAAGCAGATGAGAGGCCCACTGCTTTTCTCCTTTAGTACATAGCCTTAATTGACACTATTGTGTAGTACAATGAGCCTAGTGTTAGAGACTCCAGGGCCAAGAAATATAGAACATTGGGCAGACAAGCATCCTACAGAACGTTCAGAAAGCACATAGGAGCCTTTTCCTTTTGATTTACCACCTTTGTTCAGATAGGGCCTCAGGAAAACCAAGTCCAACAAAAATAAAGAGCTCTGGGATGAGCTCACTGAGATACGTTGCCATGAATTTCATGGAGCATTTGAGGGACATAATATTTAACGGTGATATTGGCAGATAGAACAGTTTTTCTGGTGTTTGCACGTGAGAGCTGTGACTCTGGCCAACCCACTGTTTAACTCAAAAGCATAAGCTTGGAGAATCTGGAGTTTTAAATTCATCATCCCTTGTCTGTGATCTTGGCCAACTGCCTTCATCTCTTTGGACTTTGAGTTAACCCATCTGTAAAATGGAGCTATAAATATAATTTTTTTTCTCAGAAGGATTGCCTAACTGGTGGATGCTAGCTGGCTGGTGAGAGAAGGGAATATTTTGCATGGAGGAGGGTGTCATTGAACTAAACGATGGAATGAGTATCATGTCATGTCTAGGAGTTTATCACATAGCTTTATTCTGAATATTGACTCACCAGGATGCTTTCAGGGAAGTGAAAGGGAAGGAGTAAGTGAGAAAAGATGACAGCAGCTGCATTTGCTCGCTCTCAGTACAGGCTGTGTCTGAGCAAGCACTCCCCTCCATGCAAGCCCAGTGCTGGGGTACACAAGATCCCTCAACTCAGGCAACTTGTGGAATTTGTGCTCAGGACACGACGGAGAAAGAGTCCAAGTGCTCTCGTTCTCCCTCAGATGGGAAAAAAGAAAACAACACAACAGACAAACTCAGCCCGTGTTTCCATATCATTAGCATGGGGTTTCCTGAAATGTGGAGTGTAGACTAGGACAAAAATGGGGTGATTTTAGTGATTCACAGGCTGAGTACTCGATAGCCTTGAACCAAGAAGTGAGAGTCAATTCCTACCGAGCTCTTTTTCAGTCCTTCTCACAACTACAAGAACAAATGTAGGCGAATATATTCAACAGAAAAACAGAGGCTTAGTAGCATAACAGAATTTAGCTACAATTTAATCCCCCTGCCCCCATTCTTTATACCTTTCCCTCTATTAGAGCAGATGATACTGGTTTCCCTTTTGAAATTGTTTCTTTAAAATGAGTGCTTGAAGAAAATCATTAAGTATATATTGCCCAGGTGCCATATGGGTAATTCTCACGGAGAAACTAAGATGAATCAAGTTTGGGAGACACTTTAATACCTTTAAGGGGCAAGGCTGGGATTGGAAATCAGGGCACTGCGTCCAAGTATGGGCCCCCCTGTGGTGTGTCTGTGCACCCTACATAGCTGAGCGCAGTCCACCAGGACAGCTGAGGACATTGGGATGCTTCACAAGGATGAATTTTGGGGCAGAATTTCCGAAATAGTAGGTTCTCCTTCCCCAAGACTTGTGGGGATGAAGAGAAAAATGCACCACACTGCATCTCTCCAGTGGGTCACTTGACCAATCCAGGTGATTTACTAGGTACCGCCGCTCAGTGAGTCCTGGCAGACCCAGAGCCTGTGAGTCCTGAATTCTCTGCACCTGTGCCATTAGCAAAGCGTTTTGGGTTTTCAGCAGGGATCGTGTTGTTCCCTTGTTTGGCTCTCCCTCAACCTCAAGGGCATAGCAGTTGCCAATGACTTTGAAATGGCATGGAGGTCATGACAGAGAGTTACTCTGTGTTTCCCAGATGTGAAGAGAATGCAGGCTTCTTTCTTCATTCTGTGGGGGTGGGAGGGTGTCACGAGCCACTCTCACTCCATCTGCCAGTCATGTTGGGACTTGTTTAGATGGCCAATGGAAGAGCGGGCAGGGACCTTCCCTTGGCAGGGCTCCGAGGAAGGGCTGGCAGAGGTGGGCTGCAGTGGGAGCTGGCATTCTGCTGTTCTCCGAGGCCCTCCTTTGATGGATAGCCAGGCAGCCTGCACAGACCACCCAGCGGTGGCCGAGGTGTTGAAGCATGCCCCGTTAACTCCACGCTGGGCAGTGAACTGAGGAAGGAGCAAAGCCCAAGAAATGGGCCTCAGTGGCACTGGTGGAGGTGGAGTGATCAGCTACTAAGCTTTCTGCTTGTCCCCAACCATTCAGCATTTCCAGAGGCAGTGTGTTTGGAATCTTAGCAAGAGAGGCCTGAGGGGGCGGGGGGAAATGGCTTTCCATAGACGTGCTACCTACGTACCCATTCTTGTGTACACATGGTCTTATTATCTCAACCTTAAGAACACTTAATGAACTAAAATACACCTGTTCCAACAGTAGAATCTCTTGGCTGGGAGAAGAGCTGTTTACTATTCAGTGTTAATTGAGTAAACATTTGGAAAGTGCAGGGTGGGGGGACACAGACTGGGGTGCATTGTGCTCTGGTTTTTTTCTTTCATGATGTGAGACTTTCTACAAATGAAGGTATATATACTGAAACAGACATACACTGAGCCTTGAACCAAGCTCATCATAACATTTTAAACTTGTGTCCCACTACAAAACCATCCGGTCTGCATGGTATTGTGTTTCTAGCAAGTATACAAATCTTATATACACATTTTTATTTTTTAAAATATATTGTTATTGATTTCAGAGAGGAAGGGAGAGTGGGAGAGAGATAGAAGCACCAATGATGAGAGAGAATCATTGATCAGCTGCCTCCTGCATGCCCCCTACTGGGGATAGAGCCAGCAACCTGGGCAGGTACCCTTGAATGGACTGAGCCAAACCAGCTAAGGCTATATACACATTTTTTAAATGCAGAAAGCATATATTAGTTACATGTAAATATTGTAAATATAACACAGTTTTTGTAAAGGCATTTTGGTCTTTTTTCTCCTCCTCTTCCAATCATCTGGAGAAACTTCAAAAAAAGTTCCAAGAAGGAGCAAGAGAATGAACAGGAGAGGATGGTGTGCTGTGGAGATTAAGTGCTTTGAGTTTTTGGCAAACAGGACACCGTGGAGACCTATTCTGTTCCTGCATATCACTTGGGATGTGTACTAACAAGCCAAACTTTGCTTCCCGGGAGGATGTGCCTCAAAGTACACTGGCCATAAGCGAATGCTGTGCATGTCTCCACTCCTCATTCTATTCCTCAGGGCCCAACAGCCAGCTTTCCGGTCTGCAAGGGTATCTGTGCTTCTCGGTCTCCGGGCCTTTGCACGTGCTGTATCTCTAGCTCAGACCAGGAGTGCGCATTCCCCTGAGCCCCTTCTGAAGGACTTTGAATTTTCCTATACGCCCCAGAGCACTTGCCACTGCTTCTTTGAAACCTGTGGATCACAAACCCTGCACTCCCACTGTACCAAAGAATGAATAGTTCCTTCCTGAGATGCCTCAGTGCCTTGTATGTACTTGACAATGTATATAATACCTGTTTGTGTCTCACCACAGGGCACGCTTCCTATACGGGGCCACGTCTTATTCACCTTTGAATCCTTAGCCAAGTAACGTGCAAAGGAAAGGTGCTCCATAAACGTTAAATCTAATGGAGTCTTTCAATAAAATGATGAGTGTAACCTCTAACACTATAAAAATTAAACAAAAACCCTCAGAAGCAACAATGTGCACTAAAAATTAATTTGAAAATTTCCTTCCATGTACAGTTAGCAAAGTACTTTACTTTTATAGGCCTCTTCTGTGCTATAAAATTCCTGAGTATTCTAAAAATATTTAAAAAATAGGCATTTAGAACCTCTTTAATGAACTACTTCCAAATGTGGCTAAGCTGTTTGAGGCTTTCCCCACAGCAGGTACAAACCAGCATTGGAGCCGAAGACCAGGAAGCTGGGAATTCCGGCCCAGAGATGGAGAGGAGGCAAGTGGAGGTCCCACAGGTGTTAGGCGACACAGTTCTTGGAGCCTTCCTGGGCCATGCTGGAGACACATGGCTAACATGTTAAGCGCCCAGTCAGTCACCGGTGACTGACACTATACTCTCCGTCCAGAAGACAAAACAGGCTGGGTGCTTAACGTGTTAAAGGGCCAACAGTTCTCTGGGAGGCTGTTTGGATATGGAGAGCTGCTTCCGGACACCTGCAAAACAGTCGGTGCATCTCAATCCTCTTCCACGTCTGACTGTGGGTATACGGCGGCCTTCTGGAGGTCTGCCGCCTCACCGCCATCTCACCCCAGTGGCTGCTCACATCTGACGTGTAAATCAGGCTTTATCTACCACCTCATGGCCTGTAAATTCATTCTTGTCCTCTCTCCTGGTTTTCTAATGGCCCTTGTTTATAAGTGCTTTGTGGTAAAGGGTGTTTGAGAAAGCCATTAGTCTATCTCACAAGTTAATGTTCGAAAGAACCAAGGCTGGTCTAAAACAGAGCAGGAGGCAAAACATAAAGAGGGGGTGTGAACCCCCAAAGAGAAGTATTAGTTATTTTATTTGCTTTCTAAGAGTTTAGTGTAAAATGTGGCCATTAGATCCTATTATTATTAGTATTTCAGTTTATATTCCACTTTATTTTTTATTTTCTTTTAAAAAATGTTTTTATTGATTTCAGAGAGGAAGGGGAGAGAGAGAGAGAGAGAGAGAGAGAGAGAGAGAGAGAAACATCACTGATGAGAGAGAATCATTGATCGGCTGCTCCTGCATGCCCCACACTGGGGATCGAGCCTGCAACCCAGATATTTGCCCTGACTGGGAATCAAACTGTGACCTCCTGGTTCATAGGTCAACGCTCAACCACTGAGCCATGCCGGCCAGGCTTATATTCCAATTTAGATCAAGATTGCAATCCTTCATTTTTTTTTTCTCGTGTGAGGAACAACAATTTAATATTTTATTAATTGTTTACTTCAATATTTGAATAAACTACAACTATGTAAAAACCATGTAAGCATTTTCCTATGCTTGGCTACGCAGTGTGTATTTACCGCAGTGTGGAAAAGCATTAATTAAGCTATTAGGTAACGTCCCTTCGTATCACTTTGAGGTACGACCATGTGAATAGTGAGAAGGCGAATAGCTGTGCTCATATCTCGGCAGCAGATGGCTTTTCACTCTTGCCTCATTTCTCAGAGGTTCTGCAAAAGCCAACCACATGAAATGACTTTCACATCTCCTTTCAAAGCTCTCCCTGCAGCGCCATTTTTGTTGGGCCGCGTACACCTGCTTTCACTAGACTCTGGTCTCATAAAACTGTCAGTGCTTCCTTTCACCAGAACACATTAGCATTGCTTAAAGCATTGTGCATCCCATTTTTGACTGCCATAACTCCTTATAAGCAAAACTTACAAGGGTTAATTGCTTGGTCCTCCTTTAAGGTGATACAAATACAGATCAATATGAGTGACACATTGAACATCCACATCACCCTCATGTCCGTGTACTCACAAGGATAAGATGTCTTTGGAGACATATTCAGAACTGAGAAAGGTAAAACTCCAACTTATTTGAGAGATTGGGAATGGGAGAAGATGGAAGAGAAAATACAGGGAAGAAACCTTAATGTTCACATAGTGTTGTTAAGGGTCAAAGTAAAGACATCCAGAATTTTCATGACCCCTAAAATTTCTGAAATAATCAGGTAAAAGATGGAACCCTGAGGCCTGTTCCCAGAACCCAGGTGTGTTTTCCGTGCTAAATCCTTAAAGACTTGAAATTGCTGTTATCAGGAGGGAGAAGGCTGGTGTGGCCTGTGGGCAGACCTGTGAATTTCTCACTGCAGAGCAGTCCAGCTCAGGGATCTAACGGTCCAGTCGAGGCCTTCCTGTTGAGTGACACGGAGAGGTGTAGCTATAGATGTGACGTTTTCTAAGACTTTGTGACTTGCCAAACTCTCCATTAGCTATTTCGAGGACAAATGTATCTTAAAGCAACAGGATATTCACTCACCACCCCCTCCCAATTATTGTTAACTTTTTAATTGGGTAAAGTCAACTTGTGCCAGGCAAACATAGAGAAATTTATACTGATTATACATAGTACTGCGGAAAACATTTTTAAAAAAATATATTTTATTGATTTTTTTACAGAGAGGAAGGGAGAGGGATAGAGAGTTAGAAACATCGATGAGAGAGAAACATCAATTAGCTGCCTCCTGCACACCCCCTCCTGGGGGTGTGCCCGCAACCGAGGTACATGCCCTTGACCAGAATTGAACCTGGGACCCTTCAGTCTGCAGGCCGACGCTTTATCCACTGAGCCAAACCGGCCAGGGCATGTGGAAAACTTTTAATATAAAATAATCAGTGAAAATAGAGATTTCAGGGTCTTCAGGTTTGGGAGGGATGGTGAGGATAAGCTACACAACAAATGCAAGACGATATAGCTAATGTTATAAATATACCAGTTTTTTTTCCAATACTCCAGTTCTGAGCCAAGGAAAAAATTCTCAGGAGAAGGTTATGGATATTTTTGCTTTTCACAATCATCACTTACATAAACGTATGAATAAAATGAGCTTTTGGAAATAGAATTGATAAATGGCTGTTACATACTAAATAATAGCTTACCTTATTTTTTTCCAATATGCTAGGTTTTGGATGGGTAATTTATTTGATAATTCAGAATAGTCTGAAATGAGGAGTTTGTATTTTTCCTATGCTCTCTGTGCTTCAGATTACTCCTCCAAATATGGGAATAACCTCTGATTGCTTATCAATTGCCTTGAGAGTCTCAGATGGAAACAAAGCTCACATTGCTAAATATTTGTACTGGGTCTAGTGATAGATCACCTGAGCATATCCCTTCCTTAACAATTAACTTCAATTTCGAAGACATTTAGAGTCTTTTGGAAGACATTTAATAGCAAGTGAAGTGATTTGTGGAAAGACTGTGAATTTCAGTCTTTCAGATGAAAGATGATAATGGGATTGAAATCTTTCCTTTTGATTTATTCGTTGTGTTCCCATTTCTCACACAGTGAAACTTCATATTTTTCTGGGAACTGCACTTGCTTCAGCTCCATACCTGTGACAATTATTAGAGGGCTGGATTGCTTTATGGGCCCTAGGTTAAGACTTTGGGGTACATTTAGTATTCAATAGGTAAGGCTTAAGAGCCTGGCAAAAGAGAACACTGTTGTGAAAATAGCTTTAAGCAGGCAAAGAGTGAGAGTGAGAAGAAGGAACTAACCAGGAGATGCATTTCAGCATCTTGAATTGATATCTTTTTGGAGGAGGCGTGAGGGAAAAAAATAAGGTTTTTTGAGCACTGAATTGGAAAATGGAGAATCCAGAAATTAGAAAAAAGATCTAAAAAACAAAACAAAACCAAGAAGAAAAAAGATCTAAGCAAAAACATTGCTTTTCTCATAAATAACTTTCCCTATATATTTGTTACATGGGAAATGTTTATAATGGACTGTGTGGGCTTTTGTTCATCACAGCTGCGAAGAAACCAGCAATACTGCTTCCTAAAGCCACCTTTCCCCCATCCCCCGCCCGAGGATGAGCCTCCTCCTCTTTGAGCTCTGAAATGGAGGGTTGGGAGCTTTAGGGATGGTTGGAGATTTCAATCTTGATGAGAAATTCCTTGTCAGTGACAAGTTGCCATAAAGCAGGGCCGTTTTCCCAGAGGGGCTGGTAAAAATACACACACATTAGTAAAGTAAAGCAAGAGGAAGACTCTAGCAGGGTGAGCTGTCCAGTTAGAAGTCGAAATGTTTGTGCACACCAGACAGTGTGTCTGGCTACCTCGAGGGAGGGTCCATGTTTGGTCTGGGAAAACAGTGCCATGTTTACCGCCAGGGAAGGCCTTTGGATGAATAACAATGACCAGAACCCAACAGCCAGAAGAGGCTCCTTTATAAATGGCTGTCTCATAAGGTTGAATGGGAGTGCTTTCAGCATGCTGGAGGTCGAGCACAGCGACTCCTGTCAGAGGTTAGCACATGAGTCTGTCAACCCAGGCACTTCCACGGGGCTGCCTTTCACTGGAAGGTGACCACCCACTTGATGGTGTTGCAGTGGTGATACCCCAGTTGTCTTTCAGTTTCCTTTCTTGGGGTGTCTTTGGGGGACTCTCCAGTGTGGAGCACTTGGCATATTCTAGAGCGCTGGTTTTCAACCCGTGTGCTGCAAGAAATTTTATTGGTTTCAGAGAGGAAGGGAAAGGGAGAGAAAGATAGAAACATCAGTGATGAGAACCATTGATTGGCTGCTTCCTGCACGCCCCCTACTGGGGGTCGAGCCAGCAACCTGGGTATGTGTCTTGACTGGCAATTGAACCGTGACCTCCTGGTTCATAGGTCGATGCTCAACTACTGAGCCATGCTGGCTGGAATGCAAGAATTTTTAAAACATGCAATACCTGACTATTTAGTTGGGGCATTAACCTCTTTTCCCTTAGATTGTTAAATAAAAAAAATTGACAACAGCCAACATGGAAATCACCATCTGGTGTTACTGAATCAAAATGAATACCTATTTTTTTTTGGTGTCAAATCAGCAAAAAACAAACAAACATATTTTTGGGTACACCACAGAATTTTAGTAATTAGTTTGTGTGCCATGAGATGAAAAAGGCTGAAAATTGCTGTTCTAGAGAGCTGCCTCATCAATTCTCACTTTCTAACCAAAGACTTTTCGGACGCAAACATCAAAGAAGGCTGTGCGTGCTATTGGTGGAGAGGCACCAGTTGTATAAAAGCCAGAGCTGAGGCCCCTCGGTGTAGCTCAGCTGACTGAGCATCATTCCATGCACCAGGAGGTCACCAGGTAGATTCCCAGTCAGGGCGCATGCCTGGTTTTCCTGCTTCATCCCCAGAAGGGGGCATGCAAGAGGCAGCAGATCTATGTTTCTGTCTCTCCCTCCTTTCTTCTCCTTTCCTCTCTCTGAAATAAATGGAAACATATTCTTTAAAAAATAAATAAAGGGTACTAAACACCAGTGCTGGTCAGGTCACAATTGTGTAATTATTTATTTCAACTTTCCAAAAAGGAGGGGCGTTTTATTCAAGGCAGGCAGAATCAGCGTTTCCCAGCTGTGAAATTCTATTGATAAAAGCGTTAAGCAAAGGGCAGGGTAACTATCGTCTGCCAGGCCTCTGTGCCTTCATCTCTGTGACCCAGGCATGTGTCAGGCCCAGACTGAACTGACCAGAAGGACTTCGATTTGATGACCGTTAAAGGTCAGACACATAATGGGATCAGATGTGTCAGCGGAGGTGAAGTACATAGCATAATAGATTAATAGTAATTAAGTAGTCGTGTTTAATAAGAGTCATCGGAGTTAAAGGCAGTGTTAGAATGATTGGCCTGGGAAGGGAAGAGAAGGCATAAGGAAAGGAGGGGAGAAATACGCCAAGGAATAATCTTTTTGTTACACCAAAGAAAACACCAGAGGAATTGTGTGTGTGTGTGTGTGTGTGTGTGTGTGTGTGTGTGTGTATGTGCGCGTGTGCTTGCTGTTTTTTTGTTTTGTTGTGTTCTAGATTATATATTTTTTAAAGGCAAAGAGTGAAAAGGTAGAGGAGAGTTAAATTTTATAACTTTATAAATGACCCCAAATCATCCTAATTCAATGTATGTATTTCTAGAAAAGGCAAACCACAAAGCCTCCAATAAAAATTACTTCAACAAATAGTTCAAACATTAATCTACTATTTCTATAGGATGAGAATCTGGGTTGTTGCTGGCTTTTGATTTTTATGTAAATCATCAAACTCCTAGAATTGATTAATTGCTTGTTCAATGAAAGCTGTGCAAGTTTGAAAGTTATAATTCTTCAATAATACAATATCATATTATTGTGAAACATTATTGTTTAGTAAGGGAGCACTTCTAACTAGAACTTATGAACAAGGCAGTTTGGGGGTATTGTAACGATCACATTTTCAGTATTACTTTTGTCAGTTTGCACAAACCATCCATGGTTGTCTGGATTGCTATGTGGATTATCTAGGTTCAGTCTAGAATGACCAGGTGTTGACAATGCAAACAGCTAATCAGGACTTTGTTGACCACACCATCTAGTGATGAAGAGACCAGGTGAGGGACTTCCCGTCTACACTGCACTGTAACTTGACAAGTCTCAATGATCCAGGCTCCATGTGGTATCCTTCCTAGTTCTCTGTGCCACAGGTATACGTGGAGGGAGTGTTCTGGATTTCAGGAGTTCTACTTATTCTTTTCATCTGATCTTTGACTCAGTAAGTAATCTCCATCAGGAAGCAGAGCTGAATTGGGAAAAGATTGTGAAGAGAAAAAGTTTTTTATGAATTACCTGCCATTCCTTCTTCTTGTGACCATGACCCGGGGCAGTCTGACCCCAGAGCCTATGCTCTTAACCACTCCATTATACTGTCTGTGAGACCTAAGGGTATGGCTTGATTTTATGAGAGTTTGATCTTATCTTTGAGACTCTGGAGCCAGAAAGTGCCAGGCACACCATAGAAGCTCCATAAATGAAAGGTAATAGTCATTTAATCAGATTAACCCCCACTGATATATATTTTTAAATTCTTTATTGTTGAAAGAACTCCCACTGATATTTAGCTAACTATTCAGTCTGACAAAAATGTCTCAAGAATATGGTGATATAATCTTTGCATATAGGTGGAAGTTTGATATGATATATGAGATGTATTGGGGTGGGTGCCACAAATGGTATCAGTCAAAGGGTTGCCTACTTTTGATGTCTCAAAATAGTCTCTCTTAGCATATGACCCACAAGGAAGCAGGGTCTTAGATACACAGAATCTTATGGCTGGAAGTGACGTTAGTTCAACCCTTTCTTTTAAGAATGATGTGACTATTGGCAGAAGCTGTGGGGGAATCTGTTGGAATCTGTGTGACAGCTCAAAATAGTATGGAGAAAGAGCATTTGGAGTGCTTTAGCACAAACTGCCAGCTTTTATACTTGACTAGAGGCCCGGTGCACGAAATTTGTGCACGGGGGTGTGTGTCTCTCAGTCCAGCCTGCACCCTCTCCAATCTGGGACCCCTCGAGGGATGTCCGACTGCCCGTTTAGGCCCAATCCTACTGGAATCAGGCCTAAATGGGCAGTCGGATATCCCTCTCACAATCCAAGACTGCTGGCTCCCAACTGCTCGCCTGCCTGACTGCCTGATTGCCCCTAACCACTTCTGCCTGCCAGCCTGATCACCCCCTAACCACTCCCCTGCCAGTCTGATTGATGCCTAACTGCTCCCCTGCCAGCCTGTTTTCCCCTAACTGCCCTCCTCTGCAGGCCTGGTCACCCCTAACTGCCCTCCCCTGCAGGCCTGGTCCCCCCCAACTGCTCTCCCCTGCAGGCCTGGGTCCCTCCCAACTGCCCACCCCTGCAGGCCTGGGTCCCTCCCAACTGCCCTCCCCTGCAGGCCTGGGTCCCTCCCAACTGCCCTCCCCTGCAGTCCTGGGTCCCTCCCAAATGCCTTTCCCTGCAGGCTTGGTTGCCCCCAACTTCCCTCCTCTGCCGGCTTGGTCACCCCTAACTGCCCTCCCCTGCAGGCTTGATTGCCCCCAACTGCCCTCCCCTGCTGGCCATCTTGTGGCGGCCATCTTGTGTCCACATGGGGGGCAGGATCTTTGACCACATGGGGGCAGCCATCTTGTGTGTTGGAGTGATGGTCAATCTGCATATTACTCTTTTATTAGCTAGGATAGAGGCCTGGTGCATGGGTGGGGGCCAGCTGGTTTGCCCTGAAGGGTGTCCCAGATCAGGGTGGGGGTTCCCTTGGGGTGTGGGGCGGCCTGGGTGAGGGGCCTGTGGTGGTTTGCAGGCCGGCCACGCCCCCTGGCAACCCAAGCGGAGGCCCTGGTATCTGGGGTTTATTTATCTTCTACAATTGAAACTTTGTAGCCTGGAGCAGAACCAAGCCTTCTGCTTGCTCCCTGGCGGCAGCCATTTCTCTTGGGATTTATGTATCTTCTATAATTGAAACTTTGTAGCCTTAAGCGGAGGCCTGGGCCGGCCAGGGCTGCAGAAGCTTGGCTTCCTCCATCACTGGGGGCAACCCTAGCCTCCTGCTCTTTCCAGCTCTGTGGCTGCCGCCATTTCTGTTTGGGTTTATGTATCGTCTATCACTGAAACTTTGTAGCCTTGAGTGGAGGCCTAGGCCAGCAAGGGCAGGCGGAAAGCTTGGCTTCCTCCATCGCCGGGGAAACCCAAGCCTCCCTCCTGCTCTCTGTGGCCATAGCCATCTTGGTTGGGTTTATTTGCATATTCACTCCTGATTGGCTGGTGGGCGTGGCTTGTGGGTATAGCGAAGTGATGGTTAATTTGCATATTACTCTTTTATTAGATAGGATGGCTAATGTCCCATATCTTGTCAGTCTTAAGGAAGTTTCTCATAGGGTTTTGCATTACCTCTTATGTCAGTGTCAGCAGGTGATGGTGGTGGCCCACCGTGACAGTGTAGATTTAGCCCTGCAGATGCTCTAGGCACCTGTTTATAAGCAATTTGAGGAGGGCACAGGAAACAACTCCTGCGTGAGCTTGTTTGTTTTTCCAGAAACATTTATAAACAATCAAATGTATTAAACAGCTATCTTACAACTACTACTATTGGGACTACTGATTGTTAACATTTATGGAGTACTTATTACATGCCAAACATTGTTCTAAAGACTTATTTGTATTAGTTCAATTAATTCTCACAAAAATGAAATGAAGTGGGTGATATTAACATGCCCATTCTGTAGATTAGAAAACTGAGTCCTGAAAACTTAAATTCTCAATGAAGAGGTTAAGAAATCTCAAATGGAGCAAAGTTTCAAATTAATAGGAAAATTCCTCAATAGTATTTGATATACTGGACTATTTTATCTATAGGGTGTTCCAAAAATGTATACACACACTTTGAATAGTTATAAAGGCAGTGCTTATTGAAATACATGTCACTTTCAAAATTGAACTAGGCACTGTTAAATTATGTATACATGTTTTGGGGACACCCTGTATTTTAATTCCTTTACAAGGCTGGATCTGAGCTAGAGTAGACATAGGCTTTCTAAGCTGGAAAGGAATTTAGAAAGCGCCTAGCTCATAGCGTCAGTGCATTTACTTAGAATTTGAGACTCAGAGAGGTAAAATGACCTTCCTGAGATTACACAGCTCTCTGAATACATGCTTTAAGCCCTGTTCCCTTTCTCCTATACCAGTCTCTGTTTTTCATGCTACTTATTCATCTTCATAAAAGAATAAATAAAACATTTATTTAGTCTGCTATCTTTTTCCATTTTCTCTTCAATAGAAGGGAAAACAATGATGCTTTTAAAAAAATCACACAAAAAACTAGACTTCAACTCCTTGTTAAGTAGTTATTAGCACTGGCTGCATTAGAATCTATGGTGTAGGAGGCTTGGACCTTTGCTTGCTCCCATGAGCCTGGTGTCTGGCTGGCTATACCTTGATAAAAGTAATACTAGGTATTCTCAGCCTTTCTTATTTGCCCCCACTAAGGTCTTTTGGCTGTGGTTACTTCTGAGTCCTTGGAGACAACCTTGGCTGAATCACTTAAAACATGTTTTAATCACAACCAAGCACCTTATTCTACCAAAATAACTCCTTTCAAAAGTGCCCCAACTAGATCAATAGACAAGCATTAAATGGCGATAGGAAAGCCGAAAGCAGACATCATAATTAGACTGTTAAATTGAAAGAGCAGAATGATTTAGCAATGATTGAACACTGGCAAAGAATTGTTCATCAGGCTTTATCCCAACTCTTTCAACAGAGGAGGGGGAGTCTTCTGAGAACTGTTTGAAATGGGGCAACAGCAATTAAAGCCCTCCATCGTGCACAGAGAGGAAGCAGAAATGAGTGTGTTTGCCAAATATGGCACTGTGGGCATTGGAAGCCAGAGGTTGCAATGGAAATAAACCTGTTGAAAACCAAATAAGATGAACACTAGGGAGTACAAAAGAAGGAAGGAAGATGACCATCACTCGGGCCCTCTGAGCCGTGTGTTAAAATGAGAATTCTGTCCCCTTCTAAGAATAAGTCTTCCAGTATTCACTTCAGGAAGTCCCATTGCTTCAGCTTGGATGGCTAATATGAAAAACAAAGCAATTGTTTGTTGACATGTTATTCTAGCAGGTGCAGTTCCATTTTAAACAAGAAGCCGCTATTGTTTTCAGGAATCGTGTTGATGACTGTCTTAGAACATGAAGGGCTGGTTCCGCAGCGGGGACACCCGGGAGCTGTTTTTCACTTTAGCCTTTGGGCCCAATAGTTCTCATCCTCTGGACATTTATGACCAGCACCCCCTAGAGGTTTATGCCTTGGTTGAAAAACTAAGCTCCCTTTGATAAACAACTACGTCTGATTTTCATGTTCTGAAAATTCTTGGGCAGGAAGATGCAAGTAGGGCTGTCCAGATGTTTGTTTGGTAGTCCCTAGACATCTGGGGGTACAGGGTACACTTACCATCTTTGATGTGGTGGAAGGTTAATCAGCAAGGGTGAGGGCTGTGTTGGTTAAGTAACCAGTGAGAAGCGACTTTGGCATTAGGGGTTGGTGGTGACTTACCTTTGTTAAATCAGAAGATGCCTGATGCCCCATCTTCTCCCCAGGTAGAGCAAACCTTGGGGTGCTTCTATGTTTTATGAGCACACGGGAGAGGAAGGACCAGGCGGGAGAAGGCATCCAGGTCTCTCCTTTTGTGTAGCAGTGACACATTGCCAGCCTGGCCTTATTTGTGAGATGTGGAACTGTGTGAAGTGCTCCGGGTGATTTACGGGCAGCATGGAGCAGTAATCCCTCCCCTGGCTCTCCCCTGGCCTTCTCCTTGCAGCAGCACTAAATATCCAGCCCGACTGGGGATGCGCTGCCGCTGGTGGACTCCTGAGTGAGGGCTGTGTTAGCCTCGCGATTTACTTTTTCCAAACCACGATAAATTCAGGCACAAATGGCAGCAAAATTAACTGTGAAAATGGCACCATATTTTGCAGGCTAGTAGCTCTTGTTGGCTCAGATTGGGTTTGGCTTTTATAGTTGATTCTTTTAACTAGAGAAAGAGCGGCCCTTTTCCTTCCACCCCTTTCTTTTCTAATTTTATTGTTTAGAATGTTTAGATGAGAGATTACCAGCTTAACAAAATGTTGCTACTAAGTAGAAGAAATGACTCTCTTTCCTTGAGAGGACAATGGCTTTTCAGTAAAATAGTTGTGTTATAGTTTGTGTTAGATTGCATTATCTTTTGCCAGAAATGCCCATTTATTTTTCATTACAATAGTCACCAGATATTTAATTGATTTATGCTGTATGTCTCACATGCCATGGGGAAGCAAAAGGTGAATTAATATACTAAGCCAGAAGTATTCTGATGTTTTTAGGCCAGTTATATGGCAGTGGGTGTAAGCCCATGCAGTAGGCTACCTATTAGTTGTTGTTTAACAACCTACTGCTTTCGGCTGTATTTTATCCTTTCTGTTTTTGATAAAGTGAACTGAAGTAGTATCTGGTTAAGGTTGACAAATTATGTAAAAATCCAATGGGTAGTCATGAAATAAAATCTAGTCTCCTTGCCAGCTCAGTCTGTACTTTCTGTCCCCCTCATTCCCATTCACATTCGTCTTTGTCTAGATTGATGCCCAAATATCTTCAGTGACTCCCTTTTCCCATTAGATGGTGATATGATGCATGTCAGTGTGGTACGCAAGACCATGCAGCACACTGAGGAGGCCTCTCCACTCCCATTCCAGTCTCCTTTTCTTGTCCTGTAGACATGTTCCCCCATGTTTTCTGTTAATGTCACCTGCAGTTCCCCGACTCACCAGCTTTGTCCACACTGCCATACTGGAGGAATGGATGTTTTAGCCCTGACCTGAAGGGCAAGTGGGAATAAACAAGCTAATGGGAAGTGTGTGTGTGTGTGTGTGTGTGTGTGTGTGTGTGTGTATGTGTGTGTGTGTGTGTATGTGTGTGTGTGTGTGTTTCAGACTGGGCTTGTCATCTATTTCTTGGGCCTTCTTAAGCAAGTCATTTATTGTTTCCATGTTGAGATTTCTTCATTGTTAAAATGAGATGAATAATCTGCCATAAGCCTCATATAAAGACTAAATGAGATGCTAGATATGAAATAGTTTTTTATTTTCATTTTGATGGCACTGAACAGGAAGGAAAGGGAGCCTTAGTGAGTGACGAAGAAAAGCTCAGGGTATGCCTGGGAGCCATGGAGTGAGGAATACTTTGCAGGAGAGAGCTTGGAGTGAGCCCATTGCAATGGCCAAGAGGGTTGAGGCCCAAGGCTATGAAGAATGAAGATCATTCACTTTAGATGGGAAAGGGAAGACAGTTGTTTGAAAAAGTGACTCCAGTCCAGTCAAGGTTCAGCATCATTGTAAATGGCTACCTGGACTTTGATGTCAGGTGGGCTGCCCATTCTCAGGCTACAATCAAAATAAGTATGAAATCTGCCCTCTTCATAGTCCTGCTCCTCACCCTGGCCACTAGATTCTGGCCAATGTGAGGTTGGGGACAAATCTTGTATTTACTGACCAAAGTTGTTCAAAGAAGAGAAAAAAATCACTGACACCATAGCTCAAGCTCTATAAGCTACTTCACTTTTTCTTGAACTCTGGTTGTTGTTTCTAAAATTTTGGGCTCAAGTTTATTAACCTCATTCAGCATGGCATGAGAGAAGGCACCAGGTCTAGCTTTTAATCCATTGAGTCCATATTCTTTCTATTCATAGTGTAGTTCATGAACTAGCATCATGGGCATCACTTGGGAGCCTGTTAGAAAAGCAGAATCCCAGGCCCCCCCTTCCCCTCACCCCACCTACTGAACCAAAATCTGCATTTTACAGATGATTTATGTAAACGTTGAAGTCAGGTCAAGAACACAAACCTCACCCTGTGCACATCCACCCACACAAACACACATATACTCATTATGCAAACAATTCATTTTCATCACAAATATGACAAAAAATACAGAAATACATAAAAAATAAAAATGAACCATGGTCCTGCCTCTCTTAACACTTTCCCTATTTGTTTTAATCTTTTAATTAAAAAAGTTTTTTTTATGAGTGCGGGAGACCCATTCCCCTACCAAGCCGTTCCAGCATCTTCAAAATATATTCTAATCGCTGCTAGTACTAGGGAAGGGGGAAGAAATTAAAATGGAACATAACCTCACTTTCTGTTGGATCACAGGCCTCTACACCTTATAAGGAATTGGAGAATAGAATTGATTATTAACTTCAATCCACTCTGCATTCATTTTAATTTTCAAAATTCACCGACTTGTGTGAGAAACAGATTTGGTATCTCAACTGGGCTCAGAGCTCTGTGCATCTGAGGTTCAACACACTTATTTCATCTATGTGAGGAAGTTAATGGGAAAACATATCAGTGTTTCCCGTCTTCTTTGGGCAGTCTACCTGAAAAGATTAATTGGACCAACTCTAAAGGATGGCTTTATAGATGATTTTTTTTTGGCAGGGATATTGGTTAAAACAATATTTTCTTGTGTTGAAACAGAATTCTTTGAACTTGAGAAGGGACTGATCACGGTGCTGCCTTTCAGCTTCAAGGAATGAATTTCTTTCTCTAAGCCCCCTATTTCTTCTTCCCCAAACTTCCAAATAATTTAATGCACTGAACTGGGATGACATGAAGCTTTCCCTGTTGCTTCCAAGCTCCCTTTGGAAACCTCCAAGGCTTAGAGGTTTCTTAGCAGTTGTCATCAAACAGACAGCATGCTTCGGGTGTCAGCCTCATGAGCAGGAGCTGGTCCTGGGGGGAGGGGGGAAACCAGCAAGTGTGCCACAACACTGAGCTCTTGACTGACAGCAGCCCCTTGCCTGCTCCCCTCCAGCTTCAAGGGCAAGCAAGCTGGGCCATTCTAGAAGATTTGGAAAGGAGCCATCAACAGGAATCATTGAACAATTGCTCTGTGAAACTTAAGATAACACTTTGTTCCACCACAGTGGAATTGCTGTGTGACAGAAGGAAATCATCTGTTTAGTTCTTGATTAACATTTACGTGAGAAAAACAAAACTGATGGTATGTAGTCAAAGCAATGCTTGTATTTACTTTAAAGAGCAACTTCTAACTCAGTACTATTGTAGAATGACTGTAACTAGCTTTGAAGGGGTTGCTGTTTGAGTTGCAAAAACTAGAAACAAAACAAAAAAACCAACACCTTTAAAGATGCTGATGGAATGCTTTCCGGCTACCAAATTAAGTTTCCTGATATTAGGATCTCCAGAAACAATGGGATTACTACTAGGATGGTATGAGGCAGTCTACCTCTATGGATGGTTAGTAGGTATGTATGTGGGGTGGGTGATTTTACGGATGTTCCCTTATTTACAACATATAGAAAAAGCTGAACAAGGTGTACTGAGTTCCTTATAAATTTCCCAATCAATTTAATAAAGCAAAAATTTTACAACTAATATACAGGTAATCTCACTAGTGCTTGTGGTAAAAATGTTAATGGAAATGACTTTTCATCTAGTTCTCAAAATAAAAGATACAATTCTTGTATTCATTCATCAGGCCCATATTTACTGAGGGCCCTCTATGTATAAGCACTATCTTGGGCCTGATGAGAGATACCATGATGAATAAGAAAAGGAGTTCTTGAGTTAACAACTTGAGAATTGGCTAGAGAGACAGGAATATAAGACATACAGGGTGGGACAAAAGTACATTTACAGTTGTGAGTATGTGAAACACAGAGTTTATTCTTGTACTATTACTTAATTATTGTACTTTCTACACAAACAACTGTAAATGTACTTTGCCCCACCCTATATTGAGAAAGTCAAGCCAAAGTAATAACTGTTCCCAACACATTTCTAAGAGGCCTGCCTTGCCTTTAAGTACAGGGTCAGATATTTTTGTGAGTCTGAGTGTTTTATAAATATGTATATAGTGCTTTATACTTGTGGAGTGTTAACACAATAGACCAGAAACTTTCTAAAATCTTTAGAGATGTGAACTCATCTAATCTTAAGCCTGCATTTTATAAATAAGAAAATTTAGGCACAGAGAGGTTGAATGACTTGCCTAACTCAGTGGAGGAGACAGATTTGGACTCAGCAGCCTAGTTCCAGGGTCTATGTGTGCTATGCTCTCTTTCCAAAGTGCTTGCACACATCAGTATAAGCCAAAAAGAAGTGTGAAAAGCTCACTGCTTATTAGCTGATTGATTTGTTTCCATCATTTAGGCCTGCATGATTACAAAACACATGCTTGAACCTTAATTCTCAAGCAGTGATATGTTCTCGAACCATGGAAATCAAAGTGCTATAAACATGTGCAAAGGAACTAGGAAAGCGTTATCCAAACGAATCCAACATTTGTAATGTAAAGACTATTTTACAAAACTAGCACCAAGCCTTTTGTTTATCTATTTTGAAGTTTATAGTTGCCTTTTTTTTTATCCTCACCTGAGGATATTTTCCCACTGATTTTTAGAGAGAGTGGAAGAGAGAGGGAAAGACAGAGAGAAATATCGATAAAACACATTGATTGGTTGCCTTTTGCATGTGCTTGGACCAGAGTTGGGCCAGGGCGAAGCCTGCAATTGAGGTATGTGCCCTTGACCGGAATCAAACCCGGGACCCTTTGGTCCACAGGTTGACACTCTATCCACTGAGCCAAACCGATTAGGGTTATAGTCTCCTTTTTTAATGTTGGGCATTTGTTTATATTACTTTTATTGATTTAAAATTAATCCAGTGGTGTTTATGTACAAGGGTAGCTCCTACACTTGATTTTGGAGGAAGGTCTACTATTCGAGCAAAAGCAAAACATAAAGCTCTGTTTAAGTGAAGGAGGAATGTTGGATGGGCATCCTCAATAATCTAGTGCTTTGTTGGGGGCATGGGAGAGAGATATATTGCTATCCTGAAGTCATTCTGAGTACGATGCTCATCAGAAATTCACATGCTTTAGTGTGTGTGTGTGTGTGTGTGAGAGAGAGAGAGAGAGAGAGAGAGAGAGAGAGAGAGAGAGAGAGAGAGGAAGGAAAGAGAAAAGAAGGGAAAGTAAATAAAGAATCTTTGGGGGGAATTAATGAATATATGAATTAATGACTATATGAGCCCATCAGTTTTTACAAATAAGAAAATCACAATCCATTTTATTTTTTTACCGCATTCGATCTAGAAAGGAAAATAAGACCATCTTGTCTAGTTATACTTAACAGGATATTTTAACAAATGACCTATTTTTAGCTGAGTTCTAATTCCTTTCCATCAAGGACTCTATTTTGTTCATTTTATTCCCAGTGCCTAGGAAAGAGCCAGGCACAGAAAATGTGCCTAGCCAATGGATGTGGAATGAATAAAACTAGAGGCTCTAGCTTCTGCAGAAAGATCTCCAGACCTTCAGAGAGGAGACCTCACATCAGACAGCATTCACTGGCCAGATGCCACACTGTCCTTGAAGGCAGGCTCACTGGCTTTGAAGCAGAGTGAGGCCCGCTCAGGAACCCAGCGGGAAGCCTTGCATCTGTGACCCCGGTCCCTGTGGGTAGTGTCAGGAGATTAGAGTGTCCTTGCACCATAGCCAGAGATATAGGCCCAGATTACTCAGGGTCACGGGTCCACATTCTTGTAGGCAACAGGAGCATTAATTAGTGACAATTACCTATTGGAAAAAAGAAATCCAGTCCTGAGTACTCCTTCCAAAAACTTAAAGACAGAAGGAAGCTTCTAACAATGGGTCAGGGGAGATGCATTTCCTCCCTGATGTTAAAAACAAGGGACTGTCTAATTGATGAGTAGTGGGAGCTTACGGAGACGCTTTGATGAGCCATCTCCTGCTTCCTGATATTGTGACCCCCTCAGCAAACACGGACAAATAAAACCAGCATGCCTTCAATATAAATGAGGGCACACTATCTGAGGAGATGCTTCGTTCTCAGGATGTGGTTGAAATCCTGTTATGAATAAGGTTTACATCCTTGCCACTGAAATAATATTTTTGTACTTGGAAATCAATGGTGAGGAAAAAATGGACAGGTCATCTAATATTTAAACAATTTAACTTTGATGTAATATCTCACTTGCTGGATTTGGCCCTGGGGAAAGTCAAAGAATGTGTTGTTGAGTCCATCTCTCTCTCTCCCCTTTTCTCTCTTTCCCATTGAATTTCGTATTGTCTTACCTTGGATAGCATTTTGATGATGAGTCCAACTCAAAACAGTGTTGTGTTAGAATTTCTTTTCAGTTTTACAGTCTTTTTTTTTCTTCTCCTGGAGTAATCCATTTGGGATTTGGCTAACTGTGATGTAAAATACAACCAAGAGAGATTTGGTCTGAGGGAAGGTGAGAGCGTGTATTTTGTCAAGTTGCAAACTTGTGGAGAAATTGTGGGTTCTACGTTTCAAACAGAACTCAAATCTTTTGAGGCTCAAGTTCCATTTGCTGTTGGCAAAACACAATTTCCTTGTTCAAAAGAAAATAAGCACATAAAAAGAGGCCCCCGGGCTTCTTGGACATCAAAGCTTGGGTGATACTCTTATAAAACAGCATTTTGATGATTTTTAGATTATAGGAACCAGGAACATACAGATTAAAACTACCCTTATGTTAAGAAAAATCCAAGGGAAAAGATGTTGGCAAAGAGCATTACACTTTGTATGTTTTTGCCAAAAGTGAGACATTTTAGTCTGTCTTCCTGTTCTTCTCCCAATTGAAATAAAAAAGAGAATTAGCTAGGTCAGATTTCATTCCAGCTTCTTCAGGGTGTCTAACAGACGTCAACCCTAAAAGAGTAGTTATGATCCTTTTGAGTTAGCAGTTTCTTTGAAAATTATGTTCATATTTTGTTTAACCAACTTTATGGGTTAACATATCCTTGTACATAAATACCAAATATTGGTCAATCCATCAGTTAGAAAATACTTTACAAAACCTTACTAGATTAGTGGTTCTCAGCTGAAGTCAATTTTGATCCCCAGAGGACAAATATTTGCAGACATTTTTAAAAAATTTTATTTTATTGTTTAAGGTATTACAAATAGTAGTACATATGTCTCCTCCCCCCCATTGACCTTCCCCCAGGCTCCCCTACTCCCCCTCACCCCGGCACATGCCCTCACCACCACCCCCAGTGACTTGCATCTATTGGTTATGCTTATATGCATGCATACAAGTCCTTCAGTTGATCTCTTACCTCTCCTCCCCCACCCCTCCCCAGCCTTCCCGCTGAAATTTGACAGTCTGTTCAATGCTTCTCTGCCTCTGTATCTATCATTTTGTTCATCAGGTTATAATGCTCTTTATTATCCATAAATGAGTGAGATCATGTTATAGACATTTTTGATTGTCCCAATTCCTACCTGGAGGATAGGGTTGCTATTGGCATCTAGTGGGCAGAGGCCAAGGATGCTGCTCAACATTTTACATTGCACAGGTCAGCCCCCACAATGCAAAATTATCTTGCTCAAAATTTTTATAGCGCTGAGGTTTAGAACCTAATTCTAGACTCCAGGGGAATCATAGACAGTACCTTCAGTTATTTACCTTTCCTCCCAATCAAGATTGATATTCTTTTACAAAACAAGTACCAAGCCTTTTGTTTATCTATTTTGAAGTTTATAGTTTCCTACAAACTGTAATCCAAGATTAATTTCTGGTCATAGATGATTGGATTGGAGGATGAGAGGAGAATAAGAACAAGAAAAAGAAAGGAGTGATATCTTCAAGGCTAAATTAACCCTTTAGGTCCCAAGGTCACAATATCTGCCCTATTATAACTAAGAAAAAGAAAATATTTTTTGAGAGGTAAATAATGATTCTGAGGCCCAGAGATTATTATATGTTATGAAAATGCTCTTCAAGTCAGAAGGAAAGCAATGGAAACAGGATGTGTTCATGTATCTTGCTTGTCATTGTTAGTATGCTACTACGTCCAACCCAAACCTGAGGTTTATGAAACACTTCCCTTCTTCACAACTGCCTGGCTTGCTTGTTTTGCCCATATTGGAATTTGTTCCATCATCCATTCATTTAGCAGCCACTGAGGAACCCTCATAAAGAGTAGGGGTGAGGGGAGAGATGTGTGATTGGAAGCTTTCAGGGGCACGATTGAGGTCCACGGAACCCCATAGAGAAATCAGCTGAGGTAGAAGGGCACAGCTCTATCTCCTGTTGCAATCCAGCATAATGCACAGGTTTTCTGGAAGAGAAGGTGGCGGTGGACAGAGGCTGTCAATCTTGGGGAATTTGCAAATGTTTGTAACGGCCATGGAGGTAGTGCTCCAACAGACAGAATGATATCCTTTTGGGGTCCCCAAGCATAGAACCACCTGAAGCATCTGTCCCAACCCACAACAGCAGTATATCAACAAAGACAGATCCCCAGGCCTCCCTGAAGGTCACTGACTCAGAATCTCCAGGGAGAAGGGATGTTTACCAATACCACAGGTGAGACTTATCATCGGGCAAGTTTGAGAAGCTCTCGCTCCCTGTTGGAACAATAAACCCTGAAACTCTCAGAGGGAACCCAAATCCTGAGTTTCATCATCCCAAACAGACTCATTCACTCATTCATTCAGCAAATATCTATTGCAGAGGCTGGGGATATTATGAATAAGACTAACAAGGTCCTGGCTCTCACAGAGCTTATATTCAGGTTCACAAATGACAACCAAAAAATTAACTGGGGAGTATTTTACCTGAGTTATCCCTTCCCTAATGCAGATCAGAAAGGCAGAAAAAAAAGCTTTGTGTTACAGAGAAATGTATGGAGGTATCCCTTCTTATGTACATGTACATAGCAAATACACTTCTGGTGTTCAGAAATGTCTATTGCAAATACTGTTTGTTAGCTTGGGGAAGTTGCTTAGCATGTCTCTGTGCTGAGTATCCCCACCTGTAAAAAGAGGATATATATTTTATCTACCACACAGAGTTGTTGTGAGGAGTATAAATTAATCAATACTGGTAAAGTTCAGTGCATGTCACAGGGTAAACACACAAGTATTATTGGCAATGATGATCCTCATCTTCATCATTGTCATCATCATTATATTCTCTACCTCTCCCCTCAACCAAATTCCATGATTCCCAGTACTGCCGATGGAGAAAAAATATGTTTGGCAACCCTACTAGATTGAATTCCTTATTTACTCACTCATCCATTTACATGTATGAACTGAGAACCGGTCAAATTCAGGACTTGGACCTAGGATGTGGGAAATATAAAAATAAGTTATTGGAGTAAATCTCAGTTCACAAATACCTATAGTTCAGGTAGAAAGTAATTAAGAAAGTATAGATAAAATGTTCTGAAGGTTCGGAATAAAAAGTGATTTCTTCTAGCTGGGAGCCTGTGGGAAGAGAGGTAATTGTGATATCCTTTGGGAAAATGTAGTAACCAGTACATTCTGGGAAAAATATAGCAGGGACAGAATAAGTGTATTGAATTGAGTTGAATTCAATACATTCTCTACCCTCTTTCTGAGTAGTGCCATAAAGGTAGTGCACAAATGCCAAATTTCAGAGACGATTGGGCTAAATAGGTCTTCATGGGTGAGCCTGGGAACCTAACAGCTACCAATAACAAAATTTCTATGGGAAAACATCCTCTCGAATTCCAAACAACCAACACACGCGTGATCTTTTGACTTGCTGCTTGTTTATAAGTGGGGGTTGGTCAGAATTCATCGTTGATGTGAAAGGAAAATGAGAGGCGTTTTAAACACCTATTTCCATGGACTCTCATGTATCACCTTCCCACTGACACATCTCCAATATACCAAGACCTCTGACAGACGCTTAAACAATGCTGTCCAGCTCTTGTTTTATTCCTTTCCCACCAATTCGCTGTTAGCTTATCTGGACTTTGTATGTCATTTGGAAATTGGGCAACGTTTTCCTTGCTTAAATTGAAAAAAGAAATGATTAACTGAAATAACACTGCACATTATTCAGATTTAATTATGTTTGTAATACATCACCCAGTGATATGGGGCAACTTCTTGCCATTCACTTTCCATCATGTGTTTCTCGTAACATATGGTCCTTGTGAAATAGTTTTGATTCAGAGTCCCCAGTAGCATATGGCAAAAAAAAAAAAAAAAAAAAAGCCCTGCAAGTCAAATGCAAAGTAAAGGCCAGCCTCTGCGCCCCAGAGGAGCCTCCGTCAACGCAAGCATCTGAATTGGTGTCAGGGTTTCACTCATCAGGACGATTTTACATTTGGTTTGGGACTTTGGAGCATGAGGTTCTGGATGTAAAAGTCAGAAGAGATATGGCTTTTGTAATGTCTGCAGAGATTCCTGTGTCGATAAGGTCAGCAGAAAGTTAATAGATTTTTATCTTCTCATCACATGAACTTAATATAGTGCAACTGTTTTGTGGGGGTGGGATGGTGGAATGGGATGGGAATCCCATCATGTTGCTCAGGTTTTTCACAAAGGACGTTTTAGGTATGTAAGTGCATTTTTTTTTTTTTTTGCTTAAAGGTTAAAGAAAAACCCCTCTCACATTTAAATAATAAAACTTTTAAATAGAAACTTTGTTTAAATGCTGTGCAACAGCTCCAACTGACTAAAAACAATTATAGCCAGGGCAGAACATGTTTTTTTCCTTTGTGCTGGTTATTCAATTACACGTGAGTAGGAAAAGCTTGCATTTATGGTGCTTTAATAGAATCGGAGCCAGTTCAACTTAAATGCCTGCAAGCGAATGTTTGGAGCCATAAGGCAGTTCCATTAGGACTGCTTCATTCTTCCACCAGACTCTTAATGACTGCCGTGTGCCTGCCCTGAAGGCAAGGCCCTTCTGCCAGGCACTGGCACATGCCTGGAAACTCCAATTGAGGCAAGGCGCTGTGTGTGTGTGAAGCCTGCCACCCAGACCAGCTTTCAGTGGGAATCTGGGGGTATGTGGGAGAAAAAAACACCAGGCTGACTCCAGATGCCACCTTTGAAAATCCCTCGGCCATATTCCTTTCAAACCAACCTGCTGACTTAAGATCTGCTTTCACGGCTGCTCTGACCAGCTGCCTGAATTGGCTATGCAAGTGGTTTCTACAACCTGGGGATGCCCACTGTGGTCCGCAGGAAAGCGGGGAGGCTGAAATGCTAGGAAAGTCCACAGAGGGACAGCACTGGGTCAGACTGACTAGCAGGCCTCAGCGATCAAACATGTCACACCTGTCTTGGCCACTGGTGCAGGTGTTCTAGGTCAGCTCTCGCTGTGGTTATCAATCGCTGACAGTTGACAGTTTAATTTTACACCACAAGTACCTCATTACTTGTGTAGGCACTTGAAGAACATGTGGGCACTGGATCGGATCAGTGATCAATGACAAAGGTTGCATAGGGTGCAAGTGGTAGCAGTAAAAGTGAAGGTCTCCGTGCATGAGTTGGCAGTGGTAGGGATACATGACAAGGGGAGTTTAACTGACAAACAGTCTGTCAGGTTGAAAAGAATGGAGATTTGCCAGGGAGCTAGCCGTAGATTATAAATATATATCTCTTGATTTGAGGGACAGGAAGTGTGTGGGGGGAAACCCTACCCCAAACGGAGCTTCCCTTCCTTGAAAGTGCTTATGCAAATTTAATAAATGTGTAGCACTGTAAATTCTTATTCTACGAGCATTTATCTCATGACATAGATCCATTCAGGTGCTAGGAATTTAAGATTAGTAAGATGCAGTGATTCTATTGTATAGAGATATATACATATGTACGTGTGTGTGTGTGTGTGTGTGTGTGTATCACACCAACTCTACCAAACCAGACTATTACTGGTTTAGATTGTTCTGCATCAGCTTATTGTGGCTATTCAATAATAAGAAAGTTGTTCCATATGCGCCCTTTTATTCTTATCAATGCAATTCATGGTTGACACCACCAAAATAGATTGCCTTATAGTGGTAGGAGACGAAATTCATTCTTTCAAGTGTCTTTTATAGTGATATTTTAATAAATTCCTTGCAATTTTGCTCTCCCCTCAACTTTTTATTTTCTAACATTCTTTTTCTTATAAAAATCTCTTGGTGGTGGTATTTTCTTAAAAAGATGTTGGCTTTAGCAAAAAGGCCACATGGCATGAGTCTTATTCTTTACTAGAGGTCCGGTGCATGGATTAATTTGTGCACTGGTGGGGTCCCTCAGCCTGGCCTGAACCCTCTCACAATCCGGGACCCCTTGGGGGATGTCAGACTGCTGGTTTAGGCCCCATCCCTGCAGGCCAGGCTGAGGGACACCACTGGTGCACAAATCCATGCACTGGGCCTCTAGTATGAATATAAGATCTTTGGTTAATCTCTTCCCACCCACCCCTCTCGCCCCTTCCCTCTGAGATTCATCAGTCTGTTCCATGTTTCCATGCCTGTGCATTGAGTGTCTGCCCCCTGGTGGTCAGTGCACGTCATAGCTACCAGTTGAACGGTCCAACAGTCAAACGGTCGGACGGTCGCTTAGGCTTTTATATATATATATATTATGTGCCTTGGCTATTGGAGGAAGATTAATTTGGTACATGGTACATGGTATAGTAGAATGAAGATGGGTTTTGAGGCAGATGGACTTGAGTTTGAATTCCACTTCTACAACTTCCTGCTGTGGCACATGGGAAAATTATTGACAGCCTCAGATGCACGGTTCATTAAAAAAAAAAAAAGCCTTATAATGCGGGATTGTTGGAAAGGCTAAATAAAGTAAAATGACAAAGACTGCGGATTGCCTTCCTTTATCTCTTCCTTTTCTTTCTCCTTTTAATAATGCAACCATATGAACGTTGGTTAAGCATATGGCTCCAGCTGTAGGTTTCACCCCCAGCCTCCCTGGGAGTTAGATATGGCCATGTCATTGGGGTTCTGTCCAACGGAATGTGAGAAGAATTATGTTTAAACTCTCTGCAATTTAGAAAAGGAAGATGCCTGCCCACCTTTTCCTCTTTTCCCCCTCCTATGAGTGAGGAAGTAGATTGATGGTAGTGAGTTAGCTCGGACTATACAGAGAGAATAACACCTGAATAAATGGCCAACAACAAGCTAAGAGGGAGCTGGAACCCTGAATGACCTGGTGGATCAGAGCTGCCTACCTGCCTGGGATTTCCTGCCTCACTCTAGATGGTCACATGAGAAAGAAACATGCCTCTCTCTCACTTAAGCCACTATATTTTGGGGTCCCTTTGATATAGCAGCTTAGCCCCTATGCAAAGTAATACATCAAATATATGAAAAGCATCAATGTGTTTATTGTTTAGAACAATATATTGTTTCATTTCTAATCAAGGTAGTTAATACTACATATAATACATTAAAGATTAACCAGAAGGCATCTGCTTAGTGGCTGGGTTAAAATCTTTTTCCCCCACCTCTAAACTGGTCCAACCAGTCAACTGTCACCTGTTTGGAAAATGTCTACCTTTTCAGGTTGCTGTTTTCTTTTTAGAATAATCTCTCTCACCTATGATATTTCACTCATGATTTAGAGGAATAAATGAACTTCATGTTGCATCAAGTGCACTGTGTCATTTATAAAACCTAATTTACCATGGTTACTTACCACATGATACCCATGCAGACCTCTTTGTAGCTCCTGCTGGGTGGTGTCAGGCAGTGGCTGACTTTATACCTCCCTGAAGACTAAAGAGCCAATGTTCCCAGTGGTCAGTGTCAGACCATACCAGGTTACAACTCTACACATCCATAAAAAACTGGGTAAACTTTAGGATAAGTGATAATTTCTAGGAAAAGAGACATGGAGTTCCAAAGCACCAATCAATACTAGTACAGTGATGATTTAGAGTCCCTGGGCATCTCAGAGTAACCTAGATCAGTTCTTACTGTACTCTACCTTCACATGATCGCACAACATTCTTTTCATTCTCCTTGTCCTTTTCCTTCCTTATCACCACCCACCCTCCTTCCTGTGGGGACTCTTTCTGTCTTGCTTGCTCTTTTTTAAAAAAATCTTTATTATTGAGATTATTACTGATGTTCCTTTTTTTCCCCTCCTCCACCCGGGTCTTGCCCTACCCCAGGCTTTTACCACCCCATTGTCTGTGTCCATAGGTAATGCATACATGCATATAAGATCTTTGTTTAATCTCTTTCCACCCCATCCCACCTCCCTTCCCTCTGAGAATTGTCATTCTGCTCCCTTTTCATGCCCATGATTCTATTACATTCACCAGTTTGTTCTGTTCATCAGATTTTTTATTCATTTGATTTTTAGGTTCACTTGTTGATAGGTATGTATTTGTTGTCACTTTGTTGTTCATAATTTTTTATCTTTACCTTTTTCTTCTTCTTCCTCTTCTTAGAGCATACCCTTCAGCATTTCATATAATACTGGTTTGGTGGTGATGAACTCCTTTAACTTTTTCTTGTCTGTGGAGCTTTTTATATGACCTTCAATTATAAATGATAGCTTTGCTGGGTAGAATAATCTTGGTTGTAGGTCCTTGCTATTTATCACTTTGAATATTTCTTGCCAATCCCTTCTGGCCTGCAAAATCTCTGTTGAGAAATCAGCTGACAGTCTTATGGGTGCTCCCTCATAGATAACTAACTGCTTTTCTCTTGCTGCTTTTAATATTCTCTCTTTGTCTTTAGCCCTTGGCATTTTAATTCTGATGTGTCTTGGTGTGGTCCTCTTTGGGCTCCTTTTGTTTGGGACTCTCTGTGCTTCCTTCTGTTTCTTTGACCAGGTAGGGAAAGTTTTCTGTCATTATTTCCTGAAATAGGTTTTCAATATCTTGCTCTCTCTCTCTTCTTCTGGCACCCCCACAATGCAAATATTGGTATGCTTGAAGTTGTCTCAGAGGCTCCTTACACTACCTTCATATTTTTGGATTCTTTTTTCCTTTTGCTCTTCTGGTTGAGTGTTTTATGCTTCCTCATATTTCAAATCCTTGATTTGATTCTTGGGATTCTCTAGTCTACTGTTGAATCCCTGTATATTATTCTTTATTTCAGTCAGTGTATGCTTAATTTCTGACTGGTCCTTTTTCATTTTTTTTTTTTTTTGGCATTCTCACTAAGATCCCTGAAAGTCTCAATAAATCCCTTGGAGGTTTCTGGAAAATTCTTGAGTAACCTTATAACTGTGATTTTGAATTCTATATCCAGTAGTTTGCTTTCTTCCATTTCTTTCATTTGTGTCATGTTTCTTTGTCTCCACATATTAGCTGCTTCCCTGTGTTTGTTTCTATGCATTGGGTAGAGTTGCTATGTCTCCTTGAGTTAGTAGAGTGGCCTTGTGTAGTAGGTGTTCCATAGGGTCCAGTGGCTCAGCCTCCCCAGTCACCCGAGCTGGGAACTCTAGGTGCACCCCTTTGTGGGCTGTGAGCACAGTCTTGTTGTAGTTGAGACTTGATTGCTGTTGGTGTCACTGGGAGGAATTGACCTCCAGGCCAATTGGCTGTGAGGACCAGCTACGACTAGAATGGGGAAGCTGCTGTACTGGAGACACCCTTATGGAGCAGGACTTGCTTCAGTGGGGCTTTGGTGCTCACTGAGTCTGTCCCTTGAATATGTCGCTTATGGATGTGTAGAGTTGTAACCTGGTATGGTCTGACACTGACCACTGGGAACATTGGCTCTTTGGTCTTCAGGGAGGTATAAAGTCAGCCACTGCCTGACACCACCCAGCAGGAGCTACAAAGAGGTCTGCAGATTCCTCCTCTTTGTATTTGGTTTGGAAGTGCCCAGATGAGGCCCAGCTGTGAAGCAAGGCAGGCTGGTGCTGGTGCTGGGTCTTGGGTCTTTTATTGATAGGTTTGGAGCTCCCTGATCTAGCTGCAGCTTGTTTGACAGATTTTAGCCTGAGTAAGGACAGGCCACTCATATGCAAAATCTTTCCCACACAGGTTGGGTGGGGTTGTAAATTGGATGGGGTGGGGTCTCAGGGAATCACCAGGGCAGAGCAAACAATGATCCCTGCAAGCACCTCCATCTGTGAGAAAGCCGCCCCCGTGTTCCTGCCCCGATGCCAGACAGTCCAGTTTCTTCTCGTATGTGTCTGTGTCCCCCAGAGCCTCACCATGGCGCTGGAGCTCAGAGGAAGCGGGACCTTGTAAGGTCAGTCTGTGGTGCCGGCCTTTTAAGAACAGCTGGGTCTCTAGCCAGCCCCTGTGTCACTGAGGCCCTATCTGCACTGGTTTTTACAGCACAGAGTCCTTCTTGCCCATAGGGACTTCTTTTCTCAACTCTGAGACCCTGGGCTGGGGTCTGGTGTGGGGCTGGGGCCTCTTGCTTCTCCACACGGCCTTCGCAGAGATGGCATCCCTCCTGATTAAAAAAGCAGCACACCTGGGTGCTGGACCAGCCCGTTCCGCGCCTTTGCACCTCTTACCAGTCTCAGTGTGCTTTCTTCTTACTTCTCTAGTTGTAGTACTTCATTCTGCCAGATTTCTGGCAGTTCTGGATGATGGTTGATCTGTATTTTAGTTGTAATTTTGATATGGTGTGGGAGGTGGTGAGTACAGGTGTTTGCATATGTGGCCATCTTGGTCTGAAAACTTCAACAGTAAAGTCTCTCTCTCTTTTTTTGTTGTTGTTTTGTTAATCCTCACCTGAGAATATATATATATATATATATATATATAATTTCTATTCATTTTTAGAGAGAGTGGAAGGGAGGGGGAGAGAGAGAGAGAGAGAGAGAGAGAGAGAGAGAGAGAGAGAGAGAGAGAGAGAAACACTAATGTGACAGAGACACATTGATTGGTTGCCTCTTGCATGTGCCCCAACTGAGGCTGGGGATCGAGCCTGCAATGAGGTACTTGCCCCTGATTGGAATTAAACCTGAAACTCTTCAGTCTGAGAGCTGATGCTCTAACTACTGAGAAAAACTGACTAGGGCTGTCTGTCTCACTTTTATTTTCTAACAAAACTAGCTTTCTCCAGCACTGTCCAGTTTTAATGGTAGTTCCCAGGACTAACAAGGTTACCACTCCACATTCCTGTAGTACAGAAAAAATTTGGTTACTTCATCTGTCTTCTTCTAGAGTTGATGTCTATTATCTCATGCCTACAGAAAAAAGGATAAAAGCTAGCATGTGTGTAAGTTTGAAAATATGTAACTCTGCCTTTTTTCCTTTTGGTTCCAATAAAGCATAAGAGACAAGATAACGGTCATAAAATAGCTGAAAAAAGTTTTTTAAAAAGAAGTGGAACTAAACTTATTCTGTCTAGTGCTCAAAAGTATGACGAGGTGCACTGGCTGGAAGTTACATGGGAGGCATCTCCTGTGTCGTGTGTCATCTTCCTTCCTTGAATGGTATCTCTGTGTCTGGGAATCGGAGAGTCAGGCTATCTTTTAGGCATTTCTGCAGTTGTCTCAAGTTCCCACTCAGAGTTTCTCCCTTCCATCCTTATCATGTTGCCTTTGGGAATTTATATGTGCCTCTCAGTGGGTACCTATCATGAAAAGACCAGCATCTCTACTCTTGCCCCTCAGATAATATTAAGCAGAGGAGGTACTAACTTCTTTCCACATTCAAGGTGACTCCTGCTGGGATGGGTTATGGGGATATGTGGGGAAAAGGGAGAAGGAAGGTCCCCAGAGAGTACTGATTCTGTAGCCTCAGTGTCTTACAGCTTCATTTTCTGTCACCCTAGGTCCATTTTTAGAGGCTGAGAGATTTCTCTGTGACTGTTTCAACTTCCTCTAGAGGGCACTTCATGGAAGGGTCCCCTGCAATTTCCTCCTGTGTCTCTTAAGATGTTGCAGGGCCCCTTCATGGGACAGCTCTGTCAATCAAGGCAAGGAGCTTGCTTCTGGAGGCACTGGGAAAGCCAGTCCCCCCCACGAGGACTCCTTGGCTGGCCAGGATCCTGCCATCTCCTTGGCTCCCCGTGTGCTCAGTGGGGTGCCCCTGCCCCTCACTAGTCTTCCCCGTAGAAATCTGGTCCTCCTGTCCAGTTTTCTGCCTGACTGTGCCCACAGGGCTCAGGGGCACAAATGCAAAGCCGTCCCAGCCAGAGTTGTTTTTCCAGCTCATCATTAACAAGGTGTGACCTTGGGCCAGTCACTTAACCTCTCTAGGCTTCAGGTTTTTCATCTGTGAAATGAGAGGCATGAACTAAATTGGCGGTTTCAAACTGTGCTCCTCAGCATCCCATCAGGGGAGCTGGAGTGCGTGCGTGCGTGCATGCGTGCGTGCGGGGATTGGGGGGGGGGGGGGAGAGAGAAAAAAAGAGAGAGAGAGAGAGAGAGATTTTTTCTTATCTCCCATATATTTAAACCACTCAAAGCTCAGTTAATTTAAGCCGTGTAGCAGGAAAATCTTTCTCATACTTACACACAGCTCCCCATTAACACCTCTCTCCTTCCAGCTGCCTGCTCCCTCAATAGCGTTCTCCTTTCTCTAAAGGAAATTTGCCTGGAGAAAAAAGGCAATTGTACGAACTTCTTGAAGGTGGGATTGTATTTAGAGGAAAGTGCAAATTTCATTTCATTTATTATTAGCAGTGGATTTTTCTTTTGAGGCCAATGACCAAATTGGGGATAAGATCAGAAACAGATGGAAAAGTTTGCCCCTGTCAATAAACGTGTTGTAGGCATTTCTGACCTTTAACCTACATGTGGAATATTATCAATTAGATGGTAGAATTTGTGTGGTTTTAATCAGTGTTATTTGTGTGTTTTGCATATTTGCAATTTAGAAAGTTCATGTGGCTGAACACAGGACTGGTCTGACTCTTCCTTTTGGAGGGGGTTCCTTTCCAAGTCTCTGGTTAGGACAGGATCCTGCGGATGAAAAGTTGTTCTGTGAATAGGAGAAGTTTTGTCAATTCACAGGCTCAGTGAGAACCTTTTTCCGTTAAGGGGCTTGGCACCCCGGTCAAGGTGTGGTGAGGCTTTAGCAGCGAGCTGCCTCACATCCAGGTGTTTTTCCTAGTCTGGTGCAGGAACATTGTTCTGGAGCTCAACGGTGCTGTACCGTCCAAGATGGCCTTGCGAAGGGCCTGGTCAATTATGCACAACAAACCATTCCTTGTGGGAATGAGGCATCCCCGGCGTTGGCGTCTCTGCTGCCTTCCTCTTTTATAAACCCTCAAGGTGTTAGGGACTGCTGTGGAGAGTAGTTTTATATTTGGCAGAACCACCAGATTTTTTTTTTTTTTTTGGGGGGGGCGGGCAGGTTTTGAAAGAAATGGTTTTAAGCCCTAACCTACTCATCAACTCAGTTCCCTGCAGAGCTTTGCCCTACTATTTTAAGCGGTTGGTTGGCGCAGGGAAAGGGCTTGTAAAACTCCAAGGTTGGTTTGAATTTGGGGTTTGTGGCGGCACCTAAGTGTAGGTGCCCTGCCACCTGGCTTTTAGCTCCATTCCGAGAGTCTTCCTGGCTTTTATGGTACATGTAATTTTGACCACTAATAACTTTAGAAAAGTCTAATGCTGGAGCGATTATTGCATAAATCTCTAGAAGTAGAAATGGAGTTTTTGAAGTTTGATTGCATATTCATAGTTGCAGTGCTAGGATCCTGAATTCCTGAATGAAAATATTGCAGAAGAGCGTTTTAAAACACCGAGTGTTTCTTAGGCTGGCCTTTCTACTCGACTTTCCAAATGAAGAAAATAATTAGTCCTTTGACCCTATTTAAACATTTCACCGTTGTGACTTGGAACTCAGCCAAAAAAAATCACCTGAAATTTTGTTTATGATTTGTTCGCAAAAGTGGCCATACTTTAAAAAGGAGAGCAGAAAGAACATTTTAAGAATGTGTGAGCTCATTATGAACCCAATATGTTTTAAAAACATTCAACTTGTAAACTCCTGAAATGCGGTTTATAATGGAAACACCAGTAGAGTTTCCTGGAGTGGGTTGGAGTCTACTTACTTCTGAGCCTTTTACAGAACTGGTTTCTCTTGTAGTGAGAAAGTTATCATGGCCTCTGGGTAACTGGTGTTTCTTGTTTTTGGACACCTAAATGACACATTTTAGTGATATGTGTATATGTGAATTATTTGTACAAGTTATGCCTCCCTTCCTGCCTTCTGCTATGTATTTAAATCTTTTTTTCCATTAAAAAACTAGAGTTGAATAATTCTTGACTTTTTTCCTGCTATTTTTGCTTGGTTTTTCATCCCTCAAGCAGCATTTGTAATTTGCTTATTGTTAAGTCAAGAGGTAGCTGTGCAAATATATATATATCTATAAAATAAATCTCAGCTGGTCTTGTGTGAATTATGACTATTTATTAGTTGGCTGGTTTCTACATTTACAACCAATGATTCTTGTATGTGCCCTGACTATGGATTGAACCTACAACACTGATGTATCGGAAGGACTCTCTAACCAAGTTAGCTACCCAGCCAGGGCTCATCTATTTCTGTATAAAAGTTAAACATATACTAAGCTTATTCTTATCATGTATTTTTTTTATCAGTAGATTCCATAGGACACACTATAACTATGACTTACCTGTATTGATTGTGGCTCACTTGTGTTTCAGTTGGGTAAAATTACATCAAAGGTGTGAGGACCAGGTTTAACAGTTTTGTCAATCCCCTGAATGATGGAAGTAGAGTCCGAATTAATGTGTTTGTGTTCATCAGGCCAAATGAAAGAATTTGATGTCCCCTGTTTCTCCAGGTACATCCCTCATATCACAATTGATTTTATTAGGTAGTTAGTCACAGGCTCCGTTGTGATGTTTCTAAAGTTCCTCTCTTCTCTTTCCTTTGGCCTTCATGGTTTTGATGCCTATTCCCATACTTCCTTCCCCCTGTGGCTCATTTAGATCTATTTTTCTCTCCTATTTTCTTAAGAGCCTTCTGTTTGCTAGCTAACCTGATCTATTAATTCATGATAATAACATCAATAGATAATACTTAAGAATTTATTATGTACCAACCACTGTGTGAATTGTTTTCCATACTATAATCTGATGAAGAATGTCATCACCGCCCTTTTATGGGTGAGAAATGTGCAGCGCAGGGTCCTGTGGCTAGTTCAAGCTGGAGGTGGAATGCAAAACCATGTTTCTGTCTCTGACACAGGCTTTTTTCGGCTGTGCTCTAGGAAGATAATTCCATCCCTTACCTCCTCTTCCCCTACCCAGTTTTCTTTTGATTCTCATTGAAATTGAACTCTTTCATTTGTTTTACTGGTACATGAATATTTTTTGAGAAATTTTTGGGCAGTTTTATAACTTGCTGTTTATTTCCTATGATGGGAATTGCAGCTGAAAAGATGCCATTCAGATAAAATTACATGTAATGCTAATTTAAAATTAGATGCTAATTTTAAAGTTTACTCAAGGATGTTGTTTGTTCATTGGATACTTTTAAACACTTAAGTTATTTTCAGGTTGGTAGCAGGGCAATTAGACCTGGGGAAGGAGAAAAAGAAGCTCTTTGTCCTCTTACCGAGGACCTTTTTATGTTTTTATCCTAGTGAAACCAACCAGGCAACCATATTTTGAAGTTCCGGAAAGGTTAATGCTGGGTGTTTTTCTCTTATTTATGATTTCCTGCAAGGACAAGAATGTGGGGCAACTCTGGCTTGAGGTGGAAACACCAATTATCTGATGAGTTTGTGTGCTTTCCAGCCCAAGTATCTGAAGATATCCTGGATTTGGTAAATAGTAGGCCACTATCCATGTTTAGTGGGTATTTCTCTAGCCTTACTCAGTATGTCTCCAGGTTTCCTTTAATGATGACAGGGTCCTATTTCATCATTCAGGGATTAAAACTACAGGGTGCTAAGGCCATATGTGTAGACATAGCCTCTTGCGCTGTTTTGCCAACTTCACCCAGAACTCAGCATCAGAGCCCCTGCCAACCAGTGAGATTGTGGTGTGTGGGTCACTTGGAGTGGTCAAATGTCTGGGGACTTGTCTAAGACTAGTGATACAATTTGAAACCACAGCCTGTGTATTTGCTGATTATGTTTTTTGAAAGAAAAAGCCCAACATGATTCTTTAACGATATCTGGCCTGTGCCCACATGGATACTACCTGAATATGGTGGTTGTGGGTTTAGTAGTACTTCATTGTCCTTTCTGTAGGCCCTGTGATGCAAAGTTCTCTCTGGGTCCTGTGTACAAGGCTAGGCCTGTCTCCACTGATTTTCCTGAGCAGCTCTCCTTCACCTCCCTAGAGTAGTTGCACAAAGACCCTTTTGTCAGGTACTGTTGGACTCTCCTCAAAATCTAAGCACTTTCAGGAAAAGACTTGGAAGTCTATCTTCTCAGTTTCCACACCTCTTTGCCCTCTGTGCTGTCATTTAGTGTGACTGGTGGTTAAGCTCCCACCCCACTCCTTATCCAGTTTATTAGTGGATTGGATTATTATTGTGTCTATCTTTCTAAACCTATGTTGAACATCTCCTAACATGTCCCTGTCTTTTACTTTACTTAATCTTACACCTTGATAAGATCAAGATTTTTGGGGATATGATTTTTTTCACATCAGGCTGAAGTTCAGTGAGATATTTAATCTTTCCTTTACCTTAGCTTGGAGACATCCCCTCCTCCCCACAAAACTTTCATTTGCCTCGGAAACATTTTCTTCTTAAATTAGTGTGATTTGATATGCTCTACTTGAATAAGAAAAAATGCTAATGTGTTTGACTAGTCCAATTTATAGTCATAAAATACAGTCACTAAAGAAGACACATTTAATTAAGCGAAGGTGTTTGTAACTATAAGAAATTTATATTGCAAAGTTTATGTTAATATAAGAATACACTGTGGTCATTTGCATTCATGCAGATAACATAATTATTTTCAATGAACTAGTTCACTAGTTCATTGCAAGGTGGAAACACTACTTAATTTAATTTTAGAGTCATTTTTATTTATTTTAGGTTTTAATTTTCTGTCAATTGGCATTTTAATTGCTTGTGCTATAGGGTAATCTACAGGCATCTATTTAGTGCTCTATGCATGGTAATGGACATTGGGATTCAGTGTCTTCCTAATATGTATATCACAATATAATCCCATATAAAGTGAAACAGATTTCCTTCCTACTCTTTTTAAAGATATTTCACTCATTGTAAATTCTGCTGAAAATAGTTTTCAAGGTAGAGATGCAATTATATAGTGGTCTATATGGAGGAGGAACTAAACAAGGATTTCAATTAATAATGCACTCTCAGCACTGAGAGATATTACATTCGCCTGGATCAGGGGTTATCCATCACTGCCTGGGCTTCCATGGCCTCTTCTCCCTCCTTTTTTGTGTTCCGTGCATGTGCTCATCAGTATGCCCTAGGATGATAAGCTCTTGGCACAACAGTTTGCACTGAAGTGCCTTTTTTCTAAAGCCAGTGACAGTGTTTCTGAAGGTTACACTTGCTCAGCTTTCAAAGTATAATATTACAAAGCTACATGTGACATTTTCATGAATTAATTACACCTTCTAAGAAAATGGAGAAAATATAAAAATTGTTTTCCATCATTTTTTAAGTTTAGGATAGCTAGAATACCCCAGATAATTACTTTCAATGAACTAGCAAACCAGTTTATCTTATCTTATTTTTAAAAACAAACAGGAAAATAGAAACAAAACATCATTATTGAATTTGGATTTGAGGACCTATTTTTGAATTTGGATTTGAGGATTTTCTTCAATGTGCCAACAGTTATTTAAAATAATGTCTGCTTTTCAAAATATCCCCTCTTTGGTTTTGGCATTTGTGTTTCATACTGAAGAATGGAGTCCCCACAGTATACATATCCTATAGCCAAGTAACTGCATTTATATTGTTATAAATTTTTGAGGTTGGAATCTCAAGTTTTTAAATTAAATAACTACAGTTAACTGTATTAAGTGTAAGGTTGAATTTGATCAAAAATAAGAAAAGCATTTATGACAACCCCTGTAAATGTTTAAATACTTTAGTTGTGTTTGTGAGCATTAAATTGTATTATAAGGAGCCAACGTTGAGTATACTGGCTCCTCTGGGACACATTTGACTTTTGGGAGATAAAAAAATCTTGCATTAATGAAATTCTGTGAGTTTTTGATTTAGCAGACAATGTTTCCAGTATATGTGAAGCAATTTTAAAGTGTACATGTGTATAATTACTTGTAGAAACTGTTTAACTTTAATGGGGCATTTCTCGATCACATAATAGGAAAACTAACGGCTTTAATTAAGATTTATGAAGCATAGAGGTAATATATTCTGCTAAATTAGGTAGCCGTTGGTGGGTAGGGTGCTTTTAGAGATGAATTTTCTACATATACTTCACTTCCTTGGGCAATTTTTGGTTTAGAAATGTAACTGGTAATAACACTGGGACCCCTACATCCATTAGTAGAAAAAAACTAAGCTTTGTTTTTCTTTTAAACCTTTAATTAATAGTAATAATTTAGTATGGGCAGATAATGTTAAACATTTCTCTAATCATTGATTTCAGTGGTACCATATGAGCCCATCTTGAGGGAAAGAAAGAAAATTTACCACTTCATTCACACAACTGGTTAATTTGAAAGCTAGTGCTTAGTAAGTGATTGTAGGATTTAAATAAGCCAATTTATTTAAAACTAGAGGTCCGATGCATGAAATTTGTGCAAGAGTAGGCCTTCCTTCTCCCGGCTGCCGGTACCAGCTTCCCTCTGGCACCTGGGACCCGGGCTTCCCTCGCAGCCCCGGCTTCATCTGGAAGGTCGTCCAGAAGGACATCTGGTCTAATTAGCATATTACACTTTTATTTTTTTAAAATAATTTTTTAAAATATATTTTATTGATTTTTACAGACAGGAAGGGAGAGGGATAGAGAGTTAGAAACATCGATGAAAGAGAAACATTGATCAGCTGCCTCCTGCACACCCACTGCCCCTCCCCTCCCATTAGCTTTAGAATATAGATCCAACTTTTGAAGTTAGTTTGTGTTATGCTTACTTGTGTGTCCTACCACGCCTGCTGTGTTGCCTTGTTCTTTAATATGTTGATATGATTATCAATGGATATTCAAAGAGTATCAATTTTGACACTCAGGATAGCTTTGTTATAAAAGTCTACTGCCTGAGATACCTGCACATGGATTGGTGCGGGCAGATGGGTCTGGCTCTCCCTTGCTCAGCCCACAATCCACCTCTTATTTCCCCAAGAAGGAGGATCAGGCTTGAGAAGGAATTGATAGAAGGTCTTTTGCTGCTAATGTGCCATTAGGACTGTGGTTCTCAAGCTTTAGTCTGCATCAGAATCTCCTGGAAGGCCTATTAAACTATAGAGTGCTAGGCCTACCTTCAGTTCCGGATTCTGTAGGTCGGGGTGGGGCCTGAGGATTTGCATTTAAAAAAAATCTTTATTGTTGAGATTATTACAGATGTCCCTCTTTTTGCCCCCCATAGCACCCCTCTACCCCACTCCCACCCTGCCCCAGGCCTTCACCACCCTATTGTCTGTGTCCATAGGTAATGCATATACGCATATAAGATCTTTGTTTAATCTCTTCCCGCCCTCTCCCACCTCCCTTCCCTCTGAGAATCGTCAGTCTGTTCCATTTGCATGCCTCTGATTCTATTTTATTCACTAGTTTATTCTGTTCATTAGATTTCTTATCTGTTTATTTTGATTTTTAGATTCAATTGCTGATAGATATGTATTTGTTGCCATTTGTTGTTCATATTTTTTATCTTTTTCTTTTTTCTTCTTCCTCCTCCTCTTCTTCTTCTTCTTTTTTTATTTTTTATGCATTAACCTTTTGCCTTAGATGTGATTCTCCTTCATCTTCTTAAAGAATTCCCTATAACATTTCATATAATACTGGTTTGGTGGTAATGAATTCCTTTAGCTTTTTCTTGTCTGTGGAGCTCTTTATATGACCTTCAATTATAAATGATAGCTCTGCTGGGTAGAGTAATCTTGGTTGTAGGTCCTTGCTATTTATCACTTTGAATATTTCTTGCCACTCCCTTCTGGCCTGCATAGTTTCTGTTGAGAAATCAGCTGACAGTCATATGGGTACTCCCTTGTAGGTAACTAACTACTTTTTCTTGCTACTTTTAAGATTCTCTTTGTCTTTAGTCTTTAGCATTTTAATTCTGATGTGTCTTGGTGTGGTTCTCTTTGGGTTCCTTTTGTTTGGGATTCTATGTGCTTTCTTCTATTTCTTTCACCAGATAGGGGAAGTTTTCTGTCATTATTTCTTGAAATAGGTTTCCAATATCTTGCTCTCTCTCTTCTTCTGGCACCCCCATAATGCAAATATTGGTATGCTTGAAGTTGTCCCAGAGGTTCCTTACATTATCTTCATATTTTTGGATTCTTTTTTCCTTTTGCTCTTCTGGTTGGGTGTTTTTTGCTTCCTCATTTTTCAAATCATTGATTTGATTCTTGGGATTCTCTAGTCTACTGTTGAATTCCTGTATATTATTCTTTATTTCAGTCAGTGTATACTTAATTTCTGACTGGTCCTTTTCCATTTTTTTTTGAGATTTCCAGAAGATTCTTGAGTAAACTTATAACTGTGGTTTTTGAACTCCATATCCAGTAGTTTGCTTTCTTCCATTTCTTTCATTTGTGTCATGTTTCTTTGTCTCCACATATTAGCTGCTTCCCTGTGTTTGTTTCTATGCATTGGGTAGAGTTGCTATGTCTCCTTGAGTTGGTAGAGTGGCCTTGTGTAGTAGGTGTTCCATAGGGTCCAGTGGCTCAGCCTCCCCAGTCACCTGAGCTGGGAACTCTAGGTGCACCCCTTTGTGGGCTGTGAGCACAGTCTTGTTGTAGTTGAGACTTGATTGCTGTTGGTGTCACTGGGAGGAATTGACCTCCAGGCCAATTGACTGTGAGGACCAGCTGCGACTAGAATGGGGGATCTGCTGTGCTGGAGACACCCTTATGGAGCAGGACTTGCTTCAGTGGGGCTTTGGTGCTCACTGAGTCTGTCCCTTGAATATGTCGCTTATGGATGTGTAGAGTTGTAATCTGGTATGTTCTGACACTGACCACTGGCTACACTGGCTCTTGGGTCTCCAGAGAGCTGCAAAGTTAGCCACTGCCTGGGGCCACCCAGCAGGAGCTACAGAGAGATCTGCAGATTCCTCCTCTTTGTATTTGGTTTGGAAGTGCCCAGATGAGGCCCAGCTGTGAAGCAAGGCAGACTGGTGCTGGTGCTGGGTCTTGGGCCTTTTATTGATAGGTTTGGGGCTTCCTGACTTAGCTGTAGCTTATTTGAGAGATTTTAGCCTGAGTAAGGACAGGCCACTCATATGCAAAATCTTTCCCACACAGGTTGGGTGGGATTGTAAATTGGAGGAGGCAGGGTCTCAGGGAATCACTAGGGCAGAGCAAACAGAAATGGCTGCCAGTCAGCCCTGTGACTAGGGAGGTTCCAGCATAGGAACAATGATCCCTGTAAGCACCTCCATCTGGGTGAAAGCCGCCCCCGAGTTCCTGCCCCATTTCCAGAGAATCCAGTTCGTCCTTGTATGTGTCTGGGTTCCCCAGAGCATCACCCTGGCCCTGGAGCTCAGAGGAAGCAGGACCTTGTACGTTCAGTGTGTGGTGCTGGCCTTTTAAGAGGAAGAGTTGGGTCTTGAGCAGCCTCTGTGTCACTGAGCCTCAATCCATACTGGTTTTTACTGCCTGTAGTTCTTACCGCCGTAGGGACTTTCCCAGCTCTGGGACCCTGGGCTGGGGTCTGGTGTGTGGCTGGGGCCCCTTTCTCATCTGGGTGGCCTCCACAGAGATGAACTCCCTCCTGATTAAAAAAGCAGCACACGTGGGTGTCGGACCTGCCCATTCCACACCTCCACACCTCCTACCAGTCTCAGTGTGCTTTCTTCTTTACTTCTCTAGTTGTAGGACTTGCATTCAGCTAGCTTTCCAGTGGTTCTGGATGATGGTTGATCTGTATTTTAGTTGTAATTTTGATGTGGTTGTGAGAGGCAGCAAGTATAGGTGTTTACTTATGCCACCATCTTCAAATATCTCAGGATTTATATTTTAAATGAGTTCCCAGGTATTGCTGATGCTGGTCCAGGGACTACATTGGGGAAGAGAAATGGAAGTTTAAAAGGGGGTGGAAAAACTAGAGGAGAAGAGGGGATGAGGAGGAAGGAGGAGAAAGGGGGAGGTAAGGGGGGAACAAGGTAGGTAGGTAGAATTGGAATTAGGCCATGTCCAGAAATCCACATGTGATTTTTTTTCTCCCCTAATCCTCACCCAAGGACACGATAATTGATTCTAGAGAGAGGGGGAAAAGAGAGAGAGAGAGAGAGAGAGAGAGATTGAGAGAGAGAGAGAGATTGGTTGCCTTCGAACTGTAAATGGAACCTACAACCTTTTGTTATTTAGTATGATGCTCCAACTAACTGAGCCACACTGGCATGGGCCCTCACTACAAGTGACTCTGTTTTTCTTCAATTTGGGCCAGCTTTTAAAAAGAGAACAGTATTTATTTGGTGGAGGTTCCAGGTCCTATGCAGTTATTCTCAAATTGTCCTGTGAAGGGGGGAAATGCAGACTCCTGGGCTCAGCTCAGAGAATCAGGTTAGGTGGCTCTGAGATGATGCAGAGGAATATGAATTTTTCATGCTAATAGTGAAGTAAAGGAGATTTGCCTGCTGATAGTTCATTGTCCATGGAGCTATACCAATATCTACACAATCTACATTTTGCAGAATATATCTGCTGTAGGAACCCCAAATAGTGGCTCTATTGGGAAATTTTCTCTTCAGCATTCTTGTCCAGTTGCAATCTCTTTCTCCCCCAATAGAAATCTTTATGCTGTTTTCCCGTGGAATTTACGGTAAAGTGTGATAGCTGCTTCTCAAACCTTATATGCTGTTTCTACCAAGTATAGTCTTGAAAAAATTAGTTTCTCTAAGTTTTATTTTCTCCATCTACAGAGTACATTTCTGAGCCCCCCTGTCCCCCAGCTTTAACAGTCTGTGCTGATCCTTTGATAAACATTTAGTGACAAATAAATGAGTATATATATATGTTTCACATTTTTATAAAAACATACATATCATATTTTATAAACACACCATGTTTTAACTATACATGATTATCCTATTATATATGTATATAAATATCATGCATATATATTCTGTGTGTATTGATCTAATCTATCTTTAATGAGAGAGAGAAAGAAAGGGAGAGAGAGAGAGACTGGGAATATTATGAGATATTTGCACTTTAAAATTATAGTGGACTTTCCAAATAGTAGATTTCTATAGTTAGTGTTCATGTAATTGTGGAAAATGTAGGCAGCTGTTTGGTTTTAAGTACCCTGGTTGAGATGGAGGGTATGTCAAGGAATTTTAAGACATGGATTTCTAACCCAGATGAGAAGATAAGACTATCATAAATGAAGCAACTAGAGAGATTTAACTTCTTAATTCCATGGGACTAAGCAGTGAGAACTCTAGAGTTTCAGGACAGAAAGAAGCTAGTGTGCTTGGATGAAGTCACCTGGTAAGGATTAGACCTGGATTGCACACGGCGGGGGGGACTTGGGGGAATTAAAGAGAAGAGGGAGATGGTCACCCCAGGGTGGGGGGAGGAGAGGCTGTGAGGAGAAGATGAACATAATAGTTGGGCAGGGGAGGTCAAGGGTTTATGTGAAAGTGGAAGGAAGATAATGTTGGCCAAGTAGGCTGCAGGTGGCTGATGGAATGTGAAAGCCAGAAATGAAGAGGCCTTCTGAACTTGAGCCAGTCACACCCATCTTTAGGAGCTGTGGACAGCACGGTAGCTACCTATGCTTGGATTTTTGCAGGTGAGCTAGCAAGTTTCTGTGAACAGAAAATGCCCTGAAATATTTTATCTCATGTTTTGTTTGGGTTTCTAGTGGTTTGTTTGGGAGTTATTTGGGTTGTTTCTGGCTGGGTGACTCTGAAGTTTGCATGGTGAGGGATGAGAAGTGAGAATGGTTGAAAGGTAACTGCCTGCTGATGATAGAACAAAAGGGTCTGAGTCACTCACTGGCTTCTGTTCTCCTGGAAGTGTAAACAGCCTCATTACTTTAGTTGCTTGGTTTCTAGAAAATGAAGGTGAAATGCTCAGAGAGGAGGAAAAACAGCAGCATCCATTTTACAAGAGTATTTATTATGGAAAATAATTCTTTATACTGTTGTGATGAGTCATCTTCTAGAACAGAGAAATTGCTTGTTTTCAATGGAATTTTCCTTTTAGGAAAGAATTTTATCAACTTGTTGCTGGAGAGCATGTTATTTGACCCATGGTTTTGAATCTTTGTAATAAGGAACCCTCGGTATTATAACAGGTTCCTCTTTTATTTTACTTGTTTTTAGTATTAGATCACCTTCTCAAATCCACACATTATTGTATTGGTTTATCCAAGTGAAATAGGCAATTACCATGGGTTAATGGCTGTGTGTCATAATAGTGTGACGTAGCAGAAAGTGTGTGGGCTTTGGACTTAGTCAAATGAGGCCATTTGCTATTCTGTTTTATAAATATGTGGGTGTATTTGTAACACAGACCAGCAAAACCAAAGATAAGTAAACCTTTAGCAGCATATGCAAAGCAGTGCTCCTGACTGTGTCCACTTTGTGCCCCAGACTCTGGATTGTGCAATCATTCTGGGGATTTCTCAGCCCACAGTCTGCAAAATATCTGTAGGACGTTACTCTGGGTTTTATGAAGCCAATGTTTCCTTTAGTCAAAGAATGACTAAACCCACATTATAAATTGGAGTAATAGGAAGTTTACCACATGGTTAATTTAAGCATAATTACATGTAACAAGGTAATAGATGATGTACAACATAAGTAACGTCTGGGGTTTTCTAATTCTTATGAGGTGGTATCCCATGTCTTGTCTTTTGTCATTCCATATGAGGAAGTTGGCATCTCTGTATCAGACCACTGTTAGCATAAAATTCCCTATCTGTGCTTAGGTACTTGCTCAATTTCACTTTGACTAAGGAATCTTAATCAACTGTAAACCAGACCATTTTCTCTACTAAGTTCTGCTACATGTTGTTCTTTTCCTTGCTAGCATTGTGCTGTTGGGTGGCAGGGATGCTTGCTATCTTTAGATCCTACTTTCCAGATTAGTATCTGAGCTAAATACCGAGTCCATATTGGGCAGACACATGCACACCTTGTCACTTGTTGGTTTAATGCTATTAAAATTTCTTTGTAGCTGCAACAGCTCAGTCATTTTCATGTACAGTTATTTCATATCCACTATCAAGTGGCTGTGTGTGGCCTTTCAAGACCTCAGTTTTTTTCCTTATGTAATAGGGGAATAATGAGAAGCAACTGTTGATTTGTTGAGAAGATTCCAAGAAATAATGCATGTAAGAGTACCTAGCATGGTGCCTGACATGCAGAAGAGACTGAAAACAGAATTCTTCCCTCACACAATGTGCCTGAATCTCAGAGAAAAAGATCTTTGTGAATTTATTCTGATTCTCCATTGCTTGTATTCTTTTCTTTAAAAAAGCATGTTTTTATTGATTTTAGAGAGAGAGGAAGGGAGACGGAGAGATAGAAACATATATGACAGAGAAACATCAATCAGCCACCTCCTGCATGCCTGCCTCCCCACCTCCACCGCCCCCCGCCACTGGGGATTGAGCCCGAAACCCAGGGATGTGCCCCAACCGGAAATTGAATTAGGGACCTCTTGGTTCATAGGTCAACACCCAACCACTGAGCCACACCTGTTGGGCTGCTTGTGTTCATAACAAGATGGTATTGAGGACCATGCAGGGAAGAACTGCACGGTGGGCACAGATTCTGCGGGTCCACTCACTCAAGGATGACAACTTGTCTTCTTGGAGAGCACATTCCCAAAACATCTGGGGTTGTTGTTTTTGTTGTTATTAAACTTACTTTAGCCTCCTTATTCCACTTGGTATTTACCCCCCTGCCTAGAACAGGCTTCCCAACTTTTATCCTTATTTATCAAACCAGTAGATTTTCTGCTGAAAATGTGGTACGTTAGATAAATTGATGAAAACGGATGTTTCCTTAGTTTTTATTGTTGTCCTTGTTTATATTAATACAAAAAACCAGACTCTACCTGGCTTTGTTCTAAATTTGTTGTTTATCTGCTTGAGGTCTGGGTACAGAACAAAATAGAACATGTGGGCATGAGTAGTTCTGAGTCTAAAGATGCTGAGGAGGGATAATGATGAAGATGAGAAGGTGAAGAGGAGTGCCCAGATTTTAAACAAGCTGGGGCTTGTGAGTAGGCTGAATTGGTGGCTTTGGTGACAAAATGCTAGCAGTGATTTCAAGGGTTGTCATGGGAGACAATCTTAGAAACATTCATTTTTCTTCAGAAATTACATGTTAGCACAGGTATGTTAAAGGTAGATTGGTAGATGGATAGATTTATAGGCAGAGAGATAATTGTGTGTGTGTGTGTGTGTGTGTGTGTGTGTGTGTGTGTGTGTGTATGTCAGAGTTGCAGCATAGAGGCAAAGGTAGTTAAGCCCAGAGCTTGCTGTCTATGGACTGGCTATTCAGCAATAGATCAGTGAGAATTGAAGAAAGTGAGGGAAGAGTGCCACATTACATAGTGTAAGACAGAATCATAAAATGCTGGAGCTGAGGGACCATTAGAAAATGTTTTTTTCCATCCACATCATTTTACAAATGAGGAAACAGAGGCCCCGAGAGGTGGAATGGATTTCCCGGGACCAGCAGTGGCTGGTAAAGCTGAGAGTAGAATCAAATCCTTGGTGCCTTCTTGGCCTCCGGAGATATGTCGGGATATGGGCTGGCCGAATTTGGCCTGTTCTCAATTGATGAAATTTTCGGTTCCTTTTTATAGATAAGAATAGTGGTGCCATTCATCTAGCTCTCATGCATCAAAAAAATGCCTTGTGTGTCAGTAGGAGCCTGACAGCCTCGGCTAATATCCTGGGGCTTTCTCTTCTATCTGAATTTCATATTGAGCAAAAGGAAAAACAGTCAATAAATTAATAATATGAAGTTTATTTCTCCCCCAAAACTTGGAGATTTGGGAGGAAAAATAAGGAGCATCATTTGCATTGGCAATTTTCAAATGCTACCACACAGCTATTTGAGTAGAGTTTATGTTCTGAATTTTCATAGTTGAGAGCACAGACTATGGTAGACCTAAAAATTTGGGGCTGGAACATTTCAATTTTTTGCCCTCTAATTGGGCATTGTGGTTCTTGAAGAAAAGAAAAGAAAAAACAAGCTTATGCATTTAATTTACCTAAAAGATGATCACATTTACTTTTCTGTAGGAGATGTACTACATTTTTCTATTCTGAGAGTCCAATGTTTTAAAATAAACACAAACCCCAATTCGTATATAAATATCAAAGAATACCTTCTTTGACTCAATCCTTGCTTGCCAGTGTGCCCTTTTATGAGATAGGGTCATTTGTCATGTGGGAAAGCAGATTAATTAACTGTGGAAAAGGTACCTAATATGGAAACTGTGAGTTTTAAAATGTTTCCACATAAAATACAGGAAAAGAAGTATAGATGAGCCTAGAAATCAGTGTGACTCTTTTTTTTTTTCTGCAGAGGGTTTAAAAAAATCTCTCCATCACACAAATCAAACAGCCTATTATACACACAGTCTTCCCATATGTCCGACACAGAAACAAGCGAAGAATGTGCTTCATTACCACATAAATTGTGTGGTTTTGAAATTCAGTTCTCTTCACCCCTGAACTCTGGTGAACATGTCACTTATGTGCCTAACAAGATGGCAGAACTTTTAATGGAAGGAATCATGGCAGGAGAGAGCCACATAATTTTGTAGCTCATGAAAGAATCAGAACAAAACAAAATAAAATTCTCCCACAAAATCTCCATGGAAAAAAAAAAAGAACATTCCACAAGGAATTGCCAAAGCAAGGTATTTAAGCCACTGCAGCCTCGGTGAATTCATCATCTATGAGCTAACAAGCCATGCTATGTTTTTATGTTATTATTTACTCTGCTGTTTGATAAAAATGTTGAAAACAGCAATATTATGCAGAAGATACAACAACTGCTTCAAAGATGAAGGGTATTCTGCATAGCCAGTTGTCTTTGTAATTTTATTGTGCTGGATACAAATAATAACAATTCTTACAATTCTTTTCTATTCATTTATGATTTTCTTCTGGTTTCTGCAACTACATTGTGGTCAAGAGAGCAAGAATATGAATTGTGAGGCCAATTAGATTAACAAATTAATTTGGAACTGCATGGAATTTATGCTCATCCTTGTCTACTTCTGGAGCTGAACCTTAGGGCCAGCATTTAATTTTGGCTAATGGGATTAATTTAAATGTGATATTTTTTTTCCTGGTAGGTGAAGAATAGCACTTTGTAAACAAGTAAAAAAGTGCATTTTTCAAAGATAATAGTAATTGGAGACGGAACTGGAAAGCCTTTATTCCATGAAGTATTAGGCTATGACAGCATGCAAGAACATAACTCTTTGCAGCCAGGTCAGTATAGTCTCAAGTGGCATTAGAAGCTATATCCATTGTCTTTACATTTTCCTCCTCAGTATTCTGTAGGGTCTAGAGTTAGGTCTTTGTATGACCCCAGTGCAGAATGTTAAAAAAATAAAAAAATGAGATCTAACATATATTTGGATCTCCTCCCCTTTCCCTTTTTTTCCTATAAGGTGTCAAATAACTTGTTTGACTGATTTCCCCAAACTTTCTTGCACTGACTAGTTGTTTGAACTGGCCAGTTCAACAGGTGATTGTGTGTGCATGTATGAGCATACGTGTGTGTGTGGTGGTTTACATGTGACAATTAGCTGCAATTCCGTTGGCAGAATCTATGTCAAAAAATCTGTATTACTATTTTCTCAATATTTACTGTTTTAGGTAAGAGAGTGATTATCAGAAAGAGTTGGGCAATTCCAGGATTTTTGGTAAACGTTGCTGAATCAAAATATAGGGTGGTTATTTCTTTATTTTAGGAAATATCAGGCATTTGAAGCATTGTGAAATGTCTGGCAAAAAATAGATGCTCAATAAATATTTGTCTCAGGTTTAGAATGCTGATCTCACCTTTTATTAACTGTGAGACTTTGGGCAATTATATAACCTCTTTTTTGGCCTAGTTTCCACATTAATAAAGTAGGGGATGATTATTGCACTCATGCCCTGGCTGGGTTGGAGCATCGTCCCACATGTGGGTTCTCATTCCCATTAGGGCCCATACTTAGGTTGCAGGCTTGATTCCCAGTTGGGGCACATATCGGAGGCAACCCATCGATGTTTCTCTGTCACATCGATGTTTCTCTCTCTCTCTCTCACTCTCTCTCTCTCTTTCTTTTTCCCTATGAAAATCAATAAAAACATATCCTTGGGTGAGGATTAAAAATTGCACTTATAAAGTTATCAGGAAAGTTAAATGAATTAATACATGTAAGGCACTTAGAACAAGAACCAGCATAAAGTCCTCAATAAATGTTATTTGTTTCTACTGCTACTATGATTTCTTATATTTCTATAGCAATGCCAACATCATCTGCTGGTATCTAATAAGTGGGGAGCTGTTTTTAAAAGTTAGTGCACAGAGACCATAGTCAGATGGTTATGCTTTAAGAACTGACCAAACTGAGTAACTTCACTTATGTATCTGGTCAGATTGGTATCAGTAGACTAGAGATCTACGAAAACAAACAGATAAACAAGTGGAACTCAGCCTCCTGCCTGGTTAAGAGAAGAATCTAAACTGAAATTATGTGGCATTCAGGGATGTTACAATGCAAATGCCTTTTTTTTTGCATCCAGTGAAACACAAGTAGACATCCATGTAACAATGAATTGACAAATGATAAATTAAAACTTTCTTGCAAATATGTTCCTCTTCAAGCCAGATTTTATTAGCTTGAGCCTTAATATCAGTGCTCACCTATTCCTTAAGGAGGGTTGTGAAAATTAATGTTGATAAAGAGTTTCCAGAGGTACAATAGCATGTAAAATAGTATTGTTATTTACATTACATTGCAAGTCTGTGCCCAAGGTAATAAATAAATTATGCTAACCAGATGGAAAATTAGTTTTTGGCTTTAGATGCTTAAAATGTAAAGGTATGGGAAAAAATAAAAGAAGAAATTAAAATGCAGAGTGTGATTTATAATGTCAAAAAATTTTAAATTAAATAGTATATTTATAAAACTCTATGGTTTTCATGATGCTTTCCCTTGAGGGGGATCAAATATTCTCTCTCCTATTTCACTTGCAGAGGAGAGAGCAATGTAGCTTTAACTCTACTTAAACACCTGATTAGACAAATACTTGAAAGTTTTTGAAAGGAAAATGTTAAAAAACAGGAAGTGAAATAAGGATCTGCATGAAATTATTGGTTTTATTTAAACACTCTTTCTTTTGAAACACTGTGGTGTAACTTGCAGGTTGTATATATTCTTGCATAGGAATATAACAGGGAGAGAGAGGACAAAAAAGTTAGAATTAGTATGGGCTTGCATCCAAGGACATAGAACCACCTGAAAATGTTCTTAACTATTTTTTCTTTTTTTGGTTTCAGAGAATTACAAAAATTGTTATTCCTGAACAGCACTCAACAAATGTATTGAATATCAGCCATTAATTTAACAAATATTCATTAAGTACTGACCACGTGCCAGAAACTATTCCAGGAGCTGTGGATTCATTAATGAACAAACCAGATAAAACTCGCGGCTCTCGGGAAGACCTAGCTCTCACAAAGGGTTGGGTATGGATGATATTTTAAAAAGTAACTTCTAGAGTCTAGGCAATAAACCAGTCAGCTGGGACACTGGCAGGTATGACTTCACAGGTGTCTATAGGTCTGGTGAAAACACCTGGCTCTCAGCCCTGGTGTTAGGACTCTGAGTAAGGGGGTAAGGAGGGAAAACTAAGATGAATATAAATCTCTTGCCCTCAAGAAACTTATGGTTTAATAAAGGAAATGAACTATATACACATATAAGTAAAAGACAAAACAGAACTTCAACAAATTTTTAGTTTTATGGAATTACTTTCTGTGGCATTTTGGAAACATTAAATGCTTGACTTATATTCTATCATCATCTGATTCTGTCCTTAAATCTTCAGTTCAGCACTATTCAATCGCCTACTCTATTCCCATGCATTAAACTTCAGGGGTAATGACATCAATCTCTGTAATAATAGAACCATACATTTGGTAATAATTCAGTATTTGGCCTCCAGGCAGGTAAAGACACAAACCATCTAAGACAGATGTTCATTGCTCCCATTTTAAAAAGATTTCTAAGACCATAACCTCTATTTCTAATCTATAACCTCTATTGGTCATCTCTTCCAATATTTAATAACAGTATTGTATTTATTACTGTCAAGAAGATTTTCTTTATTTTCGATACATTTGCCCCATTTCATCTTATTTGGTATTCTGTGGAAATGGAGAATAACCATTCAGCCTCATCCTCATAAGATCCTTTCACACTTTGTTCTTTATTACTTTCTTTGGGTGAAATAACTAGAATGTCTTTTGTCTTTTCCTCTTTGGATCTGTTTTTTTTTTTTTTTGGTGTGTGTGTGTGTGTGAGTGCTTTCGAATATTGTTCATTTCAGTTCATATTTATTCTTAAAATATAAATATAATGCTGAGCTGTATAGAGTACTTTATATGGCTCTTGGCCTTACTGACTTTAAGAAAAAGAATGACCTCTGTGGCTGACTGTTGTACCCAGTTGTTAAATCCCACTTTCTTTAGAAATAGACAGTAGTTTACCAGTAGTACACTCAAATTCAATAGGAAATGTACTAAAATTCCCAAACTTCTTCGTTATGAGCCTTTTCAGGCTTTTTAAAAAACCTTTTTCTTCATTTTCTTCTGACTCTACTTACCTTCATTTTGCTTCTTCAAATGTTTGAAAATTATTCTGAAGTTTATTGCTTTCTTTTATGTTAGCTTTGCTTTTTGGAATGAGAGTATTTTCTATGTCTTTATTTCAGTAACCAATAGCAAAACTTGCTTATGGATTCAGCAAACTCATTAATATTATATTAAACATATTAGATAACATTAAAGTGAATATGATTTAAGTTACTTACTCGATAAGCAAGAATTGATAGAGTAAGTAAGTGCCTGTATATCTGGAATAATGGGTTTGGGGTGGCTAATTTTAATGAACTGAAAGTAACCATGATGGATCCATTTTTTAAGAATTAGGCTGCAATAAAATCTTTGTCAGGAATTTGATTTAAAATTATTTAGCAATCTTGAATATTATCAAATCAGATTATAGACATTAATTCTCAGTTTGTTCATCTTTAGAATGGGTACATATAGGCGATGGCTGATATGTTCTGATCCTAGGATGTGAGTGGGGATCTGAGATATGATGGTCAATTTGAGAGAATAAGGGTGGAGAGAGGGAGAGAACACTTGCTAGTTGAGTGGATTTCAGGTTTTTGGGAATAGAAGGTACAGCTGTGATGTGGTTAGATTGTGGAGTTCTGCATGTGTTCTATTCCCACACCTTCATTGTTATTGAGGGATATCCATAGAATTATTAATTTCTTTCTTTTTTTTTTATTCCTTACCCAAGGATATTTTCCCATTGATTTTAGAGAGTGAAAGAGAGAGGGAAAGACAGAGAGAAACATCGATGTGAGAGAAACACATTGGTTGCCTCCTGCATGCACCCTGACCAGGGCCCTGGCTGGGGAGAAGCCTGCAATTGAGGTACATGTCCTTGACTGGAATCGAACCCGGGATCCTTCGGTCCACAGGCTGTCGCTCCTCCCACTGAACCAAAGCAGCTAGGACTAGTATTGATTTCTTTATGTAGAAATGGAAGGTGAGAAATACATTTTTAAAAAGCCAGGCACAAAAAAGAGTATTACTATTTCCATTTCACTCACTCATTCATTCATTCATTCATTCAAATTACTCATAGTGTGTCAGGTACTTTGCTAGTACTTAATAAAACATGATATATAATCCTTCACTTTGTGATTACAAAAATTGAGGCTCAATGACATTAAGAAAATTTTCCAAGGTTGAAGAGCAGCCAGAGCTGATTCATTTCCAAGCTTGTGTATATACTTTTCTCAGTGCCAAACAATCTTTCTTTTATTCATCTGCTCTTCTATTGCATGTATGTGTATCTGTAAATCACGTGTATTTTTATTTAAGTTTAGGGACACATGATATTTAATTTTGTCATATATACCTGGTGAGCAAAATGAAATCCTGAATAGGTGTGCTGAAACTGACAAATCATAAAGGAAATCCCAAGTGTTTAAATCATGAATGACAAGCCACATAGGAGGAAGGCTCTAGAAAGGACCTTGTGCAATGTGCCTCCTCGTGTCTGCTGCTTCAGAAACAGCTGGGCAGATGCCCATCAGATTTGGTTGAGAGCTTCTCCACGACGGAGGTGTTGTGAGCTATCGGTGAAAGGATGAGCCATCAGCGACTCTGGCTGGGTCATGTAGAGACAAAGGAAGGAAAGAGGTGGCCCTAGTGTTTGGGCCTCTGTAGAGGCCGGGATTTTATTTAGTGGGTGCTTAGCACTCTGGAAGGACAAATGGTACATATTTTTATAGGATAAACTAAAATAGAAATGGCGGTTTCTTCTTAAAAAGTTTTCTTCTACTTTCCATTTTCCGCCACTCCTCTGCATTCATTTTTCTATCATTTCCTTTCACTTCCCTCCAACCCCCCTACTCTTTTTCTCATTTACATTTGGGGACCTCAATCCACGTTGCCTTCTTTTTTTTTTTAAATTTTGTTTTGTCTCCTCTCTTTTCCCTCCTTTTATCCCACTCCTCCCCTGAAGATGCCCAGCCCCCCGACTTCTTCCATTTCGTCTTCGTTTACCCTCTCTTGATATTCTCTGCAAAGAGCTGTCTGGGTTCCTTGACCTCACAAGAAGCTCTCTGACGAAACGCTTAAGAAAAACAAGGTATTATGTATTATCCTACACATTCTGCAATCGCCCTAGCAATTTAGTAACTACAGTCCAATTTAAACCAGGCCTCAAGGCAACAAAAATTGCACCAAATGCCAACTAATTTACCAAACTTATAGAAGGAATATTTGGGATCTCTTGCCTTCAAGCCATCTGATTCATATTATTGACTCATTTAGAAAACAGAAAGTGAACAGAGACAAGTTTTTAAGGAGTTTGGTTTCATGCAAATGACTTGCAATTGCAGCCCATTATTTTTATACCACGACTTCATTAGTCATATCCCTGTCAGACCTGTGACCAGTGTCAAATGTTTTCAAAAAGCACACCAGGACAAGCATGGAACTCATCAGCCCATGTCAAAGGTCGCTCTCATTAAGGAGTCAAAATGAAAACTTTCAGTGTCTCTAACACATCGCATAGCTCTCCCTGGTGCTCCCACCCCCACTCCTGAAACCCAGGGCTGGCTAAGCACCTCCAGCTCCCCAGACATTCAAATAAGATCAAGATGACAGGGCAAGAAAATGAATAGGGTTCTTACTTGGCTGGACTTCATAATCTGGTACTGATAGAAACAACCAGAAAGCTGTTTGCCAGGTCTTATAGCACCATTTCCTGAGGTTAAACATAACATCTCAAAATGAAGCAATTAGGGATTTCTCTAAAACAGGAGTCTTCAGTAATTAAAATAGAAAAAAAGGCAGAAAGAAAGAAGAAAATAAAGATTATCCTGGTAGGTGCTGATTAGGCCCATTAGGTAGGGTTCCATGGTGGAGGCAATTTGCTTTTTTTTTTTTTTTTCCCATCTGGGGAGTGGGGGTTGGGGCGTCAACATTTGATTATGGAAGCAGTAGGTAAAAATAAGTTTTCTGTAACAGTGCTATGAGTTCTAAGGAATTTGAAGCCCAGAGATGATAAGAATAAAACCTTCTCTTCTGAGACTGAGTTGCATAATATGAGAATAGCTGCAGCTTGGTGCTGTATGTTGGGTTTGTTTTGGCTCATTATTCCTTGTTTGAAGAACTGCCCCCTAAGTGAGGGTAGCCACTGTGCAACGTGGTGTTTTATCCCTCCCTTCCAAAATCTTCTTCAGGCTACCTTGGTATTGGATTTGGGTTCCTAGGAGGATTGAGACGTGGATTATATCTTGCCACCAGTGTATTTGGCTGGTTACAGTAGCTTTAAGATTGGCCAACAGATATTTCCAGCATCACATGGGGTGAATGACAAAAAAAGTCTCCAGTTGTCAATATGACATTTTGCAAAAAACACAACAAAACACAATTTAACAATAGGAAATGTCAAAATGTGATGACTCTATATTGATTTCTAGAGAACACACAATCTGCTCTCAAATTTAGAAGTCATTTGGGGCAACTTGATTTAATTCTGTGGTAATGTCTGTGACTTTCTCTCTGCTTCCTTACTTACTAACTCAATTAATTACTCACTTTTGAACCAGAGTCTCTCCCGGCTCCCATGAACTGCCTTTCAGGAAAGCAGGTACCATGTAAAAGCATTTTGTCTCCTGCTTGTTTTCCAAAATCTTGGTTGTAAATCTCTTCAATTATTTTGATGCTAGAGTACTTGTAGGGTAACTGGAGATGAACATTTTATTTCATGCATTTATTTTTAGATATTAGCTATTTAGATACCTTCATGGTGAGCTAAAGGACAAAGCAGCAAGATTGCGAGTGGTCTACAAAAAGCACTCCTGGATATTGTGATGCGATAGCTGCAGTGTTGTTTGCAACTCAAATAAAAATATACATGTCCCAAACCGGAAGCATTGTCTCAGACCGTCACACTCACTCTCAAGTCCATTCATCTATTTATGTGCCACAAAGTACAAGCAAAGATTCTATTAAAATGGCAAGCCTCCCACATGAAGGCTAGTGCCAGATATTGCCTGTGAAACAGGATTCCGATGCTGGACTCCAGTTTAATATCCTTGTGGGTCGCTCACAGCCTGTAAGTTGCTCATCGTGGGCTCTGTGCTCAGTGCTTGGCAGAGAGGGGCGCTTCGAATTAATAATTAGGACATGGGGATTTTTTGGGGAAGCCCCTGTCGAGTTGCTGAAGATGGCTACACAAGGTGAGGTGAAGAGGTTGTGCTGTGTGCACGCTTGCTCAGATTTTGCCTGGCATTGTTGCACGTGTTGAGCAGAATCTTTGCCTCCTCTCTTTGGGCTGCTATTTGCCTACCAGCTCATTTGGGACTTCATTGAAAAAAAACTTACCTGTGGATAGGTGGTGGAATATCATGGAAAATCAAAAAATTCTTGACATTTTTATCTGGGCCCTGCCAGGAAGAATTCAAGGGCTTTCGCTTATGAAGGGCTAATTTGTGCTGTCTTCTCTCGTTGGGAAGTTAACAATAATCGCTTACTCTCTGGGTTCTGTGGCTCACTCCTTTACCTGTGGCCTATCGGTTTTCCCTACGGCGAAGCATCATATCCTTGTTGTGAATCTGTGATTGATGCCCTTGGCCTAGGGGCTCCCTCTTACCCCTCCAGGAAACAGGAGGGCTGGAGAGATAGCGCTCAAGTTTTCTTTCACAGTCCCTGTTTCCTAACTCTAATCACCTTCTGCTGTGGGAAAGAGATGAGATGAGGCCTAAAAACAGATCATTGTCCGCCTCCTAGATTAATGCAGAGAAAGCGGTATTGTCTGTTGAATGGATAAATCTTCCTGCTGTCACTCAAAACCTAAATTCAACGCTACTTCATTTCTAAGAGGCTTATCTTCCTTGAATAGACCCTTGCAGCTCAAGTAAGAGGCGATGTAATGAAGCGTGTTTTTTTCTTAAGTGAGAAACCTGCTGCAAAGAAGAGGGGAAGACTGTGCAGCTGTTCTAAAGGGGCTCTGCAGACTCTCGAAAGACTTGTCATTTATCTGGTCTTGCATGACATCAAATGATAGAAGATCAAGTTCAAAATCTGCCAGAGCGGCTCAAAAGGGCTTCTTCATCTGTTAATTAAATAATGGTGATTAGCATACAATGTTATGCAGCTGGGATTCGTATCAAACATTACAGGAAAAATATTGCTGTAGCTTTCAACACTTCCCCTTCGGTCTGCGTTTATTAGGAGGCAAATATCTTGGGAAATGGCAATGGATTTACCCGAATCCAAAAGTTAATATTGATGCCATAATAGGTGGTTAAATGAAAGTGCAACTCAGACAGGTGGGTGTTAGGCAGATGGACGCTGAGATCATTGAAGAATATGCCCTTTTGTGTACCCTCATAATTAATTCTGCAGTTCTCACAATGTGAGTTCACTGACTTCTCCTGGAAAGTTAAATACATGCAACACACACACACACACACACACACATACACACACACACACACACACACACACTACAATTACTATAAATAATTGCTTATTTACTTTGGTCCAACGCAGGCTACTGTATTACGCTGGAGTTTAATTTGAACTTTGGAATAGATGTCAAGATTTTCATCACTGCAATAAATTTTACTGGATAAGGATAATTTTAGTAACATTTCATCATCTAAGGGCTTGAATTTGTGTGTACAAGCTACAACATTACATTTAAATATGTCTGGCTTTATGAGTCTGTGTGTAATTAAAAGGCACCACTTTTAAGCTTAGAGCTACAAAAAGGAGGCTGTAGCCCTCCAGAAAAAAAGTGGTTTGGAAAGGTGTGAAAACCTTAAAAATGTTTCTGTGCTCTATAATAATTTCCTTAAGAATAGTATCCTGAGCTGTGTCACTGAAGGGTTTTTAATTCCCACTAGGTAACTGAGCTTCAAGGAAACACTGACAGAAATAATTTTAATACTCATCCGAGGATATGTTTTTATTGATTTTAGAGAGAGAGGAAGAGGGAGAGAGAGAAACATTCATGTGAGAAAGAAACATTAATTGGCTGCCTCCCGTATGTGCCCTGATCAAGGATCGAACCCATAACCTACGTGCCCTGACTGGGAATGAAGCCAACAACCTTTTTTGGTGTTGGGATGACGCTTTAACCAACTGAGGCACCTAACCAGGACTGACAGAAATAATTTTAAAAATTTGTATTTTGTGATTTTAAGTCCATATCAAAACACTTAAAATTTTTTAATCAATTTTTATACTTGTTAATAGGCAAACCTTATAATTTAGACTGCCCTTAATTTATAGCAGTTAATTGTCTAATTCATTGATACTTATGACAATAAAAGCAATATTAAAAAATAATAATCCTCCTTTCCTTGTACCAAGTGGCAATCCAGGTTGTTTTCCCATATACTGAAACTTTGATTATTTATCCTTATTTGGCTAAGGAATGCATATCCACTGATGCTGACTGATAATCCAAAAACCCTAATTTAGCCATTAACTTTGACTTTTTCTCCAACTAAAACTGTCATTTGGGTAGTGAACAATGAGACCTACTAACTGATTTCAAGTTTACTTCTCCTGTCTTCTCTAAGTCCTTTATAGAAAGAACAAGAAGCAGACAAATTTCCAGAAGATGTACAATAGAATGGAGAGGAAGTGGAAAGTACATGGAAAATATACACAGTAATCTGCATGTTGTTGAGAGTTACATGATTTCAAAGAACATCCTGAATTCATAAATTGAATCCTTAGTTGGATTCTGTGAGCTTCTTAGCACTGTATGATTCATTCATTCATTCATTCAAATATATTCAAAGAGCCTAAAACTGTAAACTCTCAACCCATCTGTCCACTGTTCAGTGAAGGTGACTCATGGAAAAGCCAACATTGTGGGGTCTTAGCCAGTTGTCTTATAGATTCACTTAAGTTCATGAAGGGCTGAAGAGTAGAGAGCAATTTGGATGGCTAGTATAAATACATATTTACTAAAAGAAAAACAACTTGGCTTACTTATTAAGCATCAGTAACATTGTCTTTTTACCTCAAAAGCAGCACATTATCTGCTTCTCGGTACTAGGACCCCAATGAAATAATCTATTTTGAAGCACTTACTATGTGCTGGACACTATACTGAGCTTATTCTATACATTAACTCATTTTACACTCACAGTAAATCTGTGAAATAAGTTACTATTATTTTCCTCATATTTTTTTAACATGTGAGGAACCTGAGGCAGAGAAACATTAATTAACTTGCTTAGAGGCACACAGCTAAGATGTGGCAGAACCAGGATTCAAACCCATAAAATATGGCTTCAGAGTTGGTGCTCTTAACCCTACACTAAACCATGATGAAAGAAGCTTTAGCAACTACAGAAGTTGAGACCCTTAGCTATACATCTACCTTGGCCAGGCTAATGCTGTGTCCACACATGTCCAAATTGGTTATTTAATGCTATATTAATTCCAAATCCCCAAGCTTGTGGATGGCCTTTATCCTCTTTATTTCTCTCTCTCCTCTCTCTCTCTCTCTCTCTCTCTCTCTCTCTCTCTCTCTCTCGTGCAACTCTACGACAACTGACAGTAATTCCTGGATGGACATTGGGTGAATCATTTAAGCTCTCCAAATTTCAATAAAGTAAATAACTCTATACCCAACTGTTGTACAGAGAAATGCATTTTAAATGCCTAGCATAGTGTTTGGTACAAAGGATCTCTGTATGATTGGAAGTGATGCAGAATGCTGAGGTTTAACCAGATAGTTAAGCAATTAATATTTTGCCATTAGAGAATTCATTGTTTATTGCAGAACATTATCAAATTGAGGAAGACCACGTTTAACTGAGGAGGATCAAGTTTAGTCGTTAGGTATGCATAACCTCCCTTTCTCCAGCTGAGTGGAAATTCTAATACATTTTTTGATATGCCATGCTGTACCAAGGCTGCTCTGGGACCTGGGGTGCATTTCATCTTGAACTATGAATAGCAAAGATTTTTATTGTCTTCTGTCACAAACACAGCGTCCTTTTATTGTGGTTTTTGATGCGTTAAATATGTTTTTATGGTCCCCTATGTCTATTGTGCCTAGCATACTGTTGGTACTTAATAAACGTTAAATAATAATAATATATGTGCATATGAGATTTGTGGAAAGAAATGACATACTGTTTTAGGGATCTGAGATTGTTCTTCTGGTGCCAGGGGAGAACATACAGATGAGAGTATTACTGGGAATAGATTAGAAGGAGCCATCAATAGCGATGTCATCTCCCTAAAATATGATGTGGCTCTGTCAGCACAAATCATAAACCCCGTCTCCTTCCTCACATCCCTGTGCAACTCTAATGTGGAAAGTTCAGTTCCTGGATTAATACAAATGGGTGTACAGGCATCTGAGAATTTTGCAAATTAACAAATGACGCTGTCTTTTGTTGCATATCAGTACCTTTGTACAGTTTACAGGGAAATACCAGGGTGCGCTCCGGATTGTTTCATTTTAACTCTTCCGGGAACCTATCTAAGGAGGTCTTACAGGTTTTCTGCTTTACTCCCGGGATGAAGAGGGGCTCCAGATGCTGTCTTTTCAGGGACTATCTGCCCCTTCACCGATATCTTTGTCAGTAAGGAGACACCTGCATCCGCACACATCCTCCACGCTGATCTGCACACCCCTGCCCCAGACCCCTTCCTTTTTGAGCTGGAGGCCGCTTGGAATATCTGTTCTCCTCGTCGTGCCAAAAGCCCTTCCAAGTTCAGTGCGGAGGTGTTTGTGTAAGATAAAACACGGGACAATGTGACATCCCCAGAAGGCTCATCTGTTTATGTGTGTCCTTTGGCTCCGTCCTGGTATTAGCTCATTAGCAAAGAAGGCAGGAAGGCGTGCAATCAAGACTTTATGATTCATCAGGTCTGTTCCTCTTTTGGGATACAATGTTGGTATTCTCTGCCAGTCCTCCAAGAGGCTGCTTTTTTTTGGCAGCCACTCAGGGAAGAGTTTAAATATATTCAATATATTCCCCCCACTCCCCCTGTCCCACCCCAGGGCATGTTGAAAGATGGATGGGTTACATTTAGAAAGAGAGTCACTGTTTTTAGCTGTTCTCTTTAAAAATCTTCTTTTTTTTCTTTCGGAAAACATATTTTGATGGAGTCAGTAAGGTGAAGCTTTCTTAGGGGCTGTGAGAATGAGGGTCTTTAATGCCTTTTATGTTCAAAGGGTCTTTTTGAGAGGCTTTTGAGAGGACATAAATTATGAGTAGCAACAGGTATATTTTTCCCTTTGTACAAAAGCCAAGTGTAAGTTTTTCGAAAGTTAAAAAAAAATCTGTCCTTTTATTTTTGACCTTGATTTTTTTCTCAATATTCCACGTTGCCCCTGTTTGGTTGTATTATTCCCCGACCCATCCAATTACCATTTCTATCAGCGCTTCGGAAAGATTATGCTTTTTGGGTGTTCTGTATGTAGATGTCTTTCCAGTGGCTTCACTTGATGAATGTGACAAGTTTTGTGTTTTCTCCCTCCCCTCATTGAATTGAAAAGTTTTTTTTTTTTTTTTTTTTTTTTTTATAAATACAGGCCAATAAGTGCCCAAAGGCAGTGTTTCAATGGCTGCTGAGTCTTTCAAGGTTAGGACTTAACCTCCGTTCTCCCTAATTTAACTTCAACCTTCAGTCTGAAGCCAATCAAGAATATCAGATGATACTTAAACAATGAAGGATTTCTGATATTCAGGTACTGCCTCTGTTCAATAGGATTGCAAATTCTTTGTGTGAAGAAAGTCGGTTTTGCTCTAAAGTACTGTCACAAAAAGTGAAATTACCATTTGCTTGGAATGATGCCATTCATCATTGTCAGAACGCTAAGCATTGTAAGTAGCCGGGCCTCTCCAAATTAATGCCTTGTTTTGCATCGGCTAAATTTCCCAAATCCTCCAGGATGGGTCACACAAAACTCATCTCACCGCTTTAATTTATCAATCCAGTGTGAGTGCTGCGAAAGGGAGCTTCATTCAGTCTTAGCCCCTTTATTTACAGTCTAATTCTAAAAGAAAAGGAAATAAGATATGAAAATAAGTTGGAAAATAAGATAAATCTCTCAGTGAAATCACCAGATCTACTCAGTCCTGTAGCAAAACCTCCATAATTCATTTGTAGGTCAGCTCAAGGGATTAGCCATGACATATTTGGAAATTCATTTATTTTTATTTTATTTTGCTGTTTCTTATGCATAAGGGTAATGCTGTCCCCAAGGCTTTTCAGGTAGCCCTCAAATCTTGACAACATTTGCTGTCTCTGAGGCCTAAGCCAAAATTAATTTTCAAATAAACAGCATAAAAATGTATGGAGTTGTATAAATTTGAATACAAAATGCATTTGTTTTGTTTGCCTACATACATACATACATACATACATACATACTGTCTGTTCAGCCAAAAATCATAATATGACATTGAAATTAATGGCCATATGCACATCATGAAAGTCAAAAAAGTTTTCTTTGAGTTAAAAAAACACACACAGAACATGCAGCATTTCATTTCATTTTCATCTTAATGTGGCCTTTAACATATTTTTCAGAGGATGTTTAAATCGTTAATTTTTCCTAGAAGGAAATTAAAAATCTTCCCTAGGAAAAATGTATCACTTGGGACCTGTATGGTTTTGATTCGTTCAAAAGGTTCTGTTGTCTTGGGAGAAGCAAAGGGATTTTCTTCCGGGAAATAAAGAAAGAAAGAGAAAAAGAAAGAAAGGAAGAGGTAAACTACGTTATGTGGTTACGATGAAAGACCAATAATAGCAATGTGGAGTTAAAATGGGATGAAATCGGCTAAGATTTGTTTTGGGGCTTTCTTTTTGGTGGCTTCAAGGAGAAGGAAAAGGATTCTGTAGTTACACAGGGATGGCCCAGGAGCCAGCTGTTTGGCCCGCGGTGTCTGCTGCTGAAGTCAGATACCTGCCTATATTCTCACTGCCACCAGCCCACAGGGAGCCCAAATGATCACAGAGGCCATCATTTCCCCCTTAAACTCACATCCTCAAAATGCTTTTAAAATATACTTCCACAAGGGGGCTTTGTGTACATTTGCAAATTTTTTGGTTTGTTGATATGTTTCCTAAAAATATTAAGAAGTGAACTTACCCAGAACGAGGCATAGGCGGTCTGTCCATTCCTCGGCCTTTTGAAATCTTTATTATACAGACAACAAAACTAGCTCCTCCCTCCTGCTCCGTGGCCTCTGATCTGGAAGAGGTCTGTGAAAGCAGAGGGCAGGGGGAGAAGGCTTGGAAACAGGAGCTGGTGTCCATGCCCTGGGCCTTTTAGCCCAGGTTCAGCTCGTGGCAGGAAACTTTGACAGTGCCCACCATTGATCGCTGTGCTGAAAATGGCTGTATATGTGGTTGCCCCCCCGCACCCCTTAAAACATTTCACCCATGTTCTAGTTGTCTCCTGTGATTTTTGGCTGGGTGGTCCTTATTTGTTTTCCAAATAATTATAGCACCTCTGAATACAGAAATTTTCATAGTTGCGCATAGTTTAACTGTCTAAAATATGTAAGAAATATGAGGTACTATGGCAACTAATAACTTTAGAAAAACAAGACCGAATAGCCACATCTCTGTAATTTTTTTGTCAGGACACCAGGAAAAGAGCCCTGGGCTGAGACTGCAGGCGGAGTATGTGCCCCACCCGGCCGTCAGCTACTTGGATTTTACCAGGAAAACATTTTCATACTTCTGTACCTTAATTTCTCTATTCATGGCGATTTTCAAGGGCCTTCCTGTATCTGATGTTCCACAGAATTGACTTGCTTTGTTCTTCCCTTTCTGCTATTCAGGGCACTATTACCAAATATAAATATTTTTATGGGTAAAATTGTAAAATCAGGGGAGACTGTATATGTAACATGACAGGTGAATTTCGGGTTAAGAGTCTTCAATATGAATCGGAGTCCTGCCTTATGCTCACTGCGGCAGCAGAGTGATGGGAAAGTGGTCAGGTCTTCTCTGAGCCTCAGTTTACTTCCTGTGAAACGAGGGGTTGACTAGAATGTTCTCTAAGGTTCTTTCCAGAAGTACGTTTGTAGGATGTATGAAGTCTTTAAGCACTGGAAGGGTCCCAGTGGCACTTTTTGTTAGTGTTTGTGTCTCTGAAAAGTAGCCCAGGCCCAGGCTTGGTGGGGATTGTGACTCTACTGATTCCCACTGTGTTATTCATCCTGGTGGCCAAATGAACCTGAAAAGTGAGGCAAAGACACAAGACACAGTTAGGCGAGAAGACGAGGCCCCCTCTGACCTGTGTCAAATCGAGGAAACGGTCTAGAGAAGTTTAGCTTATTTCCATGCAGGCCAGGGTGAGAAGGAAGAGCCAGCTTCTAATGTAACTCAGGGATTAAGTCTTTTTCTGTGCCATGTTGGATGAAAATGTAAGAAACTCGAAGTATTGAAGTTGTACCCCCGGGGCAGGGGGCATTGGCCAGGTTTTCATGCATTCATTCCTGCATAGGTAGGCGAGGGGAAGGGATGTAGGAAGATGTGGAGTCCAAGATGGAAAGAAGGTGGACCATGTCAGGGGCCTTGCTCCATCTCCTGAGCAGCCAGGATGACCTGTGGACTGGCTGTGGCGGGAGTGGGATCCAAATCGGCTTCTTGGCTCTTTGATTGGTAGAAGCTCATTAAACATGCACCCCATATTCTCTTCTGCAAAATGGGGGAAATAATAGTGCCATTGGTGGGTGTTAGAATATGTAAAGAACCTTGCATGGTGCCTGGCAATTAGTGGCTTTCAACAAATTGTGGTTACAGCTTTCGCTATTATTGTTATTTTAAAACTGGACTTGTGCCCAGTGCAGAGAGGCACCTGAGAAAGTGCTCCCTCAAGCTCCCAGTAGAGGGGAGGATGTCAAACAGGGGCCTGTGCTGGGAAGTAGATCATGTTCAGGCTCTGCCACCAGGCACATGCCCAGGCACATGTGTCTTTGCCTCTTAAAACCACTCCCCAGGCTACCTGAGGTGTGCATACTGGGTGCTACCAAACCTCCCTGACTCTTCCCTCCCCTTCTCATGTTAGAGAACACAAACACCTTACTTTCTAATAACTAGAGTGCAGCCCCCTGCTTAAAATCCATCGAGGAAAGCAGTGTGAGAGTCCCTGTCCTGTGGGACCTCCCTGGAGCTCCACTCCCAATGTTCACTGCAAGCGGGTAGGATTTTGGAATAACACTGTCAGTGGGGAGCCTGAGTAATCCTGCATAGCTAAAGGATGGCTGGTCCTCAACTCAGACGTCAGGCCAGTGTTTTCATGTCTGCCAGCTTCCTCGGGAAGTGATGGGAAGAATGGGCAGCCTTGGGCTGTGCCAAGTCTGGCAGCCACCTTGGGAGAGCACACCCATGGTGGGCAAGTGGCCAGAACTGGGTAGAGAAAATGGTGAGAAGAGGACAGTAATGGAGGAGGCAGTGGAGACTATGAAAGATCTGAATGGTGAAATTGCTCAGTCCATCCCAGACTGGGTTGACTGCTCCTGGTTGCTGCCCTTCAGACTATGGATTAGCCATCTGATGCCAGTCTCCAGATGCATCCAAGTGAGTGGGCCTTAAGGTCAGATTTAATTTAACAAACACTTATCAAATGCCTACCCTACCCCTGGTGTTGTGCTAGGCACAGGTGTTCAGAATTGAAGGGTGGTCCTACCTTCAAAGAGTTCAAATCCTGGCCCCCCTGCTTCCCCTAACCGCAGGTACCCACGTAGCCCAGATGAACCTCCTTTCTTCCTCTGCCCAATGGGGACAATTGTGTGTACCTTATGGGGTAGTGGTGACTATTGTATGACATGAAACACTTAAAATGAAAGGTGCATAAAAGATTCGTAACACACATTCCCTTGGCTCCACCCATCCTCCTGCAGCAGCAGCCTTCTTCCAAGTTCTCTTTAGTTTTCACTTTCAGCAGAGTTCACCTGCCTAAACAAAGAGGTCTTTGGATGAAATTTCTCCTGGGAGTGGGGAAGGGCTGTGAGTGTGTCCAGGTGTGATTTCCAGTTGTTTGGAGACCTGAAGTGCTATGGTTTACAAATAAAGTGAAATTCAGAAGTAGTGAAGAGAGTTTCTTACATTAAACCTTATTATAGCAAACCTCTTAGTCTGCAGAGGGGAAAAATGGAGTATTTGGCAATTAACCTGATAATTCAAATAGAAAACTTGTTTTGTTAGACTTACATGTTCAATACTCTTTTTACTGTAGTCTTGCTAAAGTGTGTTTCGGGGGCACCAGAATTATATATATATATATAATTTGAAAATATGTTTTCATATATATATAGCTTATGTATGTTTATATCCCAATAAATCTATTTTTTTAGTATTCTGATTCTTTACTCCGTTAATTTTAAGCAAGCATAGACTAGGATAATTAAACTCAAGACTAATTTTCTTAAGGTTTAACTCTCAAATATTGATGAGTCTAGGTTGTTTTATGTATTTGACATTTTATTTTATGTACAGTAGATCTTTTGTACATTTGTGTTGCCTTAGAAATTGAAATCAGCTTCTTTTATGTATTCTTTTCTTTAAAAATTAAGTTTCCTATGGCTAGGATCACTGCAATGTATTCCACAGCTTTTCTTCAATTTTTCTAATGCGACCAGTGACTTTCCTTTATTGGAAAAGCTGCATTTCTTTTTCTTTTGAAATAACTAACTGGCTCATCCCTGATAAGATGCAATTTAATGCATTATTATAAGCAATTTTAAGTGGACAGCTTTGGTTTTAGATGGGGCTTTTGGCCAGTCTATTGTTTTTCTGGGCCACTCTGAAGAGGGGAGGGAGAGAGGGAGACTGAAAGAGGGAGAAGCATTCTGAATGCCCAGAAGAGTGCCTGCACTTGACATTTCTCAGAATGACTGTGATTACTGCGAGTCATTCTAGTTAATCTTATGACAGGAGGACAGCTTTGAGAACTGACTCAGCCTCCTTTTCTTTCATTCTGTCCTAAAAACACCTGCAACTCTTAGAGGAATCTATGAATCACTATGTCTGTTGTCCACTTATTGTCCTGTCCAGTACCCTCCACACTGGAACTAATCAACTGCCTTGAATGAAGCATGACTTGCAAGCTGAATTCTGAAAAGCTCCTGAAGTGTTCAGGAAGGGGTGGGGGATGGGATCTTTCCCTATGATTTGCTCCACATTCCAAATGTGCCTCCAGATGCAGACTAGACGGCCAAGAGGTCAGACAACACACATTTTGAACTGATTTTCCCTGACCACTTTTGGGCTACTTGTTCTCGAAAGATGTTTTCAAGGGAATGGTAGATGAAAACATGGGTGTGTCAATACCTGCATCTTCTATTATTCAGATTGTTAGTTCACATGGAGAACCTGCTGCTCCAGAGCTTGGAGACAGAGCAGGCCGGTGGCAGGTGCATGTGGTGGTAGGGTTCTGAACAGGTGGGGCTGGCACTGTGAACCTGGTCACCCACCATGCCTGCTTGCACAACTGCCAGAGCAGTCGGTCTGGGCTGGGCTGGTGTGCCCGTGATGTCTTATGTGCTGATTACCTTGGGATTCCTGTTTGTCTGCTAGAGTGCCCTCTCCGTTGACACAGAAATAAAATCATTGCCTCTAAGAGCAGGCAGGGACTTAGAATTAAGCAGTCATCTCTTCTTCCTTAAGTGCAGGCCTGTGGGCTGAGCATGGTCCTTTTCTGGAGAGCGTGTGGTTTCTGGAAGCACTGATAATCTCCACGCCTTTGTAGGTTGGTCAACTCAGGATCTTCCAGGAGGCAGAGGGGTGAAGATATCAGATTCATGCTGCCACACAGCTAAACATCAATACGTGCGGCCGAAGCACTTGAAAGGACTCATTAGTGCTTTGGGAATAAACTCCCCGCCATAGTAAATGGCCATCTTTTTTGGTGGGCTGTCTGCTGTCCCACTTCTCCAGTCAAATGCAAAGGCAGAGGCAGCGTTTCTAACATGCCTCTCGCCACAGAGCAGGCAGAAGCAGTACCCAAGAGACTGCAAACAACTTTACTTCCCTGGATCGTCCCCTGTGAATCCAATTCCCTTTAGAGCTAAGATTTTGGACCCTTACAAGGCAATTCTTATCCTTTCGAATGAAGAGTCAGTTTTATGTGTTCATTGTTTCTTTACAATGAATGTCTTATGTTAAATATGAAGCAAAATAAACAAACAAACAAACAAACAAATAAATAAATAAATAAAAGAAAAAAGAAATGGGTATCTATACATCTGCAAATATGGATACCTATATATCTGCAAATATGCATCCAGTTGTTCTTAATAATGCCTTGCTAATCTTGCTTCCAGTATTTTTTTTAAAAAAATTATTATAGATTAGCACTGAGGTCCTCTGGAATACCAACCCCCAACCCCATTTCTTTCTCTTTCTCTCCAGGGTTGTTGTTGTCCTGAATTGGTGTTTAGCTCCACCATGCACATGTTCATACTATTGCTACCATGTATGTGGCTTTAAGATAGCACTGTTGTGCATGTATTAAAAGTTTCTTTAAATGGAACCAACTGTTTATATGATCCCAAGCTCCTTTCCCCGCTCAACATATGCTTTTGTGATTTATCTATGATGTTGCGTATAGGTCAAATCCCTTCATTTTTATTGCTTTATAATAGGCCATCATAAGAAAATAGCACAATTTATTTATATATTTCCCTATCATTGGAAATGTAAGTTGTTTTCAATTTTTTACTATTATGAATAATGTCACAATAACATTATTATAATTTTTATGTGCATGTAAAGTCTAAGATGTTTTCAAGTTACTCTCCAAAGTGATTGTACCAATTTTGTCTTTTACTAGCTGTGTATGAAAGTTCCAATATTTACACAGGACAAAATATATACACTTAAATTTTTGTTATTGTTATGGTATAAAGTTGCATTTTATCATTTTAATTTTAATTTATTTTATTACTAAGAAGATTGAACATTTAAAAAATATTATTGCTATTTTGGTTTTCTTTTCTGAATTATCTGTACATAATACTTCTTTTTCAATGATTTGCATTTTTCTTATTAATTGTGGTAATTTTTTATAACTGATTAGGTTGTTTTTAGAAGATCCAATTTTATTATAAAAAATCATATATCAGAGGAAACTGGAAAATATAGAAAAGAAAGAAGTCACCAATAATTCCATTACTGCTAACCAAAATATTGATTTATTTTGGCTTATTTACTGCTAGCTTATTTTTTATGATATTTTTGTGTAGTAATAATTACAGTGTGTATGTAGCTTATATTCTGCATTTCTTAGTTAATAGATCTTACACTTATTTTGATGTGGTTGTATGGCTTTTGTAGCCATCCTTTTGAACAGATGCCTGAGATATCATTGAATGTATCTGTCCTTTCCTTATTGTTGGACATTTAGGTGCTTTTTATGTTTCCATTTTATAAATAACGGTATGATGAAATACTTATGCCTAAAACGTTTTTGAGATTTTAAATTATTTTCCTAGAATACAGTCACAGAGATCAGGTTACTAGGCCAAAGAGGATATACATTTTAAGGAAAGTAAAATGTATTGCAAAAATATGATTTAATCAGTGCTGGTCATCTAAAGAAAGCAGGGTTCAAGAAGACACAAGGGCAGAAGGCCAAGTGTCTGGCTCACCTTCCTTGGCAGAGAGAAAACTCGCAACACGGGTTTCTCTAGTCACTTTTCTAGACCCAAAGTACCATTCATTACAGACATTTTCTATTCTGCCCCTCCCCCCACCCCATGGGCCTTTAATATTTATATTTTTCTAAGTAGAATTTATTAGAGTTACATTGGTTAATAAAAGTATATAGGTTTAAGATGTACAGTTCTATAAGACACCATCTGTATATTGTATTGTGTGTTCCACCCCAAGTCATGCCTCTCTCCATCACCATTTTTCTCCCCTTTACTCTCTCCTGCCTCCCCCTACCCCTATTTCCCTCTAGTATGACCATACAGTTGTCTGTCCATGAGATTTTTTTTCTTTGTCTTAATCCCTTCGCCTTTTCTACCCAGCCCCACTTCTATTCTGCTTTTGGCTTTGGAAAAAAACCTTTTTTCAGGGTTAAAGCTTAATGCTTACAAAGTTAATATTTACAAATGAATTTTTACTGATTTTTAAACACTGATAAAGAAAAGTAGTCTGTTTACTTTAGAACATGAAATTGGATATACAAGTAAAGTGACTGTCTAGGGTAGAAATGCTGCCTTGAGTACCAGCTGACAATCTCACAGAACATGGGCCTCTCAGTACACTTGGTAGAGCTTTTATGTTTATGCTAGAGGCCTGATGCACGAAATTCATGCAAGAGTAGGCTTTCCTTCCCCTGGCTGCCAGCACCGGTTTCATTCTGGCACCCGGGACCTGGGCTTCGCTCCAGCCCCGGCTTCATCTGGAAGGATGTCCAGAATGGCGTCCAGTCTAATTAGCATATTACCCTTTTATTATTATAGATGACTAGAGGCCTGATGCACGAAGATTTGTGCAAGAATGGGCCTTCCTTCCCCTGGCTGCTGGCACTGCCTTCGCTCAGGCCAGAGCCGCCTTTCCGCCTTCCCATACTGCCTAGAGGCCCAGAGCGGCTGAGGCGGTGAGGAACACCTGCATCATCGCCATGGTGATGATGCAAGCGTCCCGCCCCCGACTGCTTGGTGCCTGCATATGCAAATTAACCCACCATCTTTGTTGGGTTAATTTGCATACTCACTCCTGATTGGCTGGTGGGCATCGCAAAGGTACGGTCAATTTGCATCTTTCTCTTTTATTAGTGTAGATTTACTCATTGGCATTAGGGGAAGAATAAAAGATCCAAATGATCCTGAATGAATAAACATTTCTTTGGAAATATATAATACATGTAGTCCATAATTAATGATTGGGTCATATACCAAAATTCCTTTACAAGTCTGTTAATTAGAACTCAGAAAACATTTTTCTTCAGAAGTAGTATTGTAAGTGGTGGTGTTGTTTCCACATTGGCACATAAACCCTCATTTAATCTGTCATATATCTGTAGGATAGCCCCAGTTTCAAATCTAGCTTAGCCACAGTCTCTTTTGGTGATGTTGGGGCACTTAGTTACTTAAATTCCTAGTCTGTAAGATGAGGAAAAGGTTTGTGAGGATTACCTAAGATAATGGATATGAAAACGTTTTATGAACTATAAAACACTGTATGAAAGTAGCAGATATATTGTTTTTTGCCCACCAGATCAATAGCAATTAAAGGCCAGAACTTGGGTTTACCACTCAGAGTGAGGAGTATACATCCCAGAAGGCATACAGCTGATTTGTAGGGGTATGGCAGGCATACACTAGAACACCTATACAGATTATGTATTTTTTATCCTAACTTTATTTTTGTTCTACATATCACAGTAGAATATCTGTATCAATATCTAATGGTTATGCTCATGATTTTTATTATTTTTTTTATTTAAAAAAATATATTTTATTGATTTTTTTTTACAGAGAGGAAGGGAGAGGGATAGAGAGTTAGAAACATCGATGAGAGAGAAACATCGATCAGGTGCCTCCTGCACAGTCTGTACTGGGGATGTGCCCGAAACCAAGGTACATGCCCTTGACCGGAATCGAACCTGGGACCCTTCAGTCCACAGGCCAACGTTCTATCCACTGAGTCAAACCAGTTAGGGCTATGCTCATGATTTTTAAAAACTTGTTTGGAGCCCATTAATCTATTCATATCTTTACCTATGGAACATAGGGCATATGGAAGGTGATATGAGTTAAATAGATGAACTGAGTTTGTGATCTCTATTTATAACATGACTTCTATGCAAATACATTACTCATGTAACTCCAGCCTAGGCAATACAATGTCTTTTTGCATCCTAATTTAGCCCTGCTGGAGGGATGTTGGCATTCCTTGCTTTGGAGGCTGTAGGGGTGTGTGTGTGTGTGTGTGTGTGTGTGTGTGTGTGTGTGTGTGTGTGTAGGGAGAGAGAGAGAGAGAGAGAGAGAGAGAGAGAGAGAGAGAGAGATGTTTTGGAAAGAGGCAGGATTGTAGGATAGCAACAACTCTCTCTATTGGCATGAGAAATGACTGAGCCTGTCATTCGTTATTTTTTTTTTCTGCAAGTGTATGGTGGGGGAGAGACACTGGGTGCTTCCCTCCTAGGTTTAAGCATTGGTAACTCGGATACTTCTTATGGATGATTCCTGGAGTTCTAAGGATGAGAGTAGGCAAATAAAGGGAATTATAGCAGCTGCTTCTTAGTAGTTAATGGCTTTAGACTACTGAATTAAGAAAAGAATACAATTAAAAAATCTATTAATCAAAACAGTATGTTGAAAACTGTCAAAAGGCCTCGTTGTTACTGAAGGTGAAGTCACTTTCTGGATTGGGACCCAGAATGTCTAAGTGGGGGTTGAGATACTAGCCAGGTAGATTTAATGATACAATATTAATGCAACAAATGAGATTTCTGTCAATTATTTCCAGAATGAAAAGCCAATGAAGTGCTTTTATTTTATCATACACATCCACTTGGGCAAGGGGTGCTTAGAGTTTTGTGTGAAAAGGTAAGCAGTGTCTGGAGATCCAAAAGGGAATAGGCCTCTAGTGGTGAGAGTTCCAGGATATGGGAAACTCACCAGAAAAATAGGAGAATGGAAGTGAATTATAACAGCGTTGGCATAAATGAGCAAGACTAAATAAGTTTTGAAAGCAGTGGCCCATTCAGTTATTTCTTTTATTTTTCATATTTTTTTCCTCGACTCTGCAAAATAATAAGAAACAAAAGAAAAATCTGCTGAATGCCTAGTCATAGTTTATTGGAGCAGGAAAATAAGCCATTCCGAACCATTCTCTGATTTGCTGTGAGTGGCAGAATCACTCACCGTGGTGAATCATAGCAGGGAGAGCCATTTGGAGTGATTATTTTCTGATGTTAAATTGCAAATGGCACATGTGGAATCAACAAAGGTGTGAATTATTTTTTAAAACCTTAAAAAATCCTGTTATTGAAAATGTGTATTTGTCTGACCAGCTTATGACTTCATTTCACCAGTTTATGGCTTCATTTCACAATGGCCAAGCCAAGCCTTAAGTATCTATCTCTTTGTTTTTACATTTGACTAATTGAAATCTTTCCTACTTAATATTTTTATGTCAAAAATAGTATATTGTCCTAGAAGCTGTATGACAGTAATAATGGCAGGGTGGGGGGGGCGGGGGGGAGATTTATATATTAGCATTTGGTTCAACTGACTGGATTGCCTTTTACTTCAGTGAGTAAGGAACCTGTTGGCTGTTAAACAAAATAAACTGAGGGATTAACTCTACCTGGGTGCAACTTGTTAATGACATGCAAATGATTTATCACTAATATAATAATAAGTACTACTTACTGCTAATCCTGTGAGAATCCCTGATATTAAGGACAATACACCTGATGTGCAAGATGAAATATCATCTGCCTCCAGTGTAATTTGGTGCCTTGTTTTGGTTGAAAAGTTTCAGGTTGCCTGGCCCTTTAAGGCAAGGCTCTGGTATTCAAATTGGTGAAATAAAAAGGTATTTTATGCTCCAGTGTCTGCTTTGTGATAGCACTTACTTTTAAGAGGGCAGAGTGGAATGCTTCTATTTAAATTTAGGGGGAACTGCGGGGAGGGTGACTACATTCCACTAAGCTCCACTTCAGCCCCTGTTTTCCCTTCATAATAGGAGACCTCTGACTCCTAGCTAGGATTGGGGTTCAATTGTTGGCCTTAATTTGTAGTGGCCTTGAAAGCTGTTTTTGACTGGGAAACTGGTTGGTTCTTAAGGAGGAGGAAAATGAGGTTTTCAGAAGGGCAACTGCCTTGTTATCCCTAACACTTGGTATCCTGACTGCACTCAGAAGGCACTCAATGTGTGAGTAATGCATACATAGCTAAGATAGGCCTTCAAGCATTTCAGGCCTCAGAGAGACCATGGGGGAGGTCACTGCACAGGTGTGGCACATTCTTTGCACTCCTCACACCAAGTCCTGGGGTGGATACCTTTTAGCCCCTATATTAATTATTGCTGAGTAACGTAATTCCCTCCCACCCCAACTTAGCAGCTTAGCACAACAAACATTTGTTATCTCTTCTTGTTTCTGTGGGATGTCCCAGGACGGTTCTGGCTCAAGGTCTCTTGGGAGGTTGCAGTCCAGAAGTTGCCTCAGGGCTGCAGGCATCTGAAGCCTGTGGAGCCTTTACTAGCTCATCACGGGAGGCTGTTGGCTGGAGCCCTCAGGTCCTTGCCGCATGGTCATCTCCATAGGCTGCTCGCGCCATGGCAACCAGCTTCCACAGAGGGAGTGATGGAGGTGGCACACACTGCCTGATATGGCCTCGTCTCTGACTCACACACCATCAGTTCTTATTCTCCTTGTGAGAAGTGAGTCACTGAGTCCAGCTCACACTCAACCAATGGAAGGGGATTACACAGGGCGTGAACACCAGGAGGTCACCTTAGAGTCTGGCTACTGCTGCCCCTTTCATGACTCAAGAGATTCTGAAGTTCTATTTGAACTATTTTTATTGCAGGAGCTTTAGTTCATTCACCTTAAGTTCACCTCCAACAGTCATTCGAGGATCTGTCCCATCCCAAGTCCAGTAGACCAGTGGAGGGTCGTATTTAAAACATTTTCACCACCACCACCTTCCACTGGTTGTGACCCCCAAGTCAGCTTTGGGAGGAAATAAAATCATTCAGCTGTATTACACGAAATTAATGTGTTTACTTCAGTCCAGTTCCCACTGGGTACATATTTTTGTCATAGAAAAAAGTACTAGTAGCTTGAATTGACCATGTGAGGAAGGTCACAGGAGAAAAGACATTCATGAACCTGACATTCTCAATCTGAACTTCGGTCACTCCTCTGAAGGGAGTTTGAAAACTTTGTCATTTTACTAAACATAAAAAATAATCCTTATTTTTCCAATTATAAAAGATACTTGCTTTAAGTAAATCTGGTTAAAATATTTTTAAAAAGCAAAACATATATATGGTTTAGGACACATGCTCATTTTATTAAAAAACAAACAAACACCACACCCCCCACTGTTTTCAGAGGTCTTTCAAGCACCACTTAATTTAAAATATAAGCCAGGGTGAAGACGTTGGCTCTGTAGTTGGGAGCAGATAAGTAATGAATTATTTCCATAGACTGTGATCCAACAGATAGGGAAGCATGTTCATGAGCCCGGGATCAGCAATCCTGGAAGTGGGGTCATACTAAGGGATTTACATTTTTGCACTTTAGTGAGAATCTTAGGAGCAGATTTAGCTGGGGAAAGCTGGAGGAACCAGAGAAAAATGATGCCTCAGAAACTTGGGAGACACTTTCTTAGGAAATAAAACTGGACCAGAAGCCAACATAAGTCTCTACTTTTAGGTTTATTTCATCGTCATCCGGAAGCCGTTTCCCTGATTTCGTTTCCCTCAAGTCTTCCAGAGTATGACATGTGGCAGCGAGTCCTGTTCTGCAGTTAGGATTAGGGATACAGGCAGGAGACCTGGTCAGGAGGGGCAGTGAGGATGTTCAGGACTTCCTTTGATGACTCTAAGATTTTTTATTATTTTTGAGCTTTTTCTTTCTTTTAAAACAAAGTGTGGATGATTCTATGAAGTAGACACTTACTTAGGAGTCTAGCTGGAATTTTTATTTGTAACTCCATTTTCCATTGGCGGAGAGTTGATCATTTTCTTTTCTGAGTTCCCAGAATACCTTGCCACAATGCCAATACAACAATTATCACATTTTCATTTGTGCTTTTCTTCTTATTTTCTCCCCAAATTCAAGATTGTGAAATCCTTGAGGGAAAGGATTGGATTTGAATAGTGTATTTATCTCTAGTCCTTAGTGGAGTGACTGGCACCTATTAGGCATGAATAATGATGTTGAATGAATGAATGAAGGAAGGAATGAATACAAAGCAGGCTGCTTCTTATATTTCATCACCTAAGCTCTGAGTTATATTTCTGCGCTCCTGAAAGAAAATGAAGACTTTTTAGAATTGGTCAGATGCATCTGTTACTGATATAAATGATATAAAATTGTCATATTTCTTCTGGTAAACTTATTTAGAAGTTAAAGGTTTGGCCACCTGCATTAGCCACTCAGAGGTAGAAGTTTAGATTGGCATTTAGATTAGCTGGCTCTGTTATTCAGTGACTTTGCATACTTGTTCAAGGGCATTGGAGTCAACCAATGTTTATTTTTGGATTCCCCGTGGCTCTTGGGATCACTGCAGCGAAGAATGCTCCCCCCTTCCACTACCTCCTTCACCTTGTTTGTTGTACCTGGTCCAGGGAGTCCTGCAGCCCAGATTTGGCCTGGTCAGCTACTTCTTGGTGCCCTGTTATTTTTAGCATATGAACCACCGCAGTACTTGGCAATTCTGAGTTGGCACATAAAAGTACGTTTTTCTGAGGTTGAAACCATGGGTTTAAGAATTTTGGGAGTCTCCAGTTTTTATGTCTTTGTATTATCTCATGATAAATAGTATATGTAAGGCCTCAGTCTGGGTCATGCCAATGTGTTACAGTGAAAATTTGCTTTAAGAGGCCTCTGCCTGGTTTTGGGTTCCATATTTTAGTATGAAATGAAGAAATTAGGAAGAGAGGGGCATAAAAAATGATTGAAGTCATAGCCCCAGGAGTAAATCTTTAAATAAGTCTCTTTAGCTTGAATAACAGAAAGTTATTAGGGAAGGCTCAAAAGATTTGAAGGCATATAGAGGTTATATTGGTTAAGATAATCTAACAGCTATAATAAAAAATTTCAACATATGTTTATTTTTCTCTCATAGAATAGTCTAGTGCAAGTCTCTGTCCATGGTATGAGGGGAGGCTCTGCTCTACCATTTTCAGGGACCCAGGCTACTAGAGGCTTTATCATTTTACCTTGTAAGGGCTTCCACATCATCTCAGGGGTCAATACCCTGCCATCTGATGGGGAAACAGCATGGAGGATCATGTGTGGTTTTTAGGGATTAGGCCAGGAAATGGCACATACTACTTTCAGATTCCATTGACTGTAGCCATGTGACTATATCAACTTAACTGCAAGTGAGGGTCGGAATGTGGTGTGATGAACTGAATTGTGCCCTCCCCCCCCCCGCCCCCCGCCAATTCATATGTTGAAGTCCTAACCCCCAGTACTTCAGAATGTGACTGTATTTGGAGAGAGGCCCTTTAAAGAGGTAATTAAGTTAAAATCAGGCTTAGGGTGGACCCTGATCCAACCTGTGTCCTTATAAGAAGAGGAGAGGCTGGGTGGGAGGGATTGTGCAAAAAAAAGAGAAAGAACTCATGAACATGGACAACAGTGTGTTGATTGCTGAGGCGAAGAGGTGTGGGGGAGGTGAAGAGGGTAAAGAGGGGATAAATGGTGATGGATAGAGACTTGACTTGGGGGTGGCGAACACACAATACAGTGTACAAATGATGTGTTGTAGAATTGTGCACCTGTATAATTTTGTTAACCAGTGTCATCCCAATAAATTCAGTAAACTGGAAAAACAAAAAACAAAAAGAACATGAGAGAGGAGAGAGACACCAGGAATACCATGTGCAGAGGAAAGATTATGTGAAGATAAAGTAAGAAGGTGCCATCTGCTAGCCAAGGAGAGACCAAACCTGCCAGCACCTTGATGTTGGACTTCCAGCCTCCCAAACGTTGAGAACATAAATTTCCCTTGTGAACCCACATAATCTGAGGTATTTTGTTATGGCTGCCCAAGCAAACTAATACTTATAGTCTAGCTGTGAGCCCAGAACAAAATAGAAATGGCCTTAGTGATAAGCTAGCAGTCTCTGCTACAGCATGGAGAGCACCATTTACTCCTCATTCATTCATTCATTCAGTATTTATTGAGTTCTTTTCTAAGTGCTTGGGATAAGGTGAACAAAATAGACCAAAATCTCTGCTCTGCAGTAGCTTAGGTTTTATCAGATAGTAAAGCAACCAATTACCATCATATCAGCCTGCTTTATTTCCTTTTTAGCACATATTACTAACTGAACTTATCTTACTTATTGATTGGTTGACTTATTATTATCTCCCCCCTCCCCTTCAAAAATGAGCTGAATCCCTTTACCCCTCCCTCCTTATTTCTTATTGTATCCTTAGGACCTGAAAATGACTAGTACACAGGAGGCTTTCTATATTTACTTGTTGAGGATAGGATGAGATATTGTGGTATTAAATTTCAGGAGAAAAATACATAATGAAAGATTTCTTGATCATAGGGGAAAATGAAAAGAATTTCCCTTATTTTAACATTTAGAAAAATTCCTGATAGCCAACCATGCCTTTTAGCTTCTGATGTTTTTCCAGCCGTTTAATTCTAAAATTCCTGGTTGTCCTCTATAAAATATTATCAGGTTAAAGTGCCTGATATACATAATATACTACATGACAGAATATCTGCATCTGACTATCTCTTGGTTTGCCATTGACTTAGTTACAGAGACTTGGAGATTCAGAGTGGTTGGGGACTTGGACATGGGGCTGCCCATACCCTAACTTTTCAGAGCGGGAGAATCAGGCCAAGGAACCCCAGGCTTGCAGAGTTTGCCTGTGACAAAACTTAGACCAAATCTCCGGATTAGGCCCTGCAGTGACTCTTTCTACTACACGAATCCTTTTCCTATTTTCATGAAAGGGGACACTGAGTAGTAGTTATCAGTGTTAGCACTGGACCAGGCTGCCTGGGCTGGGATTCTGGCTTCATCATTAGCTGTGTGACCTTGGATCAGCTCTCTGTGCCTCAGTTTTCTATAGAAAGTGGAGGTAAGGATAGTACTCATCTGATGAGTTGTTCTTTTAACTTTCTAAGAGTTAATATATGTAAAATACTTAGAGTGTGATTGGTACATAGTAAGCATTCAATAAATGTTAGTCATTATTGTTATTGCTATTTTAATGTGATTAATAACATGCTATAACAAACATTTAAAGAACTTTCAGCTTTCTTTTGTATGCATATGAGGAATTCTGATAAGTTTTCTAATATTTATTGACCAAAAAAAAAAAAGAATACATGGGATATTTCCCCCCCTCTGGTTTTCAGCACAGGCACTCAGATGGCATGTTGGTGTCATCACCGCCTGAATACATGGGATATTAATAGTTTTCATCACACCTGAAGAACTCAAAATAAATTCTAACTATAGTTTCTTCACCATGAGGTTTCCCAAATATTTTTTTATTGAGATATAATTGACATATCATAAAAATCACCCTTTAAAAGTATACAGTCCAGTGGTTAGCTGTATATTCACAAAGTTGTACCGCCATCACCACTATCTGGCTCCAGAACATTTTCATCTCATAAAAAGAAACCCCATACCCATTAGCAGTCACTTCCCATTCTCCCTCCTCCCCAGCTCCTGGCAACCACTAATCTACTTTCCGTCTTTACAGATTTGCCTATTCAGGACATTTCAGATAAATGAAATCATACAGTATGTGGTCTTTTGGCCATGTAATATGTGGAATCATACAGTATGTAGGTCTAGGTTTTTTTTTTTTTTTTTTTTTTGCTTAGATTTCAAGGTTCATCTATATTGTGGCATGTATCAGGACTTTATTCCTTTTTATGGCTGAATAATTTTCCATTGCATGTGTATAATACATTTTGTTTATCTACTCATCAGTTGATGGACATTTAGGTTATTTCCACTTTTTGGCTATTATAAATAATGCTGCTATGAACATTTGTGAATGAGTTTTTTTGTGGGCATATGGTTTCAATATTCTTGGCTCTACACCTAGGAGTGGAATTGTTGGGTCATATAGTAACTCTAAGTTTAACTTTTTGAAAAACTGCCAAACTGTTTCACAAAGTGGCTGTACCATCCCCCAACACTTAAGATATAATATTTGATGATTAATTTGATCTTATTTAGTAGAAAGAGAAATCATTTGAACTCAATATCCATAGTAAAGACTTGCAATTGTTCACAAACTTTTAACAACTACTGTGTCTCTACTACTGTGGTGGACACTGTATAAACCAAGAAAAATGAGGCATAGTTTCTGATTTTGAGGACTTGACAGACATTTTTTTGGCATTTCAAAATTACCCCTCCCCTCTTTTAAAAGTATAGATGATTATTTTCCTCTTCTATTATTTGTTTTTCTCTTTTGGCTACCACTACCAAACTTTTAGAGAAGGCTTTTACTGGGGTGCTAAATGTGTCAAGACCAGAGGGCAGACTGGAGCATGATGAGACAGATGTTGGGTAGAAAGCCAAGGCGTATGGGACCAAGGATCTCCCCAGTGTATGATTAGAGTGTAACCAATTGTCAACTAGTTCCATGACTGACAGTGGCATTCCACCCCATCACAGACATAATTTAGAAAGAAAAAAAACTATCTCTCATTTATAGAGACTACATTTGTTTTCCATGCCAAGAATCTGGTGGAAACTTTCATTTTCACAGAATTACCCCCTTGTTTTGCTTCAAGTCTATGTAGTCATAAAATTTTGTGAGCTGTGGTGAATTGTATGTATAATTGTATCCACAGATCTCTGGTTTAAGAAGCAAGCTTCCAAGAATCTTATTCAGTTATAGCTTACTGGATCACACATTTCTTAAGCAGATGACACCTTGGTAGGAAGAACATGGAAATTTACCAGGACCCACTCTGAGCTTCTCATCTTGAGGCGGCCCGGTTCCGCTCCTTCACCAGGAGGTCTTATATTCATAAGCTTTCAACCACTGTTTTACTTCTCCACTGAAATGGGTGAAAATTACATTTCATCTTGCAGCAAAAGGTTGTTTATTCTGTGTAAACAGCTGTGAAAAGTAGGCAAATGTATTTGCGGAAGGGAAAGTGAGACTTTAACGGTCCCATGTCAGAGATTTTCTTCTCAGGAGCTTGTTAAGGAGGAGGTGAGTTAAGTACAGGATGTAAACAGGGCATCTTGGCCTGGAAAGGACCCAGGAGCAACAATGCTGTGAATTTACTGGTTTTGTTTGATATTTCCTTCTCTGCCCACCACATACACGAAACTAATTTTATGCTGTTTTCCATGCCAGTTGTCCTCCCCCATCCTACCTCTTTCCCTACCCAAATCTCCTTCCTCAACCTTCCAGGTCCCGCTCAAGCCAGCCCCTCCCTCCTATCTCCCCCAGTTCCTCCAGCCGACACAGGCTTCTCTCCTCCCCTCCCTTCCCCTCCCCTCCTCTCTCCCCTCCCCTCCCCTCCCCTCCCCTCCCCTCCCCTCCCCTCCCCTCCCCTGCCCTCCACAGGTTTATTGTGAGAATGGTGATAGCTAAATTGCAATTGCTTTCCAAAGGATTGAGGTATCTGCCCATTAGACTGCAAGCTCTCAAAAGGTAAAAACTCTTTCTTACCCTAGTTTTGAATCTGCTTCAGGACAGTGCCCCTGAGAGGACTTCCTCTGCCAATAAGCACTGGTTGGATTAATGAACCTAGGAGGGTCTCGGTACCAGCATAGAAGCTCCTGATTGATTCTCACGAGAGCACTTAGTTCAGGAAAACCATGTTGGAAAACTTCTAGGCTTTACTGACCTTAGACGGGACATGTAATCTAACCTATGCTCTCCCTTCCCCCACAAGCTAGACCTCAAGCAGATAAGTCCTAGGCGAGCTGCGGCCCTGGGGGAGGGTGGTTATCCTCCAAGACAATTTAATGGAGCGCACACCTGCTGCTTCATGACTAGGGTTTCAAGCTCTCAGAACTGAAGTACCACAGCTTGTCGTTTGATATCAGGATAAGTTTCAGTGAATTTAAATCGTGCTGTAATCAGATTTAAGCACGGGAAGCTTTTTCCCTGTACTCACAATGGGGCTATCTGGCTTTAAGACTGCTTGGCTGCCTAAATATGAACAGCCATGTCCAGTTTTCCTGGTTGCTCCTGAGTCCTTTCTTTGCGAGTACCTCTTCAGGTGAGAGGGGATGCTATAAGCAGGGAGGTGTCAGTTTTATTTATCACTCAGTGATGGATGACTCACATTATTTAAGCTTTCTAAGCCTCAGTTATCACATTAGTAAAATAGAGATAATAACATCTACCTCTTACAGTTATTGTGGGGATCCGATGCTGTCACACATATAAAGCACCTTCATTCTGCAGGAGAGCATGAAATAAAATGGTGTCTAGTGAATAATTCTCTTCTTTCGGTCTGAATGTGAAGGTTGCCTGTATTCATGCTAGGGAGGGCGCTCCAGCAAGCAGGACCACAGACATTGTCTTACCTTAAACAATTTTTTTAAAAATTGATTTCAGAGAGGAAGGGAGAGGGAGATAGAAACATCAATGATGAGAATCATTGATCAGCTGCTTCCTGCATGTCCCACACTGAGCATTGAGCCGAAACCTGGGCATGTGCCCCAGCCTGGAATTGAACCGTGATCTCCTGGTTCATAGGTTGACACTCAAACACGGAGCCATGCCAACTGGGCTTGTCTCCTCTTGTACCTGCATTTTTGTACTCAAAGAGGATACTTCTCTGTTTTCCCTTTCATATAACTGTAGGATGGCTCTCAAGTTATTCAACTATCTACCTGAATCAAGGAAAAACAAGCAAGAGGGTGGATGAAGGTTATTCCTTTCTGCAATGGGAAGAATTAAACTTTTTAACAACACCTGAATTTTTAAAGCTTGTAATTCAAAGAACTGAAATGCTTTGCCTTTGTTGTATCTATTAATGGCATCCCAATAAATTAAATAGGGGTATACGTATGAATTATCCTATATAATAAAAGCCTAATATGCAAATTATCCCCTAGGTGGTAGTTCAACTGGGAGTTTGACCACTCGCTATGACGTGCGCTGACCACTAGGGGGCGGCGCGGAACATGGCAGGCATTGGCGATGTGCTGCCACTTCTCACCGGCTACCTGGGGGCGGGGGTGCAGTGAGAATGTGGGGTGTCTGCCGAGTTGGCTCTCACTCCCCCGGACTCCAGGGCTCATGCTCTGGGGAAGGCCCTGCGCTCAGGTGCTGGGCGCCTGTCAGGAGCCCGCCCCACACCTGTCCTGCCTCTTCCGGGTGAGCCGGGCTGCAGCCCCCGGGACTGCAGGGGCTGGTTGGGCTCCTTGTGGGTTCATGCAGGAGCCGGTCTGCAAGCAGGCCAGGGGAGAACGTGCTGCCTGCTGGCTTCCATGCGGTGCTGCTGGCCCACGTTGCACCCTGGCCCGCACTCACCGCATCTCCACCGTGACTCAGGTGGAGGGGGTGTTGGGGGCTTGGGAGCCCAGGTGCTGCCCAGGGCCCAGAGGTCAGCTGGGACCTGCCCTTCCACGCCAGATGCTCACGCTTCGATCGCCGGCCAGGACTAGGGATGGCCCCCGTGCAGGAATTTCATGCACCTGGCCTCTAGTATATAATATATATGAAATACATGTATGAGATAAACATGAAACATACATGTGGTATATATGATAAATGATAAACATATGCTGGTATACAAATATGTAAATATCTGCTGCTTTTCTTTGCTTTGAGGATAGGAGCTTAGAGGAATGGGAGGAAAATAAACCACTGCCAAGCAATCTGGCTGTATCTACTTGCACACAAATTCTTACTTGATTAATTATAAATAGAGAAAAGGTGGAATTCTAACAAGAAATGACTTCAAATTAGGTTTTCAAGCCACAAAATCAATTTCACAGTATTTAAAAAGTTTTTTCCATTTGTTTTTATTTGTATTTTTTTGTTTGTTTTTTTAATCCTCACCTGAGGATATTTTCCCATTGATTTTTAGAGAGAGTGGAAGGGCGAGGGAGAGACAGAGAGAAATACCCATGTGAGAGAGACACATCAATTCGTTGACTCTGGCATGCCTGGGATCAGGGCCAGGAGCCTGCAACCATGGTACATACCCTTGACTGGAATTGAACCAGGGACCCTTCAGTCTACAGGCCGATGCTCTACCCACTGAGCCAAACCATCTAGGGCTTGTATGTTTGTTTTTGTGTCTTGGTTTGGTCTGTAGACACATTATTACTTGGTAGTTGACCTAAGGCTTGAGTAGGTCTGCTTCCTTATTTCTCTTTAGATTAGATCCTGCATCATCCAGATGGAATAATAATTTTAAAAAGCCATTAAAAAAATAGCTGATATATCTTCACTTCTTTAGAGCAGGATAATGAAATTAGGTTGAAAAGCCTATAATACACTGGTATTGACTTCTCAAAGAAAATAGCAAATGAATATGTAATACTTTCAACAGCAAAGATTAAAAAAAAAAGTAAACGAAAGTAAAAGTCCAGAGGGAAAAGGATGCTGAATGTTATGGGATCATTTGGGTCAGGTCAAGAAGGGACTATAGTGGTCATCCAGAGACAGTGATGTGAGCTGGCACTACCCAGTGTCCTGCCTCCCAGCCCAGCCCGCCCTGTGGAGCCAGTTTTCTCTATCAGCGGCCTAGTAGGCAAGGGGCAGAGCTCTACTGGGAAGCAGAGACAGGCAGTGAGGCAAGTGGGAAGGAAAGCCTGCACCAAATAGGCTGGCACTAGATGTTGTCACCAGAGAGAGGCCCTGGCACTTCCTAGCAGGAGGAACACGGTGGGAGACCCAAGAGATGACCCTCTGGAGCTCTTGACCTATAAAGATGATCCATCGCCAGCTTGAGTCCTCACCAGGAGAAAACCTACCACATACCCAGCTCACTGCCCAGAGGAGCAGGGGGAATAAAGGAGCTAGCTTTTATTGAGTAGGCACTATGCTAGCTGCCTTCTGCTCATCTCATTTGACCTTCATAGTGACCCTGAGGTGAATCTTGAATACGAGTATATTAGTTTCCTAGGACTGCCATCTTAATGGCCACAAACGTGGTGGCTTAAAACAGGGGAAACTTATTCTCTCATAGTTCTGGAGGCCAAAATCGAGGTGTTTGCAGGGCTGGTTTCCTTTAGAGGTTCTGAGGGAGAATTCTCTGTCTTCTCCCAGCTCCTGCTGGCTGGAGACAACCTTGATGTTCCTTGGCTTGGGGCTGCATGACTCCAATCCCTGCCTCTGTTGTTTTCTCTGGACATTCCCCTCTGGGTCTCTGGGTCTCTAATCTCCCAATAAGGACACCAATCATTGGATTTAGGGTCCAATCTAAATTGGGGATCATCTCATCTTGAGATCCTTAATTTAATTACATCTGCAAAGATCCTATTTCCAAATAAAATCACATTCACAGTATCAGGGGTTAGGACCTGGACATATTTTTTTTTTCGGGGGTGGGGGAAAAGAAGGGAGACACTATTCAATCTACTACAGTGAGGAAATAGATTAATGGTTGTTAAGTCACTTCTCGAGGTTAGAGAGTGGCGATGTCAGGATTTGAGCCCAGGTTAGTTTGCCTCCAAAGCCCAAGCTTGTTCTTATTAGAACTTGACCACTACTTGTACACACACACACACACACACACACACGTTCTTATTAGAACTTGATCACTATTTGCATATACACATTCTTACTAGAACATAACTACTATTTATAGACACACATACACAGTGCATGACCATCTTTGAGAATACATACTCTTTCACAGGGTGAGGATTGCATTTATTTCTCTGCCTTTATAAAGAATTTACAGTGTTGTGGAACAAATTGAAATGTGACTTATATGTCATTATTGAAATAGTACAATTCACGTGGGGCAGCGGGGAGAGGGAAAGAGGTGTTTTCAGACCGTGTCTCTGGAACAGACTTGGGAGTCAGTACTAAATCTCAGCTAGGTGGCACTCAAGTTAGATGAAGGGTCAGTATAAAAAAAAATGTCTTCTTATGATCTTTGCAATAGGCAAAATGAATTTTTAATATCTGGTTGATATTGTGGAGAAGAAAGAGTGAAATGTTTCAAATAAGGGAGAAAAAATGTTATTCATTTAATTATTGCAAATTTAGCATAGAAATAAGATTTTGTTGATGTTATCATCTTGGTTTTGTGTAATGTCTTTATTTTTTTTGTTTAGTAAAGACAAACCTCTATAAGGGCTTGCATATCTGTATTTTTCTAATATTTGCCTCTCACCTTTCATTTTCCTAACCTTATATTCTCTTTAGGATCAAAAGATTCTATCCCCAGGGCATTTAAATTGAGGAGGGACTGCTAGTGTTTATTTTTGTTGTTGTTTGTTTGTTTTTTTAACTTTAGCTCTGATTGTGTATGTAGAACCCTAATCTAAACTAAGCCACGTAGCTGAGTGCCTACTGTCATAGATGTTCAGTCAAGTGTTGACTTGTCATGTGCTACCAAAACACTTTAGTAGTTACTACTCATAATACTTTCTTTCATGTGCATTGCTACATTACATCTTAGCTTAAACTAGGAACATCTATGCTATTTTCTGTAAATGCAAGTCTGACTATTTGGCCAGTTCCTTGTCATGTTGATGACGATGATGGTGGCAGCTATCATTTATTAGGTGCTTACTATGTACCAAGCACTGCTTTGGTCACATTCAGTTATTATCACATTCAATCTTGTAAATAACTCTAATGGGGTTAACTAGTTAGTTACCAGTTAAGTCACTCAAAATAGTCAAACTACATACAAACAAAATAGAGTGGCTTGTTTAAAACTGATATCTTTTTAAAGATGTGGATACCTAAAATTTAAAATAAATAACATCATAGGAAGTATATGTAAAAAGATTGACTAATGGCTGGGTTATAAATTTAATTTGTGATTTAGAGATTATAAGCACTAATAATTTAAGAAGATTGTATTTTCTCCATTTGTTAAAATAGAAAACAAACACATTTTATCATAAAAGAATTGCACATTGATTTTAACATGTACATGAAATTTAAAAAAAATTGAAATCTCGTCAAATATCTTATATGAAGCGAGGTTACCCTATAGCAAATAGTAACTATTTGCTTGCATTAAAAGTCAGATGAATGAGGCACAGAATAATGACTCACTCAATGGCCAGAGCAAAAAATTGGACCGTGTCATTTGATTTCTTGCTACTTTCTCTCTCTACTTGATTTTCTCTCCTTCCTTTTCTCTAAATGTTAAATAACACACACATTTAATTATTTATACTTAGTTGTTTTCCCAAGTTGAACTATAGCTGAGATTGACCCTAATTTCAAACACCCCCTGTTGAAACAGCTATGTGTGGTACCTTACAGGTTCACATTATCGCAGATTCCAAGCTGCCTCAATTGTCAGTAGACCATTATGGCTTGCGTGTGGTTAATTTAGGTTGGAGTTACTTCAACTTTCCAAAGACATTGGGAATTTGTAAAAACAGATCACTGATGATAACCCAGAACACTTATGTCTGAAGTATTGGGTGGATGCAACAGTTAGGAATTTTTTTCCCTGATGCTTGTCTGTTCTTTAAAGGCATGGCTGTCTAGTGGCCACTGGACTGAATGCTTCCAAAGATTAGCCTCCCATTGTTTGAATGTTTTCATAACATTATTGTAATAAAGCATCTTCATACTTTGCAGTTGAGATCTTAACTTTTAGAATAAAAAAAAAAGTCAGGGGCTAATCATAACAATTAGCTAATGTGTCAACAATTAGCACTTTCCACCAACCTGCTCTAAAGGAGACTCTTCTTATCCACTCGCAGACAAAAATGCAATGATGTAGTTAAGAAAAGCACTGAAATTGGCTCGAGAGCCCCCTGTTGTAGCCAACTAAATCCCCAGGGCATTGTTTACAGTGATTATTCTGCCATTATGATGTTATTGCATGGGCAGACGGGGGAGCAGTATGCTCAAAATAAGTTGGTTCTTTTTTTTTCTGAAAGACAAAACAAAGCATTAAAAGAAAACAATCCCTTTCTGGCTGCTTTTGGAAAAGCAGAACAAAAACTGCTGTGAAAGTTCCTCCAATTACAGTATTTTAGTGTTTCATTGGTAAATATTTTTTAAAAGAGTATATTTAATATTTTACCATTTGGAAAGTTTTCAATTGTTTCAATCCATGCAAGATTTCAGAGGTCTCTGGTGGGGATTTCTTGACAATAGATACATTATGTTCTGTGGCCATCTGTACCACTGCTTGGCATATGTTTTAACATCTTTTATATAATTCTTCTAGTAATACAAGAACATTTATCCTGCACCTTTTTTAAAGAGCCACACCGCGCTATACACAGGCCCATATATCTATGTAAATATCATAGATTTGTCTTTAAAAGAGCCTTAAAACAACCTGAAAGTTCCCAGTAGCATCTCAGAATTCTGAGGATAGAAAGTATTATAACCGAGACTGGAATCACCTTGCAGGCCGCTCCTGTGAATCTGTGCGGGCTGCTGTCGGAGAGCAGAGGGTGCGGGGCCGAGTAGCAGTGCTGGCCAGGCCAGGCGGCCAGCTCGTGCCATGGCTTCTCTCAATGAGACAGGACAGCTTTGAAAAGCGATGCCCTGAATGGCAGCCAGAGCTGCTGCCTTAGAACAGGGAACGTTCAAGAGGAACTGAGCCATCCTAGGCCACCGACTCTTGGCAGAGAAGTTTAGGGATGTGTGTCCATGCTGGAGATGACCAGGGAACACATTCGAGCCATCTGCAGAGTTGGTAACAACAGGCTTTGGGCATCTGCAACAAGCAGAAGCTAGTAAATCAACGCAGCGAGGGCTTCCCAGAGGGCGTGGGCAGCGTGAGTCTGCTGTCCAACTCGGGAGAGGTTAGGTTAGAACAACCCTGTTCCCCTCAGCATTTCATGAAGCTGGTTGCTGTCAACATGTCAAGCACATTTGACAGACAAGATGTGATGCAGAACTATGTTTTATTTGTTTGTTTAATTTCTGCAAGAATAGTTCGCGCCCAGCCTCTCTTCTGTGTTTCACGATCACTAAATTCTAAAGCCTCGCTCTCAAAGTGTGGGCCTTAGGCTGGCTGCCTCAGCCTCCCTGGGAGCGCATCAGAAATGCAGACTCTCGGGCCCCACACAGACCTACTGAATCAGAATCAGCGTTTTAACAAGATCCCCCAACAAATTCTAATGCACACTACGCTTTGCGGACTGCTTCACTAAAAGACATAGTGGGATATATTTGTTCATTTCCTTTTACATTTATAGGATTAGTAAAAAATGTGTTGAGGATGTGCACTGGGAGAAGATGGTACCTGACTCTTGGAGGACTGACAGTTTCGTGATGGAGACAGACCTGTAAAAAAAGGAAGTACATGTGAAAAGAAATGTGTTCAAAGTGGTTTGACGTGCAGAGAAGGGAGTATGTCTGACTGTGCCTGAGGAATTCCCACAGGCTTCATGGAGGTTGAGTGTTGAGTCTATAGGGAGTGCAAATATGTCTGAGAGGAAGGAACAGTCTTTTACCAGTGGAGGCATTATAGGAAAGCCTGAAAGAACATGGGACATGTATAAAATGATGAGAGATTTCAAGTTGCTGGAGACCGGTGTGTGAGTGTGTGTGTGTGTGTGTGTGTGTGTGTGTGTGTGTGTGTGTGTGTAATGTGTATTACAGCACTCGAACATGGGGCTTGATGAAGACATAGCAGTGCTTTCTGATTTATCTCCAGTTCATAAAGCAGTGCCTGCTACATACTACGTGCTCAATGAATATTTGTAGAATGAATGCATAAAAAAAGAATGAAACAGGAGAAGTAGGAAGGATCTGATTAGAAGCTAATGGATATGAACTGTATATTAAAGTCACTGGAGACTTTTAAGCAGGACAACATGGCCACATCAAATGTGGGTGACAGCAAAGCAAAGAATCAGAGGAGGGGGAGATTGGAGGCAGGGGTCAAGGGGGTGTAGGGGTCAAGGGGGGACAAGTAGTAATTCAGGGGAGAGATGATGAGTGTCTGAACAAAAGTATGGGCATGGAGAGCAGGTCAAATTACAAGATGTTTAGAAGGCAGAATTGGGACAACTCCCTGATTGCAGGGGTGAAGGAAAGGGAGAGAAAAAGCTCAGGGGTGTTTATTTTCCAGTTCATGTGATTGGTGAGAGGTAACAGCAGAAGAAAGACTGGGAAAGACTTTTAATTTGGTTTGGAATGCACCATTTTAGGTGCCTATGGGACATGCAAGGGATATCCAAGAGGCAGTTGGAAAGTTAGGCCTGAAGATAAAGATTTGAGAGTCTTTGGCCACCAGCACAGGAAGAGAGAGAGTGTCCATGAGAAGAGCTGTGTGATAAGGACAGAATCCTGGCATGCAAACGTTTATGGGACATGCAGAGGAAAATTCAGCCATGGAAGCAAAAAGAACACAATCAGAGGAAAATAGGGAGGGAATTTCAGAGTCCCTGCCTTTTATACTCTTCTGGCTCTCTGTTTTTAATTCATAGCGCTTACATAACTGTAGATGCATATTTGTGATTATTGGTTAGACTGTTTTCCTTGCTGGTCTTAATTTGAGAAGGGACCCTGTTCTAAATCACAGGGCCAGGAGCCATGTAGCTACTTGTTACATTTTTTTTTTGCATAAAGGAAAGAGGAGGGAATTTTCCACAGTGTCAAATGTCACGGAAATGTTCAATATGAATTAATCTAGAAAAGACCCACAAAATCATCAGCTTTTTCTGGAGAACTTTGGCACTAGCAGTTTTATTGGAGTGGTAGTGAAGGACTTCAAATTTTAGTGGGTTGGAGGTGAATGGAGGTGAAGCTGGGGCAGGTATTATAGACTAGTCTTTAAAGAAATTTGGCAGTGAATGGAGAGGGGGAAATCAATAAAGGGGATAAGCTAATTTATGAAAGAAGCCAATCATTTACCAGAATGCTATTGGAAGAGAAAATGCCTACTATGTGCAAGTCACTTGGTATTAGGCACTGGGGATAGACGGTGAACAAGGCAGATATGGTCTCTAGACATGTAATAATTAACAGTACAATTAATCAGATAATTATAAGCATGCCAAGAGTTCTGGTATGTGAAGTGCAGAACAAGTACAGGATGAATGCTGTCTGAGAGTATAATAGAGAGACTAGAAACAGTCTAGGAGGTGAAGAAGGTGAGCTATGAAGGATGAAGGGGGTGGAGGGCATTCCTGCCAGAGGGAACAGTCTGTACGAAGTTCTAAAGTAGGAAGGAAGCTGGAGAGTGCAGAAGGAGCTGAAGGTGAGGGTGACAGTGGCTCAGTATGTGACTAGTGAGACTTGGTAGGGGGAGAAAGGGTTGGGTATGCAGGACCTTGAAGGCCTTACTAAGGACATGGGTCTGTATTCTGAGAAACTTTGAGCACTCATTAATGGGTTTTATGCAGGAAATTGCTATGGTCTAATATGTTTTAAAAATATCAGTCTGGCTGCTGTATAGAGAATGGATGTGAGGAAGACACTGGTTGTGGGATCTCATAGTATACCCAAGAGAATGGATGAGTCTTTGGACTGGGGATAATGGAAATAGAGAGAAATGGATGCATTTACAACATTTTTAGAGGACAACATTTTGATCACTATTTGATTATGGAATAAGGGAGAAGGGAATGTAGAGTTGATTTCCTCCCTAATGAGGATGGGTGGATGGCAGTGCCATTTATGAATATAAAAAAATCATTGGAAGAAGACCAGCATAGTAGGGACATGTTGAATTTGGTACACAGCAGGGGATATCTAAGAGGCAGTTATCTGGAGCTCAAAAGAGGTTCTAAAGGTACATGTAGAGAATTTGTAGAACACAATTGGAAATTGAGCTCCTATGGGAAGGGCTAAAGGAATCAGGGCTATTTAGTATCGAGAAATCATTTGAAGATATACAGGCAAATGAGTCACAGGCATCTGAGAAGAGCCTAGCACAATCAGAATTTGAGTAGATTTGAGCTCATATTGCTCAGCAAATAGGCATGGGGCCTTGGATCAAGTGAGGTTGTTAAAATTTATCTATTAATATATTTAAAGAATAGAGAGATATACTCTATTTTTTCCTTAATAGAATAGTGTTATGTATATACAGTGACCCTTGAACAATGGGGGGAGGGGGGGGAGGTGTGGGGCACTGACCCCCACCCAGTTGAAAATTCACATATAACTTTTGACTCTACATATAGAGGAATATATGGAACAAATGAAGTGATTGTAGAGGAATAAATGAAGTGATTCTTCAAGGTGTCCTCCATTTCTGGGGGTTTTTGAGTCTGTACAGTATTTACTTCAATCAAAGGAAAGATTCTGAGAAAATATGCACCCCTATGTTCATAGCAACATTATTTACAACAGCTCAGATCTGGAAACAGCCCAGTGCTCATCAACAGACGGGTGGATAAAAAAGCTGTGGTACGTTTACACAATGGAATACTATGCACCTGTAAAAAAGGATCTCTTATCCTTTGAGAAAACATGGAGGGACCTGGAGAGTATGATGCTAAGCAAAAGAATCCAGTCAGAGAAAGACAAATATCATATGATCTCACTTATATGTGGATCTAAGCAACAAAAGAAACTGACAAACAAAAATTGATTCAGAGACATGGAAGCATGCAACAGACTGATGATTTTCAAATGGAAGGCGGGGCGGGGGGGAGGGGGAGTGGGCAGGAAGAGATTAGCCAAAGAACTTACATGCATATATGTATAACCCATGGATGCAGACAATAGTGCCATGAAGACCTGGGGAGGATTGGGAGTGGGGAGGAGGGGGTCAATTGGGGAAAAACGGAGATGTGTAATGCTTACAACAATAAAGATAAATTAAAAAAATAAAAATAAAAATTCTGAAGAGACTGTCCTTACTCCATTGTTTATATTTGCCTCCTTTGTCACGATTAATTGAATATATAGAAATGGATCTGTTTCTGGGCTCACCATTCTGTTCCATAGATCTATGTGCTTGTTTTTATGCTAGAACCCTGCTGTTTTGATTACTATCACCTTTTAGTAAAGTTTGAAATCAGGTAGCGTGAGATCTTCAATAGCCATGGTTATTCTTCCTTGGTTATAAAAATGTAAGTTTCCATTTTAATAGAAACTCTGTTCTTCTCTTGTTTTGGCCATAAATTGAAGCTCTTTGGGTGGGATAGCAAGAGGAGACAGCAATTGAATTTTAAATACCACAAATTAATTAATATTGTTTATCAGTCTGATATTAGATATATAACTATAAAAATGTGGTTTTTTAAAAAAATGTGCTATGCACTATTACTTCATTTAGCACTAGCCCATGTGTTCAGAACTACCCACCTTCTGGTACAACAATTACGAATTCTGATTCAGCCATAATACAGCAAAAAACAAAATAGTATTGGTACCATGCTTGATGTAAGAGTTACTTGGAGTTTTGTTTTTAATATCTCTATTTTTTCTTTTGTTATGTCTTTAAGATCATCAGAGGCCTCTTGTCCACTAAAACCCTGAAGGGAGTGGTCATTCTTCTAGGACTTTTTTTTTTTTAGGTCCTGTCACTTCTTACTGGTCTTTTTTTAGTCCCTGTCACTTCTTACTGGTCTTTCAGAGATGGCATCCTTGTCTATCCTCAGCTTCAAGTCCTCAACACTTTCCAATTTTAACAACCAAGCTAGGAATTATCTAGAGGATGATGACTGCAGGTATAGAAGCAGCAACTACAAATTTGAGTGATCACTGTATGCAGGACTTATAGATCTTACATTTAATATTTTCTAAGGTTAGTTTAAAATCTTACAATCTTAAGAGTAAGCCATTATTATTGTTGTTATACCCATTTTATAGACGAGGAAACTGAGGCTCTGAGAAGTTTTTGTTAATACTCAAGGTCCAACAACCAGTGAGAAGTAAAATGAGGATTCTAACCCAGATATTTGTAGCTCCAATGCCCATACCCTCTCCACTAAATCTTCCAACTTTTGGCCCCTTATAAGTTCTATGTGTAGGACAGTTGACATAAATATTTCTGGAAACCTCAATACTTAGGATATAAAACAATTTCTCAAACTTTACTCTAACAGGGTAATTATTTCCCTATGGACCACCCTCTGGGATAACTATATGGGTCCAGGAGGCATTCAGCAAATGTGCCTGTAGTTGTAATTTCATCCTCTGGAATGTGGGGAACCCTGCCTGGACCTCTAACCTAGGCATCAGTGCTAGAAATGTCTTAAGAGTGAGTTTCCCTTTGCATTTCATCATCTACTGGACTGATATTTTAGAACAGGCTAGAAGCCAAAGACTTGGCCTCCATGTATGTATCTTCTGATTATACCCAGACCCGAACTGTTGAAATCAGGAAGATAAGTAGATGCAACCTGAAGCTCCCTAATCTCATAAGTAGTTTTTGTTGACAAAAGAGTTTTGCTAAGTAAGGTTTCCCCCTCATAGAACCTGTCAATATGCTATTATTGATAGATGAAAGCTAGTCCATTCCAGGTCTGGACAATTTTAAACCTCATCCCCTTAACCCTGGTTTCATATAGAGCACTGGACAACAGGCCCCAAAAAATGGACATTGAAGCTCTATTGATGTAGTACATTCCGTGGAACAAGGCAGAAGTGAATCCTGTCTCCCCAACTTACTATTTAGGAGCCAAAAAGGGCTGGTGTGATGTTTTAAGGGATTATTCAATGAATTAATGTGTCAGAGTGTTGAGAGAATTTTGGGTTGTCATAAAAAAGTTACACGTTGAGCAGAATGAGAAGAGATTAAGTGAATAATTAGGCAGGGATTGAATACAGGAGTTAAAATAAATGAGAAACAAATTTGGCAGTAAGTGGTTCATCTGAAGTTTTATTCAGCCCGAGAAAGTTAGAGCTCTGAGTCTGACTCAGAGAACACAGTACTTACTGAATTCCAGTGGGGAATTGTCTGGAATGATTGTTCCCAGCCCTGGTTGCACCAATCACCTGGGGTGCTTTAAAACAAGTACTGATGCATCCACCCAACCTCAGACTAATTGAGTCAGAATTCCTAAGGGTGGGGCTCTAGGCATCCTTATTTTTAAAAAGCTCTGTAGATGATACAAATGTAGAGCTCCCCTTAAGAACCTCAGATAAACTCTACTTGTACATGTACACACTTTGGGGTAACTGCTCTGAAACCACAAAACTGATGGAAATAGGTTTGTCCTAAATCTCATTTTAGTCCTATTAGCCTAGGGCAGTGGTCAGCAAACTGCGGCTTGCGAGCCACTCTGTTGACTAATGAGTTTGCCGACCACTGACCTAGACTCTCTATTCCAATAATTACAGGCTGTTGTTGTTCCTTGTGATTAAGCCCTTATCCCAGTGGTCGGTAAACTCATTAGTCAACAGAGCAGCAAACCGCGGCACGCGAGCCGCAGTTTGCCGACCACTGGCCTAGGGCATCTTTGCACTCAAGTTTTTTATTTTTTAAAATTTCTTTATTGACTAAGGTGTTACATATGTATCCTTATTCCCCCATTACCCTCCCATCCCCCCCACTCATGCCCTCACCCCCATGTTGTCTGTGTCCATTGGTTAGGCCATATGCATGCATACAAGTCCTTTGGTTGATCTCTCCCCCTTACCCCCACCCTCCCCTACCTTCCCTCCGAGGTTTGATGGTCTGATCGATGTTTCTGTCTCTGGTACTGTTTTTGTTCATCAGTGTATGTTGTTCATTATATTCCACAAATGAGTGAGATCATGTGATACTTATCTTTCTCTGCCTGGCTTATTTCACTTAGCATAATGCTCTCCAGGTCCATCCATATTGTTGCGAATGGTAGGAATTCCTTCTTTTTTAGCACAGCATAGTATTCCATTGTGTAGATGTACCATAGTTTTCTAATCCACTCATCTGCTGATGGGCACTTAGGCTGTTTCCAAATCTTAGCTATGGTAAATTGTGCTGCTGTGAACATAGGGGTGCATATATCCTTTCTGATTGATATTTCTAGCTTCTTGGGGTATATTCCTAGAAGTGGGATCACTGGGTCAAATGGGAGTTCCATTTTTAGTTTTTTGAGGAAACTCCATACTGTTCTCCACAGTGGCTGCACCAGTCTGCATTCCCACCAGCAGTGCACGAGGGTTCCTTCTTCTCTGCATCCTCGCCAACATTTGTCATTTATTGATTTGTTGATGATAGCCATTCTGACAGGTGTGAGATGGTACCGCATTGTCGTTTTGATTTGCATCTCTCGGATAATTAGTCACTTTGAGCATGTTTTCATATGTCTCTTGGCCTTCCTTCTGTCCTCCTTTGAAAAGTATCTATTTAAGTCCGTTGCCCATTTCTTGATTGGATTGTTTATCTTCCTTTTGTTAAGTTGTATGAGTTCCCTGTAAATGTCGGAGATTAAACCCTTATCAGTGATAACATTGGCAAATATGTTCTCCCATGTAGTGATCTTTCTTGTTGTTTTGTTGATGGTTTCTTTCGCTGTGCAAAAGCTTTTTATTTTGATGTAGTCCCATTTGTTTATTTTCTCTTTATTTTCCATTTGCCTAGGATGAGTATCAGTGAAGAAGTTCCTTTGGCATATGTCTGAGATTTTTCTGGCTGGGGATTCCTCTAGTATTTTTATGGTTTCCGTCTTATGTTTAAGTCCTTTATCTATTTTGAGTTTATTTTTGTGTATGGTGTAAGTTGGTGGTCTAGTTTCATTTTTTTGCATGTATCTGTCCAATTTTCCCAACACCATTTATTGAAGAGACTGTCTTGACTCCATTTTATGTTCATACCTCCTTTGTCGAATATTAATTGGGCATAGTGATCTGGGTCAATTTCTGGGTTCTCTATTCTATTCCATTGATCTATCTGTCTGTTCTTGTGCCATTACCAGGCTGTTTTAAGAACAGTGGTTTTGTAATACAACTTGATATCTGGTATTGAGATCCCACCTACTTTGTTCTTCTTTCTCAGGATTGCTGCAGCTATTTGGGGTCTTTTTTTAATCCAGATGAATTTTTGGAGAATTCATTCTAGGTCTGTGAAATATGCCGTTGGTATTTTAATGGGGATTGCATTGAATCTATAGATTGCTTTGGGTAGAATGGACATTTTGATGATGTTGATTCTACCAATCCATGAACATGGTATGGTCTTCCATCTGTTTATATCTTCCTCTATCTCTTCTTTCAGTGTCCTGTAGTTTTCCGCGTATAGGTCTTTTACCTCTTTAGTTAAGTTTATTCCTAGGTATCTTAATTTTTTTGGTACGATGGTAAATGGGATTGCTTTTTTAGTCTCTCTTTCTGTAAGTTCACTATTGGTGTATAGAAATACCATAGATTTCTTGGCATTAATTTTGTATCCTGCTACATTGCCAAATTCATTTATTAACTCTAATAATTTTTTGATGGAGTCTTTAGGGTTTTCTATGTACAGTATCATGTCATCTGTGAATAAGGACAGTTTTACTTATTCTTTTCCAATTTGGATGCCTTTTATTTCTTCTTCTTGTCCGATAGCAATGGCTACTACTTCCAGTACTATGTCGAACAGGAGTGGTGAGAGAGGGCATCCCTGTCTTGTTCCTGTTCTTATGGGAAATGGTTTTAGTTTTTGTCCATTGAGTGTGATGCTGGCTGTTGGTTTATCATATATGGCTTTTATGATGTTGAGGTATGATCCTTGTATTCCCACCTTGCTGAGAGTTTTTATGAAGAAAGGGTGTTGGATTTTGTCAAATGCTTTTTCTGCGTCAATTGATATGTCTATGTGATTTTTCTCCCTCAGTTTGTTTATGTGATGTATCACATTTATTGATTTGCGGATATTGTACCATCCTTGCATCCCTGGTATAAATTCTGCTTGGTCATGGTGTATGATCTTTCTGATGTACTGCTGGATCTGATTTGCTAGAATTTTGTTGAGGATTTTGGCATCTATGTTCATGAAGGATATTGGCCTGTAATTCTCTTTCATTATGTTGTCTTTATCTGGTTTTGGTATTAGGGTGATGCTGGCTTCATAGAATGAGTTTGGAAGTGTGCCTTTTTCTTGAATTTTTTGGAATAGTCTGAGGAGGATGGGTTTTAGTTCTTCTTTGAATGTTTGGTATAACTCTCTTGTGAAGCCGTCTGGGCCTGGGCTTTTGTTTGCTGGAAGCTTTTTGATGATTGCTTCAATTTCTTCCATAGTTATTGGCCTATTGAGATTTTTAGAATCTTCCTGATTGAGTTTTGGAAGGTTGTATTTTTCTAGAAATATGTCCATTTCCTCCAGGTTGTCTAGTTTGTTGGAATAGAGTTGTTCATAATATTTTTTAACAATCCTTTGTATTTCTGTGGGATCTGTTGTTATTTCACCTCTATCATCTCTGATTTTATTTATTTGAGTCCTCTCTCTTTGCTTCTTGGTGAGCTTGGCTAGTGGTTCATCAATCTTGTTTATCCTTTCAAAGAACCAGCTCTTGGTTTCATTGATCTTTTGTATTGTTTTTTTGGTCTCTATGTCATTTATTTCTGCTCTAATCTTTATTATCTCCTTCCTTCTGCTCACTCTGGGCTTTTCTTGTTGCTCTCTTTCTAATTCTTTGAGTTGTAGCATTAGATGATTTACTACCATTTTTTTTCTTGTTTTTTGAGGTAGGCCTGTAGAGCTATACACTTCCCTCTCAGGACTGCTTTCATTGTGTCCCATAGGTTTTGGATTGTTGTGTTTTTATTGTCATTAGTTTCCAGAAGGTTTTTAATTTCTTCTTTGATCTCATTGGTAACCCAATCAATATTTATTATCATGCTATTCAGCTTCCAACTGTTTGAGTGTTTTGGATTGTTTTTATTGTAGTTTATTTCTAATATTATGCCCTTGTGGTCTGAAAAGATGCTTGGTATGATTTCAATCTTCTTGAATTTGGGGAGACTTTGCTTGTGACTCAGTAAGTGGTCTATTTTTGAAAATGTCCCATGTGCACTTGAGAAGAATGTATATTCTGCAGCTTTGGGGTGAAATGTTCTGAAGATGTCAATTAAGTTCATCTGATCTAGTGAGTCATTTAGGATTGTTCTTTCTTTGCTGAATTTTTGTCTAGAGGATTTATCCAGTGATGTCAGTGGTGTATTAAAGTCCCCTACTATGATTGTATTGTTGTTTATCTCTCTTGATATCTTCCAGGAGATTTTTTATATATTTGGGTGCTCCTGCATTGGGTGCACATATGTTAACCAGGGTTATATCTTCTTGTTGTATCGATCCCTTTAGTATTATGAAGTGGCCTTCCTTATCTCTTGTTATGGCCTTCACTTTGAGGTCTATTTTTTCAGATATAAGTATTGCTACCCCATCTTTTTTTTTCATTTCCATTTGCCTGAAAGATATTTTTCCATCCCTTCACTTTCAGTCTTTGTGAGTCCCTTGTTCTGAGGTGGGTCTTTTGTAGACAGCATATATATGGGTCATGTTTTTTTTATCCATTCAACCATTCGATGTCTTTTGATTGGAGCATTTAGTCAGTTTACATTTAAAGTTATTATTGAAAGGTACTTGTTTGTAGCCATTTTTATTTTTTGAGGCTGTGTTCCTTCTTACCTTTTTGTTTCTTCTTTTTACAGCATTCTCTTTAACATTTCTTGCATTGCTGGTTTGGTAGTGATAAACTCCCTTAGCCTTTTTTTTTTTTTTTTTTTTTTGTCTGTGAAGCTCCTGATTTCCCCTTCAATTTTGATTGATAGTCTTGCTGGATAGAGTATTCTTGGATGGAGTCCCTTGCTTTGCATCACTTTGTATATCTCCTTCCATTCTCTTCTAGCTTGATGTGTTTCTGTTGAGAAATCATTTGATAATCTGATGGGGAATCCTTTGTAGGTAACGCTCTGTCTATCTCTTGCAGCTTTAAGATTCTCTCTTTGTTGATGACATTTGCCATTGTAATTATGGCTTGTCTTGGTGTGGGTCTTTTGGGATTCATCTTGCTTGGAACTCTTTGTACTTGAGTAACTTTTTTCTTCCCCATATCAGGGAGGTTTTCTGTCATTATTTCTTCAAATAAATTTTCTAATCCTTGCTGCTCTTCTTGTCCTCTGGCAGCCCTATTATACGTATGTTATTTCATTTTGCATTGTCCCAAAGCTCGCTTAGGCTCTCCACCTGCTTTTTAATTTTTTTCTCTAGTTGCTGTTCAGATTGGGCTTGTTTCTGTACCTGAACTTCTAACTTGCTGATTTGGTCCTCTGCTTCTTCTAGTCTACTGTTGAAACCTTCCATGGTGTTTTTGATTGTAGCTATATCATTTTTTATTTCTTCCTGATTTTTGCATAGGTTATTGATTTTCTTGTCCATCTGGTGTATGAACTGACCCTTACTCTGAATTCTTTTTCTGTCATGTTGTATGCTTCCATTTCACTTATTTCCTTACTTGGAGATTTTTCCTTTTCTTTCCTCTGGGGATTGCTTCGTTGTCTCCCCATTCTGACTATCACCAGAAGGTTCAGATGTCTAGTTGTGGGGGCCTGGACTGTGTTCAGTGGGAGTTTTGCACCCCTCAAGTGTCACTGAAGAGCTCTGATACCAAGACGTGCGGTTGCTGTGGGTTGGTGGGAGCCACGCTCGCCCTGGGTCAGAGTCACAGGCCCTTAGTGTGGCCTCCTGTGTGCACCTAGAATCAGGGATCCTGCCTGTGCCACATTGAAACAGAGAACCCACTGGCATGTGCCCAAAATCAAAGTCCCCTATTGCGTGTCAGGAGTCAGAGGCTCCCTGTGTCCATGCTGAGAATCGAGTATCAGAGTCTCTGTTTCTTGGTGCTACCTCGCACTGAGAATCTGGTCCCTGTGTGCACATGCACCAAGAATTGGAGTCACTAGACTCTTAGTGTGAATGTACTGGTAATCAGGGATCTCAGGCGCATGTAATGAGGAACAGAGTCTAGTCCAGGGGTGGGCAAACTTTTTGACTCGAGGGCTACAATGGGTTCTTAAACTGGACCAGAGAGCTGGAATAAAAGCATGGATGGAGTGTTTGTGTGAACTAATATAAATTCAAAGTAAAGGAGCGGAGGGGAGAGCAAGAGAACCCTCCACTCTTTTGGCTCCGCGGGCCGGATAGAACAGCCGAACGGGCTGCATCCGGCCCATGGGCCGTAGTTTGCCCACAGCTGGTCTAGTCACTGGTGGTCAATGCTGCCTTTTGTGTGGAGATTCAGGCTCCCCGATCTGCCCGGAAGACCGGGTTGCTCAGTTGCACTGTGTTGGCAGGAGGTCCATTTCTGCCCTGAGGTAAACAGCCTTCTGTGTGCGCTTGCCCTGAATCAAAGTCAGGTGGCACTGCCACTTAGTGTGGGTGTGGGGTCTGGTCACACAGGTGTGCACTATGGAAAAGAAACTCCCTGTGTGCATGTACCCAGGCTCAAATTCAGCACTTACTTCCTGTGTGGGCACAGGGTCTGGTCGTGGGGAACAAACTCCCCGAGACCGCACATCCAGGTTCAAATTCACCACAGTCTCTCTGCTAAGGTGCAGGGTCTGGTCATGGGAAACAAACTCTCTGGGTTTGCACCCCCAGGCTTAAATTCAGTGCTGTCTCCCTGCGTGGGCATAGGATCTGGTTGCAGAAAACAATCTCCCCAAGGTCGTGTGCCTATGCTCAAATTCAGGACTGCCTCCCTGCCGGGGCGTGGAGATGAGTCGCAGGAAACAAATTCCCCGAGTTCACAAGTCCGGGCTCAAGTTCAGCGCTGTCTCCCTGCCCTGCGTGGGCGCGGGATCTGGTCACAGAAACTGCCTCTCTAGGGATGAGCAGCTAGGCTCAAATTCCGCTCTGTCTCCCTGCCTGGGCGCAGAGATGAGTCGTGGGAAACGAATTCCCCCAGTTCACAAGTCCAGGCTCAAGTTCAGCGCTGTCTCCCTGCCCTGCGTGGGCATGGGATCTGGTCGCAGAAACTGCCTCCCTAGGGATGAGCAGCTAGGCTCGAATTCCATTCAGTCTCTCTGCCTGGGCGCAGAGATGAGTCACAAGAAACAAACTTCCTGTGTCCGACACCAAGGTTCAAAGTCAGGCAGAGTTGCCACTGCTTTGTGTGTGCAGAAAGCCTTGTTGTGCGGCTGGGGTCTGGTAGTTTCTATGTCACTGCCACGGAGGCAGCGGGGGGAGGGGGATTGGCTTTGTGACTCACAGAAATCTGCAGCCGGGTGCCTGGAATCCTGGTGTCCTTGGGTCTGCAGCTGTGGTGGCAGGTCTTCTACCAGAGCGGCTGTAGGGTTCTGGTTTGCTTCCGAGACCATACTGGGTGGTGGCGAGGCTAGGATCCTAGTCTCAAGCAGTTCTGTTCTTCAAGATGGTGTGGTCTCTGTGCCGCCGGTGTCCTCCCCGGTGTGTTTGCAGCGGCCATGGGGTTTTGCCGTCTAAGATTGGCAACCCCATGGAAGAACTGCAGGGTCTAACTCTTAACTCACTTTTTTACAAAGCATTCGTCATATCCAGGGTAATTCATGCCTGACACTAGAAAAATAAGGTGTGGCCTTTTCTCCCAAAAATTTCAGTCTAGCCTAGCTGGCGTGGCTTAGTGGTTGAGCATTGACCTATGAACTACTCAAGTTTTATTTTTGATTTTATTTTTAATGTAAGAATAAAGGCATTTGTGACAGAATTTGAATTTGGTATGTTCTGTATAGTTTAAAAAAAATGTTCCATTGAATGTACTACATCAATATGTTTAGGTGTCCATTTTTTGGGCCTGTTTTTGAGCACTCCATATTTAAACCAGGGTTAAGGGGATGAGGCTCTAAATTGTCCAGACATGGATAAGACTAACTTTCATCTGTCAGTAGTAGTATATTGACAGGTTTTATGAGGGGAAAGCTCACTTAGCAGAAACTCTTTTGTCAACAAACTGTTAGGATGGGGATGAGGCCACGATGGCACCTAGGAGCTTGAGAGTAGGGACCAAGGCTGCATATCCCTAGGTGTGCAGAAAGAGGACCAGAACAAAGCACGTGCTGAACCAGGACTCCTGTCATGGAACTGGAAGTTGGGTAGTTCTGAACACATGGGCAATTGTTAAATGAAATAATAGTTTATAGCCAGGGTTTGCACATAATGAACACTATATTACTTATTATTCTTACTACTAGAGGCCTGGTGCATGGGATTTGTGCACTGTTGGGGGGCATGGCCTACGGGGTTTGCCTGCTGTGGTAGGGCCGCTCATCCTGGTCAGTGGGGCAGTGCTCCCACTGTGGTAGTGCACTGACCACCAGGGGGGAGCTCCTGTATTGAGCATCTGCCCCCTGGTGGTCAGGCACATCATAGCAAGTGGTTGACTGGTCATTCTGGTTGTTCCACTGTTCGGTCGCTGGGCTTTTATTATATAGGATTAGGCCTATATCATGTACTGAGAGGTGGTCTGTATTTGACAGATATTATCTCTTTTAATTCTCACAACAATCCTATTAAATGCTGTTATCATGGGACCCAGAGAGGTTAAGTAACTTACACAAGGTCATATAGCTGTTCAAAATTTGTTCATTTCCCACTCATTTATTCAGTCAATATTGAGTACATACTATATTGGGCTCTGTTAGGAGCTGCAGATAGAGCAATGACCAAAGCAGACACAGTACCTCACCAATGAGGTTATAATCCAGGTGGGATTGGCTATATATACATAAAAGAACATATGTTAGGTGATGATTAATGCTACTGGGGGAAATAAAATAGGGAAGAGGAGGGGAAAATGCCATGGGGCAGAGCAGAGGGGACTGTTTTATGCCTTTTGATGAGTCCTTGGATCTAGATTAGGATGGGGTTGAGGCTACGCTGGTACCTGGACACTAGAGAGTAAGGACCAAGGCTGCATATCTCTAACTACAGTCCCTTTCATGTCTATCTCCTATGGAAACTTTCTATATGCCAAGAATTAAATATAGAACTGGAATAAAATCCTTTTTTTTTTTTTAAAGAAATATGTTTTATTTTTTAGATTTAACAGACATAAAAGTAGTCTATCAAATTACTGTAAATGTTTCAAATGCTTCTTCTCAAATTCTCTACAGATCTCGTTAGGGTTCAAGAATAGTTTGCTAGAGGGGAAGAATGTGGGCTACTGAGTCCCTGTGTTAGAGTACTCTGTGTATGGCTGACTCCATCTGCTAAGTTCTCATCTTGCAGTGAAATCCTTCTTGATAATGCTATTGGAATGGAATATTCACACACCTACTGGACATCTGCATGAAGTGGGGCTTTGTGAGGTGAGGATGTGGATAGGTATTAGTTAGGATGCAGGCTGATAGTGGCTTCAATAACATGGTTATTATCCTCACATACACCATCCTGAAGTCACAGGCACTTGAGGGTGAGAAGGTGCTGTGCTCTGTGAGGTTGGCCAGGGACCCACATCCCTCTAGCTTGTGGCTCCTCCGACTCCTGGAGTGTTATCTCCACACGTTCACCAGTACCAGCTTTTCATTCCTGCCCGAGGGAAACAGGAGAGAAAGAGGGGCACGGAGATTAATTTTTAGGATTACATGGAGAGGTTGCCCAGGTCACTTCCTCCTACATCCATGGGCCCGCATTTGGTCACACTTGGAGGTAGCAGATTAAGAGCACAGACTCAGGAATCAGGCTGTTGGGGTTCACATCTCAGCTCTGCCACTTTTGCAAGTTATTTGACCTCTCAGTTTCCTAAACTGTAAAGCGGGAATGCTGAGCTAGCACCAGCTCATAAAATGATGGTGAAATGTGTTAATCTGTAGGGTACCTAGAACAGTGTGCCTAGCAAACAGCAAGCACTATGTGCTTGTTTGTTATATAAATAATTGGCCACACAGGCTGCAAGGAAAATGAGAAAATGCACTTTTGAGCTGGACAGCCAAGTCTCCTTTCAAATAAACTCAGCAGGGGTTTTGTTACTAAGAGGAAGTAGGGAGGGATGAATACGGGATAGTATGACTTTGTAATTTTCATCTAAAATAGGATAGTTTTGAGAGCCAGAGGATGCCACAGTTAATAATTACACTGAGATAACTCTGCTGGGTGCACTTAGGGGAGGCAAAAGGAGAAAGCACTCTGGGTGTTCCCGAATTCTGGTGGAATAATAGTCTCCAGTGGTTTGTGATTTGCTTTGGAGAGAAGACTTAAATGTCAGTCTTCAAAATCAAACATTTCTCAGGTTTATTTCATCACCACCTTTTCAAGTTATCGTCAATATTGGCAAATGAATTTCTAGCATGCTTCTGAAGCTCTACCTTTTGCCAAATTATTCTGAAGCGTTTGTAGACTCGGAAGAAAAATTAGCCTTGCTCTGGGACTTTGAGAGAGAGGAGCCTTCACTAAGTAATAACTCATCCAGGTTAGAAAGGGAGGTGACCGCCTACAGTGTGAGTCACAGAGAATTCAAACACCTGCATGAGGAACCTAACCAGCCTGCATTTTCTTTTTCTTTCTGAGAGAACTAATATGCTGTGGCATAAGGAGAAACAAGTGAGAGATGAATATGAACTCCACGTTCCTAACAACATAAAAAAATATCAGCACTGGGTTGATAAGAGGAAAAAATCATAGCCAAGTGTAAAAATCTATCCTCTGTGTTATACATCCCCTCCAAATAAACTGATACGTTTCAGCAAATGGTAAATAATGCTTAAAATGGCAGAAGCTAGAGTTGGGAAAATAAGAACCAGGTGTTGGGAAGGAGGAAAATCAAAAAGAGCATACATTTTCCGTCAACTATCCCCACCATAAATCGTAGCAATGCCCACTATCACAACCTGGAGCCCGCAGGGAAGAGACTGTTGCAAAAATGATAAATCAGAAGCACTACACACTGGGTCTTGATAAAACAAAGAAAGTAGATTTCAAGGTCTGATATATATATAATCGCAGAGAAACAAAGCTTGATCAGTGAAGGACCAAATGTGAGGAAATGCAAAGTTCAGAATCTGGTGGCTGTTTAATATTCCACCCGAGCGCCAAACGCTGGATAATACAGTGGAAATTGATGACTCAGTGGAATCTGGCTGTAACAAAATAGAGATATATTACAAATTTCTTCCCAAGAACAGAACTACATATATATATATATATATATATATATATATATATATATATATATATATATCAGGACCTGTTCATCACATTTTTATGTATTTTTCATATCTGGAAACAAAAGAGACTATACCATCTCTACCACCTTCATATAATATATTTTCTGGGTTTTTTGTTGTTATTTTCTTGCTTTCATTGAAGCAAAATCTGCCACATCCTTTCAGAAAAATGTTTAGGTGAAAAAATGAGCTATTGCTGGTGCATCTTTTAAATGATTGCCCTAATTACATTTCTGAAAAACTCTGACATTCTGCAAATTTGCATGTGAGTGAGATGGGAGTATGGAGTGACTGAGGTGCTGGGGATGCTGAGATCTTATTGGGGGCAACTGCATCTTTAACCTCAACCAGACTGTGATACTGGGTCTCATAAGCACTGGTCTGGTTGCTCTCAGGGACTGTTTATAAGGCAGCCAGGTTCCTAGGAGTGGAGATGGAGATCCTTGTATAGGAATTTCTGAAGTGAATACACAGTAATCACAAGTTTTAGACAAAGCATTTACTTAGCTCAGGGTCTTTTGACCTTCAAGAGTCCATGAAAGGGTCAGGATTATGGCTTTTTGTTTTCCTAGCTGGCTTTGCTGTGATCTAGTGATTGACACCCAGGATCTTGGCATGGTCATTCTAGGGTAAAGATTTTTACCCAATTACTTCTATTTCCATGTCTACATGACACCCTGTTTGACTTGAGGGCAGTGTTTCTCAAAGCATGATTCCTGGACACAGCAGGCAGCATCATCAGCCTCACCAGGAGGAACTTGTTAGAAATGCACATTCTCAGGTTCCACCTCAGACCTACTGAATCAGAAACTTGGAGGATGGGACCACTCAGCAAGCTGTGCTTTAACAAACTCTCAACAAGCTGTGTTTTAATAAGTTCTCATGCACATTAGAGTTTATAAACCATTCTAGGAAAGTGGGCTAGCAATGCTTAAGGGCCTCTGTGATTGCTGAATTAGGCTTATGGTATTTATTGTCATACAATCATGCTTGAATTTAGCGGTGATTGTTATTTTTAAGGATGAAAAAGAATCAGGCTCAGAATTTCAGGAACCTGCTGGAGATCATGAAACCAGTTGAGTAGCAAAGTCAGGCTTGTGAACTTAGATCCTTCTGATCCAAAACTTGTTTTTTCTACTCTACCATCATGGCTCCAAATCCACTTCCCACTGGTATAAAAAGGAACCCAGTTGGTTCTTCAATGTCTTTAGAATTAATGGCCTCTTTAAGAAGTAGATGAATATAGCTATTTGCTAGTCTGTACCGCTATAGGGCTTTATTGTCATGTGCTTCAAAACTTGAATCATTTATGTAGAAGGGTTGGGCCCATGAACATTCATTCACTCTCCTGATGAAGGTCAAAGTAAGTAGAAAATGAGAAGGAGCAGATGTAGAATAATGGAGAGCATATGTTCCAGGATTCAGTAGGCCTGGGTTCAAGTCTATAGTTTAATGGCCATTTGACCAAGTCACCTAATTTCTCTGGAGCTCAATATTTTCCCATCTTTAAAATGGGAGAAGCATATTGCCTCTGTCATGAAGTTTTGGAGAGGGTCAGATGAGAGAAGGTAGAGGAAAATGTATTGAAACTCCAGTGCCCTTGAAATTTAGAGGCATACTACTGTTCATATAATGAGGAGACGAGGATTCAGGATAAAGTTATCTACCATCCTCAGTATCATGGATACTCTGTCTCTGTTTTGGTTTGTTTATACCATAGAGATGAGAAACCTTGTGGGACAGTCAGTTAAGTGTATCTTTGGCAGATAAATGAATCATTTTTAGGAACAGTGCCAGCCCTCATAAATGATTGTGGCACTGGGAGAGGTTTGGGATTATGTGTGACCACAAGGGATAGAGTCTGTGAAAAATGGTCAGGTTTGCTAGTGGTGATGGTGAGCAAGTAAACGGTGTTAGACCAGGGAGTGTCCAACTCTAGAGAGAGGCCAGAGATCTGGAATGGGACAGAAAATGGGAGAACAAGTCTGGGGATCAGAGGTTGTCTGGTAACCTGCAGGGGAGACTCAGTCATGGGGAAATTATGTATCTTCTTCATGCAGGCAAACCATGACTCTACATTTGAAACCTTCTTTCTCCTTTTTCTCTGTTTACTGCATTTTCAATAAATGTTAGATATTGTAATTAAATTTTTATTTTTAAAAATACTAAATGTAAGGTACTGAGATAGGCATTGCTTGTGTATCTTACCATTGAATCTTTTTTTTAATGTTTATTTATTTAAGTACAGTTGACATACAATACTGTGTACAGTTTCAGATGTACAACATTTATATACCTTACGATGTGATTTCACAAGTCTAGTAACCAACTGTCACAGTATATAGTTATCACAATATTGCTGACTATTCCCCTTCATCTTTTTACCCCTCTCCCTCTCACCCCTCCCATCTAGCAATCATCAGTTTGATTTGTTTCTTTTTTTTCATTGTTTAAAGTATTATAAATAGTAGTACATATGTGTCCTTTTTTTTTTTTGCATTGACCTCCCCCACAGCCTCCTCTACCCCCCAGTACATGCCTTTACCTGCCCCCACCCCCAGTGTCTTGTATCCATTGGTTATGCTTATATGCATGCGTACAAGTCCTTCGGTTGATCTCTTACAGCGCCCCCTTTCCCACCTCTCCTGCCTTCCCGCTGTAGTTTGACAGTCTGTTCAATACTTCTTTGCCTCTGTATCTATTTTTTCCCCATTTCTTTCCTTTAAAAAATCTTGCCTCTGCAGACTAGAAATAAACATATAATAACAAAAAAGGTTTGAGTCCCAATTTCAATGCCCAACAGTTCTGAGTCCCCATTTCAATGTCAAACAGTTCCTGATGTGTACATGTCAGCAATGATATCTGGATGGTGGGCACATGGTGGCAATGCAGGTCCGACCCTCTCTGGTTTGGTCCTGGGCAACCTGCTGCGACGCATAGCTGCTGACTGCTAGTGTGGCAAGGCGTTGTCAGCGTCTTCCATCTCTGGACTGTTTGACCTTGGCATGTTGGTGTTATCATTCCCATTTGGCAGAAAAAAGAATGAGCCCCAAGATGATTAAATAACTTGCCAAAAGAACATTGTGAGTGGCAGGACTGGGACTAGATCATTGGGCTGCCTGGGCTTAGGCCCGTCTTCTTCCCTCTTCCTAATGTTGGGCTGTGGGCTCCCAAGAGGTAACAGCTGTAGAGACTGGATCCAGCCCTTGTGCAGCTCAGAGGGTGACTCTTGGTACCTGAACCTTCCCAGAATCACAGGTACCTGGAAGATTTGACAATCTCTCTTAAATCTGGTTGATCAGCTTTATTTATCAGTTCACATTCCATTCCCCCCTCCATGCTGTATTCATACTGAATTTCTTTTCCTTCCTCAAACACTATGCACTTTTATGACCCTGGTCTGATGTTTCTCAAATTGTGACCTGGGATCTACCTACTTGTTAAAGATGCAAACTCCAGATTTCCGTGTTAGACCAACAGAACCAGAATCTGAGAGTGAGGACCAGCAATTTATTTCAAGAAGTACCCCAAAGTGATTTGTCTGAATATGAAAGTTTGAGAACCACTGGTCGTCTTTATATATGCTGTGCTCCATTCCTAGAGTGCCCACCTTGTGTTTCTAACTTCTTGTTCCTCTGCCTTTTCTACCACATGAATAGCTTCAAATGCTACCTCAGATGTCACCTCTTTTGTGAAATTTTCTTGGTTCCTCCCTAGCGTAGTTAGCAACCCCTACTTTTTTTCTTCCTACCAATTTATTTCTTCCTCTATTAGAATATTTATCTTGTAGTCTACTTAAAATAAATCTCTCTCCTCTCTACTGTGAATTCTTTGAGAGCAAGGAGAGTGCCCTATTCTCATTCTCCCCAGTGCCCAACACAGTGCCTGGTATCAAGTGTACCCAGCAAATGTTTGCATACAAGAAGGCAGGAAAAGGCAGGCCTCAGTCCTAGAGGAACTTGGGTAGTGGGCAGGTACACAGCAAGAGCCTAGTTATTTACTCTAAGACATGAGGCTGGGTCCTTGCTCCATTCTGATGAGCAAGGCTAACATTCAACTCCTAAAACTAAAAGAAAATCACTGAAAAGCAGGCCCTCTTAAAACTCCTCATTGCTTGATTGAGAATTGTCTTCAGACCTACAACTGGGGGTTATCTGCACCCACTGATTTTCAAATGCTGGGGAAGAGGTGGAGTCATGCAGACCATCATTTCAGCGTCCATGGATTAAGTTTGTGATGGCAGATATTCTGAGATCTGGATTTGGGAAGCCTTAGTGGTTGTTACTGAGTTGGAAGGAGGGTTCTTTGAAATGTGGAGATACCACCATGCTATTTTCATGTATGCAATTTGCTCTGGAAGGATAAGGAAGGCCCCTCAATCAGATTTTAGATAGGCGATGAGGAGTATCATCATCCTGCTGGTGTTTATGACTCAAAGCCTTTTAAGAAATATCTGCTGGGTTTTAACCAAGGATGCATAGCTGTGGGGGTTCCCCATAGGAATCCTGACGTCATGGTTTCTACTGGACTGTGAGCTCGTTAGAACCTGTGGCTTTGGTTACTTTGGCCAGGCCTCAGAGAACAGCTGCTGAAATGGTGTCTGGATGAGGACGAAAGTCAACTGTTGTTTTTTTTGTAAATGCTACTTTTTTTTTTTATTCAATCACTTCATTCCAAGAACTTCCTTTTTTATTATATTTATCACGTTATAAATTCACCTACAACAATTTAGATGGAAGAAAAAGTAAGGAAAATTATTTTTGTTTACTGGGAACCATTAAAAAGAGAGGCTATTAAGGATTATTGTTGTTTCAGTTAAGTTTCAACAACAAATGTTAGAAGTACTGGTAAAGACTATAGCATTCCCATTCCTGGATAATTTATTTCTGCCCTTGTTTGCCTACATATGTTTTAAGACTTTCCAAGGTGGTTGTTTCTATTTAAGGCACATCATCTGTGGAATTCTGAAATACAAACCAGTTCTTTGAAATTTTTGATAAAGCTCCATTCTTAATAACAGGAGGGTTTCAAATGCCCTCGTAGTCACTTGGCCATCTGTAAATAAATGAAGTTCAATGAGGAAAATAGCATAAGGAAGCTGTTTTGGTTACTATTTCCATTTTGTTCATTCACATCATCAGTTTCAAGATGACAAATATAGTAAGAGTGTGAGAACACTTTTTTTTTTAAAGTTCTGGTATATTTTGAAACTTGGATCTGAGTTCAAACACTCAATCTAAAGGAGACTTATGATTCAAATGTGAGTTATTTATAATCTTTGTCACTTTCCAGAATTTAAATTTATGTTGGGATAAAACAAATTCAGGGCTACATTTGAACAACAATGGGGCACATTCTTCGTTTTGATTTACTTATTCTTCAAGTAATGGCTCGTGCATTCTATGTTTGAGACTATGGGCAGTAGTCCTGGGTAGACATGGATATTAGAATCTCAGGTTATTATTCTATCCTGATGTCCCCTCTTGGATGTATGCCTGATAACTGGGTTGCATTTATACCATCTAAAATGGAAGTGATTCTGATTTACAGCTCAAAATGTGGCTGACTATGCCAAATGGTGAACATTTCATTACTTCAGTTTTATGGGTTGTGTCTGAAGGGGTTTGATTCAGAAAATGGACCACTGGTCAAAGGAGAAAGTCTGTTTTCATGAGGAAGTGGTATTGAGTCAGCAAATTATGTGTGTCCAGCCCCAGAGTGTTAGGCAGACTATATGTTATAGCTGTCAAGGTCATCTTACTCCATTGGCATGCACACACCTTAATACGCTCACCAAACATTAATAGACAGGCAAACGTATAGCATGAGTTAGCAAAGTTCTATTAACGAAAAGAAAGGGTGCATGCCACATGGTGGAGTGAGGTTGTGACACAGAGCCCCATGTTCATTCCTTGCCTTCTCTTTCTCACAAATCTTCCCCCAGTGCCAATAGCTATACAGATGGCAAATGAAGAGTGAAGAGAAAGCAGAGTGTGAGCGTGTGAGTCAGTGTGTGTGTGTCTTCCTCCATGATGGTGCTCTCAGAGCTTGATTCAATCTGGCACAATGCAGCCTCTGTAGAAAAGATATTAGGAACAAAAAACAAACTTGAAGATTCAGAAGCAGGCTGCCAGAATTATTAAAAAAAACATTCAGATGATGCCATTAAAAACATATGGGGATTCTATAAAGCTCTGAAAAGAAAATGTTTAATTATGCGCCGTATGCAAAAGCCATCACATTTAGATTAATACTGAAGACTGAAACTGCGTGGGGCTTAAGTAGTCCACAGTGGTGCATCAATCTTTTTACTCCTTTAAAAATAATGTTTTTCTTTTGCTGATGACAAATACCTTTTAAACTGTTGAGATCATGCTGCTATAGTGATACATGGAGTTTAATGAAGTCCAAAGTCACTAACAAAAATTTCCAAATTAACTTTTCAAGGTCTCTCTGAGTTAGATTTCTTTCCTTTCCTACAATTTCTACTTACTTCCCACCCTCATAGGAACTCCCCCTTCCTCTCTCGATCACACAAAGGTTGCTTATGCTGGTGAGATGGTTAGAAATATCCAGTTTTAAGTAGGTTTCCTATTTTAAGACACTGTATTGAGTCATTGCTCAATATTTAGGTGTTAATAGTTTCAGTGATTTTGATTTCATTTCTCAATAGCTCACATTAGAAGCCTGAAGAAATATAGATCTTTCTTCCCTTTTAAAAAAATTATTTTATTTTTAAAATCATTTTTTTATTTTTAATTGATTTTTTTATTGTTTAAAGTAATACATATAGTAGTACATATATCTCCTCTTTTTCCTCCATTGACCTTCCCCCAGCCTCCCCTACCCCCTGTTGCATGCCCTCATCCCACCCCCTGAGTGTCTTGTGTCCATTGGTTGTGCTTATAAGCATGCATACAAGTCCTTTGGTTGATCTCTTTCCCACCATCGCCAACACTCCCCAGCCTTCCCGCTGTAATTTGACAGTCTGTTCGGTGCTTTAATTCCTCTGTATCTAACTTTTTGTTCATCAGGTTATAATGTTCTTTATTTTCCATAAATGAGTGAGATCATGTGGTATTTTTCTTTCATTGCCTGGCTTATTTCACTTAACATAATGCTCTCCAGGTCCATCCATGCTGTGGCAAATGGTAAGAATTCCTTCTTTTTTATAGCAGCGTAGTATTCCATTGTGTAGATGTACCATAGTTTTCTAATCCACTCATCTGCTGATGGGCACTTAGGCTGTTTCCAAATCTTAGCTATGGTGAATTGTGTTGCTATAAACATAGGGGTGCATATACGATTTCTGATTGGTGTTTCTAGTTTCTTGGGATATATTCCTAGAAGTGGGATTACTGGATCAAATGGGAGCTCCATTTTTAATTTTTTGAGGAAACTCCATACTGTTCTCCACAGAGGCTGTACCAGTCTGCATTCCCACCAGCAGAGCACAAGGATTCCTTTTTCTCCGCATCCTCGCCAGCACTTGTCGTTTGTTGATTTGTTGATGATTGCCATTCTGACAGGTGTGAGATGGTACCGCATTGTCGTTTTGATTTGCATCTCTCTGATGATTAGTGACTTTGAGCATGTTTTCATATGTCTCTTGGCCTTCCTTCTGTCTTTTTTTAAAAAGATTCTATTTAGGTCCGTTGCCCATTTTTTTATTGTATTGTTTATCTTCCTTTTGTTGAGTTGTATGTAGATGTTGGAGATAAAACCTTTATCAGTGATGACATTGGCAAATATGTTCTCCCAACAGTGGGCTTTCTTGTTGTTTTGTTGATGATTTCTTTTGCTGTGCAAAAGCTTTTTATTTTGATGTAGTCCCATTTGTTTATTTTCTCTTTAGCTTACATTGCCCTAGGAGTGGTATCGGTGAAGAAATTGCTTCAGCATATGTCTGAGATTTCTCTGCCTATGGATTCCTCTAGCATTTTTATGGTTTCCCATTTTATGTTTAAGTCCTTTACCCATTTTGAGTTTATTTTTGTGTGTGGTGTAAGTTGGTGATCTAGTTTCATTTTTTTTGCACGTATTTGTCCAATTTTTCCAACACCATTTATTGAAGAGACTGTCTTGACTCCATTGTATATTCATGCCTCCTTTGTCAAATATTAATTGAGCATAGTGGTTTGGGTTGATATCTGGGTTCTCTATTCTATTTCATTGATCTATATGTCTGTTCTTGTGCCAGTACCAGGCTGTTTTGAGAACAGTGGCCTTGTAATACAGCTTGAAATCTGGTATTGAGATCCCACCTACTTTGTTCTTCTTTCTCAGGATTGCTGTGGCTATTCGGGGTCTTTTTTTATTCCAGATGAATTTTTGGAGAGTTCTTTCTAGGTCTGTGAAATATGCCGTTGGTATTTTAATGGGTATTGCATTGAATCTATAGATTGCTTTGGGTAGTATGGACATTTTAATAATGTTGATTCTACCATTCCATGAACATGGTATGTTCTTCCATCTGTTTATGTCTTCCTCTATCTCTTTTTTCAGTGTCTTGTAGTTTTCCGCATATAGGTCTTTTACCTCCCTAGTTAAGTTTATTCCTAGGTATCTTAATTTTTTCAGTGCGATGGTAAACAGGATTGCTTTTTTAGTCTCTCTTTCTGTAAGTTCACTATTGGTGTATAGAAATGCCATAGATTTCTTGGCATTAATTTTGTATCCTGCTAACTTGCCGAATTCATTTATTAAGTCTAATAGTTTTTTGATGGAGTCTTTCGGTTTTTTTATGTACAATATCATGTCATCTGCAAATAAAGACAGCTTTACTTCTTCTTTTCCAATTTGGATGCCTTTTATTTCTTCTTCTTGTCTAATTGCAATGGCTAATACTTCCAGTACTATGTTGAACAGGAGTGGTGAGAGTGGGCATCCCTGTCTTGTTCCTGTTCTTAGGGGAAATGGTTTTAGTTTTTACCCATTGAGTATGATGTTGGCTGTGGTTTTTTCATATATGGCTTTTATGATGTTGCGGTATGATCCTTGTATTCCCACCTTGCTGAGAGTTTTTATGAAGAAAGGGTGTTGGATTTTGTGAAATGCTTTTTCTGCATCAATTGATATGACTATGTGATTTTTATCTCTCAATTTATTTATGTGATGTATCACGTTTATTGATTTGCGGATATTGTACCATCCTTGCATCCCTGGGATAAATCCTACTTGGTCATGGTGTATGATCTTTCTGATGTACTGCTGGATGCTATTTTCTAGAATTTTATTGAGGATTTTGGCATCTATGTTCATGAGGGATATTGACCTGTAATTCTCTATCATTGTGTTGTCTTTATCTGGTTTTGGTATTAGGGTAATGCTGACTTCATAGAATGAGTTTGGAAGTGTTCCTTCCTCTTGAGTTTTTTGGAATAGTCTGAGGAGGATGGGTTTTAGTTCTTCCTTGAATGTTTGGTAAAACTCTCCTGTGAAGCCATTTGGCCCTGGGCTTTTGTTTGCTGGAAACTTTTTGATGACTGCTTCAATTTCTTCCATAGTTATTGGCCTATTGAGATGTTTGATTCTTTCTGATTGAGTTTTGGAAGGTTGTATTTTTCTAGGAATATTTCCATTTCCTCCAGGTTGTCCAGTTTGTTGGAATAGAGTTGTTCATAGTATTTTTTAATAATCCTTTGTATTTTGGTGCGGTCTGTTGTTATTTTTCCTCTTTCATTTCTGATTTTGTTTATTTGGGTCCTCTCTCTTTGCTTCTTGGTGAGCCTGGCTAAAGGTTCATCAATCTTGTTTATCCTTTCAAAGAACCAGCTCTTGATTTTGTTGATCTCTTGTATTGTTTTTTTGGTCTCTATGTCATTTATCTCCACTCTGATCTTTATTATTCCCTTCCTTCTGCTTACACTGGGCTTTTCTTGTTGCTCTTTTTCTAACTCTTTGAGTTGTTGGGTTAGGTAATTTATTACCCCTGTTTCTTGTTTTTTTCCAGTAGGCTTGTAGAGCTATGAACTTCCCTCTCAAGACTGCTTTTGCTGTGTCCCATAGATTTTTGATTGTTGTGTTTTCATTGTCATTTGTTGCCATGATGTTTTTTATTTCTTCTTTGATCTCTCTGGTAACCCAGTCATTGTTTAATAGCATGCTATTTAGTCTCCATGTGTTTGATTTTTTTGGATTGTTTTTATTGTAGTTGATTTCCAGTTTTATGCCACTGTGATCTGAGAAGATGCTTGATATGATTTCTATCTTCTTGAATTTGGAGACACTTTGCCTGTGACCCAACATATGGTCTATCTTTGCAAATGACCCATGTGCACTTGAGAAGAATGTATATTCTGTGGCTTTGGGGTGAAATGTTCTGAAGATGTCAATTAATTCCATCTGGTCTAGTGAGTCATTTAGAATTGATGTTTCTTTGCTGATTTTTTGTTTAGAGGATTTGTCCAATGGTGATAGTGGGGTATTAAAGTCTCCTACTATGATTGTATTGCTGTCAATCTCTCCCTTAATATCCTCCAGGAGTTGTTTTTTTATGTATTTGGGTGCTCCTGTATTGGGTGTGTATATGTTTGCCAGAGTTATTTCTTCTTGCTGGATTGCTCCCTTTAATATTATGAAGTGGCCTTCCTTATCTCTTTTTTTTTTTAATATATTTTATTGATTTTTTACAGAGAGGAAGGGAGAGGGATAGAGAGTTAGAAACATCGATGAGAGAGAAACATCGATCAGCTGCCTCCTGCACACCTCCCACTGGGGATGTGCCCGCAACCAAGGTACATGCCCTTGACCGGAATCGAACCCGGAACCCTTCAGTCCGCAGGCCGACGCTCTATCCACTGAGCCAAACCAGCTAGGGCCCTTATCTCTTTTTATATCCTTCACTTTGAGATCTATTTTGTCAGATATAAGTATTGCTACCCCCGCTTTTTTTTCATTTTCATTCACCTGAAAAACCTTTTTCCATCCCTTCACCTTCAGTCTGTGTGTGTCTTTTTTTCTGAGGTGGGTTTCTTGTAGACAGCAGATATATGGTTCATTTTTTCTTATCCAATCCATTACCCTGTGTTTTTTGATTGGGGCATTTAATCCATTTACATTTAAAGTTATTATTGATAGGTACTTGTTTGTCGCTATTTTTATTCTTTACCCCTGTGTTCCTTCTTCGCTTCCTATTTCTTTCTTTTTTACAGCAGACCCTTTAGCATTTCTTGCATTGCTGATTTGGTGGTAATAAACTCCCTTAATCCTTTTTTGTCTGTGAGGCTCCTGATTTCACCCTCAATTTTGATTGATAGCCTTGCTGGGTACAGTATTCTTGGATTCAGACCCTTCCTTTGCATGACTGTATATTTCATTCCATTCCCTTCTGGCCTAATGTGTTTCTGTTGAGAAATCAGTCTCTAGTCCAGCCATGGGCAAACTACGGCCTGCGGGCCGAATCCGGCTGTTCTATCCGGTTCTCTTGCTCTCCCCTCCTCTCCTTTTCTTTGAATTTATATTAGTTCACACAAACACTCCATCCATGCTTTTGTTCCGGCCCTCCGGTCCAGTTTAAGAACCCATTGTGGCCCTCGAGTCAAAAAGTTTGCCCACCCCTGCCTACTCTGATGGGGGATCATTTGTAGGTAATTTTCTTTCTCTCTTTGGCTGCTTTTAAGATTCTTACTTTGTCATTGGTATTTGCCAATTTAATTATAATGTGCCTTGGCATTGGTCATTTGGGGTTCACTTTGCTTGGGACTTTTTGAGCTTCTTGGATTTATGTGGTTTTTTTCTTCCCCCTGTCATTATTTCTTCAAAGTGGTTTTCTGTTCCTTGCTCTGTTTCCTTTCCTTCTGGAAGCCCTATTATGCGGATGTTTTTTAGTTTCATGTTGTCCCAAAATTCCCTTAGGCTCTCCTCCTGCTTTTTAATGTTTTTTTTTTTTTTTTCTAGAAGCTGCTCTACTTGGGTATTTTTTCCTACCTTGTCTTCCAGCTCACTGATTCATTCCTCTGGTTCTTCTAGTCTACTCTTAATGCTTTCTATTGAGTTTTTTATAGCAGCCATGTCATTTTTCATTTCTTCTTGGTTCTTCTTCATTTCCTCTTGGTTCTTACACATATTGTCAAATTTGTCTTCCATTCTTTTCATCCACCTTATGATCATTTCTCTGAATTCTTTCTCTGACAGGTTGCTTGCCTGCATTTCATTTACTTCCTTTTCTGGTGATGCCTGCTTTTCTTTCCTATGTGGGCTGTTTCTTTGTCTCCCCATGATCTCTCTTCTCCAGGTGTCTGGTTCTGTAGTTCTCTCTCTTCTTTTTGTGAGGGAGTGTAAAGCTCCTCTGAATCTGTGTGCTTGTGGCACTTGGGGACTGGTGTTCTCGGGTTCACAGCTGTTCAGTGGGTGCCATAGTTGTAGATTCCACTGGCTTCTCAGGCATCCAATAACGTCCACTTTCCCTTTCAAGATGCAGGCTAGAAGAGAGTGGCAGCAAATATTCAAAGTGATGAAAAGCAAGTACCTACAACCAAGATTACTCTAGGTCTCCGCGTCCCAGTGGGTTGCTCTGGGAGGGGATCCAGCAGCAGTGGGGCTGCCTGGTCAGGGGAGCCCTGTCCAACAGTCCCCCACAGTCTCCTGGAGTATAGCTGTCCCTCAACTTACCAACAAACACTCCCCATGTGACCACACACTCTCCCTTTGCTTTCTCACTCACACACTATCTTGCAGTCTGCCTTCCCGTTGGCAGCCATCTTCGAACTCCATTTTTTATTTTTCAATTGGATTGACATCCAATATTATATTAGTTTCAGGTGTACACCTTAGTGATTAAAAATTATATAACTTACTAAGTTATCATTCTGATAATCTCATACCTATCTGACACCATATATAGTTATTAGAATATTACTGACTATATTCCCTATGCTGTACTTTACATCCCCATGACTATTCTGCAACAAAGAGTTTGTGCTTCTTAATCCCTTAATCTTTTTCACCCATCCCCCTAACTCCCCTCCCATCTGGCAAGCCTCAAAACATTCTCTGTACCTATGAATCTGTTTCTGTTCTGCTTGCTTGTTTATTTTTTTAGATTCAATTGTTAGGTATGTATTTATTGCCATTTTATTGTTCATATTTTTTATCTTTTTCCCTCCTTCTTCTTCTTGAAGAAGACCCTTTCACATTTCATATAATACTTATTTGGTAGTGATGAACTCCTTTAGTTTTGGGTTTTTTTTTGTCTGGGAAGCTTTATAGGTCCTTCACTTCTTAATGATAACTTTTCTGGCTAGAGAGTAATCTTGGTTGTAGGTACTTGCTTTTCATCACTTTGAATATTTGCTGCCATTCTCTTCTAGCCTGCAAAGTTTCTGTTGAGAAACCAGCTGACAGTCTTATGGCAGCTCCCTTGCAGGTAAAGAACTGTTTTTCTCCTGCGTCTTTTAAGATTCTCTCTTGGTTTTTAACCTTTGGCATTTTAATTATAATGTGTTTTGGTATGGGCCTCTTTGGGTTCATCTTATTTGGGCCTCTCAGTGCTTCTTGGACTTGTATGTATATTTCCTTCATCAGGTTAGGGAAGTTTCCTGTCATTTTTTCAAATAGGTTTTCAATTTCTTCCTCTCTTTCTTCTCCTTACAGCACCCTTATGATGCGAATGTTGGTATGCTTGAAGTTGTCTTAGAGTTGTCTTCTTATAGTATCTTCATTTTTTTTTGCATTCTTTTTTCTTTTTGCTCTGTGGATCAGGTGTTTTTTGCTTCCTTTTATCCCAAATTGCTGATTTGATTCTTTGTTTCATCTCCTCTACTGTTGATTCCTTATAAATTATTCTTCAGTTCAGTTAGTGTATCCTTCATTTCTGACTGGTTCTTTTTCATGGTTTCTATGTTCTTTTTCATGCTGTTGAAGTTCTAACTATGTAACCATTGTTTTGAACTCTGCATCTGGCAGTTTGCTTGCCTCCATTTCATTTAGTTCTTTTAGAGAGTTCTCCTGTTCTTTCATTTGGGACCCATTTCTTTGTCTCCACATTTTGTCTGCTTCCCCATGTTTGCTTCTATGTATTAGGTATTGCTGCTATGTCTCCCAGACGTGGTCCTTGTGTAGTACATATTCTGCAGGGCTCAGTGGTGCAGACTCTCCTGTCACCTGAGCTTGGCACTTCAGGTGTGCCTCTGTGTGGGCTGTGTGCACTGTTCTGTTGCAGTTGGGCCTTGACTGCTGTTGGCGTCACTGGAAGGGATTGACCTCCAGGCCAATTAGCTGTGAGGACACGACATGACTATAGCAGAGGAGCTGCTGTGCAGGGCTTTGCCCCTTGAGTGTGTTGCTCGTGGAGGTGGTAGGGTTGTAATCTGGTGTAGTCTAAAGCTGTACATTGGGTTCATTGGCTCTGGGGCCTCCTGGAAGGTGCAAGGACAACCACTGCCTATGCCCTGGTTGGGGCCACCTCAACTACAGTATGATTTGCAGATGGCTGCTTCTTGTGCTTGGCTTAGAGGTGCCCAGGAGAGGCCAAGCTATGAACCAAGGCCAGCTGCTGCTAGTGCTGGGCCTGGGGCCTCTTAGCAAGAGGTATGGGGCACACTAAGGCCAGATACTGTTTGTTTGCAATTTGTTAAACTTTGAGAGATTTTAGGAAAGTTTGCAGCAGGAGCCAAGATAGGCAGTTTGCATGAGAAAGCCACTGGAAATGGCATGGGTGGACCCTCAAGTTGGGTTGGTCCCATCTTGACCAGGGTGGGGAGAACAATGTGAGCCAGGTTGATGGGGACTCAGATATGGTGCCACCTGCTGGCTCTGTGTGTGTGTGTGTGAGGGTGGGTTAGAAAAGAAACAATGGCCTCTGTCAGCACTTTTGTCTGACAGAAAGCTGCCCCTCCAAGTCTGGCCCTAATGTCAGTCAATTCAGTTCCTCTTTGTATGTCCTGGTGCCATTTGAGCTGCTAACCCAACACTGGAGCTCAGAGGGAGCGAGTTTGAGTAAGTCCATGCATGTGCCCTTCAGGAGGAACTGCCTGGGACTCCAGCAGCCTCTGTCTCACTCAGCCTCAATCCCTGCCAGTTTTTACAGTCAAAATTATGGAGACTCCCTTCCTAGCATTGGAACCCTGGGCTGGGGACTCGGGGGTGGGACTAAGACCTCTCCCTCCTCCAGGGGGACCTTTGCAGCTGAGATTTCCCTCCTAATTTTTAACCACCACATGTGGCAGTGAGATCTGCCCATTTCTAGTCTCTGCCCCTCCTACTCATCTCAATGCAGTTTCTTCTTTAAATAGTAGTTGTAGGAATTCTGTTCAACTAGATTTCAGGTGGTTTTGAATGATGGGTGTTCTGTAGTTTAGTTGTAATTTTGATGTGGGTGTGGGAGGATTCAAGTCACCTATGCCACCATCTTGACCAGAAATCTTTGTCCCGTTTAAAATAAATATGGAGACTATTTTTTTTTTTTCATCTGAGTCTGATGTGTTTTAGGAACACCATAATTTCCTTTAGATCCTTGTAAATGTGTAGAATCATTATATTATATGGCTTTGTGTGTATGTGAGGAGTGCCACACTGGGAAAAAAATCAAACTTTGTAGCTAATAAGTCTTTTAAACAAGTATAATGGATATTCTCTGAGTAAATACAACTGAAAACTGCAAAAAATTGTTTAACTTTAGTTACCTGATTATTGTACTCAGTTTTATATTCATATAAGTTTATATACTGAAAAGGTAGATCTAAGGCTTCTCAAAATTAAAAAAAAGTGTACAGTTGCAAGAAAAATGGTATAAGCAGATTATGAATTTATTTGAAAATCTTTACTCATCTTAAGAAGGTTAGAATGTGTTCTGTTGGAGCTAGTTCACCTTAGGGAATTTTATGGATTTAAGCACTTGTGATTTTGATCCCCATTTATTGGGCTAGGCTTCTTTAAGTAAACATGTGGCTTATGAATCTGTGGACAGATTTGTTGCTCACACTTGAATGTGTCAAAACGTTTTCTTAAATGTCAGTCAGGCTCACGGCAGTAAAAATATAAAATTCCTCCCACCCCTTTATGCCTGTCATTTTCTATATTACATATATGATTGAAAATTACAAATTACCAAGCCTGCAATTATTTTTAATAAAGGTGGCAGGCTCTGGAAACCTTACTGGCTTATTCAAATGCAGGTCTGGAAACAGGTTCACCCACGGCCCAGTGCTGAGGCATTTGGATTCAGGCACATTGAAGGCACAGGGGTGATTTCAAAATAAATCTGCTTCTTGATTATGGAATCCTGAGTCAACCATTGTTTCAGTGTTTTCCTCCTGTGTGTGCTTTTGTGTGAGAAAACTTTACTTCCATTGGTTGAGAGCCAGCTACTCTTACAAAGAGCCACCTGTTTCTGAGTTTACACAGGATATGTTGGATTTATGTAATACAATAAGATCAATTTAATTATGCTTTTCCTTAAGTACAATGCTACCTGGAATTACTTCACTACCTGATACATGCTCACTCTTTGGAGACCAAAACAAAACAAAACAAAACAAAAAAACCCACACTAGCTCTGACTTAACTTAGCTTGAAGGTATTTCATTACTCCAATTTCTTCTAATATGCATTAAAGGCTATATACTTTTGGTATGAAAAAATGGCTGTTCTGAACTCCCCACAGTCTCTGTTATTTACAATGTTTCAAAGCTGTAGAATTACTACAAAAGATTTACTCATATAGCAGAGCATGTAAAATTTAAAATCAATAAAGTATATAAATTTTGCTTGTCTCCTTGAATTGATTCCCTACTCTAATAGCTCAGTACTTCAATAGTATATACTTTTTTATTTCTAATGTCATTACCCAATAATAATCTCTAGACTTCCTTGCCATAGCTCTGGGGCAGTTCAGAATTTCTAACAACAATTTTCTTCACAGACAATTGTCACAAGCGATTGTTACTCCTTGCATCCTTCCTAAAAATGAATAGGCACATGAGAAATATTAGTTTGGTTCTGTGATATTAGAAACTCAACTAATTTCTTTCGACATGGTAAATGTAGCTGAGCATTTGATTTTGTGGGAGAATAAACGAAGATTTGAATTTGGAATGTCTTAGCAGTGGTATATTAATCCCACCATATGCCTTTTTTTTTGTTTTTAAGTAAGAAGAATGAGGTTCCGTTTTCTATAATTTTCTAACAAGAGTTCTTCTGACTACAGCTTTGCTTGGAGTTAGCAAAGAAAGCACATGCAAGAGGCAGCTCATGTTGGGAAGGTTAACTTTTTTTACCAATGATACCCAATTTTTTATTCTCTAATAAGGCTAAATCCCACTTATTTCAGAATTTGCTTATATTTTGCAGAGCAAAAGAGCTCTCCTTAATATATTTAGAAATAAAGATAGTCCTTGGAAAATGAAAGCATGGGAGGCAGTGAACAATTACCTTTAAATTCACTGGAGTAGTTGTTTGCTTAAATCATGGTAGTATCTGGGTCCCAGAGCTAAAAGGGTTGAGCTGACCTTGGTTTCTTGAAATGCAAAATGTCTTCAAATCCAAACACACTGGTGAAATCTAAACTCACTTTCATTTCTTAATGGCCACTCTCAGCCTGTAAAGAACACAGACAGATGATTGCTTACTTAGGCGTGAAAACAGAAAAGAGGGTCCATGCTTGCGCCAGGTATTTTTGCTTGCTAAAGCAAAGCTTTCTAGCCAATCTCTGTAATTCTTCCTTCTCTTATGTTTGTTTAATGTAGTGATTGACAGAACCCCTAGACAAACCAAACACACACACACACACACACACACACACACACACACACACACACAAAAAAAAAAAGCCAGAGGATCTTGAATTGAATCCCAGCTCTTCTATTTTGCTTTGTAACCTTGTGCAATTCTTTAACTCAGAGTCTACACTCGTAAAGTGGGGATTAAGGACTTTGGTCCTACCTTCCAGAGAAGTTGTAAACACTGTACCATCTGCAGGAAGGACCCTGTGCACATTAAAAAGTTCAGAATCCACATTCTCATATTCTCTTCCACCTGGGTTAATATTTAGCCCAAGGCAAAAATTCAGAAATTCCCTGTTAATAGCTTTAGGAATAGGATTGTCAGATAAAACACAGAATGGCCACAACAAAATATATTATATGTTGTTTATCTATAAATATGTATTTATATGTTGTTTATATGAGAATCAAATTTGACTGGGGGCCTAAATTTTTATATGCTAATCTGGCCATCTTCCTGGGGGTTCTGGTGGGAATATTTGCTTACATTTTATAGGTAACAGACTAAAGTAGTTTGGGAGTGGGTATGCAGGGGCCCTTCATGCATCCCAATTGTTGGCTAAATACTTTGTACAATGTGGTAGCTGCAAGTATCTGATTTTCCATTGCACAATTTTTGTGGTACAGAACTCATTATCAGTTCTGCAACAGGACAAATTAAGCCCAGGTTCTCCCTTCTTTCCAGAGGGAGATGGGTGTGTGTGTTTATGAGAGGTGTGTAGAATACCTGCAATGGTGAATGTTGGTGGTCAATTCCCACTGGAATGCCATTGCTAGGCACTGATCCTTCTTGAGGATTATCTTTCCCCTTATCCCACAAAACCAGATTGTAAAATCTCGAGAAAGGACAAGACTCTTTTTAGAGGACACAGCTACTTCTCAGGACCTAAGACTCAGCACCCAGGACCCAGGTGTTTGTTTAGTCCCTACTGATTTTCTACCTGGGCCTGTCTGGAAGGGAAAATGGCTTTTCGATGACTTTCTACTTTCTATTTACATTTATCATCAAATTTGGTTAGTTAATTTTCTGTTACAAAAAGGAGAAAAGAACTTAGCTAGACTGTTCTTAATTTTTCAATATGAAGTCCATTAAAAATTATCTATAATGTGATGTCATCCTTGTCTCCTAACATCTGTTGTGTTGGGAAGGTATTGCGAATACAGCTAATCAGGGTTCTTTACTTTTAAATCTTCAAATGCTGGATCTGGCACTAAATGCTGGTTCTTTGTAAGTGTGCAAAGGGGTGGGGCAGTTTGTGTATGTCAATTACTAAAAGCACTCAATATTTCAGACACTACTTATAAAATCTGACCAGGCCTAGGTAATTGTCACACACAGCAGAAGAGTGATTATATCACTAAGCTTTCTTTTAAAATTTCTTCTACCAGAGTGGTTTATACCAACCACAGCTGTACTTTATACTATTACTCACGTTTACATCAACATGATCACATGTAGTTTCTGACTACCCAGGACTAAGATGCCTGGAGATCCTAGGATCTGATTTATTTTCCTAGGGTCACTTACCACACATTGGCTATTGTACTGTGAACCAGTAGGTTTGGTCCTTGTAAACCATGGAAGATGGGTGCCCACTCTATCATATCAATAATGGGCCTGATAAGGAAGCTGAATTCTTATGAACTCCACATACCTTCCAGAGGGCAATCTAGGGTCCTGACTGACATGTGAGAGGTAGTATCCCCAACTGCTGCTGACCCTTTAGTCCCTTAGAAAGAGAAACTGTCCCTTAAGGTCAGAAACTGTGATCTTATCTCTGTATTGTATTTATTTAGCAAATATTTTTTAATAAGTTTGCCACAGGAAGCATAAAAATGAAGTTACAGGATTGAGTTAAGTTGTAAATGTAACTTCTATTTGCCCCTCAACATGGAATGCTAAAATTTTTACTTACATGCCTTTTTTAAAATTTCTTTATTGATTAAGGTATTACATATGTGTCCTCATCCCTCCATTAACCTCCCACCGCTCCCCCCACTCATGCCCTCACCCCCCTGGTGTTCGTGTCCATTGGTTAGGCTTATATGCATACATACAAGTCCTTTGGTTGATCTCTCCTCCTTACCCCCACCCTCCCCTACCTTCCCTCTGAGGTTTGACAGTCTGATCGATGCTTCTCTGTCTCTGGATCTGTCCCTGTTCATCAGTTTATGTTGTTCATTATATTCCACAAATGAATGAGATCATGTGGTATTTATCTTTCTCTGACTGGCTTATTTCACTTAGCATAATGCTCTCCAGTTCCATCCATGCTGTTGCAAATGGTAAGAATTCCTTCTTTTTTTTTTTTTTTACCGCAGCATAGTATTCCATTGTGTAGATGTACCACAGTTTTTTAATCCACTCACCTGCTGATGGGCAGTTAGGCTGTTTCTAAATCTTAACTATGGTGAATTGTGTTGCTATGAACATAGGGGTGCATATATCCTTTCTGATTGGTGTTTCTAGCTTCTTGGGGTATATTCCTAGAAGTGGGATTGCAGGGTCAAATGGGAGTTCCATTTTTAGTTTTTTGAGGAAACTCCATACTGTTCTCCACAGTGGCTGCACCAGTCTGCATTCCCACCAGCAGTGCACGAGGGTTCCTTTTTCTCCACATCCTCGCCAACAATTGTCGTTTGTTGATTTGTTGATGATTGCCATTCTGACAGGTGTGAGATGGTACCGCATTGTCGTTTTGATTTGCATCTCTCAGATAATTAGTGACTTTGAGCATGTTTTCATATGTCTCTTGGCCTTCCTTCTGTCCTCCTTTGAAAAGTGTCTATTTAGGTCCGTTGCCCATTTTTTGATTGAATTGTTTATCTTCCTTTTGTTAAGTTGTATGAGTTCCCTGTAAATGTCGGAGATTAAACCCTTATCAGTGATAACATTGGCAAATATGTTCTCCAATGCAGTGGGCTTTCTTGTTGTTTTGTTGATGGTTTCTTTTGCTGTGCCAAAGCTTTTTATTTTGAGGTAGTCCCATTTGTTTATTTTCTTTTTAGTTTTCATTGCCCAAGGAGCAGTATCAGTGAAGAAATTGCTTCGGCATATGTCTGAGATTTCTCTGCCTGTGGATTCCTCTAGTATTTTTATGGTTTCCCGTCTTAGGTTTAAGTCCTTTATCCATTTTGAGTTTATTTTTCTGTATGGTGTAAGTTGGTGATCTATTTTCATCTTTTTGCATGTATCTGTCCAATTTTCCCAACACCATTTATTGAAGAGACTGTCTTGACTCCATTGTATGTTCATACCTCCTTTGTCAAATATTAATTGGGCATAGTGGTTTGGGTCGATTTCTGGGTTCTCTATTCTATTCCATTGGTCTATATGTCTGTTCTTGTGCCAGTACCAGGCTGTTTTAAGAACAGTGGCTTTGTAATACAACTTGATATCAGGTATTGAGATCCCTCCTACTTTGTTCTTCTTTCTCAGGATTGCTGCAGCTACTCGGGGTCTTTTTTATTCCAGATGAATTTTTGGAAAGTTCGTTGTAGGTCTGTGAAATATGCCATTGGTATTTTAATGGGGATTGCATTGAATCTATAGATTGCTTTGTGTTACATGCCTTTTAAAAACAAAAATATTAAGGTTCTGGAGCAGTGTTTTTCAAACTTTAGTGTGCATACAAGTCACTGGAGCTCTTGCTAAAAAAAAACAAAAAACAGATTCTTGGGTCTCACCCAGAAACTCTGGTTCAGTAGGTCTGGGAAAGGGTCTGAGACTATGCATTTCTAACAAGTTCCCAGTTGATGCCACTGCTACACTGGACTGAACTGAACCACAGGTCCCAGAGAATTAATCTCCATGCATCTGAAGACACTAGAGGAGCTGGAGATGTGTGAGAAAATTTGGGAGACCAACTTAACCCCAAAAGAAAGAACTTTCAGGTCTCTCTTCCAGTGAAAAAGTAGATGTTCATGGGCTTTGGAAATGGATGCCAAGAATGGTGTCCAATAGAGGCAGTCCTTCCTTTAAGACAAAAGATTATCATGTTCAAATCACAGTGAGCATTTACTGAGTACTTCCTAAGGGACAGGCATATAAAAATAATCAAGATGCACACCTTGAGTTTGAGTTTCTCGAAGCACAGTGTCTCCAAAACTATTAGGGAAGCAGGCAAAATATGAGTTATGAACAGAGAAGTGGTACTGCTATTTTTTGTTGTTGTTTTTTGTTAATCCTCATCTGAGCATACTTTTCTATTGATATTTTAGAGAGAGTGGAAGTGAGGGGGAGAGACAAGAGACAAACATCAACATGAGAGAGAGACATCAATTAGTTGCCTCTTGCACGCGCCCCCACGGGGGCAGGGATTGAGCCTGCGACTGAGGGAGGTACATGCCCTTGACCAGAATCAAATCTGTGACCCTACAGTCCGTGGGCTGATGCTCTATCCACTGAGCAAAACCAGCTAGAAGATACTGCTGATTTTGACCCTCTGACTCCAAGATTCTGGACCCAGCCACCCAGACCTTTGAGATTCACACAATCTTTCCTGTTATAGTGGTGGTCTCTGGTCCCCCTGTCTCATCCTCCCAGCCCTACCCACCTTTTCGTCCTAACCCTATGGTCTCTGTGATTCTTGCTAGTAATAACAATGATCACTATTATTCCTCCAATTATGGAGTTTTATTGACAGATCATATGTATATGCTTTAATTGTCATAGCCGTCCAAAAAGTTGGATGATTTTTTATCCTGGCTAAACACAGTAGTAAACTGAGGCTCAGAGATAGTAAATGACTTGGCCAGAGTCACACAGCTGGGTAGGTTGGTAGAGCTGGAATTTAAAGCTTATCTTGCTGGATATCTAAGCTACTGGACCACACATTCCTTCCACTTTTCTACATAGTCAGTATTTTTTAAATTAAGATTTTAAATATTTTATAAAAATGACCAGGCAATTGACCAATGCAACCTTTTAGATAATGACTTAGGTTCATATTTAACAACATGGAAGAAGGACAGAAAAACCAAAATGAGGAATGAGACAATTCTAGGACTTTTAGCAAATAATGGCATTTCATGTTTGAAACATTATGTACTTAGCAGCATGCTTTTGTATTAATGAGTTGGTGTGGGTCTCAGAACTCTTCAAAGTAAGATTCATTCTAACATTGTTAAATAGGAAAGATGTAGCCTCCACCCCCTTTTTTATGAGGAAATTGAGGCTTAGAGAGATTGTGGCTCAAGGACATAGTGGACCCACAATAAGCACTCAGACCCCTGGTGTCCATTTCACTGGACTGGAAGTCCAAGGAAAGAGGAGGTTGGGAAGGGAGCAGGAATGGGAAGATGAGTATATTGGTCAGGTCCCTTGTGTTTGCGATAAACAGATAACCCAATTCCAATTTGCTTAAAAAAATAAAAAAAAAGACCAGAGATTTTTCCTGAATCAGGTAACTGAGAGGTCAAATGCAGGTGAATACATGGATTCAATTATGACATTATAGCCTAAACTCTTTCCATCTCTCTCTTATGCTTTCCTGTAGGCTGGCTCCTTTCTCAGGTTGTCTCTCTTCTGATTGTGAATTCAGGAAGCTTCCAGCTAATAACAAGAACAATGCTTCCTATAGAATGCAGACATTGGCCTGGCTTAGGTCACATGCCCAACCTTAAACCAATCACTGCAACCAAGGGATGAAATGTTCTTATTGGACAGGTCTGGGTCATGGGCTCTTTTTTGGAGTCTGCTGTGAGATGGGATGGAGCCAACCCCACCTGAACAACAGGTTTGTGAGTGAGAGAGGAAGTTATCTACAGGGAAACAGCTGCCGTTACTAGAAGGACAGAGAATGGAGGCTGAGCAGTCAAAATCATAAGCTTTAACTCTAGTAAGCAGTAGAAAAAAATGGGCAAAATTGTCTTCCTAAGCTTTTTCTTTTTAGAGTCCAAAAAGCAAAAAACACTTGGGGTGTTTCTCATTTAATTCAGCAGGTGGTTTTTGAATTAAACTATGATGGTCCTTCCACCTCCCACCATGTGATGGGTTTTTCCTAAAAGTCAGGCTGTTTTCTGCGTAGAACTACCTTGTGTTCCTGACATTGGAAAGTAGTGATTTACCAGCTAATTTGATAATAACTTCACATAGCTATACAATTGTACACAATTTGGTATGTATATTAATTGATTTCAGAGAGGAAGGGAGAAGGAAAGAGAAACAGAAACATTAATGATGAGAAAGAATCACCGATTGGCTGCCTTCTGCATGGCCCCTGCTGGGGATTGAGCCCACAACCAGGGCATGTGCCCTGACTGGGAATCAAACTGTGACCTCCTGGTTCATGGGTTGATGCTCAGTCACTGAGCAATACTGGCCAGGCAGACCAATTCGGTGAATTTAGATGGTTTTCATTCTGCCAGTGATTCCAAGTCAAAGTTCATGTGGCTTTGATATGCACCACACTTAATGTCTCATGGTTAAATGTTTGAGGTCCTCACAAATCAGTAGCCTTTTACTAGTTTCTTCATCTGTAAAATGACGGTCTAAATGAGATACATTCTAAGATTTATTCAAAGTTCAACATAATATGATTTTAAAGTTTATGTTAGATCATAGCAGTTGTTTGTAAACTATACAAACATTTTTCTACTTTTTTTTTTAAAAGACATGTCTTGATTCTACACTGAGAGAAGTGGTCCTATTTATTCTTTAATTTTAGTTTTTTATGTAGAAAGAAACAGAAAAAAGTCAACTTTATCATTCTGGCTGTCAATTTTAAGATGGAGTTGCTATGAGGGGGCCAATAAAATGTGAAGTTGACAAGGAAAAAAAACAAACCCACCAGGAGAGTACATATGTATCTATACAAGGTGAGGCAAAAGTAGGTTTACAATTGTTTGTATGGAAAATAATACAATAATTAAATTATAATAATACAAAATTAAACTATGTTTCACATACTCAAAACTATAAACCTACTTTTGCCTCATCCTGTATATGTAGGGCTTTGAATTTATGGGGGCTGGGTTGCCACTTCAACTTGACTCAACAATGACCAGACTCAACAATGAGTTCAGTTGCCAGAACTGGAGATTAGGTACAGAATCCTAGGAAAAATCTTCTAAACTTTATTTTAAAAAGCATTCTCTTGGGGATGCCTTTGGATAACTTATGTCTGATTGTTTCCTCTCCTCAGGAATCTAGGTTCCTTTAAATTAAGTTAGAGGGCACCAGGATTATACTTGTCAGCTATTTTCCTATCAAAATTTTAATTAAATAGCTATGCATAATTTGATGTTCAGTATCTTACTTCTCTGTTGGAATGTAAACTCCTTGAGGTAAGGGCTATTTCTGTGTGTTGTTGTTGTTGTTGGTTTTTTTTTTTTTTTTTTTTTTTTTTTATTGTTGAATCTCTAGTACTTAGCACAAGTGTGACTGAATCCATGGGTCAAAATCCTTGGGCTCTCATTATTTTGGGGGTGTCCTTATGAGTAACAGCCACCATCAACTGTGACTTAGGTGTTCTTCCATTGTAATGTTTTGAAATAGCATACTTTTAGAGATTTTTGTCTAATAGATTATTGAAAAACTTTGGAGTTCAGAGTGTGTTTTAGGCTGACTTGAAAAGAGAGAAAGAATCTATTTGTATAGAGGACACTCCTTCCCTGGATAACTGTCTGGGACAAGCTATATCTATTTTCCCCTTCATAGTTTAAATGATTCATAGATGTTACCTTAAAAAAAGATGGACTTTTATTGCTAAAAATGTATCTTGAAAAAGAGGTGGAAGGAATCAAGTACACTATTCATTGGTGTAAAAATCAGATATGATTCATGTAGAAAGAAAATAAAATTGCATTGGAACAAATTACTTTTTAAAAAGTGATGCTTCTTCAGCTATGGTTGAAGGTCAGTTTCATACAGTCATATGAAGAGTATCTGTGTATTTTCCATAAAATAGTGACAGAAGATACCCAATATTTTATTCAGAGTTTCTTAAACAACAGTTGACAGAAAGCTTTTTTATTGTATAATGAGAATTATTCATAATCCAGTTTTACAAAAGTCTTTAAACTATGCTTTAGCCATTTTGGGTAAGTTATCACAAAATTCAAAGATGCAATCCGCTTAAAAATAGCAGCAAAGTACCATGCTTGGAAAAATCCATTGTCTTATAAATGAAACTAAAGGACCACGAACCCAACTATTGATAATTTCTAGCTGAAATCCAACATCTGGGCAAGATTTCTGAGGTCCATTTCCTCAGTATGCCAAACAGCTCATCTGGAAGCAGTCGGCCAAGATTTAAGAGGTGATAGTGGTCCCTTTACCTATTCAGTCTTTGGTCTCCCTGAAGCTTCCTGCCAGGGCAATGGTGAGTGATAATTATTTCTGGGTTTTTGTAGCGTGGTCCAAGGTATTTTAGGTGTTTCCGTTGACCGTTAGATTTTATCTAGAACATTATCCATGATGACAATTGGTTATTTTCAACCAACTTTGAGTTGATTGGTAACCTGAAGAGAAAGTTCCTATTGCCTGTTCCATGACACATATAACTTCCTACCATTCACATAGACTCTTTTCATTTATCCACATATTGCAGTATTTATTGTCTATTGTTGCTTAGGTTTAAAAAATTGAGTTATGATTTCAAATCCTTTACCTGATCAAAAGTAACTAGTGCCCAGATTTCCTCTGTGAGCCTTCCCATGAAGAATTGACCTAAGCAAAACACTAATTTCCCAGGAAGATGTTTTCATCTACCTGACCTTGGAAATACAGGTAAAAATGTTGCACACCCTAATGGTAAACAGATTATAGAAGATGATTCATAACATGATGATTAAGGGCTCAGTTCTAGAATTAGACAAACCTGATTGGATGCCTAGGCCTGCTGCTTATGGTTCTGACATGGAGGGTAAGAACTTTTAACAGCCCTGAATCTCAGAGTCAAGACAATGCAAGCTTAGCATGGGGCTGAGGTTACATAGGAAATGATTCATAGATGTTACCTTAAAAAAAGATGGACTTTCATTGCTAAAAATGTATCTTGAAAAAGAGGTGGAAGGAATCAAGTACACTATTCATTGGTGTAAAAATCAGATATGATTCATGTAGAAAGAAAATAAAATTGCATTGGAACAAATTACTTTTTAAAAAGTGATGCTTCTTCAGCTATGGTTGAAGGTCAGTTTCATACAGTCATATGAAGAGTATCTGTGTATTTTCCATAAAATAGTGACAGAAGATACCCAATATTTTATTCAGAATTTCTTAAACAACAGTTAACAGAAAGCTTTTTTATTGTATAATGAGAATTATTTATAACCCATTTTTACTTTGTTTTTCAAGAATCGGAACACTAAATTCAGTGCTCAAATGGTACTATTAAGTCTTAGCCATATTAAGTTTTTTTTTTTTCTGTACTACTCCATGAATTTTGGACTTCTGTTTGAAAAGTTTTAGTGTTGATGTGTGTTTTATCTTGAGATGTCTACATTCTTTGGGGAAGAAGGAAGTTAAATTATGTAAGAGATGCCTGCTAGAGTTTGTCTATAATATTTTAGCTTTTTTTTTCTCAAGCAAATACCAAAATTGGCATTTGAAAAATGCTTTGAACTCTTTCAGCGGAAAAGTACTATGTAATGTTAATATAATATATTTATTTTCACAAGTACAAATAAAACCTGCAAGATATTCCTACAAAGAAGGCTCCCTCTGTCATGTATGCTGGAATGAGAGACTTTTATGATGTTTTTACTTTGTGATATTTCAGAGTTTTTTTTCAAACTTTAAGCTCTTAGGCTTAAGTTATTAGGCCCAAATATACAAAGGATTTTATCTGAAAATGCTGGCTAGTTTGAATATGAACTAACACAGGCAGAGTGGGTGGTAGAAAAAAACTCATGTTTTAAAGTCAAACTGAGGTTCATATCCCAACTCTACCACCTGCTAAATACATTAGCCTTAATTTTCTCTTCTGTAAAATGGTGATAATAATATTTACTTTATATGGCTGAATTGAATATTTACTTTGTATCAATCAGTGATGACTGCTATTTGCCTAGGCTGCTGGCCCTATGGGAGTTGGCCAACTCCCAGCTGCTCAGAAACTTGGGTAGACGTTATGGAGTGACTGAGTTGGGATTGTCATGAGAGCATAAAATAATATTATTCTTCAGGGTCTGGCCTAGGGCAAACTCTCCTAGCAGATCTCTTTTTCGTTTTCCACCTCCAACTCAGAGGACCACAGGGGAGCTGCCACTGTATTGGAGGAAAGACGAGGTTGGATCTTTTGGACAGGAGTTTTACCTGGTGCCCCCTCTTGTCATTCTTGGAAGCCGCTGCTCTTCTAGTTGTGGGATATGTGTGGAGCTGCTGTGAACAGTTATTTTCCTTTCTTTTAGGCAAAATTATCCATAACTGTGTCTACTGGGATTAAAACTTTTTTAGTGAATTTATTGGGGTGATACTGGTTAACAAAATTATGCAGGTTTCAGGAGCACAATTCCACAACATGTCATCTGCACACTGTATTGTTTGTTCATCAACCCAGGTCAACTCTCCTTTTGATTGTTCACCAGCAAGGCAGAAAATTATATTCCTCGTTTCTATTTATTTTTTTGAGTTGAATTGTATATTATGGAAAAGTTGATTTAAAAATATACTGGCTCTCAGCCCTGGCCGGGCAGCTCAGTTGGTTAGAGTGTCATCCCTATATGCCAAAGTTGCGGGTTTGATCCCTGGCCAGGGCATATACAAGAAGCAACCAATGAATGTATAAATGGATGGAGCAATAGATCAATGTCTCTCCCTCCTATCCTCTTTCCCTCCCTCCCTCTCTCTCTCTCTAAAAAAATCAATAAAATAAAAAATATATTCTGACTCTCAGACATTTTAAGAGGATTGCTTTGCAGGGGTCCTCAAACTTTTTAAACAGGGGGCCAGTTCACTGTCCCTCAGACTGTTGGAGGGCCAGACTATAGTTTAAAAAAAAAAAAAACTATGAACAAATTCCTATGCGCACTGCCGGCCTGGGACGAGTCGGCTGCTAAGCAGGACAGGCAGCGGCACCCGGCGGGCTGGATAAACGTCCTCAGCGGGCCACATGTGGCCCGCGGGCCATAGTTTGAGGACGCCTGCAATGTATGCTATATTGGAGGCACCAAGATAATGTTGAAATCCCTGTTGCATTCTCTTGTTTATTCACCCATTCCATGCACATTCATTGGGCATTTGCCGTGTGCTGGATGTTGTTCAAAGTACTTGGGATAGGTCCATGGGACAGGACATGGACCTATCCCAAGTACAATTATTTTTACAATAAAATCTAGCACTGTTTTATATTAGCTTGCTTTGGATCCAGATATCTGAATGAAAGAAAAGATTTTGCCATTCAAGGCTTTAAGGGTTAAGTGTGGGCATAATTGCTTCTCCAACCATCCTGATTCTACTCCAACCAACCACTTTTGAGTGGGTGCTGAGGACTCCTGTTTAATTTTGTACCCTCGAAGCCTTTGCTTTCACATTCTCTGGGCTCCTTGCAGGCCAAACCTTTGAGTCACCTTTCAAGCCCCCAACCATCCACCATGAATAAGGCAGAATCAGCTTGACAGACTAAGTTATTTTGTAAAATGTTATATTTCCTTTGCTTCTCTGCTTAAGAACTATAGACATTTTGGGTGGTTAGTGTCTCTTTTTTTTGTTTGGAAAAGTTGCATTTTATGAAATCCTGTGATAAGATCCCTTGCACTGAATTAAAGCAGCTTCTTGTGAGTGTACAAAGAATTTGAGTGTTCAAGCACTGAACTTTTGCATACCCCAAAATGTAAAAGTATGTACTAGATTACTGACATGGTTTCCTTATGACCCTCTCAACTCCTTTCCCTCTAAAATTAGATTTTCTTATTTGGGTTAGTAAAGCAATGTGGTTGCGGACCCTCATAGAGCTATTGTGAAATATTAGGTCTGTATTTCCGGAGGCGTTAGCCACTGGCCGTAACCCAATTCTGATGAGAGAGTGAGTTGTGCATATACTGACATTACAAATGCAATGAAAGTAAAAGCAAGCCCCTGAAAAAAGAGCAGGCAGTTATTTTTCAGTGGTGGGAAGAAGTTGCAGGTGTGCCTGATGTTTTTAAAGCTCTCAATTATTGATCTTGTCCTAAGACCTAGAAATAGAACCATTAATGTGTCAGTATGACCCGGATGACAGATGATTATTGTCCATCTTTAAACTGTACTTAGCACTAAAATGTATATGTAATGCATGCAAAAAGGCCAGCTTTATCACACTTCCTCAAGGTTTTACAGGAAAGAATTCATTCTTTCATTCATTTTCCCTTTGGCTCTCCTCCCTCTCCCCTGCCTCCACCTCACATTTATTCCCTTTGCTAATTGTTAGAAATTCCTACTGGACATTCCAGCCACTAGCTGGCAGACATAACAAACACAAAATTTACAATTCTACAATAGAAATATCTCAGAAGACAACTTTTTTTTTAACCTTCAGTAACTACTGCCTTCTGAACTATGTAGCTCACACAGTGAGTGAAGCAAGTTAAAGTACTATAACACCTAGGGATTTTAGTTCAATTTCACTATAACCTCAATTTTACTACCATAAGTCAAGTTTGTCATCAGAGAGCTCCACATTACACTTGATGGGTAGATTCATCTGCCTTCACTCTGTGCATGTGGTCGATGCATGACCAGCAAGGTGGTAATACATCTTTATTTAAGCCAAGGCTTGGATTCAGTCCCAAATTACATAATCTCCTATAAGCTTAGGAAATCTGCTATAGACCACAGAATGTTATGGGGTGCATACCTGTTCAGAGGATTGTAGTCAAAGGATAGTTAGCTGCATTTCATTGTCATCCTGGGGGAACAAAGTAAGTCACACTTTGGCAGGAGTTGGACCTGGGCCTAGAGCTACTTGATATTTTTATATAACAAATTAGAATATTTGATAGGGTTGTAGCAAGGAGTCTGTATTCTAGGTAAGAACGAAACACCAGTGTTTGCACAGTGTTACTCTCTGTGCCCAGCCATAGTTAGGAGGGATTGGATGGAGAAACTAAGGCAGATGAATGAACTATAGTCTGTAGTAATTCAGGCTCCTGATGATGGAAGCCTTGAAAATGGAGATGGCCATGAAGGAGGAAATGGAAAAGAGAAGGTAGGATGCTGTGGAGAAAGAATTGACAAGGCTCAGTGATTTTACTAAGTTTGTCCACTCATTCACTGATTCTTTCATTTTTTGCTCATCTATAATAATTAAAGCATAATATGCTAATTAGACCGGACGTCCTTCTGGATGACCTTCTGGATGAAGCCGCTGCAGAGGCGGCCACCGTGGCAGGTGGGGGCCGAGCCCCTTGCACGAATTTTGTGCATCGGGCCTCTAGAATGTTAATAAGTGCCTCCAATGTTCTAGGTACTCTGGCAGACACTTTAAACAAGGCAATTAATAAGATATGGTTCCTCACTATGGGAAAAATTGAAATTAGGGGTCAAGGAAAATGATTTCTCAGAGGTAAAATTAGGGATCAGGAGAATGGTGTTTCTTCTTTCCAAGATGGGAGGATCAGGAGGGAGACCCTGGAAATGATTTGTTCTTCACGCTGACTGTGTTTGAGTTGACATTGTGCTGTAGGTACCCCCCACAGAGATGAGGTAAAGAATTAGGATTAGGCCTTAAAAATTCCAAGTTACCCACTGATGTCAAGAAATTGCAACTTTAGGACCAGATTAGCTTTTTTTGGGAGAGTGACTAAGCAGCAGGCCTGAAAGTGAGTCTCCATGGCATAGGGCATGGGGTATGGCAGGGCAGTGTAGTTGAGGAGCTAGAGACCAAAGGAGACCATTTGCACAAAATAGTGTGGATCTAACAAACCAATTATGACCAAATTATAAGAAATACATCTGGAACTCACTTCTGTAAGAAATACATTTAGGGAACAAGCCTGTTGATCAGATTGCAACTAACTGGAGTTAGATTAAGAAAATGATCTGGACCTAGTATAATAAAAGTCTTAATAATGTGGAAGAAAAAAATGGGGCCTAAGCCCTTATATACATTATCTGCTGAGTGCTTTTGTTGTACTGTGGGAATTGCAAGATATAGAGGAGTATGTTCAGAAACTAACAATTAAAGCAATCTATGAGTTGGAAGGCAGGAACCTATAAGACAAAAAGAATATAAGTTCTTTAGTTCTTTAGGAAAGAAGGCTGAAGGGGCAAAATAAATAAGTTATTAAACATATGTCTAGTGACTAGATGCCAGATTCCCTAAAATACTAAAAAGAAGTGTTTACTTCCAGAGAACTGCAGACTAGGTGTGGGAGATTTAAAAAATACCCCCCCCCCCATATTTGTATTGATTTTAGAGAGGAAGGGAGAGGGAGAAAGAGATAGAAACATCAATGATGAGAAATCATCATTAATTGACTGTCTCCTGAACACCCCTACTGGGGATTGAGCCTGCAACCTGGGCATGTGCCCTTGACTGAAATCAAATCCGGGACCCTTCAGTCTGCAGGCCGATCCTCTATCCACTGAGTCAACCCAGCTTTGGCGGTGTGGGGGATTTTGATTCTAGCCTGGCCTTGCCACCTGAGTGCTATAAGACCTGGTTATGTTAAATAGTTTAATTGCATTGGGCCACTGTCTTCTTATTTATAAAATGTAGAGATTGACAGATGATCATCACTAAGGCTACAACCTGTAAAAATTGATGGGTTACAATATTAATTACTGTTGTAACCTATTGAAATTCAGACCCCGAAGCCTAACTGATTTGAATGAAAGTCTGATGTTTCTGTAAATCTAGTACATAAGATGACACTAAAGAGTACTTTGCTTAAGAAAAATCTGCTAATTGACCCTAACATAAAAACATTTCAAAAATAATGATTAAAAAATAAATCAGATTTTGTATACTAGTTAAAATTTGCCCGTCATCTTTGAAACAGGTATCCCTTTTAACTGGGGATTGTTTTTTAATGCTCAAATTTGTTTTTCTTGATTCAGTGGCAAAGGGTGACTGTGCCTTCCTGCTGAAGGCTTTTCCCAACACCTTTGCCACGTCTGCCCTCTGGGGATTTCAGATAACAAGCCAGCACCAAGTTGGCCCTCTAAACTTGGCCCCCTCTCCCTGCCACAATGTTCAGCAGATTGGATGCAAATGTGTCCGCAGAGATTAGATATTCTAGTGACCACAGTGCATTTTTCTGCTCAGAAAGCTATCTCCTGATCAGCCCTCCACCTCTGGTTTATCGGGAGGAGAGTACAGACAGATAACATCCTTGCAATGTGACCCTGACCTTTGTCAACCTTTGTTAAGGCTTCATCTGAAGTCAGGCCTAATGTTTGTAAACAGGATGTAATTAAGGCTGGGAACTGACAGGGTCTGACATTAAGACAATGCAGAGCTGGCAGGGAATGGCCTGTCAGATGTCAGCTCGCATTGTGTTCTAAGTGCCTTCATAATAATTAGTGTCCTCTGTCTGAAGGAAGTTCACTCAACTTGGATTAATCTGTCACAGTGTGGAGGCCATCCTTGGGAGGGCAAGTGTTTCCTCTGATAAACCTTAGAACAAGTATGAGAAAAAAAGCAAAGAGACTCAAAGAAAACTGTGAAAGTCAAGACTGCTGGTGACAGGTGCTGCCTGAAAATTAGAAACAGGAAGTAGGAAAAAAAAGAAAGTTCCCCCTTCCACATCCCAATCACAAAGTAAATGCTCGAGTTCCCCATGGTCCTACTGGTCTGTGTGACGTGAGTACACACAGGAAGGTAAGTGTTCAGAAAAGCCCGCGCTTAAACATATTGCTTGGCTTTTGCCCTTACCTAGCACAATGTGTGTGTCAGAGATTGCCCGCACCTTATGAGAGAATTTACATGTACCATGTAATTGATCCAAAGAGGCTGAATCTGCTTTCTGTTATTAGAAGACATTTGTTGAGCATCTTCTGGTAGTTGGTGTAGTACAAAGCTAGTCAAGAAGATGTTGTATGTGTCTTCTTGACTTTCTAACTTGGGCAAATGAGCCCAATGCAACAGGCTGCTATCGATAGCCCTTTGAGTTGGCTTGGCTTCTTCCCGAATCTCAGAAGTCACCATAGAAAGCAAGACTCAAATGGATACTTGTACACCAATGTTCACAGCAGCATTATTAACAATAGCTAAAAGGTGGAAACAACCTAAATACCCATCAACAGATGAATAAACAAATGATGGTGTAGCCATACAATGGAATATTATTCAGCCTTAAAAAGGAAGAAAATTCTAATACATGCTACAGCATGGATGAAACTTGAAAACATTTTGCTAAGTGAAATGAACCAGATACCAAAGGACAAATAATATATGATTACACTTGTAGAGGTACCTAGAATTAGGCAAATGCATAGAGATAGAAAGTAGCATAGTGTTTATCAGGAGCTAAGGGAAGAAGGAAATAAGGGGTTGTTTAGCGGTTACAGAGTTTCAGTTTGGGATGATGAGAAATGTCTGGAGGTCTATGGTAGTGATGGTTGCACAACAATGTGAATATACTTAATTCTTAAAAATCTATACTTGTACATTATACGTTTTGTGTAATATACACTTAAAATGTACACAATTAAATTGTACACTTAAGAATAATTAAAATGGTAAATTTTGTCATGTATATTTGGCCACAATACTTTTTTATGAGTAGTCATAGAAAAATAGACTTTTCAAGCTGGATGGGCCTTCAGGGCTTCTCCACTTCACTATCATATCAGGGAGGTGACAGGATCCACCCAGCGTCATGCCAGGAGCTGGTGCGAGAGTTGCTGCTGACAAATGAGCCATTTACTTTTTAATACCAGGTTCTGTTCTGACACAGATGACCTTTTGCTACTCAGGTTTTGGGAGGAAGATGAAGTTCTGAGGCACATAAATGGCAGTTCTCTTTGGCATTTATTTGAGTGTAGAACTTAGTGACTATTTGTACTTATTGGTAATTTTAAAGACTTTTTTTTTTAAATATATTTTATTGATTTTTTACAGAGAGGAAGGAAGCGGGATAGAGAGTTAGAAACATCGATGAGAGAGAAACATCGATCAGCTGCCTCCTGCACACCCCCCACTGGGGATGTGCCCGCAACCAAGTCAAGTGCCCTTGACCGGAATCGAACCTGGGACCTTTCAGTCCGCAGGCTGACGCTCTATCCACTGAGCCAAATCGGTTTTGGCTTAAAGACTTTTTTTATATATATAAAAGGCTAATATGCTAAGTGTCCCTCCCACTGTTCGACTGGTCACTATGACATGCACTGACCACCAGGGGGCAGACGCTTAACTCAGGTGTTGCTGTGACATGCACTTGCCATTTACAGAGAAATGGCAGCACGGACCTGGCACCAACAAAGCAACACTGGCTTCCCCCAAGTGGGACACAGGCCCCGCCACCACCCCGGAGCGACAGCCCACCAAATCACTGCCAATGCTGCCAAGACCCCATGGCGCAAAATGTGGCCCACAGCCCAGCCCAGCCCAGAAACAGTGGCTATGGGCACTGGGCAATGACGTCATGTAGCAATGCCTGGCTTCCTCCCCCTAGCGACGACTAGCCTCCTTGGAGTTTCTTCAGCCCAGGAACCTGACCTGCTTTATAGCCAGGTGGAAACATTTACACTTTAACCAAATGTCTGTGAAGCATTTTCCTGTGCCTCATCTCATTTGATCCTCAACAGAAGTACTGGAGTAGGCAGCTAGGAGACTCAGTAGAATCCTATTTTTTTTCATTAGCCAGAAAATGGAGATTTAGAGACTTGACCTGACTGAAAAGAAGTAAGAAATGGTGGACCTTGAAAATGACTTCAAGTTTTCTCACTGCGCAGAATATAGTCAAACACTGCTGCAGTTAAATATTTTACCCTTTGTTTTCCCTGCGTGATCTACATTAATAATCTGCTTCATGTTGATATTTACTGCTGTGTTGCTGACAATTACCTGAAAGAGAAGTTGGGGTGCTTCACTGGGCTGGAAAAAGTTTAGCTTTTAGAAAAAGTTTAGTCAGTAAACATCAGAAAGCAGGTCTAATTAAGCAAGTTTATTCTATATCTATAAAAGGCTAAGTTGACTTGCACATGCATGATACATATAAAGCTCTTGCTGGCGCCTATCACACATGTGTATTTCGATTTGTCATTGTCAATCGTGAATTCGGTTGACACTTCTATTATAGAGAAAGAGCGAATAGTGATATTAAAATATTTCTTCTAATTAACTTCCTTTCAATGTGCACAAATTCATGCACCGGGCCACTAGTATTTGTATATGATTGTTCTGTGTCTCTTTCAACTTCATAACTTGATATTTCCATGACTATATACAGGCAGGATGACTGTAGGGTCATTGGTAACTAAGACTAATATCCTTCACACCAGGTGCTGCATTTTCCATTGGGTTCTGATAGGTTTAAAAGCATCCTGATTATCAGTGAGAAATAAAAGAAGCCATAAAATAGCTCCCAGTAGAAGAATGGCCAGAAAGGAATATTACATCAAAGAGGCAATGACTTTGAAGGTGTACTTGGGGAAAGTAACTATTTTAGGAAAAAAATAATTTCATTTCATTATTTTTCTAGTTGTATGACTTGCTTAAATCAGAAGATGGTGCTGCTCATATAAATAATTTCCCTTTACATTTGTCTTCAATAAGGTTATTAAACTCATAGGATTGACTGGGTGTGTAAGGGGAGTCAGGCAAAAGTGTGTGTGTGTGTGTGTGTGTGTGTGTTCTGTCTTCCTTTGCTTATTAACATACTGAGAAAATTTTGGGGAACTTAAACTTCAGAAGATAATTCCTTTTCTTCATTTTGTCCTCCCACCTTTCTATTAAAGTGAAGCTACTATCAAATTCCTCTTTGGGTTATTCATTCACTCATTCTGTCCTACTAAACCCCATGTCATATACTACTGTATTTTTAATTACTGACATACACTGATGAAATGTAGGGGTGAGAGAAAATGGGGAATACTCAGTATTCAACAAAACAATTGGGATTATATTATCCAGGTCCTCTGGCCATATTTGAAAGTACATAGAGGACTGAATGAGGAGAAACCCTTTTCAAGTTATACATATATTATAACACCAGCCTCCAACATTCCTTAGAAGTAGCTATCATTTACTGAGAACCTACTATGTTCAAATATTATTTCATTTATTGTTTGCAACATTCCCCTAAAGGCGGTATTTTCTCCATGGTCCGAAATGAAATTTAAGAGGCCAAAAAAACGTTCCCAATGGTCACGCATTAAGAAACTGTAGTGTTGGGATTTAAACTAAGATTGGACTCTACTCTTTCTATAATGGTAGACCATTTATTATTGGATAGAAATGAAGAGAAGGGCAAAGTAAAATGCTATAAAACTTCTCTTTTCCTTTTCTACCCCTTCTAACTGAAAGCAGATACCTTAATAGAGGAAAGTTAATTTAGGACTCAGTTGAATTCCCTAGCACTCTTTAAGTAGATTGGCATGGAGGCAATAGTGGGTACCAGTCACCATCAGCCTGGCGTCAACTATGTTTTCAAAGAAAAGATCAGAACTATCAAATGAAGCTACAATAGGTTAATTTTTCATTACCTTGAATTAAATTACCCACTTACATACATGTGTTTGCAGGCTATATCCTGAAGACTATCACTAGCTTAGCAGTAAGAGAAGTGTACTGTAGCCACTGGCAAGGAAACAGATCTTTTCAGAAATACCATTTGAGCCGAAGTGATAAACCATTGTGCCCAGGAGGACTAGCACAAACACTTACCCAATGCATAGCGCAGATGATAGACCAACAGTTTCTATGCCTGGCATTGTGATTGAGACACATATTTAATATGATCCAGACAACAAAAAGATAGGTGTTTCTCATGACTAGTGAAGAGAGGCAGTTATTCTCCTTGATGAAAGACTAGACTTAAATATAGCTCAAGATTCATGAGAGACAGTTAAATGGAAGTACATTCAAATTTTAAAAACAAATGGCTTCCTAACTACCACAACGTGAAAGAAGAGGGAGAAGAAAAGAGGCATGGAGCATGCGTGCACACTGTCTGCGGCTGGAGATAAACCAGCCAAACTGGGACCAAGTATCCCCACTTACACTAGGAACCTCTTTAACTGACTAGGTGTTATCCTTCTACCGAGTATCCTACTCCCACCCCCAGAAGGATAACTGTCATTTGTGGCTTCTAGGTGAAAGAAGGAAAGACAGAGGCGCATCTTACAGAATTAACTTTCATTTCCTAAATACATTTTTTGGACATGTAAATATATAACCCCTGGAAGAAAAAACCCAAAGCAGAGTATTTAAGGTGTTTTTTTTTTTTAAGGTAGGTAAATCATTTTCTTTTTAAATGAAATTCAGTTTGACTGCATGAAATATGAACAGTAATTAAATGCACAGTCTGTGGGCCTTCCATACTTTAAAGCACTTTCTTTAAAAAAAAAAAAAAGAAAAAGAAAAAGAGTACTCACCTCAGACAGGCCAATTACCCAAGAATGATGAAGTCAAGAGGAAAGTCGCTAAATTTCTTTACTTGAGTGATCACAACCCCAGCCCGTGATTAGTCCCCACGGCACCAGCGGGGATGTGGTGGGGACACTCACATTGGAAGACTTCAAATAGTCATTTCCTTGGTTAAAATAAAATCTGACTGCACTAAATAGACAGTTTTTAATCTCAATTGGACATCTGAAGATTTCTCAAGCTGTTGTTGGCTGCGGCAGAAACAAATTTTTCTGCTTTGTTGATTAAACCAGTGGTCTCCACCATTGCTTATCGGCCTGCAACGAGCTGTTCTTTTTAATTAAAAGTGAGCCACCACGAGAGAGCAATTAACAGCTAGTAATTACTGTGCTCTTCAGAACGGCAACATTTTGCCTTTCATTCCAATTATATAATGGACAAGTGGCTTTTTGATCTTCAAATTAGTGAGCTCTTGTCCTCCTTGTTTGGAGGCAGAATTGGCAGGTTAATGATGGCCTGTGGGGGCACTCTTTCCTCTGACTGATGGGAGGCAAGAAACACTGAGAAAAAAGGCAGTGAGAGCCTTTCAAGAACCACAGTTCCAACTTCATGATAAAGATGGAGAAACAGCCCCTATTTTCAGAAGGTTTTGATGAAGAGGAAAAACAGGCTTATGTAGGGCCTCCAAAGAATGTCATGGCTTTCTCCTCCTCCTCTCCTCCAGCAAAAGGTGACCGTGTTTTAAAACGTGAAAAAGTGGAATTAGACTGTGTGATACTTTGGTATGTCTTTGATAAGGACATGAAATATTACATGTTGGCTGAAAACACTTGCTCCAGGACTAGGGAAATATTGGGGCTTTATTTAAAATTGTTTTACCTACTATGAGAATTCCAGGCTATCACATCCTTTGGGTACAATAGAAGCTTATCTTAATTGATAATTCATTATCAGATCTGGTATAAACACTGTGGCTATAAATAGAGGAAGTTGGACGATTTTGTTTTCCTGTATCTAATCCCTGTTTTTCATTTAACAGCACATATAGGGAGCTCTATGGTATTACAGAACGCTCATGGGCCACTTGCTCCCCATACCTCTATCTTTTGGGCACAGTTTTCCTTTTGGACTAGTTATTTGTTGCAGGTGCAAAGATACAGGTGCAATCGGCCAGCCATGTTCCCATGTCATACTGATATGTTCATGCTGAGAGTGTAATAGCAATTTTATGGACCCAAAATCACTATCAGCAGGGGGTGGTGTTTCCTTAAACATAAAAATATAAATAATATGAAACCCCTGATTTCTGTATACACAAAATCACATCCCACCCTTAAGAGGCAGAATCAAGCAACTTTTACCTCATCATTCACTTGTCATTGCCATCTTTGATAGGCCCCTACAAGTCTTATTTAGGCAGTCAGGCTGGTGGGTGAGGGAGACCATTTGGTTGGGTCTGGACTGAAAACAAATGATGCAATCTGAAAGGAATCTGAGTTTGTGAGTGTGGAATCTGATTTTAGTTCCTTTCAATGATGTCACATGAAAATAGCATATAATAGAATTATAGTGTGTGCACATAATGTCCATGACCGAATTTCTGAAGATATTCAAAAAGATTCTTCTTTTTGAGGGATATAGCAATTAATCAAATAAGTGTACTCACATATGATTAAATTCTACCACAGGACAGATTTATTAAACACTTTACTGATACAATTCTTGGTTACTTGATTTTAGCATCCTCATGCAGACTGAGCCCCAGTTGAAGTGAATGTAATCTAGCAAGGTTGAATCTCCCCCAGCAAATGCCAAGTCTGGGCAAGCCCTTCATTAATTAGGTTGTGCAGTCATTCAGTTAACCATCCCCCTCCTTTTTTTGAGAGCTGCTGTCACCTTTTCCCTTTTGATTAATTGCTATATCTCTCATTATTGAGGCACCTTGAGCAGGGTGCGCCTGTTGATCTATTTTCAGAGATGGCGGCAAGCTTAAGTCTATTAGTATTGTGGGATTCATTTTTAGGACGGCTAGCCATGAGCAGAGGTTCCACATATAACTTTAAAAGGACTTCTACATACTGAAACAATTGATACTATTACAAGAATGATATTCACCACTATGCCTCATTAGCACCTTACAGCACTACTAGAGATGTTTTGAAATCACACATTTCTTCTTGCCAATACAAATACCATATACTTTGCCCATGAACTTAAGTTTTAGATCCAGATGGAAAAAATAAGCTTAGGTGTGTCTCTTTTTCTTAACTGCCTAAAGGTTTTTAAGAAATACTCCATATTACAACCATTTTGCATTCACTATTCCATTATGCAGTATTGGTGAAGGGTGGGATACTGAGTTTGAGATGTACATCTGTTAAAATGGAAATTTTGATTTGATATAAGGTAAACTTCTTGATGAGAAATGTATGTAGCAGGAGAAAGGCAAAAGAATGTAGGAGAGAAAGTGAAGGTCCTTTTCCCCTAGTAAACCTTAAAGAAGGATTTCTGAACTTTTTAAAACTAGAAGCCTTGTCTAGCTCAAATTGTTGCAACAAATGGGCTTAAATATTGTCTTTTCAATCATTGTAGTATTCAGATTATTTGTTTAACATGTACCTTATTTTCCAAATTATGAATGTAAAACTTAGTTTTTCTGTTACTTGTGATTTATTCAGTGCTAGTTATCACAGTTTCTATGATATTGCCAATTTTTTCTTTGTCTAAGCCTTTGGAAATTGAAGGGATAAGACAGACTGTATTCTGATGTCTCTCTTCAGTGTTTCAAGAGGATGTACAAGATTCATGGGAAGAATACGGGCTTCAGATTGTAGCTTTATCATTTTCAGTTATGCGAACTTGGGCAAGTTACTTCTCATCTTTAAGTCCAGTTACCTCATTTAAAAGTAGGATATTGGTGCTAACCCTATAATGCTATTGTGTTAAATTAATTGCCTGGCACATGGTAGGAACTCAATGTTAGAAATTATTATTTGTTGTTAGTGCTTTTAATTTACTCAATTTATAGTATCCTCACATTTGAATCCAGGAAAGAAATATTTGGGAAAGTCAGTCAGTCAGTAGCAGGCATTGAAAACCCAGTATTTGACATACATGGCAAGATTTAAATGTTTCCTTATAAGAATTTGACAACAATGCTGAAGGAAAAAGATGGCATTTCTTTAAAAGTTCTATGAACTACCCTAACTGGTTTGGCTCAGTGGATAGAGCATCGGCCTGCTGACTGAAGGGTCCCAGGTTCGATCCCGGTCAAGGGCATGTACCTTGGTTGTGGACCCATCCCCAATAGGGTGTGTGCAGGAGGCAGCTGATCAATGTTTCTCTCTCATCGATGTTTCTAACTCCCTCCCCCTTCCTCCCTGTAAAAAATCAATAAAAATACATTAAAAAACAAAAGTTCTATGAACCTACTATGTCTATCCAAAATTAGATTAACCATCATTTTTTTTTTCTAGAAGGAAAGTTACTCCTATAATGATTTTAAACTTTAAAACCATCTATACTAATAAAAAGGTAATATGCTAATTATTAGACCAGGAGACCTTCCAAGAGACCTCCCGGACAAAGCCATGGTGGTGGGCTGAGGCAGAGGTGGTTAGGGGCGATTAAGCTGGCAGTGGGGAGAGAAGTTGGGGGCGAGCAGGTTGGCAGGGGTGGCAGTTGGGAATGAGCAGTCTGGCACAGGGGGCAGTTGGAGGCGAGCAGGCCAGCATGGTGGGGGGCAGATGGGGGCGATCAGGCCAGCAGGGGGGAAAGTTGGGGGCAAGCAGGCCAGCGGGGGGTCAGTTGGGGACAAGCTGGGCAGCGGGGGGGGGGTCAGTTGGGGGCAAATTGGCCAGCAGGGGGGAGCAGTTGGGGGCGATCAGGCTGACAGGGGAGGGCAGTTGGGGGTGATCAGGCCAGCAGGCAAGCAATTAGGAGCCAGTGGTCCTGGATTGCGAGAGGGATGTCTGACTGTGGGATTGGGCCTAAATTGGCAGTCAGACATCCCCCGAGGGGTCCCAGATTGGAGAGGGTGCAGGCCTGGCTGACACCTCCCCCTCCCCCCGTGCACAAATTTCATGCACCGGGCCACTAGTCTGTATTAATAAAAGGATAATATGCTAATTAGGGTGGATGTCTTCCGGACGTCCATCCAGATGTCCATCCAGACAAAGCTACAGTGGCTGTGAGGCCCGGGGCTCAGGTAGCCATGGCAGCAGCAGTGGGGTGATGGGGGCAGCGCCTTCCCCTGATCAGCCAGGTTGCCTGCTGCAGAGGAAGGCCAGACTGTGGCTTAGGCCTACTCCCTGTGGAGAGTGGGCCTAAGCCATCAGTAGGACATCCCCTGAGGGCTCCTGGACTGTGAGAGGGGGCAGACCGGGATGAGGAACCCCACCCCCCCGCCCAGTGCACAAATTTTCATGCATCAAGCCTCTAGTTTTCAATATTAGACAATCATGGTTCATTTTTAAAAATGTGTTTTACAATCATCATGTGGAAAGAATACTGGGTTAGGACTCTCTCATTTGTTGAGCAACCTTAGGAAAATCACTTAACATTTCTGCATTTTAGATGCTTCATCTGTAAAAAAAGAATTTCAAGGTTCTCTGATTGCAAGCAACAGAAACTGGCTCTAGCTAACCAGGCAAAAGAAAACTTACTGGAATGGTGTGGGTAGCACACAGAATTAAAGGAGGGCTGGAAAACCAGGTTGGAAATGGAGGAAGTAGTCAAGGCATATCCAGAGGGTTAGAAAATTCTGGTAGGTCTTATAGTAGGAAAAAATCTGATCTGGATTCCACTGCTGAAACAAAAACCTCTAAATATTTCTAGTGTCTTTGTTCCTATTCTCAAGATTTATAGGAGAGGCCCCAAATATTGGCTAACCTGGCTAAGATGCCAACTTCCAGGAAAGGAATAGACTTCTAACTACAGGTCCATGTTAATATCCAGTGGGTCAGAGGTAAATCCTCAAAAAGAAATCAGAGAACACTAGGAAAGAGAAGCAAATGGCAGATGTCAACTACACTGAGGATCACACATGATGCTACTTTGCTTACAATTTGTGATTATTGCATTATATAACATATATGGTGATGCTAAATAAAGTCTAATGCACTGGATAGTATTATTATTAGTTATTTCTTATGGATTTTGTCCAGGCCTTGAATTTGTAAGTGGATGACCCAGAAAACATCTTACATAGTTACTTATGGACAGCATTATATCCTTAAACACAATTATACATTAAACAAAAACCCTTGAAAATAATTATGAAAACTAACCTTTCTAACTAAAATCTTTTTATTTTCTACTTTAAGATTAGAGAAACGCTAACTAACCTTAATGAGAGTTAAAGTATCCATCAAAATCGAATGAATTCTTTGTGAGATTTTTAAACAATGAAAGTTGGTAAATGACCAGCCTGGTCATTAAAAATCTTTTCAGTGGCATAGTGGGAATGTTTCATGTTACTAATAGACTTGCTCTTGAACCAGATATAATAAGAGGAATTTGCAGAAATAACACATAAAGTTGTTTTTTTTTTTTTTATCTGCAATGCGCAAATGAATATTCCAGAGCTGGGTAAAAACATGGACTTTAGTAAGAGACTTTTCTATTCTTCATTCTTTTTTTTTTTTAAATATATTTTATTGATATTTCACAGAGAGGAAGAGAGAGGGATAGAGAGCTAGAAACATCGATGAGAGAGAAACATCAATCAGCTGCCTCCTGCACACCTCCCACTGAGGATGTGCCCGCAACCAAGGTACATGCCCCTGACCGGAATCGAACCCGGGACCTTTCAGTCCGCAGGCCGACGCTCTATCCACTGAGCCAAACCGGTTTTGGCTATTCTTCATTCTTTTTAAAAATATATTTTTATTGATTTCAGAGAGGAAGGGAGAGAGAAAGAGAGATAGAAACATCAACGATGAGAGAGAATCATTGATCGGCTGCCTCTTGCACATCCCACACTGGAGACTGAGCCCACAACCCCAGTCATGTGTTCTGACAGGGAATCAAACTGTAACCGCCTGATTCATAGATCAACACTCAGCCACTGAGCCACACTGGCCAGGTCTCTTCTTCCTCCTCCTCCTCCTCCTCCTCCACCTCCTCTTCCTCTTTCTCCTCCACCACCTCCTTTTCTTTTTCTTCTTATATTTTTAAAATTTAGTGAGGGTAAAATTATTAAGTAGAATATAATTTTATGTTGAGTGTAAAATACTTTTAGTAATTTTATTAGGAAATTTAGAAACCATGTTTTTTACTTAAAAAAAAATTTAATTCAGACATCTCTTTTCTGGTCTTTAGCCCTAGTGGTACAATAAAATAAAATAAAAATGAGATAGAGGAAATGGGAAATCTGTTAGTGTTCATTATATTCTATAGAGTCATACAGAATGGAATGATTAATATGTTTGGCTCAACCTAGGCATGTGTATCCAAACTCTAAGGAAACCTCCAGATTACTCAGTTATTATTGGAAATTTGAGAATAACAGTTCTGAATGAGTGTTTTTATTGAATCAGGAGGGACTTAATTGTGTAGGTACTTTCATATAGTTCTTCATAGAAAGAGAAGTAAGTTATATTCCCGAAGATTTCATGGTCAAATACATTGATTTTATAAAAGTCTGGAATATGACCAAATTTAACTTCATTTCTGTTTCAATTAAGAATAAATTGATTTTTCTTGGACTATTAGAATGATTCTTTAGTCCCATTGGGTTTTTACTATTTTCATAACTGCTTTGATGTGTGAGTGGAAGAGATTAGTTTACATAATCAGATTTAGTCCCCCTTTTTTTATGAGCAGTATGTTGTATAAGCTCACATTATGCTGCATGTGGACTTTTGGTTAGGGGAATAATTAAACCTAACATCCATTCCATTAAAACTACTTTTGTATTGGATAAATTACATAGAATTTTGGAAGCCTTCTTTAAAATTATATACTACTAATTGAATCCTTATAAAAGTAAATTCATGAGTAAATTTAAAAATTTTAAAACATTTGTTTTGCCTGATGATAAAGCAGTGCAAAATAATACATGTTGATTGTAGAAAATATTAAAGAGTTTAGAATAGAAAATGTTACCCATAATTATGTCACTAAGAAAGAGAAGTACCACTAATATTTTGAAATCATTTTGAATTGAGTTTTTCTCTTGCTATATATATCTACTTTAAAATTATAGTTTTTCTATTTAAGCATGAACAGATCTCATCTGTGTTCAAAAGTTAAATGACTAATAAATGGTTAAAAATTTTAAAAGGAAGATTAAAAAAATTGTCATTATACTTAAAGAAGTTAGAAGAGTATGTACCTATTAGAGTGCCTAATTTACTGCTATCATGGAATACATAGCCAAATGTTACTACTGACTTTTATTGTGTAGTGCTCTATCCAGTTTTATATCAATTTTAGATATGTCTTCTCACAGCTTTCCTTGGTAGGCTTTTATGACCTAATAAGTCGGGCTTTTCCTAATGTTTTTATTTAGTTATTTTAAGCCTTGTTCCCTTATCTGACTGTCAAAATATTAAATATTATTTTAAAATTATAAATTGTGAGTGATGGAATACAGGGCTGTCTGATTTGGAAATTTCACACTTTCCCTATAATTGACTATAAAGCAAGATCTATAGTCTTAAAATAGTTCTTTTTGTCTCTTCTGGAGAAAGAAATGGGGCTAGATAGAAGGTCATAGGGAAGAGTACCTTAGAAAATGTTATCAAACTATGTATTTTTGTTCTCACTTTTCCTCTACTGGCTACTTTTAACACACGGTATAATGTTTTTATTTTTCTAAAAATGTCTATAGTTAGTATTGCTCTTGCCCTCCCATGGAAGATTAGGAATTCAGTACATTTTAGAATCCTTCTCTCTCAGGCCCCTCCATCAGCCCTCTGCTCCCTTGTCATTATTTTCTAGAATTTTAGTTCTAGTTTCTTTTTTGAGCACGACTTGCTGACGTATTTGCTCACCATTGTTCCTTGCAGCCCATTACTTTTTCCCCCTCCCAGGTTGAGGTATATAGTATACTACTTCGTTCAGCAATGATTCACAAATAGTTAGCTTGTAAATATGGAAATATCTTTCTTTTGCCCTCTCTTTTGAAATTTAGTTTGCATATGGAATTCTGGCATTTTGGAGATTTCTTTTTTATACCTTGGTTCCATTTTATTTTTTTTCTTTTATTATTATTATTATTATTATTAATTGTTTGAAGTATTACAAATAGTAGTACATATGTCTCCTTTTTTTTTCCCCATTGACCTCCCCCCCGGCCTCCCCTTCCCCCCAGTACATACCTTTACCTGCCCCCACCCCCAGTGCCTTGTATCCATTGGTTATGCTTATATGCATGCATACAAGTCCTTCGGTTGATCTCTTGCAGCCCCTCCCACCCCCACCCCCCCCACCAACCTCCCCTGCCTTCCTGCTGTAGTTTGACAGTCTGTTCAATGCTTCTTTGCCTCTGTATCTATTTTTCTTCATTCTATTTTAGCAGCTCAGGTTGGGGAGGAGAAGTTCTGTCATCCTGATTATGCTTCTTTGTGTGTACTCTCTCTTTTCCTCTCTGGAAACTTGTAAGATTTTTCTCTTTATCTTTGATTGATCTTTTGAAGTTTTAGTATAATGTCTCTGGCTTTGGAGTTCTTTTTTATATTGCTTGTGATTCTTTCAGGTGCCCATGTCTCTCTTTGATTCTGGAAAAGTTTCAGCATGGTTTCTTCAAATATTGCCTCTCTGATGTTCTTGTTTTCTCATATTACCGCTTTATATTCGGTGACATTTGTTCAGTTTTATCTTAGAGTTCACTAATTTTCTCTTTAGCTCTATATTCCTCTTTAGCCCATATATTGAATTTTTAAAATTTCATTTTTCAATTTCAAGATTTCCAATTGCTTCTTTTTCATAAGTATTTCATAACACTGCCTTTGTTTTATTGACTCTAATCTTCCTTTTCCTCATTGAAAATTTTAAACATAATTATTTAAAAGTTATTTTCAGGTTGCTCAGTTATTTCTCCTTCTTTGCATAAATTATTCCTTCCATTGGCCTTATTGATTGTCTTTTATATGACTGATTTTCTTTTATGAATTTATATTTTTAAGAGCTCCTCTTGTATGGGAATTTTCTTTAACATTCCCACTTGTACTGCAACTTAGCAGTTGCCGCAGTTGCACCAGGTGTTGTGATAGTGTTAATAAAACAATTTTATCCCCTGTTCTGAGGTCAAGAAGGCAGTGATAACTGGTTTGATGCAGGGCACTTGGTGCATGTGGGGGCATGCTCAGGGCCTTTCCTGTGTGAGCCCGGGAACACATTCTTTACCATTCATTTTTGGTCATTAACCAGCCACAGACCCTTTACTAGTATTGATATAGGTTTCCTTTTCTTTGATGGGGCCCAGAAAACTTTCTTGCTTGTGAACAGGATTGCACTTACAAATGTTTTAAAAATATTCATTCATTATTTCTCATTTTAGCATACGCTTATATTGCCATTTTGATCTGTTATCTTTCATAGGGTTAGAAATAAATTTTTGAAAGAAGGTGAAGGGATTAGCTAAGGAACATATATGTATAACCCATAGACACAGATAACAGTGTGGTGATGGCCAGAGGGAAGGGAAGGCAGGGGCCAGGTAGAGGTGGACAAAGGGTGGGGAAATGGGGACATCTGTAATAGTGTCAACAATAAAAACAAAGTTAAAAAGAAAGAAAGAAAAAAGATACTATTAACAAAGCAAATAAGTAAATACATTTTATTTTGGCTAGACATTTTCCACAATGGTCAATTATGTTTTACCAACTCTTCTTCATTAGCTCAGGATATGATATGTTCAAATGACATTTACCTGAGATGGAAGAAATAATTGAGAACAGTGAGACAAATGGTGTATTTTGTCATCCTGAGCCTCAAACCTCCTGATTAAACATTCATGAAGAAGAATGAATAGTGAGAACATTCATAATATCTTAAGTAATAGAGATAAAAGGCATATTCAGTTGAAGTCTGAAGGAGTTTTTAAAAAATCTAGAGAAGATGTAAAATAGTAACTCCTTTATTTTTCCACTGATTTAACAGCCATGATTTAAACATTTCTGAAGCCACAAACAGAATATGGGGGGTGGGGGTGAGGGCTTGGCTTAAGACACAAAACAAAACAAAAACAAACAAAACCTCTTTTTGGACTTTTTTAGTAAATAGCAAGTTAGTTGCTAAAGCCTGCAAATGGAATTTTTGTACTCATTCACTCAACAAACACATTGACATCATATGAGTTGAAGTTGAACTTTATTTAGACATAATTGGAATGTCTGAAATATGAAGAGATACCATCAGAATTATGCTTTAGGATGTTTAGTTTGGCAAAGGTATGCAAGATGAATTGTAACAGAATAAAACTGGAGATTTGGAGAGCTAGCTAGTGGGCTATTGCAAAAGAAACAGTGGAAGAAAATGATACGGCCCTGGCCTATAGGTTGGCAAAAGGAATAGAAGGAACAACATAGCAAGTGGAGAATCTGCAGGACTAGGTTAATGACCTTATATGGGAAGTAGGGAATCTGAGAAGCGAAATACAGGGGTGGGCAAAAGTAGGTTTACAGTTGTGACTACACAAAACAGTTTACTCTTGTATTATTATTTAATAACTTGCATTTTTCCATACAAACAACTGTAAACCCACTTTTGCATACCCCTGCATGAATTGGGGGAAGAAGAGAATAAGGCTGTCATGAAAGAAATTACAAAACCAGACTATAAGGGACTAAGGAAATGAAAGTTCTGCTCATTTTAACATAATGTGAATTTATAGACTCTTTTTCAGGGGGACAGTCGCAGTGAAAAGGAGAGAAATAGGTAAATAGTTGGAATGGGTAGAAGGCCAAAATCTTTCTTAAAGTTTATGCTTGATTGTCTGTGTTTTATGGAATATAATCTATTTTATGTGGGTCTCAAAGAAATTTTTTTCAGTAGTCATCACAATTGCCTGTAAATGTTTATTGTTCATAACTATATGTTTAGAAAATTGAATGAAGAAAAAGCCATTATTTTCCTTCTGATTGTCACATGATTTGGATTTTCCACAAATGTCAATGGCAAGTCAGCCTGGGATCTTAGCGATGAACCAAGCCATGGCCATGCCTAAGTCCAACCATATTCTAGGGAAGGCTTATGATGGAGATGGAATCAGATACTGAATGAAAGAATTTGGAGTCAGCGCAGGGTTATCTCCAGCCTGAAGGGAAATGGCCAGTCAGGAAGGGCACCTGGCATGAGAAGCCAGAGCAGCAGCTTGCTGATAACCCGGGGAAGAGCAGCACTCTCTTTAAGGAAGTAACAGAATCGGCTTCCTGCAAAAACATGTTAATTTGACAATTCACTTGATCTCAAATGAGGTATGGATAATGGTGATCCTTAAAAAAAAAAAAAAAAAAAAAAGAGACAGTTTAAGCAAATTTGAGGAAATTCCTCTTTTAGGTTACAAACACCACAAATGTTTTATAACTGAAGCCCTCAGCCAAGGGACAATAATAATTTCCATATGGAAAATTTGGGTCTAACATGGGAATAGATTTCCAAAGTGAGTATGATTTCTCATTTCAAGGGAATCTTTAAGGCTTGTAGAGGCAATTGCTTATCTGCTGAATTCCAGTTGACTCCTGCTAGAGTCTGCAGACCTCTGATGTGTTTTCAGGGTGAGATACTCTGATTCTGCCATTGGCCACAGCAGCATTTTCTTTGCCCTCCGCTTTTCCCATAGTCACTGTGCTTTATCTTGTTTGATGAAGCACCCATATAATAATTGCATATCCAAGGGAACAGATTTGCATGTTCCCATTTTCCTTCCATGCTTATGACTTGCAATTGTAGTCAACTCCTTTCCTGGTAGTGTCTTTTGCTTACTACGTGCCAGGGGCTGTTTTCACCAAATGCTCACTCACATCAGTTCTGTGATGTAGCTCTGTTACTGTCTTGGTGGTTGGAAGAGGAGTCCCAGCTTGCTGAAAGTTCTCAGCATGTAAGCTGTCCACCAATCACTGTCATTGTGTCTTGCTAACTTCCATAAGTACAACCTAGCTAATGGCTTTGAAACTGAAGAGATTCTGCTAATGACTGGTTCATAGTTCTGACTGTGAGAGCATCACCCAAGAAACCACTATTTTCAGAATTGTACCACTTAGGCTCATTTGGAAAAGTCATGGAAAGAATGAATATTGGAGATACAATGGACATACCCTAGTCTCTCCATGTTCCATAGGTACTTCTTTCATAGTAGCACTGCTTTGCAATTGAAAAGCTATTTCCACTCAAGAAACAACCACTACAGCCAAAACCGGTTTGGCTCAGTGGATAGAGCGTCGGCCTGCGGACTGAAAGGTCCCAGGTTCGATTCCGGTCAAGGGCACGTAACTTGGTTGCGGGCACATCCCCAGTAGGAGGTGTGCAGGAGGCAGCTGATCGATGTTTCTCTCTCATCGATGTTTCTAACTCTCTATCCCTCTTCCTTCCTCTCTGTAAAAAATCAATAAAATATATATATATATAAAAAAAAAGAAACAACCACTACATTTTTTAACTTTTGAAAAATGTAGTCTCTATCCTCTGTTCTCTAAAGAAACCAGCCATGACCTGGCCAGTGTTGCTCACTAGTCAGAGTGTCGGCCTGAAAGCCAAAGGGTCTCAGGTACAATTCCCGGTCAAGGGCATGTACCTGGGTTGCAGGTTGGATCTTTGCTCCAGCCTAGGCATGTGTGGTAGGCAACCAATCAATGTCTGTCTCTTACATAGATGGTTTTCTCTCTCTCCCCCTTTCCACTCTACCTAAAAAATCAGTGGAAAAAATATCCTAGGGTGAGGATTAACAAAATAATAATAATAATAATAATAATAATAATAATAATAGAACCAGCCATAGGTTGCCACTAAAAAGACATCTATGTAAAATACAGATTGTAATTGTGGCTTAGAAAATTTTAATGTAGTGTGTTGAGAAATAATTACAAAGAATAAAGCCTTAAGTAAATATCACATTTGTATTGAAATTTCCCATAGAATTGAACTATCTGCTCCTCCATCTCTGCCCTTCCCCCAATATACATTTATAGTCTGTTGTGATGAGATTCTACCATTTTCACCAACCAGGCTTATCAAAGCTATAAACCGGTCACATAATTCACAGACGCTTAAAGATACGTGGAGAACTTAGATAGGGTCCAGGGGAGAGCAATGAAAATGATTAACGGGTTGGAAAATAGCGCTGATGAAAAAAGATGAATAGAATCAGGATTACTGGTATTGAGAAGGTTTAGAGGTGACTTAATAACTGTCCTCAACTGTATGAAGGACTATTAAGAGGAGCATGGTGACCAGGTGTCTTCCACATCTGTCTCGTAGGAGGCGAAAAGGGACTAAACTATAATATAATAGGAAGGATTTAACCTAGATGTGAGTTTCAAACAGGAGTCTCCTCTCCATCTTCACTATTGCCATATATCAACTCTCTTCCATTCATTCTATCATCATTATTGATTTTTAATAAGAAGGCCGAAGGTGAATGGCACCATGGGTGGGACAGTTTAATATGTAAAGAAAAGCTTTCTTTCCAGAAAGCAGTGATTCGCAATTGGAAGTTTGGAGTAGTAAGAGGAATCAGAGTTGCCACAGGGGAGCCTTTACAAAATACAGATGCTCTAAGAGCCATCACTATTCTCTGTCTTTCCTGAAGAATAACTGCCTTAAAAGATTATGCTCTCACTTAACTCAGGTAGGTGAAGGGATTTGGGTTTTTTAAAAATGTTATTTTTCAATTAGAGTTGACATTAGATATTATGTTATATTAGTTTCAGTCATATATCATAATGGTTAGATAATTACTTAATTCACAGATTGGTCCCCTGATAATTCAAGTACCCACTGGGTATACTCTGGTTTCTCTTCAATGGTATTTAATAAAAGTTCAGTGATGAGCATATTCCATGGGTATTCTGATTAGTTGGTTCTCTTAGTTAGTTAAGGACTAATTTATTCCAGTGGTTATCCTTGAGAATATTTTGAAAATATTTTCATCTGTTTCCTGCTTTAATAGTGTTCTCAAGAGTTGGAACTTGTGGTATCTGACTTCATGAGAAGCATTTTTGCAAGGCAGAGTGGCTTGGATGAAGAGTGAGGAAAAGTGTGTGTGGGATTGGTATTTGGGGCTGCATCATGCTTTTGGGAACTTGGAAAGAAGACCTGGGCAGTGTAAACTGTCAACTTGTTAATTTTACCAACAGGCTTTAACCTCTGAAAAGTTTCCCCCCTCAAAAATTCATCATTAAAAGTCACAAGAACAACATTACTTAAAATTAAATATTCCCTTTGGGTTATAAGAACTGCTATTAGTCTCCTGTTTTACATTTATTTTATTATTATTTTTAAAAATTTATATTTTAATTACAGTTGACATGCAATATTGTATTAGTTTCAGGTAAACAACATGGTGATTAGACATTTATATACTTTACGAAGTGATCACCCCATTAGGTGTAGTGCCCATTTGACACCATACATAGTTATTAGAATATTATTGACTATATTCTCTATGCTGTACTTTACATCCTTGTGTCTGTTTTTATAACTGGCAGAGAAGATCTTGATATGTTTAGTAGTCACATTTACATGTTATGAAAATGGGGTATAATAACAATTACTTTCTCTCAAAAGCTCCACCTCTTTGGTCTATCTCAAATTTCACACCTACCATCAAAGACAATTGTTGCATACATTTGTATTCTTTCCTACCGTTTAAGGCTCCTGGTACTTTGATTAATTTAACCACATGTTACTGTCAGGTTGAACACATTCATCTTTTCTTTCAAAGCATATACTCGTCAATCTCTCTATCGTTCCATCCCTTCAGGCCTTATTTCATCACGTTTAAGAAGACTTGCCTGCCTGTCTTTATCTTGTTAGTTTTTCAACAGCTTAAGTTGAATCTTCATTCTCTCATTCTCGGCTGTCAAGCCTTCTTTAACATGCCATCTCATTTCCCTATTCATAAATCTTCGGGCTGCTCCTGTTTTACAGTGTTCTATGCACAGTCAAATGTTACTACAGATTAAATCATTTTCATTCTGATGTGTTTACCCATTACATGTATATTTTTAGAGTATGTTACACTGTTCAAAGCAGAGTGCAATGCTCACCATCAGATTCTAAGGGAGCTGCAAAGTGCAGGAGGCAGCTCTGTGGTTGTGTTACTGGTGGGGGCACCTGGTGCTGTGCTCTCTGAGGAGGAAGAAGCACCACTCAGCAGCAGTGTGAGGGATTGAAAGTTCAATTATTCATTTCAAAGATGAGGAAAACCAAATGACATGGTGTTGCACAGATATTTATAATCAAGTTTTATAAGGCACACTACTGGATCAAATAAACCACAACTTCGAACTTACCTGTGAGCTCTGTTTTGAGCCCCAGTACTCTGCAGATGCTCAAATCTTTTTTCAATTTTTTAGCAAATGAATGAATTGCATGGTATTATTGGGGACAAAAGAAAAATTATAGAATATAGTGCCTTAAACATATATTCACAGAAGATTCAATGGTTGAACTGCAGGGCTGGACATTGTCTTGACTATAGCTTTCTATTCTATTTAAATATGAAAAGAGAGATAGGTATGCTTATATTTCTAAATATGGGTTAATTTCAATGGTCATCTGTTTATTATTATCCTATATAATAAAAGCCTTACATGCCAAGTGTCCAGTTGTCTGGTTGTTCATTCAACCAACCAAAGCATAATATGCTAATGATATGCTAAGGCTGCTCAACCGCTCGCTATGACATACTCTGACCACCAGGGGGCAGACAGTCGACTGGTCGACTAGTTGCTATGATGTGCACTGACCACCAGGGGGCAGATGCTCCAACCAGTAGTTTAGCTTGCTGCTGGGGTCCCACTGATCGGGACTGAGTGAGATGGGCCAGACATGCCCTGGAGCCCTCCTGCAGTCCCTCCCTAGCTGGCCAACCTCCTGCATCCCTCCCTGGCCCTAATCGCGCACTGGTGGGGTCCCTAGGCCTGGCCTGTGCACTCTTGCAATCCGGGCTGAGGGACCCCCTGCCAAGTGCACGAATTTTGTGCATCGGGCCTCTAGTTTTCCAATCATAGTGGTATAGATAGGTAGTATTATATAATAGAAGTATTGAACACTATGTTAAATTGCTATATTTAACTTGATCTTTTACATCATTTTGTGACTCTGTGCTTATGATAAGTAGTTATTTTATATTTCCTACTTAGTTTGAAAATATATTGAAGGCAAAGATTTTTATATGTGATTCTTGGCAGAAATTCCAGAATGATCTTCTGTAGATGACAAGTCCTAAGATTGGCTAACCCTATATGGTATTGGAATTGGGCAAAGGAGTGAATGGAAAAGCGACCCATTTATTCAACAGGTTGTGCTGTCACACGTTGATTTGACTGATGTCACTGAATTGATTAAGATGTATTTTGCTTTTCATAAAGAGCTAGTTCCTTTCTGACCTCCCAGCTTCCTCTCACCACCACTTGGCTGCAAAATCTAAGTAGCCACATATCTATTTTCAACGTTATGCATTAACTCTTCCTTTCCAACTCTTCTTCAAAGTCAGTGGGGTCATGTCGCTGACCCCAGGAAACTGAAAGCATGCCTGTGCTGAGGAGAACTGAAGGCAACAATATTAATGTCCAAACATGGAAAGATGAAAAAGTATTTATTTTTAAGGATGCTAGTCCCAAATAAAAGTGTTTTTCTAATAGATATGCTCTGGGCATGTTGTACTGAGTTAAACAAAAATAAGCAAGGCAAGATATAGCAAAAAGATGAGATTAAATTAATTCTTAAACCGGCAAAAGAAATAACCTGTAATTGACAATAGACGAATGTGATGAGATTTATAGCGTACTGTACACTTAATCTTGGACAGCCTTTGTTTCTCACTGGAACGTGAAACTGGAAGAATTGATGAAGAACATGCAAACTCTATCATCTAATCCCTGAAATCTACTTGAGGTCTCTTCCAAAGGCTTATCATAATGTTAGTTTTGTTTGGAATCTTGGCCGTGGTTGGTAACCGAGTGCCGAGTGTGTTCTTGAGACAAGTGGTCTCCAAACATTGGTTTGTGGTCTCTCCCTGGTCTATTAGGAAGTTTTCGCTGTTTGAGGCCCCAAAAGAAAGATGTACTTATTCATGAAGATAAACTGATTTTGTTTAAAAGACTTTTGTTTATTCTGACTGAGATGATTCTTAATTTTTTGGTTATAGTGCTTTTTCTTTTGTGAAATTATGTTGTGTATGTCTGTATAACATTTTTGTAAATTTTAATTATTGATAGACTTGACATTCTGTTCTGGAAATTACCACAGTAGAGGCTTATTTTAGCCTCATCCTTAGTCTATACCCATGAAACTTGGAGGAGCGCCAGGCTCTTTGGTTAGGTTGCTTGCCCTGGGGGAGCAGCTAGCCTTGAGTCCAGGAAACCCTCATGTGGGCAGGATTTTTAAATGGAAATATGCCTTCTTTTTCATGTTGTATGCTCTTAATAATTCATTTTACTTTTAATGATGAATATTTCAAGTGTATTAAAAAGAATAGGATAAAAATATTTAGATTCCCAGATATTAACCATCTTTACATTTGTGCAACAAATGCTCTTAAGAAAGTAATAGAAATAAATAAAACATTCAAGATGTAGTTTGAAGCCCACTCCTCTTCTCTGGCATTCTGGGGCGAAGTATTTCTACTTCATATATGTATGCTTACTGCTTATGTTCCACCATAAACTATAGATGATTTTTGGTAGTGTTTTAAAATGATGCAAGTGGTATTATACTATGCATATCATTCTTCAATTTGCTTTTTTTTTTTTTTTTTTTTACTGAACATTTTATATTTGATATTAATCCATGCTGCTAAAAGTTCAACAGATTTGTTCAACTGCTGTATAGCATTCCATTCTATGAACACACCACAGTTTAATTTGTTCCTTTTCTTAGGAGAGCTGTGATATTTCTGCTTTTCTGCAATCACACACTGTTCTGTCTTGAGCATCACTTTTGGGTTGCCTGTGCACATGTATGAGAAATTTTCTCTGGTAAATACCTAGAAGGAAAATTGCCGTGTCTTGATTTAATATGCGTCTTAAACTTTGTCAACTGATACCAACTTGCAGTTGTACCTTTCAGACTCCCAATACAGTGATTGAGTTTCTGTGTGTGTGTTGTTATTTTTATTTATTTTTTGTGGTATTTGTGTCCTAGGTAGAGCTCCAATTTTATCCTCTTTGTATGGCTATTTAAGTGTTCTGGCTCTATTTATTAAATAATTCATTTTTTCCTTCAGCTATTTATAAGGCCACCTCTGTCATATACCAGGTTCCCACAGATGTGTAGGTCTGCTTGTAGGGTCTCTCTTCTGATCATTTGGTCTCTTTCTTTATCTTGATTTCATAATACTATTTTTTAAAAATTGCCACAGCTTTATAGTAAGTCTTTCTATCTGTAAGGCAAATCTTAATCTTCATCTCTTCCATATGAATGGTTAAGCTTTTTTTAAGTTAACAAATCATCCTATTATATTTTTATTTAAATTGATTTGACTTGGGACTTTCTCCATCTGCCTTCTGAAATAGTTTCTGTGAAATGGGATTACTGGTTACTTGAAGGTTTGTTAATATTCGCTTGATGGATTTGGGAACCAGTTATATATCACTTTCAATTCAATTACTTACATACATTTAAATTTTTATTCGTTATTCTCAGATGTGCTCTTTCTTCTTGAGTCAACTTTAGGTGTTTTTATTTTCTTAGGAAGTGATTCTTTTGTCTAAGTTTTCAAATTTATTGGCATAAATTTATTCCTACTATTCTCTCAAGCATGAAAAAAATCTCACATTTTTGTATGTCTCTCTTTAAATTACTAATGTTTTCATTTATGCTGCTTCCTGTTTTATTAATCCAAATGCCAAAATTTTGCCTGTTTCATTAGTTTTATAAGTGTTTTCCCTTTTCTTTTAAAAACCTTTTTATTCTGTTGGTCTTAAAAAATTTTTTTTTATTGGACTCTTTATTCATTGGTTTTCATTTTGCTTCATTTCTAATATAAACATTTAAGGCCATAAATTTCCTCTAATATTGGTTTAGCTGCTTTCCACAAGTTTTGATATATAATGTTCTCAATATTATTTAGTTTAAAATATTTTATAATTTCCATCATGATTTCTCGTTGACCCACATATTATTTAATATGCTTTACATTTTTGAACATATGACTTTTGTTATATTTTTGTTACTGATTTTTATTGTGCTGTGCTTTTTGTGGTTAAATAAGGCAAATTTTATAAATGCTTCAGATGGGCTGGAAAAATAATTTTTGTTATAGACTTTTATATATGTTCATTTGATTAAACTTGTTAATTATACTGTTCAAATCTTATGTGTTCCTATTAATTTAGGGTCTTCTTTATTAGTTACTGAGAAAGGTGTGTTGATTTTGCCATTATAATTGTGAAGTTCTCAGCTTATTTCTTGTTGTTCTATCAATTTTGCTTCATGTTTTTTGGAAGTTAGAAATATTAGGTACTTACATTGAGAGTATGATGCTGAGTGAAATAAGTCAAATGGAAAAGGACAAGAAATACATGATTTCACTCATATATGGAATATAAAACAAAAAGCAAAAACCAAAAACTGTAACAAACAAACAAACAAACAAATAAAAGCTCATAGATAACAGACAACGATGGTGGTTACTTGAGGGGGAGCAAGCTGGGGGGAAGGGCGAAGAGGGTAAAGGGGTCAAATACAAGGTGATGGAAGAAGACTAGACTTCAGGTGGTGAGCACGTAACAGCATATACAGATATACTGTAAAGTTATATATCTGAAATTTATATAATGTTATTAACCAATATTACCCCAATAAATTTAATATAAAAAGATATTAGGTACCTTCAAATCCAAAATATGGTATCTTCCCGATAAAGTTTTTCTTCTGTCATTTTGCAATAATAAGGAAATAATGAATTAAAAATATATTTTTATTGATTTCGGAGAGGAAGGGAGAGTGAGAGAAACAGCAGTGATGAGAGATAATCATTGATTGGCTGCCTCCTGCATGCCCCACACTGGGGACTGAGCCTGTGTCATTCTACAGGTCTACCTGTTGTTGTAATCCTGAAGTTCTTTGTGTCTGCTTATTCTCTCTCTTGGAGTATAATTTCTTTGTCTGTTTTGTAATTTGGGGCTCATTTTATAAGACTCTAACTGAGGAAATCTTGTGGAGCTTACATTTAGATTATGTTGCTTTGGGGCAGTTTTGCATTTGTTTCTGCAGTTTTGGAATTCCAGACTGAATTCATATTTGACCCTGTAAGCCTATTCCTCATTCTCCATTCCACGCCTAAATCCAAGGAGATAGCTTTTTCCTTCTTTATAATCCAAATCTATTAGTTATCCAGGTGTTCTCTCTTCTCTCCTGGATGAGCAAAAGTGTTTTCAACAGATATTTATGTATCTAGGATGATTTTTTTTTTCACACATATCATCAGCACTGATGTCAAATTATTTTTCTTAAAGGAGATTCTGGTCATATTAATCTGACAGTGGCTGAACATGAAGTTACAGAACTCCAACAACTTGGAAAGATCTGACTCATGCTTTGTCTTTTCTGACCTCTTTATAGACACTTCATTTAAATGGAAGAATTTATCATTTCTGGAATATATTAGGAGCTCTCTTGTTTCAATGCTGTTGCATATGCTGCTTCATCATTAACTACTTTCCTTTCCTTAGCTAACTTTTACTATTTTTTTAAAAATTAATCTTTATTGTTGAGATTATTGTTGAGCTCCCTTCTACCCGGTTCCTACCCCACCCCAGGCCCTCGCCACCCTATTGTCTGTGTCCATAGGTAATGTATACATGCATATAAGATCTTTGTCTAATCTCTTCCTGCACCCCCCCCCCCACACACACCTCCTTCCCTTTGAGAATCGTCAGTCTGTTCCATTTCCATGCGCCTGATTCTATTCCATTCACCAGTTTATTCTGTTCATCAGATTTTTTATTCATTTGGTTTTTAGATTCAATTTTTGATAGATATGTATTTATTACCACTTTGTTGTTCATATTTTTTATCTTTACCTTTTTCTTCTTCTTCCTCTTCTTAAAGAATACCCGTCAGCATTTCATGTAATACTGGTTTGGTGGTGATGAACTCTAGCTTTTTCTTGTCTTGAAGCTCTTTATCTGACCTTCAATTCTAAATGAGAGCTTTTTGGGTAGAGTAATCTTGGTTGTAGGTCCTTGCTATTCATCACTTTGAATATTTCTTGCCACTCCCTTCTGGCTTGCGTAGTTTCTGTTGAGAAATCAGGTGACAGTCGTATGAGCACTCCCTTAGGTAAATAACTACTTTTCTCTTGCTGCTTTTAAGATTCTCTCTTTGTCTTTTGCCCTTGGGATTTTAATTATTATGTGTCTTGGTGTGGTCCTCTTTTGGTTCCTCTTGTTTGGGGTTCTCTTTGCTTCCTGAACTTATAAGTCTATTTCTTTCAACAAGAAGGGGAAGTTTTCTGTCATTATTTTTTTCAAATAGATTTTCTTAACTTTTACTATTATTTAAGACTCAAATTAAGCATCTCAGAGAAGAACTTTTAAACTTAAGTTTAACATCATCTTGTTTTTGTTGTTGTTTGTTGGTTTGTTTGTTTGCTTTTAAAACTAATTAAAAAAGCAAAGGTAGAATTTATCATTTTATATTTCTAGGCTTTTCATATTTCCATTCCTAAAGCCACATCAAACTCAGCAGTATCTTTTATAAAATATACTAGAGGCCCAGTGCACGAATTCATGCATGGGTGGGGTCTGGCTGGCTCACCCTGATGGGGGCCCCTTGGGCCAGGCTGGTGGCGGGGAGGGACCACAGGTGGTTGGCCCCATCCCTGATCGGGGTGTTGGGGCCGATCAGGGGTGGTGCCAGCTGGGGGCAGGGTCTGAATGGGCCCTGGATCAGGCTGGTTGGCTGTCGTAATGTGCATCATTGCCACTAATCATTCTGGTTGTTCTGGTCATTCGGCCATTCCGGTCGCTGGGCTTTTATATATATAGATATATTTGGAGGGAGAATTGAACTTAGTCTTCAGATGAAAATCTGACATGTTTCAAAGTCATCTCTGTTGGGGGATATTAGTGAATATTGTATATTTGTAATATTGTACATTTCATTGACAAATGGCTTTTTGGGAGGTTTTGAAAAGTAAAGGAAATGAATCTGCAAAATTGCCTTTTTAACAAAATAGAAGAACTAGATTTTCATTTTGCTCCTGTTACTAATTAACTAAGTATCTTCTTTCTTGCTTTGGTTTTCCACTTTTTAGAATGAATTTGTTGGAAGAGATGATCTCCAAGTTTCCTTTCACTTCCCAAATCCTTCTAGTGATTTGAAGGAGTATCTTGGATAACTAGAGATATTTTATTGTAACTAACTCCTCTAAGTTACCATCACTTCTTTTTGGTTGGTGAATATAAGCCAATGAATGACTCATCTTTCTTAGAAAATATATAATCTTTAAGGCAAATTTGAATTTGAAAATATTTAATTGAATATAATGTACCCAGTTAATATAAACACTAATTGAAAGTTCTGGCTACTATCAAAATTTGAAAGGCAAAGGCAGATATTTATAACTTGTTTTGATTTAAAGGAGCAGCAATTAAGATCAGAGATACAGTGCTTCAGGAATGTGGACTCAAGGCTCAGTTAATGGGCAAAGCCCTTCCTGGGAAATATCAAATAACTAATGTTTTTAGTTTTAGTTGGTGCTTGCTTTACTATAAGATGTATCTGGGCTCAAACACCATAAACATCAACAACTCTTTTGATATGCTTTTCAATGTCTAGTGTTGATGAGCAATTTCTTTTAAGTAGCCTGTCTTCAAATGTTAATCATTTGCCTTCATAGGAAATAAAAAATGCTATAATTTCATATGAACCATCTACCCATTAGTAATAGTTAGTTACTTCTTTCATTAACAGCTGAGATGACTCAGTCTCTGAAAATTTTAATGAACTTGTTTTAAATTTACTGTGTAAAAATATTAGCTATAAATTTTCTTTGAGTTATTTATATAAGTTAATAGATTTTGCATTTAGATTTTGAATAAAAAACTAGAATATTTATGATGTTTAAGTCAGTAGAATTGGGTAAAGCATCTTTTTAAATAGAGAAGATTATTGAAAAGAAATAAATATTTTCTTGCTGAAATTTATGAATATACACAGCTAATCAATGGTGATATTTAATTTCCCCCTCTGATTCCATTACTTTCTTCTCCCTCCTTATTTTTTTATGTCTCTCAATTCATCTTACCGATTTTTTTCTTTGACCCATCCTCTATTTTCTCTGTCTCTATTTTCTTCTACTTTCTTCTTTTTAAGTTTCTTTTTCTCTCTTCTTCTTTCTTTTTTCCCCATATAAACATTTATATATTTAAAAAACTTACCAGTAAGTGCAAGCAGGAATGAGATTTATAAGCAAACAAGCAGAATGTCAAATTGTAAGATAAAAGAAAAACACTTTTTTGTATATTAGACAAATCCAAATGTAATATAATAAGAACAGATTCTTTTATATTACCGTTGATTGTAGATTGTACTTTTATTTCTATTAAATATATGAAACAATTCTGAGGTTTTTCACTCCATGCATTTATTTTGAACATAAATTGGTCTGTAGAACTATGTTTCTATATGTTAAGTTGTAGTTTTGGCTGCTAGTCGAATATATCATGAATTAATAATCATTTGATATTGACTTCAGTTGAGGTAAATACCAAGATTTATTGACCTGAGAGGAAAATATGGACCAAAGTGAAACTTCTGTCAATATTTATTTACCTTTACAGGGACAATTAATCTTGATACTCATTGAAACAAGAAGTCAATATATGTATTGTTATGTACTTTTGGAGACTTCCATTAGAAATATTGGCAAGTCCTTGGTTCATGGCTGTAGATGTAAAAGGCCTATCAATTAAATGTTTTTGGTATAACAGCTAAACCATGTCAAGTATCCCAGTGCTACTCACCAGAAATAAGAAATCAAGAGTCTCCTCAGAGCAAGTTAATGTGAATTCTCCTTTTCAGTTCAGCAAATGCTTTTTTAGTAATATGAACTACCGAAGAGACTACTGGCACTGGCTTCTCGATGAATGAGTTCTTCGTGTGAGCAGATAGGTAAAACTCTCCTGTGAGACAGTTCTGCAGCACTCCTCCAGGTGGTGAATGACACTAGTGAATAAAAGCCCCCAGTGCATCTTAGTTTCTTTATAAGAGCTTCCTTTGTAGGCAGCCCATACTTTGGGGAGAAGTTCAGCCTGTGAGATTTGGATCCTTTGTGTCTTAGGATTTTTTCCCCTTCTCTTCTAGAATAAAATAGTGATGGAGGTAAGAGAAACTTTCACTTTGCAGTGACTGAAAATGTCATGAAGCACTTGACCTGTATGTATGAAGTATTAAGGTTGAATTTCCAGAAAGAGAGAGAACATATTTCCTTTAGTCTAAAAGTTCCCTGTTCAGAATGTGATCTCAAGAATTGTATTTTAAACTTTTTTCTCCCCCCCAAAAACAACAATAGCAAAACAATCGAACAAACAAGAACCATCAACACCTCCTGGGAATCAGAGTTGAAGTAGATATTTTGAGATATAGTATTAGAGTGATTGACTTTTACTTAGTGTTCAGCTTTAGGTTCTCAACTTTTTTTTTTAAACTGATACTTTCTGTCATCCTAGAGCAATAATTTTCTTTTTGGGCAGGGAGGGTTTACTTATTTTCATACAGTTTAATTGCTTTTCTTGGTAATAACAAATTTGTGTTTTTGTTGATTTGTGAAGTAAAGAAAAATCTTTTAATAATTTATCTATGTGTTGTCAATAGCAAAAACAAAAACAAAAAATGAAACACTGAAAAATACCAAATAACAAACCTCCCCTCCTCCACAAATGAACTCAGAAATACCAAGAAAATGCAATTCTTTAAGGTATTGGCCATTGACATTTTATAGACAGTAGCAATAAAAAAACTATATACCCATAAATATAAGCCCTTCTTCTTTGAATGAGCACCCTCCTGGAAAGTATAGGCTTCCTTAGAAACAGCTCCTCTTCCTTCTTCTCCCTTTTGAAGAACGAGAACCAAGTGCCTCTTTGGTGAACTGTAGTGCTACCACCAACCAGCACAGACAAGCATAGCAAAGAAACACTGAAGGTTCCTATACTGTGGTTTGTGGAAAAAAAAGTCTAGTATTGTCAATGAAAGACTAGCTTATTTATAAAAAAAAACCTGAGGGGTTGTGGGTGAAATTACTAAAAAGATGAGAAAGAAAGAGGAAAGGGTGTGGAAAAGAATGGCACAGCAGTGGTGAAGGGTGGGGGTGTTCAGTGGGCTGAGAGTGAGAGAAGGTAAGAAAAAAACACATTGAAAGGGGCCAGTAATCCATCAGAATTCACCTTAGAATCATCCTCTGGAAGATAAAGGATCTTCCCTTTTACTGAGAAACATTTCAGTAGCCCTTAAAGAATTCAGATTGTCATGATGAAGGCCAGCTGGAGGGTAAAGATAAATAGTTTTAAGTGGAGGTTAGGATGGAAGATATCCACAGTATATATGAAGAAGAAACTCTTCCAATATAAAAAAAAAAGGCAGGGGGAGAGGCACTTACTTACTGAAAAAACATAATCAAATTGGAATTTTTCACATTTCAATGTGTTAGTCTTTGGCAACCTACATAGAACCATCCCCATTCTTTTTCATACCAATGGTTTAAATTGATGACTCCATTTTGATCAGAGGTTGGATCAAGGAGGAAATGGCCTTTGTCTTTACCTTGAAAAGTACATAGACTTTGCATTCAGATGGACTAGGATTCAGGCCTCCAATTCAGTTTTCTGATATTGAACAATTTACTTATGCTCTGTTTTCTCAACTTAATAATGGGGGATTTCTCTTAAAATTTTATGAGGATTAAAATAAGAGAATGTATTAAAAATGTGCCTGGCACACACTCCATTGTGTGCTCAGGTATGTTAGTTGTCTTGTCCCATGTGAAGAGCTTTTGAAGTCCTTATAAGAAAAGGCCATAAAAAGGTAGAAAATGTTAGGATGAGCTGATTTTAATGGTTATATCATCAAGTGTGCCTGCTTTCCAATTTTTTTATGTTTACTGATTTTTAGAGAGAGAGAGAGAGAGAGAGAGAGAGAGAGAGAGAGAGAGAGAGAAATATCGATTGGTTGCCTGCCTCCCACTGCAACCGGGCATTGAACCCCCCAACTTTTTGGTGTATAGGACAATGCTCCAACCAACTGAGCCACCCAGCCAGGGCTGCTTTCTAAATTTGTTCCATAGTGTCAGGCAGAATTTTCTTTTGAGATAAGAGAAGATCTGAAAATGAGACATTTCACTGACCAGCATATCCTTGCTGCTCCGACACACCCGTTCATGTCTGCTTTGCTTTACTTGCTGTGCTTTGTCTAATTGAGGAGATGTGTGAAAGTCATGATCTTTAGGAGGGTGGCCCCTGCCCATCTTTCCAGCCCCACCCTGTCATACTCCCCCCCATTGGCTACACTCCAGCCACACCAGCTTTATTCATTCCTCCAACACTTCAAACTCCCTTCCTCCTTAGGGTCTTTGTTACCTCCTAGACTCTTTCCTGCCTTTTTCTCCTCCTGTAACCTTCCATCTCTCTCTCTCTCTCTCTCTCTCTCTCTCTCTCTCTCTCTCTCTCTCTCTCTCTCTCTGTAGTTGACTAATTCTTACTTAATTCCTGCTTATATCTCACATGAATTGTCACTTCCTGCCTGAGTCCTCAGCCTAGGTTAGATTTAGAAAGCTAAGCTTTCCCAGCATTCATTCTGCTGCTTACCACGATTTTGATTAGTTAATTATTTTGGTAGTTAGTGGCTAATGTCTGTCTTTTTCTCTGGCTAAAACACCAGTGAGGATAGTCACTATGTTTGTGGTGGTCATAACTCTGTCCCCCACATTCAGCTCTGTGCCTGGCATATAATAGGTGATCTATAAATATTTATTGAATAAATGATGGTAGAACAAATTGATGATTACATTATTGTCATATTATAAGATTGTTGAGTCCCATTGTGCTAAACGTCATTAACTGTTGATTGTGCATTGTGCTCTCTAGTTTTGTAAAATGACCTAGTGTGACACCATGGGCCGGAGGCAATATACAGTGTTTGTACAGAGTAATGTCTGAGCAGGTACCTGTTCAAAAAGGGAAGTGGGCTCAGCTCAGGAGCTGCAGCCTTTCTCTTGCTGTAATATCTTAGGCTACAATATCCAGGTCTATCAAATATCCTGCCACAATAAACACAACCAGAGGGAAGTAACAGGCACTAGGTTTTATTCCTGTAAATGATAAAGGGTTTGAAATCTGGGAACAGCTGAGGGATTGATTTGTGAGACCTTTTGTCTGGACACCACTCAGTTGTGGCTTTGCTTGAGTTGTAGGAGGTGCTTGACTGAGGTCAAAGGTGTGCCTATAGATGAGAGTCAACTATTTGGTTACTCTGAAATGTTCCATCTGCCTAATAGCCATTAAGAAATAATAGGAAAAATGCAGA